>NC_138783.1:86808903-89208903 GCF_965178545.1 Coloeus monedula
AAAAATCACATCCAGCCTTTTATACATAAATAAACTACTAGAATAGGCCAGCTGTTACTTTTTTTCTCTTTGACTTTATCTGAATAAAGATGGTAAACCCAACATTATTTCTGAAGTGGCTTTCTGAAAAGGTCAATTTTTTTACTTTATAAATCAACTCTGTAGCCAAATTATCACGGTGCTCCCTCTGTATTTTCTGGATTATGCTTTCAGCATACTGATACCTTAAATGTTCTGCTCATGTTATATAACAGGATAAAAAATATGTTATCCTTCCCTACCAAGGAAAACTGGCTGTGATATGGCGAAAAGGTGGAACAATGTTTTATCTACAAAAAATATGACTTGAGTAGTAAAAAAACCCCCACTCTAAATCTCTGTAATGTAGGCTTTGAAAATAGAGTGTGAGGTCCAAGAAAAAAATACAAGCAAGTCACACAATTAGAAAGTTCATGGGATATCTGATCTATTACACTTAGAGTTTAATTAAAGTGAATGGAGACATTTAAAAGTTGTAAAAGCCATGACAATAAAGAGAAAAGAAACCCGAAAACATCTAACTCTGAAGGAAATGAGATTGTCACATGATAAAGCTATTCCTTAGTCCTATGTTGTGCTTTTCTGTGAATGAATCACGAGGCAAGCAAGGCGCTCTGGGTGCTTGCTTTAGCAAAGCTGTGGGTGGTTGCCTGCTGTTTTTGCTAATAACCAGCAAGATTAACAGGTTGTGACCCTCACAGGTTGTGTCCCCCATTCCCCTTCACTCCTTGAACGAGAAAGAATGTCCAAAATGGAGATTTCCCACATATTTGTTGTATAGGCAAGTCCTACCTAATACTGTCCTGTCAAAGTGCTCTGTATCTGCTGTTCTCCCTCCCACCCCTTTTAGAGAACAGTTCAGGTGCCTGTTCTATCCTGTATCATTTTGCCTGTCATGGAGTACCCCAAGAGCAGCTGTGCCAACAAAAATCAGGAACAGTATCTCTGGACAAAATTATGACTTTGTGAACAGATTATTTTTCATTTATTTACATTGCTCACAACTTTCCCAGCTTCTCTGGTACTTCTGGTCAGCCTACAGCTAAGGAACATCCTTAACAGGGTGAGTCACTCTCGATGAATCAGCTCTGCATCACTCTGAAGCATTGAGGTGCATTTTGCATCACTCCAGCAAGATTTGAGGTCAAAGAAATGCCAAACCACAAATTATCCCCCCTCCTTACGCATCATTTGTGTACAGAGGGACACCATGATGTGTACCTATCTATATTTTTCTCCCTAGTTAGTACCCAGGCTTCGTTATCTCAGAGAGGTATTAAGTGCAACAGGCTATTTGCTTGTGTGGAAAATAAGCTGTTCCACAGCTCATCTCAAACAAGAAGCCACCTTACCTCACTGTTCATAGGAAACCAGGAAATGAAAAAGGATTTATTTCCTGAGACCTTGTTTTCTGAGATCGGGGAAAAAAAGTCTTCACATTCTCTGTGGCATAATACAGGTATCAGACATTGACAAGCTGGAAGCTGGCAGCAGTGTACTAGTGTTTGCAGATCTGTAAAGAGCCTTTTCATAGAGTACAAGAACTCTTGATCCCCACGTGTAAGAAATAAGACAAGGATGGCTGGGCATGGCCAAGTCAAGACCTGCTTGTCAAACTTAAGGCCAAGAAGGAAATGCACAGGGAGTGGGAGTAGGGACAGGTGTCCTGGAAAGAGGATAGGTATGCTGCCTCTTTGTGTAGAAATGGTGTCAGGAAGGCCAAGGCACATCTGGAGCTGAACTTGGCAAGGATTTAAAGAATAAAAGTTATGTAAGCCAGAAAGAGAATGCCAAACAAAGTGTACCCCCTCACAAGGAACATCACTGGCGAACTGGTAACAATGGAGAAGGCTGAGGTACTCAATTCTTTTGCCTCAGTCTTCAATGGAAACCTCTCCTCCCACACCTCTCAAGTGGATGGACTGCAAGGCAGGGACTAGGGGAGGAAAGTCCCTCCCTCTGTAAGAGAAGATCAGGTTCATGATGATGGGAAGAACCTGATTGTGTATAAGTCTATGGGACATGATGAGATGCATCCCAGAGTCCTGAGGGAACTGGCTGATGTCAAACCACTCTCTGTGATATTTGAAAAGTTGCATCAGTCACGTGAAGTCCCAGGGGACCGGAAAAAGGCAAACACTACACCCATTTTAAAAAAGGGTAGAAAGGAGGGCCCCAGGAACTACCGACCTGTCAGCCTCACCTCTGTGCCTGGGAAGATCACAGAACAGTTCCTCCTAGAATGAGGCACATGGAGGACAGGGAGATAATTCAAGACAAACAGCACGGCATCATCAAGGGACAGTCCTGTCTGACCAACCTAGTGACCTTCTATGATGAAGTGACTAAACTAGTGGACAAGTGAATATGTCATCTATCTGGACTTCTGTAAGGCCTTTGACATGATCCCTCCACAACATCCTTCTCTCTAAATTGGAAAGATTTGATGGGTGGACTGTTTAGTAGATGAGGAATTTTTTGGATGGTCACTTCCAGAGGATAATGGTCAATGGCTCAATGTCTGGATGGAGACTGATGACAAGTGGCATCCCTCAGGGGTCTGTACTGGAACCAGTACAGTTTAATATCTTCATCAGTGGCACAGGTGAAGGAACTATGTGCACCCTCAGCAAAGCTGCAGAAGACACCAAGTTGAGGGGTGAGGTTGACACACCTGAAGAATGGGTTGCCATCTAGAGGGACCTAAACAAGCTTGAGGAGTGGGTCCATGGGAAAGTCATGAGGTTTAAAAAGTTCAACTGCAGGGTCCTATACATGAGTTGGAACAACCAGCAGTATCAACACAGGCTGGGGGATGAACAGATCAAGAGCAGCTCTGCTGGGAAGGGCTTGGGGGTGCTGTTGGAGGAGAAGCTGGACATGACCCAGCAATGTGCATTCACAGCCCAGAAAGCCAATGTGTCCTGGGTTGCATCCAAACCAGCATGGCCAGCAGGGCAAGGGAGGGGATTCTGCCCCGTTACTCCACTCTGGTGAGACCCCACCTGGAGTGCTGCATCCAGCTCTGGGGTCCCCAGCACAAGGAAGAAACAGACCTGTTGGAGCAAGTCCAGAGAAGAGCCACAAGGATAATTAGAGGGATGGAGGAAAGGCTGAGAAGAGAATTAGGATTGTTCAGCCTGGAGAAGACTTCGCCATGACCTTGTTGCATCCTTTCAGTACCTGAAAGGGGCTTATAAGAATGATAGGGACAAACTTTTTAGTAGGGTATATTGTGATAGGACTAGGGCTTAAAAAAATAAGAAAAGAGAGGGTGAATTTAGATAAGATGGAAGGTATTTTTTGCTGTGAGAGTGCTGAAACACAGGAACACGTTGCCCAGCGAGGTAGTAGATACTCCATCCCTGGAAACATTCAAGGCATGACTGGATGGGACTCTGAGCAACATGATCTACTGGAAGGTGCCCCTGCTTATTGCAGGGGGTTGTTCTGGGTGACTTCTAAAGGTCCCTTCCAGCCCAAACGTTTCTATGATTCTACAATTCTAGGTTGACTTTACCAAGCCAAGCTCCATTTCTGGGACATCTAAATCAAACCTAATGAATATTTCCTGATAGAAGGACCTGATCTGATAGGCATTATTTTTCACTGTTTCTTAAGTGTTGCCAGTGTAGAACCCCAAGATAGTTCCCTGTGGACTCCTTGTCAGACAATGGGTGCTTTTAGAGCAAAAGTCATTTTGGCAAATGGAAGTGCTTAATTTAGGATGAAGTGAAGTGAACCACAGGAATAGTTCTACAGACAATAAGGAGGGAATAGAGTAATTCACTGAGATGCAATGTCTGTATTGAATTACATGAATACCGTCTTTTGTATTAACTTACAGTAAGCTTTGTTCTAATTTAGTTGCATATTAAAATACAGTGAAGTACATCAGCTTGTAATTCTATTTTAGCAACATCCTGTGCATTAAGAACATCTTTAATGAAGAAAAACTTTCACATAGGTGAAATTTTGCTAAGTATTATCTTAAAATCCCTGGTCAATTTTTAATTTTTTTAAAATCTGAAGTGAAATTAAAAACCCTGCCTCCTCTGGTTTTACTAAAGGACAATTCTATGTTAGAAACCTCTGCAAGGTTTATTTTGTTCTAGACATGGGAAATTCTGTTAGAAAAAGTTTGAAATTAACCCACCCTTAGAAGCTTGCTTGGATATTAATAATCTCCAAGATTCAATTTGATTTCCTAGCTTCTGTGCCAAGGATTATGTGGTGCCTGATTTTTGAGTCTAGCTCTTCCCTAGCAATTATTATTTTAACCGGAGTGTAAAATTAGGCATCTCCAAAATTTGTATCTATTGATTACAGTAGTGAAAAGGAAAAGGGACAGATAGCTCTTGAAGAAATATTCATCTGTAAATATGATAAAAACATGTGCCATGTGAACAAAATAATGTTTACAGTACTGAAGGCCAAAATAATTTAATACTACCCATGTTTCACATTTAGGATTGGATGCATAGGAAGTATTACATATAGAAATTATTTTTGATATATACTAGGAATGTCTTTGTCCTACACTAAATCTAGAAGCATATGAGGGTTCTTTTCTACATACAGGAAAACACTATGGATAGGCTACCAATATAATTCAAGATTTTCCTTATCATTTAATCTGTGGGGTTTTGGACATTTTTTAGGTATCTAAATGTTTTCTAATGGATATATACATATTTTTTTCACTTTTAATGGTAGAAGATTGGAACATTTAATAGAAAAATAATCTATGCAAATGTAAAAAGTTATATTTAGGGAAATGTTGTTATGTTATATACAACTTCCCTTTTTTTGTAAGCACTTCATGTAACAAAACGTACACATTTGATGTAAATGGTCACATGATCATCCCAAAACAAAGGAAGCATCCCATTCTTGCATTCTTTTGGTGTTCTAATGAAAGCTTTCTTATTAAATGTTGTGTTCTGCATGTCAGGTGGTGGCTGTATCAGGAGATTTGTGCTGAAACAAAATCTTGACAAGAAATCTTGCGGAACAAAGAATTTGGGGAACTCTGTATGAACATTTTGCCTGTTTCCTCATCTAGCAGGAGCTGAAAAAAAATCTTCCCAGGTTAGCAAAGATTTTTATGTATTGTTTTTGTAACTCTGTGTTTTCTTTTACTTCTGTTTAGCTTGGGTTTCCCATTTATGCATATGAAGCCTATTTTTCTGATGTATATGGTAACATTCTGTTATTCCATGGGAATTTGGCTAAATGTCTTGAGAAGCCTGGGATGGTTTCCAATAGTTGATATAATTAGGAGCATCTCAAGTTATGGTGGTTTTTCACATCAGTGAAAACCAGGAAAAATATTTGCTTTTAGTGTTTATGTAATAATCAACTCTGCTAAATTGTGGTAGGGTTTTAAAAATTGTTTTCCCTTTCATTTTTTTATTGTGCACTACTCCTTTTTTTTCTGTATTTTTCTCTGCTGCAAAAGGACATTGTAGAATTTCCTGAAGGAGACTGCCACAAACTAGCTTGAAAAGGTCTTTCATAAAATTAATTTAATCTTCTGTCTGTGATTTCATGGGATTTGGATCAGTCCTGGAGAAACTGGGCATCTACTTGAAGGAAGCAGTTACTTCCACAGCACAACTGATGCTTCATTTGCTTTGCTGATTCACAGAAGGTGCAAGCTAATCAGAACAAGTGATTCATGAGGTACAGCTGAGCAAAGACATAGTCTTCTGTGAGAATCTTAATTGCCATTTTGTAGCTTTTGCTTTTGTGTTTTAAGCCTACAGAAGAAACTGATATCTCCCTGTAAACTTGCAGTATTCTGGGGGACACTGTGTGGAATAACTGTAAAGTTTTTGTGCTCAACTTCTTCATGGTTCTCCAGTCAGGCCAAAGATAAATTTTACCATCCTTCCTTGACAAGTGAGAATGCAGAGAGACAGTCATTGCTGGTTTTGTATGAGGTAAGACCTCTAACTCATCAGTCTAACAATATGCCCTTTGCTTCTTGTAGGACTTCAGGAACTAGAAAGCCTCCTGCATTTGCTGAAGCCAACTTTAGACAGAGACATTTATTGACAGGTTCCATACATACATGTACCACATGTGCATTGGCTCTGCATTCTGCCTTCCAGGATAATTTACAGAGGCATAAAGGCTGTGAAGAATTTTTCCAGACCTTCCCAAAGACCACACCACACCCAGTCTTGATCCTGGGAATTCTGAATGTGTCTGCAGACCTGAGGGAACCCTCCTGGCTACTCATTTTGCTATGCAGAGCAGCTTTGGAAGCAGGACTGTGTAAGTCCATGAAAGATAGATTAGCTAAATCCCCTCTTCCACACAGATCAGTCAATTGCACAGTCCTTGGCTCACTCATCCAGGGACTCGTCCCACACAGCCCTCACATCTTTTATGGGGAGAGAACTGAAGAGATGTTCTGATGACAGAAGTAACATCTAAACAGGACTCTAGGATGAGGCTTTTTCTCATCTGGTTAATCAGATGCTGCTGCTCTATCTAGGAGCATGAAGGAGCAAATTTCATCTGTATCCAGGCTAGGACATAATGGTCTGGATGGGTGGGTGACTACCTGGGTAGAAAACTGTTTGGATTATCAGTGGTTATGTGTCGTGCCCTGTGTGGATGCCTGTGGTGAGTATTGCAGAGGTCTGTCCTGTTTAATGTCTTTGTTAATGACTTGGCAGAGGTGGTATAATGCCTTCTGGTCAAGTTTGCAGGTGACACAAAGTTGGGGGAAACATTTGATATGCTCGAGGGTAGGGCTGTCTTCTTGGTTGGAGGAATGTGCCAACAGAAGCCTCGTAAAATTGAACAAGGACAAATGCCAAGAACACAGCAGGATCCTGTGTTCAGTTTTTGCCTCCCCCAAATATGAAGGAGAAGGAGAACGCCAAGCATCATGGGGCTGGAGTGCTTGTCCCACATGGAGAGCTGATCCTATTCAGACTGGCAAAGGCATGCTTCTGGGAACATTTAACAGTTCCCCCAGTACCTACAAGGAGTCATTAAGGAGATGGCGCCATGATTCTCAAAGTGGTGCAAGGCAGAAGGACAGCAGTGCGCATAAGCTGAAACAAAAGAAGAGAAATTTTTTTCCTGAGAGTACAGCCAGGCAGTGGAGAGGTTCCTCCGATAGGATGAATGGTGACCATTCCTGGAAGACCCAGTTGTGCAAATACCTTAGCAACCTGGTCTGATCTCGTAGTTGATTGTGCTTTGGGCAGGATTTTAAACCAGCTGGCATCCCAATGTCCCTTCCAACCTGAATTTTCCTATCAGTGTTATCACCTTCTTTCAACAGCTTCCATTTCTGGATGGTTTTTAAACCAAGATTTCCTAGGCTGAAGCCTTTCCAGAATGTTTAGAAGGGAATCAGTATTGACTCAGGTTGTTTCTCATTATCCTCCTCTGTGAAGAAAAGTGTCTTCTGTCATTGGATGCAGAAGAAAATGGGAAAATAAAATCACTTGACTGTTCTGATATGCAACATAGATCCCTACATCTGGACTTGTCTAGACTCACACTGTAACTGATAGAGAGAAATGTTATTTTTTGAATGACATTAATCTCATCTGAAGAGAGATGTCTAAAATATGTTGTCTGGATCATGCATAAGTATATTTTTCTCCACTGGCTGTATTGGAAGTTTAGGTGAATAGCTGAGTTGTTTCTGCCTGTAATATAGTTGCCCACAGAGTTGAATGAGATCATTCCTATCTGAAATGTCAGCAACTACTCACCACCCTTCCTATCTGCTCTGTACACCCAGAGCTGTATGACAGATGTAGATCAGCTATCTCCTGAGATCCTTTGTCTTTGCAGGCAGGTGCATGTGAAACCCTGTGAGAATAATTCAAGGGTAGCATGAATCTGTGGGCAAAAATGGCTTTTTGCATTGTACAGAAACCACAAAGGACTGACAGCTTCAGAAAAAAAATAATCTTGATAACAAAAATGATGATTCTTTCATGCCTGTCTTCATGATGTGAACCTGGTAGAAATAGTCTAGCCTTTCCCCTGTTTTATATTCAGTAGATGACAGCACAAATGCCAGGAATTTGGCATTGCAATTATGTACCTTAATCCTACCAGCTGAATGTTAATCCCAAATTACTCCTTCTGCTTGCAGAAGGATAAGGAGCTTGTAGCTGATCTACCTCACAGTTCAATGTATTAGGTTTGTGTGTGTGATTCCTCTGAGTACTTTCAGTATATGAAAGAATTGTATGCCAGGGAGCCTGACCAGGGTTGCAAAATTTCAGGAGCGGGAGAAGAAGACATTTTTAAGACTGAGGCCTGAATTCTATATCTCTTATACACAGATAGACACACAAGGCTGCAGGATACCTGGGTCATGGGAAATTAAACATGCTATCTCTGTCTGACGGTTCTGGTGATTAATGTGCAGAGACCTCTCACATCTTAAAGAATCAGCACATTAATCTGATCAGTTTTGGCAAGTGATGTCAGTTGTATAGAGTCATATTTTACAGAAGTCTCGACGTTACAATGTTAGGACTATGTTAATTTACTGCCTAAGTACAGCAATAGTTTTAAAAAAAAAACTTGACTTTGCTAAAAACCATTTCTGGTTCCATTTCTGGTTAGAAGCTTTTCATAAATACCTTTAAGCCTGTAAGTCAGAGCAAAAAAATTAATACTTTTGGTCATGTTCCCATTTCAGTCAATGGTAAAAACACAATTTTGTTCTTTATGTTCCTTTCAGCAAGTAATGTATGACTCATGAATTTACTTTTTATTACTTGATAGTATTTTTCTGTCATTTCCTCCCCTCTCCCTGCTTGTGGTTTTCTGTGAATGGTTTGTGACAGCCACAGCATTTGAAATCAGACTCATCCTGGCCAAAGATACATAGAGGTTTTCCTCTTCCTAATTGAATGAACATGTGACAATCAGTATGATGTGTACCTGAGAGAAAAAATTGTTGAAGATGTCAGCAGGTAAGCACGGAATATGGAACAGATAGAGATTGAACAAAATTAGAGATTGATAAAGAGGGTATGTGAGGATTTTTGCAATTTAAAACTTTTTATTTTCTTGGTCAAACTAAGACCAATAACAAAGTTTCTGGCTCATTATTAATGGAACTGAAGTGTAATTTTTCATAAGATTCAATGAGTTAATTGTGTGTGAGCATAATAAAAATAGAAAGCATAATTCTGATTCTGTTGATAAGGAAGATTTTTGTCATTGATTCAATGAAATCAGGGTTTTACATGAGGTATTTAAAACTTTCAAAATGCAACCAAAGGAGTGCACATACAGCACACATAGGAGGGAAAAATATCCTGTGGGTTTGAATTAATTTTGTGTGTGTGTGTGTGTAATTAAGTGTGCTGAATCTGACAAAGTAAATGATTTATTCACACAGTTTTGCGTAGGTAGAAATGGATTCTGAAGAAATATTTCAAACTGTAGTTTTTAAAGTGAAGATTGTGGAGCACTGAACAGAACTTTATTTGATGCTTTTAATGCAAGATACAAACTTCCATGAATTTGGGGAATGGAATGAAAAGAATTATGTCAGCAGATGAAAGGTAATTAAACCTAAGGAGTAAAAGATGTAAAATGTAGTTATTGTGTCAAGTTCTCAAAGCTGCACACAACTGGGATGTGTGTGCTGTTCCTTAAACTGCAAATATCAAAAGAAATAATTGGCCTTGTGATCACAATAGCAAGTATCTGAAAAAGACACATTTCTGTTTAGACTGAAGGATATTGAAAAGCTCTCTTAGAAATTGCATCTGAATACATAAACAAGGTGGCACGGTTGCTTAAAAATATCTGGAAAGGAAACAAACTGAAAAGTTCATTTTGGGGGAACTTGCTGTTAGCAGAAAGTTTATTCATGCTAGAATAAAAGTCCTTCTTTCTATGCAGTGTCTGCCTAACTCAGCTTTCAGGGGTGTATTGAAAGAGAACATTTAAGATCAAAACCAGAAAAAAAGACGCATTTCTCATATTTGAATTTGGTGATAACTCTTAAAGTGCTGAAGAACTATTTCTTTAGGACAAGGGCTAATGGTTTTAAACTAAAAGAGGTTGATTTAGATTAGTTTCCCAGAAAGGTGGTAGGTGCCCCATCCCTGGAAACATCAAGGTCAAATTGGACAGGGCTCTGAGCAACCTGATCTAGTGAAAGATGTCCCTGTTCATTGCAGAGGGGTTGTACTAGATGACTTTGGAAGGTTTGCTCTAAACCAAACTTTTTATGACTCTATGAACTCCTGGCCTCAGAGTAGTGGGTTCTAAACTTCAGGTGTATTCAAAGATCACTTGAAAAACTTTAGGTGCAAGAGTCCCTTGCAACTGGTTCTGATTCAGCGACAAATAACTAGAGGTGGTGAGCTGTTCTTGAAAAATACCTCTACTCTTCCTAAATATATAAAAAAATATATTGTTCTTTCCTTTTACTCTTCACTATGTGCTTGATACTGGACTAGATAGAACTTCAGTGTGACTCCACACAGCCCCTGCTGTGGTTATCCTGTATGTGCTCTGTGTGGTTTCCCTTTCTCTTAGATTGAAAAGATGGAATGGTTTAGATTTTGGCTAATCCTGGGGATGTTCACAGTATATCTTTCATGGGTTTCCCAGAAGATTTGTTTGAGTTTAATAGGAATTCCAATAGAAAAAAATATTTGTTTGGGGCTCTGAGCAGAATGATTTTATTCAGCAGATAATGACAACTACCTAAGTTCAAAGTCATGACTACAAACTATTAATTTGGTACACGAGGAAAGAAAGGTCTTTACTTTCTATTTTGCCATGTAAAAAACAGCGTTTCCCACTACCTAGTATTTTCCTGTTCTGTGTAGAGTAGAGCTGTAGATCTTCTTGGGTACTAGGCTGGCACTGGGGGAGACCACTGGATGGGATGAGAGTTTCAGCATTTTCTTTCCATAACGAAAGTCACTCCTGAATAATGAAATAATTGTCTCTGCTTGCACCAAGCTTCAGACTGCTGAAAGTAACAATAAAGTTGTACTGCACCTTTATCCTAATTTGAGAACATGTTAAACCAAGAATTTTCTTCAACAGAGCTGGAGTCCTGAGTTTTCACCTCTCTTCTTTTTAAAAGAAGTCCCCACAGTTTTTCTGTCACATTCCTCAATGATTTTATCTGATCCCTTTATCTGCCAATAGCAAATACCTCTGTAGAGGTCATGTCAAAATATTAGTCTGAACTTTTTAACACAGGTCTAAGCATTGTTCTCTAAAAGAGAAAATTAGATTCCTCATGGTCAGGTGCAAGTGTCAAGGATCATGGAAATTCCTGTGCTTTGACACTAGAGAGGTGTCTTCTGAACTAATGGCCGTAATATTTATTCCCCTTCCAGCTGATGAAGAGGAAAGGGCAATTTTAATGCCTGATTAAGCTACTATTTTATGTAACTCCATGAAGAGTTCAGCAGCACAGTTTTTTTCCTTTGACTAGGAGAAACTGGTCATCACTAGCTCCCATATAGTTGCTTTAATGTGGTCAGATGAATCCAGTACCTTCCTCAGAAATTATTTCTGCCCTCCTTTCAACCTGTGACCCAACAAGCAGAGACATCTGACTTGCTCTGGAAAAGCTAGGTGGCTTTATGAAGCAAGCAGATGCAGTAATCCAAAAGCTTTACCTTTTCATCATTCCAAAACAAAGCCACAGCAGTAAAGGAACAACCACAGCCTTACATTGATGAAAATTACACCCATCTCTGCAGTTATAATTCCAACATTTTTTTCCTACCAAAACCTGTGAAAAAAAAATCTGGGAAAATTTGTTCACATATTGAAGTCAGTGTTATCTGTTTCTTTCCCCATGAAGTAAGTGATACTTTTTAATTAAAAGTTATATGTGTTATTTTTGTACTTCTCCCCTAGTAATTGATTCACTTTTTAAACAAAATTTGTATTTTTGGATAATCAAACTATGAAGTTATCATGTGATTGCAGTACTATATATGCACAGTAAAACACAGTAATTATTAGAAATTTCCCTTTAAGGGTAAATGAAAAGATTAACATGGGTAGGAAACCCATTAATTTTTTAATTTAAATACACACCCCCTCCCCAGCTGCCTGATTAATTTAGTCTCTAGTGCTCTGGACCTCCTGGAGTCAGAAATAAAGGATCAGTGGGTACTGGGGGTACCAGTGACTTCCATGTCTTTGTTTTTAGTATTTCATTAAATCCATGCATTGAAATGTACTGTCTAACAAATATAAAAATTTACTCAGCATATGCAGAACTCCAGCAGTACTGTGTTTCCTCCTCCTACCCCATGCCCACCAGGTCAGAGGTCACTGTGCAGGACACATAGAAGCTGTTGGACATTTCCAAATCCCACTGTACACACTTGCAGCTATTTATGCTTGATAGATAAGAAGAAATTAAATTGCCTCTGGGTAAACACATATTTCGTGGAAGCTGGAAATAATAGGCATAATTGGTGTTGTGGGCTTAAAGAACCCATTGTTCTACCTGGAACAATGGCTTTTTGAGCAGCTTTCCCCTAGCAACAACAACACTCTCAACTCCACACTGCTCTCTGAAAAGTCCCAGGGTGCATTCCTGTTTTTTCCCTGATCCTTTTTATCACTAATCCTGCCAGCAGTATGGCAAAGGGCGGGTTTAACATACTTTTCAAAATAAACCATTGATATCCTACAATTAACTACGGAAGCTGCCTCTGCCAAGTGAAGGTAAAGAGATGAAAGACTGAGAGTAGGAGCATGAGATAGAGTTGTGGCTTTGATCTTCTTTATGCACTCACATCAATTGCATGTGGATTAAGAGCACCACAATAACTGCACTGGCATATCCAGTTTATCTACTGCAGTGTGCCAGGACACCTTGTGGAGTCTGCCTTTTCTAGAGTAGGTCTGCTAGAGAAGTCCCCTCAAAGTTTGAGTCAGAGCAAGACATTAGAAGAGAAACAATTACACTGACATTCCTGTCTCCCTCTGCAAGAGGACACACTGTGCTGAGACACCCTCAGTACTGTGTACAGCCAGAGGAAAACATTTCTTCTTTATAGCACCAAAGGAAGTAGCTGATGTTGCTGTCTGCAGTGTGTTTATTCCTCTGCAATTCTTCCCATTAGCCTGTGAAGATTGGGGGCCTTTGCTTGATACCATTAAAGACTCACTATTTACCCCACCACACTACGTGCTGCTCATTGATGACATTTACTATAGGAAGATGGCTCTGTCCTAGCTTCCACTTTTCAGATAGAGAATGAGTAATAAATTGTACATTTGTGAATTTGTGCTTTCAAAACTCCTCACCTAGTTCTTATTCAGCTGGCTTTCTCTGTGTCCTCCCAAGCTGCTGCTATGTTCTTCATCTGCCTGCCTTTGTTACTGTTCCTTGCTGCTGCTGCTGCACTTGGCTTTGCTTATTCTCTCCCAAGATCTCTCATCCAAGATCCCTGACTCCTCCTGAGTTGGCTGCACCTTCCAGCTATTGCTGTGATCTCTGGTTGTCCTGCAGTAAGTGCTGTGATGGCTGCCCGCTTCATCTGGAGCGATTCTCTCCAAGGAATAATTGTTTATCTGGAAACAGGCAAATGGCATAATTCAGGTAGCAATCTTTCTAGGCATTAATATTGATCAGGCTTTGGCATCACATCAACAAAATGTGTTGCCTGGTAGTATTTTCTCACTGTTTTGTAAAGCTAAATGATTGACCATTATCAGTTACTAATGAAATGTTTCATTTTAGGTCAAGTGAAAATTGGGATGTTTTAAATATTCCAAGTGCTTTTTTTATTTCTCTTCAGTTGGACCATTTAATAGAAAAATTGTTTGCACAGTCTTACTGAAGACAATATTTTTTATTCCCCCTGCATTATTACCTGACACAAACAACATTTTCCTACTATTCTATATTTGGTCATGGCATCATTTATGCACAGCTGGGACCAAAAAATCACCTTCTTAATTATAAATATCTGAAAATATTAAGGGAAAGTTGGAAGAGAATAATTAAAAGTCCAAACAAAAATGAGCACTGAGGAAAAAAATGCTGGTTCTTTTAATACAATACAAAGGCCTTGCTTTGTAAGTAACTAATACACAATGAAATATATTTTTCCCTTACAAGATACCACAGAAATGACGGCAAGTATTCAACCAGAACATGCAAAGGCTTGATAATGTGTTGCATAGGAAATGAGAAGATAAGGTAAAACAATTCAAAGCTCTTGCACAGCAGTAAAAGGAGGAGCTGAAAAGGAGAGCAAAGAGCACTTACCTGGAGGATGTGTATTAGGACTTCCTGATATCCCATTCTATTCTTGGAAAAACAAAAATTGCAGCTATAACTGTATAGTTGCAGCCCTTATGCAAGCTGATATGATAAGAGCAAAGAAAAGATGACTTCTTTGGAAAGAACACTTGTCCACATAAATGCTCCAAAATCTGAATTCTGAAGTTCTTTACATAGACAAAGACAAATTATAATATATATTTTTGCATCTGAGACTGCAAAAATAACATTTGGGGGTTTTAAGTTGTTTACGCATTTATAAATACCTAGTTTTCATTGTGTGTTTTCAGGTAATGGGCCTCAATTTTAGTCATCAGTTTTATGTTTCACATGGAAACAGCAAAGAAAAAAATTTCTGAAGTAGGAAAATATGTTTTTGAGAACAAGGAAGTGGGCACAGAGACTCTAAAGCAAAATACCACCTGAAATTAATTATGCAGAATTTTTCTTATAATCGTATAGTCATAGATAGAATGGTTTGGGTAGGAAGGGACCTTAAAGACCATCTAGTTCCAACTCTCCTGCCATGGGCAAGGATACCATTCACTAGACCAGCTTGCTCAGGGTCCAACCTGTCCAACCTGGCCTTGAACACTTCCAGGAAGGAAGTATCCACAACCTCTCTCAGCAACCTGTTCCAGTGCTTCACCACCCTCTGAGTCAAGAATTTCTTCCTAATACCTAAACTAAACCTAAGCTCTTTCAGTTTAAAACTATTGCCCCTTGTCCTGTCACTCTGCCTGTCTAAACATCCATCTCTCTCCTTTTTCTCTAAAATGTCTCAAGGTACCTGCAATGAGGTCTCCCCCCAGTCTTCTCTTCTCCCAGCTGAACAACCCTAGCTATCTCAGCCTGTCTTTGTAGGAGAGGAGCTCCCACCCTCTGACCGTCTTCCTGGTCCTCCTCTGGACTTGCTCTAACAGCCCCACAGTACTTCAGGTGGGGTCTCATAGGAATGGAGGGGGAAAATCGCCTCACTTAATTGCTGGCCTCTCCTCTTTTGATTGACTATAATTCCCAAAGAAAATTTTCTTTGAAACAGGAGAATAAAAAGACATATTTTCATTCTCTAAATTAGATATGGGATGTTATAGCATTATACATCCAAAGAAAACTCCAGCGAACATTCTGCAGTAACATCCGGGTGTCGTCCTCCAGAAATTTCACTAGACAAATATGGAATGTGTGAGGTGGGCTGCCAGGCATGCTCTCTGAACATGTGCTGTGAGGACATTATACAAATTGGACAGCAACTGAAATAGGAGTTCGTGTAAAACAGAAAGCAAGGCTGGCTTGTGTACAGCAGTAGGGGCACCTTAACTGCTAATTTAAAACAGGGCCAGATATGCTCAGCCTGTGGTGGCTTAACGTTCGACTAAGTCATGTAACATTGAGTTGTTATTGACTGCTACTACTCATACTGGCATCCCCATCATGATTGGAATGTCCTTTGCAGAGCTGCCCCTTACCCACTAGTCACTCATCCAGACTTCAGCCTAGGTGGAGCATTTTGGAATTGACCCTGTTGCATTTTAGACCATTTTTTAGGTTTTTTTTTTTCCAATTTTCAGAATCATTGCTGGTCTCACTGAATACTCTAGGCCAATTTTGACTTTTAGAATTTGGTACAGTACTTCTTTCGGGGAAGGGAAATATTTCTACTATCTTTAGAAAGAATGCAGTCAGTCTCTTTATAACCAGTTTATCGCAGAGAAAGTTGCCCAATGTCAGAATTAATCTGCTTTAGCAAAATAATTGAGCTTTTTCTACAAAATACAACTTGGAACAATAGCATCATTTATAGAGGAAAAGTAATTCTGGTGGACTGCTTATCTCAGAATTAGTTTCTATCTTCCCCTTTGCTGTTTTTGTGTTTTACTCTTTGCTGATTAATTTAGGTGGGTTTTGCTATTTTATAAATTTGCATTTACAGTCAGTATTTAATTGATTTTTCCAGTAATAATTAATAAAATGCTAAAGTTATTGATCAATATAACAATTTTTATAACAAAATAATTATAACTGAAGTATAACTAATAATTATTAATCAGATTGCCAGTCATATGACCCATGCTCTACTTTTTTCCTGTTCTCTGTGTGTGCTCATGACAGTGGAATGTGGCAGTGCTTTGATATTTCTAGTCCAGGTACTTTAGGAATGAGTCATATAGAGCTTTTGATACAAGTATGTATCTGAATACATTTTTCTTTCTCTACAGCTAGGACACTTATCTTAGTCTCACAGAGAGAAAACTTCAGATATGTCTGGTGAAACTCCAAGGCTGAATGAAATTATCAGACTTTAAAACTAACCTCAAATCATGACCTGAATGTCACACAAAAGTTTTAGGGAGTGGAATTTCAATGTAACAAGCTATTTTTTAAAGGACTTAGGATTTTTAAACCCCTTTTGTTACTTCTGAGCTCTTTGTCTTGGCAATACTGCAGAGTGGAATTTTCCCATGAGAAATTCTACCTCTGTCAAATGGAATGATGAAAATTTTTTTAGAGTTATACTTTAAACCAGTGATGATTAGTGTTCTGAGCAGAAAATAATAACCATTAGCAACGAAAAATTCCTATTTTACATTCTAATTCATTTTTGCGTTGCAGTAGCATGGTTCATTATTTCAGATCTACTGCTATGGTTTATACCTTCATTGAAATTTACCAAATACTGAAGTTTCCGTTGCTTCTAAGTTATTTTTCACTGCTTTGCCTGATAAGTGTCACTGAGGAAACAGGAACTTTCTCTTTACACCTATTATTTTGATAAATTCTCAAAATACTCTGTTTCAAAGAAAGAGCTTGGGGTGCAAAGCAGTTTGGCAAAAAGTGAAAGAGGCAAAGTCACAGCATAAGCATGTCCAAACTCTGGAAGGCCAAGCCACTGTAAACATACCTGTCTGTCACATAAGATGTATCTTAATCAGTTAATACCACGTGATTCTTAAAGCACACATGTTTCTTTGCTCCCTGAAGTGTCCTTCTGATCTCTTCTTGTGTGATGAATGATGACTAGACAAGAGTATGACACAATAGGTTCAGGAACTACATCTTCCAGGACAATTATTTTTAGGTCCTAGGGAAAGACATCCAGGACTCTGGAGTCAACTGTGTTTCTATTTATAATCAGCACCTTTCTTCAGCCAAGCCCTCCAGTTTATAAGTCAATTGATGATTGATGCTACATAAAGATTTCCTCACAAGATCATTACAGCCTTAAAAGAGTGCAGAATTTGTGTTTAGACAAGGGATCTAGTTAAATCCTTTCTCTGTCCAGGGTTAGATTAGACCAGTCCTAAAATACCATCTAGCTGCAGCAACAGGATGTTAATCTTTTAAAAGCAATCATCTGTTGTGTGTACATTTTACACCTTTGCCTTGTTACTCAGATAATTCCTCCACACAATAATGACTAAGAGGAAGGCATATCAGGGCTGTGTTTATCTCCATGCTTATGCAGAATTGCCCCTGAGAACCCTTTGCTGTTTGTGCTAGAGCCACCCTTTATAGTTTGCTGGTCCAGCACCAGGAAAATAGCAAGGACAGAATATGATACAGTATGTTCACCAGTTTTAAAATCAGATTCACTGCTGGATTTGGAATGTAGAAAAGGATTGCATTGTTCTCTGCTTTCTACATCCCTTCAAAGCTGAAGAAGCATTTATTTTGGTTCTGTACTTAGCAAACAGCTTTGGAGAGCATCAACTTTCTCTGGAGTCTGTCAAGACCTCCTACCCTTTCATTAAGTTTTGTGTTCATGATCTCTTGAAAGGGGCTTCACATACTCCTGAACAAGCAATAAAAGGTTACCTGGACCTCTGCAGAATTAATTTACTTTGCTTGCTGCTTTCTTTCCCCCTTACTACCCCCATTTATAATTACATTAATTACATGCATAGAAGAGTATTCTGTCTCTTTGACATTAATTACCTGGCAGTGAAGATTAATGAACTTTGTAAAATGTTCAGTATAACACATTCCTAAATGGCTAACAATCAGCAAGGGTCACCAGTATAGTGGAAATCAAGTAATGACCACAGAAAAATTTCCTACTAGTAGTCAAAAGAAAAAACAAATAAACAAGCCACTAAAAAATCTCTCAAGAAAAAAAACAAGTATATTGATGTACAAAAAGCTATGCAAAGTGACTTTTTAGATTAATTTTTTATACACTGTAGTCATTTTACACCAGAATAGTGGCCTGTAAAGCTTTTTTTGTTTTGTTTTGTTTTGTTTTTTGTTACTCTATGTGGCTTAATTTTGTTAAAGATTTGCATAGGTTTCCCACCAAGATCTGAGTCTTTTTCTTCATGTTTTCATTTCTATACAAAAGAGAAAATCTACTACTGCGCCAAACAAAACTAACATTTTTATGGGAAATCTCTCAGGGTTTGCACAATTGTTTGACCAGAGAGGAGACACTGAGACTCCTATAACTGGCTTATTATGACCAGAGCTGCACAGCAGATGGGTGCAATATTAGGAAAGTTGAAAAGTGCTTCAAACATTAGTATGACCAAGAATGTTGTGTAATTTCCTTAAATTTACCCTGTATTTTTACACTGTTACTGGTGAGATGAAGTCTTCCAGTAGGCAGCCTAAGAAAACATCCCCGGGCCATTTTCCTGCATCTGCTTCTCACATGCCGTTGGGGTGCAGAGGAGAAGGTCGGAGCAGCACAAAACTGAAGACCCATGGGGAGCAGTTTGCAAGCCCTGTAAATTCCAGAAACCACACAACAAGGGATTACAGCTCCCTGGAAAGGTAACTGTGTTGGGACATGCTGAATGTCCTAGCACTGCAAGCCTGTGCAAGATGCAGTCACACAGCACAGTGCAACGCCTAGTGTCGATTAATTAGCTGGTGGTTTTAGCTGGTACTGGAGTAAACAGAAGTGTGGCAGAAGCCCAGACAGCTGGGCTTCTATGGTTATGGTGAAATAGCATAGGGAAAGGGTCAACAAAAGTTCTGCAGGATCAGAACTGCAGCTTTTAAAGCAAAATCTGAGTTCTATTTGAAATTCTCTGTAGCTGTATTTTGACAAAAGACTTTGCAAAAATAGACTACATGATATAATTAAAGCTATTCTCTTTAATTATATAATGTAGAAAACCTAAATCCAGTTTTGATGACTACTATGTCATCAGAAGGGACATGTAGGATGACCTAAACTCAGTCACTTTGTGATTAGTAGTTTACTCTCAGCTGCTTTTAGAATGCATTTTAATATTTACTCTTTTATGTATCTACTTTACAGTCTTCATTTGTTTCATCACAGCAATATGATGTATTAGGGAAGTTTCATTGCTCTGATTTTGTAGATTTCATAGGGAGGAAAAAATGTCACAAGTAAATTGGTGCCAAAGATGGAAAATGAATCATGACTTCAGACTCAGACACACAACCTCACAACTGACTTTTTCTGTCTATAGTCATGTGGAAACACATACAGGGGCTTTAGTCCAAGTGTACATGTACATTGTCTTCCACAGGTTTGTGTTTTGTGCTTGCAGCTGGCTATGGGCATAACTGTTTCCAGGACTAAAGACTTAATTCTTAGTGGACTCTATTCAAGTGCTAACTTACTGCATCCCTACTGTCCTTAAGGTTCCCATTAAAGACTTTTCTACCTATATCTTCCTCTGCAAGTACATTGTAGTTAATTACTTATATTTCTGCAATTCTCTCTCCTTTTGGATGACTCATTCTGTAATTGATAGACATTTTTCAGATAAAGTGTTCAGGAAAATTACGCTTGAACTTAAACACTGTTAGGTTGAATTGTATAGTTGGTTTAGCTGTACAGGTCAAGTGCTCCAGTGTGATTACTCAAAGTGCTAATGAGTCACTACTTACTATCCCATTGCTCATCACTAACTCCAGAATAACACCGGTTCTTTGTTATGGGAAGGAAAAAAAGGTCTTTGAATTAACTTGTACACGAATGAAACAATTCTCAATTATACGCATGTGATAGCAAAGATAACATTAATTATGCACTGGAAGTTTTGCCAGATTAGGCCTAAGATCTTTTCTAAGATTACAAATCTACTTTTCTGTAATGGGTAGAGGCGTATTTGGTCCAAGCTTTTTAAAATGTTGAGTGCCTCTATTTTTGAGAGCCAACATGAGCTACCTCAAAGGAACTCAGATAGACTGTGTAAGAACTACCTTTTTGAATATGTACATCAGAATCAATTTATTTCTTTCACACTGGATACCTAGAAATATCTTGAACCTTTTAAAAATTGGTAGATGTGTGCTTTTATTTTTCCAGTATTTAAGAAAAAAAAGACAATTATACACAGTCTAGAACAAAACTCAACATACAAGATTTTTTTCTTCCCTAGTTTAAGAATGCTTATAAAGGTAAAGAATTTTCTCAAAACTTAAAAAATCTTCACATAGTCCATTTAAAAATCCCATTTTCAGTATTTGACCAAACTTCCTTCTCTCATGGCTACAGTTATGGCCATCTAGCAAATAACATACTAAACACATGGATCAGCAAAACTATCAGCATATTAGCAGAACTGACTATATGGAACACATAGCTATAAATGCAGTCATGCCTTTACAGGTTAACTCAACCCATTTAAAATTCAAGTCCTACAGCCTAGAAACATGAATCATGAGAATTTCTTCAGGTGATGATTTCTCTGGTTCACATTGGAATAAAGAAGCCACTGTAGGAAACCAACTCCTGAAACCATATTTCAAGTTTAACTTTAGTCATTGAAGCATAAGAATATTAAAATGTAAAATGAAACCACTTTGAAAGATAACATGTTTTTATTTGTTGTCTTGCGCTGAAGAATTACTCCTTGAATGCGTATCAGCAAAAAAACACAATCCAACCAAAAAAGCAACCAAAAAACCCCAAAACCAAAAACCCAAACAGCTGTTGCTTCATAAATCCTAGAACACTGAGGTTATATAGCAGAAATAGAAATAAGAAGGGCTTGATTTTTGACTCAAGTCCAATATATTCTTCCATCAACAGTAACTTTAGGTAGAAAATAACCATATTTATAAATGTCTGGGCTTGTGACACAATTTAGTCAACCTTGAGCTGAACTGATTTTTTATGTCATTCCAGATGTGTTTTCTTAATAAAGACCAATAATATACTTAAGAAGTAATGTGAACCTGGAAGACAATAGCTTGTTTGGGTGTTTCCTCTGGGAAGATTTTGTGTGTTTTATGACTTTATATCTGGCAGTTTAATAATGGTCCTGTGTGAAAAAAACCCAGCAAGGTGACTTTTAATTCATGGCAGTAAAGAAGGCCACCAGAGGGTACTTACTCTGTGAGACTGAGGTTTTTTTCCAAATTTAAAGCCCCAGGTGATTCCCAGGTCACCTATTCTGACCTGTAATGTATCTCAGGAGATTAATCATTTACAGATTGACCTTCCAGTCACCATTATTTGAATAGTATGGGTAATTCACATGTATAAGTGTTGATGTGTACCTGTGCAGAGTTCATGAGTATTCACATGGCATGTGTTTTTCCCCATTTCAGCCCAGCATCTGTCTGATCAAGTCCGTCTCAGCATGATAAAGCAAGAGAGTGCATATTATGTAGGTAGTGCAGGTACAGATGGCAGGGGTATGAAGCTGGCAAGACACTGTGGTGCTGGAAGATGTTCCTTACAAACTACTGAACCCCTCTGTAAGAAATCTCAACCCTCTCATACTCTATTTTCCTGTACCAATTGTGATGCAACTTGATAACTTAAAATTAATTATGTGTACATAATAGTACTGTAAAGAAAAGAGCAATGGAGTGGGTCCGGTGGAGGACTGTGAGGGTGGTAATTGGACTGGGGCATCTTTCTTATGAGGAAAGGTGAGGAAGTGGGATCTGTTCAGCCTTGAGAAGATGACAACTGAGAGGTGACCTCATTAATGTATATAAGTCTAAGGGAGGCAGTGCCAAGAGGAGGGAGCCAGGTTCTTCCCTGTGGTGCCAGTCACTAGGACAGGAGGCAGTGAGAAGAAACTGATGCACATGAAGTTCCACCTGAGCATACGGAAGAATTTCAAAGTGCAGGTGACCAACCACTGAAACAGATTGCTCAGAGAGGGTGTGAAGTCTCCCTCACTGGAGATACTCAAGAACTGCCTGGATGCAATTCTGTGCCATGTGCTCTTGAATGTTCCTGGCTGAGCAGGAGGCTGGGCCAGATGACCCACTGAGGTCGCTTCCAACCTGCCCCATCCTGTGATTTTGTAATGAAAAGGACATTTCTGGGATCAAAAGAGGCCTGAAACTTAGCTTGTATAATCACTATACCCTGCCCTAACACACTACCAATTAAGCAATGAAGAGAGTGAAAATTGTATGCTTTGACTGACTTTTTTCAGCTACTTTCACTCTTGTTGTGTTTATCAAAATAATTCAATAGCTGTATAAGACCACAAAACTGTGTCTTTATGCTCAAGTGAACAAATAGGAGCAACAATTTTTTAACTGGGCAACTATTGTGTGGCAATGATGAATGTGGAAACAAAGATGCAGGAAGCAGGCACCAAAATGGAAGCTCTTTTTCCATCTATTTGCCTCTTCATTTAAGAGAGGTGGATATAGGGGCATGGCATCAACAAAAGTTAACTGGATTGTCTTGAATAGGAACAATATTGCTTCTATTCATTCATGTGAGGGCTGCACCACTGCTGTTCATGCAATGTGAAGAATATTAGGAGCCTGTCCTTGCAGAGTGGGATTCCAGGAGCCTGTGGGTTGTGCTGTGTACAAATGCATGAGGTTGGTTACCTGTGCCAGGTTAGCCATGCAGCTAAAACAGAGGGATTGGTAATGAGGGCTCACCCCACTTAGTCTCTACACAGAATGGAAATATCTCAAGCTCTCTGAGCTATCTAGGAAGGAGCCAGATTGAATCTAGATGCTGTGTACAGATTTTAGCCTGAGACAATCAGTCTTGCTGACATGGATCCTGCATAACACCCTATGATCTCTGTGTCAAAGCTAACTTGTGTCTGGCCAGCTTGGGGCAGACACAGGCAGAGAATCTGTGTCTGCCTACACTATCCACATGTATATATATCCATCCTTCCATAACTAAGAGAAAGAATATAAATGCATTGCCCTGTTACAGTAAAATGCATCCCTAGAGAGCACAGTTGAATGGGACGGATGTACTGAGTATGACCGACTCCATAGCAGTCTCCCTCAGGCCTCAGTTGTTTCCATAATTGCCATTGGAAAGGAGCTGACAACCAAGGAATGCATACCTGTGGAACACCACTTCTTTATGTCACTTGTCATCCCTTTTTTACCCTCAGAGACCTCTTCATTCATTATCTTCAGTCTTGCCTAGCATACAGCTTTGGAACCTCATCAATCCCAAAGACAGGTTGTCCATAAACTGACAAAACAAACCCACTCTCAAGTATAGACTGAGTTTAAAAAATCTGCCTGCTGTGTAGCCCTAAATCCAATTATGAAATAACTGCAAAACTGAGCAGCCTTTTATGCTCTCACCAGTGATACTCTAAAAATGTTTTTTGCTCTCCTTCTGGGAGCATACAGCCGTCCTGTGAATCCTGTGGGGACCTGATTCTTGTGTTGGTTACAAAGGAAGGATTTCTGGATGAATTTCACAATAGTTAAAGAGCAGTTCTTCAAACACAATTTTTACTTTCACATGTTTTCAGGTTTAAATTATGTCTTTTACATTTTCAATTTCCATGTGCAAATATTCATCCAGCTTTTGATTTTTGTCAGAAATTCAAATGAGGATGAGGTGTAGAGGAGGTATTTGGTTTTCCAAGCATAGGCATGCATCTAGCATGACTTGAGATGCCCTCGGATGTCTTGGGCATCCGGGCTGGCAAATAAACCACAGATCTGAACTCTTCTGAAGCAATAATTCTAGAATATCTGACAGCATGTTAACTTGTACCATGTATGCAACACCCCTCTTCTTGCTGTCAGCATAAACCTCTGGATTCTCTAGATAGTATCACAGGCATTTAGTACTGATACTATCTGTATCCTAGATTGTTAAATTGATTGAGTTTGGGTTTTGGTGGGGGGGAGTTGTTGTTCTGTTTGTTTTCTTTTATCATATCAAATATGCTTTTCTGGGTGATTTTTAAATGCACAAATGATGGTGGAATTATGGGTGCCTTAAATCTCTGACTGAACTGTCTCCACAGTTAATCGATACTTCCCAGGTGAGACCTATGGTAGTATATCATTGCTGTTTGCTTGCATGCTCCCTTGTATCCATTGTTAGTTGTACCTGTGTGTTGCTTTATCCCATAGGTAATCTCAGTGCAGGTTTTTGTTGTATGCATAGTGTGCTGGAGAACGGTATTTTTATCTTTTTTTCATGATGAAAGGAAAACCAACAAATTTATCCAGTCTCTGTGATGCAGCAGTGGCCACATCAGCTACACTGTACATATGAAGCAAAATCATAACAAGGATACAGCACACAGCAGTTTAGTTCACAGCCTGGAATGGTGTTAAAAAGAAGTTGACTAAATCTTTGATGCTTTACTGCCCAAAAGCTTAGGAAGAAATTATCTCTTTCCTCCTCTCCTTCCCCCTTATGATCCAAATAAACCTATCAAAATATGAATAGATGACCATAAGATATAGGGGAAAAATGCAAAACATAAACAAAGAATAAAGATTTTGGGAAAGTGAATTAGCTGAGAAGGAAAAGAGCAAGTTAAGCATCTGACTACTGCTCAATAGAAATGGAAAAATGTTAGCAAATCACAGTAAAAAGGTCAGAGTTTCCATTCTCTTTTTTTTGCAGCAGTCTCCACTGAAAAGATTAATTTTAGTCAGGTGGCTAGCTTAAAGCCACTAGCTAGATAACCCAAAAATTTACCCTATATCATCTGAGTGACAGAAGGTCTTTCAAACCTGCAGGTAGGTACTTTTGAAAATCTGAACAAGCTGGAGCTAAGTTAAGCTTCCAGAAGACCAAAAAATTGACAACAAAATGCCTGTCTTTTTCAAAGGGAAAGTTTCCCCCCTCCACTGTCCCAAGACAAGGAATTATGAGCTTAGAAACTTTCAATTTCTATGAAGAAATTGAAATATAATGAAGTCAACCTTGTGTAAACACCTAGAAGAGAAAGAAAACTTTTAGTAAATACTTTATCAAACATATATAAAACCCATCTAATGTAGGCCAGTAGCAAACTCTGTGTTACAAAGGCTCTTATTTACTGCTTTTGAAGACAAACTAGGAAGATACACAACAGCTCTTAGGTGGATAGGCTGCTGTTGGAAGACTTCCTGGAGAATGACTATTGAGTATTCATTGTCAGGAGTGAAAAATGTATCAAAGGGAAATGATGCAACTCAAATAGGGCACATTTCCTTGAGAGCAAGGACCAAGTGTGGCCTGAAGAGAGGAGCTGTAGATTGCACAAATACAGGCTAGAGAAAAACTGCCTGGACAGCAGCTTAGTGAGTGGCACAAGGGATTACAGGGGCACATAAGGCAGGCATGAAGCAGTAATGTTTTGCCACTTGTCATAAAAGTTGTGCTCTTGGTTGGATAAGCAGGGTTATTTTTTGTGAGAGACACAAAAATTGATCCTGGTAACATCTGAGTGGACTTGTGAGAAGTCTTTATTACCTATTTTCAGTAAAATATGCATCACTGGAGATAAGTACATAGCAAGCATGATTTAGAAGATACTGTGAATGGGGAAAAACTAATGGAAGCCGTGGAGTTTTTTAGTTAAGGAAAGATATAACTTAAGGCAGACATGGGATCACTTTTCAAGAAATTAGTTATAAAGAAAAAGGGAATAAAGGCTTCTCTGTATTTTATGAAGAAAAGGATAAAAAGTCGTAAGTCTTTAAACATCTGTCAAGACTGGTACATGTATAGCTGAACCTGCCTTGGGGGGTGACGGGGAATGGGTGATCTAAGTGCTTTGCAGTCCCATGGTGTGTGAACTATAGCCCTGTATCTATATCTGTATTAAGTAAAACCAATATTTTATTTATTGTTGATGGTTCAATTCTTAAGTACTTCCATTTAAAAGCAAGTTTTTCAAGCATAGATAATTGGCATACCTATGAAACATGCATACCTTCTTTTTTTCCAGCTGTCTTAGAGACTAAATATATGAATTGAGTAAGTGATCATTCCCTCATCTTATCTCAGCTGGACATGACCAGAATCAGTGCAAGAACCTGAGTCAGATCTTTAAAAAGGCTTCAATTATTTTGGATTGATTTCATTTTAAGGTGTTACAGTCAAACTGTGATTAATGGGTCTAGTCATGGTACAATTTTTCAGTAGAGCTGTCACAGACAGTCCATTTTAAAAGAGATTTTGTTGCTGATTGACCAAGAAAGAAATTAGTTATAACTGTTGACATTTCTACATATATTTGCCCACCAAAGCTTCCTACTGAAACAGAACAGTGTTACCAGCCCTTTTGGGTATTTGGGATTGCATTCTTGCTCTCACACACTACATCATGCCTCACTGATGCAGTTTCAGCTTGAGGGCTCAAAATCTCTGTGTTGTCTGAGTCAAAATGGGAACTTGAATTCACAGTGCTTATATGTTCTGTTACTGAATATTAGGTATGGGAATTTTTCAGGATCTCCTGCTAGAGCACCACATGTGGCATTGGGAAGCTGGCTGGCAGACAGAGAGTGGTCTCTGTAATCATACTGCTCTGTTCACCCACAGGAATGTTAAAGTCCCTCCACCAAATCAAAGAGAAAGCTTTTGAACAGAGTTGCATCCATCTACTTATCTGTGTAGACAGACATTTATTTTGCTTTTCTGTAATTTATTTACATGGATAAGGTCCTTCTGTCTGTGGCTTGAATATTCCTGACTGAGACCTGCTCTGGCCATTCCCACAGATAGTTCATTCCTGAAGCAGTGCAGGCAGACAAAACCTTAATAATATTTGAAAATTTCAGGAATTGTAACTCAGTCTATATTGATACTGGGGATTGCCCTGACCCAAGTGCCCTTGGCCTTGTTGAACTTCACGAGATTCACCTCATGGATCCCCTGGTGGACTCAGGCCTGGTTTGTTCAGTAACAGTGTTAATGGTGGCTGCTCCACGTAACTGATATGCCAATTAGTGGGAGAAGAAAAGGATGTTTGAGTAGCATGTATATTATTTGTTTACAGCTTCTAATTACTCAGGAAAGCCTAAGATAGGAAAAGGATTTAAACTACATCTTTGTTCTTGCAATTTTGAGTTCGCCTAAGTGGGGCTTATCTGCTGAAATCTTGACTTCTGAAAATGTAGCTGGTTATTTAGACTCCATAGAAAAAACAGAAAGGGTGTCTGAAGAGGGCAATTTTTCTTGTTTATCTTAGATGCCTGTCCTGAGTTGCAGTGATTTTCTCTGTGAAAGTATCCAAAGGTTAATACTATGGGATGCCAGATGACTGACTTTTCAAGCTAAAATTCTTGAGCTAGGGACACATAGCACCTGCTCATTTTTACTAATTTTTTTCCTTGTTTAACCACAGCCTCAACTTCCCAGTCTTTGTTTGACTTCTTCCTCCTTTTATTTTTTATTTTTCTTTCGGTGCTTAAATACATTTCCTATTCTAAGGTTCTCCCAAGATCTGCATTATCTTGGAATATCAGTTGGGTAAGTCCTGTGTGATAGTAGAAATAGCACCCCAGATGAATCACATTTGACATACATTAAAATTATGCAGAAACATATAACTAATTGGTGACTAATACAGGAATGACACACTCTCTGACAACTCAGGCAAATATAAGTCACTGCCTATAAATGGAGATCCTAGAATCAGCTGAAAAGCAGTTAACTCTCTCAATCTGAAACAAAACCCATCTTATCAAACTGGATATAACACACAGTAGGTGTGATTGTCCTGGGTGTGGAATAGGAGAAGCATGCTCTTAGCTGGTGAATACTGTGGCTACCTGCCTGTAGCACCAACTCAGCCTCTCCAAGGTGTCCAAGGTGCCCTGGTCCCTGCTAAAAACAGGAAGAAATTATCAGGCTTTAAAGTGGTGGCAGAACTGTGAGTTTCATAAATTCTTATTGGCCCTGCAAGGAGCATGGCCATGGTGCTGTAGTGCTGTGCTAATTAGCCTTACCTGAATTAATTAACAGACTGATAAACTGAACTCAATCAAGTGGTGCTTTTGCCTCCAAGTCCTGGAAGAAGCTCATTCAGAACCCATTCTGGGGTCTTTGCACACAACACCATTAAGCCTTAAAATAACATCCTTCAAAATGCAGCAAGCTAGTGCCAGTCTCTAACTTCCTTCAGTGCTATCAGAGCAATCTGCACTCAGGCAACACAGTCCTGCAGAGTGATGTGGCACAGGCAATGGTGCCATGAGGGTCAGGTGCATTGAGGTGGGTTAGGGAGAGTGGCAGTGCCAGCAAGGGCTGTTGGTACCGGGATGGCACCGACACGGTGACTGAGGAGTGCCCCCAGCACAGCTGCCTCCAGCAGCGTGCAAACAACAGGCAGCACTGGAGACAAAAGCTGTGGCTTTGCTCTTCTCTTTTATGCTGTGTGTTGATCTTGCTTGGCTCCAACACAAGCAGTTTTAGCAGCAGCAACGAGCTGTACCCTCTCTCAATTATTTTTAGCCCCAGAAAGTAAGAAATTAGTCTTTTCAAATACAGTCACACAAGAGCCTTTCTTATAAATCTTCTAACTAAAAAGGAAAAGGATTAAGGATAGCATTAAAGTAAAAACTGAACTTAATACCTTGTATCATCAAAGCCTTAACCATTTTCATGTTCTTCCTTTCCTCTGCTACCAATAGGACTTTCCCAGGGTTTTAGTGGTAGTTGTTGATGTGGAATGAAGCAGTCCAAAATCACTGTTCAAAGCCCTGCACCTTTTTTACCTGTTTGATGCTGTATC
This sequence comes from Coloeus monedula, assembly GCF_965178545.1. Taxonomy (NCBI): domain Eukaryota; kingdom Metazoa; phylum Chordata; class Aves; order Passeriformes; family Corvidae; genus Coloeus; species Coloeus monedula. Next base: position 86,838,130 of record NC_138783.1, read on the forward strand.
TAGCTTTTGTGCTATCTCTGTTGTGACTCTGGTCCTATTGCTTCTGTTAGAGTAGTCTAAGAACACTTGCAAATCCTGGAGCTGAAACTGCAGCTCTCAAGGTGCTTTGCAGCCAAGCACAGTTCCCTGTAGCCATGGACAGAGCACATGATGATGAGGAGGACTATTTTCCCAGAGTTATTCAGAAAATTATTTATAGGAAGAAATGTAGACTTTCACTGTTCTCCCAAGCTGGTTCAGAGTCACTAACAGGTGACATTTGATGTGCTGTGGACTAAATTTCTTGAGATGACTCTGAAGTTTCTGGTCAAAAATGAGGGAGGACACCTTTGGATACAAATTTATGAAATCAGAGAGCATTCAAATAGGCATTTGAATGTTCAGTTTGACAAGCAGCAGCCAGATTGCTTCAATTATCATCAAAGTTTGCAATGTTTTCTCCGAAGTACCACAGTGGTGCATGTGACTTATGAAATTTATATTTGCTCTTTGGCAAGTAATTTTCTTTTTTATTTTCTGAAAACTCAATGTTCATACCACCTCCTTGGGGGCCCATCTTCACAGGGCAAGGACAGATGATGTTTTAATGGGTTCTGTGCAGCATGTGTGCCAGAGCTTATTATTATTATTCTCTCACAGGGTGCATTGTAAAGTAACACTTAATAAAAAGGACCACAGGAAGTCAACATCAAGTGGTACCTTTTTATTAAATATGAAACATCTGTGGTTTACACAATTTGGGACAAATGAAGCTCAGTCTTATAATTTGTCTATTTCTTTTGAATCCATCACAGAAGACATTACAAAGCTACTTAAGGTCCTAAATACAGAGACATTCAGATCCACCATGGGTGTGTGATGCAGTGCAGCATCTAATCTCCAGATGTCAGGTATTCAGGACTCATGCAAAACAGGGGTATTGGGTGTGCTTGAATAAAACAGCCCTGTCTGGGAATATACACACTGTCTGTAGGAATTCCAGGGATTTTTATTTTTTTTCAACTGTGATCCACAATCCTGTTGGTATCCACAGTCTCACTGGCATCTAACACATAGCCAGCATTTTTTAAAATAAAACGTGTTAAGTGTCATATTACATCCCAGCTCCAGACACCTAAAAATGTAGGTGAGCTTACAACGTTCACCTTTTGAGTAAGATCTTTAATCTCTGCAGACAGTGGGGATAGAGGTAATGCATATGGAGAGCTGTTCAGTTTAGCAAATGTGACTCCAAATTTAGTGAGGTGAACAGATCTCTGTACTTCATTGAAGTGTGATTTACTTCTAAGCTGAAATTTGTTGCTCACTTTTAGATGTCCAGAGCCATTCTGGACAGTTCTGAGGCATCCTGCCTTATGTCCAGCTAATGTTCCAGGATGTGTGTGACGCTCATCCATCCTGTGTCCTACCTGCCTTTCAGCTCTCAGGTGCTCATCCCAGAGTACCAAATGCAGGTAAACAACTCAAGCTGTCTGTTAGCTATCATGATTGCTTAAACAGCCAGGGTATAAATCATCTGCAAAACTATTAGAGAGTCAACTAGCATCTTTTTAGGAACTATGGGAAATCCCAATGGGTCTCCAATTGTCCCAAAGGTTCCATCCCTTCACCACCACCCATGCACACAGATTTTTCAGATGCTGTAAGGTATATTATATGGCACTAGTTTTCTATGTTTCATCAGCTGTACGATCCTGGTTCATATGCTGTAGGCTGATGTTTGTTATGCATGTTCACTCTCGCACAGTTTGTGGGGACCCAGACACTACAGGCTGACATGGCAGAAACCTAAATCTAGGGGTCTGAATTTCAGTCTAAGTCCCACCTACAGCCATTTTTTTTTTCTTGAAACCTGTCTGACAGGAGTACCAGTGCTGATCTTTTCTGAATAGAAGTGCTCCCTCAACGCCTCCATTTGGCTGCCATCTCTGATCCTCCCTATGCAGGTTATTGTTCTGGAAAACAAAATTTTCTATTTTGAAGACTTGGATTTTCTCCATATTCTCCATATTCTCCTGATGCAGAAAGCTGCAGGCTGCAATAAGAAGCAAATAGTAGTTTCCACTGCTATAGACCTTGGATAGGTTGTATCTCAAAGTACTGTACATGCTGACACTTCACAGGGGAGGCAGTAGTTGGTGGCTTGGGTTTTCCTCCCTGTTAAAGTATGACGACAGCTGGGAGCTGAGGAACGTGCTGGCTCTGCAGGTATTTTCTATTACTGCAGAAAATTCTCTGCTGTAATGGTGATGTGGTCCATTGAACATGTGATTTGGTGAACTTCCACTTTTTCCAGTTAATCCTCCAAAAGAGAGATCAGAAGGGTAACTTGGAGCTGTTTCAGTGTCTTTGAAGGCTCAGCTGGAAAAAAAAAAAAAAAAGGTGTTTGAAAGCATTTGAAGTATTTAGGGCACATTTTGAAACTTAATTTTCAAAATGAAGGCTAGACTGCAGTGTAATCAGTTCAGCCCAGGGGTGAGATATGCAACTGAGAGTTATTATTAAAAACTGCACTGTTTCAGTTGATTGCAAGACATATTAGGACATTTTAGAAACCTGTAAGTGTCTTCAGGAGTTTCAGACACTTTGTGAAGAGAAAAACTGCTTGGAACCACTAGCTCAGTCGGCCTGAAATACTTCCTTCAAAGCATCTCAGACTCAGCATAGTCCCACGGAGCCAAAACAGGTTCCTGTCTATCCCAGAGCTATAGATCCTCTAAGCATCAGGGTCAGTGTCTTGGCATCCCACCAACAGATCTGCTGCGGGCAGGAGAATACTGAAACCCCCTGCAACTGCTCTCGTAAATCAAAGTTACAGCTATTTTTAGGCAAACTGACAAGAATGTCATTTTCACAGAGCCGTTGCTGGCTCTGGGAAATTTCTGTTTCATAGGAAATTTTTTTAAAACATTGTTTTTAATCTGATTTGAATTAAGATCATATGCCAAAAACTTTCTTGTGCACTGAAACTTCTTTTTTATTGGCCATTCTGTGACAGGAAATCATACTGGAAAAGGGCACTCTGATTACAATTGAAATTAATGATACCTCTGCTTTTACCAAGCCATGTCTGCAGTTACCACGCTCTTAGAACCGTTGTGCATTCACTCATTCATGCTGGATAATTCCCTCCTGTTCATCTTATTAAATCACCCAGAGTGAGACACAGGTAAAGGAAAGTAATTGGTTCCGTCTCAATGGCACATCTAAAACCACATATTGAAGAAAAAGTGACTGAATATGCTTTTCATGAATTTTATTAAAAGTAATAAATAAGCAGGAATCAATTCAAAGAGAACACAATACTTAAGCCTTCTACAAGTACTTTCCAATCACTTAAGACTTAATAAGTACAGATATCAAATTATGGTCAAAATGAAATAATGTAAATATTTTTCAGAACCACTAACAGTAACACTAAATCCTCAGATTAGTTAAAACCATCAAATGAACGCTGCAAATAATCACTCATAAATCCCTAACCAAGAATTTGGGGGAGATAGCCATTCACTGAGTTCCAAAACATGATGTACCACAGCCGTGGCATAAATCTTTAACTGGGTAAATATTTTAGCCTAAAAAGAAGTGAGCATAAATCTACATTACAATCTCAGAAGTCAATTCATGTTTTCTTCTTGGAAGTTCACCACCAAATACAGATGCTAATCAGCTTGCCCTCTCTCCCAGGGTTTATAAATGTTACAACATGCTTTGATGAGCACATATTTCAGTAGTTTTGTCGCAGATCCACCACTGAAAAACCCTAGGAAAATTGCAATATTAGTTTGGAAGGGAGGGTGTTCTAGTTTAGTATAGAAATATTCTCTGGTTCTTTCCTATGCTGCCACTGAATTTACGTAGTTTTTAATTATGGAATGAATGCAACCAGGGATATAAGCAAGCCCAGAAGGTAGAGATAAGACTTTTCCTCCTCTTTCCGTTGCTGTATTCCATAACCACTGGACACAGATCTTTTTTGTTTACTTACAGGAACTCCCAGAATTCCTAATTCTGCTGTTATTTTTACACGCACAATGGCCAGCTACCAATAGGTGGCGTCAGAGGGGCTCCTCCATGAAATTCCTGTTTGATGGTGGAAGGGAGTGATGTGAACTGCTCCATGGACTGGGGATTTCGAACTTTACTGCTTCAAGAGGTGCATAACTGTGGAGGTGGGGTAAACAACACCTGCACATCCAGCTCAGGAACATTGAAGAGTGGGTTTTCAGCTCTGGGTTTGGAATGACACCACTGCCCTGCAGGCCCAAGCTCTGCAGTGGAGCAAAAATTTCTGACCTATTCCAGGATTTAGAATTTAGCTGAAGATTTTGCCCTCAGTAACTTTAGGACAACAAAGTATTTTACTGAATCTGGCTCAAGGTGGTTATGAATGAAAAGTTTACCAAAACTATCAATACTGTGATGGCCATAGAACGCTATATAAGCAATACTTAAACTCTTGTATGAACTTATATTTTAGCTGAAAAATAATTTTAAAGAAACAAAAGCTGCTCTAGGATAGGCTTTTGTCAGGTCCTGGTGCACCACTCAAAATGAAAGTGGAGCTTTCTTTCTGTAATATTTCTCCCGCCAAGACTTCAGCTGAAACTGCCCAAGACTCACAGTCCTTGAAAGAAATACTTGAACTGAGAACAGAATGACGGGACTCAGGGAAATTTATATTGCATTGCTGTCACAAGAGCAGAGTGCTCTAAATACAAGATGTGCCATCTTTGTGAATAATACCAGCAAAGGAAAAAACCTTCATTCTGCTGTACCAACCTGGATGAATGACATCTGGTGCTGTACAGATGTTAATTTAAACACATCTGATGGTTTCTTCCTGACTTTTTAAAAAGAATTAGCAATCATAAGGTAAAGAAGATCACTTAGCATTTACCTGAAAGGTTAAGATGTATCTTAAATGTGAACTGCAAGTACTTATCTAGGAAAGATTTGTGGTGGAAAATGATGGAGAAGAGTAACAGCCTGAGGCAGACCTTTCTGACTGCAAACATTTCTTAATTTAACTAGACTTTCATTTCAGGCTTGATTCTAGTACTTATGCAATCACAGCTCTCAGTCCTCAGTGCCAGTGTGCTATTCTCAAATTACAGTTGTCTGAAACAGAAGACAGATGGGACAGATACCTCTGCGATAATGAGAGAAGTGGAAATGCTTTGCCAAAGACCAGCTTCTTCCCTGTCATGTGAGCTGGAGCATGTGCTAGCACAGATGGACAGAGTAGCAGCTGGAATGCCTTCAGCTTCCACAGAAGATGTTCTTCAGCTACCAAATGCTGCATAACAGTTCCTAGTTTTCAGCTGATAGAGTGGTGCACCAGGACCTGACAGAAATCCACACTAGAGCTGCTTCAGGTAACCTCTCAACTATGTTACCCCTGCCATGATCTTCCGCCAAAGTGAAGCCCCATCTCACTGGTTGCTTATGGATCTCCAAAGCAGCTACAGCCTGCATCAGCAGACACTTACTGAGATGCTGTTCCTTATTCTTCAGTCAAAAAGGGCCACATGCAGAAGATGTTCCTACTCTTGGGCTTGCTTTAGGTGGCAAGGAGGTGCTGTTAATCCTTCTGGGTGATATTTGATGCCTTGGAGGCAAATATCCCAGATGCTAATTATAGTCATGTAATTTCTTTCTTGTGCCATTCTGCAACAGAGGCTTAGTAGTGATGCGGCTATCAGCTGAACCAAAATGTAGATTCAGCAGTTAGGATTACCACAGGCTCTAAAATACACATGCCTTTTTTTTTTTTTTTTTTTTTTTGGTAGCTATATGCCAAAGCAGTTTATATTTGTCAGATTTAATTGAGATACTGGTGAAGCCTGTTAGAAGAGCAATGATTCCAGGTACCATTGGAATAAAAGGCATTAATTTTGAGCAGTTTTACTGCGATGTTTAATGAACAGATTGTCCTAGGATTTAAAATGTTATTAATTAAGGACCTCAATTGGCATTAAGCACTGCTTGTCTTGTTATTATAACCATTGCCTGTAAATGGTATCATTGCTTAGAGTCATGTTCCATGCCGCACTGAGTCAGAATATTTAGGAGCAGAAATAAAACTAAGTAGTTCAATCTCCTCCATTGGTTAGAAAGAAAACACAATTATTATTATAACAATGATAGCAACAAGAAAGGACTGCTAGTCAGGGTGCTTTTAGAAGTATTTTTGCTGCAAGAAAAAACATTATGAAGTTATTAGTAGCTATTAGAAGCTTTCATAATTCAATTTTATAGTAGCACTTGGACAGTTTTCTGCAGAAAGAGAGGTAGAAAATGTCAATTTGCTGTTGCTCTGTCCTTTTAAGCCACAGTTCCTTTACAACAAAATTTACGTCTTAGCTGCACAAGTATAAGGAAGCATCTGACTTTTAAATTGTATTTAAGTGAGTAAAACAGAAAGGAAGCTATGAGGTCCAATCTTGATAATGGATTGCTAGACCAGTTGTTCCCCAACAAGTTTTGAGGCCACTGTGATGTTTGCTATTATCTGGACAGTTACTATCTGATTGCTATTTAGAGGTATATATAGTTTCTTATACCAGAGAAAGTTTAAAGAAGTTAATACCAGAGGCTGATTAACACTTGCCTTTGTACTGAAGTTGGAAACAATTTTAAACATTAGGAACATATCCTGAGTTTTCATGTATCAGTCAAAGATAAGAAGATAATAATATGGCTGAAGGGGCGAGTGTTATGATGTATATGATAGTATGTAAACCAAAGTAGTTAGATTCTACTAGAGCTGTGCAGAGATTCACCTTAAAAAGCATCAGGTGGCCAGGGGACATAGAAAAATTATTGCTGATCTGCAAACCCAGCTTTGTGGAGTTCCTGTGTCTCAAACCTATAATAGTTGTTGTGTGTTCCTTTTAAAACAGTGACCACAACAACCAGAACCCATGCTGTGCATTATTTCACTGGTATAGGTGCGGTATTAAAAAAAATTGAGTTTTTAATTTGAGAGGAACTCATGAAAGGTTTCCACACCAGGAGTCTCTGGAAAACACAGTGAAGGCTCTAACTCAGAATAAAATGTCAAGGTATCAGGAAGCAAATTAAAAAAAAAATTGCAAACTCTTCGTGGTGTTCATCCGAGAGCTCTCAAAATGTTAAACATTTGAACTGATGCACAACCTGAAGTTTGCAATTCCTTCTGTGTTACAGTACCAGGCCACTGTGGGACCACTTCTGGATGGAATTCCAGTTAGGTGCAATGAAATACTGATCAATAAGTCTATATAAGGAAGAAATTATGTGTACTAATTACTTGGGAAAAATCACATAGATTTTGTATAGGCCAGTACTATTTGACAGAGTAACTACATTATGCTGAAAAGGAAGAAGATGGACAAAGGTCTGATTGTTGTATGTGCTAGATTTTATAAAAGCATTTTGACCAGATTTCTCACCAAAAGCTCTTAAAGTTGTCATAAAACAAGGGAACATGCCCTCATATCGATAAAGAGAAAGGGGAATAATTGTTCAGGATTCAAACTTAAGGAAGTAATCAGTGAAAGAAGCTGTTCAGGGTGAAAAAGTTAAGGGTAAAGCTAGATAAAAAGATAATAAAGAGTGGCAGAAGACTCTAATGACATGGCATAGATGATAAAATAGCAGGTGAAAATCAGTACACATAAAACATGATCAAAGCTTCAGGAGAGCTGCTGTGTACACAATAACTTAAATACATACAGACTGCTCGGCCTGAAACACACAACTGACAAGAGATATATGGTGCAGGTCTATAAAATATTCACTGGCGTGGGTTGGGGGTATGGGAAACAATTCCAGTGTAAGAACTATACAGCCTTCAAATAAGCCAGCAGGAGCAAAATTCAAGAGTGAAAAGGAAGTGACTTATTAATTTTCTCTTTTATTGTTTCTTTTCTTTGCCTTTGTTTTGTGAGTTCTTTTACTCAGAGTTCGAATTAAAATGCAGGAGACAGGGAGTTTGTCTTTGGACTTAGATGTTTTTAATATCTTATCTGTAACACAGCTGCACAGAGCGTGCCTCCAAGTTAACAAGGTGAAAATGGCTCCAAGTTCTAACTTCCAAGGTCTTTTAAGGTCCAAATTACCCAATTATGGAATGCCAACTGATTTGTTTTTACTTATAATCCAATAACTAACTATTCATAATCTGCATTGTGGGTTTTTTGACCCAATACCAGAACACCCAGATTTGTGAAGAAGGAAGGAGAAAAGAAGAAGAACAAATCCACACCCCAAATCCTCCATATTGTTACATATATCCCATAAACCTAAGTTTCCTACATCTCTAGATATTCCACCCAGTGATATAACTTTTAATTACACAACAACAACCTCAGTGTTATCACACAATTTGGGAAGCCTTTCCCAAGGCTTCAGGTCAAATGCAGTGTACTTCTGAGGATCATTGTCTGTCAGCACTGAAAGACTGAAATCCTCAGAACTCAGGTTCCAACAGTGACCCTCCAGATAATACATGGTTAAACCAAGGGTTACAGCAAAGTACTGAAGGTACTAGCTTGCAGTTCTTTAATGAGTTGTCAAATGAAATTATGGGAGAAAATCACACAGAATGATCTGAGATATAAAGACCCCACCACTCTTGATGCTCCCTGGGTCACAGATTCCTGCAGGGTTGGAAGGCTGCCAGGAACAAGAGGAGGGAGTCAAGCAGCACTATGTAGGCAGGCACTGTCCCATCTCAGGAGGTGGTGACCAGCCTGCATCATGCCAGGCAATGTGCAGTAGTAATGAGTGATCTGAGGGTGTACATAATACCAATATATGAAGATGCAGATAAGTAGCTACAATGGCAGATTAATATGTTCAAATAATTTCAGAATTGCAGGCTATTCTTCCTTTACACCAGCCTTTGGTCTATTAGCATTTTGTTGACTTCTGAATTTGTTTTCAATGAGTCTAATATGGTAAAGATTCCTGTGTTTCTCAGACTGGCTTGCAACTGAGAATATGGTGGTTTTTTATGTTTAATAGTTGACACAAACTGGAATGAAGAGTGTTCACTTGAAATTAACAAAAATCAAAAGCCTTTACTGAGTTAAAGACCGTTGCTTCCTCATAGATAATCACTTTCACAAAGTCCTTGGTAAAGTTTGAAGATATCTCCCAGACAGTATTACATTTTAATTAATTTTCTCAATTAATCTTATTCATTAGAGACAAGAAATATAATGTTTCTCCAATTGGTTGCTCCTATTTGCAAAAAATTAGTGATGTGGAAAGTATATAATGGAAATCTCTTTTTGCCCGTTTCTATCTCAGAAGAGAATCTTTGGGATTATCTATTAAAATCTTTGTTCCCTAATAGTGCATCTTCTACTTGATTAGTTTCCAGTGATAGCAAGAATGACATTTGCATGTTTTTGTGAAAACACCAACCTAAGATTAAGAGATTTTCTGACCTAGGTTTTCAGAGACATTTAGACTAAATCTTCTGATGATTAAGGGTAGGGTAAAAGCTGTAGCAGCTCCCTGTTGTGACTACCTGAATCCTCCTAACACTCATTTGCACAAAACAATTATTTTTGCAGACCTGCTCTTCTCATCTTTTAGTTTGGTAGAATCATTCAGCACATGCTTTAAATGTGTGTACAGCTTGCTTTAGCATACTGCCTTTTTTTGTGTTGCTATTGGTTATATTTCAGCTGCCTATCAGTGGTTTTCTCTTTCCATCACCAAAGAAGTGGTACCTTGTTATGTTCTTACCTAACAGTCTCTTCTAGCTCTTGAAATACTCATCATACACTCGTGTGGTTTATCATCTTCTACTTTTACCTAAGTATTCTGACACCCTTTTGGCCAGTCATATTTAGACTGCTAAAATTGGTTTTCTCAAATTAGTGCTTTGCCCGTAAATGCAACTAAAATTAGGATTTCAATCCTAATATAAAATGATGGCTCAACAAGAAGAAGAGGAAGTGCTAGAATTACAAATAAACACTACAATATTTAATTAATCTGCTACTCAATTCCTGATGATTTTAAAAGAGCTGAACTAGTCTGGCGCTGAATAACACATGTTCAACCACTGCACCCAGGCTTCAAAGACGTTGCAGCTGCACTGTGAAAAATATAGTATGTGGGCTCTCCCCAGATGCAAATATAATGTAAATGCAAATTTATACAAATAGAGGCTATGTGCAGACTTCTGTGTGCAATCTTACTTCATCCAATTCCAATCAATGTGATTCTGTTGGATGAAAACCATGAACAGTGGAGCCATTAAACACAGAAAAAGAGGTCACCAGCACATCTGACCTCCACAGTGCCAACAAAGATGAAATGTGACGGCAGTAATTCTGGATGCCACAGGATTGCTGACTGCAGAAACCTTCATACCTCGTAATAATCCTGAGATACACCATTCCTCTGCAGCATGAAGGAATTCCAGCTGCTCCAGGCACTAAGTCAGATTCATCAGGATCCCAACTTCAATGCCCCTATGCAAATAGCATGGGGAATAAACAACAGGGGTATAAACAAGAGGAGATATAGACACGTGCATGCCTGCAGGACTGTGATCTTATTGGAATCACAGAGACATGGTGGGATGGCTCCTGTGACTGCAGAGTTGAAATGGAAGGATACAGGCTCCTTAGGAAGGACAGGCAGGGGAGATGAGAAGAGAGTGTCACCCTCTATGTCAGTGGCCAGCTGGAGAGCATGATCTGCCTGCGGACAGATGGGAAACAGACCAGACCCTTATGGATCAGGATTAAAAGGAGGGCAGCGACAGCTGACATTGTACTGGGGGTCTGCTACATGCCACCAAACCAAGAAGATGACAGATGAGGTCCTCTAAAGACAGATGGGAGCAGCCTCACATTCACAAGCTCTGACCCATGTGGGGGACTTGAATGACGCCAGTATCTGTAGGAGGGACAACACAACAAGGCATAAGCAATCCAGAAGTTTCAGACTGTGTTGCTGATAACTTCCTTCTCTAAGTGATAGAGGAGACAATGAGAAGAGGTGCTATGCTGGACCTTGTTCTCACTAACAATGAGGTGCTGGTGGGGAATGTGAACTTTAAGGGCAGCCTTGGCTGCAGTGACCATGAAATGGTGGAGTTCAAGATCCTTAGGGAAGCCAGGATGGTGCATAACACGCTCAGTAACCTGGACTTCAGAAGAGCAGGCTTTGGTCTCTTCAGAGAGGTTTTTGGTAGAGTGTTGTGGGATAAAGCCCTGGAGAGAAGGGCCCAAGAAAGCTGGCTAATATTCAAGGATCACCTCCTCCAAGATCAGGAGCGATGCATTCCAACAAAGATGTAGTCAGACAAAAACTGCCTTACGTGGATGAATAAGGAGCTCCTGGACAAACTCAAACACAAAAAGGAAGGGGGTGGAAGCAAGGACAGGTGTCCTGTGCGAAACAGAGATATTGCCCAAGCATCCAGGAATCAGGCTAAGAATGCTAAAGTTCTGGATTAAATCTGGCCAGGAATGTCAGAGGCAACAAGAAAGTCTTCTGTATTTACACTCGTAATAAAAGGTGAACAAGAAAAAATCTTGGCCCTTTCTGGAAGGAAATGGGGGAACCTGACTCCCTGGGGTATGGAGAAAACGGAGGTAATCAAGGACTTTTTTGCTTTGGTCTTTGCTAACAAGTGTTCCAGCCACGCCACCAGTTGCAGAAGGCAAAGGCAGGGACTGGGAGAATGAACAACCTGCTGTAGGAGAATATCTGGTCTGAGACCATCTAAGGAACTGGAAGTTTCACAAGTTGAAGGGACCTGATGAAATGCCTCTGTGGGTCCTGAGGGAACTGGCTGAGGAAATGACTAAGCCATTATCCATCGTATTTGATAAGTCATGGCAGTCTGGTGAAGTCCCTATGATTGGTTAAAGGGGAAACATAATCCCCATTTTTAAAAGGGAAGGAAGGAAGACCTGGGTAACTACAGGCCAGTCAGTTTCACATCAGTGCCTGGCGAGATCATGGAGCAGATCCTCCATCGAGTTCTGTGCTAAGGCAAACCGAAAATAAGGTGGTAATTGTGACAGCCAACATGGCTTCATTACATGCAAAGAGTGCCTGGTAAATTTGGTGGCCTATGACAGGGTTACAATGTTGGTGGATAAGTGAACACCAACTGGTGACATCTGCCTGGACTTATGCAAAGCTTTTGACACTGTCCAGCATAACATTCTTGTCTCTAAACTGGAGGGACATATATTTGACAGATGAAGCACTCTGTCGCTAAAGATGTTATCTCAAATGGATGGTCATCCTCAAAGAGCTGCTGTCAATGGCTAGATGTCCAAGTGAAGAGAGCTGACCAGTGGTGTTCCTCAGGATTGATATGGAGTATGATGCTCTTGAACATCTTTGTTGGTAACAAGGACAGTGGAATTGAGTGCAACCCCAGCAACATAGACCTTCAGACATGATGGATGGATGGGATGCCATCCAGAAGGACATGAACAGGCTTGAGAGGTGGGCTTGTGTAAACCTCATGAGGTTTAATAAATGCAAGGTCCTGCGTATGCAATCCCAAGTGCAAATGCATACTGGGCAGAGAGTAGACTGAGAACAGCCCTGAGGAGAAGGGTTTGGGGTTGTTGGTGGACAAGAAGCTCAACATGAGCCAGCAGTGTGCACTCACAGGCCAGAATGCCAACTGAGTCCTGGGCTGCATCAAAAGCTGTGGCCAGCAAGGCAAGGGGGTGATCCTGCCCATCTACTCTGCTCTTGTGAGATGCCACCTGTAGTACTGTGTCCAGCTCTGGAGACCCTAAGATAGTGAGTTAAAGTGAGTCCAGAGGAGGGACACAAAAATAATCACATGGCTGAAACATCTCTCTTCTGAAGACAGGCTGAGATTTGGGGCTGTTCAGCCTGGAGAAGAGAAGGTTCTGGGGAGACCTTATAGCACCTTCCAATACCTAAAGGGAGGCTGCAAGAAAGCTGGAGAGGGATTTTTGATAAGGACAGATAATGATAAAACAAGGGAGAATGGCTTCCAAATAGAAAAGGCTAGATTTAGATTATATGTTAGGAAGAAATTCTTTATTGTGACAGTGGTGAGGCACTGGAAGACTTTACCCTGAGAAGTTATGGATGTCCCATCTCTGGAAGTGCTCAAGGTCAGGTTGGATGGGGCTTTGAGCAACCTGATTTAGTGGAAAGTGGCCCTCCCATGATGGGTGGGTTGGAACTAGATAATCTTTAAGGTACCTTCCAATGCAAATCATTCTGTGATTCTGTGAATATTCTGTCATGTACGATAAGACCTCTGGTACCTGGTTTTAAACACCCTCATTTCCCCCTTCTGACTTCTGTCTGATCAGATCTGTTAGCTAAGCACCTCATAACATTCTGTGAGTAAATTTTATGTATGTAAAGAATTACTGGTTTCCCAGACACCTACTGACTTAGACAGCTGGCCTCTATCAACTATACTGCGTAGCTGTGTGATCAGTGTCATTGTGATGAAAGTTGTAGCGTGACATGAAATGTCTCATGATGTGCACATAAACCAGATTGGAAAGTGCATGAATTTTAACAGCATTAATAAAATGGGACAAAATGATTTGCTATTGACTCTTTTATTGATCATTTCTGCTCCAGTGATTTAGCTATAGATTGCACTAGAACCTAATTCTTTTCTTGTAGCACTTATAATGCTAATGACACATGGACTGCTTGCAAGCAAATTGGTTTTACACACTGAAGTGATAGCACAATTGACAGGCACCAGTCCATTTAACTACCAGTTCCACAGAACATCACATTAACTTCAGTAAAAGTTCATGTACATGCCTTTTTTTTCCCCCTATAAGCTGTTTTATGCTAAGACAATAATCTTGAAGTGTGAGAAATATGCTGGCGACTGTCACACTGAGTACTGGTAAATTTTAAGCTGCCTCACTTTCATTTTTGTTTTCATAGTCCTGCTTTTTCTGTTTCATATCCTTAAAAGATACATGCTTATGCAAGGCTTCCTAGAAAAATACTCTTAGGGAAAAAAACAAACACACCTGAACTAAACAGTAATATTTTTGTAATTTAACTAAAAATTAGAAAGGCAAAATGGCATATGCTTTTCTGGGTTACCTATGTCTGTCTTCTAGTGATTGCCTCCCTGCTTGGACATCTCTTGTGTTTTAAAGAGCACTTAAAAAGCCCAGCTGGCTGGTTCTCAATATTGCTGTAGTGTTTGCTGTAACTACTTGTCAAAACTGAGAAAGACATTGTAAATTGTCAAAACTGAGAAAGACATTGTAATGCAGGTATACAATAGTGGGACCATCCAAGGCAAGAATCTTGTGGTTATACTGCCTTTTCATAGGATTGAGTAATAAAAATGAAGAAATTTCAGCAAAACCAAGAAAGTATATTTTTTTTCCCCCAATGGATCTGTTAATTTCAGTTGCAAAATATGAGATTGCTTAAAGGAATATCTTAAAGTCCTTATCATGAGAAAATGCTTCACATCACCTTTCAGAAAACAGGATGTCGCTGAGATTTCTGAATCTGGATTAAAAATTCCCACAATCAACACCTGCTCAGAGAAGTCTGTTCTAGATAGAAGCTAACAGAAAGGATGTCTTCACTATTTTTTTATCTACTAGACAGAAGAAATAGATTTTGTGCATAGACTTAGCATGTCTAGTCTGCTGTGGCAGGGGGAGTGTTAATAGTGCAACCAAATCCAAAAAACAAAGTCAATGAACTAAAAAAAAAAACCCCTGACATTAACTGCACAATAGCAAAAAAATTGCTTTGAGCCTTTGGGGCTGAAAAGTGGTTGACCTTAATCATTCAGCCAAGAAATATAGAAAGGGAAGACATAACATAGATTTAAAGAAAATAAAAATATCAGTGGGTAATGTAGGATCATCTGGGCCATGTTAAGATCCTCAAACCATCTGCAACACCTTGTGCAGTCTTCTTCTATATACAAAGAAGGTTCCAAAATATTACATAATTATATAAATATTTCAATTGTCTCTTGCTTAGAGGAAACAAAAAAAAAATTTACTGTTGGCAATAAGAAGGGGTGGCAGGTAGATCTTATGCCAGAGTGACATAACTCAAATATTTTTACTATCCTCAGGCATCACAGTGTCAAAACAGCAAAATCATGTTATTCTACTCCAAGAGCCAATTGAGTGCTACAACGTCCTGAGAATATGCCAGTCATAGGTTGCTCACTCCTCGTTTTGTCTCACAAAGTTTCTATTATTAACTGTGTGGCACATCATGCTTTGAATCAGCCTTTTCAGATAATGCAGCTGTTTACTATGGCAAGGTATATGGTGCTATGAATACCATACCTTTGGCACCTCCATAAAGCAGCCCTGTCACAGGGAAGCAGGTCACAAGGGAACTGTGCATCTCTGGGCGTTTCACAGGACAAATGAATGGAGTGGACTTACTGTTTTGTCTCTCTTGATGTATGTACACTGAGGAAGTTTCTGTTTGGGTCTGTGTTTTGGCACAAGGCTTTCATACTGGAGGAAGGAGAGGGACCTTATACTGCTTCTTTAAGCTGTAGTAGAAGCATATAAAAGCTATTAAGAGGCAAAGGAAGCTGAAGTGTTAGAGAGTGCGAACTCTGATTTAGGTAGATTCCTTAATTAGAAAAAATATGTATTTTATGTTGATAGGGAGTTTTTGCCTCATTTCCCATTAAAAAATGTTGTATTATGGGAAGTGCTTTTCTGTCTGATTCGTTAGCTCCAGAAGTTGTTGAAATACTATTTAAGGTTGTGTTTAATGTTTTAAACAGAACAGGAAAAAATTCTTCAGACCAATCTGCATCAGAGCACCAGTGCATGCCTCTGAGGTATTTCCAGCTGTGAAAGACAAAATATATTACTATAATATTAATCTTTGGAAAATACAGAATTCCTTTGTTACCCATTTAAATTTAGGTTATGCTGCAGATATTCTTAATGAACCACTTCTCCCCATTCACAGGACAGTTAGCACCTTCTAAGACTATTAGAAATTAAAGAGCAGATGCCTCCTTTATACATCCCTGTACAGCTGATTTATATTAAACAATTAAGGG
Source organism: Coloeus monedula (assembly GCF_965178545.1). NCBI lineage: Eukaryota > Metazoa > Chordata > Aves > Passeriformes > Corvidae > Coloeus > Coloeus monedula. The sequence continues at coordinate 86,854,190 of NC_138783.1, forward strand.
ACAATTTTATGCAGCTTACAGCATCTGTTTTGTTGGTGAAAGAATAAATATTGCAATCAAAATTTCAGACTGATGCTTTTTCCCAAGAAGACATCAATTTCCACCACTAAGGATCTGCATTGCAAAACAGCCTCAAGCTTTGTTTGACTGGCAACTTCAGCGGTTTGATCAAAAGTAAGGGGAAGTGAAAAATCTTGTGGGGTGAAAGAATTATTCTTGGGGGTTTTGAATTTGTTGACACTTGAAGGCAAACTTACCTGCAGGAAAGACCCGTTCTTTTCAGGATTTTGTGCTCAGCTTAAACATCCAAGTGTTACTGAGCTGGGGACTTCAGCAGCAGTGCAGTAGCCATTGTGCAATAAAGCAGACTTCCTTTCCATTTGGTTCAGTGTTGGGTAGCACTGGGAATGAGAAGAATTTCATGAATATCAGCTGGCTCCACTCGGGGCTCGCTTGGTCCCCAGCCCCACCACACTGCCTGCCCGGCAGCAGGCAGGAGCCTGCTCCTCCTGGAAACCTCACTGCTCTGTGCCCTCAGACAGGCAAATCCTCTTCTGGGAACAGCTTTTCACATTTGGCTTTTTTGATGCCTAGTCCTCTTTGGAAAACCCATTATAAATAACAACAGCAACAACAATCATAAGGAATAGGAAAAAAATGCAGAGTCTGTTATTACTGCTGGTTTTATCAAGGCCTTGATTTTCTGTTGAGTCATAATTTCAGTCATAGGATGCATGCATTATTTTAAACAGTTTGTCTCTGAAGGCTCCTGCCATTATCATCACAATTTTGGGGAGCTCTCTATTCCAAGCCTTTTTGGACTAGATGAGCTGTCCATAGAACTCAACCTGCGGTTTCCAGTATACCTGTTACTTTTACTAAAATGTCAAGAGAGGCTTTCCTGGAAGCTTGATTGTGTTCTTTCAGCATCTGTCAAAAGAATAGACTGCTATCAGTTTAGATTGTTATCACTAAAGTTGATCATGTTGTGAAAATGTACCACTTCAATATTATGCGCTTAGATGGTGAATTTCAGCAAATAATATGCTTCTTGTGGATGTTCCAGGCAAGCAGAATTTATTAAAACTTGGAATGGGGGATTTCTGGTGAACAGGTGCAACAGGAGAAGATATATCTTTCACTGCCTTTCAAGCATCTTTAGTAGCATTTCTATTTTGGGAAGTAAAAAATTTACTGGGAATATACTTTTGTATTGCAGTATTAGGTGATAAATCTGATCCAAATACTGCTCATTCATTCAAAGAATGAAAATAAACATTCTTCATTCAAGCAGTCCACTCTAGCAAACTCTATTAAATATTTCAGATTCAACTCCACTACAGTAAAATGAAGCACAATAACTTCAACTATTTTAATTGTTCTCCCTGCTAAATAAAAACTGGGGGTTTTGTGGGTGTGTAAACAGCAGGCTGTCAATCTTATTGCAGTTGGCAAAAGATAATTTCTGTTAGTGAATTTTTACATATTTGATGTCATGCCAGGACAGGATAGGTCATATCTCTCACAAACAGCAAAAGATGACTTTTAAGTTCAGGAAGCATATTAAGAAATATAATATGAACATTTGCAACTCACTGTGGACCAGATTTGCATAGGTGTATGTGTTATGTACTGAATATACAAATTTTGCATTTGCTTTCATGTCAGTGCTTTAAAACAGAAGCAAAACATCTGATTGGAATTAATCAGTATTAGCCACAGCATAACTAAGAAGACAATTTAGAACAAGCCTTGAGGGAAAAAAACCCAAATAGCTTTTCTTTTTTAATTTCCCCCTAATAATGTCAATATTACCCTTGTTGTAACACATCTTATGTTATACATGCATGATGAAAATGCTAAAAATCTTTTATCTGGTGTCAGAGATTCCAGTGGATATAGGATCAGGATTTTATCTCTGAATCAATCAAGGGAGAAATCAGCGGTGTATGGATATTCTCACTCACTATTTCCTTTCCCCACTGAATTGTTTGTTTCTTTCAGACATGTGGGGAACAATTTTATTTTTTTTCTCATAAAGGCAAGGGAGAATAAGAGAAGGTGTGAGTGACGGTCTTTGTAGTTTAGGGAAATTCTGGAGCATTGACAGTATTAATGGCTCCAAATCAGCAAGAGCTCAGTGTCACTTATAAATAGTTAAAGCCACAGTGCATCATTAGATCACCGGGTCTAATTTCTGAGTAACACAGGCACTACACTCGGGAGGCTTGAGATGGGGGCGTGTGCAAACCACATGAAGTTCAACAAGGCCAAGTGCAAGGTCCTGCATGTGGCTGAGGACAATCCTAAGCACAAGTACAGGCTGAGCAGAGATGGGATTGAGAGCAGTCCTGCAGAGAAAGAGTTGGAGGTGTTGCTTAATGAGAAGCTCAGCACGATCTGTCACTGTGCACTCGCAGCCCAGAAATCCAACTGTGTCTGGGCTGCATTAAAAGCAGCTTAGAACAACCCTGCTTGAGCAGGGAGGTTGAACCAGATAACCCACTGTGGTCCCTTCCAACCCTACCTATTCTGCAATTCCATGATTTCCCTCTGGATTGTAGAGGTGGTATTTATCTAAACAGAAGTTTCATCAGGCCTTGAAAAGACACTTCAAAAGATGAAGACAGTGCTACCTCTCTCTTTGAAAATTTTGTTCCATATCTTCAACTTGAAGCGTTACATATTTACATGATTTGAGTTGGGTTTTTGTATTTTTACTTCTTTCTGTTCTTGTTGTCCTGCAATGTTTCAATGCACCAAGCAAAGATTTACCCCATCTGTGATAGGGACTAGGGAAAACCTATTGCATCTGCTTGGGCAGGGCATGGGACTAGATGATCTCCAGATCCGTGTACCTTCCAAACTCAGACATCCTCTTATTCTGTGAAATATTTCCATGTGGTAGGACTGGAAAAGGTTTTATGGAGCACAGAGTGAAACTCTCTCAGCTCAGCCACAGTCACAGGGATACACAATCTGATCTCTGAGTCTTTCTTATGACTCAGGTCAATGTTTTTGGAGAGAGTCCATTGACCATAAACTTAGAATGATGAGACAGTTACATGATCAGATGGAGATTATTTGCCACTGTACTTGACATTCACCCGTGAGGGAAAAGCTCACCCATGGCTGCTGTTTGCTGAGCACACTGCCATGGGACAGGCAGGGGTAACACCAGTTCTGCAAATAACTCTGGGAATGTGAAGCCGCTTTTCATATGTTGTGTGGAAGTGAATTCTTGGCTTTTTAAATGCAACTTTTGACTGCTTGCAAGCTCACAGAACTGGGTGAGATTTTGGCAAATACGATACTTTCAAACTATTATTGTACTGGCCTGCAATTTCCTTTTTCCTGAATAGGAGAAGTCCAAAAGGTCAGTAGCAATATTTTTTCAATGAAAATGTACAAAAGGCCAGAGCAAGGGAGAAATGAAGGAACACTGAGGGCAAAAAGGAATTAACATTTCATCTTTGGTTGAGCTGTGAAATTTCTCTCTCCTTCCAAAAAATACAAGAGAAAATTGAATAGGCAATAACAATATAAACCAGTCTAAATTAAAATAAATCAAATTTTTGTCCTCCTCCTTTTTGCTCAATATGACATGAGAGAATTCATATTTCTGTCTTAAGAGTCACAGATGTTTATAATTCTCAGCAGGTTATTACTCACACAGTGAGCCACCAAAACCAAATGTGCAGAATATGGTGGAGTATTATTTGCTACTTATTCATAGCAGCTTGTTTTGGGAACATTGCTTACTTTGTTTCTGAGCTTATTCCTTGGACTCATTTGTCAGGAAGAATTAAAAACTGACTAAAATTTAAGTAATAAGTACAAGAAAAAAGTAGTTTTTATAGATATTAGCCTGGCATACATGGGGTTTTCCCAACCAACTGTATCCAAAATTGGTGGGCAAAGATACATTTTCTCACAGGAGAACTGGGCAGGAAAACACTATCAGAGTTACAACTCACTGGTGTTTGACCTATGGGGTGCCAGTATACTGTAGTGTTCATCCCTCCTAGCTATGTAGTAATTGTAACATAGACATCTGAGATCCTTGATACCCAGTGGAGTGAAATCGGCACACTCAGAGGCACAAATGTTCAAAGCAGTTATGGAGACACACACTTGAGTTCAAAGGTTCATCCCTGAGCGCTATAAGCTTTCCTCCCTGTCTTGTGTGGGAACTTAAGGTGACCAGATCAGACACCTCCAGAGATTCTCAGCCAAAATAGTGTCATTCCTATTTTCCTTCAGAATTTCTAGGACAGAAATTCTAGGCTAAAACTAGCATTTTCCTCCTATTATGCAGTCTGACTGGAATAATGAAATAAAGTATTTGAAAGATGACAAGATGCAATTTAATTACTAATTACACAACTGCATCTCAAGAAACTGTATGGATTCCCATGAATTTACCTACTTTAATTTTGTAAGAAAATGGATTTTTGCATAGGATGCTAATGTACTAGCTCCTGGGATGAAATTTTGTTGTTCATTTTCAATTCATTCTCATGGATCAGAAAAACTCTACAGATTGCCTTTGCAGAACTGTTATCTGACTTGTGTTGTAACATAACACAGCATAACATAACCATGTGACGTGACATAACATAACATAACATAACATAACATAACATAACATAAGCCAACTTTTAGTGACTTTCAGCCTATGCAGCTCATAGTTCATGTAACCTCAAATTCTGAACTCTGAGGGAAAAAAAATTAACTGCAGTTGGCAGCCCAGGTAACAGCCTACTTGAAGTGTGATAGGCTGGGACCAGAGTAACAAATCCTCTTCGAATTTGAAGTCTGGCTTGTAAGCTAAAGGATAGACTATCACATTCTGTGGCACCTCAGGTATATAGCAGAAAGAAATAAGTGTGTTTATTAATTCAGACATATGACAAAGGTAGGAAAATTATTAAGAAAAAAAAAACTCACAAAGTATGTACATTCCAAGAGGTTTGAAGCTTCTCAGAGTACCTAAAATGGTTTCCAAGTTATCAAAAACCATCTCCACAATATATGAAAATTGTCTGCCTATTGTGATTGTCCCACCTAAAATATCTCTTTAATCAAAGAACTCTGCAAATAAGTCTAACAGAATGAGTCAAGAGAGCTGTATGATTCTTAAAATTTCTGCTGATCCCAACATCCCATATATTCTTTGTGCAGTGATCTCTCTCCGTGATGTAAATCTTTCTTGGGAGAGAGTCAAGCTGCAGATACCTGAACCATGACTCATGGACTTTGGCTGCCTGGTTTAAAAGCTTTGGGGGATGGCAAAATAGATCCTGAGAACTGAAGGGCTAAACACAAAACTGCATTTGGGCCATTGCCAGTGCTTGTCATGGAGGCTTTTATGAAAAGACCAGGCCCATATATCTTACCAAAAGACAGAAAAAATCACCTTTATCCAGCTGAGCTAAGTTATTTCTAGTGGTTTTGTGAATTAAATGAGGGAAGGGAAAATGGGAACCATGAGCACATAAGCAATGCTTGGGTAACTCTTCAGAATGCACACTGTTGCCAAAGTGATAAATCTGGGTAGCAAGCAGTTCAGCAGTCAGCAGCTGAGACAAAGACAGCCTGTCCTCTAATAGAAAAGCTCCACTGGATACATACACTTACTGTGCAGAAGAAAGCAGTGATTTTTAGTACTCTTAAACAAAACTTCACCAGATTTGCTTGGGCTCTCAGGTACCTGCTGTACATCAAGCCTCCCGCAGATTCTGCTGCTTTCAGTTCAAAGGATTAAGAAGTTCACAGTGGCCACTGGCTTTTCATTCTTGTCAACTCTTAAAAACTTTCCAGTTCTTTCTCTGAGTCTAGTAATGGGTCTTTTGACCCTAGTAGCTGCTTTTCCTTCTTCACCTGCACTCATCTTCTGTTCAGTTTTCACTAGCAAATACCACTTCCTTAGTTTAGTAATCTTTGTATATAGTAATTGTTCCTCGTAGCAACTATGGTTAAAAAATTACAAAACTTTCCTGAAGTGGTGACAGAAATATTGGATGGAGAACTAATGTTCATCAGTAGTGAAACCTGAGCTCTGTTTAGTGTGCTCTTCTGGGGGACAGGCAATTTCTCTGGACTCCGCGTAATGAGGAGACCCCTTGGGCTCATTTGAGCAAGGAATTCAGAACAACAGATTAATTGTTGATGTGAACTGTATTGGTCTTGCAGTAGCAGAAACAAAAGAATCTTAATTTCTTGAGAACTGACTTACTGGATGGGAAAGTAGTTCAAAAATGTGATTGGAAACTTTCTTGAAGCCCAGCACTGTAATTGCATGAAGCTTCATGCTTAAGTATTTCTACAAATAGCTTAGTGCACATGACAGTCCCATGGTTTCTATTACTGGTTATAAAGCAGAGGGCCACAGCAAGGGAAAGCTCAGAGAGGCATACATGAAACAGAAACACAATGTGTAAGAGTTGCAAGCAAGCACAATTTTGAGATCTGACTACCCACTAGTTACACAGCTGATGGCAAACCCAAAACAGGACTTTAGCTAGGCTTCAGACCTAAGCGAACCAAGAGAGTCCAGACACCTTCCTCCAGTTCGAACCAGTTTGTGCAAACTCAGCCTGCTGCAAAATACCTCAAGTTAATCTTCAGGAACAACTTTAACACAGGACTGTAGAATATTTCATTCCTGGCCTATCCTTTTTCAAAGTGAATTTGGATGCTACGTGTAGCATCTGACTACTGATGTGGGTGGTCCTGGGGTGCTGACTGTGCCTGTATCTGCATCATAGATGTGACCAGTAGGAAATCAACAAAGTTACTCTAGTGATTGAAAAACTTGCTGTGTCTGACTTTTCTCTCAATCACCAGTAAGCCTGGCTCTGAATTTGCAGTGAGCTCCTAAGAGTGGACTTTATTCTCTGCAAAATCCCCTTGAAATTCAGTGGTCAGTGCATCCCACATAGTTTTAATCAGCCTTTTTCTCCTTCTACAGTCAGTGGAGACATATTCAGAGGGCAATTTCTCACAAACTTAAATAAGGAGACTTCTTGCAGGCATCAGCTTGCTCCCCTGATTACAAAAAGGCTCTGAGCACTATAAAAAGAGGGCAACTAGTTCTTGGATGGCTGAAGTTAAGTATTAATATTAAATATTGTCAGTGGAGATAAGAGATAAGATAGTGCTTCATACTATGTAAATAAACACAGTGACAGGATCTGCTAGAAAATTTTACAATTTCAAGGAAATGAGTGAAGTAGTGAATAATACAAATGGGTCTGTGTTGATATCAGAAAAATGGTTTGTGATTATGAAAATCCTGGGCTAGTGTCTTTCTAAGGTTATGCATTATCTTAATTACATGCAACACTGAAGATAATTTTTCTTAGGAAGTGTATACACTTAATCTCTTTGACATTCACATCAAACACATTTCAATGGCCAGATGCTTGGTAATACACACTTAGGGGAGCATACAGTTCTGAAAGTACAGAAATTTAAAGCAACTACATTCTATGACACATCTTGGCTTTGCAATTTTTGCACAAGAGGAGAAACATCTAATCTCACCAGGATGTCCACTCATACATCCCTGTTGCCTCTCTAGCGCCTCTCAGACCGCAAACATGATTTACAAACTGACTAGAAAAGCTGACCAGTGTACCGGAGATGTTTGGAAAGAATTCTTCTTTGGTATATCTAGAAATAAATTATTATTTCTTTGTTAATTTATGATAATTTACTCAGATGACTCAGACTCCTCTGTGTAGCAGAAGGGGATAGGTATTACTGGTTTTAAAAACTAAAAAATTCAGAGTTAGGCCAGAATACAATGAGAAACACAGCTGATTCCAGTGTAATTAGCTACAATGAAGAGTTAATTGCTATGTTACTAAAATATTATTTCCATTATTCTACGTTTCAAAAAGGAAATTACAAAGGTACAGCACAATATTGCTGTATTTTGTAAATACAGTCAGAAATTTTAAAGTATCAAAATTGAGATGACTGTACTCAAAATTCCATTCACTGTTACAAGTGTTATTTTCAAAGGGGAATATTCATCTTACACATAACAGAAATAACAGATAGACACTTAAATTTGGAAGAAGAGAATGGCATTTTGAAAATAATAACCCAAAGTTTATAATGGATCTAGAATGCGGAACATCTATGCCTTAACCCAAAATTTGACACAGAAAATGCCTATTTTTCTTAAATACAATAAAAAGCTTCATTCTGAAATGTGCACATGTCTTTCTTTCTCACATGTTCATATCCTTTTGAAAATAACTCTCTGTTCTGGAGGTGAGAGATATATTTTTCATTCATAAAATCATTAATGCTAAATATAATGTTTAAGCTTTCTGTAACCTACACAAACAGATTAGGGTTTTCTCACATCAGTTCTGCTGTGGCCAGCATAAAGATTACCATTTGACAAAAAGAAAACAGATTAAAAACCAGCCTCTGATAAAATAATAAATACACTCTAGGAAGGAATAAACATTGGTTGTGCTTTTGCAAGGAGGACACAAAATAGAGGAAGAAAACAGCAGAAATAAAATGCAAGTCCTAATTTTAGTAGTTGACATATAGCTGTTCTGCAAGTTCTGTTTAACAAAGGTAAGTTCATACAATCACAAGTCTTGAGTTATTACATATTTGCAACATATCATTTCTCATCTGATACGGATGTTCTGCTGGCACTGAAAATGTCATCACTTACACAAAGCAGCACAACTCAGTCATATGGAGCCCTGTGAGCAAAGCTTAAGTGCACATGGTCCTAGGAAGAACAATCAATTGTTAATTTTTTTTGTTTGTTTTCTGAGTCTACATTTATAAAGTATCAGTCACAGTGTTGTGCTTATGTTTGTACAAAGTAACCAGGAACATATTGTGAAGTGAGATCCATCTGACCTAGTGTGTGTGTGTCCACCTAAACTACCTGTTAGGCTCTTGTTACAGGCGGTGGAGGGAAATGAATGCTTCTGAACTGCCACTCCTTTTCTTCTAAGGTAGCCATGTAAACAAGGAAGATCAATCCTGCCCCATCAGGGCCCTATTTCATACCACTGACTATAAAGAGACACGAGGGTGACTGACTTAGAAGGTGTTGTCACTGTGGACATTCTGCAATTAGCCCATCTTTGATGTCAAAACTACAGCAAGCACTAACAAATACAGGAAAAGAAACAACTCATGAACCTAGAAGGGTGTTTTGGAAACAAGATCTGTAAAAATGAAGTAATAAAGATCCACTAATAATGGTGATGACAATAGTTATTTTTATGAACCTGGATCTTCCCAAGCATCCCAAAAAATGCTTGGGAAGATCCAGGTTCATAAAAATAACTATTGTCATTGGCACTCAAGATAAAAATTGGAGCTTAAAGCAAGATCAACAGAGACTCCCCACCAAGGGTACAATGTGGAGCAGGCCTCTATCTTGAAAAGACAGTCTGAAGTATCCTCACGCTAAATGGCTGAGATGTATTTGAACTCCTGCTGTCTCTGGAGCTCAGATACTTGACTGTGACCTTGGACAAAAGTGCTTTTGTTTGTCCTCTTGCGGTCAGACCTCTGCACCTCAGTTAAATCCTTGCCTACACCTCTCTTTGAGATGAGTTCGCTGGCCTCTTTGACATCTTGATGCCATGAGTGCTACACTTTTGCCTACTTATGTGTTTTAAGACTGCTGGAGATGTTTGCAAGGAAGGTGAGACACAACCATTTGTGTTCAGATGGATATACTTCACAGCAGAGAAGAAGAAATACAAAATGAGCAAAACCTCTCACTTGACAGAGATTGTTCCTATGCTCCTTCTGCTTGTCATTGCAAACCTATTATGTTAAAAGAATAATGCAAGGAAAAGAGAGTTAAAACTGTGGGGGGGAAAAATATAAGCTCCAACTGTAGATGTCATAACTGAGAGGGGAAAATCTGCAAATTTATGCATTAAATATTAATAGAAAATGATAAATGCCTTCTGGAAAATTAAGTGACCTTAGAGGTGAAGTCACGAGATGGCTATCTAATGGTTGCATTAGCACTGCAGTGAAATTTCATACTTTTACAGAAACATATTTTAGAGTCATGTAGCTGTTAGAAGAATATTTATTCCATATCTGTTTTACATTTATTGAATAGATTTTTTTGGTAGAACAAGCAAGAGAGCAATATGATAAAATCTAGATAAATCAGCCAGAAATATCTATATATATTAACAGCAATGGAGAAAATGCTTATTCCTTGTATTTCATGCCTCATCTTGGGTCCTCACTTGTGAACCTCAGTACTCACACTGATCTTGCATCCAAGGTCAAATAATATTTTGACCTATGGATACATTTTTTTGGAGTGTGTCTCACAAATGCTTTTGGCAGGATTGCTCATCATGATTATGCAACTTGTCATCCCAGTCTTAGGTTCCACAGGGAATGCATGAAGTCTCGGGAGCTTGCTGTGAATATCTTTGCCTTCTAATCACACCTGGGAAACTGAACAGCAAGGTGTTCTCCTAACTCTGTCTTTGACTGACTGACTCAACTCAGTTTATCAGGACAGGGAAGCAGAGCCATTAGATAGAAAGTCTAAACACCACTAATTCATTGACTGTCTACTGCAGGTTTTTATGTTAAACAAGGATTTAGTGCAGTGGTTCTGGTGGAATTTTTGCAGCAAAGAAATATCACTGTCCCTCAAAATGGGTCTGTCACAAGCACCTGTGTATGTTGCCAAAGAAGTGCTTGCAACTGTTACACTGCCTTTTTCTTCTGCCATCTTACTGAGTGTATAAATGCATCCATATATACATAGATATGGCACTAGCCTGTCTTTTTAAAGACAGCAACAGTGCTATTAGTTTATACGATACACTTAAGGGTCTAATAGATATGAAATGAAACTATTACAAGTAGCTTCCAGTAGGAGAGGACTGAGCAGAATTATGATTACGTCTTTTGTTTTAGAAGGGCTTCTTTTCAATTATTTGCAGCACAGATTGGCACTTATTTACATGGCAATGACAATCCACTGTGAGCTCCTTTTTAATATATTTATTATAGCTCTGGGCTTGGTTTTCTCCATTGCTGCTTTTCTAAACAGTAATTTCCAGTTTTCAATCTCTGCCAATTATTTTTTTCTCCATAAATATGCTACTTTACATTTATCTATTTTAAGTCTCATTTATTTTTATCTTCCTCTGCTGGCTTGCCAACTACTCTGCAGCACTGCTATATGCTCTTTTGGATGGACATCAGCAATTCATAGCCATTATCATTAAACAAACTCCTTGTATCTTTCACCTTTTTTAACTTCTGTTTATTTCCGTTGTATGATTTGCTTGGATTACAATTCCTCATCACATTCATTTCATAATGACTAAGTATTTAACTGCTGTTTCACTGCCAAGATCAACCAAGGCCAGCATTTTAATACATCTGAAAGTCACCGATAAGGGCCCTGAAACAGACATGGGATGCCAAGTTGGATTTGGATCTTTAGCTCCTCTAAGTGTAATGCTGTACAGAACTGATGTTTGGTTGCTGTCCCCACTCTTTGAGAAATATTAAATATATGACTCAAAATGAAAAAGAAAACCTTGCTTTAAAAAAGTTTCTGTGAGTTTCAAGGCAAATTTATTATTTTCTATTTATATCTCCTTATTTGAGATTTCAGGCACAGAACTGTTGGTAAAACTGGTTTTGACCCAAAAGAAAAGAATATTTGTCATTGATCTATTTAGATTTTGTTACAGGCTGATTTTCAGGCCATAGTTCAGATAGGGGAGGAATTATCATGCCTCATGTTACAGATTGCATAGAAACTGGAACAAAATCACAACCATCATGAGGTACATGACATGTTGCCAATTCAGAATCATCTTGGTCCCACATTTGTTTTTCCTATTCATTAATGTGTTTATTCTAGACCTGTCAAAACATTAAATTGCTATTAAGGAAATGTCATAGATATTAAATAAGTGATTCATGACCAGACTTCTGTTTTGTGATTTTCCCTTCATTCCAGGATGTATGTACTACTATCAGATTCATGTGTTCAGCTATTACCAGTTTGGATAAATTTCAATAGGAAATAGCAAAGCAGCAAAGCAGCTTTTATTCTATATCTCAGAATCTGTCAAATTTTTCTGTCTGTTTGCAAAATTTTTTGTCTGTTTTCTTGGGTCCCAAGGAATTACTTCAACAAAGTGAACTCAAATAAAATCCAAATTTCAGGGAAAAAAAAATGCCTGGGAACAATAAGGAAAACTCCCAGAAGTGTTTCTGGAAAGGACTGACCAAAGGATCCATGAATTGGAAACCGTATTTTGAGGAAAGTTTCATGCAGATACTGAGGAGAGGAACTCTCTTTTCTCACAGCTGCTGGAGAGCTTACATCTGTCTGTCAAACCATTATACAGGGAACAAGCTGGTGCTGAATGTGTTTCCTTATGTTTGGGCCATTGACAACCTACTGGAGAGTGTGAGAAATCCCAGTGTGCCTGAAGGAGGAAAGAGAAGACACAGGGTACCATGATCTCTCCCGATTCCTGCCTGGGCTTGCAGCAGTCACAGAAAGCAGAGTGAGCATAGGGGGACAGTGGAGTCTGAGGGAAAAAATGCAGCAGGGGTTTCTCCACCAGACAAAGCCCCTTTGCAGTTGCACACCTTCCTGCTTCTCCTCTCTGCCTCTGCTCAGGTGGCTCTTCGCTCTGCTCCTACTTGAGCAGCTCAGGTTCCTGTGGCCAGGCAAAAGGGCCATTGCAGGGCCCTAAATGGTGTCTAGAGGAGGCAGAATCCCATGGCTAATGGGCTCAGGTCTCATCATCCCCTCAGCAAGGGCCTTACAAAGCAGTTACTTGGTCACTGCTTATATAGCTAAGTGGGAAATAAATATTTGGCAACACAGGTAAACAGAAGGAAAAAAAATCTGATGACCTGGAGCTGAAAGCGGATATATCCAGAAAGCAAGTATAAAAAACTTCAGAGGATAATTATCCACAGACTCAGATAATAACAGTTCCATTGAACTGGATAATTCATACTATATTTAAATAAAGATTTGGATTAATCCTCCACAGAGTAATGGTCTGCTCTGATTCCACAATTTTATTTGTGAAGTCCAGGGAATAAATCTGTCCTTTCTACATTATTGTGAGTTTGGCAGGTTAAATTTCATCTGCCTTTTTTTTCTGGCCCTTAGGTACTTGGTCTCAAGGTCTTCGAGCAATTTCTTGCAATTAGACCTAGACTTTACTACCCTGTATACATAAATGCCATCAGAAAATTCTGTCACCCAGCTATGCACATATTTGAAAAGCTCATAAAACAAGTTAGAATAGAATAGTCAGTGGCACATTTTGAGGAGCTTGAATACACTTTTCCTCTCCCTGTGGAAAAAAGAGTGTGGGCATAGTTCACTCATTTAAATAAGAGTTTTTCTCCTTTCTGATGGGAATTTAATCTTTTTTTAAAGGTAGGGGAAGGTCTGTTCTGGATCAGGCTTGTCAGGGAGTCATCTCTGTTTATGATAGAACAATGAGGACAGACCTTCCAGTCAGGACCATCATGACCCCAGCGCTGCTTGTGCCCTCCTTCCGAGAAGTGAGAGAGAGGGTCTTTGTCCTGCTCCCTGGCCATGACATCAGATGGGATGGAATATGTGAGATAACTTGGCTGTGCCCACACAGCTCCAGGCTCCACCCTCTCATGGCCACTGCAAAAAATTAACCCTGCCCTTGGACGAAACTAGGACACAGGGATACCATTTCTCCAAGGCTGCAGGACTTAGTAGTATTTAGCTGGACTCTTGCAGGAGTCAGAGGAATTGCTGTGGACCAGAGCAGGGTCCCATTTTCCTAAGAACAGGCCTAGTCAACTTCCCCCCCATTCAAGCACATACACACAAAGACACATAGATCTGGTTCCTTCCAACCCAAAACAGTCTATGATTTTATTCTTTGTTCAGTTTACAGTGAGATCTTCAGGAGAAACTGAAGGAGATTTCCCTGTAACTGGAAAATCCCTATGTTTTAAGGATAAGTCAGGCTCTGCTGAGCACTGTATTTAGCACTGAGGAAGGCTGAGTTCTTTGCTGGCAGCAGTAAACCTGATTTATTCAGTAATAACATGTTCCAGGGTAGAAATAGTGAATATAAGCAAATTCTTTCATATCAGGAGAAATATCATATATCCCTTATAATTTTTAATTCTAGTGGATCCCAGTACCTGAATGCAATCAGTTATGTAAGGAAAAGCTGGTAAATTTTGACAGAAATAGACATATCTCTGTTCAGAAGGAGACCGTCATTGAGGAGCTTGCTTTAAGCCAAAGGAAACTAGGTAGAAGAATAACACAGAACATTGCAGGGAACCTCCTACTGACATGTCATTAAAGACCTCACTCCTTAGCCAGACAGTAATAGAGATGAAGGACTGTGGAGTTCTTTTAGGATTATGTCATTATTCTCTAGAGCCTTTGGGGGGAAAAAGTGTTATTAGATCACATTGCAAGAACAAAATGGGCAATATATATTTCCATTTTTTAGCCTTAGCTTGAGTAAGTAAAAATATTTGAAAACTTTCTGTACTAGCTCACTGACTCATTTTGCCACCCAACACTCACATCAGTGCTAGGGAAGTACATGTTCATATGTGTGCTGCTTTTGGCTGGGGTAGAGTTAACTTTTTTCACAGTGGCTGGTATGGGGCTGTGTTTTGGATTTGTGCTGAACACAGGGTTGATAACAAAGAGATGTTTTTGTTATTGCTGAACAGAGCTTACACAGAGCCAAGGCCTTTTCTGCTTTTCTTACTGCCAGGCTGGTGAGGACGTTGGGGGTGCGTGGGAGATTGGGAAGACACACAGATGGACAGGTGGCCAAACTGGCCAAAGGGATATTCCATACCATACAATATCATTCCCAGTATATAAACTGGGGGGAAGAAGGAAGAAGCAGGGGGTGTTTAAAATGATGACATTTGTCTTCCCAAGTAATCATTACATGGGATGAGACCCTGCTCTCCTGAGGTGGCTGAACACCTGCCTGCCCATGGGAAGCAGTGAACTAATTCCTTGTTTTGCTTTGATTCTGTATGTAGCTTTTGCTTTCCCTGTTAAACTGTCTTTATCTCAACTCGTGAATTTTCTAGCTTTTACCCTTCCAATTCTCTCCCTAATCCTGCTGGTGGGGGAGTGAGCCAGCAGCTGCCTGGTACTTGGTTGCTAGCTGGGGTGAAACCATGGCAACATGCCAGACTGAAACATGAAAGAAATTAATTTCTATTTAATTTATGGCAAGAAACAAGACAAATAGTATGTGTATGACAAGTTCCCAGATCACATGATCATGCTTTCTCCAGTAGAGCTAGTTGTCCCAAATTGCTATAGTTCTGCATTTCTAGATGTAGTGGCACTCAAAAACAAAGGCAAGTATTTTAGAAAATTGGATAGAAGAGAAGCTAAGAGCAAGGACTTGAAACAATGCAACATTTACATAATGTATGCCAGAAACTTTTCCTTTATTAAAAAATGCTTTCCAGATAAATAACAGGTGCTCAAGACAGCCATTATTTTCCTCTGCAATCATCCTTTCATGTAATCTATAAAAGTATTCTCACAGGAATAATTGCAAAGTATTCTGATGATACTATTAACAATCAACTGAATTGCATTTTGGAATAGTTCCTGTCAGATTGTGACCATTTAAAAAGTATTGTCAACATATACCCAGAAGTTTGGAGAGAAAATACATTGAGTGTGCAAGGGAGGCATCAAAAAGGAAAGACTGAACCACATAATAGACTACTTGGTGGACAAGGAGTTGGCAGGATGCTTACATTTAAAGACTTGCAGTCAACTGTTCAATGTCCAAGTGGAGACCAGTGACAAGTGGTGCCCTCAGGGGTAGGTTTTGGGACCAGCTCTGTTTAATCTCTTTGTCAGTGACATTGGCAGTGGGACTGAGTGCACCTTCAGCAAGTTCGCTGACAGCACCAAGCTGCGTGGTGCAATCGACACACAGGAAGGGAGGGATGCCATCCAGAGGGGCAGGCTTGAGAGGTGGGCCCTTTGAGCAAGCTGCCCTAGTGGAAAATGTCCCTGCCATGGCAGGGATGTTGAAACTAAATGGTCCTTAAGGTTCTTTCCAATCCAAACCTGTCTTTGGTTCTATGAGAATTAAAGATAGGGTTGCAAAGCTACATTTATGAACAAAAGGATGAACAAAATGATAGAATTCAGGCTCATGGGGAAGTTTATAATTTTCCAAGCTTTATGAGAATAATCCTTGCAAAACCTCCTTAGAAAGAAAAAATAGGGTAGACTTTCCCAAACTACTTTTAAATTTTGGAAAAAGATAGTTTAAATGACCTTGTTTAAGGTTATCATCAAAGATTACTTTGGGTTGCATGACAAAGCATATAATACTGGATAGTTTTGCTAACCTCTGTCATAGACTGTGAAAACATTTGACACAAGAAATTTCAAAGCTGGCAAAATCAATGTGTGGGTCTTCCTATTCTTTTTTCCTGAATCTTTTATTTTAGGAGTATTTTCATACCTGGAGACCAGTAGCAAGTAGAAGAGTGGAAGAAAGTCAGTTTTTCAAGGAAGTAGAGATGTCTTACTTTGAACCATCATTTTATAAACCCTTGAAAGAGATTTTAAAGAAAAGCAATGCGGATACAAAGTCTAATAAGTTGATTACCAAAGGTAGAGCACTTAGACTGCTTAAATACCTTTTTATTGATAACAGATTTTTCAAGACAGGCAATGCAATGGGCTAATTTATTTGTACTTAAATAAAGCACTTTGTCTGATGGTCATAGGAAGTTCTTGATGGCAACAAAAAAAAAAAATTCCAAGGTCAGCAGAGTTGAATAAAGCAGAATTATCAGGGCAAAAGAAAGAAAAAAAAAGAAGACTAAAAAAGAGTATTCCTTAAGAATCAGACTTGAAATTGTCCCTTCTGCAGATGATAATATTTGACTTCTGGCAGGACCAGCCATCCATTTACCAGGAAGAGGAAGCCCCTGCCTTCATGGGCACAGGCTGCCAGTTCCATTAATAATCTTCCCCACCTCTTTTTGCACTCCTTTGAGATTATTTTTTTTTGAATACATCATACCCATATGAACTCAGAACACCCTCTGATTGGCTGCCCATTTCCTTTGGAAGAGGAATTAATCATATGGACATACATATATATATGTCAGAAATCTTCATATGACTATGTGAGGAGGGACAAGACAGAAGGTTGTGCCCTGATCTCTTCCTGCTCCTGCTTGGACTTGCAGCAGGTAAAGAAAGCACAATGGGCATAGAGGGACAGTGGAGTTTGAAGGAAAAAATGAAAACTTCTGTAAAAGCCTGACCTACAAACAATTTCTTAGTTTGATCTATGGTCCACAGTTAAGTTTCTTATGTGTAAGTAGTAGTGGGACAAACACAGCTTTTTCCTAGGCGTGAGTCAGAACTGTATCCCAAGCTCTTGGGGGCAGGGAAAATTAGCTTCCCAGGGTATCCCTGTGGACAGAGCCTCTGGCTCCTGTCCAGCACCACAGTTAAGGAAAAGGGGACATAAATGAGCCCTCCATGTCCTGAACCTGGTAGAGCCTTTGAAGGAGTCTCTGGAGGGTAGAGGAAGCAGGTTCCTCATGTGCTGGAACAGTGGTGGCAGGAAGAGTTTTGTGGTGCTGGTGGGAATACAACAGCCTGCTCTTTCAGGGATATGCTTTGGGAGAGGAGCAGGCATCTGCATGCTGCTGGCTCACATCCTGCAGGTCTGCCTCAGTGGACCCTCTCCAAAGTTCCTGAGACTCATGGGACTCATGAACTGAGGGGAGGGGGAAAACTGTAATTTCCTTCCCATTTTGGCCCATGAATATCTGTGTCTGTCAGGGGCGAATATCACAACTACCGTACACCTCTCTGTGGCCTGGGACAGTGTTCCCCCTTTCAAGGGCGTGCTCTGTCCCTGACTTGCTGGCTGATGCTTGATAGCACACACACAACGTGCCCAGTCAAACCATCCCATGCAGCCCTCTCCTTGCTTGTCATTGATAAGTCAAAAAGATTGATCTCCATTAGATATTGAATGAAACTTAGTTATCTATGAAATTGTGTGTCAAATTAACCTGGTCATGTGAGATATTTTTACAGTCATCCCACCTTGGTACTCTAATACATATTGAAATCCTTTAGCCAATCTAGTTTTTTTTCCCACTCTTTATACATTGCCTTGAATTGTGAGTAATAGAATTTCATACTGTCAGACCAAAAGATTGAGTGATCTTCAGTGAATTTGGAGTGGGCACTGGAAGAAAATACCCAGTCAGTGATACCCTGTAATCAGCTTCCAGCAGTATAAAGGAGAAAATACCTAATTTAAGATGGATCATGTCTGACTTCAGAGATGGATGAGGATG
Source organism: Coloeus monedula (assembly GCF_965178545.1). NCBI lineage: Eukaryota > Metazoa > Chordata > Aves > Passeriformes > Corvidae > Coloeus > Coloeus monedula. The sequence goes on from NC_138783.1 coordinate 86,872,604, forward strand.
ATGTGGTTGGCTGTAGTAAGTGTGATCATGATCAAGACTGTGTCTCCCTGTCCTGTGGCTTATTCCAGTGAAACTGTCCTCCAACACAGGTAACACTGCTATAGCTTCTTTACAATTGCTCCCCTGCTAAAATAGCCTTTAGCCTTTTGACCACATTTCAGTAGGTAAGTAGTTAATTTTGATCCCTGAACCATTAACCAGAAACTTTGCAACAGCTCTAGAGGGAATTATAGATGAAATATGAAAGGCAAAATGACTGTTCATTTTTAAACAATTTTGATACACTAAGGCTAATATTTCTCAGAACTACTTACAGTGTTACTCAAATTTACATCACAATAAAGGTTTAAAATTCAGCTTGTCTAAGAAGCTGGACTGCTATTTTATATAGGTGTTTCTTTGGTATTAATTTCCATGTTATCCAAGCACTTTAGAGGAAGAGGTGCACGTGCTGTGAGATTGTTTGAAGTGTGTCTCAAGATACTTATAGTGCATTTGTTCAGAGTGTAGGATATTTCTGTTTAAATGAATGACAGATCAAAACCCACGCAGCTCAAGTCTGAAAATAATTTACATCTAAATAGCTGTCTACCAATCCCCCATATAAATAACTTTTTTCCTTTTTTTTTTTTTTTTTTGGAAATGAATGTTTTTATGTTCACAAATTATTTAGGCCTAAAGAAATAATACTAGATTTAACTTCTTTTTTAAGATTTCACCTTACTCTTTTTATTGCAGTCTGTGGTTAACTTGATAAAAGAAATGTGTGATGCTATCAACTTCTTTAGCACCCAGAAGTAACAAAAGCAGGATTCATCTGTGCTACTTAGAAGAGCCTTGTTACCATATTTCCTCACACTTTTTGTTGTACTGCTTCTCACAGTGCTTCTGAGTTAAGAAAATGGCATTGTTTTCATTTTGCACATGGGGGGTTAAAGCAATTTGCTAAATACACAGGTTTGCAACCTCATGGCCATAATTCCACAAGTAATTGAATAACAGAAAGGCCTAAAAGTACGGTTCTGGAAGTACTATTCACACAGTGACTTGGGTTACAAGGCCCTTATATGATACAGAGGAAAGGTTTTTGCACCTGAGCTGGTCTCCATGGCACATGGGCTAGTCTACAAGAAAAGCCTGAGCCTTAAACTTTGTTATCTGGGAACAAAGACCACCTTGTGAAACTGGAATGCTGCAACTGAAACCCTTTTCTGTGCCCAAATCGCTAGCTTCTCTTGCTGGTCTCAGTCAAATGCACTAAATAGGCCTTTTCTGAGGCAAAGGAGATGCCACAGAATAACATGGTTCATTGCAACTTTTACTTCAGTGGACACAGGCATCCCCTATGTCCTGCATCATGTTTGTCAGTGACATGGACTCTCTGGGTACTGAACCTTGCTCTAGTTGTCTTGTTTCCATTTATATGACAGAAGAAGGTATTTCTAGGGCATTTCATTACAATGTGAATGTCTGGGGCTAGATTCAGTTGCTCATACATATGTAGCCAATGTGATTTGAGACTCCCTGGGTTATCCAGGGTTTTCTTGGGTCTCACATACATGACACAGGTCCTGCTGGAGACCTGTGCCTATCTGGAGGCAAGGTCCATATTGGTACAGGGTGGTTACATGAGAGCAAAGGATTTCTATGCTATAGCTGTGCAAAAGAGTAAAAACTTTAAAAGAGGTTTAAAAGAGGTTCTTTTTTATTTAACACTGAAGGCACTTAAATGTCTTGATTAGGTTTAGCCACCTGAAACTGAGATCAGTCCCACGCTGGGTATGAGAGGTTTTATTGTATAGTTAGGTTAACAGTAACAATTTTTAAAAAATATCAGAGAATTCATTCTTCAAATGCTTCCTGCTCTGGGAATACTGAATCACAAGATGTTTTGTAAGTCAGTCTCAGTATTCACCGCTATGAAAAAAACCAAGGGTTTAAAATTAACAAAAACCTCTTGAGGCTTACTGATCAGCAATATATGTAATTTTGCTGTATCATTAGCTGTGATACACTTTTAGATGTAACATGCATATTTCTTACATATATTGACCTTTTTCTGTTCACATATTAAAACAGCAGGATTATAAAGTATGTGACTAAATGTGTAATAATTTATGCAGCATTAAAAAATCCTTGCATACTTACTAATATAAGAAATACTTCAATAATTTATTTGTTCTTTGGGATTATTGATGAGGCTAGAATAATTTTTCTAGTCTTAATGCAACATTTAAAAAACACATAGTCCCAGAACTAGGATGCTACAGAAGGAAGTAAAAACAGCTTTCAATTCAGCATTTCATTTGAAAAACTCGTCCAATACTTTACAGAATAATGAAATTCCAGTATTGACTAACAAATCTGAAATAATCAAAGAGAAAGGAGAAGCACTCTCAACACTCTACGCTGAAACATTCTCACTGAAATGCAAAAGTATTTTTTTGAAAAATGTTCCTAAGTGCTGAAGTACATACAATTTTTGTAGGGTTTATGTGAAAAGTAACCACTGTGTGTTCAAGTATAATCTTTTCAAATGAATTCTGAAATTACTGAAGTGTTGGATTTGTATTTACTTACCATTTATAGGGCATGAACTGAAGAACAGCAGTGAAAATGCTCCATATAGCTCTAACAATCTGCTTCAAGTTTGACTTGTAGAAACCAAGCAGAAGGGTAAGAGTCCTGGGTATTTTTGTTGTCTCAGCCAACAAGCACATGATCAATGCTGCTACCTACCTGTCACCTCACAGAAACAAGTATTTACACTCACTCACCTGTGTATATCAGGTTAATTTCATGTAGTAAGTGGACAAACAGTAAAGAGAGGAGAGGAGAGGAGAGGAGAGGAGAGGAGAGGAGAGGAGAGGAGAGGAGAGGAGAGGAGAGGAGAGGAGAGGAGAGGAGAGGAGAGGAGAGGAGAGGAGAGGAGAGGAGAGGAGAGGAGAGGAGAGGAGAGGAGAGGAGAGGAGAGGAGAGGAGAGGAGAGGAGAGGAGAGGAGAGGAGAGGAATTCACTTGGTCCAGGAAATGCATGAAAACTATTTTCATTAATCCTTGAGGAGCACTACTTAAACAAGGAGTGTTACTGTTTTCCAAAGAAAGGGATGTAGCTCCTATTTTGTTTATTCCAGAGGACTGTCAAAATGAGTGCTATAGTCTTCTCGCATTATGAAAAAGAGGGAAACAAAAGTAGAAAACAGCCCTACTGAAGCTGGCTGAGAAACAGTTACACTGGAGCTGGAAAAAAGGCCACCCTTTTGACGAGCAAGATTTAATAGGGTAAATGAAAACAGCACGTTGCCTCTGGTGAGTCACACTGAACCAGCATTTAAGCAGCAACATCCATTGTCTGTTTCATACAAATTTCTGTAGCAATTATGTCCAGACAGAAGTGCAGTTATGCTGGTAATAATGGACACAACCCCATTTGTGAACAGGGGCCAGACTCTGTCAAAGGGCTGTTGGATGGTCTGTGAGAGAAGTATGAAAAACCATTCCAGCTAGGATTCATATTCATATGCTCTGCCAGCTTGGAGTTATTCTTCAGATTGTGCCAAGTACAGCATGAAATGCAAGTCAGAAAGGGAGGGTAGCTTACCTCTTGCTGCTGACCATGTGGATGTGAGAATCTGGAGACTTTGGGGGCGTGCGTGATGGTTGCTTTTGCTCTATTCTTCTTTGGCAAGTGTTTTCCTTATTTGACAGTATATGCACAGCACATGGACATACTCTGTTATCCATTGAGAATATCCTCCTGGAAAGTGGGATGGTCAGTTATTCAATGGGAGGGAAGACTATGCAGGGATTTGAGAAATACACGCAGTTTAATCCCACAAGGACAGTATATCATTATGTTGTGGCAGTAAGATCTTTCCGTTCATTTCAGTAACACCAGTCAAAAAAGCAAGACTTCAATAGCATGAATGAAGAATAAAGACATGAGGGATGCTGCTGCATATCCAAACACAAGGTTCTCAGCATGTTTCTCCTAGTGTTTGTGTGATAGACAGATGATATATTAGTGAGATATTTAATATACTTCCCCGTAGCCTACTGTGTCTATTTTTTCAGCTATTACTTTAACATGGGCAGATATTTGGCAGGAACACTTCAGTATGGCTGTATAGCGCAGGGTAGTCTTGGTAGAAGGAAATGCTTTTGTGACAACATATAGCAGAGCACAATATAAAATGATTGGTGATGGAACTCCTAAGTGACAGTACAAAAATGACAGAAACTGTGAAGTCGTTCCCCTGAGATCTCATATGTACTTAGGTGTGCTGTATAATATGTAACACTTCACCCTACTTGAGTATTTCTCATGCAGAAGAGCTCATTACAAGTTCAGTAGCAGTAAAATCAAAAGCAGAAGGCTGTGTGTATTCTCCAGAATAAAAGTATTTCCTGTTCCACATCACCTTGTTTTCCTACTACTAACTGGGGCACTTCATTGCTGTGTTACATACAACTGATTTTTCAAGACCACTGTGCTTTATACTTCTTTATATAGGTACCTTTGGGTATGAACCTGCTGCATGTTATGGTGAAATCTAGAAATACTTGAGCCAATTTTTTTCAGACAGCTTGAATTGGAGAGAGCTTAGAGCTCCCTGCAAAGTGAGTGATCTCCTGTACCACTCCATATTATCAGAGCAAGAAGTTTCCTTGTTTAAGTGTGGCAGCCTGGACAGTGATACCACCAGAGCACAGTGTGCTCGATAAATATAGCAGATACTGTAGACAAATTTGTGTTGGTGTTTTCCTTTAGTTCTTGAAGGAGAAGGGAAATCCCCACATCCAGCTCTGTTCCTTGTAACTGCACTATTGCTTTCACATCTTTCTTATGCAATTGTTCTGTGTTCCTCAGTGCAGCATCCATGTTTCTGCTGTTTAAGAGATAGCAGAGGATTAATCTGCCAGAATTGTAAATGTTTATGTCTGGGCTAGACTCCCTTTAAACTCTCTTTACAGTTGGTGAAAAATAAGTTAACTATTTTGAGTATGGTTTATATGATTCCAGTTTCAGATGTCTTCTTTAAAATAAATTGAGCTTATCAGAAGTATCTGTGCCTCTCTATCAACTATAAAGAGAATTTAGATTACTAACTCCAGTGACAGTCTACAATATTTATAGCTATATTTGGACAGATGAATTTTGTTTTGTGTTGTGATATTTTTTTCCACTGATATTTGATTTGACTGGGTTCTTGCACTGTAGAAATAGTGATTTATTTTTGCTGGATAGTCACCTGTAGTAAAAGTAACTCAAGCAGCACATTACTTGGAAGAGTCCTTTCTTTTTTTGTTCTCATGGATTTCTTCTCATGGAGAGTGGTGGGGTTTCATTTTTTGACAGGGGAGCGCTGAAGTGACAGTGATACCTCTGGGTGTACAGAATAGGGAGCAAAATGTGAATATACAGACATATATCCTAGAACTATCAATGTCTTGGGCAGTCAACACTTCTGAACCTGCAGGTCCCTCTTTCTGTATGGAGTGCATTGCTGTCTACCTGGCACATGGCAGGGATGGGGGAAATGCACTCCCAGTTGTCTACATAGAGCCGCAGTGGGCAGCAATCTCCTGTCCTGAATGATGACATGAAAAGTCTGACAGCACTTAGTAGGTCACCCAAGTGCCTACTGCATGGAGTTTGCATTCTTCCTGGCTTTTGCATTTCTGGGAGTGCTGTCTCGTGTAAGCACTCTGTGACTCTAAGTTACATTTCAGTACCACACATAAGTGCAGTGTAGATGAGTCCATGCTGGGAATTCAGCTCTCCTGAGGGCCTATCCTACACCAGTCTATTTGCTGCCTCATCTGAGACACAGTGCCGTGAGATGAGGACCTACTGCCAAAAGCCCTCTGCCCTGTTATTTCCAATAGCTCTGGAGTGAACCGTGTGTATCAACCCCTTCCTAGAATCAGCTGCATAGCAGATGGTACAGTGATTTAATTTGCACAAAGCTAAGTGTTTCTGTTTTGGTGGGTTTCTCCATAGATGTGTGAAGTTAATACTTGTACTGGAATGATCTTCATATGATCATCAGTTTCAATCTGGCTTTGTTTCACACATGCAGAACTAATGAGTTCAGTGCCTCTATTAAGCAAATGTATGTACACACATACACAGATAGAGTGGCAACCTTTGAGCCAAAGGTACTCAGTAGAAATGTTCTCACTAACTCAAGGCCTTAACCTTCTGCTAAGCTTTCTGTATTCACCTATCCATACAGTCTCCCACTTGTGAATTGCTGGTTTTTTATGTGGCCAAAGGGGAAGACATGTACAAGGACTTTGTAGAGAACTCATTTTTCTACCCTTTTGGATTTAACTACACATTGCATGCAAAACATAAGCAGATAGGGGTAATTTTATTTGTGTATGTAACATATAAAAAGAGGATAAAAATATATTTGTTGTCCACCAGTTGCTGAAATGACTTTGGAAAATCTAGTACACCCTACATTACAGTAAGGGCTAGAAATTTAATTAAACTCTTGTGAGAGGAATTGTTTGCTTGTTTGTTTTTTCATTTCATTTTTCAGTGAAGTATCTTCCCACATTATAGACATATAGGTGAACTGCACCTAGATCTTCTGTAACAGTTAACCTGTTACTCATTCATACATTCTTATGTTCAAGGTTAATACTTTTGCCTGTTTGAAGCTTGGATTTGTGTAGTGATGTAGCCTTTATGTTGCCCACTAAAAGCAGCTAGGGTTTTTCCTTCTTGCAACATAACATGGAAATAGTACAGTTCACCAATTTGCAAGGGGAAAATAAGATAGTGATGGTATCAGAAGCTTCTTTTAAGAAGCTGCATAATAAATATTACTTTTCAATTTGACAAAACTGGGGCAGTAATATACATTTAAATAAATTCATTGACATAAATGGCATGGTCAAACTGGGACTTTGCAGTCATAAAAAATCAGTTTCTCTAGATGGCATTGAGAGGTTTCAGTAGCAAAGTATGATGTGATTCCCAGCATGGCTTATGTGCTATATAAAAAGACAAGTTGTTCAGAGAATGAACAATAGCAGCAATGCCAAAGCAGATAGTTTATATGTTGGTTTGGGTTATGTCATTCACTATGTATAGAGTTGAATATTTATGGAAGAGGTAACTGGTGAAAAAATCCTTTCATAGAATGATAGAAATGTTGATTAGAATGTGGGGTTTTTTTTGAGGTCATGTAGTTCAGCCGTATGCTTGAAGGGGACTATCACCATCGCTAGGCCAGGATCTATTCAGCCAGACCTTGAAAACATCTTTGGCAGAAGCCCCCAGAGCCCTGCCAGGCAGCCCCTCTCTTGCAGTACTGTAACGTGGAATAGCTGTTCCTCATCTCCAGCCTGAGCCTCCCAAGGTGAAACACCTGTCCGCTGCTATGTTACATCAGTGCTGAGAGGAGATTGAGAGTTTGTCTCCAATGGCTTTTTTCTGTGTTTCAAATAGTTGCAGTTTGCAAGTAGAACATCCCTCAGCCTCAGCTCCAAATGAGCTCTGTTCCTCAGCTTCTCACAGTTCATCTGCTCCAGGCCTTTGATCATTTTAGCAGCTGTCTAATAGGTTCCCTCTGGTTTTTCAGCATCCCCCTTGACCTTGTGGGTAGGCAGAACATGCCAAAACCTGTTATTACTGTCCTGTAGTAACCAGAGCTGAGCATGGGGCAGTAATGAATTCCTTTGATCTGCGGGACACAGCCAAAACATAACCCATTACAGAGTTGTGTGAGCTGTGATAAGAACACATCATTACCTTGCACTCAGCCTGGCAATAGCAGCACTCCTCACTGGCTCCTTGTGCTGCTCTGCTGGTTCATTGCCAGCCTATATTGATGTGTGGGTTTGTCTGCTCTCCTGCAGAGTGTTATGCTTTTTCTTATTGAACTCCAGTTTAGCCCTCAGCAGAAGTGCCAGGAGTGGACCATGGCATGATTTGTAGTTCACTGGATGTGGAGATATTCAGTTGTCAATTGCACAGTCAATGAGTAGTAATGACAGCATGCAGATCGTTTTAATCCTATGAGTCCTTGGCTGATTCTTAAATAGATTCCCTGTATAATCAATTAAGAAGCATTGCAACTTTCATTTACACTTCAGCTAGCACAGACAGTGGGAAACAGGGGAGTCGATGGGAATTTTGCATTTAACTTTTATAGTTGTCATTGCTTCGAGTGGACACTTCTATCAAAAATAATGGTCAAAGCATTTGACCTGATATTTACCAACTTTTCTCTGGTAGAAAGTGCATGAGTATCTTAAAAACAAGAGTATTTTATAGTAAAAAATACTGGAAACACAATCTCTTGGGGTTTGAGAGGGAAAGGTTTTGGCTGAATATGAACTTTGTCGATTCAATTTTTAATGGGTTTTGTAGTGCCTTGACCTACAGTTAAATGCCTTAAAATCTAATATTTTCTGATAAAATCTAATCTTTAATTAATGTATTCATGATTGCATTCAGTGAGGATTCCTTTTGAATTAACTGTCACAGCCTCCACTCCTGTGTGTTTTACAGTCTTTCATGTATTTCAGGTGACCGTGACACTAAGCTGTACAGGACTCAGTGCTGCTTTTCCTCCTGGTCATTACACATGCAGGACCATGGTACCAGTGCCCTCACTGCTGTGAGGGTACCTAACAGCAGTGCTCTGACCTATCTGACTCAAGAAGTGCTATTTATATGCAGAGGGAAAAAATGGATGTAAATACCGCCCCCCATAGAATAGCAGAGATTTCTTTGCTTACCTAGGAAGGGTAAAAATTTGCTTTTTTCTTGACTTGCCTTATTTTTGTCATTTGGTGGAGCTTTGACTCCTGCCTGGCAACAGCAAGACACTGTAAGACTGCACCTTAACAGTGGGTATCTTTGGCTCTGCTATGATCCATGACACTGTTAGACTAAGAATTTCTTTGTAAATATATTCCATCTTCCCACAACCTAGAATCTAAAGCCACTATAGCATGCAAAAATGTATGTCTATGGTGTGCACTGCTTGCCCAAGACTAGAGGATGGGCTAATGAAACTCCTGTTGGCCCAGAATTTGCTTACATGAAAAATTCTTTCTTTTAAGGCCAGTTCTGTTGCACTCAACAGGAATATAAATTAATTTTAAAAACCCAACCAAAACACCCCAAACATGCATCAGTAAAAAAACCCCCAAACCTGGCACACATTGCTGCATGTGAAACTTTAGCATATACAATTACTTTGCCTAGCTAATACAGGTGCTTTCTATTCATAAACCAACTGTTAAAATGTGATGGTTTTTACTATGGCTATTTTTTATTAAGTGACAGTGGTCTTCTAATATCAGTCAGTAGGAAAACATCTATTCCATTTATTCCCTATTTTCTGGATAGCTCCCTGATGTTCAGCTTTGCTCATTTTCCATTTCACAAACTGAGTTTACTTTGACTAAAACTGCCAAGCAGTAATTCAGTTCTTAACTAGATTTGTGGTGGTGAGACAGAGGGTGACATAAAAAGGCAGAACTTATTGGCACGATTCATCATCATACTCTATTGCACACTCGAGCCTCCTGGGCAGGAAATGTTATTAAATTGAAAGATGTATCAGAGCCCTCGGAATTTGGCAGGATGAGCACCTTAAACCTCTGGAACGGCTGTGCTCAACTCACATACAGGTTCCCTGGATAATTGCAAGAATATAGCTGGTGTTCCAGGTTAAGTTCTGTAAGGGAGAAGAGCTGGCATTGTGTTCATACTGTGACAATGGCAAGTGTTAACGACTAATGTTTAGAAAGAAAATAGTCATGGCAACACTTATGCTTGCCAGTTGTCCTGGGTAGTGAGGCATAACCACATCTACATGGTTACTGCATTTAACTAACTGTCATAACAAGGGTCAGATGCTGTTAGGGAAGTACAGAATCTGTGTTTATTTTTAAGTAGACAGGTCAGTACTAGTAACTAGTTGTATCAGAATACAAATGGGGATAAAACATGAATTGCATGTCAAACTGATAAGTGAAAACAAGGAAAAAGAGATTTCTTAGTGAAAGTTTAATTAAATGTTCTGTGTGTAATTGGTTTTTGTGAAATAAAATGTCTTTTGGAAAAACATGCCTTAGTGCCAGGAACATACAGAAAGTATAAATATAACAAGCTCAGATAGGGAAATCTGTGGAATCATGAGAGATCTGGGAAATTTATGCATTATCTGTGGCCCAGCTGTCAGCTCTAGTGTTACTATGGAGTGGAATCCTAAAATGAAGTAGGCATTTCACAGTTGGAGTGGGTTGAGACTGACAATTCTGTGGTCATGAATGTACAGAGGGGGGAATTAAATTACATTCAAAGAGCATAAATCAAGAAGACAGTCTTACTTAACAGTAAGTGGCTGGCAAAAAATAATTATTGTAAAGACATAGAGTACAGTTTTGCCAGTAAATTTCACTGAAATTTACTGAAAAAGTTGGGGTTGGGAAAGTTTTGAGGCCAAATTTGATTACAATTTTTAAATTGCAGAGTCTTTACATTCAAGGAGTTTATGAAAAAGACAGAGCCTATTTCTTGATTTCTCTTTGAATTTTGTAGCATATTCTTCCCAGTTTAAGTTAGTCCCATGGATAACTGCAGTCTCAAATATTTTTTGCAGTTTAGTCAGCTCATGCTCACTGTTGAAAATATTTTTCAAAGACTCATTTGAAATTCCTGTCAAGAACACTGTACAACCCTATTAGAAAGGCAACACACTATGCCTTTTTTCTTAAGCAATTTTTCAGAAATCTATTTCTGTTTTGTTAAGCTCTCAAATTCTATACGAAAATACAACCACCAAACATGCACACCATACTTGCATTTTCTGATAATGTGTATTTATTTGTATCCAGAAATACAAACGCTGGGATCAAAATACGAATATAAATAGTATTCTAGACGCACAGCCCTACTCCTTAACACAAAGTAAACTGGAATGGATGTGATCAAGAAGGGAAAGTCGTTGTCTGAGAACTTGAGGAGATGAAGCACATGGGTGTTTGACTTTTCTGATTAGGTCAGTCTGGGGGATCACTGGGATGGCTGTCTAACTTAGAATGACATACTGGTACTAGTGCTACCTGTATTATTCAAGGCACATTGGGCACATAATTTTACTTTCATTTCACTATGACATCACAAGCTGCACTGCTAGCAACGAAATCACACACCCCTAACAAAAACTTAGGAAGGAAGGATAATTAGAAATCTAAAATTTTTTCTGTGTTCTATAAGAAAATTCAATTTGGCACATAGTTGGCAGTATTTATTAGATTACTAAAATTACACTCACGTAAAAAAAATATTCATGTGTTTTCATGGTGGGAAAAAGTGTTTTGAGAGCAGTATACTGAGAGTTCAGATCAGGATTATATGAGAGGTTTGGTGATGATCTGTGGTAGCCACAGGTTGGTCCATGATTTAAGGTTGGTATTCTATGTGATTGTGAGTGACAAAAAAGTCACAGGACTTGTGAATGACTGCAAAAGAGAATAAGGAGAGTGATACTGTAATCTCTCTGCACCAGGTTTCCCACTGTTGTTCAGAGGAAATGTTTTGTCAGCCTATTCTGATTTTTTTTTCCTTTGCAACACTCTGTCTGGCAGTGGCATACTTCCACTGTGTAATGGCCTGTGTAATACTGTCAAATGCAATTATTTTACCAGCTTTCCACGTGTTCCACAGTTGCTTTCATTTTAAGGATTCCATGCGATCTATAAGCATGGAATGGACTCTGTAGCATGCTCTGTTTCACATTAATCAGTAGTTTTTAAAAAATATGTCATCAATATTGTTCTCTTCACCCATTTTATATTAATGTGCAATTTAGAAATTTTAGCATTTACCTGTTTTAGGCCTCACTTTAGGTATGTAAATCACAAATTTCACATTAAGTACTTGAGTTACAAATCTACACTCCACAAGTTTTGAATCCAAACAATGGATAATCAACCCCTGCAGAATATCATCCAATGATCTTCCTGATTGCTAATTTGAACTTAAACCGCTCTTCTGGTCAATGGTCTTAATTAATGTGGAAAGTTTTGACTCAGACCTAGCAGGGTGTTTTTTAAAACTTGTAATCCTAATACAGTCTCAGCAACAAGCCAACACCAGCTTCACTGTGGATATTTAATTCTGTGTATTTTAGAATACATTGTGTCAGTACAGCTTCATGTCTCCCAAGCACTGCTGCAAGAAGTTATAGAGACATTAGGAGAGCATTAAGGGCTGTATTAAACATCAAAAGGAGCACCTGCATTCTCCTATAAGAATCTCCACAGGCTGGCTTAGGCCTCCAAGTGAAGTCATGTGGGTGTTTTGGTGATACCAGAGGCTGTTGTGTCTCCTCTGACTAGAGCCATTCCTTGCCTAGATAAGAGAATACCCAGCAAGTGACTGGCTGTGTATCAGTGCCTGCTTTGCCTCATTCAATCCTTGGGAAAGCCTTCCCCTAGATAAATGAATAAACATAACCATGTCTTCTGTTTGTCCTTTATAAACAGCAAATGATTAGAAGATCAAAATGAATGTTTTGGTAGAAAGCAGAGAATTCTCAGGTGTCCAGCTCTGAGGCACTGAACTTCATAATGAATTTTAGTTTCACATATATTCTAGGAAAACCCTTGAGGAGTCCAGATGCATACAGACACTGTCTTGAGGACCCACAACAAAAGAGGAAAAGTAAAAAAAGTAAAGCCTGTAGAACGCAATATATCATCACAGATATTGGATATCTCACTTGAGGAATGTCAGCAGTAACTAACCAAGTGTTTGAAGTCAGTCAAGACAAAAGTCATTTAAAGAAAAATCTGCTAGGTAAACTAGATGATTAGAACAATATTTATCCCTAATTCAGGACTTAGTCCTAGCTAGACAGGGTTGTAGGACAGCATATCTCTTTGAATTATCCAGCAAAGGTTCAGCATACAAAATTTTACTGTTTAACTTGTTGAACCAATTCAGTTCAAGCCAAGATAATTTTTTCTGTTGAAACATAATTTCACTTTATGTATAAAATATAGCTTTGGTTTTAGTATCTAAACCAGTGGCCTAAACTATGAGGAAAGAACTCCTTCTCAATCCCAGGGAAAAAGGTAAAACTATTAAGGCCACTGAGTCTTGAGGGAAGGCCTTAATTTTTTCATGTACATACTAGAACCCTTCAAGAAGAGAGTGTGATGAACCATAAGAAGGTGGTAGGCAGACAAGTATAGTATAACACTAATGACACTATACTTTTTTCTCAGTAGGCAAGTGTAAGTTGAACTAATTTTGTGCTTGTGGAGGGAGGAAGGATCTAAAATTAACTGAGGAAAAAAAGCGAAAAAACCTCGAAAGGAAAAAGAACCTCACCTTTCAGCTGTGGAAATGCATTCCCAATCCATAGTCTGGTTTTTACCTATTTTAAATAGTCTTCTGGAAAGAGATCTGGATGAGCCTTGAATTTATGCTCTCTATCTCTTGGTGGAATGAAATTGCTGAGTGAAGAAAGAAGGATTCTGCTAAACTGCTGAAGTTCCACTGCAGCCTTTTGCTATTTAGGAAATAAGAAACCTACAGACTGTTTAGAAAACTAAAGAAAATGAAGACAAATGCTCAGTCTATACGTTGAAGACATTTAGAATATTTGTCACACACTGTGATGCTCCGGAAGAACTCCAGGAAGGTCATTGGTCCCACTTTCTAACTTTCAGATGAGAAATAGTCTTTAATGTTAAGGAATATCCTTTCATATTAACAAATGATAAAGGCACTGAAGTAAGAAGCACAAACATTTCACTGTGAGCAAGAAGAAAGAGATACCTTGAAAAAAAATCATCTGAATGCATAGGCATCTACGCTTATGAGATATGGCTTGCCTTCTCTTGCTGTGTTATATGGAAACCAGGAAAGAGCAGCCAATGGAAAAAGCACAGGCTGTTACAGACAGCCTTTACACGTTTCACTGGGCACTTTTTTTATTTTACAGCTTACAAGGTAACACCAACCCTCCAGATGGTGAGGCTAATGAAATAGTCATGGAGGTGTTTAAAAAAAGACTGGATATGGCACTTAGTGCTATGGTTTATTTGATAAGGTGGTGTTAGGTCATAGGTTGGACTTGATGATCTCCAAGGTATTTTCCAACCTAGTTGATTCTGTGATCCTGTGAAATCTGTCTGTCTTAAAATACTGAGTCTCCCTCCCCACAAAGGCAGCAGTTCCAGTGTTGCTTTGCGTCTGGTCATGTAGGAGAGCCATTTTATTAGATACATGGTGAAATTTTGCATAAAAAGGAGGTAAACAGCCTTCCCTTCATGAAATGACCAGTTAAGAACAGTTGTGATAAATTCACAAAACAACATGAGATGCTAGACACCAAGACACATTAGAGCTGCAGAAGTGTTTAAGATAACTATCTGTCTGAGTTATTTGGCAGGATGCCTTCAGTTCCAGAAATTATTTCCTATCAGCTAAAGGCTCATGTGTCACTGCTGTTCCAGCTGATGAATGTGTAAACCTCCAGGTGGATGATTTGGAATTAGCTGTGGGTTAAATTGAATAAGAGGACTGCAACAGATAAGAACTGCACAGCAATAAAAAATAATTTCTTTCTCTTCTTTTAGCTTCACTACTCATCACTGTCTCTGTGAAGATGATTCTGCCTTTTGTAGTTTTTATCATTTTTATTGGTATGCACAATATAGCGATATACAGTTGAGAGTTGATTAAGGAGAACGTGAGAAAGAGAAGGTTATCAAAATGCCTGAGGTGTTTTAAACTACACCCGTAATTTTTGATTAGAAAGTTATATTAAAACTGTGTGGTGTGTGGTGCACTTCAGTTCCACATTACTGCTGGACACTGAGAGAGAGTAAACTGGCTACAAGTTTTTATATCCTTATTCTTGGAAGAATGGCTGTAAAAGAAGGAGCTGTTAATATTCTAGGCATCAGAGCCAGAAAAACTGAGAAGATTAAATTAAGAAGACCAGTATTTTCGTACATTCTTAGTTGCCTTGAAAATGCTGCCCTCAATAAAGAAAAACACTGTCTAAAAACTTTTAATTGAAGGGGAGAATAAGAGGACTGACTTTAGATCCTCCTGGAAAAAAAAGGTGATTATTTAAAAAACCCTAAGAATCCTTTCTGCAACTTCAACAAGGAAGGAACATAATGTTTGGTTTAGAGGTTTTACATAGCCAAATGTGCTCATTTCACTGCTCATTTGGTTTTGCCTTCCTCTGTTCCCTTCCTTGTAATGGTAAAAGTTAGTACTAAATAAGAAAAAGAAGTAGCTGAATAAATGCAAGTCTCAAATATGAAATTATATAATAAGAAAATGTTCTAAAATGCTAAAATACAGTTCTTACATTTCTCATGGGACAGCACACAAAAATGTTAACTTTTGTCAATTTGCAAAAGAAGCAAAAGAATATCTGAAGGTTATTGAGGATATTCTTACTCCTACAGAAGGCTATGGCACCTAGATGTATGCAGACCACATTATCTAGGTCTCTAAAATACTGGCATTTTGAATGATTCAGATTGTAGGAGGCTTATCTTCCCTGATCTCTAAGGTTTTTCAGTGGCTGCCAAAGCACAGAGCAGTAGAGCAGTGAGAGTAAGCCAAGTTACTAGGAATAAGTAGAGGAATGCATTCAGGAACCTGCCAGCCTGCAGCTGCTTGCCTTGCATAAAAATCAATTTTTTGATAAACCCAGAGTAGAATAAATTACACAGTAGAATATGTCCTCTGCTCTCACTATAAGAGCAGAAGGCAGTAATGTCTGATGCTTCTTTCTTGATTTAGGACAGTGGAAAAAAGTGGAATTATATGCCTCTGTCTTCTGTTTATGAAAACACTCAGAAAATGGGCAATATGAAAGGACTTAGCAGAATCAGTCTTCCAAAGAAGGATCTGGTGGGATTGCCTGCTTTCAGGCAGAAGTGTAAGAAAAGCATGTGCTCATCATCTAACAAGAGAATGTTCCACTTCCCAGGAAATTCACACAGTATGCAATTGTTAAATAAACCTCACTCTACCATCTAATGGTGGAAGGCACCTGATTGTGCATCATTTATCTCAATACTACCACCAAAATTGATTGTGCAGAGGGTTTGCAGGATCAGCCCCATAAAGGAAAATTGTTTCCATTCTTTTATTTAGGCTTGGAATATTTCTAGTGTTCTTGCAAAACATGGCTGAAGGTGACTATTAGAGTAGACAAAATCATGATTAGAGATCAGGATATTCAACTCCAATTTAATCACCTTCTTGCACTACTTAAAATATCAGTGTCATCCTTAAATTAAATCCATACTTCCAAGTGCAGGACACAGGTTTATGGAGCAGTTAATTAGCTAATGAGAGCAAAATTTTCAACATATATTTTGAAACCAGAAGGTTATCATTGGTTTAGAAGACATCAGATTGGGCAGATTTTTCTAAAATTAAGGCTTAGATTCTGCCTCAAAATATTTCTTCTCCGTGCTTCTAATTTGAATTTTGTCAGTCCTTGCAGAAGTGATTCCCCACCCCGACCTAAACCCAGCTACGTTTCTGCTATTTCAGACAAGTGAAAAACAGAAGAAAGATTCTGGGTTACTACAATTAACTTTTGTATTAGGGGTTTTTTTTCCCAATTAAAAACTCAGTGGAAGAACAGAGCAACAGCAATGACAGACAGTGATGTTTCAAAGAACATAACAGAATTTCTGTTCCCTTAGAATTACCATTGCATTAGTTTTTGATTGTTTGCAGGGTTTTCCTTTTGGGGAAAAAACGAACTCCTTTTCAGTCATGTCCACTATTCATTTTTTCATCAAATACTGTGTGGAAGAGACATTCACTTTTTGAATTTTTTTAAAAAAAATTATCTCCAGAAGAGAAAAGAAATAGAATTGTTGTTTTAGGTATCTTTTAACTTCAATCTTTTGTAACAATTTGTCATCCAAAGGGTAGTGAAAAGCTATTGCTATTTAATTCTGAATGTGTTTTGTTTGCTTAATAACAATTATGTAGACAGTCTGTAAAAGACATCTTTTAGTTTAATACTGTAAAATTAGTTTTTGAAAAAATGGTCATTTTAGAGTTGAATGGTCAAAATCTTGACAAATACAAAATTGGTTTTCAGTGTAAAATATAGCTGGAAAATTTGGAAAAGAATGAAAAGAATCTCTTTCTACATGTGGCAGCTACTTCATGTTTAATCCAACTATTGCAGGTTTAATCCAAGTGTCACAATTGAGTTCCTGTAATGCACTATTCAAGCCACAGGTGTTCAGTCTTTACCTCAGGTCCAGGGAACAACTACCATGAGTAAATACTGCAGTGTTTAATGTTACAAAAAGAACAAAAGAAGTCCTTTGGCACGCATGTTTTTCAATATTGTAAAACAGCTTTGAGGGAAAATATAAGAATGCATGATTGCACTTTTTAACAAATTGAAATCTGAAGAAAGTCATATATTTCTGGTGCTATTATATAGTGATTTTTACTCATGGGCTATGCACTATGATCTGCTACAATGACACGAACAAGCAGGAATCTTGTCCTGCTTCAAGTATAGTACTTTAGAAATCAATGACCATCCTGTGTTTAATGAGTCATAAAAAACACAGTTAAAAGCTTGAAAAACTGTAGAAGTTATGCCTACAGCTGCCTCAGAGATAGGCAAGTCTTATTTATATCAAAATAATAACTTTCTTCTCCATCTGCCTTTTCACCTTTAAGTTAAACCAATATATGTGGGTAAGTGGCTAATCCCATGAATCCCAGACCTCTGCAGAAAGTAATGTCCATGTTTGGATCCCACCAGAGACATTTCTACATATGTCTTTTGGTGGTTACTCTATATCAAGGAGATCATCAGTTTCCCCAAACCTATGGGATTTAGCTCAAGCAAATGTGAATACAAATGAGTGTTTTCATTTGCTTTGGCTTATTTGCTACTGCCAGTGTACATTGCTTTGAGCCTTAGGGATATGGCAGCATTTTGAAGAAAGTATGGGAATGAAAAATAAAAATTACATATTTAATCTTTGCCTGAATTGTGAATAACTTCTATGCCAAGGGACAATAGTAGAGATTCTAATATACAATAATTATTCATAAACATTGCTTACACTATAAATTCAACTGAATTTTTAAAGAACCTTTTTCTTAAAATGAATAGCAGTCAGGAGAGAATTCTTCCATGTTTGTCTTTTTCAGGAAATTACATATTAAAATTCTTCATCAGGCTCTGTGATGGTGAAGGTTAATGTAGTCTTTATAATTTGAGATGAAACTGACTGTGTCCTTCACTTTTTCTGCACTTTCACCATCCATCCGCAGTGAGAAAACGCTGCAGTCTTCACTGCTACAGGCAACATTTAAAGATAGAGGTATCCAACCCAGTAGACCAGGTTAAACAGCAGGAAGGATGTAGGAAAAAAGACCCTAGAGTAAGAGTCCAGTTCTAAGATGTCTATGTGAATCCGTCCTCTCTTCCATGAGCCTGATTTACACTCTTCATAACAACAGAAAAAGCTCTGACAGTCCTTCCCATCCAGACATTCATAGACACACGCATCTTCAAAATCTTGCCAATACATGGCATTGTTCAATGTGATGACTGTAGTTGGTGGTCTCATATCAAGTACAGAATAATTCTGAGGAGAGAAAAAAAAATGTAACAGTTTGACAAGTTTCCCTGGGTGATGCAGATCAAAATTAATAATCACAGCAGAAAGCAATCATTTTTTCACAGTTAGGAGTTCACTTACCTGTCAGAATATTATTTGTCAGTTGTTTTAAACACTTGCAGCAACTACATTTAAGATGGATTCTCAAAAATAAGGAAGATATACCCCCTGCCCATTTAATTGTACAATGCCCTCCATTTAGCATAGGTGCATTCACTGCCTCTTAACTTCACTATGACTTATAAAAACACATATGGTCAGCAATAGATAGGGATCATTTCAGTACAGGATTTCAAAATGCCATCCCGAGGCATTTCCCCTTTGTGCTTATCACATTAACCATGCTCAGAAATAGGACACTTTAATGTCTTGCATCCTCACAGTAGCATTCACATTTACAGACCTCTCCTTCTTCAATGTACTCCCTATTTACTCTTTGTCAGCTTTTCTGTCACACCATTTCCTTGTCATGCAAGATGCCTTCTCACAACAGTCTCCCCTCTCATTAAGCCACCCATTCCATCTTCACAAATGTCACCTCCTCTGCTGACATCATTAGAAAAAGTCCCATCAGCTTTGCTGCCTGTCTGCACTGCTCTGACAAAGCAGACACAGCCCTGTCAGCCTGGTTTTCTCTACCTAAGAGGCCCTTCCTCTCCATGGGATTGTGCTGAGCATTGGCTTTGCCTGCAGGAGCATGCTGGCTGTGCCGTAACAAGCTGGTCACGACTGCTTGCATTCAGGAAGGTGCTCTGGGCTCTTGCTTCCATACTATATAAAGTACTCAACATTTCCTGCTGAGAGTGTTAGGGAGTATCTGAAAACTTTCCTGTTGGATGTGAAAAACATTGGTGATATGACTCAGTGGAAATTTTTCCTTTTTATATTGAATTAATTTCCTTTCTACAAATCTTTTGGTTTGGCATGCTGTAGTATTACCCATCTCATTAAAAATGCTGGTCCCTGAGATAAGAACTTGATGTGGCATCCCTCTGCTTAAATGCTGGCACTGCCAACACAGATAACTACACATGAACAACTACCCTATGGAATCCAGTCAATTACTTCTGGACACAATTCATTTTATCATAAGTAAATGCTAAAACGTCTCAGGAGCTTTGCGCTGTGAACTGCAAGCAGATTGCAGTTTAGAAGCAGATTATTGCAAATCTATTTGGTGTGAATGATTCTATCTCTGAGATTAGATGACAGAAATTACACCGGTATGGTCTTCTCTCTCTTTTGTGCAGTTTTGGGTGGCTTGTTTCAGAGCCTTACAATGTGTTGCCATATGAAAAAGGTCTAAGATTATTGTACAAGCAATCTTTTTTTGACTCTAGTACTCTGGAGAGAAAAAGCTGTGACTAGAGTATACATGGAGTTCTGCTATACCACTGTGTCATATAATGAACACTTACTGCAGGTCTTTATGAACACTTCCAACTCAGGGACTGAAATTTTCCATGCTTGTCTAAAACAATTATGTTAAAAAGAAGAAAGGCTCAGACAGGTGAGTGAAGATAAAAAATGCTCTGGCTCTGCAAGGGAAACTTTCTCATCTCTCAGTAGCCTGGGGTATTTTGTTGTTGTTTTGTTATATCAACTATCTGCTCAGGACAGAAGATAAAGTAAATGCCCTCATAATACAGAGAGATTAATCTGGTTGTTTTAATCTCTGTCAGGTAGGAGGTGTCCTGAAGTGACAAGATAAGAGGAGAAGGTGGATGGTCCCCTCATGTTCTGTGTGTCCAGCTGAGCTGGGGTTGGGAGAAGAGTAGTGCACACACAGTGGGCACCATCCCAGTCCCACCCAGGAGGTCTGCCAAGGCAAGGCACTTCTTCAGGGCCTTGGACAAGGAATTTCAGAGTTAAAAATGCTTAAAAATATTATTTCTGACAAGATATATATGCGTTTTCTAGGAGGAGAAAAGGGTTGGGATTACCTGAACACTGTTTCACTAAAATTAATAAATTTCACCTTTTAGGTGGCATCACTACAAAGCTAGAAAAGACAACATCATATTTTGAGAGCCAGAGACATTGCTTATTTAAGGTATAATTTGAAGATTTTTATGTATAGAAAAAGGCCTTGCTCAATAACCATTTTGAGGTGAAGAAAAAAAAGAGTGAATAAAAAACTTGGGACTGCTTTAGATGCTTTCCGAGCAGATCAGAATGACTAGTTCTAGATAAAGGTTTTTAAACCCTAATGTCATTTTAATTTTCTTTCCCTGTAGCTTTTAATTGGAAAAAGGAAAGTGCTGCTCAACGTGCTCTGTTAACTTAATCTTTCAGAAAAGTCTGTCCAGGGAGTGACAGCAGTAGAAAGTATATAGATGTAATGGTTGCTGTAAACCATTAATTGCCAGTGTGCAGACTTTCTAAGCTATTTGAGGTCTTAAAATACATCAGAGAACTCATGTTAAAAAAAAAGAAGTTTATATTATTATTTGTAAAAAATAGGCTAATAACATGGATCTAGCATCTGTAAATGAGAAACTTCAACATATCCAACCCAAGAAATGCAAACCCCAATATTTTAGTTGTCTCTGTTCTTATCTGATAGCAGACTATCCAACCAGCTGATTAACTGGCTTCATGCTTTACGAATGCTTTATATTTGCGTATATTCTAGTAGGTATTCCAGTTTCAGATTTCATACAACTTAGAGACACACTTTTGTGCTCTGTTCCGACTGTATATATTCCATTTTTAGATATAGTACAACTACCCATGCTCAGCTTGTGTGCCTAAATTATTTGAAAATCCACTTGAAAGCTCACTAAAAATTTTGCATATACATAAATGAACTTTTTTCTATGAAACTTAGTTAAAACTCCCTACAAATTTATGACATAACTTGCACTTATTACTTTCTCTTAGTGAGAAACTCCTGTATTATATAAAGCAGAAACACAAAATTTCTGAGGTAAAAATAACACATAATATTCTATACTTGACCCTCCTCCCTCCCATATCACTTGATAAGTCCTTATAGAAAGAGGCAGCTACGTTCCTCTGCCACAGCTGAAAACAAACTGACCTTTTAACAAAAAAGCAAACCAATATTTATAGTGAAGTCTGGGTAAAGCATAACACAGCAATACATCTCTCTCAGGAATTAGTGCAAGTAAATGTCAACCACATATTTGTGCCCCCAATTCTCTCAGTGAATTAAGTAGCTTACTTACCATTACATGACCAAAACTTACATCAGGTAGCTTAAATAAAGATAGCAAAAGAATTAATCAGAAGAAAGCACAGTGCATTTAAATTCAATAGTATTTCTTGGACCAAGCCCTTAAACGCATAAAACACCTCATGGTGTGTTTTCTATATGTTCAGCATAATATTCTGTACACTTGAAAACTGCATGAAATCTCAGCAGAATGCACATCTGGCTTCCATAGACTTAAAATCCTTATTCAACCCATTACATTTGTTTATTGATCGAACAATAGGTAAGTGAGCATTTGTTCTGGTGTTAATTTAAATCCCCTCAATGTTGCTTGCTTTCCCACATCTTCATTTATATGTCTGGAATTACATGCTGCTAACAAAGATACTCATGACTTTTTTATTTAGTCTTTCTATAGGATGGCAATTTTAGTTTGATCACTAGCAAGTTCATTTCGGTCTCAAACTTTTCTTTTGGTAACAATCTTTTGCCTTTTGTGAGCAATGCATTTTTGCAAGAAGCTATTTTAGTTTTCATGGAGTTGTCATTGACTAAGTGTATGGCTTTCTAGGCTTTCTCTAATCCCATATTTGTTTCAGCTTTTCCTTCATTAGTTCTTCATTCAATCATTTTCTATAGCTCTTCATTCAATCCCTTTTTTACATCATGACCTATTATTCCCTAAATTTAGGCTTCTTTCTCTTTAATTTCCTTCTTTACATTTTTCCTATTTGGCTTTGATTTCTGATTTCAAATGTCCTTATTTCCTCCCCTGCAGACAATGGCATCCAATATCTCCAACTACTTATCTTGAACACATAAGATTTATCACTGATCTTGAGTGGACAATCCCCTTCCCTGTGTTTGCACTGAGATTTTTTTCTCTATTAAACTGCCCCTCATTCTCATAGTCAGTTATGAAGTTAACCAGGCACGATTGTTTTAATTTATTCTAAATAGACAGCTTTTGTGTTTTTCTGGGTGTTACACTTGGAAGTTGTTTTTCGGCCAAAAATGAGCCGTGTATAAAACCTTTTTAAGTGACTTCCATTTTTGTCCTTGGGAACATGCACCTTTGTGCACAGGGCTTAAACCAAATGCTGGTTCCCAGCAGAGACATTGAAATTCTGCTCATAAATATTTCTAGACCTGTTAAACCATGAAATAGCAATGCATTTGAATATACATTGATGTGCATTTATTTTTATAACAAGCTATGCAATCTGTTTCAGTGGGAGCCCTTTCCAACTACCAGCACAGTAATTGGAGGACAAAAGATGCGTAGGCAGGGCTGCTGTTCCACGGTGAGCATACTGCTTCTATTAGGAACAGACCTCACTCAGCTGGCACATAACTGCTCCTACTGCTACTGCGGGTGGCTTTTCCATCAGCTTTCAGGGCAAATCACACCACTGGGAAAATCTTGGAGGAGTGAAGTTCCATGTGATTACAGGCTACAATTGAATGATTATCTGCTCTCTGAGCTGCGCATGAAAAGAAATTTAAGTGCTCCCGTCTTACCGACTTTTTCTTCTTAGTACAGTTTGGTTTCCTGCAACTTGAATAGTAGTTGAGGGTGGCATACTCCATCAGAGCAGCAAAGACAAATAGAAAGCATACAGTCACAAACAAATCCATGGCGGTGACATAGGAAACACGGGGCAATGACTTTCTTGCAATGGTACTCAAAGTTGTCATGGTCAATACTGTGGTGATACCTGCAGAGAGAAACTTGATTTAATTGTATGGAACATCACTTCTCCATATCACAGAGGAATCTTTGGAAATAAACATACAAAACAGAAATCCAGAGTGTACCCAAGGAATTAATTAATTTCATTTGGTAGTGTTAAGAAATAATGGAAAATAATATCAGTAGGGACAAAGTTATTTTGTAAACAAAGATTTGGTCTATGATTTATTTTTATCTTTGCAAAAGTGTCATTTCCATGCCTCTCAATATGCTTTTCTTCATCTCTTCCTTTTTCTGAACCCAGCTAGGTTGAAGATGGGGGTGAGGGAGAAGGAGAGAATGAAGAAATTTTTGAAGAAAAGTATAAAGCAGAAAAGATACTAAACTCAGAAAAATAAAACCAAGAAACTCAGAAAGTTCTGAAGGAAACGTATTATTCCACAGTAGTATTGCTGTCATGAAAAATCTTATGCTCAAAAAAGAAAAAGAGTTGGAGAGAGAAAAGAAAAGAAATTTTTCTGCTAAGTTCTGACTACTAATTCTGAAAGTATGTCTTCACACCACTGCTTCCTTGGGAGGCCTCCACTGCCTCCACTTTCCTTCTGAGTAAGGGAAGTCAGTGTTACTTGCTCAGTCAGAGTAAGACTCTCATACAAACTTCAGATGCAACATTAACAGAAATGGCCTTTTTAATTCATATAAAGCGTCATTTAGATTCATTTAGTAATAAGGAACATAATGGGAATTAGTGTGAAATATCTAAAATAATAAAACCAGTGTTAGAATGGAATCTATGTTGTATCAGTTATTTGACTCCTAGTAATTAATACAATTTCTTTTCATTCCTGAGGAATAACAGCCTTTTCATTGCTAGCTTGGACTGATGCTTTTAATCATTTGTTATGAACTGCATGTCTTCTGATAGAAAAAACCCCAGCTTCTCAATGTCTTGGGAAAAAAAGTAAAGCTTTCCCACAAGTAAGTCTCAAGAGAAAACCTTCTCAATAATTAACATAACCATAAGGTAATCTTTACTTTTTTATAGTGAAAATGATGTTTCACATTGGTGCACAGTGTTTGAAAAGGCAAGGAATGACTGAAATTATGCCTTAGAGTTAAATAACTTCTCACTAAAAGCACTCTGGAGAGAAAGAAGTATCTGTGGATTACTTTTGACTACTTTCTCTTTATGAAGGGTTGTCCATCTCTGACTTGTAAAGTTTGATAGAAACTACAGTGATTCACAGGAATAACCTCCATTCAACAACAGAAAGTCCCTGGAAAATCTAGAAGGCAAATTTTTGCCTGGGTCTCAAACTTGAATAATAATGATTAATTGAACTCCTTAAATATCTATTATGCAGAAACGAACAAACAAAAAGTTTCTGAAAAAAATCACAAGTCAATAACCAAGATGAAAGCAATGCTGATAGGAAGTGGGAAGTGTGAACTTTGTGTGTGCCTTGGACATCTAAAAGCTACTGGGAAAATATTTCCATTTCCTGAAACCTGTGCCACCTCCCAATGTAAACAGACATGGTTGGCATGATCCAGCAACCTCTCCAGACCTCTCAGCATCAGTTCTGTACTCAGCTGATGCTTTAAAAAAGCTGCAAAGACCATGCTTAGCCATTCATCACAGCTGAGCTGCAGAGATGCCCAGCTGCAAAAGCTGAACTGACTGGCTTTGATTTGACCCTTACTAACTATAGGTCACTCAGTCATTCTGTGTAGCCTTGACTGAGGCCTTGGGAGTCACTAATTTCAAGAGAACCTCATCCAGACTAAGACATACTCTACAATATAAAATTAAGTTCTTTAACACTTCCTAATCCACATTTAGATTTCTGACACAAATGTGCCCTTTGCAGAGTTACATTCTCATGCTTTCAGGCATTTTACTACCTTTAAAAATTTCCTCAAAACCTATAGAGTTCTTCCAGTACAATATATGGTATCCTGTTTACCTGGACTCAAATGAAAGTTTTTATTTCTCACTCATCCTCTGATAGAAGAGTTTTTTATCAAGAAGCTAAAAAAGAAATAATTAGTCTCTTTACTTAAATATATAAGTCCTCAACTCAGCCTGTATCCTATATCCATGCCTTAAGCCTGAATGTGGAACACCAGCTCGAATCACCCTTCAACTGGATTCCAGCTCCTGCCATAAACAAGCACTGAGTTTTTGAAACAATGAAAATTCTATCTAGTGTATCAATTTTACACCTAGCACACAGGCACAAATTTTAAAATGTTAAAATGAGTTTATGGGGATACATACAGAGAGGAAAGAGAAAGAAGGTGAAGCAGATGATACAGTTTTGTACTTTTATACATTTACAAATCAGAATATATGTATGTATATATGAATAAAATGCAGCACCATTATTTCCAAATATAGTATCTAGTTTCCATACCCTGAGTTCATTTTATCTCTCATGTTAACAAAATTCGGTTTGTTGAGTGGTTTCAAATCTAATATGTCTTGCCAGATGAAATTGTGAAGTCTCTCACAGTGTGGAGTCCCGTATGGCAAACTGAGCTTTGCATCTGTTATTGAAATTCACAGTGCTCATGAACTATCTATTTCAACAGAATTTTAATATCAGCCAAGGACAGCTCTGAATTAACCTGAGTTCAAAATTTTCAGGTAGAAAATGTAAGCGTAAGCTTACAAGTCTGTGTATAAATACTATTTTGGGACGTTATATTCTCTGAATAAATCCCATACCAAAGATGCTGTTTGATAAAACAAAGAGGACTGACTGGGAGACGAAGTTATGCATATATACCTAACACCTGAAAGCACTTTAACTTTTAGATCATTGGTCTAAACAGTTATTTAAAATCACTACTGCTTGAAATCTGCTTACTGGACAAGCATATGCAGAGTGAGGTGGCAGGAGTTTTGTGTTAGAAACTCTTTGGTCAGCAAGGCAAATTTTTTCTTATTTTCTTGAGGTTATGTTGGTGGGACACTAAAGGAAATATCTGCTGCTTTCATGCATGCTATCACTTGGTCATAAAGTCAATTCTCCATCTTTCTTGTCGGGCATCTGTTTTGAGTACTTTCTTGGTTTTCTAGTGAATGAGGTAAAGATGGAATGGCAAGGAAAGCAATGTTCATTTTTTATTAAATATCATCTGTACCTTCTTTTACATCAACATGTTGCTGGCCTTGAGTTTTAAACTGCAGTTTGATCTTGTTCTGTAGTAACTGCCTGGTCCTATTACATATTATACCCGTTTTGAAAAAGTATGGGGAAACTGGGATGACAGCTTCAGTTTAACTTAATTCCCTTCATCTTCAAGGAAAAAAACCTATTTTTTTCCAGATCATAACTTTTCTTAAGGATCCTCTTGACTTAGAATATTTTGAGATAATTTTGATTGCTAGAGACAAGCAGAAACTGCAGAGAGACGGGTTTTTTTCTCCTTGAATGAAGAGCAGAATAACTCAGGATCACAAAACACAGTTCACATCCAGCACTCAAGTTTTACTTCCATTTTCCCACTGACTCTTCAGGTGGCCTGGAGTTAGTCTCATTGCCACTCTGGGCCTTAGTACCTCAAAGTGTGAAAAGGGGACTATAATACCAACTTTTAAAAGAACACTTTAATATCTCTGGACAGTACTACTGAAAGAATACTTATGGTCCCAAGCCCAAATTAATTTTTTTTTTTCCCAACATGGGAATAGTTTATTAGTTATCATTATTCAGAAAGCAATAATACCTGTCCTTCATGTAACTGTGAGTAGTTGCCAATAACTTTGGAAATTATTCATTAATTTCAGAGAGCGAAATATTTCCCTGGTGCTAGTCCTTTATATTAATGCAGCTATACTTGAAGAAGATTTGTTGCTGCACTTTCAGCTAATTAGTAGGACAATTTCAGCAGTTTGCCTTTGGCTGCATTACTCACAATTTTACCATGTGCCATTACCCAGATGTGGATGTGTGCTGTTGCTCAGACAGATTTATAAGTTGCATTTTATAAGCAGGTCTACAGCAAAATGGGAGCATCTGCTTACTGTATCCTGGGAGTCAACAGGCCATTGCCAATTTGGGAGCAACAGGACTCTGTGCACAAAAGTGACCCATATATATTTGACTTTATTTTTAGACCAGTTGTATTTTAGCCTATGGGATTTAATTCTCAGCTGGAGTTTTAGGAGTGAGTCATGACATCCATTGAGTAGAGCCTTGGATCTACTAATTTTTATGTCCTTACTCCAAATTCATGACATCAGTATCTGAATACATTTTTTCCCTGAACTGGCTAAGGGGTGAGGTGGAGAATCACATGTTAGTGATTAGTGATCTAGCATATTTCTGTATCTAATTAATGGGAAAACTGAACTATGTGGTGTGGGGAACCACCCTTAGGTACAGGATATGAAAAATGCTTATGGCAAACAAATAATGCAAAGTGTTAGACGTCTTTTGTCTCTTTCATGCATTAAGAAAGATAACCCAACTGGACGTTGTGTGACTCTCCCCCATGCATGGGGCTTCAGACTCCCTTTTAAAGAAAACGGAGAAGTCAGTCTTTCCTTATCTCCCCTGAGTCACCCAATTTAAGAAGAAAAGAGTTCAACTTAAGAATTCAGCAGAGAGGTACACTTAAGACCTATGGCTATCAGAGGCAAGTGTACACAGCCAGGAACAGGCAGTGTAAGCTGCTCTGTCCTCACCTGTGTATGGTCTTTTTGCTGTCCTGGAGATGTTACTGGATAACAGAATAACTGTGAGTCTTTTAGTTCATCCTGTTGCTGGAGCCATGGTGTACTGGCCCTTTGGCACTCATGTGGAGGGAATGAGGACTGAGTATTCCTTTCCTGTAAAACAACCTCAGAAAAATGGACCTATATAGTAACAAACTCCAGCAGGAGGATGCAATGAAGAGCTGGGAATGATAACCCCTCTGCTTGAAAACAGACATGCAGACTTTGACACAGCCTCCCCTTTTTTCCTAGACTGGTAGATTTCTGAATCAGTTTACATTGGCAGACCTAGCAACCGTAATGTGAACTGAGAACTTGTTTTTCCTTTGGTTCTGATGTTTACATATAATTGCCTATTATATACCCCTATACTCTTGATGCTGGCAAAACCCACAGGTTTTCCTATAGACATTGGAAAAAATTTCTAAGTCTAAGTCAACAGTTATAAGCGTATACTAATGCACATTGCCAAAATGCATGTGCCGGTACTGACACGAATGAGTTTCTGGAAAACCTATACCAGCATAAATCTCCACAATCTATGAAAAATATCAATACACCCAGTGTGAAGCTTAACTTCAAGCATGCAAGCTAAAACACTTTGCATGAGTTAATACTATTATATCCCACAGTTTTCTGTATATATAAGACATAATGCCCAGTGGGGGAGAGTTACAGAAGGGAAGGAAGCCCGCAATGCAACTAATTAATTCTTCAAAAATGTCACTAAAATATCATGGTGAGAACAAGGAGACAGACATTAATTCAAGAGTTTTATGCAAAATAGGTGGCAGTGTCATCCAAAGGCTCAGACTAGTTTACTTTTAATTACCCTGTTACAGGAAAACACCCAGAGGTCTCAGTAATAAGTAGATAGGGGTCTGCAAGATGCAGTAGTAATAATCCAAAGTGTATACCTAGCAGTCTCTTTGAAAGGAAGCTGACATTTTCAAATTGTAGTGTAGAAACATCAGAAAAGGAAATTATTAGCAACTTACCTAATGCTGTTCTTGCTGGGGTGGCATCTTTTTTGATCCAAAAGGATACCCAGGAAAGAACAACTGTTAATATACAGGGAATGTATGTTTGTATAGTAAAGTATCCCATTCTTCTACTTAAGTCGAAGTATATAGTCATGACTACATAATCACCTGCAACAATAGCACAAAAAGGAAATTCACATTGTGATGGGATGCAGACAGTATCAGTTCACTAACCTGCTAATATTTTAAGTTTCATAAAAACATTGCATATGAAATATTTTTTAAAGTTTCAACAGCATCTGCTCAGTAATGCTCATGTGAAATTTAAGTAAACCTTGCCATTCTAATATCCTTAAGTTTTAAGTCTCTGTGGAAATTACATATTTGGACAGGCAGAGCCTCTCAGCAATCATTCTGGACGAATAAAGTTTTGAAAGGCATCTTGAATTTCCAGACTTTGTATTTCTGGATCTCTTCATGGCCACAAATGTGAAGGTACTGTCATTCACCAGATTCTGCAACCATGGCACACAAAATCCTTCCTTCTGCAGGCTGTGTCTTCTGTGCCCTAATTTCAGGTTTGAGTGACTTCTGTTATCTTCTTTTGAGATATGAATCTGAAAATAGGGGTCTTTATGGCAAATGTAGCATGCACATGAGTATGCCTTTACACAAGAAATCATTTATGGACACTAGAACCTCAGTTCTGGTGAGACACTGGTTTTGTTGGCATTCCTCATTTCAAAACAGTTGTGGCCATTTGTGGTATTGTCAGAAGGTCAGTCTGAACACAAAGTTTATTATTCTGCTGTATAGTGAAAATCATAAATTCAAGAACTCAGTAAGAAGGTTAGTTTATCTCACATTATATGATTTTTTTTCACTGTACCTCTTCTGCTAGCCCTTGTGATTTCACAGGGGATAATAATCTGTTTCTCCTTCTCTCCTCAGTAGAGGCTACTGACCTTATCACTTCTGCCCTTACTAACAGCTCTGTCAGCCTCATAGATGTTAACTATCTTTCTCTCTCAGACAGTTACAGTGAATAACAGCAATAAAACTGAACTGGGACTGATTTCTGTACTTCACTTGAAGTAGGTTGTTTCCGTTTCAGATGTAAAGGAGCGCTTATATGCCAGAGAATTTTTATGTGGTTTTGCCTGACTACATCAGATTAGGCCTAATAAAAAATATTATGGCTTCTTGTTACAAACCTTAACTTTCTAGAGTATGATATTTTCAGAAGGCATCATTTGCAATAGCTAAGTAACTCTGTCCTGTTACAGCAAACCATCAGAAGAACGAAGAAATTGGAAGCACATAAAGCTTAATCCCCCAAGGAATGTACATACAACTCACCCAAGCAGAAGCACAATGGATTTATTAGTTGAGGCAAATTAAAACTTAATCATCTAGTAACATATAAACAAATGCATTTAATACAGTGGGTAATTTGACTACAGCTAAATATTATATAGAAAAGAAATTAATTCAGTAAAAGTAACTTTCATCCAAAGCATCTCTGAAGGCACTATAAAATCAATGAATTATCATAAGCTATAAAGGTAAATAAAAGCCTGATGGTGGGAACAGGGGAATGTGTCAAAAGGAAAAGTTCCTATGTGTAAAGTACATTATTTTGAGATAGATATATTTGGAAGAGGTTGACAAGCCTGTGAAAGTTTCCATAATGCCGCTGTTAGATGAAAGTATACATTTTGACAAGAATTGTGCCAGTGAAAACTGTCTGACCCCAAGAAACTGGACAGTCATTTCAGAAGCCTTGCTTATAGAGCTCACTGCTGTTACAACTAGGAGGTATTGCAGAACATCATGACATAGTGAGGCTTTTGGGTTGTTTTAAAGGCTAAGGGTTATTGTCATTCCATGAATCCCCAGCAGTTTTCTCTGTGCAGGGAATGGCACCAGGGAATTGATGTGGGTTAGTAACCATAGGTTCTGCTGGCTTATTGTTAGACTGGTTTGCCTCACCGAAGAAAGACTTACACCACAGCAACTGAGATCATTTGTGTAAAGAATCAGGTGGAGTGTAAACCAGTGCTTCTACTGACATGAACCAACTGAAAAGAATGGAAGAAACGTTAATGAGTTAAACATTGTCTGTCAAGGTAGAAGAATGAGCAAAAAATGAAATCAAAGACTCTATAGCAAAAATGTTGAGCCTTTCCATTTCGTTTACTTAGTTCCTTTATCTAGAACTATGTGTTTATGGATGAGCTGCCTGAGAATGGTATAAAGTCAAGCACAATCTGCACACCTCCACTGTGTATAACAATATATGATATACACAATTCCAGTACCCACACAGGTCACTGCTCCTCTCAATAGTGTGGTCTTGATACCCAGCACAGAAACTGAGAGTAGGAGTAGATACTGCACTGTAAGATACTGGGAAAGTAAAAGAGTCCCTGTTTCCAAGTCTTTGATGAAAATAAACCTGTTAAACATGAGAGTGGGAGAAAATTATTGCACATTAAATGACGTAGAGTCCATCATCACAATTAGTCATTAACTGATTTAGTGTCTTTCAGGCAGGATTAATTTCCTGTGATTTTAGACATCTAGAAGGCAAATTCTACAGATGACCTGCACACTGTGGCCTCCTTTCTACACTTAATGAAAAGAAATTGGTACTTTCAGTATACGGTTTGTCTTATCTGCTTTAGAGGCACATCTTAGAAGGTGAATGTTTTCAAAATATTTCCATTTCTCTCCTGTGATTAAAAAACAAGAGCGAGTGGCTGAGATGTGGACAAAAACATTGCAGACACTTGCAGATTATACAAGGAGTTAACCACACCCCTTGATTCCATGGTGAGAGCTAAATTGGGCTACTTCTGTGAGGATGCTAAGGTTATTTTATTTAAATATAATAATCTTCTTGACATTTTAAAGGGTATTTTAGATATTTTCCTCCTTTTTTCCTGTTTGAAGTTGGTCTTCATCCTTATATAAGATATGCACAATTCCTTCCTTCCTTCCTTCCTTCCTTCCTTCCTTCCTTCCTTCCTTCCTTCCTTCCTTCCTTCCTTCCTTCCTTCCTTCCTTCCTTCCTTCCTTCCTTCCTTCCTTCCTTCCTTCCTTCCTTCCTTCCTTCCTTCCTTCCTTCCTTCCTTCCTTCCTTCCTTCCTTCCTTCCTTCCTTCCTTCCTTCCTTCCTTCCTTCCTTCCTTCCTTCCTTCCTTCCTTCCTTCCTTCCTTCCTTCCTTCCTTCCTTCCTTCCTTCCTTCCTTCCTTCCTTCCTTCCTTCCTTCCTTCCTTCCTTCCTTCCTTCCTTCCTTCCTTCCTTCCTTCCTTCCTTCCTTCCTTCCTTCCTTCCTTCCTTCCTTCCTTCCTTCCTTCCTTCCTTCCTTCCTTCCTTCCTTCCTTCCTTCCTTCCTTCCTTCCTTCCTTCCTTCCTTCCTTCCTTCCTTCCTTCCTTCCTTCCTTCCTTCCTTCCTTCCTTCCTTCCTTCCTTCCTTCCTTCCTTCCTTCCTTCCTTCCTTCCTTCCTTCCTTCCTTCCTTCCTTCCTTCCTTCCTTCCTTCCTTCCTTCCTTCCTTCCTTCCTTCCTTCCTTCCTTCCTTCCTTCCTTCCTTCCTTCCTTCCTTCCTTCCTTCCTTCCTTCCTTCCTTCCTTCCTTCCTTCCTTCCTTCCTTCCTTCCTTCCTTCCTTCCTTCCTTCCTTCCTTCCTTCCTTCCTTCCTTCCTTCCTTCCTTCCTTCCTTCCTTCCTTCCTTCCTTCCTTCCTTCCTTCCTTCCTTCCTTCCTTCCTTCCTTCCTTCCTTCCTTCCTTCCTTCCTTCCTTCCTTCCTTCCTTCTGAATTCCTTCCTTCTGAATTCCTTCCTTCCTTCCTTCCTTCTGAATTCCTTCCTTCCTTCCGAATTCCTTCCTTCTGAATTCCTTCCGAATTCCTTCCGAATTCCTTCCTTCTTTCCGAATTCTTCCTTCCTTCCTTCCTTCCTTCCGAATTCCTTCCTTCCGAATTCCTTCCTTCCTTCCGAATTCCTTCCTTCCGAATTCCTTCCTTCCGAATTCCTTCCTTCCTTTCCTTGCCTGAGATCCACAGATATTCTCACAATGAAGAAGGCAGACCCAGGCATACAGGCAGCAGCTGTGCATAAGGACTTATGTACTGTACCCTCTGTGCTGCTGTGTGTTTATGGGAACACACTGACAGATAATATACCAAGCAATTTGCTTCACTGGAACTAGTGATGCAAAGAGGAAGTAAGAGGAGAATTTGCTGGTTCTCTTACAGTACTCAAACCATGCTTATGAGACAATGAATGCTGCTGATAATGTTCGTGGGAGGAAGAAATCACCACTCTTTAAATTCAGAGCCCCAACTGAAAGTGCCAGTGTTGTGTCTGCTCTCAGAGGCAAGTATGCTTCTGTACAACATATACTGAATGATTTTTTAAAAAAGATATGGTAAATTAAAATGTTCATCTAAATTACCACTTCATTTCTATCCTCAGACAAGTCAACTTCTATCGAGATTACTGGATTCTCTCATTACATTCAGAAGAGTATGTGCTTTGGCTACTTTCCTTATTGCACTGGTCCAAATTGCATGATGATGATGATGATATTATTCTTCACATTATTCCTTCCAGAAGCAAATATTCTCTATGTATCTGAAAGCACTTCATGCACATTAAAGAAAAGTAGCCCTGGTACATTTATTTCTTTCTCTAAACATACAAAATAATCTGTACAAAGAAACTCTCCTCTCTTCTGAAAGATTCTCCTCTCTTCTGGGATACAATTCATTCTGTACATCCTGCAGTCATGAGCAACTCAAAGGAGGGAAAGACACTTTCAAGAGCTTTGCTCAGTGTCTCCTTGCACCTTTGGAAGCCTTCAGAGCTCCACCTGCTGTTACTGCCACTGCTAGAAGGGGCGCTGGGGCTCATAGTGTGACAAAGTTCTGCAGTGCAGGCAAGATGGGAAAAATCTCCTTCCAAACTGCCTCATTAAACCAATGCACTTGATTGGAAAGTAATCACACAGTGGTTGCCTAGCAAAGGACCACTGGAATCACTAATACCAAGACACTTCATTTTTAAACCCAGAGAGGAATTCTACCTTTTAATGACTTAAATAATATTCCCAGGAAGGAAAACTAACTTTTAACTGAATGATTAGACCATCAATTCACTGAAGTAATGAAAACTATCTTGAGGCAAAATAGAGCATGAACAGTTCCATATAAAGGGAGCAAAATGTGCACCTTTAGGCAACAAATCTGGAGTAATCACAATAATGTAGCAACGCTTCCCATGAAACCAAGTTGACTGCTGGCTGTGACCCATAGGACTTATATTAGCCTAAGTTTCTAGTTTGAAAGTAGGACACTATTTAGAACAATAATGATATGCAGTGTAATAACTGCTGTGGATTTTAATGGACAGTGTCAAACTATAGCAAATTTTTTTTTGACTATTGAAGACTAAGGGTCAGATTTTTGCACCAAGAACAGCTCCCTTGAAGGTAAAATGTTTGAGGGGAAAACAATTTGCTATTTTATTAAAAATAAATAAATAAATTAAAAAATATAAAATTAGATACTGTAAATAATTTATTTACTCAAACTATACCATACTATCCTATGTCACACTTTCATTCATCCTTCCATTATACTCTGAGGTTAACAATTAACTTAGAAAAAAGATAAATAATTATTAACTTTACGAAAACTGAAATATGAAGGTACAATGCATACACAGAGCTGATTCAGCATGTGAATAAAGGTTACATGCCAATTGTCTACCACTAGAACTGCAAAACAATGAGGAGTGGCAGAGTTTATCCATGTTGTTACAAGAGTTTTATTACAGAAGAGAGTCCTAGTCACTAAAATGAGGAGTGATGCTGTGTGTCATGAGTATTTCTTTGTTGATCAGAAAGACCACAGAGATTGAGGCATCTTCCTCATTATCTTAACAAATCAAATTTACTTAATAGCAAGGAAACTAACTTTCCAATCTTCAATACTTTTTTTTTCATTTGGAAGCCAAGAGAAGACCTAATTTAATCTTGCCATTAACTATTCATGTCACCCTCAACCTGTTTTCTGATCTTTGCTTCCCAAAGCTCAATTTTTTTATTTTCTGAGCTAGGTTTCTCTTCTTCCTTAGTAAGCTGACAATTTTCTAGTAAGTATGCACAGAAGTTCTTGCAAAATGTTCACCAGAGAGGTTTATTGGAAGAGATGCATGCGGAATTGGAAGTGAAGCTATTGTGGCAGTGCTGGTGCCAGCTGGGAATGTGCAAGTTTCAGGTTCAAGACACAGTTCCAAATTCTGCACTGGCTGGAAAGAGTATCTCAGTTCAAAGTCAGGCAGGAACACAGACAGTGTTACAAAACCCAACCGTGCCTAATTCAGATAATGGGGATTGTTCAGCCTTGAAAAAAGAAGGCTTCAGAAGACCTAATTGCCTTCCAGTACCTGAAGAGAGCCTACAAGAAAAATGGAGACTCTTTTTAAGAGCATGTAGTGACAGAACAAGAGGGAATAGATTCAAACAGAGAGAGCAGGTTTAAATTCGGTATTAGGGAAAAATTCTTTACTGTGAAGGTGGTGAGGCACTAAAACAGGCAGTCCAGTGAAGTTGTGGATGCCGTGTCCCCATGAGGGTTCAAGGCCAGGTTGGATGGAGCTCTGATCAGCCTGGTCTAGTGGGGGGCGTCCCTGCTCATGGCAGTGGGGTTGGAACTGGTCCCTTTCCACAAGCCATTCTCTGATTCTACAATTCTGTGATTCAAAATCTGATGGAAGAGTCATGTGAACTAGCTCTTTTCACATCCCAGGCCTTCATCCCAATACCTCAGAGGTATACCTAGTGGAGGGTCAACGTATCTTCTTACTAAAACTACTAAGAAAATAAAAAGGTGGATTGTGATTACTTCAATTACATTGCCTATTATTAATACTTCATCAGCCGTTTTGTCTTCAGAGCTGGTATCCCATCCTAACATGACTTTATCTCCAGCCAGGTTTAGAGCAAGTTTCAACTTTTGGAAGATCCAAAAACTCAACAAAATCGTAGAAGAAATAGCTTAATGTAATCATAAGTGGTTATGACTTCAGAATGAGCTATTATTAAGACAAAAAACACATGGGTGAAAACAGAATTTTGCAGTTCTTTTGAAGAAAAATGTAGGACAAATGAGAGTCATGAAAGCATAGTTAAAAATGCCTTTATCTTCTTCAGCATCATCATAAATAATGAAGAAATGCTAAGGACTTATTGCAGGCTTATTCTGGCTCCTCCAAAATGGGTCAGTCAACATACAACATGAGTTTTCATCTGTGGGAACAATTTCTGCTCCACAGCAGTCTAAAACAAATGCTTCCAAGACAAAAGGAAGAACAAAGTGATTGAGGTCATGCTGTCACTTAAGAGCTAGTCTTAGATTCCTCTATGCTGCTTTGGCATTTAGGTATTTCTCAGTGACACCTGGATATTGTGCTTGGATGGGAGCATGTGTACAGCAGAGAAAGATAGTTACACCTTGTCTCAAGTAAGTGTTCCTGGAGTGGTAACAGGCACTGCTACACTAATACATTTCTCCTTAAGCTGCATGTTTAACCTCAGGAAAAATGCATTCAAGGCTTCAGAGGTGTCCTTTTTACATGCATTTCCATAGTAGCTATGTGGCTAGGTGTCTAGTCACAGGCAACAATCTTAAGCAATAGATCAAAAGAGCTTTCTGTGTCCTGAAGATCTCTGGTTTTGAGTTCATAATTGCCTTTAGCATTATCAGGATGTGTCTCCCTGTGTGTGTGTGCATGTACTAGAGCAGTGTAGCCCAGATTTGGCTTTCAGCTCTTACACTTGAAAAGCAAATTTTCCAGGAATATGTTCACACCATGATGCAAAATTATTGCTAAAGTTTCCCATTATCATAGACAAATCACTGTATCAGTACACAGTGGAAAAAAACCCTCAAAATACCAACTAACCCTAATAGCACTGTTTGTGCCTGTAGAAATCATGTCCAATTGTAAGTATACACATATGCATTAGCATGCATAATAAAAATCAAATAGTGTCAGATTAGAAGTGAAAAACAAAGACCAGATCCCAGGTTGGTTCAAGGCAAAAGAATTTTTAAAGCCAAATCTGACCAAGATGTCTTCCAAACCTGGCAGATCCACAAGATATTATATTGGGTTTATTGCTTTGTGTAATATCAAGAATATAATATCAAGAAACATATTTTTACTTGAGGCTATCCATTTTTTTCATCACCATAAAATATTTCACATTTATTCTGTTTGTTCTTCCTTGGATGCTGAACTTTCATTTTCTTTGATGCAAGCAGCATTTTCAAGAGTTTTCTAAAATGACAGTTTTGTTAAATGAACTATTACCTGCTTTTAAAAACTAATGACTATTTTTTCAGCACATAAAGTTATTGCATCCTCTGACTTTGGCATTTAATATTGAATCTGAAAAATAAATGAATTTGTTCAAAGTCCTAACTTCTTTATATTGATCTTTTTTTCCTCAGAATCATTGCCATACATATGTTGTATACTGGAACTTTTCATGGAGAACTGAAATGAAATAAGCAAAAGACACAATTTTTTAAGACTTAAATTGCGTCCCAAGGTAATTTGAAACCTACTAGTCAGTATTTCTTGTGCCCTAAACAATTCTTTATATGCCACTGACAGTTGAAAGTGACAGTTTCAAAGACAGTTACTTTTGATTCAACCGCAATCATTTCACTCTCTGTATCGCATATTTTCTGTTAAGTGTCTGGGATACTTTGAATGTACTCAGGAGGTGTATAAAGGCCCATGAATACAATTGACCTCCACAATTATTTCAAAGAATAGAAGGTTTGAAAAAGAAATTACTACTATTTTAGTGTTTGGTGGCATAATCAAGACTGTTTCGTTTATTTTTATACTTATGTGTTTATTTATTATGCAAGCTGTCTTGCCAAATACACCTATTCTGTCTTCCCAGTCATATTACTGTATATTAAAGCTCTCTTCCCACTAAGCCATGTGAAGCTGTAGCATGTTATTCATCTATGAGGTATTATGAGCATCAGAATTGCTCTCAGGATGTTAAAGCCTATTATCTTTAAACATAATGACATTTTCATTTTGCAACATGAAGTATCATTTCATGTATTCTTTGAAATATGGAACCACTGAAACCAAAGGAATTTTAATTTGGCTGTTTTAAGGTACAAGAAATATTGTAAAATCCTTCAAAAAATGCAGTTTCATCCAGCCACATAGTGGGAATAAAAATGTATAATATCATAAGAGGAATTTGATCCATGATTACCAGTCCAGTTCAATTTCTGCCTTATCAGTAGAAAAGTTACACACATAATCTCCATTTGAATTCATGTATCAGTCTGAGAGAAAATCAATATACAAATACGGTGCAGCATGGCATGATCCATTACTCACTATTCCTAAGAAGTCTTGCTATTTTCCATATATAGGTTTTCTTTTGTGTTTGAAGAATAGAAGTGAACAATAGCAGATGAAGTAAAAACAATAATAAATTACCATAGCTGCCGATGTCAGTGAAGGTAGATGAAGGATCAGAGTGAAAATGAATGTCTTTTATGTAGGAATCTTTTCCTGAGAGGGTTTATTGATGAGCTGTGCAATGCTTTTCGAACAGAATATTTTTTCACACTCCACAGAGCATCAAATACTGTAGGACATCTGAGGATACACAATATTAATGACTGTTGGATTCACTTTGCTCTTAAAAAGCACTGAGAACCACTAGTTTCATGACGCCTTTCAATGCTGATCACTTCTCATTTATCTCTAGAACTGAAATTCTTACTCACAAGAGCTGTTGTTTGTGGGAGGAGGCCCATTTGTGTTGCAGTTTGTTACACAGTCCCACAGGACTGGATTTGATGAGCTTAAAATTCCCAAACCAGTTGAAATAGTTTTTAATTAGCCATCAAAAAATCCCATGTTAACACTTTCAAATAAAATGCTTTCTTTTTCTTCCTCAGAATTTATTTTTATACATTAAATAAAGAAAAACCCCAAAGAAAAAACCATTTTGCTTGACCTGATACTCTTTTTGCATAAGTAAAATGCTCATGAGTTTGGCATCATCCACAATCATTGTGACTGGATTATATTACTATGACATCTTTTATATAATCATGGAATGGAGTAGCCTGTTTCTTTCTATCCATACTGACATCTACTCCACCTCAACTGTTCCTAACATACGGTCTTGAGGAAAGCTTTAAATAGTACCTCACTGTTGGAAACCCTTCCCTGTTGGTCATGCCACATTCTGAAAGAGACTATGGTGATTATTTGGCTGGATTTTCCGAGTGGTATGAGATTTTTCTGAAGTAAGCACAGCTGCAAACCCCAAAGTTATTGATAAAGTAGAACATCTTTTAGAAAGGCATCCTATCTTTATTTTAAGAAATTCCAGCAGTAGAGTTGCACTACAAGCCTTGAAGTTCTTTCAGTGCCTAGTTATTCTCACTGGGAAAAACAGGTGAGTCTGTTTTAACTGAGTGAGTTTTTTAACTGAGACTTAGTCTGCAGTCATCTAGCATGAACTCAGACCTTGAGCCTTAGTATATCTTTGCCAGAGTGCTGAAGGATTTTTAGCCAGTTTTGTTTTTCTCATGCAGGTATTTAGAGATGGTAATCTACTACCCTTTATCTTTCAAGATAAACACTTATGGTCTCTTAACAAGAGGAATTACTTCCAGTCTCTGATAAATCTTCTGTCTCTTTCATGCACTCCACAACTTTTCAAAATGATTCGTGAAGAGCAGCCTCAGAATTAGGTCTTAATTTAACAGCAGCTGCATAAATGTAACATATACAGATAATATAAACGTCCTTTTTCTAGGAAATAATCTTTCTCTGAACACATATGCCAAACCTATGCTTGGTACTTTGGCCATACCTTCAAACACAGAGTATATTTTGAAATAACTCTTAATTCACAAGAACTATTACATAGCCTTTAGATCTGCAGCACCCAGAATGTCAGGTGTCCAGTTCTGGAAGAGCAAAATCATTAGGCTCCAATCCTAAGTACCTGCTTCCAACTTGAGTACATGTTCTGAAGTACAGACATACATATTGTCACTTTCATCCTGGCTACAGAGCTATCCGACTTGTAGCTACTGACAACTCCCTCAACCTTTGTGTCACTTATAAGCTTAACAAGTCTCAATGTTATTATTGCTTCTCTGTCATTAAAAGAAGTATGAAGTAGCATCAAGCCAAAAGATGTATTATCTCAACAGAAAGTCCTGGTAAATAATGTTTTTTCTAGATATGTCTTGGATATTTCCAAGTAGTCAAAATTTAGTAATTTGATATGTGACACTGATTTTCTTATCATTGTAGCTTCTTAATCAAAATGTCATACTGCATCACATGAGATGTCTTACAAATGTATGTTATATTACCAGAAATGTATAAGCTCAGAAGATGACACTGAGCTAGTTTGACAGGAGTTACTTTCTATGAATGAACGTTTATTGGTGTTAATTTTATTACCCCTTACATTTGTATGAATCTGTTCCAGGATCAGCTGTTCCATAACTTTACTCAAGACCAATGCCAAGATGAAAAACCAGTAATTACTTTAGTAGTTTTATTTAGATTTCTGAAACTGTTGGGAGGAGGAAAAAAAAGTGTTTTATTTGGCCTCAAGCCTTCACCAGCTCTTTAAACTATTAGTATCAAGTTATCAAAGGGTATGTTAAGCAAAGAAAGAATTAATGAGATTGTGCTGGGCAAGTGACTGGTAACATCAGAACAGAACAGAACAGTTTTGGCTGGAAGGGTAATCATCTAATCTGATTCCCTGACCATTTCAGGGCTGACCAGAGGTTAAAGCCTGTTATTAAGGGCATTTTCCAAGTGACTGCTAAACATTGACAGGCTTGGGGCACCAACCACCTCTTTAGGAAGCCTTTTCCAGCGTTTTATCACCCTCTCAGTAAGGAAATGCTTGCTAATGTCCCATCTGAACCTCCCCTGGAATGGCTTTAAACCATTCCCATATGTCCAATCACTAAACACCAGGGAGAAGAGCTCAGCACATCCCTCTCCACTTCCTCTCCTCAGGAAGCTGCAGAGGGCAATGAAATCCCCCCTTTGTCTCCTTTTCTCCAAACTAGACAAACCCAAAGTCCCCAGCTGCTCCTCACAGAACATGCCTTCCAGCCCTGTCACCAGCTTTGTCACCCTCCTCTGGATGCATTCAAGGACTTTCACATCCTTGTTACATTGCAATCTTTGTTTTCCACAAGTAACGGTATACTTGCATTCAAAAAAACTGCAAGAGTTGGTTTATCTTTTATTCTGTAACTTTCTAACTCACATCAAATTCCTGCATGCTGGAGACAATGCCATTTTAGTTAAGAAATAGTAAAGGCGAAGGTTGAGAATTTCCAAGGAATGTTAGTATTTGCAGAAGGAGCTTTCTAGCATAGTCTTTCAGATTAAAGCCCTCTGACAATGATATTTCCCACTTCACGTTATATATAGATACCTTTTTATTCCTACAAAGGTATTTGGCAACCTGTAGCAGATGCAAGCTTGCATTCTGTCTTATCTGGTAGAATAAAGAAAAATATTGATCTGGATGCAGTCTCTTATTCACTTCAAAGACATTTGACAGCTGGAGAAATGTAATGCTGCTTCTGACTGCTATTTTAGCTCCTTTTTTGCCTACTCAAGACTTTCCAACTGGATTACTATCATTCTTTCTTGCCTTCCAAGCAATGACTGTTTTGTCTTTTCAAATTTCCTTGATATCACCTTTTCAAACACATATTCATAATCAGGCCATGAGTATTTCCTTTATTAATTTTCTCAGCTTGCACCTCTGGGATAACGTAATGGGGTTTTTTTTCCTTCACATTCCCTAATGCCTTTGTTCCCACATGCTATTAATAAATTAATTTTGTGATTAAAAAAAGTTCCCTTTTTTCCCTTTTCTACTAGCCCTTTTTTTTTTCTTGTACTGTCCTCCTGGATTGTCAAGTTATTCTGCCTGGTACTTCTGAGTTCCTTTGTGAGGAATGAAAAAGCCAGCCTAAATTTCATCCAAATATAACTACCTCTCATCTGTTCATTTCTATTTATGAATAATATTTTTCATTTCTGAACTCACCGCTCAAGCTTTCACTTGCTTTCATCAGAAGTTTTCTCTTATTTTAGTTCAACTGGAAATAAACTTAGCCTTAACCTGCCAATGTTAACTTTAAATTGTTGAAGTCACAAAATCAAAGATTTAGCCCAAATCTCTTGATATCCCTTCCCTTGCTGTCTCCAGGGAACTGCTTGTGTATATTAATTATGTCTCTTTATCTGATATTCTGCAGTGTAAAATATTTAATTTATACAACAATAACACACACTGATTTTTAAAGTGGTCCTGTCAAATAAATACTGTCAGAAAAACTACCAATGGTGTCTCTGTGGCAAAAGAAGAAATAGAGATGTTTTCCCTAAGTACTATTCAATAACACATTTAAATAGTTCTCTTCACACTTGGGCAATAGCTCACATCTTTTTACATCATCTCTGCATAACCTGAAAAGGACAAGTAACCACAAAGAACTGCAGGGAGGAGAAAAGACTCCTGAAAAATTCTCAAGAAATTCATGAGCAAGGTAAATGGTCCAGTAACACGAAGGTGATATTTCATTCACAATTCATAGTTGTAGAATAGAGCAACTGTATTGAAGGATGATAGCAATATCCATTGATGCCAGAAGTTTATTAGTTTTTGCCAAAAAACCCCAAAAGGTATTCTGTGTAGTAAAGCCAGACCAAACTTTGGATTTCTTTTTCAACTCTGCTAACTTTTTCAAGAGCATATGGTAATGTCTTTGATTCTTACTTCATGGATTCCAGTTTTCCTCAACTCAGCTCATGCAATTACATTAAAATGTATGAGTTTTGGGAGAGAATGGAGTGGTGTTATGTACTTCAATTGAGGAATCACCACTAGATGCTTATTCACATGGGCCTGGCTGAAGAGGACTCTATGTCAGATATGTGTAAATTAAAAGAGAACATAAGATAAACTCTGACTGTGACTACAAAGTTTGAAAATTCAGAAAATTGAGCCAACTTTTTGTAAGAGGAGAACAATTTGGGAGTGGCTAAATACGGCATTTGTTTTTTTAACTATTTAATGCCTGTCCTGCTGTGATGGTTAAAGTTCCAGTCAGCAGACAGAAGCAAAGAATAGAGTGTATGATTTAAAGATACTTTTTTTCCCAAATTATGGAGTCATAAATGGTTTGGATTGGAAGGGACCTTAAAGACCATCTAGTTCCAACCCTTCTGCCATGGGCAGGGACACCTCCCACTAGAATAAAGACCCATCCAACATGGCCTTGAACACTTGCAGGGACAGGGCATCCACAGCTTCTCTGGACAACCTGTTCCAGTGCTCACCATCCTCACAGTAAAGACTTTCTTCCTTATAGCTAATCTAAACCTACCCTCTTTCAATTTAAAGCCACTCCCCCTTGTCCTATCATTACATGCCCTTGTACAAAGTTCTCCAGCTCTCTTGTAGCCCCTCTAGGTATTGGAAGGTGCTATAAGATTTCCCTGGTGGCTTTTCTTCAGGCCAAACAACCTCAGCTCTCTCAGCCTGTCTTCATAGGAGAGATGCTCCAGTCCTCTCATCAGCCTCTCCAACTCTTCTTCCTCTCCTAGTGTAATGGGTCTTTCCTCTTCAGTCTGCAGAGTCATGAGGTGGTCCTGCAAGGGCACCTTAGCCTGTGCCTGTTGCTGGTCCTTGCCCTTGCAGGAATCCATTCTTCTGTGTTATTGACCCCCTCCCTCCTGTTTGTGCTGCAGGGGAGGTTGTGGCTGCTTGTCTGTGGAGTTGCGTGTTCACTGCAGACTGTCCTTGGAACCAGCTAACTTCTTCTCAGCCTCCCTGATGTTACACAGGTCTGCTGCCCATCCCTGTCCCAGGAGGACAGTCCAGGCCCTACCCACAGACTGAGGTCCACACTGCAGCCTCTCCCCTCAGCAGCTCTGTGTGGGTGGAGGCATTGGTCAGCACCAGGATGGATGAGGCAGACCCTTTGGGGCAGCCCGTGCCATATCTCCTGGCCCCACCCATGCCTCATCAGCCACTCTTCTGTGAGTTGCCAGCTCCTGGCCAGTCTCAGGGATCCCCTGGGGTTTCCTTGGCTCAGGAAATCCCCCCTGTATGCCAAGATCCCCTGCTCCACTGCAACACATGCATGCACCAGAGCTGCTCACCTCATGGAGTCTGTGAAAGATCATTGTCATGCATGGTTGGTTGAAAGCGCCAAGTCTGGTTCATCCATGTGAGAGAACGGAGTTAAAAATTTGAACAGCTATACTGGTGGAATGGTTATGGAAACCATTCCATATGGCTGGAGGCTGGCAGTTCATAATTGTTGTGCATCTCTGGTTGTACTGCTTGTT
The DNA here is from genome assembly GCF_965178545.1 of Coloeus monedula. Taxonomy (NCBI): domain Eukaryota; kingdom Metazoa; phylum Chordata; class Aves; order Passeriformes; family Corvidae; genus Coloeus; species Coloeus monedula. The sequence continues at coordinate 86,917,344 of NC_138783.1, forward strand.
TACAGCATGAACAGCCCTCCTTGCTGTGCCTCACAGGCCTGGGACTTGTAACCATGCCCTGCCTTCATCAAACAACTGGATGTGAACTCCAGCCAGGTGAACATTTTGTGTTGATGGTAGCTTAAATATTTGGTAGCACTTTCAAAAGCTCTTCATATTATTGTGAATCAATGAGCTACATATTTCTAAGTCACTTATGCCATGTATTTACCAGGTAATTGGATGAGCATGAGGGAGGCTTTAAGCACAGCATGTTCTGGCACCAGCCCACACTGCAGCCATAGGAAAGCCTTGTTAACACTGATAGTTTCCAGTCTTAGTAGGATCACTTTGGGACCACTGCTACTGTGCATCTGCAGTGTGCAGGTTCCCCATGACTCTGTGTACTCCACAGATTAACCAACAGACACTTTTGAGAGTTTTCTCCTACAAACAGTAGTTTTAAATATATAAACAGAATCTGTTAGTACTGGTAATCTAGTGAAAAGAGTACAGGACTTAGATCCCATATGTCACTCAAATTATGTCTTCTGAAGAAAGTGTAGGAATGTTTCAATTTTTGGAGGGTTTAGGACTGCAAAAATGAAGTGTTTGATGTGGTACCTGAGGGGCAGCCAAAAAATTTCATTTTCAGTCTTAATTTAAGCCTCTGATTTTTTTTTTTTTTTCACAGCCAGCAGTCTCTTGCTCTGAGTTTTGCTTCTATGGATGAAGCTGAATGCAGTATAGGGAGAAAATACCACATGCACAAAATGGTAACAGCAGAGAAATAACTAGCTGTGGAGATATGATTCAGACCTGTGAGAAGTAAACACAGGAATTTAATGGTTAGGGTTCCATTTAAAGAGCATATATGCCTTTGAAACCTGACCACACACACAACATTTAAGACCTGCTTTGCCTAAGAGCTACCTGAGCAATCATCTACTTTGAAAAGAAGCATAAATAAGTTCTTCATGTATCTCCCTGTCCTGGTTTTGACCAGGACAGAGTTAATTTTTGCAGTAGCTGAGGGGATGCAGCCGTGGATGTGCCTAAGAGGATACTCCATACCAATTTAGGTAATTTCCGGGGGTGGGAGAGGACAGGGCAAGGAAGGGATGGGACAGGAAAGGGCAGGACAGGACGGCACTGGACTCTCTCTTGTTTCAGAGGAGATGGGTGTTCCTTTCTGATCAGGAAAAATGTGCTGGAAGGAGCAGTGGGATGGCACCATCTGCGGTTATGTTGCATTGTGTCACGAGCATTTTGCACATAAATCACTCTCTTTTGCATACTTCTGTTATTAATATTGTTACTGGTACTACTCATTTTTCTTATCTCGGTGCTGTTTCCAGTAAATTGTTTTTATCTTAACCTATAACCTCTACCTTTTGTATCTCCCATTGGACAGGGGAGGGGAGTGAGCGGGGTGGAGAAGGGAGCACTAAATTAGGGAATGCCTCTCCTAACCCATGACACTTCCCAATAACAGTACTATTTTAGAAACCACCAGACAGGAAAACAAAGTATGTTTTTTGTACAAGTTGCTCGCAGTTCTCAGCAAGGCAGCATTCATGATGCTTAGTATGCATCAACCTGAGGGGAGGAGTCAATTCAAGGAGGAAGAGTAGTCCTGAGTTTCACCCTGGGAAGGGTGCAGTAACCAAGTGTTATGGCTCAATCTGTGTTGACAGCACCTGCTTACTGAACACTAGATATTTCAGTGATTTGCAACATATGAAATATTTAAGAAGGACTTTAGATTAGCTCAGGGTAGAGACTGGAACTGTAAAGAGATGTTCAAGCAGGACCTGTCAACAAGGACTAAAGTACCTGTGTACATTTGCTCCAATAAAAAGCATTTTGAGGAAAAAAACTGCAGCAGGACCAAACCATTGGACCTATGCCATTTTATCCTTCCCTTTTTATTTTATTTTTAACTCTACTTGGGTAAAAGGCTACTGTGCTAAGCCCCTATGTGGTTTAGCCCCTGAAATTAGGTTTCTCTGGCACTGCTGATCAGTTATGGTAAACTTTGAGTCTTTGTACATCAATAAAAATGTTGGTAAGTTGCTAATGACAGGTATAACCTCCTTAAACTGTCATAAAATGAATAGGAGACACTGCTAAAACTGAAGTGCCTCAAAGAGCCTGAAAGAGCACTTGTGATGCAAGTAGGTTGCTTTTCCATTAATATTTAAGTGTATTTCAGGACAAGGACGATAATATTGATACATATCAAACTGAAAATGGCAGTTCACCTATGAACACTGCCTGAAGTTTTTATTATTTTTTATGTGTAGCTACATTTGGTCAGCGTTTCCCAGAGATTTTAGGGATGCATGGGTCATCTGTGAGAGAACTGAATTTTGTTCAAAAATACTATGGCCTTGGAGAACTCTTTATTTGCAGAAATTTCAGAAATATTACCTTAAAAATGGAAGAAATTTATTCCCTTGGTTAGATTTCTTAGTACATTTTTTAACCTGGCTTAATGCAAGCTGTTATTCTTGGCAAGTTTGACATAAACTAATTGCTTTGGCTATTTTGAAAAAAGCACATTTAAATAACCACAATAATAAAAAAAAACCCAAAAAACTCAAACCAAATCCCTTCTTATTCTGAAAATATCTCTAAAACAGTTCAATTATGAAACTTCTAACCACTTCCTTCTTCATTTTCTCCTTGAATCAACCTTCTATCTGGTTTATTTCAGTTGGAGCTACCTACCCTCAGGCAGTCATCATTCTGTTTCATTATTTCTTTATTATGATTATTTTCCCACTTTGAGCAACGAGAGAGATGCAATTTTGCTTGAACTCAACTTATTGAACACTTTTTTTTTTATCTCTATCACACTCCCTCTTAGTTTATGAATTACTTAGGAAATTATCACTTCAAAGTTTTCTGTACATTGAATTTTAATGTTAGAAAAAGCAATTTGTCCTTTAAAATAATCATTAAACACAGCTTTTTGATTAAGCCAATGGGACCAATGAATAATGTTGTCATTTAAATAACAGACAGAGAGATCTATACTCTTACAAGATAACATACATGTCTCCATCAGAAATGGCAAATATAATTAGTTCCCATGAGCATTCAGAAATGTATTCCTATTCTGGTAATAACTTTTATGACACCATCCATGAATTAATAATTTTAAATGGTTTTAATCAAGGCCTGGATGATATAATGCAGTAGACAATATTATAAAAACATTTCTGATACAATTACATAGATGTGAAAATATATAAATTTAAAAGATAACTACTAAGACTGAAGAAATATATCAAGTTAGCAGCTCAAGATTGTAAAATTGTAATTTGGTTAAGCTTGGTATAGATATTGGTCCTTGCCCTCCCACCCTCCCAACATTGAAAGTAATGAACTTCCACAATAACTAATAATCTTACTTCATGATTATGTGTCTACTCCATCTTTGAATGGATTTCTACATAACCCCATAATAATTCAGATTTTTAGGAAACAAAAATGGTGAGTTGGAGGCCAGGAGAGCCAGGATTATTCCTTACCACAGACAGTAAGGCAGTCCACAACCTGTAGCTTCTAATCCGCCCACCTCCTAATCTATCTGCAGCATTTCTAACGTAGTGAAAGACTTGGGTAACTTTGAGCAAAAGCAGCTATAAATCTAAATCTAAAACTCAATCTGACACGGTGTTTTTTCAGTTGTCGGCTGTATGTCTTTTCCCTTGAAAGTCTTTTCTTGAAGAAAACTATCATTCTGTTTCCAGGTTCTCGCTGTGACTGTAAAGGGTAATTCTTTACACAGGTTCATGTTAAAACCAGCAGACTACAATGTTAAGAGCCTAAGCCTTCTTTTTTGTTCCCTGTGTTCTGCAAGGGTCTTTCAGTGCAGAGCAGTATGTTTTTAATGCAGATTGCTGTGATTTTCCCTGCAGGAACCTATCAAGTCTCACAAAGTTTGATGCCCTGCCAACAGGGAATATTACATTTTCAGCAGTTCCTTCCAGATAGCAATGAATGGCAAAGGACAGAATGGTCAAAGCTTTGTGGTTGTTGCATTTAGAAGGTTGTTTGTTCATTTCCCTTCTTGATTTTCATCCAGTGTTTTGCTAGATTCAATGGTCTCTATTGAATCTCTCCACTTCCTGACTGAACAAAAGGTTCCCCTGAATATTTTCTCTCCTTACTTTAATTGCAGATCATCCTGTGGCCCTACTGATACCTGAGCTCAGTGACTGTTACTGTCTAAGATCATTTAACTCCTAATTCCAGAAACTGAAAAACAGATATTTTGTCATGTATTCATAAACATGTTGTTGACAGTGGAGTATTGGTGAGACCTGAGAGTCTTGGACTCGCTTCCAGGCTCTGAACAGCAATGTAGTCTTTTCATCAAGCTTAATATATTCTGCCTCTCTCCAAAGCCTTTCCTTGTTCACATCTCTTACTATCTAGCTGGTGTGTGCGAACGGCTCCAGCACTAGTCCACCAGCTTCTCATCCCATTCCCAACCCATTCATTCCTGCCATCTCCCTTCTCACCCATGTCCCAGTCTTTCCTACACTGCATAGCTTCATTTCCTATGACAGAAGTTTTCTTATCCAGCCTTCCACAAACTCCTCTCTTTTTCGTTTTTCTCCTCTCATTACCTGCTTGCCTCTCCCTGGATATTAATGTCCTTGTCCAACCAGTCCCAGGCCCTTGACCCTAGCTTCCAGTTTCTCATCACTTCCCAGCTTCTTCTCTTGGAAACTTTTAAGATTGTTTAATGATTTTATTAATGAACTGTGAACAATAATAAGGCAAAATCACCAAATGAGGCATGATTTTAGGTTAATTAAGTCTGGAGAAAACCATGACCTGGAAGGGAGTATTTCTTTCCTTCTGGACTTACAGGACACTTTTACATTTCTCCTTCAGCCTGATCTCCTGACCAGAGGGAGCCTGGACTGGGCCTACAAACTCTTCAAACACAGAATAAGACAAGGTATTTTGCCTGGAAAGCTGTTGGTCTGGGCTTATTAGCCCTGAAGGGCAAGGTCTTCCTTGCATGCTTTGACTCACATGGTGGCTTCGCACAGGTGGAAAAAGAAGACTTTAAACTTAACTAGCACTCTTCCTCAAAATTATTTATTTCAATGTGAATCTATTTCCACAATTCAGTATTATTTCAAATCTTTCTTGGTATACTTATGGACTAAAATCTTTTGTAAACATAATTTCTTCCATTGGTCCTGGGCTCAAAACAAGAAGCAATGGAGCACTAAGCAGAGTTCTTAACTGATCAAAAGTGCTTAGAATTTAGCTACTTAAATGGATGGGCAGGAGACTGGACTGTAGTTTTATAAATATTGGTCAGGCCTGTTTCTGATTTATATTGTTGGATTATATAGTTAAAGGAAAAAGAAGTAGAGGACTAGGTATCTTCTTGGCACTTACCATTAAGTCAGTATTCCATGGATATGTTTCCAGGTGCTTAAGCATTTGCATTATAAGATCATATCAACTATTAATGATGTTTGGGTGATTGAACATGTTTGATTAATAAAGCTGCCACTTTTTATTACTAATGCTGGAAACCGTCAGAGATCCTGCAATACTAATGATTGAGCTTGCATTTACATGGAATTGCAGAGGGAGAAAACTGTTTTTTATCATAAATAAAAACAGTACATGCTTAATTACACAGACACTGATAAAGAGGTTTTTCTGGCTTTTTTTTCCTCTTTTCTTTAGGCATATTTAATTAGAACTAAATGCGAATCTCAAAGTTTTTATATTGCAGCTGAACAACTAAACCTTTCCTCTCCCTTTTCTTCCTTCAGTCCCCAGTTGTGCAGATAATTTCATGTTCCCTTTTTGAAGTAAAAAATTACATAAATACACCTATAGTAGGAAATCAGTACTCTTAAACCCTACATACAAGAATGTTCTCTTGCCTTTTTATTAAGTCATGTAAACTTTGGTAAAATAATTTTAAATAGTACATACTGATTGGCTGTTATTTTTACATCCCATTTAAACTGATGGAATTTACCACATTAAATTCAAGGGAAGACCAAACATCTCTTTCTTTTTGGTTTCCTGATTCCAGCGGTCCAATATAACATACCCATAGATCCCATTCCAAGGAGGTCCATACGAGTAGTCCGAACATAGAAGAAAATCTAACTCTTAAGTAGTTCTCCAAACTGAATTGACAGTATGAAAAATTAGTATTGTCAGAAGAAAAAGAAGCCAAACAAAAAGTGAAAAAAGAAACAGCCAAAAAAGAGAGGAGGACAAAAACCCTCTAAAAGTTCAGTTTTATTTTTCTCTTTTGATAGAAAGTGGTTTAAATACCCAGTGTTATTTAACTGGAGGTCTCATAATATGAAGTGGTGGGGAACAGCGAAAGAAAGGTTAATAAGACAAAGAGAAAGCCTTTCATGATGCATAATACCACCCTGAATCTTAACTCCCCACTAGGATGTCTTCTGACTGCTTTCAGGAGAAACCTGGTACAAAAAATGGATCACTAAAGCCAGAGTCAGTTTCCAGCTTTGTTGAATACTTGCATTTATGGGCAAGTCATTTCACCTTTGCTTCTCACTTTGTTGAACGTTGCATCATCCTGTGCTATATTTACTTTGTTCTGCTTTTGTCTCCCTTTTCCTTTTACAGCAGAAACTCTCTCTAAGGTAGAGGGAATCAGGCTTATTGAATTTCTTTGTCCATGCCTATAAATCCTTTCAGAGTTAGTACAATCCTGTACTTTTGCATTTCCTCTAGTGCAAAAGCCACTGAACTGTTTTCCTTAACATAAAAAATCGCTGTAAATCTAAAATGGGCCTAAGACATTCTATGTGCTGTGGTTTGATAAATCATTACATTAACAGCTTTCTGCACTGTAGAATCAACCCAAGGTGGAGGGAGAAAAGCAGATGAGAGATGGCCTTGAGACTGTGACTTCAAAACAGAAGCAGTCTAATAGACTGCCAGGCCACTACCAGGTTAAGTGCCACTGCCAGAGTGACATCCTTTATTTCCTGCACTGCATATACATGTCACACAACCATAAGCAACATCATTCATGCTTGCAGTTGAAGTGTTGATAAAGGTGTTTTAAGTTTCTTTGTGGCTCATGTGTGACCCAAGAAAGCATGATGGTCCAATGCACCATGGATGTTGCACAGAGCAGGGAATTCTGTGGAGGTGGGAGTCAGTCTAGTCATAAAGGAAGTGAAATGCCATGCTGCAATACATGGGAAGAAAACCACCCAGAGCACGACGAAATTCAGGCAGGAAAAGGCAACATTTGTGAAGATCCATGCTGATCTTAACCCTTATTTGTTGCAGCAGATAGGCAAGGGAAATATACTACCAAGTACGGAAAGAGAGCTGTGTCTCAGTTTGAAGCTGGACTGCCATCACTCTGCTGTCAGCAGAGTGGGAGCAGACTATGTCCGGAGAAACAACAGCCAACTATGTGATTAAAAAAGTGACATCTCTTATTCCTGAGGCTCTTGGTTGGCATTACCATGTGGATGGACGTAAAGGAGAGGACAGTCTGAAATGCTGAACTAAGTTAACTTTTACAGCAACTTGATTCCTGGGAATCTACCCAATCTCTCCAATTGTCCTTGCTCTCACAAACAACTGCTAAGTATCTGTGATTCCATCTTGCTCCTTAGAGTAGTAGAATTAGATTTTTGTAAACAGCACATTAGATACATAATTGATTAATTTCTGTTGCATTCCAGAACTACTTTTGCATCCTCATATGACTCCTCATTCCAAACACTAATGGTAGTTTACTAATGATCTTTATTTGAGACCTTTCTTAGAGCCCTGGTTCTGCATTGCTCCCGCTCCCTGGATCTACATGTGCGAATGTGTAGAAAAGTTGAAATACAGCCACAATGATGTGTTGCCAGTGAGGGAGATTGAATAATCTAGAGCTCTGTCAAACCCGCTGCTTGTGTTCTGGTCCATTTTGAAGGGTGGCAGGAGAGATTTGAGGCAGGAGAATGTGCAGCATGACCCTTGTTAGGTGATGGTGTCACGCCTCTGGGCAGGGAGAGAATGGCAATGTCTGTGCTGAAAAGAAAGCACAATAGCCAAGAGCAAGGCAGGAGGGCTGTGGCGAAAGGTCAGAGAAGGTCTTATTCAAGCATGTGTTCAAAGGATAGTAAAAGCAAAGCCCCAAACTGGCATGGAAGGAAGGACAGTAGTGCTAAGAGAAAATGGTCTTTGGAACAAAGAAGTGGGAAGGAAAAATAGAGACAAGCAAAGGGGCCTGACAGGTCGGTGTGGAAAGGCAAGCTGAATTTGACATGTTTGAGTTAAATTGGCATAAAACTGGTGAAAGCAGAGATTTTTGACCACATCTAAACCAGCACAGTGAGATTATAAGTGATTGCCTCTATTCACAGTGTGTCTTAGGTGGTTTGACCCAATACCAGGAGGCATGAAGAGTTCAATCCCATCCCATGATTAAAAGTTTTAAATTTTAATTAAGAAATGTGATGGACTGAAGAACACTTCATCCCCTATTTGATTAATATAACATTCTAAGAATGTCTTTGAGTATTGCCAAATGGTTTTGCTGTTATTTACTTGGTATTTGTTGAGTACTTTCAATAAATAACCTGTCAATACAATTATAAAAAATTCTTTTGTGATATATTGACCACAATGGCACTGTGCTTTAACTGGCTGTCAGCTTTCCTAAATAGGAGAATAAAAACTTACTTTCAGAACAAAGCAAAACCAAAGTAACAAAAACAATAAGCCCAGTTTTTAATGTACTGAATGATTCATAAATCTTGAAAAGCATGAATCAAAAGCATGGATTCAATTAAAAAAACCTTCATCAATATTATTTTCATTTTCTTACTCAATTCAACTCTGGAATTACTTATGTCCTTCTTTACTTGCAGAAATTCAAATAAGATAATATAAGATGAAGGTGTTTTTTGAAATACGTAATGTTAAAGTTACTTCATTTTCACTGCCTTTCACAGTAGCTTTCTGAAGAAAAGCTGAAAATAACAGCATCTCACATCTACTCTATGGGATCAGCTTGAAGCTTTTACAATAAGCAGACAATAAATAAATTTTCTGTCTATTTTTTTTCTGAGCCAGTATGAGTATTAACAAAACACTTCCTAATACCAATTATAGGGTTGTACAAGAATCTTGCAGCCAAAGAGAGATTACTTCAAGAAAACTCGGGGCTGTGGTCTTCAAAGTTCTATTTTTTGTCAGCAATTCATCCTTAAGTGTTCAAAGTTATGTTCACAGCATTCTTCAAGAAACTATTACTTCCACAATTTGCAACACTTGAAATCAGATTTTTTTCTTGTCAATTTGTTAAAAACTTTGGCAAGAAGTGGAGAAAAATGGGCATTTATGTATGAATTTAGGAACTGCAAAAAAAAGTTCACAAGTTACCTTATAATGCAATGCCTAATGCAGTATTAGTGAGACTGAAACTGTTTCAGGACGTTATCGCTGGTTCAATCTCTGATAAAACTACAAGAGTAAATTTTTTCCTTCAAACAACTGAGATTAGATGTCAGCAGTGCTCATATTTTATAAACGATTTTGAGTATAGTGTAAAAAAAGGGCATATTGGTAGTTCAATATCAGAGGCAGTTGAAAGTTACCAAAACCAGAAGCAATAATAAATGTATTGTTTGCTATGATTCTTGGACTTCTATGGAGTTCCCCTGTCCTAAGAAGATTTATCTGCCATAAAAAAAAAAAAAAAAAAAATCCAATTAAAGTGCAGTTTTATTTTAAGATTGTGACAATAGGAAAACTTTGTATTGTGTTTTAAGGAATAATCCCTTCCCAGATGATATTTATTAGCATCCTGCAATACTGTTCTCTTTACATATCACCATGGATCTGATTTTTAAACACGTGATATTAGAGAATGGGATTAAGCACCATTTGCAATGTACTTTGGCCTGAAATGAATTCTGAGGCTACGGCTGAGTTAAAATGGCTTTTGTTATCTCAGAAGATATAGCTAAACCCAAAATTTCTACACCTGTAAGTGACAGTGCAGAATGTCAAGACCAGAACACCTTCCAGCTGCTTTATGTGCTGTTAGAGGATGCTAAAGGTCAGCTTTGCACCCTTGCTAGTGCTTCCTGAGGGTGATGGAGGGAGCTTTCATCAGCCCAGTATTGACAGTACTCTTCAAGGATTCATTTCATTGCAAAGGGAATGATCTCACCACGCGATACAGTCTCCCTGCCTCAGTGTGTCTGGCGACTTCAAGCAGTAAAGATAGTCCAAATTTGTTCCATAGAAGTTTTTAATGGTTCCTGTCCCATGAGCAGACACATTCTGGAGACAGCTTGAGTTATAAAAAACATCAATTAATTCCATGAGTGTTAGCCAGAGGTGACCTGAAGTTCAGAGTTGGCTGAGAGGATCCTTACAGGCACCGTGAAACCTATTCAAGGATTTGTTCTTTTTCAGACATGATGCTCAACTCAGCATGTGTCCTTAGAAAGAACTCTGTCTATTCATTTAAATAAGAGCAAGCTGGAACAAGATTTTTTCACATTTCAATATGGTTCTCTCTTTATCTATTGTGTTAATACAGACAATATTTGCCACGTTTTCTTCCTTTTCAATGAAGCATTTAGAAAAGCAAACAGACATATTCTCTCTCGGGGAGGAACAGAAGAATAAGGATGAAATAGAGAGTTCGGAATGGGAGTGTGTAAATTGGTATTACTAAAACAGACATTTAAATCTATGTTTTATATTAATAGACATATATTTAACTGTTTGGGTTTTTTTTTTCTGGAATGTATCCTTATTTAAAAAATTAACTAGACAGAGAAAAATTCTAACCAAAATAGACCAAGTGTGCTAAAACTATGATCTGCGTGTTTTGCTTCATTTTTGCTTAAAGATTTGTGTTATTTTGTCAAGTGTCCAACTACAGCAGGAAGATGCATGAGAATTTCAATTCCTTTAACCTTTAAGATCTTTTTGTGTTTCATAGCAACCTGCATCCAGTGAACAATAAACTAGATGCATATTCTTTCTTTTCAGACTGCTTTGCAATTCTATGATACTTGTACTTCATTACTCTAAGGCAATTTCTATTTTGAATCAGTATTACTGAAGGAACAATTTGGCACTCTGTTTATAGCATGCAAAGGACATGTCTGAAGCTATGGATATGAAGAGCAGAAAGAGCTTCAGATTTTTTTTCACTCTAACTGCTCCTACCTATAAGAGGTTTGCAATTAAGTGTGATACTGACTTGAATTAGAATGTGGGTGGAGGTTCTGTACTTCTCAGATGAAAATCTGTATATTATCTAAAAAGAAACTGTTCTCTGTTGGTATAGCACCATGCTCTGTTTTGTTTGGGCATGGGGAGGGGAAGCTGGAGCAGCGTGTCCCCAGGTCCAACACAGACTTGAAAGATTAGTACAACCTAAAAGTGAACCTACTGCAGTTGCAGACACTTAAAACAATTAGAAGAGAAGTAGCTGTGGATTGTTTCAGGTAAAGAAAAATAATATGTTCTAATTGTTTTGCATCGGGGAGCAATGTACAGATCCTCAGAATAGCTAAATGTAGTCTTTCAAACACCAGTCTTTAGGGGTCATGTCAGAATGAAAATTTTAGTTTTCCTCTCCACTGAGGATAAATACAAGATTGTAATTTCTGAGAAAGACCAAAAGGTTTCGAAAGAAAGCTTTACAAGGAAATACCCCATTACCATGTAGAATTATCCTATATAAGGATATTGTCTACTATTATAGTTCATCACTGTTTTATAGAACAATGTCTAAAACACTAAACAGATTCACTTACAAGGCTCATTCGAGAAGGCAGTGTATTCAAGAGCATTTATCTTTTCAGAAGCACAAGGACATTGACAGATCTTAGGACAAGTCACTTGAGTATTTTGAGATCCTTGTCCTAATGCCACTTTCCTGTACTCTTGGGATTATATATTTCACTGCAATGGAACTCTGGTCCACACCTTCAGTTTGTCCCAAGCTGACTGTGATTAACTTTTTCTGATGTAATGAGCAAAAGTCTTTTTAGTGTCTTCTGTCAAAAGTATCTTGTAAACACTGTAATGCATCATGACTGGTGCCGGTGAGGGTTTTGTCACTGCCAAATGGCCACACACAGGTGCCAAGGATTCACCCCTGGTCTTCTATGGGATGCTGTGGCAGTCCTTGACATGGCAGGCTTACTTACATACCCGGGATGGTCTCAGGTTGCCTCATATCACCACTTTAGCTGTATTTGCTGGAAGGTTTGGAAACTTTCTGAAGGCTTATTCTTGTACTGTGCCATTTCCTTAGCTATCTGACAGCACAGCTCATATGTGCCAGACTTTCTGGCAGATAAAGGTAAGATGAATGTTGGCTTCAGTAGACAGTGGATAAATCCAGCATCAGGCAACTAATTATAGAAGAGATTTTGGCTCTTGCCAGTGTAACTATGAAGCAGAAGGTGTTGACTGAAATGGAGCTGTTATGAACAAGACCTGAATGTTGTGAATATTAGCTGCAGAAAAAGGGTCCTAAAGGAAAGAGCTTCCATAGCCCCATGAAATATATCTGGAAACATGAGCCTGATGTGAAGGAGTAAAGGCTAAATTTAGAGAGATCTTGCTAGCAAGTAACTAGTCTGCATTGCAATTTTTGCTAGTTTATGGGAAATTAAAATCTAAAAAGACACTTAGCACCTTTCTGCGGCATGTAAATAGCTCTTCCATACTCTCTGTGTCTTAAAATTTTCATTAAATTTATAGATTCAGAAGTTAATAAAATATAAAATATCCTGTGCAATACTGTGAGTTTTAAATTAAGTACAATTTCTGCTTCTGAAAGACTTTTAGATAACATTGTAGCTACAGTGCAACCCTGGCCAAAGGCCAAACCTTCACAGTTTGCATTAGTATAAAGCTTTTGATTTAGCCAACAATAGATCGCCAATACAGCAGTGTGATGACAGAGAAGTAGGAATAAAAGCCAGAGGTGCTGGAACAGCAAGTCTAGAAGGTTGTTCTCAGCTGAATAAATTCAGTTCTTATATAATATTTCCACCCCCATCAAAGTGATATTAATAACAGAAATTGTATCATCAATCTGCATTGCAGGTCAAGAGATGTTTCACAGTTTGAGTCAAAATATTCTGTCTACATTGTGCACCTAATTAGAAGTCAAGTTACTGATCCAATTCTGTTTTGTATTTTGTGTATTAAAGACACTTGTAAAGCCCTTCTGACTGCAGTAATGGTGTCTTTTCCATAGAAATACTTCCCTCTCTCCCTACTGCTTTAGCCACCATGACAGCCCGTTACTGCCTTTATAAACATAGTCCAGCAGGTCAAAGGTTTCACTTCTAAAGGTATCATATAAATGGCAGTGTGGCTTCTTATGTGGCAATGTCTGGCCACACAATTATTCTCCCAGAACAAATTTTGCCATGACTGCAGATAGCAGCAAGTGAGGGAGCTGGAAATCACAGAATAAATCCCTAAAAGCTATCAGCTTACCATGGTGTCATCATGGGTAGGAAAAATGCAGATGAGAAGTGACTGCTATCAGGAAGGCCTCTGTTGCTATATAGAATTCACAACTCTGTTCTTTAGAAGTAAGGAACCAAATTTTTTTCCTAGCAAAACATGGAAGCAATTCCAGTCTTTTGTTTTTCACTTTGTGATCTACTGGTAAAAGCACAAGGATATGTGAGACCAAAGTCCCTATGTCTCGAGTGACTTGGCTAGCCTTTGTGCTGAATTCTGTAAGGGGTTTACTTCGTTCTTCACACTGCTATTAAATATTCAATCACTCTTTCAAGCTCAGAGGAGAGCGCAGGTTAAAACCCCAAGGTCTGGGTTATAGTTACTGGAGAACAGAGTCAACCTTGTTGTCTACCTGTCCTGGTGAACTATCCCAGAATAGAAAATTATGTAGCTCCAGCAGAAGGGAGCAGGAGATTAGGACTCCATGCACACAGAGGAGGAACAAATACAGCATTGTCACTTGATGTGTGAATGAGGACACTAATTAAGGAACCTTAATGCTTAAAGTCAGACACATACAAAATATCCCGAAATATGGATGATCAGATAAAAACATCAGCAGAAGAAAAACATAATGGAAAAAAGACTGTGTGGTTTTTTCCATACAGTATGGAAGTCTTTAAAAACGACAACTTGAGGTCCTTTAATGAGGACAACTGGATGGTTTTTTTAGGGAAAAATCACTTCCTACCAAAATTTTCCCTTCAGAAAAAATGCAGGTGAAGACTTGCCTCCAAGTGTCCCACTGCCTATTTTTTGTTCTACTTTTGCCTTTACTACTAAGTAAAATTACTTCCTATTACTTATCCTTCACCATTTGCCATGGTAGAACCTATACAAAGGACACTAAGCGTTTGTCTCTGCAAAGCAAAGCATAAGAATGAAGCCAGTTATATATGCAGTTCTGCTGAATTTACAAAGTATGGAGAGGAGTAATATTCTCTCTGCTCCTCTTATTCTACTTATCTGGTGTACTATTTGTGAACAGAAGACAGAAGGTGTTTTTAGAGCATGTTATACTTACCCTTATTAGCTGAGCTTTCTCTAGTTTCTAGTGACTAAAAATTACTCACATTGAATATACAGTTTCAAGCTTCTACATTTCAGGATCTGATCCCAGGCCAGCACCAGGGAAAGTTCCATTAACCTCAGTAGGCTATTGGTGCAGTTATAAATCACTCTCTTCAGAAGATGTCTTACTATGAGCTTTATGAGACAATTTTGTAACAAGATGGGCAAGTACTGGATTTTCAGGGCAATATAAAAGTTTTGATTCCCATAAATGTCAGTCAAACTTGCAAGCAACATAGGAAAACACTTTAATAGACTCGAAGTATTATTAGTAATGATCTTTTTATTTATTTATTACATTTCTAATCTGAGTAGCTAATGACAAAGTTATCAGACTATTATATGAATTACTGTTAAAAATAAAAATTTAAGTTTCTCTTAGAAAAAATTCAAAATCTTCAAAATATTCACTCAGATCGATTGCTGTTTGACATGTAAACGAATATCTTTTAAAAGTCAATATTGTCAATTTCTCTGCTAAAAAGGGATTTGGTTTATTCCAAATACTGTATTAGAGATAAAAACTGTCACAAAAAGATTATTGCTAAATCTTCTTATAACCAGGCTAATTTTCTGTTTTCAGATAATTTGATATTTACTGTCAGAAAGTAAGTCCTACGATATTCCCTCATTCCAGAGATGACTGCCGAGGCATAAGACAGTACTATTCTGTTCCTCTGAAAGCAGCCAAAGAATGAGAGTCATCTCAAATCCAGGTGTATATTTGGTGCCACACACAAAGTAATCCTAAACTGTATAAACATTCTGGATCTTATTGGAATCCCTTTCCCTCCACTCCCAATGAAGGCAGTATAGAATAATACCCATATCCTGTCCATATCCCTCCTGGCCACTGCAAAAAATTAACCCTGTCCTGGCTGGAACCAGGACAATGTGACATTGGGAAAGAGGCAAAGCTCCAATGAGACACAATGCCACGTAAGTGAAAATAGACTATTTTAAAACGGTGCATTGTATTTTTCTGAGTCTCCACCTGTCTGCTTCAGGATGCCATCTGGTTAAAGACAGTCTGTGCAGCACAGTCAGCTGAGGTAGTGTCTTCTTGTTCCCAATGAATTTAGCGTTTGAGGAAAAAAAATCCTCAAATTCACATTTGTCCTGGGAAGAACAGAGATGACATAGCTCTCTGATGTGTCGTCAGGACTCAGTGGGACATTAAAAATGTCAATGACTTTAAAACCCATACGTTTTATAGATATTCATTAAATAAATATCTTCAGATGAGTTAGCTGGCACATGAGGTTGTGACTGAATCAGATCATTAAAAATAAGTATGCATGGGCGCAATCACATTCAGTCACCATGGCATCTTGTGCATTTTTTTCCACTCATTGTCAAGACCATAAGTGCACCAACAGGCTCCAGTTGCTTTGATAAGCTTCTGACCATCCTTCTTTGCCACCCCTCTTGCAACCTCTTCCTCCAGCTGAGGCGTTCAGCTGCCTGCTGCTGACCCTGGCCTTTCCTTGCCAGTCTGATGGTTGGGATGGGTGGTGGTCCTGCCCTATCAGTGTGGACCTATGGGGTGACGACTGGATGGCTGCCTAGGCCTGGACTGGCACTGGTCAACCTGGCTCACCTTGTGTGGGTAATTTTTGTGGGCTCTCTGTGCCTACAACTGAGTGATCTGGGAGCATTTGACAGTAAATAGTAAGCAAAGGTGACCATTTTAAAATGCTTTCTCAAGTCAGCTGTTCTTTGCTCACCTAGTAGAAGAGCTAGTCATGCACACCATTTCCTCTGGATAAATCTCTGGGAGTGTGTTTACTTCAAAGAGCGTCAGCTAATGTCAGTCTCAGATTCACCCACAGAATCAGTCACAGAACAGTTTGGGTTAGAAGGGACCTTAAAGATCATCTAGTATCATGCCTTGTACCATGGGTATGGACACCTTCCACTAGACCAGACTGCTCCAAGCCCCATTCAGTCTGACCTTGACCACTTCCAGGGATGGGACATCCACAGCTTCTCTGGGAAACCTGTTCCAGTGCCTGTCCAGTACAGAATTTCTTCCTAATATCTAGTCTAAACCTACTCTCTTTCAGTTTGAAGCCATCTCCCCTTGTTCTGTCACTACAGGCCTTTGTGAAAAGTCCCTCTTCAACTCTCTTATCATCCCTGTTTCAGCACTGCATGGCTGCTAGAAGGTCTCCCTGGAGCCTTCTCTTCTCCAGGCTGAACCCTCTCAGCTTGTGTGAAGCTCCATCCCTCTGATCATCTTCATGATCCTCCTCTGGACTCATTCCAACAGGTCCATGTCCTTATTATGCTGAGGGCCCCAGTGCAGGACCCAATAATTCCATGTATAGGCTTCTCACTAGAGTGGAGTAGAGGGGCAGAACCACCGCACTCAACATGCTGGTCATGCTGCTTTTTGATGGAGCCCAGGATATAGTTGGTGTTCTGTGCTGCAAGAACACATCTGACTTGATGGGGGCTCTCCTACTGAAATTTGGCATCCCTGTAAAAATATGTCTGTTCCTTCCTTCCTCTTCCAGTAGCTATATTTGTATATAGATCCTTGCATTTTCTTGAAAGACAAGTTTGCTTTGTTTTGTTCTGTAGTAGTTTTGTACTTATCATTTACTGAGTATGCTGCAAAAGAATACGTGCTTTAACTGGTGTTGTTATTGGCATGGCCCAAAAGAGCTTTATCTAAGTCTGTGACAGAGATCAACCTTGATTTGCAGCCCTGTGATGCAGCTGAGAGCATCTTTTAAGCTGAAGTACTTTATGAAACAGCAATTTCAAAACATAAAGCACGATTTAGAAGTTTTATGATAGGCAGACTCCACTAATCATCACTGATCCATGGTATGTGAACAAAGTTGTACCTTCTTATGGCAGTTGTTATGGCTATTTATTGGGTTTGAGTATTGATGCTTGGAATAATTCAGAATGTATGAAATGGTGCTTTCTGTCTGGTTCTATATATATAATTTGCACTATATATAATTATCATTATATTTTTATAATAATAGAATTAGAAAATATATATGTTATTATATAATAATCAGCTATTAATTTTTTTAAATAGGGTACTTTTATTGGTATTTTCTATTTCTGATGAATTATATGGAACTTATTTATGCAAAGGCCCTTTGAACTGCAAAAATCTCTCAGGCTAAAAGGATCTGAGGAATGTAGGAACCCAGAGTGCTGAGAATATTTCTCCACCTGTTTTGAGGGGTTTCACCCCCCTGAACAACACAGCTTTTGACCTCTGTCCGTGGAAAAAACTGCCTACTATTAGAAAAGAACTAGAAACTAAACTAGTGTAAATTAGGTGATAGAATACTGTGTAAGATTGTCACAGGGTGAAAAATTTAGAGGTTTTGGGTTTGCTAATGTAGTAAATAGATAAAAGCAAAAAACATCAAAATGGAGGATTGTTGTTGTTCTCCAAACCTCCTTCTTCTACTGCTCCATATTCTGCAGTAAAAGTAGTTTGGGATGATTGGACAAAGAATTCCACAGTTCCTGGCTGTGTTACTAAATAATTGGTAGAAAAGTAAAAATAATGTACGTTTTTAGTAACCATTGGTTGATTTACCTTTAAAAGGCTATGTAAATCTTGATAATTCAGTTTCTCCTGCATTCTCTGCTCTGTGCTATGTCTGGATCATGCTAGCGACTCTTTTTGTCTGATAAGACTTAATAAAGAACTATCTAGAAGCAGCAAAGGCTGAGAGTCCCTGTTTGTCTCTGGAACTCATGGCAAGGACTTTAAAAACTCTCTCCCATCAGGAGAGATTTGATTATGCCACAATCAGTGTCAGAGGAAGAACACAAACAATACTTGTATGATGCAAAGAAGTTTTTAAGTATATAAAAATAAGATTCAGTAGCTACAATGTCTTTGTATTTATCTAACAGTGTGAGAAAAGAAGGGGTTTAAAAAGAATGAATGGACTTTCTGAGGGAGATGTCAGCAGAAAAGTGCAAGCAACAGTACAACTCACTGCATGAGCTTTAATTGTGGAGTTCTTCAGGATTCTGTTGTAGGTTTTTCTTGTCTTTGTTTTTGTTCCCGTCTTGTGCCCCACCCTGCCACTCCCCTCAAGTGTATTTGGAATGTCTCATTTCTGAGTCTTAGGACTCAGAAACCTGAAGTTTACTACAAACACACAGAGTGCTTTTAAAGATGGCATTCTTCTCTCTCCTGTTGTCCTGGTCACCTTTCCATTGGCTGACTTGCAGTTTTAACATCTGCGCATTTTTTCTGTACATGCAGTTTGTCCTTTCTTTTCACAGGTGGCTTGGTGTTCCCTCTACTTTAATTAGCTTTGTCAGCCTTATTTGACATTGTAGCAAGAGAAGTGCTCTTGCTATAGTATCTGAGTATCTTGCCACTGGGCAACAGGGGAATTTTTCAGTACTAGTGAATTAATGTGGTACCACCTGACAGTGAGAAACTTCTCAGCGTTTCAGGTAAAGGATCATGACCATACCACCACCACAGTGATTTCTGCTGTTTATTGCATGCAATCACCATTTGCAGTAAGTTTTTTGTTTTGTTTTGTTGCAGTTTTTTTTTGTTTTGGTTTTGGTTTTGGTTTTGGTTTTGGTTTTGGTTTTGGTTTTGGTTTTTGTCTTGGGTGACTTTATGATGTGTATCCCATATTGCTGCCCTATGCCCAGAAATTAATTTTTGTGCCTTTCTATGCCTTTAAACTGAGCCTGAGAGGGGGAAGGAAAAACTGAGCAAAACTTTTTCAGAGCAGTTTGCAGCTTGTTGAAGGTCACACAGAGATAGCGACCTTTTTTTCAGCTGTGGCAGGAGGGTGAGAAGGGAGGGAAGCACCCGGCTGGCTTTTCTTTCCAGCCAGCTTTTGGCAGTTTTTTATCCCTCAGCTCCTTTTCCTTTGGAGAGTTGAACTTTTGTTTTCCGGGACTTTGTTTTTTTTCCTTTTCTCTCTGCTGGACTGTTTCAACATCAGGATACATGGGAGGAATTCCCACTGAGGCCTTGGCCCTGGAGATGGGCTGGGAGATAGAGAGATCTACCGAAGGACTCTGAAATTTTCCCAGGTTTCTCTCAGCAGAGCAAGAGGTTTTATTATTTGCATTATTATTTTTTTCCTGTGTGTTTGTTCAATAAATAGTTTTTATCTCTTTCACTTTCCTTCGAGGAAAGCTTATTTTTTCCCAAACCTGGTGGGGGAGGGATGATTGTGACCTGCCTTCTCTCACATGATATATTTCTAAATTTGGTCAAACCGGAACAGGTTTTTTTTGTTTTCTTGGGGTTTTTTTTCAGTGTTTGTATCTTAGCATGAAATTTAAAAAAAAATCTCAGGAGAAAGCCATACACTTCTTACAGGTGGCAATGAAGACTTTATCTGGCTGCCAGACTATTGTAAAAAAAGAGCAAAGTACACCACTGTGTCAATAATTTAAGCCACTGCTGGTTCAGTGCAAAAGATGACATTTCTCATCTTGCTTAGATTTCTGAAATACACTCTGTGACAGCTGGCTTCTTGCTCATGTACCTCTGAAATTATCATGGATTAACATAAAGGTTATTTAAATATCTGAAAAAGGTTTGGAAAGACCGAAAAAAAATCCAAAAGCAGAACACTGCCGAGTCTTAAATCTAATAACTCTGTCATGAAAATGACTACCAAGAAAGGATTTAATGCAAATGAAGAAGAACAGCAACAAGTTGCCATGTGGTCAGTGCGACCTCCCTTCATTATACCCAGAACATGGCTTAAGACAAGCTAAAAAGAGATCCCCAAGCTGGACATAGGAATGTAGCACTGCAGCAGCTCTCACATTATATAGATGTAATTTAGTGAGAAGTAATAGTGTCATAAACAAGCAGAACAGTGTAAGTCAGAAGCAAAAAGGAAGTTAGGGTTTTGAATCCATCTCTTGTTAGTGCAGGATTGGTCCCTGCAGTAGATTTTCTTATACTATGCATAGTCTGCTTCTAAATGCTCTCTGCAACAGTAGTTCCCATAATTTCCCTTGGGAGGAAGAGGTGAAGTTTAGTACCTTTTTGTCAGAAAGCTGCTGTTGGTATCCAGCCTGCTTCCCTTTCCCTAATTCCACCTTATTAGCCTGAATGATGCCCTGTGCAGCACTCTGAACAATGCTGCTCTTCCTTTCTGTCCTGAGTCTGCAGAGGGGTGGAGGCTGCTGGGGCCATTATGGGCTTCCACATGGTTCAGAGGGGCCCCAGACAGACCAGGGCATAGTGTGGGAACTGCTCTCTCTGGGGAGCAGCATGAATTCAAGGTGTGTCCTACACACATAGTGTCCTAGGGGCAGCCTCAGGGCAGTCTCCCTCTCCAGGCAGCTCTAGTGTAAAATTGCCACAGATTTTCCATGACAGAACCTGGCATCTCTTTTTTGACCACCTGCAGCCCTCTGTGGCATGGCTGTAAAGGAGATGTAACACCTGTAAGGAGCAGCTGCCACCTCTCTTTATCACAGATTGTCCAAACAGTAGGAAACAGCAGCTTTGTGGGTTCCCAAATTCTCAAACTTCTTGGCTAGCGCTTTGCTTCAGTAAATAGGCATGTACCAGAGTAGAGATGCCTCTTTATCCTATTTGTTCACATATATTTAGATACAGCAGGTAGTCACAGCATTACCTCCAATTTTGTCAGAAACATATTGCACTGTCCCTGGTGCACTGTGTCCTGCCCCTTTCCCTCTATTTTGGGACTCCTTAGGCTGTATCATGGGGCATACTCAAGGTTTTCCAATGTACCTGTTTCTTCTCAAGTCTTGGCCCTGGGTTTGATGTTGGCAGTAAATATTGTTGACATTCAGTAAATCTGGCCTTTGAAATTACCTTAAACTATACAGTAACAAAATATAGTCTATTTTCTGCAAACTCAGGTCCACATGCAAACACAGGGGTTTATTTTTCACATCTTTCATATATTTGTTTACACTCTTCTTAGCTATCCGGTGAAATGCACAACCCATTTTTCTAACCTAATAACACCAGATGACATCTTGATCAGATGACAATCTGACACACACGTTTTACATTGCTTCCTCTAAGTTAGCTTCCACAATCTCCTGACAGGGTTTTTTGGGGTTTGGGGTTTTTTTCAGTATTTGCATAAGCTCCAGTTTGTCAACAGCTTTCTGTCACTGTGGTGCCTTTAGCAGAATAGAAATATCACGTGGTTCCAGTAACTTGAGTTCAACACTGCTGTTGGATTGTGCACTCACAAACATGGGTGAACAGCAAAAACAATAGCAATTATACAAAAAATATTGTGCCAACTCATTCATCTTAATAAGAACTGGGCACATACTAAAAAGAACATAGGAAATAGGTTTTTCTTTGCTCCACATTATCCATTCACTTATTTAAATAAGACCTCTATAAATATATTTTTGTCCTGGCAGAAGAAGAGTTTGATTGGTTTATCAAGACACTGTCGTTATATTAATAATGACCTGGTAATTCTTTTTCAGGGAATCATAGAATGGTTTGGATTGGAAGGGGACCTCGAAGATCATCTAACCTCCCTGCTTTCCTGGAGAAGGCTGAACACCTGCCTGCCCATGGGAAGCAGTGAATTAATTCCTTATTTTGCTTTGCCTGAGTGCACAGCTTTTGCTTTCCCTATTAAACTATCTTCATCTCAACCCATGAGTTTCCTCACTTTTAGACTTCCAATTCTCTCCCCCATCCCACCAGGGAAAGTGACCGAGCAGCTGCACGTGGTTAAGCTGCCAGCTGGGGTTAAACCACATACATAGATACTTTAATGATTTGGTATTTTGTACCTCATTCAATTTATGGGAAATTTGCATTCCCAAGAAACTTGCAAATTAAAAGGCTTTGTATCCATAACAAAAGAGAACTTTCACATGTGTTCTGGTTGCAACATTTTGTTCTGCTAAACCGCCAGCTTAAAATTTTCACTAAAGCTTTAGTGACTCTTCATTACAAAAACTGCTGTCCAGTTCTAAGAATTCATTGCTGATGTTAGTGAGTGGGCCAGGACTGAACAGCAGTAGTGTAACAGATTTTTAACTTTTTTATCATTAATGTTATTCACAGTGTTTTCAAAAGAATTGCTTAGCTTTGCTTACCTTAAAACAAAAAAATAAAAAATCAGATTTTTTCAAAAAATTCACCACCTGCAAAGCAGAAGGTTGCTTCTAGCAGATATCCTCAGCAGCTGTGAGAAGACTTACGAAATGGTAATCATGGAGCTTACTACAGTCATGTAGAAAGTTTAGACGTGGTGTGACCACAATTTATTCAGTTCAAATAATGTATTCTCTTTAAACATCTTTTTTTTCCCTCTATATTACTGTGTTATTATAAGAAACAGCAAGATTTCTGAAGAAATAGAATAGGCATCATTAGATTTTAATTGTAATTAATTGGTAAGGTCACTAGCAAAGGCATTTATCAGCTGAGAAAGAGAGTGCCTTTGAAATATTAAGAAAAATAGTAAACCATTGGCTGAATGATTAAGTACTAAAGTACTAAAGTGTCTAATTTCACTAACCTACCATTTTGCTCAAAATCTTTCCCTTTAATTTATGGTGAAGAGAGATTCGCTGCAGGACTGGCCTAATAAATGAGGAATGAGAATCATACAGTAACTTCAAGTCTATAGCAAACAGCTATTTCAAGTAAAGATTTATTCCTAAGTTTGTGAAGTCACCAGAAGAGTAGAGATTATCAGAAATCAAGATAAATTCAATATTTTTGAGGTCTGAATTTTACAGGTTCTAATATGAACATTGGAACATGTTAAAATAAATTTACACTTGAATGAAAGCAAAACAGGGATAAATATTTTTAAATAATTTGATTTCCAGAAAAAGCACTACCATTTGTATCATTCTTACCTGCAGAGGTTTTCACAATTTCTGAAGTATTTCTGAGACCCATAAAGTCAAACTGATAGAGTCTCCAAGATTTCTGGTCAGCAGCCTCCACTGAGTTTTTCCTCCATCTGTAAATCATTTCCTCTTTAGGATAGCCATCTAGAAATTAATATATATATATATACACATATGAATATTTTGCATTTCATAAGAAAAGGTTCTGCAA
The DNA here is from genome assembly GCF_965178545.1 of Coloeus monedula. Classification (NCBI taxonomy): domain Eukaryota; kingdom Metazoa; phylum Chordata; class Aves; order Passeriformes; family Corvidae; genus Coloeus; species Coloeus monedula. Next base: position 86,941,018 of record NC_138783.1, read on the forward strand.
AATATTATCTGTTCACTGTTTCAGTGCTGTTTGAGAACACCTAAATTTCTATTCTGATGCTTTGTCAGTGAGTTAAGTGGTATAATTCAGTTAGAGTTTTACGGCACACAAAAATATAGTCATAATACTGGCAGACCTATGATTTTTCACAATCATTGATTTTTAACAATGGAAAAAATATGATTGGTTCTATCAGAAGGAGATCTCTTCAGAGGTGCAATTGACTGTACTAATTGGAGGTCCAGACACAGTAGTATACTGCTTTACATAAGCTCTGAAGAAGCTGTGCAAACCAGTAAAATGCAAAAAAAATCTGAGTCTCTCAGTGTAAGATATGAACAATTGAAAAAGACACATTGTTTTAAAAGTTGCAATAGTTCTAATGTGGGGTGTACTACTGTACTTCTGAAAGAAACATAACACAGTGCAAAAGAAAGCAAAATTTTAATTAGTATGGGAATTTTAAAATATTATGCTACCATATTTTTTCTGAAGTCTGGGGTAATTAATGAGGCATCACCTGATCTCTACTGCTGAAATAGCTTCTGAAAGTCTTTATCAGTTTAGCACTCAGTGGTCATAATTAATCCTTATGCCAATTGTTAATTTCCCTTTTGTTAGAGAATGGCATTTTCCAATAGATGTCCAACAACAAATCTTCAACCAGTCCAATCCCATAAAAACAAACCATCTAGAAAACGACAGCACACCCAAGCTAGTTAAAATTGGATTGTTCTCTAATGCATAATCCAATCAATTTTTATTCACCTAATTAATACTGCAGCTGTAGATTACAAGGGAAATTTAAAGCCTAACAACAACAATAGATGGTTAATATAATTGTCTCATCAGTAATTTTTTTTTCCCCATCGAAAACTGATACATTTTTATATTTGCATTGCAAAATAACCTCTCTGGTCATGGTGCTATTTCCTTGATGTTTTCCTCCTATGAGTGTCTTTTTAATCTTGTTTAAGACTCCACCCTGCCGGGGTACTGCTGTAAGGTGTGCATGGCCTCATTTATCCCTCTCACTAACACAGCAAGAAAAGTACACACAAGTCCCTTAGTTCTAATCTAAAAAAATGACTAAAAAATAACTATGTGTTAATTCAAAATGCCACATTTGTATATTTCCCATCAATGTAAATAAAGAAATAACCTGTGAAGGACCCAACTGAGTAACAAACACTGCTCTCTGTGAGAACTCTTGCTGCCAAATAGATTTCACTGCCAGTTCTGCTGTGCAAGTCTGTGAGATTGACCTAAAGGTTAATTTTTTTGGCTGGCAGATTATGTCAGAGGATGTAGTGATACAGTGAAAGAAGTCAAGCTTTGCAGAGCCTCCAAGCCATAGCACTGAACTATCTGAAATCTTCTCGAGTCTGGCTCCTATTTGACTGAGCCCTCTGATCACATTTCTTCCTCTTCCAAGTAACAAACAACAAGATGAGGAAATGGCCTCAAGTTCCACCGGGAAGGGCAGTGGTGGTGTTAGATTCAATATTAGGGAAAATATATTCATGAAAAAGATTTTCAAGCACTGGAATAGGCTGCCCAGGGCAATGGTTGAATCACCATCCCTGAAGGTATTTAGTAGTTGTGAAGATATGTAGATCTGGCACTTGGAAACATGGTTTAGGAGTGGACCTGAAGAGCTAGGTTAATGGCTGGATGTTCTCAGAGGTCTTTTCCAACCTGAATGATTCCATTTCTGACTGAATAATGTCTCTCTCTAATGGAAAGCCATACATTTTTCCTCAGGAGCCTTCTCACATTTGCTTCATCCGTGGAGACTGATATTCTCCCTGCAGTTCGGGAAGGAAGAAGTACCGGCCCCCTTGCCGCGCTGTGGCTGCCCAGCCCTCATGCCGAGTGGTGGTGGCAGGGCCACCCCTTCCCCACACACAGTATCAGTACCATACAGGGGCTGTCATATGGTCTGGGCCCTAATCCTATCTCCTGATTTGCCTTCTGATGTGGAGAAAGGAAACCCTTTCTGCTGCACCACTTCCCTCTGCAGGACGTGTGGCCCCAAGCGTTAATTTGCAGGTTTTGTTGCAGGAAGTAGATGGAGTCCCTTTTCTCAGATAAATTGCACTATAATCATTGCAGGTGAAAGTGTTTCAAATATGTAGCAAAGATTTTGTTTTTTAATACATTATTTTAAAGTAATACAAAATGAACTTTTTACATATTTTCTCCAAATTTCACTGAAAAGGTTATGCCAGTTAGTCTTGAATTCAATTTCTTTCTGATTTTTTTTTACTTTCTTTTCATCCCATGACCACCCCACAAAAAAAAAAAAAAAAAAAAAAAAATCATTTCACTGTCAGTATACTTGAAAGCTTGCTATCATATTAACCAAGGCATAGCTGTTTATCCTGACAAGAACAACATATAGTCAGGAACAAGTTCATGAGACTCTCACCCTTCAAGACTATTCCTGTATTTTTGACTAAGAAAGGTCAGATTCAGTTTCAAAGTACCTGCTTTCAGTATTATTCATAATCATTAAATCATAAGCAACTACCTCAGGAGACCATCATGACATTTCAATAGTTCCTTAGTCCACAGTCACTGATGTCTGCTCTTACAATGATTTGGTTGCTTACATCAAAAAGAGAGAAGTACTAGAGAGTCAGTGGGGGTTGTTTCAACCTGTTTTAAGTAAGTGCTGTTATGTTCTGCTCTTGTGCCAGGTGACTGTCTTCACTTTTTAATTATTTAAAAGAATAATAACTTTTATAGAGGAGTTACACATCCCTTTGGACAGTATATCACTCCTAGGATTCATTTAACTTACAGAATAGACTGTTCGTGATGGTTCTTCTTTTGGTGATATTCAGTATTTATTGTACACAGCCTAATTGTTTCTAGCCCTTTAAATATTTAATTTTAGAAAATAACAGAACTGGAGATTTCAGTACTTCCACAAGAAAATGCAACCTCCGTTGTTCAGCTTCCTTTCACTTTCCCAGCATGACAAATGACATTAAATTACCTTAAATTTTTGGCCTTGTGTCTTCAAGCCATTCACACTGAACAAATTTCTGTAAAATGCATTTACCCTGCCAAGTTGCTTTAGGTTATGTAAAAATATTCATACTGCAGTGGGGCAAGCCTCCAGGAGGTCCTGGAGGCTATCCAGCAGGTGCCAGCAAGATAGCAAGGGTAACGGCATGGGAAGAAGACAACCAAGTGTGTGCTCTGTCTTACAGCCATCTGAGTTCTGGCAACCTGCAACTCAGGATCTTCTCAGCCAAAGTCTGTGTCAACAACTTCATTTTCCCTCCCATCAATTTACTTGATTAAATTCTCCTACTTTCTGGCCCAAAGGTTGTTTTATAGGCAGTGCTACAGCTTTTATATACCATATCAACAACTTTTAGAGACCACCCTGATCATTTGGCTTTTAGTAAGATGGTACGACACATTTTTGTAAAATCAGATCAAGAACAAATTTGATTATTTCTTTAAGAGCTCAGGAGAAAGTATCCATGTAAAGCCCTCATGTTCATACTTCTTCACTTTCTAGGGAGACTGATTTGTGCAGAAGGCTCCAACAAAGTGCTGAAAAAATGGTCAAAGCAAAAATATCACCAGGCTGGATAAGAGGCATTGAAAACATAAGTTAGCCATGAGAATTGGTATCAAGTGGCCCTGAAGCATGTCTGCTATAGGAATCAACACTGATGGAAAAATCTCCAACTTTTGTAATATGACCATTGACGCCTGTTAGTGCATAATGCCTCTAACCTTGATTTCCCCAATGCTGTAGTTGGTCTGGGCATCTTAGATCAGTGCCTGATATCTTTGCTTCACTTTCTTTTGTGTGATAATATGTCTGTTTTAGGAAGTGAGCAGAGCTGGAATGATAGCCAAAAAGAGGTCATGCCAAAAAGGACATAGATCACTTGAAAAGGTAAAAAATTTTCCATAGAAAAGTATATGAGACTTGAAAAGACAGAGAGGCATAGAAAAAAATAAATAACCTCTTTCATCTCTTCAAATATACTTTACCCACTCTGTGAAATACATTTATTTTACTGCTGGTTCCCCACACTTCACATTCACATGTAACACAGGTAGACCCAGCTTATATCAGAAGGAATAATGCAATTAGGCTCCTTCCTAGGCTTGCAAAAATTTGTGTAGTCAGAGTATGCGATGAGGAGTTAAGGAAAGCAGCAGCAAAGCTGAAAATGTGTGCGAAGCACAAAATAAAGGATTGGTTCTGTTAAGTATCTTCCGGGAGCTGGTGCTTGTGACAGGAGTATGTATTTGAAAGATGTAGCTGGATTCTGGGAATCTTTTGCTTTTCCATGGGTGTTAGATATAGACTTAAAGTCAGGGGGAAATGTGATCTGAAAGATGAGCTGCTGTCATCAGTAAGGGGTTGGAGTTTACCTCATGGGCATGGAGGGAGTGTTGTAGATTCAGCTGTTGCTGGGGAAGGTGGTCAGGAGAGGGAGGATGCTCTGTTCCAATTAGAGGCACGGAATAAGCAGTCCTTACACCTTACAGCCACAAACACTTTGCCTCCTTGAATGCTACCTTGTTAACTCTCCTTCAGGCTAATTGGGAGACCTCTGTCAACACAGCCTGGGTCAGCAGAGGATAATGATGATGCCTTAGGTTTTAACTTTCATGTTTTTCAAATTCTGTACTGCCTAGTGTGTAACTCTGAAGTTTCTTGTAGCCTGTTAATTTCTGCTCTCTCGTGCTAGGTAGACATAACAAAGCCTCTCCGGACCTGCTCTTCAAGGACACCCAGACTGTCCTAGGCCCAAAAAGTATAAACCAAAGGCCTCTAAAGGGGGGCAAGCTTTAATTGGAGAATTAAGCCTGATATGCAAATGAACCAAGCCTATAAAAGTATGAAGAACTCATGACCTGTCATCCGTCTTGCAGTCCATCTTGGCAACAGCCTCTGGCCTCCCAGGGGGTACCTCTGAAGGCCTTTCAAACAAATACCTACTTTTATTCCCTTACTCCTGTCTAGTCTCTGTGTCTAGGAGGCCTCTTAAGGCATCAATGGAGTCCACAAATGCACCATGTTGTGAATGACAAATCACGTGCTTCCACAAAATCTGCCTGGGCTTTTTTGTCTTGTTAGCTGTCTTTATAATTGCTTCTTTGTTGGCAAGCAAACTGAATTTTAATCCAAACTTCTCAGTGTTTGGAGGAAGAGGTTTCTCAGTGATCTGTTGCTGTATGATGTTTGTTCTCAGAAGGCTTTTAAAGTAGGAGAATCCTGGAAGTTCTCCTATTAAAATTGGTGTTACCTTAGATTTCATGATAGTATGCACTTATGAAGCACATCTAGATGGCAGAAAGGGCAAAGTTTCAGCTCAATTAGTTTAAAATAAAACAAAATAAAAAATAGGGTATACAGACAATTCATTATGTCTCTCCAGGAGGAACCCTTCAGGGTAGATTGAAGCAAAAGTAGGGAAAGTGAATGGAGACTCTTAATAGTTTACTTAAGATCTATGAAGAAAAATACTCATAATTTAATGCATATTGAGTTCTCTCTGTACACTAATGAAGGGAAAAGAAAAGAAAAGAAAAGAAAAGAAAAGAAAAGAAAAGAAAAGAAAAGAAAAGAAAAGAAAAGAAAAGAAAAGAAAAGAAAAGAAAAGAAAAAAGAAAAAAGAAAAAAAAAACAATGAGGTACTTTAAAAAGAAGCTATGGTAATAATAATGAAAAAAGATAAATGTGAATGCTGTAAAGATAGCTTTTAATCCTGAAGTGATTTATTTCAGCAGTAGTAGCTAATTGCACTTAGGTGATAACTACAGCAGTTAGAAATGTTATTCTTTGCCCTGTTTGTTTGCATCAGTAATTGACACCTTATTAATGGTACATTAGCTCATGAAAAAGAAATCAACCAACATCACCATGGCTGCAGATTAATGGATTTAATACTGCCCTGAAGTTAAAGGACACATCTCCTATTTAAGATAGTTTTTCTACCAAAAAATGTGCTTTAATATAACTGTGATATCCCTTTGATGAAGAACTAGAGGATCCAGTTGCTATCATTAATAGTAATGCTTAATTATCCCTTACCTGGGACTCTATTCGATAGAGTGTAGAACGTTGATGTGTGATTTACTGATACATTACATGGTAGCTTAGCTTTTGGGAGGAACTTGTGGTATCAATCCTTCTTTTGGGCCTTCAAAACAGAAAGAAGGAAAAGAGCAGTGTTGCTGTCACAGAAATAGTTCCCAAAACAAGGATTTTTTTGTGAACCAGCTTTTGTAGGAAGCAATAATTTTCTTCCTACTCATGGACAAATTAAAATGTTGGCTCAGAGAAAACAGAAAAGAGAATAGAAAGGTGAAAATGAGGAGGGAAGGAAGGCAGAGAAAAATGAACATAAGGGGACTGAAAAGAGAGAGGTTTTCCCTTGATGACATTTTGAGATGCGGCTTTTCCATTTATTCACTATCTTTTAAAATCTAACAGATGCATCTCACATGGAGGTGCTAAGATTTTGTCACACACAGCCCTAGCAGCAAAAACTCCCTGTTGCAAGTTTCAGATCGTAAAGGATAGGTGGAGTAGTGTGACATCACCTTAAGAAACTAAGGCAATCCTGTTGCATCATCATACCTTTGTGCTCTATCTTTATGCTAACAAAACAATTTCCATTTTGACTCATTTTCAAGTGGTAGCATGAGGGACTTGGTTTTGGAAAATTGTTGGGTTTATCATATATTGATACTATAATTCCACTTTTCTATTGTTTTGCAAATGCCTTAATCTTTTCTGAAAAAAAATCCACCAAAACTAAAACTGAAAAAACAGTCTCATCTTATAGCCTGTATTGATGTTTTACTATTCATTTTTTATCTTAATCTTATGCATACTTATTTTTACTGCTTTCTAACAGTTTCATTTGGAAGGCAATTTTCAGAAGTCTCATGTGCAACAATTACTTGCATTGTTCTGGCCAGCAGATTCTTTCACAAATTAATTCACTGGTAACTAGAACACCTGATAAATGTTCAGATTCTTCTGATTTAGTCATATTTCATACCCATGCCTGACATCATTAAATGGGCTGATCGCACTCCTAGCTTGTTGGATATAAATTGTATCTTCTCTAAAGCTGGAATTCTTGCACAGATCAGAGTACTGAGGACAGAGAAAGTTTGCTTAGCCATGTGCAGTCTTCTTCATGCTTTTTATGGAATGGATACTTCACCCCCACCTCCTGTTTTTTCATGAATGGAACAATGTGAAGATTTTGCAGTTTTCTGCAATACCAACCCCTTGCAGGGAAGAATGAAAGTCCAGAAAGCAGCTTTCCTAGCTCAAGTTCTCTTCGGATCTGAATGATTATGAAATATGTACTTGTTCTATTCTCCATGTATCTCAAAATTTTCTTTTTATAAACTAATATGCAAGTAAGAGACAGAATTTAATTTTCTAACCCTCTGTACTTATTTTTCATAGCTAACATAGCTATTTGATAATGAACTGGTGTTGCTTTCACAAATGTGTGTCTTTACAGACAAAGAATAGACTTTATTCATAATATGGTTCTGAAAAATTTTGATAATGTGTTACAAGTCTCACATTTTTATTGGCTGCAAGACTGCAGATGGTGATTCTCAGTAAAAGGAAATTTTCAGAAATGTATGGCAAAGAGGTGGCCCTTGAGAATCTGCTAGAATCCTGTGCTGCTGCTTTGTCCTGCCCTAGATCTTATACACCATGGCCAGCTCTGCAGAGATGAGAGGCTTCACCTGAGCATTTGCTGTGCTCCATACTATTTAGGGTGAGATTCAAAAAGATGGCAGCCTTGTCTCATCATCTCATCTCATCTCATCTCATCTCATCTCATCTCATCTCATCTCATCTCACCATCTTCCTTCTTTTACACATGCCCTACAATGACTGAATGATGCTGAGAATTCAAGAACTATGTACTACTGCTGAGAGATCAGACTTGTTATTGTACTGCTAAATATGTACATTGAGTTGTGTAATAGAAAACAAACAGCTCAAAATGAATATTTTAGCAGCTAAAATATTGTGTTTGGCTGACTACATGAACTTAAGTGAGAAGAGAAAAAATCACTTCTTTTTAGTTTATAACTGACTACTGAAGAACCTCAAGCTGTATGTGAGATTTTCTCATGTCCATTTAAACATGAATTTTGTGCTGGCTATGTTGAGGGCGAATTTTGAGGTGCTTCCTAGAATTTTTGCTGAGATGTGCAAAGTCTGAGTGGCTGCATACTGAAGTAGCATCTTAGGCAGATGTAGGTGATGTCAATCACTCACAATAGCAGTTGGCTCTTAATACAGCCTTGTGTAAAAGAGGAAGACAGTGTTATTACAATAGAGCAGGTGAAAAATATTTGGATAAGCCAGAGAAAGTCAAAGCTCCTAGCTTGAGAATTTAAAGCCAAATCTATCAGGGCTTACTTTGGACAATTTACAAATCAGAGATATAAAATATTCAAAGTAGAACATGAACCTCAGTTTATTAAAGCAATATCTGTCAAATATTCAATTCCTTGATCTGCTGACATTCTCTATAGCCAGAACACAATCTTCCTTTTCTATTCATTTAAACTGCACTTGTATTGAAGATGCTTAATGACAATGCCCTTCTAGAGCAAGTACTTAAATTTCTTATGACTGGGATGGACAGCAGTGCCACCAAAAGATTCTGGTCAGCTGATTTCAAATACCCCAGTGGGAGCTGAATACCATTCTCTAAAGGCCTTTAAAGTATCTTCTTTTTTCTTGCTGACTATTTAGGCCACCTCAAAATTAGGGGCAAAATGGCTATGCAAGTTAAATGAAGTAAATTCCATCAAAGTTCTTTAATACAAATATATGTGGTTTGGATTAAAAGTAGCCTATAAATGTTCAGTATCAGCTTCACCTGTACTGGATATTACAAGATAAAATAATCCTGTCTTTACCCATTTAATTACAGTAATTAACTGTATCCTCCATGTAGGACTACTAAGATTTCCTTTAAGACTATCCCGATGGGAAAGATAACATTGTTAACTTCATGCATTGCATTATTAGGCAAAGTGCTGAGAAAATGTGTTTTGGCTCAGCTGAAAATATATAATGAACAAGCAGAGATTCTGGTGAAGACTCAGAGCTCAAGTAAAGTAAACAACACAACTTTAAATAGCCCAGGAAATTAAAGAAAGTACACCTGTGAAGTTTTTTAGTCCATGCAGCTGGGGACGAATAGAGAGAACATAATTTAATTACAGGTTTCTTCCCTTCATTGACAAGTAATCTATCTAATCTTTTTATTTGAATACTTGATATGAAGGGTTTTCTAACACTGAGAACTCATTTTGTTTCTCTTGTGGGTCTGAGAGTATTTAAGGATTACACTAAACATGCTTAATCCTTATCTTTCAAGTGCTACTCAATAATCAGTATGTGTATGTTAATTATGAGTGCAGTTAGCAGCATTTCTAAGGATGGATAGGAAGACTTTATAAAATAATAATAATAATAATAATAATAATAATAATATAATATAGATAGAAAAATTTGTATTCACAACTTGAAGGTAGCTCTTAAAATGAAATCCTCAGGAGTATTGGCATCCATCTATTTATCAGTGTCCAACACTTGGGTTAGAAACACTCTGCAATCTATCCATACTGTCCCACATATAGAAATTTTCTACCCAATTTCAAATACAAAAATCACTGTAGCTAGATATTTAGCTTACATAGTCCTTAGAGTTTGTGACTAGCCTGAACTGTACATTTTCAGCCCCACGAAAATGAAAATTTAGCTATTGACAATGATTTTTCCAAATTGCCATGAAACCCATTACAGGCTTCACAGAAGCTGCATCAGCGAAGCCCATGGCTTTACAAAAGCCATCAGAAATATACTATTCCCAGTCAACACAGCATTAATGGAAGCAGGTTATGAATTATACTTCCATACAAGATTATTATGAGTTTTATATTGATCTTCTCAGAATATATCAGGAATGAATAGCAAAAGGTAAAACAACAGAACACTCCAAATTGAAACCACAGTTTTTCTAGAGTCCTGCCATTTCATAGAATAAAACAATTTACAGCATAAATTCAAAACTAAACAGAAAATTTCATTAAGACTGAGATTAAGCAGAGTGAGCTTTTAAATTATATGGGGAATAGGGCTGTTGCTGTTGAAATGAAAAAGCCTATACAAACATTTTTTTTATGAAGAACTAATATCTCTGCTTTGCATCACAGTGTAACTTAACATATGAACTGACACTGAAAAACCAAAACCAGTTATTTATGGCTAATTTATTCTAATCAGGGGGGTTTTCAGTCTATTTCAAAATAAATTAGCGTTATCTGGCTATTAATGTAGTTATTATCATTCTGTATGTAGATTTACTGTCAATTAAACACCTTTATAGTCATTTGTACACACACAAAAATTCACAAAAACCAAGATTTATAGCGCTGTAAAGTAAAGCAACAAAGATATTTCTATTTTTTTGTAATATTTTGCTAGTTTTCCAGTTTTAGCTCTGTAGGACTTGTTTGTACCTTATTGGCAAAGCATGTAAGATTTGTCAACCAAAGACAAATGTTAAAATACTTTTTTCTGTCTCATGCTTACAAAAAACCCAGTTCCTGAAAAGCTCATGGCTAAAATGTAATCTCCCTGATCATAATACTGGCTCATCAAAAATTATCTGGTGGAATGAATTTTCAGATGAACAGGACACATTGTTGATTTTGGCATAGTTATAGTCACAGTCAAATTAGTGGAAGCAGTGACCTTTTTTCATTCAAACATCAGCAACGGTGTTATGATGAATTGGTAAATACATTCATATTGCATTCACTGAATTTGGCCTTCCACTTCTCTGGAAACATTTATTAATGTCTTGGTTTATCTCTTACTTTCCAAATATCTCAGGACTGTTGCTTCTCTCGTTATTGCCTCCTCCCCACCTCATACCTTTGTATCTCATTTGCTCTCAGGACACTGCTGATGGAAATTCGCTGATACTCCTGTGTATTATACCAGTCCAAGTATCCTTCATTTCTCTTTCTCACCTTCTGAGGTGCATGTATTGGTTACACTGATCTTTCTGTGACGTGTCTGGGTGTCTCAGTGCTTTAATCTCTTATCCAGGTATGTTATTTCGAGGACATCAAATTTATTTTGGTTAGCTTTACTTTAGCTTGGCTAAAACATTCTTGCTAAAGCTTCTGAGCACTCATGCTCTTTTACTGTTCTCCCCAGATTCCCACAGTGACTGTAAATCTCAGTATCTTACAGTACACAACAGGGTAAATTCTGAGTCTCCTGTGAGTTTATTTTGCAATTTCTGGTCCCAGATGCTAATCATGATCTAAATCTCCTCAGATGATCCACTAATTCTCTAAAATTGAAGAGTTGTGGTGGAGGTAGAATTGAAGAAGCCAGCTCACTAATCGTTTTTCCTGATAGAAAAAATATAACAGCTGTGCTTCTCTCATGCATCTCAATTTTGTTTGGGGTGCACTCTTTTTTAGCCCTTAGGTTCATGGATAGCTTTGCCTGTAGTTAACCAATAAGTATCAAGTTCTTCAATACCTTGTTTCAGAAACAGATAAAATCTGAAATAAGTCTACAGACCTGTCATACATAGTTTTGTGCTGCTTCATTTTCTGGTAAAGCTTTAAGGCATTAGAATTTTGTACCAACATACGACACAACTGCCTGCAGTAGCTCTGAATCCTCCAGAGCCTATGGCTCCCCCAAGTCCTTCCAGGGCATCAGGCTGCTGTCATCACATAAAGTATTATGGCTACAAGGGTGGTCCAGGGTACCTGCCTAGAAGCCTAGCAGCTCTGTCCCAGATAAAGGGGCTCTCTGGCCCTTGGGTGATTGATAGTCAAACAGCCTGTTCTGTGGCAGTGAATGACAGTAATGCCAGGTTCACAAAGCAGTTTCCAGGGTCTTTCAGAATCATTTGTTCCTGCAAAACGTGTGCCCATGTTTCTGAAAGAAAATATTATTTGTATAGCCAGCTCATGGAAAACCCTTTAAAAAAAAAAAAAAAAAAAAGGTTTGTGAGCTTATATTTAAGAAGGAAACAAAAAGAGAAAACAAAACCAAAACACCATTATAAAACAGTGAGACTTTTTGTGCAAGATCCTATATATGAAAATTTTTTGGGGGATGGGAATTTTTGGGATAGCTCAAATTTCAGTTTCTTCACCTCATGGTTGTGCACTCTTGTTACTTCTTGTATCCCAGAGCTAGTCTGAACACTGTTCTGAAAAGTGCACAGCTATTCTAGGCCCTATATAAATCATACTGACAACTATTAAAAAAAATCCCCAGACAGAAAATCAAAACATCAGCAGCTTTTGCTTCATGTGTCTCTTGGCCAAGTAACAGTAATTAAATCTTTTTTAGCTTGGTCTGCTTAGGAAATGAAGCTTATGTAATTACATTCATTGTCTATGTTTATATGCATGTTATCTGTCCTTGCTGCAGTAAGTTTTGGACCCATTCCCCCATTTCATTGTAATTTGACAGAAGAAAGTAAACCTCAGATATTATATATTCTTTAAAAAGGAGCTCCCAAATAGGGGAGACATTTTGTTATAATGCCCCTTAAGGAGGAAACGGTTGCAGTCTTATTAAGGATCAGAGAAAGGCCACTCATCCTCCAGTCATATGCCCCTGGGATGTTAACCTGCTCCTGTCCTGAAACCAAAAGTGCTTCTGGACACTGCACTACTCCAGTGGGTCAAGAGGACATTCCCCACAAAAAAACGGGAGGGGAACAGAGCACCTGCTCTTAAAAAGGTATGAGGGTTCATCCAATCCTAATGACATGTGTGTTGTGGAGCTCAAAGTCTGTTTTAAGTCTCAGCAGGTCTCCTGACATTGTCTGTAATATACCATTTCCTTTGTGTTGCCTTCATCAGTTATTTCTCCATCAGCACTAGTTATTTTAACATCCCTCCCAAAAGATCTTTCCCTTACTACCAGCCAGTGATTTAGCAGATGCCATATTTAATGGGCCTTAGACTGCTTGAACGGCTTTGCCCAAGGACACTGACAAGCAGAGGATGTCATCCTTCAGCCTATCAGCAGATGAAAATCTGTCATCACAGAGGTTTCTGGACATGGCTTTCTGCTTCTCAGCCAGCATAGATTTTTCAATTGCAATGGCTGGCTTTGCCATAGCATGCTGTGGTTTCATGCCAATTACATTCCTTTGAAGATGACTGATAACGTGCCCCAGACCACTGTTGACACCGGGTCTTCTCCAATCACATTACCCTAACCCTGTTTGCCTTCTCTCTTTATTTTATATATTAATCCTGGATTTTTTTTTTCTATCCTATAGCATTACCTTTCCTTGAAAGCATTTTGCAAGAGGTGGATGTTATAAATATCTCCTTTTCCCCCATCTGTCTCCTTCTCTTGATGGGTTCAAACCCCAGCACAAGTGATCTTCATTCTGTTTGCCTGTTCACTGAGGACAGGTTGCTGGAGATGTAAAGGCAGCTGTGGTTTGACATGTCACTAGGTCAGGAAGCCCAGCTTCAAAACACAGAGCCCGTGTTCCAGTGGAGAGAACTCTCACAGAACCACAGGGTAAAGCCATTCCAATGCAAGGGGGTCGGATGGTTGGTCCAAGTCTTGAAGTCTTTTATGAGCTTTCCAAGGCTCTGGAACAAGCAAAAGTGTCAGAAGAAACGTGCACTCTCCTGCCTCAAACAGAAGACTGCTGCTGACTTTGCTGTCCTAGTGGTGCCTCTCCTTGCTTTCCAGGAGCAGGCTTTCAAAGCAAGGAAATTAAGATGACAAGAATCAATGCATAAGTGAAAGAGGAAAACAAGGAGAGCCCTACAGCCCAAAGTATGCTCTTTGACTTATACTAATGCATCAGTATGGGCACAGGGTACAGCAATTTTCTCTTTGAAAGTGGACTCCACTAAGAAAGGAACAGGATAAAGTTCCAGCTGGAATCTAAATATGCTGAAAACCTGTGAGCACCTACTGCAAGATTTCTGAATCAAGAAATTAATAAATTTTTGGAAACTGAGAACTCCCTTTCTTGAATGATAGGCCTGTTCTAGTAACAATAAAAATATCCTCTCTCAGCTGAAGAAAGGGGGAGCACCTCCACCACCCACTCATTACAACAGCGTATCTACTTGTACAAAACTCCCTCTCCAAATTGTCCACTTACTCTTTACCTTTGAAAAGGGTTAGTGAAGCCCAGGGCTGCCTGCACGGGGTCCCCATACCTTTCACAGAAAGGTCCCCAGACCTTGCACAGAAATTACATGACCTGTGACAAATCCCACTCGTTTCTGCAAAAAGTCTCCTGTAATAGCTAACTTGGCAACCTAAATAAACACATGCACAGAATAATAACTGTCCTGGCTTTTCAGCTGGCTTGGCAAAAGAAACTTTCAAAGGAAGGAAACAACAGTCACACAGCAAAGCAAACAATGTGGCAGCCCTCCAGCATTGGAGTAAGGTTCTTCTTGTCAATAAGGTTCAGTGGATTTCCATGAATGAGACTGTGTGTTAGGCAAGTAATGAAACGAGGGTTGAAGTTCACACTTGTTACTAGCAGCACAGACAGGCAAATTTGAATGGCATATGAAACCAGTTGCTCAACCTCAGAAAAAATGGAGCTTTTCCACAGAAGGCTAGGTTGAAAAAGTATTTGTCTCCTGAAAGCACCACCTCCACTTTATATTTCTCTTTCTTATTTTTTTCTCTAATCAATAGACATATATAACTTACAGTGACTCACCCTTCAGTTCACCACCCCCATGTCTGGATGCAAAGAATTAGAGAAGTGACATGCTGGGGAACTGGGTGAGAGAGAGAAATTGTCTCTGCCTTCTCCAGTGCAGTGGTAGAGAGAAGGTGGGATGCTCTCTCTGCTTCATTTACCTTATTGAGGTCATAAGTGTGGTGCCCAGTATTTTGTTTATTGTTGCCGTTATAAAATTTCAGTCTCTTCCCGATCACTCCATATACAGTGTCATTTCCTCTGCAGTGCTTGCTTTTGTGACACTTAATTATTTTGCTCCTCAAAGCCATTGTATTATTAAAAGAAAAATATCTATTTCTCATGTTTCCAGATATGTTCATCAGCATGCCAGAGACACTAAATTAGCTGCAGTACTCCACACTTCAGAACATGGTGGCACATATGAAAGGACACCGTGCAAATGTCCTCCCTCTACAAGAAAAGACAGTCAAAGTTTGGGTTTTTTGTTGTTTTGGGTTTTTTTTTTCCTCTGGTGGTGCAGATGCTTCAGGTGGCTGGAAACCCCTTAATCTGCTTCTCTTTAAAAAATGTTGTCCAGTCTCTGGAGAATTACTTTGGGTCTATATTTCTCCTTTTTGATGAGAATAAGATATTGGTAAGTCATTTAAAGGAGTTTATAATGGCTACAGAGGATCTGAAGAGATCATTTCATAAGGCATGTTTCCTTTTAAATGCACAGAATACAAGAGAATTATAAGAGTGAAAATTTACTTTTTCAGACCCAGCATCTTATAGTGAGCGGGCTTCTGCTCCTCATCTGTGTTATAATGAAGCCAAGCAATGCCCTTCATTCAGGACACATTTTAAAACTGATTTATGACATATGGAAGGGTAGATGTTGATGGTGCTATTTAGGCTGCCTAGCAGGTTTCTTCAGCTAGGTGCTGCATGCAAGTATAATATGAAGTACATTTTAACTGCAAAATGGACTTCAAAGTCTAACCCTTAATGACGACTGCTTATAGCAGAGTTTGTATAAAACATGAGGAGATATGGGCTGAAGGGAGAAACTCCTTCCAGTTAGCCAAACACTGTTAGTTTTTCAATTAAGACTCCATTTAAAACAGTGATCCAGTTTCCCCATGCTTTTGGCTGAGAAGGCTGCCACATGTGCTTTTGGTTAAAATCTGCTGTTTTCTGACACACAAGGTATGTGGGTGCATGCTCACTGTCCCAAGGGTGGAATACAGAAATGTGGCTATGCTGGGTTTGCTCTTGCTCTCCCTATTCCTTCTTCCCTACTTGTGCAGGCAGCTTGCCCAGGGAGCCTGACAACAATCTCAATTTGAATTACTACAGAAATCACTCAGCCTCCATTTCCAGCGGCTGCAATAGGTTTCCTATGTAGATACAGATGCTTGATGCAGAAGAAATCCACATGCGCATCAAAACCATACCATCATCATCCTGATGATTGCTGAAATATAAAAAAATGCAGCTGAAATCAAACACTGTGGTAGCTGACATTTATAACAAGCACAGAATGAGCACAGGCTTCTGAATTCCCTTCCATAGCTTTATGGCATGAATGTTACCAAGAAAAGGGATTTAGCAGACAAGCAGTATGGAGATGTACATCATACCACATCAGTATAGCAACAACAGAGTCCATAAATCACAGCTACTTACTTCTCTAATAATTTTTCTATATATTTATGTCCTTCAACTATACATGATTCTTTATTTTTTTTCCTTAATTTGCATCTCACTGGATATAAATCTGGCTTAATATGTTTTAAATAAGATACCACCTTAGTAAGTCTTCAAAACGTAGTGCTTTGCTAAAACAGATTGACACCTAGATTAGTGTTCTTAGTTACAGCAGTGCTCCTTTCCGTATTTTTTTTTCAATGTTGTTTTGAACCACATATGAGGCGGCAACGCAGACTCATGGTGCCAAATTCAGAAACTCCATTGCATTTGAAGGGATTATCACTGCTTGCATAACAGCTGGTTACAGTGAGATGTCAAATATTGTTTGAAATAAATAACCTGACATTATGGCTTGCACCATGCACCACCACAGCTTGGCGTGATTCAAGACATTAAAGTTGCCGGGTGATCTGAGGAGAATTCTTGTTTCCCCCTTGCAATGTGTCATTGGATTAACCACTTTTAAGAAGAAAGCACACATTTATAATGGAGAAGTAGATATTTTTTGGGGGCTATATAATATATATAGCTCGAGGGCTAATTTTGCTTGGGTTTTCTCATATCTAGCGATATGTGGTGTCTCACAAGACAAGACATCTCATGTCTGGTCACTGATGAGATATACCCAAGACTGGGAGCTACGTGACAGAATCCCTGTTAGGAATGCCTGTTAAGGCAGGGCTAAAGATGATTATCTGTGGGATGGAATGGCTTTTCTCCAAGACAATATAAATCCCATTCAGCTCCAGTGTGTCTCTCCAAGTTTCACATTCTTATGCTCCTTCCCCAAAGAACAGATCTCACTGAAGTGACTTATTACCATACAGCCACAGGGAGTTATGCAGCTATTCCAGGCCTTTTCCCTTAGGATACTCAGGTGTGCAGCAGAGATGGACAGTGTTTGAAATCTTTGTTGTCAAGTGTCCTAATTCCTTTATTTCTCACACCTACCTTACAACTCAGTGATGATAATCTAGAACATTTCACTTTACCAGGAGCTTATTTGGTATCTGTGATTCCTTGCAATAACTAACAACTGGCTGGTAGAACCTTGTCACCTCTTTGCTGCTGGTCAGTGTAATGCACACTGGGTAGAAGACTCTGAGTTATTAAAAACAGCTTCCCAGTGTCTAAATTAAAGCTGCAAAAACTCTAGAAATTCATTGAAAACTCTGCCATCCAAGGGACTGCAGCATTCAGAAAATAAACTGTAATCAAATGAAATTTTAGAACAAACAAGAATGGGAAAATCAGCCTGAAAATGTAATGATTCCATTACAAAGTGCACTGTCACCTGAAACAAGGTGTTCATCTCCAGCTGTCCTTTTTAAAAAAGCCTGAGACTAGGAAGAGCTGAGAGATGAATTATGGGTATAGCTGGATTCAGAAACTACATTTGTGTGAAGAGACATCGAAATGTTTAGGACGGTTTATTTTAGGAAAATAAAGACAAAAAGGTGTTGACAAAGGCTTTCAAAATAATGCATGACATCAAGAAGGTGGCATGAATGCTTCTAGACGCGTCTCCACAGACTACAAAAAAGAAAGAGCTTGCTATTAAATTCAGAGGGCAGAAAATTAAAAAAGGTAGAATTATTTTTCAATGGACAATAAAATTTATGGCGCATTGATGGTTATCATCAACACTATCATTAAAAAACCCTTCCAAAACATTAAACAAGCCTACAGATAAGACACCAGGATGTACACATTAAAAGTTTAAAAAATTAAATAGGAATTGGGAAAGAGAGAAACCTTCGTCTTCTTTCAAGACATCTCAACCTGTGCATGAGAGTATTGGGAAGAAAGGTCTTAGAATCTTAGGAGGAGTAACGGGCTCAGCTATGGAGAGAGAAAGGCAGAAGGGCTACCACAGCTGCTGCCAGGAAATCTGCCAGCATTGATGGGTGTGAGGTCTCCTTCTCCTCAAAAGATTTGGCAGGGCATTTCAGCTTGAGGTTGAATAAAAGAGAAAAAATCGATACTTTTGTCCTTTTATCACCTCATTAGCCTCTCATATGTCTCTGGCTGGTGGGTCATTAATCTGGGGAAGATAGAGTGGCTGGATCAAGCAGTGCTCACTAGCTCTGGGAGTGATACAGATACTGGGCCAGCTGCCAAAGAGCAGGACTGCCCTAACTCTCAGGACAGCCTGGTATAGGGGCACCTTAGCCTAGGAGCCCAGAGCAAAGGGGCACAGGGAGCCCTTGGGAGGTGCTGGGCACTGGGACACAGGGAAATTGCAGTGTTTAACCCTGCTGAAGGGATTGTCACAGCAGTCCTGCCTGGCGGCCCAAACATTCTGAGCAGCAGAAGATTGCTATCAATTTCTGTTGTGTATCATTAGCAGCAACAACCAACAGATGTTTGCTGTCTTTCAGGACTCTTAAGGAGCAGTAATTTAAGGCAAAAGCAAGACAAAGAGCCAGCACAAATCAGCCCGTGATCTGGCTGAAGTTTTAGTCCAATTCACACATGCACAGGAGCCACAAACCTCAAACAGACAGCTTCTCTAATTATCAAAATAATTTAATTTTCACTTGCAGACTTTCACATAAACTTCAGGTATGATGTATTGCAAGAACATGATGCTGGACTAGATTTAGTGTCCAGTTTGATCTACCAATGTTTGTGTTGTTACCAGTAGAGCTCTTATGTTAATAAAATGCTCCATTTCTGCTGTCCTTGCACACTCATCAGGTGTGAGCCAAAATAATTTCCTTCTTTGCAATATTAAATAGAGTTAAAAGGGGAGTCCTTTTCCCAAACAGCTTGGAGACATGTTCATTCTTTTAGTGTTCTTCACACTTTGCTGATAATGCATTTCTTGTTTATGTCTGGGAAACAAATATATTCCCTTTTGTCATCAGTCTTAGATGCTGCTACACCACTGCTGATCTCTCTGCCCTGGATGCCATTCCAGCAGCTATGTTGTAAACCATTTCATTACCTCAGGACCTTGTATTTGCAAGGTCAATTGCTGCTGAAATGATGATTACTCTACAGCTGCTATGTGTAAAGAGAGTGACAATCACAGTGCCCTTGAGCATTGACTGTAGGAGTTGGCTACCATCCCATTTTCTGTGCCAGACAAAACTAGAGTTAACCAGTGTACTGTTCACTGGTACGGTCCCTGAGAGTGAAAAACTGAACAGCTGTCCTGTGATTTCATCTCTGTTATTAATATTAAACAAAGAATGTATCCAGAAAAGATCTTTAAAACTAAACCTTTCACAGACACAGTGCTGATCCTGGCTTATTAATTTACTTCTTATATAATTCAAATAGTAATCTCCTTACTGCACATTTTCATATTTATGGCTGCAAACCAAGACTGAGTTCCTTATCTACTATGGAAGAATGGAATCTAATTCCTGCTTTATAAATATGAAGCTGCACAAAAGAGAATAATAAGGCTTTGTAATTCTGCAAGGTAAGTGCAGTTCTTGACTGACACTGTCTCCTGTTCTGGTAATGTCCACCACAAACTGCCTTTCATCCCTCATGACGGGAAGCCAGCCGGGGACCAAATCCCTCTTTTGGACACAGACTAGCAGGTAAAGCAACATGGAGGAGAAACAACTGGCTGCAGATCATCCCACAAGGCCAAAAACAGTGTCAGAAAAAGTACTGAGGGCTCTGGTGCCTTGAGCCACATTTGCTACATTGCACTGCTTATCCTAAAGGATTTCTGAATGTACTGCTGTGTTTTTGAGATGATCCTTCAAAATGTTTGTATTGTTAAGGTAAGCTTGTTTTAAGGTCCATACATTATCCCAGTCTCTATACATTAAATCTCATAGCCTTGAATATGTTGGTTTCTTTGGCTATTATAAAATTTGCAAACAGTTCTGTTTGTAGATGACCTGAAGATCAGCTTAATAAGCAAAGGCCAACAGCATCACCCTCATTCTTCGGTGATATTGCTATCCTTCTTTATAGATAGAACAGCAATTTTTTGTGCTTAGGACATCTCAAAATGCAATGGATATCTCAGTCACAGAATTTTAGGCTTTTCCTAGACTTTTCAATCATTAAATATGAGCAATTTAAATAATGGTAATACACAGTTGATTAAACTTCACTCGAACAAAAATTTTAAAGAAAATATGTTATCAATCATCTTTCCTCAAATAACACAGGACAAATAACATATCTGACTAAACTGAAGATGTAAAGTAGGTTCCTCTACAATTTGGCATTTCTTGCTGACTTATTTTTTTCAAATTAAGCATTAAAAAAATGAAGGCAAATTTTTCCTCATCAGATTGTATTCTAGCTGTTTCTTTAATGACCCACCCAAGTTATTAAGAAACAAGAGAGCCAAACCCAGATGTCATGCTCCACGAGTCCTGGACATGGGGCCATGCTGAAACAACCAGTGTTTCACAGCCTCCTCCTTGGTGGTGCTTGGAGCAGACCCAGGCACCTCCAAGCTCCATCTAGGATATCGTCCCAGACATCTAGCTAAATTGCCTTATTTATTCCAGAGTGCCTAAATACTTTGGGAAACAGCCCAGTTTCTAATTCCATCAATGTGAAAGGGCCATGAGACACCCCTGAAAGGTTGGCAAGCACTGCTAACACTGGTGTTGTTCACCAGTTGGGCTGGTGGTTTACACCATGGTTCCACCTACCAGAGATTAAGGAGAGGCCTCAGCTACTGCTACTACCTACTTGCAGGGTTAACTGTAAGATTTCCTCTCAGAGCTCCTTTTCCCTGAATGTTTGCTGGGAGGACAAAGCAAAATCTATGCTTGTGTTCAGAAGGAATGAAAACCAGACAAAAAGTAAGGTTCGCTCTGGGAATTTCATGAGAGACTTCTGAATGTGTGGGATGCCTATGAAAGCAACTGGCATCTGGCCTGATTTTCCCTCTGTGACAAGTTCAGAGCAAAAGGATACTGTAAAAATGAAAAAGTATTGGTAGCTTTTCCTCAGTAATGAATTAAAAGTTTACAGAACACAGCAAGGAGCCTGACATAACAACATTGCATTTTTTGAGAAACATGGTTATTACAAAAGTATTAAATTATTTTTCAATCAAATATTTCATACACTGAAACACATAAAGCAGCTGGAGAAAAACAAATTCTAATTCTTTCAACTCCAGTGATAAACAGCTTCCTTCAGGTTCCAGGAGATAGATAAATTTAAAGACAGGCTTTTATGTAGCCTTGCTTTCTGCTATCCTTTCAACTAGTGCTCAGGAATGCCATATAGAAGATAAAATTTAATTTCCATGAGAGGAGTGGATGACTCTGGGAATTGAATATGGCACATAGGGCCTTTTGCCTTTGTAAGTTGCTGGTTCAAATAGAGGTCAAACTATGACTGAACTTTGCTCCTCTCTGATGGTGGTTGGGTATATGGTCCGTAAAAGGAATCAGCCTTTCCCAGCTGCTTTCTGCATCCTTGCAGCTGGCACAGTCCCAGCTATTTTATTTGCCAGATACTGCAGGGCTATGGGACAGTGGTGGCAATCAGGAGGTCAATGACTTCTTTGTCATTGCTGGATTTTTGGTCTTCCATCTGATCAAGGTGGAGTTATACACTTGGCAGCATAACAAAACTGCACTGCTCATATTATACTATTTCTATGGCTGGCAGAGAATTTAACTCTCCACGGCTGTCAGCTGAACAGTTCCAGTAAGACTAAAAATAAATTTAAAACTGATGCTCTTTCTTTGTCCCCATATACAGTTTATTTCCACACATACTAAAATCCCCAACCCAAACCTTGGCTAAAGATACTTCCACCTCCCTGCATACAGGCTGGTCTTTGAAAGACTTATTGATCATTTCAGTGAATTATAGATTATTTTCCACCAAACTGATATGGGAGGGGAAAACTAAGTCTGTTCTTTGAAAATTGGAAGGAAGAGATGGTGTCGAAAAGGCTTTGTTCAACTGGGCTTCTATTAGTCTGGAAAAAACTGACCTTCTTAAATTCTATAGTTTTATATTTTTATGCCATGGAACAGCATCATATTAAAGGCATGAGAATTGCAGAATCTGTGCTGGAATTGCTATTCATAGAGGGAGAATAAAATGTAATATGTCTTTGAATGTGCCTTCTTAAGGAGGCAAAATGAGATTTGCCTCTAAAGGGGAGAAATAGAAAGAGGATCATGTAAATTCTCATCTCCCTTCAGCTTCATCAGCCCTCACCTTGAGCTGAACCTGTCATCTTGCAGAGCCTGCTGCCCACAGTTCCCATCTTACTGAGTGTATGCACAACACCTTGGTGTTTAAGGTTTTTACCTTACGTGCTTTTCACCTTCTATTTACAAGATCATCAAACTATAGCTCTCTGTGGTACTAGAACTTTGCATAGACCAACATGAAACCAAAATAATATTGCCCTTAAATTTACAGTTGCCAATAACAGTGGCTATATCAATGATTGGGTTTTTGCTTCTTTTGGACCATAGCAGCATTTCATTCTGCTTCTGTTATCTAATCAGCATGATACATCAAGTACAACAATGTCATTAAAACTGTAGTTCTGGCAATTGAAATTGCCTGAAACACAGCAATGCAATAATATTCTATATCTCCTGCTGTCTACAGATGCAAAACGCCTACTCTGTTTAGAAGAAAAAAATTAAAGGGCATTTGGTGTTTCTTTGGATAAACTTAATTTTACATAGAAATACCAAAACATTTAACAAGAACACTTGGAATTGATGTCAAAGATTTTAGAGAGATCAAACCTCCTATGGCGTTCCAGGAGGAAAAGGCTGTAGTAAATAAGAAATACTTGGAAATTTACTACCGTCTATAGAGAACTGATGCTTGTTTTTCAGGCTAGGTTAATTAAAAATGATTTCCACAGCAACTACATCTAGGCTTAGGGTGTTTCTTAGTTTTAATGCAAAGCAAATATTCAGAAAGCCCCTTAAAATATTCAAGATTTTTAAATTTGTAATTCATTGAAAGCTTTTTAAAAAGAAAAAAATCATGTAAACATGATTGCTTTTCAGTCTAATAATTTTGATCAGTCCATGTCCTAGATTAATTAAAAATAAAGATAAAAAGATAGTGGTTGCATGGTGAAGTATATGCATATGTATAGTTGCCAGGAAAGACAAACTTCAGTATATCCCCAATTTTTAATAGATGAGGTCCCCGGAGTACCTCTAGGTTAATCAAAAGTCCAAAAGACTTTATGACACATTTGTCTGTGTCACAAAGCAACATTAAGATGGAAGGGATTTTGCAAAGATTCAGCTGTGGAATAAATAAAGCTAGAACTTTCCCTTGGAAAAGGTAAGGCCAACTTCAGCAGGATGTGGTCTTTCCCAAAACACAGATCTCAGTGGAATCACTGATCAGAGTTATTACTGAACTGATCACACTCACGACACTTCCTACATATACCTGCAAGTTCACTTATAAGAATAAATATTAACTATGCAAATAGATATAAATATTTGAAAAAATCTTACCATATTTTAATGTGTTATGATTAATAAATTATTCTTGATTATCATAAAACGGTCAGCCTAATGACATGAACCAGTGTATTTAATCAGCATTTCACAATAAATGAGAGAACAGGTTTGGAGATATAATTCCAAAGATTTTCTTCCATGATTTTTCTAACAAAATCTGTTTGCTTCCCAGAGATACAAACATGATTAACATCTTTATATTCAAATATATGTTATATAACAATAAAAGCTTAATGTCAATGCACATGCAAAGTGGCAGGGTTGCAGCTGAGACATTAGATTTCTCACTTATTTGAGCTTCAGGCATCCAGCCAGAAAGAAAAAGCAGTGCTTAGCTGGCTATGTACAAAAAAAGGTGTGCAGTTATTTTTCCCCAAGTAAAAGTTCTGTTTTATGTACAATTAGCACAAAGTCTCATTAATTATTACAAGTAGCGTACTGATAAAAATAAAAATATATGAACGAATGAATTATTTTTAAAAGCAAAAGCTATGTTGAACTGTAGGGAACCTCTTTTACATTAATCATCATGTGTCCAGTTATTCAGTGATGTACTCAAAAACATGCAGAAAATCCCCACTCTTAAACTGAAAAATGCCAATGTCTTTAGTTCAACAGCTAATATCTTAGTTCCGGGTTTTAGATCGCCTGTCAAATGCTTTAATCTAATTTTGTTGACAAACATCCATTTTCATGGTCTGCTTCCCAAACAGCCCCATTACTGATCTTTTTCTTGCTGAACTATCCAAAATCATAATGAATGTAAACAAATTCTGTACTGCTGATACAAATGCTGGGGCAAATTTGCTGTGTAAGTGGAGGGTACCTTAAAGGACAGCAGCAGACTCAAAGAATATAACTGATACCAGTTGTGTAGTGTGTGGTGATATTAATGCAGGCTAATTAATGTCTGTGGGTTAACACTGAATTTTACTAGGTAAATATATGTCTTCCTTCACTCTAACAGTACACTTGGTCCTTAACTCCATGCCACATAGATATAGATCAGGACAACAAATTTGGAGCCTAGTGCTCCTGGAACATTGATCATTAATCCACACTGCTCCTGGTAAGCAATAACTGACCTTAGAAGTATTTCCCTTGATTAGGACAGCTTGAGCAGATCTAGCCTGTAATGTCTTGACTGTTTGAATCTTAGCATTCATTTACCATTGCTCAGTGTTGCCCTACAATGGAAGGAGGAAGCTGTTATCAAGATTATGCATTTCCTTGTTCTCTGTGTGTTTAGACTGTGAGCTGTATGGTGTGATGGCAACACTACCTGGTCTGTTACAGCCCATTAAGGACCAGCACCTCCATCCATTGTAAGCATCAGATGAAAAATTTTCACTTCATTTTTAGTACAGCCTGTGGTTAATTACACTGATGTACTAGTCCATGAATTGCCCAAGGACATCTTGAACCTTTGAAAGTAAACAACTAATTGATTATTCAGTGAATAAATTAATAGCATAATTGAATAAATAGAATTAATTAACTGAATTAATAATATTTCATTTAACATGTATATTCATCTTCAAAAGCATCTGGCTCATGCAAATATTCCTCATTGCAGAATACTTTAAAAGAATTACATTTTGATTGAAGACAAAATGCATCAATACTTTTTTATTTGTTAGCAGGGATTATAATAACAAAGAATTACTTTCTAAAGAATAGGAAGCCACATAACATTAGAAAGTGATATTAAAACAAAGACAATAAAACAACTTTGTCCTCTGTGGGGACATACTACCTAAAGAAACTTTCTGCCACTATCTTTTCCCTGGTTTTTGTTTGCTTGTTTGTTTTTCTTTGCATGACTACACCTCAGAAAATGTAAGTTTGTCTTTTTTCAGCACTAAGGACCAAGTGGTACAATATGTTCAAAAATCAGAAAATATATTTTTATCTGGTATAAGAAAGCATCCACAAACACTGCAGTTTCCCTAAAGCAGCTGAGATCCAGTGAAATTTTTACCTCACATGAATTTCTTGGCCCTCTTTAGGAATGTGTTAAAATGCTATTTATTAGTGGAATCTGCAAATCAGCATTACTCAGTCCAATGAAACATTAATTATAAATACATCTTCTGCCGAATCTAAGTATTGGATGTTTACAAAATTTATATGTGCATGTAGGGCAAAGACTGTAAAGCATAAAACTAGTCAGTGACTTGAATAGTACTTCTCTCATGTATTTCACAATACTTTTCACGTAATTGAAGTTCCTTCTCATGAAGGGAATGATCTCTGTGGAATCCAATTCCTTCACCATCCATTTTTCTTCCCTCTGTCTTCAGGGCTTGTATACTTCTTTAGCATATTAAAATCCCCTTTTTCTTCAAAATATGTAGGTGCTTACATAAATGCATAATTCCATTTACTTTCAATGATATAATAGTCTGAATAAATATGGTGACTTGAAAATTAGATTTTGTACATCGAGCCACTGGAAGCTTGTGTTAGTTCAGATAAAACAAAACTGTGACTTAGATGGAGAATCAGGTTTGTTATCTAAAATAATATTTCCCAAAACAATTGTTCAGAAGTTAAGCTAATATTTAAACCATGGGGAGAAAGCAAGTATCATTATGTCTATTTCTTTATTTTACGGCTTTATGCTTTTTGCCGCCTTCTGGTCTCCAGCTAGGATCATGAATGCAAGAAGGCAGGGAAAAAATCTGTTCTAACACCACCTGCTCAGCAGCAGAAACCAACACTGTTCACAGCACAAGCACAGCTGCTGCTGTAAGAGTTTCAGCACAGGTTTACAAATTGATGAGCCTGAGGTTTCAGGGACTCTCACTTTATAATAACTTGAAAAATTATAGTAAAGCTCTCCAGTTGGTCTGTCAATGAATACAGTCTACATCTATATGGAGCCAGCCATATGCTGTTAGGGAATATGTCACTTGTACCTAACTTCTCAAATCAGGAATAATTTGGTCTGAATTTAATTTGGGCTCATTAGGCAAGTTCAAGGTAAGGCCAAGGAATTGCCAAATGAAACAGAGGTAAGGAATATGTCAATGTTTTTAACATTTTTATTTAGATCCTTATGTATCTCCAGCTAGTTGGAGAGATTTCTTTTGTAATCCTCCAAAGCCTATGTCTGTCTGAATGAACTGTCACGGAGAGTTAAGCTGTGAGAATGTTAGAAAGCTTTTAATAATGGAGGAGTTGGGCATGGAAGAGCAGCAGCAGCCCCAGAGCCTTTCTTCAGGGACCACAGACAGACAAACTGTTCTCAGAGCACGAGCCAGAGGTGAGAGTAGAGGCCAGTGCTGAAAGTAACTTAGTTCCAAGAAAATTCTAAAATCAATTAAGTGCAACACAATTTGACAAAAACCTCTCCGTGTCTGGGGAGTGTCCAAGTGGCTGGGCTCCTGTGGTAAAGGCACAAACTGGGTTGAATATTTTTCTAAAGTGAAATATTTCAAATAACAGTGTTGCATCACACCAGACTTCTTTAGTCATTTCAGACCCTAAACATGCACTGGTTCAGAGATGTCCATTCTGGCTCCCAGTTGCTCCCACACACAGATGTAAGGTGCAGTGTGATTTGCAGTGCTGGAAGTCCATGAGTACCACCCCCACTAAAACTACTCATGTTGCAGGACGTTTCATAGGCAGTGATGCGAGGAAGTTCAGGGAGCTGTAGTGTTCCAATACAGGTATGTCCTTGTGAAGCTCTGTTTGAAAGACTACAACTCCCAGAATATTCCACTTTTTCATTAACTGCTGCAGAGACTTTTGTAAGATGACACCTGCTGCAGGAGAAAAAAAATTAAGTAACGCTAGGAATCAACTGTTAGTGCATAAGAAGAAATCAGGAAAGAGTACTTCTAAACTGATACTCCAGAATCCATACTGGGCTGGTTTTAGGTGGCTTGAGAAACTGAGATACAGAGGACTTCATACAAAGAGAAAAACACGAATACAAAACCAATTATTTGTACTTCATGGAATGTCCTTTTCAAAGTTCCAGTGAACTTAGCACTGAAAAGGGTGCTCTGGATCTGAATTGGAGCTGAACCCCAAAAAAACATCCCAGAAGGCAATATTTGGGGCAGACATAAATACAGTCTGAATGGGAGAGCTCAGCAACTCTATGGACTTGATGATATATGTCCCATCTAGGGAGCTATTCAGAGACAGGAGCACCCCACGTCCCATACAAAAGCATATGTAACGTCTTTTTATTTCAACACATTTTTATATATAATTTGATCTTACCAAATCACAAAAATAATTTATGCAGCACAGTTAACAGTGCACTTGAAAGGGGACTAAAGAATTGCATAAATGTCCAGTCCTGACCCCCAAATATTCCTACATGATTATTTTTGCAGTTGTGAACTTTTGCTTTTTATTGTGAAAACAATTAATTGAAGATTAGCTTCCAGCACATGTTAAAAGTGTCTGTATCTTTCAATTTCTTGCCTAAAAATGAGTGGTCCCAGACAGCAACAGCACATCTAGGCCAATAATTTCCTGGGCCAAATATTCTGAAGACTGAATATAACCCATGCCACAACAGAGTGAAATACCTGAGGACTTACACTATAATACTTTTCTAATGTGCAACAGCATTCCTTAGAGAAGTCTGAAAACAGCACAATAAAAAGTGGAAGCTGCTACATATTGTAAGGCTATGAAATGGATTATTTCAAACTGGGAATGCCTCTAGCTTTATATTTTATTCAGTATTTGACCTAGGACAGATGTACTTCCTCAATATGCATGCCAGGCACACTGAGTTTTCTACAACTTTTAGTTTCACCAGTTCTTTGGATCAGCCCCAGAGTTACTGTGTGCATCCTGGATATTAACACCCTCCTGAGGATGAAGTTCCTTTTTCTACTTTATTACAGAGCAACAGCTTCTGCTCTCCAGAATGCTGTAACCTGCAAAAACTGCATCAGTGGCACAGTGATAATGATAGTGGCCAACTGTCCTAGTTTCAGCCAAGGACATGAGGGGTGGAGCCTGGAGCAGGGTGTTTGTGTCTAGGTTATTATTTCATACCCCCATCATTGCTAAGAAATAAGGGATTCTCACTTCTGAGAAGAAGAAGGCATGGCTTTGGATGGAGGAAAAAGGTGATGTGCGTAAGGGTCCAAAGCCAGTTTTGTCCTTTCTCAGGGGAGAGGGTGGTGAGAGGAGCAGTGGGGTGGTGTTGATCCAAACTAGAGGGTTTGTCTGCCGTTGTTTTTTTCACTGTCTCAGGCTTGAGGAAAAAAAATTGGGGAGGGAGCAGCGGGGTGGTGCTGGCAGAAGTCATGTCACGGACTTAGTGGGAATTTTACATGTAATCACACTCTTTTATATGCTGCTGTTATTACTATTGTTGCTGTTACTGTTTTCATTTTCTTATCCCATTGCTGTTTCCAGAAGATTGTTGTCTCAATCTGCCTTTTTTCTCTCTCTTTCACCAGAGGAGGTAGGGGAAGAGAAGTGACTGCATGGGGCCTAACTTCCTAAGTTTAAACCACAACTCCAACCCATGAATTGTTTGTTTACCCTTGACTTCAATTGACCAAGAAAAATATACACACCACTATATGACAAGATTATCATAACTATAGACATTCAGAGAATGATTATTTGCATTTTCAATTTGGAAGAACATCTGGAAAGTCAGAGAAGAACTACCGTATGGATTACCATGCTCCATACTTAATTGTAAAGACTATGGTATTACAGGCTATGTCCTAAGATCTTTAGCCCATGATTCACTTATGCTGTGAATGTCTGGCCTGTAGTAAGGGACTCCTGCAACTGCAGAGAGGGCTTTCCAAGCATGCAAAAGAGTGAATGTGCTTCTGCACTTCACTTAGAGGTGTGGTGTATCTTCCTCAATTGCATGAGAACTCCTCTTTCAATAGCTTTCTTCTACAGAGGAAATTATAATGAATAATTTCACCTTTTTCCTCCTCCCTTCATTAGGTTTGATACCTGTACCTTATGGAAGCAGAGAGGCAGCTATTCCCACTTTGTCTTGAAAAGCCAGAGCTACAGCCTTACCTTGGTCTAGCCTTCACAATCTAACAAAGCTTTATGCTTTTCATTGAGGGATCTACCTTTTCCCTGGAACTTAGTTGGAACTGGTCTGGGTGAAAACTGAAGAGAGGTCTCAGCTTTAACTCTTTTAAATGTGATAACCTTTTAAAGCTAAGAACCAGTGAAAACAACAGAGGAGCATTTCATGTTTTAGGGTTAGGGAGTCCACCTTTTGATCTCACCACTAAGCAGGAGAAAACTTTGTGTGTGTGTGTGTGTGTGTGTGTGTTACAGTGTGTTGGTGAAGGGCATGGATGGTTCAGGCCTCCTGACTGGAAAACCCAAGGAAGATATATAGAGACTCTAACTACAAGCAAGCAGCAAAGATATTAAAGTGGATCCTGAGCTCATCTATATGATGAAAGATTAACTTTTAATAACTTCTCTACACTTTTTGCATTTACATAGTTTTACCAAAACTGGAGGCACTTTAACCTTTTTGTGGCGTGCCTTCATTGTAAGCTCATATTTTCAGAAATAAATACAAATGCAGATCACCTAGGACATCTTTAGTTCCCATATACAATACAGAAAGGATAGAAAATAACTTTCACATGGGTCTATGTGTCTGATTTCAGAATACAATCTTCAGAAAGGAATTAGCAACTTTTATCTTTTAAAAATATGAAAGAAAGTATATGATATTGTAAATTCTAGGATATCAAGAGTAAATATTATTCAGATTCATTTGCCTCAATTTAGATATACAAAACTGAGAGAACTTATCATCTCAGCTAATCATCTGAGATTATCCAGACAGTATTTCAGTGTGTGCTTTTATAATGGCATTCAGCATATTCTAAGAGTTTTCTAACATGCATTACATGAATCACATTCAGGAAGTGTGTATTTTCCTCTATTTACAAGTAGGGGAGATGGATTTCATCCTCAGAGTCCAAAAATTCAAAGATGGCAAAAAAATTGAATGTTTAAATTACATTAGTTATTCATTTTTATTGTACTTCTATCTGTTCTGTACACTCTCAAAACATGAGACAGTGCTGGCTACAAAGCAATTCAGGTGTACTTTCGTAGCAATTTGGTGTAGTCCAGACTCTGATGTATGTAAATAGTCTGGAGAAAATCAGAGCTGATAGCAAAACAGGGAGCAAACCAAGCTGATGGTATAATCACACCTACTAGTCCAGTATTGCATTGCCCTGTAGTCCTGCACCAGTGGGATAAAAATGGACATAAAGCCCCACGAGAAGCCACCTGTCATGTGTACTTTTTTGCAGGGGGTATGCATGCCATGTCTGGTTTGAGAATTGCATAGAGCAGAAGCTTGGTGTGTTTAATTTGTTTCCTGCTTCTGTTTTTAATTAAAGGGAGAACAGAAGGGACAGAAGGTGCATGTTCTGTGTCACCTTTTGTGGTGAGTTTTTTGTTATCTCTTTGTTCCTGTTGTCCTTACTCCCTGGCTATTTATTTTGTTAACAAACGATCTGCCTGCAACCAGGTTTTTTTGTAATTAGTATTACGTCTGATTTTAGTAGAAAAGCCGAAGAAGAACAATCTGTATGTAGAATAAATCCCCTTTATACTCAGCTCTGCAATACATCATTTAACGCTCTATTTCAAATCACTTGCCTTCATGCACCATAGCCATTGTAATGGGAGTAATAGTACTGCTGTATAATGGGTAGGATGAAATGGCATTTGCAGTGTGGATGGCTTTACTTTGTTTGGGTGACATGTCCATGCATCCATTCCACCATACTCCAATCATCCCTCCCTGTGTCTACTGTTCCATAGGTACACTGTTACGTAGATACAGATACCTGCATCAGCACTGCTTTATCTTTCTTTCTTTAAGCCAACTAGACCTTTTTTAAAGACATATGTGTAATTTCTCACACTGCTGATTAGCTGACATTTGCACAGTACCTAATCTGTTATGATTAAATGATTTGCTACAGTATGCAGAAACTGGAATGCCATGCTAGAGAATGACATTCAATACCTTTACTGCCAGAAAGCAGAATGTGAGATTTTCAGAGTACAAAGGAGAAAACAGAGGAAGAAGGGTTGGAAAAGGAAGAATGTTGGCAGAGGTTCACACTGGTGAAAGAAAATTTGATTTTAAGTTAAATTTAGACCTTATAATGTATCAAGAAACACTGCTTGGTGGAGGGGAATGGCTTCTTCTTCATCAGCTGAAATCTTTTTTCCACTCTGTATCAGATCAATAAGAAATCTGGCTTTCAGTCACACTGCAGAAGTTAACTGCAGAGAGTCATCAATAAACCTGCCTGTTGGGAATGTTACAGAATCTCTTAACGGACATTTACATCAGATATGGGTTTTAACACTTCAAATTATTGAATACTATCCAGCAGCTGGAGCTTAAAATTGTCAGATATTAAAAATATGCCAGTTTATGATATGTGTCTGATGAAGATGACTCCACAGGTCCCATTTGATTGGGAATTACTACTATCTAGGAAAGTTCAACTGATCAGATTAGTTGCTCTTTGATCAGATTAGTTGCTCTTTGATCAGAATAAATATTCAGCCAAATTTAGCACTGGAATGAACTGAGCCTACTCTCAGCTATTAGTCAAAATCCTGTATACATTTTGATTTACAAGATTTCAAAGAAAGATTAAAAGTAGTAATTTCCTTCTTACATTGAATTTCTTGGTGAACATGAACATGATCAGGGTTGATGAAATGTCAAGCAAAATGTTTCTAGGTCAGGTACAATCATTTTCTCTTTTTTTTTAGTAAGCCAAAAGGATGAAGAACACAAAACCACTTACAAAACATAAAGATACGCTAAGTTAAATGTGATAATGCTAAATTATCCACTTACAGGTGTCGAACTCCACACTAAACCTAAACCTCAAGTTTTGCCAAGTTTGACTTTTAAAATCTGTTACAGAATTCATATTTGCATTTGGTGAAAATGCCTAAATGCCTAAACTGCAATAAACTGTCTTTTAATATAGGAAATACTGTAAATATATAGAAGATATGAAGAGTACTATCCCTGACAGTGCTTCCATACATACATTTTTTTTAATAGCACGAAAAAAATTTAAGAAATTTAATCTACCTGCATTCTACACAAAATATCCTGTAAGATGTATGATTGTATTATTTCTTCATTAACTGGTTTAGGCTCTTATACCAAGGGGAAAAAATGTCTGATTTTAAGCTTTCTACACCTAATCCTTAACCAGAGGTCAAGTTTTCTTCACAAAATTCATACAGAAATTTCTCTTGAACTGTTCTTCTGGCTACTTTTTTGATCAATTCATCCAATGAAGTTACAGTATTTTTCAGTTATTGTCTGCTGTCTCTTGGTAACTGTTTTAAGGTAACAAGCCATCTCCATTCATCACTTAAATACCAGATATGGGATGTTTCAGGAAAATGACACCATTTCTAAAGAACTTGGATATTCACTGAACTGTGGGTGCTTGGTGGGAAAAAGGAAGGTGCACAGTGCACAAACATTGACATGGCAGTATTTTTTGATAGAAAACATACTCCTTCAGCTGTGTTCTGAGAAGGGACTATGAGAGTTGACAGACAAGTTTGCTCTTTCACATTAACTGAGCTTCTTCAGTGAAGATGTGAATATAAAGTGAAAGTAGAAGGTTGAGCAGCCACTCCAAAGACTGCAGAGGTTTGGATGTGGGTTGGTACACTGGTTTTAGAAGTATTCCTCTTTGAAGCATCTGAACTTACTGTATAACAAGTTCCAGAGTGCCTTGCTTCATCTAAGGGTAGATCTGAGCTTCTCCTTGCACAAAGTACACAGTTACCTCTGTCAGACAGCACTCTACTATGCCAAAAAGCAGCAAGCAGCACTTTTCACTAGTTTCAATGTGTAATGCTACTGTGCAAAAAAAAAAAAAAAAAACAGATACGAAAAGGCCTTTATTACTTAACAGGTACAGTCCTCATGAGAATCCAACTCATTTCCATGGGCTCCACTGACAAATAATGCTTTAATAATGCATGGTCCCAATAGCACAGTAAAGATCACACAGAAAGGAAAGATAGAGCTGGATTTTTTACCATGAGCAACAGAATAATTTAGCAATTTCCAATTTTGTTCCTCGATCATGCTGAAAACCAGAATTTGTGAAGATTCCATTTCTGGAGAGATTAAGAAAGGAAGGAGAGAAATATTTTTGATAGGATGCCAAAATGAAATTGCAGGATTGGAAATGGTAAGAAAATATACCCTAATTTCAAAGTTGTGTATTATTTCTACCATTGTTATATATTTGACAGCCTATGTTGTTATTTTTTGGCTGTATATTTCTTCAACAAGCATCCTGTTTTAAATATTTTATCTTTAACTATGATAATACCTTATATTTATTTATATCTATATCTATGATCTTAGGGGCCTGAGGAACTCAGTGCATTCCCAGTGAGGAGTTTTATCAGTCTTCTCAACACTTTTGGAGGCATTCATACCTGTACAGTTAATTCTACGTTTAAGTTGCACTAGGAACAAGAAGACAAGGGTTTTCTTTCAGCTTTCTATATTTGAGAAGTTATGTCACATTACTAACATCTCTTTGACAACACAGAAGTCATTTCTACAGTAAATGTAAAGTATGCTTTACATAATAGAAAGCAATAGTGAAGAGGCACTGTTTGTGATGAGACCTTATTTTCTCTTTTCTTTTATTAAAAAACCCCATAACTTCCAAATGGTTTACAAGGAAAAAACACACACCAAAACTTCTTGAGATGGTAGGGGTTTATCTGGTTATGAAACTGCCTCGGAGTTTCAGAACAAATGCCATTTGTTTCTTTGGTTTGTGAGCTATACATGTGAATACTTTTCTCCTTTGTCATACATAATCACATATATGGCATATATTATATCATATTGAAGTAAAAAAACCTCCTTTTATTAAATGAAAAGGAGTTTCATTCTTACATGGAAAATCTTCCATATTGGTGGTTGGGATTCCTTACTGAAATTTTCTCAAATTAACTGCAGTGGAATTCTTTGGTGATAAGAATGAAGAAAATTACCTTTTAATTTAATTTGTTTAAATATTAATAGAGCAACCTGACTGCAGGCCATAAAGTGAAGAGAAGAAATTGTGACTTCAGAGCCATATTCATAGAGTCACAGAAACATTAACATTGGAAGGGATCTCAGGGGGTCCTTCAGTTCAAGTTCCCTGTTCAAAGCATTGATAGCTTCAAAGTTAGATCAGGCTACATCAGGTCCAGCTGAGTTTGAAAAATCTCCAGGAACTGAGATTCCACAGCCTCTCCTATAGCACCTGTTCCTGTATTTAGCTACTCTGACAGGAGATTTTTTCCCCTATACCTAGCTGGGTTTTCCTTTGCTGAAATTGACAGTGGCTGCATTGGTCCTTTTGCTTTGTGTTTCTGAGAAGAGGTTGTCCCTCCCCTTAGCATTCCCTTTTCCAGGCTGAATGAACCCGTACATCCCAGCTTCTTCCCAAACACCTAGGTGGCTTTCAGGTGGACTCTTTCCAGTTTGCTGACATCTGACTGGTTTTGAGGTACCCAGAGCTGGCCTCATCAGTGGGGAAGAGAAAGGAGCAACCACTCCTTAAGCTGCAGGGAAGATCGACCAAGCCACTGTCTGGGGAAGCTGCCAGCTGCACTGATCCCTACGAGGCAGCACTGGAGTTAAATTGAAGCAAACCCTACAAGAAATATTGTTGGGTTTAAAGCCTACAAAGCAATGGATAAACAAAACCACAGGAATGGAGACAAAGGGTTCTTCCTGAAATTTCTTGTTCACTTCCGGACAGCACAAGATGTCTTGCCACCTTGTAACTCCAGTCTCCAAAGATACTCAGATATATCTACTCCAGAACCACAGTAAGGGAGCTGAAGACATTTCACCCTACACTTGCTCATATAATCTCTTTCCTGCATATTGCCACACCTGAAACAGGGAAGTAGAAGGAGGGAGGATTTCTCTGGACCTATTTAAGTATGAGAAGAATTCACTTGGACTGCTGTTGGAGAAGCAGACATTGAGATAAAAACAGTCTCAGCAATATTCACAAGAAGACATTGTCTAAGCCCTTTTAATTTTGGGGTGTCTGAATCCTGCTACCTTTAGTTGTTATTTGTCTGTGCTATTTTTCAGGAAGAACCACAGCTGTGTTGCTTTTGCATCAAGACACATTTTTCTTAAGTGGTAGGTAAAACCTCCTTTATATACCTCTTGCATATGCTGAAAGACTCTAGATGCACTTTTTCAACAACATCTTCAATTACTCAGCTGTCAACGAGATTCAGCAAGGTTTCAAATTATTTTCTAAGAGCAGCTGGAGCAACTGTTTGCTGATTGTTTATCTGATTGCCATCCAACATACAGATCTTACACTTACATACTGTGAGGTTTTAAATTAAATAGATTACAGTTCCAGAACAAACTGGAGGTGGTATTTCTTCCCCTAAACATGGTTAAACTAGGTACAGGATGTTGTAGATACTAAAAGGTCTCATAAAGTTTAAAAAGCCACATGAAAAACTCCAAAAGGAAAATGCCTAAAAGCTATTAAACACAAAGATATCATCTTTAGCTCAAGATGTCCTTGGGCTAAAGATATGGAAGGGATAGGAGAAGGCACAGAAGAGAAAATACTATAAATTTTCCATATTTGTACTCTTCCCTGAACATTTGGTCTTGGCTACAGTTAGAAACAGGATACACAGCTAGAAATTTGGACTGGTGCTATATGGCCTTTCTTATATTCTTATGCCAGCTGCTAAATACAATGCAGCATCAAAACCAGGAATAACAAAGCTATATTTCTAGAGCTCAAAATATCTGGAAAGATACTCAAATCCCTGTGCTTGTCCTATTTATGACCAATCCCCTCCATATCTTCTGTGTGTCATGAACAGAAAATCAGTGAAATTTAAGCTTCTGCACAGAATCTTTTATTCTGAATCTGCTTCCATCTTTACAGAGCTAATCACCTACATCAAAGGGCCCTTTGAGTTGGCAGATGACATGGGTAGAACCTAAGAGCCCTGAAGTAACTCTCACTTTTGAGCAGGGTATGTCAGCTCATAGTGCAATTACTGTGTGCTTATTTTACTCATGAAGGTCTAAAAATGGAAGATTCTTAAGGAATGATCCTAACATTACTATTAGTAATTGTAGTGATTAGTATAGTAATAAAATTAGTAATAGGGTCTGCTATTTCAGAGTTATAAAAGAAAGACATACTCAATTTAGAAAAATTAGTTAATTTCTTTGGATATGGGGAGTGTGGCTGGAAATAGCAAACATGTCCTAGAAAACCTCTAAGGTATGTGCTTCCAAGTGGCAATCCTTCCTTACATGTGTACTAAGGAATCACAAATTCCATGAGTCTGGGCCAATCTTTCACTTCAAATCCATTTTATGTTGCAAGAGCAAGAAAGCTTTTGCTGTGCTCCTGGGGATTATGTCTTTGAAATCTGTAGAGCTAGACTTGTTTCAGGTCAATTTTATTTTGCTTTTCCCTCCAATTCTTTCAAAACTTTGCTTTCAAAAAGCCTTCTCCTGCCTTCAGAAATCCCTATTTAATACATAACTGCTGATGGACTAGACACTAATGCATTATTTATTATTTACATCCTTATTACATGTTAGCTTCAACATCCTACCTTTGTGAGTGTAGGTGCTTCATGAGGCCTTGGAATTTCTTCTGTAGTTTTCAATTTCATGAAAAGTTAAAGTCTACTTGCTGAAAAAACCCATAGTTCAGTGATCTGAGTGCCTATGTTACGCAGGATCAAGAATCTCAATCCAGTGGATTCAACAGTAGCCTACTAAAGTATTTCTGAGCTTTACACTCACTCTGTGGTTTAGCTGCTGTGTGACAAGAGGATGACTTCACTAAACCCAGTTTAGGAATCTCTTGTATAAGCTGATCCTTTTTACAACAGACAATTCAGAAAAAAAAGACTTTTTCATAACCAGCTAGAATCCCCAATGCTATTTTTCTCTATCTGACAGTGTTCTCTCTGACAAAGCAGTTTGCTGCAGAAAGCCTTGAAATAAAGTAAGATTTCTCCTTTACTACAAAAAAATGGAACTAGGAGCAGCAGTTGCTGGTGTTATCGGAACATTTTCACTATTTTTTCCTTTAGGTTGATTTTAGTCTGGCCTACAGTCTAAGTGCCCTTTCACAGTTGGGGTGTGTCTCTGGTGTACTGCTGGAACACAGCTCCTGCTTCACCTGAAAGGAATCTCATTTGTGAGCCCTGAGACCACTCTGTGGTGTATCCAAAGCGCAGTAAGGGGAGGCAAAAGGGACAGCTCCGCTGGCCTGAGCCAAAAGGCGGATGTAATACAGCCACAGATGTGCCACAGCAGAGCACCTAAGCATGAAAGCAGGAGATGCTGGAGGATGTGTGTTGCCTTCCTCAGGTGACCAGTTTGCATAGGAGAGGTGGCCACCTTGGAAAGTTGGGAAAGGCACCTTGGCTCTTTCTGCTCCCAGTACATACATGTGCTCTGTGCGCAGCAAAGAGTCTTTGCTCTGTTCTGAATGTGCTTTGAGCAGGAATTTCAGGGAGCGAGACCTATACTTGTATACATTCTTGGGACCGTGAAATGCCCTGATTTCCCAGTGGCTTCCTTTCCCAATGGAGCCTATTAAAGTGTTTTGGTAAAAAAAAGGATTTATTCTACTGCATGCTTAATAGTATCACTGGGAAAAATCTCAAACAGGAGCTGGTACAACTGTATTCTGTTCTGTTTCCAATTTTTTCAGCAGTTACTTGAATTACTTGAATCATGGCATTAAAAAAATACTTTTAAATTCTGTAAATGATGTCAACTTTCAAGAGAGCTTCAAACACTCTGGATTAGATTACAGCTCAAATTATATTGTTAAATTTGAGATAGGGTCAGCAGAGTCCAAAATCAATATGATAAAACTTGCTAAAAATACATGCATTAACTGTGTGGAAAGAGACTTGGACACGATTCGAGGTCCATGTTTACTTATTCACAGTGCCACCCTTTCTGAGCAATACCAACAAGCTGAAGAAAGTCCTTCAGAAAAGTAGAGAGAAAACAAGTTCAAGAGGCATGAGTACATTATGGATAAATTTGACTCTTTTAGTTCCGAAAAAAACCCCAAACCAGTAAAGTTCTACTCAAAGTTGCTTAGATTGTAGAATTTCTTCTGAAGGTTTTTTTACAGCTGATCAAATAAACTTCTGTTAAGGTTTTATGTAAGTGTCCTTGAATCCATTTCAATGCAAAAGGTACTGGATTGCCTCTTGAAATTCTCTGCATCTTTACATTTCTATGCTTAAGTATTATGAAGCGCCACTGCCTTTAAAAAGAATGGGGAGCTGGGGATTCTCAAAGTCTCCATGCCATCAGGAGCACTCCTGTTCAGCTATGAAAAGATGATATACCCAGTACATAAACATCTGGAGTTCTTAAAGTGTCTGCAGAAGTAGTCACTAAATAGATATCAATTTTTTACTCCTCCTCAGAAGTGAGTTCACTCACAGAAATGGTGAAAGAAAAAAAATAATTCTTTTTAGATGCACATTTTGTCAGTGTTAATATTAGCTGATACAGGCTTTTCCAGGGAGAACAAAAGATTTGTAATTTGCAACAGGATTCATAAGATGCTGAGTCAGAGGAGAATATTTATTTGGAGGTCTTCCAGTAGCAGATTCTTCTCATTTGAATCAACTTTATTTCTGAAGTTACAGGTAAGTATTCTCTCATAAATAGCCAGAGAAAAAAATTTTACTCTTATCTTTTTCTTGTTTTTTTTTTTTTTTTCTTACCTAGCATTTACTGTTTGAGTATTAAAATAATGGGAATTTGCAAAGCAGAAAAATTTCAGGAAACTTATGACTTTGTTAAAGAAAATATTTTTTCCCTCTTTATCCCTGCAGCGAAGCCTTTCTTTCCTGAACAAAATATCTTAGGGATAACTCCCATTTCATAAGAGATGTGAAGTAATCACAGTCATGGCAAGGATGACTGATTGTTTGGTGTCACTCTAGTTGCTAATCTCTGGAGGGACATTGAGGCTATTAAACAGCAAGTCCCAGTCTGCCAGCATCCCTGCAGCCAGCTTACCAGGTTTTGTGTTTGCCAAAGTAAAAAATGCCTTACAGGGCTCTGGCAGTCAGGCAGAGTTGCCATAGTAACTGGAAAAATGGTGGGAAAACATAAACAAAGCTCTAATAATACTTTAGGCATTATTTACCTTTTTATCTCCAGTATTCAGTGGTATTGCAGGCTCATCTGTTAACTATTTTGTGTCTCATAAACTACTGTTTATATTACTTGGCCTGCGAGGTCTCTCGCTGAGCTTTAGTGTCCTTGTTAAACAGATTTAACAGGCACACTTCCCAAAAAAATATGTATTGGTACAGAAATTTTACTCAATTTTGAGCCTCATGTGTACATTTCTTGTGATAATTTGATTTTGAAACCAGTTTAACCCTGCCAATTTTAATCACTTTACAGGAGCACAAAACTGAAATAATATAGAGCAGGCCATCCTAAACAAGGCAAAATTCCTTCATCTATGATTTTGCTGGTTCCTGCAAAGTCTTAATTTGCACTGTCTACTTAACTTTACAGTTTGGTGATGGAAATGATAGAGTACACCTTTACTTTTTGTTGTTTTATTAGTTACCAGACTAGTTAATGATCTCCTGCATTTGAATTTGTGGGGCACATTTATTTTGAAACACACCTAGTACATAATATCTAGGAAGAAAACCTGGGGAACTCACACACTGTGACCACATATACCCCTTGAAGAGGTACCCTTGCTGCAAATTGTGTGGAATATCCCTACTTAAAAGACCAACATTTTCATCTTTCCCAAGAAAGATTATAAGCAAAAGTCTAGTGACAACCACTGCAATCAACTGACAACTTTCTATAAACACAACTACATGACACAATTACTTTAAATGTTTCCTGTGAAAGTTCTTCACATACTGTGTGTTCCGGTTTTATCTCCAAGAGCTCCATAGCATTTTATTAAAAACAGACCTCAGAGACACTTCTTAAACAAGAACAGAGAATATTACTCCAGTAAATCAGGTTTGAAACTGTTTTGCAAAGCAGTTAGGCATTAATGAAATTGTTCCAAAGGTCACCAGGTTTAGTTCAATTTCCCACTAAGTGGAGATGAGAGCCCAGTGAATAATTAATAGCAAATGATTGAATGAATTTCACCTTTCCATTGTAGTTCCAAGCTCTTTCAGCAAGTCACCATACTTTCAAGGATGTTTTGAAATCAGCTCGTTTTCTAATGCTTTCTTCTCTAATGTTTTCTACTTGAGCTGGTCCATCTCCTGGCATTACATTGGTAGACTCCACAGCACTTGGAGCCTGCCATGTTCCCTCATCTCTCCTTGCACTGGAAATACAAGTCAGCAGCACTACACATGGTAGAGTGTCACAGCTCATCAAACATACCTGAAGGATGAGAACTAATCATAAAAAAAGGGCTAAGAACTCACAAGGTATTTCTGAAAATTTTATATTAAATACCACAGGATGCGATACATTTATTCTTTGCTTATTTTAGCCAGAAAAGGTTAAAGAAGAAGACAGATACTTGAGGGGGCTTGTCTGCAGCTTTAAAGTCTAAAAAAAGAGTGCTGTCACTGCATACCCTGTAATCAATGTTTTTTAAAGCTAAGAGAGCAATTCAGCTGAATGATAAAACTGCTTACCACAGTGATTAAACAAAGAACATGCAGTATCTTAAGAGCAGCAGCCCATCAAAATCAACAACTCCAGGCATCAGCAGAGGTTACAAAAGCCTTATTATAGACTGGATAACCATATACACAATAAAAATGCTGCTTGAGAAGGAAAAGAGGTGCAGCCTGTCTCCAGGCACCTGCAATAAGTCATCAGGAATGTCTAACTCAGTGAGTCTGAGAGACATCACTAAACATAAACAGAGTGTAGATTTTCTTCGTTGCACACTTCAAATTTTATGCATTATTCATCTGGATTTCTTCCTACAACACCAAACTCAGTGACCAATTTGGGCGTTATATGACTTTTTTTTTTTTTTTAAAACACTTTCACCACAGCTTACCTCTGATACAAAATACTGGCTGGATATTGTGCCAGGAAATTGTAGTGTTTTGTGGATTAAAAAAAGTTTTTGTCCTTCAGACACATTGATATTAGTTAACTGTACTCCTCAAACATGGGGTTTAGATACAATATTGTTCATGCAGGGATCAGTGCAGAGGTGGGGCTAATGGTTCTCCACATGCAGGTATAAGACACATCTTTGCTCTGGCTCCTCTGGCTTGGCTGTCGGTGGGATGATCATCATATTAAATTAAATGGCAACAAGATTCTCCTCTCACCATTGAATGACATTTGCTTTGCTATTTCAATTGTGATGATGCCAAGACTTTTGGTTTACAACAGGCAGTAAGGGGAGTACAGTCAGCTCCTGATGGCAGACTAGCATCTCCCTGTTTAAAATACCATTGGAATAACCACGAGGAAAGGAAATGAGAAACTGGAAATGTGAAAAAGGAAAGAAGAATAACTTGTGAAAAAGAGTAGCAAGCTCCTTCTTTTTCCCTAAGGAATGGTTTCTTTCTATTAGACTGCAACTCTTATGTATTTTTGGGGAGTGTCTTCTGCTGTGGGAGCAATTCCCTAGAGCTAGTTTTTTTTTATATGATTGTTTTGATGTTTAATACCTCTTGATGTTTTTTCCTCAATGTCTAGATGCATGGCTAAGTGCTCTTTGAACCATTCATATTTTTAGTCTCCAGAACACCTGTGACAGAGTCTAAAAATCAAATTTTATAAAGGAAAGTCAACCCATCTGTTGAAAACCTGCCTCCCAATTGTTTCACTTGGAAGCTTCTGAGTTCTTACACTAAAAGAAACACAGAGTAATCATTTCTTTTGTCTGGGCCACTGATCATTTAATAGCTATACATTATCCATCCAAAACCGTCATGACAGCTTTCCATAACTTTGTATGATCTCTTTTTTTTAATAAGCCTGAAATTTTTGTAGCATCCACAAATTGTCTGACCTCACTGTTCATCTCTCTTTCCATTTATAGATCTGTTATATAGACCTCCCTCTGCTAACCTCTCCTCTTGTAAGACTTCACAATATGTT
Organism: Coloeus monedula; assembly: GCF_965178545.1. NCBI lineage: Eukaryota > Metazoa > Chordata > Aves > Passeriformes > Corvidae > Coloeus > Coloeus monedula. The sequence continues at coordinate 86,984,139 of NC_138783.1, forward strand.
TTCCTTTTTTTCCTACTTCTTAGCCTCAACAGCAGTCACATTTCTGGCTATGTTTGGCTTGCCCTCCGTACTTCAGTTTAGTTTCAAAATGATTTCCAGTAAATTCTAGAATATTTTACCTGAAAACATCCATCTTGTTTTCTGCTATTAGGCCTTGTGACTGACTGTAAAAGAAAATGAGAGTGGGAACTTGCAGTGGAGTAGTATTTTATGTTCTATTTACCTAAATCTTTTTCCCTAATTGTAGATGTGTAAGTGCTATGCTGACAATGTTCAATGAGGTAAGGAAAACAGCCTATTACATATGTGAATAAGGAATGGATTTCGCCTGTTAAAGACTTGGTTACCTAACAGGACAAGGACTGAACCATTCTGAAACAAATAAAAGTAGGAATACCTCTGAATGAAAATTATACCTGATTTTGTGCTTGAAAAACAACTTTGACAGCTGTGAGCTAGTTTTAGCCACAGGTACGTTTGTGCCCTTGTTTGCATTTGAAGTGTATTAAAGAAAAAAAATCAGAGCAGCAGCTGGGAGGAAGATGATTAATCACAGAGGGAGCTAAGTCTAACCCCCCTGTAGAATCAGCTTTCCCTTAATGCACAACCTTGTTCATGCTGAGCAGTATCTTGCTCTGCGAATCATCCCTCCAAGATTAATGTTGCCATTAGTTTCAAAAATGAAGCCCCACTGAAGACAGGGAGGTTTGCAAGGCACTTAATCAAAAGGCAATGGGATTATATGTTTCACAGCCAAAGTACAATCAATCCTAGACTATGAATGGCAATAATTTGTTATAAAATAGAAAATAAAGCTCACAACCAGTTTTGAATCATTTTGATGCTCCTATTACCACTTCTGTCCCTGATTTAGATTCAAGTCCATATACTGTCATCAAAAGTTAATTGGTGCAGAGCTGATTCAGAGGTGGATCAGATTGCCCTAAATCCAGACATCAAAGGTTCAGGGCAGCTGATGAGGGGCACTAACAGTTTCAGCCATCTGATTTTAACTTGCCACCATACTTTTGCCAAGGCCCTCAGTGTCCATCTAAGCTGTGCTAATGAATTTAGAAGAAGCAGCTAATTATTGCCAGCTACCTTCACTGCAAAATTCCTCTTTGCAGTATAGCCAGCTTTTTTCCCCCCTTTCTTTGTTTTAATTCTTTATATTTCTCAGCTCATCCCTTCATTTGCTTTGGGAAAGCACCAGATCTTTATTCACATATTCTAAAACTTCTTCATCAAGGTCCTTAAGTGTGCATAACTGGAGCCAGCAGGGCTACTTAGCTTCTTAATACAAGCACATAATTTAGCACCTTGATGAACTCTCTGAATTTGTGGATAAACAATCTATATAAGGTCAGGTCTTTGATTAGGCTGGAAAAAGATTAAGCAGTTCACATCTGTGTTATAAAGACATACAAATGCAGGAAAAAACATTGGAGAACTCAGGTGTTTTACTTTGAAACTACAAATGAGGACTACAATGTTACTGAGACATACGATAGGTGAGAACTTATGGGGCTAGTGTTAGGTTTTCCAAGGTTCTGTGATCTCCGTTCTCACTGATTTATGGACTCACAGATCAGTTTAAGTCAAATGTAAAAAAGCAATAAAGAAGCTCAAACATGAAATTTTCACAAGTTTCATGAGCCAGTAGAAACTACAGGCCCATGGTTGGCTGAGTCCTGCACATTCAGACAAAGTAAGACTGTCTCCCACTGTGAGTGTTCCTAGGTTTTGGGGCACAACCTGAAGCTCTTGTAGGTGTCGGTAACAAAGGAAAAACTCTGTTGAAAATGGGGTTTTATTAGCTCCATGTCTCATTGGAACAGTTTGCTACCGTAGGTGTCAGAAGAGGCTGCACTTAAACAGCATGGGCAGTTGTACAGTAGTTGGCTTGCTAGTTACATTTTAACATTTGTTACAGGAAGCGATGGGACACTATTTAAATCCCTTGCTTTTGCATTAATATTTTCCCTAATTCATCACAGGACTTTAAAGACAGCAATACAATTTTTCTGAGTAAAAGCTACTTCAGGGGTTTAGATAAATTTTTCTATTCCAGCTGAAAGAAACCTGGCATTTAGCCCCTTTTGGCACTTAGTCACGCTAGAAGAGCTACTTCAAGATGCCTTGTTTAAGGATTCTGGTTGATTGACCTAGGCAGGATGCCAGATGCCCACCAACCTGTTTTATCACTCTCTTCCTCAGCAGGACAGGGGGAGAGGAAAATAAAATGCAAAAAGCTGATGGGTCAAGATAAAGACAGTTTAATAAAGCAAAAGCAAATGCCAGATGCAGAATCAAAGGTAAACAAAATATTTATTTTCTGCTTCCCATCAGTTGGTGATGTCCAGCCACTTCCCAGGAAGCAGGGCATCAGAAGGCAAAGGTCATAATACTGAATGGCTCCCATCCTCGTCATTTCTCTTAGCTTTTACGGCTGAGGAGACATCACATGGAATGAAATATCCCTTTGGTCAGTTTTAGTCAGCTCTCCTGGCTATTTTCCCTCCCAAGATGTTGCCTACCCCCAGCCTCCTGGTGAGGAGGAAATGTTGGAAGAGACCATTGATGCTGTGCAAGCACTGTTCAGCAGCAGCCAAAATGCTGCTGTGTTACCAACACCTTTCTAGCCAACAGTACAACACACAAAGCTGCATGGTTTGCTTGGAAGAAAAGTAACTCCATCTCAGCCATACCCAGTGAAGAGTATCCTGTAACTCTCCTGGTTCCCCCTGATTCTTTGCAGAGGAAGATGGAGCAATAACATTATATGGTCTAGTCTAAGATGGGCATGTATCAGTGCTTTCTAATGCTTTATCTAGTCTAGCAGTAAGTGCTCTCTGCCTCCAGAGCAGTCATTTGCAGCTATTCTGTGTGACAGATACACATAACAGCCGTGCATGTTTTCTCTGAACGCAAGTGCAACAGCTCATAGTTGTTGCACTTGAGTTCAAACCAAACACCAAAACCTAAAATAAGCCCTGTGTAATGTAGATTTTTGGCAAATTCTGCTGTTCTGTCTTCACTGGTTATTCAGCAAGAATATCCTACTTGGAAATCACCTCCTGTGATATTACCCTGTGGAACACTAATAGAAGGCATTAAAAAAATATTTTTTCATTATCACATATCAAATCAACGTCTTTGAGGGATTCTATAAAGACAAACAGCATTCAAACAATTGCCTGCCATTAAATTACACCTAAAAGATTAATGTATTATGAAGGAGACAAACTACAAGCATTCACTGTCTTCATGATCAGTCACAGGATGCCTGTTGAGCTGGAGTATGTACTTTATGATATGTTACTTTATTTAAAAAAAGAGATTATTCAGCTTTTCCCAAAAAATGCCAGATATCATGTGCATGCCATGGGCAGATGGAACCCCAAAGAAGACATATGTATGCACATATGCTTTAATATTTGTATTCACAAATAACTTTAATATTAAAACTACTCTAATCCAGAAAATCTATTCCTGCATTCTGTGAATGTCAGAATGTGTGATTGCTGAGGACTTCTAACCAAAGAGAGCCCTACTGAGAAAGCTTTACAGTTATTAATTATGCTTGCACATCACTGAGGGAGGGAGAAAATGAGTAATTCCTTTTACAGCCTATTTACAACACTCAGTATTTGTCAAGCAGCTCCTCTTGTGACTCTGAATTTGAGACCAGTCAGGCTCTCAGGGCTGTATTGAAAATCTGTGCTAGACAGTAGTGAGACTGCCCAGCACAAATTCTGGCAACGAAAAGGACAGAACACAAGACTCCATAAAAGTCCATAGGGCTATCTAAATAAAAGTTATTAGAGGAAATACAGAGAACACATTATCAAAAAGCATGGGACTTAAAACTCTCTTCCTTAGTAGCCTCTTGTTTGGCTGTTGCTTTTTTTTCCATTCATACACTAATATAAAGAGGAAAATGGGAACAATGGAAGAGGGTGGGACTGAATGAAAACTGAAGGACCTCTGTGAGGCACAGCTTTTAACTGAAATACAAATAGGTCCATGAAACAATAGGATTACATCCCAATGCACATACATGACAGGCTGATAAAGAGAGCAACAGCTATTGATTCTGGAAGCAACAGTTCGCTATATGCATTACTGTGCTATAAAGTACTTAAGGTCCAGAAAAAATGTAAATTTACTAAAACAATGGGAATTATCTTCTCAATTTATTTTGAGATCAGAGTGCCTCAGGTATTTTATTACATTTCCTTCAGTACATACCTCAACAAATAAGCAACATGTATTCATTCACTGAGCTGAAACAATAATTAAATGATCACTGTGGTATTTGACTGGCTTTGTAAAATCTAAGCAGTGTCTCCAATAATGAAATGTGACAGAAAAAAATGTCAGTCAGATATATTCAGATAACATTCCTAAGGTAACAGATATGAAAATGAAGACTGGGTTTAGTTTGCTTGGTCTTAGATTAAGAACATGAAACACAGTACAGCTTTTTTCCATGTAAATTTTCTCTAAGAGATGTTGCTTTCAATTTCAGGATGAAATAAATGATTCGATTTTGATCTCTGATGAAACGTGAAAGGAAAAACCTCTTCCCCTTACTTCTATTAAAACAAACATGAAGTCCTTAATATAGTAGGAAGGTTAGTATATTAGTTTTCGTCAACAATCTCTCCACCAAGTGAGAAAGAACCATCACCAGCTAATAAATGATCCAAGGATAGTACCAGTAATCTCCAACTGAAAAATATATACCAAGACAGGAGTCCTTTGACTGATAACAGAAAATAATTGAAAACAGAACTTCTCTATTTAAAATAAATTAAACTGTAATTTTTAGCTGAATCCGCATGGCTGAATCTGGGGGAGTGAGAAAACCAAATAAGAAAAACCTGTCAGCCTTACTTACTAGCAGTATATAAGAGAAATTATAACTGCACTGACTTATTCTGTCTTTCAATGGAAATATATAGTTGTTAACCTATGAGACAGATCCCATAAAGATCTCTCAGTTCTCTCACAAGGTCTCAGGGCAAAAGGGACTGAAGAAGCCTGAAGGCTTCTTGCTGCCTTGTCTGTGAGCATTTCATGGTAACAGCTGAGTTACTCACCTCCATGACATTATTTATGTGCTTGATCATGGGATGCTTTCAAGTTTCCAGGTGTATATTTGTGCTCCCACTGGGTGTAGGCCAAGATCTGACTGCTCACCAGCCCCCCTTACACTCAGGTTTTCAGAGAGAGAAAACCCATGTCTATAGAGAGGGCTCCAACATGCTGTTGAGCAAGTCTTCTGCACTACTGAGCAACCAAAATCCTGGGGACACTGTAGCTTTCCCCACTGAGGAAGACCTGATGAAAGTCCCTAGAAATAAAAGTATGCAAATAACATAAAAGGAAATTTTTGAGGATGTCGGTGTCAACAAAATTTCTCCCTCAGCCTCCTGAAAGATCATTGACCAGATCCATTGATATCTATGCATCTTCAGGGCAGCAGTAGAGAACTAAGCCTTCAGCTGGAAATATAAAGTTAATTTGAGAAGCAGCACAGAAACACAAGACCCAAATACACAGTTGTCAGTATTCAATATAATGTGTTGGTACTGACTGGATGGTCATGTTCTCTGCTTGCCCTCTCCCTCCCTCCCTCACCACCAAGAGCCAGCAAATGCTTGTGCTGCTGAAGCAATTTCTTAATCCTTCCTGTGTACTTAAAAGGGAAATGGGCTTGGTTATATCTCCAAACTTATGTTGCAATCAATTTTGGTAGTGGTTCTTCTTTAAGTCCAGTTGACGAAAAAGGCTGAGAGACAATGTTTTTCTCTCCCAGCTGTAAATACAAGGGAATGAAATGTGATTTTAGTGCTTTGACTATTTCTTTGCAAGTAAAGACTTTCACTGAAATCATGTGTTTGTGTTTGTTCTCATCACACATTAGGTTTGCACATGCACAGTAACAGCAATGCTCTTGTTCCAGTTTGGTTTGTGTCACTGCTGTGACTCTTAATGGATGTTTTGTGCATGATGTTCCTGCAAATCACTTTCAAAAAGAAGTTTTGCATTTGTTTGGGCTACAAATCAGAGAAGAAAAGCTGAGATGTACAATATAATCGGAACTGTTCATTTATTTCCCTAAGAATTCAATATAAGAAATTCTTTCGATATTTTAAAAAAGAAACAAACTGCTATAAACAATATTATGCACCAAACTATTGACATTATACTTGCACGGCTGTAATTGAAAACTACAAGCTGTTCTAAGAAATAAGTGACAGACCAATTTTATTAGTTCGAATGGTTAGGCTGAATGACTGGAAATTTTTTTCTTTTTTTTTTAGTTGGTTCAAAGATAAGTCAGGAGTAATGAACTATAGTCTTTTCAGCATTCTTTATACCTGTTGTTTTCAAAGCATACTATTTACCTGGGAACATTTGAGTAAAACCATATTACTCCGTAAACAACAGGCAGCCCCAAGACCATTGAGCTCCTCTGCAGATCAGCAGACTGCACAGCAGGATCTCCCCCTGAGTAGGGATACCTCTCAAGGTTAGTCCTTGACGCTGACAGAATCCTTATTCAGTAAGTAAATTTGGAAGAAGTGCACTTACACTTTGCTGTTTTAACTAAGTGTTATAAAGCATTGATTGCACACACATAATCCATTAGGCAAAAAACATTGACCAAGACTGGAACTGAGTCTGAATCTAGCTGCACCTAAATACCCTTCTGAGAAGGAGTTTAGAATGCAATTCTAAAAGGTGCTTTCATAAAGTGCTTTCTGAACCTCATGATTCAACAAGAAGGTACCCCTGACAGTTTTGTCTGACCCTGTCTTCTATGCAGTAAATGCTCCAGTGTACCTGGCCATCAAATCCTGTTAAACCACTGTCACATTTTCCACTGAACTTTGTTGTCTCACTGGCTTATATCAATAGAATATATTGTTGCAAATCTCTTGAGAGTGAAGTACATGACTCAATCTGTGGCAATCATGCAACACAAACACTCTGTGTAGTCTGTATAACGGTGGTGGTCTGCAACATGGGCACATATTTCCTAATCGGATATGAAAATAAAACCTTCAGAAAATGTTATGTGCATTTACAGGAGCAGCAGTACAATATAGGAAATTAGAAAGATCAGAAAGAAATGCAAAATGCAGTGCACTACTGAAGTTTATAGGTACCTTTCCTATGTACAGCACCTTGCTCTCAGGTATTTAATGAAGACTCCCTGCTCCTGGAAGAGTTTTGTGACTACCAACACTGCCTAGCAGCGAAACTGGCACAGCCAAGTAAAGTTATAATCTACAAACAAGAGAGCTACAAAGACTTAAAGCTGCACAAGCACTATGTAACTGCAGCTGAAGCTTCAGCTCACCCCTCCAAACATGTCTCCTTGTTTCACATGGGAGGAAGAGTTCAATATCCAGAGAACATGGCAATTCAATGTGTAATGGCAGATTCTCCCTTTGAAACTGGTAGTGGAGAGATGGTTTTCCATGCAAACCAACATAGCTTATTCATAGCTAATGTTATCTTTGTTAGACACAGTGATTAATTAAACACAATGATTAGATGCAGTAATTAAATCTATTAATTAAATATTGTAGGTTACTCACTTTTCATTAGTGAGTTTCATTCCTTCAAAAAACCATTATAATTGAAATTACTTGTTTCACTTTAGTCATAAATAGGGAAATTCACCAAAGATCTAAGAATGAAAGTGCATCAGTTCCATTCCTAACTCCCCAAAGCTTTTTCTTATCCCTGTGTAGCTCAAGAAATGCCTGAATTCATAAGGCGCTTCTTTGTTTGACTTTAATCCTCATTAGGAGGCTGAGTGTGTTCAAAAGGTGGCTTGGAGTAAGAACACCTAGATTAGAGCCCAAAATCTCTGCAAGAGAATATCTTCCCTCTCCTCATTTTGGTGGGCATATTCAGATCGCACCAAAACAATGTGAGCGTCAACTATCAGATTCACATGGCATCTAGGTGAAGAGTAGAGGGAAGTGATATTCAATAGTATTAGTTTATAAGATAAGAAAAACTGGGAGAAAACTCCTCCCTCAGTCTCTCAGTATCCAAATTCCCAAGATTCATTAACTGCAGGATTGCCCTGTGTTGCAAAGTTGGACAGATTAGGACTGCAGTGCCCTCCAGTAAGGACAGGTCAAATATAACACAGGATTCACTAGATCAATCAAGAGCTGCTATCAGAGCCTGTGGTAAGGATTGTCTTGCTCTTTGTTCCTACATCTTCTTTTGTATTTTTCCACTGTCAGCATTCTATTGTGTGGGAGGATTTAAAGCCCTTGAAGCTGAAGGAGGAATCAAACCTGGTGCTCTCATCTCTAGGGCAAAACCTGTTACATTCTAGGGATGAAAATATTTTTGGTCTGTACCACTTGCACAAACCCTGTGTTAAGTCCTTCAGACCTAATTCAAAAGAGACTCCAGGGCAACGGTTCAGTTTTCTGAAGTCCTGAGTAAGATGCCTAAGGACTCAAAAGAAAAGCACTCTTTAAACATCCCTATCCTTATTTTGTCTAGCAGTTTCCAGCTTTGAGTATGAGCCTGTGGGGATCCTGTCAGTCTGTACCAAACTACCCCCATGGGGAATCAGACTGCCTGGACGTGCTCTGGATAAGATGCCTCATTTTAAACTTAAAAGCACACCATTGGATATAAGAGAATTGAGATGCCTTGTTAATTAATATGGAGATACCTGTGTAACAAAGCATGGTGTCAATAAGAACTGGGAGTACTCCTCTCTCCTAAAAATATTCTCGAAGAAAAAGGGAATTAATGAAACTGTCCCTGAATTTTTATCTCCCTGAAATTCTCCAAGCAAAGCACCTTAACTTTTCTCAGAGACTCCTGTTCACAAGCAGAGATTTCCTAGCATCTTCCTAAAAGGCAAAAAGTGATGTTTTTCCTTAAGCTGTGACACATGAATTTTGAAGTCACAATTCAATTTCCATCCAACAAACAAGGGTACTCCTGGCTGAAAGTTTGTGGGTTACCTCTGTGCAGGAAGAAATACTTGGCCAATTTCTTACTTCTTGTTTCATATTTGTCAGACCACCAGAGCTCAAGGGGTAAGTGAAGCTTTAAATTACACAACAGATTCACAAACTTAGCAAAACAGGGAATTTTCTTAATTCTGGAATGATTCCATGCAATACCATCATCTTTTGCTAGCAGGATGCCAACTGTAAAATGAGAGCTGAGGTAATTACAGTAGTCATGACAGGAGAAGAAGCAACAATTGGAGAAGCAGTAACAGCCATGACAAAGACGGTAAAAACTCTAGAGAAAAATGCAAATAGTAAACAAACCAAAAACCTACTGCCACCTCAAAGCATCTCCCTGCCTCCATCCTCCCCCACCACCAAAAGTCCCTCACAACTCATCATTAGATATCTGGGGTCATACAAACAACCCAAATGAAGATACATCATTGTGCACTATGTCTACTGCACTGTGGCATATGTATAATCATGATCACAGCATTCTCTGGACCGACATGGTAAAAAATATAATTATGTCTAAATAAAGTTAATGAGCTGGAAAATGGCTCAACAGCTTAAAATATCTAATGACTTTGAGAGCAGCTTAATTATAACTACATTAATTCTAGGCTCATGCATGTACTCATTTATTTAAACAGTCATGAAAAAATGTTTAAGTCCCAGTACGGAATTTTTTGCTGGAAGAGCTTTTAAAAGTAATTTTCCTGTTTCTTTCTGATCTACTTCCCTTTAAAAAATCCTATGCTCCAGCACCCTAAAGGATCAGAAGTTTCAGCTGGTTTACTCACACAGCAGGTGCTGCAATATGGCAAGATGCCCACCTGTGCAAAGCTCGGGAATTAAAATAGTTTTAGGACAAGCAATGTGCCAATGTGCTGGTTCTCCAACAGAAGAAAAGAAGTGCAAGGGCAGTAAAGACTACATCTTTCAAACACTTATCAGTGTTTTGCTGCCAATACAGGAGGTAGTGTTCCACACAAATCTATTATTCTGGATTCAGTGTTACTCAGTATTTTTACGAGGAGAAAAGAAATAAGCCTAAATTAAACTTTCACATGAAATAAAATCCAAAGAAAACTGCAAAAAATGGGGAAATGGTTTGAGGAAAACAGAACATAATTCAATAGGAAGCAATGCAGATGCTGAAACTGTGATACAGCTCTGAGCTGGATGGAAAAACTGCATTTTTACTTGAACTCAGGAATTTGCAAAGTAATTTGGGGCAGGAATAACAAGAACAGTCAGAAGTACGTGAACTGGAACTGGCTGTTTAGAGAAGAGCATGGAGGGCATAAGAAAGCTAGGTAATTTCAACTTTGTAAAAAACAAGCATAGGGCTAATAAGTCCATCTCCTCTATGGGCAAAACTAAACATAATGACTTTAAATTGTACTAGAAGAATTCAGCCAGATATCATGAAAAGTGAAAAGAAAACCTAATGGTGAGGACAGCAAGGTATGAGTACAGCCCTCCTGGGCAGGCAGGTTCCAGTCTCCACTAATGAAAACTCTAAAGAACAATCTCGGGGTGTGTTCCTGGGGTCATCAGAGCCCTGGCTGAGCTTGACTTTGGACCTCTCTGTTTTCATCAATAACCAGAAGCAGTTGTAAGTTTATACTTATTTTGGTTTTTATCTAGAAGAAGGCAATACATCCTCCACAAAGGAGCTCTTAAGCAATGCCTTTAACTTTTATGGTGGTTCCCCACAGTAATGTGGTGCCTCATTTACAGGGAGAGAGCTGCTTCTTTGCCCATTCTATGAGTTTAAAAACTAAGTACTTCAAAAACAAACCAACTTTGAACTAAACAAAACAAACAGAAAAAAAGACAAACCCATCATAATATAAAGGGGCGGAATAAACTGATGGATTGTTCTTGTCAGCTCTTTGCAGAAAAGCGTACATTTGAGACAGCTACAGGAACAGAAAATGAATTGGCACTTCACACTCCAATATACTGTGAAGCCTCAGGAGTGCTATTTTTATTCTTCTGATATTGCAAATAAGACCGTACACACTGGAGACAAACATCCTCTTTCTGAGGCCTACATGAGTGCTGAGTCTTCGAGAAAGCACTGATAAAGAAATCCATATGAGAGCATTGGGTGGGTGCCCATCCTCTGGATGTGCACACCTACTGAGGCATCACATGGCTCCTCTCTCCAGTACCAACACCTGGCTCTCCATCCTTCAAAACCATGACTAAACTAAAATTTCATTTGGTCTTCCCTTCTGCATGCAGAAGGTGAGATGACCACAACAGGGTGACCAGAGCCAGCCTCTCCACTGTCACCAATTTACTTGTAAACCTGGGCTTGGAATGGAAGAACACACAAGCACTTAAAGTACACTTATCACGTTGTGAGCCTCATCTTTCCTGCACACCAGGGAGACCAAAGCCCTTTTCAAGACTTGAGAAGCACACTTGAAATGAATACTTGACACTTGTCCACATGCTGACATCAGAGCTCACACACCACTCTGATGTAGTGCTGACATCAGTTTTAGATCAACATTTGAGAGACTGAATATAGCTTGTCAAACAAATATGAAAGCTAATAACTTTCAAGTAGGAAACCTGAGTATTCAGTATTTCATTTCTGCATATTTTATGTTTGGTGACAGTATTTAAGTTTAGGATAATATGAACATTGTTGCCATGGAAATTTGATTTGTAAAGTACCCTAATATGCTACGAATTAAATGATACCAAGGGGCCATGGTTCAGAGATGAGAACTCTTCTGGAATTTACAGATGTTAAAAAATAAAAATTCAAACAACCTCATTTTGATTACTTCTTTGCTATACTTACAGCCACATCTGGAGCAGCTGCAGCGCATGAGCACTTTAGACCAGCAGAGGTCAGGTAGCAACCACCCTACAGCATGCATGAAGTCCAGATGTGTGGGGGCTTTTGTTTAGCAGACATGGGACAAAGGAGGAAAAGATCCTTCCTTACACTGTTTATTTTCATAGTAATGCAGTATTTTGGCATTACTAGATGGAAATAAAGATGCTGTAGCTTTAAGCCCAGCTGGAAACTAACCAGCATGAAGCCGCTTTCTCAACCCTGCCTCTCCTCCACACACCACCCAAGTGGAATGGGGAGGAGAATTGAAGTGAAACTTGTGTGTTGAGATAAGAACAGTTTAATAACTGAAAATGAATTAAAATACAATAATAATGGCAAATAATAATTGCTAATAATAATAGAAAAAACAAGTGATGTGCAATGCAATTGCTCACCCCCCACTGACTGATGCCAGATCTCCCTTCCTGAACCAGATCAGCTCCCCTTTCGGGTAACTCCCCCAGTTTACATACTAGGCCTGACATTCTATGGTGTGGAATATCCCTTTGGTAAGTTTGGGTCACCTGATCCAGCTATGCTCCCTTCCAGTTTGTTTTTTCTTTGTACCTTCCCACTGGCAGAGCATGAAACAGGAAAAGACTTAAGATAAACATGACTTAGCAAAAAACCAAAACATCAGTGCGTTATCAACACCATTCTTATTCCAAATCCAAAATATGGCAGAGTAACAGATACTGAGGAGAAATTAACTCTGTCCTAGCAGAAACCTGGACAACACGTCAGACCAAATCTGACTTCAAGCTGCTGTCTTTAAGGGTCCAGACACATTGGCAGGGACTCCCTTTGGATGTGTGCTATAATGCCATGCACTATACAAAAAGCCTGTGCAAACAATTTACTAGGAACATTTAATACTTAACTTATAATTTGCATTGAGCTGTATTTAAGGGAAATTAATTTTTAGGTAAACAAGCCAGTATTTATAGATGTTTAAATAAAAATGCCTCAAATACATTGTACATAGGAAAAAGCTGTACTAAAATGTGTTCTAAAATGAAACATGATTATTAAAGAAATATAAACATAATTATTAAAGAGATTAAATATTAGTTGTACTTAGTTAATCTACCAATTTATATTAGACCATCCTAGCCAAGATTTCAGGTCAACTAATTCAGATCTCCTTGTATCACAAATTAAAATACTGCATCACTAGGTTAAAATAAACAGTCTTCTTTTTTTCAGGTTCAATACAGTTTGACTAGAAATTAATTGAAAAAAAAAAGTATCTCACAGAGAAGAGAGGCTTTTCTCTGAAGTTATGGCAGCAGTTATACCTGACAAGTATAAGTTCCAACTTTCTGCAAAACTTCAGCAAAACTAAATGTTCCCCATTAGTGGAACTAATGCCAGAATGATTCAATCTTCAAAACTCATCTTCGCTGCTTAACTGCCAAAGAGCTTTGCTGCCTTCCAGTACACATAAAAAGCACTGACTGGCATAACCATTATATAAATAGCTTCAAACAAATAAATAAATAGAATGTTACCTGAAATAATAAATAAATAAATAAAGCATTATTTAAATCAAGCATATGCTATTTATTTAGTCTCCTTGCATATATTTGTCTGTGGTGGAATATCAGAGAGATGGTTGTAGAAAACATCTGACTATGGGTATGCTCCAATTTCTGCCTCATAGAAAAAGCCTATTTCTCCACCTGCTCTCACACCCTTCTGATTTACACCTCCCTGACCAAGTGCATCTGCACCAGCACTCTGAGCTGATCAATGAGGTGAACTCATCTGTGTTCCAGCAGCATGGTCTGTGAGATGTGGCAGAGAAAGGGAGAAGTGACAGGCAGCTTAGGGGTTTGAAAGGGTGGAAATTCTTGAGAGGGTGGATTTGGTCTGCTCAAGGTCTCATCACATGAAAGGATCATGTATCTCCCTACAGGACATACATACAGGCACGTGAACTAGCTGGCATTGATGTATATGGTGCAGGCACTGTAGCATTACAGGAAAACAGACCTGACTCTCAGAGTTAGTTATTACACCCCTTTACAAAGGACTGGATATTCACACTCCCAGCATTGCACATCATAAAGGGCAACCATGATGTGTCTGCTCCAAAGTCTCCTTTCTGTAAGCTGTCAAGATACCTTGATGAAGTGACTACCTTCATTAGTTTATTTATATATTTTTTTAAAATCTCAGTTCTAACTAGAAATGTAGGAGAAAACACGCTGAAGGCAGCAGGCCCTCAGGTACTGCCAAAAATCTTCCCTCAGATGAAGGCAGAGAGGCTTTATTAGATTTATATCTAGCTGAAGGCATTCCCCCCTGGGAACCTTAACATTTAACTTCCATCACTATACTGTATACATTGGTAAAAGGCTTAATATTTTATTAATAGTATTTCACAAAGTATCTTACCACACCATCACATGAAACAGTCAGATGCTTTATCCATCAGCACTACTATCTCTGGCACACATGTGCACACTCACATACTTTGTCCATACCTGATTCTCACTGGATGAACTGGAGAGCCCTCTGAAGTAAGTAAGACAGGGAATCATTCACCAAGTTATTAGCCTAAGATAAAGCATTTGTGTGATAACATGTCTCTTACTGAGATCAAGAGGAGCCATATGAACACAAGAGTGCAAAATTTGACCCATCCAATTCTTCATTTTCTTGTGAGACAGCAACAACTGGCATGTCATCACAGTAGAAGAAACAGTTATATTACAGGACTGTACTTTTTCAATATCTTTGCTTTTTATTTGACTTCTTCAGTCTTTCTGAGGCTTTTCCTTTGTCCAAGCTCTCCAAAAGAGAAGGTCTCTGAGAAGGTGGGTAGAAAGGACGCTGCCTGTTTAGAACACCTTCTCTTATAAATTCATGAATAAAGCACAAGTCACCATTGTCAGCTGGAAGGTTCTGGTGAAGTGGTGAGATGTTTTTCATTATCTGGAGTGAATAAAGGCCCTTTTGATGAGATGCCATCTGTCACTCTTCCTTAACCAGCAGGTAGCCATTGTGACAGCACTGTGACAGCTGAATCCAGGACCTTTTCTTTTATATAAGCTCCAAAGTTCAAAATAAGCAATTCTGTGCTAAGATCTAAAATTCTTTCATCTCCTGTCATAAGTTATGCTTGAATCACAGTTCATGAAAACTTGACACACACTTTTCAGCTATCCAGAAACACTCACTTTTCTGATTGCCAGATTTTCTTTACATATGTACAAAAATTCGTTGGGTTTTCAGTTGTTTTTTAGTGTGCTCCCCACCCTCTGCAGCTTAACTTTTCCAGTAATCCAGAGAAGGTTGGTTTTTCAATTATAGGACATCTCTATATAAATTAACGAATATACCCCCATTCCAACAGCAAACTAACATTTAAGTCATGAAACAGAAAAATGCAAGTAAGATCTTGGTTAGAGTTGTGAAAATAGCATAACGTTATCTTTATTGTTCCTGAACATCACAAAATTAATTTAATAATGCACTTGTAGCCATTCTGACACTGGGATAAAATGTTATATTGTTCTTTTTGTAACATTTGTACACCAAAAAGCTTCATTTTCAGCTGAAGACACTCTACTGTGTTGTGACACAGCGATGTATGACTATCTCAGCTCCCTGACACCATCACTTGCATTAGTGAGCTTCCAGCCAATGTACAACAGGAGACACACTGTCACTTCACAACAGGAGAGAAACCAAGGCAGCAGGAAAACACCTGATCATCCTTGTTCTACAGTGAAGACATATTTTTGTGTGATTAGCCTAGTTGTAAAAATTCAACCATTTTTCACTGAGTTTTAATTGCTTAAGACTCAGGTTCATATAATGTTAATCTTTTCCACTTAAAGCTTATTATAGTTCATCCTTTGGCACAGGAACTGAAATTAGTTATCTAATTGTCTTTCTGCAAATTTGTATATTAAGCATGGATTGATGATTAGAACACTCAAAAGCTGCCATTAATCCATTTTGCTGTACCAGTTTGTATGCTTGAGAAACTTGCAATTTTTCTAGCAATACATGTACAGCTCAAAAAGCTTCCTTTAAAAAACAGTAGAATTGACATTCTAGTTGCTTGAAAGATCTTTCTGTGAGGCAGCTGATGAAATATCAAAGAAGGCTTGGATTGCACAAGTACCACATTTACTAGGAAAATCCACTATAGTGGTTACTACATTCCTATTAGATAACATTAGAAATTCAGGAGAAAAAAAAAAAAGATAAATCTAGGCATACATACCATATGATGGAGACCTAAAAAGCTCTGTTCTTTCAATCAGAATTATTATAACTCAAGTAAACACTAACTCAGCCACAATAACCACACATATCTCAGCTATATAGATTAAATTCTATGGAAAAATTAAAGTTGTGATCAGTTGTGATCTGGTTTAATTGCTATTTCACCTGCTTAGCTCATTGAGGATGGAAGGGCTTGAAGTGAGGTGTGAAGAAAGTTAGCCCAGGAATCAGATGGATAAATTTAAGTTTCTATTCTATGCACAAAGATCACAAATCCTATTGGGTTTTTTTGTCCCAAGACTAGATATGGTCAGAATAGTTCCACAATAAGACTGAATCATGAGCTCAGTGGTGGTATAATTCTGTAGCTTTAGGAACCTAGTGTCAGCACTAGTTGCTAATGTAATTCCATGGACACGACAAAGCTACTGAAATCACAAAATATAAAAGTTTAAGGGTTCTCTACAAATAATTTGCCTGAAACATGTATTTATTAAACCTCTGATGCCTATTCCTGGTCTTAAAATCAAGACTCAAACATGGTTAGAAGGGAAAAAGGTATTTTACCTCTGTATTTATTTTAAGGATCTTTAGGTGCACACGTCCAGGTCGAATGCACCCCAATGCACACTGCAATGCACACCCCCAAAAGATCGGGTATAACATTATAGGTGTTACTAATTAGCATATCGATCAAAGATTCCCCAATGAGAGGCTCAAATGAGCTCCCCCTCTCCAAGGAGCCTTCCCCTGGATGGTTCTATCTTTGTTTATAGAATGTGTTCTGGAGAGGACCTTGGGGTCTGGGGCACACTGATCCCTAGCAACGAAGCTTTTAAAATGTTTAGTTTCCTAGCTGGACAAACAAGTCCAAGAACCTACTAAGAATACAGAAGTTATAAAAAGGTATAAAAGAGGTATAAAAGAAAAGGCAAAAAATCATCATGGCATCACTCCATTTGCAAAGTTGAACAAACAATACATTGTTTACCTTCCTGGAAACTTTAAGCCTCATGGAGAAATTAGATTTCCAGTTTAGATTGGTTTAATACTACACAAACCCTCATCCAAACATTTTGACTGCATTTCATAGCCAGTGTAAAATCATGCTTGGATTAGTCTTCTATATTTGTATATTTTTTGAAGATCATGCAGGAATTAAATACAATGTGTTTTACATAAACCTAATATACGAGTATAAATGTATTAGCCATAACAAATATGTTCCAAATTATACCACCTGATCCTACAAAATGCTCAGTTATGTAGAAAACCAGTTAGATATATCTTTGTTTATTTTATGTACTTATGCTTATTGTAATTGTCTTAATCTTTAAAATATTAATTTATGAGTTGGCACAGTTTCAATGGAATTTTTACAACAATTCAGGAAAAATTTCTATTTTAGCTCTCTGTAAATATACATGCTTCAATTGTCATGAAATCCGCTTAATAGTTTATAACCTGTGGCCAAATGGATGTATGATGTTTGGAAATTTTTTCTTATAAAATATTCTTTGTTCACAAAAGCACCACTTAAAATCCAATTTCCACAGCATTTACCAGCAGGTTTAGTCTAAAAAATATTCTGCTTCACAGATGCTGAAAATTTGCTAAATCTAAATAGATTAACTCCTGGAAAACCATGCTTGCAGATGGAAAACAGCAATGCTATTTCGTTCCGTAAACACTTGTAAATATACGCGCTTTTTAAATAGAGATTTACAAATTATTTTATATTACAAGTAATCTAGTTTTATTTCTGCCCCATTGCTAATAAGAGTTGATGGCACATACATGATGGGACAGTGTTACAGCTAAGATAGTCATGATCAAACTCCCAAGGTAGAAATCAAGACCAGAAATCTGTGCCTGATTCATTTCAGCTCATCTAGGCATTCTTGCTAAGCACTTCCCCCTGTAACAATCATCACTCAGTGCAGCAAAGTTAATCTAAAAAGGAGGTATTTTGTCACTAAATACACCATTGTGGTTAATTTATCTAACACATCACTATTAACAAAGTTTTACATTATATGTGCCTTGCTTGCAAATACTGGAACTTATTTTCATTGGGGTTATAATAACGTAATCCAAGACTAAATAAAATAAAACATTCTTTAAATATTTAGCTTTCCAAAATAATCTCTTTTTTTTCCTTTGAAACTGCTGAGTGTATGACATTTACATACATACTGATTCTTCTCTAGACATACAGTGAAATATCCCTCTAAATTACCATGCAACTTCTTGCCTCTGTCTTTATTTCAGCCAGTGTCAGGACTGTCATGTGCTATACCCAAAATTTCCTCATAAACATTTCAGGACATAAGCTAAGATCCCTTGGACTTCACATATGTATAACAACAGTGTAAAACTCAGTTACTATGTTATGCTGAGCTGTAAGGAATACTTTATTTTGTCATTTTGAAAGTAATACCTTGGGATTGAAGTGATCAGGTGGTTTCCTCCAATTTGGATTTCTTTTTCAAAATATTATAGGATATGTAGAGTAAATATTCAAATCTTGGACACGATACAGGTCTATATTTATACAGCAGCTTGAAATAAACTTGCAATTCAACATAACAAAATGTGTATTTTTCTTAGATCACATCTGATATATTCCAGTGACAGTTTTTTAAATGGAAAAACTGCAGCATGTCCAAAATCAAAACAGAATTATTTTGCTGCCTTTTTGAAACAATGTCATGAAACGTCTCACATGCTTACTTTAGAAGACAGAATACTATTGTACAGAAAAAATTTAGAAATCACCTATTCTGATGTACAAACAAGCAACCACACTAGAAAATTCAGACTATTGATATACACTGAAAATTAACAGCAATTTTGTGTCCTCTCACTGTTATTACATGTGCAATTCAGCTAAGCTTTTAAGGTAATCTGAATAGTATCTAAATTCTCATAATTATGTTATTCAAAGAATGATCTGTCTTTTGCTAAAGCTTTCCATGCATCTGTAGCAGACCAAGGTCCATCAAGTGCAACATTATTTTATTTACCATGCTCCATTGCATTAGTCTATATGAAATTATATTAAAAAGGGATAGGTTCTGAATTAATTTAATATGGCTTTTTACTGAAAATTATTTAAGAAGCAGTCCAGTGCTATTTGCTAGACAAGTTATTGAAATAAAGACAATTTCATAGCACAGCCATCTAACAGTTCAGCAATGTGTGCTTATTTCTTAGTCTTCAGTTGTTTGAGACTGCTTTCCAAATCCATGAGCATATTGTGATAATATGAGCAACATGAAGCTTGTGCCAACTAAAAAAAAAAATACTTAGGCTGAAGTATTGTTGTTAGGCAACAATAGTCATTTATTTGGCTCAGAGTATTATAATGGCCCACACACTCTCTGTTAAAAATAAAGTCAAAGTCCTGATGAATGTAGGTTCCTTCAAAGATTCCATACCCCGTAACATCCAGGAAAAGAAAGTTAGCAGAGAAACATAGTTTCTTCAGTTACAGCAGATTTTATTTGTTCATTAAAGTAGTAAAAAGAAGATGGAGATAAATACCACCAAATTATCAAGATCAAGTTCTATTGATAATTGCACGTGAAAAATGCTGAAAATAGTGAATGATGTGACCATAGATTTGGTGCAACAGTGCTTTCCACAGCATTCCACAATATCCATAATATCCCAAGGGAATATGCCCCTTTTTTTGTAAATTGATACAAATTCTATTAAAATTTATTTTGGTTTTAGCCATACCTCTGTCTTTTTTTCATTCTGCAAGACAAAGGGATAAATAAGTATGGGTGGAGGTTAAGAGATGGCTGATAACTACTGGAGTTGCTATCTCAACAATATTTAATCAGTTGAAATACATTAAGATTATGATAGAAGTTTAGCTTACAACAATCCGGACATGAATCTACATTTGGCCATATGGTATATTTAACACTCGGAGGGTGGAGGAATGATTATTTATACCATCTAGCTTAAAATTTCTGATTTTTATTCTCTCTAAGCAGCCTACATAGTTCAGGTGCTCTGAATCACCCCGCCAAAGAGACAAATCCTTTCCACTGACTGCCTTGAGAGTCTTGTCTCAGATGTTTGGTAGTTCAATCAGATTATGCAAATCTCCCCATTCTCCTCCTCCATCTGTCCCACACACATCTATACATACAGCTCACACCTCAGAGGTTTTAGAGAGGATGCAGTAATGGGAGAACAGAAGAGTAATGCTGCATAGAGCCCACAGGATACCTCAGTGTTTACTGCTTCATCTATGTTGTCATTGCTACTAAAAGACAAAATATATTTTAATAACTGAAAGGAAGATAAATTCACTCAGAGATGTGAAATGAATAAAACAGTGTTTGGAGCAGAATACCTAAGGTATCCTTCCCTTCTGCCTTCTTACTCCTGTGTGTGAAAGTCTAGGACACAGAGCGGAATACCATAAGGGTGAGAGCTACAATACCGGGCGAGGCAGAAGAGTCTTTAAAACACTTTCTGAAAGAATGAGGTATACATAAATTAGGCAAGCAATTTTATAGAATTAGAAAATTACCCCTTCAAAAGACTTCTACAAAAGAGAGCACTAATCTCAAATTAATTTGAGAGTGTGCATTTTCATTTTTTTTTTCATTGCCCAACGTTTGAAAAAGCTTTTTTCTTCTAAGACCTATAAACCAAAATCTAGCCTTTAAAACATTTCAAAATATGACAGTATTTGTGATTGACCCATAATCCCCTCTTACAATTTTCCTCTTTATAACCTATCCTTGTCAATAATTCACAATACAAACTTGCATTATCCCAAATTTATTACTGATTTCCCAAAAAATTCAAGTCATTGATGTCCTCACATACTCAGTGCCACTGCTTTAAATACCAGTTTCCAGAGGAAACCGGTGTTTCAAGCACATCAGTGAATGAGATTGAAAATATCCAGTTGAAAAAAGTTTGTTAGACCTCTGTTATACTTTTAATAATTTCAAATGTAGGACAGAACTACAATTACACATTGTCACATGATGCTTCTAATTCCAGTGAACAACACTTTCTTCCCTTAGTAAGTAGAAGCTGGAAAGACAGGCACTACCTGTAAAACCACATGGTTATTTCTGGAGAGGCTGAAATGCCATAAAGAAATTCAAATATATGCATGCATAAAAAGTAAACTGGGAGCCGCCTATACTTCCCTCTTTCCTCACCCCACTGCACAGCCTAGCCACAGTAATGACACCTGCCTCTGCCTGCACCCATAAGAAGGAAGCAATGTGCTTAGGGACACAGCAAATGAGGGCAATCAGTACCCTCAGGTGGGATGTCATTCGGGGTCAAATTACTGAAACACCTACCCTCAAATCTGACTCACCTAAGATTCTGATTGAGGCTAAAACAAGATTTGGGACTTGGGATCATACTGTCTGCAAGTGGTAATACCCGAACAACTGAAAATTTTCTGCCTGAGCATTTTTCTGTCAGAAAAGACAGTGTCAGTTAACCAAACTCCCTTGCAGGAACACACTGATTTCCACAGCAACACAAACTGGAAAGTCGGATGTGAATTTCCTTCAAAGGAAAAATGTTGGCTGTGTCAGCCAACTCTGCCTGTTGCATAGCATCATAGCCAACCTTTTGCTCTGCGATGTTATCAGAGGACATAGGCACAAGCTGAAATACAGGAAATTTCACTTTAATAAAAAAACCCCAACATTTTCTTCACAGTGGCCATGTTCACTGCTAGTGGAACACATTGTCCAGAGATGCTGTGGAGTCTCCATCTGTAGAGGTATTTAAGGCACAACTGGACACAGTGCTGGCAACCTGCTGTATCTGACCCTGTGCTGAGTGGGGGATAAGACCAGATGATCCTCTGAGATTCTTTCCAGAGTCAGCCATGCTGTGATTCCTCTCATCTATTGTCACGTCACAGCTTAAGAGGTCTGAAATGCCCTAGTAACAATTAATATGTTAGTGGATGCTGGAATGAAAATAAATAAATGAGAAAAGTAGTTTTATTAGAGATATGAGAAGAGGAATGATTTATTACATTCAGAATAGATTACTTCCTATGACTAGTGGTAATATTCATGATGAGTTTTGTGCTTTCATTGTACCACACACCCTGACCTACTTTGCAGTGGGATTTCCTTAATTTACCTCCAGGAAGTCAATGAACATATCTAATTTCAATCTCTCCTTTCTTTCCAGATACCATGCAGGGATTAGATAAAGTATTGCATTCAATACAGAACTGGAAGACAGGAAGGAAAACTGTCATTTAATTGAAAGATTGATTCAGCATTTTAATTGACATATTACTGTTCCCTCACACTTGTGATTTGAAAAAATCAGTCTATCCATCATTTATCTCTCTGTGTCTGGGCTTAAAAAAGAGAAATTGTTAGTCATACTTATATTAGTGTAACTACTTCAGTAAGTATAGAGGACATTGTAAAAGGCAAGTGATTGTTGTGAAGAATCTCCACAAAAAAAATCTTTCCATAGACTACCCTGGGAATAACCTGGTAACCCACTTTAACTAATCACTTGCTTTTCTTCTTGAAATTCTAGATGTGAGATGGGTTTGGAAAAAAATATCTCTCAATTCAAAACATAGAAATATTCTTATTAACAGTAAAATCATAAAAAGAGATACATATATTTATGTATGGTTGAGGCACAGCATGATACCATGGATATCCATGCTCAGAATACAAAGGAGGGGTTAATATCTTTTTTTCTTTGTATGTTGTTGGGAAAGTTTTTTGTTCTCTGTGGGTCATTTGAGAAATCACTGTCATTTTAATACCTGTCATGGGTTGTCCCTGACTTGAGAATGCAAAGACTTCATTGCTTTCATATATAGAGAGTAAATTGAGCAAAATGAAGTTAAAAGGATAATGTCATTAGAAAATACATGTTTTTCAAATAACAATAATACCAGGATCAACAATCTTGAGGGGTTTATTTAAATGAAACAAAGTTGGAAGCAACCCTAGAAGACATTTTAGAAAATATGGACAGGTATATATTGGGGAAAAATCTGGGAAACAGATGTTGTCCTAAAGAAAGCTACAAAAGGTTTCTTTCACACACATGCCTTTTAGTTTTTCCTGCAAACTGCAAAATTCAGTCATAAATACTTAAATTACATTTTTCTCCTCCCAATCCGAAATTTCAAGTCATCTATTTGTATAAGCTGAAGAAGAAACACCAACAAATGGCAAAAATAATCACAAGATTCTATTGATTAAAATTTGCTCTGGATGTAGCCAATACCATTTTCATTTTCCTCTAATGCTGTTCTTTTACTGTAAAGTCCTAAATCCTAAATGCTTCAATTTATGTGCCTTAGCAACAAAAAAGCCACTTAACAGTGTGCTATCCAGAGATTATATTACACAGAGCCTTAGGCAAAAAAAGCCCCTTGATAAGTAGCTAAATGGGAACAGGCTGACAATGTTTTTGATTTGTAGCAGGGCTACTTTTCCCTTACCTACTGGGTTATTAAAATCCACATGCTGATGTATTGAAATAACCTTTTAAAGAAGAAGGTGCCCTTGTGCCTGGAAAAGTTTGACCTACTCAGGCTGTTTCAGCAGAATGATACAAAACGTCCAGTGGCATAGAAGCAAGGACTGAACAGACCTTCAAACCCCTTTCCATTCTTTTTCATTCTGCAAATCTGCCTGGCCTCTCTCTTGAGCACAGCCTGGGTCATTCAGCACACTGTCACACATGAGAAAGTATTCCGCTCACTCAGGCAAAAAGTGAATTTCCCAATCTGAAGCATGTAGGTACAGGTTAGGTATGGAATAGGGAACAAAAATCCCAGTTCACTCCAGAAAATTCAATAGTCAAACTAAGTAGAACAAAGGTTCAGCAGCCATGCTCACTCCTGAGACTTCTTCCTGTGGCTGATGAAGGTCAGGATTTCTCCAGCCCCGCTATGGATGCAGAATAGAGAAAACCTGACATCTTGCTGGTGGCAAGGGGGAGTATGATATTGCAGTAAAAGACATAGGGAAGGTTAACAAGAATTTAAACACCACCTCCCCCCTTATCTAAATTACTAAATCTGTAAAAGGTAGAGAAGAATGAGCAAAGAACCTTGATGACTTTGTGAAATATTTTTCAGACCAGTATAACATTTTCTTTGCAGTAAGTAGAATCACATTCACTGTCTAATGAATTCTCTCTGAATTAGAACACAACAAGACAAAATATTTGCCAATTGTCCCCATCTAGAAATCTGAGTAGATTAGTGCTGATTAAGATGACATTATACAATTTGAGAATATCCTCTGCCCACCAGAATACTTAAAAAATATGTTTCCCACATACAGATTTTCTGAAATTGAAACAAGACACTTCACTTTCTGGATGAGCTGGAAACAGCTAGTCTAAACGGATCAGTTTAGAGTTCACCTAGTTTTAAACAACTACCCCATTCTCACTGTCATTCTGGATAGTGCAATTTAGGGCTGTGACTAGCTAGCTAATGCCTAACAAAGATGTAATGGGAATTCTTATCTAATTTTAACAGAGAAAAGTCAGAAGACTTTAGAGACAGTATAATTAATACACAATTGAATACTGTTCAAACAACTATAATGGAATCCACATGAAGACTTTTCAACAAAAAATAATCATTTACAGGGAAAATATTTTCTATAAAAGAAACATTAAGCTATTAGAGAGCATCCAGAAGAGAGCCACAAGAATGGTGAAGTCTTTGTAGGGGAAAACTTCTGAGGAGCTGCTGAGGACACTTGGTTTTTTCACCTGGAGAAGAGGAGACTGAGGGGAGACCTCACTGCAGTCTCCAACATCCTCATGAGGGGAAGCGGAGGGGCAGGTTCCGATCTCTCTCTGTGGTGACCAGTGACAGGACCCAGGGGAATGGCCTGAAGGTGAGCCAGGGGAAGTTTAGGTTGGATATCAGAAAAAGTTTTTTTACCCAGAGGGTTGTTGGGCACTGGAACAGGCTCCCTAGAGATGTGGTCACAACACCAGTCTGACAGAGTTCGAGAAGCATTTGCACAATGCTCTCAGGCACAGGGTGTGACTCTTGGGGCAGGAGTTGGACTCAATGATCCTGATGGGTCCCTTTCAACCAAGAATTTCAATCAGAATTCTATGATTCTGATTCTGTGACTAAATGCATGCCCAGTTTCCAGACATTCCCACAGCCTGATGAAAGACTGCTTTACTTTAGGTTCTTCATCCACAGACCACCACAGAGACTTGGTCTTAAGTAGTCCCTGTTAGTCACAGGTGGTTACCACCACATCATTTCTACATGCAGTCAAAAAGGCATTACTTTTCACTCGTTCTCACAGGTCCTTGAAGAAGCACATTACCTCTTTTATGCTTGCTGGTGCATGCATGTGTGTGGGAAGGCGCTCTTCTAAAAGCAACACCTCAACATCAGAACACGACATAGTATTCTCCAAGGCTAGATGAAGTCCCAGCATACAGTTGACATAAAACAATGTGAACAAAACACTACCATTCAAGTGTTTCAACGACAGCACCCCACTAAACTAAATAAATTGCCAGCTATGAGACACCTAAAGAAAAAAGATAATAATGAAATTAAATCCAAGAGTTGATTTCACAAGATTTGACAAAATTAAAATGCATTCTGTGACTATGTGACAATGTGATCAAAGTAGGCTTTTTCTTCTATAGCTCCACTCAATGAGGTGATTGTGATTGATCTTGAATCTTAGTGGTTCAGGATCTGAGTTGAGAACACTGCAAAAAATGGTTTCTGTGTTAAGCCAGTGTGGCCACAATGGATCCCTGTAAAGATCAGGCCAGTGTATTGAGTTCATCAACTGTGTGACTGATCCCAAGGAATCACAGTGAACACCCTTTCAGAGAGCTCATTTTATCATGGGCTGTGTTGACTCTAAAGGTTGAAGAAGAGTTGAAATACTGATATTTAAAATTATGTAATTGGCATTTGTACAGATCGGGCTTCCTTGTAACAGTCAAAGGAATGGGCATAGATTCATTCTTACCTCATTGTACATTAATTTTGTACTTTGTTTTAAATAATGGAATGCATAGAAGACTCTCATTGGAAAAAATGCAAAGGAAGTGAGCAATTATTTTAGGATAAATAGAACACAGGTGAGATTCCAGGTGTGTGTTTGGTAAGTTAAGTATCTGGTCCCTACATAAATTTTGAGTTAAATCTTTAAGATTTCCTTAAAGCAGAAAGAGAAATTCTATGAGGCAAGCAACAGTGATTTGAAGGAGGAAGATGACTGAAGAATCTCTTCATGGATCCCGTAGCTGAAGGTCTCCTCAAGATAGAACACAATGAGAAAAACATTGTCTAAAAATTTGGTGAAGTAATAGATGCCAGACAGTACTTCCTCTGACCTGGGGACAGGGGAGAGGCTTTTTGCTCTGAACATACATGCATAGACAACTTTTGTTCTGTTTTCTGTCCTCTGGACTGTATTTTGAAATGAGGTTTGCTTCTATTTGCTATTCAGAAGAATAATATCTAAGTGGATGTGCATATCTGCCAAGGTGACATATTGCTTATCAGTTCTTATTCATTGTTCCTGATTGAATTTGAGACAGAAAACTTATTGATGGGATAAAAATATTTTTTCTGCCACTCACACAGGAGATGACAGAAAGAAAGTGATATTGAACACTGACAATGACCATAAGTACAAAGATTAAATATGGCTATATGGTGTTTGAGTGATTAGTACCACCTGGCCAGCTGCTTTTTGCTATGTTGAGTTTTGGCTTAGACAAAATGAAATAACCTTCAGTGCTATTTGGAATCTGGAAAAATAAAAGCACAGGCACTTGGGTCACAACAACTTCATGCAGTTACAGGCTTGTGGAAGAGTGTCTGGAAAGTTGCCTGACAGAACAGGACCTAGGAGTCAACAGTGGCTGAACATGAGCCAGCACGTGCCCAGGTGGCCAAGAAGGCCAATGGTTCACATCAGCAGCAGCGTGGCCAGCAGGACCAGGGCAGGGATTGCCCCCCTGCACTTGGCATTGGGGAGCCCACACCTCAAATCCTATGTCCATTTCTGGGCCCTTCATTGCAAGAAAGACATTGAGGTGCTGTCCATGGAAAGGCAATGGAGCTGTGGAAGAGTCTGGAGCTCAGTTCCTTTGAGGAGCAGCTGAAGGCTGTTCATCCTGGAAATAAGTAGGCTTGGGGAGGACTTTTATGCTCTCTACAACAACCTGAAAGGAGGTTGTAGTCAGATAGGGGGTGGTCTCTTTTCCTGAGTAACAAGCTACAGGACACGAAGAAATGGTCTAAAGTTGTGCCAGTGATGGCTGCAATTAGGAAGGTTTTCTAATATCCTAATTGGATATTAAGAAAAATTTCTTCACTGAAAGGATTGTTAAGCACTGGAGCGGGCTACTCAGGGAAGTGGTTGAGTCACCATCCCTGGAGGTATTTGAGACATGCAGATGTGGCACCTGAGGACATGGTTTAGTGATGGACTTGGCAGTGCTGGGTAAATGGTTGGACTTGATCTTAGATGTCTTTTCCAATTTGAATGAGTCTACGATTCTATGAACACTGTGTTAGAAGTCTGAATTCTCTTTCTAAAATCAATTCAGACACACAGACTGATGTGGAAAATTCACCAGAAAAAACCCCCAAAACCATTCAAAACCCCACAAAAACCTATCAAAAAACCTACCAACAAAAATAGCAGAAAAAAGAAAAAAAAAAAAGGAGTGAAAGATAGCTATCTCCTAGAGAAAAGCCTATCAAATAACTCCAACAATTTCATTATACAGAAGAGAAGTAACACCTGTAGAGCACTTTAAGCCTATACTTAACATACACACAGAGAGCACCAGCTCTCTGATGCCCACCTCATCACAGAAAAGCACCATGTTCAGAACAGAAAGGCAGTCAGTGCTTCCTCCATGGTAACGGGTGGTAATTATTATGGAGACTGATGGTTCTATACTCCCAGATTTGCTTGCTCTACTGATTTTGATTTTTGTAGGCAGAAACTTTCACCTGTGACAAGCATCCAGTCCATAGGGAAACAGAGAAGGGAAGGCATAGCCAGAACCATCCAGGCAGCAGCCTGAAAGTAGTACCTGGTAATACCAAACTACCACAGGATAACTGAGAAAACAAAGAGTAAGCAGATGCAAAAAAGAAAAATAAACAAAGAACAAGAGATGACAGTAAATGTATGACAAAAGACCCATGGAAAATGAGAATTAAGGAAAAACTGATGTTGCTATGGTCCTAATGAGAGCACAATAATGGGATCTTGAGGGAGAGTCTACATTCCCCAGGGAAAGAAAACTTTCCCCCGGTCTTTTTGAAGAGGATCAACTTTTTGCAGGTTTGTCTTGTTTGTTTATTTGTTTTTCTCCTAAAACTCCTCTCCTTTTTGCCTTGTCAGCAATTCTATGGTTTGTATAACTTTATAGAATTTTTTTCTAAGTAAAGAGGAAAAATATGTTATTCAGAATCTTTAAAGTTCAAGTAAAGACTTCTGTGAATCTTGACATATTGTAATTACGAAACACCAGTTATTTTTCTTAATTTCTCTTTCAATGCTATCGTTACTGAACTTGTGAAAAACTGAATAATGTTTTTTAGTAGAGCAATAACAGAATAAATTTTGAAGGTTGTCCTTCCTTTTCCCTCCTTTACTCTCTAGTTTGGTTAATGAGGTGGAAGATAACACAACTGATAAAGACTGAATAGCTGAATGAATTTGTTGAATAGATATAGGGAATCTAATTTCAATACAAAGAATAAAAATAATAGCTGACGTAACCTTTTGATATACATTATTCATGTTAACCAAGAAGAAATAAAAAACCAATTTCTAGTTTTCAAATCCTCCTTTGAATACTGTGTTCTTTCATGGAACTATTTGATTTGCAAATGAATGGAAATCTAGATAGCAAGATTACACTTATTTTTGCAACTTTCAAAAAAAAATTTTTTTTTTGCATTGCCCACTGCCTTCTGTTTCACTATTAGTACTTGTAAAATATTTCATTCATATGCTGGCATTTTAAAATAACTTTGCTTGATTTTAGTTTGCTAATAAATGCTTTCTTTAACAAATTCAGATACTTAAGGCTTCTTCCCCACGCGGAGATATTTTTTCAAATTATTTCATCTCTGTGTTCCCATTGACACATGGTATCTTTTACTAACAATTCCTCAGTTATAGAAAGTTATCCAGGACATTCAGGTCCTTTTTGTTCGCAAAGCTGCTTTCTAGGAAGTCAACCCCCAGCACGTGGGCCCCTGCTAAAAGGGTTTATTGCATCCCAGCTACAGAAATCTGCTTTTCCTTGTACTAAACTTCTTTTAAGGCCCCTGTTATCCCATTTCTATCACTGTATAAAGTCTATTTTTGTTTAGTTTCCTGGTACAGATACAACCTCAGTGCTTTACAGGAACACATGCTTTGTTTTCATAGGGTACTGATTCTGGTACCTATTTATAAGTTATTCTACCCTGACAGTACACAAATGTTTTGACTCAAAGCTAGATCCCCAGATTTATTTCAGATTAACTATTTAATATTTAATAACGAATTTTAAAATGTTGTTTCTTAACGTTAGGAAGCATTTGATATTCTACATCATATGCACAAAGGCAAAACTGGGAGCAATCCAGTCTTGGACAATATAGAAGAAAAATGGTAATTGGGTGAGATGTTTTTCTCCCAAAGAAAAGTGAGATTCCCATTCCTAATGACTAGAAAACTCAATATATTAGGCAAATATAAATACCAAAGCTAGTGATTGAAGGAGTACCGTGCTTTTCTGTTACTATCTGGAAACTCCAATCACATGCTGTGTAAAATCTCTCCTGGTAGAGTTACTATTTCACTTAAAAACCCAGCTCCTGGAAACAAGAACATGGACATTTCCCGGTTGCCATTTTAAAATTAAGTTTCTAAGCCTCACAGTTGCAGGAAGAGAACTGAAAATAAGACTGTCATTACAGAAATTCTCTGGTATATCCCCTCTCATCTGATAGGTACCCGGCACAATTACTTTTGGTGTTGGCAGCTCACATTAAACGAATTAGTCAATGCTTATGCCATCAAGAGGAAAGGCTTTGGTGACAATGCTATATGGATTCATGGACCAGCTAGTTTGGCATTCAAAGAATTTTAGCAGATGTCCTATGCCATACATCTAAGAAGATATCCACTGCAGTAAACTTAGTAAGGTTCCCATCACATCATGAGAATTTTATGTGTCTATACCATGAAAACACATGAGTTTGGGGTTGCTTTGTAACACAGAATGGCACCTCCTCCAACCTAAAAACCTGAGGTCTTTCTGGCATTGAATTGTTAGTGTTACAGACTCTTGTAGATTTCTTACAGTACTGGACTGTAACACAGATGTCCAAACTAACATGCTGATGTAAACACAGCAAAGACATTAGAGATTTATTTACTTTTATATATACCCTGGTCATATTAAAGCTAGTGAAAGGCTACATGTAACTGTTCTAGTAGGTTTGTTTTAGTTTATAAGATCAAATCATTCGCAATAGTGAATGAAAGAACAGGCAATATTTTAAAGACTAGGGAAATAACACCTAAAAGTGACATCAAACACCGGTCTAGGTCAAAATCTACTATATGTCTATCATCACCTCAAAAGTTAATCATTTATGTGAGGAAAGTCACTTCAATTGTTCAATTTCTAGCTATAGAGCTATATAAAAAAAAATGCTAGCCAAAACTATCTTTAAATTGACTTCTTCATTAAAAATTGAAGTCAATTCTGAAAAAAACCCTTTTGTTTTTCTCTTGATCATGATAGTCCACAATATTAATTTCATGTGTTACTATTTTAAAAATGTGAATGTGATAAATACATATCACACTAATACACATATAAAATAATTCTTTCAATTTTAATAATCTTGCTAGGTACAAAATTTTGGTAAGTTTGATACTGAATGCTTTTAAATCCTCCAAGGCTGGAAAGGAAAGTAATATCCTATAGACAAAATGACTTAATAAAAAGGCCTTGAAATTACCAACACTTCAGTTAAATACAAAACTATTTTAAGTTATTTAACAAAGGTCTCTTCCGTTTCTCAAGGCCTTATATAGTTGGAAAAGTAGTCATTTATACACCTGAGTTAAGAGGTGAGAATAAATTAAATACTATTTCAAAGAACATGCATAAATCTCCTTGAGAGATTTAACTGCCATTATGAATTTTCTATTAAGTTCTGACTATTACAGGTTCTAGCTTTTCCTATGGTTTCAAAAGTGTTTTATGCCTGTTATAAATAAAAGTTTTAAACTGAAGTTTATATTAATATGATGAAGCAGATTTGCAATTGCAGTCTGTCATTCAAGATAGTATTTGTATGATGATTACTTTCCAGAATGTCAAAAGATTTTGTTCCGATCATCACTGAGAAGTGTGCATGTCTGTCTGAACAATATTTCAGTCTCACATTCAGTTATTACAGTTGTCCTGAAATTCTACAG
This sequence comes from Coloeus monedula, assembly GCF_965178545.1. Lineage (NCBI taxonomy): Eukaryota > Metazoa > Chordata > Aves > Passeriformes > Corvidae > Coloeus > Coloeus monedula. Next base: position 87,015,770 of record NC_138783.1, read on the forward strand.
AGGTAAAACCTCCAGAGAGAAATTTCTGCCATACCCTGCCTTTCTTTATTGAAGGAACACCATGAGAATATATTTTACAATACTTCAGCTCTTCTACCTCAAGTTCTGATTAAAGTGAAAAAAAAAATCAAAAGTATATGATAAGAAAACTATTGGAAAGATAAATACTGAGGGTTTTTTAGGGAAAGCTGGTTAGATTTCATCAAAGTACAAATATTTCAGATCATTACTTAATTATTTTAGCTGATGTTTATGAAAAGAATTTAGAAAAACAAATTTACAGAAACTTTTAAAATTGTGATAGGTATGTATATGACACTGTTTTATGTCTTTTTATGCTTGAGTCCTGAACAGTAAAATAATTACACATTTTCTTTCTCTGTTTATTTTCGGTCTTGTTCTACCTTCTATACCAGTTCTCTATGTTCTCAATACTTCCTAAAGGCAAGTTTCCTGTGGATACCCTGAAATTCAGTCACAGTTCTTGAGTTTTCTATCTGGGGGTTCTACCTTATATCACTGATTTTTCAGATGTGTCTTTTCCAACATAGAAATTACTATCTATTTTTCTCCTCTGTCAACATCTACATCATGAAAAGATTTTCTACTCCTTAACTCTTTTTATTATTTTTCCCAACCTTCTTCTCTCAGCTTTTTAATTCTGCATCCTTAATTGCACATAACTGTCTAGCTGAATTCACTTGATAGTTGTCACTCATATGCAGAGGCCACCTTGATCTTCCGAGCAGTAGATATTCTCTAGGTGTTACACTTACGGCTTCACAGGTGAACCTCAGCCTCTCAACTCCTTTCTGTTTCTTCACAAAGAATGAAGAACCTGGAAAGAGCACTTGTTCTTGCCCGCTGGGGAAGGGCACTCTGGCCACAGCCAGACAATATGGGAGTGCAAAGAAAGATTGTGTAGGTGGAGAAAGGAAATATTCATGGGTTGAAGAAGACACTAGGATGAAGTGAAAAAAAGCATGGAGGGAGAGGAAAACAGAAAGGAGAAGAAAAGGAAAAAGGAGAGGAAAAAAGGTAGAAATGAGAAGAGGAAAGGATCGTAGAATATAAGAGACACTTGGGATGTTTCTGGAGAAAGATGCAAAAATAGGAGATGATTCCAAGGGGACAGAGAAAAGGGGAAACAGATCTTGTGTCTGACCTGTGATAAAAACCAGACGTAGTGTCTAATTTAAGCAGAGCAGAATGAGCTGCCACAGTGTCAGAGCCCTTGTGTACTGTTGTGGTGTGAACACCAGTGGCCAACAGGTGGAAGAATTAGCTACCACAGGAACCTGTGATACAGGGACCCTGTATGCCAGGGACCTGAAAATCAGTTCCTGGAATATGCACAGTGGGGACACCTCTTGGGAAATAAAAGGATAAATTCCATATCCTGCTTGGCTTTCGAACATCTTGCCTGTTTGTTTCAGTTTTGGGAAGAACCCCAAAATATTGATCAACTAAAGTTTACCTTGTCTGCATATAATATATCAGTGATTGCTGGTGGTAATAACAATTGTACAATCAAAAAATACAGAAAAAACATTACCCTTTCAAACAGGATAGATATTCAGCCACTCAAAAAAACCCAAAACAAATAGGAAGCAGCAACAATTTTCAACTCTTCCCAACTCCTCCCTCCTTACTGAGAGCTCCTTAAGAAAGCCAACACTGAAAATTGATTCTCTTAAAATGTTTTAAGGGAAAGCTGGTTTCCACAAGCAGATACTTATACTTCTGAATGTGAGCAAATTGCTCTATAAGGAAGAACGTATATTTTAATATAAACATTGTTTTGAATGAGAAAAAGATTTTATGATAGGGTCAGTCTGGTTGGAAGGGATTTCAGGACGTCTCTAGTCCAACCTCCTGATAAAATTAGGGTTGAAACTAATTCAGACCAGGTGTCTCAGGGAATTCTTCAGTTGCATATCAAAAATCTCCAAGGACAAAGACTTCACAATGTCTCTGGAAAATTTGTCCTTGGTGATTTTTGGTTTTTTCTACCAAGGCAGAACCTCCCCCACTTCAGGTAATGACCATTGCCACATTAGTTCACCATGCACATTAAAGAATACAAATGAATGCAATACATGCAATGGCCACTAATGTGCTTTGCTTTGGCACCTTGCTGTTACGTAAGATACTGGAGGGAAGACACCTTTTGGTGGCTGGGATGAATCATAGTGGCCATGACTGTAGATATAAGTGAGACTGTTATTCTGGAATCACAATAACACCTCAATTTTCCCACTGAAACTTCCGTACAAGAAGCAATCAGTCCCAGCTTGCTTAATTTTGAAATCTGATAGTACCACAGACCAGGATTTTTGACTGTCAGTTCTGCTAAGCCTTTACATAAGAAAGGTTGCTATATTTTGCACGTAAATCAATATAAACCCACAGTACAAATCTCCCAGACAACTTTGAGATTTGCAAGTTGCTAGGAACAGCCTTTTATCTTCCTCTCTGCAGTCTCATGTTGGTTAGACAAGAAAAGCTTTAAAGACTTCAAATATGGACTTTGGAGAAAGGTACAGACATGCATTTCTTGTTGCTTTTTCTTCCTTTTAACTTAGAAAGAACAACTTTCCAGAATTAAAATGTCAACGATATTGACTACCCTAAATAGTTACAATTTTTTCCTAAAGAAAGTGGTATTTTTGCCCCCTTTCATATAAATACATACTACTGTAATTTCAAAATAGCTACTATTCCTTTAGGTATACATTTTGAACTAAAATAAGCATATTGATTGTACTTTCTGCAGTGAAAAAATCAGAGACAGAAAAAAATTAAAAACTGTGAAATAGCTACTGTTAAAATAAGGCCACTTACAAGCAAAATGAAAAAAAAATATATTGAGAATCTTTCCACTGTTCTTTTAAGGTGAGATTTGAAACTAAGCATCACATATTTAGGATTCAGGTGCTTCAGGTTGTGATACGGTGGATACTGCTTTCTATTGATGACCCAACTTACTCCATTGACTTATTCCACAAGTTAAAGGACAGTCAGTTTGTCCATTTTAGAGGATTCGCAGTAGGACTTGCTCTTTTCTTTTCTTCATCCTGTTTAATTCTACACGGCTTCAAGCATATTGCTACTACCTTAGTAGCTGAGCACATGCAAGTAATAAAAAGATTAGAATCTACCAAATATCTTTTTTCACATCCTTTCTCATTCTTCTAGTTGTGTCTGTAAATGAGTATGTGCAGAAAAATTGATGTCTGAGAGAGAAAGAGAAGAACACAGATTCTTTTTGTAGGTTTGTTCTTGTTATACTCATGCTGTTTGTTTTCTTATCAAGGACAAAACTGGAGCAGAAGATGGTGAGATCAGGACAGATCTTTTTGTCTAACATGTTCAACTACAAATAAAGGATCTGATTTCATATTAGCCTTTCGCACATATTATTTTATTTTGCTTTAGTCAAACAACAGTTTCAATTAGGAATTTAATGGCTTTAATATATCCTGGGGCATGGTATGGAATACCTTGATCTTAGGGACCAAATCTAGGAACTTTATTCATCTTTTTGTTTCATAAGACAACTATGTCAAGCACGGAACAGCTCTGATGTTTTTCTAGTAAACTGTGTTGTTAAGAATGAAAATAGAAAGATATTGATGAAGGACCTAAATACTGTGAACTGCAATTCATTCCACTTCCTGATAATCAGATTTGTTTTAATAAGAGTCTTGTTCTTCACTGATGGTTGTTTTCCAGAGAAGAAACACTGATGTCAAATGAGGCTGCCAGAGTTAAAAAAAAAGAAGCATTAACTGGGACCTTCCCTGTACTGATGCACTCAGGGCTGCCCAAGCAGAAGAGACACGTACAGCTGGCCTTGCTTCCCAGTGCTTGTCAAGAGACATCAATGCAAGCGGAGCAAAAGCAACACACTACATGAAACAAGGAGTCTGATTAAGGTGATACAGCAACTGGTGGAGCTGGTAGAACTTCTGAGCTCCTAGATTCTCCTACCCCCTCAGGACATCATAAAGTCACACACCAGCTCTCCCTATGGCTTTCTTGTGAAAGATGCTCAGGTAGGAAGACCTAGAAAGGACACTCAGTGTCTTCTGCACAAGCTGTTGATTTGGAAGATCGCCTCAGAACAGCATGAACCTTTTCTTCAATTTACATGACTCCCTATACTTACTTTCTTACAACTGATGGAAAGAGTTTATGGAAAAATCAGCTCTTCCTGAGCTTTAATAGATTAGTAGCAAAATTGCCAGAAGTCACATCATAAAAAAATTAGGGAAAAATAAATTACTTTTTAATATGCATGGATAACCCAAACATTAAATCACAACATAATTTGCATTCCACAGAAATAATCTCTGTATTTAGATATACAAAACTGCAGTGTTTCTTAAAGTACTAACTGAAAATCTATGTCCTATGGGAGAATATAAAAATACTTATTTAAAAATAAATTTAAATTGCATGTCTTGATGTGTGTTCCTGCTTTCCCCACTTAAAATTTATCACTTGTTTGTTTGTCTGTCTGAGGGGTAATTTGACAGGAAGAGATATAATCCCATCATATATTGTTTTGACAGAAAAACATGCTACCCAACTATGAAAAAGGATTAAAATGTTATTATCTGTCATACAGCATGCCCTTTACACAAAGTTAATCACTTTTAAGAAGGCAGACCTGCACTTCATAGCAAGGGATACAGCCAGGCAAACTTCAGCAACATCCCTCTTAGAGGAACAGATGAACAGAGCATTTCCCTGATTGTCCTCTAGCAGTGTGAGGAAAACAACATTCAAAGTTGCATGACTGCCTTGCTTTCCTTTCTTAGCTCCATCAGCACTTAGGATATGCTTTTGTTTTTCCATCAATTTTTCAGTACCAGAAGCAAGAAAAGGATGGGGCCTTTTATTTCATGTTTCCAGGCTGCCTTGTTTTTTCCAGGTGGTGTTAAAAGTAAATAAAATTGACAAGACAAGGCTAATAAGTTGAGGACTTGATGTTCTCATCTTATATTTTGAGTCTGTTACAAGTAAACCTTTAATGGCTTCTACTAACCCCATCATCATCTGTCAGCCAAGCCTAGCAAAAGTAACAAGCATTGACTGGGTTCTAGCCAAGATGAGTTTAATTTGAGAGTCAATAGTCACTGTTTTTTTTAAACTTCTGTGGAGTATTGCATGTTATTTGGCTGACCTTGGCACCTCCAGTCTCTCTTCATTCTCTTTTTCTCTTCTTCTCAATTACTTGGTATTTGTTCTGGATCTGACACTGTCTTGGTACTTCTTGGTTCTCAAACCCCAAAAGGTTTCTTTATACTTTGAAGCAATTCTGCAGCAATTCTTCATTTCTTATAAGAAGACCAGTAAATTCAAACAAACAGTTCTCGTGGTTTGGAGATGCATTACTGTAATTTTTAGTGTGGCCACTAAGGTGACTATGGAAGAAAATAACACAATCAATTTTTTCTTTTTTTAATCCACTTTTTCAAACAGCTAAAGCAATTAGAAAACTACATGCTTTTTGTTTCTTTAAAAATATGAAATGTACTGTACTAGAGATGTAAAATAGCTTGAAACTTCTGGAGTCAATCAATGTGGAAATGTGGAAATCAGAGTAGAAGAAAGGAAATGTTGCAACTTTTATGTTGCTCAGCAGGGGCTACCTGGATATGTAATTTCATATTTTATGTTATATTTTATGAGGTACATTTCAGTTACAGTAAGGAAGGCTACAAGGAATAAAAGCAGGTAATTATACCAGCATTTGCAGAAATCTACCTCTCCAAAGAAAGGAATACTAAATAAGCTTTGTTGTAACATCTGTGCACACACAATGAAGTATGAATTGTGGAAGGTGTCTTTGGAAATTTCTTCAACAGTTAAGATAACTGTGAAAGACCCAAAGAGGAATGAGCTATGCACAGAACTGTGCAGAGTTCGGGCACTGTTGGCTCTTGATCCACCTCTGACTGTTCCCTGTAAGAAAAATACCCAGCCTTCTCCTTGTCTGCTGCTACCAGTTTGCCAGTTACTAGTTACCATGCTAACTGAGGGATGCACACTTTCTTTTACCTTCTTTTTCTCTCTAGCATACTTTTAGAGGCCCTTGTTATTCTTTGCATCCCTTGTCAAGTTCAGCTCCTGATGCACCTTGGCCTTCCTGACCCCATTCCTATAGAACCAGATTGCATCCCTGTACTCTTTGCAGGATACCTGTTCCGGCTTCCATTGCCTGCACATTTTCTTCTTGCCCATTAGTTTGACCATCAAGTCTCAACTCAGCCATGCCCATCTCTCATTTTTCTTGCTTGATTTCTTACACCTTGGGATCAAGAGTTCTTGCAATCTATGGAAAGTGCCCTTAGACATCTGTCAGATCTGTCCCTGAAGGAGTATCTCAGGGATTTCTACTGACTGATTCCTTGAACAGGTGAAAATTTGCTTTCCTGAAATTCAGGATGCTGACTTTACTCTTCAAATGACCCATATCCCTCAGAACTGCAACTTCCAACATTGCAGGGTCACTGTAACCCTGGCTAGCACCAATCTTCACACCCTAGATTAGTTCACTTGCTTTAGTGACCATCATATCCAGGACTGCATCCCCTCTGGCAGGGCAGTCTATTACCTGTCTTAGTAAGTTGTGCTCCATGATTCCACGAGTCTCTTGGACTGCCTACAGCTCACAGCATTGCTCTCCCAGCTAATGTCAGGCAGGTTGAAGTCCCTGAGAAGGACGAGAGCCTGAGAGCATGATGTCTCCTGCAGCTGGAGCAAGAAGGCTTCATCAATAGGATCAGGGTAGCAGACATCAACCACAAGGTTCCCCTTGTTGCCTTGGTCTCTAAATCTTATCCATAGCCTTTTGACCTACTCAAGGCTATTCTTCAGAGACAGATCTTAACATTCCATCCATCTCTGGATGTGGTAGGGAACCCCTTACATCTCATTCCTCTCTTGTCCCTGCTGAACAGCCTGTAGCCATGGATGGCTGCACTCCAGCCATCGATGGCTACAGGTTGGTACAACATGGCTGCATTTTCCAGTGGTATAACTGTTTCAGTGTGTCAAAATCAGTCATTTCTTATGTTTAAAAATATAATGCAAAAGATTGTGACTGTCTCCTCCTGGTGCTCTAAATATCACAAATATGAGCTCTGTATGTCAGATTTTAAAAGTGCAGGGCTGCCAGGACTTCACAGCTCATGGACCAGCCCCTCCCTAATGATCAGATTTGTTTGCACACTAATTATTAAAGACCTAAATAAGCAACTAATAAGAATAGAAATATGTAGTATATAATAGGTGTCATATTACATTTGAGGGAAAAACTATTTTCCTTCTGCCTATGGTGCACTTGTGTCACACTTGTCACACTTGTGTCAAATGTTTGGTTAAAAAAAAAAAAAAGAAAAACAATCTCCCATTGGCACATGAAAAGATGCTTGAAGGGGTTTTAGCTTCAAATAAACACTGAATATCTTGAGATCTGTGATGAAATTATGGGAACTAACAATGACTGTCACATGGCAGAGACTCCAGGGCCTGTTGCTGATACATTCAGCTTTCAGATATGCAATCAGCCACGTATTGCTTCAGCACCTTCTCTTATTTTCTACTGACACCATAAGCATAACTTAGCTACATATATTCCTGCCAAAAATAACTGGCTCTTAGGCAGGGTTTTTCTTTTCTAAAAGTGCTTTTGAGGCTGATTTTTTTTTTAAATACTGCTAATAGAAAATTTAGAAAAATAAGACTGGTTGCTTTGAAAGGCTGGACTGCACCTGGGATTTTTTAGACTTCCAGTCTCCTTGTATAAACGTAAGTAAGAGCTGAGGGGGTCCTATCCCTGTAATACAACCACCTATATTAAACTTCAGATCAAGGAATAAGAGCTTTTTTTTTGCTCTGAGGCAGGGTGTCTAGAGAGTTTGTGTCATAACATGGGCATCCCATCTTCCTCAGACAATTGTGCAGGGCACATGGAGATATCGAGCATCCTGGGAAGACTGCTGCAAAACTGGGGTAGATGCCAGGTTCCTAGAATAGCCTACCATCAATCCAGAGAGTCTCTGGAAGACTGTGCTGGCCCCAAGATATCATGAGTTAAGCATTTTAGGCTTCACTAATTAGCACTTGCTCTAATTTTACTCTAGGGTTTCATTTTTGCTGGAAGTAATGGCAGCTGCTCCCTCTCCAGTGGAGCCTTCAATCTTGTGGAGAAAAATTTCACTATAAAAGGAGAGAGACATTTGGTCTGCTACCAGTGCAAAACCTTAGCTCTTTGTGAGGAACTGGAGCACAGGATATTACATGAATTAACCATGGCTATCAATTCTGCTTGATCACCAAGGAGGCAATGGTCAGCCCTTGACCCTGGGGAAATTTCGTTGCTTTTTGACTAAAGAAATACCATTTATGTACTAGTAGCTATCAGATGTAATATCAGATTGATTAATATTACACTTTCATGACATGTTGCATAAATTTGGAACCAGCATTGAACCATGTAGCCATAAATGTTTATAAAGGTGTCACTAATATGCCTTGAACAATGAGACACAATGCTAACAGGAATAGTAGTGCCAAAATAATGTTTACAATATGCAGTACTTTGGCACAAGTCTACCATAAATTTGATGTAGAAAGTAAAATTTTACATTGAGTGTACTCACATCATAGATGAATTTGAAGTTTCATAAAAACACATTATATTTGAGAAATTAGATAAAAATTAGCAGAACTTGCAATAAAAAATGACTTGTAATAATTGCTATAAGTCTTGGCTTGGCTATAAAATAGAGTCATAAAAACCTAAAGCTACTTAATGCAGTGTCTCTTACATATCGAGAAATGTATTGAGTCACACACAGCAAAGCAGTAGTGAATTAGTCAGTAGTGAGCAGTCAAGGAATTGGATAAATATTTGACTCCCCAGGAAACAGTACAATACTCCCTAGGAATCTAACTTATGTTAGATAAAAAAAGAAACGCCCTCAGGGAAATTTAGGGAAACCTAAGGAAAGTTAAAACTGAGCAATGCAGTAGCAGAATACATTCAGAAAAGCTTCTGGAATGATGAAATGAAATTGTATAAGATTATCACGTATTTTAGATTCACTGTATACTGGTATCATTGTAGGGACCTCAGGAAAAAACCACTTAGAAACATTAATGCTCACACGTTAACAAATGCAAAGAAGATCCCTATAGAGTCATGCACACCTCATAAATCTTTGGGATGGTCAAATTTTCTTTGAAGATTGTCTTGCACACTAGCCAAGGTATTTGAAAAAATGTGTAATGAAAACAGTTTAAAAGAGGGGAACTGAAATAAGAAGATATGAAAATGTCTGTGTATGAGAGGAATTAGCAGATGAATAGGAGGAGGGATGTGTCACAGAAATGCCTCACATACTGTGCTCATTAATTGGCACATATGACAAAAGTCATAGGCTAAATACAGAACTTGGGAAGAAACTTCAAAGGACAAATTTTCCATAAATAGATTTCTTTTCTCCTCTTTATAAGACCTCTCTATATTGACTATTCTTGGAAAAAGACAGTCTTCTGAAGAGAAGGATGGACGCATATGAATATTTCTACCTTCCTAGAAGAGGAAAAAGCTACAAGAGCTAAAACATGCTCACCACAAGAACTGGTTTAAGAATTCCATTAATGCCCCATGATCTGGCTCAGCCCATTACAGGGAGCACAGATGGAAGTTCAGATGTGTATTAAAGCTCCTTCTGCACATTACAATGCCTTCCCAGCATCTTTAATGAAACTCCTCTTGAGAGATGAACATTAAGCTATGTTCCTTCTGGCCTGTTCTTCATCAGAAGTAAATTTCTGCCCTCAGACTGTATTAATGACTCTGCTGATGACACAGGAGATGAAACAAAGCACAGCTCATTCCACAAAACCAGCATTTATTTTTCTAGGCTAGGAGAAACATATTAAAATGGGCGATGACAGCTAGTTGTGTTAGAAAATTAATGATTCAAGGCTCAAAGTACTGATTGCATATCCATAAGAGGTTTCATGTTCAAAGGGGGAACATTTGATTGAACTGAGTTTATATTTAGAAAGACAGGATCTGTTCCTTTCAAGCCCTATGTTAGATTTGGATTAGTTTCTTTTAAAAGCATTGCACATTTCCTTAATTTTTTTTCTGCCACACTTGGCGTACTTTTGTATATCACTCTACAAGAAATCAAAACAACTCTTAACATTTAAAAGGCAAAAAATATTTGGTTTAAGTCCTGACTGAACAAACTGGACTATCAATAGTTGGAAATCTTGCTTTCCCCTATTTTAAACTGAATTGAAAACAACCGAATTCTTTATGAACCTCTGTGTATGTGTTTTGGTGTTTGCAGTAAGAATGGCATTCTGGGCATGCCCACCTTTTCCTTTCTTGCAGCAATCCTCCAGTAATGGGCAACTCAGTACACTAGACCTTCTCACTATGGAGAAGATCGGTAATTGCCTATAAAATGTGTCATAATTCCCCTTGTCTAAGTCAAAGGTGCTTTTAAAAATGAACAACTGTATCTGCAGTTTGATTACAACAGAAGGAAGACAATTAAAACAGTGAAAATTCATTAATCAATTCAGTCACCTTTTTTTTTTTTTCTGGCATCTTGCACTGCAGCTCAGTATTACTGCATCTGATAAAGCCCCAGGAATGTTTCAGACCTCAGGTGTGCAGCTAACAGAGATTCCCACCATAAAGCCCCTTGGACATAATTAAAAAGTTAGTTGACCAGATGCTCGAAACAAGGTGTAATGGGTTTGTCAGCTTTGTCATATGCTGTCACCTGAAGGAGTGTCAAGTTAATCTTGAGCACATGTATGGGGAGAGGAGGTGAAGGTTTCTGCTGGTCTGAAAATAAAAACTTCAAACAGCTAACTGTTACACAGCTTTGGGTGCAAACTTTCTCACATTATTTTGAAGCATGCTTAGTCCTCCCAAATAAAGAAAATCCAGAACATTCAACAGTCTCACCAGTGACAAAGAAAGGAAAACCAAAACCATGTAAGCTCGCTGGAAAATAGTCACATGATAACTCTAATGCTAAAGAGTTCTTTCAAGTAGCTTAGCCATACAGCCCTGTATTCCTGCTCTTTAGTCTCAAATGCCTCAGGATAAAAAAGTAATGGCCATTACTACAGAGTGATCTCATTATGCTTGATAGCTCCCAGTGTATGGTTGTTCTAGTGCTTTGTTCAAATACTATTGAATTGTTATAATATTTGAGCACCTACTGTTCCATGTAGAAGGAGTTTCACAATTATTCTGCTTAACTTTTCATTCCCAGTCTGCCTTTTGTTGCCTGTGTGTTGTTTGTTCTTGTGCTGACATCATCCTTGGACAGAATATCTCCTCTTCCTTCCTGAAGTTTATGTGAATCCTAACTACCTCCATAAACTAAATTATATGGCAGAATCCTGAGAGTATTTCCAAAATGCTCAAATCAATGCTGAATAGAGATAACCAAGACAGTTTAATGTGCTATTTGAGTGCCAAAAGCAGCACAGCAGCCTCCCTTGGCTCAGGAGGATAAATTAACCCAAATGAAGAATGACAGTGACAGAGTATTTTTATGTAGCTGCATACAGTACTTTAAAACCATATGAAGAAAGAGCGATCATATAGTGCAAAACCTATCCAAGATTGCGCCACCGGAATCAAGTCACAACATTGATTCTTTCTTCACATTTACAGGGAAATGCACATTCATACCATGCCTTGTTGTAGCTCTTTAGTAAGAAATCCTGCTTGGCACATGTGGTTGATCAAACCAATCTGGTGCATGGAACAGACACAAGCTGTCACATGGCATAGCAGCCCTGCATCATGTTCTTGGGATCCACTTTTCACATAAGCAGTGTGCTAAGTGCACATCTACATAAGAACAGCAGCTACAGACACACACTGCCCACATGGCCTAATATGCCAGGTGAGTCACCTCATCATGTCATCCTGCACAAAAAACCTGCACAGGTTAAAGACCTTCAGATTATTTCAATACTTTTTAAGCCCTGTAAAAGAAACTAGAGAGCTCCAGGAACTAGTTCTTGAACAAGATTTTCCACAGGAAGGGGTAGATATGTTTTGGTAACTACTGTTAACACACAGAGATGGGTCCTTTTTATAAGCCATTGTCTTCTCCTTATTCATCCTGGCAACCAAACCAAGTAGAGCTCAGCATTCCCACTGAGAGAACATCAACTGTCCCCAGGGTAACAACAAGGTTAGGATGCAAATTAGCTGGCACTAGAGCTAAATATTTTAGACAAAATAAAAGATGAGTTTCCTATTTCTGAAATATTGAGGGAAATTGATACAAAAAATCAGAAATTTCAAATATTAAACTTCTTCATCTGTGTCTAGAGGTGTGGGGAATATTTCCTGAAACTTGTGCTTCTTTTTGCCTGCCTACAGTGGAAACTACAAAGATTTGTCTGCATGCTGAGGAACAAACAGAAGGGATGCAGAGTGAAGCAGAGCTGTGCCATGAATTCTACAAAGGTTTTTATTTTATTCAAAGACACACATCTTGGAATCCCTAATCAGCTTGTCCCTCCAGAAACTTGTCACAGAAGGCAGTAATAAATGATTCAGGCATTCACTCAGTCATTCACTTCATAAGTCCCACTGAGTTCCACATACCTAGAGACTGCTATGAATGTACACAAGACTGAAAATACAACTGAGTTATGTAACAAACTAATCATACAGGAGATGTCCTGTAGAATGGTAATAGCAGTGATAAAATTGTTCAAGGAAAAGAATGTAATTCAGTATGATTCTAAAGAAATAAACCCTTGTTATCAATGTGACCAAAACCTTGAGAAAACTATAAAACATATTAACATTCCTCTATGGGATTCTCCATCTGTCAAGAAACTTCAAAGAACACACACAAACTGCAACACATTCACATTCTGCTTTATCATATGTAATCTCCATATCCACAGACAGCAGTACGTGTTTGATGGCAATACATACATGTTTCAAGGTCAGAAGTGTTCTGAGCTAATAAATCAAAATTAGGAGGAATATTTTCAAATCAAAATGTATTTGGAACTTTGCCATGGGGCAGAGCCTGCTGAAGTACCCACTGATATCCTCGCTCTTAAATAAAAACCATAGAGTATAACTGACTTGCATTTAGCAACTGTCTAGCTGTTAGGGAATGCAAGGTTCGAAGTGACATCCTGTTTTATTAGAGTTCACTTTATTTGAATATTGCTATCACTGGACCAATCAAATATATGTGGTAGCTTTAATTAGTATCTTTGGACTTCAAAAAATATTTAGTAGGTTTCCATAAATCTCTGGAATTTGATTTTTAAGATCACACACCTTTCCCAGCACTTCAACAAAACAACATCAGATTGCCACAAGAGCAGTTTTATGTAGTAACTAAAGATGGCTGAGGTGCATAGAGTTCAGTGACAAGTGTTCATTAGCAGTAAAGCTCATTCAGGAGCTATCTACCTCTTGTTCAGTTGAATATGCATATATTCCACACACCTGAATTAAATACACAACTGTATATTTCTGCCCATGTTCACTTACACATATAAAAAATAAAAAATGGCAACATGGTGATAGAATTTTAGAGGAAAGGGAGATATTTACATGACAGATGTTTTTTAAACTTTTTCCTGGGTAAAAATAAAAATACACCCTGGATCAGCTGAGATTCAAATCCATTTTGTGATTGTGGATCACAGTTTGTATAGTATTTATAAAGAGAGATCAATACCATCACAATAGCATCTTTATTATGAAGATATTCAATAGTTTTATTTTTCTATCACTTTAAAAGGGATTATGGAGACAATCTTATTTCTAAGTAGATAAACAAAACAGTACATTTTCCTTTCACTTCTGAAGAACACATATCCTGAGTCTTATAGATTGTCAAGATTAAAATCTTTAGTGAGATCCTTTTAAAAATGTTTTTAAAACATTTGCATTGTGCGGCCTTGGATTACGAAACTCTGCACCTGTTCCTATGAGTAGACAGCTCTCAAGATTTTTCAAAAGAATCAGCATGAAGATAACTTCTCACAGTAATATCCGACCTCAGAATTAACTCACTTGACTTTTGTTTTCCATACACTTCCCCATGTATTTGTTCTGTCTGCTAGGAGGATTTTAAATATGCCAGCAACACTACATACAATACAACATTGGGACTGCTGGACAAGCTGAGCAATAAAAGGGAAATGAGATTTTCAGTAGTTGCACCATTTACTTTTATTATAAAACAGAGAGGCATTACCAGGCTACGTGCTATAAACTCAGATATTGAGAGATTTCTGGGCATGTCTCCATGCTGTGCACCTCCACCAGAAAACTGTAGTTTCAATTCTCATTTGCAATGTCAAGTGATTGTATAAATTAACATTGCACAGACTGGTATGAGTATCTGCTGAGTTTGTGACTAGAGTAACAGCTAAAAAGACTGGTTTTAACAAAAGTAACAGTAAATCTGCAGAAGACTTCATGTCATAAGTTCATTGATCAGGAGTGCAAGAGAGGAAAACAAAAATTCCCTAAATATTTGAGCAAACCTAAAATTCTTATACCAGTTATGGAACAATCGAACAACCTGACAGAAATCAGAATTAAACCCATGCTCCTGCATATGAGTCATATACAACAATAAGGCATCAAAGCAGCACTTACAGCTGGAGAATATCAGAGGACACGAGTGTTCATCCATGGGGAAGTTGTGCAGCTGCAGCTGGCACTCCGCGTTGATGGTAAGCCTATGAAGAAACCAAGGGTCTGTTACCATGTGCCAGTACAGGGAACAGCCAGAGGATGAGGCAGGATAACCTTAAGCATCATGAAAGAGTACTTTGACATCCACGAGTAAGGCCTGAAAGGAAAGAACTGTATTTGCAGATTGTTTGTTGGCTATTTTAGCCTGATCCAAAACAATGATAATTATGTAAAATAATTTCAGACATATCATCAAGTGTTTCTTGATCCCAGGAAATCTGTGCATGTTTTTCTCTAGACAATTCATCATCGAAGGTTCTGGCATGAAAACAGCTATTCTTTACAAAAATAATAGGAAATATGGTTTGTGTGGTATGTAATTCCACAAAATTAAAACCTCAGAGGGAATCTTGCAAGAAATATTCTCCATATTTGTAGTGTGAATTTAAAATTCTTTCACTCTCTTCAGGCCGTCTCTCCAAAACTTAGTAAATCTCTATATGTCATTCTATATTGTGTAGATGCAACAAACAGATCAGCAGAAACATCTTCATCCCTACTTGAATGCTGGTTTTACATGACATTCCTAACATAAAGTATATTATGAACTGAGTCAATTTTAAAATTACTAATATAAATCAGTAATCTTCAGTCTAATAGCTTACAAAATGAATGTATTTACTCAGGGAAACTGAATTAAGTTCTAGGTTTTTGTACAGTCTTTTAAAAGAAATACTACATAATTTCATGACAATTCATGCATGTGGGTTATGTGAGTTTTTCCTTTTGGAAACCAAATAAAAAGATAAAAAACTCGATGGGGAAAGGTTTATATCTCACATATAGGATGGCACAGAGAAAAACTCTGTCTTCGAAAAGGTCACCTGTGAGGAATTCAAGAGCCTTATTGCACTGACACTAGAAGAGGATTTGCAGCGTTGCAGCAGGAAGGCATTCAGACCCTACAGGGGGAAGGGAAGAAGATGGAAATGTATGGAGCATGACTGAACCTTGTACACTTTTTCCTGGACACACAACACCCATCAACACCTGACAGCACCAGGGCATACAGTAGCTACCTCTTCCATGTCATACCAATTCTGACACTTAGGTCAGTTAAATGGGGTTTGAATTACAGTGTTAACAGTAAGCAATGATCATTCTAACAGCTTTTCCTGTGTAAAAAGGAGGTTGACGTGAGTGATCAAAAAGGATTCAAAACATCTTTCACAAAGTAGAAACGCTCATTCCAATGGGTCAAGTATTAACTTACTTTTAGCTAGTTTAGACAAATTTTGTAGTCCATTCCACAAATAGTTTCTTTAGTGAGATGTATGCAAGTCTAACTAATCTTAGATAGATACTTAACTTGGCCTGAAACACTGAAACAGAATTTAACAGAAAAAAACCCAACAAAACACCTAACCAAAACCCCCTCAGAAACAACCCCAATAACCCAACCAAGAGAATATTGGAACTGACACCGTAATCCCCAAACTCTTTAGCTAAAGGCAACTGAAATAAGCAAGAGCTCTTCACAGTAGAGCAAGCCTAAGCAGGAAAAGACACTAAAAATATCAATAGCTTTTCCAGATGTTTATTTCCTTTCTTATTGTTTGCCAAAGACCGTGTATTGGACCCCAAAGCAGTTGCAAGCATGATTAGCCCTCTCAGGTGCCCCAGGAAGAAAATGTAGTGTGAAAGGCAGGTCTCTGAAACAGTTTCCCTTGTGGAACATGGCTTATGGCAAAACTCCCTTCTGAACAACTCATCTCTTCCACAAGTAAACACATATTTTGATTTCCACAGGCTTTTTTAAATGCAAATATATACAGTATTTCTAATACCATATAGTTGATTTTATCACAAAGATTAGAAAACTGTAAAAGCCTTTCCTCCAGCAATTCACCCCTGTGATGAGATGTCACAGACTATCTTTCTGCATGACTTGTTTGAAGAATCGAGTATTGGCACTAGCATGAATCAAGAAATGCTTTATCCAGCCCTGTATCTAAGTCTGATCAGAAAGGCTTTTGACAGGTTTTATGGCACTACATAGTCCTGATTTTATTACAAGCACTAAAAAGCCCAGCTCGTACAACTTAGACAGATTTATTGCCTATTTCTCAAGGTTTCTTTCTTAGAAAGAGGTAGCACAGGCAATCCAGCATTTCAGTAGCTCTGAAAGCAGCAAGTAGTAGCTGCAAAGCTAATACCACCAGTAGAAGCAAAGAGAGAGAAATATAGCTCTTGGCTTAAGCTATAGTCCTGCTTTCAAACAGAGACAGAGGCACACAGATGTTCGCAGAAGGGGTGCAGAGCCAAAGAGGGTGGGCCCCCTCTGGGGTCCTCTTTTATTTGGGAAAGGAAAGGGGAGAACTGGGGGGTGGACCTGGGGTGACTGGCCAACCAGACACTGCTCTAGAGTTTAGAGTTTCTTTCAGTTTTGCCTGCGCTTGGAACAAAGGAGTTCAGAGCACATGGCAGTGACAAGTCCTGACTTGTTTCGGGGAGGGGGAAGCGCAGCTCAGAGCAGGCGGCAACAGAAAGACAAGACTTTGTTTTCTAAACCTGGATGTACTTATGCCTGAATAATTAAATATGTGTAAAGCATGGCCAGGTAAGCATTGGGAAGAAAACAGCCGAGGAGAGCAAAGATATTGCTGAAAATTACTACTAATACACCAGAAGTGGGAGAAGCCTTCAGACCTGCACCTTGCCAAGTGCTCACCTGAGGGTGTACAAGATCTTGCCATCATTCCATATGCGGAGGAGCTGGTTGGGGGTGGTGATCCAGTGAGCCTCTGCTGTCTTTGAGTTACGAAATATTGTGTCTGGGATCCAGATCAAGCCAACCATGTTGCTGTTCAGAGTCAGTATTTTCATGGTGCTGTTGAAGCGAAGACGGCTGTCTGTCCACGTCTGGGCAAAAAATATATCAATTTGATATTCCTGCAAAGAAAGCATGATAGATCAATGGAAATCAGTTCCACACTTCACACTATTTGTTGTTTGATTTGGTCTGTTCTGGTGCAGAACAACAGCGTATGTTCTGGCCAATGGAGCTATGTTTTCTTTTTTTTACTGCCTTAGGAATTTTTTCTCCATTTTCTTCACCCTTATAATTTTATGTCTATCTGCTTAATGAAACATGCCAAACATCTCACTTCCAATGCCATAACAATTTCGGCATTAGCACATTCTTTTTCATTGTATCTGAAAAGTCACAGCTAGAAGGTATAATTTACAGAGGCTTCCTTGTCATAGTTCAGATAAGAGCCATGAAAGATGAACAGGACCAAAACACATAAGCTAGAGAAAGGTAAATTCCCCTGATTATAGCAATGCTTTTTAGGGAGGAAGTTGAGTAAATTCAATAAATTAATTTTTCCTTTGATACCAATTGTTCAGCCACTCTTTTTTGGGCCATGCTTCAGCAGAATGAAAAGGCAGGTTTGTGCTTGTTTACAGACACCTCATGCACCCCTGCTGCTGAACTGAACAGTCATCCCTGAATAAGCTAATACCTTAATTTATATGAAATTTTTCCTTCCATTTACTCCATGTTTTACTACTCTGTTTCTGTAGGTAAGCCATCATTGTACAAAAAAAAAGCAGAAATTAAAATACACATGGACAGACAGAAAAAGTTATATAGGTGAACATATAAACACGCTGATTTATGCATTTAAGACCCCTTGGAAGAAACTGTATTCTAATCCTGTATTTGAATTGTGAATTCAAGCCAGCAGAGGCTGGAAAAGGTCATGTTTGGTTTGCTTGTGTTCCTCTTCCTTTTTTCAGACGGCTCTCTTTTTGAACCTCAGGGCAACAGTCATCTGATTCTGTCATACAATATGCTCTCAGTATCACAGGTCTGGCTGCATCCATGACAGCTATGACGTTTGCTGATGTAGCACAAAGTGTATGCTCTGCAACAGAGGCTAACACAGGGGTTGGGAATACTCAAAGGAAAACATCTCTTTAGGACCCCTGGTGGATGTGCTCCTGATATATCAGAACAAAGGAGAATTAGGGCTATGTGGAAAGTCTGGTATGTCTTTGACAACTCTGAACTTGTTTTTATTTAATTTTATTCTGTCTGTTGTTTCAATACAGTAGTATTGTATTTTTTTCTTTATAGACGGTCATAGAATTGAGGACAGTGTTTTTGCTAAAAGCCACCTGCTTCTCCTGTGCTATTACATTTTTGGCAGGCCATCCGTTCAAAGCTGATGTTATAACACCAGGAAACCTAATTCACTGGCACTGTAATCCAAGTCCAAAACGCACTCTGGGCCTCTCGTCTCTCGATGGTAAATGATCGAAAGGTGTGTAGGTGGTGCTAGCACGTATCCAAACACCAGGTAATAGATCACCTCAGGAATTAAAGTCTAGCCACCAAAGGCATTAAGGACCATTTTCCTCCATTGCTTATGTCACTACCATTTCTCATTATATTATTAGCTTTATTTTCTCAGGGAAGATGATAGATTTGAATCTGAAGAGACTTTTCTTTCGTATCGATGATATCTCCACACATCTGAAGGACATAATGTAATGTACACAGTGTACCTCTATTATTCAAAAAGAACATCCTTAATGCACCAGGTTTTAGATGGCAGAGCACTGATCTTCTTTCTTTACAGTCAATTGCATTTTAGCCTTCGAAAGTCTAGTGATAAGTGTTTGGCACATTCAGCTTCTGTAGAGAGGAATATGCCAGACATGTCTGTGGGTTTCTCCAAATGCTGAGTGAGTAGAGTTGCTTTTTCTAGCCCACATGTGAGAATCTGTATTTATAGAACCAAAGACCATTTGTATACAGCTGGCTAATGACAGTGCTGTCTTTTCACAGGACAAGTTTTTTGCATGATATTCATATTTGAGCTTATTTTATATGAATGCTTCATTTTGACTAAATTTAGGAGTAACCATAATTCCTTTCTAGTATATCATGCATATTTAATGATTTTTAGGATTTAAGATATTCTGTATTTCTAAGAAAAGAAAGACCCTGAGCTCCTTAATACATTACCCTGAGAAGGTACTGCAGCTAGATCTGAGCAAAATGGTCCCCAGGAGCAGTATAAATATAACATTGTGGTTTCTATTCCAGAATAGAAACTGTTCTGGCTGAGAAGTGGATTACATTTGCCTAGAAACAGGGTCATGGTAATACCACTGCCCAGCTCCCACTTTGCATCTTCTGTATTTATTACTGCAACTAGAACGTGCCACCAATGATCATTATTCAAAATACCTGTACAATTGGCCTCTCTATTTGCCTTAATAAAAAAATTTCTACTCAAATTAAATGGTTCCCAGATCCTCTGAGTTAATTAGTTCTGAAAAAAACTGCATTTTTCTTTTGGCAAACTGAGATGATAAAAAACAAAGCAACATTTTTAAAGGAAAAGTCATTAAAGTTGGTTGACATTAGTTGCATTGACTTTTTAAACACTTTTCACCATTTTTTTTTGTTTAAAGTAGTTACAGTGTTCAGTCAGAATATAAAAAACAACCAAAAAAAATTTCCCAGTAAAAATAAACACACATTTTCATTTGATATCTGAATTGACATTCTTACCATTAATCCCTTTTAGATGTGAATGTTATATCAGTACATCCTTTACATTAATCTCTGAAACTTCTTCAGTCTTTAATCAAGCAGATAATGGAGTAGATATTTATATAGTCCCTCTACCACGAAGGGGACAGAGGTCACTTTTGGAACTGGCACTCAGTTCTTCACATCTAATGGTTCTAAGTCTATGCATATTTCAGAAAAATTACCTCTATCTTCACTGACAACAGATACTCCATTCCCAGTGAAGTCAACAGCTTCCATACGCTGTTTTGCACAAAGCTGGTACAGTGATCTCCAGCACACAGCATCCAGCTAGAAACTGCCAGAAGAAAGGTTTCTATGTTGGTTTTACAGAGAGGTCAATATCATGTAATATAAGAAAGTAATACTCTTCATTTGCTAGCTAATACCTGCCATTTTAGAACTTTATGAAATGTAGCAATTGCCCTTAGAGTTCAGGCAGGACATCAGGTTTCAGTGATGTGATGCCTCACATGAAGCAGCATCCTGGAACTCTAACAATACTCTTTATGTTCTGCTCTACCACTGCACCAGTATTTTGTTAATAACCTTCCAATTCTTCCTTTTCCTTTTATTTTTTTTTTTTTTTGGCAGCAACTATTGACTACTACAATGAACAAAGGAAGAAGTGAAAAACAACAAAATTTTACAGAAGACTTCTTCCCAGCAGCACAAAGGTAAAACATGTTCTACATGAAATGCCAAGGTCATGTACAGTAATGTGTTCTGTCACTAAATTTTCTTGTCTTAATCGCACCTGGTTTGCCAAAACAGACTCAAGATTTTTCCTACTTTTACCACATATTCACACAGTGCCTGGATGCATTAACTGAAGCTACACTCCAGAGCAGCCAAACTTTGAAAAAAGCATTCTCCTTGAGAAAAAGAGATAACCCTAACAGGAGAAATAGGTCTACATGTTAACATGAAGAGAAATTCTAGGGAAATCTTCTTTCCTTTAGTACAGAGACATATTTCTGAAATAGTATTAAATTTTACTGATGAGAAATTCATTATAAACGTGAAAAGACTGATAGAAGTATAATTTATTATCAGTTTTAATAGATTTCATTTTGTTTGGTTTTAAAGGTAAATTCATGAACAGCTACGTGTTAAATTCCCCACTCTTAAAAACTTCACTGAAGTGAAAACTGTTTGAGGATTCTACAATCTGTTCAAATCTGATTACATAAGGACATTATTTTTTATAAAAGAAATAATTTTAAGAAATTACAAATAATATGAGAATGTTTGCTAGCTGAAGACTCCTGACATATACAAATACTCATCTGAATCTATAACCACACAACACTAGACCTTTTAGGAAATACAAGATTATCAACATTTTTTATTCTGTCTGGAAAGAGTAATGTTTTCCAGTAAAACTAAATCAGTTTATTTGTATTTTTTTTGATCATATGAAAATATAAAGTCTCATTTCAGGCAGCTACAGTGTACCTTTGTGTGAAATGTCTTTTTTTTCTTTTTTACTCTCCAATGATGAATAGCTACTTATGACCAAAGAATTTTTCATCAGTACTTTTTTGCAAATTAATCTTAAATGAATGCATTATCTTATACATTTCATCATGTAAAGAGACAGATTGTTCTACTTGCAAGACTTCTGGTTGCAAGAAACACCCAGTATCATCTGAAAATTATAAGTGACATTGTGTCACAGAAATCCTTTGTATTGCCTCCTATGAGGCTACCTTTGAAAATGGGATTGTAAATTGACACCTGACAATGCTCACATAGCTTCCAAAAGTAACTCCTAAAAGAAAGAAGACATATTATGGTCCTTTTACCTGCGCAGTATGCAAGTAATTATCTCAGGTAGAAAATTTCTTTCCATTCAAATTTTATAAGTTCTCCTTTAAATCTGAAACATTGGCTGAGAGAAATGACTGAATGGGATGAGGAAAATTAGGTGGTATTTTTCTTTTATATGGTTGTGTAGAGAACAAGAAGCTAAAGACAATTTTACTTCCTTAATTTCCACTGATTTGTGGACAGGAGATGTAACCCAGATTTAGCAACAGTATTACCTGTAAATAGCTGTACATAGTCAAGGTTCCAACTACTTGATTTTAGCTTTTGGTTTTTTTTACATCTTCAAATATTCCTATTGTGGTTTCATTAGTGCTTTGAAAATAATCAAGAGTCAGCACTGAACTATTTGCCTTCCACTGTGAAGGAATAATTAATGATTGGGAACACCTTGAAAATGCCATTGTCTAGGTCATCTGTAGTCACAGAGAAAAATACATGCTTTTCAACCAAGTTTTTAGTTGTTTTCTCAGTTAAAAGAGTAGCTAACCTGTTATTGGCAATACATGGAGCTTTTCTCCTATCCTAATGTCTCATTTTAACTGTAAATTAATCCTGAAAAATATTATTTAATTGGCTGTTACAGTCAGGTAACGGATGTGAATGACTACAGATATAGTATGGTATTCCTTTGTCGCTTCTGCTACAGCCTCCTCATTTTCTGCATTTTCAAAATTCTCCATGACAACAGTAACAAAAAAAGTCAAGAGTCCTGTCCTTAGAAAAACTGCAAGAATTTCTTGCATGATACTTTTCAGGTTTTTACTATTGCCTACCAGGCTTTATTTTTTTTTTTTTTTTTAATTGTAGAACCTATATCTTGATTGGTGATGGAGTGAGACTGTAACTGATTAAAGCTGTTACTAGCATTTGTGTGAGGCTGGTACTTGATCAACTGAAAATAGCTACATAATTAGGGTCCAGTTTAGGTTCTGATAATGCTGTGCCTCCCCACACCCTTGTATAACATGCCAGCACACCACAACACACCACAACCACTGTCTGCGTAAGCTTGGAACTAGTCTAATAAACTGCGTCAGGGATAAAATCTCCTTTAGTTTCCAAAAGGCTGGACTTCACCGAAGTGGGAAATCCTATTTGTAATTCTGAAACTGTTCTGGAAGTAAGTATTAAATTTTGCTTTTATATTTCAGTCCAAACCATCCAGTAAGAAGCATGCTTAAAAAATGAGTAATTGTAGAACCCGTTACACGCAAACAGTGTCATAGAAATGATAAGCATTACGGTTTAAAAGGGAATATGGGATGGGGCTCTTCAGGGAAACAGGGGACAAATGGTAACAAATCTCTAAAGACTGGGAGTCTCCTCTTTAATGCACTCAGCCATAAACCACAGGTGAACACACCCAGAAATGTTCCTTCTTTTTGCCCTTATCATGCTTGGATTAGAAGTACAAAGAGAAGGCTTTGAGAGACTGTGTTTTAGTAGAAAATGCCCCAAATATTAAAGCAACACTCATGATGTTTGCTTAGTCTGAAATTTGATGCACTTGGGAACACTAAAAGTGGGTAAGCTCTTCAGAGTTTGAAGGTCATTTTCAATAAAAGAATATTTTTTCCAGCCCAGCTTGACACTAAAAGGAAATTTCAATCAACATCTGAATTGTCAAAATTATCATGCAAAGGGCAGTCTTGTTGATTCAGCTGCCAATTTAGTTGTGTGACAAATGAGTGAAAGAGGAAATGCTCCCTGAAATATGGGATGAGCCGTTCCCTCTTTCTGAACCAGTACATTTACATGTCTGATATCAAAACACTGAGAATAATTTTCTTGAGCACAGCCCACCTTTAGATTCCCTGATTTATCACATCTTACCCTGGGCTAGAATGAGGAGAGAATTGTCCTCTGTCCAGCGGAACATCTTATGAACAGATTTCTGATAATTTGAAGAGCTACCTTGATCATACCTATTTTTGGTATTGATGGAAATAAGTAGTTCCACAGCAACTGCTGCATGATGTGTGCTGACTGTTCATCAGATGCATGCTGTATAGATTATGAAAAGTCAGGAACTGTAGTGATTTCAGGAGACCTCTAGAAGGCTTAAAATGTTAAGTCTTAATGTTAACCTTAGTACTACTGCTTGACAGCTACTGCTTGGGTTTGCACCCTGTGTGCTACTTGCATTCTAATTTCAAAAACTGGTAAAAACCTCTCAGATATCCTGTGGAAAGAAACTGAAAGTAGTAGAATGGTCTACCAATGGAAGCTCACACTCTCATTTTGTGGAATTAATGCAGAAAGAAATAAATTAAATCTGCTGGAGACAACACAGTAAAATAAAGAGTGTCTTTCATATGCAGTGTACATTCAGAACTCTTGTAGTATCAAGACTAACACAAGCCTTCTGTGAGGACAATAACTCTCACACAAGTCCTGAAAGTTTGCCTTGCTTTCAGCAGAGCTTGGGATGAGTGGAGTAGCACCATTAGAGCTGCCTGTAACTTTTCCTGAAGTATCTCTGCCAGGCTGGAGCTTCATGTTTCCAGAGGCTTCCCAGGAGCTAAATGGGGGTGTATTTGCTTCACACTACATACAATACTGGGTTTGTTGCCTAAGAGACAGCATAACAGGGACCACCTTCCCATTCTCCACCAGTATGCTTTGTTTCCACTCTCTGTGCTCCTGCTCTCTTTCCAGCTCCTAATTACTAATAGCCTCTATTGAGAGTGGAAGAGTGGGAAACACTTTCCCACTTTTGCGGTTTTTTTTTTTCTTAATCTGAATTTATCTTTCCCATCAGTGTTAAGGCTGTACCTTCAAAAGATAATCAAAAGAAATAGATGGAAGATTATGTTTACAGCGGTAGTAAAATATATGTTTGAAAACTTTCCAAACTGTTTAATGTCTAGAAAGAAATTCAATAACTTGCTCCTTTGTGGGAATTTGTTTGATACTTTCATAATGTTATAAGTATCATGGTTCCATGGAGAAAGTACAATGAAAGAAGCAAAGTCAGCATTGAGATTGTCACCACAGATATCAGGGCTATTCAAGTTAGCAGTGTCAAAACATTTCAGCAAGCAGCACCAATCATCTCCATAGCTGAATGCTTTGAGTCAAAAAAAAAAAAGCTCTTCTCATCACTAACTCAGCAGGAATCTTGAAGGAATCTTGGAGCAAGGAGGATGGAAGCTCAACTTCTTCACTGTAGTATTGCCTCCTGCCTGCTTCAGAAGGTTATTTCACTGATTTCCTGCTCTAATAAAGAGGGAAAGACAGATAACTTGACTCTAGAAACAAAACACGCAATTATCATGTAGCATTTCCTTTCTCAGAGAAAACATTTGTCTATCTCACTCTGCCTATTTTAGCTCTTTGGAGACCAGCTCCAGCCCTGCTGTATTCCAGATAAATTCTTAAGTTCAGTTAAAGGAAGACCTGGAGATTTTTGTCTTGGCCCATCCCCTGACATTTCTTCATGACTTCACTCCACATTGATGGGATATCTCTTCTGCTTCAATCACTCATTTCATAATCAGAAACACAGAATGAAATTAGAAAGAATGCATTTCAGAAAATCAGCAATAGCTCTATTCTTTCTCCTTTTGGTGGAAGACTTTAAATATTGCTGCTTCCCATTTCTTTTTGGAGTGTTCTGTTGGCTTCTGTTGCTCTTAAAGCTTTCCCAAAGACGTCCTGATTGCTATGATCATGCCACAGTTGCATTTCCACAGCCTCTTCTCTTGGTGTGTCAGGGTTCATGTCCTGTTGCAGACTGTGCCTGATCAGAAGCTTTGCCTTCGATGAGACATAACTGTATATGCTTTAAATTGGGCTGCTTTAGAATAAAAGGTGTCCAAAGCATGCAAAGAAGTGCAGGGGATGCCCATGGCAGTGGGCGGACTTTTCATCACTGTTATCTGGTGAGCATTGTTACTTGAAATGCTAATCAAAGTAGTCACTCCTAAGGAGACTGCTGCTGGAAGGAACACCATTTTTGGGATTGACAGAGAAAGTACAGTGCTCACTGTGACCTGTAATTTAAGGCTTTATTAAGACAGCAGTCAGGGTGGAGAGAGAGAGAGAGAGAGAGATTCCAAATGCATAATTGAAGAAATCAAGGATGTTATCTGAAGAATTTAGTAACACAAACATACAAGGACAAGCTTAACTCCTGTGGAAATAGTAAAGAAATAAAAACTAATAATCCCTGATTAAAAGAAATAAAGAAAGAGAAAATTAAAAGTCTGTGAATATATGTTAATTGCTGTACTTAATAAAATAAAGTACATTATCAAGGTCTCCTAAGAATAATTGATATCTGAAAAAATTACAAAATTATAAAAATACTCAATAGCATTCACATATTACAACAAAAGATGTACTGACTTTATAAACATAGTTTGAGGCATTACCTTGTTCAAAACAGAAGCTAAACTTTACTTTTCACTAAAAATATACATTCTCAAAGACTGCACACAAAAAGACTTTATGCTCATAGTCTCTGTATTACATAGGTTTTTTCAATGATGGAAAGGGTGACTTTTAACCAAAGAAGTGGAAGAATATTTTGATACATTTTTTATGCCATCAGCAACCTAGAAAAGGAGAGATTACCATGATGTTGTACAGGTACTGTCACTCTGAGCACAACAACAGTTGTAAAGGAATGGGAGACAGGGCAGTGATGAAAAAACAGACACTCATCTCAGAGTCGAGGGTCAGGTACAGTGATGGTCTCACACAGAACTGTGAGAGGAAGGACGGTAAGGAACACTTTGTAAGGAGGCAGGAGGGAAGATCAGATGGATAAAAGTCCTGTTCTAGCTGTTCCCTTCTAGTGTCACTTTCAGGGTATCTCCTGAGGCCATGCTATGTCTCAAGAACGCACGTGCACTCTTACAACACTATGGTTGGGAAATTATACCTTCTTTTCTCAGAAGATGATATATTGAGGGCGTTCATATCTTCTCCAAGATGCAGGAAAGCTTCAGCTCACCAGGGATTTTTCCCCATTTCAAACCATCCTGCCACCCCTCACTGAACATTTTCAAGGGTCAAAATAAATGCACACAATTCTGCATTTGCTCAGAACAAACACTAACTCATTGATTGCATCCCCACAGCTGAATAAAGGGAGATGACACACATAGTTCAAGCACCACACACCCAGTCATTCACCTTACTTTACTGCCAGCTGAATTCTTTGCCCTGTCGCTCCCAAGGTAAATCTGCCACAGAGGCAGCTAAAACTAAGAAAAGTAGACATACACCAGTTGGTGCCACTCAGTCTTGGGGACAAGTATTGGTCCCTGGATATCTTAGATTTAGTAGAATACACATAGCCAGGTCACAAAGTCTAAATTTATTACAACATAAATAAGATCCAAAAGGAGAGTTTAAAATGCCAGATGACAGAAATCAGGGAAATAAACAAAGCCACAGTGAGCAAGGGAGTTATATCCTACATCCACAGGATGTGAATAGATGTTAGTCTCATTAAACAAAATGATGCACAAAAAAACCAATTGTGCACAAAGTAATAGAAAAAAGCTCATCTGTAAAAGCCCTGATTTGCATATGAGGGAAATGCAAATGTTTAACTGCTCTAAAAATAAGATTACTGTTTTGCTACATAGGCACAAGACAGTCTTTAATGAGTCTGTGTCCAAACCTTTCCTGCTCTTGGTCTCTAAAGGAGCTGGGGCAGCCCTGCACCCTCTGCACAGCTGGCTCAGGTGAAACCAGACCCCTCTCTGCTTCTACAACACTGCGAACATGCTTTGAGGGGAGGCTGAAACTTCATATTCAAAATATATATCTCATAAGATTGTGCTGGCTGCCCTAGTAGGCTGAGCCTAGCCTTTCCACATTTCCAAGCTTAAGAACACTCCAGGTCAGAGCTTGCCTCTTCAGAGGCAATCACAGTAGGCAAATGCGATCATGCTTCACCCAGGCTTCACAACAGAAGCACAGAGCCATTTTCACAGGATAAGTATCTGGGGGCCAATCCTTGCCTCAGTTTCTTCATCTCCTGCATATATTTTTTTTTTATTTTGATCTGGTTTTGTGGGCAATTCCATGGCCCTGAGCTCCACTGATCCAAGCCACACTTCCTCCTAAATCTTGTTGTATTGGGTGGTTTGACCCTCAGAATTAGTTCTGTCTCACCGTAAAACCCTTCTTTTCAAGCCAAAGTTCATCAAATCCATTTCCTCCTTGACTTCAGTCCATTCTTTTTTGATATGAGACTTATTAAAACACATATTGACATTGGTAATTCTTCATTGTCCCTAGTCGGGGGACAAGGGACACCAGATGAAACTAAAATGGCCGATTGCCATTCACTGGGCCATTCAATGACGAAAATTTCAGGAGTTCAGGCTGTTCCTGCCAGTTTCACATGAGCACATTCCTCTTATATTCACAAACTCTATCACTCACCAGCTGGGCAAATTCAAAAGGAGACAATCAGAAATTTTTAGTACCTGATATCATTAGGAAAAAAAAAAAGAAAAAATTAAAGAACCCAAACAAGATATTTTAAGATCAGTCGTGCAAAGGGAAAATGAAATATAGTCCTGTAAAGATGTTAAAGAAACCTCACTCCCTAAATCAGCATGTCTCCTAGCACTTCATTATTAGTTCCTGATACTAGCACATTGTTTTTTACACTGTATAAGAAAGAATAAAAAGGAATTCTGCTACAACTTGTGAACTGGTTACACTGCCAGCAATGAAAAGAGATTAATATGGGTGTAGCTTGAATGGGAAAAATACTTTATCTCCAGCGCAGCTTCACTTTCCAACTAGAAATGGAATAGTTAATATAAACAGGTGATAACAGAAGCACTCTTGATACGCTGCGCCTAAATCCCCCAGCACTAGGCAGGTAATTTTACGTAAGGGCAGCTGCATCTCCAACCCAAGGGGAGGAAGGCATTCCACCTGTTGCTGTGGTAACACTCCCACCCTCCGCGGGTCCCCTCCCTGCTGCCGTGGTAACCACTTGACATCAGTCCCGCCTCTCCCAGCCCCGCATGCCCCCTGTGGCCTGCAATCCCAACTGGACACCCACCCCTGCTTCAGCCATGAGCTCAGGGTACACACTGACATCGGCACTGCGCAGCTGGAAATTTAACCAGGAAGACATACGGAAAGCACCAGTTCTGTCAGTCAGAAGAGGCTGCAGAGGTTCTGTTTGTGCTGTTTGGATGTATTCATGCAGGGATATGCTATAGGGGAAAGTCATGGGGTCAATATAATGTTTGTATGCCGTTTTCTGTCCAAGGACCCAGGCTGATCTTTTGACCAGAAGTGTATGTCGCTGATAACTAACTCTAGAGCAGTCCTTTTTTTCTGGTATTTTTTCTTCTCATTATTTAATGACAGAAATAAAATGTTGACCCAGTCACAATTCTCTGATTCATGTCTTGGCTTATTCAGTCTGCATTTTTTTCCTTTCTGAATATCGTTCTTAAATTGGGAGAGGTTTCATTATTACTTCTATTTTGTTTTTCTTTTTCTCAATTTCAGTTTAATCAAGATGAAAAGAAATGTTTTGCTTAGAATCTTGCAGTATTTCTTTCTGAATCCTGCTAAAAGTTCTCCAGCCTTGAACACTTTCCACTGCAAAGATATAAACCTGGTAAGCTTTCCCGCATAAGTTTTCTGACTCTTAACCACTTTAAACTGTCCCAGATTAGTAAACCTTCTTTCACTAGAAGAATAAGACAAGTCTTCCATTGTCTATCCTATTGCTGAATTGTAGCAGACAACTGGAATTACAGCAAGAAGATGTGTAAGACCACGGGCTAACAGTGGTTTCCATTTTTATCCGATATCAATATACATTCACACTTATCTTCTTCACTTGAGCATCTCCAAACTTGTAGCAAGAGAGAAAAACTAAGATCTGATTCGACAA
The DNA here is from genome assembly GCF_965178545.1 of Coloeus monedula. NCBI lineage: Eukaryota > Metazoa > Chordata > Aves > Passeriformes > Corvidae > Coloeus > Coloeus monedula. Next base: position 87,045,851 of record NC_138783.1, read on the forward strand.
CAACTTCCACCAATACAGGAAGAAAGAGATCTCTTTTCCATGGCAATTTTCTATTTTACTATTGTTCTCTAAAACAAATTTCAGAATGCCCAGCTGTGAAGTGTTTCATGTAAAAATTCATAATATACATTTCAGCTGCCTATGAAAGGGAAAAGTTATTATTTTAGTTTTGATACCAAAAACTACTCCATTGTGAACAACATGAAAGAAGTGGACATGCTTTTTTGGTAGTGGAGCCCTGTGCAAATCCTTAATTTTTCATTTCCTAGCATAACATTAAAAGTGAAAATAAAAGACTCAAACTGTTGGAAGCAGATTTTTCTCATTCTCAAAATGTGGAATGAAAGACATGAATGAAAGACATCTTTCAATGGTTGAAATTGTTCTGGAGGAAATAACTGAGTGAAAAATGAACTAAGGAATGTGAGCATTCTTGAAAGCAGCTACTGAACAACTGAATTTTTAATTATGCATTTTCTAAAAAGTGAATGTCAGTCCTAGTTGATAAATACATACATGTGTCAGCTGCCATTACAATGAACAAAGCTTGAGGAACAAGCCTAACACAGTTTATGTCTTTCTCCAAACTCATAAAGACAAAAACTCATCAGAGTTGGAAACCGGCCACCTGCTGCAACTTCGTTCATTTGAGTTTAGTGACCTTCATAACTAAGTGGCATTACCAGCCTGCTAGAAATAAGCAATCAAATATTAAACCAAAGCATTGTCTCATCTGAACCTTCATTTGAGTTTCTTTTTGTCTTGTTCCTATTACAATACACAGATTTAGGAGTGCTCAACAGCAACCATAGGAACTGTTCTACCTGATGTTATGCTCTTTGATAATAGGCTGACACTAACTACTCAGCAAGTGAAAAAAACCCCTTCAAATTCTACAGATTAAAAAAGGCTTCCAGGGGACATCTTTGGACAGTTGCCACTGGTCAATATATCTAAAATCAAAGAAAACTGGTTGTGATTATGTTTTAAAGAATGGAGAATAAATGTACAACTGATGCTTTTTCCCAAGCATGACAATCTTTATCTAGATGAGAGTCAGGAAAGGCCAGTAGACATTCCTCAAAGCATTTAGGTACCCAAATCATATGAACAATCAGTTCAGGAGAACAACTCAGCAAAGCTCTGACAAAAAATGCTGAGGTGCTTCAGAAATCTGAAATGCCCAGAGATAAGTTACAGAGCAAACTCAGCAGATTTTGCTGCTGGATGGCAGCACATTGTACACCTTCTGTTGAAGATATATCACTGTGTCACCAGAAAGATTAGTTTCACAGATCCAGAAGATCAAGATAAAAATATTCCTTTGACTGCAATATACTGCTTCTTGCAAAGTTAGCCAAACAGTGAAAGAAGAGCAAGAGTTTATGCATCTCACATTAGACAGTTACTGGATGAAAAGGAAAAATAGCATGCTAAAGTTTTGTCCTTCTATCTTAGTTCTCCAATCCTGTCTACATCAAGCTCTGACTTCTATTTTCCCAGAGGTATTTAGGGCTATCCAAAAGTCAGTGTTCCAAAGCATGTCCTTTTCCATTAAATGTAGTTTTTGTTAATTTAGGTACCCTAGAACTCAGGATTGTGCCCATTATAAGTACTGAAATGGGAATGAATCTCATAATTTTCCTGGTGTTTTTATGCCAGTCAAGTGTATGAATTACATTTCCAGAGAGGTGTGACTCACTCCAAAGCCTGGGGTGAATGCCACAGCTCTTTAGACCTCTCATTTAAATTTGAGAGGAATTGCAGTAGATCAGGAAATGTAGCAGGAAAAGGGAACATTTGCACCACACCTAGAAAATTTCCATAATATTTTAGCAGTCAATTTTTTTGTCATAACAAAAACTAAAAAAAAAAAAAAGCCATTCAAGCCCGTTGAATATCTATATTTGATACTGTTCTATCATATTTTTATAGAGAAAACTGAAGAAATGAGAAGTAAGGGCACAAAGCTGATGTGTCATTAAAATATATTTGTGTGGATGAGAATTCTGAAGTAGATAAAAGATAACACAATCAAATGGCAAAGGCCTAAACTGATCCAGATGAACAGCAAGCAAACAGAAGTCAATGATCAAACTGTAACACCTGCTGCCACAGAGAACATCTATCTACGAAGTATATTAATAACCTGATGTCCTGGGTTGCAGTGTATTCTATCACCATCCTCATGAGCTGTTGAAATCAGGTGGGGCAGTGTTTCCTTGCCCCCTCCCCCCAGACTATCTTGCTGTTAATGGCCCATCATTGTCCTGCCTCATGACTCAGAAATAACTCCCTCCGGATCATCTTCTGTTAATGAGCCCAATCAACACCTGGCCTCATGACTCATTACCCCATTGTGAGATGCTCCACCCAGAGGGAGGAACCAAGCATTCCATACTGGATATAATCTGAGATGATGAACACCAGAGACAACCTTTTCACTGGATTTCCAGAGGACAGGAGCTCTACAGCCACCACTGGACCTTCTGAGGGAGAGCAGACCCTTTTTTCTACAGGATCGCCACTTCAGGAGGACTGCAGCCACCATTCTAGCAGACTGCCACCACCACCCTGCCTAACAGGGTGCCAGGTTGTATCCTGACTCTGTCAGTTTAACCCAGTGTTTTCTGCCTTTATTTTTGTTTTCTATTTTCCTTATTTTTTTTCCCTATTAAATTGTTATTCTGACCTGGTGTCTCCCACTGGTTTAGTTTTCAAACTAGTACACCTGAAGCATCATCTCCATTCCTATTAGAGACCCAAATATTCAATTTATTTATCACAATTCCTGTCAGAAATATTTTTATATATGCACCCAACTGACATATACTCCACACACTGATGTATAAATAAGGTTTATAATGAACATTAGGAACTTCATGGCCAACTCAGCATAAGGCTGGTCTAAATTAAGCACCCAGAAGGATAATGCTAAAAGCCTCAAATCTGAGTTCAACAAGGTTCTCTTTAGATAAATTGATTAGAAAATGCAGTTCTATTATGTGACTAAGAGTTTCTATATCAAAATCATTCCAGTATATTGTAGGTGAAGTTTTTAATGTCAACAGACATTATGGGATCTGACTTGTCTCATTATAGAAATCTATTTTCAGTACATATACAAAAAGTAATATCAATGTCAAGTAAATGACTCAGACCAACTTTGTAATTATTGTTTTCATTCCAGTCAAAAAAGTACAGCCATTTCTGAGTATGAAGTTATAATGGCAACATCATCTTATTTAACATTACAAAAAAGACTTTTGCAAAGTCCTGAAAGAAATTCTTGTATCAAGAACACAAAAGTGGCAGGAAAGGCAGCTTTGCCTTAGAAATTGCACCTTTATCGATGTTGAAAATTTGCTCAAACTGTGACCAAAAGAAAATGATCAAACAATAAACACATATCACAGTCTGTATATTCTTGGTGAACAATTTCTAGATTTTTGCAGCTAAATTTCTCAGAGTCTGTCAAAATAGACAATTTTCTCTGCTGATAGTAAACAGGACTTTCCTTGTAATCGTTGCTCTGTAGTGCTGAGGCCTTGACTACAGAGTAAAAAAGGAAAGATCCTGTCTCTTCCTACCTCCATATTCTTTTATTTCCATGTACACTGGGAGGAGGACAGTTCTTTCAGATTACACCTTAGCAGAACCCAGCAAATCTTCATTGCAACATTCCCAAGCAGGTGAATGAGAAAATGAGAAAAAGAACTTGACCGGAAGTTTCTATTAACTTTTGAGTTACACAATTTCACTGAGATCACTGCATCACAATAGGAATGTTAGAGCATATTCACTCTTTGCTATTTGCAGTGGAATATGGCATGAAGAAATCACTGTGACTATGCATGCAAGTGTTCCAAAATACACGTATACTTCTGTGTTGTTGAAGGTAGATACTGACTTTTATAGAAAGAAATCAATAAATCTGATAAATCAAACGGAGCAAGATGCTGACCAATGACTTCAAGGTTTTGACCAATGTTAGGAAAAGAAGAACAAAGGAAGGATATGAAGAGGTGTCTGAGAAAAATTGTAGCAGTTTTGGATTTAGACAGACAAGAATTTCTATCAGAAACTGTACAAGTAGAAGCAAATTCTCAAAGTGTTGCTATTATTTTTTTTGCTTTTGCAGTTTTTAATTCTACCTGATTTCAAGCATTGTGCAGATCACTATAACCTAAATGCGAGCCAGTAAAATTGCAAAATTTATCTCAAGACTGCAGTCCAGGCTTGTCTCCCCTGGAGAGATCTCTCCTAGAGATCTTCCTTCTTATTTTATCAGTTGAAGATAAAACAGTATGACATTTTATACTATCACATTATCTGAATTCATGTATTTGATGGTGGCACCTCTATGCTAGAATCAAGCTCTGGCTCAAGCAAAAGCTAAAGTGTTTTTTCAGAGCTGTCTGTGAAGAACGTGTGCACACCTTCAAACCCCACTGAAATTTGCAGAAGTGCAGTGCCCTTAAATGCCTCCAAAGTTTGCAAACACTCAGACCTTGAATTGGTAATGAAATGATGCAGAGATTGCCAGGACAAGAGGAAGACGATGGCAGAAAAGCAGGACCCACCAGTGCCAAGGGAGCCTCCAGGTGTGATTGCAAAGCCCCTCTGGGTAATCCTTGATCAATCAGTGTGACTGGGAGAAGTGTCCAAAGACTGCAGGAAAGCAAATGTCATTCCTACCACCAAGACAAACAAAAAGAAGGAAGAAGGGTACTACAGGCTGATTAGCCTCATCTCTGTTCCTGGAAAGGTGATGTAGCAGCTAGTCCTGGAAACTACTTCTAGGCATAGGAATGACAGGAAAATCATGAAATAAAAGGGGGAAGTAATCCTTCATCAACTTGATAAGCTCTTATGATGCCATGACTGGCCTGCTAGATGAGGGGAGAGCATCGTCTGCCTGGACCTCAGTAAGACCTTTGACACTGTCTCCCTGAAGATCCTCACAGAAGGGCTGTTGATGGTTGGGCTGATGAGCAGGTGGGATGAAAACTGGCTGAATTGTTGGGCTCACAAGGTGGTAGGGATCAGTGGCATGAAGTCACCTTTTAATAAGAACCAAAAATTTACAATAAGGTATCTGTGCCTTCTTTTGCCTTTGTATCCTGCCTTTTCTGTCATTTCAGGATTACCAGGTAAGATTTGTGGGTTTATGTATTTGCAGCAACAGTGTATCTTCCACTACAGAGCTGCTGTTTCATTTCTTATTGTCTTAGAACCCTAAAGGTTAAAGAGCATACCAAGTATTGTATTTCTCCATGTCTGTGGAAAGCAAAGGAAGGACTCTATTTCATCTGATCAAACCCCGACCACATGCTGAAAAACACTGCCAGCGTGTCATGCTGTTTCCCTTTCTCTTAAATGCTATCACAGAAAAGGGTTTTGTCCACCTCAAGATATTTAATTTCTTGAAGACCAGATATAAGTACAATAAGTAATATATACTTGAAATATCTTTTTTTTTTCTAGTATGGCTTTGTAAACCCCCCCCCCCCCAAAAAAAAAAAAATACAAAAAGCAAAACAACCCCAAACAAAACATCTCAGGTGTATCATCCTGCATATGCTCAGTGCAACTCTTTGCTTTGGACAGACAGGTGATACAGGCATGTCAACTTAGTGAACTGTTTCATGTGTCAGAGTATGGTATTTTTTCCTCTTTCTCTTGCAAAAAAGGATTTAAAATGTCAGTTCACTGAGATGGCAGCTTGGTACGAAATGAGAGAGACAGCCTAAGTGTTTTGGTTTTCTACATGCACCCTATGTATTTTTGATATAACAAGTACAATAATTAGGAAGAATTACATAATGATTTCTGACATTAAGATCTTCATATCAGTCAGTACATTGAGAAAAAAAATCACTATGGCAGGCATTAAAAACCTATTTAAAGTACAAAATACATATCTCAGAATCAAACATTATTTTTTTCCTTGTGAAAGAGACATCTGCCCTATTCTTTGGGCAGTGCCTACATCCACATTTGCAAAAGCAGTGTTACCTCTGAAATAGTTAATGTTTGATACATTTTCCTGATGTCCCTTGTTAGGTTTACTCCAAGAATTCACTTCAGTGCCACAAATTAGAACTTCTCTGTTACAGAAGTGCCAGCTGGGACAAAAATTTTGTTATCGGACTGATTAATCAATTATACAAAAGGTCTGCTTATCCTGTAAAAAGGCAGTCTCCAGAAGGCCTTTCCAAATAATCAGTTATGGGACCTCTGCAGCTTAAAAGAAGAGCAGAGATTTTTAAATGGACCTCTCTAGAAAGATTTGGGAAAACATTATAACTCCCTTCAAACCATATTTTGCACAATGGATGTGAGTTACCCAGTGGAAATTACTTCTCCTTTTTCAGTTAGGAGCTTTGAAATACTGCCCTGCATATGATTACTTTTTCAACAGCACTTCTATACTTGTAAAGTCTGTGGCTGAAGAGCATCTCACTGCAGAGTGCCTGAGCATCTGTTGCCAACTGTGCATGGCAGATGAAAGTTGAGAATAGAGATAATTACAAGATGACAGCATTATATCATTACTTTTTTTGTGTCCGACAGATGAACAAAAATGACATTCAGAAACACTACTGTAAAAATATTTTTGTTACCAAACCCCCAATGTGTGACCTTTTTTTGCACATAAAATATTATCTTTGTTTATAGCATCACAAGCTCTTCTCATATGTTCAAGAACAAAGGTCTTGTTCTTGTTTCCCCCATTGTATTAGGAAGACATAAATTCAACTTGTTTGAATATGACAGATTAATAGTATCAGAGCAGCATCAGTTAAAATGTGTACCAGCTATCCAATTACACTCTTAGGTTGCCATCAATTTACACAAACTCACCTTTTCTCCAAAATTCTGCCAGAAGGTTATTTTTCAGTTAAAACACCTAGAAAACCAAAAATCCCCACCCCAACACAAAAAAAAAAAAAAAAAAAAAAAAAAAAAAATCCTCTGCTTGGGTAAAAACTCTTAATCCACATCTCCTGCTCAGAGTGTTCAAATTCTCACAGAATATTTATATTTAGTTCTATCCACAAAGATGGACAAATTTTGCTGATATGATAGGAATAGAAAAATTACTGAAACTACTCATACCATAGAGCTAATTGAGATTTTGTTTTGGCTGGAAATAGCATGAAAGTTGCAGGAAGAGATGTTGAACCACATACTATGACACTGAAACTATAATAGCATTATGATTACTGCAGTTGCAATTTGAATGCTACCACTTCATTCCACAAGTGCTTAACCAAGTCCCTGTTAATATTCTCTTGATATATTTCTAAAATAAGACACTGCCGTTTGATGCAAGCATCATTTTCCCCACAAACTTCCTGGAAAATGTTTAATTGCAAATCTGTGATCAGTGTTTCTTGGCTTTGCTGCCTGTGTTTAGGTACTGTAGCAATAGTTCAACATCATGTGAGAGTCTTGCTTTTCAGAGTTTCGAGGCATCAACACACCCCATGAAAAGCAATTGCTGATAACTGACAGAAAATCTACACATACTTTTGAAGACTAGAATATGCATCTGGCTGCATAAATATGATGCCATTTGCAAAAAATTGGGCACCTAACTTTATATCTTTTGGTTTATTTAACACTGAAATAACATACAGAATAATTTAACTTTCTATATGAAGCAGGTATTTCATGGTGTTTCTTTGGAATCTTTACTCCATTTGGAACCCAGACACGAAGAGAACTCTAGAAAATATCCAGGAATTTTACTTTGGGTTATAGTTCTCAGCTGGACTAACAAATAGCACAGAACTCTATGCATTTTAAAGGTGGCAAGTGTGTTACATGAAATGAGCCAGATAATAAAACACTGAACATTGCTAGGCAGAGCCCCACCAAGGAAAATAAAAGCAAATCGTAAACCAGCAGCTCCTCTGCTCACTGAGGAATAACAGCACTGTGGGAAAAGTGGGGAAATCAACGAAGCACTATGACAGCCCTGAGGCCCAATTAAGTCCTGCTACGTAGGGTAAAAGTCCCTGAGTCTCACTCATGACTGGGAACAGCTGAGTTAACAGTAGGAGCATTTCCTGCAGGAGAAAGCCCATGCAAGTTCCCTTGGCTGCAGTACAACAGCAGGGAGAAAAGTGCTTGAAGAAGATTGTGCTTGTGGTACAGGAACTGTCAGTTACAGAGGAACAGAATGGTCCTCATGGAAAATCTGCGACTGCAAACCAAAATATCCTGCTGTAAGTCCTTCTAAACAAAAATCATCAGCCAGAGAGGTCAGTTGTACATTAATGTATAATCCTACAATTTTCCAGGCACACAGTGGTTACCAAGGAAGAAACATCTTCCATTAAATATTTCACTGGAGTGTAATACCAAGTTTTCACTCTTTTTGATGAAGCTGCAGCAATAGGCAGCAATACAGGTCTGCGTTACTCAGGCTTTGTGCCACACTTTGAACACTGACATCTCCTCAGAGCAGTACCCTGCTCCCTCTAAAATTCCTTTGCTACATTTCTGTCTCATTTTTGATATCTGGTTAGCTTAAGGATTTATCTGATTCTGAGTTATGATAGAAAGAGTATATTTTTAAGTACAAGCCATCACTTCATGGAGCTTGTTATCAGAACAGGCTCATCTCCATGGGACAGTTGCATTGAGACTTACATCTTGGAACAGTTTATCTCCGTGAAGGAAGTACACTGAATTAGGAAATTAGATCAGGAGTAGCCTCAGTGGTCTAACTCAGAACTAAATTTCATATACATGTTTGTCAGTGCCTCTGCTGTCAAATATCAGCATACAGTTATCCAGACTTGGCCAAAAATTATATTATCCATTAATTTCAAAGCTCTGAAGTATTAAATACTGTATTCATCATGAATTGGTAAGGAAAATAATCAAAATAGCAAAATAATCTAAAATATTATTTCAACTTTCACAAAATAGTTTGTCCATAAAAATCCTATTTTGATACATTAAAAATCCATCAGGTACATTGAAAACCTTGGTGATATTTTGCCAAAACTCCTTTTTTTAAAAAAAAGTTATATTCCATCATAAGACCTTGATTTAGCTGAATCAGCATTTTCCAGTAGACCATTTCTATGAGAAAATTTTAACCCTGGCCTTAGGAAGGAACTTATCAACATACTATTATTAACTTACTTGTTTGTTAAATGAAAACTTGCAAGTTCACTTGCAGTAAAAGTAGGAAGTGGGTGAGATTGACACTTTCCATATAACAGAAATATCACCCATTTATCCATCCAGCCTATTGCAATCACTCTGTCAAACTGCACAAAGGCTGTGCAGGTGACACCAACACTTTACAGAAGACAACACCCCCCTGCCATCCAGCCATAGCCTGGCAGAGAAAGCAAAAATTCAAAAGCTTGGTATGTTAGTGTTGAATAACCAGCTTTGTACTTTTACAGCAAAATGTGAATCATTCAATTTTGCAAACTGGTCCACATTGGGGAAATTATTTCCCTTCATTCTAACCACTCCAAGAGCAGAGGGGCATTTTGAGGCACTAAATTAACCAGCTGCCAAATATGCACCAAACTGTACTCTCCAGCTGAACACTATATTAGTGCTATGTGCTACGTTTTTACCTCTTCCTGAAAAAAATAGATTAATTTACATAGGAAGATAACCAAACACATAACACTGTTTTTTAGGCTATAGAAGCCTCATAACATGCTACAGAATGTAAACTTTAGTAACCAATTAGTAATGAGCAGTTATTTAACATTTCTGCTAGATTAAACAATATGTTAAGTAACTAAACTACTGAAAATATCTGGGCGTGGTCCCCTTTAGCCATCCTCTCTCAACTTATCTGTTCAGATCGAGTGGTCCTCATGCAAGGTCAGAGATTTTTTTAACTGCAGAGCATGCTAAAACAACTTTTTAACAAGGCAGAACACTATTTTCTGCTATACTGGGAACTAAATAAAGGGGATCCACTCAGCTCACATTGTTTAAGAAAGAGGCAGTTGTTGCTTCTGCAAGGTAACGTGCCTGCAAAAAGGAGGACTGTAGATCTCATTCACTCTAGACCACCACACATTTCTTGTCTCAGACACGATGCAGGGATTATGCTAGGTCAGAACAGAGCAGCCAGTGGGAAAGCTCAGCAGCACTGCCAGATCCAGCCAAGCTGGCTGAAGTGGATGCCTCTGCAGCTTCCTTGCTTCACCTTCTTCAAAGAAGGTGCTCCAAGGACAATTCGGGAATCTGTCCTCACATCCTCTGAAGACAGCAATGAATCTCCCTGTATCTATACATATGCACTGCTCTTTCTCCTTCATTAGAGTAGCACACACTGTTTATTCATCCTATGGTGCCTCTCACAGTGAGCATCTGGAGTTCAAAGAAAAATTGACAGTAAGTTCACTTTATATGTCTATCTAATTTTAACCATCGTTTACTTACAGTGGCTTCTGCAAGGTACTCAGTTATTAAAAATTCAAATCAAGTCGTATCATTGGTGCTTTAAAGTATATCATGGAGACATATCATTTACACAAAGTAGTAATATACAGCTACATTTATTGCCTATAACCAGAAAAGCCATCAAGAATGAAAAAACTAACTATATTTAAAAATAATAAAAGCTACACTTTTGCCTATACTCTGAAAAAACTTGAATGGGTTGTGGCTTATGACCAATTTAGAATAATTTAACGTTCAGATAGTCTACACTGGAACAATAAAAATCCCATTTGTTTAGATTTATTTTAACAGCAAGATAATCATAGACTAATCACATATGCATCTTTTTCCCTATTGCATAATATATGTTTTCATTTAGGCAAATTATAGGACTTTTAAATTTGCTGGCCTTAGTAGAATAGAAAGGTAAAACAAATTATTTTAATGAATAAAAAAGCCTTGGGGCCATTGATAATTCAGAACTCTAACAGAGAAAAGGGAATAACATTATAATGTGGATTACAATATTCAAGCAAGAAAGCAGTCTGGTTTATTTTTATCCTACTGACTTATCTTTTATTTGAAGATATGCCAATATAATACTAAGCACCAGTGCAGACTTTAAAGTTCAACACTTCTAAAAGGTTTAAGTAAGTCGACAAAGCTCGATAGAAACTACCTGAGTAGACCACCTGAAATGGTCTTATCTGTCTTCAGAGTAAACACTACTTTGTAAATTAGTAAGTATTTATCCAATATTTAGGTTTGAATGCAAGTGGTTACACATCATGCTAATTTGTAGGATCAAGAGGATTTATTTTATGTGTATTTTCTTCAATATCAGAATTTATTACGTTGCCTTCTGTAGATTGAAGTGGCTCCCTCAGCAAATGCCATGAATCAAGCGACAATGTAGTACATGCAGTCCTTGTGAACAGCACCAGGCTGGCACTGACTGACAGCAGGAAGGGAAGGCAACCCTGGGGACTGGCACTTGGCAAAATGCAGGGAAGCCTCATCCTGCAGGGAAGCCTCCTGCAGCAGCTTTGCTGGAAGTAAAACAACACTTTCAAAACAGCACAAGCAAGGCATTTATCAGAGTGATTGATTTTTTTTTTTTAAAGTTTTCACTCAGGAATTATATTCCTCAATACAGTCCTGCTAGACCATCTGCAGCACTGTCAGAGAGGAGGGAGGAACAGCTTTAGTAGGGCCCAGGCACAGCTGCCAGCAGCTGCTCCTTGAGAGGGTTCACGGCCTCCAGGAGCAGCTCTGAACATGGAGCAGAGGGGCACAGGAAGGAAGCATCACTCTTGGCTCCTCAGCAGGGCTGCACAAGCATTTGCAGGCTCCAGCCACAGAGGACAACCTGGAGGACAGACCTGTCAGGAATGGTTGCACCTTAAAGATCTCTTTGCCCGGAACAGCTGGTGGCATGTTTTGAGCCGAGGGCATAATTTACTTCAGATGCTTTCACAACTAAGACATATCTCTCTGATTTTCCAGGAACACAACAACTTGATGATCATTTCTCCCCCTCATCTCTCATGGGTGAGCTCTATTAGTCATAATTATTTCTTTATTTGCATGTTTGCAAAACAAGTAACAGAAACCGTGAAGAGTAATGAGTCCTGATGTGCAAGAGGACATTAAAATAGCTGCACATAATAGATACACATAAAAGGCAATGTATCAATCAATTAAACTCATGCAAAAGTAGCAGTCTTTCTCGAACAACTTCTTGCAGCTCCGAGCACATAATCAGTTGAGTAGCTAAATGAGCACACTGTTGAATGGCTGCATCATGACAGACAGGTTTACCTGTAAGTGCAATCCTGGGAAGATGCTGATCTTTTTTTTTAGTGCTAATATTCATCAGTAACTGAAGGATAATCAGCTGTGACTGGCTGAAGAACCTGCTTGCATGAATTTAGGAGTTCTGTTAATTATGTAAAATGACTCAGTATTTTATGCCTCAGTGTGTAATGAATCAGCCATGAACTACCTAAGTCCTTTGTAATTTACTGCCCACTCTGTCTGAAAGATGAGGCCATAGGTAATGAAAGACAGAAGTTAACTGAAATATTTAGGGTTTGGATGAACTCTCCATTCAGAGACCAAAAAAACCAGCACTTTGGTCCTTATCTGGACACAGGAGAGTGGTAGGTGTTTGAAAAGTTCCCAAAGAGGATAGCAGAGTATGCAGAGCACGCAGAGCAGGGTCTGAAAGAAACAAAAGGAATTTCAGGGCAAGAGTATAAGAAAAGGGACATGCTTTCACTGGTGGTTTGGTTGTGGGAGCAGCTGAGAAAGAGAAAATGACTGCAGAGAGGCAGAAGAAAGGGGTGATGATGAGCAGGAGATGCTGTTTGAATAAAAGGGTATTGTGAGGGTAGAAGAGGACAGAGGGCTGTGGTTTTGTATCTAGCTATGAAGGCAGATTTGTGGGCTCAGAAGGGAGCTGTGCCACAGCCTGTCCACCCCAGAGCCATGTCCAGCTCACAAGTGTCTGAGCTGAGATGCCACACACCACAAGGGAAACCAGAAAGATCAGCTGCACCTAGACCAAGGAAAAATTAAGGAATGGGTAGATGTAGGACTCGTGGGCTCAAGCACAAAAGCACAATAGACACCATGGACCTCAGATGGGATATGAGGCTGAGGAGGATGGCATTTGCCATCTCCCACTTCATCAGCATAAGCAAACAAGAGTTCAGTCACTAAACTAGAAAAATTTAATGTTCCATGCAATTTAAATTCCTGCTCTTCAGATCATTAACTGTTTTCTAGAAGACAGAAAACTCTGACTAAGCTCCATTTCTACACTGTAATATCAAGCTATTTTTGAGTGCATAAAGATGATTTTGAGGACACTGTCACTATAGAAACTAGTGCTTAAGGAAGTTGTCCTCTATTTTCCCACTAGGGAAAGCAAAGAAAATGTGCTTTATTAGGTGGTAGAAATTGATGTAGTTATATTTAAATATTTTCCTCTTGCTCCTCTTTAACCACTTTTGTATTCCACAATACTATATTCAAAAAAAAGCTTCCATTACCTTTATTTCAGTCTGGAGTTTTCCCTTTTTCCCCTGCAGGTTGTTGTGCTGGTGTACTCGTGTGTGACTGTGCTTGTGTGTGGACCAAGTAACAGACACCACAAACAAAAACCAAGACAAAATCCTTTTAGATTGAAGCTGATGTTTTCTAAACACGTTGTTAAATAACATGCACTTTGGGACATGGGAATTCCCAAGATAATCTTCCTTCCACAAAGCTCAAGTTTGTCCTCATGCATAATATACAAATGTAGTCAAGATGAGTAATAGCTTAGGAGAAGAATAAAACTGAGGAAATCACATCTTGAAATATGATATTGCTATGCATAGTATAGTAAAATTTAGATGCTTCAAGCCACTTGACCCCCACCATTTTGTGCCCCAATTGTGCTAGAATCTATATGTATACATTGTAAATATATTTTTGGCTTCTAAAACAATTTTCTTTCAGTATACAAAGACTTTGTATACTGAAAAGTTTGGGTATTATATATCACCTATAATGTGAACACAGACACCATTTCTCCTTGCAGGAAAGCTTGTCTATTTTGTGAAGGAGGCATTTTGAATCATTTACACTCAGATCTGAGCACCTTGTTGGCCGCTCCTGATGCTGCAGCTCTCTCAGACATAGCACAGTGAATGGTTGAATGGTCAGGAGGAAGGCGGGAGAGCTGGCAGGAGTGCCAGGAGAGTTTGCACTACAGCTCTGGTGTGCCACCTGGGTGGTCCCTCAGGAAGGCTGACTGTCACAGCCCAAAGGCAACACACCATCACTTCTTCAATGGCCTCCAAGCTCTGCCTGCTCAAGCAAGTGCTATTGACTCACTCTGCAGCAAAGCACAGCAGACCACAACCCACAGGTGCTCTATACCCAGAACCCGAGAGCCACAGGCTGTGCAATCCCAGCCCTGCTGAGGGAGTCAAAGTTCTAACCTAGGCATTGGCTTTGCACAGGAACAACTGGGGGGCAAATCCCCATGTCAGCTACATCCCTGAATGTAGCTGTTGTTCCATGCACAGATCCCCTCCCAGCCCGCTGCATAACAGAGCACACAGATCCCATGTGGATATGTAGGCAGCTCTGTGCTGCAAGGATTTTATTCCAAAAGCATTTGTCAAGGAGACACTCATTGAAAAGGCATATTTACCTTCTTTGGGAGACATCTGTGAATGAATGAAGACTGATTGGAAGTGAACAGAATTTCAATAACTCAGATTTCAAAGACCAGCCTCCCCATTTTTTATACCAACAGTTTGTCTTTTCACACCAAGAAGTTTAACAAATGTAGAGCTACCCTAGCACTAAACAAGCATCAAAAAATGTCTAAGGCAATAAGAAGGAGATGATGAACAGCAGGGAATGTTCTTGCCTCCTTCCAACAGACAGTCCTGGGTAATATTATCAAGAGACCTCAGAGCTGATCCGTTTAATGCCACAGGCTGCTGTACTCAGTTTGACTTTGGTTTCCAAAATGCTTAGGTCAATAAAAGTCCCTCAATCTTCTTTAAGTATTCCTGAGAGAATCTACAGCACTTACAACTTAATTATGCTTTTTGGTTGTTTTTTTTTTTATTTTACAGGTTTTCCTTTCCTTTACATAGAATTCTCATGTCCTAGAGGACTAATACAACACAAGGAAATAGTGCAGACCACTTGCTGCCAAAGTTCCTGCTTCCACATACATATGCACTGAGTGAAAAAGTCAGAGTTGACTTGACCAGGAGAAGAGATTAGGTTGTGAAATCATGCAGTAGTGTTATTTTATATAATACAGAAAACTGCATTGCACTGGTTGATATTTAGAAGAGTGACAAAAGCAGCTGCAGTGTATGGATACAAAAATGCTGTTAGCAAGGAATTTTCCTGCCTCTTCTAAACTGTGGGATACTTTTCTCTCTCATGGAAGATAACAGCAGAAGTTCTGTAAACTAAGAACACCTGCGACCTTGTAGAACTATGTTTATGGTACAGTCGAAAAACATTTTGACAGTGGATATTTTAGGATTTTAGCCAATCACCCCCAAGGGGTGGCTGATCTTTTGTCCAATTAGACTATGAAGAAAAAGCCTATAAAAGAGTTTGTAAAATAATTAAATAAATTAATTTTGCTGCACAATTCCTGCCTGCTGGATCTTCTCTCCTCCTCCCTACAGCTGCGGGACACGGTGATATCGACAGCGGAAATAGCAGTGCTTTATGGTAGACCTGAATCCATCCATACAAGAAATTAAATGGTCTACTGAAATTCCATAGAAATCTGTTCTTTATTCACTGCCAATATTGTGTCAATAACACATGAAGAATTAAAAAACGCTATCCTGAGAACTACAGAGCCTTCTTAGTTCCAGGAAAAAATTAATGAAGAAACATACCAATTTGGTCCTAATGGATTTTTTAAAAAAATATTTTGGAATATTTTTTAAAATAATGTTTGAACCTGAAAGTAGCAGTGCTTCACTAAAGAATTTTCTAAAGAAAATTTCATCTACAATTTCACAGTCAATGCTCCAAGCTCCCTCTATGACCTTCTACTGCTCCCACTGAAGCTAAATAAATGACTTGGTATGCAATTTACACAAGTGGGAAAAAAAGAAAAGTGAGGCTAAGTTAGTAAAAGTATTCATAATTATTTCCAGTGGTATAAATGATTTTAGAAGGCACAAGACATCAAGATACTAGATATGCAGTCTATACAGCTGGCCAGAGTTGAAAGATTATTGCTGTGACTCCAGAACAAAAATATTTTATGATTATAAGATGCTGAATATGGAGTCTTTTACCACTCATAGACAACACTAGACTACTAAAAGCTAAATGTGCATGTCATGAATGAAGTATTTTATGCTGTAAAATTATAACAAACACTCATAAACTAATGGGAACTGGACTCCTGTAGTTAATGGACTACAACTTGGGATTTCCTACTTGGGTGCACCACAGCTCTTACAGATCATTTGTTCTTGCACAAATGAATGTGTTAACAAATGAATATGTTACCCAAACCAATGACATTTTATCATGATTAGCACTTGTACCAAATAAAAAAATCCCCACTAGCATAATACTAATGCTGCACTTTTAAACAAAGGCTAAGGAAATCTGCAGGAAAACCATGTTTGTTCCTAAGCAGTGCTATTTTCAATTACCTGTTTCTGCAAGCTGACATTTTCTTTCTGAAATTTGTTTTAATAGAGCCCAAAGTAGCAATTTAAAACTGTAATGCACAAATCTAAATAGAGCTGAAAATACCCCTAGGCATTCACTGAGGAGGAGGCTTTTCAAAATCAAATGATAAGCCTTTGGCAATCAGGACATCAACAGGTTGAACTCAATCAAAGAGGACAGTAGCAAACAATGGGCAAAGGATGGCACAGCTCCCTCCAACTGAAACTGTGTTTGACCAGGGGGCGACAGCATGATGTGGAAATACTTCCATCATAATCAGGGATCATAACAGCAAATTACATCAAGCCAGGGTGCGTCACTCGGAAAGTACAATTACTGGAATACCTGGAAGTGAAAGTGGTGTGGTGTTCAGCAAAATACTGAACAGAGAAAACACACATTCTTGGATTCAAAGCTGAAAAGTAGTGCTGTTTTGTTGAACAACAGGAATCTAATGCTGATCCTTTCATGGTCAGAAACTCAAAACATACTGTCTGATTTGCCTTATAAAATGTATCAAGAATCTGCACTTGTGAAAGACCTCAGCATCAAAAGAATGGGAAATGATGAATCACTTAACTGTACCCAATCTTCTGTTAAAATATATGCAGCATCAAGAGAAAAATAAATATAAGAAAGATTTTCATATTATTACAATTCTAACCTTTCCAAGTCTGAGTATTTTTAGAAATATTCTGAAATTGAAACTTACTGTTCAGGATGAAAATATTTGCATTTAACCTCTTCTTTCAAATATGGATTTTTATTTCCAATTTTGTACTCTTTAACACAGTCTACAGGTTCAGAAGCTTATTTTTGTTTCAGGATTTGTGTTAATTTTCTTCCTTTCTCACCCATAGAATTATAGAATGTGCTGAGTTGGAAGGGACCCATGAGGATCATTGAGTCCAATTCCTGACCCCACTCCGGACACCCCAAGAGTCACACCATGTGCCTGCAAGTGTTGTCCAAACACTTCTTGAACTCTGTCAGGCTGGTGCTGTGACCACTGCCCTGGGGAGCTGTTCCAGTTCCCAACCACCCTCTGGGTGAAGAACCTTTTCCTAATATCCAACCTGAACCTTCCCTGACACAGCTTCAGGCCATTCCCTTGGGTCCTGTCTCCAGTCACCGCAGAGAAGAGATCACTGCCTTCTCCTGCACTTCTCCTCATGAGGAAATTGTAGACTGCAATGAGGTCTCCCTCCAGTCACTGAGATTACCCAACACACACAAAAAAAGGAGAATGCGTTTTTTTTGTCCAGAGGCATCCAAAAAGAAAATGGTCTCACAGAAAGCCAGCAGAAATATTTTCGTTTCCGTTTTTATTGATGGACAGATTTTCTTTAGGCAAAAATGATTGTTTAAATGTCTTCAACAATTGGCAGGGTCTAGACAAAATGAAGCCCCGTCCTTCTCAGGGGACTACAGTGGGAGGACAAGAAAAAAGAGGTACAAGTTACACCAAGGAAGTTTCTGGTTAGATGTTGGAAAAAACATGACTGTCAAGCACTGGAAAAGCCTGAAAAGAGAGGTTACTGGAGATATTAAAGATTTTAGTGGACAACAGTTTGAACCACCTGATGCAAGGTGTCCTCACTTTTAATGGTGAGTTGAATCTGATGACTTCCAGAGGCCCTTTCCAGTCCATATAATAATTCTACAATATGAGGTTATCAGATACAAGCTAGACACAACTATAATTGATGCTGGCTTCAGAAGAAAGAAATTAAATGTGTTTTCTTTAAAGGGAACAGCAACAATGCTTCTACATAGCTCACAACTTGTTTTCTAGTTTCCTTTGATATCAAATTCTGAATAAATTTACCATTTGTGACTACAACAAAAACATGCAACTCCACAAAATACTGTTCCTTCAAAATTCATTTAATTAGCTCTGCTGTCTTAACTGTTATTCGTTTGAAATAACAATTAATTTTATTTATAAGCTACAGTTTTTTTAAAGTAGCCAGTGAGTTTCAAAGGAGTCAGAAACATGTCCATGTTGTGGTTTTTATGAGAGATACTAGAAGATTTTCAAAAAAGAAGATTAGCTGCATTTATAATGTTTCTCTTTATAATGTTTCTGCTTTGAATTCAGAGGTCTATTTTTTTAGTAAAGCAGACTATGAAACAACATTATTATCCTGCCTCCTACAGTGCAGTATTCCTTGCCTGTGCTATTAAATGTATTATTTGGGGTTCTAGTCGTAGAAACATCTACTTGGGTAATGAATGATTTGTATAAATTAACTATTTCTTGTTAGGATCACTACAAGTCATAAAAGTCAAGCACCCAATATAAGATTTGACTGGCCTTCTTCAGGTCCTAGGTAAGCGTTTTCTCCAACCATATCTGAATCTTCAGGATAATTAAATGTAAATGAGTCCCCATGATTTTGGGATTCAGATCACCAAGTCTGAACAGAAGTGATGTATCCTGAATCCTCCAATTAATGAGACAGTACTGCCAATTACAAGGCTGACCATACTTTCTGATTCTGGGGAAATGGGGGGCCAGGGGGTAAAAGGTGAACCTTCTCGGTCGGTGGAGGAAAGATTCTGAGGTAGGAGGATCCTGGAGATCAGGGAGGTGCATGGAACAAATGGCAGAGATGCCCAGGGACCTGGTCACCAGCAGCTGAGACAGGACACGAACAGCTGGGCAGCTGCAAAGCAGGAACTAACACAACTTTCTGCCCCACCTTCCCAGAGCAGCAGCCATCTCCCTGCTGGGGAGGGAAGCGGAGACTTGTGGAATACAGCACTGAGGGGAGTGCAAGAGATTGCATGAGATAAACAAATATAATATTGCTGTTTTTTGAATAATTCCCAGTACCCAGATCCTCTCTGGGATGTTTTGCACTCTACCTCACCCATGGCAGAGACCAAAAATAATAATGGATATAGGCAGCCAGCAAAATGGAAGGTCTCTATCTTGTCCTCACTCACCTTGTTCATCACTTCATGATACCCTTCAGGCTATCAAGTGTCCATGAAGCCATGTAGCAAGACACAACATTTTGTAGTGCCTGTGACAGCACAGATCACATTGCATCCAGTGTAATGTCCAAGGTAATTCCCCACTTTCTGTAGCTGATCTGAACTCAACAATGAGGATGTTTCCATTATGCAAGTAGAAATTACAACCACAGGTAACTGGCTGAACTCCTTTTCTGAGATAAGTCACTGGCATCAATTTTAGTGAGCAGTTTTCTTAAAAAAGGACAGCAATTGTTCAGCTGTGGCACTAAGACATGCAGGAAAACAGCAACATTAAGCAAGAGTCAATAGGAAAAAAATAAAGAAGATAAATTAAAAAAAAATACAAGAGGCAATACATTCAGAAGACTGAATAATGGAAGATTGCATGTGGGAAGTTCATCCTTCCATTTCCTAAAGGCAGGTTAGTCCAACTGTTATCTTTTCTGTCTGCCCCCCTGGAAAGGGCAGACAGAACAGACAAAGATTTAGAAGTAATTGAACATGGTCTCTGTACCAGAGCTGAAGGATGTTTTACATACCAAGACCAAATAATTTTAATGTACAGTATAGAGAGAACAGAATTTACACAGGCAAACACCATCACCTATCTACTAATTAATATTACTCAGATTCAGAAGTCAATGTTCTCTTTTCCTTCCTTTTTCCCCATTTGTGACAGAGTTTAACTGGCACATAAATTAATCTAATGGAAGCCAAGCTGAATGGCTACTGCTGACCTTTCTGATTAATTAGATATTTCAGACAATTAGATATATTACAACTATTACTTCTTGTATCAAACAGCCTGTTCTCCTGAAGGTATAGTTCTGGCAGTTGCCACTAAGTGTCACTGTTCACATAGCCTCAAAGCCCATATTGTCAAGCAAATAAAATTGGGGCTTGGGGAAGACCCTCTGTAGCTGGGTGGGTTTAGGTGACATTCTCATGTCACCAGCCATCTACTGACAATGCCCCAAGCTGGGCCTGTTCCTGTCGTAGCCTGCAGGCTGTGACACATCTCCTGTGACACAACACTGAGAAGATCACAGCTGTTGGAGGAAAGTACAAACAGTGGATACCAAGTGGTGGGCGAGAAGGTTTACATGCAACACAAGAAACGTGAGGTGAGACACTTTGGATTTGGTGAAGAGCAGCTCCTCACACCCCTTCTCCATTGTGACCAACTGCAAGATTATTTCTAGCCTGTTTCAGAGGAAAGGCAATCAGGTGAGCTGAAAACATCAGCCATCACCACCCTGCTAAATAGCAGGACCCAACTGTGCACTGCTTTGGATAAAGAACCCAGAAGTTTGTTGAGGCAAATAGGCTAAACTTTCCTTAGGAATTCTGGGAATGCATTAGTGGAATCTGTTCTGGAAGTTCAATTAATTCCTAGAAATCAGATATAAGCTAGAGAAAAATTACATTAATGCTGTTTGACCATCTAATTTCAGACTGGTGTTTGTGTGAACATGAATCAGATTTACAAAGCAGCAAAACCAGATACCACCAACTTCTCTACTTCAAGTCACTCTATCCATCTTTCCTCACTTAATAACACAGCAAGGATGTTGGAATGAACAAAAATAATCATGGAGAAAATTATACTAATCTGACACAGAAAATAGTATGAAGCTTTTGTTTAGACTATTTTTCAAGACATCTTGGACTAACAGAACCTGCTGAGTCCACTTACAAGGAAATCTTGGACAGTCAAGAGAAAGTGAAAAAAGAAAATCACCCAAGCACAGACACTGTTTTTTTCATCTTTCTCTTTCTGATAACAGCATGACTTTTTCTAGAAATTCAGCCTCTACATTTTTCAACAAGGGCTCTTCTACTTATCTAATTCCATTATGAATTTACTCAGACTCAGTTGAGTTATTTCTAATTAGCAGATATGGCAGTTATTTAGATAATACTTTATTCAATGTACAGATAAATAAATACTCTACCGTGCCCATTTTATCATGTAGGATTTGCACTGAAGCTTCTCTGTCCCTTAATATATTCTGCTTTAACTCCATACTTTTCAGAGCTGGCCATTCATTCCATTCCTTCAGGGTTCATGCCAACATGTGTTACTGACAACTGATATGTGAAAATAACCAGTCCCACTGGAGCAGCAATTGGGGTAGTCTCAGTCCAAGCTATCTCGACTGTATTTTTTTATTTATATATTACCAATTTTATGAATCAGAAAAAAAATCTTTCCATTTTAACTTCCAGTTAAATCCACATGCTCTGCAGAAGCTAGGTTTCAGTAAGCTTCTCTCCATCAATACAGAAATATCTGTCTAGGAACAGAACCCTTTCAATCTCACTTCCTCATTTCTCACATTTTGACCTCCATATTAATATTTATGAAAACCTTATTTTTGGTAGGTAGAAAAGCCCCGTTTCAGAGTATGAAATTTAGTAGTTCTGGGTAATTTTGTGCATTTATTACCAGTGAAGTACAACACATAACAATTCCCAAATACTACTTCAGCTTGGAAGCATGTCACTAATCTCTGAAGTATTCTCTAACTCCGTGGTTTTATTTCTTGCTCTAGAGACTGTCTATGTTTCTAAACATATGTGTCTTGGTAAGATTTCCCAGTTTCTCTATTGAGATGCTCTTCTTCTCCACGCTTGTTCTGATTTGTGGTCCCAGAGAATCTCAGAACAACTGATGAGCCACATTCATATGAAGTGAAAAAATATATGCAGAAAATGATAAAATGTGGTAGTAGGGTAGGGCTTGAAGGAGCTCTTATGGAAGAAGAGCAAGACAAGGTACACCACTGACCTCCTGTATCTGGCAGTGAAGAAAGTCTTGACACCCCCTAGTTAACACAAAGGGTGCTGCTTAGGTCTGCAGGTATATTTTCCTTGGCCATGAATTTAATTGATACCAGTTGATAGAAATCTTTGGTGTACTTCCTCACCTTCTCTTAGGCTCATAATTTGTCACATCTGATTGCAGTACACTAGACTTTAATCAAACATTAAGGTATATTCATTGCCTGGATAAACTGCAGGAACACAACAGGCTCCTCACCCAGGAGCCATGTGTGAAGCCATCTTTGCACAGTACTTTCAATTAACTTCTCTTGTTTATCAGCTCCTCCCATTTCCTGCTTTTCAGACTCTTGATAGCACCATTAGCAACCAGTATTTACATAAAATCTATTATTTGTTTCTCTCTCTCTTCTGTGTTAAAACAATTATAGAATTCCTAACGAAATAATTAAAATGGCTGAAGATAATTCTGGTTCACTTGTTAAGTTGATAAAAGGAGATGATGGAGAAGGATTTTTAAAATGTCTCTTTTACAAGTGCTCTGGTAAGCTTACTGAGGATAATTGTGGATATCTTTCCACTCAGCTGCTCTTCTGATGTTTCTCACACCTTTAAATGAGAATAAAAAAAATATTTTTAATTTGTTGTGTTCTGCTCCATTACTTCTGGTGACCAGGGTTTTTGCTTCCCTTTTCTATAAGATGGCAATTTTCCTATCTTTTGGTTTTTTCCTGTTAATATGTTGCTCTCTTACAGGGTTCTCCAGCCCAAAAAGTAATCAGTCCCCTACAACTTGTGACTTTTGATCTTTCACACCAGCACGAATTTAACATACAGACATTTTATAAATAGAAACTACAGCCTGTGAAAGAAACACTGCAAAGTAGTTTGGTCTGGTAAACCTTTTGGCCTCCTTCTTCATCCCCACCTTTGTAATTATTATGGATCACAGAATACCAGAGGGCTGAAGACCTCTAGACAATAGAATGAAAGTATAATTGAGTTATGAGATGAAATGTTAAAAGCATAACAGTTTAACCTCCTCAGTAATTAACTACCAAAAGGGGAAACAGGGAATATTTATTTATTTATTACAGTATAACTTATCCTACATCTTCCTCTCTCCCTTCAAGAACATCAGTGGTATCTCAAATTCTTTCAGAGCACCACTAAAATTGGAACCAGTCTCCTTGCCTGTGTGAGAGATGGTTGACAACAGACTTAATTTAGAGTGAGTAGAAGTGCAAAAGCCAAGACAGAGACAAGACAGATGATCAGGATATGGAGTTTGAGTTCAAAAATCAGGCTGAGTCCTATGTTAACACAAACTTAAGAAGGAGGATCCCAAAAACTGTGAATCGGAATTAGCATTTGAACTCTGACTATTAAGTCCTTTGTCTAATGTTACTTTCACTTTAGGAATAAACCTGATGTATTTCAGTAGAAACCAAGAAAGAGAATAATCTTACTCTCCTATTTCAAAACCTGCAGACCTGACAAACAGTTTTCCTAACATTCAGTGTAAAGGACAAAGAAACGCACAACTTGTACGTATATTGGCCTGTGCATATATTGGCCTGTAAGAGTACTACTCCAGGATATGGAGAACTAGATTCAAAACTCAACACACAAAGCACTCTCATCATTAGCACATTTGTGTACTATGGTGTCTATCCCTTCTAGCCTCTCTCTTGAAGACTTTTAATTTGAATAAATGTAGAAGTTCTCACTGCAAAGATCCAAAGTTCCATTGTAGCTTTCATATTTTCAGCACATCTACACAGACCTTTCAGGAAATGATAGCACACTCTATCTGAACTCAATACTGAGATTATTAACCAAAACACTGCAAGACAAGCTATATGTTTGCATAGTTTCGGATGCAAAACCAGCTCACATCTAGCTGGTATATACTACAAGCAGGTCTCTCTTGAATCCACCTGTAACACTGCCCATAAGCAAAATGGAACTAAAGACAGCTCTGGAATAAAATATTTAGAAATGCTTCATAATACATGGTTGCCTGAACTTTAGACATTTGCGTAAGACAACTACATCTTCCTCTGAATGAAATAAATGCTTTGTATGTGTGAACATACGACGCATTTCTCGAGCTTTAGGTCAATTTTCAAATACTCTGTGTTTAAATCTGAATCATCCAAATATATCATGCGTGGAAGTGCAGTTAAGGACACTGATTCCTAACGTGAACTCTGGTCTTGACCTCTGTTGAGCTCAGCTGGTCACTGATATCTCCATCAAACAAGCTTCTGGGAAATATTCTCAGCGTCATTAGTCTCCCTTCTGTACGACATGTGAATATGAAAGTGCACAGGCTACCTTCAAAATCCAAGATGGGAAGTTTTCCAAGCAGCAAGGTCCCAAGTGCCCAACAAATCTTCCATGGACTTATATGTGAGGGTAATGCTAATAAAGAAGAGCCTGCTGTTAACTTTCTATGTTTACATGTGTTAATCAATAGAAATAAGTTAGGAAAAAGATAATCTTTGCCTTTTGGAAATCCTCTTTGAGTAACTGAATCTATGAAAAAGTCTTTTCTTATCAACTAAAGCTAGTGACATGCAGGGCACAACTTCATCAGCGCTCAGAAAAACACTGGGAAGCAAAGCTAGGAATCTGGATCACTTATAAGGATAGACATGGTGAAGAGAAGACTGTGAGTGGAAAAGTTAGGTGACAGAAATGTGGCTGCAATTCATGATAACAAGACAGGCTGGCTGGAATTTTGAGATGTGGCTGCTTACTATGAGCAAACAGCAACAGAATGTCAAAAAGGTTCAGGGAACTAAAAAGACAATGAAGACGGGGTGAAGAGTGCCCAAGTCTTCTCCTACTGCAGGGCAGTGCCCAAAGACTATGCTGTTGGCTATTCTATGATTGACCTTGGGCACTCTCATGTTCTCCAAACTGAAGTGGAGCAGCACAGCACTGACTTAAGTATGAATGCCTAATGGAAAGATTTCTTATCTATCACCCCAGTACAGAGTGATCACTGTGCAAAGGTCAGTTCTTGGTTCTTTTAACCTTTTCCTTTGTATTTCTTCCTTCATCATTTTAGGCATGTCCCCCTTGGCTTGAGCTCCCTCTTCATCATGTAAGGTGCCCATCTACACAGCTCAGAGTTTAGGATTATGGCAGGTGACAAGGTGTGAGGGCTTTCATTGCCACACAGGACAGGAGCTCTGCTACTGGACTGCAGCCGTCAAGGATTTTGGTATAACACAGGGTGATTTGATGCTTTCAGATTTTTAGCAATGAGGCAAAAAAGTCATATAAAAAACCCCAACAAAACCAAACCAAACAACAGAACCCTCAAAAAATGAACAAATAAAAAAACCTCAAACAAAACACAAAACTCTCCCTCACCTTTGCTGCCCCTCGAGTCAGATATGGTAAGTAAAGAAACCTCTAATAACTGGAAAAGCAAGTACTTAGCAATTGTTTGAAAATATATATGATTTCATTAAATATACCAAAGAATATGATAACCAAACATCTGGTCAGCTTCCAGACTGCACTCTTATCTAAGCAAGAGTTTAAAAGAGATGCCTATAAACAGTTTTGTGTTTAAGCGAATTACAGAACTCCAATATACTCCTGTAGTGTGTGGGAAGACATTTTAGCTTGTGCAAGCTAATCAATCCCTCCTGTTAGCAGATTGAGCTGTGTTTAGTAGGTCAGAGAAACACTGAAATATTATTCTGTAGTCAGAGGAGACCTCTCTGAAACACACTAAAATTTCTCAGGTCATTTTCTTCTGCTCTGTCAGTAGACAACTCTGATTTACAGACATGTCCAACCTGCACCACCTATTTCTATTGAGAAGAAAATTACTAGAGAAGAAGATGAAAACATATAACAAGTGATTTGCATAGTTGCTTATACAGGTGAAGAACAAAAAAAGTTCAACTGCAAATGGTGGAATTAAGCATGAGATAGATGATTGTTCAATAAGCTGTTCCTAAATCCCGAGTCTATTTTATTTCCTCAGACACAAACTGAAAAGCAGAAGTCATGGCTTTCCATCAACACACACAAAGCTGGAAGTGTGCCCTCTGCAATTTGTCCTGACAAACAGACACATCTTTCTTCACCATAGCATCTGGAACCTTTACTCTATTATGACCATTGGGATTGACAGAAATATCAATATTGCACTACAAAAAGAATGAAAAGCAAAATGAAGGCCACTGCAGCATACAGGATTTGGGATTAATGCTATTTTTGAGGAAAAAAATAGAGATTTGGGTATTTTCTGCTCACAAAGACTTTGCATTCTGATTTCTTTTTCTCCCAACTTCCAAATAGCCAAACCAAATTTTTAATCAGGGATTTGAATTACTGTAAACTTACTCTTAGCAGTACCACAGTACCACTGACACAGCAGTGAATACAGCATCAGATTCTACAGCAGAAGGCAATCACAGCAATTTACACACAATTCTGTGTTCACTTCTACTGGCACATCAGACTTTTAAGCAGAGGTAGCCATACTGTAGAACATGCAGGAATGTGGCCCCAGAGGAGGGTTCAGTCCAGCAGCTATTGTTATTCTTCTTGGAAAGTACAAGATCCCATCTGTTCCATATTCAGAGACACCCCTTCCAACACACAGCCACATCTTCCTCACTAACTTAGTATTTAGAACAGCATCAGAGCTTCAGGAAGAATTTTTGGTTCCAATTATTCACTTATTCTGGTGGCTGGCAGATTTTGCCACAGCATACAGCAACTAACAAGCCCATCATTTTGATGAAAGCAGGAATTATCAGTATCTTGAGTCTGCTAGAGGATTATTCTTATTCTGTCCAGTGATTGCTGAGCTTTCTAGGTATGCACTCAATATGATCTTTTCCCCTAATTTAAAATGTCTTTTTTTCTCTCTCTCTCATCTATACCTGTTAAGTTTGTTCTTTTCCTTATCTTTGAATTTAAACTTGACCTTTCCTATTCTGTCGCAATGTTAGACAAGTTTTTCGTCTTTATTTTATTAGATTTTCTTTCCAGGGCTTTTCACATTTTGCAGTTCAAGGTTTCTCTCAACAAATGAATGCATTGAATGCCTCGAATGCCTCGAGTGATGAATACCTGCATAATTAATATTGGTAATGGCAGCTTTATAGTTTGAGGGTTTTGTTTTTGTTTTGGTTTTTTTTTCAGTTTGAGTGAAGACTAGTTATGGGGAAAAGAAATTTACCCTTCCAGCATGCTCTTCATTAAGGCCACAGGCACTTTGTTTTCCCCACTTGGTTTTAACCAATTTCAGACTCCTAGGGATAAGTCCAACAGCTAGGATGAAAAAACAGATAACAATTCCAAGGTAAAGGATGATGGAATATGCGACTTGAAAGGTGAAAAAAACAATAAATGCTAACCCAATGGAGAAAAAAACCAAAACCAAAACAAACCCAGAAATACAAAACTTGGTGTACTTTATGTGGACATGATTTTTCAAACCACAATATAATACAGACAGAGTTATCCCGGCTGTTACCCAATCAGCTGGGTTTACAGGCATACTACCTAGATTTGCTAAATCTAGATTGCTTCACCCAAAACAGTGATTCACAGTCATGTTTCTCATTCTTTATTTTTAGTAGTCAGTACTAAAACCTTGCACTGACTCAGAACAGCTTGCTGGAGCCACTGGATTGTCCAGGCTGTCTAGAACTGAAATCAGCTTTCTAAACTCTGCTGAGATGTTGGTTCCATTTGAAGCGGCTACAGTTTGAAATTTCTCAGGCCATTTGGTTTTATTCTTGTGTACATGAACATATTTGTAGTGCTTTAGGGTTTGGAGGGGGTTTAAGTGCAACTATGTGCTTTTGTTCAGTGATAAAGATGAGCAACAATGAAACATAAAGAGCAGTGCTTCCTTTATTACAGAGAAAATGATGAAGAGAAAGAAAAAGAAATATACCAAAGTTCACCATACCACAAGAACTTGGGAAATTGGTGAAGATTTCTAACCCATGCTTCATAAGCAGCTGAATTTCAGCATTTCACAGTGAATTTGGAAAAAGCTTTTTGGGATCAGGAATATTTTGCTTAGTGTAAAATACCAGTTAACATGTTCTATCATAGGAAATTGGTGACAGCAGTTGTCAGGGAGAGCAGGGAAAAAGACTGAGGGTAAAATTAAAGAAAGGTGTATAACAGGAAGGAAATTGTGGGGGAAACACAGTCACTTCTCCCTGCATGACACTGTTGAATGCGTGTCTGACTTCCCACACACCCTACAATCTAAGGGGACTCAGTGTAGAGTGGAGCAGAATGGAGACACCTCGGCCAGGCTCTTGTTAAAATCCTTGCAGAGGAGGGAGCCCGGTGATACCTTTTAGCTGATTCTGAATGGATTTCTGATGTAGAGTATACTGCTTTGAAATCAGAAAATGAGGTGTTCAAGCCATTATTAGCCTTTGAGACAGATAAAGGAGAACATTTGAAATACAAGTTGATAAACTTATGATTGAAAATTATCATCTTAAAATTGAGAATAAGCACCTTAAAACTGAGGTTGACCACCTTTAAGCTCTGCTCATTGCAGCTGAGCACAGAGAAAAGCTGTTGCTGAAGAAACAACCTCCTGTTTCAGATAGGTGGCTCTGCAACTCAGTACATTATACAGACCCTGATGCTTGGGATGGGGATATTTGGTATGATAGTGGTGATGATGAGAGCTCAGAGAACCCTGACTCCAAATCTGATGAGGGTAACAATGAGATCTGCACTACTGTGCATTCTGTTCCCTGGTCTCTGACAGATTTGGCAAAATTGCAGGAGAAATATTCAAGGAAACCAGAAAACTCTGAAGCTGAAATTATGTTTATACAGACTCCTGATTCCCATAACATTAATGGAAATATAGAGGGTGATCCCTGTCATTACAAACTAGGGGAAAATGGTTCCTTATCTCCTTCAAATTCCTCTGTGCATGAAGCCAGGTCTACCACAAAAACTCAGGATAGATAGGGGGAACCTACCTGAAAAACAATTCAATTCAATCCAATTCAAGTGGCTGATTTGCAAAGGCATTATGGCCATAAGCCAGGTAAGACTGAAAACCAACAAGTGGAATCTTCTCAATGCGTATATAATAGCCCATACATTTGGATTTTGGTAGGTTCTTGTCAATATTTAATAACATTTTCGATAGGTAGGGGAGCACAGCCTTTGATATTAACATAGTGAGATGATAAGAAGCTGGGTATACATCCTGGATAGCAAAAAGTTAAAATCACTGGAGTAAACAGAGCAAGTGTTGTCTGCTGCTAAGGTTAATGTATGGCTCCTGGGTGAGAAGCAGATGTTGGCTACACACTTTGCAATTAAAGGTCACAAAGACTAATCAAACACAAAGGATTTGAGAAAATCTCCTTTTTTATGTGACAGTAGTACACTGTATGTGCTGTGGAAATAGGAAATGAGTCAAGGTTATTCTACACACAGCTATCTAAACCGACATTATTAGTCCTAAATCAGTCAGGTTATCAGGAGAAAGATTTTAATATTCTAATATGTAAATGCTTATGTTTCTTTTTGTGAGTTCTTCACAGAGAAAGAAATTTTTAAAAATCTATTTGTGCACTCACACACATACACAAACATACTCACTTCTTTTCTTCTGCCTGCTTTGAGACATTACCTCTACCCTGTCATTCTCTAACCTCTTTAACATTCTCTAACCTCTGCCTACTTTGAGAGGTTAGAGAAGGAGAAACATGATATGAAAAAAACCCAAAAGTCATACCCAAAACAGTGAGCTACAAGCCTAAGGCTCAGGTGGCCCCAACACAATCTGTGGCTAGAAGACTAAGAGATCAGATGTTCTGAAAGAAACTAGCCCCAGTGATCAGACTTCAGTTCAAATCATTGCTTTCATAGCAGTGAATGAGTATCCCAGTCCTATTCACTTGGGAATTGCATTTTGCAGGATGTGCATCTTTATCCCACAACCTTTTGCAACATAAAACACCAGAAGCCTCTCACAACAAACAAAAAATGTAAGCTCAGGAGTCTACCATTCAAATTCTGTCAGTGCTTTGCATGCAGTGCTATTTGAAACACCTTTTTTAGCCCACAGTGATTTGTAGTTTGAAAATTATTTTTCTTAACCCACAGAAATGCAATGTACTGTACTCCTGATTATCGTGAAAGATTGTTTTGGGAAAAGTATGTAACACCTCTTCAGCATGGAAATCCAGCAGCAGACGAGGACAAGATCTTGCAGCATTTGTCCATTGCAGTAGAAGAGGGGTAACAATGAAATGAAAGATAAAAGGATCAGCTACCTGAAGAGGAATTTCAGCTACTCTTGATACAACATCATTTCTAGGTACCTAAAAGAAACATTGAGTGAAGGAAGTGATACAGTCTTGACTAAACGTGAAAGGTAGCTATTTTTCTGTATGACAACAGGTCTAAGTCTGGAGTTATCCATGGATACCACCTACCTGCTATGTTATCACTATTTTGTATGAGAGCTTTCTTAGCCATCTGAGAAAATGGCTTTTAGTTGGCAATGGATATATCTGCTTTGCTGCTGGCAAAAAGATAACGAGTTTGGTTTTGGCAGAGAGATTACTGCAACGTTCCTGATAAAGACATGAAAAGGTATACTTGGTACAGTCTAAAAGCAGTTCCTGATCTGACTCAGACTATTTATGGATCCCTATTCCCCGTGCCAATCTGGGGTACCAAAAATGGAAGAGGGCATTTTTTTTTTAAATTGAGCCTGAGCTGATCATACCAATTAACTAGTGAATTATTACATACCAGGTGAAATAATACCGAGGGTGAGTTAGTTTCAGGAGGACGTCAAATACTGGTGGAGCTTATATTCCTCAGCTCTCCAGAGCTCTTTGCTGGCCAATGAGACTATTCGCTCGCCAATTGTATTAAGCCAGTTCGCCAGCTGTGTCAAGAACTGCCTAAATATCACGGCGGAGCATGTATTCATGAAGCTCCTGAGCAACCTCTGCCTTATGTTATGATGGATACTTCACTAAAGGGCAGCATGAAATCAAAATAAGTGAGCAAACCCCACCTAAGGTGAATGTATGAGAGGTTGTTGCAGCGTGCGCCACCATCCAGTCCCTAGCAGTTCACACTGGCCATACTGTTGTTGCATAAGAAGTCGAGATCTGGTTGCACATCATATCTTCACAGCTCCCAGTTTCTTTGGAAGGAAATCCAGGTGCATGCCAGGTTGACAGCTATGGTAAACTTCTGTAAGTCTCCCACTTGGCTTGATGGGAGAAGGAGTCCACTGCAGAGTGGACCTCCCTCACAATATAGGTAGAAGGTGTCTTCTAATGTTATGATACCAAGAATAAAATATCGTTTTTTAACATACACGTCAGTGGGGGAGAGAAGGTATGGCTAAGACTTCTTGATATGAGTGCTGCTCTTTGGCTGTAGACTTCTTGGGAAGTGAAATGTGGGAGCTATTCAGGAGCTGTTTCTTTCCAGAAGAGAAGGTTTACCAGGTAATGTTAACTCTAATCAGACTTCGATGATTTAATGGCTGCCTTTCCTTTGGATGATGTGTCACTGACCCCTGTTACCCAAAAGCA
Source organism: Coloeus monedula (assembly GCF_965178545.1). Lineage (NCBI taxonomy): Eukaryota > Metazoa > Chordata > Aves > Passeriformes > Corvidae > Coloeus > Coloeus monedula. The sequence goes on from NC_138783.1 coordinate 87,077,878, forward strand.
GAGGAAGTATCCGCTTAGGAAACCAAAGGAAACCTCATGAGTAGATAAGTTAATGTTATTCACCAGAATGATTGCCCCCCTATGAGCAGCTGAAGATTAAAGGACAAACAAAATAACAAAGTAGCTTTGTTTAGTCCCATTGATCCAAAAGACAGCACTCACTGTACCTTAAAATCTATTTTGTGTCTCCTGCAGAAAGTCTGCTGTGAAAGAAATGGAGTTTTATAATACCTATTTGGAGCCTTAGGGTTCAGAGCATTCTCTCATTCACATTACTGCTTCCTTACTACCTGAATGCATTTTCATGTGTATCCTAATCAGTTCATTTACTGTTTGAATGCTATTTTTGATGCCAGGAAGAAACATCTAAGTAGAACATTGTAAAAGCTCTCTCTTCATAGGGAATGATGAAAATCCTTCAACAAATATTTCAGACTCTATTATAAACCGCATCCGATAATGTGAAAGCTCTATCTCCTAGCAGTGCATTAGAAAAATTAGTTTTGAGCTCTACTTGCTCATTATAGGATTTGATATGGGGGTTTTATTTTTTAAATCTGACACGTCAAAAGAGAGATGACAGGTAGTGCAAGGGAAAAAGAAATTTCCTGCAGAAGGGAATTGGAAGGAACAATATCTGGAACTTAAAAGAAGGGGACAAATGTGTGAATATTTCAAGAATAGCAGAGAAGCATCATTATTAGAAGCATGTGAAACACGAAAGGGAGTTGGACAGATGTCAGGTGGGAAAGAGGGAAAATTCCTCTTACCAAACCATTTGACCACGGGTGCAACAGAAAAATAGCCACTAGACAATGTTTAAACACTTTAGTGGTATTTAGTAGTCACTTCAGAAAACATTTTATATGAGTTCTGTGGGATAAAGTTTAATTTATGGTATCTAAAGGCTTTGGATTAGATACAGACGCTTTCTTTCAAGATGTATTTGGTTTATTTTGTTGAAAAGAGTGTTGTTCCTCACTGATGTCCTGGCTATTACTGAAGTCCTTAGTGGCTCCATTCATCAGAGCCTCCCCTATGAAGAAAGGCAGAGAAATTTGGGGCTGTTCAGCCTGGAGAAGAGAAGGTTGGATGGAAACCTCACAGCAACCTTCCAGTACCTGAAGGGGGAAAACAGGGAAGCCAATGAGGGAATTTTTGTCAGGAACTGTAGTGATAGGGTCAGGTGCAAAATGTGTTCAAACTGAAAAAAGATAAATTTAGGTTGGATATATGCAATAAATTCTTTACTGTGAGAGGGGTGAGGCACTGGAACATGTTGCCCAAGTAAGTTATTGATGCCCCATCCCTGGAAGTGTTCAAGTTTAGGCTGGATGGGGCTTTGAGCAGCCTGGTTCCAGCCATGGCAGGGGGGTTGGAGCTAGATTATCTTTATGGTCCCATCCAACCCAAATTATTCTATGATTCTGCAGTTCTATGCCCAACAAAATGCAAATTTCTTCTGAGCAAGGTCATACCCTATTCTCTGTAATTAAGAAAAGTGAAGTGACATTTCTAGCTTTCTAGTCAATATAGACTCCCTTACCTTCATCTGGAATGGCATTTTTTTAGCACTAATTTGAAATACATCCTTGTTGTGATAATTATGCTCAAATACTTTCTAGCACTTTCCTCCAGAGATCAGGAGACACCAGCAGTAATCAGTTTCCCTGCCCCACACAGGACACTACACATCTGTGAGTGCAGTAATGCAAACTGCAACACAATAGTTTTAACCCCAGGAACCAAGGACTGGAAAAGCATTCAACTACAGCTGTCGAACCAGCCTTTAAAATGGGGTGCTGGAGGACATCCAGTCAATACGGATTGAAAGAACATCAATGGACATTCATGCTGAAGATTAGAAAAGCCATCTAGAACAGCAGCTAGAGAATCCCCAATCTAGCAAACTTGCTAACATAACAGCTTGTAGATCTACAATTTTTACAAAAGGTATCCATTACTCCTGCTAATTTCAGTAGTTAATATATCCTTGACTTCATTCATGTGTGCAAAGTTAATTTCTATATACAAGCCCCTTACAAATTTGATGTTGGCTTACACTTCTTACACCTTCATACAAATGTAATATCAAAACTTCTCATTAAGTTTGAATGGGGTGAAAATATCTCAGAAATTAGATGATATTGCGGATATCTTTTAATGGTACTGACTTTCTACTTGAAGATGGATAATGCCCTCCTAGATTTTTGGTTTTTTGGGGGGTTGGGGGAAAATATTTAAAGATGGGAATTTAGTGTAGAGTGAATAAAAAAAATTTATTAGTTCATTTTGGATATGGAATTCTTGTCATTTCATTGAGATGTGAATTATGCAAAATATTAAACATTCTGAATTTATTTATGGAATAGTTTAGAGGCATTGCTAGTATTCACTGTTAGTTCTGCAGAGACAACCAGGCACTAAGTAAAGCCCACAGCACCTTCAGATGTGTAAATCATCTTTTGCATAAACATTTCTGATCATTAGAATAGAAAGAACATATGTGCTCACTGCATAGTTTTCTGTCTTATAAGTTTTACATGTTTTTTTAAGGATCACCTTTTATCTACTTACTCTGATCAATTTAACACAATAATTTTTTTTTTTTTTTTAAGTGGAAATGGTTTCAGGAAGCATAGTATCCACTGGATATGGAAAAAATATGCAAAGTCTAAATTTAATTTCTTTTCCTCTGTGTCATCTTCTGCGAACCTTCTGCATTCACTTGGATTTCATGTTACATGTTGGGGTAGGTGGCTGGAAGGAAGATATGACATTCACCTCCTGCTTCTAATACACAAGGTAATGGAAAATAACATGAATGTCAACAGAGCAATGCATAAAATATTTTTAGTGGGTAGGTTGCTGGACTTTGCATGAGGATGGGTGTACTAGTCACAAAGACATTGATCATACCAGTAGACTGAAGTACAGTACAGTTTGAATGCAAAACTACTACTAGCCTAAGGAAAGCACACTGTTTAGCTCTATAGCCACTGGAGTTCATCATACCAAGCAGCTGTGGATCTGCACATGTAAGCAATTCAATTTAGCATTAGTGGAAAGACATAACCGAGCTTCAAGATCTTGAAAAGAGTGACTTAGTTGAACTGGACAGCTTAAGGATTTTTATCCAGAGGCAGCTTTGAAATTCTGGAAGACAAAGAGGACAATATTATTGGTTCTTGACTGAGATTGAGGTTTGGCTGTAATCAAGCAACTTAGACTAAAATAATATATGGGGAGGCTGATCAACAACATTTTATTTCAGGTCTAAAAAATGGAAGTTATTCCTACTATAACAGGTCTGCCAAGACAGCTTTTCATCCAGTCTCATCAGGTGTTCTAGGCTGCAGCATCTCTGAAAAGGAGAGAGGAGGCTTCAGCTATCCTGCCTCATCTTATGGCAGAGGGAAAGTTGGCAGAAATAAAAGACACCTGTCTATCCTGTATGTTCAGTCCAAAAAGACTTGAAACAGCATTTTTCTTAGGTAGGGACAAAACCATAAAAAGTGGTCAGACAAGAGGAATAAATTCAATAAAATTTCCAATTCATAGAAAGACAAATTATATATGTTCAGAGCATCAGGCAGTAGCGGACACTGCTAAAGAACAGATAAAAATTTAAATATCACGCTTTCACAAGCATAGAAGTTACAAGATCTAGTCCAATTTTTGAGCATAAAGCTTGATCTCTAAATGTATGAGATAAGCTAAATAGCAAGAACTGAACCATTAATTGGGGTATTATTCCACTATCAAAAAGGAATATATATATATATATATATATATATATATATATATATATAAAAGCAATGATATCTTCTTGCAAAAGTTCCAGCAGTTCTGAGACGTCTTGGTTAACTCATCGTATAGCTGTAGCCCCAGGCAGTTAAATGACTGCTTTTAAGCAGGGCCTGTTGTAATAGGACAAGGGTTGATCTAGATATGAATAAGGAAGAAGATTTTTACCACGAGGGTGCTGAAACACTGGAACAGGTTGCCCACAGAGGTCATGGATGCCCTAACCCTAGAAACATTTAAGATGAGACTGGAGGGGTCTCTGAGCAACCTGGTCTTGTTAAAAATGCCCCTGATCACTGCAAGTGGATTGGACTAGACGATCTTTAAAGATCCCTTCCAGCCCAAACTATTCTGTAATTCTATGATTTAAGAATTGTCCACAATCATCAGCCTGGAATGTAGTATGTTTAATAAATTCTTTTATTGTTCAACCGAAAATGCTTCTGTGCCCACAAACTTGCCCACCAGAGAAGGTTCTGAACCACAGCACCAGCAGGACCTACAGGAAAAAAACATTTCACAAATTTTAAGACTGAGCTTTACTAGTTTATGAAGTGGATTTAAGCCACATGGCTGGATACCAGGAGATGCTTTTACTTCTAATTTAATCAAGACACCACACATATCTATAAAAAGTAAGAAAAAAAAAAAGCTAACCTTTAAATAAGCAGAGTTCACCAGCACTATTATTAATGCTAAATACGCACCAGTTTATTTTTTCAGTCAGAATAAGCCCTGATTCTAAAATATGCCAGAAATTCAATTTACAGAGATAAATTTTAAGAAAAACATCTTGGAAAGTTGTTTTAAAGCTTTAATAAGTCATCTCTTAAGTCAGTACAGATTGTAACTTGGTATAAAGATTTCATCTCTTGGTTAAATAATGTACAGCTGAGAAGAATGATTTTAATTTTTTTTCATTTGCAGGATATATTTGTGAATTTATTTTTGTCGTTCAAAAGCAGATACATTTATATGTGCATGAAAGTAATTTCCATGCAGCTTTTCATTCTTTTTTCCACAGCTGTAGCAGAGTAAGCTAAAGTGGCAACTAAGAGCCCATCATAATAGATATATACTATTTTATATGGCGTTATAATTTACCGGAAATATTTGGAAGTAGACAATGCAAATATATATCAGAGAATATTCACATGATCCATATGAATTATCAATCACACTCTTCAAAGATAAGACATTTCAGTTTTCAAAGAATAAAAAATAATTCTCTGTTTTACATAGTGTAAGTTCACTGATGCTGTATAGGAAAATTAATAGAATGATGAACAGAACAGCATAATAATTAGGTACGTGATAACCCAAATTACACAGTATCTAGACTTATGAGAGCCTTAGGGATCTGAAGGCTGAATGGGAAGAAAGACTCCCACTTGGAAGTAAGGCAATAATGGAATACTAAAAAGATCATCCTCAGCGCTCTTCAGGATGACACAGAAGAGATTTTACAAGCAGCCACGGCAGGATCCTCACCATCCACACTGCCTGTGTGCCGTATCTTCCAGGTGGGATGACAAGCCAGCTGCTGGCACCATACAGGCATCACTCCAGTCCCACCCTGGCTGCATCCAGCCCCTGAGAGAGCACAGAAATGCTGCTCAGCCATTTGCAACCAGCAGTCAGTTTCCCAGGAGTGCTCAGATACGTACAAAAGATCAGGGAAAACATTAAGTGGCTGTGAAGGCTTATGCAAAACTTCACATTAGTATTCAAGAAAAATTATTCATATTGCTAACTAGGAAGTTCTTGTTATGTTTAGGAGTCATCCAGTTACAAAACAAACTAAAACTACGTGACTTAGCTGAGCAATCCCAGTGTGAATAACAAATCAAGAACAGTCTCATAAAGTAGTTTGTGAGTAGTCTGTAGGGTTAAAAGGATCGTGTAAAAGCCTATACTGAAAAACTAAACATAGTCAACAGCTTAATGAAAAAACCAGTGCCTAACAGTAGACTACTCACACACAGACAATAAAACTAGATTCAATACTTTGTTTCTGGTAAATAGCTGGTCTTTTACTGTTCTGCTAGTGTGAGGTAGATCTGCAGCATTGCCCAAAGCTGCTACAGCTAGTTAGCTACATAAACAAACACAAAAAATGTGGAACGGCATTAGTATGACTACAGCCAGCAGGAGTAAGGATGCATTTCTTCCCCTCTATTTAACTCTTGTGGGGCCACATTTGAATAACTGTGTTCACTTTGCTGCTTCCTACTGCAAGAAAGGTATTGGAACACTGGAGAAAATCCAGCAGAAGACCCCAAGATGTTCAAAGGCAGTAACACATGAGATAAAGGGAGAGGCTGAGACAGCTGGGTCTCTTCAACCTTAAGACAAGGCTCAAGGCAAGATTTTTACGATTACCTGGTGAGAAGGCAGAAACAGATTCATCCTGCTGCACAACAACAGGATAAGAGGCAAAGGACTGAAGTTGGAACACGGAGAATTATGATTAAGTACAAAGGAAAAAATAAAAAGAACTTGGATTGTGGTCAAATACTGGAAAAGAGGCCAGAGAGGTTGTGGATTCACATTCTGTGGAGGTGTTAAAAACCTGATGCACACGGCCCTGGACTAGATGATCTCAGGAGTTCCCTTCCAACCTAAATTGTTCCATGACACTATGATCTTAAAGATATACATATACAGAAGAAAAAACTAAACATTAGCATACAGAAGTTAGTTACTCAAAAGGTCACATATTGAATCTGGTGTTGGGGAGAAGAAGATTGGGCATTGCTATTTGAAGCCATTCAGTGTGCCATGCATGTAAAGACAGATGACATTTAAGACTTTAAGATATACACTAAAAATCATGAAAATAAGTAGGAATTATCAAAACCTTTCAAAGCAGAAGAACATAGGCTTCCTGAGTACAGCATTTAAAATGATTTGTTGCTTTTAGACCTACATTCTCCCACAAAGACAATCAAGAAGGGTTTTGATGGTATTTGAGAAATCTGCACTATAAATATATAATTCATCTCAGCTTGTTCTATATACTGGACCCACACAGTGGAAGACAAAACCACTCAAAATCACACAAACAAGTTTGAGAATAGTTAATATTTTGTTCTGACTTATGTCAGCTAGAGAGAAGTTTATATGGGTAGCAATGTAGTCTTTATTCACAAAATGAAAATCATAAGAGAAAACTCTCAAGTTCCCAATGTGTACATTATTTAATTCCTAAAACTTTCTGGGTAGGACAGTGAACTGATTGCACTAATATGCAAATATCAGACAGCTAAAATGATCAATTTGAGAACTAAGTTTAATAGTGACTGCCTTAGTGAATGAAAATAAATAGTAAATCCCATTTCTCTATCCAGTAAAATATTTTATCTCTTCTTTTGTAACGCAAAGGAAATGAAAATACTTAAATAACATAGTAAGGAAAGGAAATTACTAAATTATAGTTTTGAAATTAGCAACAATAAAGCTGTTACCCACTGTTCAGAAAAGTAAAAAATTATATTTTTTAAAGGTTATTCCAAATGTCATACTATTAAAGCATAATTAAAATCAGTACAAAACCTGAAAAGGAAGGTCAAAGAAGGTGTACGCCCCCATCCCTGAAAACAACACTGATGAACTGGTAACAACAGATGAGGAGAAAGCTGTGGTACTCAACAAAGTTTTCACCTCGGTCTTTGATGAAAACTCTCTTCCCACAGCTCTTGAGTGGATGGACAGCCAGATGGTGACCAGGGGAGCAAAGTGTCTCCTACTGTAAGTAAAGATCAGAGTTACGATCACCAGAAGAACCTGAACGTGCAGGGAACATAACACTGTGGGGCTGTGGAGGACCAGGCACAAGCATGTTTTGTCCCAAACATTCTGACTGTTGTGACAGAAACTTTGTGATTGGAAGAGAGGGTTCTGAAGAGATGGGGCAGTGCTGTTCTGAGCCAGCTTCTAGTTCCACGCTGTCCTCAGCATGTCCAGGCTGAGTCCCAACCTCCCACTCACTTCCCGGAGGGTTCAAAAGGGGCTGGCTGGGCATGTACCAAAAAGTCTAGTTTGGATAAGAGGCGTGAACCAGCATAACTATAGAAGGAAGTGGATCAGTCCCCCTCCCCTGTCTTCTATATTTCCTCTCTTTTGCTTTGTCTTATTGCCTCAGATCCATCGCAGCATCTAAGGACTGATGATATTATTTGTTCTCTTTCTTTTTTCCCCCTTTATTTCTCTTCTCCCTTGCTTTTTCTGGGCAAAGCGCAGCTATCGTATTCTATCCTGTACTTCATACTTAAGTTTGTTGTGGGAGTGGGGAGCTGTGGAAGTGTTTGGTAACTTGTTAGCCAACACCTTTGAGAATCAGTGTGCTGTGGTTCGGTAGCCAGCACTTTTGAGAAATTTATTGTGGGAGCTGGGAGGTTATTGAACAGTACTGTAAAAGTAAGGGCTTGTTAGCCAACATTCTTGAGACTTAATAGTAGGCTAGTTGCCAGAGTTAAGGCAATTATATAATAGGAGCATAGGAGTTCCCTGACATATGGACTGGTGTTTTTCTTCAGCCTGACAAGAATTTACAACAAACATCATGTCCCCTACCAATGTGTTGTGACAGGGACATGATGAGATGCATCTCCAGGTCTTGAAGAAGTGCCAAGCCACTCTCCATGATATTTGAAAAGTCATGGCAGCCAGGTGAAGTCCCAGGGAAAAGGGATTTTTCTTAACTTTAAAAAGGATAAAAAAGGAGGACTCTGGGAACTACCAACCTGTCAGCCTCACCTCTGTGCCTAGGAAGATCATGGAACATATGAATGTTGTGCTAACACGTTAGCACGTGTTAATGTGCTAAAGCACATAAAGGACAGGAAGGTGATTTGAGAGAGCCAGCACTGCTTCAACAGCAGCCACGCTGAGAAGGCCTTGGGGGTGCTGGTGCTTGAGAGGCTGGACATGACCCAACAATGTGCACTGGCAGCCCAGAAAGCCAAACATGTCCTGGGCTGCATCAAAAGCAGCATGGCCAGCAGGGCAAAGGAGGTGATTCTGCCCCTCTGCTCTGCTCTGGTGAGATCCCACCTGAAGTGCTGCATCCAGTTCTGGGGTCCTGAGCACAGGAAGGACACAGGGCTGTTGGAGTGGGTCCAGAGGAGGACAACCAGGATGATTAAAGGATGGAACACCTTTCCTCTGAGAAAGTGCTGGGAGAATTAGGATTGTTCAGACTGGAAAAGAGAAGGCTTCAGGGTGACCTAATTTCAGCCTTCAGTACCCAAAGGGAGCCTACAGGAAGGATAGAGAGAGACTATTTACAAGAGCATCTAGTGACAGTACAAGGGGGAATGGCTTCAAACTGGAAGAGAATAAGTTTAGATCAAATTAGGAAGATCAATATTAGGAAGAAATTCTTTACTGTGAGGGTGATGGAACAGGTTGCCCAGAGAAGTTGTGGATGCCCCATCCTTGGAAGGGTTCAAGGCTAAGTTGGATGAAGCTCTGATCAATCTGGTGTATTTAATATGTCCCTGCCCACGGCATGCAAGCTGGAACTAAAATACCTTTAAATTCCTTTCCAGCCCAAGGCATTCTATGATACACAGATAAACAATATTATCCTGCTATTTTTTTTTCATTTTTTCTGCTACAAGACAAAATACATTTCCCAAATAGCTGCTGTTGAACTGGAAATAGTTTTGCAATCTTTACTATCAAGGGATTAATATTTATGGGAAAATATTTTGTATTTTAAGGAAGAGTCTCCTGGGCTATCACTGTGCTTTTAGCACTGCAGATGTCTCTGAATGTTTCCTCACAGCCAGTTGCTGCAAAAATAAGTGTATACAGATGGAAGTACAGCAAAATGATGCAAAGTTACAGTACCCCAGGCACTAATATTTTATGCACTTTTTAATGTTACATTTAAAAATTTCATGAGCATCTACTCTGCTAACCAACTCCATCTCTATTCCTGGGGGTTAAAGTATGGCTTTATATACCACAAGTGTTTTAGGTGAGTTGCTTTGAGAACCCAGTAAAGAAAGGAAGAAATATGTTTTCTGATTCCCAGTGGTGGGGTATATATATCATGTAAGCTGGAACTAGTAGGTTCTACATTAATTCCTTAAATTAAGTGCTGGAAGAAGCATTGTTTTGGTGATCACTGTGATACCTGAGGGCAGCTGGATCTAAAGATCTAAAAAAAGATCTAAAGATCCTTTTCTCCTTTTAATCTATAAATGTAAACGTGGCTGTTTGATTGAGAGTGTCCAAACAAAACAAGTACAATACATGTAGTAATCAGAATAGAAGAGTAGCTCATGGAGCCAAGAGCAGCTTCCAAATATTAGTTAAAAAAAATGAGAACAGGCTAAAGAAAGGCTTTTAGCATAGCACAAAACCTCCAGTAAATATTCTTTCTTGTGTAAATTCTGTATTTTCCATTAAGCCTTTCCTTATTCACAAAGCCTTTCCAAAGTCTGATCACAAAGCTATTTACACAACATTTGCAATGTACAGAACTTACAGCAACGGTTTTCTCTTGTATCAGAAACTGGAAGACAGAAGAGTGGTTTGAAGCTGTGCTAGCCAGATTCCAGATCGCTACCAGTACCCAACCATTTCCTTCACCTTCACAGGATACTTTCTAAGCCATTGAGTGATATAGCTACAAAATGCAGAGCTGATAGCATGGGCAGAATGATTTTGAACATGCTTACCCAAACCTTAATTTAACCTTCATTAGCAATTATGAATTGGTTGATAGCTGTAATTCAGCAAAGCTTCTGATGGAACACAGTTTCAAAACATTAGCACTAGGTGATTTACATTTAAAATGTACTGTACATTCAAATTGCTACTATTATATTAAAGGTGTGCTGATTTATCATAATCCAATTAGCTGAAAAGCCTGATAATATATATTAGTGTCACTTTAATAACACTAAAAAATCTCAGACTCCTACTAACATTTTATTTCATTTATTAAAGCAATGCAAAACTTTAAAAAAATGCATGTAATGGCTGCTGAATTCTTAACTCTTTTCCAGGAACATAGAAGATAAAAGTCATGTCCATGAGGAGCCTAATCTAACATCTCAGTCTTTCTCATAATCTCACATCCAAGCATGCAATGATCACAAGACTAACCGAGAATAAAGTTTGCAGTACTCATTTTAATACTATGTCTAGTACTTGTAACAAACACAGTTATCATCTGAAATACTACATATGTCTATGGGAATATATAGCCATGTACAACCATTTAAAATAAAAAATTATAAACATTCTGATGTATTTTGCCCTTAAATAAATGCTTATCCTCAGCATATACAGCATTTTGCTTGTGTACTCCAGTGAACAGCAGCTGAGTATCCAAGTACTTCTAAAGCCTAAATTACCAACCTGTCACCAATTAAGGAAACATCTTCATGACATAATCAAAGTCCACATTGCTACAACTGGAAAGGAAAATGAGGAATAGATAATGAAGTGCAAATATATACTCCTTGTTTAGCCTGCTACAGTACGGCAGTTGATGCTGAAGCAGAAGGTGATGAAGCACCAATTTTCACGTGCAAATGATTTCCTTGGTGTCAATACCCACACATTGAATACCAATTTGAACATCTCAAATGGGGCTACTGTACTGAGGAAAATTGAAGAGTAGTCCCAGAGGTAACTGCTAAGAATCTTAGAATAATAAAAAAAATTTTAAAGTATATCTAAAGCAACAGTATTTGTGTGTGGCTTAAAAGTCACTGTAGAAATGGTTGACAATGAGATACAATCTATTTTGTTAATTTGCAAAACATATGTATACATAAATAGGCTCCATAAATTGCAATTCATAATGAATTCAAAGTAAGAATTGAAGAGCTGATAGTTTTATGATGTTACAAAAGTACATGCAATTTGTAACTAGATATTTGATAAAATAAATAGAAAAAAAGTTGCTGAAGTAAGGCAGCAAAAGTGTTTGCTGGCATTGATGTTGCTATATTAAAGATTTGCTAACAAAAGGGAAGAGAAGTTCCTAATTGAAGAGTTGGCATACAACTATGCTGAATGGCAGGCTCTACCATGTCACCATACCTGTCCAGCAATCATCTTGAATTGCTGAAGCCACTCAAATCATAGCTAGCCAATTTTTGGGGGGACAAAAATGTCTCTTAGTATACAAACATCCACTTCCAGAAGAATGACTAATAATCTCCAAAGCAAGCATTCCCTTCACTCCCAAAAACTTTTATGAAAGTAAGATGCAATTTATGACACTGTAATAGAGAGTAAGTAATTTTATCATTTCCATGTAACAGTGACAAAATATATAATCCACAGGACTTTTGAGCATAAAGGTAACATAAACAACAGGACAGGCCCTGTTAAAAATTCCTTTGCAGTGCAGGGATATGTTTAGACAGAACTCAGGGGTCTCGTCTGTCTCTGACAACACTAAGCAGCTGGCTGATTTCGATTCAGAGGGGAAAATCTTGTACTCTTGAAAACCTTGAAGGGAGAGATGCACCTTTAAATGGCAATCTAGAAATTCCCCTCAGCAAAGAATTTTATCCTGGGACAGTATGTTTACTTACTCACCAGTGGCCCATAAGCTATTAGCTGCCCTCTGAAAAGCTCTTTGAGCAACTCCCTTCTTTCTCCTCTCAGTGATGAAGGCAGGTATCTGTGATTACAGTTTAGAGCACATTTGCAGTCAAAGTAGCAGTTAATCACAGATGAGAGCAAAAAGCCATGAGCAGTGAGAAACCACACTGAGAACAGTTTAAAATTCCCTTCAGATAAACCCCTGGCACAAGCAGGACAAAATATTACCCCAGACAAATAAATGTCTCAAGAAGACACATTGCCAATCATCCATGTACATCCAGTCATTTGAAAGACATTCCATGCATCAGATCCTACTGCAAGGTAACACCCCTTGAAAATACTGCACCAGGATGTCTGAACTGGCCTCTGGTTTAGCCACACACTTTCTTACACAAGACAGGTAAACATCAAAATAGCACATGACTTGTTGGTAAAGAGAATTCAAAATAGAGTGTGCAAAGGTAGGTGCTGCATAGATTATATCACAATTTACCACGCCAGACCTGTGATACCGTCCGACTTTACCAACTACCTTGCTGTTCCTCTCTTCCTATGGCTGACAATGGGCCAGATGCCCATAATAATTTAGGTCAGTGGGTACCTTCCAGCTAAAGGGGGAGAACATGAAGAAAAGGCCACTTCTGCTCCCTGAGAACAGCCAAGTGACTAGAGAAAACCGAGGGGAGGGTGAGCTGGAAAGGACAAAGAAATAAAGGCTGATGAAAGCTGCAAGAGAAAGAAAACACCATCAGGATACAGTGAGCGGGAGATTTAAAGCAGAAGCAAGACTAAGAACAGAGAGGGCTCTATGAAGGTAAATTTCTCAGGTAGGATTTGTCTTATTCAACTTAGATGTTTACAAAGTAGCTGTACACACGTCAGCTACTCACCCTAGGCTACCCCCGAGAAAAGCAGGTTCTTTAAACCATTTACACTCTAGAAGCATCTGGGAATTTTTTTCCTCCCTTGACCATTCAGGGAGTATAATTCCTTTTTCAGAATTTGACATCTACACTTGTGACCTTTGGGAATGCATCAGACTCATAACTGACTAGAATGCATATAATGTTATTAAAGAGAGGAAAAATAGAGGATTATACAAAGAACCACTTTGAATTTGGGCATATGTTACAGTGGGGATACTGCAACACATGTATCAGACAAAGAGGCCCGTGGAAAAGAAATAGATATGGACAGATTCTTGATAGATGTTTCAGAGAAATGTTTATTTCTCCAGCCACATGGCCGGGATCTGCCGAGGAACTGAGGCAATCACGGGACCGGAGGGGAACACAAAACAACCAATGGGGAACGAGGCTGACCAGGGGCAGGTTTCCTGTGCCTCCCTCCCAGGGCCCCTCTCCCAGGACCACATGGCAGGGGGGAAGGGACCCCGACGGCATAGACTTATCCAGATGTTTTTATACTCTTAAAATTATCAAAGGAAGTTGCTTTGGGGTTTTTTTGGTTGGTTTCTGACGGGTTTTTTTTTTGAGAAGGAGGTCTCATTTTCCCTGTATTTTCTTGGAGAGGTGCAAATATGCTGCATATTTTGAGACATAATAATATGTCTCGACACCAAAATATGTCCTAAAAGCTCTGGATACTGAAGCTAAGCAAGCATTCGTATTGTTTTTTTAAAATAAACTAGAATTTACTAGAATTTACTAGAATAACCTGTAAGTTTTGCTTTATCTGGATTTCAGACTGCGGTAATTGGTTTGGTCATCCCCACATTCCAAATAAGCCAGTTCCCTTTGCTGTATTTTTTAACCTTTCCAGCTATTTTGCTGGTTTATCCTTTAGGGAATAGGGCAGTAAACTTCAGGGTAGCATTTTCTGCTATATTCAAGGTAACCCACATACTCACTGCAGTAGCCAATTGATTGTCAAGCATTTGATAAACAGACTTTTTTTAAGGTTATTCTACACTTGCAGAGATTTAACCTTCTGCCAATTTAACAAGAGGAAAGTGGAACAACCTTTGCCTAATAAGATGGTCTACCCTTGCAACATTTAACAGTGGTAAATATTACCCTCTAGGGTCATATTTTTGTCAATATGTTGAAATCTAAATTTTATCTCAGCAGAAATAAGTTTTGTCCTTAAATAAATTTAAAAAGGGGGTCATCCAACCTTCTGCCATGTGAAATGGACAAGTACCAGCTGCAAAACTTCAAGGTATTATAGATGTCACAAGACATCTTCCCCCCCTTCCTTATAAAAAAATCTGTGAGGAAAAATGGAGAAAGGAATCAGTGAGAAAGGAAACTTTTATCAGAAAGGAAAAGAGAGGGGAAAATATGCACATATCTACTTTGTTGCCAATGATGCTTTTAGACAAAAAAAAAAAAAAAAAAAAAAAAAAAAAAAAAAACCAGCTGTAAAGTGTCTACAGTATGAAGGTGATGCCAAAATTATTTTTGCTTTTACATTTCCTTCATATATTCATAGTTCTGTAGACCATTGTTGTGTAGTTATATAGTTCCTAGCTAACTCCAGGACTTTTCTTCCCCTGATATGCAGAAAGACAAAATATGTTCTCCAGAGGCTCCAAGCCCTGGGGGTCCAAGGCTAAATTATCTGAGAAGCAAGAACAAGCTACTCTCCCAAGACACTTTCTCATAAACCAAGTATAGCCAGTACCAAGAAGGGGGCTCAGGAAAAGGGTTGAACCAAAAGGGGGAATTACCTCATCACCTATGCTTCTAACTGGGAATTCCTGTTAATTATGCTAATTTGATAAATTTATAAAACTGTATTCACCCTATGTAGGGTGGACATTTTTCCATATCTGCTCCTGGTGCCTCTAATTAAAGATCAGCTTTTATATTTCCTCCTATACTAATATTGTCTCAGAAGTGTGTTATTTCTAGATCTTTAAGGCATCAAAGGATCCAAAAAGATGTCTGAAAGTTAGACTGAACCATTCCCATGGTTGACAGAGTGTTTGCATCAGGTTCCTCTGTTTCTGTAAGATACAGCTGTTACCTACTAGTAATACAATAAGTACTGAAATATAATTATCTGTTTCTTCCAGTTTTATAACTGTAACTAATAGTTTCCAATGCATCTATCTCATACACCATGCATGTGCACTGTTTTTCCAGATATTTTTGTACTATAACTCTGATGTGCTCTGTAAATTCACCAACCTCTTTAAGTTGGACAGCAAGTGCCCATAGTGCTGATAAATTTCTCAACTCAGTTGTAGTTTATAGAGCAGATCCACTTTATTTCCCCTAAGGACAAGTTCTATTTGGTTTTGTCTATTCATGCTCTTTAAATAATGTCATTTTTGCATGGCAGCATTTCTGAGAGAAGCTATATATTTACATTTTAAGGATGGCTTTGCAGTCTCTTACAATTAGTTTGTGTGTCTTTGAGAAAGAATCTTTATCGTTTCTGCTCCCTCCAAACACTGTTAGATTTTACATCATTCTGAGATTTTTTTTCACTATTATTTGTAAAAAAACAAAGACTGCAATGTTTAAAAGAGCACTATATATTAACAATCACAGCTATATTGAAACTGTGTGCTGACTAGTTCTATTTAACACTTGAACATTGCTAAAACATAAACTCATAGAAGGAAAAGTCGTCTTCTATTCCTTCATATTTATTTGTATACTTCCTGGGACTTTGTTCCCAGCTAATTTCTACCTTGATTTAGCTAAGAGTACAGTCAGTAGGAGCTTATTTCATATTCCAAGTAGAAGAACTGTGCCAGAAGCAGAGAATAATAGCATAAAAATTACATTTATAAGAGTAGGTAGGAAGGGTTTATATATGGCATGCTAGGGGATTGAAGTAGTGTATGCTTTTCCATCCTCTACCAAAGGGTAACCTCAGAGATGTTGAATCTTCTTGTTTTTGACATGGAATTTGTGTAGAAGTGTGAAAGCTAAGTAGCCTTACTTTGCTGACTAACCACTAAGACAGAAATACTTTGTTGCTCTTACTTTACTTGAATTGATTTGAACAAACTGATCCTAAAAATCTGCGTGCAGCTGACACTTGTTGGAACAATACATAAATGAAATGACTACTATAGAGCATATAATGATATTGTGTAAAAGGAAAACCAGAGTACACTTTTATATTAATGAAGGACAAATCCCCTTTTCTAGCACCTGTAACATAATATAAAGTGCTCAAACACAGCACAGTGTGGGTTTTTTTAATGTTTTATTCGTGATCAGAAGCTAAAGCAACAGGAAAAAAAGAGCATTTTGATACCAAGGATAGTTGTTCTGAAATGAAAGAAATTAAATTGATATAGGACTGCTGACCTATGTAGAAAAAAAGAATTTTTAGGCAGAATAGGTCTAATATCCATACCATAAAGGGTAAGAAATTAGACAAGAAATTACATACAGGTAAATATATTGGGTTTGGGTTTTTTTTATTATTAGGACCAGGTAGTAGACATCCATATTCAACAGAAACTAATAGTTTGGTCAATACTGCAAGTGAGAAATTAATTTGGTGCTTATTTGAGATCTGTCAAGCCAGTTCTGTAAGAATGAACAACATATACGAGACAAAAGAACATATAAAGGCAATATAAAGCAATGCTGGTTTGACTTTGGAAATTGCTATCAGATTGCAGCACCAAAAACATTCCCACAGTTGGGAAACATAAGGCTAGCAGTCACTTGGCAGAAGGCTTGTAGACACTAATTTATTCATACCCTGCAACCTACAAGGAAATGTGCAGTGTTACACACCCTCAGCCCAAGGCAGCCTGGGAAATACTTGCTTTTAATCTGTAAAAAAACTAGTTTATCTCCTTTCCCTCAGTAACAGTAGGTGAGAGAAGACAAGGAATCTGTGGAGTTACTCCTTCCACAGCCTCAGATTAGCCTTTTCCAGGCTTTACAGCACAGCAGGTATTGAAGGTCTGGCAAAACACTCTCAGGATCTGAACCTTTATAGCTAAAAAAAAATAAAATAAAAGGAAATCCAACCATCAGATAAAGGCTTACGACACGCCCAGGGTGGTCAGAGTGACTGACACAAAAAAGAAGCTGGGAGGCATGCATGCAGTTGTTCTTCAAGCTTTTCATGTTTACTGAGGGGAAAAAGAGGAGCACCCCTCCTGCACTCGAGAATTTTTAAAAAGTAATTGACAAAGTTTTTAAACACTTCAGTCTCAACAGGATTTTCAGATTCATACCAAGCTATTTAAAAGCTCCACAGATTTGAATTATTAAAGATGCTTCAGTCTTAAAAAAAGCCAAGGCTGAAAAAGACCTCCTTGAGGTACTTATACCACTTCCCTTTGTGTTGATTGCCAAAATATAAAAGGAGCAACTTTGCAGCCTGGAAGAAAAGAAAGATAAAAAGTAAACAGCAGAAAAAACAGACCCCTTGAGTATTTAAATATTGCAGGACTTTCAGAAAACTTGTTTTAGCACAAACACAGAACTCCGCTGCATCGAAAGGAAACCTTCAATTTTTGTTGCCACTACCTGAACAAATAAAACTCTAATTGCTGTAGGTATAACTGATGTGGTTATCTTTATTCTAAATATTAGCTGAACTGGTCCAAACCTAAGCATCCCTTTCATGAGTTATATAAAGTTTTTTTTTTTTAAATGTGCAAATGCTTTTTAATAAGGGGTTGCTTAATTATAAAGGAAGCAGAAGATACCCGTTTCCTTTTGTTTGAAATGTAGATAGGCTAACATAGCTCAAGTTTACCTGCTTTCACAATTAATTTTTTAGAGCTAAAATATTTATTATAGAACACTGAATAAAACAATGTTTATTAAAGACTATGAAGTATTCAGATTCTGCAAACAAAATCCCAGCATAAATCCCTCAGCAGCTGTAGTGGACAGATGAATAAATTATACCATGGCAGAAACAAAATTCCCATTACTATTTCCAAAGCCCTTTGTAGATGTTGAAAGCACTACTTCTATAAAACATGGGAAAAAAACTAAAAGAAAAATAAAGGGAAAGGGAAAGGGAAAAGAAAAGAAAAGAAAAAAGAGCATCTATGATGTTTATATATGCACAGTGTGAGCATATGCAGACCTATATATTTATGTATACCTTCCTGTGAAACCAAGTTGGTGCATTAAATTAGAGGCTGCAGTCACAGGAAGTAACTGCAATGTCCATTAATTTGCTCATGAAGAATAGCTGTCCTTCCCACTGTGCACAAGGTCCTGACCTCGAAAAGGGATCCCCAGTGATCTCAGTGTTCATTTGTGGAGAAGTATTTTGTGTCAACCATTCATCGCAAAAATAAAACTACAGCTAGGAGCAGTAGCAACAGTGTGTCTCCTTGTTTCACAAGTGTGCAGCATCTGTTTTGGCTCATAAAAGCTGCATGAGGGATCACTGTGGATGAAGTTTTTCCCACACTGACATGTTAATGACAGTCTCTGCCTCTCAAATGAACTTGTCTTTGGTCTCTACTCAGTCAAAATATTATACCAACAGCTTTTTTTCCTCACAACTCAAACTTCAGCCTGGTTCCACTTGTACATACCTGTGGTTAATTTGTCATGAGTAAGTCAGTGGACTTAAATGGAAATATTCAAATTTTCAATTTCAGAAGCATACAGACAACGTTTGTGGGATTGGGATCATTGTACTAACATCAATACTTTTGGATTTCTGATTAAAAAAAGGAAATATCTACATACAGATCTGTAAAGCTTTGAATCAAGTGCAGCTACTCTGAGAGCGGTCATGACACACAACATCACGAGCCTTCTCACTTAAGTGCCTTGTTATTCTATTTATTATTTTCTTCTTTTATCCTAATAAACATAAGTAAAAATGCTTCCATAGGAATATACTACTATAGGAACATTGTTTGTCTTGAACTTTCTCTAGCCTTATCTTGGTTCTGAGAGATTATAGCAGGAAACACTTAACAATTTACTTCCTGACAGACTTCCACCATCACCTGTTTCTATCTTAAGCATTCCTCACCAGCAGCAACACTTCCACTACACCAGCACACTGACCAGCCTCAATATAAAGGAGAAATGAATGGGGAAAAAGTTCTAAAAAATATAAATACCTTTCAAGATTCTAGAACCTGTACTCATGTACACAGATAAGAGATGTTGAGAAGGAGGTATATGATCTTCCTTATCCTCAGAGACCTTAGAGATTACTTAAGAACCACTGTATGGACCTGGCCTCCAAATGTAACCTGCAGCTGTGTCCTGACTATACATCAGATGAGTTAAAATAAAAAGACACCTTCAGGAAGTCTGTAAAAGCAAGTAGGGTTTTATCTGTGGGCCCAGGTCTCTTGTTAAAGATGACCTGGGGATCAAGACTATGAACCTGTCCCATGGTGTGATCCTGTCACTGAGATCTCAGAGCTTGAAGTAACTTCAAAGAAAAGGAAAGGGAAATGAGCTATCTCTTTGCCTTGCTCTAATTGTCTTTCACTCAAAAAACTGCATTTTTCTGACACTCTTCAGAAAAAAATAACAACTGAAAGACAGTAGAGGGGATTGACTATCTGATGATATCACCAATGGTATCTAGATAAGATTGGTTTAAAATGAAGTATGAAACTGAAATAAGTATGCTAGATATTTCTCTCCTGACGTGTAAGCAATGAAATGCATAAGGATTGCATTGTAAATATTATCAAACAGTTCCCTCTCTCATAACCTGAAATTTCAAAGGTCAAACATACATTAATTGGAGAAAAACAAAAAAAGAAAGCACTGCCACTGCAACATTGTTCTCCTTGAGAGGAGTCACTGATAAATTTATTTCTATAACCAAGTAAACTTCCTTGGTTAAAAGTGGGCTGATATAAACTCTGCTTTTAAAACTATCAGTTCTAGAAAATTAAATCTGTGAGCTTTGAAAACTGCTTATAATTTTACATTCTCTAGTACATCAGCAGTAGGAGATACTGTGCAAAGACTATTACGAGTTTTCTTTTCAGCCTAACACGACCTTTTTTTTCCTAACTACTTACTGGTTTGCAGAAACAGTTTTCCAGCAAAAAAATGGCTGTTCAGAAAACAGACATCACTGAGCAAGAAGGGATCTGTCTATATTTTCATAAATTCACACCCTGAACATTTTTGCACATCAATACATAAATCATTGGGGCAAATGTGCATATAATTAAAATACAATAAAGCATATATTCATGTATATGAGTACATGCAGTTATACTTCTAGAACTTACCCATAGCCCTTGGAATAAAAAATCCCATTGCATTCAAAGGTATTCAGACAGCTTTTCCAGGTTCTTGCCTACAGAAGTGCCTGGATCACTTGCTGTCCAAACAGACATGAATTACAGCAGGACAGGGAAAGGTAAGAACAGAACTGAGTTAATTTCAGAGTGGCACAGAGTGAAATGCTCCTCCACAGGTATATGAAGAAGCTACAAATGAATACATGGACCAGTAAGACATTCCCAGCTTCTCAAATTATTGAGACAAGCTACTCTGCTAGAAAAGTACAAGTATAATCATAATGAAAATTAATATCTATTATATTTCAGTGACCATGACTGGACAGTATTCCAGATAAACTGAAGAATACACATTTGCTGGAAAATACTCATTAAAGATTTTGACCCAGTAGTGATCACACAATTACATATGTAAACACTGAAGCTTCTGGGTGCAATTTTTATCTCCATTTATGTAAGTGTGAGTAGATACTGCACTCTTTTCTTCTACGGGCAAGACAAAAAGGGTTTTGAAATCATCACCAGCTTTAGCACATCACATCTGATATCCAATACATTTTGTGAGGAAACGTCAAATCTCTGCTTTAATACCCAGTGCTGCCATAATTCTTTTAGAAGACCAGGTATGTAAGAGAGAGCAACTCATACAACTTGAAAATGAATATTAATTTCTTTATCAATGGTAAAAATGGGCAACAGAATGGAGGGGAACACAAGGGAGATCAAAACAGATGGAGAACAATAGAAATCTTAATAATCTAACAAAATCAAATAAAGAGAAATATTATTTACTCTTCAATGGTATTGCAAATAATAAGTATGAGTAGTCAGTAATGTGCAAGAACAAGGACTTTCCCAATCTCTCCTTTCCCCACTATGAAAATGCTACTTCATTTTCAAACTTTGTAGTGTAAAAATATAACAAGAATTAATCTCTATAATTCAAGTATGCATCATAAGTGTAAACTGATACTTCAAATGTGGAAACCCAAGTGTTTACAGATATAGTGGTAACAGTTGAAGTATACAAATAAAACCAAAAATGAAAAAAAAAAAAGGAATAAGAAAAACCACACAGATCATGTGTCTATTGTGGTGTCTATTCTGGATGTCTATTCTGTGAGGAATGGCAAAGAATCCTTCTCACACATAGATGGATGCCCCACTATGAGAAGAAAGAGAAACCTCATCCCTAATTTCAGCGCCAGGAGCTCCTGCTAAGTTTAACTTCTGCTAGTAGGTGTCTAAACTTGTCAGGAAGCTCTTCTGAAGTCCATTCTCCTTCTGGCTAAGCAGCCAGAAACTGATTTCACCATGCTTTAGGATGCCCTACTGAAAGGAGTCCTTCTGCACTGGAGTGAAACTGTTCAAGAATTTCACGCAAAAATCATATGGGGAAACATTCTACAAATCAAAAATGTTGAATGCAAATATGCTGCATTATTTTTCAGGCAATTTCAGATATTGGGCTACAGTGTTTCCTCACCTGAGTTTTATGCAATTCTTGTCTTTGTAGATATGATTAATACTCAGAGTTCTAAAAGATAATATCTACACACAATTTAGAGAGAATTCAAAGAATACTTGTTGTGATTTTGGTGATGCCTTCCTAATTTCAAAATATCTTGAGCACACTTTTAGAGGTTTAGTAAATTGCATTTTCTCCTCTAAACCACTGAAATAAGCATGTCAAGCTTCATAATTTCTGCTTTTTCAACTACCATATGGAAATTATTGTAGTTATCTAATTTTAAATTTTAGGTTTTAAGGCTAAGTGGTTTTTAACATATTAGATGGATACAATTACTGGTTTTGCATTCTCAAATTAATGTAAAGACAGTTGTCAACATTCAGATATATTTTTTTAGTCTAACCAGAATTGTGATCAAGTCATCTTTGCTATTACTGTGTAGCCTTTGAGTTTTGGTAACTATTTCATACTGGTAGTTTTACTATGATCTGCCAAGAATCATTCATGTTAAAGGGAAGCAAGCAGTCAATTTGTTGATTCAATAAAATGAAAATATTATGTTAAGAGATACTCATTCAAACTAAATTGCATCCTGTACTATAATGCCCATTTTAACTTAAACATTTTGGTATTCAAATCACAGAATTAGGAATTATCTGTTTGCTTTAGATATTCACCAACTGATACAAAGCTAATTGAACCACATAACCATTACTTTCATTTAATAATACATTATTAATTTAATTAATGTATTATGTAACATATACATAATAATAATAAAATTGATATGTTTTATTTAATAATGAGTTTCATTAATAACAATAGAAAAATTGTTCTACTTGTATCAATTTTATTATTTCAGTACAACCCTATGTGGCTACTTAGTATCTATACAGAAGTGTATGTGTATATGGTGGCAGATATGAATATACTGCTACACAAACCAGCAAAAAAATTACCATCAGAATATAGCATTCATAATATGTCTAATTTAAAAAAAATCAACATCTTCTTAAGTCAAATTCTGAAGTTTGATTAATTGTTACATATCTAATGCCACCACTGACTACTAATGTGGACATTCCAAAGAAAAACCATTTTTTTCTGCATTACAACAAAAATTACTGGCAAAATTCAAGAAGCAATGACAGTGGATGTTTCTGTGGTCCAATTTTCATCACTAGGTTCTATTCCTAAGGAAATATATTCTAGGAGTTGTAGAATAACACATTGGTAAAATACAAAGGCATATTTCACAGTGCCCTTTTGGAATAAGGCTCCTTGAAAGCTCTCAAGGGAAACAGATTGTCTAATGTTTGCTATATTGCAACATTTTATCACCCACTTCTCATTTTTCTTACTAGTAAGGACTCATAAGCATAATAAAAAAAAAAAAAAAGCTACTCAGTACATAATAAATTTGTGATTCAATAAAAGCTAGATTAAAAAAGACTACATTCCAGTTTGTTTTTCCAAATCAATCCCTATTTACATTTTATTTTCTACAGTCTCTGTCTAATTAAGAATAATAAGTCCTAGATCTACAAAGGGATTTGACACCAAAATACTTAATGTTGAAGCAACCAGATAGTGGATTGAACTGCCTTGTGTTATACACCCACATTTACCAAAATACAGGACAAGTCTCATCAGCACACGGAGCATTGTCTACGGAAAAGCTTAGAAGAAGGACTAGTTTACAAACCTGGCTCTTACCAAAACAAAAAGTACTTCATATCATTATAATTACACAAGTATATGTATTGAGGACTCACAGATCCAAAGTTTCTCCTGGAAAAAAAAAAAAAAATTTAACAAGCCATTCATTTGAAAAACGAACAGAAAAAAGAGCTAGTGAGGCACCTACAAGGGTTATGACATCATGGCAATGACCATAGTTGCAGAAGTGCAAATTTTGACAAAGAAAATAAGTTTCAGATTAAAATGACAACATATAAATCGAATACTGAAAGAGGGCTTAGGCATACAGGCCATGGGACTTAAAGTAAGTAGAGAATAACAGTTCCCAAGGCAGGAGTTTCAATGTCATGCCCACAGTACAATCAATGTCAGCAGTATTTAACTATCTGCCCTCCTGCAAAGGCTCTGGTGGTATTCCTTGGCAGCTGATGGTAGGTGGGATCTGAAAGCAACAAGATCTCTAGGTCTGTGTGAGACGTGTATAAAACAGGGTATGGACACAGGTGTCAAAACCTTGGGATACTTGAATTGAAATGCAAATCGTTTGGAAGGCTCCTATGGCTTTGAAACTCTTCCCAGCACAGTCCCAGCACCTAGCTAGTTCACCAGGTTCTCTAACAAAGAGGATTGGATTTATAGGGTGAGGCAAGGGGAGGAACACACTGCTGCTATGTCACACTGGGTGTGAAGCTGAGGACGAAACCTTAGCAGGCACATGTTGCTGAAACTTCAGGTTCTAATGAGAGCATGTCCTGGGGGTTATTCATCCTCTAACTCATATATTCTTTGGAAAATCATTGGAAAGATAGGACATTAATTCATTGCTGAAAACAAGCCCCAGTGTTTTCAAGCAGCAAGTAAGTATTAAAAAAAAAAAAGGAAGTTTAAATATATGGTGACTGGGAGCACTGAAAAAGAACAATACAGTTCTGTGGACTTAAGCTACCTCATGGCTTGCAGAACCAGTGGCTTTTAGAGACTGTTTGTTAATGATAGTTTGCAACACTGTGGTAAACCAAGGCCTGTAATTTGCAGATTTTATTTTTAGAAATACTCATTGGAGCACTGTGGCATTGACGGCTATGAAAAAAGAAATAAAGAAAGGGGGGAGGAAAGAGTCCATGCAAAATTAAAAGCCTTTCAAGTTTCCTGAAAAGAGTGTTTCAGAACATGAGGTTCCCCTGTTTTTCAGGGGAAGGATAGGAGCCTCAATTCAAGGGCATAGCATATGCAAAGCACATTCAGTGTGAAATGCCTGACATTGTATCACATTCATAAAAAGCTGCCGCTAGCAAAATAGATAGCCAAATTGAAACACACACCCCATTTCTATAAAAAACAGGGAAGGAAAACAACAAAAAAACTGAAGTCAAGATGAAAAGCAGACTTTTCCAGCTGTCTTTACTCAACACTGTAGTCAGAATCATACCTCAAAACAAGACAGTCCAGTCATAGTTAACTCTGAATGGGGTCATTAAAGGCAGAAGATACTGCTTCACAGCTTAATTTAATTGCAATTCCTGGCAACTGGAAAGACTTTCAACATTTTTGGAATACAGATGTGTTTCCAACAGTTTCTCCTCTTTGCTAAAATGCTCAAGTAGTCATTTTTGAATTGGTTCTCTCCAGAGCTGACAAGTCCTGTCACAGTTGTTTTTGTCAAGAGGCGCTGAAGCCCCACTAGGTAATCGTAGTTTTGTTTTCTGAACCAGACTTATTTGTGTTCACTGTTTCACCTCGAATTGTCAATTGTAAAATTACATGCTGTCTTAAAAATTATCCTGACATTAGCAAATGCTCCCTCCCTCAGTGCCTGTTGAAAGCCATGCTGTTTGCTAATGTGACAGTGCAACTGCATCCCTTTCTTTTTCTTTTTACAATTTCCTCAATTCATTAGTGTTTTCCTTGCAAATGTACAGACATGAGCTGTACTAAACAGCTGCCAGAAAATAATAAATAACCAAAAAAAAGTAAACCCAACATTCTCCTTTCAATTAGCACAAGGTAATTCAAAAGTGTCAGGTCTAAATTAACCGGGAAAGCACAGATTGTGGACCTTAACATTGGGCTACAAGCTCAATCTGCTGGACCACCTATTTTCAGTAAAAGGAATGGAAAAATTCAGCCTGCTTCCTCACACCGTCTTTGACCTCAAGAGCAATTCAACACTGCAAAACAAGAATGGGTTCATCTCTTATCTAGGTAACATCCAATATGACATAATGTTCGACTTCAAATAAAACTCAGCTCAGTCACTGGCAGCACTCTCATCACTGTGGTTCAAAGTTTAAAAGCATGCATAAATCCTTACAGACTCAGACTGCAAGTCACTCTCTCATGTAGAGTCCCAGTAGCAGCTTTATGTGACATGAATACTTCTGTACATTACTTCTAGAAAAGCATAGAGGAACAACATCACAAGTCCTTATGACTACCCAGAGACTTCAGGAGACTCTGGATCAGATAATAAACAGCAGCCAAAGAATCAGAACATTTTAGCAGCTTTATTCTCTTTAAATTACCACCTGCTTCTAGAAACAATTTCAAAAGATGTAGCACAGGAGATCTCATTACGACTCTCATGGGTGGCTACAGTAAAAAAAAAAAAAAAAAAGCTCTTTCAAGGTTGGATCTTTTTATTTCTCACCACAACTACTGTGAGACCACCTGCCTTTCATGTGATGTTTGTAAAGCCAGTGTCTTAACTGTCATGAAATAGTTTTCATTTCTCTGACTGGGAACATTTAACATCACTGAGTTTTCTTCTCATTGTGGTACAAAGCTTAGCACTGAAAGCTTTTCTGCAATCTCTCCTCCCCTGGGTCAAATCCTGCCAAGTTCTGCCCATTCCTCTCAAATGGCTTCTGGCATTGTGCAACAAGGCACCACTCATTTGAGAAAAACAAGAAAGCAAAACACACTTTGAAAAATTGTGTTGCACAGTGTGGGGTGAGATTTGTCCTACTTGTATATGCATCCTCTTCCTGATTCCTAAGCAACGTGTGCATGAGTACTAAACAAGTGTTTAGTATTTTATTTCATGTCATCCTAAAATAGTTGATTTTTTCCCCTCTAGTTCTTTTAAAAGAAACTCTACTTGGTACAATTTTAAAATTCCTTATTTACTAATACTAATATCAATACCAATACTAACAAAAAGGCTCCAGAGCCATAATGAGCTCTGAGCAGAACACCTCCTTAGCCTGTCTGAAATCCTTCTACTTGGAGTCTCCACTGCTGTGGAGATAAAAGCATAGTGGTAACCAGGTTCTTGGGTGCCAGATGGGTTATACATCAGTATGTGGAGTTCACAGTAGAATTTACACCAGTTTTATTTGCCACGAGCCTTATTCATGGCACATCTTCCCTGTTTTTCATTGTTTCACTTTGCTTAGTCTAAATCATGTTGCATCACTGAAAAAAAACCTGAATGCCTAATTTGGGAGCTAAAATATCTTTCAAAGTATGTAAAGATTCACAAATAAATTTGCCAAGGCTGTGCTTTCACTTGCTAAGCAAAACAGCTAAAACTATTGTGGTTTTTCCTTGAGCTATTATAGTTTCCTTCCTTTCCTTCCTGCATCTCTGATCTATTTATAAAGGCCTTTACATGCAAACAGTATTCATCTATCATTAATTTTTTATTCCACAACAGTAGTTTTGAAGGATAACCAGTTAACTTCATTTCTCTTTAATATCTTCTAGGCTTGGTAGACACTGTTTTTAAAATAATGGCTTTCCGTGATTTTGTAACCTATCTCTCTCAGTTCTAATTTCCCCTACACACACCCCCTTTACAATTCTGTAACTACGTTATAAATATAGAAAAAAAAAGTAAAAATACACAGACTGAACTGTCACTTACTAAAAAACGATAAAGTAATGGTTTATTAATTATTTAAATCAATGTGAATTCTACCATGATGTAGGCACATACTATTCTCCATTAAGTTTGGGGTTTTTTTTACACTTACAAATATCTACAAGCCAAATCTAAGTCAGATCATAAAGAAGCTAGGCAGTGCTTCTGACTGTATAGTACATCTATCTTGAATATGTACCTCTGTCTGTGGCAAGTACACCAGCTCCCTACATTCACCTGGAAAAGAATGAGTGAAGAGTTTGGTGATCTGGACATCCCATCTACAAATGCTATTTAGAGTTATATTTGCTGGTCTTGCATTACCAAATGAATCACTGTACTTTGAAAAGATGGATCCCTACTTGCTGTGCCATATATTCATGTTAGTCTGAAACATCACAAAGCAGCAGCACTCACTATCACACAGGACAGAATCTTTAAGTGAGCTTAGGCCCCTCCTGAAATAGGACAGTCTTGATGATAGTCTTTTTTAACACTGAAAGCAGAACACCACATCCAAATTCACAGAACTAGTAAGCCACTAGGCTGAAAAGGGTGGTTCTGGATGAAGCTGTGAGAACTGCTATCCCCACTAAATTTCTTTTCAGAAGCATTTGCTCTTTGTGGAGTCTTGATACAGGAACATCCCTGAGCCAGGGAGAGGAGAGAGGAGAAATCTGTTTCACTCTCTTCCCGCTGAAGAGCAGAGACAAGGTAGGCAGCCCAACTCCAGGAAGATGCATAGCAGGGAGAAGCACAGGACTAGTGCAGTAGATACTGAAATAGCCACGGGAGCTATGAAGGTTGGTATTATTTACAATATGGGAGTATTTTAAAATCATTATAATAATTATTCTAAGTATTATGGGATGGTTCAGTTAAGAAGCCGTTGTGTCAGAAGGGATGTAGAATGAAGAGCTCATTAGCTGGTAAAATCACTCAGCAGGAGTTCCCCTTGACAGCATCGTAAGAGAGGGAAAGAGAAGATCAACAGCTCTTCCAATAACTGGACACCTCTTCTATTCCATGCTATGGAAATAGGGGAGATCACTATTGTATCAAGAAACTGGTATTCTTGGATTTTCTTTAATCTAGAGCCGAATGTACCATTTAAGTGAAATATAGTATGACCAGTCCAGACCATCCTTTTCATTTCCTTGTATTTCTTTCCATCTTAAAAATGGAAAATTAAGAAGTGCTGAGGTACATTTCTTAAGCTCTTCCACAGCTGAAAATGGTTGGAGAGGGACAGAAGAAAACAACCAATTCTTCATTAAGTTCTCTCATTGCTTTGACCACTGCTGTTTTAAAATGATGCCCCATTTCAATAATAACATATCAAAAACCCCATTAATCTGGGTCCATCTTCCTGAAGATCCTATGGGATGGGAACACAATATGAATCGATGTTATTATATATTATTACAAATGCCTGATGTTTTTAATAGAAGAACGAGATCTCTGAAGAGAGCTCTGATGAAAACTTTTAGACAACAATAATCTTTAGGCCTTTCCTTTCCAAACATAAGCCAACTAAGTTTTGAAGGATGTGTGGCTATTTTCCTATGGCAATCAATTTATTTTACACAGTTTTCTATTTCCTATGCTATGCAACAATCTGCTGAGAAACAACTGAGAGAGATTCAATGGCAGAGGTTAATAACCCAAGAAAATATTACATCTAAGGCAGCCTATTTGTATATGCCACAACAATGATAGCTAAGTGTGCTGAAGGGTGCAAAGATAAAGATTAGGCACTCTGTAAATGTGTTTTTGTGTGCAAAGTCTACATTTTAAAAGCTTCCCATTTATACAGATTCAAAAGAATCCTTTGAAGGCACAAAAAAAAAGAGGTTCTTTGAAGAGCTTCTTAATGCACCTGGCAAATCAGAAGTAAGAAATTAAACAGATTTGGTACTGGCAGGAGAAGGACTAATTAACGTAACCAGATAGGTGGCAAGCTTCAAATATGACTGTAGTAGTGTACTGATGTTAGCAACAAGGGATGAATGCACGTACTTAAAAAAAATTAGACCATGAATAAGTCTCTGAACTGATAAAAAACCAGAGACTAGAAAGTGCTTTACATTTTAGAAGCCTGTTTTACCCCATTAGCTGCAGAGTGATTGCCTCACATGCAAATTGCATGCAGGGTGGACTGCACCCAGATGAAATGGAAGACTCTGGTAATGCAAAGCCTAACTATGACAATGCATGCCCAGAAAAACTAATGATGTTATAGTGATGTTACTATGCAGATAAAAGGTATCAATCGGCCACTAATCTCATGGAAATATGCTCATGCTCATCAAGTATTTACTAAAGGAGTAAATACTTGTGCTCTGTTCCACTTCAGTCCACATCATGTTTGCTCTTAGCTGGAGGTCAATTAACTTGTCAATTAACAGTGTCAACAGGCCCTATGTGTCTCAGCACTCCAATCCCAGTGGCACAGGAACACCCAGTTAATGCTGTCTGATGTTCCAAACACATCTTCAGGCTCATTTCTTGAGGATGACTGAAAGCTTGGGGTCACAAAGTATAATCAAAGCTGTATTTAAAAACATATGCTGACATATGATAATGTAGTCTTTGAGCAGCATTAAAGCCAGAATACAGTTGCTTCTAGTTGACAAACAAGGTGGGCTGGTAGCCCAGCCCCTGTTCTTACTATGTCCCATGGAAAGAGCACTAGAATAAGTGGAAAAACTTCTGTTGAGTCTGGGGTAAGTATTTACTACAGCAAGAGGTGTTCCTGGGCTGGGTGAGTTACTTGGGTTCAGAAACACCACTCATCTTGTTTGTCTTTTTTTTTGCACCAGCAAAATAGCAATGAAGGTAATCAGTATGAATACTAAAAGGAAATGCTTGGAGGGGACTTCGGAGCTTCTCAAATGTTATCTTTCCTCTCCTCTGCTAATGTCTTTTATTTGAGAGTTTTTGAAGGCTGGACTATACACACTAAGAAATTTCCAGAAACCACTGAGACTGAATATATGTAATGCAACTCTTAAGAGTTACACTGATTTTTATATCTTGTTGATCAAGTCTCAGTTGAAACTTCAGTGACAGACTCAACAACACAACTACTGCGGTTCACCCGCTACCTTTCTTCCTTCCCCAGGGCATGGGTCTTAATTCATATTCATTTATAAAAGAGAAATCTCTCTCTACTCCATACCTTCCAAACCATCATCAGTGCTGTACAAATCATGAGTTGCCATGAAAAGAACCAGAAAACCTCCATTTTGTATCATACCTTGTATCACCTTAATGGTTTATGAGGATGTGATTTCACTTATTTGAACAGGAACCACTTTTTTTATTTCTGCCAATCAGTGTTACGAGGGTTTTAATGCTTGTTTAATGAAGCCTGGAGAAATGAAGATGTTGCTTTGCTTCTGTCCATTTAGCTACTTTGTTAGAATTTGTAATACCTCTTTTAGAATTTTACTCATTAGTTTTTCAGCAGCAGTATTTTTCAGGTTCACCAGAATTACAGCATATGCTAATCCTTTAAAGAAAGTCCTGCTCTTTGCAGGATGCATTATAAACAGCCTTCCTGAGGGCTTTGCCTTTTAATCTCATTACAATGATTTATTCACTTTTATCTACTTTCTCTTTGAAAACAGGTATTTAAAAGTGATGTTTATAAATTCATTTAGGTATTTGTGTACTGAAAATTTTCCAGTGTAATACATGAATGTTTCTGTTAAACACCAAATATTTTTCAAAAACTTAACTTTAGGAAAGAACATTCAGTTTATATAGAAGTGAATGGAGTATCTTGAAAGTGGTTTTTGGACTGCTTTTCCAACATTAATTTTTTTTCCTCTTTCCGCTGCTTCTTTTTAGAGTAGTATGGAGTCCAGTTATATTACGGGTTGTATTTATATAAACCTTATTTGAGTTATGCGATGCTGTCTTTTCAATTCTCTTGGCTAGAGTATTTGGGCTGTTATCAATTGTTTCACTGAATATTACAATATTTGATACAAATAGGTATTTCTTAGCTTATGCATTCAATTCAGCTGCCTACCCTGAAGGTAAAGGTTTGTCTTTGATAAAAATAAGCTTCCTCCAGTGACAGCTGAAGGTCATGGGGAGATCTTTCGAAGAACTAAAGGCAGTAATAATTTGAGTTTTCAGTTTCAAAGAATATTTCTTTGACCCTTCTTCATATAACATTATAGTAAATGTGGGCAGGATAAATTTAATAAATTAAACCAAAAAATATATATTTCACTGCACACAGTTGTTCCCTTGGGGTACAAGGGAAATAAACATGCGACAGCTGTTAGTCATTACTGAAGGCATGGCAATGGCATGGCAAAGGGAGCAGTCTGGGAACCTATAAACACTGCAACTTCTATACAGTAGGTGTGCAGCATATGCTTTCAATGCCATTCCTAGACCATTTTAAACAAGTTTTATTTTCAAAGCTGTTTTTTTTTCATTTCAGTCACATCTCTTGTGCTAAGAGTGGAAAGCGGAGGAAGTAGGGAAAGTAAAGTACTCATTTGAAAACAAAACTAGCAGGGTACCTTCTCGACAAGCTTCCAACAACAGTCCCACCTGTCCCTCCTCCCACTGACTTCTCTCATTGACTTTGGAAATTTTTGTGTAAAAAACACCCAGGTGATGAATACTGAAAATATTTCACTCTAGAACTTACACAGATTCCAGAGCCTCGGTGAAGACCGAGTGTGAGGGGGTGTTGTACTCCTTGGTTTAGAGCTGCAGGTTTAGTTGGGAACTCTCCTATCTTTTTTTCCAGAGTTTACCCACATATTATGCTCACCTGGAGTCTCAGGAAGTACATTTGAATAAGTAGAATAAATAATACAAGACTTTAAATACCATCACTGCTGAGATCACAAAGGACTCTTCTAAACAATTGTTTTGAAAACTTATTTTTCTCCTCCCGGACTTGCATTGTTTCTCTCTGTTACTTCTATTAAAAGTCCCCATAAGAGTAATGACATCCTTCAGGACTAGGTAAAAACAATCAGTCTTCAAAGCAAATAATAATCTGAATCCGCAACATTAAAACTTTGCAGAGATATTAAAATTCATGTTCTAGAAGATGTAGCTTGATATTCTTTATTGCATCATTTGGAATAGGAACCAGTTTTTAAATGTTACTGAAACATACATTAGGAAAGTGTAATCTGGTTTGCTTCCTTAGTCAGGTGGTTTTCCTATTACATAATAGTTCAGAAGGAGCTTTTATTTACTTATAAATATAAACATCCACTCCAAAGCCCTTCACACACACTTTTCAAAACTGTCTTATTTTGGCTATTTACTTGGACTTCTTGTTGGGGAAAAAACACCCACATAAAATATGATAATGAAAATCAGCATAATGCATAATTTTGTGCAACTTCAGCTGCTGTAAGTCAGTATGAAGCTTTGTGGCTCCTACAGTTGACAGTGCATTACCAAAGGGTC
Source organism: Coloeus monedula (assembly GCF_965178545.1). Taxonomy (NCBI): domain Eukaryota; kingdom Metazoa; phylum Chordata; class Aves; order Passeriformes; family Corvidae; genus Coloeus; species Coloeus monedula. The sequence goes on from NC_138783.1 coordinate 87,110,950, forward strand.
AATATTTCCAAAATGTTTTTCACAATAAGAGCTATTAGAGCATCTGAATATTGGCTGAGATTTCTAAACATAATTGGGTTCTCTAAAAAGGTCAGCTTCTCTTCGAACAAGTTTTAAGAGCAAAATAAAAAACAACGTTCTAGAAGGGTAAAACCAACAAATTCCGGATTTGCTCCAGATGGTGTGGAGGTTTGAGTTTTTCTTTAAGTAAATCTATCTTCCATATCATAATTTCAAACCTGGGTAAACACTAAATAAATAAACACATACACAATTTGGAAACCTTTTGTTAATACCTTGTTTGAAGAGTTCTAGCAATTGTCTACCACCTGATGAAGGCCAAAAGGAAAAATATAATAAAAAGGTATCCAGTGATAATAACTACAGGGCTCAAAGCCTCCCGACAATCAGGCTACTTATTTTCTGTAGCTATCTAAATAGATTTCAAATAACAACAGGTTTTGTGAAATAACATAAATAATAGATTTATGAAATAAATAGATTTATGAAATAAACAGATTTCAAGTAACAACAGGTGCCTATCACTGCTCGGGCACCACCTGTGCATCGGTCAGTGGGTCCAGTAGGCGTGATGGAGCCCTGCTTTTCCTGGAGATGGCTGAGCACCTGTCTGCCCCCAAGAACTGGTGAATGCATTTCTTGTTTTACTTTCCTTGCATGCATAGTTTTTGCTTTACCTGTTAAACTGCCTTGATCTCAACCCACGAGTTTTCTCACTTTTACCATTCCCATTCTCTCTCCATCCTGCTGAGGTGAGTGAGTGGCTGTGTGGGGCTTAGTTGCCTGCTGGGGTTAAACCACAGTAGCCTAATTGCAGGTGATTAAATTTGAAAGAGTGCTGTCTAAAGACACAGAAAAGTAAAACCAATCCAAAACTCTGGATTCATTCAGATGTAGGATTGTCAGATGTGGTTTTTCCCTTGACATGGATATTGAATAAATCTGTGATGAAATTGTTTCTCACTCTCCATCACTCAATGTAACACATGATTTCCTACCACACACCTCTTCATGCACTCTTTCACTTGGCCACAGTGTGAAATCAAGGTCTCATTGAAGATTAATTTCAGTATTATCTTAATTGGTGCCAAAAACAGATGTTCCAAGGAGACACAATACTCCAAACAGACTTCTACCACTGTATGAAGGGCCGTTGAAAAATAAAATTCACACAAACCGGAATTTGCAGACTTGATAGCTGCACTTAGCAACCACAATGTATTTTCAGACAACTAAATAAGTCGATTCCTTTGCAAAAGCTCTGCATTCCTGGGAGATCACATCATAGAAGAAAACATTCTATTTGGTACCTAGTACTTTTCAAAGTAGTTCAGCAGGCTTTTAAAGACACTTCTAACTTGATAAGCATAGCCACTATCCAAACAATTATGATTTTATCAGTGTTGCTATTCATTTCTCAGAGAAGACTCCACATATGAACACTGTTGAAGTCTCTTTTGTTATCCTCATGCAGAGTGAATAATTTCCCAATACTAGAATTCATTCTTATCTTATAGTGTTTTAAGCTACCCTTGTTTGAGTTCAATTATAGAAAAAGTGAAATCCTGTCTAAAATACTTCCCGTGAAGTTTTTATTCTTATTTCTTCAAAGGACTTTTTGAATTCATATAAAAAAGTTTTTCAGGTCTGACTAAAAAGGAAAAAAATTCCTTTGAATTCAGTTGACCTTTCTTAGAATAGAAGTAATAATTTCAACTTTTTAAAGCAATATTGCACTTAAAGAATATGTTTGTTCACCCTGTGATGGAGATTACTGTTGAAATTCCATCTGAACGCAAGATGCATTTTTACTGCAGTAGTTGTCAACTATCAGAACAGACTGCCCGAAAAGCTTGCGGAGTATCCGTTTCTGGACATATTAAAAAGCCCAACTGGCATGGACCCGAACAATATGCTCAGGTTTATGGAGCCCTGTGCTAGGGGTGAGATGAATGGTCTTAAGAGAGTCTTTACAGACTCAGCCATCCCACAGTTCTGTCACTACATGTGAAAAAGAAACATCAAGGTTCTTCATTCATCAGGACATTATATAAAAATCTTGGAATATTTGTCTCAAAAAAACCTGTGAAATAAAAATGGGCATTTAAATCAAACAAACATATGATTATACTAACAACAAATAAGTTTTTGGCTTTGAAATATCTTCTGTTATCATTTGTTATCACAACAGCGACTGTATGTTGAAATGCTATTATCATACATAGATCTACTTGTATCTTCTTGACATCACATTTCTGTTTGTGTAGAAGGCTCTCAGAAGAAACTGGCCAAGAAACTTGAAGTCCCTTCTGTGCAGTATGCCCAGCTCCTGCCTTGGAGTGATTGCATAACCTCCTGAACCCAGACCATAAAGGAGCTATAAACTTTTCACAATTGTGTAGATGGTTTTCTTGTTTCATCATTCCCTACTGACATCAAGATCTCATAGTCTGATGAACAGAAATCCAAATTCCCACTCTTCTTTAGTCAAAAGTAAATCTGTAAGTTTAAGTATTTACATTGTGGTTTTTTTAACGTACATTTGAAATGTCCCTTCCAATCCAAAATATTCTATGACATTATGACCTTATTAAGAATCACTTCTATTTCCCATCTATCTCTAGCAGGTAGACTTTGAGCTGTAGCACAGTTACCACCTTTTATCCAAAGCTGCACTTTACTAGTGAAAGAAGCAATTTCTGAGTAATAAGTAAATTAGACTATAGATCACTTTGGGATTCTTCTGAATGACAGGTATTATAAAAAAAAGAAATCATTCCCACCAAATCATTAGTGACAAAGCCATTATTAGCTGATGGCAAGCTGGAAGTTGAAGCGATATGAATTGCCATCCACTTCAGTAATGCCTTTAATTCATCACAGCCTAAACCAAAGAGCCTGTTCTGCTCTGTAATGTAATGTATGTACACATTACATGAAAAAGGTCTCATTAGCCACAGCTGTAACTCGGTGCCTCCTCATGACTCAGGGCAGGCATGCAGACCCCTGCAATGCAGCATGGCCAAAGGGCATCACAGCAAGTGCAGAGCCACCTCCCAAAGGATGGAGGTTCTCCACAGAGCCCTGCTTGATCCAAGGGGCAGCACTTTCTGGCAGTGGGAAAGTACCTCGAGCTACCTCAGACAGACCCTCCCCAGGCCTTCCACCCAGTATTTTTATCCATAAAAGTAGTTTCATATCCTAACAAACCAAATGCACAGTATCTATCAAATTCATGTATAACAAGTTTTGTCTCGACTTATTTTTAAGTGGCTGAATCTCATCCCCAGAGTTACTGATGATTTTCACTAGCCTGCTTGAAGATTTTGTCTACATGGATTAAAAGCCATCTTCATCCATAAGAGGGAACTTGACTTGTATGTGTGCATGCATGTGTGTGCATGTGCATTTTTGGGGGGTGGTGTTAAGTGTACCTACCTAACTACAAAAACAGTAATCCAGCAATCATTCCTTAAAAACCAATCAATTTAATATATTTATGTATTCTAGCAGTATTTAGAGACCCAAGATCAGTTTTGCTTATCACTATATTATCACACATTCTATACCCTTCCCCAATTAATATTTTTGAAGCATTAAAAAAAGAAATTATAAGAAAGGGGACATTAAAAATAAAGAATAGAAAATATTAAAAAATAAGGGCAGAAAAAAAGGACAGAAAGACAGAAAGGACAGGAATAACATGTAAAAAGAAAAAGCATCTGCCTGCATATTGCATGCTAAATATTCTAAATATTCTAAAGCTGTGATGGAACTGCAAATATAGGTTGAATTCACCACCTAAGTCTTCCTGGAATAGAAAACATTAGACCAAAAACAATCTTTGGAATATACATTTCTCAGACTAAGAAAACATTCTCTGTAATTTCAGCTGGCATGCTTTCCATTGATGTATTTATGGCAGTCTATTATCCAAACAGGCTGTTTGAACTTCACTCTGTTATCTATGACATATTCAATTTTCTACCTTTGCTACTTTCCACATCAATGGATTTCATACTGTCTACAAGAAGATGAGGCATTTTTCTACTGCTTGCTGTAGAAGATACAGACAAAAACATGTCCTCTCTTCAAACTAATTTTCAAATGCTTCTCTCATAATGCACACTATTTCCTTGACTTTTGTTTGCCTTTCCAGCCTCCTATAACAATTGAATAATCCCTCCTGGGTTTAATGGACTACATTACAGTGAGCTCACCCTTCAGAGACCAAGAGTTTTAAACCAGTCCCAAACTGTGTTTACAAGTTTCAGGGGGAAAAAAAATATCCAAAAAGAGCTTGAATTTTTATCTCAGTTAGAATGACTAATAAGTAACTACATATGGAATTTTTACTTTTTTTCCAAAACTGAAATCCATATGAGAAATGTGTAATTAAACAAGGAATTTGGAGAGCATTTTGGAAAGTGTGGCAGTGCTTTTTATAACAGAAATCATCCTCTCCTCTCACTTTCATGATTCTGAGCCTGGCAAAAGTTCCAGCTTTGCCCTTTAATAGAGCATGCTTGTAGTTCACCAGAAATTAGGTGATAAAATATCTAATACATCCTCAAAACAAGAAGCAGCAAGAACTTCCAAACACCCATCATTGAAGGTAACATTTTATACTAATAGTTCAAGGATTTGATAGATTTTTGGTACCTCCAGAGACTGTATCTACAAAGGACACAACAAATGAATAGCAAGATAGAAAGGACAAAGAGGAACCTATTGTAACATTTTTTCCTTGTGGACTTCATACTTCAAGCTTTTTCTGTTGACATCCTTTCCTGTTTCTAAAGCACTGGATAGCTAAGCAACATCAATAACCTTCTAGCAGAAAGGAGAGTAGCAGTAAGTTGGTAGGTGTTCCACTAGGAATTAAAGAAAGTTTTGGCTGTCATACAAGCTCTTTGTTTCACTTACTCCTATCAACATCTATCAGAGACTGAAAATAGTTCATGCCTCAAACATTGATAAAAAGTTTTGCTCATTATAAAGAAGCTACAACAGAAGGAGCTTCCCTGAAGAGTGGGACTTTGAACTGAAAGTCAAACTGTTGATTAGATAAAGGGAAACACATTGTTCAGTCATCTCAGGCTGGGGGAAAGGTATGCATCCACAAAAGGCCAAAGCCACCAGCTGCAGCTATCCCCGGCTGAGTTTGGGGTGGGGGGAGAGCACAGCTCACAGAAGCCAGGTTTACACAGACTCCCCCCAGCCGAGGGGGCAGGAGGAGGTTTTAGGTGCATGGTGCAGCCTCTGGTGAGAGGCAATAAACACCCATCCTCTGATTACACAAACTGGCCCAGCTGTGGAACCCCCAACCCCACAGGGCACATCCACGGGACTTTCACATGAGAGGCTTGGCCCCACAGGGCTGCACGTGGTGCAACAGACCCAGAGTCTGCTGTGAGAGACTGACCCCCACCCCAGGGGGACATGGCCGGACATTGCTACCTGGCCTGAGCATATATACCATGGGATTCTATGTTTTTTGGGGGACTTACACCACCAGGAAGACCTGCTGAAGAGGATCATCAAGGCACCAGTGGGACCCACAGAGTGGTGATTGTCCTGGGTTGCAGTGTATTCTATCACCATCCTCATGAGCTGTTGAAATCAGGTGGGGCAGTGTTTCCTTGCCTCCTCCCCCCAGACTATCTTGCTGTTAATGGCCCATCATTGTCCTGCCACATGACTCATAGATAACTCCCTCTGGACTATCATCTGTTAATGAGCCTAATCAACACTTGGCCTCATGACTCATTACCCCATTGTGAGATGCTCCACCCAGAGGGAGGAACCAAGCATTCCATCCTGGATATAATCTGAGATGATGAACACTGGATTTCCAGAGGACAGGAGCTCTACAGCCACCACTGGACCTTCTGAGGAAGAGCAGACCCTTTTTCTATAGGATCACCACTTCAGAAGACTGCAGCCAGCATTCTACCAGACTGCTACCACTACCTTGACTAACAGTGTCAGGTTGTATCTTGACTCTGTCAGTTTGAACCAGTGTTTTCTTCTAGGTTTTTCCTTTTCTTTAATTTCCCCATTAAATTGTTATCCTGACTTGGTGCCTCCCACTGGTTTGTTTTCAAACTAGTACAGTGATATCCTTTTTATTCTGTCTCTGTCACTCTTCGTCCCACTACCTATTTTCTATTTCTTTCTTTCTCTTATATTTACTATGCAATAAAACCCATATTATTGTCACTGGCACATGGTCTTGTTTACACCTTAATTTGGGCAGAGGAATTTCCAAAGAACCTTAAAAACAATTGGATCATAACAACATCTCCCCTGCCCCAAAAGAAAATCAGACACAAAGAACAAAAACACTACCATGTCACACACTGTGTCATTCACTGGTTATTACAGATCTCCCAATTTAGTAAACATCTCCTTAAACTGGGTCCAGAATGCTTTCACCACAGTGTTTTCAGAAGGTTTTCTCATTCTGGTCAACTTTACCTAAGAATGGAAAATTCTGCTCTGCAGAAGCAGAAAAGACAAAACATTTCCTTGCTTTCCTTCTGTTTCTGTTTCCATGTCAATCCAGAGCAAGAGCCTCCAGTTACACACCCCAGCCTGAAACTCTAGAACAGGAGGAGGAGGAGCTTGAAACCAATCAGACTGAATCACTGATTTGGAACACGGACACCAGTGTTTTACAGGCTAAACTGTGTTATCATTGTAAGATATGTATGGCACTGAAACATGTACGGGACAGGTGAGGAGTGTGAAACGCTCAACTTTAAAAGAGGACCTCAACACACCAACCAGTTCTTCTTCCACCACAGCCAGTTTGCACAGTAGCAAAGCACACCTATTGTATTAGGACAGAGTCCAGAAGCAGTGTCAAGATTTCTAATCTGTACATATTCTCCAGCAATGAGCATGTAACGAAAATCTACTGCTAGAGAAAGTAATTCTAAAAATAGGTTGCCTAAGATAAAGATGTAGGTACTCCTACTGGACTGAGTGAATGCATCTGTAAAGAAAGATTATTTTACTTGGATACTGTTACTTGTATAGCACATTAGCTTCAAGTTTCAATCCAGTACATGTTTAAGTACAGGCCTAATTTTAGTTCAATGTGGCTGTTCCTCTTGAAGTCATAGATCCACAGGTAACAGCTCTGGAAAGGACTGGATGTCTCACCATGCCATCTCAAAGAGCGAACACACACTGACACACATTTGCATGCCTTTGCACTGGTCCCTGTTCCACAGGATTATCCTGAGCTTTCACTTGAGAGGTGTGGTGTACACTTGGAAAAAATTGTCTGGGGAAAATAAAAAACCTTACCAAAAACATTCTTAGCAGTCTTAAAAGACATTTAATCCACATATCAGTAGAAAAAAAGTTGGCTCCAGGCCCCTACAAACTTTAATACATTTTCATTAAAAGCTTGATTTTTGCAACAATAGTGCATCTCTGGGGATTTAGGCATCACAGATGAATATCACCAAGAATGAATATCACTGCTTAGGTTTTAATGCTTTAGTTTTTCCTGCATAGATCTTATCTGTGGTAATCTGCATCAGAAAGAAAACCAACAAACCAATCCCCACCCCAAAAAGAATCACAATCTCTGCTAGTAGTCTCTGCTCTCGCACTGCTGTAGGTCTTGACCTACAGATCAATTTGACAAAAATGTTCTCTCTTCTTTGGATCATACTATTTTTTTGATTGTGAACAAGAAAATACACATACAGTCAACTAATTGTACATCCTAGTACTAAGCAGTAAAAAAGCTACTTTACAAAAGATTACACATAAATATTTCTACTGGGAGTGAAGAAAAATCAAGTTTTACAAAGATCATTGGAGTTATATCTGGTTTTTTTACAGTAAATTGCATCTAGGAGTGATCTTTGAGGAGTAAGTACGAATTTACTTTTACTTATCATCTGTGAGAGCAGTGTTGCTCTTGGTGAGAAATTGCCCCTGCAAGGTTGCCTCTGCTTGTCTTGCTGCAGGGAGGCAAATTGGAGAATCTTCTCTTGTTCTACCTAACAGCTGTATTCTGAGTGACTAATTGGCTAGAAATCCCTACAGGGACTACAAATGCTAGTAAAAGAAACAAGTGAAAAACAATCCATTTAAGCCTGGGCCAAGATTAGGGGGAGACATGAAAAAAACCTTAAATAAAGACAGTGGTAAGATGGGAGAATAAAAGTTATTACAGAAGGAGTAGAGAGATTAAAGTTCCCATTAGTAGCATTCAGGTGGAAAGTACAAGAGAAGCAAATTCTGACAATATTCTCTTCTCGATTGTATACAAACAGTTGATGTTCCTATGGGACTCTGCAGTGGCTGGAAATGAGCATACCACAAACAAACTGTAAAACACTGGGAATGGGGTTTGCCAAATGCAGCAGTATGGGGCACGTCAAGATTCTAGGTTTGGTTATTTGCTGCACTCACTGTACAACAATTTTCTTCACTGTTTCATAATTTTAGCCTGAAAAACCTGAGCAAAGGCAGAAGTGTGCAAATGGAAAGAACTCTTGTTGGGGCAATGCCAGACAATTGAGTTGGGAATTGTCTTCAGCACAACAGAGTTACATAGGTTTCCTTACAAGTAGCACTCTGATAAGCAGCTGAGTCAAGACATGCTGTCTCAGAACTTCTCCCTTTCTCTATTCTAGGCACTGGGAATAATGTCCAGATTACAACCAATAGGAAAATTCAAACACTGGTATTTTTCTTCATTATCATATGTATAGTTTTCCTAAAGCATTAATATTTTCCATAATGTAAGAGCAGGATGACTTTGACACTGAACACACTGTCCTAAGGGTGATCACAAGAACTGTCCTGATGTCTATCCATTTCAAACACCTAGATCTTTAAAAAGGGGTCTAGCTTGCCACTAATATTCTCAGAGACTGTGTAGTTCCTAACTGTAAATGAAACACTGGGAACTGGATATCTACTGACATTTTCATTCAGCTTGGTGCTTCTTTACTTTCTGAACTGATGGACCTTGAAAATTTGACCCCTAATCACAGAGAATTTACTATGAAACAATGTGGTTAAGATGTAAAGTCTTTTGCATTTCCCCACTGATTTGCATTTAGTCTGGAAGCACAGTCCATTTGAATCCACACAATAAAATCTGTTATGACAATTCAGCTTTTAATTTTCAGTAGTTTTCATATCCTTAACTATGGTAAATTATTCTTCATCTCCCGTCTGACCATTCTGTAACAAAATTTGTTATCTTTTTACTTATGTCATTATTTCTAACTTATTTGACCAGTTAATTTTAATTGCTCTTGTAGTAGAAAGCACTTATAATCCATCCTGCTGAAACAAATCCATTCAAAACTAAAGCCAAAACTGGTCTTTTAAACTTCCTACTGAGCCTCAGGGTCTGAAGCTGCTTCAGCTGCCAGTTCAGTGATTCTGATCTCTTAAGTGTAATTGTTTTTATTATACCAGTATGGACCCAACTGGCTGCTGCTCTTTTTAACCCATTTCTTTCATGATCACATTTAAACTCCATCAGTAAGCATCAATTATTAGTTGGAAGCAAGGGCAAAGGCAGCACATTATGATGAGAATGGTAATGAGGAGAGCAATTATAATCAATTGCTAGGAGGGTTTTGAAAGTATTTTTCATGCTTTGCCTAGGAATGCAACTGCCATACATAGCCATGACCCATGTATGACAGTGGCTCCGAATTTTAAGAAAGGAACTTTATATTTCTGATCAGATTCTAGCTCAAGCTGCTGAGAATACATTTAAATCATCATCAACATCTGTGTTGATGGAGACACTTGTCTGAGAGGTCAGAACTCTTGCGTTACCAAGAAAGCAGACAGGAAGATGACTGCTGCTATCACAGCTTGTGGACTGTCTACAGGCAAGAGGGGGACAAGTGGGAACAAAGATCAACAAGAAACTGCCTGCTATATGCACACTTCTCTGTATCAGACTCACTGTGGAGGCCTTATTTCATAAATATAGTGCAAGTTATTCTCCAAGCCACCCTCAGTTTCCTGCAGATACAAAACCCTTCATCAGATTCTGACCCCATTCACTAAACATGACTGTTTTATCTAATAGCAAGCCTCCTCCAGGCAGAATTTCCTTGTTACTAAAGTGGCACAGGAATAGCCTACCCTGTCTTATGTTGTCTTCTCACTGTCACTAAGATGTGGAAAAATCTCCAGCATAGAATTTTTTCCTGCATTGTAGAACATAGCAACCCCACATGCAGCTCAAATGAGCCATCTGGAAGTGATGGATAAGTGATAAAAAAGAGCAAGCCTGCTTTAGTTCAAGAACCATTTACATTGATAAAATACAGGAGCAGGTTTAAGATGACTTTCACTTTCTCATACAAGTTCATAGCTGTCTTAAATACATTCATAGAAGCAGTGATTGTGTTTTAGCTAAACCAGTTTGAAATAAATACATCCAAATTTGAGTTGTGTTTGCAGTAGCTCCACGCAAAGCCTGTAAATGGAGCATTACTAGCATTGTTGTCCATTAATCTCATTACCAAAATGAAAAATAGTAAAAATTCTTTTCAGTTTTGAGGAACAGCCCACAAGCTGAGATGACATAGAGAACTTCTTCCTCAGCATCAGTGGTGCTCAAAGAGTTTGGTGAACAAGTCAGTTTTTCTTTCTAACAGATGCAAAGTCAACAAAGATGCCATGATTATATTTCCATTTTTAAAAACTAAGTCATAGTCTGTTAGGGTGTTGGGGGGCAGGAGGGTTGTGGGGGTTTTAAAACATCACTCTGACACATAAATCTGGAGACAACCAAGTGCCCAGACCAATGGTTTATACATGGGATCAAATCTGCTTTGATTGAGGCACTAAATGAGGATTTTTCAAAAAATGGAATATGGTGAACTTGAATTTCAGTCTGTTTCCTAGAAAATGAGGAGAAAGAAGAATGAGGTTGGGTAAAAATTCGTCTCTTGTAAACTGTTAATGGAAAGCAAATCTCATGTATTTCTTCCCTCTATCTGTATAAAACTGCTAGATTTGAAAGCTTTGCATAAAAATAAGTAGTTAGATTAACTGAAGCAGCATGTTGACAGAACCACTAAACAGACTGTATGGCTGCAGGAGACAGATGAAATACAAGCAAAAGAATCTCAGTGTTGGAAATGCTATGGGGCTAGTTTAGAAACAAGCATCCTTGCTGAGATTTTTCCACAAGGCTGATTTTCGTTATTGGAACGGAGAAGCACATATGAAATTCAGATAAGTAAAAACAGAAACATCTTATTCATTTGTAAGGTTGCATGTCCAGTGGTCCAAGCTGAATACTATACTTTTGATAAATGAAGGTTCCATGCTGCCCTTGACACCTTACACAGACTTACACTAAGTGGAGTTGGGCAGTAACAACATGAGACCGCATTAGGGTCCTTGTTGTGGACATAAAGTGCTTTTACTGAGCATACCATACCTTTAAAAAATGTTGCATGCAAGTTTTTCTCCTTGTGAAGGAAAAAAAAAAATTTAAGAAAAAAAAAGTGTCAGATGGTAGATCATATTGCTGTCACTTTCCTGGAAGCATCTCAGATTTTTTGGCAACAGGCACACTACAATGATATGAATAGAACTTAACCATACACAGTCTAGGGAGTTATGCAAGTGGCTGTTATGCATTTACCCAGAGAGAGAATTCTTTCAGATACGTCTGTTAGCAACAGTTAATGGGTTGAGTAGGTGTTGAAATCTCTTTGCCGAACTGTATTCACTTTCCCACTTAAGTAGAAGTGTTAGCCAAATGAAAATCCTTTCATACTGAAATGTTTTTGCTAAATAGCTTCCTTTCAGTAAGTCTCAAAACAAATACACATTTATTTTTCTTAAACTCTGTAAAAAATTATGACAGCAAAACAAAAAAAAAATCCCAGCTAGATTTAGCATGTTGAAATATGAAAAAGCATTTCCCTTTAGTTTACATTTTCAGTCTTTTAGAAGATTGTACAAGTGTGCTTTGTTGTTAAACATCCTTGGTTAAGTTAAGGAGGCTGGAGAAAATAGAGATAAGAAGGTTTTAATTGAGAAGGAAATAGAGTAGTTATCAGGGAACCTCATTCCCTCTTCCATCAAATACCTATGGTTTTTTTTTTACTAAGGTGGATTATGGTGCACATGAACATGGTAACAAGAAGTGGTAATGGAAAACTGCTTCCTTATATTTGCCTCTTAGTAGATTATGACCAAAAAAAGAAATGAAAGGCTGAATCAGGCAAGGTTTCATTGAAGTCTAGTCCTGATTCAGAATTATCTAATAGTTTTATTAACCATAAAAAAGATAAACACACATACACATGGAAAATAAAAATAATAACCACGTGACATCAACCTGGAAGTGGCTTTAAGCAGGTAAAGGACATAATAAGAATGGATAATAAATTTGAAAATTAAGAGAATGTGATGGAGGAAAACAAAATTAAATTTCGCATAAGATACGTAAATTTCCAGATGTAGGTCACTGTCTTCAGCTATACAAACAAGAAGGGTACATGTAAAAATCTTCTATGAGACATTGGTAAGGACTCACCTAGAAAATCATTTTGAGACCTACTTTCAAGCATGATACCAAGATAGGCACGGTCTGTGAGAAAGTTCAAAGGAAACCTAAAGACAATAGAGCAGGATCACAGAAACTGGAGATCTGAAATTTACCAGGACAGACTGAATGAGCTGTGGAATGAAGGAAAAGATGTTAATTTGAAGAATAACAGTTCAAATAAAACCTTATAGTCTTCAAATATATGAAAGGCTGCTGCCATCTGTTCTCTGTATTTTAAATGCCCAAGGCAGTAAGGGATTTTCAAGTTCCTAAGAGAATGGAATATGAAGCACCGTAAATCAGAGAGTCCTGAGAATCTCCATCTTTCTATGTTTAGCAACTGATAAGACAAGTATTCATTTGGTGAGCAGGAAGATGTAATAGATCTCTGATTTTGTCCCTTACTGGACTTCTGATTTGCTGCTGCATGGGTGAACACTGAAGCGGAGGTTTACCAGTCTACTGAGCGTGGGAAACAAGCATAAGGACAAAGGAAATCCACAAGGATAAATGGCTCTCACAAAAGAGGCTCCTACTCCACACTCCTGCATTTGTGGCCTTCAACAATAGTGACACTGTCTTCCTGCATGCAGTTCCACATTCACAACCACTAAACAACATCTCCCAAAAGCATCTCCCGGACAGCATTCTCTCCTTGGACTACACATAAATGCATCATGTTTTCTAAATGCATTTGATTTTTTGAGGTGAAAGGCAAGATCTACACCCCAGGTGTTCTTGTGTCAAGTCTCCCACACAGAGGCAACTCATCCCATCTTCATTTTTCTGAACCTTACAATTACTTTTCTGTTCACTCTGCAGTTCAAAAACAGATTTTCAAGACAGCAGACTGAATAGAATTTTTGGACAGACAAGCTAGCGTTGGTAGCATTAAGTTTCTCAACTCATCCTTGTTATGATGATTCCAGGTAGCCTTAATAGCTCATTGCAGCCCTATGAGATGCATGAGAAAGCACTATGAGACTTCAACAATTTTAACAAACTGGAAAAACAGAGGAACTTAGCTTTTCCTCACAAGGGGAGACGGTTTCAAAGATGGCAATAACATGAAGCTGCCTCACTTCAAAATTATTGACTGTTAGCTCCCATTAAATCACAGAATCATCATAGAATGGTTTGAGTTGAAAGGGGACCCTGAAGATCATCTAGTTCCAACGCTTCAGGCAGGGATGTCTACCACTAGACCGAATTTTTACCCAACTGGCCTTGAACACTCCCAGGTATGGGGCATCCACAACTCCTCCGGGCTGCCTGTTCCAGTGCCTCACAATTGTCACAGAAAATAATTTTTTCTTAATATCTGATCTCTTTCAATCGGAATCCATTCCTCCTTATTCTGTCACTACATACTCTCATAAATAGTCTTGCCCTGTCTCTCTTGTAAGTTCCGTTCAGGGAGTGGAAGATTGCAAATAGGTCATTCCAAAGCCTTCTCTTTTCCACACAGAACAATCCAATTCTCTCAGCATTTCCTCATAGGAGAGGTACTCCATCCCTCTGATCAACTTGGTGACTCTCCTCTGGACTTGCTCCAACAGGTCAGTGCCCTTCCTGTGCTCAGGACCCCAGAGCTGGATGTAGCCCTCCTGGTGAGGTCTCATCAGAGCAGAGTAGAGGGGCAGAATCCCCCTCCTTGCCCTGCTGGCCACGTGGCTTTTGATGCAGCCCAGGACACATTTGGCTTTCTGGGCTGTGAGTGCACATTACTGGGTCATGTTCAGCCTCTCATCCACCAACATCTCCAAGCCCTTCTGGGCAGGGCTGCTCTTGATCTGTTCATCCCCCAGCCTGTGTTGATACCAGGGGTTGTCCCAACATAGGTGCAGCACCTTGCACATGATCTTGTTAAACGACATGAGATTTCCATGTGCCCACTTCTAGAGCATGTTTATGTCTCTCTGGATGGCAGCCCATCCTTCAGGTGTGTCAGCTGCAAATTTGCTGAGGGTGCACTCAATTCCTGCATGTCATTAATGAAGATACTAAATAACACTGGTCCCAGTACGGACCCTTGGGGGACACCACTCATTACTGATACCTGTTGGGACTCTGAGCCATTGACAACTTCCCTCTGGATGCGACCATCCAAGCAATTTCTATTCCTTTCCCACCTAACAGTCCACCCATCACTCTCCAGTATGGAGAAAAGAATGCTGTGGGGACCACGTCAAAGGCTTTACAGAAGTCCATATAAATCCAGTTTACGTATTGAAATTTTCTGTTTCTGTCTGTACTCAAGTCTGATATTTCTTGCATGCTAAGGGATTCAAAGCACGCATATTGTACTTAAATAATTTAACTTTCAACTTGTCCAACCAGATCCACTATCCTTCTTGGTCTGAAGTAGATGCACTGCTCCAATACTGCACACAGAGGCAGAAACCTAAAGGAGAGAAATAATAACTATCTTATAGTGGCTGTTGGATGCTTTCTGGATTTGCTTTTTATTGTTGTTGTTTTATAGATCATATTCCCAAGCACATTTTTTGAAAAGAGTGACTAGGACTATTTTATTTTTAAAGGACTTCATAAAAAGCAGCTGGTGTGTTTCACAGGAGTACATTTGTCTGCTGCTTTGTTCATCATCTAAAAAAATATCCTGCTTTTTCATATTTTGGTGCTGTAACAATTTACTTACCGTGGTAGTACATTTAAGGGATGAAACCTTAGAAGATACAATAAAATAAAATAAAATAAAATAATGACAGCAGCAGTCTCTAAGAACCAATGAGGGTGAATGGCAACAGTATTTCTATAACAAGAAAAAGTGATACAACAAAAGTAAAAGTAGAGCATTCAATAAATGATCTGCAAAGTAGCAGTCACTTATACTCCACAGGTCTTCAAGATGATTCCACCAGAATCCCCAGATTCTTGAGCCCTCTTGCTGACTATCTTTTTTCCCTAATTTACTCCACACTAGCAGGATCTTTATACATCCAAGGTCAGCACGTAGGACTACTTCAGGATCAATGAGGTTCTTTTCTGGTCTTGTTCAGGTGTCACATGCTCTCTGTCTTTGAAGCTTGGATAAAAACCTCTAAACTCTTTTTTAGTTCATTCCATATATATATTCTTATAAAAACACTACCTTCAAATAATTTTTCATTGTTTCTATTGTTAGGAAGATTTTCCTGAACAACATAGGCTTTATCTGCCCCTCAAAAATGCTATGCACACTCAGTGCTGGAAAAGCCTTCAGACATTTTTCCCCTTCTGCTTTCCTTTTCTGTTCAAAAAAACAAGAAAAAAACCCACAAGCTAATTGCAACGTGTAAATATTTAATAAATATTGTAGAAGAAAATTCCAAGAATAATTACTTCAGATTATATTTTCCTACAAAATGGGTATCTTCATTGTTTTCAGTACTGAATGACAATCTACAGTAAAAGCAAGCCTAAACCATTGAATATTTATGCTTGCCTGTGATTTGCATGAAGAACAAACTCATCTTAGAAGTAATGTAAACAAACTTCTTAGCAGTGAGATAAGATGCAAAGAGAATAGTCTGAGGATCAGCTAGCAGCACAAATTACTTTGGGTTACAGCCTTCCAGGCTTGCCAAACTTTGCTGTAAAATCAATTATTGTTCCTGTGATGCCTTTCTAAATTTCTGTAAGGGCTTTTCACCTGATTTCAGTTGGAGTGAAGTCAGTATTCAGCAGACAAATGACATGAAATCCTTATGGGATATAGTTTTTATAGATTCACAAATTAAACTAATAAAGGTGAGGAGACTTGAAGCCTCATTCAAGTTTCAAAGGTGAAGAGACTTGAGACTCATTTGGATGGGCCTTTGAGCAACCATGGCAGCAGGGTTGGACCAGATGATCTGTGAAGGTCCCTTCCAACTCAAATCATTACATGATTCTATGAAAGAAGGAGAAACTTCAGAAAGAAAAAAAAATCTTAGCCAAGATGGAGAGTGGTGTTCTGGGATATGCTGGAATCAAGCATATGACAAAAGAAGAGTATTCAAAACATTTATAGAAAAACTAAGCAGAGTAAAGGGAAATTTTCCAGTATCTACTGTATTCTGATGATAAAACTATAGATATGAACACATTTGTATGTAGCAGTGAAAGCTGAAATTGTGAATCAATTTTATTTTCATGGAAAAGGTACAACTTGACTTTGTTTTGTGCCTACTGCAAATTACCACTCTATATCCTGGAAGAGAAATTCAGAGACCAGAGTTTTCTTGTATCTTCTCAGTTAGTTAATCTTCCCACATTTTTCCTGCTAAAGCCATCAAACCCGGGAAGGGCCTTGTCACAAATCTTACCTCTAACCTCACCTCTCCAACCTCTTCAGTTACTGCACAAAGGGAAAAAGAAGGTGGCTTCCTGCACTCTAAGTACAGTAAACTTAGACTTTTGTTCCCCATTAATGCACTGCTGTTTTAAAATTAATACCTGAAATGAACTATTTTAGATTGGACCAAATGGAGATTTTGTTGTTGTTCAGTTGAACATAAAACTCTGAGGTTTTGTTTTATTAAAAGAAAAATCATAGCATTTTCTTAATCTGCAGCAATCTTTCCACTTCTCTCAATTCATTTGATCTGGAAGACAAACTTAGTCAATTATTCACATTCCCAAAGGGCAAATGCAGCCTAGTTATCAATGTCTCTTAAAAAGCTGACAAACTACCTGCACTCATTAATTAGCACACAGCTTCCATTAAAACAGGGAGACTTGTCATTAAGTCGTTAAATTCCTTGGCTACTTGCAATGATTAAAATCCACATCCCCAAAGCCTACTAGGATATTGCCTACATACATCAAGGTGCTATTGAATGAATGATGAGCAATAAAAATAATTTACAGAAGTCTGAATTTAATTGACCATGCTGCCAGGTTCCCTTTCAAGTGATTGGAGGAAAGAGTTACCAATTTAAATTAAAATCCCATGTATCATCACAAGAACAACAGAAATTGATTGTGACATCTCCTGATTACAATTCTGGGAGGATTAGGAGCTCTTGAAGTTTTATAATTAAAGAATTATATGTCTACACTTTTGTCAATTTAACACAATATCTCCTAGTAGGAAATGATGAAGTTTTTTTTTGAAGAGGATCATAAACTTTGATACACAGATTATTTTGATCCAGCCCCCCCTGCCCCAAGCCTAAAAAACTAGTTTTAAAATAATTCAAACTAAACAGGAAAAGCACAAAAATATTACTAATTAATTTCCATGGCCAGTTTTTAACTAATTGGCTTTATGAGATGTACTTTTATTTTCATAACACAATTAAACCCCCTTTTTAATCTTTAATAACCTCAATACTTTTCCTATTTTTTTGCCATGTTTTATTATTTTCTTTGTGTGCCCCTTTTCTGACTGAACTAATGATGCTGTCCCATGCAGAAGACTGGGATAAAAGTCAGTGAACAAACACCTACTGTGGAAAGCTGATCACCAGTAGCAGTAGCTCACAGCACTGGCCCTTTGAGGCAGGAACAAGACTCTCTTTGCCTCTCCATGGTGAAAAACACTAGCACCACTCTGCAAGTCATCCTATTCAACTGCAGACAAGTTGGCAGAGTAGGAGATTCAGAAAGAACACAATTTTCCTCCATCATAAATTTCTTTGTGCGCTCAAGTGCAGCTTGAGCATCTTTTTGATTATTGCAGCAACGGAGAGAGGTATTGCTATAGGCATTGTGAGCCTGTTGCACATTTCATGGGAAGAAAAGGAGAAGTAGCCCTACAACGTTTCTAATGCATCAGAAATAGGATCTCTCCACAGATATGCACAGGACCCACAGGTCAAGCATCATACAGGATTTCACAAGCTTTTTCTTCAGGTAGTAAAGGGCCTACTGCCAGGTCATGTCAGCTGCCCAGACAGTTTTCACCAGTAGTAACAAGCACTGTTCCTGACCTGAAGAAGAAAACCTAGGTCCCTCAGTGACAAATTCCATTTTCTACCATCAGAGCAGGGGTCTGTGACTTCAGATGTAATGATGTCTTAGAAGTTGTATGTTCATCTCTTAATCACTCTTCAATTGGTACACTCTTGCATTTTTTCTCCTGTTAAAATGCCAACACTCAGAAGGATTCTTTGAATTGCATAGTGTCCTAGGACCAGTAAACCTGAAATGATGAACTACTGAGAAATAAGCATATTTTTGCCAAGGAATGACTTCATTGAAGCATGTGTCCAAGAACATAAGCCTAATATATGCAGAGAAAAGACAAACTATATAAGGACTATAACGGAGGAGAGACATGTAGATAAAGATTATGAAAGAAACCTCTCTCATACCACATTCCTGTCTGCCAGAAAACTGCAAGAACATCAAAAAACCCCAAAACACTCCCAAAAAGCAGTGTAATCCTGTTGCAATTGATACATGCAGTGCTGACTCTCAGTGACAAAGGAGAGCACGTAAAAGTTTTATTCTGGATAATAAGGGCACAGACACTGAATATCTTGTTTAATGGCCAAAGCTGTAGCTCTGGAACATTGTCTTCTTGCAACCATCCATTTGGGGAGAAAGAAAAAACAAATAAACAAAGCAGAGTCTCTTTGAGCTCAAAGAGTTCCAAACCATCCCATTTCAAGAGCTTCAACTACTAATGCTCCTAAACCCATATTTATATCATAAACCATTTTCCTTCAGTTTTAGCTATCATTGATGCTGCTGGATAAATCACCTGCTAGTATTAAATGCAAGTGTTCCAAAGCTACATTTACACCCAGCAAGACACTGAAGTTTCAAAAAAATCTTTTTAACTAGCAAGTGTGAAAAGTCAGCATTGATCAAAATACAGTTAAACGTGTTATGCAGGAACATTTCCAAAATGAAGGACTTTATCTTAGTTTTCTCAATAAATAGGCTGAACAGTTTTTAAAGCTTCTGTAGTTTTTAATCCTAGATCTGCA
Source organism: Coloeus monedula (assembly GCF_965178545.1). Classification (NCBI taxonomy): domain Eukaryota; kingdom Metazoa; phylum Chordata; class Aves; order Passeriformes; family Corvidae; genus Coloeus; species Coloeus monedula. The sequence continues at coordinate 87,130,462 of NC_138783.1, forward strand.
TTCTGAGCTTCTAAATCATCTCTATTTCAGACCTGATTTCTTCTTGCTTATTACAGTTTTCTATACAGCCCCTCTTCAGATCATCTGAAACACACTGTTTCTTTTTATTTTATGTGAACTTGTGGCAAGAAAATGAAGTCCAAGGAATTGCTCTTTTATATGGACACATCAAACAGAAAAAGGAGGATGTTCTGAAACTGGAATTAAAGGACAAAGACTGTTACTCATATACTCAATCATAAATGGGCTGGGGTAGGAGTGGTAGGGTTTGTTTTTTGGGTTTTTTTACCAGATTAACTAAGTGGTCACCATTTTTTCCCTGTGGAAAAAAAATATTTATTTATATGAGAGGTTAGATAAATCACTTGTAGAACTTAATAGATGTTTTTAAAAATTATTTTTAATTCTTCCTTTGAGCTTCTTTTCAGCTATTTATAATCTGAAAGTTAGAAAAATTTGAACATGGTATCCCAAACATGGAAATACTTCACTGGTACAAATAATAGCAATTACTTTGGATTTTGTTCTGCAGATTGTTGTCAGCCAATACCGGGACGTCAAAGGTAACTAATATCTCTAATTTAATGAAAAAGCTTTTTTGACTGAAAACACTATTTCACAAATTATTTGGATTAGTTTAGTTATTATATCCTACCATCTCAATTTCTGCTATCTACAGAAAGAAGAGCTTTCATGAAGAGCCTAGGATTTACACACAGAAAAAAAAAATACAAGAAAGTTTCTAAACATTTTTCTGCTTACAACATTAGAAATGTCACTACCGTGAATAGGTGCACAAGTATTTAAATAAGTGCATATCTTCAGACTCTGTAAGTTCAGGATGTTTTCCGCAGTGACAGGGAGGAGCTGCCAGTATCACTGTGCAAGGTAGGCTTTCAATCTCCTGTTCAAGTTAACTCATCAATCCCCTTGGACACACCACTGAAGAAACCCAATACACTGACTATATTTCCCACTATAAATACAGGATTGCATTGTCAAATTCCTACATCACAGTTTCTGAAATTGTGTTGTTTGAATAATACTCTGTTACATGCTATCTTAAAACGTAGCAAATCTTAAAATATACCTGAGCAGAAATGGAAGAGAAAATACCAGTTATAACTAAAGGTTAACAGTAGCATCTCCTTCACAGAATAAAATTTTGAGCTAATAGTTAGCCTGTACCAAATTTGCACTGAATATGGCAAATACCTAGCAACTAGCCTTTAAAAACAAAACAACAAACAAACAAAAACAAACAAACCCTAAACTCTTCCTGCAAAAAACTCTATCAAATATCACGCGTAGATGATGAGCATACTGGGGCACTACTGACATCTGAAGATATGATTTTTCACCAAAGTACTAGATTTTTCGGTGACTGTCTTGCCCAGGTAAACTTCCAAACCTGCCAAGAGGTTTAGAATAAAGACTGAAATTGAAAGAGGAATGGAAGAAAGTGAGAGGCACTTTTATGGACTACACTGTATTTTCAGTAAAATGAATGGAAATTCCTGCAAAATGAATGTGAAAATTTCAAAATGCTACCACATTTCCCTCTTTAAATTTGCAACACAGACACAATGAAACAGTCTTTCACATCCTTGATGAACACACAATTAAAAATCTTTGCCAGAAGTGTGAAAGCAATCCCTCTGTACTATAAGCAGCACAAGAATGGCTTAACTTTAGTCAAATGTGTTTCATTCCTTGCCTCAGTTTCTCTCATGTTCTTTTGAAACATGCTAAGATAAAGGTGACAAGTTTCCATTGGTCAAGGTCTTTATCCCTTTCCTGCTAATGGCTTCTTTTCTGGAATTTTTGCAGTATTCTTCTTTATTCTCCATTTCAGCCAAACTGTCACTCAGTTTTCTTTAACAGTTATTGCTACTGTTACAGCTACCACAGTCAAAACTCCCCAAATGGGCTGTGCAACCTCTTCACCTCTCAGTTCCTCTTTGTCTTGGGTCTTGGTAGAGGAGAACTTGGATGCCCAATACTTAATTAAAGCAGCATATAACTTTGGGAGCTTGGGAATGTTTCCAAGCTTCTAAAGTCTGAGCATATATCCTACCTGTATCCACAGCAGGGTAGGACTTAGGCAAATAATAAGTCTTTCCTAAATCCTGATGTCTTACAAAGGAAACAGATCCCCACAAAATGAGTAACAGCCATAACTCACATTGACCAGGTCTTTGCAGCGCAGAGTCACAGCTCAGCTGAGAAACCACCTCAGCTGAACAGATGGTATTCCCAGTTCAGACACTCTTACTGCCTTTAGAGACTGAAGTAGTTAAGAATTAGCTTCTCTGACAAGTTCTCTATCTTCTTTCTGACAGGGAAGATCATATGTGATGAATTCTATGTGCGCTGGTGGGTGAATAACAGAACATTTAAAAAATTCAGCAGTTTCACATCCTTAACTGCACTGAATGAATTGGGCAGAACACCCTCCCCCAAGTCATTACAGAATTGTATGATCTCTTTTAACCAAAATCCCCAGGTGCTACAGTGAAAACATGCTGTTAGCCAGCAATTTTCATCTCCCAAGTCTGTACTCAAACATAGCTGAAAGCCATTGGAAATAGCTGCTAGACCATGAAAAAATGAGGATTAACCATCTAAAAAATGTTATTTATAACAGGCAAACTATTAACTATGGGTGAATTACTGATTCGCCAGTGGTTTCTTTGTGACAGGGTAACCTTGAAACTTTCCTGAATTTCCATCAATAAAGTTCCTGGAGTTTTTTCTTTCCAATAATACATTGTCCTCAGTTTACCTTTTTGCCATTTTAAAATTCATTGGTCTATTTTGACAGGATTATTTGTCTGCTGATAATGACTAGACTGATCAGACAAATTCTCTTATTTCTTAGACTTTACCAGTATGTATCACCAAAGTCTTACAAAGTCTTGAGTCGTGGGTTGCTAGAATCATTGTTCAAGTATGGGAAGAAAAAGCACTATACTACTCATTACACAAAAAATATTAACATATGTGGCTAAATACTTGGTCAAATGCTTGGCTGGGAACTAGTCATACTTCTTATTCCTCATTATTGAAGGAGAATTAAAAATCAAAAAGCACTATTCTGAAATTTGTGGTTAAAACAGGAACTTGTTCAGCAAATGCCTAAAACACAGTAACTAAGAATTCAATTTGAAGAGTTAATCTGAAACTGCAGTATCATTCTATCAAGTATAAAAACAGATTTTCATTCAGTGAAGGTAAAAACATAACAAATATTTATGAAGTCTGATGTTTTCCTTTCTTTGAAATGCTCAAGCAATCTTTGCCAGTGCCAATATTTTTTACATGACGTTTCTATCAGAACTTATTTCTATTAGAAAAAAAAGAAGAAAATCCAAGTGTTTGATAAAATCCTAAGTTCTTCCTAGGAATTGTCCCCAACAGCACTGTTTCATGTAGCTGTAGAACAGTGGCTGAGATTTTAAGCTGTCTCAGACAGTTTAAATTCTGAAATTGATTGACTGATTTGTGCACCAGAAAAGAAATATAATTCTATGGTAGTTTTACTTGTGTGCATTATTATTCCTTATCCTTTCCCTCTTTGACGCTGGGAAGGTATTGACTCACCATTAATATTATACCAGTAAATTGCTCTTAAGTCCTTTGGGGGCTTAATAATATCAGAAAAGTGAGGGCCTTCAGTCCTTCCAGACTCCGAAGAGTATATGACCAGACTCAAATTCTCACTGTCATGTGTGTTGTAGCCCAAATCAAGAATTGCTCTTTCACAATACATTCGCAATACCTAAAAGGAACACCATCATCTAGAAATTAAAAATATAAAATACGAGTCCAATTCTAATCTAACAAATGGGTTTCCAGGAAATGTTGTAAGATAAAGAAAAGTACAGTGTGTAGGAAAACAATACTCCGGAAACAGCTCAATTTTTCCTATCACATACTTACATTTCTGACACACTTTCAGGTTCTAATATGCAGATTTTAATTTTGGAGGTTCAATCTTTTTCAATGATGGCTTCAAATTCAAACATGATAAAAATTTAAATAGTACATCAATATTTAATTAAACTCTTGTGTGCTTGCTTTTTTTTTTTTTTTTTTTTTGATGGAAATACACCAGAGCTACATGTCTAAGTTTTTTAAAGCACCATTATGTTACTGATAAGTAAAGCTTTTATAAAGGGAAGGCTTTGTAAAGTCATGGCTCAGGCCTGTTACTGTGGCTAAGTAGAAAAGGACTGTGGGAAATAGACACAGCTAAATTAGGGGTAGACAAACATGTTATATAACCATTGTGTGTTCACATTGTAGTGTATGGTGGTTAGTTGAATTATGTTTGTTGTGCCTTAAAACTATCTAACTGATAACCGGCTAACTGCTTAAAAAGGTCGGGTTTTTGCAATAAAGTGGCTCTCCTTTGCACCTGCCTGGGGACTCTGTGTCACTACAGACCCTCACCCACACCACTGGCTTTAATGAATTATGTTTTCAGACATTTTGATGTCACAGACATAAGCTAGACATTCCAGAGCTAAATGATGACTATTGGTCACTTTTGCAAGAGAACACTATGGCCATTACATTCCAATAATTACCAGTACTCAACCCTCAAAATCAAATACAAGTAATTAATCTGCTGGCAGACTACTAGTGTATGGCACAGATTTCTATTTTTAACAGACGTCATTTACATTCATCTACCTCTAAAAACAATAGCAAAGCAAACATAATTACAAAAAAATGAATACACCTTCCTCCAGTCTTCTCAGGAATTGAATCTCCCAGAACCACTTTGACTTTCCTGGACACTGAGGATGTTTGCTAGCAATCCTCCAAATAAAGTGAACATAAATCCTGAAAATAGCAAACAGGTGTTGTTATTCAGCATAAGGAGCTTACCAATATGAGTTTTGTCAATCACTTTCCTACTGTCAGTTTCTCTAAGGTTTTGTGATTACCACGGGGGTCTATGGGGAGAATTACATGGGATGATAAGTGACTGACAACTGACTGCATTTATGGACATTTTTCAAGGAATCTATACTTTGTCATTTAACTCCAAATGAATGCTTAATAGATAGAAATAAGCATGAGAGAATGCCTTATTAGTCTGTGATCTGACTCCTAATGAGACTATTTCAAATTGAGGAAATTCCAATCAGAGAAAACAGAATGTGAAGATTAAATATGAAAGACAAAAGTGAAAAATGGAGCTGACAAAACAAGAGTGACATAATCCAGTTTTACCGTTGCAATCAATAGAAAAGTCTAGAGCCTGTATTTTTGGACAGCCTTTTCCACAGTTGGCACATCAGAAGTAAAGAAAATACAGGGAGTAAATATATATTATAATAGTCCCAGTTTTAACAAGATTTATATTCTCTGGAAAGAAAAATAAAATCAAAGAATTGATCAGAAAAACAGACTCTTACCAACACAGAAAGTAACATCTATATCAAACTTCAACTGACTTTAACTAATATGTACTGTAACTGGTATTACCCATTACAGTGCTTAGAGAAGGGCACATGACAGTGCCTTTTACAGACCGTGTAAGGAAGGGCATTGTATAATAAACACACAGCATTAAATATAATCACATTCAAAGTCCATTGGTGCTAAATTAAAATAGCCTAACTTTAATCCTAATTTTTTCTCTTAGAGATTTTTGACAGTGTGAAGATTTCTGGACAAGACACAAACAAGGCAGTGTGAAGCATGAGCCTGGATTACCTTCTCTTTACTCTTAATTACTTAGTACTAATTTTGTAGCAAAATATCTAGAAGTTGCTATTAATTTTTTTTTTTCTTTTTGTTAGCAGTAAATGTTTTATTTTGTACAGCATCAAGGTAGACTGACCTGGATTGTCTAATACACATGCAGAGGCACCTATCACCTAAGGAAGAATGTTCCTGGCAAACACCGAGAACTCCTGAAAGAAACAGGTGTCTAAGTATCTCCTGATAACCCCCAAATTGTAGCAGTAAGCCTTTCCAAGGCCCTCGTTTGAGAAGATTTTCTCTCAGCATACTAATTTTCTACAGCTACGTGTCCCTAGAAGAAGAAAACTAAGAAAGTGAAGACAGTATTTCTAGCCTTATGGACAAAAATGTGACAACACAGGAGATGATGGGCATCATGGCAAAAAACCTGTCACCTCACTCAGACTTTTATCCATGTTATTTTCCTGGCAGGATCAAAAGAGGGTATAGCCTGGAGTTTTCAGTGTCTCCAAAAATAGCTCTGAATTTGTATCAAACTTCAACAAGAGTGTCTTCTCTAGCATGTTATTTTTCATGTCACTAAGAGCAGTGTCTGCTAACAGACACTTTGAATTAATTTTATTGAGATTGCAATAAAAACATATAGTGAGCATTGTCGGTCCAAAAATTCTCCCTTCACGGTGGTATCAAATGCACAGGGGAGAAGGAGAAGCAGAATGCTACCTCTCTTGTTTGGTAGTCACAGATGATGACTGTCATAATAAGCAGAAAGATTAAACAAGCCACAGAATTTATACTCTCCATTTAATCTTTATTCTCAACACTGCACTTGGTGGAGTGTTCTGCATCTTTCATCTCCCAGCTGATTGTTAAGGCCATGGAAAAAACCCCACACAAGTATTTATTCCATTTAATCATGCTCCTCATGGTGAAAGAGTTGCATTATCTAAATAAATAAATCTAAATGCACATTTACAGTCATGGCATAACATCCTGAGCACTCACTTCAATAATCCATGCCTTCAAGAGATAGCAGTACATTTGAGTGAATGCAAAAGGCTTGGTTCATGTGTCAAAAATTATTAAGGTGAAAAAACACACGGCTAGAACACTTGATTGCAACATCCCTAAAAAAAGTGAGTGTTTCTTTCTGTTGTAAAAGAAAAAAGAAAAACATTACAGATGCACAAATACCCTGATCACAGACAGCAAAGGGAAGTAATGTATAAGGAGTATATGTCACTCAAAGCTCAGGAGTTCAAAGTTATGTAGTAAAATGCTCCTGTGTTTGGCAGCACTATAAACAGAAACAGAGCAGTCAGAGCTGAAACTAATATTTTCAAGAGTCCTCTAGGAGAGATCAATGAAAAATGAAAAAAGGGGAAAACATACTCCTGTTTTTGGAGGAAACTATCCATCATTTGCACTGCAAAATTCTTAGGTAGAGCCAGACACAGCTGTGTTTACCCTGTCAGATTCATACTTGTATTCATCTGAATATAGAAGTAGTAGGTAATTTTACAAATTAATTAATTGTGTTCTGTAGGAGTCTGCTGTCTCAATACATTTTTATATCCTTTGTAGGAAGAAAACAATGCAGATACTAGTCTAAAACCTTACTTATTATTCATAATAACATCTTCTCGGTATTCCTCAGTAGCAAGTGCAAAAGCATCAGAAGCATCCCAGTGAAAAGAATTTCTAATGCATCCAAAGTCTAAACATTACCATCATTTTGAGAGATATTTCCAAATGTCAGAGAGCAAACTACATTTGATGTCAAGCCAAAGCATTTCAGCGTGGATGCATCTCTTCAGGCTTCTATTAATAGAACGATCTATTTTAAGGAAGAAAACACTACTCATATTTCATATGGTCTCCCTTGGAGTTTCAGGAATTTGGCTTGAATTTCTCATCATGTTTGCAATCCAGCTCTTCTAGATTTACAGTTTTCCAATTACCTATATGGCCCCTGAGTGTGCTCTTGTTTTCAAATAGATAAATTCATTATTTAATGATGCTTTCATTCTTGGTCTCTTATAGTACATCTAAATGTTTAAGGTTAAACAAATTCCAGTCTATTATCTTACAATTAAACATTAATTCAAACATGAAAGTAATTATTGTTCACCTCAAACCATAGCATCATTTCTTTTGGCTTACATGAACAAGCCTGTGTGAGTTAAAATGCTTACTAGCCAAGACTGAGAGATGGCAACGTTTCTAGTATCATGTCCACCTGAAGTAACTTTTAACATTGAAAAGTATACAAATACATGCATATTTTATGCCCTAAAACATTTATGCAGTATTTTCAAAATTAAGTTCTTTTCAAAGAGATTACTGAGAATACTGAGTGACTGCTTGTAGTTTCAAGTTCTGCTTATAAAAATAATTCTCCCTGATTTCCACAGCATTCTGCAGCAACAGTAGTAGCCAAAAATGAGTTTCTTTCAGCTGCCTGAGAATTTTAGCACCTACGTGCCTCTTAGACAATTTAAAAAGAGATTAGTTTGCATAAACATTTCTTTCTGAATATTTAAAACAGGTGTCTAAAAGGGATACCTTGAGAGAAATGAATCTTTTCTCTCAGTTGGCTCTACAAAGAATCTTGATTATTAGCATAGATGAAACATTTAGAGGGTTTATAAATGGCTTGGATATGAAGACAGGCATGCCACCCAAGGTTCTTCTATGATAACAGTAATGCCTGGAGGTCTGAAAGGTAATTAAACTGTGAAGAGATTTTAAGATAAATTAACACCACTAGCAGCTACCCAGAGGCACTCAATTAGCATATAACAAGCAACATCCGGGACCTACAAGCATAATTATGGGCAGTTAGTTGACCAATGCCCTTTGGATGTTGGACACTGTACTCCCATGTGGACTGTAAAGTCTGAATTTCTGATAAACTGATTAAACAGCATTTGCAAACTTACATATTCACCCCAGATTTGTAGTGCTGGAATACCTGTTCTCCCATGGCCCCTTCAGTCTTTTTGTTGCCGTAGGTTAAAAGGCCAGTCACTAGAGCAATGTCAGATCTGTGTGCTTTCATCATGACTGATTCCAGAGTCATGCTGGTTGTAAGGCAGAAGTCATGGCACCAGCACAGCCCTGTTCTGGGATCTTTTGTACTGGGTCTTTCATGTCACAATAGTGCAGGTTGAGCTATTTTGTTACTGCTGTTGTGCTTTACTTGACTTGATTCAAGAAATTATTTAGGCAGCTTATTAACAGTCTTTTCAAAAAGATATTTAATAATCTATTCTGAGTTTCTTGTCTCAGGCACATGTATCCATTCTAGGAACTCTTTTTTATTTATTTGACCCATTTTACCTTTAAATATTTATGTACACACCTGCACTGAAAGCTACTCAATCTTGCATTGATGGATTTATTCTACCAAGACTCTCAATTTAAGGAGAACAGTCAAGAAGTTGATTTAAAGGAGCTTAATACTGATGGTCTTTCTAACTGCACTGAACCCAAAATCTTAGATAACCTCTGGAAAAACCTGCTCGTCATCCTTGTTTTGAGCATCAACTCAAGTGATAAACCACAAATACTGTGAACATGTATAAAGCAGATTAGCTTTTTTCCAAGGCTTTTCTTCTGAAAAAGCTAGAATTACACACATACACCTAGTTTTCCTAGCTTCTTTGTCTCCAGTGAGAAAGCTCTATTTTTTTGGCAGGATTAATACAACCAACAATTCCCCCAGTGGGAAGGGGCAGGGGAGGAAAGAAACCAGCCCCCACCCCTCCCCCCAAATTTTAGCTTCATTTGTCTGAAAAGTACCTCACAATCTATAAAACTAAGAACATTAGGCTATTAGACAGAAATTTTTTTGTTCATCTGTAGTTCAGAACTTGGGGTATTAAACACAGCAGTGTACAAAATGTCTCTTTATATTGCTAAATAAAGCTGCCATGTCATCTCCTGCGACTTGATTAGAAGAATTAGCTAACTATAGCACGTCTATTGAATGCTAAATGCTTTGCCACCCTTCCCTCTGGAAACTAGCTGACTATTATGAGGTTTCTCTGCTAGACCAGGTAGCATCCACAACAAAACTCTCTGTGGTGTAAGTCATTTGTCATTCAGACCTCACACCTCACCCAAGCAGACTATTACTCCATTATTATCTTTCCAATGAAATGAAAGAGAAAGGAAAGGTGGCTTGTGGCAACACTGTGCATTGGGGGTTTTACCTCACTATAATACTGAGATCTTACTAGGGCTGTACCCACACCTGGCCAGCTCACAAATATTTCTATATCTATTAGTCTGACATGGTTATCACTGTCACCTGATAAAGCCACTGACCCAACGTCCCAGGCAGTGAAAGTTCACTACATGACTAAGGTGCCCAGTAGAAGAAACAGCAGAATAAGCGGTGCCTGCCACACAGTTTCTTTAAATTAATGTAACCATATATGACAGAAGTCCAGTCATGAGTTTAAGGCCTATCCAATTTTTATTTGATCTATTATGCCTTCTACAACAAAACAGGCTTCCTACTGTGGGATGAAAATCCAGTGCCATTGGTACATGGATCATCTTCTACAGGCAACAAGAGCATCCAACACAATGTGAGGTTTTCTGACTGATTTTTTATTCCTATTGTAACACCTCCTAGACAAAAAATGCTATGAAGTTGCCATCCAGAAGAATCCCACAAGTATGTGTGAGAGGATTCTGACAACAGTGAGGGCAAGAGATCTGTAGATGGAGGTCTAGCATGATCTATGGCTTCTCTGGCTACCCATTACACACAGCCAGATAAGCACTGCTTCAGGAACCTTCACAGAAAAGGCACCAACATTAACTGCAGTGCCAGAGTGATGTCAGACTCTAACTTCAGGAACTGGCAAGGTGGGCTTCAGATTATTTAAGAACTGACAAGAACATGCCGAAATGTGAATCTGGAAAAGAGTCAAGAGAGAAAAGCAAAAGAGGGAACAAAGTGGAGAAAAAATATTCAGAATATTTTGTTTGGGGAGGGGGGGAAAGATGAAGGATTGACGCTTTTGGGGAAGGATACAATTGTGTGTTTTCCTCTCTTATTTTTACCAGAGAAACAGTTGTACAACTTCATCTGTATTTAAAACAAATGCAGTTTTCATCATGAAACCAGAAGCAATTATTGCTGGCTATGAACTACTTAAGACTTAACACCCTTCCTATGTCCTCTCAGGCTCCCATTTTTTTGTGAGCTGTTAACTGTAACTGTGATATTACTGGATTTTGCTGCTCTCTGATAACTAAGTTACCATGAAGAACCTAAAAGGTCAACAAATTGTCATAACTTGCACTCCTCTGATTTCTTAGAGACCTTCAAAAACTTAAAAAGTACTCTGCAAAGAAAAAGCAGTCTCACTACTGATTATATGAATGAAATTATTTGAGCAGGATCATAAAAGAAGATTGCTACACTGAGGATAAACCCGATATGCCAGAGCACAATCTTTGTCGCTTACTTGTAAAAGTTTCTTAAAGCTAATTTTGAGCCTTTATATAGCCTAATTAAGACCTGGGAACACCTGCAGAATACTAGACTAATGATAAGTGTTTAAATTGAAAGAACTGAAGTTGTTTCCCTTCAACATCCCTTTGTTGCATTTATGCTCCTGTTTTCAGCTTAAGGCTCAGACCTTTTCCTATTGAGCTAGATCCTGAATCACTGGTTCAGTTTTTGCTTTGATGAGACTCCCATCTTGCTCAGCAGGACTTGTTAAGTAATGGCCCTGACCTTCATGCAGTCTCTATGGAATATCAAGCCTGCTTGTGCAGAATGAAGAAAATACTGTAATCTCTTTGGGAAACCATTTATACCATACTGTGTTAAAGGAGTGTTAAGAAGTTGAGAGTGGTAAGAGAAAAAACCACTTGATCAACCTTTTTATCCTTCTTAAATTTCAGTAAGTATATAGTTTTGCTAAAATCATACAATGGGTTTGATACCCAGGTCTGAAAAATAAAATCAATAAAGAACATTTGGACTTCACCTCATGTCTCTTATGGCATTCCTAGTCCACACAGTTAACCATTCAAGTTGCTATGGCTAAGTTGACACTGGTTCCCTGAAGCAGGTTCCTGTACAGGTACACATACAGGTTCTTTTCTTCCGATTGTGTATTTAGGCAGATCTCAAGAGCAATCCAATTTTCAGCCCCTTGGTCTTGGCTTCTTCAGCAATGGGCCAAGTTAATTGAACTGGAGAGAAGCCACAAAATGGTACAACACGAGGTCTTCAAAGAATACAATATAAGCTGTTCTAAACAATCACATGCCTGGCAGATTTCTGCTCTACTAGGAGCACATGCATTTATATTTACGCACATACACAGCCTTCAAATGGGAACCTGAAAACAGAAATGCAACTAGCCTTACATCTCCCTCAGTTAGACCCAGCTAAACACACTCACTTTCATAGGCTTCTCTGGTACATCTTCAGGACACAAATACCTTCTGTTTTCCCTTGATGGGAATGGGGTTCCTCAAACATAAGATCTTTAGACCACCAACACCTCGTTCCCCACCCTTCTCAGTACTCTCACTCCTTCCATATTAATCAGTAATTTCATTTTCCCCTCCAGCCTCACTGTAGGCTTACAACTGACTGTTTGTGGTTGTACAAATGCTAAAAGGACTCCCGGAACTAAAGGGCTCCCTTCTTTGAAAACCAGCAGACAAAAATATGTCCTTGAAGAGTGCAACTGGTCTTATCATAAATTATCTGTCTATGTCTGATCAAATGATGCCTAAACCCAGAAATACTTATTTCTCTACTGTTTAATATCATTACTAATTCAGAGGTAGCTGTCAGAACTTAAATAAGATAAAATCTAACTGAAGTTTTCCATACAATTTGCTCCTTTGTTTTATTGCTATAGCTAAAAGGGAACTCTAGGCAAAGTGAAAACCACACACATAATTTCCCAAAAAAATCTTGAGCACTGGGTCTTCAGAGATCCTCCAAGACATCTGTTATTCATATTTTTTTCCTCTCCAGAGAAGTATCTAGCTGTTATTTCTATAAATTAGGCCATTTCTTGTTTAGTTAATTTCCTTTCTCCTTATTTAGTCAGCCTGGTAAATTGGATTTTTCTTCTACATAACATGCTCCTCTCTCCTGTGCTAATCCCATGAGCAGAAGTTCCTTCATAATTTCATGACTTTTTATCTAGAACACTGTCTTCTCTCCTCAGTTTCTGGGACATTCCATTATTATCAGCTTCAAAATTATGTAGAGAAGAAAAACACCACTATTCCTTCCCTCCTCTTTCTTCCCATGTCTACTCTGTTTTCATGTGAACAGGAGCTCTCTCTGTTAAAAGATTTCCATTAGGAACAGAGTTTCAGTTTCAAGCAAGTGATCAATATTCCTCTCCTTTCAGTTGTTCAATAATGCAAGCAGATGAGTCCTGGAAGCAGATGTCATCAAGTACATCACACAGATGTGACACCTGTGGTATTCAGGGGCCACTGTGGAATATATTGCACATTTTTTTCTCCACAAATGTTAAAAGATGATCAACATGAAGATTGCCATTAAAGGATTCAATTCTACAACCACCTGTCTGACCACCTTCTCTTTAGAATTATTCTCATACATGATCATGATAGTAAAAGAAAGTGGTCTTCAAACATATACATTCCTACTCACCAAACATTTTGAATGAAAATCTGAATTAATTTTTTCCCTGGAAAGGGATCATTTGATCAATACCATTTCAGAAGCACAGACAGTGACAGACTTGTGATCAATTGGAATTCACTTAACATCACCTGAAGAAGATTTCTAAACAAAGAAGCAAGTTCCTGACTAAACTGCCACCCACAGAACAGTGTTCTGCTGCACAGGATCAAAGCATTGCCTGAAACAATATATCACCCACTCCACAGTTCTGTCTCACTCTTTCCAGCTCAGAGGAATCCCTAGGAAAAAATGAATGTCGGGAAAACTGCTAGTCCAATTTTGGTTCCAAGTTTTATTCAACGCTGAATGCTACAGCAAAGATGTAATAAATCATCTGAAAAAAATGAAGTTCCCATGCTGAAGTATATTAAGTTAAATGTGCTTCTGACAAATGTTTGACAGTGCATGCCGTCTTACTCCAGCACTAGATTCTCCAACTGAATGCCTTAGGTCTGGTTTCTTGGAAGCAAATTGTGGTAGGAATACAAGGTTTTTTCCATATAATTCTGAAACAACATAATATACATCTGCAATTTTAGAACAAAAACCCCAAACAACAAAATACTGGGGATTTCTGCAGCTGAGCATCTACTGTAGAACCAGAAATAAATTCTAGTTTTAGGTTAGCTCTGCTGTTGGAGATAAACCAAACATCATGATGGTTCTCTAAATAGAATCCTTCAGGTCTCAGTCCCATGTTCAAGCATAATAGTAAGAAAATGCATTTCTTGGCTAACTCTTTTAGTCCATACCACTGGTGTCCTCAGGATGAAGGTGCTATGTCCTGTTGTACAGTATGCAGCTCCTCCTAGGTCACACCATGACATAAAATCATTCAGCCTTCCCAAACAAAGAGAAAACACAATACAGATTTTACCGTACTACAACAAACTATACAAATTATCAAAATAAAATCTATCACTAAGAAAAGGATATGCTGAAAAATTATTCCAAATCAAACTCTAACAGATACATCCAGACAACAAACACAAATGTTGCCACATCAGTCCTTCAGCTGCTTACCCAATCTTTGTGTATTTTTGTACTTTAAACACTGATCAATAACTTATGGCCAAATGCTATGGTTTAGGTATAATCTGGTTCTTTTCACTGCTGTTGAGCTAAGAGATGGAGGGAGGTAAAAAAGGAAAAAAGAAGTATTAGGCTAACAATAGGTTACTTATGGATATGGAACACTCCGAGTTCCTCCGTGAAAACATTTATTATACCTCATTACCTACAAATACTGTTGCTCTTGTTCCTCCACTAGTCACAGATTATAAAGACCTCTGCCATAATCTAATTTGGTCTGAATAGCCTTACCATAATTGTACCCATCCTGTATCCTCTATATCCAACACCTGCTTACGTAGTAGAAAACACATGGTACCTACCAGACAACAAGGTGGAGAACTAAAACAGGCAACTGTTCTAAGCCGAACATATAATATACAAGATGTTGTAAAACGTTTTATGCTGAAAACCTTGGCAGAGGTAAAATGTCTAAAAATTCTTCCAGATAATAACAGGTCATCCTTCATCCAAATAAGAATGATAAATAGATATTACTGAAAAATACTGATGGCAGGCCCAAACTTCTGTCCAGGAGAGATAACATACTATGTTTCATAGAATGAGAGTAAATAAAGATTTAAGAAGATAGCAAGGCATTTTACTAGGCTAACTGCTGAGCTTATTAGAGACCTCTATTCTTGCATATCCATGTTGTTTTGCAAGACACTGTGACAAAGTAGCAAGACAGACTCATGGCTCAGGTCCAATAGCAAGATAAATCAAACTCTGTTCAGAAAGAACCTGGGAGTATGACCCCAGCACATACATTTGAATTGCTTTAAATATGTTTCTTCGGGGCTGGGAAAGGCAAGGCAGAAAGGAAATACAGTCTCAGATATTGCTTATCTAAGTTAATAGCTGGAAATAGTTTTCAACAATCAAGCTAAATTTTGTATTAGCATTTGTTTCAGGTTGTCAATTCGGGAATACATTTTAAAAGAAGTATTAACTGTTCAGGTTATTTCTAAGTGAAAGAGGGCTTTCAAATAGCTTTTGTCATGAAGAAAAAAAAACACAAAGTGATATTTTGTAAGCCCACAAGCTGTAGGCAGCTATTTCTTAATATATCCTATTCCCCTGGGAATTCAGGGACTCAGGAGGAAAAGTAGAGAACCTGAAACAGTTTGGGTCTTTTGCCTGTGGAGGGTTCCTGGGCAGGGAGGTCACTACTTTTCACCGAGTGTTTAAGACACATCAGTATTCTGTTCTGTTGGTGGTATCATTATACACGATGGGATTTCCCATCTCAACACACAGTGTTATTACTATTTATATGGTCATACTGTAACACTTAACTGAATAATACATATTCATATTCTGACAGAATATACTTGATATTACAACAGTTTATGCATAGCCTGTAATTTCTAGCAACATGGAGACACATTCTGGCAAGAAAGTGTTCTCTTCCAGCTTCATTTTTATTAGCAAAGATCATAAAACATCCTGCTCATTAAAATCTGAATCACTTCCACTGGGAGTGCACTTTTCTGAAAGTATTTTCCTACAGCTGGTGGCAAGACAGATCTGCTGGCTAACCAGAGCACTAATAGGACATTATGAAACCCACAATGCAGCATGAAGACAGTTGCATAATCAGAGCGACAATTACCAGCTCTGCTAAAAAATGGTGAGGGCTTAAGCACAACTGAGTAGCATGCAACAAAAAAAAGAAGCTATTATTGTCAGTCGGAGATCCTGAACTAAACTCTTATACATTATATTATTACTTTCATTGCCAGGAAGTGAAGAATAGAGTAATGACAAAGGCAGCAGTATATAAAATGAGACCATAAATCACAGGTATAACAAATGCCATCATTAACTGCAGCACAAGACTCCAGTGTGGATTAAGAGGCTTTAGTCCTAAGTGTTGCTCCAGCATTTCACAAACCCCTGCAGCATACGATAAATGTCTCATCTGGGGTCTGTGGTATCTCTGAACCACAAGTGCACTTACTTGCCCTGACCAGCCTCACCTGGGACCCTCTATCTACAACCCAACTGATTTCAACCCATGGCCATATGTACCTGCCCCAGAAACCTTGTTGGAATGCTGATCTCTGGCTGCATTGAAGTGATGCCTCTGCCTGGCCATGAATCTCATGGATCCTGGCGTGCAGTCGTATTACCACTGGAATTTCAGGCAATTACATAGTTTCAAGTTTATCTGTTACCTCAGGCCAGTACAGCTACCTTGGCCATGCAGATGACCCAGGGAATTAAGGATGATGCTTAGAGGGATGATTTGACAGATTGCTGCAGGTCCTCTCATGGTGGGACTTTCATACAGTTTTCCCTCAGGCAGCTCCTGAGGGATATGATATCCTGAGGGATATCAGCAATTTGGATATGTTGATTAACATCCTAGGTGGAGAATTTGGCCTTTTCCTCCAAAGGCTCCTCCTCTAAGTAGTTTGTGCTGCAAGATAGATTACATTGTAAATTATCAAGACATTTGTAAATAGCCTTTAGAAAGGGGGTTTGTATGCAGTTAAGATAATCAGCAGCAATGATATATGCCTGTGCTGGGTGATCACCAAAGGCCAAAGCCAGAGCTGAGTGGAGCCATTACTCCACTCAGGAGTCTCATCACATCCAGATGAAAGCACTACCACAAGGACCTGCAGTGGAGCCTCTTATTACCATCCATCTGGTGACCAGCTGCTCAATAGATTTGGCTACCCGAGAGCATTATTCTATATTAAGGTCCCAGTAAGCAAGTTTGTCTTTCTAAAAAGCACTGTTCATGACTCTCTCTGCAATAACCGCATGAAGAAAAAGGTAAATGTTTTGATTTATACTCGCATGTTGGAGAAATATGGATTTGCATAATTGTAGTAGCACTTCCATATATTCACTCGTCTGCTATACTGGCCTATGCAGTACTTTGGATATTTCAGTTAGTTTAGATAAAAAGCATGAAAGTAGGCAGAAATTAAATTTTCTGTCCTGTTATCCAGGTACAGAACACCAGAAGCATGCAGTGTGACCCCACCGTTCCTATTTGCAGCAAAATTTCAGGCTGCTCTGTCTCATTAGTATCTACCTCCATACAACAAAAAAACCTTAGACTTAGGTGTAAATTCTCCACAATTTCTACCTAAAACAGCACTGTAAAATTCAAAATTCTGCCTATAATCTCTCAATTAAACTCCATTACTCACACTTAATTTTAAGATATAATGCATAGTTCTTTTAAGTCTTACTTATTTGTGTAAAAGGACAACTAATGGCCTCGGATACGAGGGGAGAAAACTGGCATTTTTACACTGCATTGAAATTTTTAACATTGAAAATCCTTACAAATCAGCATTAAATAGAAAACTTTATTAATTATCTATTAATGTGATTTATATAGAGAGAGAGTTCCTAAAAAAGTACTAAAGAAAATCACATTATCTACAACCTTATTGGAAGCATATGAACATTCTTAAGAATCTGTCAAGTCTCTGATAAAATGTAGGCTTTCTTGGAAGAAGATTAAAGATTCTGTTCAAAGTACTTCTATGAGCAGATGACTGTAGACCTACTTTAATAAACCAGATAGGCTGAGGGATTAAAAACTAATGCTGTATTTTTCAACTGGATACAACCTGAAGTTAAAATACTCTTTTTACATCATACTGAACATTATTACATTGTAAATCTACAAATAAATAATGGAGCTGTACAAGCAAGGAGTGTGGAACAGAAAATTGATTGAATGCATTATTATAAGTAATTTGGTGATTCTGTGGTTGGTTTTGTCATATGGAATGACGGAATTGGGTAATCAAATTTAGCGCTATGTTGTGGCTTGTGACAACAATGTATAATCCTTTAACAAGCTCCCTCTTGAAACACATTTACCTCTCCTTAGAGAAGACCACTTTGTTTTCACTGTTCTGAGAGTTAGCAATATTATTTCCAGCCAACAATGAACCACTGTGCATCTATAATTGTGTATAAGGTTTGTACTAACCTTGTCCTTTGAACTTCTTCATTCCTGCTGTTTAGCCTCGTAAGAGGACACATACCAGCAATCAAAAATCATTTTACTGAACAATGCCAAACCTGTTTAAATTGTTCAGCTGTACTGTTCTGGTGAAGTTGCACCTTCAGAATATAAATCTTCAAATCACCTTCCCTGCCTCTTCAAATGAGCTGGCATAACCATTTATCAGTTTATTTCCTCTCTTGGTTCTGTCAAAATTATATTAAAGACTTCTCCTCCTGGAGGATTTTTGATAAAAGGGGGTTAGATAATACAAAAACATCATGCACACAGATCTGAATCAATCTCAACTGCAGCCAAAATGGTTTGTATAAAACCAGATTTTTTGTTTGGTTTTTTTTCCTAGAAAGTAAAATCCCCAACCTCCTTAAAACTTTTACTAGCCCTTCTTTGCATCTCTTCCATTTTCCAGTCACCTTTGGAAAGGAACTTCAGGTGAATTCTCATCTCATCTTGTACATTTCCTGTTGGTGGTAAATTTGCAATTTTATGCAAAATTAGGAAAAGAGTGGCTAGTTCCTTGATCTATCTGTATGCTTGTACTTCACAGTTGTTGTCTTTGGGATTTTTCCATTTTGTTTAGCTATTTTTCTACAGCACAACTTTCTAATCCAGTTGAGCAGGAGTATTGAGATCATACTGCATTGCCAGTGACCAACAGCCCCAGCTGTACATAATCTCTTTGTACTTGGCAGATAAAGCACTACAAAGCACTACAAGTTTTAATGTTCTTTGGAAAGTGTTTTACCTTTTGAATTACTTTATTCTCAGTCTTGGATAAATGAGCTGAGTTATCAGTAAGTAATCCACTTTCTGTTCTTAACAAGCTCTTTGCCTACTCTTAATTCCATTTTTCCCTAGATCTGTAGCCCTCTCTTTCATTACCCCTTGCACCTCCATCCCACTCCTTCTTCTGCTTGGGATGAAAGTCAGTTTTAGAACTTTGAAGTAAATGAATGCCTCTTAAACATCAAATTTCTTAAGATGTTCAATCAACATGACCTCATTAAATAATTCTCTTAAATTTCCCAAAGTTTACTTTTTAAAATAAATCAACCGACGTGAAAGTTAAGTTGAACTGATGTGCAACCTCATAATTTAACAGGCTTGGATTCTTTTAAAATTATTTTTTCAATACTTACAAAGCAAACATTACAGTTTTTGGCACTCTAATTATTTAGTAAAAAGTCAGACTGCTGTCACATCCAGTAATAACTGAACTTTACGCTGACCTTCACACATTAGCTGAGAAAATTACAAGCCCAAAGTGACCAGACTTTTTCAGTAAAAAAGTAAAAAAATTCTTTTAAGCTATCCAACTTAATTATGCAGTAGAGAGAAATCAGTAGTAAAGCATCATATCAGCTATGACATGCTACACTTATAAGAAGGTATTGCAAAAGATGGTTTGATAAAGATAGACTGAAAATAAGAGTCTAAGTATGAAAGTAAATCTTTAAAATGAAAAGTAATGATTATGTCAAAGAACACTGATAGTAAAATTACTTATAAAGGCAGAAAACCTATCTAATTTATCTCAACTGGAAACTGAGCTTCAAGAAAGCAATCATATATGATTGTACCGTCCTTTCTTTACCAAAAGTAAAATAATATTAAACAATAATCCATTATTCAAGCTGTTTCCTCAAGCAATCTATATCATATTTTGTACTGAATACTATAGTTCTCAATAAGGTTTTCATTATAGTTATGAGAAACCTTATCTTCATACATTGATGCCATTAGTAGAAAAACTTCTCACAGCATCTTTCTGGAAGTCTCTATTAATTATAAAACCTAGTCCTTGGAATATATAAGATGTCCTATACATCCTATACATGGATTTCCTTTAAAAATAAAAGAAAAAAAATCAAAACTTTGAAACCCAACTCTACACATAAATCAAAGGGAGTTCAAACCAAGTCTGTTCTAGTCATAACAGGAATTTGTTAATGAACTATCCCATCCAATAAAGATATTACAACATGATCTCTTCTCCCTTAACAAAACAACCAGCACTTGTGTTCTGGACAATTATTATCACTTACTTCTAAAAAATGTCTTGTTTTCACAAGCTCTGGAACTGTCAGTTGCTCTTTGGAAGACAATGATGATACCAGTCAAACATGACTCCCACTAAAAGGTGGGGAGATTTCATCATAAAAGTACTGGAATAACTAGAGGAATGAGCATCTTTGAATCGTACAGCCTGCTGACAGTGTTAGGACTGGAAGGTTCCACATATCACTCAAGTCTCCATTTCAAAAAAGAGTTTTCTCAGTAAACTGTCCCAGGTTTGTGACAGTTCTAACTGTTGTTGCAGAAGGGAAAATCATGACATATTTTCTTTTGTCTTTATTGCTTGACTCAGTTTCTGTTTCGACAGCTCCTCCTCCTCTGTTTCCAGTACATCCATCTCCTCCTCTGTTCTCAGTTTTGTCTTCAACTTTGTCATCATGGCCATGTATTTCCACATACTATACTCCCAGTCCAAAAATCTGTATCTTATGATCTCTTCTATTGTAGACAGCTACAAATATTTGAGAGGCAGTCAAAACTTCACACCATTTCCATCTTATGCTATAAACCACCAGCAGCATTTCAGTTGCATTTTAGGCCTTCATCCTCTCTTTTTAGAGTATGGTGGATGGGGGTGTGGAAAGCTTGTTAAAAAACATAAAGCTTTCATCAGATATAAGAACAAGTATGTCCCACAGTTTTGGCATCCAAAATTTTAAGACAAACTTCTTCAAATGAAGCATCCAAAATAAATTCTTTCATCTGCTGCCTTCTCTCATTTTGGCATCTCAGTTTAAGCCAATTTTTTTCCTGCCTACAAAGGTAACTTAGCACCACGATATTCCAAGGAATCTTATACAAATTCCTGTCAGCATGCTGAGTATGTAAATGCTCTTTTAATTCCAGATCAGGATATACAGGGCCCCATTAAGTTAGTATTTTTTCAGGATTAGATATTGAAAATTCATACTGCTAATACTGCTTATACTAATTTAGGTAGAATGATCCATTGCCTGCCAAAACTCTAATCTGTTGAAGTGCCCAAGCACATGATACCCTAATCAGTTAGAATGCAAAATATTAAGATACCCATAAATATTCTATTTTTCTACAGAAAATGATTTCTGTAACACTAGCTCTGGATTTTCTAGGCAGAAATATGGGAAAAAGCAATTAACCTGTATATTATAAAGTCCTTGTGACAGCTCTGTTGCCTGCACAGTACTAGGCACTAGTGTTTTAGGATTCCAAAAATTCTTAGGGATGTGCTAGTTTGAACATTTCTGTAAATTTACAGGTAGAGTAGGTTGACCCTGCCTTATCCAGGCACCCACCAAACAACTTTGTCACAACAGCGTTCTGTTGTCTGTACTCATCTATAAGGAAAGGTAAGAAAAAGTAAAGAGAAGAGCAATTAATTGAACAAAATTCAGTGATGAGTCTGAAATACAATCAAAATTATCCAAGTCCTTTCCCAATGCTCTCTTCCCAACTCCACATCACAACATATCTGGTGTGATAAATTACAAACTATACATCAGGTCAGAATTACAGTGAAAAGTGTCAAAAATTAAACATATCATCAATTGAAGTAAAAATACCACAGCTTCAGCCAATTTAGGTAACTGTGTTAGCTATTTCATGACAGTTTCATGTTTATAAAGTAGCTCTCAGTTTTTGAAACTCTGATGAACATGAGTCAATATTACTACATTAAAGGATGCCTAATTAAGTTGCTAAAACATTATGGCTATACTTTCAAGTTAACCTGAAAACTTTAGAATCTGTCTAGAAGAGAAGTCTCAGAAATCTCTTTTACAAAAGAAAAAAAGTGTTTCAGCTTTTAGTATTCTGCAGCCTTTTATCTACCCAACTTGCTCCTATCCTGGTAATGTAATGAAATTGCTCTTGTATAGTTCATAGCAATAGTCGTTAGAATTGCAGATTCTTCTAAAGCCATGCAAGAAGCAAGTTCAATTTTTCCACATAAAGATGGATAAAGAAACTGTAAAATAATTTGCTTTAAGAAAAGCAAAGTAACATTAAGCAAGAACAGACTTAAGCAATGGAAACTACAAAAATTAAATACAGCTGAGAAAAATCTACATACATTAGCTGAACATACCTTTAAAATAATACCAGCAGATTTCCAGTGAGTTTTAAAACCTTATTTTTCACCTTGTTTCAAGAATTTTAGATACAGTCTGAAAGACTTTGTCAGCCCTTCATGCTACTCTTTTACACTCAAATCCCCATCATTAGGTCCTACCCTTAAATTAATATACTGTCTTTTAAAAATTTCTTCTGTCATTGCATGGTAAAAAGAGTTATATCTCCATGAATTATCAAGGGTAAATTAGCATGGTCATGTGTAGGACAAAGAAATAGGACAAAATTTTGCCAAATTAACCCATTTTTACTTGAATAATACTCTATAAAACATCCCTTTTTTTAAAAAAAACCTGTTACTCTGGCCTGGTGTTGGCTTGAATGGCACAACTGATGTTATAAAAATATATATTTTTTTTTTCTAGCTTGATCCTAGAATCTTTATAAAGCTATTAATATTTGGCAGTTAAACTCCAAGGACTTCCTCATTTAGCTCCCTCTTGCCACAACCTTTCTGAGACTGAGGTACCATTAAGAAAATATCTATATTCAGCTGAAGACTCAGCTAATGGAGGAGCAGAAAGGAAAAGGACCATGAAGAGCTTCTAAGAAGCAAAATGCAGTTTCAAGCTCATATTGGGTTCTATTTCTGATTATTTTCAACAAAATAATGACCTTCACAGTTTAACAGAATATAGTGACAAAAATTCAGACAAAAATCAACTAATTTTGACAAATTTATATAGATAAATAAAAATGCTAGGAGTTGGTAAGATAGAGTATAAGACAGCAATTATTTTTAGCACCTATATATAAAACTAAACCAAAAGTACCCGTGGACAAACTGCTTCAAGAAACTAGATGAAGTATAAGGACAGTAATATCACACACTGCTGTTTTCTTCTTGACTTTAAATCCTGTTAATTACAATCTCTTGAGTTATTTCCTATTCTCTTGACTATACTATTCATAATGATGAAAAAAAGTAAAAGCTAAATGGATGCAAGTTACTTCCAAATCAGAATGATTTCATTTTTGTACAAGTACAAATAAAACATTATTCAAAAGATAAAGTCAAATAAGAATCAACTCAAATAAATTGCTAGCTAAATAACAAGAATTCAGAACAGGCTGAGTAATGATCTCATCCTTCTCTCTCTTGCCTTCCTCTAATTGTTTACTGAATTCATTTCCTAGGACAACTCAGTTTCCTCAAAAGAGATCTACGATCATAAAGCAACTATAATGAAACAGCCTACTATCATGAAACTCCTTTTCAGAGCTCTAGAGTAAATTCCTCTAAAACACGAGGAATAATGTTATAATCTTTTGGAGGATTGCTGTGAATGTTAATTAACATATGTACATACTTGAACTTTCTCTTTTTTAATGAGGAGTGGAAAAAAATTGAGAAGCACATAGCCAGACTGCCTTGCCTGTGAATCACCTGTAGGTTGCTAAAGTACTTACCAATGCTTTTAGCGAGTTTGTCAATGAGTTTGTGGACTTTATTCTGCCCTACTCTGCTGGTCCTCAATATGCTTTTAGGACACTTTGCTGATAATATTTTGATGGTCACAAAGCCCTGGTTAACATCAGAAATAAAGCAGTGAATTGCTTAATTAGACAAAATGCATGCATGTAACATTTGCATTTTGCTCAGCCATAATAACGCTTTGTGAAAGCTGGAATAGCTCTGTAATTAATATGCCCAATCTATTAATAAAAGCTAAACCCCAGGAAATAAAAAACAACTTATTTTTTAAGGAAGTGAAAAATGAGTGCTAAAGGAAGGAGCAGACTTCTAAGTTCAAACATTCTGCAGTGTTATTAAATCCCCAACAGCTGTTGCTATCTTTAGTCCCATGGGGACAAATTCATGATATCTGCATTGCTATAGGTTTTTGTTGATAATCTGTCAGACCCTGAGAGATAGCCTGCTGTAGCTGGGCTCATACACACATGAAGTAAGTTCTGCAGATATTAGGATTTCCTTGGCTTCAAACGGTTGCCTTGGACACAAAGAGACACAGACTTAAAAATAGAGCAGTCTCTACATGTGGATTAGATAGTCAGCATTCCTTGAGCCAGACAAATGAAGATAAATCATAGCTAAGAAAGGCTGGGAAGAAGCTTTCTTGCTGTTTCATCTGATTGCTAAATTAAATCAATTGGGGTTGAGAGAATATTGCAATCATGGGTAGCTGCACCAGTATTTTTCTAATGGAAAAGTATTCTTTCATCTGTAGATTAGTTCAGCCAATAAATGTATTCCACAGTTGACATTTCATCTTTGTTACATCAACTTATCAGGATCAGTTACTGCATGAGAAGGCCATTGAAGAGAAAATTTTGAATAATCTCTAGAGAGATTTTAACAGTTTGTCATGCAGCTCTTTCCCACTCTTCTTCCCAAACATCAAATTAACTTTTAAAGGACATCAATTAAAACATGTATCCTTCCATGACAGTAATTAGCCACTATTGTGGATATAAAGAAAGGAAAAGGTATGCATCTATTTTTTGTCCTTCTGTATAGAGTCCAAAAAAGAGAAACCAGTCATGAGGCCTCATATCTGTTTTTCATGTCTTGGTCAGTTTCACCCTGTAATAAATAATCCTATATTGCTGGGCTAAAACTTTGCCACAGAATTCATCACATATTTGTCTGACCTGAGCATAGTCAATGTCCATATTACAAATGTGTCCTTGATCTATTATGCACTTCCTAAAGAATGTCAGTATTGCTTAGATTAAAAGAATAGTTATACCCTCATTAATAGCATTGTGAATAAATGAAGAGGGGGAAAATGGAATTCTGAGAGTTACCATGGGATTAAAAACAATATACGAATTGTTTTCCCATATTAAACTTATAGCCAAGTTGATGGGGTAGAGGCTCAATAAACAGACTATAAAGTGTATGGAAAATTAGCTGGGCTCACATGGGTGTCATCAGTGGTACAAAGCAGAGCTGGAATGCAGTTACTATTGCCATTCCTCAGGGATCGATCATTCAATCTGGTATTCTTTCACATCTTCATTAATGACCTCAGTGATTGATGTGGCATTCTCAGAAATTGTGCATCATACTGTTGGGAATAATCAACATGCTGAAGGTCTGGGTTGCTACTCAGAAAAACCTTGAAAAGCTGGAGAAGTGAATTGACAGAAAACTCACAAAACTCAACACAGACAAATGTAAAGTTCTTCAGCTGGAATTAAATAAATCCACACAATGGCTTTGCAGGAAAGGACTTGGGGACTAATGGACAAGTTGACCATGAACCAGCAGTATGCTGCTGTGCAGACAAGGGACAACCACGCTCTGCTGCAGTAACTAACATATTGCCAGTGGATTGGAGGACATGATTGTTCCCCTCTGTTTAGCCCTTGAGAGGCCACTTCTAGAGTGTTGTGCCAGTTTAGGGGTTTTCAGTAAAAGACATTAACATACTGGAGCGAGTCTATCAGGGGATCATCACAATCATCAGGAGATTGGAAAACATGAAATATGAAAAACAAAATCAGAAAACTTGATTTATTTAGCCTAAGGGGAGCTCCTCAGCTACCTTAATGGGAGAGTATGTAAAATATACTGTTCTCAGAGGCAGGACAAGAAGCAATGGATACAAGATAGAACACAGGAATTTCCAGTTAGATACATATTACATTTTCTTCAACCATGGCAGTGGCCAAACAAACTGGAAGGGGCTGTCCAGAGAGGCTCTGGAATCTCCATTCTTGCAGATGCTCGAAACTGCCCTGGCTGAGGCCCTGAGCAATCTGATCTAACTGAACCTGCATTGGGCTGGGCGAGATGGCTGAATTTCCAGATGATCAGATGACTAGATTTCCAGAAGTCCCTTGCAACCTAAATTATTCGATGATTTTAAGCATGAATCAGAATTATTTTTTCCTCCTTTTTTTCTATCAGTAGCTACATAATTTTTTTTCCTGGTAAATTAAAAAGCAAAATAATACCAACAACTTTTTAAAATAACAAATATTTAGACTTAACTACCACTTTTTCACATCCAAGATAAGCCCGTGTTTAGCTGATTCACACATTCCTAGTCAATTTAGGATTGAAAACACAAATTTAATTCATGCTAAGAACATACATAAAAACACATTCATGCACTGATTGAATGAGATGTCCAACAAAATGGACAGAGTGGCAAATGATAACAAACGAGATTTTGATTCTGACTCTGCAACTGAAACAACCTTTATGCTAGACTGGAATACCACATAGGTGTCCACCTCTGCTGACTCAAGTCAGTCTTCTTGTGACTACTGATGCCTTTTCCTGGTCTTAAAATCAAGAGTCATACACGGTTAGAAGGGGAAAAGGCATTTGACCTCTGTATTTATTTTAAGGATCCTTAGGTGTACGTGTCTAGGTCATATGCATTGAGATGCACCCCGCCGCGTCTATCTCTCCGTGTCTCTGTGTCTCCCCCCCCCAACATTGGGTATAACATTATAGGTTTTACCAATTAGCATACCTATCAAAGATTCCCCAATGAGAGGCTCAAGTGAGCCCCCCTCCCCAAGGAGCCTTCCCCTGGATGGTTCTATCTTAGTTTACAGAATGTGTTCTGGAGAGGACCTTGGGGTCTGGGGCACACTGATCCCTAGCTACAAAGCTTCTAAAATGTTTGGTCTCTTAGCTTGACAAACAAGTCCAAGAATGTAGGCAAAAAGCACCAGGAATAGAGAAGTTGTAAAAGGTATAACAGGGGTATAAAAGAAAAGGTAAAAAATCTTCATGGCATCACTACAAGGAAACGGTTCAAATCGAAAGGAATTATTAGATATACGCTCTGCTTTAAGCATGATTTTTAAAGATTGCCCATATTTGCTCTACCACTTGGACAGCCCAGTATTGAAAACTGAGAAACTCTGCCTGTGGGAAGGACTGCTCCTGTTTGTGCAACCACACTTTAAAGATTTTCATTTAAGAAAAAAGATATTGAGCAGATAAATACAGCAAACCTGAATTTCATCACTCTTTTTCAACCAGCTCACTGATGAGTCAAAATCGGCCCCCCTCCATGCTCTCTTTCACATGTGATTTTGGTACTTGTACGTATAATGAATGAGAGGCTTCTGCTGCTAGTATTTTTTCCATGACCACATAAGGATGTCTAAACTGATGAGACTCTACTATCATACACCTTAAGCAATGGTTTACCACCCAAATTACTTGGAATCTGGATTTTAATTTTGACTGCTTTGGCATTTTCTTAGTTAATACTGAGCCACCTTGATTTCCACTCTATTTGTGCTTTAAAAAAAAAAAAACAAACAACAACAAAAGAAAAAAACAAGGAAAAAAAAAATTCAGCGGTTTTTAAGAGCCTACAAACTTTGTATTGATTAACTTCTGTGAACTTTGAAAATTTTATGATTCATCCATCAGTGATTATAATGTACTTCACACAGAGGAAAACACCATTACTTAGAATACATTGACATTTGCAGTGTTAAATTGTTACAACTTTAAGAGTTGACATTTATACAAGTAACCCTCAAATTCTGAATTTCAGTGTGGTTTGTATATTAGGGTAGTAGTAGGCCTTTAATATTAATTATGTTTATCAGGAAAAGATTATATGAAGGGTAAAATTCACTATAGTTCTGTTGTACAGTGTTATAAATGTCCCATTTGCTAAAGAACTGGTAAGCATGACAGAACTACAGCAGAAAAAAGGCACAAAACCAGGTACAGAATTATGGAAGAGTAGTCAACTGGGCAACAGTTCTACTGGCAAAGAGAGAGAAATGTTATAAAGATAGGGAATAGTGTAAGTTGGGACAGGACAAGATACATGTAAAGGAAAGGCAGAAATAGGACTTCACAAGGGAAATGAGAGTAGAAAATTATGAAAGAACTGAAGTAAAGA
The DNA here is from genome assembly GCF_965178545.1 of Coloeus monedula. Lineage (NCBI taxonomy): Eukaryota > Metazoa > Chordata > Aves > Passeriformes > Corvidae > Coloeus > Coloeus monedula. Next base: position 87,159,002 of record NC_138783.1, read on the forward strand.
TTAATTATTTTTTTGGAGATAGGGAAAGAAAGCAGAGGAACACAGAGCACACCCCTTACTTGATAATATGTATCAGTAATGAATTTCAGTATCTTCTTCATTCACTCTTTCCACATGGTATTCTGATTATATACTGCTTTTATGTTAAATAATTTACATTTAGCCATGTAATGTTAGCAGCTTGAAGCAGGAACTCTTAAGAAAGACAAGGGAGACAGAGTGCCTGGGCTTTATTTCCACACTCTGCCAATGGCAGACTGTATGAATTAAACCCCAGAAAGTAACTAATTCCCCCTTCAGATTCCCATTTCCCTTTCTTTTAGTGTGTACAGATCATCTCTTCCCCTGTTCATTTACTTATCCAGCACATTGCATCTGGAAGTCTAGATTTCAATGCTCTCATGTAATACAAGAAATGCAAAGAAAAGCAGTTCTAGTTCTACACTGTGTATGATGTACTTCTTCACCAGTACAGGAAAAGAAGGAGGTGCTAATCTCTGCATTCATCTGAATGACCAAAATTGAAAATTCTGGTCTCAATCCACAGAAGTAGAAAACAATTGTTTAGGTATAAGATTAAAGAATACAAGAAAAGGACTAGCTTACATGGCTTCCTACAGCACCATGGAATCAGCTCAGTGAATTAGAGGATAACTTCTGCTTTTATTGCCCTGCATAAAGAAATAGTGTCTTCAAGCATGGCTCTCAGGTTATATCCAAATCTGTACATTTGTCTGGACTACAATCTACCCTTCCCACAAAACTTTTAGTTACTAAGTGTTGAAAGATTTCTCCTCCCCTTTAACTAATTCAGCTTTGTTTGCTGCCATTATATACTTAATACTCCCTCTCAGCTACAAAATTACTGTCTCCAGACAAAAAAATCTCAGGCAGGGATTGCACTTCCAGTGTAGGAAAGCAACATGAAAAGTACAGGCATTTTCAGGTCAGTGTTCACCACTAACAGAGACCCACCAGTCAATATACAGCTGTTACTAACAAACATAGGACTCCGTGCTCTGCAAAGCAGGTCAGAACAGCTACTGGGAACTACAAAGTAGCTGAACCTTTATAATCTTTGTAAGAGCATGGTTTAGAAAGTTCCTTCTGGTCACAAAGCCAACTGAGACTTCAAGAGCCCAAATATCCTTGAACTTGTAGATGCATCTAGAAATCCTACAATAATGGATACATTTTCCCACTAATACACTTTCTTTTCTTTATATCAAATCTTTTATTCCCTCCATCATGAAGCATTACCTGTTTTACGTCCAGGACAACAACCAACATTTTTTCCATTCATGACTTCTCTCAGTCAGCAGGAGCACCTCCATACTTGATTGACACAAAAAGATTGTACTGTCTCCTGCATACCTGATATAAGAATGGCCTCACTGTTCCCAATAGTTTTTCCTTTCTAAAGAAAAGGTCTAGCAAAATTTTATGGCCACAGTCTATAGAGGGAATAATGGGCAGCACTGAATTTTTTATTATAACACAAAAGATGGGAGATGAAGGTACAATGTCATTCTGTCTTTTCCTTCCAACATCCACAGGAAAATCAACAAATCCTCTTAGCAGGGCTCTTGGAGTCTGCTAGCTTAACAGAATTACAGAATAACAGGGGTAGAAAAGACCATGTTGCCATGCACCTGATCCATTAAAAACTGAAATTGAGCCACGGGCTTGCATAGTTGAATTATATCAGAAAAACACATTCAAGATTCAAAATCATCTGAGAACTCTAGAAAATATTTCAGTTTTCCATATTAAGAGCAAAACTCTCTCCTTCTTTCTTTTCATTATTATTTTTTTTTTTTATTGTTCGTCTATTATACTTTAATGTCAATTATTAAACTGTTCTTATCTCAACCCACAAGTTTCTGGTTCTCCTTCCCACCTCACCTAACAGGGTCAGAGGGAGTGAGAGAGCAGTTGCATGGTACAAACTTTGTGCCAGAGCTTAAAAGAATAGGAGGAAAGACAGGTGAAGAAAGGCAAAAAGAGGTGGCGCATAGGTGAGACACGGCAAGGCAAGGCAAGTGAACAAGCTAAGGGGACAGCAACTTTACCACATAATTGTCCTCTAGAGAAAAGAAAAACCCCAAAACAATATCAGCATACTTACTTCAGAGGCTTTTTAAAAGTATACACAATTTTTGAGAGGAGAAAACAGGTTGAGGAAAATACAGATGATAAGAAAAATAACACTGATCTGCAGAGAATCCGTTGGAAGAATAAGCAGAAGAGAAGCAATATTTCATACTGCACTTTGTACTTTCAAGCTCTACCTTTAAGCTATGGATTGGATAGGTGTGTCAGTTTTGGTTATCTGAAAGAAAATACAGAGCCAAACAATAGTATCTTGGATAGAAAAGTTTCTACACAGCATTATTGGTAAGTATTATAATCAATAATTCATTGATAAAAACTAATTTCTGAAAAATGTATTCTATAGGAAACAGAAGAATGCATTTGTAGACTAACAGATTTTGAACACTCGCATGAATGACATTAAAAATTGCAGGCTGATTTCATAATGCACTAATTTTAAATCAATGAGTGAGCAGGGATTTAATTTACATGCCAAAAATCTGTAGATCCTTACTTCTAACAACTGCACTCTTCTAACATGATGTAGAACGTACCATATGTCATATGCCTTCAAGCAAATCACACTGAACCTCCACCTAAGCCTTTATCTTCTTTATTAAAGGAGTGCTTCTTGCTTAATTATATCAGAGTACTTAGGGGAAAATGAAGAATTTTGTTAACCTTTGCATTCCCCCCAGTAAAAATATTTAATAAATTATATGGAAATAGATTATGGGGTATTATTTGGAGTGTATCATAGTGTCTCCCTTCAAAATATGAGCTGGGTTACTTTCCTCATCCAGTTTTCTGATCACTCTAACAGGAGTTACTCATCCTACATTTAGAAAACATAGGTTATGTTCCTTTTGTATCTGAGTATCTGCAACAATCACTGAAGATGGGTGCAAAATATTCATGGAAATGACTGCAGAATGGGAAAAAAGCCCAAAATCAACCTTGTTACCAGCCACTAAATACCTGGTTTGGGTAGGATTCAGTGGTAAACTCCTGAGCTCAAGTCCTAGCTCTATTCCAGGCTAGGGGAAATCGTGATCTGCATTCTCCTATATTCCGTCATAAAAGCCTCTAATTATTTAATCACTCACTGTATCTCTGTTTAAAGTTCAAGAAATTCTCATAGCTCCTGAGTAGAAAACTGGTCTTTAAAGGGCTATTAGGAACTCAGAGGTTTCAAATGAGACAGTCACTTTACAGCTTGTTGAAAAAAAAGAAAAAACAAAAGCAAATTACCCATTCTCCTCAACCAGCTCCCACCACCCAGCAGCCCTTCTGCTCAAGAGGCTGCCACACTTTTTGCAGGCTCATCTCATGTTGACCATAGTCTGAGCGAGTTTCGGGTAACTTTCTTTTGTCCAGTTTATTTGTTTGTTTCAAACTAGTCCTGAAAAAGATGTAGTCAAACAACATGCAGGCAATCCATCCTTCAAAAACTATTTGTCAGGTAATATATACATGGATTCTGTGTAAAAACCCTCTGAATTTTTACCAGAAAGTGAGATCCCTAGCCATTTTCAATACCTCATCTATAGAGCTATACAAAAGGTATGTAGTAAAACTAAGATTAATAGAAGTATTTCACCAAAGACAGAACTATACCTGCACTTGACACAATACCAGTGCAAGATGCCTTTTAAGTCTCAAAGCTACTTTCACTGGAAAACCCAGAAATTTAGGACTGTTTAAGAAATCAAAATATTTTCTTTAAACAGCAACAGGATCTTAAGCCCTACCTAAATCATGCCTCATTGCAGAAGAACTTACACCTCTTGCTGCAGGCAGAAGAAGATCATTAAATGGCACCAAGTCATAGTGTTGATCAGTTGTGTACAGAATGAACACCACCTGGAATCCCCCATTTTCCAGCTCTCCTAGGAGAGCCCATAACATTTGTAGCTGATGCAAATTTACAGTAAGAAAACAGGCACTTAAGGATATGGTAAAGAGAGGAAATATAAGGAAAATATAAGGAAATATACAGTAAATATAAGGAAAGTCCAGTTAGTATGAAAGTCCTTTCCATCCACTTAGCTTTAATATGTGCTTAAAAATACATGTTGAATGTGCTACCAGACACTTATCTGTCTTATCTTGTCCTCAGCTCCATCAGCCACAGCATCACCTGTCAGTTGAAGGTGGTGATTGTCATGCTCTGCTCTGCACTGGCACAGCCTCAGCTTGGGGCATCACAATATAAGAAAAATATTAAACTGTTAGAGAGTGTCCCAAGCAGGAGCACAGGGAGGTTGAAGGGCCTTGAGATGAAGCCGTGTGATGAGTGTCTGAGGGCACTTGGTCTGTTCAGCCTGGAGAAGAGGAGACCGAGGGGAGACCTCATTTCACTTAAAACTTCCTGATGAGGGGAAATGCACGAGCAGACTCTGATCTCTTCTCTGTGGTGACAGGACTCGTGGGAATGACATGAAAGTGTGTCAGGGAAGGTTTAGGTTGGATATTAGGAAAAGGTTCTTCACCCAGAGGGTGGTTGGGCACTGGAACAGGTTCCCCAGGGCAGTGGTCACAGCACCAGCCTGACAGAACTCAAGGAACATTTGGACAACACTCTCAGGCACATGGTGAGATTCTTGGGACTGTCCTGGGCGGGGCCTGGAGTTGGGCTTTTGATATCCTTGTGGATCCTTCAAACTAAGGATATTCTGTGATTCTATGGTCTTCCCAGAAAAGTTTTATCATTGTTTCTGCCTCTGAGACTAAGTCAAAAGTTCACAGAACGCTTTAGTTTGGTGCTTGAAATGAGGTTTTCTCATTTTTTGTTAGGTTTTGGTTGGTTTTTTTCCCCAAATAATTTCTATTAATTAACATGTAATGTCCTATGATTTACTTTCAACACTCATTAGTTCAGTGTCTACTGAACTACTGTATACCAGGACACAGAGCGTCAAATTAGCTCACTAAGGTAAGGAACATCCAACTAATAGCCATTTTGAGAAGTTTGCTATAAACATCTTGTCCCACATCATACTACATTTTCTTTGACAGAAGCAGGACCCAGTTCCACTGGAGCAGCATTCTGCTGCTCCAACCTCAAGGCCCTCCTATTGTGTCCCTATGAGCACCTGCTTGTACTACAACAAGGAAAAAACTCCTGTACTAAACAAAGAGCCTCAGATCAGAGAAACTCTGTGTATGCTGAAGGAGGATCTATTTTTGCAAAACCATGGTAGACTACCAAGAAATGCAGGACTGTTATATCATGCCTGAGTACAAGTGAGAAAAAAAAAAATCAACCATAACTTTGGCTTTTCAACTCCCTCCTCCTTGCTGCTGCATCACAGCAAGATCACTAGGAGCACAGAACATTGCTCTTTTACACCAGCTGCAGTAGCTCAAACGTAAGCTCTCCAGAAAATCTGGCCCACGCTCACACTAAAACATGTACATCACAGGTGGAATGAGAGACTTAAGATGATAAAACCATTTTTTCTCTGCAGAGCATGTGCAAACAGACTTGCAGGCATATTTTCTCAGTGACAACAGAATGCATTTCTGACACACAGGAAATGTCTTCCCACCTCCAAAGCCTTAAAATTTAGTGTCCTTTCTAACCTCATGACATAAGAAAGTTTGGTGAAAGGTGCTTGCTTTTGAAAATGAAAAAAACACATGTTCCTATATTTTCTTCAGAGCCAAACCACTGTCTGAACTGCTTTTGGCAAAGTTTTGCAATATATATCTGCTGTTCTTTACAATACTCATCTGAAATACAGTATTTATAAAGAAAAACACTACACAGATGTTTAATTAGATTATAACACCAGCCCCAAGTACTTATATCCTTATTTCACCATTTTTATTTTAGTTTTATGATCCAAGATAGTTCCACAGGAACAAATTACTAGATAAAGCTAAAATTGTCTACAGTTTTCTATGTAAAACTGACTCTGTCCTCCCTCTCATTCTGGAAAATGCTCAGTTGAAACAAATGGAGATTTAGCCCATGGACAGGCTTCCAATTCTAGTGAAAATGGAAGCTGAGCCTTTTAAAACTCCATTAGAAACAAAATAATCAAAAAGCACTTTCAAATGCAGTTCCTGACTTTAGCTTCCATGTGATACTTGGTATAAATCAGATCATTTATTTAGGAGCTGATGGATTTTTGGCATGTTCCTCGTTTTAATTTAATTATGATTTTGACCGCTAGTTTGTTTGCCATTTTACTCAAAGCATTTTACAAAGATCCTTGTAATTCTAGACCTATGAAGAGGTTAAAATGTGAGAGATTCTGTTATCACTGCCTATATATTTGTACAGGCTGAAATATATTAGCAACAACACACAAAAAACCAATTCCATATGTAAGAGATGGTGCAATATGTAGAAAGAAGCCACATTCCTAACACTACTATGTCAGCAAAAATTTCATGTATAAATCTGGGCTAAACCAAAGAATTTACACAAGTTGACCATTCAATGTATCAGCTGTCGTTATCTAGAACAATCACACAATACCAGTTTAGCCAAACTTTTGGAAAATCCAGAAGAAACTCCCAATCTGCCTCTTTCCAGTTGGCTAACCTAGCTGTGCCACAATCTGTCAAAAACTTTGTGTGCTGTTCCACTTAGGCAGCTCTCAAAATACAGGTCCAGTTTTCTCTTTTTTAAGATATTCTCCCAGGCTTCCTATATTTGTTTTCACTTTCCTTTTCTTTATACCATTTTTACAGTACTATCCAGATGGCAAAGAAATGCTCAGACCAATTTACATAAATACAGTTTCAGACAACAGAGAGTTAGAGAACACATTGCAGGGAAAACAATAAAGACAAACAAATTTCAGGTGACGGCAATCAAACAATCTTGCAGTCTTTTTTTTTTTTTCCTAATATACTCTGCAAAAGAATTATATACTAAATTATAATATTATGCAAACTAAAAACTCCTAGTATCTAACCTTTTAATCTGGAAGCAATCACAAATACTTTAGGAAAAAAAGAAATATGAAAGCAGCAGGCTAGCACAGATCACCACATTTCCATTTATATTGATGAATTCAACCATTTATGTCAGGTGAGAAACTGGGTCCCCTGTGGAATTGAGATCGCAGTATCAGGCACCAGGCAGATCCTTTGCTCTGCATACATCTCATATTTGTTTGGCCCCATGCAGCACAGAAGAAATTCCCCAATTTACAGGTGTTTCACTTTGCACTCTCCACACAGTGCACATTCAAAGAAAAGACAGAAGGCGGTGAGGATCCAGTATGTTCTAGTGCCAAAATCAACTCTGGGTAATTTTAGGTCCTATAATTAGACTCTCAGTGTGGAATATTTTAGGAGAACATGGCTCAAAATTATGCCTGGCATAGTTCTGTTAACTTTCTGAGAGATTAATTTAGCTCTTTTATTGTTTATGCTGTTTCACACATTGCATATAGGTATCAGAATAAGTCAGAAACGGAGACAAAATCATTGACTGCATTTACCTCAATCACTATGTATGCCCTAATTGAATCACAAGCAAAAATGATTGCATGAACTGAATTTATCCAAAATTGATAGTCTGATTTCAAATCAGCATTGAGACTACATTATTCTGACCAAACAATATAGCTTGATAGCTCATCTCAGTGTCTAATGAAGTAACGTTTGCATAATGCATGAATCCAGTTTAGGAAAATTGAAACTTCTTTGCCTTAAAGATGGCCAGATGTTTAGTGAGCATGTGCTCAAGGGACAATTTCACCCAGAGTAATGAAGACCAAGACTGAGATAGATAAGTAATACAGGAGGAAATTTTTTATTTCCATTTGCAGTGCAGCAAGTAGTTTGGCGATCCCAATTCTTCAGTTACTAGGAGTAGTAAAATTAAGCAATTGGCACTTTTGGACAAACAAAAAAAGCTTTTTTTTATTCCAATATAATAATCTCTATAAATTGAAAGTCTAGGACCATACCTTTCTATAATTCACAGTTTTGTCTGCTTTTTAATTTGACCTCAATCTATAAGTCTTCTAGGTAATGAAAAACACATACTGTGCACTCTGCAGCAAATATACTTCAGGGAAATATCCACCTGGAAAGCCATTTGAAAGCATAGAGCTGTCAGAGTCTGATATATTGAGTGTGTGCAAGCAGATGACAGTTATTTCTTCATCTCAGCTGACACATTTTACCAAACAGGAACTATCAGCCAAAGCTCACTATCCCTTGAGTTCACTAGCTCCTGTTTTCAAAAATGATTTTGAGAGGCAAGGTCTGAAAACAAAGGTTACTTATTCTTATTGGGTAAACAATACAGGTGGAAAAAAATCATAAAATCTTGTGCACATGCGTCCTTTTTCTCATCTGAGAGAGCCATTGCAAACTTCTAGCCTGTCGAGATAAACATGTTCTGGGTAGAAATAAGATTCATTAATCAACAGACAGCAGAGAGAAAGGTTAGTACATACAACTGAAGCAGAAAAAGATGCAATAGACAGGAAAGGTGACAAGTAGTCACCACTTGAAGAGATTACCAGGAGCACAAGTACAGTCACAATACCAATGTCACTTTTGAGCTTGTGCTTTTCCATGTTCAACAGGATTATGAAATTTAATTTCCAGGATTCTTCTTTTAAAGGATTTAGTAATCGCTCTTGAGGAGAAGGACCAGGAGGTCTGAAATAGCATGGCTGTCTTATGAAATGTTCTCAAAATAGTATCCAATCATTTTCATCCTTCCTCCTCTCTTGCAGTTCCCTTTGCTGTATCACATTTGTTCTGTTTCTTCCATACAGTCCTCACAGGAACTTTTGGCTTCATAGAAGAATAGTAATACAGAAGCAGATTACATGACAGTGTAATAATCACTGTGTCTATGCCAACATGATGAAGAGTCTCCAAGACTTTTTCTTCATAACTGCTGGCCTAAACTCCTTCCTTCAAAGATTGTTATTTTAAATCTCAAATCAAAACAGATAAAACAGTCCCATTATTATGACATATTTTTTTGTTTAGACCAAAATTCCTAAGAAGAATACTTACCAAAATCATACCAGATTTCTTCCGGTAAGCCAAGAATCATACAGATTTAATCTAAATTTCTAATCTCATCTTATTCAAATATTCACTATCTATGCAAAGAAAATCTCAGTGGAGCTGATGTAACTATTTAACAACCATTGTCATTTATGTTAAGCTAAACACTGTAAGAAAGAGCTTGACACCTTCATACCTTTATGAACCTGTTGCAATTTTCATAATTCTGACATGACAAAGAGAGGGCTATGTTCACAAAGGTATGAAGGCTAGGTATTTAATACCTCCCATGACTAAGTTCCTTAAATACTTTTAAAAATTCTGTTCTCCTTGAAAAATATGCCAAAGCAATTGTGAGAAAGCAAGAATAAGTTATCCCTGCTCCCAAGTCTCCCAAGGAATGCAATTTCCCAGATAAACTGTGGGGTAAGCACAGGAAACAGTCAGAAAGAAAACCAGCAGTTTATTTGGTTTAAAAATCTCACAACAGCCTTGAAAATTTATTCTCCTAGACCCCTGAATAGTTTCTGTATCTTTATCATTTATAACCTTAAAAAACCCTCAAACAGCAGTTAGTAAAATTATTATAATACCATTAAAATGCCTGTTGCTAGTTTTAAAGCAGTGACTCCACTTTAATATCTGAGATGTTTAACTAAAACATATCCAAAGCTCTATGGTCAAAACTATCTGCTTCTGTGTAGTGTGCAAAAAACTAAAAATAGTTACAAGAATAGCTTCCTCTCACAAAATTTCTTCACTTTCAAGGGTTGCAAATGTAATTTGTAGAAGTAGGAAAAGAAGCACAAAGTTTCATGAGGGGATAGAAGTTTTAAGTGTAGAAAACAGCTTGCCCAACACAACACAATATGTAAGAGAACCCACCTGTATCTTATAACTCTGATGAAAAGTAGACATAAAAGAAGACTGCGGTGGAAAGAACTTTGAGGAAGAAAGCTATGAAAACGTATAAAGAACCTAGAATATCGCTATTTTTTACCACATAAAAAACCCTTTTCCAGACCAAGAAAGCAATAAATTAGGACAACTTTGATTTAAAAAGAGGAAAGTATACTGTGTTAGCAAAAGCATGGAAGTGCTGGGATACAGATACAACCCTGCAGGCTGTGGACATTTTTAATTGCAGAAACCAAGCATTTGTATTATTCTTCAGTTCTGTGTAGTCATTCAGCAGAAATACCTTGTCTGTACCAGAAAAAAGCATATCTGAGAGTTCTTAAGAGTCAAGGGACACCATGTTCACTAAAAAAGCTTGAAGGGAAATGTAATACAATTCTCTAAACCTTATTTTTCAGCAATCTGACAGAAAGGAAATTATGTCTAATTAGATGGATGACAAGTTCTCTTGTTAAAAAAAAAGAGTAAGGTAGGGAGGTTCTTCTGGGTTTTGCTCATTGCAACAATGGTGTGGAATATGCCGATCATTGCTCTGATATTCAAATGATGCTGATGAGTATTCATTCTTTACAAACCAAAAAATCTTACAGAAAGCTGAAGATGACCTGTGACCCGAGAACAGTTTACAACCCTGTATTCACTTACTTCTTCCTAACTACCAAGCACATTTATAATGCTGCTGGAATTGCTCTATGGATGCTGTGATGGCTAGGTCTACATTCCCAGGGAGTTATACCATGAAGTCTTCCAATAACTTGTAATTAGTACATCTCTATTACTTACAGAACAAATCAACAACATCCATTTGCTTCCTGAATAAATCCATCATTGAAAGAACTAAGGAAGACCAAACTCTCAAAACCATGGTTTAAATTAGGTCAATATCGTTCAGGAATCCAATAAACAGGTCGACACAAAAGTAATTACTCTTTCATGGAGCAATCATGGAAAGCTGAAAGTCTAAAACAAAGTTGATAAACACTTGACCACTCAAAAATGAAATTGATTTAGGCCAAGAGATTGTCAATTTACCCTAAAGTAGTTCAATACCCTACACAGAAATTTAGTCATAGTTTTTCTAAACTTACTTTCCCAAATGTTGGCGATAAAGAACGTGAAGCTATGAACAAGAAGGGCAACTACTTTCTAAAGGAACTTTTACACTGAGTACACTAATTCTAAAGCCTAAGGCCTGCAGGCCCAAAAAAGAGGTTATTGAAGTGGGCGAAATCGAGCTTTAGAAACTGGGGCTAGGCTGGAAAGGAGTTTCTTACCACTTTTTGTATGAAGGCTAATACACGACTTCAAAGAGAAGGTACGTGTTAGATGTTGTCACACTGTTTATCTATGGAAAAAAACATTTAGCCTAGCTGCTCTTCAAATCTTAATACCCACTACTGAGCAGATGAGACATTTAATTTTCCTATCTTACTGAAATTAAACTGCTCATTTGTCATACACCTTTTGAGACAACACTAAGGCTAAGTCCATCCATACTTGACAATTTGCTTGAATTCTGATAAGACAGAGCAGCAGACAGAAGACCAGTCCATTACCAAAGATTTGTGACAGAATCTATCATTTCTCCAAGAAGTGAACTGGATTTCATGCCAGTGAGGTAAATTATGGCAGTATGTATCTTACCGCTACACATCACAGCACAAGCTTCATTGCAGAAAAGTGAACATTATTCTAGTCCATCCCATTGCACCTCAAACAAGGGCAACATAAGGCCTTTATCCAAGTCTGTATCTCCCAGGCCCTGTTTTAGTCACACAAAGTGAAGCCCTAGAGAAGATCAAATCTAGAAGCTTCCAAGGTGATACGTGAAAAATTCAATCCATGTTCCCTTTTCCCCCTCAGCTTCCTCTTTTCCAGTCAGTTTCACTTTTGAAATTATATGAGCCTCTCAAATCATCACTGATGGAACAGAAGCCACAGATAGATTCAAGTTTCATTTTATTACTGCTACCTCCCAGAAACATTTTCATAGTGAGGCACTGACTGCCAGAGCTTAAGACAACAAGAATGAGCTTGTACACGAGGTGATTTTGATTTATCAGAAAAAAATCCATTCATCTTAAAAGTTTTCTATAATGCATACATATTTTTTATCAAGAGAGATCCAAACTTGATGACAGTATATAAATATGCTCTAGAAACAAGCACAGTAACCTAATCATAATCTAGCAAAATGTTCAAGTGTATGATTAGTATCTTAGTCGTCATAAACAAACAGACCTCAGACTAAAATTTAGTCCAGTACATGAGTGTTCTCTTAGGTCACAGAGCAAAAATGATGCTTGTAAAATTTGCAGGGAAAGATACAAATACCCCAAGGCGTTCCATTATTTCAGTGATTATCTGAACCCATGAACTGGAAAACTCACACTCAGAAATAACTGAAACCATCTCCCTACACAATTGCTTTATAAATAGATTAGGTAGTGAGATAAGATAGTGAGATAGAGTTAGAAAAACACACTTCAAGTTAACAATGAGCAAGGCATCAGTCTCGTGCCCAAACAGTGACTTGCACTATCTTTGAGAACATGCCCATAAAGGAAATACTTGGGGGTATTTCACGGTGGGCAGAAAATGGGATGAAATCTGGCTATAAAGTAGCTTTGCCCTATTATGGAAAGATTCACCAGGCTATGTTTCTATAATTGCAGATGTTCCAACAATAATTTTAACTATCAAGCAAATAGACAAACACTTAAAGCATGCAAGAAATACAGGCTTAATTGTAAACTTTGAACAGTATTTTAGACAAGTCTCCAGATCAAGACTATTCTTTTAAATATCTATATTGTCTAGTGGAGAAGCAAAACAAGCATGTGGGGACTTTGAAACTTAAGTTCAAAGAAGTCTACCAATACATTAAGGGGTAAAATAGTGTAAAAATTGCTTTTATCTTAGAACACTTAACTGAACAAATGGGAAATATAGTACCCATAAAGATATTTGACATAGCCTAGAGAGTGGACACAAAAGAATGTAGTGATGAAATACATAAAAGAAACACTCTGAATTGCCATTTAAAAATACTTGAGAATAAGGAGATGACCGTATATCCAGCATATAACCAATTACTATTTTTATGGACAGGTAAGTACAGTTGATAAGGTTGCTTCTCACACTCTCTTCAACTTACTTTCTGTACAGCTGTGTTAAAATGAGATTCCAGTTGCAAAAACCACAGAGGTGTCAAATTTTTCCTTCAATTGCAATTTGTGCTGCAGCCTCAGATTCTTGTAGCTACTCAGTTAACCCTGTATCTGTGAACGCACAAATACACAGGTTTTGATGCCATCGAGGTTTAATAGTCTATGTAATTTTACCATGTTTACCTTTCTGTCCCACAAAACTACTTCTGGGGGATTTTTTCTTCCCCACTATTTATATCTAGTTACCAATTTGTATATTGGTCTCTTTCCCTTTTCTATTCTTTTATTGACAAGCCAGTATTGCTTATCTGTAGAAAACCAGGCTACAGTAAGCCATGCTAAGACTGATGCCATGATGATTTTTGCCTTTTCTTTTATGCCCCTTTTATACCTTTTCATAACTTTTGTATTCTTAGTGGTTTTTTAGCCTACATTCTTGGACTTGTTTGTCAAGCTAGGAGACGAAACATTTTAAAAGCTTCGTAGTTAGGGATCAGAATGCCCCAGACCCCAAGGTCCTCTCCAGAATACATTCTGTAAACCAAGATAGAACCATCCAGGGGAAGGCTCCTTGGGGAAGGAGGCTCATTTAAGCCTTTCATTGGGGAATTTTTGATAGATATGCTAATTAGTAAGACCTATAATGTTATACTTGATCTATTGTGGGTGAGCATTGCGGTGTGCACTGAAGTGCATTCGACCTGGACGTGTGCACCTAAGGATCCTTAAAATAAATACTGAAGTAAAACCCCTTTTTCTCTTCTAACCATGTTTGATTCTTGATTTTAAGACCAGGAAAAGGCATCAAGACTATGTTTTATGAGGCAATTTATAAACTTTTACAGCTATTGACAAGAACAGGAGGGTTGACAAAAAATGGATTTTAATGAAAGATCATATGCTTCCTGGACACCATTTGGAATGGAAAGTACTTAAAAAAAAAATACTAAACACAGACAGATATATAAAACTGAGTGATATGGAATTCGTACATCTAGTCTACAATATAAAGCATGGGGAAAAAATAATAAAAAAAAAAAGATTGCAAATGAATCCAAAAATTTAAAAAATTAATTAAAAGAACTCATTTAGAAGATCCCTAAGATTCCCTAATATAGGGGAAGAGTGTTCACTATGATTACAGATATAACGAAGTTTTTCAATAAGAAAAGGTTGAATTAAAATCTTCTATCCTACAATCCAAGGTCTCTAATGACACTGTACCTTGAAATGGCAAATTGTAGATTTCTTTAACTTACTTTATTAAGTGATAAAAACCAAGACAAAGAGATAAAATGTGCATATAGGAGCATATAATTTGGCTCATAGCATCCATTTGTCATTTACTTTTAAATAAACCAGTTTTTATATCCTTTAAATGAGTCTAAGCTCACATCTTATGTTTTTGATAAAGGACAGGCATCAAGATATTTATACTTATGGTGGCTTTTATTTATTAAAAAGACATCCTAAAATTTATGAATGGGCATTCATGCATCTCGGAATCTTAAATTTCAAAATACTCATGTATAACATCAATAATTTCTACCATTTCATAACATCATGCCATAACTCAAAATGCTGAAATTACTTCTTTAAAGCTACTGCCACTTGCAACCAGTTCATGATTCAGCCTGTTTTTCCTTGTCTGTTACTACACAATACCTACTTCTTCATATCAGGTCTTTTAAAACCATGACCCAAAGAAGTCTTCCATGTCACAGACAATGGAATAATCACCTCTGTCTATTCAGAAAACAAATCTCTATTGTCTTCATAAAGATATTTCAATGATGGGTCTCTAATAGAAGAGAAACCACATTACTCTTTCACAATCCTGTTGGTTTGATTTTTTTCTGGAAATCTTCAGGTTTATAATAGACATATTGAAAGTACCTAGAAAATGAGTCACTGATACAAATTTTAGGGGAAGTGGCAGAAACTGTCCACAAAAAGTACAGAATGCAGGGTTAGCCATATATTCCTGTGGATTATGCCATCATTGTCACAGAACACTACCTCTCCCTTGACTTGAAGCCTTTTTGAAGGGGTTCCCAACATTTCATCCCCTTGTGGCATTTACAGACTCAGTATAAAAGGATTCATTCTTTCTTGTAGTCACATAAAATTCATCTGAGATTAACTTTGTTACAAGTAGGTGTCTAAAAGCAACTTTTTCCTGACTGTTAAAGAAACAGTTAGATATTAATATTCATAGTCAAGTCTAACCATAATTACAACAGTTAATGACATCTGAAAAGCTTTGCTTTACAAAATTGGCTAGAACATTCAGCTGAACACCCATTGAAAAAATATCTTAAAGAAAATTATTTCCTAGGTTTCACCCACTAGATGAAAATCACTGATGAAAACTGATCAGAAAATATACATGCGGAGTTTGATCTCTAGAGAAGCTCCACATGATTTTCGCTCAGAAGTGCTGCAGACTAAGAAAAAAGTAATTGAGCCAAGGTCTAAGTTTGGAAGTACACAGCAGGAAAGTCTGCCTTGTACGTGTTGATCTCACTCTTGAAATAGAAGAGATGAAAATCAATGCAATCATCATTCTTTTTGCTCAATCAACCACCACCTTACCGAATTGCCTGGACAGAACAGCTCAACTTTTAATAATAATTTAGGGGAGAAAAGTCAAAAGTTCCTGTCCTGTTGAGAAAAGAGTATAGATGGATTCTACCAAGAATCGCCTTTTATTTTCTCCTGAAATGGGATTTTCATGCACATTCCTGTCCCTTTTAAATTTCAGTTATATGACAGGTATCAGACTGAAGATGGTTCCTTCCTTCCTCTTCCTTGGACACAGATGATTTCCAGCTACTGTTTCTGCTCAGCTCTTTGTGTACCCGTGCTTCAGTGGTTCACAGTCTACATGAAAAACTGCTTACTTAAAAATAAATAAATTATTATTTTTAATTCCAAAAAGTCTTTGGTTTTTTTCTTCCAGTAGACCCAATCAGGGCTACTGAATACTGTAGCCAAACAGCTGAAATAACACAAGTGTGGGGAAAAGAAGCTTCTCAATCACTTGTGCCATTGGAAAGACAAGCCATCACACAGCACAGTGGCTTGTAGGTTTGTGAGGAGGACTTGCCCTCTTCACTGTACATTTGAGACTGCAAGATCATTGCTGCTCTCTTATGTATGTTTGGACAAACTCCAAAGTAACAGAACAGAAACTGAGCTTTTGGACAAAGGTTTGCTACATTTGAGTGCCTAATGTCAATCTCCTATATTGGTAATTAGGTTTGAGAACAGAAATAAAGTTCAAAAGTACCAAGCTAGTTCAGACTCAGTTTCAGTGGGATATACTGTCCACAAGCACATCTGAAATAAGGTCCATTTCTATTCAAAAGTTTAAATATAGCTTTAAGCAGTCTTGAGTTCTTAAAACTTCAGATATCTAAATTTTATATTTCATCATTTTATTTATCATTCTGCCCTTACATATTACACATATTTTTCTTCAGCTGTGACCAAGAAATATCTCAATGCCATGCACTCATTAACTACCCTAACAAGACCATTTACTATAAGAGATACAATATGCATTTTTAAAACTGCTATTTTGGTACATCTATCTATCTTGGTGCCATAGGGTATCTTGAACTCAAAGTTAACACATAAATAAGACCCTGCTACAATAATCTTCCAAAACCCACTGATTTCTCCTATTAATTTTTCCTTCTTTCTACCTGAAGTAGTTTTGATCAAATGCTTTCTTAGTATTCCACATACATTTCCAGCACCCCAAAATTCTACTTACAAACTAATTCAGAAAGGCAAAGAGCAAAAACACATTGCCCCATTGCTTTTGAACAGAGTACCCATTCCTAGAGTAAATGGAAACCAGAGGACCTTCCAATAAATTGTTCTCTGGAGAAGTTGTTCTGGTAGACCATCAGGGAAGGGCAAGATAATTAGCTATTTATTAGTTCAAGAATGGAGCAGGTACTCCCATTGTTTGACATTCAGTGCTTGACATGAAATACCAATCAACACATTTCACAGTCATTGAATATGATGCCAAGTTGTTCACAGCACATAATTTGTTCTGTGTTTACTTGCCAGATTTTCCATTGCCAGGGTGCATAGGAGTCTCTGGCCACCTTATATTTGATATGCTGCAATGATTTGCCTTCTTTCATGCTTATAGGCAAAACCAAAGAATAAGGTTGAACAACCAGACCACCTTTTAAACCCAGGAGCTTTTCTTCCAAAACTACAAAAGATACATGCAATGCATTCATTATATTCTTACAGGAACATTGTACATGGCAGCCTTTGCATGGCATTGAGAAAAAGAGCCATTGCTTTGAAGAGGTTATTTTAAGATCTTTAAGTACAGTAAGATATTAACAAGTCCTCCATTTCCAAGTTGTATTAAGAAAAAAATCAACCTAATTTAAGAAGAGGAATAATATGATGAATCCAAACTGGGAAGTTGCACAAGCAGCCACAGCTATCCATAACCCTATAGCTACATAAACATTCAGCTTGCTTTCTAAATCTGAATATGTTGCTGCAGAACTGAGGAAAGACCTAGAGTTAAGACCATAACAACTGACCAGCCATAGGTTTATTATTGCCACACTATCACACTGTCTCTTTCAGTTTCTCCTGCCTTTACATATGCAGTACAGCTAGGTATAACTTCTTCAAAATTATACTTAGGGGGTCAAGATTTTTGGTAACTCAATGAAAGAAAAGTAACCACTGAAGAGATGTTGAATTCTAAATAAATATGCTGTTATTATTTTCATTAACTCCACATTATGAAGCTCAGTATATTTGATTGGCTCTTGAAAAAACAGCTCAAGAGTTTTCTTGAAAATAGCTTCATTTCATACTTTTTTTTTCCTAAGATGGTTATTTTACCATTGAAGATCTACCAGCATTTTTTGATAGACAACACAGAGCATAATATTGCTTGTAGGCTTGTTCTTCTCTTGATGAGACACAAAAACCAGAATTATAGCTGAAAATAGGACTAAATCAGAATCAAAACAGCTTATCACAGTGGTATTTACTGTCTTTTTCAAAAGCTAGTATTGATGCCAAGACCACCAATCCAGATAAAAATCTTTGTTAACAAGTCACTTACCATATTTATTGATGATACAGGACCAATGCTGTTGACATAAATGTCAACATCAATAACTGTTGGTTTTACTGTGGAGAAAAAAAAAATATTATTTTGTAGACAATATAAATAATCACTTTAAATACTTTCTTCCCCAATAACCAAAAGGTGTTTTTTCAGGTACAACTACTGAGAAATACGGATTATGTATTTTTAGGAAGACATGGTTCTATTACTTCTACCCAACAAAAAAAATTGCCATAAATTAAAACCTGTACCACTTCATTATCATGATTCCCATTTGTCTCAGCAGCAATTTGTTAAACTTTCAGTGCTAGGCAGGTAGCTCAAAGTCAAAAGATGTCTGCCAAGAAAGCATAAATAATTCAGCATACTACTTTTTCCCTTTACCTCAACATGCAGGTCCTTTAGCCTGTTTGTTCCACATCAAAACAATCTTCTTTCCAGATTTTTGCATCTCATCAGCCCTGAAATCATCCTAACTTAGAGTAAAATCTCTATGAAATCTGATTAGCTAAACCTAAGCAACTCTTCTTTCAATTTAGACTCATTCCCTTCAGCCCACATTGCCTTTTCATTCTTTCATCCAAAGGCTTTTGAATTTGATTTGGCTTAGTCAATGCACATTTCTCACAACATCTTCCATGTTTTCAGACTTCCAGGGCTTAATAAGCCAAGAAAAGCTCGGTACTCCTTTCTTTTGCTGAGGCCACTAGGATTTCTCTTTCTTTCAGCATCTTTGGTGTCAGGGTACCTGCTGGACCTTATTGAGCTACCTCTTATTGGTGACATAACCCAACTCTAAAATAATGCCACTCTTACACTGAAGACAAATTAATTTTTTTACTTATATTGCCTTTCTTCCAAACCCACGGGGTTGAGCTCTAAATTGAGATCTAAATTAGTGGTTTACTTTCTCCAGGGTTAGCTGACTCAAAACTAAGTATAAAGTATAAATGCTGTTTTAACCTGCATAGTGAGAAATTATGCAAACTTGCCCCTGGTAAGCCAACAGCTTCTGTTGAACATCTTTCTTTCCCATAGAAGCACCTTCTCTTCTACATGGTTTTCAAAAATCTCCAGAGAGTATTCAAATCACTGAAGTTTGGGAACTGTGCTGGACTTGGTTTTCTTTCACTAACCCCCAAGCCTCCTAGAATGAGGAAATGCAGGCATATCAGCCATTCAAAACTCAGAAAGCTTTCCTCTGGAAAGCTACTGAGCAGAGAAGTGAGGAACAGTTAAACACTGTTGGAAGCTTATCTCTCGTAAGTATCAGTCAATTGGTCTAAAGCCATCTAATTGGAACAAAGCTGAAGATAGACAGGAATCTTCTCATGTAAAGATGAATATTTTTTGCCTGCATCCCCCAAATTTCAGACTATCAATGAGGTGCCAAGTGGTTTTAAAGTACTTGAAAATTTAGATGGTTATGAAAAAAAAAAAAAAAATTGGCATACTGGCTTGTCCTGTAAGACTTTGGTATGTACACATCTTTAGGAAGGCTATATCCCCTGTTGCAAAAAACAGACATTAAACTGGGTACAAGCAGTGGTTAAAGATGATAACCATTCTCTCCAATTCATTAAGTAACTTACTTAATATAACTAATTAATAAGCTACTTAATATAACATACTTCTTGACTGCATACGGTCAGAACATCCAGGATTATTTAAGGTCATGGTTTCACACTGTCTGAAGTACTGGCTGATAAACTCAGATCTCCCCTTCAGCAAAAGAAAATGTGAATTCAGCTGAACAAGCTCAGCTGATTAAAGCAATTCTAATTGTACCCAGCTAATAACTAAATAGGAGTCTAGCAGCTTCTGGTAATGAGTTGCCTCAAAATGCAGTAATAAATGTCATTACACAGGAATTGGTAATAGCGAGGAACTACAGCTAGCTCTTCCACCAGAATAGCATACATGGAATAAAGAGCTCTTATCTTTACAGGGTTTGTGCACATGTCTAGCTGGAAGTTCAAGGCTAAGGCGTTCTGGTGAACATTAATGGCACTAGACTAAACTATGCAAATTGACAATGCAGTTGAATCTTGGCAGGACCAGGGACAAAATTCAGGACCAGAAAATGGTGTTTGAAATCTGGTTTTGTTTAATCATTGTAGCCAAGTATATAAATAGAATATGCGGTGATAATTTTTCCTGAATGTGCTGGACCAAATTCTCTTACAGTGTAAAAAAATATTATGCATTGCTTATTAATGCTAAAGAGAATTTTATCTTACTCTTAAAAAAATAGAGTAAAAGTCTAACCTTGAAACAGAACACTAAACAACAGTCACTTCTTCTATCAGATGCTCCCAGTGAAATTCAAATTGAAAATAAATAATTTTAAAAATACAGGTAAGCTATTATACTTGTACAAATAATAATAATAAAAAAGAATTGAAAGTTTCTTTGAATTATTTTATTTTCCTAGGAAGAGGTAGAAAATACAATTGTAATTTCATTGTATGATAAATATGTGTTCAGGTTTTAAAAGAAAAGATAGAAGAGTATAGTTCTTGTTGCATGTGGTCTTTCATGGATATAAACACACACAAACATACAAAGGATCATCAGGTATAAATTTTAAATTTGTTATCATACGTTTTTAATTCAAAATACCAATTCAAAAGATTTTAAGACTATTTCCTCTAAATGCATTATGAAAAAGGAAATAACTGAGTCTTAAAGTTATTGTGTCTTATTAGAAAGAACTCACTCTAAATAAATAAACTGAGTTTCATGGAAAGACGTAAATAGCTACAGTATCAGGAAGGTTGGACCAGATGACCCACGGTGTTCCCTTCCAACCATTCTTCAATTTCAATGCCTGCTCAGGTTTTTTGTATACTGCATGCATTTGTGAACACTCCGTTCATGAAGGAATTCAAGCCACACATGGAGTTGTCGAGCTGCAGATGGAGCTTTTTTTCTTTCATTACAAAAGTCCTCACAGTGTTGTTGACAGAACAACAGAAATGTTAATACCTCACTAAAAGCTGACTATAAGATTAAAAATAGATACTCAGCTTCAGTACTGTTTTGATATTAGCATAAACCCAAGATATTTCTAAAGAGCTGTCAGAAACTTAGAAAAATTACTGGCAGAACCATGTGTATACAACATGCAAGAGAGCAATTAAAGGTTGTCAACAAATGTACCAGCCTTCTCAAAGTTCTCTGAATTATTACCTAATATATGGTAGTAACTTTCCCTAAAAGACAATGTCAGAACATCATGTGTAAGCAGTGTTACACTGCTACACAGTGCTACCTAAGGTAAGATAGCTGCTTATCACAGTCATTTGATCTTCAAACGTTCTGGTTTTATTCAAGGAGGGGATTTACAAAACCAATTAAAACGTTTTTAAACAAAACTAAGGCCATCTGATCCAAATGCCCTGCTTTGAGACAGACAGAGTTTATATTCCAGTCAGCTTTGTAACTATCACATTGCAAAGACACTACCAACAAGTAGTGCCTACAAACTTCAGACAGTTCAAAACTTTTGGCCACGGGAGTCAGGAGCTCAACACTGCCTGCAAAGCTCACTTACAAAGACAGGGGAACACCTAGACAGTTAGGGCAAAGCTTTGCCGGCACAATGAGACACAGAAACAGCTAGAATAATGCCCTCATCCTAAATACACATTCAGGACAACTATAGGATTCATCTAGTCCAGATTTATGGATTTACACTGGTGAAAAAAAGGGTACCTGAGTTTGAATCCATTTTAATCGTGGATTAAAATCCATTAAGATGTTACTGTTGGACATATGTGAGTTGATTGTGTGTATAAAAAGCTCAGCAGAAGTCAGGACAATTTTAAAAGACCCTTGAGTAAATCAAAAGAGGGAAGGTTATACAATTTCATGTCATGTAGGGAAAAAAATCTGAAAAAAGTTCCTGTTATTTTATTATGCTTATTTACTACTCTAAATTATCCTGTCCTTTTAAAATATTTCTTAATTTTTGATAGATCTCCACTATTCAGAACTGATGCTTATTTAATGAATGAAAACACTTTTCTTCCTTCAGCTTCCTCCACATTTGAAGTCAGTCCAAACAGCACTAATGTTCCTGCACAAATCATAAATATTTAGAAATATTTTTTAAATTTTAATCTTGAGAAATATTTTTTACAAGCTCAATTAAACAGAGTATATCTTACTGAGCTCTCATATATTTTAAAATAAAATTATTTTTTGCCGAGAGTTAATCTTTCTTACATTGTTCTACCAACTCCCAGGTTTATTCTGGTTTTACCCAACACAAGAGTGGTAAAAAATGTTATAGATCAATACATACACATTTAGAGAAGCAAAGTAACTAGAACCAGATTTTTAGAAGGCACATAACCACATTAAAAACACAATATGATCTCTGTTCCGGAACTACACAGCCATTTGAATTTGGCCCAAATTTCACAAGACTTCTGAACAAGATTGGCTCTGCAGTAATGAGATTTTTTTTTTTTATATTGTTCTAAAATTATATTCTACATTCTTTCATTACCACATAAATTGTTATTTTTAAATCGGGACAAAGCTGTAATAAATCATTACACAGTTATTGGTAACTGTAATAATAGTGATTATAGTGTTAATTTTTACTTTGCATTAGTGATAATGACTATTCCTATTTTCCTACATGACCTTATAGGCAACATTTATTTACCTAGATATTCCTATTAAAAAAAAAATATGCTAAACCATCTCCATTTAACAACAAATTACCACATTTGAAGAAAGACCTGGTAACAGGAAGTGTTATGTCACCATCCCTGAAGGTTTTTAAAAGATGAGTGGATGTGGCACTTAAGGACATGCTTTATTGGTGGATTTAGCAGTGTTAGGTTAAGGGCTGGACTCAAAAATTTAAGAATATTTTCCAACCTAAATTATTCGATGATTCTCGTCTATGATGCTATGAAGATATCAGTGAAGAAAATTAAGAACCCTCATTCTTCCTGCATGGAAGAGAATGAACTTGAAAATAGACAGATGTCAAAGCCCTCCACTTGCTACAGACACAGAAACTCTGACAGAAATGTCATCCCTATGTTTTAGGTTCAAACTACCAAAACAGAACTGCAAATGAAAATCAAAAGAAAGAAAGTTTGGATTAAAGCAGTACCAGGATGAGAACACAGTCCTCTGAAAACAGTATTTTTCCCCATGCTGGGTTTGGTTGTCACTTCGTCCAGGAGTGTGAATGACAGTGTGCACATAAATGGACTCCCTCAATTAACTACAAATCACTTTTATTCATTTCTCACCATCACTATCAATCAATCTTCAGTACTTTCATCCTTCATTTACCATTCCCTAATGCACAAGCTGTAATTTTTCCAGTATTATGTTGTAGAATGAAAACTCTAGATCTTAATGGCTAGGCTTGTTTTTCAATCAAACCCTACAGTTTCAATTTTTGTTTTACTTATATTCATCAGTGGGGAGAGTTCCTGTGGGATATCATAAGACTGAACAATAATAGAATTTGTTTCTGCAAAGTCTAGCAAGCTAGCAAACAAGGTCTGGATGAACAATAACGGTCATAAGAAAACTATACAGATGCAGAAATGAGCAACAATATTTAAAATAATATGTGCAGAACATAATATGTCCCCGTTTAAAGATGACAGAACAATTAGTTTGTGCCATGACCTCAAAATGGCAACTGTAACACTGAAGATCTTTGCAGTTTACAAATACTTGCTAAGAAACCTCTTTAATGCCAGCATAGTCTGGGTAATCTGAGAAGGAAGGGGAGAGAAGAAAAGGATTTTCTTATGTAATTCGTACCTCAGGCTTTCCCTGACTCTTACCTAACTTTCAACTCAGTGGCATCCAGAAAGTTTGTATGCTATACTCCCAAGATCCTCTCAGACTAAAAAATATGATTGTGAAGCTATAGAAAAAAAGAGAGAATAAGAACTAGCAACTTCTATATTTAGTTTTGTGTGTGACAGTTAAGACTAAGTTTGGCAAACATTAACTGTCAACCAAATTTTCCTACCTACAATGCTATTCAAGAAAAATATTCTATCTCTGTATGTATCAAGCCATTTCAGAAAAAAATCACTGTCAGGAAATAAAACTCTAAATAAAAGTTATCTGTGTACATTAATTATTTACATTCACAAAGAGAAGGTTGTATTTTAAGGGAGCTTGCTGTTCAGTAACTGGGTAAAAGGCCTCTTCCTCCAACACACAAGAAGTGCTTTTTTTCAACCCAACAGACTGCACACAAGACATAAATATTGCAAAGATACAAGTGGCTTCTTAGAAATTACACAAAGGAGCATTTTATGTATGCAAAGAACTGTATTACCTGGGATAAATTATTGGCAGTAAATTATGGGCTAAATTCAGAAAAACAGTGTTTGAATACTAAAATATTTCTATACATTGAAGTACTGGAAATTTTAAATTAAAGTGTTGCTTTCCAGTGTTTGATTTAAATCAAGTGATCTAAACAAACAACAACAACAAAAAAGGAATGAAAAAGGAAAATAACCAAAACTCTTAAATAATTGGAAAAATGAAGCTGGGTTGCTTGGTGTTTTTTGAGATTTTTAAGCAGAAACATTAAATTGGAGGCCTTCAGGCTCATTGCATTGGACTAAAATTTCACTACTTATACTTTCAGTATGACACATTAAAATTTTACCTGGGAAAAGGATGAATAAAAAGTAGGATGTTTCCCCTGAGGGTTGAAAAGCTGTGAACCAAAGCAGGTCAGATAGCCAAGTCAGAAATTCCCCTGTACTCAGTCCATGGTTAAGTGATTAGAAGAGCAGAATTCAGGCATGAAGAAAGCTCATTGTCAAGATCCTGTCCTAATCAGAGCTGCTCCCACGCTAGATTTTGAAGGAGTCTATGTTTAATGCACTGGACCAGCACCAAACAAAGACTTTGTGCAAACAACCTATTTGTTTATGTAATCTTTCAAAACTCAAACGTATCACAAACATCTCAAATGGGCATTTTGGAGTGTTCATAGAGTAGTTTACCCCTAACTTGCAACATGTCCAACGCTGCAAAAGAAAGGATCAGTTCCTGAAAACGGTAGAGAATTAGAACTCCTGCAGAATCAGAAGAAATCCCTTCTATCGTTCCACCTAGAACAGAGATCATTCTCATTTTCATTGAACAGCAACCCTTTCCTCAGGAATATTCCTCTTCTTGAGGATTTCTAGTTAGATGGCTAAATCAGAACAAAAGTCTCTGAAATGAAGACAATCCACTTCTACCCCACCAAAAAAGAAGAAAAAGAGAAGTATCAGTGAGAACAATGAAAGCAGTCCTGTCTTTTAAGTTATGATTTTTTATTCACTTTATTCAGCCCTGTTTCCTAACTAGGTCTCAGCCACAGCACTCTGTGTCCTCAACAACAGGTTATTCAAGTTTATTCTTTCATATAAATCTAAATTAGACTAATCTCTACAATCTTCTGCAGTGCCCAGTACTACAGAAGTTGGATCCAGGACTATGGCTTTCCCCTCTGGAGTGCTGCTGTCATACAAACAGAATTTACCCCATCTCTCCTTCCCATGTGCTCTACCTTTACACACAAGTTGGCTTTCCAAGTACAACTATCTATGATCAATCCTGAAGCAATGAATGTCTATCTCACTACTTTATGTTAAAATATGCCTGACACTGTCTTGCAGGCCAGCACAAAAAAGACTTACAGCAGAAAGTAATAATTTGACCTTGCATGACACCTCACAGCTTTCTACGATCTGGAAAATATTTTGATCTGTCAGGCAATATGCAACCCTCTGTCACCACATATGGGGAAACCTAGCTGGAGTTAATTTAAAGAGGATCAGGTGTGGCAATCAGCAGCTGGCAAAAATAACTTGATAGCCTCTGTGGTAATCACCTGTGGTGCACTTCAGGGTTCCTTTCTTTGTGGCATGGTAGGAAAGCAGGTCAGACAGGAGAAAGGTTGTGATACTGCTTCAGAACTCAAGATTTTCAATAGAATTGCTCCTGGAAAAGGGCACATCCTTTAAAGGCAACAGAGTTGTCCCCTATCAACCAACAGATTTGCTCCTTGTATACACTGAGAAACTGGTTAAATTAGTTACAGAGAAAACTTCTAACTGCTTTAAAAGAGAACTGCTGTTATTGCTCCCAAGCAGCACAGTAAAGCACATCAGACAGAGCTTATCCTTCTGTGCTTGCTGATTCAAATGAGCCCATCTATTTGTACCAGCTACACTTCCACAAGCCTACTCAGGGTAGTGAGAGCTGCACAGCAGTTTCTGAGATTGCTCTAATCTTCAGAAATATGGCTTATGGTTACAAAGATACTGGAGGAGTAAAGAAAACCAGAATGACTCTCAGGACAACTAGAACTGGTGGAGTCAGGATATTAAATATTCCAAAGTGAATTTATTTGAGGTTATAAATACATAATAAATACAGATGACCACCAGAGGCTGCAGGGATCAAATAATTTTAGAGGATCCAAGAGGAAACCATGAGTTACTGCAAAGTAATTGGGAAAAAAAAAAAAGAAGAAGGAATGAAAAGCAGACATTAGTGTTGAAAACACCTCAGAACACAGACTGGAGAAGTTTTCTTCAGTATATACAGTTCAGAGGCTCCCTTAATGTAACAAGACATTTGACAAACAGAGGATGCAAACATGCAGTACAAATTGCCTTACTACACTGCCATTCGAAGCCTAATCTAGGGTGAGACATTTTCCGTCCCACTACTAATGGCACATTTCAGAAACCTCTCACATACTAACTTTTTGATGGGTAAGGTAACTTTCACAATGAAAGAAAAAGATAGCATATTAGTTTCCACACATAAGCTCCCTCAGGGAATGTGACTGGCAAACCTTCCACTTTGTTACAAATTTTCTGTCTAAGACAAATTATATTCCATATGAAGTTGAAATTGAAACCATGTAGGGTTCTGAAGGTAGCTTTTCTTTTCCAGAACTTTGCTGTGGTCTAAGCTGTCCATTAAGGAAGGTGAGAGGGAAGATTTCTTTAAAGTAAACTGACTTTGAAAGAAGTATGTTTTGCCATTTGGCATTTAATTTAACTGTGTCTTGCTTCATTGTTGGATTTTCTTTTGATTGTTTGGTGGGTTTTTTGTTGTGATGTAAATTTTAGACCTGCCAATCAAAAAAAAAAAAAAAAAAAAAGAGCAATTTCAAAAATCTGGTTTATCACTAGAACATAAATGAAACTGAGATTTTCTAGCTGCAAATATCATCATTCTATTCTGTGCCCTGTTGGTTTTCCTAATATTTCTTTTTTCATTGTATTAATGAAGAGGAAGTAAAATTTCAGGGCCAGAACATGGTCCTACTAAATGTCAGGATTTAAATCAATGTGACATGAGGGGGGGAAAAAGCACATTTGCAGGGTAGCAAGTCTTACTGCACATAGAAAATGATGCATATCCATTGAACAGGTCTTCACTTCAAAGCACTTTGAAACAAAACAAGAACACCTGCCTATGGAAGAGATGTTAAGACCTTCATAGTTCTGAACTGGTTTACTTTTTGCTAGGATTGGCAACTTTCATACCACGCAACAGACCTGAGTATCTCAGATCTATAATTGTAGCTGGTAAAAAAATAGGTGAAAAGATGCTTTACATCATAAAACACTTTTCTTTTTGATCTAATCAGTACACTGTTATTAGCTGTTCAGTATGAAGTGCTTTCTTTTCTTTCTTTTTTTTTTTCAATTCAAAAAGGCGTGTATTTTTTGTGGTATAATGGAAACTTTCCAGATGCCACCAATAAAATAAAAACCCTCAAAAGCCATTATATTTATGGAGACAAGAACTCTGCCAAGTGTGTGGCCACAGGGGATGCAGTCAGGCATTCCCCTGCTGGTAGAACACTGCTTTGTTTCCAAAGATCAAAGGCCCCTTTTACTGATACAGGTCCTGTTAAGGTATCACTTTGCTAATAGCTTTCACAGGTTAAATGTTTTGCCTAATATTTAGGTTGTTCAATCCACTCTTTAAAAATACTGGCTTGGAACCTTGCAGGTGATGCCTGAACTGCTGAGTGTAGATTGTGCATATGATCTGAGCAACAGTTATTTACATGGAAGTTGAGGCCAAGTGTAGGCCAGGATAAGGAAAAAAAAATAAGAAGTCCTAGCTTTGCATCCCAGCAGTGACCCACACACTCTTTACAATGGTTTAGATGTGCTTGGGTGACAGAGGAGGAAAGAGGGTAGCTAAGTGCTCACAGTTTACTGATGGCTGTACTGCTGGCCTGGAGGAGACGTGATTGCTGAAGAAGTGAGTGCCCACAGAATGGCAAAAGGGCACTCAGAATATGCCTGTACCAGGTAGGACTGATATATACCTGAGCTAAACAAAATATCATTGCCCTGAGAAAGATGAAAAACCACAGAGAAGTCACTGCCTGTGCCAGCATGCACTTCAGTATGTTTTATTTGCCACAGTCTTCTCCTTCTCTCCATGATTTTTGGTTGCAAAAGTGTCTTCCCAAGTGATCTAAAACCTGCTATCCTAACCTTTGAAAGTGCAAAGTATTTTCTAGGCCTTTCTGAATGCATTCAGAACAAAGACCATTTCCTCAGGACAATTGCTAAAGCTGTTAGAAATTGTGGATTTGCGATAAAGGATTCAAAAACTGCGTGAAGAGTAGTGTGACATGAAATTATGAGTGTCCCTGTCCTGTGGGTCAGAGAATTTGCTTCCCAGCAGTACCACGCAAACATAAAGGCCCTAGTGAGTAGGTGACTGTATATTAGTCCTGGATTTAACCCTCATTACTAGCTGAACTTCTGCTTGATTCTGAGAATTACTTCTCACTTCTTCTACTGGTTCATTCCGTGCTTCCTCAATTTCCAAAACATGCATTTTCTCATTGTATGCTCTACGTTACCTGGTTCATTACCTTTTTTTCCTGGTGCTCTAGCTGGTATGTATTATGTATTATGCTTTAATGTATTTGTATTAATACTGAGACCTTCAGGGCAGGAAGACTGCTCTGTTGCCAGAACATATCAACCACCCTGTTTGGAGGATAACCAACTCCCAGACAGAAAGGAAGATGTGCCTGTGTGTGGGGCACCAGCCAGCAATTGAGGGAAGCTATATGTAATGCCTGATTCTCTAGCATTCCCCTTGTGTTCTCCTTGCCAAATGTGACAGCTCCTCAACTTCAAAAGGGCAATGTTATTTATCTGCATCAAAGGTAGGAGAGGTGCAAAGAGGGACCAGGGACCGAAGCAGAGATGAACTAACTTCTGTAGCATTTGAACAACGCTCAGTTCAAGTTCTGAAATAGCCAGATTGTTATCAAAGAGAAAAATGGCCTAGGACCAAGACGCTTGATAGAAATAGATGTAGTTGAGAACTGTAAAATCTGTTTGATATATGAGGAGCTGTGTAATTTGACTCCTTTCTCTAAAACAGGATTTGTGAAATGTTGTGGAGAGACAAAAGGAATTATTTTGATAACAATGACTTCCCAGTGATGTAAGAGATGTCTGACCTGTACTGATTTTATGGCAACTGACATGGGGACTCTGAATGATTATTTTGCCCCACATAAGCATAATGTAATTCACTCTGCCTTAAGTCCATGATCTGAGGACACAGTGTTCAAAATAAATAAAAAAATTTGTCTGAGACTGTCTTCCAGATGTTGATATGGGTGGTAAAGTGCATTAAAGCACTTCTCCATCAGATATTAAAGATAGATAAGTCCAGTATGACAATCTAAGTAGAGAGAGATAATTGTCACTTTCTGACAAAAACAGACACATCTATCAAATATGATCTTTGTAAATACTATGGAAAATCAAAGTAATAGCTATGAAAAAGAACCAAACAGCAATTTTCTTTAATACCACAGGATAGGCTTTTTTTCTGCAACTGTTGCATTATTGTGTAGCTATGAGACACTAATAATTGTAATGACAAATACATACAGATGGCTCTTACTTCCCTCTAAACTGATCCAAGGACTGAACTAGGATCACCTAGAAAGTGTATGAACACACATGCCATTAGAAAACAATAGTTTCACTTACAGTCTTACTTAGGAATTCTCCCTCTAACCTCTGCAAATATTTAGGAAAAGCAAATTATATTAAGTGATTTTTTTTTTTAGTATTACCAATTCTCAGTTCATTTTGAAGCACATGCAAGGTACAGTAAATATAAATGAAAAATTCTCTCTGATTTCTGTCATATAAACTTCCTGTGAACAAACTGAGCAGCAGTTGTGCTACAGCCATTATGTTCTAGGGGTGCAAACCAGGAAAAAAGGGTGTAACTAAAATAAGTGGAGCATTAAAAACAAAAAACAAAACCAACAAAAAAAATCCCCAACAGAAACAAAACAAACCAACACACACCAAAAAAAAAAACAAAAAAACCCAAAAAAAACCAACCCAAACAAAAACCCTTCACAACTGGTTTGAAACCTCATTACACAAATTAGAACAAAAAAAAAAAATAGCTCAAGGTATCTTGATATGCAGGTATCTACTGGCTCTTTTCTAAATTTTATACTCATATGTAGTAGTACTTCACTTCGATTCTATAAGATTTCTTTTGGAGATGTCTGCTGGTTTGTGAAAGATCATCTCTGGAGTTGCCCTATACACAGGCAAATCCTGGTGCCTTCTTCTCAGCATTAAGGAACATAACTTTCATGATCATATTTTGAAGAAAAGAGGTGCACACTCTTCTCTTGCTGTGTCCTACTTTTTGTTTTTAATATGCTGAGGGTTTTTTCTCTTCTCAGAGTGTGAGATTTTCAGCATGGACTGGATGACAAAAGATAAGTATGTTCCTTCCTCTGCCAAAGATCTGCTGCACGCTTAACAACTAGCCCTTCCATATCCCTACACAAACTCTGTACAAACAAACCAGATTTTAGGACCCTAAGCTACGGCCAGATTTCCTCATGAGAATTAGCATTTTTAAAATACTGACTTGGAAATTAACTTCAGCCAATAAAACTTAATCTCCACTTTCCCAGATATTTGTGCACACTTCCAGAATATAGCAACATGTCTTCTCTGCACCCGCAGAAGCATATCCTCACTTGTGCAGAAAGAAGTACTTACTTCCAATATCTGGCCGCAGCTTTTTGTCATACTCTCTCAACAGCTTGTTTAGTATGAGAGTCACATCTGTGTCCTGTGTTTTTGGAGCTAAAACCCATTTTTGGTTAGTTGTTCCATCTTCATATTCATCCTCTTCAACCTTTGTAGAGCTGCAAAACAAATGAAACAAATAGATGTTATTATACATAATTAAAATATGACATTCTGCATAAAGCTCCACACTCATCTGAAGAAGTTTCAGTTATATCCCCTGGCTTTGAATCTACTCAGCCTTAGGCTGGTTTTGCAACAGGATGTTCCCATCAACAATTGTTGAGTATCTGTGGATAGGTCATGATTGACAATTGTTTAGAAATTGTCTTCTGAAAGTCTCCTCAAAAAGTTATACTCTAGGAGATAATGTAGCTAACAGAGTAGTATTTTATAGCCTGTATTTTAATGAACCTATTCTGACTAGTTTACAATATACTTTTACAAGGAGCGAACATCTGCAGTATTATTTTATTAATACATCAAGACAACTGATTCATCTCTTGCACAAAGGCTAATAAGAGTATTAAAAATTCAGATCTGTTAATGCTTCCTGATCATTTTATCCTATTAATAAATTATTATATTCTCAGTGCCTGAATTTCAGAGTTTAATGTATTATGAGGCTTAGAATTAAGGGCTCACTCCTTAAATTTGAGATGGATTATCACAAGCACACAAATACAAACACAAAATTAATCTGAATTTCCCTGCAGCTTTAATAACTTTTTTTAAAAAACAGTACTACACCAAGAGTTGAAACTTATTTTCTTTATAGGTGGATTATGTTTCTTTTAAGGGTATATTAATACAAAGGTGGTGAAACTACAGTTTGGCCAGAAAACACAGCTAGAGCTATTTTCACATAAGACTAATTTCATTTGTGCAGCTTTTTGTGCACAGACTTTAAAATGTTGATTTGAAGATGTATCTTTTGGTATCTTAGAAACCAAATCTCTTTGATGCCTCTCACAGGAGAAAATCTATGACTGAGATGAAGTTATCAGGAGAAAAGATAACCTCAGTAGTGGAACCTATGGCAGGAATCATGTGTTGTTTCAACCTGCAATTGCCATGGGGATATGATGTCACTTTGCAACATTTTTACATAAATGTCAGTAATTATGTGAGGCACAAAGCAGTGGAGGATGAGAGGCACCAGCCTTGCTTGTTCACAGGATGTGCTACACACATCAGTGCAACTTTCTTTCTCTCCTTCTCCTTTTCTCCATAATGACACAAGTGTCTTTTAAAATACCTCAGATATCTAGAAGACTTGATAGACACTCTATGTGAACATAAAAAAAAACTGATACAAATATAAAAATTTCATCATAGAGCATCGTCAACTCTCACATTGCTCAAAGACCACTATTTGAGAATTTAATGAACTTTAAACCGAAACTGCTCTACAGCCAATACATCCCTAAGGATTAACCATGAATCTCTTAACACGACCTCACAATTTGCAATTGCTCTAGGCACAATTTCTATATAAAAATAATTTTTAAAACTAGACCCTGAGGATTTTCTACAGAGAACTCATATAACTGAGTTGTAAAAGCAGAGAAAACTTAGACGAAGTTTTGAATAGACAACCACTACTTCTCTGTTATTGAGCTGTATTTTCTAAAAACTTTTTTTATATATATAATTCACCCAATGAGCATTAAAAAAACTCAAGAGGATTTTGGGAGGTTTTTTTTTTCATCAGATTCATGACAAGCCCTGTGTTTTAATACTGCTGTTGCAGAACCATTCTCAAAGGAGGCATCATCTCCAAACATACATGGTTGCTATTTCCGAGCTGAAACTCTGCAGTGGTGCTGAATTGCTGATAGCAAAGAAGGACAAATCATATGTCTTTTTCTGCTGCAGCCACCACAACTTTACCACCTGTAAATGAGAACTGAGTTCAGGTAGTATCATGATTCCCATTTCAGGGAGATGCTGCTTTAAATAAGTCACTAACAAGAGTCTAACTAAGGACTGGCAGACCTTTTAGATCCCCTCACTCTAGCAGCTTCTTTCCTAGAAAATACCTCCAAATCATTTAAATCCCTACCTATCTTCTAGATAAAGACTGGAGGTGGGAGAGGTTTCACAGTGGATCAGACTAATACACTAGACACATATTTTTCAAGCTTTTTTTTTGCTTTCTTCCTTAGGAAGTTATTATTTAACTTCCATTGCTTGCCTCTACACAGTTAATCTCCTTCAAGGTACTTGAGGTTGCACTTTTCATCTGTAACCCTATTGGTGACTGCTAATTCCTATCATATTCCTGCAGTCCAGAGAAACAACTACAGAATGATGGCAAGCCAGTCTTAAACTGGGAAGGAAGAAAGGCACACACCTTCCCCCAACTCTTCACGGGCCACTAGTTTTGATTCTGCAAGGAGACAGAGAAGAGACTGTGCATAAAATGCAAGGGAAGAAATCTAGAAAACTCTGAGAGGTTGTCAGGAAAGGGTGTATTTCCTGCAATAGGTGTATTCCACACTTGCTGTGGAGGCTGGCATTAAGCATTCTCTAGCTCCTGCGGGGATTTAGGAGATAGACACCACTCAGGTGTGGGGCAGGCTGCCATGGAGGGGAGTGGAAGGTCTCTGAGCATGCCTGTAGCCTGGTTGGTGGTGGTTCCTACAGGGGGGAGCTGAGCTGACCCCTTTGCCTGGTTTATGCAGTGAAGGTGTACGATAGACTCAGACAACCAAAAAGGACCGAAGTCCAAAAGGTCAGGGCTGAAGCTGCCGGCTGTGCCTCTCTGGCCTCTTAAGAGTGGATACCTGAGCCCCACCGGGGAGACCCTTCCCGGCCCTGAGGCGGGGACCAGGGGTTCACGCATCCCGCGACTCACCCTGTCCCTCCTCACGCCGGCCCCGCCCGCGGAGCCCCCGGGGGTGGCGCGGAGGGAAGCCGGGGCCACCAGGGGAGCCCGGGCAGCTCCAGTCGCCGTCCCACCTGGTACCGGCAGCCGCCGGAGGGCGAAACTTTCTGCCGGGCCGGCTCAGGGACAGGGCCCTCGCGGGCGACCTCCGGCTTCACGCGGGGCCGGGAAGGGACAGCAGCGGTGCCACCGCCCCGGGCGCACCGCGAAGCCAGGCGGGTCCCGGGATGGGAGCGGGGTAAACCGTGTTTGGGAATAGAGCCCCGGCACAGCTCGGGAGAGATGGGGAGAGCCGGCTGTTCTTCCTGGGTGCCGAATATTGTGCAAACTCCAGCAAACGGGACTTCAGCCGTCCAGCCCCAGTGCAGAGAGGAGAGGGGCTGGAGGGAGGCGAGGGGAGCGCAGACTTACCAGGCGTGGAACACTGAGAGGAGGAAGAAAACCGGCAGGAGCTTAGTGGACATGGTCCGGACAGCGCTGGCCAGGTGAGAGGTGCGGCAGGATGAAGGAAACGTTGCAGAATGTTCACATGGAAGGGAGAATGAGGCAGTGAGGTGAAGGTCTAAGCCTCTCCTCCTCCGTATTCTCAGCTTTATACCCTGAAGAAAACACTCTCTTCCACAACGCCCCGAGAAGGGAGGGGGGAGGCGAGAGTGAAAAGAAAAAAAAAGAAGAAGCGGGACGAGGGGAAAATCCCCAGCAGAGAGGCTGCCAAGGCCAGGTATAAATCAGGCTCCGCGGGCTGACAGGTGTTCAGCGGGCACCGAGCTGCGGCGCTCCCCTTTGCGGGCAGCCAGTTGCCGGGTGCAGCGGCGCGGCCTCGCTCGCTGCCCGGGCTGGCGCTGGCCGTGCCCCCGGGCGGTGCACAGCGCGGAGCAGCCCGGGCCCCGCCGGGCCGCGGGTGCCGCGGGGCGGGCCGGGCCGGGCCGGGCCGGGCGGGGGGCGGGCTGGGGCGGGGGGAAGGGGCGCACCTTGCCCCCCCCCGCGGAGCGCCTGCCCGCAGCCAGCCCCGCAGCGCGGCACCGGAGCGCTGCCGGGGACCGCCCCGCATCGGAGAGCACCTCGTCCCCGCTCCCTGCCCAACAGGTACCCGCCTCGCCGGCAACTGGAGGAGCCGAGAAGTGAACCCTGCCCCCGCCCCAGCGGGCGCGCACACACGCACACAAGAGAGGGGGAGCAGCAAACCCGGCAGCCGCAGTCAGCCAGCAGCCGGGACTTCTCCCCGACATCACCAGCCCGATGCCCCAGAAGGGGCGGCCGGTGCAAGGATCCCCCCGCTGTTTTGCGGGATGCCCTCAAGCCCAAAGCCCGCAATCACTTGCCGAAAGCCCCCCCACCGCCCGGAACTGGAGATGCTCTCTTCAGACGGAGGGAGAGGGATCGGGCGCTGGTCTCGGGGTGATCGGAGCGGCGGGCATCCCGATGTACACACAGGCGCAGATCTATGTAATCGATGCGGCTACTTACACGGACAGATAGACAAACGCAACGCAGTGTGTTTCTATATGCTTCTGTATCTAGGGGGATGTATGCAGAAGTTTGCATGCACTGTACGAATGCATGGATACACATTTATATGCACAAGGTATGCCAGAAAAATGTATACACGTAGAAGAGGTCTACACGATCCTGTAGACCAGGTTACATGGACTTCTGTGTATATTGTGAACTTTAGAGTAAATCAGGTTTTTCTGCTGTGAGAACTCGGAAATGAGACAACAGTCAAGTGTATTCAGGGCAAAAACAGCTGGATAACTTTTGTCTTTCTACTCCACTAGGAACAGCACAGATGTGATTTTTAGGGACTTCAATTCTCTTCAGGTGTGTGGAGCTTTGCCCTGGGCATCAGGGTAATTGGAATATTCCCCTTTGTTTTCAAAATGGGAAATGACAAGATTTCACTTACATAGTGGTAATTTGAAAACAAAAAACTCTGGCAGAGGTACAGCGAGTCATCGCTTTCCTGTAATCAGAAATCTCGGGAATATAAATCTGTTTCCTTTTCCCTTAGACATAATTTCCATGCTCTGGGGGAGTCGTTTTTAATTGTGACATTACATTAAAAAAATTCTGCTGGAAGATGCAATCTTGCTTTTAGAATTACTCCTACATGATGCCTAGAAGAGTTGGCTGTAGGGAGTTCTGTTCCCGATGTTAATTTTTGAAGGAACGACCCAGCTTAAGGAAAATCCGTTGTGAGGCAGGGAATTAATTCTCGGTTATTCGCTTTAGGGGTTTTTTTTCAATCTTTCGGGTTTTGTTGGATTTTTTATATCCACCCCAAGCGCCTCTTTACTAGATTATACCGCAGTTCTGTCGTGTTTACTTTGGCTAATTGCAGTTACCGTGACTTGCTAATAATGAATTGTTACAAGGCTTGTGCTCTTTTCCGCCACCTGCAGAGAAATGCGGGTGGAATCCAGGCCGCCTGCTGACCTGAGAAAATGAGGAAGGGAACGGACGGCGAAAGCTTGCGGGTTGCCTGGATTTCACCAGGAATAGCTATGCTGACGGTCAAGCAGCACCCCGATGGGCTGATGTGAAGTTTGCGGGAACACGGGCGCTGTGGGACGGGCGGGAGGGGGGATGGGGCCAACAGGGGAGCGGCCGTCTCTCAGCGACCCGAGAAAGTCCCGCAGGCGCCGGTGAGTCCCGGCGACACGGGGCTCCGGCACCGCCGCTCGGCGACAGCTTGCAGGCACTTGAAGGTTTCCTTCAGCCTGCTGATTATGCAAACACCATTTGGGGCTCCGAAGTCGCGGTTCCCACGTCCCAGCTCGCAGCGCCCGCGCGTTTGGAAAGCAAGGACGGGAAGCGCCCGTCACGCAAGGAGGGGTCTCCCCTGCACTGGCCATATGGAAAAATGTGTGTATGCACACACACACTCAATTTGAATAAATAAAAGCTTAGCCCGGCCTCGGAGCCCAGCAGCGCGAACAGCTGGAGCGACGCCGCAGCATCGGAGAAGGGTCCGAGCTCTCCCGGGCCGGGGGAGTTCGCTTTGCCTGCAGCGGGAGGGGGCGGCTTGGGGCTGCCGTGCCTCTGCCACCGCCCGGGTGGGCGGCAGGAGTGAGCCAAATGGTAGGTGGCAGAAAAGACCCGGAGGAGAGACACCTCGGCGGCGATTTACGAAGAGAAATGGCGAGCGCAGGTCCAGCTCCGCATCCCAGCTCTCGGCGGCCCTGCTCCGCGGAGACCCCCGGGCGGCAGGGAGGGGAGGGGGCCGGGGGTGGCTTCCCTGCAGCGGCGGCTCCGTCCGGCGCCGCGCCGCCCCTTCCCCGCCCGCCAGCCCCATCCCGCCCTCACCGCATCCTGCCGCGGTGGCGGGATCCTCTGGCGGCGGCGACGGGAAGCGCGAGGGATCGGGCCGGGTCCCCCACCCCGCGCTGCCTCCAGCCGGCGGCAGAGCTCTCGGTTACCCCTGCGCCGAGACCGTGCGCCGTGACCGGAGCTGTATGTGGCCATCGAGTCACTCAGACCTCGAGAAAGACCCTCACAAGTGTCCCCTCTTTCCCTGCAGAGTGTCAGAAATCCCCAAGGCTCGATCGGAGCAATACGGTTCTTTGATTATTGCCTCCTTCACCTCAGGCTGTAAGAAAAAAGAACATGTGATGTTTAAGGTTTTCTTTTTGTTGTCCTCGGTGAGCTATGTGTTAATGCCAAAGGGATACTTTAGCACCACTCTTCATTACGCCTCATGCCTCGGTCATTTCTGCTCCTCCTCTTCATAATCACTTGCTTTTATTCTACTGTTAAACACACTCTCTGCCTTTGCTGAGCCTTTTCAAACTGTGTATTCAGGTAAGGGTCATGATTATCCAGCACATGTTTTAACAAAAGAAAATTTTATCATGCCCTGTAATGATAGTAAAATATTGATACTCTACAGCACAACAAAATGCATCCATATTTTAACTTACCTTTCATTGCATTTTCACAGAAGGCGACTATCTTTTCAACCTGAGGGATACCTTTGTGGTATGTCTTGTGCAGTGGGGAAGTAGCTGTGCAGGGAGCTAGTTAGCACAAATAAGGGGGGAAATGCTGAGGAAGGGAATGGGATTCACGGATCAAATTCCTCACTTGTAGAACTGGGATCCCTGTTTCCAGCACTGAACAGTTTGGGCACCTGAACTTTTCTGAGATTCAGTGTTGAAGGAGAGCCCTACTGGTGATTTTCCTGGCACCCCAGCGCTACCTATATAACATGAGAAGCACGGGAGGGAACTGGGGCTGCTCTGAGACAAAAAAGGAAAGGATCTGAAACATGTGTCCTACAGCGCCTGGAGTCCTCCAGCTGAAGGCTTATTAGAGATTTCTAAGATGTTTGAGCCAGTTTATTCTTACTGAAGGTCTCTGTTGCTCCTGCTGGAGCCTCGAGGTAGGAAGTTGAGCCTCAGAGGTCCCGACACTTTCTGTGTGCCCTCAGTTCTATCCTTCAGCACAGGGCTCTCTGCTCTCTGGCTCATGGGCAGGATAGGGAGAATCCCTCCTGATGCTGCTGTGCTGCAGCTTTTCAGCAGCTCTGCGTAGACTTCTGGCAGAAGCATGGGCATCCAGGGCAGGCAGGGCTGCTCTTCTGGGGCCAGACCACCCATGACCAGTTGTCCTGAGGTCATAAAAACACCAGCCTACAGTGAATGAAGAACTGAGCCTGGATCCACTGAGGCCAAAACTGCCTTGGGTGGCTGGTTCCAACATTTATTATCATATATGTGGTAAGTTATGTGGGGGGGACTGCCCTCTGTGTAGTAATCTTCCTACCTACAAATCCAGCCTATCATTGTTGGTCCAGTCCATTCATAGTCCAATCTATCAGTATTTCTCAAAAACTCTCCAAATTCATCTAACTGAAATTAGTTGGTATCTTCAGTCAATATTCTTCCTTTTTACTTTGCTTGGCTAATTTAAGCAGCAACTTTTAAGACACTATGACTGTGAAAAGTGATAATTGCTTTTGAGGATGGCACTGAAAAGGAAATAATGCATTGCAGAATGGGACACTTGCACTTGAGTCTAAGGGGCAATCCTAGGAAGATCCTTCAGAAGTCCTTTGTGCTTCAAAAAATCTAACTTCCGATCTCCCTATCTTCTCAAAATTGAACAAATTGAACTATAACAACAGAGTGGAAGATGCAAAATTGGTAAAGTGAGGATGTCATCTGAGAGTCACCATACTTAAGTATTTGTAGGGACATAAAAACATATAAAAGATCAGAAAGAATTCAAGCAATTTTATCATTTCAGTGTCAATTCCAATCTGAGAAGCAAGGGTGTTAGGGGAAATAACATCCTTATTACAAAGAACTTTATCTCCAGATTAAAAAAACAAATAGCTGTGAAAGTGCTACATTAATCTTCTCTGCATAGAATGAATAGCAAAGCAGTTTCATTCATTTTTCTTCAAAGTTTAACTTAGATGTTGGGCAAGAATTTTTGAAAGATGAGATTATTTCATAAAATCATTACTTCCTCAGTTTTGTACGAGTATGTTCAGTTATTGTACAGAGGGCATATTCCATTTAGAAAAAAAGCAGAACACAAGATAACAGAAGAGGGTTCAGCTTTAAAAAATACATTGTTGCTTCCATTCATCCTTGAAGTAAGCTGGCACAGCTCAAATATCAGAAATTAAAAATCTCTTCCATTGTGTTTGACTTGTTCTTTTATTCCTAATGGGTGCAAGTAAGGAAATTTGGTAGCAGCCTGCACACACTTCCCCTACAGTGCTGAATTGCTGTAATTCACTTCTCAACTCCTTTTTCATTAGAGTATACACAAAAAACTCAGTGAGCAGTAATTCCTATTTATTACTCCCTTTGGCCATGACTAAGCTGTGAAGTAGCTGTGTCTTGCAGGGTCTCAGTTCACCCATGCTGGGGATAGTGACACAGCTCACTCCACTCCTGAAAGCCCAAGCTACTTCCAAGGGATGTAAGAGGAGATTGGTGCACATCCAGACACCACCCCAGCCTGGGGCAGGACAAGGTGTTCTGGTTCAGCCAGGATCTGGGAAATGCTTCTGTCTCCCACAGTTCAGATGCCATCTCAGTGAGCACTGATCTCCCACACAAACAGTTCCACCGACTGCGCAGAGATTTGAATTGTGAGGTAGTGTGTAATGCGAGGCAGTAGCATTTAAGTATTCCAGCCTGGAGTCTATTGGCTTATTGAAGCATCCTCCAAACTATGGAACAACGCCTAGTGTTCATGCACAAGCCCATGCTGCAGGTAGGCCCATATTTCTTGAAGATGACTTTCCATGTAAGTAAAATAAATCAGATTTAGAGGTCCTTTCACTGAGTCCCACAATGGAGACCAGAAAACAATGCTGTCATACAGAGTAAGAGTCAGACTTGGGTGTAAGCAAATAAAACGAAATACAGAAACTCTCTGGGGCAGACTCCAGAATTGTCCTGGAGAAGATGGTACCCAAAGATGGCTCTGAGCTTCTCATTCACAAAACTCAGTCATGTAATTCTCCAAGTTTTTCACCTGGAATAGCCAAGGGACTTTATAAAGTTTTGCCTTCCAATAAGCACTGCAATTTTTCACGGATTTTGCTCCCTGAAGGGCCAAAGAGATCCCCCAAGGGGATGATGAACGAGGAGGTGTGTGGCTGCTCAGAGACACACAGGAAGCCTACATGAAAACAAAGATCCACCTCCTCACCTTGGCTCAGGCTAGCACTGAATAGATGGGCATGCCTCCTCCCTTGCTCCTGTTTATCAGCATCCAGTACCTGGCTCAGTCCCATGGCTTCTCCATTGCCCTCAAGAATTTGTGAATTTCTCATTCCACAGCATCAAACAAAAAGCTGCAAAAAGGAATAGATGTATGAGATTTTTTCTTGGTAATGTTTAGGAATGGAAAGGTTGAAGAGAAGACACAAAAGAAGCCAAACAACTCCCTAGTCCCAGACCAGACCCTCACCTCAAAATGAAGCATGAACTCTCCACTCTGTCCCCAAAAGATCATGGGACTGTTGCTCCATAGTGAGATAGCACCTAATTCTGCAACAACTCGATTCACTGTCCTCACTCAAGACATGTCCCTTTCTGGGCAACAGAGAGGATATATCACGTGTGCACACGTGATTGAGTGTGTGCATGTGTGCTTTCCAGTTAATTTTTCAGCTTCTGTGGTGTGATTTTTGGTGTTTCGAAAATGATAACCAGTATAAGAATGACATTTTGCAATCAAATGATATATGCATTTTTTATTTAAACATTAAGATTTAATTACAAAAGCTTCTGGAACAATTAAAGGATGCCAAGGAAGAAAGAGCTGAAAACTCAGACTTGCGTTTTTTCATTCATTGTGAAAGCAAAACACATTGTCAGCAGCAAGGAGTTTTATAGAAAAGTTTCAGATGGACAGTACGAAGACCTTTCTGTCAATATTGTCTCTGAAACACCTTGCTGTAGTGAAGCACATCTTTTTTTTCTGATCACACTTCCTATTGTTGGCTGATTGGTTTTTGCAGTGGGAAACAAGTAATAATTATTGCAGAATTACTGTAATTCTTTTCTGTTAATCTCTGCTAATATTACACAGTCTTCTTCTTGGAAAAATGTCCAAACATAATTTACTTTACTCTGATTAAAATGTCTACTGCTGTTCTTAGAAGTTTTATTTGCACAAGTATGTTCCTAATCTATGTTAGTTTCATGCAATATAATTCTTAAGTTTTGGAATAAATACTGAAAATCATTAGAAAGAATTCCTTGGAATGCAAAATCCAAACAAACTTTGTATTTTCATTTAAGGGCAAGATTCCATCATCTTTATTTACACAAGTAGCATCCTGCTCCCTATGTTATTTTGCTGCAAGCTAGAGTCTCAAGCAGTGAAAATCATCATAGTGCCATTAGGATTTACTGCATTGTATTAAACTTCCAATGAAAATTGGGCTGAGCAGTTTTGTCTGTGGAATAATGCACTACCTGTAACTAGTAAAGGTTCTCAAACATAGCCCTACACTTAATAATTTGGCACATTTACAACTGGCGTTACTCAGTAACTTATCAGATGACAATAGTGGAGCTCTTCTGTAAAATATAGGTTAAGCCCATATTTGTATGACTGTACATCTGAAGTATAAAAACCACGATATGTAATACACTTGAACAGTTAAAAAAT
The DNA here is from genome assembly GCF_965178545.1 of Coloeus monedula. NCBI lineage: Eukaryota > Metazoa > Chordata > Aves > Passeriformes > Corvidae > Coloeus > Coloeus monedula. Next base: position 87,201,470 of record NC_138783.1, read on the forward strand.
ATAACTTATTTTATTTGTAAACTATCAATGCAAGATACTCAGCAGCAAAGAAGCCATGTTCAATGTCTTCTGATCTTTTATAAAGATCCGTTGCTGTAAGTAATATAATCGTCTCCAAAACATCTGAGGTTACATGTAGAAACAATCAAGGCAATATTATTTGTACATATTATTAAACATGCAAAAAATTTCCTGAAGAATATTGCCCAAACGTAGAAAGTCATCTGGATCTCAAATTTTCCTTGGTAGCATCTGCTTTGTAAGTATGGCTCACATGTGGCTCCAGAGTACTTCAGTTTATTTTGGAGAATTGGCACCTTTAATAACAGGCTCCCTATTCAAATATGTGGCCCAGTAAACTAAGTTAAAAGTTCCAAACAGCACTGGAAAAATTATCCGGGACATTTTGTCAATCTTACTGATGCTGTTGTAAGTCTTTTTGCTTTCAGCAGGCTTTTCTTCTGCAGGCTTCACTGGAGCAGATGTAGTGTTTGAGATGACAGATGGGGCTGAGTCCTTTGGCATGTTTGGTGCAGGAGTCATCTTCCCGGTGCTGTAGGTATTAGTTGGTTTATTTCCCAGCAAGTTGCGCTCTTTTTTCTGCAGTGTAAAGAACAAAATGTTATACCACAAGAACAGAAAGCGGAAACACATTCTCAAGTTACTGACACAGAAAGCTCAGCACCATAATCAAGCATGCTAGTAAATGCCTGTTGGCTATTCTGACTTTGTCCATCAAACAGATGTTTCTGCCTTGATTTTGTAGCACTTACTCAGGTGAGACCTTCCCTGAAGGAGAAAGCTGAGATTCACTGGCTGGACCCACATCCCACCTGGCATGTGCATTAGCAGCTTTTGTCAGTGAGATGTGGTCTTGCACCTGCAGAGGTTGCTGCCCCACAGACAGCTGACAAGATGTGAACCTCATTTCCCCAGCTGCTGCAAAGAGTGTGGGGAAGGGCTCATTGCCCCTGCCAGCTTGCCCTCTTTATAAGGCTCTTTTGGGATGCCTGTGGAAACGAGCTCTCTAGCAGATGGTTTACTAAGAGTCAGTCCTATCCCAAAAGTTCATTTCAGCATGAAACTCACAGGTTTTTGTTTTCAGAGAACCAGTCTTTGGTTCTTTTTTTCACTGTGGTAGGACCCCAACTCATGGAGCTCAGTGTGAGCTTTGTTATTTATTTAGGAGAGCACACAGGGAGGGCTCTGCAGAGATAAGTTTCATGGCGTATGTCCGCTATTATCAGAAGTCTAATCACTGAAATCCCATGCCCCATGTACTCAATGCCCAACGTGCTTCTGTAAACAGTCCTCTTCATACGGATGACAGAGACCGGTAGTTTATCTCCGTGAAGAGAAGGCACCATATTTCCTTGAAAATGTTTCTCTACAGGAAGGTAAAAGTATGTCATGAGGTAATTAAATACCTTTCTCACAAAGAAGCTGAAAATTGACTGTTCAGTTATTTCAACTATGCTGAATACCTACTTTTTATTTTAGGTATTTAAAAAACATAAGTTAAACACCTTGATTTTTGCAGCTTCCTGGGCTTTTTTGCCATCCCATGCCCAACTCCTCTTGGTGAAATAGTTGACTGTTGCAAATTCAATCAATGCAGAAAATACAAAGGCATAGCAAACAGCTATAAACCAGTCCATTGCAGTAGCATAGGCCACTTTTGGCAAAGAGTTACGGGCACTGATACTTAAGGTGGTCATGGTGAGGACTGTTGTTACTCCTGCAAAGAAAAAAAATAAGAGTCAGAGATCAGTTTGCTAACCCTTATGAGATCCCAAATGAGTTATGAGCAGGTCCCAATTCAGGAGGATACCTAAGAAGGCCACATGAAATCAATCAGTGTTTGCATACCACAGTTTGACAGAGAAAGAAAAAATGAAAGCCTTCATCCTCAGTTGTTTTATTCTATGGAGTTCTGGTTAGTTCTAGCTGTAGTGTATTTAAATAAGTATTTTTAGGGTAACATAAGCCCAGGGTTTATAACTGTTAGAGTGAAGTGGGATTACATATTTTGTTTTCTTATACAGAGATTGCATGTATGAAATTGCTGACTGTTACTGGTTTCCTTGACTGTAGCTCCTCCTTTCCCGTATGACAGTAAATGACAAAACAGCCCCTGCTTTCATCTGTAGAAAGATTTCCCCAAGAGCAAAAAACTTAACTCTCAGTTACAGCTTTGTAAACCTAGTGTCAGCGAAGTCAGCAAAGTGATGCTACTACCTGTATTCTCCCCATACAGCTTGCTGAGCTGATTTTTGAACAAAGCTGCCAACTGACTTCAGGAGGCTTGTACAGAAGAGTGACTCCTTTAAAATAGCTGAACAAAGTTTTACTTAATAAACTGTTCCCACTCCCCTTGTTATTCATCTAGTAGAAATTTTGTATTTCATCAACCTTCACTTAAGAAAGAGCTTATTTTCTGCAATCTTCTAGTGATAAATCAAGTAATTTAATGACACCCTAAAGGTTTTTTCCGTAACAATTTCTTCAGTAAATATACATTTTCTAAATGCAAAGTCATATTAATTTGTTTTACGGTAGTAGAGATAATTGTCACTAATTAACCTCTACATGGTTTTCCCAGATAAACATCCTACAATGAAGATAAACAAAATGTATTGAAGTGATATCTGCTTCAAATGCTTAGCTAGGGTATATATTAAATATGATAATCCATATATCTTTTCTAAACCATCCAGTATCCATCCAAGTGGAAAAAACCCAACACAAATCACACCAATTTGATTCTTCTTTCTTCTGTCCCTAACTTTCACTTAACTGATTGACCAATTTCTGTCATAACTTTACAAAAACAGCCCAGACAGGGCTTTTAAATTTGTTTTGAGTTTAAACCGGAAGAGAATGAGAAAACATTTACAACATCTCAAGCAGAAATAAACAGTAGTGAACTGTGGTTTTGTAACAGCAAATCACTTTCACAAGCCACAAAGATCCTACCTGTGTTCTAGGAGAAAGTGGGATACTCACCAAAGACAGTTCTAGCAGGGACAGATTCTCTGTTTAGCCAAAATGACACTTGCGATAAGATCACAGTCATAATGCAAGGAAGGTACGTTTGGATGACAAAATAACCAATTTTTCTTTTCAGATGAAAATGGGCTGTCATAATAGTATATTCACCTAGAAGAAGAAGAATGTGCATGTGAATAAAATAAGGAAGGCTTACTGATTTAGGGACTGAAAGAGGCCAGCTCCAACCCCCATTTGAGGATACCACACAGCCATTCTTAATTGCATGAAAAATGTATGGATTTTTCACTGTGAAAAACCAAGACTTGAGACAGAGATGCTGCTAGATCCTCATAGTCTTCACATCCAGTCTCCAAAGCAGAAGACAATGACTACTATTTCTATTACACTGAAAAGCTGCAGTCCTCCTATGCACCTGGAATGTTGTGATGTTCACAGGCTTAAAAAATCTGGTGTGCTGGCACTGCCTCAACACTGTCTGGTTTTGACTCAGTCCTACAAACTCTCGTAGCATAGTAACAATTCAAACTCTCGTAGTGTAGTAACAATTAAGGCCCTCGACTCTTAGAAGCCTGATTTAGCAGCAGGATTTAACCTCATTAGGGAAACTGTTATGGCCAAGCCATCAGTTTTCAAGAATAAAAATGTGTCCATACACTCCTTCTGCTCCACACTTCAGGGACTGGCAGTCCCAGCATCTTCTGCAAGAACTGCCACTTTGCACATGGATCCTGGGATGTCTTCCTGATCTGAGTACCCAAACTCTTCAGATTGCGGCACCAGGAAAAAAAAAAATCCCTCTAGTGCATTCAGTGTTCCTAGAATTTGGAACACTTTAGCCCTTAGAAAGATTATCTGTTTCTGGACAGATATTGTGTCTTGTCTTGTTCACCTGTGCAATGAATATTGTACTGCCTGCATGTAGCGCTCTCTAAAACCTGCCACAGCAGTGCTAAATTCCATTTTTTTTCATATGCCAAATTCACAGCATTGCCTTAATATGCCTTTTATCGGCTTCTCTGAATTTCAATAAAAGCCTAAAAAAATGCACTCAAAAATCGACAGACCAGCTGTCACCTTCCCTAATGTTTCAGAAAAAATTAAACTTCAACCAGTTCTTTCAGATTGTTCCTGGAAAACCATATAGTTGTTACTGAGGGCTATTCCTGGTGGTAACTGCTCCCTGGTTCTTTCAGAGTGTTTCTAGAAAATCAGGTAGTTGTTACTGAAGGCTATTCATGATGGTAACTGCTCCCAAATCCAAAATCTTGCTAGCTAAAAGCATGCTACTATTTGCCTAGGAAAAATAACAGTAAAAATAAAATGTAAGAATAAAAAACAATCCATCCCTTCAAGCCCTAACAGTTCTTCACTGAATTCAAAGTAATTTAAAAGCATGCATCATTCAGTTGGGTACTGATGAATCAGAGTAATGCCTGTTTTAAAATATATGTTGTCCTCCAAGAATAAAACAACTGTAGCTATAATCTCTGTTGCAAGACTTGACTGTTAGTCTCTATAGAACATACACAAAAGGAAAATACCTAACAGACTGATTCTGCCTTAAGTGAACAGCCTGAGTTGAGCTGTGGCCAGCATTACTAGGCTATTAGATTTGGCAGATTACTTCTAAGCGACAATATGGCTAATTAGCAGGGAACAGGTTTACAGTGAATGGGGTTTTGCAGGTATAGCTGCACTGATATACTATGCTACAGGAGTTCTGCTATTCTGCATCAAGTTTACAGACCTTGCTCATGCTGAGGATATTAGACAGAAAGTGAAATAACACGGAAATACTTTAACTGACATCCTGCCCAAATCTTTATGTCTTTCTCTGAAATCTGATTTTCTGGTGAAACGGTTCCCTGAGTGATGTGGAATGATGTGAAACTGGGGAGAAAACCCCTGCAAAGCAAAGCCTAATTCCCTTCTATTTGGTGCAATTTTGAACCAGGCCGAACATGCAGTGGTCTCAGGAGGAACCCCCCTTGCTCTTTATTTAGGAGTATTTAGTTTGTGGATTACCCATAAAATATGACAGGAGCAGCAGGGTCTGCCTGCCTGTAATCTGTTTCTCAGTTGCTACTGCACTGGGATGTGTTTGAATCACAGTTTCCCTGCTCTCTACAGAATGACAATGTGCATTATTGATTTTGACAGTATGCTCTGAGAGCTGGCATAAAAAAAAGAATCTACATAGCTTCAGAAGAGCAACAGGACCCTCTTTTTTTTCATTTTTAAAATACAGAAAGTGAACTCCTACATTCTGATGGCCCTCCACAGCTGATTTTTAGCTTACCATTTTCTTTAACCTATCAAAGCTCTTATCTCCACTGAAATAATCACAGCACCGTGATTTTGTACTTGCTCTTCTCCCAGACAATATATTCTTTGATTTACCATGCTGTCCTTTTCAAAGATGCCTATACTAGGAATACTTTCTCCAGGAGACTTGGGGCTTAAGAAAACCCCACAGCCTGGTTTTTAATGCCTTGGGACTGCTGCTTAAAGTAAAGCTAAAAGCTGCCTGAGTTGGCCTGTTGTTTATAGAACAAGATACTGGCTCTGTTGGAGCCTTACTTCTGTAAGGCCTCTGTTTATCCTTAGACCATGAGATTTCTTGAGCAAGAGCTAATTTTTGTTATAGGTTAATGTAGCACTTAAAAGAGAATCCTGTTCCTGATGGGGTCCACTCATCACTGCAGAAAACAAATTATTGTTAGTAAACAAAAACAAATCTAGTTTCTAATGAAAAGCCCTAGAGCAGAAATGGCTGCACTTCTTCATGGAGCTGTGCTACTGTGCTGCTGCTGCTCTTAAGGGGCTTTTTATGCTTTAAAAGCTGCTACAGTATTTTTTGGTATCTAGTTGATGGAGTTCTGGACATCATGCTTACAGATTTTCCACGATCTTACAGATATTATTCCATTGCCATTATGCTGAGATTCAATTGAGTACTTTAAAGAGGCTAGACCAGCCCCCAGGCTTGTTTGTTTACTGGATATACCTGGACTCAGTTCTATCAACGGCTGTTCTGGCAAGATCCTGACATTATGTCTGTGATGCCACCTCCCTAACTATACTGACATCCAGAATATTCTGGCCCATAAAAAATGCATGTTCCCTTTCATAGTGATACTGGGGAAAGATTCATCTCAAGAAAAAATCAGAATTATTTGGTTCAAAATGAAGAGCTGAATGATTCTTTTATTATTTAGGCTTTGGATATTACAGAGCTCAGGCTCCAGCTGGCAGTATATAAAAGAGTGGGTTTATGTTTTGTTTTGTGCCACTGCAGATCCTAAGTTAGCTATGAGAGATTCTGGGTATGGGGAACAGAACTGGGCAACCATTTGTGGAAAGCAGCAAGATCCACTTGGACTCAAATCTCGTATCTGATTGTTTTCAGTACTTTTACCACCAGGACATAACAGATGTTGGTTCTGTTGGAAGCAGTATGAGTAGTCAAATGTCTTTCTTTCAGGTGAATAACACTAGGGGATGTTAGCGCAAATAAACCCAAAAACCCCAAAAAAACGAACAGCCAAAAAAACAAACAGGTGGCACATGACAGAGCTGTTTTCTGTGGCATGGCTAAAATGTTCCAAATTTCAAGATTGGCTACAGAATTAGGAATGCCAGGGTATTTTTTTCTGAGAAACCAGCCAAACAGCAGCTTGCCTACAAAATCAAGAGTCCCAAGGAACTGGTACAGGTCTGGCACTTCCATTTAAAAAAAAAATGAACTGCTACAAAGAAGAGCATAAATCACCTATGACATACACAAACATTTCATCTATGCAGCTGCAAGGGCTGCATAGTTTGACTTGTGTGTCATACAAGGCACAAAAGATCCAAGCACTTGGATTATGCAATAGCTATTTGGTTTTTCTTTTTCACGTTCAACAATTCAATAGAAGGAAGAAATGCCTTCGATGGCCATTCGTAAGTAATGCTGATTACTGGCCTCCTACGAGCTTGATGAAGTCCAGAAAATCCATCGTTGACTGATGCTTTCCCTGTGCAAAATCGGATTTTTGTATTTTGCTAATCCCTGGTTACAATCTGTGTCCTGCTCTTTGTGATCCACCCTGCAATCAGAATCCAGCCAGCCCAGATGTAACCCAGGACATTAATATAAAATCTTGACGTTGGAAGCACAGCATTTATTAGCATAAATCTTAAATACGTGAGGGAGGTGTTTACTGTGCAGAAACTTTGGGATTTGTCTGAAGTGTTTCCTTTGGGCTGAGAAGCACAAGGAGCTTTCACAGGCAAAGCGGCAAACTGGAAGTGGCCTGGAGCTGACACACTGGAGCACTCGCTGCCTGGGCTGGATGGTTTTCTTGCTCTGAGGAGCAGGACGAAGTTGTAGGAGATGCTCCAGTACATCCTTTGGATCTTTTTCTTGGCAACAATGAAGGCGAGAGGGGAGCTGCCATTCATTGCAGAAAACAACGCGGCTATGATGGTGAACTGGTAAGGAAAAAAGTGCCTTTACTCTTTAATGAGAGATAGTGTACTCATTCTTTTTCTGCAAAAGTGACCACTCTGTCTATATGTTTCTCTTGACTTTACAAACCTTTGCTTTAGCATCAGCTTTATGTCTCTGAAATGGGCAAGGGAGGGGGTGAATGTCTATACGATGGAGATGGCAGTCAAATTTAGTGGCTGCCCGAGGCAAGCCTTTCATCACTTTGCGTCCTTTCTGGAGCACAAAAGGCAAGCTCAGATGCTCCCTCTTTATTTTCCAGTTGGAGCACAAAGCTTTATGCATCTTCATGTTTCAGTTCAACTAACTTTGTCTGCAAGTGTATGTGTACCTGTTTTCACGTCTCCTAAATTTCCTAAAGATAGTAAGAGGTCCTTCATTTTATCTATACTTTGTCCTCTGCAACTCTGCCCATCATTTTTCACCGGGGACACAGTATATCACCAGCAGACTCTGCTGGGATATACTGCAGGAATTGCTCCCAGGCATGTTGCTGCAGGCTGCCCCTTTCCCCAACCCAAGCCCCTGGCAACCACCAGCAGTGGAAATCCCCCTTTTCCTCATGGCAGGCTGCTTCATTTCCACCTCTCCCCCCGCCCTTCGCTGGATGCCAGTAATGCTCTCCAGCCGAGTGCATTGTGTAACCTGGTTAAGCCCCCGTCCTACTGAGTGCACGTGATCCCTTGTCCTGGCCTCGACCCCCCCGGGAGTCCCCCCCCCACCAATGCACACCCAGGGCTGCCCTTGCGTGGGAGCCTTAAGAAGCAGGGGGGCATGGCTCACGTGGATGCCCGGCCTGGGATTAAAGCTTCTTTGTCTCCCTAATGCTGCCACATCTGGCGCCTCCGCTTGCAGCCCGAGAGGGAATGGGAATCCTCGGGGTTTGCACCTCCTCTCCGGCCACGTGGTCCCCCGGACACGCTGCAGAGCCATGCCACGCCATGCCACAGTCCCGTCCTCGCCCCCCCATCCCCTTCCCCCCGACGCGGTTTCATCAAGCAATCATTTTAAAGCGATGATTGAAACGGATCAAATGCGTGGGTGGTGTTTGCCTCCCAGGGTGGTTCCTCCCACGGGGAAATAAGCCAGCAATAGCGCTGGCAGCCTCAGCAAGGGCGATCGCCAAGAAACTGCGTGCAGCTTCTCTGGCACTCCTGTAAATAGCAGGAACTTGGATGTATCTTCAGCCACAGTCGTGCGATGCACCTTATAGCCAGCACATAACCCTCTCAGTGTTTAAATGCCTCTGCTAAGTGGCCGTGAACCTGCACAGGATCTCCCTAGCACTCCGCATCCCACAGATGCTTCCCTAGCCTTATTGCAAAATAACCAGAGCCTGTGAATCTCCCCTCCTGCTCCAGCTATCAGCAACCGTGGGATGGGAATATTCCCCCTACCTGTACTGGTGCTGATGTTTTCCGTTCCCACAGTTTGTCCCATCAGGTGGTACTGGTTAAGTCGTGAGCCATCTTCGGCCACTACCACAGATGTTGTGGTGCTATTAGTCCACACATAGATCACTTCAGAATTGGGGTAAGCATCTGCCAACAAAGGGGAAAGAAGACAGTAAGGAGTAAAAACCACTGTGTAATATTTTAGTGGATCCTTAAATGATAATGACAGGGAGAGAGAAGAATGGAGGAGTGAGAGTGAATGGAGAAAAACAAATAAAGATTATATAATCATGGTCCCGTATGCCCAGCTCAAAAAATATTAGGTTGAAGCCTTCTAATATAAGAGATGTGTGGGATGGTTTGTGAAAGGCTGGAACAGTGGAGGTATAAATATAATCCATCACAACCACTCAGTTTGGGAAAGAGCAACTCAGACCTATACTCACCTCACTAGTGGTTCCTAAACCCCATCAAGCTGCAAAAGGTATTTTGCTGAAGTTCCCCCTCAAAAGGACTCAGACACCTTGAATGCCAGGACAACAGGGACCTTCTGTGTCTTGTCCTGTCTCCAGGATAAAATTCTAAGTGATGCCATGTGCAAGTGCAGAGTCTGGTGTGTATGCACTAACTGGAATACATAGGTGTGGATGAGGGCACAGGCCTTGCATGTGGATAAAGGAAGCTGGAATGTGTCTGCCTGTGCCTGTGATGCGGAAGAGCAGACACAGGATGCAGGGGTGAGAATGCCTGAAGGAGAGCAGGAATGGGGCAGGGAGCTGCAAGGAGAGCGTAGGTGTTTGTGCATAGCAGAGCAAATGGGTGGTGCTGTGGAAACACCTGCACAACTGCAGATATGTATGTGATTTCTCTTATGTTCATTTAGAAGTCCTAGGAATTAAATGTAGTCGCAGTACTGCCAACTCATTCCTTCCTCTATAATGCTGCTGTAACTTTAATGCCCTAACACCCAGAGTGATGACAGTGTTATAGCGGAACCTCAGTTTTCTTTTACAGACAGTCAATGCTGGGTTTAGTTTTTAAGCCGCCTCTGCAGATGGTCTCAAAAACCCCAGGAGTCGACTCGATATTTAATTATATTTTATTTAAGTAGCACTCACACTTTTTAGAACTCCTCTATCATTGAAAGCTTTCAGGTCACATTCCTGCAACCATGTTACAGTAGGCTAGAGTACATTGTACTAAAATCTCTGGAAAGCAGGCAAGGCTTACTCTCCAAACGGAAGGTGAAAAGCAGGTAGGCTTCAAAGCGGTGTGAAGTCAAATACTAATATCTCACCTTCTGCACTTTTTAACTTGGAAGGTGGGAGTGCAGAATGTTTCTTTCTGGAAAAAACCTGACATCCTAGTTCAGGAGACAACATATGGTGGCTTTCCAGATCAGGACTTGAGAATCAAGGACAGCAGGCTAGGCTGAAGGATATGTACTCGCTCCATCGGACTGCATGTTTTGTTTGCTACAGCAAGTGAGCTGTCTTGGAAAGGTACAGCTCCATGGAGGACTTATAAAAAATTCATAGGCATTGGGTCACAGGCAGTGGGTCAACATGAGCTTCTGAGGCACTGAAAGGTCAAGAAATATGCTAAGGTGATCCCTGGATCTATACAACCAGGAATGTCAAGCAGAAAATGGGAAACGATCCCAGTTCAGGCTAAGAGCACACATGTGTAGCATGATGAACTTCACCTGAATGCTAGACCAGGTAGCAGGGAAGAAAGCAGCACCTTCTTTGCACTGTTATTAAAGTTACTGTGTCATATATGGGAGGCAGGACACTGGGCTAGATACACCTTTGCTCTGACTGTGTATGGCTATTCATCCACATCTGAGAAAACACACAGAAATAATGAGGACAGGGAGGGGGAGAGTTCATAAGAAGGTTACAAGCATCTCCAGGGACTGGAAAACAAGTCGTGATTTGACACTTTACCAGCTCAGCTTATTCAGCTCACTGACAAAAAGCTGAGACGTAGCTCAAGCTCTGAGTATAGATACTTGCATACAGGAATCTGAAACCAGGGTGAATCTCTTGGACTAATTACAAAAGTTGCCTTAAAGATGGTTCCAGGCAGGTTCAGACAGAGAATAGGGCAGAACTTTCTAACTGGGTAATTATACAATGGATAACTTCTGAGAAAAAAAAAAAAAAAAAGAACTACTGTCACTAGGAGGATAATGGTAATTTGAAATCTTTTTTTTTGTCACGTATCTGACAGTTGCTGCTATATCCAGGGCTGTAGCTGGTCCTGGGTTTGGAAGCTGAGGATCTACAAATTTTTCATCCTTTGTTAGCCATGCAGGACTGCCCACATGCCTTTCTTATGCTTGTATTTGTAGCTCTGCAGTAAAATTACTGTAATTACATGTCATGATCTGCTTTGAAAGGCTAAGAAGGAATGTCTTCCCTATTTCAAAATATTTGCATCACAAAAAGAAATGGAACTTCACCTTCCCTTTCGAGCTGAGATACTTCATTATCTCTGAGATGACTACAAGTTCACAACGTGCTGTAAATAATTTCAAAGCCAGATCTGGAGCAGACAAGTGGGAGGGGATGGGTCCATTTTAAAAAATTACACAGAAACCCCTCCTTTTTTAAATGCTTCTCTCGTACACATTGTTCATGTGCTGAGATCCCCAGGGAATATGGGATTTGTTTAGGTAGATTTGGGATTGTCAGAGAATTTGATTTTTACCTATGTTACTTCCTATGCAAAAAAAACCCCCCCAAATAACAGCATTGGATTTTTTTTTTTTTTCTGGGATGATCTAGCTGTATCCCAACTCAGAACTTTCCTGTCTCTGCAACGATCCCAAACACAAGGATAACTGGGTTTGTCCTTGTTTCCTGATGATGACACACATTAATTCATCCTGACTAGATGCTTCCCAATGAGAGTACTGTAACCAAATTCACTCAACTTGCAATCACACAGGAACTTAGGCCTGTAAGGCTTAACAAGCGTTCAGATGCTTTGGTTCTCTGCTCTGCCTGGCCTGAGGGGAGGGGTGTCCAAAAATAATTCAGCTCCTCCGCTGTGAATTGCAGCCTTAACTGGGTGCTAAAACGCATGCACTTGAACAGGGTTGGGGGCTCCTACACGGCAGGAGTCCGGCAGCTCTTCTCGTAAAATATCTGCAATTCAGACAGAGGCCACAAGGTGCCAAAACTCCAGATCTCACAGGTATGCCTAAGCAATACTTCACGAGGCTGTTTTCTTTTGAAACCGTGTCAGGGAAGGGAGCTGCCCATCCCAGGTCAGCTGGTGAGAAGAGAGACCACTCAGGCAGGCAAGAAGAGCACAGCATGAGGCCAGTCCCTGCATGGGAGGAAGACTCTTGGCTGTAGGTCCCTTCTCACAGGATCTGTTGTGAGGCTACAAGACAGAGAGCTGTGTCACTGCTTGGCCAGGAATAGAATATCCATGGGAGAAGGGATGCCCATCTAAAAAAAATTATTGTGCAAGGGCAGGATGGTTATAGCCAGAGTGTTAAGACACAAGAGGATAACAGATGTGTTCCTGTGGAGCCCAACACAAACCACTGCAACCTGCAGTGATTTTACCTGCTCAGGAGAAGTCTGTCACCTTAGGAATAACATGAATTTACTCCAGTCTAGATATATTCTGTTGTGATGGATCACATATATGATTATGATCCTCATCTCTCTTCCATGCAAATATAATAAAAGATGGTGTTTTAAGAAGCTCTATTATAAGATTTTTGACTTTGTACCTCCTTTCCTTACTACATATCACGTTCTGACAGGAAAAAGCCACCCCATGCACTTTGGTGTGGGAGCTGACCATCTCTTTTCTGGTCATCTAGATAAACCTCCAGAGGGATAAGCCTGTGTACTTTTAACAGGTAGCTGTCTTCCTGCTGCAAACCTTGTGCTATCTCTTCACAGAAGCCTGCAACTCCAGTTATCCCAAACTTGACAACCAGAAGCTCCAGCTCTGCAGCTGATGACTCCTGCAGTATAATTAGGCATAGTCATATTGAAAGCTGAAACTCTGGGTGTAGTCTAGAATGATGTTATTCTGCTATTGGGGTAGAAGTACTAATGGAGAGATGGTATTATTCACTGTCATACCAAATTTTGTAAAAACACTCATTCACTTAAGCAAAGCTTCCAGGAGATTGCCTACTAGCCATGCTTGCCAGAGCACTGAAGAACTCCAGGTCTTGTTGTCTAGAGATATGAGAAAGGTTTACCAATAAAAGGAAATATGGAAATATGTAATCTCCTTTACATGACACACAGGGTGGGGATGTCTCCCAAAGGGTGATAGAAAAAGGTAGCAGCAGATCTGGGATAGCAAACTGAGAAAATGATGCTGGTAGTTTTGCAAAAGCAAACTCAACTTCAAAGCCACTGCAAATCCAAGTGAGACTGCTTGGTGTTTATTCTACTTTAAGCAAGTGCATGTGTTCTGGATTTATGAATCCAAATAATTAATCTTGTGTTCTTCACAATCATTTTTTTATCTTGTCAAAGAAAGGAGGAAGCCTCATTAAAGCATCCTTTCTCTTCTAAGCTAACTTCTTTGAAAAATAAAACAAAAGATAGCAGTTGAGATGAACAGCTAAAATTACAAAGTATAATGTTATTAAATGTGAGAAAATGACAACAGACATTTATTTCTCCTGGACAGTTGATAAATGGCTACAGGCTTATCACCTATCAGAATGATGAAAGAAATATCATCTTCTCTTATATATTTATTGATGAGCAGATCTATTTTTCTACATTCTAGCATCCAACATACACCATACAATATAAAAACAGTAAAGATGTGCCTTGCTCTTCTCCCACACTTGTCCTGCTCCTGTATGTCTGGCAAGGAAAGCCTGAAATGGCCTTTATTATGCCAGTGAGCAGTGGGCAGGGGAGAGACCACAACCAGAGAGGAATTACATTAAGAAAAAGTCTAGCAAAGCACAGCAGTTAGTGAGTAAGACCTGGAGGATCCCAGACATTTGCCTTGGCATTGAGGACAGCCCTGTTTTCATTTGCAAATGAAACTGTGTGAGCAGTGCAGAATCCTCCCTTCCATTCCAAAAAGCAACTCGCAAGCAGGGAGTTTTCTCCTGCCACTGCCCCCCCACCACAGGGCAGTGGTGGCAGCTGTGGCTACTGAGAGATACTCTCCTTTTTTGGTTTTCTTTCTCCTCCATATCTGAAAGAAACTCCAGGGAACAAAAAAAGTGGTGGTGGGGAAGAGTGTTTCTTGTCACCTTAAGTCAAATAAATCTACATGTGGATGGATGAACCGAAACTTCGAGTCTATGGGACCCAGATGTATTTCTAGGACTGTTTTTTTTAAGCTGTAACCCCTGAAAAATATCACCACTGATATCTGCCAATAAGTTTTCATTCTTGCACTACAGGGCATAAAATAATTGAGAAACAAAGAATCCCTCTCCAAAACACCCCCTAAACCCTTTGAGAGACCTCACGGGAAGCATAAAGCAGTGCCTGCGTAGTTATGTTAAGACAGCCTGTGCAGCGTGTACGGGTGCCCATCCAGCACGCTTGAGGTACGTTCCACAATTAAACAGACCATCTATCCACAAGCCATGGCTGGAACTTTCCTTTCAGAACTATGCTAGTTGGCTGCTGAATTAACTTAAAGAGATACTGTAGAAAGATGACTTCTGGTTTGTTTTCTATTTTATCCGTTCCAATTGTGCAGTTACATTCTAAGCCTTTATTATCGTGACTTTTAGTACATGCCACAAGGACTGTCAGACTGCCTAATCTTGGGAGTATTCCTAATCCCTGTCAAAGCCTGTTGATTGGGGAAGATGCGCAGAAATTGTCAGCTTTTTTAGAAATTCTAATTACAGTTTGAATACACATACAAATATCTATCTTATCTAACCATTAATGTATTTGACTCACTTAGAGGCTGTTATATAACTCACTAGTGATCCAGATTTACAGCCTCTCAGACTCCTGCAGGCTGCAAAACAGCCCTGCTACTAAGCCATCATGTACCAGCGTGAATTCTAAGAGTCAGGCTGGATTTCTTGTGGTTTGTGCACGAATACTTTGTAGCCCATTACAAAGCATCTGTCAACAGTTGTGCCTATGTGACTCAGGCCAGATCTGAGCTCCATAATTGGAATTTCCCATTAAAATGACTTTATAAGAATGACTTGATGTACAAATGAGATTATTCTATAGGAAGAGCAAATGAAAAAAAAATCTACTAAAAATGCACTTTTAAATATAAAAATAACAAGACATGGTACTAAATATGCATGGTCTAGGTCTTGGGGGAAATAGCTTTTTATAAAAATAACATTTTAATGCAAAATAGCAATTAAAATACTAAGAAAAATGTATTCACATATTAAATGATTAAGAGCCTAAAATAAAGACTTTGCCATAGTGTGATGAATTCTGCTGTTCTTGGGAGAATTTTAGGGTCATGGAAATTACTTTAGGGACCTGAAATCATTAGAATTGAGACTGATCATTTAAACTGGCATGAGTTTACAGCACATGGATAAACAGCATGCATGATTTTAAAAACACCACAGACAAGAAGTGTAATGTGTACGAATACGTGGGACTACAAATTCATGTAACACAGAGTCACAGAATGGCAGGGACTGGTGGATACCTCTGGTGGTCATCTGGTCCCACAGCCTGCTGAAGCAGGGACACCAAAAGCATTTTTTCCAGCACCATGTCCAGTCAGGTTTTTTAATATTGCCACGATCTTCAAATATCTCTAGCCAACTGTCAACCTCTCTAGCCAACCTGTTCCAGTGTTCGGCCACTCCCACAGTAAAAGCATGTTTTCCTCTGTTCAGATGGAATTTGATGTTTTTTAATGCCCACTGGCAGAATAAGGCCCTTATTCTGCCAGTGGGTGCTGCTGAGCAGCGCCCAGCCCCCTCTTCTTAATCTCTCAGTCCCTAACCCCTGCTATTTATATAGATGGATTAGGACCCTCTGAGCCTTCCCTTCTCCGTGCCGAACAGTCCAAGATCTCAGACTCCCCTCATAGTAGAGATGCTCCAGCCTTTCAATGGCCCTTCATTGTGGCCCTGTATCAGACTCTCTCCACTAAGTCTATATTTTTCTTGCATTGGGCAGCTCAGATTGGACATGCACTCAGAATGGCTCCAGATGTGAGTAGAAGTTAAATTCTCAGAATGAAACTTTTTTGGAATGACACAGTATCATTGTCTGTGACAACAGAGGGCATCCAAGGAGGAAATTATTCATGAAAACTGATGAAACTCGTGGGCATATTCATGAAAAATTATAGGACACCACTGGCTGTGAAACAGGCAGTAGAAAGTCCAGTCATACTAAAATGTTTATTTCTGTCCTCCCTGGATTTAAAATAAAAATAATATTTTGTAACATAAGTAGTATTCTGTATGTTTTCCTGATACAGTTTTATTCGATCTTCTTGTCACATTCTGCAGGAAATAGTATAGGATGTGCCAGACAGGTCTCAAGAGACTTCATTACTAAGCAACACTAATATACTCTACTGATCATTGCTAAAAAAATAAAGCCGAAAGTTAGATCAAAATGATGCTGTTTCAGAATATAATTTATAAGTCACCTCAGGAAAAGGTGGGAATAGAAATGTGGCTGGGAAATGAAATGGAAGCACAGACTGTACCCACAAGGCGGTGAAACACACGGAACTGAAGATGTCTGTCAAATTCATTTTGAGACACACAGTTTTGCAAAAGCCATTTTCTTTGGCTTTTCTAAGCAAGAAATCAGGTGGAAGGTCCTGCGTAATTTTAGAAGTTCCAGTTAATGGAAAAAAAATCTAAATATGACCTGACTTTGAGGTCAAAAATATAAAGCAAAGGAAAAAACCCCAAACTGAAAGCAACTGTGATTTTGGAGGTGGGATTCATTATTAGCATAGGCAAGTCTGCTGACTGCTTTAATACAATAAATTGACTGTTTGCAAGTTGGTACACTAAATCACAGTCATATTGATGATGGATGTAACACAAATACTAATGAACAGTGTTGTCCTAGTAATTCAGTCAGGCACAGCACAGGATGCTATTGCAGCATTTAAGAAGAGCCCTGAGCTAGGAGCTGTGCAGAGTAACACAGAATGTCTCCTAAGAATGACAACCAGTGACAGTAGCTCTTTCCTGCCCCATCATGCTCACCCATACCATGGGGGAGCAATAAGAGGGATGCATTTATTTCCCAAGCATTGGGATTGCAACTGGGAGTGACTACTTGCTGTGAAATCTGACACACAAGCATTAAAAACCAGGCAAGGCACACTGAATTGAGCCGTGTGTTTTGGGACTGCAGGTTCTCAAGGCTCCATTCAGAAGAAAAAAAAAAATAAACAGCGAAGAAAATGTTTTTCCATGGTGCAGCCTGGAGTATGCCAAACAGCAAGCAGATGTGTAGGTGTAGACAACTAAGCTCTGCCACTCGTGTTGTGGGATGCCTGCCATGAGCTGACTGAAAGAGGTGTCTAAACAGGGTGTGCTGTTACTCATCCAGTGCTCCAAGGTACCAGCAGCATTAGGTCATCCACCCAGGGTTCCTACTTCCATCTGAGAGCTCTTGTTAGGGAGCGTTATGCCTTCCTTCTTTTTCCTCTTCCCGTTTCTTCCTCTCACTGCGGTCAGTAGTTGTAATACAACCTCTTTCTTTATTTTCAGGTTGAGTAGCAGCAGACTCAGTCTAGAACTAACCTGAGAACTGATTTTACATGAAATTTAATGGTGGCTACACAATTGCATGTCATATGGCACTTGTCAAAATCTGGTGTGCCAGCCTCTGATGCTTTTTTTCCCCCCTTTAATGACTGGTATAAATATTCCCTGTAAGAGGACTAGAGCAACAGAACAGTAGGATGTGCTGGGATGATATTTTAAATGCTAAATATCCTAGGAACGTTTCTGACCTTATGTTGGTCTTTCTAGGCCAGGCATATGGTAATTCCAAACCAGCCAGCCAATTTGAGTGCTGTACTAACATTTAATGAACTTTGAATTTACCATCACAATATTCAGTATATTAACTGCTTCATTAGGAAAAACAGCATGGTTATGAGGATGATGTTAAGACATTTAATTTACTTTTTGCAAGGCAAACAAAAGTATCCTCCAAAGTGTGGCTGCTACCATTACTCACTTTCCATAGCACCTTTGCTTAATCTTGATTGCAGTGGTCCCCTCATTTTGCAAGGTGCCACTTAGCAAAGCTAACACAACCAGCTCTGTAGGAGTGTCACTGGAGTTTCTTTTGAGAAATGCAGAGTGAATTTTAGAAAATATTCCAATTGACCTTTTTGTGGAGGGTGCCTTCACAAACATGGTATTTTTGGCCACATGTAACATCATAGAATGAAACTGTTACCTCACTGTAATCTACAGACATTCTTCTCATCCACTTAAGTGGCATCAGGGACTCAGCTATTGTAGTTAGTGTATTTGCTGAGCTTACCATTCAAAGTACCCTCACTTGTAAATTTGTATGGCCTGAAACCAGCTGAGAGTGATTCGAACTACCCACAGAGCTAAATATATACCTCTGTTTCTGAATCCTATCCCTTAATGAAGACATTTACAAATCTCAGAAGTACTGCTACATTAGTAACACTGTGTGAATGTGTAATCAATAGGTATGTGGAGATAACAGGCTGATATTTTATTATTCAAACACTTTAATACTGCCTTGAAATTGCAATCACAAGGACTTATTCCCTATGCCAAAGGTGCAGTCATCTAAACCTCAGAAGATGGATTATAGACCTCTGTTGTGGGGCACAGTGCAGCCCTGTATTTCAGAGAAGGGGATAAAATCTCCCCAGCCTCAGTGATGGATACAAGGAGCCTCTCTCAGGCGAGCTGTTGCTGACCAGAGGCATTGCCATTCTGCCTGCTCTCTGCTAGAGTACCCAGGCACACATCCTCTCTTTGGGAACTGTCACCCCCTAGCCCCTCTGGAGACCCAGATCCAAAGGTGCTCACAATCTCATTTTCTCTGTGCACAAATAAAACATCTTATTTATAGCCATCAACTGACCTATTTTAGGGGGAGATTAACCTGAGCCTAAAAATATCTACTCCTGTCCCCTAAGATGGTGAGAGCAATCAGCTCAGCTGTATATATTTATCCTACAAAAATAAAAATGTAGGAGGGAGGAATCCCAGGTTTGCTGACATATTTAGCTCTGGGATGTTTTCAGTAAAATGGCTGGCTGCTAGCACAGGCTTGCCATGAGGAGACTTCCAGTGGCAGTGATGGGGAAGGGGGAAAAAACAGAAGGCTTATTAGGCTTTCCTTCTTCCCAGTCCTCTTTGCTTCTCATTTCTTCACGGGGGACAACATGAAACAACTGTTTCCTTTGAAGAAGCTTGCTGCGCTGGGACTGCAGCAGCACTAGATGACAGCTTGGACTAGCTTGGCTCTCTGTGCAGGAGAGTAGGCTAATGTGGAGTCCAGCAATTTAGGTAGAAGACTTCCAGACCCACCAGAGACTGAAGTGTCATAAAGGAGCTGCCAGACTAGAAACTGAAATCCAAGTTTGAGCAGTGTCTTGTAGATTTTTTCCTCCCCCAAAAACTGTAGGCAAGTAATTTTGTCATTAATGTACTGCAGTAGCTCTGGGAAGCTCTAATTGAACCTAGGGACCCATAACGACAGAGGCAATAAAAGCAAGTAATGAACCACTCTGTCTTTGCTCAGAAGAGACTGTAATTGCTCTTTGCTTCCTTTATGCCCACCTGCAAAATGCAGGCAGCAGAGACCTACCAACCTCACACGGGGATCATGAGAATGAGTTCAGAAATGTTTATGAAATGCTTACAAGCCATGGAAACAGCCACCTTAGAAAATAAGAGACATTAAAAACCTGGCTTGTAAAACAGTGGAGCAGTAACTACCCATTTGTCACATTTACAAATAATATCCCATTTACCAGTGGTACAGACCCATGATCCATGGCTGGCAACTGTAAGCCTGGTGCTGCCTTTTGGGGCATTATGAGACCAGCAATGTCTTTGCAGGTTTGCACCCAAAGGCCATTTGAAAGCTTAAGCATATTAAGCAGTCTCTGTGTGTTGTTTTCTATTGCTGACAACTCAAATTGATTCCCTGTAATCAGGCAGTTGTGCAGCCTTTAAATTTAGGCTGTAATCTCCAGAGTGGGAAACATGTGCTGATGTTTGTACCATCAGCAAAGCACCCCGGATCTCCACGTGGCTCCACCACAATCCTGTCTAGACTGCTTTCACGTGAGATAAAAACACCACTGCTGAGTACCTCCGCACCAACTCCTACCCCTGCCTGAACTTTTGTTTCCTTGAGCTCAAAACCACCACCAGTCAAACTCTTCTTCCCCAAAAAATGAGTATGTGAGTCACCTCATGATGAGGAGGCTGCTCCCAGGGCAGATGGAGTGCAGGCTTTCAGTGCTGGCTGCTTAAGGGACTCTTTGCAGCTGCTGCAAAAGCTGCTGCTGGCACCCCCAGGAAGCACTCCTTACCTATCCAAAAAAAGGGGCTTCATTAAGGGTGATCCTACCTGCGTGGAGACTGCTCTGGGCTGGGAGGGACTCAAGCCCTTGGCCACTGCACGTCAGCAGATTTTGCAGCCTCCGCTCAGCGCTGGCTGCAACAGAGATGGGGAAGACAACAGCTTTTGTTCTTTCTGACCTCCCTTTTTCCCTCTGTTATGAAGCTAAGAGGGAAAAACTCACTGGCTTCTAAGCAGTGGGTGACCAGAAGTAGGCAGTGATTGACCCAGAGCTGGGCACTGTTCCACGGGAAAGCCATCACACAGCCAGGGGGCTGGGCTGCTGTGTTAATGTATTTTAGAAATTATCTCAGTGCAGACATACAGTAACCATGTATATACAACAAAATCTTTGAAAAGTTAAATAGTGACAGTGACTGCAAGCGCTTGAAGGATATACCAACAGTTTCTGCAGCCCTTTCTAGGAAGTCCTGGATGTGTGTCACTGTAATGGGTGAAGAAAAACTGACTGATCTGATCATTTCAGGGAGCCCTTTTCCCTTTTGTCAAACTAAAAGGTAGACTTCTATGGCAAACCTACCAGACAAGTGGTAAGTTATGGTCATACTCATTTGCAAGTTCTGATGCAGACTGTTCTGGGGTCCCATAGCAACAGCTGCTGCAGAAACCCACCACATGGTCCAGGCCTAGAACCCTGTGTTTTAATTTCTATGTAGATTCCTGTTAAGAAATCTTCTTAGATCTCTGGAATGCTTGAATACAGTATCTTCTTTTATGCACCACTGCTGATGAACATCCTGCCCTTTGGGTGTTCTTGGCTGCATTGCTCCAACCTGATTGTGGGACTCAATGCAAGGATGAAGGTACTGGCAG
This sequence comes from Coloeus monedula, assembly GCF_965178545.1. NCBI lineage: Eukaryota > Metazoa > Chordata > Aves > Passeriformes > Corvidae > Coloeus > Coloeus monedula. The sequence continues at coordinate 87,222,760 of NC_138783.1, forward strand.
CACTAACTGCCCAAAATGCTGGACTAAAGAAGCTATACTGCTATACATGCATATGTGAAGTGACTACAGGCTATGATGCAACACCTGTGAGAAGGCTTAAGTATCTGTTGTTATAATCCACTGTACCCAATGCAGAAGAAACAGCACAGTTCATACAAGATGCTTGAAGAAATAGTAGAGTCATCTCTATACTGAAGAGCCCTACTGACTGTTTCATTGAGATCCTTTGAAAAATGGGACTTCCAGCAGAAATAGCTAAAATAATCACTAGGAGAGATACAAAAGCTCACCACCAATATAATGCAACACAACTAATCTACAGCAGTGACTGCTTCTTCTGAACAAAGAATGGGTTTGTATTTCTCAGCTAGTAATGCAGAGAAAAATGAACTTCTAAGTTGTTCTGACTGGGGTATAATACACTTACCTACATCTGAGATAGCACTGCAGAAAAATAAGAACTTCCAAAATATGATTCATCTCATCCTTAGGCAGGTATCAAAAGTAATTCTAATGAACCTCACTGCAGAAGTACTTATTTCTTTCAGTGGCCATAGAGGGACTCTAGACAATTAACTGGGCCATATTTTTCTATCTGAAATTGTCACAGATCAGTCTCACCCATTCCCTAGAGCTTTGCTGTCAATACAAGTTTTGATATTTGCCAAATCCCTGTGCTCATTCTGCACTAAAAGATTTAATTTTTTAAACAACATGATCCCACAACAAGTCATCTGTCCATGATTCCAAGGAAAACAGAGGCAAATAACAGCAATACTATTAGGTGGTCTCCACCCCCTCCATTCATTCTAAGGGTTGTACAGAAAATTAGTTCAGGCTAGATGCCTGTGCTTTAATAGCTAGCTATACTTAAGTAGAACTACAGCAATGGTCCAAGACAGTTGTCTACACTGCTTTTTTGATGCTGTCACAAGCATGTCTTTGATTGTGTCTAGAGATCTATCTTCTAAACATCTAAAAATTAGGGGAAAAGTATGCCAACTAAAGAGGTGGTTGGTAGCTGGGGTTCATATAGGGTTGAAGGAGAGAGATGAAAAATACATGAAATGTCTTAAAAGTATTTAGTATTAGTGTTCACCTAACTTCACGTTATTTTAGTCATTCAACATCCACTGCAATGGAGCTGTCTAAGGAAGCAGTGATAAACCGTAGGAAAAGGTAAGAGGAGATATTATCTCAGTGAGCAGAACACCACCAAACCTATCCATCCCGTATTAGCTGACTTCTGCCTTAAACTGCAAAAGCAAAACTTAGTCTTGAACTTGGCTGCTCAGCATTTCACAGAGGACCTCCCTGGCTCTCTCCACGTGTCCTTTCAAAAGGAAGGCACTAACACATTCCAGCAGAGTCAACAAGCTGTGCTGACTGTCTCTGCTCTCAGGAATAGATTCAGGGAGCCTCTTCCATCCGGCTGTAGGGACAAGTAACAGAAAAGCTCTGCCTCTACGTATGAGACTGCAGTTCCAGCTGTCCCTGAGAGCAACCTATGAAAAGCTTTGTAAGAGCTATTTCCACTTTTCAAAGTCTCTTAAAATTAACATTTCTCTTTATTTATTATTCGTTTAATTATATTCATATACAAGACTTTTACACGCAGGTTTTGAGAGGCCAAATACATTCTTTATCACATTTTACTAAACCAGAATTAAAGTCTGTTTAGAAGGACACTGTTTTCAAGTTCTCCCTCCATACTTGCAGTTTTCCTGCAGCTGTTGCAGGTGCTAATGGGGAAAAGTACAAAATCAAGAAAAAACCCTTTAGGAGCATTCACCTCAGTGCCTTCCCTGCATTGTATGGAAATATCAGGGAAATTTTCTTAAAATAACTTTTTTTTTGGAGAAATTTCTCAGTGGCTACAAGTGAATGGATAGTTTGTGAACAGTGAGTGCCTTAATGTTCAGTGTTGCAATAAAATCCTGGGATATTGGTGAAGTTACTGTCTCCTCATTACTCTGACTTCACCATGCTTATTAGAGGAAAATAATTTGAGCATATCTCCTGCTACAGAAATAGCCTGTGCACCTTCCTTCATCAAAAGTCATACTGTGACTTAGTTTGAGGTCTAAAAAGGAAGATGTACATAAGCTATATTAGCTACTATCTCCAGACACTACAGATTGTTTCCTTACCAACAGCTGACAAGCTCACTGGTTGATCAACAGTGATCAACCTTCACCATCTTCGTGGCCGATTTAAAATTAATCAGGAATAAACACAAGACTTCTTTTTCCTGTGCTCATGTGCTTGGGGATCTCATTATTTTCAGAATATTCATTAAACTCTCTACTTACTCTAAAAATAGTATGGGGTGGTTTTTTTGCTGCTGAGTGACTAGTGGGCAGCTGCTTCATGTTATTTATCCATTCCACAATACAAGATCTGGTAACTCCATGTACTCAGGTACTGTGTCTTCAAGAGACAGCTGTCATAAATAGACATGACCTTACAGTATTTGACATTGTCAAAGTGCCAGTTAACAGCAATTAACTAATTCATCCTCAGGGCAACTCCATGAGCTAGGTAACACTGATATAATTAACACAGTAAAATGGGATTTAGGAGTTAAGTCAGTTGCCTGGGCAGAGGCCTTCATGGTCTAGTGGATTAGACATCTGCCTCTCCAACCAAAGAAGTTGAGTCTGATCCTTTTTCTGACATTGATTTTCTGCATGACCTTAGGGAAAGTCAATTAACTTCTCTGTTTCAGCTGCCCTAGAGATGATGCTTACCTACCTGGTGACACATGGGCATTTGGAAACTGTGCTAAATTATACTCTTAATGTATTCTTAGGGACTGTCAGTGGAAGAGGTGAAACATTAAAGCTAGGAAGCTTTAATGTCCTTGCTATTTTATCTAATTCTTCCTCCTCACACCAGAAATAGGCTGGGGGTAAGATAGAATTTCTTGGTTTAAGTGCTTGCTCCTAGTGAAACTGCTTCTGGCATCAGGAATTTTCATCACATCCTGTTTGACCAACAGAGTTATTTAAGAGTACAGATCAGCACTAGAATTGCAATGGAAAGCTATTTTAAATTTGGCCATTGAATAGAACAGCACCCTTCCCATGCTACCATGAGGTAATGAACAGACTGTCACAGCCACCCTCATCAAGCACCCTGGATTCAAAGGGAGCAGAGCCTGCTGCAGAGACCCTCGAGCCGTGCTTACGCATCATCCCCAGTTCCCTCTAAACAAGACTTCTGCAGGATAATTCCTACAGGCATCCTGACCCCTAGCAGGGATGCAATCCCACAGGAAAAGTACCTGCATACATGTACCTCCTGGAGAAGACCCACCTGATCTTGCCATCTTGGAGTAGTGGGGAGCAGTACTTAAGAGAAGGACAACTAAAACCTGCTTTGTTCAGTTCATTAGGAGCTGTCCCCGAACTTCTGTCCTTTTCATGATGTGCCATAGAGTATTAAAAAATACCACCTCTGTAGTGGGCATTTGAACTGCCCAGCAGGTATCTAGGCTGCTGGCATGCACAGGTAACTTTATATCACATTTTGTGTATTTGACTGGGCTTTTAATTATTTCTACAAAATATTCTGTTGCTACATATAATGCTTCCTAGCCCATAAAATCTCCCACAATTCTAATGTAGCAAGAAGCCTGTCAAATGGAACACAAGAATTCAACATTTACCTTTATTTCTGTGAGTAAGATTAATTCTTCTTCTCTTTAATAATGAAGGAAACATCAAGCACTTTTTGCCTCTTGCTTGCTGAATTATAGCAAACATAGTGAACACTCATGCAGCCAGAAAATTAATAACCTGCTCCTGCCTCTGCTGCAACACTGATCACTTCTCAGCATCCTTTCTGCTGCATCTTTTCTGCCGTGAGCCAGCTCTTTCGTTTCACTGCCCTGCTCTCTTCACCCTCAGACTGGTTAGCACCAGTTTCTTCTCCACCCTCCCAGCTCCACTCATAATGTGTTTAACATTTACTTTGATGCTATTCCTTGAGGCTTTTCAAAAAAAACCTTTTTGAAAGAAGACCATTAAAAATGAAACCCTTTGGGGAAAGACAGTGAGGAAAGCTAAAGCAGAAAGGGTATGTGCTTATGCATCATATTCCCCTGTAGGCTTTGTCTTGCTGCAAGCCTGGAGATGACTCAATGCAAACCCCTACTGCTGTAAATAGGGAATAAATATTGACCCCTCGTAAAATACACCTGGACTATTTCAATAAACCCTGATTTACTGGCTGCTACTTGTACAAACATATGCATATTAAATCCCAGTAAATTACTAGGGAGTTGTAAGATCAGTAATACAGATATTCCCAAGGCTGAAAGATTGTCTATAGCTTGTCCCTATTACTTTTTGCAGAGGCCGATGGTGTGGCTAGCATGGACCAAATGGTTCCATGTCTACACAGTGTGAAAGAACTTAAAGGTGACTTGTAATACCTTATAAAAGTATTCTCAGATTTTATTCTGAGAATGGCAAGGAGCATAAACTAAAACTCTATTCACCCCTCACAGGCCTAAAATATAAGCCCTTAGTGCTGGCTTTGAGACAGATTAAACTTACCTGTGTGATAAGAGGTGATTAACATGTAACACATTTGGCACTAGCAGGACATGTAATTATATTCAGACAGATTACTGGGCACTCCTTCTAAGCATTTGTAGCTTGTAATGTTATCTCATGCACTCACATGTTTGATTGGGATGCTTTTTTTTTTTTTTGTCTTACTAGGTGGAGAGTTAGAACCTGTACCTTACTGCATCTAATCTACTAATACATGGAAACATCCATTTAACTTTAAGGTTGAGCTTCAGATCTCTGCTGCATCAGGCTCTTCATTTAAATATGTATCTTTTAGTATTACATTACATATTTTGCAAGATTTCATAAAACTATGGAAGAGTTTTGTAGTCTAGACTAGAGATCAACAGATGTAACTTACGTAAAGGATATGTAATTCCAGGAAGGATAACTTCTTTTTCTTTTTCTTTTTTCTTTGTCTTATTAATTCTTTCCATATATATGAATATATATCAGTATATTAATTATTTAATCTTTATTTAATTATATATATATATAATTATATATTAGTATATATTAATTCTTTCCCTGTATATAAACAATTACAGTTTTCTGTGAGATGTTTTTCCATTTTCAAGTTTGGAATTAAATGGGTGATTTGCATACACATTTCTTTAAGTGGAGTGTAAAGGTGTACGGACGTTCAGATTTATACTGGCTTTGCTGTAAATTAATGCTGCTGAAGTCAATGAACACACTTGAACCTGCAGTGATCTTGTAAAATACTGGTGGCTATTTGGATGAAGCAGAATCTATCTGGATTGGAAGAGGGAAAGGAAATCAGTTCATCATAAGTTTGGTAATGTGGTAATAGTTACTGTAAACAGTGTTTTTACTTCTTAGTACGATCACTAGAAGACAATGTATAGTCAATATTAAATCAGGGCAGATACAGACGATAAAGGCAAATCTTAATCTTGCTAGGATTAGTGACTCTAAATTGATACAGCTGAAAAACATTGCAAAATGCTGAAGTTAGGTGACTTCAGGGGCTAGCAAAATGCCTTGCCTGGTAATTACCAAAAGTCTTCAGAGACAATGATTGCACCTGGAAACTCTGATTTGATTACCAAAGAAAAGAAAATCTACTGTAGTAGCCTAATTTGTAGTTTAATTAAGAGCTTTGTTTTTAAATATAACCATCTGATTCCCTGGGGTTATTTTTAAAGTAAGCTTCTGGCAAGGCAGCAGTGTGGTGGATTAGAGGCTTGGAATTGAGGCAAAATCATCGTTCAGCATACAGTTTAGAATGATGTGTGCATATATACAAATACATGTGTATGAAATATCATGTAACAGGATACAGGACTGGATTTATTAAAGCCAAATGGAAAGATATTTACTCTTTTAATATTCTAGATCTCTTTTAATATATGTGATGCAGATATTGCACTGCAGTCTGATTCATGTAAATACCATAATAATTGCACATCAATCTGATCAGTCCACTGAAAGCTCTGTTTTACTACGAATGTAAAACCAAGTTATCAATTTAGCTGTCTGCATCTAGAACTCCATCTAACAGTGGCTGTTATGCTTGATGTGGATATATAAGACATATCACCCATCAACTCACCATTTATCATGGAGTATGCAGGCATGAGTTGAAAAGCAGTAAGTCCAGATAAAGCAGTTATGGAAAAGGAGCAGCAGGGTAGAAGCAAGGGGGGCAGAATGGGTGAATGCTAAAGAACCGTGTGAAAAAGGGAGGGCTGGGGAGGAGGGTGAAAGATCTGTACAAGATATGTCTGAACATAAGAAGCCAGAAAACAGTATTTTTCTAGTTCTTATTCCAGAAGAGAACTTACAGCTTCCAAATTTTAATGGGCAAGCATGTGCATCCATGGGGAAATCTTCAAGCTGCATGGGACATTCAGCAGAGATGGTCAATCTGTGGGGGAGTAAAAAGAAAACACATCATTTTTTTTCCCCTGCGCTTTCCCTTTAGGGCCCTCACTGCAATACATGAATGCTGACACAAACACACTTTTCCTGACGGCTCCTTGCTCCTGTTGAAATCACAGCACCCCCTGTTAAACTGAATGTGAGATAAGCCAGGTGGACCACTCTGTGTGCATGCCTGAGGCCTTATCTAGTAACCCTGAGACACATGAAATGATTTTATTTATGTAGGCTGTCCTCATAAGGTCATTCTTTCTTATTAGTACATGAAGAAACTCTTGTGATGGAGCTTCTGCCATGTACCTTATACTTACCTGCTCTCTGTACATACTACAACTGGGCTAGGAATTTGACTCCTGGGTATATCACTGTTACAGACATAAAGAATCATTGACTTTATATGTAGATGTAACTATTTAAATCCATAAAATAGATATTTATAAATAAAAGTATATATATATTTATAAAGTATAATATAACTAATTATAGCTATATATAAAGTTATATATAATCAAGGACATATATGCACCACTTTATATAGCACTACAGTTAACTTCTGTGGAAATCACATGGTATTGGGATAGTCCATTTCAATTCAACAGTCTGTTAATTACCTGGGCATCTTGTCAGGCAAAAACAACAGGGTCATCTTCCCCAGCATACTGCCTAGGGAAGCAATTCTATCCTGGACTCCCCAGCCAATATGTGGAAATACTTCATCTAGACTGGACATAGGGTAGGGAAGGAAAAGCCCATAGGCAAATATAGATGTGTCCCATGGATGTTCTGCATGATTGACAGATCAAGCTGAAGACCAAGAAAAGTCTGAGGTAAATTTCTGAGCAGTGCAATATCAGTTATATTGATATCAAATATCTCAAGAGAGCCAAAACTTGCTTCTAGCACAAGGAGAATCTGTTTTGTTTATGCCATTTTGGTATTTGCATAATACAGATAGTTTGCTTAGGATATTGAGGATGAAAATCTCATCTTACAGTATGAATATCTTTATGGCTTTCTCATTTTATGCTGTTATTCCACCTCAGAGGCAACCGACCAGAGACATCCAAAGCTTTATAGACTGCCTGGTGCTGGGGTGGCACAGGGCTCTGCTGGAGGGCAGCCCGGTTCCTAACCAAACTGTTGCTTGGGGAGTGAAAATCTCCAAAGAAATTCACAACACCCTACTACCAGCATGCAAAAGTACACTTTCCTATCACTACAGCAACATGGAGCCATATATACTAGCTATATACAGTCACCACTTCCCATCAGCAACCCAGAATGCCCCAAGAACTTCTATCCAAAGGGATCGTAAGGGGTAACAATCTGTCTCTGTACAGATGGCACAGTGTTCAGCCAGTCCAGTTCAATACAACACAGTGATGCTTTGCCAGGGCACTACAGCTACACAGACAAACTGGGGGAAATGCCTCCATTCTGCTAACTGGAGCTGCACCAGTGGCTGAAAATAGCAAAATAAGCAGAGAAAATGCGATAGTATCATTGGCTGGATATCATATTCTGAGGATGAGATGGGAAACAGGAAGAGAAAAAGGCAAACTGCACACAGTGATAGAAAATATAAAGATAATATGCCATAGAAATAAAAAAGAAATCCAATTCAGAACAGAGATAATTTACCATTTGGTAAGAACAGACAGGAGGCTGCAATATAGAAAAGAAATTGCTGAGGCCTGAGATACCTGCACTTAAAGCAAACTGTTCTTGAACTTTATTTTTGTAAAAGCTATTTTAAGATCACTCAGATATGGAGTTGTCTGCAGTGGAGACTGCCCCTGGGCATCAAGGCCAGCAAAGCCAAAGTTACCAAGGGTGGTGTGTAGATGAATTTAACAAGCTGGTTCCAGTAGTATTCTGCACAGAACTTCCACCCTTTTCATAAAAATCACTCTAGTGGGAACTTGAAAGCAAGGCTGCCATCCCTCCAATGCATCATTATATTTTTCATGTTAAGCACTGCAAATTTAATTTTCTTAATAAATTCAGAAACCTTGCTCCAAGAGCCCATAAGAAAGCGGCGTTTTGCTGCAGTCCATCTCCTGTCTCTTTGTCTACCAACAGTTTAAGCATGTCATTTCAGAGCCTGACAACATTTTAATATACACACTTGTCATCTGCAAACATCGAAGGAGGGGATGCCTGTATCCATCTTACAAAGACAACAGGTGTAGAATCAGGAAGTGAAGGAATATTCAATGCAGAATTATGCATAAGACCTTCTGTTTCATCTTGCTGTCTTATGAATTGTATCCTGCTGCCTGCATCTCTGGAAATAACCCTTGTGTGTAATGAGGAAGGTCGCAGACATTCATCAACTATAAATGTGGAAGAGAAGTAAAGATGAGTTGCACAGAGACTGCGACCTAGTGGAATTTAATTAAGTCCCTCTAGAAATTATTTTTGCTTGTCTTAAATAAAAGGGTAGCAGATAAGGCTGGAGGGCATCTTGCTGCCACTACCTGACTCAGAAGCCACAAAGACTATTGTGGTGCCAGGGCTACTCCTCTGTCCCCTCTGAATTCCTCCTCCAGCAAAAGGCAGAATATCCATTAAAAGGGTGATGCCTGCTGCAGTCTTCTGGGTCTAGCCTGGGGAGAGGGACAATCAAGTTTAGGAGCTGTTAATGTGCTTGGGGACAGCCTTTCCTTTCATTATCACGAATTCTTTGGATAAAAAAGTTCCTTTTGCTCTCTACCAATGATACCTGCATGCTTCTTTCCTTTTCCCGTGCCTCTATCCTAAGACCACTCCTAGTCTGGCCATCTTGAACAAATTAACTAGCTCTACTTATTTGTTACGTGCTATTAAGAACTACATAGTTGAGTCTCTTAGATGATTTCAAAGTGCTCAGTGAACACTCTCCTAGAAACCTCTTACAAAAGTGTGCATTACCCAAGGTTTTTGAAGTGTCTTGTAATGGCCAATGTGGCAAAAACTTGACAGAAAACTCATAAGAAAACTTGACTGTGGGTTCTGATTCACAGCACAAATGTCTCCACCCTGAATTTCTGTAGGTGCTCTGTGCCCAACAGGAATTGGTTTTCATAACTATGTGAGGACCTGAAAAACAAAGCCACTCAACTGACTCCTGGTTCAAAGAGACTGGATTTTCTACTGCATACAGAAACAAAAGTAGCACAGCATACACACTGAGGGTGGAAGCATGGGTCGCTGCATACAGATTTGCTCTGAGATGCAGAGTACAAACTATATATTCAGATTGTAGCTCCAGGAGTCACAAGGAAATTGGTATCTGGGTCTACTCCTTCAAATATCACCTGCAGTGATATTTGCACACTTTGACTTCTACCATTGTGATAAAGCTTAGGTACCCTTTGTAAACTCTAGTTTATGTCGCTGATAATTACACAGTCCTTGGTCACAGCCAGCATGGCTTCATGGCTTCACGCTTATCAAAGCTGATTTCCTTTTATGACAAGGTAACCCACCCAGTTGATCAAGGGAAGCCAGCTGATGTAATCTTTTTGGATTTCAGTAGAACTTTTGCTACTGTCTCTCACAGTATCCTTCTGGACAGAATGTCCAGCACACAGCCGGATAAACACACCATGGGATGGGTGAGCAACTGGCTCACGGGTCAGGCAGAAAGGGTTACAGTGAATGGGGTGACATGAGACTGGTGACCTGTCACTAGTGGGGTTCTGCAGGGCTCTACCTTAGGTCCTGTGCTCTTCAACATCTTCATAAAGGGCTTGGATGCAGGACTGGAAGGGATGCTGAGCAGGTTCACAGACAATACAAAACTGGGAGCGGCTGTTGCCTCCCTCAAAGACAGGGAGGCCCTGCAGAGAGACTTCAACAAATCAGAGGGCTGAGCAATCACCTACAGTATGAAGTTCAACAAGGGAAAGTGCCAGATTCTGCACCTGGGATGGGGCAGAATGTATGGACAGCCTGAGGAATGAGATGCTGGAAAGCAGCACCATGCAAAGGGACCTGGAGGTCCTGATCAAGTTGAACATGAGCCATCAGTGTGCCCTGGCAGCCAGGAGGGCCAACTATGTCCTGGGGAGCATCAGGCACAGCATCACCAACCAGGCAAGGGAGGGGACTATCCCGCTCTGCTCTGCACTGGGGTGGCCTCACCTTGAATATTGTGTGTAGTTTTGAGTGCTGCAATGTAAGAAAGATATTAAAATATTAGAGAACATCCAAAGGAGGGCAACAAAGATGGTGAAGGGCCTTGAGTGGCTGAGGGGAGACCTCATTGCAGCCTACAACTTCCTTGTGAGGGGAAGAGGAGGAGCAGGCATTGATCTCTTCACTGTGGTGACCAGTGACAGGACCCAAGGGATTGGCCTGAAGCTGTGTCCGGGGAGGTTCAGGTTGGATGTTAGAAAAAGGTTCTTCCCCCAGAGGGTGGTTGGGCACTGGAACAGCTCCTCAGGGAAGTGGTCACAGCACCAGCCTGACAGAGCTCAAGAAGCGTTTGGACACATGGTGTGATTCTTGGGGATGGTCCCATGCAGGGACTTGGAGTTGGACTTGATGATCCTTGTGGGTCCGTTTCAACCTAGCATATTCTGTAATTACAACAAAATTACTCCCAGTTTGCATTTATTTAAAGAAAAGAAAGGAGGCCTGGGCACGCATACTTGAAAGGGCCTTTGCCTAATCCTTTTAATATGGTAACTCCAGAATGATCTTGCTGTGCCTAGTGCAGCACAGTTATCTGAGCTAGAGACAGTCCCCAAACCAGGATTCTTCTGTCACAGCACACACACTGCTCAAAAGGCAGTTCTTCCCAACAGAAGCATTTAAAAGCTTCCCTCCTCCACCATCATTCTGTCTTAATAAAAGCCCTATGGGATTAGTTTCACTCAAAAAGAGTCTATGACAAGATTATAAGCAGCTGTTAAAGGTCCTTTGCAATAGGAGGATGAAACTCTGATTTTATTGAAAATAATGATAAAATTCTCCCTCACTTGAATGGGGCCACTATTCACCCAAAAAATGTAACAAACCCTGATTATAGTTACCAATTTATTAATGACAGAATTTTGTTTTCATAATGCTCCAAACACACTGCTATCCAAGTGTTAATCAACCAACAAAATGCTATTGTGTACCTTAGCTATCTGAAAAAAAAATGTTAGGTCTACAAATTATTTAATCTGTCACCTATAATTGTACATGAAAGCTTTATCAGAGCTTCATTATGTATAGCCTTTACTTTAAGAACATAAAGTGTTACTGACATTCTGTTTCAAGACACATAAAGCAAATATCCATCGAAGAAAAGCACAATTCAAGCAGCAAGACTTGTTCAGTTCAGAAAGTCACCTTCAACCATTTCCACTGGGGAATTAAGCATGACAATGCTCTCAAGAGATGGTTCCTTTATAGCAAGCAGGAAAAGAAGGAGGTGTTAAAGTCAAGATGTGGCAAGGAAATAAATTCAGATATTAGGGAGGCAGACATTTGCAGTAAGTGTGCTTCACGGTGAGGTGAGAAACCCTCAGCAGAAGTCCCCGAGACCAAAGACACCCTGTTCTGCAAGACCCTGTTTTAGGGCACTGCAGAGACCCCCCCAGCTGTTCCCGTGATCGCCTCAATGCAAGGAGCATCCGCTCCTACTTGTGGGAAAAGAGGGGGGACTGAGCATCTTTCTCCTACCCTGTAAGTGCAGAAAACACTTTCTGACGTATTATCTGCAGCTGCCAGGCAGGAGGTGAGGGCAGTCACCTGCCCGAGGAGCCCACAGACAGCTGCAAAACTTGCTTTTACTTATCAGCTACTAACTTTAATATCAAAACAAATTAAAACAGAGAGCTCTAGAATGAGAGGGGAGCAGAAAGGCAGAGTCACCAGTAGCTTTTGGGAGAACTTAATTCAAGATAAATGCTGAATAATAAGAGTTACAAGTGAAAGGGACACAGGGAAACTTTTGTTGGCGCTAAGGTGTTGTGGCCAGAGAGATAAAAAGCTTTTCTGCCTATTTGCTCTAATCCCCAAACCAGCTCCACCTTCTTAGTTATTTATTTCTGTGCACTACCCTTACCCCTGCTTAAAGGGAGCATTTAAATACTGTGCTTTGACCCCACTTGTGCTGGCAACCAATACCTCCTGTGGGGCTTAGGTGAGCCCAAGTGCCCTTCCCAGCATGAGACCAGCCATTTTCCTTAATAAAAGGCAAAATATTTGCTTGAAACTCATCTTAAACTTACCTCAACCTATCTCTCCAACATGCCAAAAAAGAGTAAAGTGGATCCAGCCTTTAGCCAGGCTATATCCCACTCCAGTGGGCTTGCTGACTCCCTGAGAAGGTCAGGGTTGGGCCAGATCCTTTTCAGGAGCCAAGTCCAGGAGAAGCTTCCCTGGGTATCTGCTCCAGCATGACCTCAGCAGAACAATTTGAGGCCTCGTGGCACCTCCAGTATGCACGCTGACACACATGGGGTCAGGAGAACTACAGAATTGATGGTTTGGGTTGTTTTTTTCAAACTGCGAACACATGGTTAGCTTTGTGAAATTACTCATTTGACCTTGACTGATGACACAACTATTCAGCTGTTCTCCCACTGTGATGTCTTGGGAACACTTCAATAACCAAACTTTTACTTCTTTCAAAGGGCTTTAAACCAAGACTTGTTTCAGGCCCCAGCACAGTAAGTGTATAGTCCAGGGAACTGATGTCTCCCTGTGTCCCTTAAGTAAATATAACGTGTCAATATAAGCATATATAATATATTGCATATATATATATATGCATATAGAAGCATATGTATACACACACAGAGACAGACATATATATATATATGAAGACCTTTCTTGGTTCTGAAGCACTTGCTATACAGTGCTTACAAACCCTATTGGTGGTAGTGGGTTACAGAACACCATAGAGAAGTATTAGAATGGGGACAGATGTTCACTCATGGTAACACAATGGCTGTAAGAGTCACCCTGATACCTGCCCCTGGCTGGGTGATTGTCTGCAGCCTGGCTCGGGGAGAGAGAAGTAATTATTCTTAGTAACTCAAACACTTCTTTGCTCATGAATTTCCATCACTCTGTTGAAAAAAGGCCAAAATACAGATTCAGGGCCTTGATCTGCATGTTCACATGGGATGTGAAGACAGTTCACCACTGCTTCCTACTTACAAACACTCATTTCTTTGAAATACGCCATATAAAGTGAACAGAGAACAGAAAGTAAAGCTAAGACTAGTGAGGTGGTCTGCAGAAATTTCTGTCTTAGCCCATTTTTCCTTCATAACCACTCTGCCAAGAACACTACCATGTCCCGACTTTCCTGTGACGCTGAGATGTGCTATCTTTATTGGACACTGAAATGTCCTTTAAAATGCTACAGGGAAGGGCCTATGGAAGACTAAGAGCTCCAGTTGTTGATGCTTCTAGGAGCTGTGAATACATAATTTAGATGCATGGCGTACTTGACAGCAAAACTCTCATTTTAAGCAAACAAAATCCTCAGCATAGCTTCTGCTGAAGTGTGAAACAAGACTTTATTCGCCTAGATTAACTGTGCTGAACTAAGTTTTTGTGAGATGATCTGAGGTGGACAGAATTGATCTCAAAAGCTGTGCCACTACTGGAATGACCTCCCTGCATGTGGAGTACCTTGACATACCCAATGCATACTCTTAGACAGGGGCAGGGGAGGTGTTCCGCCTCCAGACACAGGAAAACCAGAAAAAGGCAGTGAAATAACCAATGGGACACACAAATTATATGATACAGATTTGGGAGGTTACAGAAAGAATCGCAAAGCAGACGTTTATAGTAGAGGTAATGCCTTTCATTCTACAGTACTTATTTTAAGTGCATAAAACCAATGGATGAAGCAGTGAGTTTATGCTTATCCAACCTTGCCATGAAAGTTATCTAATGAAGTCTATAAGCAAGATAGAACTTGCTGGAAAAAGCTCCGTTTTTTTATCAGACTAACTGGTGCAGTAAAAAACCCAACCTTTTTGACAGACAATTCATTCTTTAGGTTCTCTTCCTATAAGGTTTACTTTCCTAAAGAAACTTTAGATTAAAATGGCTATGCAGATCTGAATGCTCTAGCACAGTATCACACCCATCTACTGGACAGTTTCACTTAAAAAACTCTCCAAGCTTTCTCTTCCTTATGGTCCCTTATCCATGATGAATTCTCTTTTGGCACCCCATAAGGAAGGCTTCCAAACTCCTCCTCTGCAGAAGCTTCCTTTTTTAGTGAATTCTAGAATTAAAACCTGAAAATCTAACTAGCTCCAGCAATGCTGAGAAGCTGATGCAGTTGTTGATGCAGGTAAAATGAGAAAAAACATCTCAACCAGCCCACACTTCATTTTGCCATGCCACACATTCCCTGAGTCTGCACGTGCTAGACATTTTGACTATAATCTCCTTATCCACGTAGCTTTTTGATAGCATGTTCAACGAGGAGCTAACTGCAGTAAGTACAGTCATTCTTGAAGTGCTGTGTAAGACTGAACTATGAGCTTCTTTTTGGCTCTCAAGAGAGGTCAGTCCCAGTTACCAGCAGAACCAGCCAGCAACAGCAATACCTGGTGCCAGTCAACTGCACATCCGATCTTTGCTTTCAATGGAAGAAAACCCAAGTACAGGAGAAAGAGGGAGCACAGGAAGCACCCTAAATGATGAAGGCTAAGGACTGTGATGGACACAGTGCAGTCATCCTCCAATTTTGATATCACCTGCCAGGCAATTTGATCAGTGCAGATTTTCTGATTGGCCAAAAGGACTTTTGTTTTTCCATTTCTGCCTATCAGTATGGGATGTGTTCCTCTGTGGATGAAGGCTACCTCACTGCACAGACATCCTCTTGCTTTCTCCCAGTTCACACACCCTTTATATTTATCTGGACAGGCACAAACTACATGAAGTGTTTTCTACTGAGAAAAATTAGCTGGATTTAGAAAGTAAGGGAGGGGAGGGATGAAGAGGAGAAGCAGACACCAGATGGGCAGTACCAGCCCATTTGGGCTCTCTCACATCTAGACTGGGATGCACAGACATGGCAGGGTAGGTAGGAAGTTTTATGATCTGGCAACCCGAAATACAGACCTGAAATCTTTGGTTATTTTCCACAGTTCAGACCCAGAGCTCAAAAACACCACAGTTTCCTTTCAACCACTTGCATTTAACCCCAGCCTCCTCTTAGCCGTCTCAGATCCACCCCCAAGGTCACTTCTCATCATAATCTCCTGCCTTTTGTGTAACATTAAGGCTCCCTACACTTCTGCAAAAGAGGGAAGCAGCAAGTGATTGGGATGAGAGGGTCCTTCACGGGGAAACGAGCACATCCCTATGCCTATGTACCTTATCTGTACCTGAAGAAGGTTGTTTAGCCATCCAAGCAGGATATTATTATCTGGGCAGTTTTGCCTTGCTTCTGAAATGCTACATGCTCCTGATCAATACAGCC
This sequence comes from Coloeus monedula, assembly GCF_965178545.1. Lineage (NCBI taxonomy): Eukaryota > Metazoa > Chordata > Aves > Passeriformes > Corvidae > Coloeus > Coloeus monedula. The sequence goes on from NC_138783.1 coordinate 87,238,684, forward strand.
ATGAAGGGCAAGGCAAAGGGTCAGACTTTGGGTGTTTACTGCTCCAGAAAAAGAGCCCTATGATTCCTGAGCTGTTTAACACCATAAATAGCCATAGAACAGGCCTCAATTTACCATCTGTTTGCTACTTATACCACCACCAGTGCTAGCATCTGCTACAGCATAATCACCTGTTTGTTACAGTTCAACCTCAGAGGAAAGGTTCAATCTCCTAGTGACATTTGTTTCTTGAGCTCCTCCTAAGGTGCATTATATTCCCTCTTACACCCACCTCGACAAAAGCAGAGAACTGAACCCAATTTATGTGTGTTCAGATGTGCTATGCTTGCACAACCTGGGGCTTTCTGTTACACAGAGAGAAAACTGTGCAAATCCTCCACAAAATAGTTACAGGACCAGCTGCTGGCCAGAACATCCCATAGCTTTAGGTTGCTGGCACACTATCCATTTCCAGGCTACATGAGTCTGGAGGTGGGAAACACCAAAGGAAATAACTAAGTAAGATGGGACTCCTGTGATAAAACAAAGATATCAGTTATGCTGTACTCCTTTGTCTGCTACTGTGAAAAAAAACCAACAAAGGCCCCCTAAAATGTGAGTGGAGAGAAATAATTTTTCACTTCACTATTAAACTAGACATCTGAAATAACGTAGACTTCTAACTCTAAGAAATTCTCTCTCCCACATTGGGAGCAAATCTGAGCCAAGAGGCTTGGCTGCAGTCACCAACACTACAGATGAACAGAATTAGGTGAATCTCACCCACCCTGCCTGGTGCATTACACCACAGTGTATTTTAGACTACTCAGTGGCAGTTAGATGTTTCAGCACAAATATAATGTACTTCAGAGGATGGTATTTCTGATTAGGCAGATGACAATTTTAATTTCTGTCTAAGTGAAATGACCAGGGAGTCCACTCTAATGTTATCCTCCCCTGATAATAAAAAAAGACAGCAGAACCATAACAATTCTTTAGCATCTACCAGGTACTTTCAAAGCCCCCAGATTCAGAAACAGATTGGGCAAGGACAGAGTCACCAAAGCAGCTGTGCTTTCCCTGGGTGCTTGGGGGGCACCTGTCAGAGCACTGCCTCCCTCTAGGTTCTGTTCAGTCACCACATCCAGGCATACCAACCCTGCTGGTTCATGCCTCTAGAGCATGAACACAAAGGGAAACACAAAGGACTCTGTCAGAAAATGTGCCAGCTAACCCCAAAAGGAAGTTGGGTCTGCCTCTGAGCTCAGAACAGACCTGGAACTAAAGCTGGACCTTTTGTAGCTCCTCAAAGTCCAAGCAAGCATCCCCCTCATCCAAGGACAGGCTGGTTCTGGTTTGGGTTTCACCTTTTAATCAATTTTGCCCTTGCTGTGAGAGTTCCCATCTCTGTGATGGAGATCTCTGCGGGGCTCTGCCCACTTTTATTACCAGCAGAATAGGCCATTGTCACACACTCTACATAGGGACTATATTTGGACAGGTCATAATTGCCTGTTTTGAATGTATTACACCACAGTCTCCTCTGATGCCTTTCTCTCCCCGTGGGTAATTCCTGCCCTGGATTTTTCAAAACAACAAATCCTGGTTCCTTGAAGGACAACTTTTGAGAAACGGGGCAATGTGCAACAAAAACAGGGTGATGGTAACCAAGAAACTTCGTGTCTAAACAAGAATCCTACTGCTATCCTCTGAGAAGGGCCCTTCACTTCATATATCCCAGTGTTTACTTGCTCTATCAAAATCTGAATTGATGAAAAGCAGCTGAGAGTCCTTGCCACCATGGCAGTTTTTCATCACTCTGCAAGACTCAGCCCAATGTAAAGAAATAAATTTTTTTTTTTCTTCCAGCTTCAGGCAGTTTGAAGCTTGAATACAAAAGAAAATGCAGCAAATCTAACACAGGGAAAAGAAATGCATATTTGTATGTCTTCATAGCTTCTAATTAGTTTTGTAAGATTTTTACAATGCCTAAAAAGCACTGACAGATCCCTTTCTGTAAATATAAATGGATGTATAAACAAAATCTTTCCTGTGAAATAAGAAATAAAGCATTCAAATTGAACAAAAATTCTCCCATTTAGGCATCTGGCTGATGGAAAACTAAGGATTCATTTTAAATCATAGACTTGCAGGTCACTTGTTGCTCAGGGGCACACTAGCAAACCTACATCTGGCAAAGTCAGAGCTTGAGAACCCACACATTTCTCATAGAATAATTTTCCCTTAAAAACCAAACAAAAAACCAAACAAACAAAACCTGGCTTTCCCATTAGAAGTCTTGAAAGCAGCACCATATCTTCTAGTCAACTGGTTTTATGATCAATAGCTCTACAGCATAAAATATTTCAGTTGCTAATCCAAGTCCTTCATAGAAGAGCAGACTTTGTGCTAACAAGCACCCAGGACGTGTTCACTTGCACATACAATTTTAACACTGAGTGCTAATGTAAGAATCAATATTTTCAGCCTAGGTAAGCCTGTGTGTGTGCACTACAGCAGAGCAAGCAGCGTGATTATGCTGCCATCAAGTGGACACACATCGCTGAATTGTAAATATCTTTCTGGAGCTGTAAAGATAACAGTATCTCAGGGCTGTACTAAAAATTTTGGAGTTTTTTAACACCATGATGAAAAATGTCTGCATTCTCCAGCTGGTAAATTATTCATATGCAAATAATATATATTTTACTGTAAACTCTCCCAGGTTCTCTGGCAACCTTCAGTCATCATAATAATATGGGAAAAATCTGTTTGTGCACTCCTCAGATATATGACTATGCCTTTTTTAAAATCCCAGATTATATCAGATGCGTGGAAGCCCCAGTGGTAAAAAAAGGAGGTTGGTGTCCTTTCAAATTAACAGTGAGAATGGGGCTCTAAGGAGTGCCCTTGTGACGGCACAAGAAAGAATTTTCGCTATCTGCAAGACGATAGAAAACCATTAAAAAATGCCTAAAAGCCAGCGGTGAAAAATTAATTCATGGTCCAAAGGTTTAGCTCTAGTTAGCATGCTCTACTTCATACAATTTTTGGCTTCTTCACAGCATTTTTTTGGCATTCTACTGCAAAGTTTATCAAAGCTTCTGTCTTTACAGCCAATTCGCATGGAGCAAAAAAAAATGCAGCTCACTGAAACATGGTGGTTCTCTTCTTAGCCTGAAAATGTTGCTTAAATCACTGTTCCAATTTTTCAGAATAGCTTCATGGAAAAAAAGAATTTTGTACTTCTTACAGTAATTATTTCTCAGATAAGATAAAATAAATATATTTTAAGTTTTTAAAAGGAAAGAATCTAATTTTTTCCTCCATTCACAAAGATACTTTTAATATATATTAGCGAAATATGAAGTATATTTTCCAGCGGTTTTAATACCAGTGCTCTTACTGAAAAAAAAAAATAGTAAAAAATTTTAAAGTGCAGCTACGGACAATACTCCCCTCTAGGGGCAGAAATGGAATTTGCAGCATTTCATTCAGCAGCGCTTCATTTGTAAATCACATTAGAGAAGTAAAACTAATAGGTCCTCCCAAGTGAAAGACAACCAGAATTATTAATTCATTCCCCACAGAGAACACTGCTGTCTGTGAAATCTGTCTAGAGGACATGTTGTGTTCCTATATTCACGCAGAAGGGCTTTAATGCCACACATATACAGAAGCTCATTTATCAGATTTCCCTAGCAACACACATCAACTTCTGACCCAGACAACGTATCATCAAATGCAATATGCAAGGAGTACATTTTTCTTTCTAAGTAAACACGTGTGTCATGGAAACATATGTCCTGACAAGTGCTAAAGCTGGAAGTTTGCTCAGCTGATCATACTTGGTATATTTGGAAGTGAAATAGGATGGAAGGTCAGCATCGGCTCGGCTGCTTTCCTCCCCTTCATTCAGGCAGCCAGATGCAAGGTTGCAAAAGCAATTCAAGCATCTCTGTCAATGACAGAGGGTCCAATCCTCCCCACACAGAATACTCCTACGTACAGTCTGGGAAGCTCGCAATTCCTCCTTGGAAACGAGGAGAATGCAGAGCTAACAGAGGGTTGTCTACACATCCCCAGATCCTGAGAACTGAGTAAGCCTGATGGGAGCTACAGGAACTGGGGCTCAAGCCTCAGTTGAAACTCAGTACCTTCACAACACACTACCACTGAGACAAGCAGCTCTCCCCCAGAAAAGCCCAGTGCTGTCTATCTTCTCAAGGAAAGCCACCCTAGGTAACTCTGCTGGCTGTTACTTTTGTTAGGACACTCAAGGAAGCTGAAGGGGCTGGCTGCTTGTCACAGTCACCTCTGAACAGGTTGGGATGGGATCCTCAAGCCACCCTGCAGCACAGCATGGCTCTGCTTCTAAAGGAGCACAGCTCCAGGCATGTCACAAAAGCAGGCTCCTGACTCATGTTTAATCAGAATAGCATAGACACTTAAAAGTTATTACTTGCAATAGTGGAAAGCAAGCTGATTTAAAATCTTTGCACTCTATTTCTTATCACATATACAGTGGTAAGTAGAAATTTTATTTCCACAGACAATATTCTAACAAAAAAAAAGTTATGTTGCATGTTTTTTTCAAGTTACAAAAGCATTCTGTTTCTTTCTGTAGTCTACTAAATCATCAATCCCAAACAATCAGGGGAAAAAGGAGCTGAGTGGGATGATGAGAAAGCCTGTGTCAAATCTATATTTTTCTCCAGCTGCATATGCTGAGCTTTTCCTCAGTAGGGTACCTGTGGCACCTGACAATACTGTGTCATTTTTACCAGAGAGGCACCAGGACAGACTAACTCAGGTTCAGTGATGAGCTTGTCTAGGTCTACTTCATCCGGGTCTCGCTCTGCCAGCTGTTGTGGCTTAGCTCCTCACCTCATCAATCAGGGCTTCACTTCATTTCTTTAACACTGCAAAAACCAGTGCTTGCACAGAAATTGTGCAAACTGCCCCACGACGTAAGGTTTTGTTCCAGGCTGAATGTGAGTCTGATCTGGGCTTCACTTACACAAGTAATTTACACAGATAATTGGGAATTGCCACTACAGCAATCTCTGGAGTGGTACTTAGGTAGTCCATGCAGCAGTGAGACTGATTTTAAGACTGGCATTACTAACTTTTTTGTGAAAAGAAATTTCTCTGATAGCTATTTGGACTTCTAAGTGTGTCCATGTATCCTCACATTTTTTGGTTTATTATTGCCGTGATCACTAATTTGGTGATCACATAAGATCACCAAAGTAAGAGTAAGAACAGCAACACACATAGTAGAAGAGAAAATTAGGATGTTAGGATGTTTTTCTCTTCTTTTAAACATGACTTGTATCATGTCTAAGTCTTTTTAGTGCTAATGCAGTTACAACTGGGGTGGCCTAAAGCTGTAAGGAAATACATAAGGATACCTTTTTCTTCCAGAAGAAGGGATTTTAGACTAGGGCCAAAAAAATAAAACATGTCTAAAACACCTGAAATAAACCTGGGAAGCTCCAGGTCCCTGTGTACAGAAGATTAACCCTCCAGAGCCTCAACAAGTCTTAACCACTGGGCCTTTGAGCGAGCTTGGGACTCGCCCTCCCAGCATGCAGGACTGTGTGGCCCCACAGCAGGACGCAGCACTGGCCAGAGCTCAGCTTCCCACATGTGGTTGCGGGTTGCCTGCTGAAAACCCAGTCATCTCAGTGCCCAACTTCAGGCTCCTGAGCACTTTGCTGGGGCTCGGGCACCACTCTGGGCTTGTGTATGGAAAACTCAGAATAACCCTTTGTTGCTCAGTAGGTTTTTCCTTTTATCTCTTCCTTAAGTTGTCCATGTGACTATGGTCTTGGAGAAAACCCTGTTGAAGATAGACAGCAGTCTTAATTATTACAGGCTAATTACCTTTAATGAGCAAATTGCCATACACTGATGTGGGATTTGTCCTGAAAAGAATTTCAGACACCTAAAATCATCAATATTATATCTTCTATGTTATGCAATGATGATGCTTGGCAGTATACTCAAATCAGATGAGGACTACAACTCTGAAGATCCAAGACATCAATTTGCTTCTCTGTAATATAATGTCCCAGCGTTGTTTGCAGGATTGTACTTGCTAAAGCAGCTTCACAGTGCTGCTTGCTTATGTCATTTATCCCTATGATCATTTGCCTTTTAGCACTATTACTCAAAATAATAAAAAAAATAATATAACAAAAGCTCCAAGGGTTCAAGATGTACTGCCCCAGTCTCAGTTTCTGATCTTGGATACTGTTCTCCTGCAGTCTGCACTAGAGCTGCAAATACAAACAGTAAGAGAGAACAGATCGTCATAAAAAAGCTGAACTGAATCATCAAATCTGTTGAGAATATGCTTTCCATTTAATCAAAAGAAATATTTAAGCACTAGCAGTATTCAGAAGCTACAAATTAATTTGTACTGGTAGGCAGCAATTATGTTTTCCATTTTTCTTGATATTCACATAAATATGTGTGAAAGATTGGTTCCCTGTCTCTACTAGGAGGGGAGAAAGTGATGCTCGCCACAAGTAATTGTAGTTATCTGGGACTCAGCATCAAAAGAAATCAATCCTGGCTATTACCTCATGGTATACAGGAGAGTGCCATCATCCTCCAGGCGCAGAAGTTTGTTTGGGGTTGTCATGTTGTGAGCAATAGACTTCTTGCCATTGTGGAAAAAAGTGTCTGGGGTCCAAATCTTGCTGGCGAGCAAGTTGTTAAGAGGGAGGCGTTGCATAGGTCCTTTGAATCGCAGCCTTTCATCTTTCCAGCTTTGTCGGAAAAAAACATCAATGGTGTATTCCTGGCACAAAGAAACACTCAAGGTATTGCAGGATCTGAATAGAAACCATGGTTCCAAAAATGACTTTAGCAAAGTAAATACAACAGAGTTGGCAGACGCATGCTAACTTACCATTTCAGTGTCTGACACAGGACCAAAACTGGTAACATAGATGTCTGTTTTCACCTGAGTTATTCTCTCTGTAATAAACACAGGTTCCACATCAGTAATTGCTTTAAAATGCAAATACATACTCGCGATGCATTTTTCTATTAATTCCTGAATCACTCAAAGATCCCCAAACGATTGAAATTAAGGGGATGCTTGAGGAGGCATTTTATCCCAGATCAAATGCAGTTGTTGACCTTTGGGAATCCAGGCTCCGTTCTTACAATCAGAAAGAAACCAGCCCTTCAAGGGTGCGTTTCCTCTGACTGACAGGTTTTGATCATAGAAACACAGAATGGTTTGGGTTGGAAGGCACCTTAAAGGTCATCTCGTTCCAACCCACTGCCATGGGCAGGGATGCCTTCAACTAGATCAGGTTGCTCAAAGCCCCATTCAACCTGAACACTTGAACCTTGAACACTTGCCTTGAACACTTCCAGGGATGGGGTCCCCGCAGCCTCTCTGAGAAACCTGTTCCAGTACCTCACCACCCTCAATGTAAAGAATTTCTTCCTAATACCTAATCTAAATCTACCCTCTTCCGGTTTAAAACCATTACCCCTCATCTTATCACTGCACTCCTTGATAAAGGGTCCCTCCCCTTCTTTCCTTGAAGCACTTTTAGGCAATGGAAGGTTTCTATAAGGTCTCCCCAGAGCTTTCTCTTCTCCAGGCTGAAGAACCCCAACTCTCTCGTCATGTCTTCACAGGACAGGTACTCCAGCCTCCTCATTATCTTGGTAGCCTCCTGTGGAGTCGCTCCAAGAGGTTCATGCCCTTCTTATGCTGGGGTTCCAGAGCTGGACACAGTACTCACAAAAGCAGATGGGAAGAATCTCCAGCCTCAACCTGCTGGCCACCCTTTTGATGCATCCCAGGATGCACTCGGCTTTCTGGGTCATCAGTGCACATTACCAGCACTTACGCAATACCTACCACAGGATGAGATGAAGTGTATCTTGGAAGGACCTACTCCCCTCTGCTGGCTTGGGTGATCTGCCTGATTTCAGACATCAGAGATGTCCGAAGTTAGGTAAAATTATTTCTACCCTCAAGTCTCTAAGTCCTTCTGGCATCTTTTCAAATCCAGGTCTAATTTAATTTAAGGGCAGAAATTTCAGAAGTTCGTTATGTAAGATAAAAGCATCGAGCCCTATTTTCAAGCATCTCTGTGTAAAGTGAGAGGAGAAGGAGAGAAAGGGATGAAAGCAATGTGTTGGTCTCACAAGAGGAAGGGGTGGGGGTAGCCAGATTAAAAAAGGCCAGGAAGAAACATAACAGATGGTTTACACATGGGTAGAAAATGAGAGAAATCTGGGGGAAAGAGAGCTGAAGGAGGGCTCAACAAGGTTAGGATGGCAACCACTATTCACATGTTACAGTTTTAAAATAGCTGCTGTAGAGGTTATCAAAAAGACGTATCAATAGAAATTTGCTGTACTTGTCTAAATATGGATGGTTTGGAGATCTGTTTTTAAAAGAGATACGCATTACCAACATAATTTTATACAGGCTGACCAGTAAGGGAACCTTGCAGGAACCTGCTAGCATAATGTCCTGCTCACCTTAGGAAGTACCAGAAAAAAGAACCCAAACTGTATCCAATTACAGAAAAAAATGTATCACAGATGCTCTCCTAACCCAACCTCAGATGACCTGAGTGACTGAAAGAACACGAGTTTCAGTAATTTTTTCTTGTGCCCCATTTGCTAGGAGACAAATCTACTTTCTGGACTTAGTTTAGTTAATCAAACACAAGTCCCTTGTCAAGGCCAAGAGCAGGTACCCACTTGAGAGGGCATCACGTAGACGACAGTCCCATCTAGAGGGTGAGTGGCTGAGCCAAAGCATCATCCTACCTCCCAGTCCTGGGCGCAGTCTGTTGTCGTAGCCGTCCAGCAAACCGTCCAAGATCCTGGTGAATATAGTGATGTTGTCATTGGCGTCCTCTTTTACTGATGGTGTTGGCGTTTGTGAGAAGCTGTTTTATGCAAACAGAAGGAAACATGTCAGAAGTCATGCTGGTTTCAAGGGGCTTCAGTCTCAAGGGAACTTTGTGGTGGAGCCTCCAAGCCTCTCTCCTCTCCTGCTGCTCCTGAATAGCACAGGGAGCTGCAGCCATTTATTTCATCATTACTGTAAACTTGTAAATAGTTCTCCCTGGAGGAGGACCCAAAGAAGGACCCATGCCACGGAGGTAAAACCCTGGGATGCAGGATCAGGGGACACCTGAGTCCTTTGATCTCTGTCTATAATGCACAGGTAGATCCCTGTCCCCTGTGCTACCCTGTCCTACATCAACCCCACCACCTCCCCAGTGCTGGCAGGGCTCCATCCATGGCAGGGAGCAAGGTCAGCTCACAGCGCTCACAAAAACTGTTACTGGTTTTCCCCAGGTTAACTCTCCATTCTTTGGGAACTCTATCAGCTGGCAGGGGAGCTGCATGAGCAGCGTAAGTTTGCCTGGGGATGCACCTTCACCTCTGCCTGAAGGTGCTGTTCAATCCTTAAATGCCAAACAGCTTCTAATTTTCAAAGTTTCTGTAATTTATTGCCAGAACAAAGGATGAACTCTAACCTTATTTGAGGATAACAAACTCCCACTACATTCAAAAATCCCACTGGGGTATCACTGGGGTATCTGAAAAACATACTGCTGTACAGAAAACACGGTTCTTCACTCCTCCTCTCTCTTTTGCATAATTTAGTTCTCCCTTGTAGTATGCAAATAACAGCAATGTGTAGTGGGCCTCATTCCATATCTTTTGGGCCAGATCTGTTTTTATTCTGAACTCTTTTTTATTTCATCATTTTATCCATGGCTCAGACCTAGGAAGCTGCTCACAGCACAGCTAACGACTTGCATTTTTAAATCTGTTTGATTTTCATTTAAAGATGCTTAAGAGAATCCCCTGCTTAAAGCCTTTGCTTACCTAAAGAATAGACATGGGAGATTATCCGTAAGCATGCTTCACCTGCAGCAAGCAATGAGCATCTCTTAAGACAGCTCACACTAGGTGCTTATTCAAGATTCAGCCTCTGCTGAGATCACCAGCAAATGCTCCAGCTGTGACAGGACACACCGCCCCACTAGGAACTGTACCCTGCCTCATGCACCCTGCCAGCAGGCAGGAATAGCTTACACTCAGCAACCTGAACTCCATGGGAGACAGTCATCCAGAGATAAAAAAACAAATAAGTAAAGAGAATCCATGTTTATTTACTACCAGTCCCCAGGGAAATAAATCAGTAAATAAATAGAGAAGCTCAGAGTATCTCTCTGAACAGCTTTCCTTGCAGAATGCTTGTAACATATGTGTTTGCCTCACCTAACAGAATAGCATTCGTAGAAAGAAAGACAAAGGGACCTCAAACTGGTTTTTATCTGCATAAGGTTTCCACTAATGAGACTTCACTGACACCCCTGTAATGCATCTGGAAGTTTTAGTGACACCAGACCTAGCCCGGAACAAGCTGCTCTCAGCCATGTATCCCCTCACAGACCCCCACTGGGATCCCCAGTCCTGTGCTCGGTCCCCTTACAGTTTGTATGCTTCTGCTGAAAAAGGAAAGGACTGCAAAGCCTGTCAGGACATGGGAGTAAGGCCGGGTGGAGGGAGCATGGGTCTGATTCCCTGAAACACAAAAGCCCATGAAAATGCCTGGCTGGAGAGGTTTCCTATGGCCTAAGTGCAGTTGGCCCTGCTGCAACCCTCAGCAAGCTCCACACTGCAGAGCCCAAGGCCACCAAGGAGCTCCCCTCGCTGCAGGTGGAGGCATAGCCACAAATCTCACCTATTTTTCATCTCCATGGTCAAAAGACCAAATTAATTCTGTTTTCTGTGCTGTGACCACAACCTCTAGTGAGCAACAGAGGCAGACAAGGTTGCGGACATGTTTGACTATAATGAAAGACAGTTAATCCAGCAGATGTAAACGGATTACAGAAACATTAAACATGTTTTCAGGCTGGACCATTCCAGAAGAACGACTGTACACTCTTTTGTTAATTGTAATTTAAGGGATTCACCATTTAAAAGTGAATATTCACAGGCAGCACCCTAACAAATGCAAAACAGGAGACAGAGACTTTCTTACATATAGCAACCACAACTAATGCTTTGATAAAATCCTAGTATAAAGCATGAAAATCCAGTACACCTACAATACTATTTTCAACTTTTCTCATCTATTTTATCTTCTTTTCTTTTTTTCATAAGAAAGAGATATGCATCATGCTGTCTGCCTGCTACACCATATCAACGTAGGAACCCATTTTCATTTTCCACTGCATCTGACAAAGAAGCAGAGAGATCAAACTTCATTTCATTCCTACAAGTTTCATGAGAAGCTGTGACTAGACAAGGGGAGAGCAATCTAAATTAGTGCCTCATTAAGTAAAAATGTGAGGGTAGCAGTCATCTATTCCCTCTGGCTTGCTGACTGGGCCACTCAGTATGCATGTAGCTCAGAAACAGCCTCAGCAAGACCAGCCCCGCTCCTCTCTGATAATTAAGAGATATGGAGGAGACTTGCAGGGCCATTATGAAAGATCCTGGGAGAAAAGGACAGTAGAAGTAAAATGTAGGTGTTGCAATGGGAGATGGGAACAAGGGATATCAAATGTGGAGCTGGGATTATTGCAAAGATACAATGCTGGGGGCACAGAACACAAAGCTTCACTCGTTTCTCTGCTCTTGAAAAAGCTTGTTATTTTTAGTGCTTATGACTGAATTCAAAGCCAATTGAACTCTGAGGGAGGATTTCCACTGAACTATTTTTGTGGGGATGGGACAAAATATACTTACTTCTCATAACTGTTCCTCTCAATCTAACAAGAGTAATTGATGCTGCTTCTTTCTATCTCAGCTATGTACATCTTTCACAGGAATAGTACACACACCCCATATACTGAAATACTTTTATTTCTCCACAACAAAAGCTAATTAATAGAGGAAAAAGATGGAGAAACAACTATGGTGAAGACTAGTACAGAGTCACTTCTGCAGAACTGCAATCTAATTTAGATTTGGCAGATCACTTCACCCAAAAAAGAAGGCATCTGATTCTGAATTTCAGTGAAATGCCAGTATTATGTGAAGTTGCATTTGTAAATGGATTGCTGTTTGCTCTTATGAAAGTGTTACTTTTTCCTTCTTAACAGAAAGTTAGAGTTTCATTTCTGTTACTGAGATTGCTGGTGAAATGCATGTTTTGGAGTAAGGGCTGAGGTTGTCGTGACAAAAGACAGGTAAACTCTACTTGCAAAGTTACGTGCATATATTAGATACTATATAGCTCAATGAATAGAGAGAAATAGGTGCTACCTGCCCTAAACTAATTATTTCCACACTGCTAAGGATTAGGCTTTATCAACATATTAGTAGGTAAGCACATTATTGCCTCTGTGCAGTGAAAAATGTTTTTATAGCAGAAATTTTCAGTTACAGATAAAAATAAACCTAGAAAAGAATCTTAGGGAAATGCTAAGAAAATTCAGAGATAATTGCATTTAAAGCTCATTATTGAACATAAACTAAACCAACCAGGAATACTTCTCATCACATTTATTTAATATTGCAGTTTCAGGGTAAATGAAAAAATCAGGTGTCACAGAAGGGGCTCATTAGTGTAAAATATAATAACTCTCTAAAGATGCTCAGCTACTTCTTCTGATTACTTCATCATTTACCACTTTAAACATCATTGTCTTTTTTGCCATCTAGTTAAAATCATGGCAGGTACTATTCATAAGTTAGTTGTAATAAGAGGAAAATGCATGGTAGATATTTAATGGTTTTCCCAAAACTTCTTTAAAAAAAAAAGGTAAAAATTTCTGGAAAAATAACTGAAGAGTATTTTGCTATCAAAAGATACACTTTACTCTCTCTCTTTTAAGAGAAGTGTTTCCAATAACTTGCTTTAATAGGATTGCAATTATATCTGAACTTCAGACAAATGAACAGTTTGTGGAAAAGACAGTGGAGAACACAAACTTTTGGATAAAGCCAGCTGGCCAGACATCAAAGGAAATAGATTTACATTTTCTAAGTTAGCTTCTTGCCACCCCTTCCGTATGGATTCTTGAGATCTAAAAATGTTGATTTTGTGAATTTGTGCACTGAACACTCAATTCTTTCATATCAGTTTAGAACACAGGACTGACTAAAATGATGAAACTTTAATACTACTTTCAGATTCTTAAAAAATAATTTAATTCATTTACTTAGCAAAAGCAACATTTTACTACCTTCTGGAAAGGAGCAATTTGTGAGCAGTGCAGTGAAAGCCTGTTTTTCATAGGGTGACATCTTACAGTCCTCCTCCCCAGCACCCTAATGCCCTTTTCAATGTCCTGAACTGCGTTCCAGGGTCATCAAATGCCTCCCAGTACTGTCAGCTCCCCAGGTCACTGACCTGCAGCTTCACTGGGAGGCACTGCGTGCCAGGGCTTCTCCTGCACCAAGTATGAGCTGGATGGCCTGAGAGACACTCCTGCTCTTTGGCCAGCTGGTGGGCCAGAGATTCTGAAGCTGTTTGGCTGTTCAGCAGTGGGACTGGCTGACAACTGTCTGCCTCCTGCAAGCAGTTCTACATATCAATTTATTTTCCCAGTTATTAAAATTGTCTTATGGGTTCAAAAAGCTATCTGGAGATACGGAGAATGAAAGGAAGACAGAATAAAAAAATAAACAGACATGCATGACTGCATAAGGATACGATAATTCTTACAAAATTAGTCTTTAAAAATATGAGAAAGAACTCCCTAGCATCACAAGTACTTGGAATGAGGTATCCCAGCAGAAGTAACTGCTTAGGGCTGCAGAGACTAACTTGAAATAACAGCCTGAAGGAGAGGTATGTTTTGCCTAAATAGCAGGATTATGGTCTTAGTGATAACAGCTGTGAGCTGGAGAAGAAGTATGTGAAACTACAGACACACCATGGACTGAATTCTTCAGAGTGTACCAAGCAATACTGGGTTGGCTACACATAATTGGGATCTTCTGTTCTCCGTGTTTCTGCTATTATAAATATTATTAGCAGATGGCAACTATACTGCGGGTACATGAACAACGTCCATCCCTGTTGGTTTTGGCTCTCAGACAGATTTCTGAAATTGCACGTCCAAAATGCAAACACACCAGGACTGTGCATCATCAGTGTGACCCCATGGATGGCCTGGGACTTGCAAAGTAAGAGCTGGGCAGCTTGGAGCCACCCATGGGCTACCTCATCTCAGGGAGATCTGTGTGCAAGCAGCCACAAAAGGCACCAACCCTCACAGAGCTGCCACTACATGGATGTCCCAAGGGCCCACAAAAGCAGTGGGCCTGAAAACTGAAAATACTCTTCATGCTTGTATTTGACTTTTAATCATTCTCTAGCTTTATTATTAATGTTTACTTTTGAGACAATTGTGAGCTACCTTGAAATGCTTCAGTAAAACACCTTAACTTGTTACAGCATTATACAAGTCAAGGCTGAATTTAAGCAGGCTTGAAAAAGCTTTGACTCGTGCTGGACTGTTTCTGCAGAAGTAGATTCTTAAAACTGTTAAACCAAAAACAGGGGGGGAGGGGACTTCACAACCTCTTCTCAGTTCGTCTATATCTTTGAATTTTAATTCAGTGATTTTTCTTTAGATAGCTGCTACCAATTATGTCTACAGTCCTCCTCTACTGCCTACTAATGTGGATAATTCTCGATAGTCATTACACATTTATGTTAAACATTAATCACAGTCTTTTGCTGAGATTTCTCAAGTAGCCTAGTAGATTGAAATACATAATTTCTGTTTATTTTGCCATGCATTGTGCATCAACATCCCCCAAGGTGTCTTTGGCTATCTCAGCAAAAAACATATTTATGATTTAATATAAATATGGAATGACTATGGAGAACTGTAGAAAAATATCTGCCTTCATCTGTAATGTCCTGCAGTATTTTGTTTTTTAATTTGTGCTCCTTTGACCAATCACTTTTATCTAGCACATTGCAAAACACACTGCTATATAACAGCGCAGTAGAAACATGGATGAAGCTAATGAAGAAGGACCTGGTAGCAAAAGTGTTATCAGTATTAAATTCCTGCAGTTAATACAACAGCCTACATGTTAATTGTACCGCTCTGTCCTGAAGAGTCAGTCCCAAAGCACTTAGCAAATTACACTCTGAAACTGCTTCTGCCTCTGAAGCAGAAGCACTGGAGCATCCTCTGTCTTTTGAGCAGGGTCAAAATTCAGCCCTAAGGCGGTGTGTGAATGGTGCAGTGAATTGGAGCTGCTTATCTCTGCAGGCCTGGACTAAAATTACTAGATCAGAAACGGGGGGCGAGGGGGGTGGAGTGGGGGGAATTTATGGGATGATCTCATTTTAGTGCACAGAAGCTTTTCAACTAACTTGCAGAAAACAAGTGTCCTAGTTTCCTCTAACTCTCCTGTTCTGGTTATCTGACAGGTTACAGGTCACACTGATTTCTACCTGGGACTTTGATTCAGTATTTGCTTTGGAGTTGAAAGGGAGTTAAATCTTATCAGTTTTGGGTTGTTAGGTTTGGGCTTTTTTTGCATCCTTGTCTATCTGTTAGAGGAGAAACACACTTAGAAAACCCACACACCAAGCAGGTCATACTCAACTATTGCAATATGCTGCCTTCTGCAGGAATGAGAAACTTCCAAGAAGGACTTAAGGTTACAGTCACCACGATTTTCTCAATGTGGAAATACTTTGTCAAACTACAATAATGTAAAGACAAGTTTAAAGCCAGTCCCACTCTATCACTGCTTTCTTAAATTCTGTCACAAAATCCTGGGAGACTTTAGCCTTAGACCATGGTGAAAGCAGGACCAGATTTTTCCAAGGGGAATAAATGAATGTGCAACTCCTTGCATCCTTTGTAGAGTGCAGTCCTACAACTGTTCATATAAACCTTCCAGGTCACAGGCTTCCGCCTACCTACACGGGCCATGTTCTGGATACCAGGCTGAGCTTTCTTTGCTTACAGCATAGACAGTCATCAGTCAAAGTTTGGTCTTTCTCCTAGTTCCAATCTGGAACAAATCAGTTTGCTTGAAATCCGAAACTGATTTGCATCTCCATTTTGTATCTTCTTATAGCAAGGAATTGATGGGTGTGCTTGTGAATCAGCATGTTGGGAGGATTCATTTTTTTCTGGTGAAATCATAAATAATTGTTCTCCTCCACAAAGAAGAATCAACCTACGTTTCCCAAGCACTTGCAAAATGCTTTTTCCAGATTCCATTGTATAGCTCATATTCGGAAAGTTCTTAAGATCTCTGGGTATAGGAAAAACATATAAACAGAGCGTTTCTGACTTTATTTTTCATTTTCTGAGAGCTACAGTCAGAGTATCTCTTTGAGACAGTTTTCAGAATATCACCATCAGGAAAGCATCCAAAGCAAAAAAAGGAAACAGGATTCCTTGCTATATGCTTCGGGGAAACACGATTTTTAATTATTCTAACAAGTTTCAAACTCAGACATCCTTCTAAGCAGTCACTATCTTAGGTCACTCAGGAAGAAAGCCTACACCAGCTAGTAACATGCATCAAGTCCCACTGTTGCAGTTTCGGGGGCTTTTTTTTACACTACTGCCTATAACCAGCACCCATCAGGTGAGCGAGAAGGTGCAAGACCCTCACATCACAGACACAGGGGCAGAGGGCACCACAGACCCCGGCTGTGCTAAACCCCAGACAAAGCACTCAGCAGCTGTAGGCCTGGTCTGAGCTCCTTGTGCCCCACAAGCCTTTCTGCAACAGCACTGCAGACAGAAAGAACTGATAGAAGAGAGCAAATATGAACAGGAGATCAAATCACTCCCTTCCCCCTGACACCAGAACCTTAAGATGAAATGCAAAGCCAGCTTGTTTTGTTCAGCTGCCCTGTACCGTACGGAGCCAAGGTTTCTCATTTCCTTAAAAAACACAAAGCAGAAATTCAAATGCAACTGGCAACTCACCCGAAGTGGCTGGCTAAACTCATGGAAACGCAGAAGAGGAAGAAGTTTTTGATCATGATAAAGTCAGAGACCATCCCATTGTCCATTCCAGAGGAGAAGAGGAACGCAGGTGGTGGCTTTGGTGAAGGTGCAGCTGTTCACTCTGTTCTTACACTGCAACAGTACAAAAAATTGATAAATTATTGCATGGACAGAGAGCAGGATAGCGGAGTTCAGCTAACACCGCATCTTTTGCTATCTGCGTTTTTCACAAACTTATCTAGGCTTATGTAAACATCAGCTGTTTATGTAAAATTGTGTATCTTCAAGGACATGTTTTACCTTCTGCTGACAGCAAACTGCAAAACAGAAAAAATTCTCTGTGGCCCAGCTTTTCCCTATATTTATCTGTGGTACAAGTAACTAAAGAAATAGCCACCATTTTCCAAATGCCAATTTCAACCCTTTACCTATTTCAACAACTTCCACATGCCTGCAAACCCAGGGCTGTGTGCAGCCTCCGCATCCTTTCCTTCCATCGCAATTTTTTCCCATTAAATACCCGGCTTCCCTTTCCAAAATCCCAGTTGAAATGCCAAGAAACACCTACTGCTTCTTGGAATTCATGCTGCTGATGCACGGCTTAGCAAAAGGAGGGTGGGTTGTTGGGGGGGGTGGGGGGGTGGGGGGAAGAGGGTAAAAAGTGACCTTCCTCTCAAAGGCACATAAACCTCACGCTAGCACGAAGAACGACAGTAATGTAGCTGCTCCAGCGACTGCTGCTTTTTGGATACCTGCCTCAGCGACCAGATCACCAATTTCAGCATTGTGCACTAACGTTTTCCTCTGTGCCCTATTAAAAACAAACAAAAAAAACCAAAACCACAACAAAACCCCCCAAAAGCCAACAAAACAAAAAACAAACAAAGCACCCCGAACCCAACAAAAACCCCAAAACAGCCCCCAGAAACACACCCAGAGAGGAATTGCCTGGATTTTCCACCTGAACCCTGTGCCCCCGTGCTACATCGCTCAGCAACTTGTTTTCCCACCCCGCCGGCGCCGCAAGGCAAAACGCCCGAACCAAAAGCCGCCCCCCGGGGCTCCCCCGCCCGGCCCGCGCTGCCCCGCACCGGGTCCCGCTCGCTCCGCACCGGGCACTGCGGGGCCGCCGCTCTCTGCCCGCAGCCCCGGCCCGCCCGCACCTGTCCGGCGACCGTCGCTCACTCGCCGCCGCCGCCCGCGCACTGCGCCCGGGGCGACGCGCACCGCTCCGCTCCGCGGAGGGTGGCACCTGCCCGCCCGTGCCCGTTCCGCCGCTCCTTCCCGTCTTCCCTCCCCAGTCCCCACGGCACTCCGGGATTGCCCCCGCCCCGCCCGCCGGCCGAAGTTTCCCGCGGCCATGTGCGCGGCGCGGGGCGCGGCGGTGCCCGCCCGGGGGGCTGACCGGGGCTCCCCGCCGCCCTCCACCTGCCCGGCCGGGCGCGGCAGCCCGGCGCTTACCAGCCGCCGGCGGGGGGACGAGGACGAGGGGGCAGTGTTTGCCCGAAAGTTGCGGAGCGGCAGCAGGAGCGGAGCGGGAGCGGCGGCGCTGCCTCCCGGCCGCTGGCAGGCGCGGCCCCGCCGCAGCGCCGCGCCCGCGCCGCCCCCGCGCGGAGCCCGCGGCCGGGAGCGCGGGGCGGTGTGCGGGGCCCGCGGCCCTCGGGCACCCCGGCGGGGACCTCCCGCAGGGCGCCGCTCCCGGACCCGTCGCAGCCCCGGGAGGCTTCAGCGGCTCCCCGAGCTCTCCGCACTGGTCTCCCGCGAGCAGCCCCCACCGAGCGCCCCCGGGGCAGGGTTCCGGGCGAGCCCGGCCGGCACCGACCGTCCTCGGGGAGAGGGAGCCTCTGCCACAGCCCGGGCGTGCAGGTGTGGTGTGCCCGTGGGGCAGCGGCATGGCCGAGGCTTGCCGGTATATAGGCTCGTTGTACCACACGTGTATAAGCGTACATATGTATACATACATCCCTATGTATCCAGATCTTAGCTCTACTCCTCTTCCAGTAGACCTGACCTAAACCATTAAATGCTCAAGTGGTAGGTTTATATCCACAACATAAACTCCCTTTTTTACATCCTCATTATTAGGCATCCATAGTTTATATATCAGTGTTACAAATTCCAGGAGACCTGCAGTAACTTCGAGGTTTCCTTGTGATTGTGTGTGGTGCTATTCCTGAAAAATGGATGCACTGTTTCACAGCTTCAATGATAGGAGCATTACACTCGCTCCATGTTCAAGTCACATATATAATGTGCTTGCAAGTGCATTTTGAACTACATTAAAGATGAAATGAGTGTTATATAGTCCCAGTTCCTGGGGATTCCTTGAGATGAATGCAACGTTTTGCAGCATGCACATGTTATACCGGATAATATATGGTTTCTGTATATACTGCTGTGGCTGTGCTTCAAAGTAACACTCCAAACTCAGTTATTAAATTATCAGATCCAGTGAGGTAGTGTATGTCTTTCAGGCAACGTTATGGATCAATGAAGCACTAGTTTTTTCCCTGTATCCATATAAAAGCTCTATGAAATTAATACCTCCACTGAAATCAATATTAGTTCTGTAGCTCATTGCCACAGAGGGTGCTGCTCTATGTGTGCCTAGTTCCCAGTCTGCACCATCTGAGTTGAAAACTGGTCCTTAGAAATTTCAGTTTACATTTTTTTCCCACCTAACAAAATCAGAAATGTTGCCCCAGGGAGAATTTTCTAAGTAAACAATGAATCATTTTCCTAGTATCAATCGAGTAGCATTTTCTCGGGCAGTTCTTTGTAATTCCCCTCTTCAGCATTCCCTTGAGACTTATCAGGGATTGAACTAGATGATCTTTAAAGGTCCCTTTCAACCCAAACCAGTCTATGGTTCAATGGCTCTATCTGGTGCTTAGCTGTGTTCGAGTTTTATAGCAATGATTTATGATCTTGAATGCAGAGCCAATGACATACGTTGTTCTTCGTTGTTCCTTAGTGACTTCAATAAATATGAAGTTGTGAATGAATGTTGCTATCAGAACAGCTTTCCCAGTGCTTAAAAATATCTGAGTTAAGTAGTATGAAGCGCCAGTAGTTTCTCATGATAATGTTCTTTCCTAGGAGTGTTTAAATCACATTTTTTGCAGTGCTTTGATTTCTAGTACAAACTATTTATATCTCTATATAGGTGATGTTGTAAAAATACACGATCTCTAAATAATTGTACAAAAGATATATGTAGGAATATTGGCCTAGACTTTGGTGTAAGTGGGTGACAGCTGTGTGCTTCGGCCTCTCGCTCCAGCTCCTTGACGAGCAGAACTGAGTCTCCGTTCCTCCGACTCCCTAGATCTTCTCCGCAAAGCCATATGCTGTGGATCCGCTTCTCAACACCAAAGGGAGAAAGCATTTAGGAGCTGGGGGAGCAGAATAGCAAGAAAATGTTTAAGGAAAGCTTAAAGAAAAAGAAAAGATAAACGAGAATGATGGAATCACAGAAGGGTTTGAGTTGGAAAGGGGTCTTAGACATCACCTAGTTCCAACCCCTGCCACGGGAAAGGAGTCCACGAAAGCGCCTTACTCGGCGAAACACTGAGCTGAGAAGTGCCGGTGTCCCGCATAGCGGTGCCACGCACGCCGCGGCGAGCCCACCCGCTCCTCCCGCCGTGTCACTGTCCCCGGGTGGGCGACCTGGGCCGGGGCTGCTGTTCGTGCCGCGGCCGCCGGAGGGCAGCACAGCCCCACGCAAGCGGCGGCCCCGGCGGCGGGGGACGGGCAGCGGGGCGAGCCGGGCAGCGCTCGCTCGGTGGGCACGGCCGGGCTGGTCAAACCCTGACTGCACAGTCCGCGGGCTGGTCCCGGCAGGACAGCGGCTTTGGCCTGTGATCGCAGTTATTGCCGGCAGGAGAGAGGTCGCTGCTATGAAGGCGACGGTATTGCACGTCCTCCGCTGTGTGTTTCTTCAGGCACTCCCTTGTGATTCACACCCTGTTTGTATCCTCAGCCTCCTTGTCACGTTTTAAAGGATACGTTGAATTTACTATGTGAATCAAATGCTTTCTATTAGGGTCAGGGAAATGTTTTGTTTGGTTGATTGTTCTCTGTGCTGGCATGTAGCAAAATACCAACATGGCCATTCCATACAGTGATTTTCTTTCAAATTTGGGAGAAGTTTGCGTGGTCCGTCTCTGACAGTTCTCCCTGTTTCACTAAGTAATGTTGCTTATTTGCAGAGATGAATGCATTGGAGGATGATCATCCTCTACATGGGACTGAAACAATAGTGCAGGCAAATTGGACTGTGGTTTTTACTATGGCACATGCTCAGGAGCTCACTGGGAAATACACACCAGCCCCTCACTGCGACGCTCTGTTAGAAAATGGCCTGTTTTGCCAGTAGCCAAAGGTGTCTCTGTGATTGATCAAGTCATTCCTTCTTCCAGGAGAGTTACAGAGACCTCATGAAGTTGCATGGAGTCGTGACATGCTGTGGGAATTGCTGCAAGTAGCCTCTTCAGAGGCATTCTCTTCTACCAAAACAATTCAATTCCATCATCTAGGTGGGGGGGGACTGCCTATTCTCTTGAAGTCTTTTGCCTTTGGCCTCCTAGCTAAGATTCCACAAAAGGCAGCACTTGGAACAGTGACTTTGGTGATACAAATCCTTTTCCAATAGAGAGCAGTCTGAATTCATCAATCATTGAAGGAACCCCTAATCATCAGCTAATACAGACTCAGCCACTCTCAGTGCAAAGACTGGATCTGAGCAAAGGGTGAAAGTCTTGTTTTCACTCCCTTCTTTACCAGTGTCTGTAAAGACTGGAGTCAAGACTCTATTGAGCCCACGTGAGGCACACCAGAGTTCTCCAGTATAAGAGAGACGTGCACATGGTAGAAAAAGTTGAGCAGAAGACCAAGAAAGTTATTAAAGGACTGGAGTGTGGCCCCTACGGAGGTGAGGCAGAGAGAGCTGGGATTGTCTGGACAGGAGGAGAAAAGGCTGAGGGATCCTTATCCATGGGTGTAAATACCTGAGGGCAGGTGGCTGAAAAAGAGGGAGACAGATTTTGCTTAGTGCTACTGACTGACAGTAAGTCCTATGAGGAGCGGCTGAGGGAGCTGGGGTTGTTCAGCCTGGAGAAGAGGAGGCTCAGGGATGACCTTATTGCTCTCTACAACCCCTGAAAGGAGGCTGTAGCCAGGTGGGGGTCGGTCTCTTCTCCCGAACAACCAATGACAGGATGAGAGGAAATGACTTCAAGCTGCACCAAGAAAGGTTCGGGTTGGACATCAGGAAGAATTTCTTCACAGAAAGAGTAGTTAAGTATTGGGAAGAGCCGCCCAGGGAAGTGATGGAGTCACCATCCCTGGAGGTGTTCAAGAAACGACTGGATGTGGCATTTAGTGCCATGGCCTAATTGACAAGGTGGTGACCACTCAAAGGTTCGACTTGATGATCTTGGAGATCTTTTCCAACCTAAATGATTCTGTAACAGGAAAAGGTATAGTGGGCACAAATTAAAAAACATGACATTCCACCTGAATACAAGAAAACATGTTTTTACTTTGAGGGTGGTCAAACATAGGAACAGGTTGCCCAGAGAAGTTGTGAAATCTCTGTCTGTGGAGACAAAACTTGAAGGTAAATGATTCTGGGAAACCCACTTTAGCTGACCCTGAGCAGGAGGGGGACCTCGGTAACCTCCAGAGGTGCCCTCCAGCCTCAGCCATCCTGTGATCCTGTAAGCTATGAAAACTGTGCCATCCTGTGAAACTCACTGTTCATTTCTCCAAACCATTTCACAATTGTGTCTAGTAGTGAAATGATACAAACAACCTTGCTGATGTGAGAGGTATTAGAGTCTGATAGACTTTGAAGCATTTGGTGTATTTCTGAATGATAAGGAGGGATATTGATAGCCTTTTTTTCCCTCATGTATGCCCACTCTATAATGCCATGAACACCATAAAACATGACCAGTTTGCTGCATTTCACTTGTCTGCTGGGCCATGCCGCAGACGGAGCTGCATTTAGGACTTGATGTTTTGGTGGTTTGTTCTGTGCATCCCAGTGGCAGTAGGGAACTACTTAACTGAGTTTTTTGAAGTGTAGATGGGGGCAGAGTAACATTGGGAAGGATTGCTCAGAGATAGAGTTGGTCCCTTTTTGTGTAGCACAGAAGACATCGGTGGAGCCACTGCCCAGAAAGGCAGATGCCTGCCTGCTGTGTTCCAGCAAAATTCCAGCTGATTGTGAGAAGCAACACATTTAGCAAGGGACACTGATGCCTCTGTGTGCTATTTGTTGTGATTCCCCAATCTGCAGGTTCAAAGGTGTTAAAAACTTCATCTGAATCTAATCCTGAGCAGGGTGCTTTCTGCACGGATTCAGTTTAGAAATGAATGAAAGGCTGCATTTTCCCTTTGGCAGTTCATCCTGTCTGCTATGGGCAACCTTCAGTCCATTTTCACATATTAGACTAACACCTGAGCAAATGTTCAGGATGTGCCTGAATAGTGTTGTCATGGATTTATAGAATGTCCTAAGATTCACTGTTTCTGAAAACCACTCTAGGCACCTTACAGAGGTCCCTACTCCAAGACTAGAACCCCAGATGCTGGCAGCCTTACTTCTCAAAAGGGTCTGCCAAGAAATGTAATACCTTTGTATTAGAGACTTTATCCCATTAGACCAGCAAAATGTTTCCTAGAGATACCTCCCACACCCAAAGGAGTGGAGAACATTTCCAACATTTTTCAGCCCCTTTTAAGGTTTTAATGCTCTGACTCTTGGGTTGGAGCATTAAAGCAAAGATTGTTACTTGAAGTGACATCCCTGTCTTTCTGTACCCATATAAAGGGGTTCCTTTTTCTCCAAACCCACTTTGTTGTTTGACTCCTTACAGTTCCTTTGTCCCTTACCCATTCTCTCCTCCCTACAGGTTAGCCCAGCTGGGGGGCTGATGGTGGGGTTCATGAGGCCTGGCACTGCCCCTGCAGTGCCTTTGCAGGGAAATGTTACACATGTTTTGACCATTTGTTTATATCAGTTCAGCTTGCCACTGAGATGGACCCTTTTCGCCTCTGTCCTGGAAAAGAGAGAATTTCCTCCACACCAGTGGATAGCAATGAAAACTCAGAGTGAAGGGTCAAACCTCCTAACAAATATTTTTCCTGTGGAAGAATTGTGGTTTTATTCACATCCTTGCTAGGTTCAGATGTGAAATCTGTTCCCTGTTCCAGCAGCC
Organism: Coloeus monedula; assembly: GCF_965178545.1. Classification (NCBI taxonomy): domain Eukaryota; kingdom Metazoa; phylum Chordata; class Aves; order Passeriformes; family Corvidae; genus Coloeus; species Coloeus monedula. Next base: position 87,262,853 of record NC_138783.1, read on the forward strand.
TACCAAAGTCTGCCCTTGAAAGACAAATAATGGAAGCCAAAGGGATTTACAACACATCCTGGCTCATGGTCTTAGATTTGGGAGGCAGAGGGGCTACGTAACAAAAATCTCTCCTGCATCACACAGTCCAGAAATTTCCATAGTACTGTAAACTGTGACTTTCTGTTTTGCTTTCCTCTTGTGTTGTAAGAATACAGGCTCTTTTTTCTGGGTATCCATAAACTGCAGCAAGTCACCTCTTCCATGAGTTTTATATCCCATAAACAAGGGCCTGCTGTTATCTCACCTTGAATCTTCTCCTGGTTTCTTCTCTTGTTGGCACTGTGCTTTTAGCAGAGATAAGTTTGTGGACACAAGATTTTTGCACACAAGTGAGCATCAACTCAGAAAACCCGTGAACCAGAATTTTATGACCCTATCATATATAAAATGCCTTAAGTTAATTTCTTCAAAATGGTTAAATTTACTGGTTAGTATTTTAGGTAGGTAGAGTAGCAGTTATATCTACAACTGAAAAATAATGGGTCATTAGGGTAGTATTGTACATAATCTGATGGTTTGGGTGCAAATTTACTGTAAGTAAGACACTGCATGGTGCACTCCTTGTGAGGATAGAGCACACCTTTAATGATGCAGTGGAGCAAATACCCATCCAATTAAGAAAGTGCTTTGTGGAGAATAACCACAACAATTCAGCTTCATAAATATGATTCCTAAAGAAATCTTAATCAGGCTTAAACTGGAGCATGAGAGCTCTGCATCAATATTCAAGGCTTTATGCATATGCTACTGTACATCTAATTCCTTCGTAAGAGGAAGGAGAGAACAAATCTTAGAAGGAACTACACAGAAATTCATTGAACTAAGAGGAAAGGATCAATGTTGATAAATTCTTTATTAAGCATGTATTTAAAAATTCATAATGGATGGAAGGTGAGTGTACTAATGGACAATGTAGGACTATAGTAAAATAATGTATTTACTGATGTTAAGAACCGAGTATTTGAAGTTCAGAAATTAGTTAAATACAGACAAGAGGTACCAAAATCTATTTGACATTAGGAGTAAATCTGTGAATTCTATTATACATACATATGCATGTATCCCTCTCTCTCATATTTAGGTTATAAACTCTACATATTTATGCCTATTGATACATGTATGTACATATCAACTGTCAGCTGGGTTTTGGCTGTGTAAATACTAAGATGAGATTGGATTAGCATGTTTTAAGTTGTTGTGATGAGCTCAGGTCTTTTTTTGGCTGCTGTAGTTTCTGTATTTACTGCATTTCCCTGTGTTGTTTATATGAGTGCTGGGCACACTGACAGAACTCATTATTTCTGTTTCTGATCAATATAGGTAACTGTCAAAGATGCCAACAAATATTAGTATCCACTTCTGTAAAATTTCACATAAGCTTTCAAGTCACCCTGTTCATGATTCATTACAATAATTAGCTGTTGCTACAGGAAAATACATTAATGCATACCATTTGGAAAGCTGTAGACACTAGTTACATTTATTTTGGGATTTGCAATGTACTGATTTTGAGACTGAATTTATCGGCAAAGGTTAGGTGGGAATAAATGTTCTCAGCAATTCCGAATCCCATTAAATGTGACTTCTGTTGTATAGATTCAAGTACTATAATTAATAAAATTTCAAGAAAAATTAGTTTTGAAATTGTTTTATCTGGAATTAACTTTTGAAATTGAACAGAGCTGTTAAAAAAAAAAAAATGACCTGACAGTGCCTTGTTTTGGAAAAGATATTGATTTCAAAATATTTACAGGATGTTAAATATTAATGATTGAACTAGAGCAACCATTATAATATACCACATGAATGCAGGTGATGCCAGTCCTACAGCTTTGTAGGAAATACTTTTTCAGTCCCAGTGCAGTAGAATTCAGAAACATAAAAATAGTAACATATATTATGTATATCATTCAGTAAGCCAGATTTTCATGCAGTATAAATTGGCCAAGTGAAGGGCAGCAGAACTACACCCATACATCAGCTGAGGTTATGCCTGGAGTGTGACCCAGTAATTATGACTCAGTCAATGAGAGTTTGTTTGAATCTGAAGAATGAGATTTGGCACAAATATTAAATAGAGGCTTTCTTTTTTTTCATCACAAATTTATTCAATGAAAAATGCAGGTAGCTTGCTCACAAAACAACTGCAGTGCAGGCTCAAATTTGCCAATTTGTATTAGTCGATAGAATAAAGTAGACTAAAACACCAGAGTTAATCAGCATTTTGGTTTTAGTATTTCTGAAAACATCAGTGGGATGGAAGAGGAGGCTATAATTGCAGAAAGACTTAAGAACAGCTGTGAGGAACCATCATATAACCCATGCTTTGGACATTCTCTTGCACTGTGAGAAAGTCAAATTAACTCTTTGCTGCGGGCAGTCATTTTCTTTTTGGACTTTGGGAATTTTTTGAGGGCTTTCCTTGTTCTCTCCTCTTAGAGTGTTCCAGTTTTACAGAGGTGATTGAGTGTTCAGCGTATTTAGGATGGAGCAGATTCAAGCTCACTCCTAGGTGCAGAGTGTTTTTCTTGACAGCTTGTGCTGTACTGGAGGGACAGGGATGCACATCTATTGTGTCTGGTCCTTCTTTAAAGTCCACAACAACTCTATTGGCTGCATATTTATGAGAAAGAAGACTGTTTGCTTAAGTAACATAAACTGGATTTATTGCCATGCCTTTCATCTTCAGCAGCTGAAAACTAGAGGATTAGTTTGGGACTATATACTTTGAATGGATCACAGACTGCTGGTCAGTTTCTGTGAGAAACTTTACCTGCTTATCTCAATAGATCACTTGTGGATGCAAGGAGCTAACAGCCATGTTAATTTTAGCAGCCAAAAAGTGGGAATGGTCAATGAGCACAGCATCTCAGTTGCACAGAAGAGGATCAAAGGAGCAGCTTCAAAGAGAAAACAGTGACTTAAATAAAACATGACCACTAGAATGACTGAAGTTTGATCTACTGGTGTTTTCCCAGTTTACTAAAAAGAACAAAACAAGAGCTGTCAAATGTTAATCAGATGCTTTTTGTGTCGATTTCTGGGGCAGCATCCTGGATATGTCCAAGACAGCAGGAGGGAATGAGTTTCAGGTGAAGAATCCAAGAAGAGAAATTAGGCCTGTGTCATGTTTCTTTTAACACACTCTGGTCAGATCTGTCCTTTATCTCAGCCCTTTGTGCCTCACATTGGGTGTCCAAAAGGCCTCTCACGATTTAAGCCCCCTTCCCAAACCCAGGTCAGCCCCCTTTAGGGTAACTCCCCTAGTTTATATGCCACTCATGACATTCTATGGTGTGGAATATCCCTTTGGTCATTTTGGGCCATCTGTCCTAGCTATGCTCCCTTCCAATTTCTTTTGTGTACCTCATCACTGGCAGAGCATGAGACAAGGAAAATGTCCCTGAGTTAGGATAAAAACAACTTAGCAAAAAAACAAAACATCAGTGTGTTATCAACACTGTTCTCATTCCAAATACTCAGCACAGCACTGTAACAGCTACTGAGAAGAAATTCTACCTTTGCTGAAGCCAGGAGAGCCTGTCAGTTAGTTTTTCACTCTTAACTGTGTTTCATCGTAAAGTGCCATTTTTTGGAAATCAGATTATGGTGCTTTTATCACAGCTTTTTGAGTTCCAGCATTTACATCATGGAAAAATAAATTACCCACCCTGGAACCACCAGCAGCCTGGTAGCTAAGGCATTCACCCAGGTTTGGGTGAGCCCTTTCGTAAGCACTGGACTGAAGTATTAGTCTCAATGTGAAGATAACTCCAAAATTCTGGCAGCTGACCTTTAACTGTATGTCTTATTTTATGGATGACCAGCTTGGGCTGCCCAAGGCTTATAGAGCATTTGAAATGGTAGACAAAGTTGGTGAGAGCCGTGGTTTCTCAGCACCTCTGACTACAAGGCAGTGCAATCTCCAGTAAAGTGCTCAGGGTTGCAAGCCATGAATTTTAATCCTTACTCTGCCGCTAATTCACTGTGTAGCTCCAGGCAAGTCCCTATCTCTTCAGCTGTAAAATGGGAATAATAATAATGGTTTCCTATCTTTCGGCAGCGATAAATTCATCTGTGTTCTTGAAGCATGCAAATACTACAGTGATGAGTGGCCCAGAAAAGACCGTGAAAAAATGAATAATTCTGTATTTACAACAGGCTTTGGGTGCGCAGTAAATAAGGCACTGCTAATTGGCTGGTGAAGATTACTTTTCTAAGTAGCTGCTTATTCAGTAGGTGCTGTGTAATCAGTACCTACTTATCCTGTGTAATGAATGATAAAGGGTTCCTTGGGGAAAAAAAGGGAGGTAAAGACAGATTTCAAGAAAATCTTAATGCTGATCTACAGGAAAGTACAGTTAGAATTTCATCATCCATTTAGGTTCTAGTGTTCTTCGATTCCAAAGCTCTTGATTTTTGGCAGACATCATAATTTTCTTCTGTGAGAATTGTCATCTGTGCCAGCACAGGTTTAGGTGTAGTAACCTGCCCCCTGCCATAAGAGAGCAAGGATGCGTTACTCAAAAAATGACATTGTGGCTATGGACATGTAACATTCTTCATGTGCAATTATTTCTGTCTGAAAAACAGGAAAAACTATCTAACATGGTTTTTTGGGTTTTGGTTGTTCTTTTTTTTAATAGCTGTTGTGGTCTCACCATTATATTCCCGTTCTTATATTGCATTTTTCTGAGTTCTAAGATTAGTTTCAAGGTAGGTGACCTGTACAATACAGTGCCTTTCTCTTTGTATACAAATAAAATTCCCCTAAAGGGCTCCTCTCTTAACAAATGAATTTCTGCTGTTGAAAGAAGCAAGAAAAACAATGAAGGCCACTGTCCATGGTGGAACACTAACACTTCAAATTTTGTTAGAGTAATCTGAGCATGTTTATCCTACAGTTTAACTGCTTATTAGACCGTTGCCATCACATCTGTTAAAAGCATGTGCAATCTGCAAAACAAGCTGCCAAACGTCCCTTTTCAATTACATTGTTCAGAGGTCTCTGTGTTATCTTTCTGGCTGGGTAGATGAGGGAGAAGAAGTGCCTGTTGTCTCCCTTATCTTTAGCAAGGCTTTTGACGCTGTCTCCCATAAGAACCTCACAGGTAAGCTCGGAAAGTGTGGGTTAGATGAGCGCACAGTGAGAATGAGCACACAGTGAGATGAGCACATGGATTGACAAGGGATGAAAGGCAGAGCTCAGAGGGTTGTGACCAGTGGCACCGAGTCTGTTTGTAGACCTGCACAAGCACTATTCCCCAGAGGTCAACACTGGGACCAGTCTTGTTCAACTGATTCATCAGTGACCTGGATGAAGGGATGGAGTGTGCCCTCAGCAAGTTTGCTAATGATACAAGACGGGGAGGGATGAGTGACACACCAGAAGGCTTTCTGCCACTCAGTGAGACTTGGACAGGCTGGAGAGTTGGGCAGAGAGGAACCTAATGAAGTCCAACAAAGGGTCCTCCACCAGGGGAGGAACAGCCCTGGGCAGCAGCACAGGCTGGGGCTGACCTGCTGGAAAGCAGCTCTGCAAAGAAGGACCTGGGGGTCCTGGTGGACAACAAGCTGTCCATGAGCCAACAGTGGGGCCAAGAAGGCCAATAGTGTCCTGGGATGCATTAGGAATAGTGAGGCCAGCAGGTCAAGAGAGGTGATCCTCACCCTCTAATCAGTCCTAGTGAGGCAGCATCAGTATTACTGTGTCCAGTTCTGGACTTCCCCATTCAAGAAATATAAGGAACTGCTTGACACAGTCCAGTGAAGGGCTATGAAAATAATTAGGGAATAGATCATCTCTCTTATGAGGAAAGGCTGAGGGGTCTGGGACTGTTTAGCCTGCAGAAAAATGAGAGGGTATCTTACTGATGAAAACAAATTGATATTTGTATTGATTAATACAAGTATCTTAAGGCTGGATGACAAGAGGATGGGTCCAGACACTTGTCAGTGATGTCCAGCAATATGACAAGAGCCATTGGGCCCAAATGAAAACACAGGAAGTTCCCTCTGAGTATGAGAAAAAAGTCTTTACTTTGAGGGTGACAGAGCACTAGAACAGATTGCCTAAATTGTGCAGTCTCCTCCTGAGGAGATGTTCAAACCTGCCTGGATGCAATCTTGCTCAACATGCTCTAGGTGGACCTGCTTTATCAGGGGGCTTAAACTAGACAATTTCCAGAGGTACTTTCTGACCACAACCATTCTGCGGTTCTGCAATTCTCTATTTTGTACTTGTGTATATGATGTGTTAGTGCAGCAGTCCCCCAATGGGTCTCCTTTGAGTATAGTTTTGAGTCATACTTACTTTTCTATATAGAAGAAAATCTATGCTCTGCCAAGACAGAGTGTGCATAGATTTGTTAGTCTGATCTGCACCCCATTTGGTGGTGCTATATTTAAAATTAGGACATATCAAATTAGAATCGTGATATTTGCAGTAGTCTTTGATATAACAGGAAATCATCCACTGCACAACACTTACAACCCCTCAATGTATCTAATAAAGGAGCATGTTTTATTGTAATCTAGCTCTACACATTTCTAAACATTTACTTGATGTTCTTATCTGTGATATTTAAGATTTATTTGAAATAATAAGAATACACTGCATAAAACCATGTAATATATGTCCTCAAAGGATATTTAAATTAATATCTTAAAATACTTTTTTTCTTGCTGCTTATAATGAAAACCTTCACAAGCAAGTATTTTGGAGATAATTATTTCCATGTTTCTTTGTAGGCCCTGATCTTATGACCTACACACATAATTCACTCTAGGCATGTGAATTTTTGGCAACTGAACCTACATGCAAAATTATAGCAGTGATTAACTCAGTGGAAACATATTTGCAACACTTTGTCCTTTAGGTTTTTACTTTTCACTTAACGAATGGTGCTACCGGCTATGAGCAGAATATAAACAATAGGCACAGAATTATTGTTAGGGATGGCTGTTACCTCTAGTCACTTATGAATTAAACATCTGCTGTCTCACATTGAAAACATTTTTAAAATATTTTGCATACAAAAAGGAAGACTGTAAAAGAGATTTCAGTGAGGAAATCTTCAGCGTGTTGTGAGCGTGGTAGCCTCGCTGTTCAGTAAAACTTTGCCAAAAGTACATCACCCTTTGAATTGTTGTCTGATGGAATCTGATGGCCTAAATTTCATTTAGTATCTTTTGCTTAGTGTTTGCTGTTGGGTATGTCTACACCTTCAGAGGCACCTAGATATTAGAAAACATGGCAAAGTAAATGGAATGTGGATTATTTGAATGTTAATTTTCATGTGGGTTCCCACATGAAAGAGAAGCCAGAAATGTCCTTTTTCTTTAGCTGCTGATGAGCTCATTGGAAAAAGTCTCCTACCATGCTCTCCCATGAAAATTGTGGCCACTGAAATAATGCTACTGTTGAAAAGTACGAGAGGAACACTATTGCAACAAGCAAAATTTCAGCAGGGACTGTGCTAAATGCAAAGAATTCAGTCTAGAGAATAGAGATTGTAACCTGGCTGTACTTGGAGTTAAACATAAAACTCTCATCTTCCTGGAATAGCACCCTGATGCTTGTAATCAAAACCAAATTGAAACACTGATGTCTGTTTCTTGGTGTCAGGGAAAGAGATTAAGGGGAAGGAGAGATCACTGTCATCTTTCATATCACAGAATGTACTTTGAAAAGGTCAGAGTGACACCAGGGAAAAACCTGAATGAAGAAAGAACGTACCATCTACCAGTACTTCAGCACCAGATGTAATGTGGAGCTGCGAGCAGCACCAGAAGCAAGGTTATAATAAAAAAGATGCCTTAACAGAATCTGTGGTGGCCAGCAGCAACTGTGCAATTGTGGCTTATTTAACCAGTTATGACTGCACACAGGTTCACATTTTAAAGGCAAGAATTAAGTGTGGAAAGGAGCTTGATGCTGTAAGTTTTGCTGTGTAACTGTTTTCATTAGATGCATGGAGACACTTGAGTGTGTTTGGAAGGCCCGACCTGGGTGACAGCATGAAAACCTGAGCAATGCTCCATATTATATAAATAGCCTGAATCATTCAAAAGATTTCCTATCTTTAAAAAAAAACCAAACAAACAAACAAGAAAGCAGACATGGCTGCTACTACATTGCTGTTAGGCCTTCAGATGCCTACATAAATAATGACAGCCTTCCCTGTCATTCTCTCTCCTGCATGTAGGCACTCCATGGTATTGGTAACTTTACTAATGTGGGTAATTTCATTTCAGCCTTATTTTTAATTATTATCATCCTCCCATTTTTTTCTTAAATGTATTTCTCTGGTGGCTAAAAGATTAATGATTACCCTCCCATTAGGGAGGAACAAAAAGACAGCTTCGGCATTATTTATTTATTATTCTTTTTCTTAGCTGGAAATTGAATTATCTACTCCCTATTTAAGATCCTTCTAGTGAAAATGTCACTTGCCATGAACTAAATGCTCTTTAATAGCAGCAGTACATATGTTCTTTAATAGTAACAGGAAATAGCTAGCTGGCAGAGCAGAATAAGAGAAGAGAACAAAAAGCAAGCTTGGGTGTAGAACTGTGCACATCTACACGTGGAAATAGATAAGAACCTTACAAGAAGACATGGGTTAATACTCTGTGCCCAGAAATGTGGTCAAGTCTTTCTCAGTGACACTCCTAAAGGGTGGGATGCCATCCAAAGGGACCTGGACAAGCTCCAGGAGTGGGTCCATGGGAACGTAATGAGCTTCAGCAAGGCCAAGTGTAAGGTGATGTACCTGGGTCAGGGCAACCCCTGGTAACAATAAGGGCTGTGGAATGAAAGGATCAAGAGCAGCCTTGATTCTCCAGCCCTGCCAAGGAGGACTTTTGGATGCTGGTGGATGAGAGGCTGGATGCAAGCTGGCAGTGTTCACTTCTAGTCCAGAAAACCAACTGTATCCTGGGCTGCATCAAAAGCAGCTTGGCCAGCAGGGTGAGGGAGGGGACTCTACCCCTCTGTGGAGTGCTGTATCCAGTTCTCGGGTCCCCAGCACAGGAAAGGTATGGACCTATTGGAGCAGATTGAGGGAAGGTTACAAAAATGATCAGAGGGCTGGAGTCCCTCTCCTATGAAGACAGGCTGGAAGAGTTGGGACTGTTCATCTTGAAGAAGAGAAGGCTCCAGGGAGAATTCATTGTGGCCTTTAGGAGTGTCACTGAGAAAGATGTGACCACATTGCTGAGGGTGCACTGAGGATTAACCCATCTGTTCTTGTAAGGTTGTCTGTCCTAGATGTTAGATGAATGCTTTTTTTTGGTAAAATCTTCTGACTTCTGTTAATTGATATATGAAATAACCACCCTAAAATATCCCATGCTACCCACGTTATAAAGATTTCTTCTTATCTAATTCTAGGGAAAATTATCCAGAATTATCAGAATATTCTAAGGAAAATTACTCCTGTTAGCAGATGCTACATCAAGATCCAAAGATTATTGGAGTTCCCCAGAGTGCAGGCTAACCAAATTATTTATGGTGGTTGGTAGCTGCTGCTATCCAGTACCACAATATGGTGGGTGTCTTTTCAATGAAAAAACAAAGTAAATTTGTTGATCCATTGAATTTATTAGCAAAATGACTCCTGAACTCATGCTACGCCATCATGCAGTCTCCTCCATGTTGTCTTTCCTGAAGTCTGGATTTATGCAAGTATTTTAGCTCTTTCTATTTCTCTGAGTTGCATGTATGAAACCAAGATTTGCACCATATTTTCTTTAAACTGGGATATCACCAGCTCCCTATGTTTTCATTCCAGCTTCCTATGCAGAAACGGCCAGAGTACTCAAGCAATTCCCATCATCCTCACCACAATTTTTTGTATCTTCATACTTCAGCATGCTTCTAATCAGTGAAGTGTCAGGCAGAAATTCAGGGCTAAGTGACCACTCAGAGGCTGCATGCAGCAGAGTTGTGCTCTGGCATTTAATACTTTTTGGGGAACAACACAAGAAGATTTGGGGCCTGGCATGCCCCCAGATTCAGCAATGTGCCCTATGACATTGTGTAGGCTCCAGCTTTCTGGTCTTAGGGGAGCAGTATTAAGGAGAGCTCCCAGTTTAATCTGGGGTGTTCTTTGACTATCAACAGATGAAGTCACATAAGACTTAAAATGGTTCCACTCTCATGTGGATAAAACAGCAAACACTCTGGTTTTATCACGGTTTAAAGCTGGTGGGAATCTCAAGCACTTTTATTCATTCATAAGCATCCACAAGAGATATTTCCCAAGGGAAGGTTTGACCTAATTCTAGCCAGCCCTTGGGACAAGGAGGGTGACTGCAACATGTGAGGTGTGTGTGTACGTGTGGGGGCACATGCACACCTGTGTGTCTGCTCCCACACCCTTTCAAGGTGGTCCTGCATGTTACCGAGGTCAGCATTGCACTCCCATTCCTGGCCTATCAACCATCCTTCAAGATGGGACAATAAAACCTAGCCATCTTCCACACTGGCCAAACCCCTCGAAAAGGACATGCCTGAGAAAGGTGCAGCATCTGGCACGTCTGCCATATCCGATGGAGCTCCAGAGCTCCCAGTGGGCTGTGAAGCTTGCCATAACCTCCAGAGTATGCATGTTTGTGTGAGGCACAATCTGGCCCATCATTTCATTTAATCCCCTTAATTTAGCAGAAAAATAGTTAGTTAGAAAAATATTATCTTTTTCTAAGTATTATTGCTTTTTATATATTTTTCACAGTGGATTGTGTGCATAAGTGTCAATGAAAATAGATCAGAAAGAAATTACTAAAAGAAAAAAAATTCTGTTACAAGAGCTAGATTCTTCTTTCCAGAAGGGCAACTGGAAAATATGCTAGACCATACCACATGGAAACGTAGAAGCTGTCAGGTCCCTCATTTCCTCTTTCCATCTAGTACTAATTACAGTGGACTTGCAGCAATTTCATTTAATACGGAAGGGATCATATTAAGGAGGGAATAAAGGCTGACAAAGTATGTGTTTTGTTCAATTTGATACTGTTTTAAAGAGTGAGGTCTTAAAGTTTCTGCAAGTTGTTAGATTGCATTAACTGAAGAAAAAGCACAGAAATTTTTTTAAGCATAATATGACATTGATTTCTATAGCAAAAAGGAAATTTGGTCTGAATTCAGAGAACTATAGCTTATTTTCATTATAGATATTTCTACTGAGAGATTCTGTTCAGATTTAAAACTGCTGCTAAATGTACCCAGTGGAATGGCAAATGTCTGTACAGTTATAAGGACATAAGAATTGGAACACAGGAACAGACCAAAACATCCTATTCAGTGATTCCCCCTAAACTTACAGAAAATGAGTAAGAAGAGGACAAGTACTTATACAACCACTGAAAGAGAGAGGAATCCCCTTGTGCTAAGCAGCAAAGAAGGACTGGGAAGGCTGTGAGAGGGTCCAGCCTCTCATTCCCTCCTGCTATGGTCCCATTCTGCTCTGGGTCTCAATCAGAGGCCCAGCTCTGCCTGAAGTCCACATGACGAAATTTCAAGGCGTTTAGGAAGGTAAAAGAGAAAAAAAATAAAGCCAGGCTGGTAGTTTGGGAGCAATGAGAAACTTTGTGGTGATAAAGGAATTAGTACCCCATTGGCTGAAGGGCACCCAGCATTCCAGGGAAAGTCAACTCCTCCATAACTCTCAAATTCTAACAATGTAAAGCTTAGAGTTAAATGTTAATTGATATTTAATCGTATATAATAAACGTAGGTATAAGAGTTATGCATGCCAACTTAAGGGTATTAGGATGTCTGAAATACTGTAAAATAGATGTCTAATTGATTTATTTTTTCTAAAGCACTGTTTAATGTAGAATTGCTTTCTATATGGGAAAATATAATTTATGTTTCCTAGAAGTTACAACAAAGTATTGGGCATTAGGAGACTGATATTCTCATCCCTATCTGCCAGGGAAACCTTATAACCAGGACTCACAGCCTGACATTGATAAATGATTTAATTCTGTAGTGTTTGCCCCATATTCCTCAAGTGGGATATTTAAAAGGAGATTAATAACTACTCTTCTCTCTGAGGTTTCAGATGTCCCAGTTTTACAATGTCTAATATATATGTAAACACAGCATTTGAAAACTTTGGGAGAAAAAGACCAAATAAAGTTTAAAATTATATTAGGGCCTTTTAGCCAGATTGCATGCATGGTACAATTTATAAAGATGATGATGAACAAAGCCAGGCAATTTGGAGATTCTAGTGGATGACTAAACACTGATTGAATATGAATAAAGGGGTATGAATATGATTTTTTTATTGTTGCTTACAGGCAATAGAGAAGTATTTCAGGAATATAAATATAAAGAGTTTATAAATATAAAGAGTTTATAAAACTCTTGATAAATGGAGGTGTTTAAGTGTGTGCTATGGATTTCATAAGTGTTTTTTCAGACTCACTTACTTCACAGTGTCTTCAAATAAAGATGGAGGGAATTTTGAAATATCATTTTAATAAAAATATATAAATAATTTTATCCTTAAAAAGCTTTTTGGTTTTTTGGTTTTTTTTTTTTTATATTTAGCAATGTCAAGATGAGCTCTGAGACCATTCCAATGTCACTGGATGTTTATTTTGCATTTAAAAAAAAAAAAAGTTTTAGCTGCTAAAGTTCAACCAAGCCCCCTTAGAATAAAGTACTACTGCAACAGATAGGGGGATGTCCCAGTATATTCAGAACACTTTAAGAGTTCATATTCACATCTCAAAATCCTGTACAATAAAAACAGTTCTTCTGATTCATTTTTAAAGCAAAGAACACTTCCATGTTTTCCAATTTATAGAACATTTCCAATCTTTCATAGACTCCCACGACTATTTAACTACACTTTACAGTTCTCTCACCCTCACACTTGATGTGAAGTAGGGAAAATGCAAAGATGCATAGGCTTCTTTACCAGCTTGTTTCTCTTTTAAATCAAAACTTCTGATGATTAAAGAAGAGCAGATAAAAGAAAGTACAGCTCGAGGCTATGATATAATGCACTTAGAGATCCCAAAGGCAATATTCTTAACATCTACAACCAACCCTGAAACATAACAGAGAAATATAAATGTTAGGGCTGGGCTCTTAAATTCAAGTTTCCTGACACACTGTGGCTGACAGCCTTTGAATTTATAAAGACCTCCTATCTAAACAACCAAAAGAGCTAAAGATCACTTAAAATAATTATTTTGATTGGTACTTGCAAAGCAGTAGCAACCTATGAGAAAGTATTACCATGTACATATCCAGGGGATTATTTCATCTGATCATGTGGTTTCATCATCTTAAAATTGTTCTTCCACGCATAGCTGGAGACTAGTTTTATCTGTAAAGTGTGTGTCAGGGGATTCATAACCCATTTTAAGTATTTGTGTATAACTGCATGCACTTAACATGGTTTAGAATGGATCAAGAAATTATTCTCTCTCATGATATTTTTTCAAATGACCGAAATACTCGAGTCTTTCATGGAAATGCCTTTTCTTAGTTCAGGGCTCTTTTCCATAGTATTATTAAAAAAAAAAAAAGTATTTTTGGTTTTCTGTGGATGCCAAAAAATCCAAGGAATGAGCCACAGAAATTTCTTTGGAGACCAAGGACACCTTAAATTTTAGCAGCAAAAGTACCTGAGGAGTATCTAATGGGCCCTGTCAAATAGATGTGCTCATTGGCATGGCTGTTGCACAACAGCTCAGAGTTCAGCACAGAGCATGTTAGCAACACCTGCTGTCAGTCAAAACTGTCATGATGCTGGGCCAAGGTGACCTCTTAATTTTGTAATATGGGTCATTGAAAAACATGCACAATGTCCACTAGGATGCCTGAATGAGAATTTAGGGCTCTCTTCTGCCTCTGTGTACTTTGCATGGAAACTCAATCCCTCTGTGGGAAGATGCCCTTCACAGTCATGAGGCTTTCAAGAATGGCATCAGCTATCCTTAATGAATTAATTTTTATTTTTCCCAGACTATTAACTATCATTCTGAAAATTAAAAAAACCCACCAAAAAACAAACAAACAAACAAAAAAACAACCCCAAAACACTTATAAGGAATTGAAGAGCTCGAGAGAGTAGGCTTTGTTTAAAATCATAATTGCTTCTTGAACCAAAATTGACATGAACCCAAATATACATTAAAATTCAATATACATCACATCTTTTATAATACGGATATGCTTATTGAACATATATTCTGGTCTGTGAAATGTAAAGAGGTTTAATTCTAAAGGATTTTATGAGTACTAGCTGCACCTGAAATTTTTTCTTTCTGAGAAAATGCATGTTTTACAACAGCCCTCTATACCTCAGGAGGTCTAGAAGGGACACCGGCAAACTTTTTATCACCCTGGGATGTGTGCAAGTGTTTCAGAGGATCAAAGTATAAAAATCAAAAATATGCAACTGAATGAATTTCTGAAGTAAAAGAAGTAAAATCAGTGGTTTATTTGTGGAGACTGTAGTAATGAAAACAACAGACATTTTAAGGTGTGAAAGTTATTTAACTGTGGGCTCACAGTAAACCAGAAACATGTATTTCTGATTGCATTGAAGATAACCATTCCCATACTGAATCAAGCCAAAGTTGTGTCAGTTTGGTGTCGTCTGACAACGGGCAGTAGTAGTACTTTGGGAAAGACATACAAAACAGGACAGATAAAACCCAACTCTTTCCCAGCTATAAACTTTCATTTTCAAGCAGTCTGAGGTTTATGGACTTCCTCAGGCAGAGGGTGCATTCACAACATTGATCTTAATATCTATTGATGGATCTCCTTCTCATGCATTTGTCTAATGGATTCTTGAGCCCATTTATATCTTTGACCTCCACAACTTCCTCTGGCAATGAGCCCTACAATTTAATTATGCATTGTGTGATAAAGGACTTCATATTGTTTGCTTTAAACTGACCGCCTGATCATCTGAGTCCTTCTCTGTTTGTTATAATATGCGTGATAGCAAATAATCATTTAGGCAGACTATGACTTCATATACATCCATCATCTCTCTCCTCCCTCAAATGCCTTCCAAACTTAAGTGTCTCAGCCTAAATCTTTTTCTTTCTACCAATACCATTCCATACTTCTAATCATCCCTGTAGCTCTTTCCTGTATGTTTATTGAGATCTCAAGCTCTTAGAGATGCAGGAGAACAGCACAAAGCTTCGAGGGTGTGGGTAGAACACAGATTTCTAAAATACTGTGCTGAACATATTTTGTTCTATTAATTCCCTCATTGTTCTTAGAACTTGTTTACCTTTTTGAGCTCTGCTGAGCATGGAGCTGGAACCTTCACTAAACTATCTGCAATGACACTGAGATCTTTACTCTAAGGATAATGGCAAATTTATGCCCTGGTCTTGCGTGTATTTTCATGTCTTTCCCTATGCCTATTATTTTTGTATTTGGAAATAGAATGTGTTAAAAAGAAAAGAGAAAATAAATTCTGTGGACTAAAATAATGCTATAGAAACTGCAGAATTTGAACTAGAACTAGACAGATTCAAAAATATCAGTGATTAAATGGGAGTAAACAGGAGTCCACAACTTGACAGATTCTCGCTTCATCCTTCTTAGCTTGCTCTGAAATGCCAGCAAACAGGTTTGTAGGCTTGCTAATTCATTGGCATGTTTCTGAGCAGTGCTAAACTTCCCATCTCTGGCTGATGTCAAAAGGAGTCAAGACTGGCTAGCCCTCATAGAATTGGACCTGAAGCGTATTGTTCTCGTAACTGTTTATACTATGTGACATTGTCACTTCCATACTATTTGGGGAGTTTGATGCTGGGAAAATGAATTTTTAGAGAGGTTATGAAAGATCAAGGATGCTATAATGTCATCATAATTACATGTAACTTGGGCATCAGTATTACATAAAAGCATATTGAATGCTTACTTAACATAACATTTGAATAAATCATGTTTAAAATCATGTTCACTGAAACATTTATTTCATCTAGAGCTACATAGTTTAAGCTTCTCATACATAAACATTTTCGGCATTATTTATGAAAACTTGGCTTGCATCCACTTAATTTATATTTTAAAAAATAAGAGATAGCTATGTGAATCTCATATTTATACTGAAAACCTCCATCGTCTGCTGCTTACTGAAGTTTCAGCAGATCTACAATGGTAATTCAATAACTGTGTCTACAATATCCTGGGAGTTTTAAACACAGTTTCCCATTTTTGCATTTGACATTTCAGTCTGTACTTTCTTACTTTTCTTGATAGGCTTCTAGGTACTAAAAATAATTACTTAGTGCCTATCACGCTATGTGACAGTGATGCCCTTGAATTCCTAACATGGTTAGCAAGGGTTGAACCTCACAGGAAAAGTGAATTTTATTGACTCATTGGTGCAGTTGCCTCACTGCTTCTGAAGTTTCTGGAGGGAGAGTTTGCAAAGTGGGTTGAACAATCTTGAGGTAGAAGCCCAAAATCGGCTGTTCTAGAGAGGAAGATTTACAGTTGGGTTTTGCTGTTGCAACCAACAGTTACTGCACCAAAGTCATGTAGAATGGGGTTCATTTGGCCTCTACTGTGTGTGCTGGGTCAACCAACAACTCTATTTTCTTCATTTCATGGTGAATAATGAGGTGTACATTCCCTGAGTGGAGAGTGAGTTTAGCATCACATTTGTTTTTCTTCCTGTTTGTGAATAGCTTATGTGAGATGTACAGAATTCTTCCCAGAGTAGAAAAAGCAAGTATTTTTTTCTTAGTAGTGGCCCTCCATGTTCAGATGCTTTCAAATCTGAAGCTAAAATCTCACTTCCTTATTGTTAGCATTGTCTTACAAGCTATAAAATTAGTCTTTGTATCTATATTTTCATGCTGAATCATTTTGTTAGATACATAAGGTCAAGAGTACTTGTTAAGCATCCTGTGATTCATTAGCATTGAAGTATGGAATCATAGAATTTTTTGGGTTGGAAGAGACCTTAAAGATCATCTTGTTCCAATCTCCCTGCCTTGGGCAGGGACACCTTCCACTAAACCAGATTGCTCAAAGCCCCAACCAGCCTGGCCTTAAACACTTCTAGGGATGGGGCATCCACAACATCCCTTGGCAACCTGTTTCAGTACCTCACCATGGTCATAGTAAGAAATTTTTTCCTAATATCTAACCTAGATGAACTCTTTTTTAGTTAGAATACATTTCTCTTTGTCCTGTCACTACATCCTCTTGTAAAAAGTCCCTCTCCATCTTTCTTATAGGTTCTCTTCAGGTACTGAAAGGTTGCAATTATGTCATCCCAAAGCCTTCTCTTCTCAAGACTGAACAAACCCAATTTTCTCAGTCTTTCCTCATAGGAGAAGTGCTCCATCCCTCTAATCATCTTGGTGCCCCTCCTCTGGACTCGCTCCAACAGGTCCATCTCCATCCTGTGCTGATGACCCCAGAGGTGGATGCACCACTACAGGTGGGGTCTCATGCTGCTTTGGATGCAGCCCAGGACACAATTGGCATTCTGGGCTCCAAGTGCACATTGCTGGGTCATGTCCAGCTACTCATCCACCAGCGCTGCTTTGTATTGTGACCTGAATCCAGAAGGGATGATCCTTGTTTAAAATTTTACTTACATTTGGATAAAAGACTCCAGCAATTCCAGAAATAAAGTATTAACTTAGCAGCTTTTCTGTTTCTTTGCTGCCCACTTAACATTAGCAGAGATATTCTTCATGGAGCTCCAACCTAAAGACATCTTTATCTAATAAACTTTTGTAGGGCAATATGCTCAATGTACTGAAACAGATCTTGCCTTCATTCCCATTAAATCGCATGAATGTAATATATCTTAGGCAATACTACCTACCCAAAAGTTAGATATCTTGCTAGCTATGGGCTATATGTTCATAGTTATTAGATACTTCTGGAGGGTGATTCATTTACACTATTTTAGTCTATTTCAGCCTCTTGAGTTTCTTTCAGTCTTTGGACTTGCTTTTGCTGTCCTCACTGATAATTAAAGTAGTCCCTGGTAACTGGCTCAGACTTACACATTTAATCTCTAATGCTTACATCAGCAAGCAGGAATCCCAACCAGAGGCATTCTGAGTCATGGTATTATCCAGAAACTGTGGGGTCTTTAAAAAAACACACAAAGTTCTAAGTTTGCAGTTCAGGGAAGTCCTAACATTTCAGCATAGGTTGCTCATAGCATGTTTTTCTGTATATATTGAGTAGGCCTTCAAGAGAGCTGGAGAGGAAAAAGGGGGAAAAGATTAGCTACTATTTCTGTTACTTTAATAATCATAAATGCAAAACATTAGCTCTTTCTAGCAACAAAAACTCCACCAGCAGCAATACTGAAACCATATGCCCTCCATTTGATTTACCATCAACAACTGCCTGGCTGCACACAGAGCCTCTCTGCTTAATAGTGGCTCTAGGCAAGTGCATGTATAATATTCAAAGCAGTTTTGTTCTTTCATTAAAGTTGTGATAAGGATGCAAAGCATTTTAATGGGAATAATCAATTATATAATGATATTCATATACAACAAAGTCCTTTTAATATAAGTACTTTTAATGTGCTGCTTTTGTCACAGGGGAATTACTTTTGTAATACTTTCAGAAGCATGTCTTCTATTGGTGACAGGCAGACAGAGCCATGCTAGGGGACTCCTGAACTCCATTTGCTCCTCATTCACAAGAAAGCATTTTTCAGTGCAGAGATCACATGATTTACTACTCTGCTGAAGAAGACAATTTCAGCATTAAGATGTGTCTACATTTTTGCAAGAGAAGAAAAAAATGGAGTGCATGATCAGTCTGAAAAAAAACTGACTGTGAAACTTCAACACTTAAAAGATTAAATTTGACTCTTTCCTGTTACATTTGCCTAATGGTTTTCCTGATCTCCCTTTGCTGTTATAATCTCTCTACCAATAAGGAAACTAGAGTCAGTTCTATCCTGCCATTGTCATTTTTGATGACAGTTGTCAAAAGTTATAAACACAGGGTGGCCACACATGACATTTTGCACGGTTCTTAAAATTTTCACAAATCTACTAACTAAAGAAAACTCTTATTATATTCAAATTTCTTTTTATCTTATGATTATGGATATATTTAGATAATGAGATAGAAACCAGATACTTATTCCATCTATACTGTAGATTTTCATTTAGAAGTAGTACCCTCTTCCACCCATAGCTAATTTGCTGTAAGTCACATGCCAGTTGTCATGGTTACAGGTTGAGCTGTGTCTGTCTCCCAGGTGTCACTGGCTGTTTGGGAGCATAGTCCTAAAGGATGATGGAGGCTGAGCATGCTCCCTGACTCTCTGTATCCAGCCTCTGCAAATGCAGAGTGGTTGCTCCAGTACCTTGCAGCAGGTTGCAATGTGCACTTTAGAAAAGAGCCCAACCATCTTCTTGTCTCAGCATTGACCATGTCACTCTACCAATATGAGATCCCTAACTATAATCAGGAGTTATACTTGGGTCAGTGTTCAGGCTTCAGATGCTACTTCTCTGCTCTTCCTCCTCTTCTCTTTCCTTTGCCGAGCTCAAGAAATTACCCAATGGGGGTCATGGAGGAAAAGACAGCTAAGAATTGTGGAGAATAAACGAAACTGTACTTGAGAATATCAATCAAACCCCAACAGAGCATGCCCAGGTGTGGCTGTAGGCAGACAATACTATGATCTTTAAATCCAGAGCAACGTGGTTTGTGAATCTTGATGCCAGAACAATCAAAAGAACATAAGATATTGTGAAATTGGGAGTAGGATTAATCTGCAGACTAGACATAGGTGTCTACCCAAGACCTGGGTGTTCCCATTATGTCAACAGAGATCTAGTCAACCCTGTTAATGTAGCCTTTGTATAGAAAGCTGGGGATCCTTCTCTAGGGTAGAACCTGACCTGAGAGTTTCAGCCCAGCTCCCATACACAAGCATTCTGAGCCATTGGAATTCTCCAAGGTGTTCCCCTGGAACTCCAATTAACTCTCCAGTAGAGTGTGGGTCTCATGTAGGTCCTGTGTGGTAACTGACAACTCTATGCAGTGTCTCAGGTAACTCAGGGCACCTTAAATGGACGAGATGTTGCGCATCCAAGCTGAGCCCAGCCCAGCACTACCAGTTGTGTTTTACACACTGGCTATTTCAAGGAGATCTAAGACATGAGAGAGGCCCCACGTCTCCTCACCCAATGCCCAAGAGAGTTGAGTATTCACAAAATTCATCTGTTAATATCCCTTAGCCAGTGCATATTTAATGTGAAAGGCATAACCACTCCAGGAACAGGGACCAAACCCAAACTTTTCCCATGTAAGTGGAGCTTAATGCATCCAAACTCAGGGTCATTTACCCCATGCTTTTAGTTGCTTCTCTTTAACTTCTCTAAGCAGACAGGTAAAGTAATGCAGAGAGACATAAATCAGATTTTAAGATACAAATCAATACTTATTATGGAGTGCCTCTTAGATTCATCACGCTTTCTCAGAATCTACTTAGCTAAAACTTATATTTTATTGCTGATCCCAGCAAAGCCAACACATTTCAGACAACATTTCTTGCTCTACCTCAAATCAGTAGCACTATTTCTGAAGAGTACTTTTTTCCCACATGTTCAGAAACAGTCCAACGAAAAAGTTCAGACAAAAACCATCTTTTTCCTACTTAAAGAATGCAAAATGCATTCTGCAAAGTCACATGGATTTCAGTTGAAAAAGCTTAAAAATAGAGACTCCAGCTTCAAATTTTCAATATGTCTTTTTTTTATATGAACCTCAATGTTTAATCACACAATAAAAGTATTCAAAATATCAGAGGTAAATTGTTTACTCACATTGCATACATTGCATTAGACTTCAATGTATACTTTTAGTTTTATTTATTAAAAAATAATGAAATAACTGAGTGGGATAATGTTCATCTGGATCAATTGGAAAGCATTGCTGAAAATTATTCACATAGCTCTATCAAAAACATATCTTTTCATTGTGTTTTTCACAGAAGCAGTTACTATTTTTTTCTTTATTCATTTCTTGGCAACAGAGTCATGGATCTATAATTAAAAACCCACTTAGGCAATTTCCAAAGGATTATTACAATCTTGTCATGTGAGGGGTTGAACAAGTCAATTTATAGGTTATTTTATTCCCTGTTTCTAGATTCTACAATGGTGGTCTGAAAATGTTTAGGGCCATCAATGAGAGGGTTTTTTGGCAATGGACACATGGCACAAAATTAATATTCTCTTTTTCTCTCTTTTTAGGAATGCCGTTGAAGAAAACAAAAAATTATATGCAATTTATGACACAAGGTGAGTTACTAAAAGTACTTTAAGAGTGTGATTATTATCTGTAATAGAATTGATATCCTTCAAAATATTAAAAATCATTATTAACATTTTTTTCCTGAGCCTCAAAGTAATCTTTAAGGCAAAATGAAAAATATTTTAACCCATCATACACAATTCCATATATACCTAATAATGTTTCCCCTTTAAATATAGTGATTTCCCCTCTGTGTACAGTACATATGACAAAGAAATACAGTTGCACAACCAGCCTAATTTATGAGTTATTTCACAGATGGAATATGGCCCACGATCCTGATCTGTGTATTATGAGCTTAACTGTGTCTGCTTCTGATGCCAATGTTTGGGGAATAAGAGCAAAGGGCTAGCTGGCACAGCCTTGGGAAAAGAGGATGCATTTAGAGAGACCAGCAGAGCGCTGTGTCTTGGCAGGAGAAGGCTGCGGATGCAGCCTCTGTATAAACACACCTCCGCATTCTGAAGCCTTTCCTTTCCCCTCATCCTTCATGGATTTGTTCCTGTTAAGGGCACTCCTCAGCATAAGCAAAAAAGGATTTGTTTCCTTCTCAAAGGATAAGAGCAAGACATACTTCAGATTTTCACTCCCTATAGCTTTTTCTTTGTTACCTTGGAGTTTCACTTCCACAACTGTGTCTAGAAAATGAAATAATTTCACTTCACTTCCTTCTCATTGCTTATGCTGTTTCATGTGGAAGTGTTTGCATTCCCTCCCCTTGGTGTTTTTTTTCTTCATCTTTCCTCTTTTCCTCTGTTAAAATTCAAAGGGACATTTGGATGGAAATGCCAGGAACCAATCTCTTTTGTTTTAGCTAGTCCTAATACAGATGCATCAGTTAGGACCCTGACTTGGTCTTCCCTTAAATATCATAATATTAAATATAAGCAATTCAAAGAGCTCATGCTTGTCTTCTTCACTCTGTATAATCTCCTGTAAAAGGAGGCTGGGATCTTAACTTGGAATTCTGGCTGTTGTTAGCAAAAAATTGCATAAACAATAATTATATCGAATGAGATTCATAAATGTATTAATAAATATGAAGACATAAATATATGGGCTACAACCTTCTGGTTTTAATTAACCTTAAAGAAAAAAGGTAACTGCTGCATACTGGTTTTTTAAGAATAATGTGCTCCTGACAAAGGGATTTAGATGAATCCACTCAAGTAGAAACTTAACAAAGAAGTCCTATATAAAATAGCACTTTCTCAACTACAGTTACAGTAAAAAGAATGTTGTAACTCAGTTACTTGTCTGTTTTTCTCAAAAGACTCTATTTTCATCAAGACAGAGACTTAAAAGAATAGTATTTCTAATGCACCACAGGCTTCTCTAATGTATTTGTGTTATTTCAGTGCATAATCATTAATCTTCATGATGAAAAAAATGTGAGTTATAAAGAGCCATGATTATTTCTTCCTCTGCCAAACTGTCAATGGATTCTTATTTTGATGTGTCTGACTCACTATGTGCATAATCCAGAGGTTTTGCCGCATAAGGAATGGAATGATGCAGGAATACACTTTTAAATTCATTCAGATAATTCAAATTTTTATTCTATTTTCTTGAATATGAAGAAAAAATACCCATCTGAAATTTAAACAACAATTCAAGACAATTTGGATCATGCCTCTTATTAAAGGCAAATTTCCCCCATTATTCATATGGATTAATAACTTATTCTTTATGTGGCCCACTGAAACATTCAGATCTCCACTACATCAGAACTGTTGACATAACACCATTAATATTTCTGTATAATTAAATGTAAACCAGCAAATTATGCAACCAAAGCAAATGGATTCGTGCAATGCTGCTTTCAATCTGCCTGACAGAAATGGGGACAATGAGTATAAACTCACTGTCAGTTAAATAAACTGTTGAGTATTACCCAACATCAGAAAATATTACATATGGTTTCTGATAAATATATATAGTAAATGAACATAATCTTGTTTTCCTCACATAGTATGTCCAACACTGCTCATTATCTGAACAGGCAAAACACAGTGTAAAAAACTGCCAAAGTGCAGAGTATTCCCTAAGCCTAATGCTTCCCAGCATCCTCCTGTCACTCTAAAGCTCTGCTCCTGCTGAGATACTGCAGGACAGAAAATAAGAAAGTTGAGCTTTCTGAATGAAATACTAATTTCTATTGTATGGTATTTTGACAAAAATGATCCTCAACTTGTGATTTCATAAAGTGAAAAGGAAGTCAGATTTAGCAAAAAGAAAAACAAACAAAAAAAAGAGTTGAAAATTTTCTTGTGGATTTTTTCCCAGCCAGTTTTATTAATTACACCTTCTCAGCAGGTTAAACCAGCAGGCTAATAAAATTGCTGCAAGGCAGAGTAGGTAAGCAGCAGCATGGGTCTCAGCCTAGTAAGATTAATGTCCTGTGTTCCTCAGAAGGCAACATTTCAGATGTAGCAACAATTCTGCCCACTTTCTTTCAGTTTCAGTCTCTCTTTTGTATCTCTGAACCCTTTGTGATTGCAGTTTGCTTCAGGATAAGACTGGATCTTTGTCACAATCAGTTAAATGACAGACAAGCCAGAAAGGAAAATGAAAAATAAAATATTTGATAAATGATTCTGATCTCAATGTGTAAGTGGAGTTCACTTTGTCAGGTAAATCCCCAGTACCACTTTCCAGCACAGGAGTTCAGTGATGTATTGCACGGTGTGATCAAATACTTCTTCCCTGAATCCCAAGCCAGGCATTCTCCTACAATCTGGTGACTGATAGTGGTAGTACTGCAAATGCATCAGTTGTGAGCAGATCTCTCCTCTTCTCTAGCCTTCCTGTCATTGCCTCCTCTTCTGTATCTCCATTAGTACTGAAAATGATGAAGGAAACTGGAATTTGTTCCAAAATTTTGAGTTGCTTCTCATTCTAATCCCACTGCCTTCAACCATTTCTGTCCTTTGACAGGGGCTGAGTGTGCTCTGTTCCAGCTCCTTCTGAAATAAAATGATGGATGCATCTACATAGCATTTTACTGCAGACCAGGATTGTGCTTGCAACATGAATCATTTGATCATTCCCACTTACTGTGCTTTGGTTCATGTCTCAGAGCAGTCTCAGAATACATGAACACAACTCCTCTCAAACTGAGTTGAAAAATGCACCCCAGCAGCACATTGCTTTAACTGCTAATGAGCATTTACTTTAGTGGACCAGATTTCCCAACTTTCCCTAATGGGATTAAAAAAAAAATCAAACACAAAACAAATGAGTATGGCAGGGATATCAGATCCTCAGCAAGAGTTTTGCTCTAGAGATCAGCCCCTGTATCTGCTAACCCAGAGTTCGTTGATGAATCCATTATAATCCAATTTACCCAAGGACTTTTTTCACATGTAGGCTTGGCAGTTGTATCCTTCCACACATATTTGCATTGGACCAAGGACAGTCCCTTTGCTCCTTCACACATAATGCTTGCCTTTGCAGTTTAGACTTATCCATTGTTCAAGTGGCCTTTACAATATTGGCAGTGCTGAGGAAGTAAAGAACATACACTGTGCTTACCTTATTGAACAAAATTTGATCAGAAGCATAGATCTTAACTGTCCAGTGGCCCAGAGGCTGTAACATTCACCAAAGTTGTAGAAAATGTGATGAATTTTAGTCCCTGAGCTACAATGTTCAAAGTCTCGTATTTTACAGGGATAGTTTTAGTGGGACAGAAAGACTGTACATTGAAAAAAGAGAAAGAGTGAGAATGAGCAATTATGAAGACACCCAAAAGGAGGAGAGAATTGGGTTCTGTTCCTTATACCACTGAACATTAATTTATTTTATCCAGTAATTAATGAATCGCTAGATTATTTACGAAATAACAGTACTTCCCAGGCAACAGCCAAACCACTAGGCCACAGAGTTAACTCCTTCCCTCTCCCTTACTTAACTATTTGCTGAAAAGTGGAACATTGCAAAAAACAAAGGTTTACCCTGAGGTCCTGCAGTCTGGGCTTATCTCAGGAGATATATCCTTGGGATTTTCTTGGATGGACAATCTACAAGTTGTGATTGGATGCTTTGTTTTGCTTTAGTGAATAAAAGTGCCCAGACTCCTTCCAGCCATTCCTTGAGATAACCTGCTTGCCTTTTGAAAGGAGATGTTTCGGAGTCTAATTCCAGAAGCAAAGTCAGGGCGGTGAATTTTGAGGGAGGACAAGGAGTCTATTTCTGTGCCCATTTTTTCCTTATTGGCCACATTAAATAGCTTCCCAAAAGTCTGGGCATCCACTATGTCCTTGAATACTCTGCCCGGTGCAGGTCTTGGGTGGGTCTTACCCCCAGTCCATTGCCACAGAAGCTTTGTTCTGAGCCTTTTCTCCAGACAAAACCCACAGTGCTACTTTCACTGCAAATGCCATGTCACAGACAAGTCAAGATGATTTTTACCTTTCATGAAATTCATTGATTGGTTATAACTTTTAGCATCCTTTGGTTATTACTAAGCCTAATTGAATCCAGAGTCCCAAGGAACAAATGCTCCATAACCCACGAAATACTTCCTTGTTCCATCAGTTCCAGCCTAGATTATCTTTATGCTGCTCCCAAGTAAATGGAAATGGCTGCTCTGTAAGATCAAGAAGACAAATACTTAAATGAAGTGTGATAAAATATGACAGACTCTACAGCACTGTTGATTCATTCCTACCTCAGATGTGTTTCCAAAGTACCAGGATAGCACATTAATCAGAAATATTGTTCTCTAACTTTTTTTATTTCTGTTATAAAACTGACAATCTATTTAAGAAAAGTTATTAGTGCTTAAATGTGCTTTTAAACCACGTTAAATTCTTCATGAGAAATATTTTCTTTGGTGTTAATATTTTCTTTCAGAATTTAGGGGGACAGAATTGAATTAGTACCCTTCCCTAAATTCAATTCCTCTGAAGTCTTTGAAAAAACTGGTCTTCAATACTGCCCATTCATAGCATTAAAAAACCATTAGGACCCAGAGCCTTAAAATTACTTACATAGTTACTTATTATTTGACTTTTCATTTTTGAGCCCTTGAGTCATGTATGCTTCGTGCCACAATTCTCAGGCTTTCATCATAAGCCTAATAAGGTTTTTAAATGAAAGCTAAGATTTTTCCTTACTTTATAATCATAGTAATTATGGTACTATTAAAAACCCAAATATTAACATGAAATCACAAGATTTGGCAACACTCAGTTTCTCTACATTTTTTTGCATTGCCTATAGAGTTTAATATTATTTTTAAAACTGAGCCTGCTCCTTCTTTTATTTGAATCTTTATTAATAACTGCAAAAGCAACAAGGTCAGAACAATGGATTGCATTTGTCTTTCTTTTCAAGAATTTGTTGAGGACAGAGGAAGAGCCACCCATGTTTTCTCACCTGTACATAACACCACAACATTACTCAATGTCCACCCTTTTCATAGCAGTTTCTCAAAGGGAAGAGAATATGTGGAAGGAAAAACAGGTGGTAAGAGAAAAAGTGCAAAAGAAAGACATAGCTGTTCTCCCTTGGCTACTGAAATGTTGCGCTTTGTCATGGACCAGTGGCTGCTGATTGCAATGCAACGAGAATCAGAAGCTGGCCAAGGGCACGTTTGTATGTTCATAGAGCATGGTGAAGAGCTCCAGCGGTGAGGAGCTGCCTCTGGAATCAGAACCAATATAGCTAAGTCAGCATTCTGTTTCCACGCCAACTAGTCCTGCTGAAAGAACTAATTAACCTGGAAGAAGATTAAAAATAGTAACAACTGTTCTGCCTTCACCCAACCAATGTTTTATACAAAGTTAACAACATCCAGAAGCTGACAGGGGACAACTCTCGCCTTACGTCTCTTTGATACCCGTGCCGTTTGCCTTCATTACTGTCCCGTATGACAAGCGTGCCTACACGCGTTTTGAACCCAGTGGAGATTTGCCTGGCAAAGCATGTCCATCTTGGTCAGTGCTGGTGGCACTCTCGCAGGAACGGCTGAAGGGACCCTCAGGCCTGTCAGATGTACATGCACACCTCATCCCTGGCCATGGCAGGGACGCATTCAGGCCCTTGCAGGTCACGGCAGGGTTCCCAGGCCAGCTCCTTCTCCCGCCCCAGCGGCTCGCTCCGGGCATCGCTCCCAGGATGGGCCACGGGGCAGGTGGGCAGAGTACCCCAAAACAGAGAGGCAGGCCTAGGGGCAGGGGAGGACAGAAGCACGGCGTCGGGCAGCCGCCTCTCATCCGGCTCCGGGGGGGACCCTGCGGGCTGCCCTGTCCCCGCAGTCCCGCTCCTACCTCGGGGAGATGGACCCGGCTGCGGGGAGAACCCGCGGGGGCTGCCGGCGAGCATCGCCGCCTCCAGGCAGGTACCGCGGGGCCGGTGCCGTGCCGAGGTCGGGCGTGCTTCGAGGCGGTGCCCGGGGAGCCACCGCCCCTCGCTGCCGGCCCCGGCCCCGCCAGCCCCGCTCCCCCGGCGCCCCACCTCGGGCTCTCCGCCCGGGGGACGGCGGCGCCCTCCCTCCGTCCCCTCCCCTCCCCTCCCGGCTGGCGGGAAGGCGGCGGGGCGGGCGGCGGCGGGCGGAGGGGAGGCGGCTGGCCGGGCTCCGGCGGAGGGCAGCTTCCTCCGGGGCTCGGCGGCGTCCGGCCGCGGGGCGGGCGCAGCCGGGTGCGCGGGCGGCTCCCGCGGGCCGGGTGGTGGTTCTGGGGCAGGGAGTGGGGGATTTTTTTGGGGGGGGGGAGGGCGAGGTGGGGGGAGAACGGGGACTGTCGCCTCCGCCTCTTCCTCAGCGGCAGCCGGGGCAGCCGGATCGCGGCGGCGGCTGCTGCTGCTGCTGCGCGAAGAGAGCGTGGAGCGGAGGGATGTGGGGCTTTGGGGGAGTCAGGATCTTCGGGATCTTCTCTGCTCCCGTCCTGGTGGCCGTGGTCTGCTGCGCCCAGAGGTAGGTGCCAGTGTGCCCCGGCGGCGGCGCGGGATGCGTTTTCCAGGGGAACAAGCTGATGCGCTCCCCCCAGCCCTCCCCCTCCGGTCCCGCTCCCGCTGTCGCCCCTGGCCCTTCGCACCCCGGCTTCTGCCCCTCCCGCCCGACACCCCCGTCTCTCTCTCCCCACAGTGTGAACGATCCCGGCAACATGTCCTTCGTGAAAGAAACTGTGGATAAATTGTTGAAGGGCTACGACATCCGCCTCCGGCCGGATTTCGGAGGTGAGTCGCCCTACCCGGGCTTGCCGCCTGGAGATTTCCCCCCCCAGCTGGCCCCGGCGCTGCCGCCTCTCCCGCACGGCGGGTCCGGCCACCGCGCCCCCGCTGCTGCGGCACCTCTCGCTGCCTGGTAAAGGTCTGGTCTGCTCGCAGGTCCGCCCGTCTGCGTGGGGATGAACATCGACATCGCCAGCATCGACATGGTTTCCGAAGTCAACATGGTGAGTAGCGGGCGAGCCCGGCCGGCGCCGGGGCTGTGGCGCGGGTCACGGCCGCCCGTTCCCCATCCCTCCTTTCTCACGAAGTCGCTGCTGCCTCGGCGGACGGCGGCGGGGCTGCGCGGGGCTCCGAGCGCTGCCCTCTTCTCTTGAAAACTTTATTTCCCTGGAGACGCGCTTTCCTCCTTCCCCCCTTTTTCCCTCTCCCTGCCGGCGGCCGCCTCCGCGAGTGTGCCGGGCAGCCGGTTTGCACCAGCCCTCCCTTCTCCTCCCCCTGTCCCCCCGGGCGGCCGGAGCTCGCTGGGGCTCCGCCGGCGGCCTCGCAGCCGGCGAGATGCGGGCGGGCTGGCGGCGGCCGGCGGGCTTCCCGGGCCGGCGATGGAGGGCCGCGGCTGTCGGCATCTCCCTGCTTCTTGCACGATTCAGGGGAAGAAAACCGAGCAGCCCAGCTTGTCTGTGGGCAAACTCTGACATGTGCGAGTGCTTTAAGGCTTGTTGAGCACCCAGAGCCGGCGCGGTTGTGAATGGACTTGGGAGGAATTGTAGTCTAGTCTTGCCTCGGAAAGTGATGCTGTGCGGGGCTGTCGGGTTCACCGATGGACAGGGAGGTGTTTAGTGCCTTTCTGCGTTTTGGTCCTCTCGTCTGTATACTTTGATGATTCGAGGTTAGAAGCTATAATTTCTGTTTCTTGGCCTAATCCTAAATCTGAGGTGGATTTTTCATGATCCTGAGCAAGTTACTCCTTCTCTCTGCGTCTCAGCTTTTTTTTCCTTGTATTCTTCCTTTTGCAAACCACGTGTAGAAAGACCAGCCCACTCTGCAATGCTGTAGTTACATTTGTAGCATTAAAAGTAATATTTACACATTTGGAAGCTGAGCTCTCTTGTAGTACCTATAACGCTCACACTGCGCTACCTCTCCTTCAATGAACTGTTGCAAGCTGGTGTATCTCGGCTTCATACGTGATCCCTGTATTTTTATTAATCCTGCCACTACTTTCACACCCTCTACTTGAAATTCTGAGAGAGAAACTTTTCCTCTACTTCTCATCTCTTAAAAAGTGCTTTTGACTGAGATACAGTTACCTGTTTGCAGTTAAAAGTGTCACCAATGCCAGCCTTTCTACTCATTCAGGTGGGAAAAAAATGAGATAGTTCTTACTTACAAGAGTTTGTCTTA
Source organism: Coloeus monedula (assembly GCF_965178545.1). Lineage (NCBI taxonomy): Eukaryota > Metazoa > Chordata > Aves > Passeriformes > Corvidae > Coloeus > Coloeus monedula. The sequence continues at coordinate 87,292,788 of NC_138783.1, forward strand.
GGCTTCATGCAGATTCAGGCAACTGCAGCGATGCCTCATGTATTTGACAGGCTTTTCTGTACCTGTAGGATTGCTTCTCAAGTAAAAAAATGGGAGCTGAATGAAAGCTTGTCTCTGAAGAGCAATTGAAAAGTCTGACTTCACTATCCCCACTGCCACCTTCCCCACCTCTGGATATGTTCCAGTCTTAGGGAAGCATTACATGACTCATTAAATTAATATATAACACTGTGTATGTGAAGTGCCAGAGAGGCAATAAATACCAGAAAAAGGCATACTGAGATTGGAAAGAAAATGAGGGCATGTATGCTGCTTTTTGTACTTTTTCTTTTTTCTTCCCAGCTGCAGGAAAGCCTGTTAGGTTTAAATAACAACTTGTCCAACCCACTATAGCAGGGGTATAAGGAAAAGTAAGTAATTAAACTGCTTCTTGTGCTAGGCTGGGTAATCACATCCTCAGTGATACGGGAGCTCCTCAAGAAGATGGGTGCCATCCCCTTCCCCCAAACAGTGTGTCAGTGTACTACCAGTTGCTTAAGTTTCTAGCTGCCCCAGGAGTCGGTGCCCACTCTTGCCTATTAGCTGCCAGAGTAGCTGTAGAGAAGTGGCTTTTTCTGTGCCCCATCGTGGGGCAATGCAAAGTCTTAAAAAATCAATACAGATCTTGCAACAGAAACAAATTATGTGTTTCTGAAGAAAGTTGCTAAAGTACTTTTGTTACAAAAACTGTTCTAGTTTACTTCAGCAAAAATGAGCAGGAAGGGTTTCTGGTTGGTGAACACCTTACTACAACCAGAGTTTCTGCTGAGTTTGTCTCACCTCCCTGGAAAAGCAGTCATTGACTAAGCACAGCTATATTCACGTACTGCCTGAGTTGGTTACTTCTACTTGTTTTAAGTAACTATACTGGTCTGCAAGGATTCTTGAGTATGTATCAATGAACAGTGAATAAGGATGAACAGAAGGAGCTTTTCAAGATTACTCAAGTATTTATTTTAAGTAGTAATTTGGATGGGAAAAAAAAGACACTGTTAGTCTGAAGACCTGAGGCAGAGCTGTTGAACTTCATGCTGGTTGCCAACTAAACTTTTAAACTTTGACATATTCTTTCATTTAATTCCCAGCAGTTTTTGGGAGTGTTGACCTTTAGCCTCATCAACTACTGAAATATCTTACAAGAATTTCTCTGTGTGAACTGTGGTAGTATGGACATTAATTCCTTTGAGTTAAATCTAGACATTGGTATAACATTGTATAAATTAGCTTGTTAAAATTTACCTCTGTATTAAAAATAAAATAGCCAGAGATTTAACATTCTTCAATTTTATGGACATAAATAAAATGTCATTACAGCAAGTTTTATTATGCTACCTTATAGGCAGCCTGTAAGGTAGCTTTCAGTGAAATGATAACAATTCTTTGTAACAGGAATTACAGCTTGTATCATGCTCTTTTCTATTCATAACCAAACTGTAGGTTTATATATAATATATTCCTCTATGAATCTTTATTTGCTAGTTATTTATTAAGCTTTCCATAATTTAAAAAATTTATTTGTGTGGTTTTAGTCTTTCTGTTGAAAATCACTAAAAGTCCTTTGCCCTATACATTGACTACCTGTAGCTATATTTTAGAATAGACTTACTGAATAGCCATGCACATCTTGGATTACATGGAATGATTAACATTTTTCTTTATTTTTGATGCTGAAATGCTAATCTGGATCAGGAGGACAGATGCAAGTATCAGGATTGCAGACCATCAAATTGTTTTACTGAAAAGTTATAAATAAGCAGCTTCTATTTGATTTCATAACATCTTGAAAATATTGATTAGCATTATTGAAATTGTAAACATGTATGATATAAAGATCACATGCTTTGATATTTACACTTTAAGTTACATAAATATGGTAGCAAGGAGGAATTAATGAAGTTGCATATAAGAAGTGCATTGCTCAGGGAAGGGCTGCAGTCTGTTAATGACCTGCACATATAGCTGTATCTATATCTCAGTGTGCTTTACTCCCCTGCTTAACCTGTACATTCTTTCCCATAATTATTTGCCTATTTCACAAATTATATGTGTAGATGGATACTTAAGCACCTACCTGTTTTTGTGCCTACCTCCAATAATTTCATTTAAAATCACTGTAAATTGTACCGAAATATAAATCTCTAAACAAAATACTGATCAATAATAACAACAGATGTAATACTGAGAATATACAGTAAGTCATCTTACAAATAAAGAGTATGGAGGATTACTGATGTCAGATTTCAATAATTTAGCTTTAAATTTTATCTTTTTTTATGGTTCAGGTTGATTCTGTGTTGTTCTTGCTGTGTTTCTAGGTGTTTTGCTTAGATGATGTGAATTGAAAAAGAAATAGTTCTTGTGCTTTTACTAGTTTGTCAGCCTATTTCCAATCAGACAGTGTCCACAATTGGCATTTTTTTTTGTAGTCTGATTCTTCTTCAATGTTTGGTCTGTGAATCAAATGCGGTAGTTCCAGGCATTCAATTTTCAAGCACCTAAATACTTCTGTATTTAGGAAGTTAAATAATCAATGCCTTGAATCTCCAAATAACCCCTCTTTAAAGTCATTATTATAGCTGGAAGACTAAAGTACTGTGCTTTCATTTTACTATAATTTTAGAATGTGCTCCATAGTTTATGGGAAGCAATGCTATAGAGTGGAGAAAACAAGGGGATCAGTGCAAAAATGAACCTTTCTTCTTAGAGATAATGTTTTGCAGACAACAGGAAACATGCTACTGCTCTCTGAAGTGCTGTCTGCATTCTCTTTGTTTATAGAGAGGACTTCAGAGCTGTTCATCAAGGGTTTCTCAAAGGCTCTAATTTTGATAAAATTAAACCAGAAAAACCCAGGAGGCATCATTTGCTATATAGTTGTCCTGCTGTTTTGAGAATACTGTAGTCACAAAATTAGTTTTTAGTCAGATCTTAAAACAGATGAGTTGTTGTTTCTGAAAAAGATGTCATCTATTCTATGTTGTCACTCTAAAAAAGATGTAATCTGTTCTATGCTAACACTGTAACTTTTATTTTTACGTACGTGCCTTTATAAAACTGCAAGTATGCATATAGACTGCATTGGGTGCCTGCTGATTTTCAAAGCAATTTTGACATCTTTCTGACAAACTGTGTTTTAGTTGCTGCCCTAAGGTCGACTGAAGTTACTACTCATTGAGACTAAATAGTGTCTATTTTACTTGAGGGTGATACACAAATAATTGTTTTTAGGTGAATTAATTCATGCTTCACCTGAAGTACTGAGGGTGCAGAACATCATGCTTCTGTTAATGAGATCTGTCACATCTTGCTTTAGATGTTAAAGAATTTGCTGGATGTGGTTTATGTAAATTGAGATTTACAGCATTAGATGTCTAAGTGAGAGCTGGATTGCTAAACTCCACAAGTGCAGTTAATGGAGATCTAGAACAGAATGTGGATGCTTGGGCAAAGGTGTCTACTGTCATTTTGGTTTCACAGTACCATACTTGCCCTCCAGTTTCCAGTCCAGGTTGGTGCGGGTCTCCTGTGAGTCCTCTGCCCAGGTATTAGCTCCTGAAATTTAAACAACTGAGTCTTGTTCTTGTCAATACAGGTGATGGAGAAAAGAGAGCTGAAAATAAAGAAGGCAATGTAATAACGCTTCTTAGATATTTTAGGTGCCTCAAGGTATCTTGTTTGGACTCCATCTGCCTCTCTAGAACTGAAGCAAACATGATCCTTTATCCTTTAAACGAGCATAGATCCTTTGCTGTACCTGCCAGCCCTATGCAGGGGTCCTGCATAAGCCAGGCAATCCAAAATGGCACCAGACACCTCTGCTTAGGTAAGTTAATTGTTCCTTAGATGTACAGCCAAAGCTTCTCCTCCAGATCCCCTCTGGAATCAGAAGAAGGTGACAGTCACTAATTTGTAACAGGTATCTTAGGTGTCTGTGTGGTTGTTATTTTTAAAATGGAAGGATTAATCTTTCTGGGAGGTGTCCTTGTTTCCTGAAAGGCTATGCAGAGAGCCAAGGCAACTTGGATAGTTTTTGAGTAGGCACAGTGAAATGTAACCTATGTTTTCTACTGTAAATGGAGCTTATGTTTCCTCCCATAAACAGATACTTTCTAAATACTTTGCAAACACAATCTTGATGTTACCTCCTGCAGGAAATCATAACCTAGTTGTGACATACTTCACTTTGAAGATTCAGATGGAGAAATTAAAGGAGTTTTTCTGATACAATGGTTACATGATCATATTGCAAACACAAGTTTTCTAGCTAGAAGAAGATTCCCGTGTGTAGTGCTTATTACTAGTTCACAAATCACAGGAGTATAAAATAGAATATATAACTTTGTATTCTGATTTCACTTTTATATATTTTATAATTTAATGTATTTAAGGAGAATAGTAGATCATACTATGGCAGAAAGATCACATACATAATTTTGCATGCATGTGTGTATATACACACATGTATGTATTTGATAGATAATATAGAGGGGAAAAAAAGGAAGAAGAAAGAAGTAGTGCCCAAGCAGGGAAGGATCTCCTGAGGCCAGCATAGCCCTGCAAAGAGTGCTGTCACTGTGCTGGTGACAAGCCAGTGTCCATCCACTGAGAGGAGCATGGCAACAGGCACTGATTCTGGAGGATAGTCTGTCTCTCAGGTTACCTGCTCTCTAGTTGCCAGCTGGCCACAGGATCATCCAGCCTTGTTTCCTCCATTTTTTTTCCTCAGGACAGTACCCATGAACTCCCCCAGCCTGCCTCACTCTGTCTCTCTCTCTCCATCTCTGTCATGTTTCATAGTGCTTATTGACAGAGAGAGAGAAGAGTGCTTGTAGCAGCTGGCATGATAGGAAAATGACTCCTGTTTGTCCAAGGCAATTGATGACAGGCTTCTGCTTATCTGCAATGGAAAGCAGCTACTCTGAAGGGGAAGGAATACCTGCTTATGCAGAGACAGGGAGGTAGTTAATGTTGCTGGGCGGTGCCAATAAACTATTTAAAAGCCAACTCCAACTGCCAACATTGAATCATCCAGACTTGGATGATGAAATAGATATGATCTGTGATGACATCAATCTGGAATAATTGCAAATAGTCCGTGGACAAAAAATTATATGTACAAACTAGAGGAATGGCCCTGTAAAAAGAAGGGGCAAGCACAAAGTGCTGCATTATATAAGGAACGATGAATCCATTATTTAAAATGATAAAGATTTGGCTAAGCAGTAAGACACTAAAAAAGGCCTTACTGGACCAGAATCTAAAGCAAGCGAAAAAGTCACAGGTGCAGTGTAAGTGAAAAAAGACACATCTTACCTTGGGGTACATAAATAGAAGTGTCATTCACAAGACACAGGGTTTGCTTTGTCATTAGTTAAGCCTGAACAAGAATGCTGTGTCCAGTGTTTCCTCACTTGCTTTTAGGGAGATGGAAAGAAATAGGAGGTGTAAGGAATGGAAAAAAGGTTTCAAATTAATATAATTACAAAACAGGGTATATGTGGTGATGTTGAAGTAAATGGGTTTGTTTAGCAGTGAAAAATAGTATGGGGAGAAGAAATAAAGTTCCCAATATATAAGATGCTGGTGGTGAGAGAATGATGATCAGTTTCTCTGTAGAACCAATTGAATTAAGACCTGAAGAAATTAAGGAAATGATTTCAAATTGTTTTTCATCTTGCTACATTTTTTGTAGCATCTCCTTTGTTTCAGGTTTTCAAGAAGAGATTAGATAAATACCTCTTCCAGTAGTGTTGCTCTTGCCTTTGGAGAGGCTGGGCTAGCTGACTCTTTGAGATATTCTCCAGCACTCTGTTTCTGTGGATCTCTGCTCTGATTTAATTATTATTTCTGTCAACACTCACAAGCATGTTTTGGTGTGGTTTCGGATGTTCCTTTGGTATCGTGCTGATGCTGCCGAAGATGAGAAGTTTCCCATAGGTCATTTGTAATAAATGCCAATGCCATAAGTATATGCCTAGACATCTGAGATGTCATTAGTCACCAACACTGTGTGTAAGTCTTCATTGTACCTTCATAGTACCTTTGCGTCGATTGCACCTGGTGTCACATGTATGTAATTTCAAATATACATAGTAGTCATAGAAAAGTTACTAAACTACAAGGTTGGGACTTCTGTGCATGTGACCATGATATATTTTTACTTCTGCTGAAAGACTTTTATAATGCCCAGGTAATGAAGAAGTGCACTAATTTAAGTTAACAGGAGTTGAAAATTCACAGAAGCTTTATGGATTTACACCTACTTTATACCTAGCAATTTTTTTACATTCCCTTGAGGACAGAAAAAAAAAAGAGATAAAGGAAAGAGAGATATTTATATGAAGATCTTTATTAGTGCACTGAATTCTTATTCAGATAATTTAATGTCTGTAGTGATACAGAAAGCTTAGCAATTTGATAAAGGCACAGCAGGCAATGTCATGCTTGGCAGAAGACAACATACAAACATAGAAACTTCCATGACACATCTGACACAGAGGTCCTCGGAGCCAAATGTCCTGACTCTGCTACTGGCTGGTGGTGGATGCTAGGGGAGGAAAAAAATGAACACATGTTACTACTTCTCTGGGGTACTTTTACAATCTCCAGTGATTTGTAACTTGAGGAGAGTATCTTTGTTTAGGTGTCACCAGAGCATGGGGATGATTTAGTAACAATTCACTTTTCCCTACAGTTTTCCTTTTAATAAAGATGTGATTATATAAAGGATTTAAACTTGTGTAGTATCAAGTGCAATCCATCAATACTGAAGTATAATGAAAACTTTCAGTGGAAGAGGTTGATAGTACTTAGCTACCATTAGGGGTTTTAGCTTATCCAGGACAAACTTTCTTCTTTTCTCCCCTGTGACACAGAGTCATAAAAAATAGCTGGAAGAAGAATCATCTCAAAGCGACAGTTTATTTAATATTTGTAACTGAATGTCACAGCTCCTCACAGCTACAGATATTGCAAGGAAAAAATCCCCAAGTCTGGGCATGTCTAATTCATTATTCACTATTACAGATTTGAACCAATAATTTTGGCAAAATAATTTGTTCTCTCAGCAGTTAGGAACTGGTTACAGGTCGCTGTGATAATGTAATCTGCAATATGAATGTAATATTGCATGCAGCAGAGAGGGAAGGTAAAACAGCTGTGCTGGGAGGTCTGCAGTTACACTGGATAATTGGCAGCTCAGTAGCAGTTAATGACTTTTTTCTTTATACTAATATGAATGTTGAATTTTCATTAGTTCATGGGTATGTCTCCATGGCACAATACAGCACTCTGCAGAGATGCCGGAGATCCTCTGGTGCAGCTAGAATTTCTGGATGCTGCAAAGTTATGCCAACACAGAGCTCTGTACAGGATGGTTGCACTAGTGGGAGTTAGGTCCTTGAATAAGACTTGTCTCACAAGCTTTAAATAGGTTATCTGGTGTACAACCAGCATCCAGCCAGAGCTGATCATCAGAGTGCCCTTCAAGAGAGAAGCACTTCCCTAAGAGTATTTTTTGTTCTAAAACAGGTATTTAAGACAACAAGGAAGACTGGCCCTCCTGAAGTGCCTGTCTGATGGTACTAATAGGGTAATGGGATGGAGAAGAAAATGAGAGGAGTTGACTGATTTAGGATGGATGCTCAGTTTTCAGTTAATGTTGGAGTGAATTCCACCTGTTGCTCCTTCTTAACCTGCCTTTTCAAAGATCATTAGAAGACAGCCTTAAACTGGTACACAGCTGAGCTTTAGTTGACTAAGTGGTATTAGCCAGCAGGTTAATGCACTGCATGTAAACTCTGTATATGATGCGAACTGCAGAGGGTTTTTCATGTAGATTTTGTGTGAGTCCTGAATCAGAATACATGTAGGACAGAGAAGATAGCCTTTAAAAGCAAGCTCAAATCCATGTGATTAAAAGTAGGTCATCCCTTTTTCTTTGAACTGAGATACAAGATAGCCCCACTGTCTTACTCTGCTGGCCTGTTAACCCTAAAGTTACTTGAAAGGAAGGGCTTCATTCCCATAACTATGTCCTGTTCACATGAGGGATATTTTAAGGTTTCCCATTCTGGTGGTTACTTACCCATCACAGCTTTAGCATGTGAGCTCATTGCTTAGTTGCAATGTCAAATGTTGAGCTTTAATCCAATTCAGGTGCACCTGAGCTCGGCTGGGCAGGGCCCTTCATGCTTTTGGACTGGGCTGAAGTACAACCAGAAAGCTGAGGGCTTTGCCTTCCAGGAGCTGTGCTTGGCTATGTAGGGAATCTGAGCCTCTGTCACATTTTTCAGTGGGGAAATAAGTCAGGAAGAGTAAGAAATTTAATCTTCCAGATTTAGAAGGCTAAGATGTAAAGTAATTTTCCTACTTAATCAAATGTTATTTTGCAAACTGATGACCATTTTTCTTGGTGTTTTCCAGTGACCATTTTTCTTGGTGGCTTTTATGCTACTGCACATTTTAGAATGCACTGAAAATCCGAAGTTGAAAATAATAAATGATACAAAATTGCATTTAAATTCTCAATATTACTGGGTAAACCAGTAAGTCTTGTTAGTTGTTAAAGATACAAAAGATTAATATAGGCCTTTTTTTCATAATATAACACATTGACATTGTCTTTTTTTCTCTGCGTCAGCAGTGATTTGCTTTAGCTTCTGACCTCCTGGAATATTCAGGTAGGAATCCTACGCTATTCACTTGGACTTTCCAAGAATTTTCCAGTCATGTACAGTAGGTTTCTATTTGGATTACAGAAATATCTCCCTAACCAACTGGAACTTTATGTAGGAAAATGTCTTCCGGACTTGCAGAACAATATATATAACCCTTAGTTTTGGTTTTGAGCCATGGACTATGGCTCTGCTAAATTTAAGACTTGTAGTGCTCCTGATGATCTGTAGAATGTTAAGACTTAATGTGCTTGAGCACAGCACCTATGCTCAGACATGCACTTGTTGTATGTCAGCCATTAGCATGGATTTGTCCCAGCAGTTTCCCAGGTTTGGTCCTCTCTGGAGGTTAGCACATGCCAGCTCCACTGCCAGTAGGCACCTTGGATGCAGCTACTTGTGCTGTGAAATAACTTAATCTAGATAGAAACAAATTGTGCCATGCAGCAACACTTGTCCTTCAGACAAGGAAACTCCCTGGCTCACTTCATTTGTTTGGTTAGATCTATCCAGAAAGTGCAGTTCGTTGCATCCATGTGAGGTTACGTAGCCATCCTTTCTAGTGGGAGAGCTGTGACTCTCCAGAGGGCGATAGAGCTGATCTGACTGGCAGATCTGGATTAGAAGATAGCTCATGTAGAGCTCAATGAGCTTGTTCATTGTGCCTTGTTTCTTTCCATTCTCTGCACAGTGAGTGTGGCTTGAGCCAAATGCCCATCTGTTACCCTTCTGGCAGTAAGTGAAGTGGATGCCACCTGCATGACCTCTTGACTCTACCCAGCTGTCAGAGCTCTTTTTTTTCTTTGAGAGAATAGGTGGATAGATATTCCCTTCATGATGGGAAACTGCTGTTGCAGACTTGTTTGTGAGGGGTGCACTCTGTTTCTTGGTCTTGCTTGGCTTCATGCCCCTTGACAGCAACTCCACACAGTTCAAATGCATTGTGTGTTGACCTGCATGACTGAGCAGAAAGCTGTGGCAGGTGAGTGACAGCCACCAACAAAGAGAAAAAGGAGCTTGAGGTTGAACACAGGGCAGCTACACTGGGCAGTTTACATGCACTTAAATTCAGTGGAGATGTTGTTCACTTCAGTTTAGATAGATAAGTGGCTATAGAGGAAGGATTTCCAGAGTACTTACTTCGTGAAAACAAACTAAAGAAAGTAACAGAGTCCCATAAGCAGCCTTTGTTAGATACCTAGAGTGTAGGTGCAAATTAATTGCATAGATGAGGTGGACACTTTACCTGTGGGACAGAGAAAGCCAGGTTGTCCTTGGGCAGTAAGGGTTTATGGAATGTGTAAGAAGTAGTTAGCAGTACCTGTGTGTGTTTGTGTGATGAACGAGAGGTGATTAAGAGAAATCAATTTTAAGGAGGAAATATCTCATTTCCTTTTAATCAAAAATGGTGTCTCTTACGGCATTTTTTCCTTTTTGTTTCCTCAGAAAAATGGTTGAGGTAGCTTGGGAATAACTTAGCTATTTTAAAAATGCTGATTATCTGCCTACAATTCTTTTTATAAACAATCCCCCTTAAATGGACAGGAAAAAAACCCAGGAATAAAAAGACAGGCAGCAAATTAGCAAATGCATTTAAGGTAGTTGATCAGCTTATCTTTCCAGTAGACCCACTTTAGTCACATGCTCATATATTATTAACCTGACTGCATCAAGGCTGATACCATATGTCTTTCCCAGCATACCCATTTATGTGGTGTTGGGTGCCTCTTGAATTGGATGCTGGTGCTGTAATTTGGAAAGGGAAGCCAAAAGTTTATGTAATGTAATCTTGTTATCCATTACTATAATATTCTTCATTGATATTATAAATATCTGTTTAATATCATCATGAGCGATCTGGAAGGTGGGATACCTTCCAACCTGGTATTCTATGATTTCATGATCTTTACATTAAAAAGAAAAGCTTCTAACCTCCAAAGAAGATCACTTTTGCATAGCCTTCCTCAATAAATCATCTAGCCCTAACACTTGTGGTGTTAGGCTTTTCTTTCATTAGTCACATCTTTAAGGATCTCATTTACAATCACGCATCTATTCCTCTAATTTACTTAGAGAGACACATGTATAGTGTCATTTAGTAACCTGCTGGCACAAAGGTTTCTGTATGTGCAAGGTGGTTTAACTGAAAAAAGAATTATTCTACTGAGATGTAAGTATATCCATTAATTTGACTTCTGGTGCTCACTGAGCAGCTGTCTTTAAGACAGAAGTCACAGTCATTTACTGCTACTTGTCCCTAAAAGTCCCTGAATGATTTCTGTTAATAGCTCGAGCAAGTGACCAAATCTCATGAGACTCCTGTACGAATCTTTTGCAATTTTTCTTTCTCATCCCTCTTGACTCTTGATTATTCACATCTTTTGTGCTGTAAAGCAGGAGGTAGCCTTCTTTTCATCATTATTTTTATAGTCCTTTTCCTAAGATATGAGGTCTACCAAAAAAAAAAAAAAAAAAAAAAAAAGAAATCTGTTGTGGGGAAAGCCAGATCCATCCCTCTCCCTGAAAACACTGCTGAATTACAATTCAAACAATACAAACATAGCTTGCTACTTTCTGGCACACAATTAGCTAGCCCTTCTGAGCTTGACTGTAGCTGAGCTTGATACTGAAAAATGTGGTAATAAATGAGTTCTAAAATTCTTGGCACCTCTATATGCTGTTTGTTTTTAACATTTACTGAGCAATATTGAATGTCATTTGTACCCTAATATGTGTGGCACTGTTGAATCCTATGTCTCTTTATATATTCATGTTATTGTGGTGCCCTTCATGATCATGAAACAAAAGCAAACCTGAAACAAAATGTTATGATGAATCCATACTTAATGGCAGATCACTTTGGAGGAATTCAATTAAAACATGGCAATAATGCAGTAACAGTGCTGAAGATTACGAAGATGGATTTAGTTAATTGCTTCTAGAGGACACAAAATTAAACACTACCTTTCAAAAATGAGTGATAAATCTTCAGATACATGGAAATAATGGGTGTGAAGAATTGACTAGATGTAATGTTGATGGAGGCAATCAAAGGATGAAAGTGTCAGGGTTACTTTTCAATCTGTCATTGATTTATGGTCATCTATCACTGCAACCAGATTTTGTCCTAGCTCTTACTGTGGCAACTAGTATATTTCCATCTTCTCCCTGTTGTCCCTTGCCAAGTCTTCATGTCTATTACTCTCTGGTCATCTTTTGTTGTCAGAAGTGTGACATTTTTTCATGAGTTTGTGCAGCATAACCACCCCCCTGGCAGTTAGGCTGTTTCATATTCTTCAAGCTGCCCTTGCCTACAGCCAGCGCCCCAGCCTCAGCGCTCAATGCTCAGCTTCAAGTCCTTTTGATGCCTTAAGAGGCCTCCTAGACACAGAGACTGGACAGGAGTAAGGGAATAAAAGTAGGTATTTATTTGAAAGGCCTTCAGAGGTACCCCTGGGGAACCAGAGGTTGTTGCCAAGATGGACCCCAAGGTGGATTACAGGTCATGAGTTCTTCACACTTTTATAGGTTTGGTTCATTTGTATAGCAGGGCTAATTCTCCAATTAAAGCTTCAGTTTAATGATGTAATTCCCCTCTGCTTGCCCCCCTTTAGAGGCCTTTGGTTTATACTTTTTGGGCCTAGGACAGTCTTGGTGTCCTCGAAGAGCAGGTCCGGAAAGGCTTTGTTATGTCTACCTAGCACGAGAGAGCAGAAATTAACAGGCTACAAGAACTTCACAGTTACACACTAGGCAGTACAGTGATTTGAAAAATATAAAAGTTAAAACCTAAGACATCACTTTGCCATGTTTTCTTGTCTGGTGGTGTGGCAGAGCTGTCCGTATTTTTTTTTTTATGGCATGTTAATGTCTTTGTAAACAGAAAGTGGTTTTTTTTAATGATACCATTACACAATGTCTTACTTGTTTATTTATTTTGACTTGAATAGCAGACATTTGTGCTGTATAAATACACATAAAAAGTGTTAAATTTTTAAAAAGCTTGAGGTACCAGACCTTTGCAAAAAAAGTCCTCCAGGTTACTCTTACCTGTGCTTTTGTTAGATTGAGCCATACCATAACTGTGACTGGCGTTAGAGAGTGCAAGGAAGGAAGGTGGGAGGGAATTGTTCAGTTTTTAAATTACTGTATGATCAGAGTGGAGTGAAAGTTCAATTTTATTTGGTTATCATCGCTCAGCAGGGACAGAGTATGTTGATTGTTTTACACAAAACCCAGCGGTAAACAGGCAGTCATTCAGAAGGAGTTGTAGTCTCCATGCCATCAAAATCATGTATTCAATAATCCTCCAAGACGGTTATTTTATTGATTGACTGAAAAAACTCCAGAGGAGACTAGTTCAGCATATTATGTCATATCAGGCTTCTGAGGAACACATTGTCCTTTCCTTTCCAGGGAAAATACAGTGTCAAGTTTGGCTGTTATATGCAGTGGTGCAATTCCAGTGGTCAAAGAGAAGAGGTTTTGGCCCATCTTCTGTTGTCTGTCATAGAGAATGGCAGAAGCAAATCGATCCAGCATGACTGCTGATATACTGACCATCAGTTATGCCATTGTGTAATCATAGGATGGCACTAAAGCTACAAGCTTGCAGATCTTCACACCAAGAGTAGAATTTTTAAGTAGTTAGGTATCATCACCTGAATTTTTAGGTGCTTTGAAGGACAATAAATGGCCATGTTTTCCATTCTGTGTATATTCCCTGAAAAACTAGGACTCCAGCATTGTGAGTATTGGGGTGTGTGTGTGAAAAGCAGCAGCAGAATTGAATGTAATTACAAAACTGAATTCCAAAAATACTTCAAATCTTCATTTCTTTGAAAAACTGTTTTTCAGACATTACCTGTGTTGATCATCCCTTGATATATACAAATTTCATGTCTCATTCTGCCCACTCCTTTTTTTTTTCCAAGCAGCAGAATACGTAACAGAACTGGGGCTGGTGTTCAGTTCAACATCTTCATACAGACGTGAACAGTGTCACTTCTCAGGTTTGCAAGAATATTGGCTGGAGCTCTCAAATGCTGATGTGTTTCTGAAACCCACCCTTTTGCATCAGTTACTCTCCAGCTTGTCTTTGCTGTTGTTAATACAGGGTTCTCTTTAGTGGCCAAAGACAATAATGCCAGTTGGGATTCCTGCTGATACATTGTCTAGTGTTGTTCTGTAAGTTTTATGTGTGAAAATGAACTTTTTAAATCTAGAGGTCTGGGAAATAGCCAGATCCTTTTCTGGGGTCTAGATGTTGGTTGTTGTCTCAGTACAAGAGACTAAATAAGAAACTGAGGATTCTGTTTGGGCATGCTGTTGGAAATATCTCCCTGGAGCTAATAGTTTCTGTCTGGGTGAGATAGAGAGAGGAGCTTGTCAGGCTGAGGAGAGTACAGAATTTGTGTGCAATGGGCTCTGTTTGACACTTAGATGACTTGTCTATTCTTATTTCTGTAGTTGTGCTGCAGTTCATGCTGAGAGCCAGCTCAGCCTGGCTCGTTTGGGATCAGAGGAAGAAGAAGAAGGTGTTTTGAGACAGCTTTTCCCATTTTTCCCTTCAGCTCTTCTGTTCTTTCTGATGGAGATAAAAATGTTTTCTTAATTCTTTACAAGCTAAACTCCCAGTGAAAAATATGGAAACTGAATAAAAAGTTTTGTTATATCCACCAATAGGTCCAACACCATTTTTTCTCTTTGTTTTCCCTTCATGGGAATAAAACAAACCAGAGTATTAAACAATGATAAAAGGGGAGGCAAAAAAGAATTTTTTTAAATTATTCAATAATCTTCAGAGGCTCGGTGTAATTTAGAATTAGTGTACATCCTAAAGAAATTATTAAAGACTCTACAGTTCCGCAGTTTCTGCTGGACCATGAAGTATCCCCAAGAACTGAATTTCCCTGACCTGCTTTTATATTTGTGTGCTTCTGTTTCTTCTGCTGTCCCACTGTGACTCAACTTCCAGGAAAAGGTTGTGGGGGGGACATGTGCAGACACTGCTGCCATTAGGTTGTTTCACAACAGTGTTTGGAAAACATTCCTGAGTACTCTAACTCCAACCAACACTACCAGTACATTCTTGAAGCGTTCACATGTGGTCTTGGCCCCTGCCAGCTGTTACTCTCTTTCTAGGCTTTCCAGGCACTGCTCAGGAGTCTGCAAGTGCCAGAGTTGCTTCCAGAGAGACATCCAGCTATCATATGGACACCCCATTTTGGAGAGTGATAGTCCAATAGTGAGGACTTGAGATGCTCATGCCAGCGTATATGTTTAATATTCTACTCATGTTTAATCCACTAGTAGAGAGATAGTTATAGAGTCTCTTGAGAAATTTATCTACTGATCTGCAGGCCTAATAAATTCAGCTCTTTTTTTTTGGTACCAGAAGTACTGGCTGTACTGCATTTAACCTTATTAAGCATCCTCACTAAGCTATACGTGTTGAACTTTTAAATGGAGGTGAATTCTCAGCAGGAATTCAGAGCTGGTAAAAATTCCCCATAGTTTTGTGTGACAAAAGGCTCCAGTGATGTTTGCAGTTTAGCTTTTCCCAAATAATTTTCTTCTGGACAAAGTGCATGGCTCTAGACTCAACAAGCCTCAGACCTATAGCTGATGCTGCAGTGGCGGGTTGTCTCTGTTGGGTGCCATGGCCAGTTGCATGATGCCATCACCTTATGCTTTTCATCCTTGGCACTATTAGAGCCTTTTTGTGATGCAAACTTAGCTTCCACTTTCCTTTATAACACTCCAAAGAAATATTTCATATTCAGTATGTATAAGAGATAAGGGAAAAAATGTCAATGAAGTTAACATGGATAAAAATTTGTTTGATGTCTACTGATCAAATGAGGTAATTTTTTTTTTAATGCCATGTAGAATTACTGTGGAGACTTAATGTTAACAAAAGTGGGAAAATGTCTGTTTTAGAATCAAATCAGTGGAAAATTAAGCTGACTGACATTGCCATTCATAGCAGCAATCTGTGGTATGATTTCCATTAAAAAATGCCTTCTCGGCTCTGAGCTACCTTTGTGCTCTGCAGGAGGACCTCACAGAGTCCAGAGAGTCTGTTTCTGCCCAAATGTGTCTTGGCTCTAGTGAAGTCTGACAAGTGAGTTGTGGGTGAGGAATAGGTAGTTTATAAATCCAAGGTACAACACAGTCAGTAAGGGGATGGATTACCAGAATGTCTTGTTAACTACGTGTTTGAAATAATTGTGGAAATCACTTTTCATTGATAGGTCTCAAATTTCCATCTAAAGGAGGTTAAATAGTCTTGTGCTGGGGTACCACAGACAAGAGGGGAAGCGTGTCCTATGTCCTTCAGCTGACCAGTGACAGAGCCTGTCTTCCTGAGCTCTGGTCCAGTTTTTAGTGTTCAACCCAGTAGGTGCAGATCTGTGGAATGCAGCTGGGTGGCCAATGTCCACATTAAATGCTGAGAGTTTGCTTTGTAGAAGTAGTTCTGGTTTGGTTCAGTGGGCATAATTCATACTTGGACCTCTAGGTGTGCTTATGGAGAGCACCTCTGGCTTGGGCCCATCCGAGTTGTACAGAAAAGTTGTAGATCCACCATCCCTGAAACTGTTGAAGGTCACGTTGGATGGGGCTTGGAGCAATCTGGGATAGTGGAAGGTGTCGCTGCCCATGGCTGCAGGGTGGAACTCGGTGGTCCTTAAGGTCCCTTCCAACCCAGAACATTCTATTATTCTATGATTCTTTGACATGCTCCAGAACAGGTTTGCAGCATGCACCAAGGTGTAGAAAGGGAGACAAGTTGGCAAATGCACTTTAAAAGCATATTCCCAATTAGAACCACAGTGCTAATATAGATAGCTCAAAGCCATACTGACTCCTGTTTTTAGAATGAATTGTCATTTCGTTTTGGGACACTGAAGCACATCTCCATCTGATGTGTTATTTATTCATGACTTAATTATCAACTAGTTGTAAAGTGATACCTTCCTCTTTATACTCATTTTTCGACTGTTTGTGTGTGGCAGTGGTAAACAGGTGTAAGAATTGCTGTATCAGTTCATAGCAAACATGTCTTAGCCCAATATCATATCTCTGACTGGGACTAGTGTCAGATGCTTAATGAATAGCACAGAAAAAGTGGTATTTCACTGAAAAAATCTCCCAGCCTCCATGATTTTCACTTCAGGAATATCTGTGGTTGCAATTGGTTTCTTAATGCTTAATCTAAAGGATATTAAATTATTTTGCTTATGTGCACCTACATAAAGGACATACCTACATACAGGTTTTGTCCACATTTTTTCTTGTACATCATACTTTTCTACAACATATTGTTGTAGTGCGTGTCATCGTTGTTGTTAGCTGCGCTCGTTAAATCTGCAGAGCTGCCCAGCGTTAACCACCGACATTGCCATGAAATATGCCTCTGTGCACACGTGCAGGTTTTGGAAGTTGCTTACTTTCACCAGCTGTTTCCTCTGACTGTCAGAAAACTTCCAGGTGCAAACAGTATAAAGCAGTGTGTGTCTGTCTGTGGCCGTAAAGGGGAAGATCTGTAAACTCTCCCTTAAATTTCTGGACTTTCTAGTCCAGAAGTTTTAAAGCAGCAGCTCTTTTGCTCTAAATTGCACTAGTCCTCAAAAATCTTCCTGAAGTAATATTTGAATTATGCTATTGGGAATTCAAGAAGAGAAAATCCAAATGTCTTTGAATATTCAGTCATGGATTAATAGAGACTACTTTTTCTCAAGCTCCTTTTGCTCACAATTATGAATTCCATGGCATAAGGTAGGGTGTAATCCCTGAAATGAGAGTTTTTGATGACTTCAATGAACTTTGAAAAAAAAAACTGTAATACCTTTTGAAAGTTAAAATCTATATTTTTTTAATGCAGAATAGGAATTGAGAGCAGATGAGGTATTCTTTCCTGAGCTTGTGACTCCTCCCTTTCTAAAAAGATAAAGCTTCAGAACTAAGTCATTGTGAAATCTGGGACAGAAAATCCAATAGAGCTCAGGTTTAAGTATTGCATCTCTGGGAATGGACAATGGGATTTGTATTGCTTCATAAAAAAGTGGAAACCAGGATTATTTTCCTGTATTCAGGGCATGCCTGAGCTATGGCACCTGAAGACAAATACCCTTAATCAGGAGTTGGTGATGAATCCCCAAGTGTCTCAGATTACACATAATTTGTGGTTCCCACTACACACACAGGCTTTTCACTGACACAGTCTTAATGTTTCAGTATGTACTTTCACAGGTTCTTCACCTCAGCATCTTCTTTGCTGTTATCCACCCTGGAACTGTGTAGAGTTTTCTGGGTAAGTCCATTGCTGTAGCCTCAGGTATGCTGAAGAGCAGGAGGTGAACAGAAACTGGACAGACAAAGGGAGAAGCTAATCCTTGCTGCAGACTGCTCAGAATTTTCCTACAGTGGTTTGTTTCAAGTGATTTATTTCTGTTCAAAGACTATTTTGGCCGAATGACCAGATGGTGTAAGAGAATTCACAAGTACCTATGCATTCTTCACCCCTCCTTAAAGACAGCTGTGAGTTCTTAGACTCCAGTGTGGATTTCTGCTGTGATCAGATGGGCAGGCAGACATACTCAAGGTGCCTTTTGAGGAATTAAAACCCTTAGTTTGGCAGGGTATGAAGAAACCCTGTAGAAGCCTTCTGAAAGAAGTCTGCAGTGTAGGGGAGGAGCACACCAAGTAGTAGACTTAGTATTATCATAATGCTGATTATTTTCCTATGTACTGCTAATTTAATATGAAACTGGATACTGAATAATATAATACTGAAACATTTACAGAGATGTTGCAACAAAACATTGATTTTCTTCAATTACTTTTTTTTCTAAATTACATTTTCTCAAAATCAATATATTTTGGCAGACAAATTTTGATACCACTTTTTATCATCGTGGAAACAATTACAGTGCTATTGGAATCTACTCGTTATGGTGCTAAGCACTCCTAGCAAAGTAAAAGTATGTGTGTGTAACAAAACCGCTATCTCTGTACCTGCTGAATCTCTTTAACACAAGTGGAAAAATAAGGATGTAAAATGGCTTTTATTTACTTACTAGCATGTAGGAGCAATGGCACAGCTAACTCCAGGAATGCAGAAGTGTATTAAAGCCCAAACTTTAAAGTTCTTTTGTCACTGTTATTTTAGGCAGCACAGGTAACACCAGTGCTTTAGCATGTGATGACCACTACTGTGTTTTGTGACTATATTCCATGTCATGTTCTAGGAAGTCTCTGTTTGAAATCAGTTTATTGCATAGATGTGATTGGTCATTTATTTGTTTGTTTATTTATTTGATTATTTAATTTTTAGCTTTTTTTTTTTTTCCAAAAATCTCGCCTGAAAAAATTTAATTCTTCACAGTGGGATCCAGTTGCATCAGGTTCTTTCAGAGATGTAAGCATCACATACCTATTAACTATTTCTCTGAGGGTTTATAGTTGCAATCAATTCTGACTGACTAGTCTCAAAAGACAGCATGAGAATACAGCCTATCAGGCAGATCTTTATGAGCCACTGCAAAGTTCCATCCACTCAACAAAGGTCTGTGCTCTTTGAGTATTGTTTCCTCTGTGAAGTTAGCTGGATGACCGCAGGAAGAATATGGCTGTCACTGGGGACAGGGCAGATATGAAGGGCTGTTAAGCCATTTTGTCTCATGAAGCCTAGGATGAAAACTGTAGCATTAGGACTGGTTGCAGCAGCCATCAGTGTGTGTACAGATATAACTGCATATCCTTAAACACTCTGTTAGCAGGTTGAACTGAAGCAGAGCCTGACTAAGTGTGTTGTTCTACACCAGGACTGTAAAAGTCATTAACTGATGCATGCACTGATTAGATTTTTAATTCCTAGGGAAGACCACAGGTATCACAAAAAGCACAGAAAGCCCTCAGCTCTCAGCATAGACTTAGTGCTGGGGCCATACTGGGATAATTACGTGCTCCTTGAGAACCTGCTGTTCTGCTTACAGTCTAAGCTCAGGAAAGTAGGTCCAGGTGTGTGCAGCAATGTGGCATTTTAAAAGCCACGTCATTGAATTAGAGTGATTGCTGCTGGAGGAGAAAGACCACTTTACAAATTGCTTTAAAATAGAGACTGAATCTCCTTGAATCTTATGCTTGATGCATAATTTTTCCATTTACTTTCACAATATAATTATTTAATATGTTTTTTACACTTTAACCGCCACAGAAAGTACATATTTTATATCCTCAGAACATGTGTAGCTACATATATATTAGTGAATTATGGTGAAGAGGAAAGGAAATACCCCAGATGAAATTGAAGGACCTTTCTTGAAGTTGCAGTATTTTCAGTGGTGTCTTCCAGTGAGACTGCTAGTAGCAAGCAACAGGCTGCTTTCTTGGCAGAAACTTCTGAATTTCTGCAGAAAGCTTTTTTGCTGTTTTTGGTGCTGACACATGACATGCACCTCCGATGGTGGCCTGTGACCACTGCCATGCACCCGATTCAGATGACAAACTTGTTTCTTCACTGAGATCATCCCATGACTCAAGACACGTGACAGTATCTGCAATATCTCACTTCTGAAATTACTGCAGAAAACTGACGTTTCGTATCAAGAATTTTTTTTTTAAAGGTGCTTTATATCATCTCTTGTATGAAAATAAGATGGTATTCAGCTATGCTACATTTCACTAGTTTAGTCTAGATTTGGTGCCCTAGAATAAAATTATGGGTGTAGTTGATCACTCTTTACAAAATGCCCAGGTTTCGCTCAGGTTCTTTTTGGCAGGAAAATATTGCATTTTCTTCCTTTGCTTGCAAAATAATTCAGTGTGAGGGTGGCATTGCTTAACCTTTATTAGTTACATCTATGCATAAAACAATCTGTTTAAATTAATTGGAATGACAATTGCAAAACACATCTTAGGACCAATATTCCAGAAACATGCTGATTTTGGAAACATTTCACAGAGGAATACAATAAAACAGGCAGTCAAAAATCCCAGCTTCAAAAATGTCTCTGTACTGGTTAGTAAGAACACATTGACATAAAAAATTATTTCTTATAATTTTGGGTATATCTTACTGATGCATTAGACTCCTACTACTATGTACATGTAAGGATACTAATAAATGCAAAAAATATTCATTTAATAGTGCATAGAAAAACATGTAATTATTTATAACTTGTTGATTGCTTAATAGAACATTACTCATCTGAATTTTTGTTATTTTCCTTTAAGGTATCTCATAATATTAGAAAGGAACACAGGTAAACTTTGGACATTTTACATAAATGTGTCCTGGCCTGTTGTCATTTAATTTTTCAAAATGACATTTTACTTTTTGTACAGATTATGTTTCAGCTTGAACAGTTCATATGCGTTTTTGTAGTGTCTGAACTGCTTCTCCTTGTAAGGTAGGCATTTGCCTCCAAGGTAGAGTCCTGCGTTTTGCATTCTGCAAATCCAGTTAAAATTTTAGAAAGGTAAAATCATGGATAATTCTATATTCTCAAAGAGGAGGAAGTAGAATGAACCAACTAAATGTTGTATTGTTTCACTCAACACTGTTTTTTGTTCCTATGCATTAAAAAATAGTGCTTTAAAGAGTATCCTTCTTTCAGTCCTATAGTGCTAGCAAAAATAATTCCTGTTTCCATTACCACCTTGAGCATTTTTTTTTCCTAGTACTTACCTGGATAAAATTAGAGGATTAAAAATACTGTTTATTTTGAAATTTATTTTCTTTTGCTAGAGTTGCCGAGTATTTTTTTAATAAAAAATTGGATGACTGCAAGCAAAATGTAGAGAAACAGTACAAAAAAAGGCTTCTTCTTTTCTTTCTGCAATTTTATTATTATATTTAAAGTTTTCAAAACCAGGTGTTGACCTATACTTATTAACATGTTACTGTTCAAACTCTAAGATACACTTTTTCATTGGTTTTACTGCAGGGACTGATAAAAGCGGTAGCAGTTCTAACATTCTCCCTTCTGGCAGTTATTTTAAATGGTTTTTTATACTTGGAGAGTTCATCATAAATTTCTAATGCTAGTGCCAATGAAGTAAAAGTTCTTGTACTGCAGTGACACATAGTGCATTTCATAATGCAGTAGAATGGGCACTGGAGGAAAAACCCTCTGAATAAGCTGTAAGTGACTTCCAAACTCCCAGAGCAACCCAAAGAGTCTCTGGAGGCTCTGGGTAGGTTTTCTGCTATGTTAATTAAAACCAATTTCTTTAATGGAGAGACCCTGCCTTGATTATAGTCATAAATTTCCAATCCCTTTTTTGTCATCTGTTAGAAGCATGGATGATTTCTGACAAGAATTATTCATTTTGGCTTAAATGTTTTTATCATGTTCTTGAGTGGAAATATGAGCAAATGCAGCTTCACCTTTTGGGAATAGAAGTGGTTTTAAAAGATAAAGATGTCTTGCTATTTTTATTATTTTTTATATCACAAAGAAACAGAGAAATGAAGAGTCAGGGATAAAAAATAAATTATTCTTCCCACAGTCCTAAATTTACTGCTCCACAAGAAATCAGATAGAACTTGAAATACTTGAAATACTCTCCCCTCAGAGCCACTGGATTTAGTCAAATTGAGGATATTTAACTCTCATGCATTTGAGAAATCTCAGAAGGAGCCGATTGCTCCAGCGTGTGAGTGACACAGGTGAGGTGAGGCAGTGAGGGGCCGCTCCCTTCTGGGAGCCTTCCTGAGGAATCGCCATTGGAAGACCAGTGCTACTCACCCCAGGCGATGGAATGTTGCAGCAGCTATGGTCTTTTAATTCTTTTCCCTCCTGCTGACAGCACAAACCTCTGTACCCTCTTCAAAGAGACGTTGCCAACTGCAAAGGGAAGGAAAAAATAAACATGGTGTACGCTCTGGGTCAGCTTTGTCAGTGTTCTTTGCTCTGCTGAAACATGCTCAGCCTCTGAAAGAGTGCAGCCCCAAGGCCCATGGTTTCCTGGCTGCAGGAATTTCCTTTCAGTTCATCTATTCAAAACCACCTTGGAAGTGACAGCGTTCTGGCCATTCCAGTCGGGCTTTCTCCCCAGTCGTTTCAACTTGGTTTATGGTGGCGTTGTGGCAGAGTAATGCAGAAAGGATAGAGAACAAGGGGGAAGCCTTGCCAGGGTTGTTCAGACTGGCAATGATGTTTTAAGGCCTGGCTTCAGCATCACCGTGAATGTCAGAGTGTGAGTTACAGGCAGTCATGATGTGAAAGGTTTTGCTAAATAAAAGTGAATAAAGGTGCTTTCCTGACTTGGTGTTGTAACTGGGGAAAAAATGTTTTTTAAATGATTTTTTATGGAAAATTTTAAAAGATACAGTTTCAAGATTTATGGTCCTTTTTAAAACACAATTTGATAAATGACCTGATACTCCAAGAGTAAATTACTTTACTTGTAAAGCCTTATTTTTCCCTTACATTGTTCTCATGCTTGGCTAGTTCAAGTGCAACATCATGTACAGTATTAACTGGCACTTTGTTTTATGCTTCATGATCTTTTTTGCATTTTAAATTTTGAAACCAGAATGCACATTCTGTAGGAAGATCAGGAAAGAAAGTCCAAATAATTGTTAACTATTAATTAGAAATTGTTTACATCTTAATGAAGGAATGGCAATTTGGCTTAAGATTTAAGTGGCATCAGGTCAAACACAAGAATAGTTCCTCTAACCACCTGACACACTCTAAATTAACACCCTAATCCTGAGATAATCTCTGTTTATAGTGCACAGATATTGAAAAGATTAAGAACAATCCAGAGTCATTAGAGGAAACATAACATACACATACCCATGAATAATCTGCACGGTGTTTGTTTAGAACAACTGTGAGGAAGAGGTGGTCAGTGGGATTTGTTGAGCTGTGGAGGAGATTTACAGTTAACTAGTGGAAATCTCCATTTATAAACTGCATACCTACATGCTTAGGAAGAAGCAATTTCAAATCACCAAGTGACAAGTCCAGAAGACCATATGCCCATAAGCATATAGATGGGGTAAGAAATCAGAAGGAGGCAGTCAGGATGTAGAAGCAAAATTGAAGGGGGGATCTTGGAACATTTTGTCCTGCATCAAAAAAGAAAGAAAGAAAAAAAAGCACAGGAATTTGGTAGGATTTATTTTTCCTTGAATTTTTAGTGAAGCAGACATAATTTTTGATTCTTCTCTCATGAGGTTGATCCTTCAAAAAGTCTTTATGCAGGGCCCTACACAGTCCTTCTTGATGTGAATTTGGAGTACCATGAGTAAATCATAAGTGATTGAAAGAAGCATGTTACATTACAGACTATCGTAAAATAAATAGTAGCTAAGTTTCTTCAGTCTTCCATTAGGCTTCCGTATGTAATGGAAAGTTCTTTTTCACTTCTGATTGGGGGTGGAAAGATTTGATTATAGAAGTGGATAGTCCTTAATTTTGTAGCTGTTTTACTTGCCAGCTATGTGCCCAGATGTATTTCTAGCTGTATATCTACAATAAGCATTTCTGAAAATGCTGGAGAAGGAAGGAGTCCAAATTATCTGAAAGACACCATGATTCATTATTCCTCCTCCAAGTGAGATTTCTCTGCCTTGACAGCTCTGAACCTCAGCCATTTTATTTAAATTTTCAGACACTTCATAGAGAACATCAAAAAGGTTTCATTGAAATCCCTTGATCCATATATTATTGAGAAAACACAATAAATAATTCTTAAACCATTTTAGCATTTTTATAGGGAGTTGTAATGTTTACATGTATCAAGAGCATAGACAGCATAATTTATTGTTATTATTACCTGAAATCTGTCGACAACATGGCATACTTCAGTTTTGTTATATTTGAGAATTTTATTAGGGTATGTGTAATAGGCTCCATTTTTTTCAGACAGTGGAACCAGATTAAGAATTGATAAATGACTATGCTATGCATAGCTAAGAGTCAACATTTAGCTTCAATGTTTGTCCACTGAGTGAACTGCTAGTCATTTAATTAACTAAATATGTATTTATTGAACAGATTTGAAATGATACAGTGTGCAGTGAAAGTGGGTTGTAGTCCTACTATATTTGTTTATCATCAAAATCTCTCAATTTATGTTATTTGGATAAGAGCTAAGGCATAATTAAATTGAATCAGGATTTCAAGGCATGTATAGGAGAAATTTTATTCTCTAATGAAAATCTTAAGAGGAGGAAGAACTAATTTGGCCTGGGTTGTTTACAGCTTTGAACTTGCATATAATTTTACCAGGACTATTTCAAACCATTTATTTGATATCCATCTCTATTTCTTTGAAAAATAAGGGAGAGAATGAAAAAAGCTGCTGGAAATTTGGAAAAGACTGTGCTTTGTGTTTGCAGCACATTTCAGTCTATATGGAAAGCTACTGCCAAATCACTTCACAGCCTGATAGGTCCTGGTGTATTTAATTAAATTAATTGGTTGTATTTGGGACAAATGGTTTGATTTGGAGAATATTGAAAAATCTATCTTAAACTTTGGGAGGTTCTACACATTAAGTTGATCAAACTGCTGAATTTCTCTCAGTGATTGGAGTACAGGACTAAGGCTTTTGTAGTTTACAGAAGGGAATTTGAACATAGACCTCAACTACGGGTGCTCCACTACTACTACTTGCACGGTTGTAAGGGCTGGGTCACAAATCCCACTTCAGGTTTTCATATGCCAATATGAAAAAAAACACTTTAGCAAACATCAGCCTGAATTATTCGTGCTTACAACTGCGAAACACTGATGTTCTGTAACAGCAGTATCTTGAGGAGAAGCTGCTGGTAAACAAATACATGTACAGAAATATACTGGAAATACAAAGTGAATTGTTTGCTTTGGTGATAGTGAATATTTTAGGTAAAGGAAGAAAAATTATATCAATGTGCACAAAGTTCAAGAACAGTTAATACAGCTAAAAATACTATTTTATTGCTATGAATACCGTATTGATAATACCTGTCACAAATTATTACCTCAAAAACTTGTAGTTGGACTAAATGTGGCAGATATTACACCTGGATCTTAAGTACAAAACTCCTTCTTCTGCCCTCCATTATCCTACTGGGATGTATCATAGGCTCTTCTTGAATGGCTACATGGACATCACGCTTTGACTTACTCTGCTTATGCCAGGCTGGAATTTTGATTAGTTAAGAGAAAATATCTTCTTTGCCTACTTCACCTTTGTAATAGATGATGTAAAATAAAGTTTGAGTGCTTTCAGTTGTACAGATGATTCGATAATGTTTGTACTCCTTTTAGTAAGGTTGGGATATGGTGTCACCATTTATGTCCTTATAAAATGTAATTAGGTATTGAATGTTTGCTTTCAAAAATGTTCAGCTGCTTTTTTTCAAGCAGTGTGGCAGTAGACCATGAAGTGGAGCATAATCAGGTCTCCTGATGCATCACATCCCACAATATTTTCTGCAATAAATATTTAGTAATGTTTAATGTTTATTTAACAGGTCTTATTTACTTTGCTGCAAACTGCAGCTGAGAGGCATCAAACCAACTATCTATGTGCTTAAAAGTATATTTAAGTGTGGAGGGCTGTGAGCCCTTGGCACAAGAGCCCTCTGCACTCCCTTGGAGGAGAGAGGCCTGAGGCCAAAAAGACTTTCCCCAGAGGTAAGCAACCTTCCTCGGGGTCATGGTGACAAAGTGAACCACCCCCAGCATGCCTTGCTTCTTTATGGTAATAGCTTGCACCCTGTTGGCTAATTGGTTTCTACCCCACCCCCTGCCTTCCCCATATGACCTCTGTCACCAAGCCCTGATGTTAGGGTGCTTTTGTCCCTGGCCTTCCCTTCACAGGGGCTGCTGGACAATAAAAGCTGCCTCTATCGAAGTGCCAAATGAGGCTCCTGTCTCTCTGTCCCCGAGTTCACCTTGGGTAATTTCATAAAGAGCTGAATCACAAGAGCTGATATCACTTGTAGCAGACAAGTTGCTGTACTTGCTGAAAACACCTGCTGCCCAGGGAGGCCTGCCACCGCCCCTGGAAGAGTTGTTCCTTGCAGGATGCGCTCTCTAGAAAGGTCGTGGCACACCAGGTTGTCCACCCCCGGCTCTCTGGTAGCAATATTTTAAGTGCCTAGCTCTGTTCAGTTTAGGAAGATGTTAGCTAAAGTGATACACTTGCTGAAATGGAGCAAGTTTATCACTTACCATGATAAAACTCAGAAGTTCTTTGCTGTCCATACTATGTGCAAACGACTATCCTCCAGTACTAGAAATCTCAGTTTTAAACTTTATTTATAAAAAGGTCCAATAATTTCCTCCATAGCTGTAATATGGCTACCTACCTCCATAGAATGTCATTTCTTGTTTTGCACTTGTAATAGCTTTTAGCTTAGAGGACACCCGAAATGAACACTGCAGTAGTAGTATAGATATGGAAGATAAGTTTCAAGAGAAATCACCTCTACTGCTGCAATGAACAAAATCTGGGTTTAAAAAATGATCCTAGGACCCCTTGCCCATTTTCTTCATCTTTGTCTTCTGTGCCAGTTCTGCCTTCTTGTATCATCCACATTCTTTCACTGGAATATTTCTCTGACATTACTGGAGTCAGATTCTTTCTGCTTTGTTTCTTCAGTTCCCTCCCTATTGGTAAAATACCAGAGTACTTTTCTACTAGAAATTTTCAGACTTCACTGTTCTGAACCATGACCATGATAGGACAGCATTAATGTCCCTTTTCTGGAAACGCCCCTGCTACATTTGCAGTCATCAATGTCAATACAGGGAATTTCATCAAGTCATCCAAACCAAAACTGGCTGGAGCAGGCTGTATCCCTCCACAATGTTGTGTCTCGGTGGGACTGGGCATATCAAGGGCATATCAAAACACACAATGGCTGTGCCTGTTGGAGCAATGGTGTCATGGTCCTCACACAGATGATGTGTTTGGAGGACTTGGTTAGTACTGCTGTGCCATAGTGCCATCCTACTGCTGTGCTGTGGGCATGAGAGCATGAGTGGGGTGTTTTACTTCTGTTTCCGTTCGTACAGTGTATTTGCTGGATTTACTCAATCCTCCTCTGTGTCACTTACCACGCAGAAAAACTTGTCACGTCGAAACAATTTCTGTCTTGCAGTCCATCAGATTACTTTGGAAAGCAGACCTACTCCAACATCGCTGATATGTCAATGTGTAGGAATGCAGTACTTTGTGTATAGACACTGAAATACCTAATGAAGCAGATATTGATTTGCCAGATCTTATCTGTCAGTGTTCACTCTTTGGCCACCTGGATGTTAAAGACACAGCCCTGGCACACAATCAGGAGATGAACCTGGGATCATTTTAGTCCCGAAGCTGATCAGGAGCTGCCTACCCAAAATATGTCAGAGGAGTTTGCATTGTGTCCAAGAACTTTGATTCTGAAATAACAGTGGAGTTTTGTCCATTGGCACTCTCAAAGGCTGGTCATTCCATCCCTTGGTAAAAAAAATCAGAAGTGAGGTTCCTGAGATTTTGGAGAAGACACTGTTTACTGTGCTGCACTATTTACCTGAGCAGGCATTGCTTATATCTGTACTCTTGCTTCTGCAAGCACTGAAGCAGTTTAAGTTTTGCCCATAGAAATGCTCTGGGCATATGAACATTAAGCTTGCAGACTGGAAGTCTCACCTTTTACATAATGATTAATAATACAGTAGCAAAACATTGTCCACTATTCTTCATCTTATCAACCTAATTTAAGAGTCTGCCTCTGCCCTTCTAAGGCTACTGTTTAGTAACTTACTCCTGGTTCTCATATGAATGGAATTCTGACTCCATCAAATCCTGCCATTACAAGGGATGGCATTCAGTAATTTTTATGGTACTCCCTGTTCTTTTAGAAATCTATAGTTGGTTTATTTATATGCAGACAGTATTTCCAGAGTAAAGGACTCTACCATGCTCTGTGTGCAACATGATTAAAGTTGTGAAGATGTGGTCAATAAGGAGTTAAACAATAATTTTAACATTCAGTCCTAGGATTGCTTAAACCAGTGTGCAGACAGAAATTATTGGAATATTTCCAAATCTTGCTTGATGGAAAGGTGTCCTTTTCATCCATGAGACTCAGAACTCCAAAATGCTGAAAATATCTTCATAGCAAAATGTCAGCAGGCTAAATTAGCCTGGACAGACAGTCCAGTAACTGCAGATACAGCCTTGAAGTAATCTTATAATAAGCAGGCTAGGCTGTCTTTGGTGATTATCTGTATATAGTTTAACCTCACACATTATGTTGTGCCACATAGGGGACCCCCAGGTTTTTTAAGGTACTTCTCTTACACAAATCATCATTTTCCTTTCCAGAAACATTTCTAAGATTGTTTGGCTTATCAGGCTGATATGTACAGCTTGGAAAACAAATCTTTAGTAGCAAATACTTCCCATGAGTTGTTCTTCAGCAGTCCACAGATGGAGAACACTGGGTGAACTGTAAGCAACGATGCTTGTGTTGCTGTTAAGAGGGCCCATGTGGCAGTAAATGAGTCAAGCTGATGAGATGCACAGGCAAATGTACAGGTTTCTGTGTAATTAACAGTTTTTTCAGAATATTTCATAGTTTTTGAGCTGCTGCATCCTTCACCTTGCACACCTTTCCTGCTCAAAAACATGCTTTTAGCTGGGGAACTTCTCTGGTTATCCAGCAAATTGGTAAAATCTGTAAATAGTACTCTTCTGTGATTCAGGCATCCCATCCATTCCAGCTGGACTAGTGAGGTTAATACCAGCTCAGCAGTTGTACAAATGAAGATGGATTTTCAATTTAGAAACACAAGTTTTGACGAGATTGCCTTTCTTTGAGGGTGCTGGAATTTGTGTCGAGTATTTTGCTGTTTAGTACTTGTGATGTTGAGGGATTGCTCTAACCCATCTTTTTGTTGTTTCTCTTTTTGTTGTACCTCAGCATTATCACTTTGTAGTTTTGGTATTTATAGTGGTATTTACAAGTTCTAGATGGACTGCCGGTGTATATGTCAGGCAGCAAAATTGTTGTGTCAGAGATTTTGCTTCTCTTAAGTTTTACTATGCTGTGGAAATCCCAGTTCTCTTATGTCATCTGGTGCATGTTTAAGGAAATCAGGAGTGTGGTTAGACATACCCTTGCTATCACCTTCACTCTGCACTGGCTGGGGTACCTATTACAACTTTTCTCTCTTTTCTTGTTTCCCTTTCCCTAATTCTGCTTATCAGTGTTAAAATGGTCTGTGTTCTGACATCAGCTATCTACTGTAGCTCTCTTCACAACCAAACCTGCACTTGTTAGTGATCAAGGAATCAGACTAGTTGTGAGTAAATTATAATGTAGGCTTCTCTCTGGGCTCCTCTGTCTGTTACTTAACAGGATGTTTTGCCAAAACAAAACCAAAAAAGCCACCCCCCCCAAGCAAAAAAAAAGTAACCAACCAAAAAAATCCAAAAACAACCCAAAAAAAACCAACCCAACCCCCCCCCCCAAAAAAACCCACCCCCCCAAAAAACCAAGAATATCCAAACAAACAAGCTAACAAAAAAACAAACAAAAAACCAAACAAACAAACAAAAAAACCCACCCAAAACCTGAAGAAAAAAACTGAAGAGAATTCTTAGCTAACACCTAAATAATTGCAAGTACCTTGGGGACGTGTTTTTCAAAAAACAAATTCTCTGGGACTTCCTTATATTTTGTTTGAATTTTTTTCAAGTCAAATCTGTGTTTTAGTAAAACCGTCAGATTTCACTTTGAGAAAAGAGAGAGTAGGATCTGATTCTGATAGTCCTACCCTTATTGATCAGTTCTTTTACTTTTGGGGGTCAAGTGGCTTGCTGCAGCAGAATGAAGGCTAGAGTCCAGCCTTCCCTGTAGTTTTCTTACTTAATATTAGCAAGTTTGTGTGAAATAATATAATCCTTATGTGATAAAATTTGCGTTGAAAGACTCCCTCCACCCATTCATGCTCACAAACGTTCCTGTGCTTTCTTTTCCTGTTCAGAATATAAGGGGTGCCCTGACTTATCATTCTCTATGAAGAGTTTTTCCAAATTCCCTTAGGAAACTTTGTTTTATATATAAAACAAGATAATTTTTTCCCAGATACTTTCATTCCCGCTGAAGAAGACTTCCTTTTCTTTCGGATATTTACCTAAACTACAATTTGATACTTATTACTGAAGTGCTGTTTTCTTTGTATTCAGCTCTTAATGGTCCAGAAAGTACCAATCACTGAAACAGTTATTAAAATTCTTAGTAAGTAGATGTAATTTAAGAGATCCAGACTGTCCAGAGGGCAGTAGACATAGATCTCTATTAAAAATGCAAGACATGTAAACTAATTTTTGCCAGCAGTTAATCAATAGCATGAAAAGTAGAAAACTTTTGACACAGTAATAAGTTTAATTATTTTCCAGTTCACTCTGGTAGAGAAAAGTTTTTTCTAACTCTGAGCTGAAAGCATCAGAGTTTCATATGATACTGTGAAATTTTTTGGGCCTGTCAGAACATGGGTGATCAGATTTTTTGGTTTTGGGCTCTTCCCCTCTTTCAGAACTGGAATGTTCTCATTATATATGATGCTGTTTAATCCTATAAATGCACAGTGTCTAATTTTCCTTTTCCTTTAAAACATCCTTTTGGTTGCTTAATGCACAGAATAGTATATATTAAATACCTTAGGAAGCATTCTGCAATATTCATGAATTTTTCTTCTACTTGTTGTAACGTTCATAGAGTCATAGAATCAGTTATGTTGGAAAAAACCTCTAAGGTCATTGAGTCCAACAGTTAACTGTATCCCCAAGTGCCCCATCTGAATGTCTTTTAAATACCTCCAGGGATGGTGACTCAACCGCTTCCCTGGGCCATTTATTCCAATGCTTGACAACCCTTTCAATGAAGAATTTTTTCCTCCCCTGGAGCAACTTGAGCCCATTTCCTCTTGTTATACCACCAAAACCAAGCATGTGTGTGTATTTGACTAATCATTTTCTTATTTTGGTGGGGTTTTTTTAAAGGGTAGGTTGGCATTCGCTACATGTGTGAGCAAGGGAATTAAGGGGTTTGTAAAAACATCCTTTTGGCCTTGGCTACAATACCTGAGTGTCTTGTTGAATTGTGGGTTGCAAGGAAGCCAATAGGTTTCCAGTACCCCCAACCTTAAAAATGGGAGACAAGGAGGCAACATTGACCCTAGAAGATTTGACAGCAAAAATGACTGCTGTCATGATTACTGTGGTGTTGGAATATGTAAGTGCTCTAACTTTTCTCAGTATTGAATAGAAATACGTAGTCCAGCTAGGTAGTTATACAGAGACTAATTTGCTTTAAGACTGAAATAGGGAATCCAAAACAGAGCAAACAGCAACTGGCAAAGTTTTTACATCACAATATATTAGCAATATTTTAGAACATAGAAGTCTTCAAAATCAGGGAGGAAAACAAGCAGAAAGTCCCACAGGTTGCCTTTATAGAATCATAGAATGTCCTGAGTTGGAAGGGGCCCACAAAGGTGTAGTTTATGAAGAAAATATATTAGAAAATCCTGCATTATGATCTTTCTATGACAGCTAAAGATTGACTTGGAGCCTCAAGAAACATCTCAGGTAATTGCAATTTCTGCTGCATACAGATTCTTTGCTTATTTTGTGCTGCTTCAGCATTTTTCAGAATAAAATCATGGTACCTTAAGTGAACGTATGTAATACAAGATATTTAGCTGATGAATTGCTCCAAAGTCTTCCTCATGTACATTTACTGGAATTGCTCCACAGGTGAAATTGGTTCTTTTTTTTTTTTTCCTCTACCACTGAATTATATTCTGAGTTATTATTTTGCATCAAAAGGCAAATGCTAATAATAGCAATCAGCTTGCTTAGTCCAACATCCTAACTGTGTAAGTGGCATAATTATTTCAGCTAATGTGCTTTATCAGCAGCATGCTTGGGTCTGTGCTAGCTAAAGAGTATATAGTACAAAATAACACCACTGACATACCAACATTAAGAATTTTTATTATTCCTTAAAAGTACAATGTTTTAAAAACTATTAAACATAAGATTGTTCTCATTCAGTCTCTGACTTGCTTTATTAACACTAACTATAAGATTTGCTTGGAGAATTAGCAGTAGACAGATTTGCTTTCTCACTGCTGCACTAATCTAAGATTCTACACATGGCTTAAATTATACGTGATGGAAAAGAGAAGAGTAGAGAATTTAATTAAATTAAATGACCAAGTTGTCTCAGTCCAAACACATTTGGTCAAAAATTGTGCCAGCAATTTTTGTAGCAATGTTCAGGCTGACCCCAACTGAAATAACAGCTATAATGTACTGTTTAAATTTAAAAAAAAAAAAAAAAAATTGAAACAAACAGAAACCCTTTAAATAAAGACCTGGTGCATAATATTAGCAATAAGGAAACAATTTTCAGCTACTAACTGAAGTTTTGTTTGTGTATGTCACAAGGACACACACTTCTTGATGGAGTGTCTTACTCTGAATACTGCAAAACACTTGAAGGCAAAGATCCACAAAGATGCATCTTATTTTTCCATGTTGCCTGGTGACCAGCACATTATCCATCTACTAGTTCCCCTTCTACACATTCAAGCACTAAAAAGGTTTGTCTGAATGCCCCCTCGCTCATAAAAACTGATTTTCCCATATGTGCACAAAATGGTTATTCAGAGTTTTCTGGCTCTTGCTGTCTCAGGTGACAGTCAAACTCCTCTGTGTTCCAGAGCTATGCAGCCCTTGTTGAGCTCATCCTTCATCCCAGACAGATGCCTAAAAATAAGGCTCTGGCGGCAATACATTTCAAATGTGATAATGTATGTGGTTTACATATTTCATCTGTATCTTATATATTCTTCTAAACACTAGTTTGTTAAATGGAAAAAAAATCTACCAAAAGCAACTCCCAACACCTTAGGCTTTATTCTTCTCTACTTATTCATAAATAGGTTTATATATTTGTTCATTCATTTATTCTTACTTTCTCTTCAAAGTCTTAATATTTTAAGATATTTCTTAGATATTTTGTTGTGTTGCTATTATACAAGGTGATGTGATGCTTTGGTGCATCAATGTTTTCTTTGGTAGGAATTCTTATTATCAAGCACACATGAAACAGCGCAATGATAAAAAAAAGTCTTCCACTGTATGTTTAATATCCACACCATTGACAATAATATCTTAGTAATTAATTCAATAGAAGCCAAAGCCTGATTGCTTAACATAGACCACCCTTCTGAATTTAGTATTAGTGAAACAATACCAGAATTCATAAAAGATTTAAAAATTAAGGGCAGAGCATTAACACCTTTTTTCAGGGAAAAAGGGACTTACTGCTACAGGAACTAAGGATGCCATATTTTCTCCACTGGCACAGGTGGCTCTGCTGGTTTCTCCCTCCTGTGGCCCCAAGTGCTTCTTTTGCCTTTGCCACAGCTGTGCCAGGCTCATGTGGTCATGGCAGTGCAGTGCTCAGACCACCGATGTCAATTATTTTTTCAGCTAACGTGCTTCAAAAAAACGCTCTATAACCATGGCATTGGCACAATTGCAAAACAGCATGCAATGATACAGAAATGTGAAAGAAGTTTTTATAGGTGTACAACTTCAGTTACCGTTTTTGACATGTTTTCGGCTTTCCTTCTAGAAATAGTAACTGCTTTGATTTATGTTTTCCCTCAGATTTTATTACCGCAGGCCTGGTTCCTACGGTATATCACCATGTCCCACAGCCATAGGGAGGAGGAGGAGAGAAGATCCAGCAGGCAGGAATTGTGCAGCAAGATTGATTTATTTAATTATTTTACAAACTCTTTTATAGACTTTTTTCTTCATAGTCTAATTGGACAAAGGACCAGCCACCCTGTGGGGGTGATTAGCTAAAATCCTAAAACATCCATTGTCAAAATATTTTCTACTGTACCATAAACGAGATTTTTCAAGGTTGCAGGTGGCTTGGTTGTTTACATTCTCTGCTACCTCTTCTGTGAGAGAGAAAAGTCTCTCACGGACTTAGAAAATAGCAAGAAAATCCTTGCTAGCAGCATTTTTGTATCTACAAGATTTTCCCTTAAAGGTATTGCCATCTTTAAATCCCATCCTAATTACAGTGTTATGAGTGCAATAGATATAATTTGTTTGTTCATTACTGTGTTGTCCTTGTTTGAGGGAGTTTTCCTTTGTCAGATAAATATGCTTCAGGCATATGTCAGCTGGCTAGCCAGCACTGGTTTTGAGTTTGGGCTGTAAACAAAGTGTTTATGCTAAATAACTGTTCCTTTTCCCAGGAGATGAAGTTGGTAGTGCTGAATTGCTTTATTATCTCTGAATATATATGAACTAAGTCCACGATTTTCCTAACATACACATGCAGAACTCATCATCATGGTAAAACATAAATCTGAACAATCATGCCAGCCATCACTATCTCTTGGTACAGGTAAACACAAGCGTACATGAAGAAGCCTGTGGTGATTCTGCCCTCAGGCAACCAACAACTGGTCTTGCTGAGGACACAGAGCTGCTCTCACTAAATGAGCAGCTGGATGGTACCTCAGCATCCAGTGACTGTACTCACAGTCCTGCATTCCTGTCCTGAAGTACGTGTCACTGGTTAAAGTCACTTGCCTGGTGTTCTAGGTGGTTTTACTTCACTAGCGGGTTGGGCTGCAGGCAGTCACTCTCGAGTTGCAGAGTTACAGCTGGAATCACAGGCCTTTAGTCACCTGTGATCATTTGTGTGATCATCTGTCTGTCCACCAACTCTCAGCCTAAACTTTTAATATGTAAATTTTTTTCTACCATTCCCTCTTCTGTTGAGCTCCTTCTCCTCTGACGTTTTTGCCTTCCCACTTTTTTTGTCATGTTGCCTATATTTATATGTAGAAAGCATGGTGCTCTCTCTCTGTGACACTAACATGACTTCTTTTGCTGTCATGCTCTCCCCTCTGCTTTTTTATTCTTTAACTTTTCTTGGTGTAGTGAGTACTTTGTTTTAGGTACTAGCTCAGAGACTTCTGGTTTGGGATCCTGTTTTAAATTAATCCCATAGTGCAGTCTCTATACAAAACAGTGACAAAATTAACAGCATCTTCTGAATTCTGCTTGTGATGAGCATTGTGTATAAGTATCATGCATACAGGAGAAAGAATTTTTAAATGGGCAAAGAGTAAGCTGGGGGAAAAAATTTGTATTATACTATTGTACAGTACTGTTGTTAGAAACTGGTTTACAAGGAAATTACATCAGTGTCTTTAAAAATTACAACTTATATCACAGAAACATAATTGACTTCTATTTACAAAACATAACAATGAAGTTGGCTTCAAGAAAAACCTTGTATTTATTCATTTTAATAAACAGAATCTACTGGAATGAAATATTCTACTAAATTATATGTATTTTAATAGAACTTAACATGTAGGCTATGTATCAGGTAAAGTATCAAATCTGTGCAAAACATGTAAATAGATGGCACACCTTATACTTATGACTGACGAGAAGTAATTTTTGAGTATAGTGGAAGTGATGCTTTCATCTGAAGATGTCATTTTTCTTGAAAACTAAAAATAGCTTCTTATTCAGATAGATTATCAAGCTATGTTGCGTGGAAACCATTTTTCTCTATTACTGGTGCTTATGTAACACTGGCTTCAGGCTGAGAAGCACAATTGTATTTTTGTTAAATTAACAGTTTAAGGTCAGGTTCTTTCTCCCTCTGCTGCTTTATATATATGTGCAGGTCTTATTTCACGTAACCTCTGTGTCTTTTTCTGACATACTGAACTCCTGTAGCATAATATAAGGGTTCACAGTAAAACATTGTGGAAGGTGGACTTGTGTCTTTTGCCCTTAGTCAAGCTGATGGGAGTTACAGTGCTAAGTTACAGTTTCTTTCTTGAGCTCTCTGTTGATCCCAGAGGATGGTATTAGTATAAAAATTTTAACGTTGAATTTAAATAATTCTGTTTTGCTGTATTGCTGATGAAAATTAAGCCTCTTTTTCTTTTTTGCTTCGGTGAAAAAGAATATCGCAGAATTACTGAACTGGTTTTTTTTGTTGTTGTTTGTTTTTGCATTGAATATCTTTTGGGCAGACCCAAGGGTATTTGGATAACACATTTTTCAGTGCTTTTGAGTCTTTCAGTTTTTGTTGTATTTAACACTCAATTTCCCCCTCTTTTAATGATTATTTCACTACAGGAGAAATACTTTTGTATTACCATTAGTTATTAAAGTATGTTCTGAAGTATAATTTTAGCTTAATACAGACTTTTTCCTCTAGAAATATATTTTCTGTATATTTTCTCTGCAAGACATGGGGACAAAATATTTGAAGAGGAGTTCTCATGGGTCTGTGGGTTCTCTATTCTACTTCATGATTTTCCATTTCCCTTGCCTCTCCTTCAGCTTATGGAGAGCTGTGTCTGTCCACCTTGGCAGTTACTCAGTATTCTTGCCTTCTGCACATACTGATTTCTGCTTTCCTCCTTGCAGACCTTCAGAAATACAAAGCTGTAACGAATGAGGCTATGGTCCTGGGTGTTTATTGACATAGTGTCTGTGTCCGTAACTACTGTGATACTCCTTTATTATAGATGAAGAGATACTTCAGACTCAGGGTTTGGGTTGGTAGGAGCATGTGCCCTCTTAAGAAGGGAAAAATGAAGTCTTTGTGATAGCCATTCAGAAGCAAACTATTTGACTGAGTCACATGAAATGGTGCTTCTAACTATGAAGCTCCTCTGGGCTGGAGGGTAAGAAGAAGGCAGTTGTATAAAGAAATGACTGCACAGAGACTCTCAGAGAGCCTAGGTTTGTTCAGAGATCATAAATGGGTTCTAACCCTTTATTTTAAGAGGGAATTCTAATGTGCAAATTTTGAGATTGTAAATTTATGTCAGCTGTCGTTTGAAATCCTTTTTTCCACTCTGTAAATGTCTGGTTCCAGCATCCCTATAAACATACATTAGAAAGCTGTCTGCTACTGACTGTATTTTGCCAAAAAGGAACAACCCTCACAGGTGCTGCAAGCTCAATTAGATGTGCCAGTTATCAGCCATTTTTTCCAGCTACGGCTGACCCTTATCACAGCCTGTGAGCAGAAGCACTGCAATACTTCACCCTCAGAGAGAAGACTCCAAGACGTCTTAAATGCTGGACCTCAGTGCCCTGTTCAGGAGCCTGGCTGATAAACACTGTAATTATTTTCTGGTCTTCATAGCATCATGTGGAAGAGCTCTTGGGTCCGTTTCTTTAGACATAAGATGCAAAGGTCCAGATGTGGGATACCCTGAATGCCATAGCATGTAAGCCTCAACGTGGTAAATCTTCCAGTTCAGTGGGGTTACGTTTTTCCACTGCAAACCTGAAGGCAGCTTCTCTAATTCAGGTACTAATGTCATCCTGAAAATTTCATCTGAAGGCACTGCTGGATGTAAAACTTCCTTGCTTGTTGCTGTGAAAAATGGATGTCACTCAACAACGTGGTAGACGGATCAGTTCCACCATTTTAGCAGTCTTGTTACTCCTCTGTTTCCTCCAAAACTGTGTTTGCCTGTAGTTAAGCATAATGATTAGGAGTCCAAATTGTATTTAGTCATTTTGCATTCTTTAAAAATCTTCAAAACTCCTAGGATTCTTCTTATTTTCATGATTACCAACAAATAATGTCCCAGAATGCTTTCATGCCTCTTCTAAGGACTCTTTTCAGCTACATCTCACTTCAGATGAGCTTTATTTGAAATTTTCAGAACAGACAATTTTTGGAGATGCAACATGTCAAAAAGTGCTAAGAGACTCTTCAAAACATAATTAGCACCTATTTATCCCAAGTATTGTTTCTTACGAGTGGCTGTACCCAAGCACTGTCAAATTTGGGCCAATGGCTAATGAAAAATATCTGAAATATCTGAAAAATAAATGAGCATTTTGTTATGTTAGGAGTTTATTTTGGTTTTGTGTTTCGGGGTTGTGGGATTTGGTTTTGGTTTTTTCGGGGGGGAGAGTTTGGTTTTGTGTTTGGTTTTTGTTTTCGTTTTTTCTGGGTTTTTCTTTTTTTTGGTTTTTTGCTTGGTTGTTGGTGTGGGGTTTTTTTTCAAGGATCTAAAGGTTAGAGGCAGAGTTGAGAATTCTGGAAGGAAAGCAGAGAGCCAAATTGTGAATGATTAGATCTTCCTCTTATTTTTTCATTTTTTTAATCTATAAAAGGACAGGAGCTAAGAAGTTAAAAATCACTTTATTTCTAATTCTTGGAAGGAATATGGTATAGGATCAAGGGACCAAATCTCACTGAAATGTTTTCCCTTTAATTAGAAGAAAATCTCAAATGCATGGCTTCTCTCTCCTATAAAAACGGATTACAAATACCAAATCAGAAAAGCATCTTAATTGTGCAATTTCCTTTAGCTGTAGAGCTTTTAGTCCCACTGCATTTTCCATTCACCTATGGAGAGACAGCCTGACAGAACTGCTGTGCACAGCTATTAGGTTTAATTGCCATGGCTTTACTTTGCTTTTCTTTACCCAGAACATGTTTGTGGCTAAAAATAGAGCCATTCTTTTCTGATGTAGATATAACATCTCTAGGAGCTTAACAGGTTGCATACTATTCACTAGCAAAATAGTGATTTATAAAATACTTACAAGGGAGCAACTCTGTAGAAAGCTAACATTTCTCAGCTGAGGAATTGTCTTAGATGGTCAAGCCGTATTTGTGCTCTTTTAATATTTAATCTGTAGTCCTTCTCTTCAGCTCTTGTTTCCTGCTTCTATTTTCCATGTAAGAATTTTTGTATTTTTTTTTCAAATTACACGTTTTGATGTACAGGATGGATCAATATGGGTGTTATTGAACATAAATGGTCAGACAAAATTAGAGGATTACGGTTTAGTGTTTTATATGCTGTGTGTAAATCATAGAGTAGAGCCCATAGAGTCTCTACTCTAAGATAACTATGAGCAGCCAGCATGATTTTAGGAAGGGCTGGTCCTGCCTGATCAATCTGATCTCCTTTTATGATCAGGTGACCTGCCTGGTGGATGTGGGGAAGGCCATGGATATTGTCTACCTGGACTTCAGCAAAGCCTTTGACGCCATCTCCCATAACACGATCCTGGAAAAGCTGGCAGCCCACAGCTTGGGCAGGTGCACCCTTTGCTGGATAAGGACTGTCTGGATGGCTGGGCCCAGAGAGTGGTGGTGAACGATTTTGCATCCAGTTGATGTCCAGTCACCAGTAGTGTCCCCCATGGATCAGTGTTGGGCCTAGTTCTTTATCGATGATCTGGATGAGGGGATTGAGTCCACCATTAGCAGATGTGCAGATGACTCCAAGTTGGGTGCTAGGATCTAGGAGGGCTCTGCAGAGGGATCTCAACATGCTGGATAGATGAGCTGAGACCACTGGCATGAATTTCAACAAGAGTAATGAAATACAC
Source organism: Coloeus monedula (assembly GCF_965178545.1). Classification (NCBI taxonomy): domain Eukaryota; kingdom Metazoa; phylum Chordata; class Aves; order Passeriformes; family Corvidae; genus Coloeus; species Coloeus monedula. The sequence goes on from NC_138783.1 coordinate 87,332,954, forward strand.
CTTGGCCTCAGTGCAGCACTACAGGCTGGGGCAGAGGCCAGAAAGCTGCCCAGTGGGAAAGGACCTGGAGGTGCTGGTCCACAGCAGCTGAACCTGAGCCAGCATGTGCCCAGGTGGCCAAGAAGGCCAGTGGCATCCTGGCCTGTATCTGAAATTCCGTGGCCATCAGGACTAGGGAAGTGATTCTTCCCCGTCCTCAGCACTGGTGAGGTCACACCTCAAATCCTTTGTCCAGGATTGTCCAGGTCTGGGCCACTCAATTCAGGAAAAACATTGAGGTTCTGGAATGTGTCCAGAGAAGGGCAGCATATGAGCAAGTCCTATGAGGAGCAGCTGAGGGAGCTGGGGTTTTTCAGCCTGGACAAAAGGAGATTCAGGGGTGACATTATCACTCTCTACAGCCACCTGAAAAGAGGCTGTACGCAGGGAGGGGTTGGTCTCCCAGGCAGCCAGTGACAGGACAAGAGGATGCCAGGAGAGCTGCACCAGGAGAGGTTTAGGCTGGACATTAGAAAGAAATTCTTCACAGAAAGGGTAATTAAATATTGGAATGGGCAGCCCATGGAGGTGGTGGTGTCACCATCCCTGGAAGTGTTTAAGGAAAGACTGGACATGGCGCTCAGTGCCATGGTCTAGTTGACAGGGTGGTGTTGGGTTGTACGTTGGACTCAATGATCCCAGGGGTCTTTTCCAACCTAATTAATTCTGTGATTCTGTGAATGGTGGTTCCTGTGCCCCCAAATGGAAGATACGCCTTGTACACTCACCAAGTTGGAACTGAGTACTCTAGACCTGCTCCCTAGAGCCAGTTACATCTATTGCAGTTGACAGGCTGTTTCTCCACTGATTTTGGCAAAGTGAACGCAGAGTTACTATGCAGTGAACATGCTCTTACTGAAAGTAAACTAAAATTTGCTAGCAGCAATGCTAAGTCAATCACCACCTGCCAAATGTTTTTTCTTTCTATTTTTTATGGTAAATTAATTACCATTTCAAACAGCTAGACTATTTTTTTTTCCCTCTGAGTTCTTGTTCACATAATGTGCTTGATCTCCTCTTGCAAGCTGGAATATGCTAGGAAAAGAATAACTTTCTTTTTCTACTAGAATATAAATCCAGTGGCATAGTGTGCAGAAAATAATGTGAAAACTCCTTGGGGGAGCTGTGTAGCCTGGTTCTAAAAGATAATAGAAATACTAATATTTCCATCTTAGATATCAAAGATGTGGGCTGACTTATGGGCTGCTCATCAGTAGCGTAAAAAGTCTTTTTTTCTTTGGATATATTGGTATGTAATCATGTATTTTTAAAATACAATCTGGTTGCTGGTGAAGGGAGCAGAACCAGACTGGTAGCTCTGAGGGCTTTGCAGTCTCTTGTTGATACACAGGACAGGTGACAGCAGTCAGTCCTGTGCCAGGAAAAGGAGGCAGCTGAAGTGAGCCCTGTTCATAAGAACAGCAACAGTTGTTTGTTGATCACCCTACCATTTGAGTAAGTACACCACAACAAACAGCTAGATTGGAAACGGTATTCAGTAGAGTGACACTCCTGTCTCAAGGCACAATTCAGTCATTTCTGCTTGAGAATTATATCCTTAGCTCTTATGTACACTGCTGAATAGTAGGTGCTTTCCAAACATCTTACTAACAGAGGTTATCCTGCTCTTCTGAGAGAGTTTTTATCCTCCTTCATTACTCGACTGCCAGTAAACAGCCCTTCAAATCCAGAATAAAATTCACATTCAGGATTTTGTCTGTGGATTTTCAGGTTTTAATCTGAGACCATGATATTAGCATCCTGAAAAGCAGCATGATTACACAGAAGGTGGAGAGCCAGGCTGAGATCTGCTCAGGAGCTCATTTCAGAAGCTCAGGTCCCCTGGAGTCCTAGCAGGGGTATTGGAGGGGGTTGCTGTATTATTGCTCTCCCTAGTCTGGATAGAAAATCATACCTATATGTCACCAAAGCAAAATTCTTCCCAGCCCCCTGGGGAGAACATAATTCTGTTTGTGTCTGGAGGAATAAGTACCTGAGGGCAAAGTGGTAATTTTCTGTCTGTGGCTTTGGCCTCCCAGCTGAGCTTCTTCACAAAGGTGTAATTTAGGTCTTACGCAGCAGCTCACTTCGGTGTGTCTTCAACCTGGAGCGTGTGTGTTGGGCCCCCTCGTTCTGTGTGAGCTCTGCCCAGGTATAAAGTGAGGAGTGTTCTGGACAATGTTAATTTATTTAGTTAAGCTTAAAAAAAACCCCAACAACTTCTTAATCGGCTCTCAGCATTTGTGCTTTAATTGTGTTTGTTATGTGCTCTTTAAGCCTTCATTAAGGGGAATGAAATATTTTGTTTAATGTGTAAACCACATTTGATATGGAAGTGAATGTCTAGCTCTCATAACCTATGCTGGATTTAGCCTCACTAGCTCAAGAACTGTCTGGACACAAACCTGTGCAATGTGCTCTAGGATGACCTTGCTTGAGCAGGTATGTTGGACCAGATGACCCCACAGGTGTTCCCTGCCAACCTTATCCATTCTGTGATCTTGTGATTCTGGGACTTTTCATGCTCTGTAAAACTAAACACATTTAAAAGTTTCTAGAAGGGAGCTCTTCATCCAGTTAGCATATTGTATCAATAGGAATGATAATTATTATTGGTTACTTCATGTTTTCTAGGGTGTGCCTACAGATTTTCATTTTGCAGCTATTACAATTAAACTAATTATACAGATAAATACACCCTACACTAGTATACAGATTTCTCTTTGTTTGAAGAATGCACATACTAATGAGATCTTTTCAATACAAATTAAGCTATTTTGAACTATTCAAGTTAATTTACGTAATAGACCTTGCCTATGAAGCTTAGCATTTTGGTCTTGATTAAAGAAGGATAAACAAGGATATCTGGAAGTGCACTCATTACTCCTGTGAAGCCTCCCTACTGTGAAGAGGAAGTGAAGTTTTGTTTGTTTGGATTCTTTTAAAACTTGCAATTAGATTTAAGCAAAAAAAAATATGTGTAGACATATTTGGATAGAAATGCACTTCAGATCCCCATTCTTCTTCTCTTAGATATAAAAGACACTGAAGAGCAAATATTTCTAAAGTTTGTTGCACTGATACCCTTTTCTACAAACAGGTAAGGAGAATGGGCACAAGTCCAAGTGGCCCTCTCGCTCTCTTCTACCTTTCAGGATCAGGGGAGCATACCCCAAGTTGCGAGTAGAGAAGTCTGCTGAGCATGGGGAGAAAGAGGGACCTCAAAGTTGTCTCCTCTTGCTTCCCTTCATGCTTGGCCTTCAAAATGTCCATCTCTCTGTCAAGAATGGAAGGAGGGGAACAGCAAAAGGAATGTGCAAAGACCACCGAGAGGGACTAAACTAGACTGAGGCTGTAAAGAAGAAGGATGAACAAATGATTAGCAGTTGGCTGTAATTCCAGCAGCTGGTCATCTGAAACAGGCTGGCATTTCTCTCCACAGAGCCATGCATTGAATAATTAATAATTGTGTTACAGACCCAGCAGTTAAAAAAACAAAACCACAAACAAAAACAAACACCCCCCTCTTTAAGTTCTAAATGTGCTGAATGTGATTAGAAAGGTTTCTTCAGCACTGGCTGTATTAAGATAAGCTACCATGCTTGAATTTCTTTCTTCTTCTGATTGTTACCACAGTATCTCCTTTGCACGTATGTGGTAGTTAAACCCTTTCATGAATTCTCTATCCTGGGTCTGAATGAGAACTAACTATTGTCAATATATTTTTATTTGATCATTGTTGCCATTGGGATACAAAGGTTTTGGTTTCCTTGATCAAGATTCAACAATACATAAATAATTAAGTAGCCCCAGCCTTGCTTTTCCATTCATATTCTACATTTGTTTAAGGTTACAACTAATTTTATTTTTTCTCTTTCTGCTTGTAATTGCTAATGCATATCTACAGTAATTTTCTTAAATATGTCCTGGTGTGATCCAAGCTTACTTCCCTGTCCTTTAGTGACACTGCCTTTCCTTTTCTGTTTAATCTCACATATTTCTCCTTTTTTCTTCTTCTTTTGAGCGCAGACACTCAAAGCAGGGGTTTTTTTGCTGGTAGTCTTGGATTCAGAACTCTCACACTGGGAATCCCTGCACTGCCTCATCTTCTTCCATCACATTCACTTTGTGCTTTTCATCTTCTGGAAGACACTATATCTTTCCTGTCTGGTTCATTTTTGTATTTTATCAAATTGCTCTATACTCCTCTGCAAAGGTAGCTATCCTCATCTTCCCCACCCTTTTTTTATGCAGTTCTCCATCACAGGTGAGGTTTCAGGCTGCCCATGACCCATTTCTGCTGGAATGGCTGTGATGAAGCTCTAAATTTTAGTGCTTTTCAGTACATTGAGAGATTGATGGGATATGAAAAACAGATTATTATTTTAGTATGCAAAGAGGTCAGTATATCAGTAGAATTGGTTGTATTTCTGCCCAAACATCCTTTTACATCTCCATATCTTAGAGAGCATAAACTGTACACAATGAAGACTGTATTCATGTCTGTTCTCTGCAGTAGCTACCAAATATAGCCCAATCTAAACCAATGTGTTCAAGTGTTGTGTTAATGGCGCTATTTAATTATAAAAGGAAACTTTCTGTAGCACTAAATACAACTTCAGTTCATCATTACTCATTGCAGTTGTTCTGCCTCCCTGTTCTTTTGGGTTTTTTTCCCATTGCCATTTAAAACAAGGAACACACAGACTGTAGGGACGGATGTTAACACATGAATTCAAAAGGAAAGTCACTTGCTCTGTTTAACATTATGAATTGATGCTTTAGAAATTATCTGCTTCAGTGCTAATTTTACCTTGTGATGAAAGTTAGGCTTTAAATATGTAAAATGCAATGAGAGGGCAGCAGACACTATCAGTAGCCTGGAAAAGTTGTCTTGTTTTCCTCAGAATAATTACATGACCTTCTTCTCAAAGCCGGGTCTGTTTAGTTGCCAAACAACTTAGAAACACAGGAAGGTGTTTCAGAAGCTGTCCACTGGTTTAGCTGAGGAGGAGGTCCAGGAACTCCTGAAGCTTGGAGGGAACTTGAAGGAAAGGTAGTGACCTTTTAGTTCATGAATGTTTTTAGGGATGTAGACGTCTAGGAGCAGAGAGCTATTGTTCCAAGGTTCTGCTGAAATATGACAGCTGAGTTCAAAAGACTTAGAAGACCAAATTGCTATCTGGTGAATAGTGTGTGGCATAATAGGGAACAGTCTGTGGAGGGCTTTACAAGGTGTGTGGTAACAGTAGTAACATTTCTGATGCCCCCCAATGTGTATTAATCAATACATGTTCAATATTGATTAATAAGAGAAAGACAATGTCTAAATTCTGCAGAGCTAGGGCAGCAGAATATTGACTTGTAGAAAGCCAAACAGGCCCTTCATCCTCCTCACCCTCCAGTAGTATTTATGCATAATGGTTCTCGTTAAACAGTCCAAATTTCTTGATTTGGACAATAAAGCCTCCATGGACAGTGCCACTACTGCAAGATAGAGAGTTCAATATCTATTCAGATAAAGCTGTGGACTTCAGCAAAAAGGCCCTTATTTAAGTAAAAAAATAGCAGTTGTAGCCCATGCTAATTACATTATGCACACTCCAACAACTGATAGCCATTGACCTGTATGGAACATGTCCAGTTACAAACTGATTAAAACTGCTTCAGGCAATTGTTCTGCTCTACGGGGAAGCACTGATGCCTGATGTAATGACCTGACCAATGCTAAGCAAATGCAAAGCTCTCTAAGCAGAGTGGTACAAATATAGACAGCTAAAAGGCCATGCACTGTATGCTTATCGGCTGTGAATGCTGAGAGCAGGTTTCACAGCCATGAATAATCCTCAGCCAGCTAGTCATCCTCAGCACATCCCCATGGAGCTGAATGTACAGTGGCTAATTCATTCCTGGGCTGAACTGGATGTGTTTTCGAAAATATCTTCATTCCCTCTATAGTGCACTAAGTTACATTTGTGTCTTATGTGAATTTGATAAGTGGGTGAAAAGCATCACTGAAAAGTCATTCTCTGCTCATGCCTGTTCAAGCACTTTACATCTTCCTCCAGCTCTGTGCCAGTCCTAGGTTAAAAAGAGCTGAAACATTGGGGACCCCACTTCCTGGTGTGGTTTTGTGTATACAAAAGGTGTGTCCCCTTGCCTACCAGTAGTCCTTGAGGAGTTTTATGTAAAATGTAGGTATTTACATAATTAGGATACACATTTAAGGGCCACTAAACATGAGAATGTAACTATGTTTGACATACCATAGAGCCCTGAAGGCTTTAGAAACTTAGATTTGCTGTATCTGAATAGTGCAGTTGTCATAATTTGATGTTACCCTTCCTGTATCTACATTTGACAATATAAACCAAAAACTACAATATGCTACATGCCATGCAGCAAGATGTGAACATTTGTCCAGATTGCTTCAGTTCCTTTATAGTCAGTCTTCTATACTACATCAAGGTGATGTGTGACTTTTCCCACACCAATGCTGATATGAATGGTTAGAATTAATGCATTTCTGAAATACCCTGTTAATTCTCTCTATTGTTTTCAAGATGATGAAGATACTAAAATTCAGATTTTTCAATTTTTTTTCCTGTGATGCATTGCTAAATAAATTTTTGCGCGATTTTCTTACCAAAAAAAATAGTAAGGATAACACCTCTGTATAGTTTTAATATTCAAAATTGGCCTAGAATGATGAATTATTCCTTATTAGTGTTTTATATTAATAAAGTGAAGAAAGTTTGCTTGAAATTTCCAGACATTAACTATTATTCTTGAGAAAGGGAAAATTGTTAGGAATGGTCAGGTTTTGGTGAGTGTTTCAAAATCCAGCAAAGGTAAGGAGAAGGAGTCAGAAAAGCATAGCAGTAAGCAATGATGAAGAGCCTGACATTGTGTGCAGTTCAGTAGTTTCCATGCGTCCAAGTTCAGTCTAAGTCAGGTCAACTCCCTTACCTCACTAATCCTTTCAAACCACTTACATTACAAGTTGCTGCTTTTGTTGATCACAAAAGCAGGAAAGTGAGGTGAAGGCATGAGTGGCAGGAGAGAAAAAGTTAAGGGATTTCAGAGCTTTTATGAAACATTCAGTATGGTAAGTTGACTGTGGCTGGATGTCAGGTGCCCACCAAGCAGCTCTATCACTCCCCTTCCTAGTGGGACAGGGGGGGGAGAGAGAATAAGAAAACAACTCATAGGTTGAGATAAAGCAGTTTATTAAAGAGAAAAAAAAAAAAAAAGAAAGCAAAAGTTGGCACATGCATAAGCAGAGGGGAAAAAAAATTAATCTCTACTTCCCATCAGCAAGCGATGTTCAGCCACTTCCCGGGAAGCAGGGCTTCAGCATACATAGCAGTTCCTCCAGAAGGCAAACACTGTGACATAACAAATGCCCCCTGTTCCTCCTCTCTCCCTTAGCTTTTATATCTGAGTTTATGTCATACGGTGTGGAATATCCCTTTGGTTAATTTGGGTCAGCTGGCCCGGCTGTGTCCCTTCCCAGGATCTTGCCCAACCCCATCCTACTGGTGGGGTGCAGAATGCTGAGGAGACAGCGCTGATGCTGTGTCAGCACTTCCCAGCAGTAGGCAAAACACTGGGGTGTTATCAGCACCTTACCAATGCAAAGCATTGCTGCTAAGGGAGAATAAACTCCAGCTCAGCCAGACCCAATATAGTCAGGAAAAAAGTTACTTTATCTGTTTTTTGTAATATCCTCATATGTTTTGCTCTACTTGACCAGACCAGCTAGGGTTTTATTTAGGTTAAAGGGGGGATGTGAACATTTGATTGTAGAGTCTAATGGATCATAAAGTCCCAAGAGAAACAAATGGAGAAATTTGAGCCTGTACGGAGGTTATTGGAATGGGGCAGTGTCCATTCCCCATGTCTGTTCAGTCAGAACAGATGCACGGTGACCTACATGTCACATAAACTCTTTCAGTTTGGGTTTTTTCTTTTCTTCTTTTTTAATCCCCAAGAGGGTTCTGGCCTGTTGCTATAACAACTCTGTAGCATCATCAAAGTACCAAACACAAACGACTAAGTCAGACCACAAAGCCTCAGTTCATTCTTTTTCCCTGTGCCCTGTGTATTCTTTCAACACTCATTTTACATAACATGCACCAAGCATTCATGGGGACCTCCATGCAAATTAAAGTTTCTGGCAGAGAGTACTCAGCGTAACTGTAGGCCCTTCACATCTTTTCTGTCTTGCTAGTTAATGGTTGTTAGAGGAAGGTGTTTGGCATATGTTTTTAAACAAATGAAATAAACAGCATGCATTTACACTGGGAAATATAATTACTTTATTGAGTAACTTGCTGTAAATATTTTTGTCCTATATTTAAAGTTATCTGGGCCATACCTTATCCATCTCTAATTAAATCCACAAACGAGGTGGAATGAGCTGCAGGATTATGCAAGACTCTTGCTTAGGATTTACTGTGACTGTCATTGGAAAACAACAAATAAAATAGCATTTCCATGGCTGGCATGAAAGTGGTACATCTTTTTCCTTGGAGAATCTATTTCAGGTTCCATAAGTACTATATTTTACTGCAGTAGCTGGGAGATGAAGGGGACTTAGCTTTTCAGAATTACAGAAAATGATGAAGCAGTCCCTATTTGCTTGCTTTCTTTCTTGTACTGAATAGTTCAAAGTCCGTCTTTCTGCTTTTGTTACTGTGATTGTATTTAAAATGTTTGACAATGCTTGTGATATTAACTAATGTCTCATTAGCCTGTTTTCTAATGATCAGTTTATAGCTGATGTGATTAATTCTAGTTGGAGATTGAAAAGGTGTAACTCATTGGTATAGATGCTACCGTAGGCTGTCTCCCATATATTTGGGTACGGGAACGGAGAAGGAGACAGAACAAGGCCTGTGTGGCTCTTGCTCTCCCACACAAGTATGAGTGGGGAAAAGATTGTGGATGGAAGTTCAGTTCCAGTCTTCCCAGGCATCGTGCTCACAGAACACAGCAAGAAGCAGTTGTCTACAAACAAGAAACAGATTCCTTGATGCTGAGAGTCACCATTCTCGTCACGTGGAGGTTACATGCAGGGATGTTTTCTGAGACTGAAACAACTACCTTATACGTAGACCATGGAAAAAGGCAAAGCATGGATCTAAAGTACCATGTTGGCATTTCCAAAATGTTGGTACTTCCTGGTTCTGTTGCTAAATTATTGGTAAGAATGGTTAATTCTGCTGTTGTCTTTTTTTCACAAGTGACCTACATCTTCTCACTTTTGTCTGAACTAAGAGGAACTGTGTTAAGCACTGAGTTGTGAAGAAAAAAGAAATAGGAAGAAAGGGCAAAACTGTCTCCCATTTAGCATGGCTAATCCAAGCAGAAAAATGGTCATTTAGAATTTTGCAGTGTTCTGATCATGTCTATAAAGCATTTCTGTGCAAACAAATTAAAGTTTTTACTTAAAAGCATATTGTTTCTGATCATATGCTTTGCACACTTCTATCAAAATTGGTCTAAGTTCTGCATAGCTGTACTTATTTTGCCTTATGTCTCTGCTGCACTAGCTGACCACAAAGGAATTATAACATTACACTTCTCAGTTAATGCCTAAAACGTATAAAGTTCTGCCTCCAGGTTTTGCTTATTTGGTTATTTGGTTGGTTTAGTTTTCCCTGATACTGTTTATGAGTGGGTCATGGACACTGACATGTATTTGTCTCTGATTTGCCTGAAGACTTCAGTTTGATCTACAGATGCTTGAAAAAGTCCATCTGGCATCAGTACAGCAAGCCTACTGATGTTAACCTCTTTTCCCAGGGAGGCAAAATTGCATCCTTGCTCCTAATGTTATCTGCTGGTATTTAGGCTGGTCTTGGTTTTCCTTGTGTGTTTGAAAACAAAGGTATAATTTAGATCTAGTCTCTCCAGTTGCTGTTGCTGTCTCTGATGCAACCCATGCACCTGTGTGTTTTAGAGCAATGTTCCAGGTTTGTGTTTGTCTGCCAGCCCTTTCTGTGCTCCACAGACAGCCTGGGAAACCTGTGCAAGGGGGCAGAAGCATGGCAGCAGTCAGGCGGATGTATGGCTTACCTTTGGGGGCTCTTTTAGGACTGCCCTGTACTCTGACATGTACATCCAGTGCTTAATCATTCACAATTCCTTTTCAGATTAAGCAACTTGCTCTAGGTCCTTGGCCTCTCCAGAGAGTCAGTAAAAGCTCCCCTTACCTGTGTCAAACATAGGTAGTGTTGTGCAGCAGCAGCTCGACTGTGGCTGCACCAAATTGGGCAGCATTATTTTCAGCTTGTCACCCAAATCAGCCTACATCCACAGGACTTGAACTACTTGCAGGATTTAAAGATTTCCCATTGGAATTTCTGATTTCTTTGGCTACAATGCCTTGAATCATACTGAAAGCTCCTGCTTTCCCTTGCTCCTTCCCTCTTTCTGTCTCTCTATCTTTTGTCAGCCATCAGCAGATGTCAGCTCATGGCTGAACCTGTTTCAAGCCAGTCTCTTGGAAGATCTGTACTGCAGCTTTGCCTGGGGCCTCTTTCCTGTTTGTCTACCTCTACACAGAGGTATCCTTCCAATACTTTTATCTTGATCAAATTTCCCCAGAAGACATACTCAGAAATGGCAGGAATGTCTTCTCCCAGTTTCTAAGGGACACTCCCGTAGGATGGGCTTATTTTTATTTCTCCTCACTAGATTTCTTCAAGAGAATGCACACAAATGATACAGAATTGGTCCTACTTTGTCCCAAAACTAAATCATATTGCCTTTTTGAAATCCCAAAAGCTTGTTCAACAGCTCTGTAATAATTATTGTAAAAAAATTTAAAATATGGGAAATTGCCTTAGTTGAACAACAATTTGCATGGAGTATGGTTTTGCCCTTCTGTTTAAAGCCTTGTATCATACAGATCTTCTACTCTCCATCCAATACTTCTTACTTGAGTTTTAAAGACTGTAAAACTAGTGACGTCTGACAGATATATTTCTGCTATTAATTTTCTTAATTAATTCGATGTAGAATTAATGAGAATGACTGAATCTTTCCATGCTTTTCTTATTGACTCTGTTTTGTGAGTTTTCAAAGATTACTTCCAAACACAGGCGATGAGTAAAGTATAAACAGTCTTTTATTCTCCAGATACACATATACTTGAATACTCAAACTAATACCTTTTATCATTTTAGGTCATAAAATAGGTAGGAACTGTAATATTATTGTAATTAAGTTATATTTTTATTCCTCTTTGTACATGGGAAAACGGGAGTGCTTGAACGAGATGCAAGGGTGCCAGGCATGTAATTCTAAAGGACAACTTCTATACCAGCAAGATCAATTCCTTGAAGATACTCTTTCTGTAGGGTTATTTCCTGTACATATATAGACATTAAGAATTGATATGTCACTTACTCAAGGTACAAATCCTGCTCTCTTTGAAGACTTCGGCAATGAGCTATTCAGGAAAGTGAGTGTTTACACTATCAGTGCATATATTGTCAAACATTGTTTGTCTGGAGATTTTTGTGGCTTTGAGTTTACTATTCAGGTAACCTACTCTGAGGGTGTCTGGGTGGAAAAGTTGGAAATGAACATCACAGATGGGCTGAAAAGGAATTGAATCAGTTAAGTATTTCTTGTCATCATTTGTCTCTTTTTTTTTTTTACTCATTTATAAAGAAAAAATGAAGCAGCATGGGGCTTCTTCTATGACTAAGTTAGCAAAATAGAACAGAACGTGGGAGAATTTACATAGGATACATGAAATTTGTTTAGCATCAGATTTGTGGGCCATACTTTTGCCTGTTACTTCTGATTCAGTTAGCTATTTCAGTCCAATATCTTTGCAACTTCTGGTCATTTATGTTCTATTTTCTTTCTTCCTTTTTTTTTTTTTTTTCCTTTTAATCTGTGTTAATTTTGTAGTTGGGAGTTCAAGAGTCCTTGGCTCAATCACAGGTGTCCAGTGTCCCTTGTCAGTGTCCCTTTGGGTGTTTCAATTATTCCATCTGGCATCCAGGTACAGTTCCAGGAAGAGAGTGGCTCTTCTGATAGTCATGAGTCCCATCTGCAGCCCTGTGGAGAAGTTTTAGCTATCCAAGAGGAATAGGTTTGCATGTCTTGGTAACCAAACCCTGCTCACAGGTACCAAAGGGATGGGCGAATCAGCTCCCAGGCCCACCGAAGGCATTACTAGAGGGTGTTGTGAAGCACAGAACTAGATAACACCAAGATCTTCCAGAGCAGAGTGCAAAAATGCAGTATGCTCCAGGAGGATGAATTTTAATGCCAGAGATCCAGTCACCTCTCTATATTTACACACATTGTAATAAATTGCTTGGCAGAAAGGTTTTTTCCCCATGTTATGCTTCTAATATGGAAATACTTGCTTGGCTTTATGATTAATAATTTCTCTAGACCAAGACTAAATTTCTCTGTGGAAATGAGAATAAGGCTAGGTTGAGCTTAGGGTCTGATTATGAGTCAAAATTTGTTTTGTAATGCTCATCATTTCATGGCTGGAAAGTGGCTCAGCAGAAAAAGTCTTGGGGGAGCTGGTCCACAGCAGCTGAACATGAGCCAGTGTGTGTGCCCAGGTGGCCAAGAAGGCCAGTGGCATCCTGGCCTGTATCAGCAATAGTGTGGCCAGCAGGACCAGGGCAGTGACTGTCCCCGTGTACTCAGCACTGCTGAGGCCACACCTTGAATCCCATATTCAGTTCTGGGCTCCTCAGTTAAAGAAGGACATTGAGGTGCTGGAATTGTTTCCAGAGAAGGGCAGTGTAGCTGGTGAGGGGTTGAGGGGTCTAGAGGGTAAATCCTATGAAGAGTGGCTGAGGGAGCTTGGGTTGTTTAGCCTGGAGAAAAGGGAGCTCACTTGTACAACTCACTGAAAGGAGGTCATAGCCAGGGAGCGTCAGGCTCTTCTTCCAGGCATCTAGGGAAAGGATAAGATGATGTAAACTCAAGCTGCACCAGGAGAGATTTAGATTGGACATCAGGAAGAATTTCTTTATGGAAAGAGTGGTCAGGCATTGGAATGGGCTGCCCAGGGAAGAGGTGAAGTCACTGTCCCTGGAGGTGTTCAAGAAACAATGTGGGACTTGATGCCATGGTTTAGTTGACAAGGTGGTGATTGGTCAAAGGTTGAACTCAATGATCTTGGAGGTCTTTACCACCCTAAATGATTCTGTGGTCCTTCTTTGTTCATTTACCATCTTTTTCCTTTCAGTAAATGAAAAAACCAAACAAAAAAGCTTTTGTAATAAATATTAAATTACAGCTTTAGATAGCCTAACAAAATTAAGCTAGGGCTTGTAAATGCAAATTATTATTTATTTATAACTTTGGGATTAGAATTTAAAGTGTATTCGTAAGATGACAGCCGCACACCAATGCTTGTCCAGTAGTCTTGGAGTCTGTCTGGCAGGTGTAAGTGCCAGAATCAATTCTAGCGGAAGTGGGTGTGTTATTCCTTGCTTTATTTCTACAACAAAATGTGTGGTGAAATATTTATAGAGACATATGCTGTACTTGAAGAGGTTAGTTATCTGTTTACTTTCTTGAGTGGTAAGTAGACAATCCTTCCTGTAACAGAACATTTAGAGGCAGCAGGAAAGTGAAATGTAAAGCTTTTTTCTAAGCCTGTTACAAACAAATAACTCTTGAGCTCTAGGAATGTAAGGAGGAGCTGAAACGGGCAATAGTTGCTTGGTGGTGCAAATTGGAATAGCAAATCTAAAACTACATTTGCAGTAGACATTTGATTCAGATTCTGCAGTATTTAGTTCAGAGATGGCTTTGTTTCAAACCTAATTAGTCCAGGTTGAGTAACTTACCTATGAAATCTGTTTTGGGGTTCATATGAGACATCTAAATTATGAGTGCATTTGTCTTAGGTTGCATATGCAGCCAATGGAAAGCGACGTGACCCTCCAGAGGCTTTGGCTTGTCTAAGATCTAAATATTCTTCTCCACTGGCCTGGGGCAATTATGTATCTCATTCATTTAAGTGCTTAAAATACAGCAGCCTGACCCTGGGCCTAAGGACTTGATGGTCTCTGAAGAATTAATAGCAGTTTTCTTTTTCTTGTTCCTGTCATTCATGAAAAAGAAAATGTGGTTGTCATATAGCCTGTACCTAGAATCACTGTTCATAAAACAAAATACAAGACTGGCTTCATTTCAGATGTTTATTATAGCATGTAATATTTCTTTCCTTAGAAGCTTTTGCCTCTTTAATGTCCAGCAATGTGTGGTATTATTGGCAGTGAAGGAGTTTTTCAGTGATCACAAGTGTTCAGAATATGGAAGCTGTAACTGAAATATGCAGTCACATCTTCCTGCTGAGAAATGGTTGTGTGCATCTCTGCTCAGGAGGAAACCAGGGCTGGACAATTAAGAATGTGATAGACTAGCACTAAAATACAGCAAGAGTATCCTAGGTGAGCTCAAGGGGTACCATTCCTATTGTCATCCAACATTCACTTGAGTTTCTTTTCATTGCCTTTGCTGCATAGTGGTTCAAATAATGAATGTTGCTATTTTCTATAAGAAAAAAGAAAAAAAAAAGAGAAGGGAAGAGCTGGAATGAAAAAAGCAGTGGGAAGGGAAGGGAAGGGAAGGGAAGGGAAGGGAAGGGAAGGGAAGGGAAGGGAAGGGAAGGGAAGGGAAGGGAAGGGAAGGGAAGGGAAGGGAAGGGAAGGGAAGGGAAGGGAAGGGAAGGGAAGGGAAGGGAAGGGAAGGGAAGGGAAGGGAAGGGAAGGGAAGGGAAGGGAAGGGAAGGGAAGGGAAGGATGAAACTGTTCTTTTTCATAAAAGATGTGAGATGTGTTACTGTATTACAGGGTCACAAACGGGTGTTTGGGTGCCACATTCTGAGCTCTCTGAAAAAGCAAAACCTTGTGCACTAAATGAGCTATAAGTAATACACTGAAAGACACTATATTGTGGACTGGAATAATTTTTTAAAGAAACACTGAAAAAAATCTTACATGATCCTAAAATAAGTACTGTTTGGGAAAAAAACCCCTAACTTTTCTAAGTTAGTTTATCTCATAATCAATGTTTACAGACTTAGATTTGAATAGGCTTTCTCATATTTGTAATAGTTGTATTTCAGAACAAATGTGCTTCCATGACTACTCTACAGATTTCAGGAAAAAATATAATGTTTTTATGTATATATTCTTTCAAGCAATGTGTTCACCCAAACATCAAAGCAAAACTGGAAGGATTATAGATCTGGCTGAACTTATGTTAAATTCTTACACAGTATAAGTTAACAGTGTCTGTTAGATAGAATTTTCTTCTTATTTTCATTTATAATTTTTTGTGCTGTCCCTTCATTAAGAGTAAAAAAGGGAATAAAATCTCCTACTAGTCATTGCCACTGATTTTCCATCCTGTTTATATATTATGTCATTTGTTTTGTAAAAAACAAAGGAAGGGCTTGTACTGGTGTCAGTAGGAAGTGGTTTACATAATTTACTACTAGTCTCACTGTTCTTATCTGTTGTCACATCAGCATTATGTACCAGGAAAATACATTTTGGTTTCACCATGGTGTTTACTGATGACCCCAGTTTACCCAAGTTATTTGACATTTAGATACTTTTTTAGTCCTTGTCCTGCTTTTTATGAGCTTGTGGTCTTTATGTACTGCCATTGAGAGCAACATCAGCAAACCAACTGCAGTCAACAGTATGAATATTAACATATTTTCTTAGACAATAAAAACATTCTGAATTAGTTTTTCTGCAGCTAAACCAGTTTATTTTCTGCAAACTTTCTTGAGTGTTTGCTAAGGCCTGGCAGTCCACAGGCTATCAAAGATGGATGTAAACATGTGTGGGAGTACAGAAGGAGAAGTAGGAAGCGTCTTTGTCATAGGGAAAACTATTTGGCAGGAACAAACTCTTTGAATTAGTGCCAGCCAGATTATGTTGGTAGAGAGAGGTCACATAATAGTCCAAAGCTACCAAAAGAGAACAGATGTAAGAAAGAAATGTGTTTTTCTCATGTTTATGGGGATGCAAATGATGTGCACTTGGGTAAGTCAAATATCCTCAGAAGTATCAGAATGGCTGCCTGTGGTGTTCAGGATTGCTTCTTCACTAAAACTGACATAATGGAAATTTGGCAGATGCTCTAGTTTGATTAATGCAATTATTTTGTTTATCAAAGTAAATAAGATTACTTTTTGATCAAGTTTGCTTTAACACTTGTATTGACCTGATTTAATTGAACAAGTGTAAAAGGAGATATCAGTTAGTGAAGTCATTACATCCTGTTGCATACTTTTATTCTGTGGCTGCTAATACTGCAAATTTATGTTGGTGACAAAGTAAAAGTGCTGATAGAAAGGTGAGCACTAACAAATGCAAAGATGTTGTATCTGTAGTGCACAATATAAATGATGTTACTTTTTTTAATGAGAAATACAATAAAGTCTACATAGCAGGCTGACAGCTCTACTGCCCTCAGCTATCACATACATCTCCCTAGCTTTAGCCAAGTTGCATCATTGCTTTTATAAAAATATTTGTTGTGTCAGCTGACATTTTACTGCTTTCTATTTTTTGGCAGCCTGAAATGGCAGTCACTGATTTTGAAAAAAAGAGGTGTTTTCACCTGCTACCCCCAGCAAAGGCATTAAGCTGAAGGTGTTTTCTATTTCTTAAGCAGACAACTTGTTTTTTAAATTAATTCTGTTTAGTTAGATAACAAATTTTCTATGAGCAGGAAATGAATAGATCTTGGATTTTAACCACATACTCTGTTGTTGTGGATTGATGTTTTACTGAATTGGAAGCACTGAAATGGTAGCATAGCTCTAGAAATGAACTGATTCAGCCCCTGAGTTCAATATGCAGGTAGTTAGGAATTCCTTTGTTTATCTTTTTATTATATTGCATCTATAAAGTAAAACTGTCTGTCTTTGTTCTACATCCACAGGGTGTCAGTTATCTCTACTTCAACAGTGGTTTAAATCTCAACATTTGAAGTGAAAAGTAAAGTGCTTCTGAAAAATTGTTTCAAGCATATTAAAATACGTTAATATATGAATAGCCTCTGAGCATGTTGTCTTTCATCTTTTCCATTCATCTGATGCTTCATAATGTGTATTCCAGACAGAATCAATTTTGTAAATGCTAAATAATGAAATTTGGGTTGTGAATATTAGTTAATTAATCATTACAACTGTAACAGCACATTTGGATATTACTGTGTTGAGATTCATGCAGAGCGATAACATACTGGATTTTGTTACCTTTTTGGTGAGAAAGGGAAATGAATGTGTTTGGTGTTGTTTGGTCTAGCAGTGGTGTTTACTTACAAGGGGAACACATAAAAGCAAGAGTATTTGAAAAATCTTGTTTTCCTGGTCACGCTGTGTGGATACAAGAGAAAGCTGCCTTGTGTTCAGAAATAAGTGGGTCATAAGTGCTCCACCCAAAACCCCATCCGTGGGTCTTGGCTTTTCCCAGGACTGCACATTCAGAGGTCTCCTCACTGATAGTGCAAGTGATGGTACAAGCCTGGAAAAGCATTTGATTTTGTCCCACATGAGCTCCTCATCTCTAAACTGGTAAGACATGGATTTGATGGGTGGACCACTCAGTGGATGAGGAATTGTCCGGACGGTCTCACTCAACTGCCCAATGTCCAAGTGACGTTCCTCAGGGGTCAGTATTGGGACCAGCACATCATATCCTGGGCTCCATCAAAAGCAGCATGAGCAGCAGCTCAAGGGAGGTGATTTTCCCCCTCTACTCTGCCTCCATGAGACCCCACCGGGGGTGCTGCATCCAGCTCTGAGGTCACCAGTACAAGAAAGACTCTGTTGGAAGGCGGTCAGAGGAAGGCCACAAAAAATGGTCAGAGGAATGGAGCACCTCTCCTATGGAGTAAAGCTGAGAGAGTTGGGACTGTTTAGCCTGGAGAAGAGAAGGTTTCAGGGAGATCTTATGGCACCTTCCATTACCTCAAGAGGCCCGCAAGAGTGCTGGAGAGGGACTTTGTACAAGGGTGGTAGTTGGACCAGGGGTAGTGGCTTCAAACTGAAAGAGGATAGATTTATATTAGATATAAGGAAGAAATTCTTTACTCTGAGGGTGGTGAGGCACTGAAACAGGTTGCCTAGAGAAGGTGTGGATGCCACATCCTTGGAAGTGTTGAAGGCTAGGCTGGATGGGGCTTTTAGCAGACTGATCTAGTGGAAGGTGTCCCATGGGCAGGGGGTGGAATTAGATGGTGTTTAAGATTCCTTCCAACCCAAACCATTGAGTGATTCTGTGCTTGTGTGATTTTTACTTTGGTCCTTTTTGCTTTTCATATGTGTATTTATGAAGATAATAAATCTCCATCATTTTCAAATTGTTTCGGGCACTGGTATGACACATAACTTTTCTTGCCTAACTGAATCATGCATAATAGTGTTTCAACTATTTCTATTCTTTCATCAGAAGTCTGTGTTCTCTAGTGAAAAGCATAACTGCAAAAATACTGGATCTCCATGTGAGTGAAATACTTGCCAGCCTTCTTAAGGAAAGTGCACTAGAGTTTGAATTTTCCAGCTTCAGTGAAAATATATGACATAAATATTTTTAGGGTCAATGTCTATTGCATATGGGTGTCATTCTGTGTTCCTTTCATTTATACTGGTGTAAAATCTATCAGCTAGTGACAGGGTGTCATGTGACAGCAATAGATAATCAAAATATTTGCGTCTTGCATTGCCAAACAAGAG
The DNA here is from genome assembly GCF_965178545.1 of Coloeus monedula. Classification (NCBI taxonomy): domain Eukaryota; kingdom Metazoa; phylum Chordata; class Aves; order Passeriformes; family Corvidae; genus Coloeus; species Coloeus monedula. Next base: position 87,351,750 of record NC_138783.1, read on the forward strand.
AGAGCACAACCCCTCAAGCCAGCCTGTCTGACTTCATTGCAACAAACATTTGTATTTCCAAACAGTTTCCATCTCTGCTGCATGGATTATTTCTAGACTGTAACTAAATTGTACACATGCAAACGGGTACAAATCAGTTGTGGTGTTTTCTGCAAAGCTGTTTCTTCTTGTGGAGTGACAGCTACACAAAATGAATGGGATTTCATCATTATGGTTGGAGGCCCTAGTAGAAACTGCACTGCATGTTTCAACACACTAGAGCTGAATTTTTATGGTCTTAACAATTGTTCCAGTTTTCTTCTGAGACAGAAAACAGCAAAGACTATTGGAAGTTACTTTGTAGTTTAGAGCTTGCTGGACCAAGATTGCTGAAGAATTTCTGATTAAAACTTTCTGGTTACAGCATCCCAGTTAAAGTGATCAGTGAAGAGAAAGTGTGTACACTCCAGAATATTTTAGTATGTTTTGAGTAAAAGGTGTCAACTTTCTCTCTGCGTTTGAAGAGTAAAAGAATAAAATGTTCAGTAAGGGTGCTATATTCAGAATAGAATTACTTATTTTTAGAATGGATTTTTAAAAATTGCTTAGAAATAGTTTGGCTAATCCATCTGCATGAAGTTTCAGCACCCTGGGAAAGTTGTGATATATGTTGTTTATGAAGGAAATGAATAAGGAAATGCAGTGACTACATCAGATTAATTTGGTTGCAAGCTACTGTGATTCATTTCTTGCTAATGAATGTTTTAATTATTCTCAACAGTTATCCTGAGGTCCTTTGGAGGGACTGATTTGAAATCTATATAATTCAAAGAAAAGTCTCCAAATTACTAAGTGCCATTTCCTTAATGCTGGATGCATAAATATCCAGGTGGTGAGACCTGAGTGAACCAGAGAATACTCCTCCTCCTCCCCCTCTAATGCAACCTTAAAACACACAGCGGTATCAGCTCATGGAAGCTGCCAGAAAGAGTGGGATCAGTCACCATTTACCTTTTTTACCTGCATGTAAATCTTATGGCAAAATGCAGAATGATTCTGGTTGAACTTCAGAAGTCTTTTAGCTTTCCTCTTCCTTCTGTCTGTTGAATTTATGGGCCTGATAAACCTGAGTCCGGGTAGCTTAGATAATATGTAAAAACGTGAACATATTGATTAAATGGTTAGTTTTTAGGTGGCTTCAATGATCTGTATTTTTTTCCATGGCAGGGAGTTATATTTACTACCTATGTGTTTTAGAGAGGCTTAGATTAGTGAGATTTAAACTGGTTGCATCTAACAGTGAATAAACACAGTTCATGGAGAGAAGAATGGCAAAAGCCAGCAAACAGCAAACAGCAAAGTTCCTAAAACCACCCCTGCAGAATTCCATGACTGCTCATTATTCACAGCACTTGTAGAAGGAAGAGAAATATTTATTAAAACACGTTCACATAAATACAAGTACTGGCTTGTGGAAAAAGATTGATCCCAACACCTTAAAATGTTCTATTTCAGTTTCTGCACTGTTACGTCTGTGTGAATTCAGACTAAATCCACAACAGAGAAATAAGGAGGAATCTATTGCTCTGGTCTGATAATACTGTAACAAAGGTAATCTAAAAAACAGAAACAAGTGGCAGAAACAAGTATGGGGGGATACATTTAGAGGAAGAAACATGATTTCCACAGAAGAAATGCATTTAAAAGCACAGATCAAATTAGATATACACAGAAACAAATATGGCAAAAAGGATAAAGCTCCAGTGACGTAGACCATCTAATAGATGACTACAGGTTGAATACTAAAAAGAAAAGAATCAATAAATGAAGAATTTGCCTGAGCAGAAACACAGTTTACAGAAGGAGGAAGTAATATCTAGCAGGCAGAGAACAATAGAAAAAGCCAGTGTTCACCCTGAAAGGAGGGAAGCATACATGTTTAATTCTGAGTACAATTCTTCGTATTTAGTCTTGCATCATAGCATTCTACATGAATCATTATTTTATTGTTTACTGGGAGGAATGAGCATCTCCTTTACAATAGTACAACCCCATCAGAACCTGTAGAGTTCAAATAGCATCACATTAGCTGAATCTGGCCCATTATCTGTAAATTGTCTGGCCAAGTTCAGTCCAGAATCTGAATCACATGATAGAAATATTTTAAAATGAGATGCTCTTCTGCTGTGGCTGTGTTCTAGAGAATGCTTATCTGGGCGTGGACATTCCATAGGTCTCCATTAAAGCTATGAATATACTTTCATCCTATCTAAGTACAGGACTAACTATTTGAGTGCAAACTGCACACTGTCACTGTTGTTCCAGGTTTTTGTCAATACTTTATCCATGTAATGCTTCCTTTCAGTCAAAAGTGAGCATAACCCTTGAATGCCAGAATGAGCATACTTAAAATAAAACACCATTCTAACATGACATCATTCTAACAGTCTGAAAGCAGAAACTGCTTATACCTGTGTTGTAACTTACACCCTGGTTTTGCAAGGTGTTGGGGTGCCAAAGAAGAGTGTTAGCCCTGCTTTGTGTCTTCTTTCTTCATCAGCCTCTCATGAGGTCTTCCCTGTCTATCAGTTACACTTGGATCCTTGTTCTGGGGCATCAGACCACTCCTAGGGACCTCCACAGTTCAAATCACAAGACCACAAAGTGCTGCAGCTCCTGTTTCCTGACTCATCAGGCTACTCAAACTGCACCTTCAAAGCAGGGTCTTGTCTCCCTTTTTCATACTCGTGAGCCTTTATGTCACTTTTTGGTCAGGCAGCCCATCAGCCCAATGGCATCAGGCATCTCCACAGCCTGCATAGGTGCAGCTTGCTGCTATCATCCCTCCAATATCAGTAGACTTTGTGCACAAGGTTTCACTGCTCTTGAGGTCTATGTCTTGGTTTCCAAATGCATGTGTGTGTGTGGTGTGAAGTACACACTTGAACAAGATTGCTATATGCAAGTGGCTTTAGCCCAAAGTGAGCTTGGACAAGTCCCACAACTTCTGGTTTAGTTCAGATTTTCTGGTTTTAACACTATACATCATCTAAAATAAACAACTTGAATCTCTCATTAGTGGCAATCAATGACAACAACAAATCAGATCAACATTAATTAGGCAACTGATGCCTCTAAATATAATTAATGTTTCTTTCCTAATAAATAAGAAAATAATTGATTAATTTATTCTAATGAATTCCCATTAAAAGTTGTACAATTTTTTGGTAGAGAGCTTTGGTCAGGAGTTCAAGATCATAGATACTTTAGGAGCCTACATCCTAACTGCGCCTAAACACCTTTGGAAAAAAAAGAAAGCCCAGTTGGTTATTTTTTTATAAAAGTTGGAGTTTTTTAGGACTTTCTGTGAAAGGCTAATGCTAAATCATGAAGAATTGTGTGTGGGTGGTTCTTAAGGCTGTGCACTGTCTTAGATTACATGTCAACATGGAGTATTTCCTTCCTTAGGATCAAAGTAAACAAAGCAGATGCATCCTGACAGTGTGTTTTGCTAAGATGTAGATGCGTATGATCTCTCCATCTCCTGCTACTCACTTTGAAAGAAAACAGTGTATGTAGTACAGGGATAGAGTCACCATACACTCCATTTTTCATGTCACTGAGCTAAACAAGAGAGTATTTTATTCAGAAGACAGGTTATCTTTTCCCTTGGGCTTTCATTAGCCCTTTGCTGCACCTTTCCCAGCTGAAGCTTTTGAAGAAAGGTGACCAGAACTTTTCAGCGTATTTTAGAGGAAATTTTAACTGATACCTTGTGTACTGGCACTTTGACTTCCATCACCTGCTGCTTGCTAGGATTACAGTAACATCTTTCACATATGCGTTTCACTGACAGCTCCTAGTGCTCTTTCAACTGCCCAAAATGCCCAAAATACTTCATCATCTATGATTTCTGTGGACTGATCAGCTATTGCTGTTGTTTTCAGTCCCTGGGTGCATAACTTTCCTCTTCTGTGTTCCCCAATTTCAAATCATTTCATTCCCTGTGACTGAAAGAAGAGCTTAACTTTGTGGAGTAACTGAAGTGTGCCCCAATCTATGACAGTCAAAGAAATTCTAGTCCTATGAAAGGCACAAGCTAATTTTCCACAGTTTTCAATATAATTTGTTACTGTCTTTAATGCAAACATCCAAATGACATTACATTTTGTAGACTTTTGAAGAATATTCCTGCAAAGAAAGGTCAATCGATTTTGAAACCTCGAAGTATATAAAATAAATACTTCATCTCCAAAAAAGCAATATTATCTAGTGATATTTTAAAAACCATTTTTATTTAAATTATCCTTCTAGAATTCATAGCCACAGGTAAAAGTTTTGAAACAATAGCTTCAACCCTCCATGTATTTCAGATGGCTTGTGAATGATCACAAGTTAGTTTTTTCGAAATGGTAATGTTGCCTATAACCCAGTACCTTTTTAAAGCCTAGGTAGAAGAGCTGTGTTACTGGAAAGATGAGTTAGTGTGACAGAAAGACACTGCATGTCTCTGCCATATACAGTAGCATGGAACCAGGATTTAAAGATTGCATGCCTGCACGTACAAATGCATGTATAATCTGTGCTCCTGGTAGGAAAGATAAATTCTTTATATTTGTATTTAGTCATTATATAATCAGGGACCCACTTTGTGAATCCATTTGCAATATGTCTACCATGTCATGCTATTGTGATAATAATGCATATATCAATAACTCAAGCAAAGGCCTTTTTCTAAGCTTAGAATAAATCACTTAGCTGGGGAACAGAGTCTGAGTTCAAAGAAAGTCAGTTCTTTTTTTAATGTAAACACATTTGTTACAGTTAGTTGTAAAAGAAAATCAGTCAACCATGTTTTTCAAATGCATCCATTTCTGTCATTACAGCCAAATTTCTGAGATCTCTTCCCAGTATAGCATCAGATGTTTTAATGTGCTCAGCATCCAGCAGCTTCTACTCTGAAGGGGAGCTGCTGGATTTGGGACCATGTAGAACAGCTGGTCATATAGGAATGAATTCTTTGTGAGACGAACCTGGACAAACATGAAAGAGATAATGTAAAATTAGGTTATATCACACGTAGATTTACATTTAGTTTCTGAGTTTGAGATACGGTCTACTTTATGTTCTTGTTTTATACAGTTAATAATTTGATAATTCTGTTTCTGCTTGTAGCTGATAATTGCAAGTCAAATTAGAAAAAGATAAACACTATAGTAGTCAAAAAAAGTAGCCCATAGTGGAGAAAAAGTATTTGTTTGCATAAATAGAAACAGAATCAAATTTTAATATAGTACACTATGGTGGAGGAACAATTATGTGTAGCTTCTCCACTGATCTATATTGGCATGCATATGGTTTTAGGTACATCTTTCTCATCTAGCAGAATTTGAACTATTTACAAGTTTTGTACCATGTAGAAAGTTTGATATGTGGTCACAAGCAGAATCATTTTGTTTGCATACCAGATGACATAATAGTGAATCAGACATTCTTAAAATTTAAACTGCTAAAAGAATTTTTCTGTGGTTTTAATAGATATTTCCTCTTTTACTGGCATGATCTGTGTGTATGAGAGGTTGGTAACGTAACCAGCTTTGCATTTGGTGTGAATAGTGTGACCTCTTGATTTGAGATTACGCTGTTCTCGGAACACTTGTCAGATTTCAGCTTTTCCTGATCATATCACCCTAGAAACCCACCACACTCCCTTTCTGACATACGTTTTATAACCCCAAACATTCCAGAGACTCTCTAGTGTGCTGCCATGGAGAGCAGCAGCCTCACTAGGGACCGGGCAGACAGCAGTCTGCCAGAAACACAGACGTAAAGCTGGCATCGACTCCCTTGCACAGCAGCGAGCAGCATTGCCTGCCTGCAGGCTTGCAAGGCAGCAGCCAGCTGGGTGGCAGCAATTTGTCCCTGGACACAGCAGCAAGTCCAAGAGCTGTGCAGCCAACAAGTGGCCCAAAATCCAAGACTATAGATGTATGTGAGGGTGGTGGAGAAGCTGCGCAAGCTGTTGTGGGGTTAGAGGTTCTGCAGGGGATTTAGGATTAAACTTCTGCCTCGTGACAAAGGCCAGAAATCTATATAATTGTTGTGTTGTGTTAAAAAGGGTAAATGCACTATTTAAACCGGTTTTTTAACCAATTTAAGATCTTTCAATAGGCAGATCCCACTCAAAATGTGAATGGTGTTACAGTTAAAAATAAGATCAAGGATATTAGCCCTATCAATCAACTCATCAGGAGTTGGACTTCGATGAGTCTAGGTCCCTTTTGACTCGGTATTCTATGATTCTGTGATTCTGTGAGCTTAAATTGGAAAGAACACAGTTCTGATGTCGAGCTCCAACCTAATTTAAATTTACATATATATCTATCGCCTTCAAACAATGTTTTTACTTGGAATAATGTATTGCTTGTGTTTATTTGCTAACTTCCCAACTATAAAATAGATATTTTAGCTATCTGATTCATTGCGATGTCATTTGCCTCAAAGGCATTTTGCCTCCTCTTCACAAAAGTCTGTTTTCCTCATGATCTTACTCATGCTATGCATATACAAGTATCAAAAGGTAATAATTAGACACATCTGCTTACATTTGCCAGGAGCAGATGCTAGACAAATTAAAGTGAACATGAGTATCACTCAAAATCCATAAAGAAGTGACTCTATAATAATTTCTGAACTTTGACAGACAGTAAAATATTCTACATTGACATATTTGTGCTATTTGTGAAAATCTGTTCAAAATCATCTTCATATGCAGTTGAATCCAAAAGGAATTGTGTAAGTGTTTCAGGTCACAATTTCTACTTCCTTTCCCCTGGGAAAGGTAAGTTGTCAGCCCCAGCAGTGATGCTTATTAACACCACAGGACAATCAGCTGCTGAACAACACTGCAGAGTCCTAAATGACTTCATAGCATGCTCCAAGAAGATAAAGACATGAGAATGGCTTTATGAAGTTAGACCTGAAATCCACCTTTCTTGGTATTCAGTTTCCTGCTGTGGCCAATGATGAATGCTCTAGCATAGTATAAAAGTAGGATGAGACTCAGTTATGTTATTTCTCTGACATTTTCCCAGCATCAAACTATGAAACTGCTCAGGGGCTTCCTGGGACTTCTGTGTATTTTTGGTGTCAAGCAGCGGGTAAGAACCACCTGGTTTAAACATGCACATCCATATATATATATGTGTGAAAATAGAGTATCCTTTCATTTGTTTAGAGCCCAATGTCTGGTAATTTCTTTTGCTGGTCTCTGTTTCTTACAAGTGAGGAGGAGTGAATAGCTTTTGGCCTCCTCCACAACATTATTACAGATATCTGCAATTTATTTCTTAGTTGCTTCTTTTGTAGGCAGAAAAGCCTTTGTCTTTACATGTTTAGTCTGGTTCTATATGGAGTTTTGTGCCTTTCATTCCCCTTGCTGCAGTTCCTTGTCCCTTGTTATGCTCTGCCCAGGTGGGGACAGAGGCTTCAACTGTACTCAGTATTCAATGTGTAAGTAGACTAAAATGATGCAGTGCAGTGAGTTTTCCTTTTTTCTCACTTTCAGAAACCATTGAATGGTTTGGGTTGGAAGGGACCATAAAGGTCTGGTTCCAATCCTGCCACCTTGTGCAGGGATGCCACTCACTAGATCAGGTTGCTTGGACCCCCATTCAAACTGGCCTTTCTATCTCTTTTCCAACTAGTAGTAATGTTTGCTTATTTTAACTTTACAGAATACTGAACTGATTTAGTCATAAAAATTCTGGTTAATACCACAATGTTTTTTCTTGAGTGGCTATAGTTAGCTCAGAACCTGCCAATTACTCCACAGCTAGGACTGTTTCTTGTTTCTTCCCCATGTGCATTACTTTGCATCAGCTCTGATTTTTTTTGTTTTATCACTCAGGCATACAGAATGCTGATGTCCTTCTGCACCTCCTCACACTCACAGCTCTCATTTTTACTATTCAAAGAAATGTTGTAGCAAATCTAGGTGCTTCAGTGTTCATCCCCTGTCTGTCACATTTATGAGGATGATGGAGGCCTGCACAAATGCACATTCAGGTCTGACACTGACCTCCCACTGGTGTAAAAACTGTCTGCTTGTCTCTGTTTCTCGTCTTATACCTACCTGATCATTAATCTATATCAGGAACTACATTCTTGTTTTACAAGACTTTCTTTTAATATCATTTGATGATTTATATTAAGTGTTTATCCCTTTAAAAATTAATGCTTAGGCAGTTTTTTCTTGCTTTTCTGTCTTGCTTTTCTGTCTTGCTTTTCTTGTATGTCTTCTTAGCTATCTTCTCCTTTGGATGTGACTTCTTATTTTTGAAGTACATCTTTTTAGTTCTAATAAAGGAAACATTCTGGGGTTTGTTTGTTTGTTACTCAACAGTTGCTTTTGATATTCAAAATTCATATTATGATGACTATAAACAATCTTTTCTCCAACTCTGAAGCAAGCAGCTGCATTTTTATACAACTTATTTTCTGAAATGAAATACTATTTTTATGTTAATTTTGTATTTTCTCCATTTAAAAAGAGAATTTCCCAATTCCTTCAGGGTTATTGAGCAGTATTTCTGTCACAGCATTTTGCCCCATGACTTTCACATTGCTCAGAACCCAGTTAGGGGTATCTTGGCTTGCTTCAGCTTTTAGCAAAAGCTCCTCTATGAATCAGTCATTTGTGGTGTCATTTAGTCTCTGCATCACACCCCAACCTGACATTTATTCAGTCTATATGGGGATGATTGAAGTTTCTGATTACTAATATGTTTTCTTGTCTTTTAAATCTCTCTTGGTACCTCGCTCACACCACTGTCATCCTGATTAAGGAGTGACAGCTTTTTCTAATACTTATGTAGTCCTGGTGTCTTAATCCATAATGTGCAACATTCAGAACAATGATCTGATGCAAAGCATTCTTTAACATACACTGTATCCTTTTTTTTCTTGCCTGTGTAGTTAGTTTGTGGTTTCCACTGACTGCCTTCCTTCCATCAAGTCTGATGCTCCTGTTAGGTCAATATTCCCTCTTAAAACTAAGTGTCCTAGTTCCTTTATCTAATTTAAAACTTGTAGCATTTCAATAGTAGCATGTATGTATTTGACCTGGTTGCTAATTTTTCTGTGCTGTCTTTAAATGGTTTTGGGCACAGAATGAGCCTGTGTCCCACATGAGTTTTATGGACTTCTGTCCTGTGTTGCTTCTCAGGGATATAAAGCTTTTTATAATTTCACCCCTCTATGATATATCACCAAGCCAGATTTTCTTCTGCACCTGTTTAGGTTTCCTCCAGCCTTTAATTCAATCTCCTTCTTTGGTGACTTTCCTGGTTTTTACTTACAGCATCTTCATCTGAATCCCATTTTTGTTGTAAAGACTGTGTACAAAGTTTATTTGATTCCTGATGAGTCTAAACCCTCCATTCCTACACCATTGTCTGAAGCCAGCATGAAAGACACTGCCAGAGCAAGACCAGAGGTAGCTAGATGGTCAAGGATATAATTTTCATATTTGAGGAGATCACCTGATCATCCTAACTGAGGGACTCTGCAGAATACTAATCTCTATCTGAAAGCAATATACCTTGCTCATGCTGATTTACTCAGACACATTTTGTCCACCCAAAGGCCTCATGGGGATAGTGATTTCTTGCCTCATAAATGCACTTCCTGCTTCTGAGATATTTGACAAAAGTAGATGAACTGAGTAACTAATTGAGCAGTGGTTATAGGCTGTACCTGTGGGAAAGACAATTCCGTTTCTTTAAATAACTTGTCTCTGCCTGTGCTTCAGAATTTGAGGAGTGCCTTTGAAATCAGTGTGTCTACCTAGCACAGATGCATATGAGGAATTTTGCTGTGAGTGCACATTGCTGGATCATGTCCTGCTTCTCAGCCACGAGCCTCCCCCAATACTCCTTGGGACTGCTCTCAATCCATTCTCCATCCAGCCTGTATTTGTGCTTGGGCTTGCCCTGATGCAGGTGCAGGACCTTGCACTTGGCTTTATTGAACTCCATCAGGTTCACACAAAGGGGAAAGTAAGAATTATCCACTACAGGATCATATATCCTGTAAATAAATATCCTAAGCAGACACAGACCCTTGGACAAGCCTGCCTTTACAGACATCCTGTTTGCGGCTTAAGGAGTTCAGCAGCATTGTAGTTTGAAACTCTTCTTTTTTCGTGCTATTGCACATTTTGATTCCCTTCCAAAATCATTAGCAGATCTTTGCAGGGTGTTCAGATCACATGCAAGAGGGGAGACGCTCCTTCAGCAGGATATTTCTCTAGAAAATCACTCACAGCCTGATCTTTAAAGGGCACTGTCAGAAGGACACGCTCTCCTCCACTTCTGCAGGTCTCGGTACAGCAAGAAGTTTGTGTGGATATTGAATATCACGTATGCTTATAATATTTGTTCTTGGGTGCAACATTTGAGGGGTTTTGTCCATTCATTTATTCTGTGCTTTGCTGAGTTTTGTGAGCATTGCTGTATCACGGGATGAGTTTATCCTCCCCGCAGTAATGAGTTGTTAATAAAATGCATGTTTTCCTTTTGGCTTAGCACAATCCTAATTTTGTTACTGCAAGATGTAGAGTTGGACTTAGCATTACTGATGGAGTGAAAGGAAGATGTGAGGGAAGCTGGCAGTGTGAGTGACATGTCTGGAGGGAAGGAAGGAGGCAGCAGAGGATAGTTCAGGCATCACCTTTGCAATCCTCAGCCACTGTGGATAAATCTCTTCCAGTTCATTTCCTTACTCTGAAATGAATAGATAAAAGCCTGGTACAAATGAACTACCGTCTTACATATGAAGAGCCAAAGTGGCCAAGGTGTCTGTAGTGGCAGGGGATCCTCATGGAGGGCAGAGAGGCTGCAGGCAGGCAGGGCCCATCCCACCCCTGACCCAGAGCAGGGCAGCTGGAGGGCACCAGGACAGCCCCAGCCCTGGGTATGGGAACCTTCCTGGGGTTGGGGACGAGTCATGAGCCCACAGGTGGGCTGAGCTTGGGTGGGCCCAAGGCTGGCTGGGGCAGAGCTGTGTGAACTGGAGACTGGCCCTGCTGTGGCATCGGTGGGGCAGGAGCTGATGGACCCAGGGGGCTGACCTGGAGTCCTGGGCCCTGGGCAGGGCAAGGGAGCCCTAAGATCCAGCAGGGCCCCTGAGGTGCGGGGATGCCCTCCAGGCCTGGCACACCCAATTGGGGTGTGCCATAGTACTGAAAATGCAGGGATTGTGTTTCAAGTTTAGCATAGCTAAAGCATTTGATGGCGGTTGCGCTCTCTCTTTCTCCAAAGGCGTTTTGTTCACTGTGTCTGTCTTGAATAGGTTTTCCTGCAAGAATATCTGTTGTTTCAGATAATCACAGACAGCAAGTAGAACTTTGGGTGTCAGCCTTGCTGCTGCAGTGCCAGTGAGATTGGCTGGCTCTCAGAGTCAGCAAATGGATAGGTTGGGAGATGAGAAAATTTAAGAAGTTCTTCCCACAGTGGAGTAAAAACGCCTTTTTTAACCACAAAATGTGGATGTGAACAGATACTATTTTCATTCAAGTGCATGCATCCCTCAGGTCTTTGTTCCTAAATATAGTTTTGATTTTTTTTTGGACTCTGGAGTGATTTAAAAAAATATATCTGCAAGTTCTGGAGTGCCTTTATAAAGGTCTTTTTACAGTTCTGTGGTGGGAAAAAGATTGTAGACTTCTCAGTGTGAAACACTGTTTACTGAAAGTCTTTTTGAATGTTTTTCACATTTAATCACAGCAAATAAGAGGGGCATGGGTCTACGTATTTATGATCACAGTATTTAAAACCCATCTGTGTGTGCCCAGCTTTAGAGTCTGTGCTGGAACACCTTGCAGACACTAAAACAGTTCATGCATTCAATAGTCTAGGAAGTAGGAAGGCCTGAATAAATATGACAAATAATATCATCTTATAGGGTGTTCTTCGAGTTTTGGTTTTCCTTCCAGATATTTATTGGTAATTCAAGAAATGCAAAGGAAAAATATAAGATTGTGTATTTACGGAAAGAACAAAGTAGAAGTGTGAGAAGTCCTTCATTCTCTAAAATGGGTACCCGGTAGATCCCAAATTTTTACCTCTTTTCATATCTCCAAACAGAAAAAAAGTAATCCTACAGCTTTAAGATTTTAGGGCAGTAGCTCATTTCTCCAACTCACTGGTGGCACATCCTGCTACTGTGTAGGAGGCACAATCCATTAGTTGTCAGTTCTCATCTCTCTAAGGTCAGCTGCCTCAGTCGTGGGAACCAGCTGACAGCTGATAGAGGTTGATTTTTTTCTTCCCTGTATATTGTTAGCAGGATTTCAATTAGTGCAATTAAATGTACCTGTTTTCTTGAGGCCTTGTTGGCTCTAAAATGTGCTTCATGAAACAAGTTCAGTGAATCACTTGGCCTAGCAATAATTTTCTTTTGTATAAGTTTCTTGGGGTTTTTTTGGATATTTGATGGTATTTTTTCTGACTTGATCTCTTTTGGAGTTTTCAAGAGTGTAGCATCTAAACATTTGACGTTTTTATTCCTCTTTTTTAGGAGGGACCTATCAGATACTGAATGTTTTGTTCTATCTGTCTATCAACAAGTGGATTTTGATTGTAATTTACCACAAATTGTTTGGACAGCTCTTCAGAGATGGTAGTGTAAGACCATACTTTCTTTTTGCTAGCTTTCTGCTCTGGGGCAGAGAGCATTGTACCCGTGATGAGTAAAGATGTGTTAGTTTTCCTTTCATTACTCCTTTGGGAACAGAAATTCCTGCTTACTGGGAAGCCTGTGGTGTTGTAATACCTGTGATACTCTGAATCAGAAAAGATATATTTAAGTATTCTGCCCCCAGCCTCATCTGTCAAGGATTAAATAGCCCAGACTGTCTTTCCATTGTCTTATGTCCCTGAACTTAAATATTTGCAGGAACTTGTTTCTTTGTATTTGCTTTCCAAAGCTCAGCCCAAGCAATTGCTTTTTTGTCAGATGGTGTCCTCTGATGTTGAGATGAGAGAACACCCCAAGAGCAGGAAAACATCCCTATCAGTTTGGGGAGGGCATAGGAACAGAGAGAGAAAGGCCAATACCCAGATTTTGAAGAGCGAGCTCCACTGGCCATGGCAGGAAACTGCCATGGGGCTGTACCCCTGAGGGTGCTTGGTTGCCCCCTTCATTCCTGCTGAGAAGCTTCAATTCCTCTGCAGTGACCACGACCTGTGCCCGAAAAGGAGCAGAGAAGCTGCTTTGGCCGGTTGCTATGTCAACTGTGCTCCTTTTGCCTGCAGAAAGCCAAGCAGTGGTTGGTATGGCAACCCTCCTCACAGCACCCAAGGATGCTCGGTGAGAAACAGGCTCTTTGGAGAATGCACTGGGGTATCAGTGGAGGTGGAAACTCTTGTGCCAAAGAGTATGAGGGGCAGGAAAGACCCCTGCAATCACACATTTATTTGGAAAATTGTTTTGTAAAATCAAGTGTGTTCTTGGAGGCTAAGTAATTCCTGCTTATAACACCATCCTTTTGTGTTTCAGTAGGAGAGGGAAACAATAATGGTAATTTGGTACAAAAGATACCAAGAGAACATGGATGTATGGAGGGTCACTCTGAAATCAGTGTGATTGAGCTGCTTTAGCATTTTCTTAATGGAAGAGTATCGTAGCCACATGCTTGGGAAAATATGTGCTATGTTTTCAACCTGCCATTATTGTAGAGGTTTTGCATAGTGTCAGAGAAAAGCCCAAGTCAGGATCTTATAGGTGAGAAGAAACTTTACTGTAACAGCAAGTAGGCCAAGAAACATTGGAAAAAGATGCTTTGGTGGACTGTAGTGGATGTGTGTGTGTCTGTGTGCATGCTCAGGTCTCCTTCACTCAGGCTCCCCAGGAACTACATCTGTTGCCAGAGACATTTTGATCAGGCGGTTTTCTTGTAAAAGACTTTGCAGAACAATAGACTTTGGTGGCTTTCTCCATTTTCTGGCAATTAACGAACTTTATTGTTTAGACATTGGACAAACCAAAATGTCCACAAATAAAACATAATGTAAAAATATAGGTTTCAGGCATTAGAACAGGCTGTCCAGGGAAGTAGTGGAATCACCATTCCTGGAAGTGTTCAAAAGGCATGTAAATGTGGCATGTGGGGATAAGGTTTGGTGTTGAACATGGTGGTTAGTGTTTGGACTCAATGATCTTAGAGGTCTTTTCCAACATTAATGATTCTGTGATTCTAAATTCTTCCTTTAATAAAATTTTTCTTTAATATGAAAGTTGTTGAAGCTATTAGAAAATTTTGAATGCTGAGAAAAAGATTTATGTGATCATCTCACACAACTGAATAACATTGCTGGCAAATTCTGATTTCCTGTGGTTAGCCTTTCTGAATACATCTTTATTAAACTCATATTTAGTTATGTGAATTAATGTGTGCATTAATCTATTTGTCAGGTCTCTTCTGCGTATGGTAGGGGGACAGATTTACAGATATTTTGTCAAAGTGTAGGTTTCATGAGTTTGGCTTTGCAAATCACTTTGGGCTAATTGGGAAGAATATAACTCAATCATCAATGGTGCAGAAACAGCTCCCTATACTACAGCAGCCATATCTAATTTTTGAAATTGTTAGAAGGTGAGGGAAGAGACTTTGAAGTTATAAAAGAGGCTAAGACATGGATACATCTTTTCATCCACTGGATGAGTACTTAATTTATTAACTCATCAAAATTAAATAATGCAAAACCTGATGGTAATAATCATAGTTGTCTTTTGTTCAAGAAAACAAGGATGTGAATTTACATCCAAATGCAAATTTAAACCAGGTAGACACAAGGCAGCCTTCCCAAGCAGTGAAATAATTATTTTTTGCATAATTTTTTTCTGATATTTCCAGTAATTTTCAATATATTCTTTCATTTTGCATAAATAATTTATTTTGCTTAGTTGCCATATTAACAGTATTCCATCATAATTATTAATTGCAGTGTTTATCTAGCAGTCATTTTGAAGGAACATTTTTACAGCTAATAGAAAATTTGTGACATCCCTGATACATAATATAGTGAGAGTCAAATTTAGAGCATTATTGTTGATATAATTATGTTAATTTTATTTTGATGATCAAACTGTATTTTAGAATTTTGATTTCACTGTTATTGAGTGCAGGAGAGAAAAGCTAGAGATAACAAGCCCTGTAATAGAAAACAAGTAATTGTTTCCTTTACTATTACAGCATATTAGTATTTTTCATTCATTAGTCTTATCAGTAGTGCATTAGGCACTGTACATTATTTGTCTGAAGTGACTGTAGGAGTGGGTTAGTTATATTTCCTGCCTGGTATGCTCAGTCCAGGAGAGACAAATATCATGTAGAAAATGCTTAAAAATTTCTTTGTACATGGTTAGCACATACAATACTTGTTAGTCTCTATAATTCTTGCTTAAGATGTATTAAAATCACAAGCAATACACACGAAGAACACAGACGTATTACACACTATTTAAGTTGTGATATCAACCTCTTTATTGTTGTATCTAAGTGTCTTCCAAAGTGTTACCTACTATTTGAGGTTTTTTAATTCTATTTTCCATTCCCCTTGCCCAGAGAAAACTAGATTGGAAGAACAACCATCACATCTTGCTGTGTGCCTTTCCTTACATTAGTAGCATTGTTGCCATTCTAGAAATTCAAGGATGCCCAGCACTGTCCTTTATCCTTGTAGGATGTTCCAGGGTTTTTAAATGCACAAAACAAAGATCATGTTGCCTGTGCAGTCCAGCTTTTCCCACTTTGAGGACATTTCACATGTACTTGAGAAGCACTGTGTTTGTCGCCTGTCAGGGCTTTGAGTGCTTTGACCTGAAGCGTCTTATTACTATGAGGATCTGGAGAGGTAAATGTTGAATGTTGCATTGTATTGTTTGGGGGAATAAACATGTTTTATGGAGGTCTTTGCTGCTGAGAAAATTGTCCACTGCTCTGTGCAATAGTTAGAATTTCCTAAAGCTGGCAGCTCTGTGTCCTCTTTGACATACAGTAGCATGCTAATACAGTAACTGTAGTGGGATGAATCTCTTCTAGCTTTATAGCTAGATATTGACCTCTATATCAGAACTAGTCATCATAAGCTCATAAGGAGCTTAGTCATCATAAGGAGGGAGGTGGCCCTTAATAAACTTTGTAGGCTACTTACTGAGAGTTAAAAGTTAATTTTCTCATTTACCTGAAATACCTAGTGTATCTTTTCAGTCTACACTCAAAAGTTTTTGCATTTTCCTCTAAGGTCTAGACTAGGGAAAAACTTTCTTTATAGATACAAAGTCTTGAAAATTAGCTAATCAAAGAATTAGAACTGATATCCGTATGGGTTTTAATAAGTATAATTTCTGCAGGTAATGACTGACTTGGGTGGAGCCACCCTAAGGAACTGGCCTTTCCTGCTCGTTTGTTGCTCCTTGCACAGCCAAGCAGTTTCATTGCACTTCTAATACAAGCTCGCTGCTGCTTTTTTTTTTTTTTTTTTCTTTTTTTTTTTTTTGAGGTCTGGCAGTGCCCAAATGTACAATGATCCTTCAAGGTGTGGGGTAGCACACATGCTTGGTTGGGCACTCTACTTCTGTCGTGTCTGTTGTTCAAACTTCAGAGCATGGGGTTGGGCAGACGGGTCAGTGCGTCTGGGGGGTACATTACTGTTGCAGAAGATGCTGCTTGAGCAATTTCCTGAGTAGATACCAAGTGAAGAGCTCAGAATGAGCTGATATTTCACGTGGAATAATGTAGCCTTTTTATTAAAAAAGTAACTTATGGGGGTATCATTGCTTTCAGTATATGCGAATATAGTCATATACATTGATAGAGTGTTGAGGGTTATTTAAATTTAAAATTAAGACGATATAAGAAGGTAGGAGGGTTAATAGAGAAAGCACTAGCGAAATTTGTACCTTAGAGAATGTGTTTTGGAAGGTTTTTTTCATTCAAGACACAGTAAATTTTGGATGTTTAATGGTTGTTGTGTTTCTGTGCATAATTTGTAAAGTTGTTCCCTACATAGTATATATTTTAAAATAAAATGCCAGATTCTTTGTGCTCATATTGTTACATATGTTTTATTTAGCTAATTAATTACTCCATTCATTAGATGTTAACATATATTTTATCTTAAACCAAAGGAAAAAGAAAGCTAGCCTAAATTTTTTTTTCTTTTTCAAGTGTACTGCTTCTCTCATATTTTGGTGCTGGCCACTTCACGTCTTTCAATGCTGTGCACTGCCACCTCTTTTCTTTATTTCATTTTTTAACATTATTCTGTGCATATACTGTGCGTTTACACACAGTGAGCTTTTGGTGTACTGTTCTTGCGCCCGCAACTTTTATAATCCTGAATTTCTTGACGTTACTGTGCAAACCATTAGAGAAGC
The DNA here is from genome assembly GCF_965178545.1 of Coloeus monedula. Lineage (NCBI taxonomy): Eukaryota > Metazoa > Chordata > Aves > Passeriformes > Corvidae > Coloeus > Coloeus monedula. Next base: position 87,369,171 of record NC_138783.1, read on the forward strand.
CAGGCACATACAAGTTTTGAATGTTAATAGAAACAAGCTTTAATTAAGGCAAAACAAAGCTGGTAGAGGATACTTGTTCTAATGCATCAGTGTTACAAAACTGATTGCAGAGAACGGGAGGAGAGAGGTGGTCTTTGTGACATGGTAATGGGAGCGAGGCAGGTGCACCCAGTGTCCCATGCACCTCATTCACTGCTGAGCAGGACCATTAGTCCCACTGAAGAAAGCTGCTGACAAAAAGGTTAGAGCTCATTCTCTTGAGCAGTCATGTCAGATTTGAGGTTTGAGGGATGAGATTCCTTCCAGGCAGTTCCACGTGGGCTCCCCTCTCCCATCACTCACCCCTTTTGTTTTCAAAGGTTTCCTATTAGTTTCTTAAAATGGGAACAGCTTTTCCTTGATATCTATAATGATTTATTTTTCTAAGCAATTAAATTTGATTTCTTTAAACTGTAGCAGCTCCCTCATTAAAGAGAATGAATCACTGAATCAAAAATGCAAAGGCTCTGAGTGTGAAAGGCAGGCTCAAGTTTCATATGATTTCAAGGAAAGACCATAGGTCTTGAGGGAAACAGGGCAGGAGCAGTGCCTGAAATTGGATTGTCTCCACATGAAACCCATTACAAGAATGGACCGTTCCCAACAGCCATGCTTAGAAAACTTGAGCATCCTTTTCCCAAACAAGCAGCAAGCCTGAGGGGTTTTGCATCACCAGCTTGTAGAACCAGATGCAAATGCAGGTATCCTGTGGATTGCACACCTGCTGCTAAATATTTAAATGTATTTGGAGATCACATAAATTTCTCAGTGTTTTGTGAAGAATCTCATGAAGAGTTTTATTGTTTAGATCACTTCTGTAATTTGAAAATCAAGAGTTTTAATGGCCTGTGCTTATGGTCTCATTTTTTTCATGTGATTTATTTTTTCAATTTTGCTGGTACATAACTTCAAAATGTTCCCAGGCAGTTTTTTAATGTCTTATAATATCATGAAGCTAATGAATGAGGCCTACCATGTAAGACTTTCAAGGCATTTCAAGATAGTGTTGTTACAACATGAAGAAGTCAGGTTAGCAAATTCTGAAATGAAATAAAGAACTTTAAAATGGATTTTCCAAGATTCTGTATCCATGTTTAGGCTTTTATGTTAGTGATCACAGCTCATAGTAGACACCATAAACCTTAAAACTGACAAAATTATGAAAACCAAATATTGACATTAGTGGGAGTTTTATACAATTTACTGTTCTTCTAAGTACCAGTGTGCCTGTTGATGAGAAAATACTTATGTCACTGCAAAATGCAATCTCTCACAAAGGTACATGCATAATCAACATATTTGCAGACAGAAATTATTTTTCAGACAGAAATTTGCATACTGATTCAAAATACTTCAAATGTTTTTCAATTTATCTATCATTTTTTAAAATGGGGAGGATGGCAGTATTTACCCATTATGTCATTTATCATTCCACAAATATAATAATTTTGGGCAGTTTCCAGAAGAACTACATGACAAAGAAGGAGCAAGACAAAAGATACCCATACCCGCTGAATTTCATAAGAGTTGAAATGCCCCCTTAGTCTAGAGTGATACTTGAATTATATGAAGTATTTATTGATACAAATATTTAATTTTATTAAACATTTTAAAATATTCAATTTCAATTGAATAAACAGCAAAATAAGCTATCAATAGGGAAATTATTCTCCTACTTACACAAAGTACGGTTGACTGTTCTACTTCTCTTTTTTTTTTCCTTACCAGGATTACACTTTGACTATGTATTTTCAACAGTACTGGAGAGATAAGAGGCTGGCTTACGCTGGCATACCTCTCAACCTCACGCTTGATAACCGAGTGGCAGATCAGCTTTGGGTGCCTGACACTTACTTCTTAAATGACAAGAAATCATTTGTGCACGGCGTTACTGTGAAGAATCGAATGATTCGCCTTCACCCAGATGGAACGGTGCTTTACGGCCTCAGGTCTGTGCTTCCATGATGAAGATTTCATCACTGCTGTTATGTGGTGTTGATGTTTGCTTCCTGGTACAAGGTTATTACAAACATTGGATGCTGAATAATGTAACCTTCCCTGTAACTCTGAGAGATGCCTGTAGAAAAAAAATGACACACTCGATGTTTCTTAATTTTGCCCGAAGCGCCTTCAGTCAGGTTTTATCTGTTTCTGTAGAGTCACAATATCTGCAAAGCCCACTGGCTACAGGAAGCAGAAAGGCATGTATTAATTGTAAACCTGAAAATTCTGTCCAAAATACAGGCAGTAAGATTGAATGTGGGTGCTTATATTGTCTCTTGATGTGTTCATAGTCTAAAACAAAAAAGCCAGAAGTAGCCCTGGTTGAGGGGAGTCAGCCGCAGCTAAGATCATGACCTGGTACTTTCAGTGATTTCTTCAATCATCACTGTAATTGTTATATTTCAAACCAGAGGTACAAAGTGACCTTACACTCTCTTACCTTCTACCTATTTTAGGTTTGACTTGTGTTTTCTTTCTTTTCTGTCATAGCTTTTATGGTTAAAAATGCTGAAGTATCATTCCTTTAATAAACTTAACTACACCAGCAAAAATCCTAATTGAAGACACAGTAGTATCAAAATATTGCTTTCTTTGAACAGGTTATTTCATTTGCTCCAGCGGTTTAAGCCAGCAAAACAAGTCTTTGCCAATGGAAGTTCCATTTCCATAATTGGAAGTTTCTTGTATATTTATTGGAGATAATACTCAAGATGGGATGCACATAGGTAACGAAGGATAAAAAGTCCCTAATATAAAAATGAATGAGGTCTGAAAAGTTGTGCAGATGGATTATATATCCAGTATAATTATTCCACCTTCTTCTCTTTTTTATCAAGAGATGAACTTTGTACTTGACTTGGGTTTTGGCCCTCACCTCTTTAATTCCTATTACATGTTATGTATGGGGTAGAATTGGATGAATCTTTCTAGACAAAATAAAAATAGACTCAGCCTAATATGAAACTTCAAAGAAGTTTAAAATATTTTCTCTGTAATTAACCGGCTTTAGCAAAAAGAGGCTTTTGTTTTGCATGGTATTGACCCAGTATGGAACACTACAGGTTTAGGATTCTTTCCACAAGTGATTAAACATAAGAAAAAATTGCCAGAGATATACTTGTTTTCTTCAAGTCAAGAAATATCCCCACAAGCAACAGAACAAAAAAGTAAAGGAGATTAGAACTCTTGTGATCCTAGTAATGTGTAGAAGTCTTTCTTTCACACTCTGTAAACATTTGGAGACATTCAGATGAGGATTATCTATCAGAGAACAGTGTATTTGAATAAGTTGGCTTCCTCTTCTGCAAAATCTAAGTGTCCACAGGCAGATTGCATTTCACATAATAGGATTTGCTTAGCAGGGTTTTCACCAGTGGCTCATGTGTAGCACACTTCTTCCCATTCATTTTCCCTGGAAGCATGTAACCTCCAGGGTGCGATGTCCATGATGTGAAGCAGCTAAGTGACATAGTGAAGAATGACTGTCTTAAATTAAATCATGGCAAAATATAGGACATTGTGATCAAAAGGAAGAAAATATCTGAGCCTTATCTCTGCTGATTTAAAGCCCTGTGCTTTGTGTTGTTCCATCACTACCCTACTTCCTCTGTTATGGCTTCAGAGCATCCCAGTGGCATTGGGCTCAAGCTGCAGTCCAGAAGCAGTGTGGGTTGAGGCCAGGACTTGGAGTTTTATGTGCCACAAAGCACAGAGTCACTCAGAATAATAGGTGAAATTTTGGAGGGTTACAACCAATTACAGAACATGCACAGAGCAAAGCAGTTCCTCAACACATATATAATTGAAAGTAATCCCAAGGCCACTCTGGATGTGTGTTCTCTTCTGAACAATGTAGGATTTATCACAGTTTTAAAGACTTGACCTTCAGTCATCCAAGGTTCCTCTCTACTTTAGAGAAAGCACTTTGCTACTGCAGCAGAAGTCTGTGATAGTGGGGGAATGGAACAGTAGCTTTTTGAAGTTCAGCCTATTTCTGGGGAATTTTTTTCTTTGGGAGACACACTGAATTTGTTCCACCTTCTTCAGAACAATCTACAAGGCAAATGATGATAAAACAGCTTTTTTTTTTTCACAAGAGACTAAGGAGGAAATAACTACTTTATAGTCTGGGGATCAAAAATAAAGTCTGACTGCTTGTGTGTTTGTCATGCATAATCTTCTTTGTTTTAGGCAGTACAATGTCAAATGTTAAAAATAAATGGAATGGAGGAATGTATGTATTTTATCTTAAAGGTCTTGCATAATTATTACCTATATATGAAACATGAGTAATGTTTGCAGGGTGAAAAGGTTAGTTGTCATCAGTCAGACAAGGCAACCATGCTTCTATTCTTTTTTGGATGATGAATGTATTTCTGTATCAAGGAAGTAAGCTGTCAGGACTGTGACCTAGTCACATATGAAGTATCTGTATTGCCTAGACTGATGCATACTGTAAAATTTGGGGGGGACATAAAATATCCTTCTGTCAATTATGCATGCAGCACATCACAAGTGGGGTTCCTATACAATATAGCAGTATAATCAAAGGTGATGAGTCCAAGAGTACAGTACCAGAGAAGTAAAAGAGAATCTATATCCAGAGGACAGAAAACCAGAGTAGGAAAATATAAACAATTAAAAATACAGTTTGCTTTCAGCCAAACTGTATGTGTGTCTGTGTCCATGTTCTGCTTCATCTTTGTCTGGCTCGTAATCATTTCTCTGTCACTGAGATGATTTCTTGAAACCCTGTTGTCTTGTGTCAGACACCATCCCATCCCATAAAAAGTAAACCTGCTCCTCTTGGGAGCATGCACAGGCCTGAGCAATTCATATTTGCTTTTGGTGTGCATTTGTGCAAGTTAAATTTGGTTGTTTGAATGCTCATTCAGGAGGGACCTCTGAGTACTAAACTTGCTTTGAGAAAATGAGGTAAATCTGTTTCTGTCTATTTCTAGCTGTATCTTCTTTTATGGTGGATATTTATTAAATTAAAAGCATACATTTTTCTGTAGTGTAAAGAAGTTTTTTGAGCAAGAATGTGCTGTTTCTGGTACTGGAACTTATGACACAAAACCACTACCGTATGTGAACAGACCAAAATAAAAATACATTCCTTGAAAATTCGTTAACACAATTACTAAGTTGAATATAAGTTTGCCAGCTGTATAATTTTTTACAATTTTGTAAAATTAATCATCTGTGTTCTGTACGGCTGGCATTTAAAGCTAGTTATACAACATAATAGTTAAGAGTCTGGTAGCACATTCCCTTTTGTATCAACTTGGCTCATGTGGATTCTGCTGCAGGATCCCACATGAGACCTAGGTCAGTGTAGGCGAATCTACTAAAGCATGGGAGAGAACCTTCATATCAACAATTCCCAAGCATGCCTACTTGTTTTACTTTGAACACAGTTATTATTTGACTCAGGAGCAAGACCCTTTCATTGCACAATCAGTATGGCTTTGCAAGGACGATCGCTGCTTGTTTATCAATAATCACAGATATAAGACTAAGTTTTCTCCTCTAAGACCATATGCTAATCCTAGTTTTATATGCTTAGCTAGACCTGCTCTTAGGCATCGTATTGAGGAGACATTCAAAGAATCGTAGAAAGCTTTGGGTTGGAAAGGACCTTAAAAATCCTCTCATTCCAACCCTCCTGACATGGGCAGGGACACCTTTGATTAGATCAGATTGCTCAAAGCCCTGTCCAGGGCTCCAAAGTCTTTGCTTTCAACATTTCCAGGGATGGGTCATCCACAACTTCTCTGGGGAACCTGTTCCAGTGCCTCACCACCCTCAAAGTCAAAATTTCAACCTAAAATCTGATCTAAATCTACTGCCTTTCAGTTTAAAGCCATTCCTCCTTGTCCTATCACTACACATCCTTCTAAAAAGTCCTACTCCAGCTCTCTTGTAGCCTATCTTTTGGTACTGGAAAGCTGCTATAAGATCCCCCTGGAGCCTTCTCTTCTCCAGGCTAAACAACCCAGATGATTAATCATCTCCATAGTTAATAGCTAGTTAATCTTAGCACCCTGGTTCCAGAAGGGCATTTCCAAGTGTTGGTTGCAGAGAAGACGTTTCCCTAAACTTCAGAGCAACTGAGGAACAGCTGTTTGTCCCACTGCTCCAGACCACTGGAATTTCTGGTAACAGAGGAACCAGAATAATTCCCAGATGCAGCTTGGGGGAAGGCTGACCTAAGTATTCCATTGTGATACTTGGTACCTGAAATCTCATGGGACTGTCCTTCAGAGGACAGTCACAGGAATCAGCAGTGACAGACATGATCATGCTGTAGGTAAGGCTGGAAAGCACAAAGATCAAGTGTGTGCCTTTCTCACTGGCTACTGCTAAGAACACAAGTGGGAAGATGTGCTGAGTAACAGATCCTTGAGCTTTTCCCTCTGCTAGCTTATTCATTGCCTCTGTCTCTCCCTGTGCAAAGAAATTACAATATTTTCTTGCAAAAGCATCTTCTCGGTCAGAGAAGGGTGGCCTCTGTTGTCCTGTGAGATAACAATAATGGTCTTAATACCTTTCTTTAGATATTATGTAGTTATTCATCTAATAGGATCCTATATACGAAAGATAAGTGTTCTTCCTTTTCTTTGAGATTGGATAGAACATTCATAATAACAACATGGGGGTTTTTTACTGTGAAAGAGGTGAAGAAAGGCACCTAACTACTTTTCTTCTTTTGAAACGTTGCCCTGGAATTTTATAGTTTACAAGATTAGAAGACTGTAGTTTGAAAAGGTTAATGGGTAGAAGAAAGAACTTCAGAGAAAACACATGAAGAAAACATTAATGTTGAGGGTTCCAGCTTTTAGAGGTACATTTAAGGCATTTTCCCCTCTTGTATTTATTAGCATAAATTATCACTAGAATATTATTTGTTTAGGAACAAACTGTGTGCAAGGTCCTTGTCTTGTTTATATCAGAAAAGGATCAGCAAGGAATGGAGCTATTCAGATTCAGAAGATAATTTAAATGTGAAATTTATATGAAGCCGTTATAAAAACAATGATGAATAATAATGTACATACCCTTGGTGAAGGCTGTGATTCAGAAAAACATCAAAATATGCTGCAGATTAATTAGGAGCATATGGTTATGTCTGTCTAAAGTTAGTACAAATATATAAATCCATTAATTAATAAAGTGACAGTGCTGTTTGAAGCTGTTAAGACAGTTGTTCTGGTTGCACATGTATATTGTTGACTCTCATGATATACAAGAGGTTGATGAATAATGTTGGTTCATAAATAGTGAAATGTTTTGCAAAACCATCCTTAGGGTGCTAAATGGATAAATAGACAGAGAAGCAAAAATTTATTGTTATATAAGGAGAAAACTTAAAATTCAACATGGAGCTTCATAACAAAATCCTCTTTACATTTGAAAACTAGGGAAGTATACTTAACTTTGAAACAAAGAATTTTGCTGGACTTAAAACTTTCTTTCAACATTTCAGGGTTTCATTTCTAGACCTGCCACAAAACCAAAAAATCAGTTATTCATGCAGCTGTGATGATTTTGACATTTGTAGCAGACTGTTTTCACTTCATGCTTTCTGTTATAAAGTCATATCTTTTAATCTCAGCAAATGTTTGTGTAATATTTGCATATGAGGATAGGTCCACTGAACCCCAAAGGGACTGGTAGCATAAGGGTAATTCACAGCGAGTTGTTCCACTGAAAGTCAATGTAATTGCTGCTCTATTAGGCTGCTGTGCAATGTAAAAATACGGAGCAGATTCTCAGGTATTGTAAGCTATTCTTCAGAGAGCCTTCACTTTGGAAGATTAACAACCTCATGACCCAAACCTGGATTACTGGCTGTACAGTAAAACATTTTGATGCTTGTATTTCAGAATCACAACCACTGCAGCTTGTATGATGGACTTGAGAAGATACCCATTAGATGAACAAAACTGTACTCTGGAAATAGAAAGCTGTACGTACCTAAGAAAATGCATGTGAAATCTAGTTCGGATCTAGTTCTTTTCCTTTTATAGAACTGTGTGATATTTACACGTGTGTCTATAAACACTGTTTGAGTCAGGTAATTATCAGCGTTTGTATTTTTTGTTTGTTTACTTGACTTATTAAAAGATATAAGGAGTCATCCATTTCTAGATAGATGAATACATCCTAGAAAAATGAGGTTAGGACAGAATGAAGTCATTCAGTATTCCTGCCTGACTTGGCAGAGGTAGTGACTGGATGCTTATCTTCAACACAAGAGATGAATATTTGTATTTTTATCAGATTTATTTTCACGACAGCAAACACTGTGATATAATTTTCTTTCAGTATGCTTTATTATGGATGCTTTAGTATGGATCATCTTGCTGCAGGACCTACCCTGGGCTTTCAGATTGACCCCATTTATGATTTGAAATTGTGTTACCAAAATAACAATATTCTCTTTTTCACCTATTCATGTCCTAGTATTGCAATATTCAGATGTATATTTGCACTTCAGAAGTACCTGGTCCATTTCAGCTACTAGCTGGAAATTGTGGGCCATATACAGAAAATACTAGTGTATGTTCTGTATTCAGCTGTAGTCCTCCACTACTGGAAGCTAGTGGAAATGGTGCAACTCAGTTTACTGTGAGTGGAAAAGGTCTGCCCTAATTACATTTCTCTGTGTTCATTGAATAATCAACCTTCTTCTGGTGATTATCAGTGTAAATATACACTTGGTTTCATAAATGCATATGGTGTCTTAAATCTTGGATAGTGTTTTCTTCTCACTGTGACGACTAGTGAATACCATATGAGTGATAAAAAAAGATAAAATACAAAGAAAGCAGAGTATTTTGCCTAAAATTCCCGGGCAGACTGTAATGGTGTAGCTATTTGGAAGACCTTCCCACAGGCAAAATACCGCACAGCTCTCCAGCTGTTCCAGTTGTTTTTGTTGTCTCAAATGACAAGCTGCATGTTTGAAGCTACATTTGATTCTGTTGTTATTTCTGACTTACTCTCCTGCTTTGCCTGCAGATGGCTACACAACTGATGACATAGAGTTCTACTGGAGAGGTGGAGATAACGCAGTCACTGGCGTGGAGAGGATTGAACTTCCTCAGTTCTCTATTGTGGAATACAGACTGGTGTCAAAGAATGTTGTCTTTGCCACAGGCAAGTATTGTCATCTGCCCATTTAGTGTTTCATTTTCTTGTGCATGAACATTACTGTTTTATTAATAATAATTAATTATTATTACCAGACATGACATGTAGCCTGTGTTGCATGTTTGGATAAAGAAATTACTTGATAAAGCCTGGAAGTAAGAGCCCATGAAGTCTCATCCAGACCTGCATTCAGTACTGCATTCAGCTCTGGGACCTCCAACACAAGGACATGGACCTGTTGGATTGAGTCCAGAGGAGGGCCACAAAGATGATCAGGGGTCTGGAACACCTCTCTGATGAAAACAGGCTGAGAGTGTTGGGGTTAAGCTTGGAGAAGAGAACCCTCTAGCAGCCTTCCAGTATTTCATGGGGCCAACAAGAGAGCTAGGGAGGGACTTTTTACAAAAATGTGTACTGATAGCACAAGGGGAAATGGCTTCATACTGAAAGAGGGTAGATTTAAATTAGATATAGGAAGAAATTCTTTACTGTAAGAGTGGTGAGACAGTAGGTTGCCCAGAGAAGTTGCAGATGCTCCATGCCTGGAAGTGTTCAAGGCCAGGTTGGATGGGGCTTTAAGCAGCCTGGTCTAGTTAAATGTGTACCTACCTACAGCAGTGGGGTTGGAACTATAGAGTCTTTAAGGTCCCTTCCAACCCAAACCATTTTGTGATTCTTTGATTCCTTGTTTATTTTTCTTTTTCTTGTGTGTATGTGATACTTAACTAGACACCCAAATATCTAGGATCTAAATAATTAAGTCATTCACCTCTGAATCATGAGTTTAAATGTAGCCTACAGGGTAACTGATCATACATAAATGTGTTTTGGCATGCCTAGGTCAAAAAGCCACCAATTTTATAAACACCTCCCTGCAACTTTTCAGTGCATGTTTGTTTTGTTGTTATATAGTGAATGTAATGTCTTTTATATCTTGATTTGCACTGATGGATATATAGTACTTTATACATAGCCAGCCAGTGGATTTGTTGTCATTGTTAAGGTGCTAAAATTAAATCCCTGCTTGTCTCCTTGAAGATGTAATAGAAGTTACTATTAACTCACAGCACTGGATGTCTTTAAATCACAAAGTGCAGTGTTGATTTACATATTTGTGTTAGATACCAGTATAGGAATATGTATGACAAAACCAAAGCAACACAGAAAGCCATCAGCACATGTGGGGCCATTATTTGGCTCATTATTGGGGGCCTTCAGATTTTCAGTGCTCTTCAGACCACAGGAGTGTGCTGTTCCATCTGTCTCAGCACACTAGAACAAATGAAGCACAGCTCAATCATGTTTGTAAGCATCACTTCACCCACTCTTTGGGCACAGCATCTGTTTCAAAGCACACAGAAACACAAGTTGTATTTCAGAACAAAATGTAAATATTGCTGGGATTGAAATTAGTATGAGGGGGTTTGCCAGCTGCTGCTGTTCTTGTTTACCATTGTGAATGGAAGATTTTTTTCTGTAGAGAATCAGTTGCTCTAATCCTATATCCTTTTGTCCTGCAGTTAGTGTCACCTTTGGCAGCCAGGGCTTACCTGCGCCTCCACAGGACTGGATATGCTTTTGTAGGAAGGCTCTTTTAGACAACAATGAGAATACAGTGAACTTATTTGTGGAGTGACTTTTATGATGATCCAAGGCCACATTTTAGTTCAATATGAAATATTTCATTAAAGGCATGACTTAGAAATGTAGAGATGAGAGATTTGTAAAAATCAGGAAAACGAGAAATCCAAAGAGGTATGTTACAAGTACGAGAGTAAAAAATAGGAGCACATAGTTATGTGACTGACTAAATGTTCAGAATATTAATGGTCTTTTAAAAAAAATAGTGAAAGGAATAAAAAAGTCTCATGCTTCAGGGTTTAAGACAGCTTGACATTAGGGAGTTTCAGAGAACAGCATGTTTCTTGTACCATTTTCTGAAACATCTAATTTTTGTCACTGATGAAGACACAATACTGAATTTACTATTGCTTTGATACAGGACATTATAAAAATGCTTGATCAATTATGACATTTTATGATGAGAATTTCCATGCAGAGGAAACATCACATTTGTTTCTCAAAACCACAAGTTTAAATCTAAATCTGAAGCATGCCAGCAGATCTGATACATAAAGTCAGCAGAGTCTTTTCAAGTTTCTTCTCAAGAGTTTCTTACAGTTCTAGTAATTAGGGCCAGTTTTTTTCTTTTGGAAAATAAGTTAGGCATGTTTTTGTCTTTGAGGTTATTGAAGTCTCAGGGGGAGATATTAGTTCTTTGAGCACAGTATCTCAGTGAACATTTCACAGATTTCAGTCCTAATGTGCTTTGATTGAATAAAACTAAAAGAAGACTTCAGAGTCATGCCATAGACAGCTTTTGGATTAGTTATTTCTCCTATCCTCCAAGAGAAACTGTGCTGTATAATCTTGTGTAACTTAGGCAAAGGGAAAAATCTGTTCCCATAGTTACTACTGAGAAGCAATGATAAGCATGGGAAAAACCCCATAAATAACGACAGAGATCGGGGTGGAGCTGCAAGAATACTGGAGGAACTGCATGCCTGTTGAAGTATAGAATGGAAGTTAAAATTTATCTTTCCAAATTAGCAAAATGTGTCTGAAAAAAGTATAAAATTCAGTATGGACAAGTGCAAAATACAGCATCTGTGCAACTAATTATTCCTATCCAAATTAAGGATAGAGAATGCCAGGTTATGCCAGGGTTCTCTGTGTAGAAATATAGGGGCTGCTGTTGATGTCAGACTGAACATGAGCCAATAACATCTTTTTTTGGGAAAAAGAAACAAACAAACCCACAAATCTCATCATAAAAAGGGAGTCTGATTTACATTGATAATACTTGAGCTTTGTATTTGTCATCAAGGGTAGCACTCTTGAAGGCAGCAATGGAGCAATAGGAGAGGGTTTATGGAAAATAAGCAAATGTGAGTGAAAATCTAAAAAATGCCATACCTGAGATTAGTGGAGAAACAAGTATGGTCATGTAGTTTAAAAAAAGAGAGTACTTGATTGGGAGTTAAATAACATCTTCAAGTGTCTAGAAGGCATGTGCAAAGCCACACACAATAGCCTGTTCCCTTTATTCATGATTTTTAAATTGCTATGAAGAAGAAATACCTGGTTTGACTATCCTTCTAACACCAGCTGAAGGCCATATAGGATACCATAAGACATTTAAATGGCACTGGATGCCCATGTGTCAGTAACTGAACTAAGCCCATAGTCAAATGCTGTCAAATCAGTGCCGTCGGTAAAGCCTAAAGAGCTCTTCAGCTCTTGAATACCTTCTTTTCTCAAATGAATATTTTAAGACACTATTCAGTTGCCTGCTGAAGTGTCTGCTGCTTCTTGAGCTGCTGTAGAAGATCTTGGTTAGCAGTTAGGCTGCTATTCTGGCAGCTTACAGCCTTGTGTCCCATGTTCACCATCTAGTGCTTCAGTATTGATTACTTAACTAGTGTTCTGTGCTACTCTTCTTTAGCCTATCACATCTCAAATGGCCTTAGACACCTCTGTAGAGGCAATTAAATCGCACCCTTAGAATCAGCTGGCTCTAAGTCTAAATCTCCATGGTTTCCAATGACAGCTCATGCTCCATCCATGTGCAAGTATCTGCATTCAAACACCTGAAATGTAGTGCTAAGTCTGTTACCTCAATCTGCCTCCTACATGTTTGTTATCCTGAAATGCTGAGATATTGAACAGGAACGGGGATATGTAAAACACCACCTAAAATCTTCAGGTCACATAGCAGTCAAAGCCATATTAGCAACCAGTTGGTAAGAGGAGGGTAGTCTTAAAAGATTTGAAAATTAAATATTTGCTGTATTCCGAAAGATCAGTACATAAAGTACATTTCCAATTAGCCAGAAGAACATATTAAAATAAAAATTCTGTAACTGACCAACTCTGCTATCTTGTTTCATACTTGAATAAAACAGCAAGAGACTAATTTAGCCTTGAAGCCAGATATTTCAGCTTGCTAGCTTTTAATGAATTTGGAACAGAAACAAGTAATCTCTTTTTACCAAGTGCCCAAATATGTGAAAAAGGAATATTTGGGGCTCAGTTATTGATTAAGTATTTGTTTTCATACCTTCATTCTCAATACTGTTAGATTTAAATACTTCTTGGCAAAATTCTGTTATTCCTATAGTGTTTAAACATGTCATGTGAGATGGGAGGAAGGATAACAAGGCAAAACAAGGTAACAAGGAAGAAACCACAACATTTTTATGGAAACTTCACAACTAGAATTTCCTGGTAATTAATTTCTAAATGTTCTGAGGCTTAATTGACAAATCATGATGCGATCATAATCAGACAAGTAACAGTGTAATTGTTGAGTTTACCCAGGAATCAACTTCTATTAAATAAGTTACACAGAATGGGTCCTTCTTAGATAAATAAGGATCTGGACTTACAGTCCTTTCTCCATGAAGGTTAGGACCCATCCTTTTCACTGAGCTTTAGCCATTCAGACAAAGAGGGGGAATTAACCACGGGAAATAGTAGTTCTTCCTTGTTTTTTTCCACAGACTCCTGTGACCTGTTTGCTGGAGGTGAGATACGGTGGCAGAGATGGCAGGCTGGAGACAGGGTCAATAGATAACTTCTGAAGATATAAAAGCAATACAGTAGAAAGTAATATAAACTCTCATAGTCTCAGGGAGAGGTACCTAAAGGAGAACCCAAGCTGCACAGTATGATAAAAACCAAAGCTACCAGTTCATGTTTCAATTTCAACCTGACCCTAACAAAGACTATACTATACTATATAAGATCATATAGCAAAAAATTATACTGTACTATTCAACCTGCAGTAAACACAGCTTCCCTACCCATGGCAGCGGTGGGAGTTATATGGTCTTTAAGGTCCCTTTCAACCCTATTGTATGATGCTATGATATGTTTCTATAAGACCATATTATTCTGAAATTTTCTGAGATAAAGTCATGTCAATAAAATTTGATCTTGTAAAATCACCACCAAACAGGATGACACTCCTCTTACCACGGTGAAACTGAGCAATGTGTCAACTGCAGTAAGCAGCTGTAATGCCAGCAAGACTTTTGTTTAGATTGCCCAGGAGCCTCACACCATCAAAATCTACTCTGAGACTTGCAGGGCTTGGATTCATCTTGCTCTGATTTATGGTGAATATAATTTCAGTGTCTACATTTGAACTAGGTGTATGAGTTGTTCAGAATCAAGTCCATATTAGGCGGTGGAGATAAATGCAGTACAACTATAGGAGTGCATTTTAGGAGATGATGAATAATTCTCTAGGTTTCATTTGCTAGATTGACTGGATGAACTGGAGCTTAGACACCAAGCCCATGTGTAAGCAGTTCACGTGAGTTGCTTAATGAACTGCATTTGAGAAGGGCACAAGGCAGCCTTTGTAGTCTCCACCCACTGATCAAAAAGGTGTAGGGTGTGTATCATGTCCATCAACTGTGTGCTGGTGTCTGAGATGTCACAGGGCATCTCAAAAGGATCAGGGCACCATCAGATTAGCAAATGAATCTCTCTTTTACAATCTCTTTTACTCCAACTCTAGTACAAGAAGACAGAAAGCACTGACAGCCCTGGCCCTCAACATGGTCCTTAGGGTTCTAATTTCAGGACAAAGAACCTGGTGCTTGAAGCATATTTAGGTTGATGTCTCTGGCCTTGAGGTCAGCTGTCTGGGGAGTCAACCTTTAAGGCCAGGTCTCACCAGTTTCAGTAATTACCTTACCTAATTAGATAGAAATGGTGATAAGGTAATGGATGATGGTCACAGGTGAAGCATTCCACATAAATGTCTAAAGTTCACTCTGTTATACTGTTTCTCAGTTTGTGAGTTCATACTGAAAATTACTAACATATGTGACACGTTATTCTCTCCCCTGTTGACACACACCTTTTTCACTCACACCATTTTCTGTGCTGTATCAATGGCAAAGTTCTCTCTCTCTCAATTTCCCCAGTGCATCCAGGGTCCTTGGCTCTAGAGCCAAGAATGGACTCTGATTCAGTGATTGAGTTCTACTGAACTTTCTTGAATTAATCCTTCATACTATTTAATTAAAGAATCAGTATTTTATGGGAGATTTTTCCGTTGTCACCTCTATCAATTATACTCCACAGATATCCAGACCTGGACAGGACTTTTGGAAAGTTTTTTACAGATTTATAGAGAATCCTTTGAGTGGGCAATGTATTATATGAAATAATTTTTTCTCAACAGAGCTTTATAAAGATTTCTGTCTGATGCTCTACTCTTACTGCAGAAAGGTGATCAGGTCTGCTGCATTTTTAATGTATTTCACAATGGCAGTGTTTATTTATTTCATTATGGTCTCCTGTTTTATTTATATAGTCTGCAGACACAAGGCCACAGAAACATTTTCATAAGAAGCCAAATGAAAAAGTTAAGCTTTGTAGGCAAAAAAAAAGCAGGCCTGGTTTCAATGAGAGAATTTGTCTTTTGAAATGAACCATTGTTCATTGGAATGTGTTGACTGCTTCAGACAGCAGAAAACCTTGGTATTTCAGGATGAAATACATTCTTCTGACTCCACCAATATACCTCTATTGGTGAAACTAAGAGGCATTTCATTCTGGAAAACAATGCTACTGATTGAAATAATCACAGCAACCAGATACACCTACCGGATATTTCTTTCCCTGGTGATAGTTGTTCTGAGACTGTTTGATACAACAGTTACATTATGTGCAAACTTATATTTGCACAAGTTTGATACTGCCTTGATGCTTCTGCTGCCCAGAAACAGTGTGGCATTTTTCTGTTGTATGACTCAAAGTGTAACAAACTATCAGAAATGTGATGAAGAGAAATCTTCAGTTTTCTATTCCTTCTTTCCCCTTCTCTCTTAGGAAATCATTCATGTGTATATGGGCAAATGTAATTTCTTAAGCTCATATGCAAACATATGAATATAATTTAAAGGGAAGGTTGTAATTTTTTATTTTTTCTCTAGATGTAATCTTTCATATTTTCTACATATTTGCACTAGAATGGGTGGGAAGTGTTCTAATATCTGGTTGGGTCCTTGGTATGTGCTGAAATGTTATTTAGGATGTTGACTAACTAGAGCTTATAGATGAGCTGTTAGAAGTATCATATCTAAGACTGGTAGTGCGAACACTGAAATCATGGAGCTAATGTGTGAATGACTGCCTTTTTCTTATACAGCTGTACTCAGATTTAATCATCTTTGCATTTGGTGAAAAACATCACAATTTTTTTTAACAATTTGAGATTTCTAAATATATTGGTCTGAATATATATATATATGTGTGTGTATATATAGATATATATATGTCTAAAATGTATTCAGTAAGATTAACACCAATTCAGTAAGATATACAGCAGTTTGAAGTTAAGTTGATATTGAGGTAATTATTTTTTTTCATTGTTAATTTTTTCTGTTTGTAACAGTTCATGAATCACATATAGATATATGTATATACACAAAATTCAACTTTTTCTTTGTTTAAAATATGTTTGGAAGAAAAATTCTGGCTGGCTGTTGTTGATGTTAGAGGAGCTAGTCTGAAGGCTTTTCCTCAATGGAATTCATTACAATTTATTTTTGACACCACATGGTTGCATGTTTCTTATAGTTCAGATGTAATTAAGAAGTCTCATCTCTTGAACAATTCTTCATTGTAAATGAAAAACTATGCACATTACCTATTCTCTCAATATAAATTCTATACAGAAAACTGTGTACTTCGATAAGCATTTTACTTGGACACCTAAGCATTTGTTTTTAAAAACTAACTGGTGCTCACGCATCTGTTCAACAGTCCAAAGTAATTTACTGTCTCTCTTTTCTTCCCAAATACAAATTACTTGGCTATTACTATATTCACTGCAAGGTTTCTTTTAAAACCAATGAGTAATACAGTGAAGGTGTCTTCCCTACTGTTCTGCAGATGTCATACTACCCCACAAAATGTGCATGCTTTAGTTTCTGCAGAAACTGAAGGCAACTATCCACAACTGTTTTTCCTTCAGTATAAATAACGCTGTTTTCCTCTCTCTTTTCTCAGGTGCCTATCCAAGACTCTCACTGAGCTTCAGGTTGAAGAGAAATATTGGCTACTTTATTCTTCAAACCTACATGCCCTCCATACTCATTACCATTTTATCATGGGTGTCATTCTGGATCAATTATGATGCATCAGCAGCAAGAGTTGCCCTTGGTATGTGCTAAGAATGAGTGGGTCACTAAAATGTCAGACTCAATGTAGTCTTCAGAGGTTGTTAAAAACTACAGCGTGATGTCAGTGTTTTGATATTCCAAAATAATTTTTGTCAAAATCATGTCATCCAGTATTGCCTCAAAAGTGATAAGTTTTCCCCTGCATGCAAGAGTATAGCTATCACTAAATCTCTGACATGAGCTGCTCATACAGGTCCCATACTTGTTCTTCTCAAAGTTAACCTTGTTGTCAGTTCATCTAGGAGATCAGCTCCACAATCATATTTGAGCGTGGGCTTAATCCAACTCAGTGTGGGAGGACAAATGTGGCTTCAAGCCTCCTCCTGAGGTCCTGGGTGCTTTAAGTGACACTGGCAGGAGCAGACTTCAAGAACCATTGCTAGTTCAGTGCACAGGGGCACATCAGCTATGGACCATAACATGCCACCTAACCCTCAGAGTACATGGTATGTTAAGTGCATGTTTATGACAGCCTAAAGGGTCATTTACCTCATGACAGAAAAACATGGATTTGGCACAGGTTTGTGATTCCTGCGCAGGAACTTTTCAGATCAAGGTATCCTTCTAATAAGGGAAGGTGACTAGAAAATTTTGCAGCTGACACACTGGAAGGAAGGCATGCCATCCAGAAGGACCTTGACAAGCTTGAGAGGTGAACCCGCATGAACGTCATGCAGTTCAACAAGGCCAAGTCCAAAATCCTACATGTGGGTCAGGCAATCTCAAGCACAAGTACAGGCTGGCCAAAGAATGGATTGAGAAACAGCCCTGAGGAGAAGGACTTGGGGTGTTGGTTGACAAGGAGCTCAACATGACCCAGCAATGTGTGCTTGCAGTCCAGAATGACAACTGTGTTCCGGGCTGCACCAAAATCAGTGTGGCCAGCAGGGTGAGGGAGGTGATTGTTCTCCTCAACTCTGCTCTCATGACACCCCAGCTGGAATACTGGATCCAGGTTTGGGGTCCCCAACATAAGAAGGTCATGGACCTGTTGGAGTGAGTCCAGAAAAGGGCCCCGATGATGGTTGGGGGCTGGAGCACCTCTCCTTTTCAAGGCAGGCCGAGAGACTTGGGTTTGTTCAGCCTGAAGAAGAGAAGGCTCTGGGGTAACCTTGCGGCACATTCCAGTAACCAAAGGGGGCCTACAAAAGAGCTGGAAAGGACATGAAGTGACAGGATAAGGAGGAATGGCTTCAAAATGACAGAGTGTAGATTTGGATTAGGAAGAGATTCTTGATTGTAAGGGTGGTGAGGAACAGGAACACTGGAACAGGTTGCCCACAGAAGTTGTGGATGCCCCATCCCTTGAAGTGTTGAAGGCCAGATTAAATGTGTCTTTGAGCAACTTGATCTAGTGGAAGGTGTTCCTGGGCATGGCAGCGAACTTACGCGGTGTTTAAGGTCCCTTCCAAGCCAAACCATTTTGTGATTCTGTCAGAGTTTAGGAATGGTATTCTCCAATTTAGTGCTCCCAATAAAACCACACTGCTGCTTGCTTCCCCCTCTCCCCCTTCCCCCTGCGGGTGGCTGGAGAGAATTGGAGGCACAAAAGGCAAAGATCCCAGGTTGAGGTAAGAACAATTTGCTGGAAACAACAATGAGACGAGAAAATGAGCAGTATCAGCAACATACTAATAACAAAACTGTACAAAAGAGTGATTCACAAGCAAAAATGCTCATTGTGGAACTCGCGACCCGACAGTGGCCACACTGCCCCAATCTGAAGAGAAGCCTTCCTCGCTGAAAAAGACTCCCTTCCTGCAACCTCCAGCAATGACATGAGGTGATACAGAATAACCTTTGGGTCGTAGCAAAGCCAGCTCCTCATTACTGCCAAAATTAACCCTGTCCTGGCCAGAACCAGGACAGATTCTATGACAATATCTCACAGCAAATATTTCATCTTTTACCGAAGCATACTCAGGGATAGCTATGGCTAAGGAAGATGAAATGGATCTATAAATCCTTACAAAAACTTCTGCCTCTCATCTCGTCCCAAATTCTGTCTTCAACCCTGTGCTTCCCAATTACACATACCTTCCTACCCAAAACTTGTCACTAAGTCTGTGCTGTATTCTCTTATTTTCTTAAAACAGGAACATATTCCCTAGTTCCCTTATTTTTCTGTAACGTACCACAGCAAACCCAGACTCCAACCCATGTCCCTATGATTCCCTCTTTCCTTACCCCGTACCTCCCAAGGTCCCATATACCAAAGCAGCAGTGTTGCCAACTTTGTGCAACATTATGTCCCAGCTTCTGAATTTGGGTAGCTGGAGATGTTGTAGATTGACTGCAGTTACTGTGCAGTAATTCTGCAGGTACTGTGGATTAGCTGGTGCGTATGGGCATGACACAGTATGTGTCTCTACCACTCAGCAGCCAGTGTTTGTTTAGCAGCTTGAAAGCTAAGTAGTAGCTTAATAGGAAGTGGGGCATAGAGTTCAAACATCTCTGATGTGTTCATAAATGAACTAATGGATACCAGAGATCCACCCAGGTGGCCAAGTGAGGGGAGCACTTCAAACACATCAGTCAGCATCTAGATACATAATGGCCAGGACTGCAGAGAGCAACAGATGGGTAGACAGAAGTTACCATACCCAGTGACATTCCATGCCCTTCTATTATAGATTCATGAGAGTTTTCCTTGTTTAAGGAACAAGACTGTCTCATGTGGCCTATTTCTGTGTAGCACAAGTTCATCAAGTACTGTAAGACAAATATTAGAACAAAAATCAGAGAGTACAAGGCAAGCTCAGGAGACCAGATGTTCTATTTAAAACTGATAGAAAGTCCTTTGGAGAGGACAAAATTCCCTCTAATAGTTTCTTCTCAGAAAACAATTAGTGCCCTGGTGATGATGTCTGTGATGTTTGTATAATAAAGGTCAGTATCATGGGTCTAATCCTATGTTCCTTTGTACAGCCCTTCTATGAGCCTTAAGCTGGTATCACAGAATCACAGAAAATGGTGAGTTGGAAGGTTGCACAAGGGACCCACAGAAGTCCAACTCCTGACCCTCTCCAAGAGTCACACAATGGGCCTGAGAGGATTGTCCAAATGCTTGAACTCTGTTAGGCTTGGTGCTGTGACCACTGCCCTAGGGAGGCTGTTCCAGTGCCCAACCACCATTTGGGTGAGCAGCCTAATATCCAACCTAAACCTCCCCTGACACAACTTCAGGCCATTCCCTTGGGTCCTGTCACCACAGAGAAGAGATCGCTACCTGTCCTTTCTCTTCCCCTCATGAAGAAGTTGTAGACTCCAATGAGGCCTTCTCTCAATCTCCTCTTCTCCAGGCTGAACAGACCAAGTAACTTAAGTTGCTTGTCATAACAGCTTCTCCTCACAGCCTTTCACCATCCTCGTTGCCCTCCATTGGACACCTTCTGATAGTTCAGTATCTTTTCTATACTGCAGTGGCCAAAGCCGCACACAATATTCAAGGTGAGGCCGCCCCAGTGCAGAGCAGAGCGGGACAATCCCCTCCCTTGCCCGGCTGGTGATGCTGTGCCTGGTGCACCCCAGGACATGGCTGGCCTCCTGGCTGCCAGGGCACTGCTGACTCAGATTCAACTTGCCATTGACCAGGACCCCAAGCCCTTTCTTCAGCACTGCTCTCCAGCCTTCTATTCCCCAGTCTGTCTGTACATGGAGTTTTGCCCCATCCCAGGTGCAGAATCTGGCACTTCCCCTTAATGAACTTCATATGGTTGGTGGTTGCCCACCCAGTCCTCTTAATTTTTCAAGGTTTCTCTGCAGGGCCTTCCTGCCTCCAGGGGAGGCAACAGCTGCTCCCAGTAAAGTATCGTCTGTGAACTTATGTGGTACCCTAACATGAAGTGGTACAAAAGTTTAAAGGCAACATAGCACCTTTGGACATATATAATTGGCTCTGAAAAGTACAGTACAGAGAAGGTATATGTGAATGCCTGGTATTTGTTCAAGGAAGCATTCCCTGTGTAATTCTTGGGACACAGAGACAAACTTTTACTCAACGCCTGCAAAAGCCTGTATTCTCTGTAAGAGCCTGATTCTATTGATTCACTTCCATATTTTGCCCCTGTGCCTGATCCCTTGCTGCACTGAACCAAATAGTTGCCTCCAGAGTGAACCCAAGCTACAAAGCAAAGGCCAACTCATTCCAGAGACTATGTGCTATGGACACTGCAGATAGAGGGGGATATAGGGTTGATCTCAAGAGAAATAAGCAAATCTATCAATTCTGCTCTCTTGACTTTTTGCTAGTTAGCCCTAGAAGTTCCTAAATTCAGTCCTTTGAGTGAGGAGAAAAATAATCTCTAGAGTCCTCCCTTGTGGGAAGGACTATAATCACAAGATTATCTTAATTTTTTGTCTTAGGGGACTGTCAGCTTCTTCTCCTCCAGCTGTGCTTTAAAACAAATTATTGATCTTCAGAAGGACATTTGGCCGCAGGGTTTCAGGCTCTCCCAGGGAATGTATTTCCCTTTGGTTAGTGATAGCCACTTTTCTATTCAGTGTGCTTAATCTTCAAGATCACCAGACATCTGACATCAATGCACACTCACTTCACAGTTTAGAGGAATAGCATTGAAAACTGCATGACACTAACCTACTAAACATACAAAATATCTGTTACACAATCTCCTAGGGTATTACTTCAGTTCCCTGGAGTGACACTGCTTACACTGACAGCTTGGTTTGGAGTTATGTTGTCTTTATTTCTGTCTCTTCAGGTAAAAGAGGATGTGCTTTATTATATGGCAGCATTTTTATTTCGTCCTTTATTCTGCCTGTATTTTAGTGATTACTTATAAACTGATGGTATAATTATGGAATCAAAGAAAATAGTAATGGAGGAGACCTAATAGAATGACTTGCCTTGAAATGTAGACTTGTTCCACAAATCAGTGTTTTCAGCAACCTGTGATTTGCAATTCCCATAAAATTTCCAGCAGAAATACAGATCCTGCAGTTTATTGTGAATTCAGGCAGACTGACAATAAATTTGCTTTTTTTTCCAGATTCCCAAAATAGTGCTCTGTAATATATTTTCAGGTGCTATGTCCATAAATAACTTGATATAAGGTTGATGTAGATATTTTGTAGATATTTTATTAGTGTCCAGTTTGTTGCTAAAAAAATGCTGCTCTCCCTCCTTCTTCCTTCCAAAAATTCACATACCTCTCTGTCTGTCATTGCTCACCTCACTTCTTTCTATGTAACTAGCCTACTGCTCCAAATTAGTCATCTCAAATTCCACTTATATATTGTCCTTTCCTGAAATAGGTAGCTAAAATAGATGGGATAAACTGCTCTAGAAAGGTGCCTGTCTCTCCCCATCTACTAAAGGGAGGCCCAACAGGACTAACATCAAGCAACTGCTTAACTCTTAGAAATTTAAAACTGTGGGAGATGTCTTTCACCTTTTGTATGAACACTGTTCCTGTTGCACGTCAGTTTGGTCTTCATGGAAGAGATGTTCAGTACAGCTACCCTGGCTTCCATTAAGCTACATTAACTCATGGCAGTGGTGCCAGACTCCCTTGTTAGCTGTTCCCCCACTCTTATGAAGGAAATAATTGTAACAGAATAATAATGCATCAAGTTTTAATTTTGCTTTCTTTTGCAGTGATGTCACCTGCAAGACATCTTTTACAAATTTTTAAGCTTCTTCCCACTGATAATTTGCCTTATCAGGGAAATAAAATATAATGTTTGGAGTTGTAAGATATGTGATCTCTTTTCTTTGCGTAGGAATTACGACTGTGCTGACTATGACAACAATCAACACTCACCTGCGAGAGACTTTGCCTAAAATTCCATATGTTAAAGCCATTGACATGTATCTCATGGGCTGCTTTGTATTTGTCTTCTTGGCCTTACTAGAATACGCCTTTGTCAACTACATTTTCTTTGGAAAAGGCCCTCAAAGGCAGAAAAAACTTGCAGAAAAAACAGCAAAGGCAAACAATGATCGCTCAAGGTTTGAAGGCAATCGGGTAGGTTTCTTTAATCTATATATTCTCTCTATTTTTACATTGCAAGGACTATCAGTATGAAAAATACCAAAAAGGCTTGCCTAAAAACATCACCATCTGGTGACACCCAACCACATCTTTTTGTGGACAAACTCGGGCATTTTCATTTTCAGGAACTGACATAGAGGAATATTGTTGCTGCCTGTTCTAAGCTTCCCCTCCCCCTCCCAAAGACATGTGCTCCTGCCCATGTGCTCCGAGCTCCTTTGTTCTAAGCACGGGCAAAGCCAAATGTAACTCAGACTCTTCAGCAGTGTCTGATTGGCCGCTCACCCCGGGTCCGCCCCCAGTCCGCCCCTTTCCCCTTCTCCGAATAAAAGATGGTCGAGGGGAGGCTCTGCTCTCTCTCAGCTCAGCAACTTTCCTGTGAACATCTCTGGTTGTCTGTCTCGTTTGAAAGCTTCTAACTGTAGGGAATTGAGCGGGCAGGGAGCTATATTTCTCCCTCTTTGCTTCTGCTGATGGTATTTGCTCTGCAGCTGATTCAGGTACCGATTTTAGAGCTACTAAAGTGTTAGATCGTCCGTGCTACCTCTCAAGGCTGCTCGAGGCTTTCTAAGGCATTGAAATACAAGCGCTAGCCAGTATAAAGCTGAAAAGATACCTTCCACAGAATATATGTAGGCATACAGACATGGAAGTGAGTATCATCTGTATGACAAGGGTAAGAGGAAGACAGTGGGAGGGCAGCTAGCTTTAAGACAAAGGCTCAGATCTACAAAGGCATTTATTTGCCTATCAAATACAATCTAACTGTGATTTTAAGTGCCTTTGTACACTGCCTATATAAGCAAATCCAGAATGTGAGCACACTTTTCCTCACTACACTTAGAGCAGATGCATTTACCAGAGAGAACAGATAAAGGATTTGTTCTTCCATGTTAATTAACTGGCCAGCATAGTATGCTGTGTGTGACATTGTCATCTGCTGCTGTTTAAGACCAGCAGAAAACCATAAGTCCTAGAGAAACTTTCAGATTGATTTCTGAAGCATGGTATTGTCAAGGTCTGTGCTGGTTATGCTCCAGCTATTTCCTTGCCTGAAGTACTACTTTATCCAGTGAATACCTCCTTTTTTAATCTTTGGAAGAAAAATTCAAGGTATTCAGCAGTATCTGACATTAACTGTCAGTTTGAATATAACATCTTTCTTCTTTTTACTAAAATGCTCCCAGTGAGGGTTTTTCATTCAGTTTTGTTGAGTAAGACTGCTTTTTTTCTATCAGCTATAAATTAGAAGAGTTCACAGTGACAAAACTACTACCTGTTCATCAAAACCAGTATCATAAAAGTAATTTCAAGCTATATTTGTTTATCCTAATGATTCTGTCTGCTATAGCAAATGTAATGCAGAACTATACCTAATTATCACCACTCATATATGTGAAACAATTCTGAACCAATAAACACATTTTTGCCCAGTATATTATGAAACCAGATTCTCATCACAGTTGGCAGCACTACTTAGAACTAAGATATCAGGACAAAAGAATTCTCTTTACTGGAAAAATAAATAGTCATAATAATATAAAAATACAGATGGGGAAATAAAAGAGTATCTGAATTGAAAGCCATGGAGAAGATTTTAACTGCAAGAGGTAATGCAGATGTACGCACTAAGGTTTAGTTCTCCTGCTGGAAGCCATCTGGTGAATCTCATCCATTTAAATGATTTACATAACTCAGTACAAGACTTGTTAATGGGTCCAATACTACCCCATGTCTGACAGTTCTTCTATCTTGAGATCAATTTGCCCACATTGTCAAAATAATCATTAGTACCTTAACTAATGAAAATGTGTATTTTCATACCCAGTTCATGCCATTTCTCTATCCTGGATCTGCTCATACCATATAGCAATCTTTTTTTCTGGCTTTTGACATAAAATGTTCTCTTTTGTTTCTGAAGCATATCATGAATGGTTCTGATTCTTCTGCTGGTTTAATATCAACCATGCATGAATGAAAAATTTCTTCACAGGAAGGGTTGTCAAACATCGGAACAGGATGCCCAGGGAAGTGGTTGAATCCCTGTCCCTGGAGATACTTAAAAGACATGCAGATGTGGCAGTTAGAGACATGATTGTAGTGTGGTGGGGGGGTGGTCTCTTCTCCCATGTAGCAAGAGACAGAATGAGAGGAAGTGGCCTCAAGTTGCACTAGGGGAGGATTGGATTCTATATTAGGAAACATTTTTTCACAGAAAAGGAAGTCAGGCATTGGAACAGGCTGCCCAGGGAAGTGGTGGAATCACCATCACTGGAAGTGTTCAAAAGTCATGTGGATGCAGCATGTGGGGACATGCTTGAGTGGTGAACATGGTGCTGGGTTAACAGTGGGACTCAATGACCTTAGGGGACCTCTTAACCTAAGAGATTCTATGATTCTCTCAAATAAGGATACAAATTCAGCATACCAGAGTTTAAAGAGTGTGTTACTTTGTCCCTTGGAGTCCCAGGTGTGAAAGGGAACTCTGTATGCTTTGTAGAACCATATATATTCATATTGACTGTGAATATTAGCTGTTCAAATGACACAGGATAAATAATATGGTATGGTCCCTTTCTGTGCAGAAAACATTTTGTCCCCAGGCCTCAGCTGGAGAATTCAGCAGATCTTTGTAGCATGGATTCAGTGCCTTCAGAGAAGCAGTGCCAGCATGCAACAGAAACAGACAGAAACATTAGGTAGAGCTAATTGGAAATCTTTCTTTGAAACAAAACAAAGATGGAAGATTCAGTGGATGTAGGATTTAATTTCTCATTTGATAAACACTGGCAAACGCGAAGCATAGGGAATTGATCAGAACAGGCAAGAGGTCCCACGGATTTCAAGATTCACATCTCGGGGAAAATACATCTAACAGATGTACTTTGGGCAAAGTTTACTATGGCTTTGAGACACCACAGCCTTGAAGCAGGAAAATGAAAACAGTTTCTATGTTCTGGGTCATGTCCACTATTTACCATGCTCTGCAGATATCCATGGATGCAGCAGGACTGGGGTCATGCTAGAGTTTTTATTATACTTTCTATGGAAGACAGTACCGAAAAGCTCTGCAACCTTGGTTCTGACCTCTTCAGGGATAGTAAAGAGTAATTAACTTCCAATCTCTCCTTTGGTGGCTCTTGAAAATCATTGAATCTGATGGAAATAACAGTTGCTTGCTTCTTGCTTTAGAGTTGGGACTCAGGTTCTGGATGTTTTGGGAGAGGCTCACACAGCGTACACCAATACTGCACAGTAAAGGAGGCTTAGAGACATACGTGGAGACTACTTTGTGCCAGTTCAATGAAATTATTGGTTTTGTGGTTTTGCTGAGGCTTCAGTCTTCCATGGAGTGTAATTCCATTCAGAAAGGGGAGGTTTCTAATCCTGGGAAATACTTCCAATCTCATGTGATTTGGGGGTGAGTGACATTTTTAAAGAAAGGAAGAATGGCAAAAGCAGGCAGCTCACTTTGCACTTATCACCACTATTCAATGACTGTCAAATGTATGCTGTGCTGGAAAGGAGATTGAAAAATGTTCACATATAAAACTGGAAGAAGGAATTATTATTAGTTTATTTCTGACTACTATTTTGGGTTGCTCTGTTGTTGTTTTGTTTTAGTAATTGAATTTGCTTGTTTATGAACCATGTGCATAAGCTCCATGTCACTGATTAAAAATACTAGCTCAGGGTGCTAGAAAAACAAAACAAAACGAGACATAAACCAAACTGAACCAAATAAAAAAGTAAACATTATTGAATTTATTGCCAACATCAGATACTGTAACATGTGGGTGTAGTGACTGAACAACTTGGTGCCGTATCAGGTCCAGCCAGAGTCAGGAGGGGCTGTGGTGCTGTGGAAATCACTTGTGTTGGGAGGCAGCACTAGCAGACAAGGGGCAGCTCAACACACTGCCTGGTACTCAGACCCTGAGTTCAGGCCTTGCTTTTATGGTTCCCAAGACTGGCAGTGCTGCTGAGACAGTGTCTTTCTCTCAGGCAAAGGGAACAAGAGAAGGCAGTGGGAAAATGGCATGTTATTTTCACTCAGAAGTGTTTTAGCCCATGGAAACCGGTAGAAACATAATGGATACTACTATAGTAGTCTATTTTTTACACATCAGAGAACTGAAGTCTGGAGTGCAAGCTATCAGGCTTGGTTATAAACACTCCTCTTATAGTAACAAAAGGGCTTTTCATGCTTTCTTAGTCTTATTGGACTGTAGAGCAGGGGAGTTTTAATAAAAAAAAGTTCTAGACCACAAAATCCACAGATGTGGGTATGTTTGTGTTTTATTTGATAATTGCTTTGCAAAGCAGTTACTCTTCATGCTCAGTAACTCTTCTTCATAATGAATGCATTTGCATTGTTCTGCATCAGAAGTTATGGGTTTGAAAAGCCAAAACTGGCACAGCCACCCCCCTTTTGGTGCTGCTGCTATGGATATGTCTCTCCAGTGCCAGGCTTTTAGGTACTTGTCTCTGAGTTAATCCTGGTACCATACCAGTAGGGCTTGCTGTCCAGCTCTGTCCGTGTGTTGAAACCAATGAGCCAAATAGCTTCAGGTGTAAGGGAAAGAAGAGCTCTTGCAGCATGGAATTGGCCCAGCCAGTGTCCTCACGTTGCAGAGGTGACAAAGAAAAGCAGTGGGGAGAGAAAAACTCTGCACTGTATTCTCCTGTGTAGCCCTGCTGAAGGTGGCATGATGGCTAAAGCATGTCTGACTAAATTGAATCTCTGGAAAAGGTTTCAGAAGATTCAGAGCTGGTGATGAGATGAAACCTGAGTGAGCCTTTATGAGTGACTCATCTGTGGATCAGCAGCTGACTACAAAGAAAATTTCACACTTAGCCGTCTCTTCTTTTGACTGCTTTTGCATCACATATTAATTCAGAAAATGCACTGTAAATAGTATTCCTCACTGAACTGTTCCAGCCTATCACAGTAAACCGTAGTTACTGAGACCAAATAGGATGCTGCTTTTTTGTGTGTATAACTGATCTTCATGCACATTCCCATTTGGGATTGAAAACTCTTTTGAAAACCTTGACACTCTGCTTCATATCTGAGGGCAAGCTCTAGGATAAAGGAAGAAATTAATTTTGATTTTTCATAAAATATGGCTTCGTATATGGTATTGATACCTAAATTAAAGTTCTCTGATTGTGGACAAACTCAGAAAAGAATAGGTGGTCTCTAAAAATGTTTCCTTTGAAAATTGATCCCTGTTGTTATGAATCAAATCCATTTCTCCTGTTTGTGTTGGCAAATCCAGGCTTCATTTGTAGCTCTCAGCTTTCAGGTTTGCTACATAAATTGTTTCTTTTTAATAAGGCTCAGATACAGCCTAATTTACAGCTAAATCAGCATGAGAGAGCTTTAAGGCAATCCTGTTCTCACTTCTTGTTCACTCTTGTGCTAGAAGCTACTTGTATAATCAGATGGTTAGCATGTGTTTTGAACATTGCTCCTTCTGGGCCAATCCACAGAGGTTATGTGATATGTTAAATTCCCCTGCTAAAAACATTGCTTTTTGGTTCAGACTGGCAATTTATGTTTTCAGTTCGGTGAGACCAAAAGTTCAGTCCTAGAGTATCAATCAGGAGGGTAACTATCACACAATCTCATTAAAGCGTCAAACCCCTAATGGCTGTCAGACATGTGGGAAGAGCTTTCTCTGACAAGAATAATGCATAACCCTTTATAAAAGGGCCCTTCTCATCAGGCAGTGTCTGCATGTATTTTTAGCTCTGGAGATTCCTGGCTCAAACCCCCGCTCTTGGCCAAGGCAGCAGTTACCCACCAGGCATTGCTGAGAATAGAGGCTCAGGCCACTTAGATCTACTTAGCAGTTTTGTTAATTGCAGCAACCCTTCTCATAAGTGGGATTTTATTCTGAAAATTAATATCTTGGCTTCCGTGGCAAAATTATCACTCAGTTTAAATTGGGAAGTACGAGAATAGCAAAACTGGCAGTATTCTCCTGTGCATCTTCATGTTTCCTAGGTACTTTTTTCAGTGCTGTTTTGAACAGTGGGATATTTTTGAAATATGAATGTGATGAGTAGGTACCAAATTTTGAAATATATCTGTCAAGGGTGATAAGCACAGCTCTCGTGGGAAGAACTGTCATCCTGTAGCTCATGGTGGGGACATTCATTGTGCACTGAGAGACTCATACATGTACTAATTTTGTTTTGCAGCCACTTTGGACAAGTATGAATCATGCAAATCCTGAGACAGTAAGAAGGATTTTATGTGCAATTCATAGTACAGCTCAGAGACTGTAATAATCCAGACAATGTGAAATACAGGGCAAAGGGACACTATGCATTTGTTTCCTTTTCTTCCCCCATTGATATACATCAAGGTTAATTGTCAAACTTCATTATTACTTGATAGACAGTGATAATAATATGGAAATTCCTAATTAGTTTGCTTCTTCATACTTTCCTGGTTTTTCAAGGACTTTCCATCTTCCCAGTTCTGCTGGGTATCCTGGGCTCATCTACTAAGCTGATATAACATAATTATCTCTTTTTTTTTTTTTTTTTTGTGCTTATTAATTAATATAAACATATTTAGATGGCAGTGAGAGAAGTATCAACTTTTAGACTCAGGGAGAACACTCAATACTATAATTTTTGTCTTGCATTTTTAAATATTTTTTTAAATATTCAAAGCATAATGGGGTCAATGAATTTAGCTTCAAGCCCAGATAAAACGTAAGGCCTGATTGCATATTGTTCTACATGTTGGAAAGCCATTTATGCGTAAGTGAAGAAGGTGAAAGAGGCAGACACTGATCTCTCTGGTGACCAGTGACAGGACCCAAGGGAATGGCCTGCAGCTGTGTCAGGGAGGGCTTAGGGTGGATATTAGAAAAAGGTTCTTCACCCAGTGGGTGGTTGAGCAGGGACAGGCTCCCCAGCAAAGTGGTCACAGCCCCAAGCCTGACTGGGCTCAAGAAGGGTTTGGACAATGCTCTTGGGCACATGGTGTGGCACTTGGGGACGGTGCTGTGCAGGGCGGGAGTCAGACAAGACAATCCTTGTGGGTCCCTTCCAACTCAGAATATTTTTTGACTCTGTATGTACCTGAATACTAATTTTGATGCAAAATAATGCAAGACTAACTACAGAGACAGAGCTTTTCATTATGTTATTTAAACCCCCTATTTGCATTTATATTGCTTCACATGATGGGAAGTGTTTACACGGTATTTAAAAATTTGGGCTTGATGAACAACTAAACATACCTATGGGGTTTGAGCAAAATGCTTCCTCTTTTTGAACAAAATGCTTCCTCTTTTTCTTTTTGTGTAGTAGAGTGTAAGACTCACTCCTTAAAATTTATGGAATATTAAGCAGGGAACTGAATGAGCTTGAAATAATTCCAACTCTACCTAATAATAAATCAAGCCTTATCATAGTTTCCTGGCCCTAGTAAAGTGCTTTCAAACTGGTATTAAAGTTGAAGTTTTCAAAAAAATATTGGGGAAAAATATTCAGTAGCAGTTGCTATATCTTGTTTCTTAAAAATAGAATAGCTAGCATCTAAACGAGCCTGGATTCTGGGTAGAATTAAGAAGCAGACTCAGCACTTCCCAGATACAATAGGGCACTGAAGTTTTGGACCTAGAACATACAGTACAAGTTGAGTCCACTGGTGACATGGTGTTCCTCCGAGAGCAAGGAGCAGGTTCTTTGTGAACGTTATCGTAGTTCTCCTGCTTCTGGCTTCAGTTAGGTGAGTGACAGTCATTTTTGTGTAATGACATTAGGCTGCTGGAGTATTTAAACTTTTCACTCGTACTGTAATATGTATCATTCAGAAATGACATGTAATATGTATCGTTCTTCATTTTGAAGGTGAACCTTCAAAAGTGAATCTGCTTCTCAAAATGGACTTATGTGAGCCTCAGTCACTTCACCTTGGTGCAGGAGCTGTAGTTACTCAGAGGTGGGAGGGATGGAGTTTAATAAAAATTGATTCTGAAATAAGAGCACTAGTTTTGCATATTGGTATCCATGCTGATTCAGCAGGGAATTCATGATTTGGTACTCAGCTGTTTTTATCTGTTTTGATGAGTTCACTGGGAAACACTCCAAAGAAACAATCAACCCTTGCTTGTGTTGGGAAGGAGATACGAGAACCAACCATGAAGACCACAGTGAAGAAATGGGAAGGAATGGCTTCAGGTGGAGCCACAGTAGGCAGATAGAAGGCCGCAAAGAAAATGGAAGCGCAGGGTTGGCAGAGAAGTAAAAAAAGAGAAATATTTTCGTTAAAGAAGGATGGTAAGAAGTGAGGGGAAATTGGCCAAATCCACGGTGTCATCTCTGATTTATAACAGCATTTGAGTGTAAAGCCTGGTATTAGCATTTTGGGGAGAATTTCCAGTGCACAGAATGGCATTTTTGAGCCAGGTGATAGAATTCTATTCTAAGGGTCTTAAGGCTTAAAACTAAAGTTGCATCAAAGACTTTGGCCTTGTTTGTCATATGTAGCCATGACTGTCTGTAATCCAGTCAGCTACTTTTTTAAATCTATATTTTTAAATGTTACCTGGGGTAACATTTTCCCTGGAGCCACTGAGCAACACTCATGTTCATTCATGGAGGATTTTGCCTTCCCTGTATATTCAGGCAAACATGAGGTGACTTGCACAGGATACCCTGCCATTATTGGTTTGCTTCTTTATTCGTTGAGAGAGCGTGTGTAACCTTGTCAAAGTAATTTAAATCATTGCTGAAATGGTTCCAAAGTCATGTTTATGTGCAAGTACTTTTTAACATGCTGCATGCATTAAGTATTCATACTTTAAGACACCACCTTAAGATTGTCACAAAGTATTAGCATATAGTGCTCTAATGTTGTCGAGGGCTTAGGTGGTTTATTCAAAACCTCTGAAGGAATCAATTTGAGAGAATAAATCTCAAGAGTATCTGTGGACCAGAGGCTTATTTAGCTTCTGCAGACCCCTTCTTCTCTTCATCTGCTCCTTCTCATATTTGTCATGCAAGCCTGTTGCTCCATTACAAAGAGATGCATTTCAAAAGTGTCTTTCCAAATACGTTTCATTTGACATTTTGAGAAAAATGCACACTGTCATGCAGCTTCATAGGACATAATGGTATCTTCAGAAAAAGAATTTACACAGAAGTTGCAACTTTCTTGACCACCTTTCTGGTTTGATTTTCAGATGCAGTGATAAACAGTGAAAAGTTAACACATCAAAGGCAGAAGCCATGTTAAGGTGGCACGGGAAGTTGGCAGAAAAGGTGAAGAAGGCTATGCTATGCAAGGAAATAATAGGAGTAAAATTAACTCCTTGATCAGGAGAAGGCTGAATGAGTAGGTGTACCCTCCATCATACAAGCTTTCAACTGACAGCTCACAAAGTCCAGGCTCAGTACAGAAGGAAAAAGTACTCAGAATGGGCTGATGTCTGTGTATATGTAGGTGGCAGACAGAATCAGGAGAGATCAGGAAGTCCTGAGAGAAAGAGTGGTTGGCATCTGTGGTAGTGGAAGGAAAAGGAGTTGGGATGGCAGGGCTCTCAGGGTGAAGCCCACCAAAATGGTCACTGCTGTGACATTTTTAATAAGCTGAAGGATGTTTCTCAAAGCCTAGGAGGAGATGGGAAAGGAGATGACATTTGATGCCATGGAGGTCTGGATGAGAGATTTTAGGTTTAAGCTTCGTAAGGAAAAACCTGGTTGTTGAGATACTTTAATATTACATAAAAAAATATCCTGAACATAATTTGTACTCTTAGTGAGGAAAAAAAAAAAGAATAGAAGAAACTGAATCAGTTCTTTTCAGAGACCACCATAAGTAGTGATGATATCCATGACTGTATTTTACACTTGCGTTACAGAGACTGCTCAACAGCACAAACTCCTTTCTACAAAGCTCAAGATCTTACTTTTGTACCCAAAGGGTTTCTGCCACAGAGAAAATAAATTCTTAATCACCACTGAGGCTTCTCCATGCCATTATTTTTGTTCATGTTGTTTATTTTTATTTATAGGCACTCATCAGCATATTGTGCCATTGCCTACAGCAGCAGGATTTGTTAGATACCTTAGGATTTTTTTCCTACTTGCCTGTATATCATTCATAGTATTTTATATTCTTTTTTTGTATTTGCAAGCAGCTTGGCAGAGCGTTACTGATATACTATCATAATGGTCTTCCCTGAGAAGAGAGAAGCTGAAGCATCAATAATTGATGAAAGAAATATCCATTTCACAACATTTTAATACAAATGAAAAAAGTTAAATGCATATGGACAGGCACATAGCTGCGCATACTTTTAATCCATCACACAGAGCTTACAAAGGGCATGGTATCAGATGACTGTGCAAACTTCAGAAGGCTGTGACAATAGTCTGTTTTTACAGCCACTTTTAAACTGATGCTTCTAGAATGAGATATTCAACTGCTACACAGTTCACACAGCTAGATCATGTGGCAGGTTAGAAAAATGTATTAATTGCGTGATGAATTATGGATGAATAAATTGCATGTATAAAACTGGAAATTATCCTGTATTCCATGATTCACTATTTCTGACATAGAGAACTAAATTCTCTTGAACAGAGTCACACGTGTGTTAACTGTATGAAAATACCCAGCATAGAACATTTATTTTATTTTCAGCCATCTTTTTTCTTGCCTCAAAACTGGAAGAAAATTGGGAGTTGATCCCTGCATTACCTGTATTGACTGCATATCCTCCAGCATGTAGGGCCTGGGGCATGGGGGATGTGCTGCCCCACCAACAAAACTAGCAAATACTGACTCAGACAGCACTGCTTGGAACTTCTCATCAGTGCCACTCATGGGAACTCTTTAAGTGTTTCTGAACTGAAGGACTCATACACAACTCTGTGCTGCTCCTCTTTTGCCACTCAGGACTGGAGAGTCTGGCCCAGATTTTAAGACTCTAAATGATCAGGACCTTTTTCTCTATTACTGAAAATGGCATTGCATTGCTCTGTACTTGTGAATTTATATGGGGTTTTGATGATTTTTGTATGGAAGGTCTCTGTTATATGGCTGACCAGGGACCTGTATTTTGTCTATCAGGGTGATGCCCAGTCCTTGACTGAGTACAGTTTTTCTGTTAACACAAACTTTGACCTTGCTGTAGTTGCAGTTGCTATTAAATTAGCAAAGTATTATTAATCCTAAACCAAAATATCTACATAGAAATCACTGTCAAGTTTCTCTCAACAAAAGTATTGACTTTGTTAGCATGATAAATATAGTTTGTGCTAAACACTGGTCACTGCCTCTGGAATAGGGAGGTGGAAGGGAAGAGTGCCACCTATTTCCTCAGTTCAGCAGCTTTTTGTCTATGCCTTAAGTTCCTTGGTTTTCAAGATCCATCACTCAGACAGAAAATCCCTGCAGTTAAGTATTGCCATGATTGGAAAACTGTGCAAATGACTTTGGAAGGAAAGCTTTAGGAGATAAGTTGTAAATAAGCTCTGGGATTATAAAATGCAGAGTTCAGCACTCCAGAACTGCTCTTGTGATTTTAGCAGACTTCAGAGGCACTTTTTTTACCTGGTTTTAGATCTCAGATAGGAAATAAAAAAGCTAATCCAGTTTAATTTAATTTTCTGCTGTAGCAGAGAGAGGACCCATCCCTTACCCTCTCTCCCTCTATTGCCAGCAATGCAGAGGTTTCACTGAACTACACCACCCTTTAAAATGTGGCTGGTTTAGAGGGAGAAGAAAATGGTAGAGTTTGCTGAGTACAGTTTTGTACTGGATGTTTGGTAGTATGGTGATAACACTGTTTGTGAAAGTATTTAAGTACATGCCTAATTTTAGGCAGCTGAATAGTGCCATTTCTAAGATTATCACATGCTTAAAATTAATAGATTATTTTTTTCAGATATGTATGGGTTTGGAGATTTACATACACCCACATTCTGCTCATTGATGTCAAGTCTTTTGAAAGAATTTATGTTTCTATTTTTGCCCCCTAGGTGGACACCCATGGAAACATCCTGCTAACATCACTTGAAATTCACAACGAGATGGCAAGCAACGAGGTCACCACCAGCGTTACGGAAGCCCGAAATTCAACTATATCGTTTGACAACTCAGGAATCCAGTACAGAAAACAAAGCTCACATCGTGAAAGCCTCGGAAGGCGTTCGTCAGAAAGAACAGGCCCCCATAGCAAGAGGGGCCATTTACGAAGAAGGTCTTCACAGCTGAAAATAAAAATCCCCAATCTAACGGATGTGAATGCCATCGACAGATGGTCAAGAATGGTGTTTCCATTCACATTTTCTCTTTTCAACTTAATTTACTGGCTATACTATGTTAACTGAGTGACTGAGGTTTTTTTAAAGGACTTCAATTATAACAAGTGAAGTACTACTTGCCTGCAGAGTTTATATATATATATATTTATATATATATTTATATATAAAAAAATATATATATGAACTTTTACTATGTAGACCATACTCATGTATGTGTGAATACATGTAGCAAAGAATTGTGTGTACTTTAAAGCACATACTGCAAAGCAAAAGTATATGTATGCACACACACATGAACACATTCATTCTGAGGTTATGGACACTTTAACATAGAATTCACTTCAGAGGAACCTTTTAAATTGAAAAGCAGGTGTCATCAAAGCAGCAAGCCTTGAGAAAGTAAGTGTTGTGTATTATCACTACAAAACTTTGATTGTCATAGAAATTTTCAAACAGCTGTAATCATGTATAAAGTCAGTATTTAGTAACATCCTTTGTAAATGCTGCCATACACACTAATCATAAAGCAGTAGAGTTACACTGGTAAGTTTAAAATAAGTTATTTATATTGCAGATCCATCAACTACAATTTCATCAAGCCAAATTTATTTTTCTCTGCTGAAATTTCTTGGGCTTATAATGTCATAATACATCTTTTCCCAGTCCTGAATGGGCATAGTTTTCAATGGTCTCTTGCTTTCTCTTGTGCAGTCAGCAACCTGATCATGGGAGTGTTGTAGGTCTTTGGAGACACATACAGGTTCATAACATTTCAAACAAACATTTTAAGTGTCCATCAACAGTGAAATGAATCTTTTGTAAGTACTGTAAATGTACAGCACATTTTCCTTCCCTTGGACTGGTTCCAGCTGCCATGTCATTTTGAAAGAGAACAGCACATTTTTAGTATAATTTAGCTGAGAATTCAACTACTGTCAATGTGTTCTACATCTGCTGTAGATTTAAAGATTGTTATTCCAGTGAAAGCATAGAAGATGTCTCAGGTTATTTGTTACTTCAACATGAAATCACCTAGCTGTAGCCTTTTTTAAACATGCATTCATATTATTTAACATTCTTATAACATTGTATGTTAATATAAAATATATTTGCATAATATGCATATAAGTATATTTTCTCAATATTTTTCTTCCCTATGCTTGCTATTGTGACCGCATGTTATGTCATATTTTTGTTTCTGTGATGTTATAACTTTTTATTCTCTAGAGTTGAGCAAATAGAGCACTTCTGATACTTTGATTCAGTAATGGAGCATTTTCATATTTTATTTATATACTGAAAGTATATATGCCTACACTTACCAAGGTAGTGTGCTGCCATCACAGATCACAAGAGTATGTTTTGTTTCAGCATTAACTGTGTTCTAACATACCCTTCCTGCAAATGTGACCATTTTGGTTTTCATCCCAGTTCATTCCCTCACTGGGATTCCAACTTTTTTGAGTCTAGTAGATTGTAGTCATCAAAGTATGCCAATTTCAGATCTGTAAACTTAATTTGTTATTTATCAGAACTAAATCTTTCTAAAGAAAAGAAGATATATTTTTTGTAAACAGTGTTTCTATCATGTACATTCTCAAATAGCAACAAATACAGTAGCATAAATAGATCTAAAAAAAACAGAATTCAGAACCCTGACAGTTTTCTGCATGTGAAATTCCTCTGGACATCAATGGGATTTTTTTGACAGATAGAGAGCTTTGGATGATAGTTGGAGACTTCTGTGGGGGAAAATATGTGTGGATATTCATCTAGCAAAACCACAAAATATGAATGAAATAGAAAAGGCTGCCTTGGCTCTGTAATGACTGCCCCCTGTTCTCCCTAGTACTTGATTTGCCTGTGAGTAGAGCACTGATTCTTGGCTTGCTACTGTGTATGGCCCATTACTGTTCCCACCCCTATTTGCAGCTGAACTGTGAAACTTTGCTGAAATTCCAGCATAGATGAGCCTGGGTTGCAAATGTGTTTCAGTTCCATCCTCGGGGCTGCTCCTTGGGCATGAATGGGCTCGCACGGTTGCCTTGCAGCGTCGCTGCAGTGCGATCCTCAGCTGGGAATGTTCACCAGAAGCCCGGCTGCTGGCATGGGCAGGATCAGCGCCGCAGTCCTGCTGCATTGTTGGCAGTGGTGCAAAATGGCTGGAACTGCAGTTTTTAAGCACTGTATCTGCAGACAACTACACAACATGAAGAGCCTCAGAGGAACCCGTATAGCTGGAGCAGAAAAACTTGGTGTTTAAAAGCTCCTCGGTATTAAGGCCCATTGGTAAAGTGCAACGTATTGTGAGCTCTCTAATAGCTCTTCAAACTGTGAAGGGATTATAAAGCACATTGTCATCTTTATAATCAAAGTAACTAACAATTAACACCCTCCCAAAGTACATATTAGATAGAATTGTTGAAAATCTCTCCCAAGTTATCTTAATAGTAAAATATTAAAAAACCCATCTGATTTTAATAAAAATTATAAATGGTAGGGTTTGCTTTAGAAAAATTTTCCTACTGAAATGATCTCCAAGCAAGTCTTCCTGTAAGTGCCCTAAAGAACTACCCTAAAAAGTGGGATTTGAGAGTGGTCCTGCCCTCTTGATTTAATCACCGCACTCTGTTTTCTTCAAGCCCCACCTCCTAGAAATCATGTGGTCAGGCAGAAACCTTCAATTAGAAGTGTCTTTTTGGTTGTGATAGAAATATATATTCCAAATCCCGTCTGAAATCAGTTCTTCAGTACAATTTCCAAGGCAGAAAATTACTCTCTGTACAGAGAAAAGAGGCAATGTGGATTTTTCAGGGCCCTGCATGTGCAAGAAGACTGAGTCTCCGAGGACTCTCTCCCTCTCTTACCATTTGCGCAACTGGAGGGCAGCAGGTTACTGCAGCCCCGTTCAGGGAACTGTACTCCCCATCTTGCCTGTCATTCCAAAAAGTAGGCAGTTGCATGTTTCAGCTTTTTCACAAGATTTCACATTCATTGGTCTAGTCACAAACAACTTTAACCTTGAACAGATCCAAGTCTTGGTTTGACTTGAAAAAAGCCAGGAAAATCTCACTTAAGGTTACCACTTCATCTTACACACACATTTTTTGTGCCTTTTTTGCCAATTCCGTTCCTACAGTCCCAGCACTAATTCTTACACACAAAACCACACACATACAACCATGAGTTAAGTACAGTGTTTACCTTGACCTCCCATTTTCTGGCTTTTGTCCCTGTGCACTAGCTGCAGTATATTATTTTAACCTTAGATGGCTTTAAGACTAAAAATGGTGATTTCAATTAAATCACACCAGAGTAATGTATTTCATAGCTAATTAACTCCTTTGTAACTCAACACTGCTATAAATAACATTTACACATAATTTGTTTGTAAAAGGCATTAAAAAAAGGAAAACTGGAACTATAGTCTGTTATAGCCCAAAGGGTCAATAAACAGTAGAAATATTATGATGGTTTAACTCTAAGTTGATTTCATCCCACTGTAATGATAAACTAAAACCCAGTTCTTTTTGCTTAAGGCACATCTATGTATTTTTGGTATTCTTCAGCAGTGGAAAAAAAAAAGAAGAGTAAAATAGAATGATGAAGAGATGCTTTTTGAAAATATTGATGAATGAATATTAATTTATTAAAAAGGATTTAAAACTTAATTGGTTTGCTTTTTTTTTTCTGGGGATGGGAGGAGCACGATGACTCTTCAGCTAAATTTAATCTTAAATATCATGTAATGATTAGTCTTACACATTTTATAGAAAAAGACCAAATGTGAAATCATTTTTTAATCAACACACAAATAGCAGAAGAGATTCTTAAGCATTAAACAACTGTATTTCCTAGTGTTTTATATAGTAGATCAAGGAAGAGGGAAAAACTACATCCACTAACTTAGCAAGATTCTTAATAGCAAAGTAATCTGTCTTCAAGCTGTGGCATTGCCAGTTAAGAGCAAAAAGTTTGTTCTGTGCTTTATATAAAAAAGGCCTTCTTTTGCTTGCTT
This sequence comes from Coloeus monedula, assembly GCF_965178545.1. Classification (NCBI taxonomy): domain Eukaryota; kingdom Metazoa; phylum Chordata; class Aves; order Passeriformes; family Corvidae; genus Coloeus; species Coloeus monedula. The sequence goes on from NC_138783.1 coordinate 87,408,968, forward strand.
CTTCCCAGGACACAAAAGTTTTTAAATATCAAAACAAGACAGTGTTTATTTATTTGTTTCAATAATCAAATACTGTGTTCATTAAACTTTTTATTGCTAAATATTAGTAAGTTATTTTAGGACAGTCAGGATACAGAGAATTTTGCAAAAGGGGGTTTTAGACACCTTGACATTAGTGCTACAACCCCTTCCCCAAAAAATAAAAAAAACTCCTTGAAAATTTTGAAAGCAGGAACAAGCTGTCATACACTTGCTTAAATCTCATAGTAGCTAGTGATATATGTCACAATTTTTAGAAGTAGATAAAATATTCAGCACCATAGTTGTAGTGGCCTTTTAAATCAACAGAAAGGCTCCCTCTTATTTCAGCATGTTTCTGCTCACTTTTTTCAATGCTTCCCAGATTGTAAGTAACATCTGTGATCTACTTTTTCTAGTCCAGCCTGTATTGTAAAGTAGGAAAGATTAACCATATATCAAGCTTTGTTTTGTGATTGAGAATATTTGCAACGAGATGCATTTCTTTGTGTATTTCGGAGATGATATAGGGTAGCAATAAATATTATTTAATTGCTTAAGAAGTACTAATTATATCAAGGGAGTTCAGGTTCTAGTAGAAACTATGGGTTCTTTTCCCCAAATAGTTATGGTCCTGTTAGCATCAAGACTATTTCCACAGATGTTGGTTTTATAGTCACAACTGTCACAAGTGCCACCTGCTAGAAGAGGTACAGCAGCAGCTGAAAACTGAACTAAAAACAGTGGGAATCCCAAGACTTCTCTGAACTGGTTTTGAACAAAAGAAATATCCCATAAGTGCCTTCAAATTCCTCCAAATACTTGGTTTGAGCTTTACAAAAAATATTGCAGATTTTGGGTGTTTAATTAATGTGGTTCTTATAGCTTGTGAAAGCTGAGTTGTGGACTCTGATGTACACACTCAGAAAATCACACCCTTTGACAGTTTACCCAACACACAGCATCACTTGTACTTGAAAACTAAAGCCACATGGATAGGATATGTAACAGTACAAAAAGAAAAAACAACTGCCTCTAAAATCAGCCAGACTTCAGGTAAGGCTTAAGCAAGCACAGTATTTGTTTGGACAACATCCCTTACCTTTGCAACATTCAATGTGGTATGTCTTTGTCCCAGCACTGCAGCCTAATTTAGGTTAGCAAGTTTTCTTCTGCCCTGGTAACAAGGGAAAACCCAGAAAGTGGCCCCTGCACTGGCATACCTCCAGCAAAGGGAAGGGAGAGCACCTCTCTGAGTTTTCCCCTACACAGAGCTCTCCAGAACAACGCTGATCCCAGCTCTGAATCCTTCCTTGGAGGCACTGATCTCTCTCCTTTAACTCCAGAGGGAGCCTTAGGCTAACTCTGAATTATCCCCCAGCTTGCCACCAGCAGTTGGGTTATTTCACCTGTAATTGCTCCTGCTGCAAAAACCTGGAGATAAAGTAGCTGTTACCCCAGATGTCACAAGGTACACGGGCAAACAGCACGTGGACTCGGGGCTATGATTCGTCACGGTAATCTTTAGGTTATTCATTCTAATATTGTATTTAAATATATTTCAAGTTATGTTCTAGCCTTCAAGGGTTAGCACACTTGTCTCCAGATGCTGGTGCGCTTTATATGAATGTACTTGGGACAGAGCATGAGAAATTTTTCTAAACACTTTAAATCTGCCCAGCAGCACTCTCCTGGCCATTTCCTCCATCCTTCATCCATATCACAGGCCAGAGTTTGCATTACCCCTGCAGTAGGTTAACCACCCACCTACAGAGAGCCCAAACCTGCAGGCGTGTGCTGCCAAGTGCTGACTTGCTCAGCTGTACCATTAGATCTTCTGCTTGTTAGAAAGTCTCTCACAGATCAGATGCTATAATTAGTCTAACAACGAGCTGCTGCTTCACACCTCCTCCTAAAATGCCAGCACTGCCACTAGGGACCCTGTTTTCCCATCCTTTGAAAACTACTAGAAAAAGAGGAATTTCAGGCTGTCATACAATTAAGAACCTCTCTCCGTTCACCCTGGCTCACATTTTGCTTCAGGTTATACATTTAATCTACAGGGACAGAGGTAATTTAGTACAAAATTTCTTGCCTAGGGCTACTGTTCAGAGTTTGCAGTCCAAAACACAAGTAATGTAGGTATATGCTGAAGTATTTAAAATTTCTAGCAACAGTCTTTAAGTCTTTTTTCCTTTGGAGATATTTAATGTGAAAGGCACAAACAACTGCAGGAGCAGGAACCAGCACGCAGTAAATCTCCCTATGCAAGCTAGCCGAGAGCTAGGCTGGAGTCAGGCTCATGTGCTCCTCTTGCTTTCAAAGGCCTGTCCTCTTGTCTGAGCAGCTGGAGAGTTTTGATGGAAACTCCAGCTCAGCTGAGAATGATCCCGGAGCATGACCCAGAGCACTCTTTGGGCAAGTGCTCTAGGCATCTGCCTCTGATGTAAAGGGCTGACAAAAGCACTACATCTAACTGCATCTTAGAAGGAGGGGAGTCTCCTGTCATGAAAAGGCTTTGGGTGCCAGGCATGTCTCTGTAAGTGCCTTCAGGCATAGATTCTCCCTACACTATGTATTTCTTGCCTCTGCTCCTGGACAGTTGCACACTGGACGTGCTGCTTTGCCCTGCAGAGCTGTACAATTCTCCTGCCATAGCAGAGGACACATGGGCTGAATCCACTCCATCTCCCATGGCACATTTATCTGAGGTATCCAGTTAGTCCTTCCGTCATTGCAGACCCTATTTTTAACAAACTAAAATACATACTATCATCCTGATGGCTATTTAAAGCACACATTTGGAGTTCCAAGCCAACATTTTTAGCTTCATTTCTTTGACTAGCTGCAAAACTATCTCCAAAGAAAGATTTGAGCAGAGGAAACTTGTGCACAGAAGTGATGTTCCATGCTGCTCTACACCTGGAGTTGCTGTGCTTGAATTTTGTGTGTGATAGGGAGCATGAGAGAGAAATAATGCCAGAGAAATGGAAATAATTCCTACACTTGCCTATATTTATAGTGTTTTGGATTAAACAGTTTCAGTGCAGATGACAGAAGACATCCTGTGATGTGAGTGATCCCATATCATGATGAACAGTGTCCCACTCGCCTCCCTTTGATATCAGTAGGAGCTGAGTGTGACTTTACAGCTTTGGCTGAAAACTCAGAACCACATTGGTTATTGGAAAATAACTTGTGATTGTTTGGGGATTGGAAAACTGTGACATGACTTCATTTGCAAATGGGAACAATTTCAAGACATGTTTTCCCATTAACTTAACCGTCCTGACTCTGCCTTATTCTAAGCTGGAAGCTACTGCATCATTAATTAATTTTTGAATTACTGTTTAATTTTCCATTATTTAATGTGAAGCTGGAGGTTTTTTGTTGGTTTCTCTAAAAATACAATGCCCATTTGCAGCAGGAAAGTAATTAATTAGTGTTATAAATGCATATACAACTGCACATAATGCAAGATATTAGAAGTGAAACACTCGAAAGGATACCCATTACCTGCAACTACTGCTTGGGCATTATTTAAAATACTGCTGACAGTTCTATTTGATGAATATGCTTAGTTTATAACAACACTGATTAGGTATTCTATATGGGCAGTTAATATATCATGCTTCCGTGTATCTCATTTGCTTTGACAAGGTAGTTTTTGGTGAAGCCAATGCTGGAACAATTTCCTAATGACCTCAGTGATGTTAAATTTCTCTTGATCATGATTTCTTGCAGACCTGTAACATCCTGAATGCAGATGACAGTTTTGACATTCACAAAGATGTAGGTTTAATTATCATCTTGATTACTTGAGCTGGAAAGCCAGATGCCTAAATATCATGAAAGGTCGAGTAGAACAAATCCTGATAGTCGGTATCTTTCAGTGTTAGAATTATTGCTTGGATTGGAAGGTGACTTGGAGAATAACAACAAGTAATTCCTTTGTATAACTCTCTTCCTGCACAAAAGAACAATTGTTTAACAATGTTTAAACAAGGATTTGGTCCTAAAAAAAGAGGAAATTTGAGCTGAAATACCAAAGACATGTAAATCACCTCAAATAAAAGAGAACAGAAAGGAGAGGCACCGGAGACACCAAGACAGATAGAGATCTGATAGTTTTTCCCAGTGCCCCATGGTGGGTAATACTTTATTGTTGAGAGACTCACATAAAGCACAGCAAGCCACCTCTTTAATAGCAGAGAATTTGTCAATATCCTTTGCCTTTATGTGCATGATTTATAAATCTATTTTCTAAAGCAATTTGAGGGTTGTAAAATCACACCATTATTTAGTACACAGCTCCTCATGGATTCTGGTTTATCAAGTGTTAGGTAAAGAGGAGGAAAAGCATTTGCTAATCAGTCATTAGCTAGAATAGATTCAAGCAAATTACTGCTATTATGGGTTCTGATACAAAGCCCATTACAGTTGAAAAAAAAGCTCTCAGAGGTTTCAACAGGCTTTGCATACCACCTGAAATTAACCAGACTGCTGGAAAATTTACATCTTAATTGACTAGATGAAAATCAAGATGCAAAAATTGCCAAACTATAAGACATCTATACGACAGATGAAAATGCAGTAGTGGACTGAAACCAGAAATTGCAATAGACACAAGTGATAGGAATTTTTGCAATTTTAGTTTAATCAACTACGTTGTTGCTGTTGAGGTGAAAAACAACCAGGTTGAGTTTTTGTTGTCCATGGCTGTCCACAGAACCCAGGCTTGCCCCTTAGCAGCAAAACACTAAACCAAATGAAAAAAACCCTCCAAACCACCACCAAAAAATGGAAGCAGAGCACATCTGGCAGCTCAGAAAACTCTCCCCATCTCCAGAATCCACCTGACATTCTACTGCAACATATAAGTTTTTAATTATTCTTTATTAATAAAAACACTGATATAATATTTAAAGTATTACTGATGTTTAATCTGACATATTACATGCTTTGTTGCAAAGGAAACCTTATTGAGACCTGACTATGTTGAACCATGTTGAAGTTATGGGACAGTTCTGATCTAGGAAGTGAAGAATTTTTGGCCAGAAACTTTTCAATATGCATAAGTGAAAACATTGCCTGACTCTCATGCTGCTTCCTACCCATTGACACCAGTCCAGCAGTCTGAGGGTGAGTTTCTACAGGTTTAAATAAGGACAGAGAAATCATGACAACCAACAAACCATGGAGGGGCTACTGTCATACTGCCGATAATTTAGCAGTTTTGGAAGAAATTCTGTCTAGTATTTAGGTGTCTTATTTGGAGTTCAGTGCTGGCTGGCATGTCAAAAGATTTTGAAAAGCATATTTAGTAGCTTCAGCTGTAATAAGAAAAATGCTGGTAACCTCTGAAGCACTGTCTTCACAGATATACGTCCTTTTCCTTTGTAAAGTGATTGTAAAAAAAGAAGGTAAGAGCTTCAGGGGACTGGCTGGGTGAAGGTCTGACAGCCAACTGTGGAAATTTTCTGTACACTCGGTCTTACTGATAACTGCTAGCTAACAAAAAGGCTGCAGCAAATCCTCCATCCATTTCCATTTTCACTGGCTTTTCCCAAAGACCTGAACATTAGGAGCATCCTAGTTTGTCAAAGCCAGGAAGTCCTATCACTAATTCTTTTCCATGCAATGATCAGGCTCTACTTTTAAATCCCAGAGATCACCTCAGTGGCTCCTGTTGAGAGGACAGTGCACACCCTTGCTGCTCAGATGGGTAGAAATCTCTCCAGGCTGAAAGTATTTATGGCTGATTTCCCCCCTTTTGTTCTTTTGCCAAAATTTCCCTCTAGCTCAAATAGCCTTTCTCCATCTGACATTTACTTTTGATATATTTCTAGAGAGAAATCACATCCTTCTCAACCTTCCTTTTGAAACAAGTTCAGCTATTTTAAGTCACATTGTGCTCTTTTCTCCCCTGACCACCATCTTAGTCTTTCTCTCACCTCTTGCAGAAAAAAAAAATAATAGCACTTTTTATGGATCATCAATGACAAAATTATTATACAGTGTTCCTACTGGTTTTATTCCTCCTTATCATGTCCTCTCTTGCGTCATTTCAACACAGATTCCCAATAACAATCATCAGTCTCTTCCCCTGCCCAGTCCTTATCTCGTCACTTACTTTCATTTGTCTTTTTGTGTCTGTAATTCTCTTTTCCCTGTGGTGTCCACTTGCCTTCTGATGTAGGCAATGGATATTTTCCAAGATGCCACATTTCCTCCACGAGGTCTTGGGGCTCAAACCTAACACACCTCTGTTACAACATCAGCATTAATGCTGGCAGGAAGAGACTTTAAACACTGGATTATCTTGGGGTTTAAAACAGAAGTCATTGTCCGTATGTGAAGCGAGGTGCTCAGGACAGAGCCATGTCAAACCTCAGCACCTACTTTTGCCATCTCAGCTAAGCATAAAAAATGCTCAGAAATGTCACCCTTAATGAACACCAGGGAAAACCACTGGCAATGGCAACAACCAGCCAAAGTGCAGAGCAGTGCACTGCATACCTAACAAATTGCTCATGTCTTTGACTGCCCAGTGTGTGTCATGCTCTACTTCCGGGGAGGATATGTACTCCTAGCTCCAGGGGAGCTGATGGATGTCCATCCCTAGAAGCCTTCATCTTCCCTTCGTCTGAATAATGATGGAGCTGATTGGTTGCCATATCACCCTGTGTGCCAGGAAAAGCCTCTCTGTGGCTCTGGGGATGCTCCACAGCTCATCCTAAAAGCTTGAGAAGATACTCTGTAAACAGTCATGTGCAATACCAAGAGGAATTTGTAGAATTAAATACGTATCTTGTTTGGACACCAGTTCTTTTAGGTTTACCATTCATACAGTATCAAGCACAAAAACAACCTTGAAGAGGCAATTGGTGAGCTCTATGCTAAAATTCGTTCTCATCAGAGCTGTTACTAGAGGACAAGAGGATTACTTCTGTGGGCTTTTTTCACATAACAGAGTACTTGTCACAGCTGCAGTTGTGGGCTTTTTTAAATCTAATTGCAGACTTGAAATGCAAATGACTGTAAAATTTCACAGACATATTTTAAAAATACAGATTTTAACATGCTACTTTCCATTGCTTTTGAGAAGCATTTTTTTTGTTGTCTGGGGGTATTTATTTTGAAACTTCCCAGGCAGTCACAATGTCAAGCTTACACTATAGAGATGCATCCTTGTAGTGACAATTACAAATGCATGTAATATTAGGGACATACTTTGCACGTACTGAAGAAAAAGTACATTACAGACAAGCATGCTCTCTGCAACCTTAATTCCCATTACTGTGTATTAATTAATGCCATCAATTACAAGTCCTTATCTGCGTGATATTTTCCTGCAGTATTTACATGCCAGAGTGGACCAAAATTTCAACAGTTGTCTGGCTAAAAAGTCTGAATATTTGAAGCTGGCAGGGATGCTTGAATGCTCAAAATCCTCAGTCAGAAGTCTTCAAATGTAAATTTGCCCTCAGGAGCAGTGGTCTGTGATGGTGGGGTCAGGTATGGATGTGCAGTTTGGACCAGGCAGCTACTCCATGGATCCTGCAGCTGTTGGCATGGATGCAGTGACGCTGGTGGTGCCTGTCTTTCTATTTTTAAAGATCTTGGCCTTTAATATTTGTACTAGAGTGTAGCTGTGTACTCGCTAAAAAAAGCAGGATGAATCCCAGTTGTTGAAACAAATTGCTTTCCCTGAGAAAAAAACCAATTGGTTATTAAAATAACATGCCAGCAGGAGCCTTGCCAGCATTGACTTAGGCCTCTGGGCAATAATGCTGTGCAAATAACACTAGACTGCAACTAAAAGCCTGAAACTGAGGAACAGAAGAGTTTCAGAGCAGGTGTGTAACAAGCAGAAAACTAATAGAAGAGGAAGACATAAGAAGATCTCTAACAACACAGAAAGTTTTGGCTTCTCTGAAAAAATACCCTGAAAATTGAGCTGGCATGGATGTCGGTGCCACAATCTTTTTATGCACATCCATAGAATCACAAAATTATAAAATTATTAAGGTTGTAAAAGACTCCAAGATCATCAAGTTCAACCATTACCCTAAGTCTGCCAGGTCCACCACTAAACCTCATCCCTAAGCACCACATCGACAAGTTTTTTTAATACTTCTGGGGACAGTGTTCCAATGCATGACCACCCTTTCAGAGAAGAAACTTTTCCTAATACCTAATCTAAACCTCCCCTTACACAACTTGAGGCCATTTCCTTTTGTCTTATTGCTTGCTACTTTCAAGAAGAGGCAAACCCCCACCTTGTTACAAGATCCTTTAAGGTGGTTGTAGAGAGTGATAAGTTCTCACCTGAGCCTCCTTTTCTCCAGGCTAAACAGCTGCTCCTTGTAAGACTTGTGCTCCAAATACTTTACCAGCTCCATTGCCCTCCCTGGACATGTTCAAGCACCTCAATGTCCTTCTTGAATTGAGGAGCCCAGAATTGAACACAGGATCTGAGGTGCAGCCTCACCAGTGCTGAGTACAGGGGGACAATCCCTGCCCTGGTCCTGCTGGCCACACTATTGCTGACCCAGGCCACAGTGCCATTGGCCTTCTTGGCCACCTGGGAACACGCTGGTTCATGTTTAAATCCCGTCAACCAGCATGTCCAAGTCCTTTCTGCTGGATATCTTTCCAAGCTTGTAGCGCTACATGGTGTTGTGGTGACCCAAGCGCAGGACAGTTACTTTGCCTTGTTGAACCTCACACCACTGGCCTTGGCTCATTGATCCAGGTTGTCCAGATCCCTCTGCAGAGCCTTCCTGCCCTCCAGCAGAGCAACACTCCCACCCAGCGTGATGTTATCTGTAAAGTGACTGAGGGTGCCCTCAATCCCCTCATCCAGACCTTTGATAAAGATATTAAACAGGACTGGCCCCAACACTGAGCCCTGGGGAACCCCACTAGTGACCTGTCACCAGCTGGATGTAACTCCATTTACCAACATTCTCTGGGCCCAGCCATCCAGCCAGTTTTTTACTCAATGAAGTGTGCAACGAAGTGTGACTCTCCAAGCCATCCACATCTAGTGCACCTGAGGGACTAACTCATTTTCAGAGATAACTGCTCTGCAATTTCTCCAAAAATCAATTTAGTGATGTCTGTCTCAGGTTGGGATATCCAATAACTGGCACCTAAAACTGCTTGCTACCTTAGCTATAATCATCAAAGGAAAATCAGAAATCATTTGATGACAAATGTAAACTCAAGGTGGATCAAGCTACAGTCTTGTTACAGGCAAGTTATCATGGATACTTCAAAATTTCTGTTCCTCCTGATGATGGGAGCTGCAGAGACATTTTTGGGGGGTTTTGCTTAGTAGATTCTTTAATGCACATCAGTGCTTAGCGCATATAGGTAATTTTAAAGATATGTTTAGGAGTCTTAAGGAGTTAGCAGAAATCTGATATCTGATATTTATACAGGCATCACATACAGGGAGGAGCTCTCACAGGGATTTCCTGAGAAACACCTGCACTGAGCTGCCTGTAATTTTTTCACCAACTGGAAACAGCATGAGCTTAACTGAAAGCAGAAAAACCGCGATTCCACAGCTCTTCATAGAGTGTAGCAAATCCTTCTGAGGCAGAGCTTATGAGCTTGACGTGGCTTCCTTGTAGCTCTGAGATGAGACTTTCTAGTGCCGTACATCTCTGTGCTGTGCCAGCACACAGCTCGGGTCACCACTAGTCCAGACAAATCTCCACAATGCTCCATTGGATCATGTAAACTCGCCCTTCGTGTCCCTTCTGGTACTCTCTGAATGGTGCAAACGTACAGCACCATAATAATAATAATCAGTTCCATGAAGGCAGAGGTATAAATAACAATAAGTGATTAGGAGAACATTGCAATTAATCACAAGAATGCAGGCTCAATGAACTCTTGTTGTCATTTTTAATGAACAATACATTATAATTAGAGGCACCCAAGGGGAATTGTAAGAACTTGCCAGTGCAGAGATGTCAACTACGAGAGTACCTCATCAAGGGCTTGTTCTCACTATTTGTCAGGCTGTTTTGAGATTTCTTCATGAACCATGTGTCTCAGTGGTGGCTAGAAAACATGGAAGAAAAGAAAGTGAAAAAGAAAGGAAGAAAATTAGATCCAAACTATTCCTTTTTATTTCTTTAGAACGGCATGTTGTTCCGTTGGGTCTGCAAGAACTGTGAAAGTAATGTATAAGGAATCCATCTGTGACATGCAAATTACAGACACGTCTCATTGGAGGGATACCAGATCAAACACCTGCAATAGAAATTTATTTCCCTTTAAAATTACTAATCTAATACAGATGTACCAAAGTTTATAGTAGAGAATATCAGAGTGCACAATTCTGTACTCCCAGCTTGGATGAAAAGCAGTGTCTGCACAATTCATCTCTGTGTGGAGTCTGATACACACAACCTAAGACATTAGTTATGGTCAACTTTAACGATTTTTTGTGTGATTAATTTATGTGACCCACATACAAGGTTAACACGTTTTCCCACAGCTGTTTCCCGTTTTCATTAATTTGATAAGCTGTCCATTCTGTATAGCATCCATCAATGTATAGTTTTTCAGACAATTTATTCTTCTGCGAATAATTTTCCCCAATAATTTGCTTGTCTGTGGACTATCCACCAAATTTTATTGTACTTCCGGTGTAGATTAACAATATTTTAAGACATAGAAACTTGCTGGTTTTTTTCCAAATATGATTTAGGATGGATTTAATATATTCTTGTTCACACACAGATTTTTCCTTTAGAGTTCCCAGATTTCTCAGGGTTCCTAGACTTGCAGAACTGTAGGAAATCTGGCACAGTCAAAATGGGTTCACAAAGGGAAAGTCTTCTTTAACTTATTTGATATCCTTCTTGGATAAGCTCATCTGTCTTGTGGAAGAAGGAAAGGCAGTGAATGTAGTTTTTCTGGATTTTAGTAAGGCTTTTGATTTTGTTCCTCACAACATTTTGCTGGACATTAATAGTGCACTTTAGCTTTTGGTCAGCCCTCAAGTGGTCAGGCAGTTGGATTAAATGATCTTTGTAAGTCCCTTCCTACAGAAATAGTATATTCTGACAATAAATGTGCTATTGTGTTACATTGCTATAGTATTTGTATACATATTTACCATGTACATAATATTAAAATACAGTTGTGTATCTATTATTTCACAAATTTATATTTGTACCTTTTTATATTCTTATTACTAAACTGCAGATAATTAGGACAAAGTTAGCAAACTTGTTTCCCTAGATTCGTGTTTGTTTTCAAGCTACTACACCTTGGATGGCATTTCTAGCAGACTTTCAATAATATTTAAAAGACATCCTGACATTTTGAACAGCAGGGAAGCAGAGCTACCTCTGGAGTTTCTGTGAGATAGCTGGTGATTTGATTTGTTTAGTCAGACAATATCTATAAGTCTCATACATACACACTAGTGTTCGGAGGAAGGAGAAAATTGTTGAGAGCCTGAAGTAAGAGCTTGACAGCATGCTTAAGTGCTTTTTTCCCCTTGGAGATTCAACTTGCATGAAATGTGACACAAAATACTCTAAGCTAGGAGAAAAATCCAAGAAGGCTGGAGAATAGAAAAACAACACTTTCAAGGGCCTTCCTGAATATTTATCTTGTTTGGGATGTATCTGAGATCATCCTCAGGGTCAAAGACTCCTGAGCATCTAATTCAAAAAGTTAAGCGTGGTTAAGTGCTTTTTTCCTCAGAGGTTCCCTTTCTTCAATTATGTGTCTGAGAAGAGCCATCAGGCATTGCCCAAAGAGTTTTGTAAGCAAATGTAAGGGATAGGAACAACACAGTAGTGAACTTTTGTTTGGGATTGAAAGGCAAATAAACATCATAGGTGCACACAGCACTGCTTGAGAAGCATGATAGAGATGACCACCTACCATTAATCACCCTCTCTGAATTTTAAGAACTTCAGGCACATTAATTTTGAATTTTTTGAACAGCCCAAACTTTTTTTAAGCAGTAGGGTTACAAAGGTCCTCCCTTTACTTGCTGGCATCCAGAAATACTCCAACTTGTAATTAGAAAGAAAACAAATCTAAAAGAGAGAAAGGAGGAAGATGGGATGTGCTATGAAAAGTTGGATACAAGTAGTTCTTTTGATCATAGGTAGTCATCATGATTATCCACATGGAGTCAGGAAGCCCTGCCAGGCTATACTGAGCTCAAAAAAGATTTTGGAGTGGGCTTCCAATGCAGGTACAGGTCATGCTAATGAGAAAGAGCCAGTAGCAGTATGACTGAATGAATAATGAAAACCAGGATTTTTACAGAAAAAGAAAGATGTTGCTTAAAATTGTTGCCACCATTCCACTTTCAGATAAATTTTGGACTCCTAAATACCTACTTTTAGCCCTTTTTTTAAAGGGAAAAGAAAACATTTGATACCATTGAGGCAAAATAGCATTTTTTTGTGATTTCCAGGTAATGTATTTTCTCACTAAGGCATTGAACAGAATTTTCCCTCTGTGTATGTCTCTTTCCCTTTTGCACACATGCACTTATATAATCTGACAATCATAAACATCCCAACAAATGGAAGATCCCAACAATACCATGGGAATGTTATGAAATCTGTGCCCACCCAGCTGAAGTGAGTCTTGCTGTTGCTATTGTTTTCTGTCCCCAAAGTGCTCTTTGTCTGTGGTGTTCCTCGGGAGGAAACAGGCAAATATATACAGACCCTTAGGACCAAGACACAAATGGCCATATGGCTACATTTTGTAACTAGATACTAAAATTGCTGGTTCAGAAAATCACTAACTTCCACAGCTCCTGCATGGTTGCAGAGGAGTGTGTGACAACATTAGGAAGCAGTGTCCAAAGACTTTTTCACTGAGAAAATACTGTCTCCATGTAAGCACGGCACCACTAACTTCATTACACTTGTCGATTTACACCCCTGGAGCTAAAAGAAAAGTTAGACTTAGTGGGGCAAGAATTTGGTAGTAAAAAAATGAAAACAGCAAACAGAAAAACAGATGACAAATCACAGAGGAGAACAAAATGTTCATGATGTAAGAGAAACATCTGTTGTCCAGGTTAGCCTTAAAGTACAGATGGTCTGAGCTTCCCCTTCATCTGAATTTGGAAAATTACAGAAAAAAAATTAGTCCAGTGCAAATACAGCACAGTGAATTCTTTGTGCCCTTTTCCAACATTTTAAAAATTGCCCAACTGTGTTATGCCTTTTCATACTTTTTAAAAGAAAGCGATGATTTGTTTTTTGGGATCGGAGTGGTCAGACTGAGCATTTGATGCCCTCATTCACAATGACATCAAAGGAAACTCTAGACTGAAGTTGGGTTAGAGTGGAAGTTGGGCCATTGATGATGCAAGTCTCAATGCAGAACACTTGTGCTTTCATTTGTCCCTCTGGAATAAACAGTTCACAGCAAAACCAGTGCCCAAATGAGAGGCTGCACAAGACGTCCCTCACAAGGGTCTTCTGCTCTCTGAGGAGTGGGGCTTTGTAACCAATCATCTCCACCTTTTATTTTCATGCTATTGCTGTTATTGCCAGGGAGGAAGGTAATTTATTTATTATTTTTATGCTCTTCAATGGTCTGGAGAATAAATACTTGACAGCAACAGGTTAACCAAGAGATTTGTAAAATATAATGTGGTCCTTCTCAGTTCATATAGGGTTGTTTAGCCTGGAGAAGAAGAGACTCAGAGGTGACCTTATCACTCTACAACTTCCTGAAGGGTGGCTGTAGTGAGGTGGAGGTTGGTCTCTTTCTCCAGGCAGCAACTGACAGAAGGAGAGGACTCAGTCTTAAGCTGCGCCAGGGGAAATATAGGTTGGATATCAGGGAAAATGTTTTTTATGGAAAGAGTGGTTAAATACTGGAATTGTCTGCTCGGGGAGGTGGTGGACTCACCATCCCTGGATGTGTTTAAAAAAAGATTAGATGTGGCACTCAGTGCCATGGTTTAGTTGGTGTTAGGGCATCAGTTGGACTCGATGATCTCGAAGGTCTCTTCCAACCTAGTGATTCTGTGGTATGTGTTGTCTCACCAAAGTGTCTCAAAGTCTGAGTCGGGGGGTGTCCTAGGTTACAGTGTAAGATGTAACCAAAGGCATGTATTCTATTATCATCTTCACAAGCTGTTAAAGCAGGTGGGGCAGTGGTTGTTATCTCCTGCCATGGCTCAACCCTGATAACTCCCTCCAGGGGGGCTATCTCTGTTTAATGGGCAATCAAGGACCCACCACATGACTCACAGAATTTCATCATCCCATTGTGAAATGCTCTGCCTGGGGGGGGAGGAGACAAGCATTCCCACCAGATATAGTCTGGGGCTTGGAACAGCATGAACAGCCCTTACCAATGGGACTCCCAGAGGACAAGAGCTACACCACTGCACCCTCAGGTGAAGACCAGACCCTTTTCTACAGGATCACTGCTTCAACAGGACCACTTCATCCTGACTGCTACCACCACCCTGACTAACAGGGTGTCAGGTTGTATCCTGACTCTGTCAGTGTTCTTGTACTATCACATTTATTTTATTTTCCTATTAAATTAAAATTCTGACTTGTGATCTCCCACTGGTTTGCTTTCAAACTAGTACGGGGGAAGGAATCACTTCTCTGCCTTCACTGACTCACAGAGGAGCTTAGGTGGACATCTTTGAGCAGATCACTAACTTATAACTGGAAAGGTGACCTCACTTTCCTCATATCCCAGTGCTTGGCAAAGACTGGGAAAATGGCTGGTAAACAGCCTGGCTCTGCCTCATCTTCAGGCACAAGGATCTTCCTGTAAATAGATTTGAAAAGTCTGCTAAAAAATTGATTTCTAGTTAAACCATAGAACCAGCAGGTAATACACTATCTCTGAGATCAAAAGAGGCTGAACATGTGCTTGTGGCCTCCTCATCTAACTCAGCTGGAGGAGATACGGAGGTTCCCCCTGGGACTCAAGGTATTTTCTAACCCAAGTACTTGCCAAGATTCTCTCTCCTCTGATAGGTGCTACTCTCCTTGGAAAAACAAGTGGAGGGTTCAGCCAGGGACTATATTTTTATTGTAACCCTATTAATGTGCTCATGCTGATTTCCTAGGCACTGTACTTAATCTTCAGAGGTAGACTTCCTCTCAAAGAACAATTTAAAGCACCTTAGTGACTCTCCTCCTTTCTTTTTGCCCTCTGGGCATTCCTTAGCTACTCTGTTCTCTGCATAGAAACCTAGGCTTCCGACTTGGATACCTGATGGTAGCTATTTATGTATCTGAAGGTCACTTTAGGAACCCACTGATTAAAGATGATCTATCAGTTTCATAAATACACTCCAGTCCCTTCTGTATCCATTGCTGCCTGCAGTCACAGATGGAAATCCAGTAATTATTTATCTAATAAGTTGTGGGGCCATAAAGGCAAGAATATATCTTACTGCAGAGGAGACAAAAGCTTTTCTTGAATAAAAGCAATTGCACCAAGATTTGACTCTGTGCAATATTAAAAACGTAAAGAAGCCATCTGTTTTCCTTTCATGGAGAATGATTTTGTGTGCTATGTAGTCATTAATGATGCATACTGGAAGAGTTTCCTATATTTATTTGAAGTGAAGCTAGCACTGTGCCTAATGGAACACCAGTTATGGTTCCTAGCAGTCAAAATGCTGTGGAAATAGATAAATGAGTTACCTAGCTATAAAAAAAAAAGTTACCATATTCATGCATTCCCAGTATAGAGAAACACAGACAGCAGGATGTGAAAGCCATATTTTTTTATAAGATCTTCTATGGCCTCTCTCTTCATGTGTCTGTTTTTAGCATAGGTACACAGATGCCAGTCACATATGTTCTATACAAACCAGTAAACAGCATTCCATTTATAGTTTACTTGAGGAAGCTGATTAAACAATGTTTTGTTATACCTATCTACATGAGCTTACTTACATGCATGCAAAACTCTGTATATAGACTTTGTAGAGGTTGAATTCAAACATGTGAAAGACTGAGCTATAAACACCCAGCTAAAGCAAAATCTATAAACTGTTTAAAGGGCATTAGTGCTCCAAAGTTATACAGTAAAAATAGATGGCATTATGCAGCTCTGTATATACTGCCTCTCATTAACTTCAGTACTGGCTTACATGGAATTCATGAAGCTAAAATAACACTACTATCGTTGGCAAAAAAAGCACTCATGAGCTGGGAAAACTCAAATTTTGCTTGCATAATCAAATGTAGCACCTCTCCTCTACTGTGTATCCCATATGAGAGCATCTTTACATGTTCTGACACTACTTTTCCCTATGACACTGGCAGCATTTAGTATATTTGTTATCAAGGACTGATTCACTCCTGATTCTGACACTGCTTATCTTTGAAATCATTGCATCTCCAAACAGCATTATTTCAAATTTTTTTACAGCAGTTTCATGTGAAGTCTTCATAGCTTAAAAA
Organism: Coloeus monedula; assembly: GCF_965178545.1. NCBI lineage: Eukaryota > Metazoa > Chordata > Aves > Passeriformes > Corvidae > Coloeus > Coloeus monedula. The sequence continues at coordinate 87,425,446 of NC_138783.1, forward strand.
AATTTTAAAACCCACAAACAAACAAAACCAAACCACAAAGAGAAGAGAAACCCAAGGCTACTTTACTCACCATCCTCTTTGACACAGGTTTGTGACCCCTCAGCAACAGAAGTGCCATGTCCCCACCTGATGTGGCCCCCACCAGACATGGTAAGTCATGCACTCTGCTGAAACATTCATTTCACAGCTCAATGTTGATAACTGAGTAAGACCAACACTCAGAGTTTGGGGATATAATTCTCCATCTCCTCCTATATGTCAGCCCAAAATCTAAAACTATCAAGTATGTTTTTGCCTCAAGCATGCTCTCTACTAACTGACCTCTTTACCTCCTCTTCCTCATCCCTACCTCCTATTTCCCACCCCTACAGCTAACGCAGTTCATTCAGCAACCAAATCACTGAACTGGTCTCCATTTTTGTGAGCTCCCCATCGCCCTTCCCACCTCCTTACCCTGAGATACCCTGTCTCCTGCTCTGGGCAGTTGACCTTCTTCCCAGCTCTGGGAACTCATAGGCTTCAGACCTCAGCCTTCTTATCAGTCTTAATATCCTTGACCGACTTTAACTGAGTTTATATATGCACCTGGAGGGCTCTAAGGCTTGATAGTTCTGGAGAAAGGTTAAGAAAACCAGGGTGTAAAATTTTTCTTCATAAAACAACCTTAAAAATCATGTAATAAAGTCATGAGAGTCCCATGAGAGCATGGAATACTATACATTGCTGAAGGCCTCTGAAAGTCACTGATACTCAGTAAAACAGACCACAGTGAAGAGTTTTGTGAGCTAGCAAATACACTCCCTCTCCACCAGAGGAAATAACTCACCTTGCAGACAGGACAGCACAATCTTCCCCCATACCTCACTTGCCCCTTGGACTGAGATCTGGAGACCATATAATCATCCAGCTGAGGCAAAGAAGAAGAAGAAAGGAATCGCTTGAAGAAGAAAATATCTACAATAACTCTAGAGGACTCAGTGTGATGTGAGGAAGGACTAACATCTGATTTCTTGTTTCTAGTGGCACTTGCAAAGCCTAAGCAGAGTCTATGGTGTCACCAGCAGTTATTCATCCCAGTGATGAAGACCTGGGCTCTTGTTCTTTTGAAGCACATGAAGTCTTCAAAAATAGCGTTATAACTCCTTAATCTGTTGCTTATTTCTTCATTGCTTTCTGAGGAAGAAAAGAGTTTCCAGGTTAATTCATGATAGGGGTGAATGAAAACAAAAAAAAATGAAGATAATAATAGGGAATAATGTCCCCTCATTTCATAAGGGGCTGTGGACTAAATGGAAAATATTTTATGAAATTCCCTTGCTTCTTTCTTTAAAAAATCTATTCTGATGCCCTGATGATGTACACCTTTTCAATTACTACTTTGTCATTGGTGGTGTTGAGAGCAGGAAATTGAAACAGGAGATCAGGACAGGAGAACAGGAATTTGAAATAAGAGAAGGCAAAGACTGAGTAAATGAGGCTGACACCAGCAGGGGCTCAGAGAAGAGCTGAGCCATAGGATCACAACTCTTGGTCCTAACTCATAAGCGAGGAAGAAACAGTAGCCCAGAAATGAGCCTAGCTTCTTTTGTTTGCCTCAAAATTTTGGAAGCATGACAAAAGTCATGTCTTTCAGACATAAAGAGAGACAGGTTTCAAATTTCAGGGCAGACAGGGTATGTGTTCAGTGCTAAAGTAATTACAGTCAGACTTCATGAATGAGACAAGAGTCCTGAGACTGAATAGAGGCAGCAAGGGAGGTGGTATCTCTCACCACTGATAGCTGAGATGGAAGCAATCCTTGGGTTTTTAACCTCTTTAATCTGTAACAGTTGGAGGTCAGCTCTTTTTCTTGCATATTCCATCAGGTTTTTCCAAGAAAAATACAATCTCCTCCTTAACCTGGAGAAATAACCCTTGAGTGGCATATATATCCAAATTCAGTGGTTTTGTCTAGAAGCTGTTTCTTGTGAATGGTGCAACATTGAACTTCATGCTTATCTCAGCTCTCCAGTGTGGATGTGTCCCTCTGTCCAGTGCCATCATTTATGTGAGAATATCCAGACACACTGCACTTGTTACCTACAATACCAGAGCAAGAATGGCTTGAAGGTCACACTAAATTTGAACGAATATACTGGAGACTGCCACCTCAGGCTGCCACTCTCTGGCCCAAGAAGGAGTAGTGTGGTAAAGGCAGAACTGTTTGAAGGACCTCATGGGGAAGACATAGAGGAGAAACCTGGACTCCTGAGTGTGTGTCACTCTGGCCGTGATGTGCAATGCTTTGGGAATTAGTTTTGTCTTTTTCTCAAATATTTGCATTCGCCTCATCCATGATAGTGCTTTTCTTTCTTTCTCTCTCTCTCTCTCTCTGTTTCTTTCTCTCTTTTTCTTTTTTTTTTTTTTTGTCTTCTCTTTTTTTTTTTTTTTTTGCTTCTTTTCTCATGTAATTGAGACCATGGTAGTCATTTCAGCTCTGAGTCACAACAAGAGTAGCCTTCAACTTCTGTCACTTTGATGTATGGCTTTTTCAGGGAGATTCAATTTAAGATTTTCCAAGGACTTTGAAGAAATTAATGCTCAAATCCTATAGATGCAGCAGAAGCTTAATGCATCTCCTTATTACAGTCTCCCTGGTCCTAACTTGTGGTCTTTGAAAGAGTATATTTCAAGATTTTCATCTTTTGTGCTACATCTTTCAGCGTGCTTCTACTTTAGTTCAAAATGCTTTCTGTTAATATGAAATACAGCTAATATTTTTTCAGCTTGTGGTGTACCTCATTTGGTGAAACCTTATCAGCATAACTGCAGATGAGTTTCCACTGAATGCCCAGAAATGGATGATCAATCTAAAGTATCAGACCCAGTTCTCAGCATAAAACACCTGACAGTCCTGGGACCCAGACTGTATAATGTGGTCTCATCTGAAATCTGGTTAATAAGCTTGATGTCCCTATGAGCTGGAGGCTTGCACTTAACAATGACTGGGAGAGTCAGCTAGAAGTGAAGTGAAGCAAAGCATGGTCTGATCCTGAAGGGCAATATTAAGTATTTTGGTTTGCTCCATGAACATCCGAATGACAGGATGAAATATTTTAATTAACCTAGCTTTTGGCTTTACGAGCTTGGTCCAAACTTTTTCTCTCTTTAGAAGCAGACTTGCTCTCCATCCATGCTCTTCCACCAGAGGCCTCTCCCCTGGCCTTTCCCAGGCTGAAGTAACTTTAGCAAAGGTACAAAAATCTACCTTGGCAAACAACTTGCACTGCTATAAATAATCTCCCCTATGCACTTAGCAGACAGGCAAAGTCTATACAGAATGTGTACATATTGATCCTATCATTCACATGCCAGAAGTAATTGCTCCCTCTGAGCATGTTTATAGATCTATACTAATTCCTGGTTTCCTCACAGCATGTCAGGACTGAACAAAATCTTCCACAAATCCATGTGGTTTCTGGAGCACATGGAGAACCACAGGAGTTCCTGTGGCAGGTCTGGCAGAAGCTGATCACATGGGACAGACTGTTTGGATAATCAGTGTTGACACAAAGCTTCACAAGCAGCTGGAGGGGCAGGAGACACCCTGTGCATGTATTTCTCTGGGCTATCACAGGACTGCTGACATGCTAATCAGAGCAGTTTGTTTCAACCAAGTTTTCGCACTCTGTACTGTTTTCTTCAGAGGACTGTGAGCCTAACCTCTCGTCCTCAGTTATGCTCCAGGTTCAGCTACAGTTTCTGTGGAGTTTAGAAATACCTGGAAATCTGGAAATCGATTTTTTTTCAGATTCTGTTGAGACTTGGTGAACTTTAGTCTCATCCTGGCTGACTCATGTGAAAGGCAAAAAATCACCTGGTCTCTCCATTCCCCACATTAGGCAGAACTACATTTTTCTGATGTCACTCTCTCACTGTGGCTGACAAGACCAGTCCATAGCCTGTTGCAATTCACTGGTGGTGTTATAGTGCATAAGGGGTCAGCTGGTCTCATCAGTGCAACGTGGGGTGCTGTTTCCCAGCCATTATCGCTGTGAAATCTCTTCCATTTCTTCTCCAATGTCTCCAGAAGTCAGAGCTAGCCAGGCCTGTTACTGGTGGAAATGTGCAGCAATTAGTATCAAAGCCCAGCTCACTCTGGCTATGTCTGCAGAGCTAGATAAAAGTTGGACAAAGGCTGACTTCTGGTACCATAGGAAAATGGGAGGTTTATATAGTGCCCTTACGGGAAACTTGTATTACAAGACAGACAGTCTGAGGACATCAGAACAGAGCTAGGGAATAAGGTTATGGTTAAACAAAAAGATTTAGAAAATATTATTTTAAATTGATCCCTCCTCCTAGTATTCATGTCCTCAGGTTCAAGCACCTGTGACCAAAAGAATCTTGTTCTGCAGCTCTGGCAAAACACCTAGTTCTCCTGGGTAATGCAAGACTCTCCTCACCCTCCCCACAACTGCCTAAAGCCAGAGTAACAAAGCCTCTTTTGAATGAATTGAAAACTTGTCCCTTGACATGTTTGTGCTAACCCACTGAATCAGCCCTTCTCGTGGGACATGGTCCCTGACACCTTGATGTGACAAGCAGCAATTAAACACCAGCACAACTGCCGAAATTGCTGCCTACAGCTGTGTGGCCACTGAGGATACACATTGTTTGATCAGCAATCACAAAGCAGGAGCACCTTGAACATTCGAAATCTTCATAGGTGTCTCTTTACTACCAGAAATGCTTGTATGCCATGATCTAACTTCAAGCCTCAACTGAGCTTCTGGGAGAGGTTTGGCTGCAGCTTACAAGGTAGGATTGAGAATAAAGAATTTACTTGGTTTTTAGATATAAAACATTTACTGTTGAATTCATAGCTGCCAAGGCTGATTGAGAGCACTGACAAGTGAGGAACCACAGGGCGTGAGGAGGGGACAGGTGACACTTTGGTTCAGTAGCAGCCCATTCACTTTCACGGAAGTGTTGGAGTTGGAAGGGACTTCTGGAGATCTGGTCCAACCCCCGTGCCAAGGCAGGATCAATCACACAGAACTGGTCACACAGGAACTCATCCAGGTGGGACTTCCTGCCATTGCTTTGAAGAAGCTATCTGTAGGAAAGCCACAGAGCCAGGAAGACACAAAATAAAAATCAAGAGAGAGCAAGAGACCCAGGTTCAGGGGCAGGTAACTCAAGAAATTACTTCTGGCTGGGTCTGTTGAAGAACTAATTAACCTTAAGCAATTTTAGTCAGAGTGAGGGAACAGGGAGGGTTTTGCACTTTAGTCTATGCCTGAGGCTCTGTAAATATAAAATAAATGTAAGTGAAAAGGTCAAAGTATTAACTGGCATTTAGATGGAAGAGATTTAGAGGGGTTTCCACCATTTCTGTACCAAGAACAAAAAAGACCATTTGTCTAAAAACAAAAACTTGCTGACCCCATACCCTGCAAACTTCCCCATTATCCAAAAGATCAGTAATAAAAAATTCCTCCCTCAAAAATGCAGCACTGGTGTGATTAATTAGCATCAAAATACTTCTTAAGCATCTTGCAGTAAGGAAGGGTTTTTTGATAAAATTTTGTATGAAGAATTACATCAAATTAATTATAGCCAAACATAGAAGAAAAATGAAAGAACCAAAAGATCTCATACTTCTATACATATATTAAATTACCTTCCTCTCTTTTCTTGGGGGTTTGGTATGTTAACAGCATGATAAGGATGCAGGTGGCTCTTTGACAGAAGGCTTAAAGAGAGGCCAGAGTATGTAGTAATTCAGGCATGCCTGTAATCACTGAAGGTGTTCAGGTATCCCTCAGTTTCAATCACGGTGTCCCTTCAAGCCAGAACAGCTCCTAACATGGCAAGGATGTCCATGTGAGGTATGTGGTCAAGAGACAAACTGGTGAGCATATGTGTGTGCCAAGTACATAACTGTGCTTTGAAGCTACTTAGCAAGAGTGTAAAACAGGGTGGCAGAGTATGTATTTTATGTGAAGGACACAGGGCCGGGAGGGCTGGGAGCCTGGTGTCTGCCTGCCTAGGTTGTAATGGTAATTGCTCGGGCAGCCATCTGCCAAATGTGCTGTCTTGCTGCTCCCTACAATTCCCAGACAAAGTGTATATGACCAACAGTTATAGTGTTGTTTTTGTGGCAGGGCAACTTAGGCAGACACGGAAGGAGATGAGAAAGTTTTGGCCTAGAAAACCATTGAAGTGCAGAATGGATGCCCATGTACAGCAGCACGTGCTGTCCTGAGGAGGAGACAGCATGGGGACTGAAAATGGTTTGTTCAAAAACATCAACGAAGACCCAGTTCAAGTACAGAAGGAACAGTAGCCATCAAGGCTCAGACTGAAGTCCAACAAGCCCAGGAATTTTGTTCTACAGGTACTCGAGCGCAAAAGAACAAGGCATGCAGGTGGGTATTTTCCAGAAGTGTCTCCCAGTTCCAACAATATGACACAGGTTGAAACCACCCTGAACAAGATGGTGCCTGTATGTGCAGGAGACTTTAAGAACTTTTATAGCACTTTTTCTTCCCAGCTGCTTTTAGGGTCAAAGTAATATTCAAGGATTTATCATAAAATCATAAAATAATTTGCACTGGAAGGGGCTTTTAAAAGTCATCTACTCCAGCCTCCCCTTAATGATGAGGGACACCTTCAAATAGATCAGGTTACTCAGAGCCCATACCAATCCAAGCTTGAATCCTTCCAGGGATGGGGCATCTCCCACCCCTCTAAGCAACCCCTCTGGTGTGTGTTTTGGCACTCTTATTGTAAAAAAATTTCTTAACTATATCTAATCTGAATCTACCCTCTTTTAGTTTAAAAATATCACTCCTTGTCCTATCGCTACAGGCCCTCCTAAAATGTCTGTCCCCATCTTTTTTATAAGCCCACCATAAGTGTGGAAAGGTTGCAGTAAGGTGTCCCTGGAGCCTTCTCTTCTCCAGGCCAAACAACCTCAACTCTCTCAGTCTATCTTCATTGACAAGCTGTTCCAGCCCTCTGATCATCTTTCTGGCCCTCCTCTGGACTTGCTCAACAGATCTGTATCCCTCTTATCTTGGGGACCCGAGAGCCAGATGCAGCACTGCAGGTGGAGTCTCATGAGAGCAGAGTGGAAGGGCAGAATCACCTTCCTGAACTTGCAGGCCACACTGCTTTGAATGCAGCTCATGATATGATTGGCTTTCTGGGCTGCAAGTGCACATTGCCAGGTCTTTACCAGCTTGTCATCCACTGGTACCATGTCCTTCTCTGCAGGGCTGATCTCAACCCATTCATCTCCCAGCCTGTACTGCTCCTGGGGATTGCCCAGATGCAGGTGCAAGACCTTACACTCAGATTTAGGGATGTTTTCAGTCTCCCCAGCATTTGTTTTTTCAGGATGTTTGTGCTTAACCTGCTTGCAGCACAAGAGGAAGAGCTAACTGAAATTCCATGGTGTGCCATAGAGTCTTTATGACTTTTTTAGGCCATATTAAAACTGTTACCACATCAGAACATCCTGAAGCACTGCATGCTTGGATTTATTTATAACTTCTTCAAATTGGTACTATGATAAATGTATGACTGCTGGAAAAGAGCTGAGGTAGGCAGAGGTATTTTCTATATCTGTCTCCCAAAGAAAGTTTTGTATATCTCTTTGTACATGATTAATAGGTATTGCCTGAATTCTTATAGAAGACCTTTAGCTGAAGAACTGTCAGGTTATTGTATATCCATTTAATTCTACTTCAAATCCCTACACTTCCACAGAAAGTAGCACACAACTTCTCTGAAGCTCCAGAAGTCTAGATTTCTTTTGGTTTGCTTACTCTCTGATGAATATAAATTTGAAACTTTAACAAAAATAAGTGTGTTTGAGCAGTTTGGGAGACTAGAGAAACAGAAATAAATGAAGAATGGTATTTATGTCTTTATAGACCGCAGAAAGAGTTGCTTTGTTTTATAGTTCACATATAAGCTTGTTCTGCCTCAATTCTGCTGAGGACCAGCAGGCTAATTAGTGAATCAATTGTGTCTTTATTACACTGATAAGTGCTATCTTCCAAGGCCAGCAAATGCACCAAATGTTCACACTAATTGTCTAGAGTAACTGCAAGTCCTTTTCTCAAGTCATCTGGCCACAAGATAATATTCGATATTTATGTTCACAAGGTAGGCCTGGTGGTTTTCTGATGTTGGTCCTCCACATTTTTACTGGTCAGACCAACCCTGCTCATTCATCTCAGGGAACCACTTTTTTTTGTGCTATACAGAATCACAGCATCATCAAGATCAAAAGAGACCTTCAAGATCATCTAGTCCAACAATTATATATTGGTGATATATAGTGGATACAATTGATTCCAGGCATTTTCCGCTTCCTCTGCCCTTTTTCAATCTCTTATCGGGAGCTAGAAACTTGTTTTTCTTAACTTCTTAGTAATATGCTCCAACCTTTCCTCAGACAGAAAGCAGTATCTTAAACATGACAGGCAGGAACAGAGGTGTTGTGGAAGCAGGTGCTGTGAAAAATACAGAGGCTGACAATGAGCAGCTGCTTTGCTGAAAATTTAGATTGATGTGCTCTGACTCAAGACCAGAAAAAGACCCTTCCTACACATGGTATGAGGATCCCCATCCCTGCATCCCACCCTAAGGAGGGGTTACTGGGTTGTGAAATGTACTTTTAGTTAGTTTTGGCCCACAGGTTTCATCATATCTCAACATTTCAGTCAGCTAAAAGAAGGCAGAAATTTACTTACTAATTTACTTACAGACGTGATCATGTTGATACAACAATCCTGGGTCTTTCTCTGTATCTCCATAAAATTTGTCAACCAACTCACACTGTGGTAAAATTGAGATCTGCAGTGGTAAATGCAGTACACAGAGTACTCTTGGGCAAATGCACATCTGTGTGTCTAATCATTTAAACTCCTCTCCCTTTCTGCAGTCATGAGACAGTTTCCCTTTGTTAAGAGAAATACAAACACCAAATAGCATTGGCACTTGTCTTGCGTGGTGGAGGGATTTTTACACATCCCTTTTGGTTTGGGGAGTAGGAAAGAAGGAGATCCTTTTGGCTGGTTGTGACTGTTTTATTTTTAGTTGCCATGGATTTAAGAGTGAAATAAATGCTGAGATGTACTAGTATGATTTTTTAGATCAGATGCTTGAACTAGATATTTAAAAGGAACTGCCTGTATGGGGAAGGAACACAGATTCAGCAACTGGTATTCTGGTGGAGCTTATGCTGTCCATACTCCACAGTGTTTTGGTCCTGAAAGGTTTATTTCTGGAATTCAATGCCCACTTGAAATAGTAATTTATTTTTTCTGGGTTTTGATTTTTGAGTTCTGTCGTGTTATTTTTAATGCAGATTTACTTCCAGAAAGCATACAATATTCAAATGCCCAAAGCAAGAATCATTCAGACTGGGACCAGTAACAGGTCTGAGACTAGGCTTTCTAGGGTATAGAGTGAAGAATCCCAGATTCCTCCTATAACACAAATCAAATCTCATTCTGCAAGGCCTGGAGACACCTCATGTTTACACTTAGGAAAAGTGTTTCAAGTTGTTGGTGAAGGTCTTTATGTAAGGTTGTGCTTATAACTGTCACATTTTCCTTTAGAAAAGAAAAAGGATGGAAGAAGTTTTTGTAAACATTTTCGGTTTTGTAAAAGTTTTGAAAACGGCTCAAGATTACCTTAAACCTGAAGTTCCAGTGAAGATGCAACATTATGGATAAATGCTAAATTTCTTTACAGTCACAGTTGATTAATTTTGCTGTTAATAATGAAGTACAACTAAATACAGTATCTGATAACATTTTTTTGCCCATGTATGAAGTAGTTTTGTGATTTAGACACAAGAAAATTTTCAAAATGTATTTACTAACCACCTTTGATGATAAAAATAATTTAAAATAAACTAAGAGTAACTTAAAGAGAATGCAAAAGCAGATGCCATCACCCTCTACTTCTGGGAAATTAAAAACAGGTGTTTTACCTACTTTTAAAATATTTCACACAGGCCTCAACTACAGCACATGATAATAAACCCCATACTTAGTGTTGGCTGGCTTAAGAGAATCAAGTTTGTTAAAATGGCATGATTATATTAGGAAAAATATTTTTAGACGAGTTACTAGTTTATTCGGATGTTGTATAAAAATGTACATATCCTGAAGGTCAGACTGTATTGCATGTGTTCCAAACAGGCTGAATCCACCCTGGCACTATCACGATCCAGAGAGTTCACTGAATTAAGCTTGTAGATACCGCTAGATTCCAAATTTAAATTAGGAAAAGTTACTACAGAAATAAAAACCCAAACTTTTTGGAATTGAAGCCACTTGTGAAACATTTTTTTTGCATCTAACAGAGCAAGTTAAAAGTCACCGTGATAAATAGAATATGTAGTCCTTACAAAATCCAAATGGTCCTTATTACCTCTACATCATTAACATTTCTTTCTCACAGTCTATTTCTTAAGCACTGTGGGCTCTCATCTTCTGATCAGCAAAGCTGGCTACATTCAGTGAAATACCATCATGCTCACACTTGGGATAAATTCTCCTCAAGCCATGAATAAAATGTATTAGGCTGCTACTGTACTGATTCCCCAGAGAATGCTCATGGCAAAGCCAGCATCTAATACTCCACTCTAAACTTCTTACTGCAGATTGTAGGGTTTTTTTCTAGTTAGGTCTTAACTTTCATTTTTCAGTTGTTTGGGGTGAGATGCTGCCCCCAAATTATTCACACAAGAGATGATTCAAATAGGGACGGGACCATTGTCATCCCAGCTTTTGATACCATCTCTCCAGCATCACTGTGCCCCTTAACACATCCTGCAGGATGACCCAGCCACCTGCACGTAGACATCAATCCATTTAGAGTGATGGTTGTAACAAGGCAGGGGTGGGAAAAGGGATTTAGTGTCACATACATTTGGATTTATGTTTCTGCTAAGACTGATGGCAGGATCTTTATTTTCCCCCAAAGTCCACTCACTAGTCAGAATTTATTTATAGAAATACAGTATTGCAGGCACAAGTATAGTAATGTCCTATATAACCAGGGGAACTCTGTAAGTTTGACTGGATAGAATGTGATTGACATGACCTCAGAAAACCTGCTTAACTCACATGGCAGTTAATTCTTGACACTGAAAGCAGCCTAAAGCAATCAACCAACCTGCTGGCTTGGCGAGTCTTGAAAGATGAGCTTGCCCACACAGTCTTTTCTGATTTCCTACAGAGAAACCAGTTAAGCTATTGGGAGGTGGAAAAGACTACAGCCAGCATTTTATTTCATTCAGCTCTCACTCCTTTTGGATAGTTGCAAACAGTCTCTAATCCTTCTTAATTTTTGGTCTCACCAATAAAGCCAGAACCACACTCTATTCTAGCTATTAGCTGCAAAGGCAGGGCTGAAGTAATCTTGCTGATACGTACAGATCCCTCTTCCATTCAGCACAACCCCAGGCTCACAGAAGATGGTGCAGCAGTTTCTCGGAGCTCCAATTCCATTGGAAGGGCTTTGGACAGTGTTGGAGGAGACAAGAGGGAGTGATGGCATCAACCAGGGATGCAAAAGTGGTGGCAACTTCATTTTTGGGTGTCCTTGGGCTGATGCAAATTGCAGGCTTTTTCTAACAGAAGCAGTTTCCCATGTTACAGTGCCCTAAATGCCACTATATTGAAAATGCAATATTTCACAGCTCTACAAATATTGTCTCAGAAGGACAGAAGCAGCTTGTGAATCATCAAACTTTATTTGCAATCTGACCACGGTTTTAATGTAGATGGCATTCTCTTAGCATTTATCAGTTTGGTTAAAGCTGAGAGAAAGTTTTCTTGCCAAGCTTTCTCAGCATGCCCTCTCCCCACTTACCTCACTTGTCTGCCTCATGCACTCCTTTATCATAGTGCCTGATTCATTGTGCAAACTGGATGGAAAATGACAGAGCTTCAGTCACAAGCTTGCTTGGCTGAAGTGACATTTCTTGTGAATGACCATAATGCAAGTGGCATTTACACGACAGCATTTTGAAAAGGCAACAAATGATGTAGTGCTGTCAAACAACTATTTTTTCCTGCATTAAAGAAGGATGGACAGTTGCCATTCACTTCATGACTATCAAAATACTTCTATTTAGAGTTAAAACGTCTGCTGCTTTTATATTGCTTGATTTTGTGATCTACTTAGCTCTGTCTGATTAAGTGCTTGTCGGAAACTGATGTTGAAAGTGGTGTGTTTTTATCATATCATTCCCCATCCCGAGATTCACAGAGACAGTTTTCTTATTTCTTATTATAGGAAGAGGGAATGAAGCATGTTGATCTGAGCTCTATTCAGAATTGTACCCAACCCAGATGCATTTGGTGTCTTGGTCTCATAGACCAGTCAAGAAGTTTGCTGTGGCTCCTGTGGCTCAGACCACAGACCAAGCAAATACATGCTGCCTGTACTTTTCCATTCAGAGGGATGGCTACATTAATGAGCTAGAGAAAAACATGAATTCTTTCTGAAATTGTGCATTTTAGCAGGGTCCTGGATTCACCACAGGTGTGACTTGGCCTACATCAACCCTTGTGCTCAACTTCTTGTCAACCGTTGATGGAAAAGAAATCCAAAAGCTCACTTAGGCTGGAAAAAAAAAAGGGAAAGGGAAAAAAAGAAAAAAGCAGCCATTCTCAAAACCATATCTTGATGTAAAGATTTTGGATGGAGGACTAGCCTTCCTCAGGCCATGTGTATCTGGGAGAAAAAATGGCATTCTAGTATGTAACTAATATCTGGATCCACCTCTGTAGGCTTAATTCTTTGTCCTGTGATTTAGCCAAGTTTTATACAAACATGTCACTATTAGACCTGAAGTAATTAGAGGGCTTGGAGCTGCTGCTGTAAATAGAATTTTATGCCAGTCGCTGTTCCCCATTACAATAACCCCTGTAAAAGGTTTTATCAATCATTTCCTATGACAGTCTCTAATTCTCGCTTCCTTGACCACTGCTGTATGTCATTTCTTGTCATGTAACTCATCGAGACATGACATGAGCAAGCCAGACGCCTATAACTTGAACATGTGTTTAGCAGAACAGAGTATTTGCTCAATTAGGGCCTTAGCTTCTTGATTGCTTTATGTAATCTAGAGGGAGTATTGCCCCAACTGTATTGCTAGGGGGGGAGGTGTGGTGGGACTTCTCCCTGTGAAAACAAAGACTCTCAAGTTCAGCCACACCTGAACTGTTTCTAAATTTTATTGCTGCCTCAGTTCAGTTCCCCAGGATGACATCTGGTAAAGGGGTTTATACATCAAGTCTTCACTCTTTACAGTTAGGGCATTTAGAAGAGATCAAAATGCTGTACCTCCTACTGCTAACTTGCTAGTTGCAACCTTTAATCCAGCTTTTAAAACAGATTTGACTATCTGGGTTAGGCCATTTTATTAAACTTAAGGGATGGGCATATGATCAAACATACATAGTTCATGGCAGGCTAAACCTACTGCAACTTTGAGAAAAAAGGCCTTAGCATTTCATCATCATGGCAAAGAAACTGTGAGAGCCTGTAATGTTGCTTTAAGGAATTCAAGTCTTGGAATGCTTCTTTGGAAAAAAATCCAGTGGGACAGGGAAGTGGTGTAGAACAGTTAGAAGCCTGAATAATAGTTAGAACATAAAAGAAAACAAGGTTATATCTTTATTTTTTTGCAGTAAGTACAATTCTCTGCAGGTACCAATCCATACATGTCCTAGGGAACTGGGGAGAAGGATTTCATAGACATAGCAACTGACAAAGATGAATGAGGATGTGGTCACTAAAGATCTTGTCACCCCCCCTGAATTCTTAGTCCTGCCAGGTGATTTGAAATCTGTGTTTCTTGTATAATCTTGTATACCAGATATCCACTTAAGTATCTTCTAGCCCTTGTTGTCATAATATTGATGCCCCTCACAGCAGTATATTCCCATCTCCACCCTTACAGTGTCTCATTGTTGTCAGGGAGACATACAGGTTTTCTAAATAAGGGTGTTTTGCAGCTTTGACTATGTAACTGAAATACAAGATTCAATTGCAGCTGTCTCAAGTACTTATCGCAGCATTGCTTATACCATTCAAGAAAATATACCAGTAGGGTTGTATTCTCATTCAGGCTTATATCAGCATCTATATGTTGATTCAAAGAGTCCCACAGCTGTCTGGCAGTAATCCACAGTTGTTAGGAAATCCAGTCAGGGAAGAAGTCCATGTCTACCAAGACTGGGAAATATAAGCACAAAACAAAAAATTTAATCCTTTCCCCAGACAGTTTTCACACTTCATGCAGAAAAACAGCAAACACATCAGGTAAATGAGAGAGCTGTACTGCAAAGGCACTGGACATATTGGTTCTAGCACATCAGCAGGCTAGATATTGCCAAGGTCTTTGCTATCTTCACAGAGAAAGAGGAGGGACTGAAGGACAATCTTGACATAACTTTGCAAAGGTTTAGAGAACTTTGTAAAAAGTGAAGCTGATGCCATAGACTGAAAAGAAATCATTTTGATAGTGAACAGAACTGAAATGAAAAGTCAAATATGTTAAGATCCTTGAATTAGATCACAAGTGGCCTGTGTCTGACAGAACAGAACAGAAAAAACGACAGCGAAAAGTTTCCAAACCAAGAATATTATGATCAAAATTAATGACTCATAGAACAGAACTTTGCAGCAGCAGTCTGAATGGATATGCAAAGAGAGGGATCTGTTAAAGCAGAAGAAAATAATTTTGTACTTTTGAAGATGTAAGATAGTGAAAGCCTGGATGAGTCATACTGTGTAAAGGAACTTCAGCAGAAGGAATCAACAATATTGCACCATGGTCAGAATGTGAAAAACTAGAAACTGAAAACACAACTGAACAATGAGCTGGCAAGATAGTAGGGATAGCCACAATAAGTCAGAGGAACATCATTGTGGAGGAAAGAGGTGTGGATCCACAAACCGGTTTTCACTCTAATAAACAGCCTAATGGCTGGAGTTTCCAGATACAAGCTTCAGTCTGCAAATAATGTGCTAACCACGTGCAATCACACAGCTCCCTCCACAGAGGAAGAGGCCAGCTGTGCATTTGTGGATGAGCTGTAAAGGCATTTATGCTGGGTGTTGTGTAAGAGACAACAGCACAAGAAAGATCACATTTTGTTAAATATATTCATATTCCTATTACTGTGTTTGTGCCTGGGATATCATCAGGATTTGGACATAGTCTATTTGACCTTATTCACTAAGAAGCAGGCTGAGACATCAAATTATCCCAGCATTTGGCAAAGGGTAGATTTGTACTTCCCTGTGCAGAAATACAGCAAACAGGCCAACTTCAGAAATTAAAGGAAAATTGAAAGCAGAATAATTGCCTCAGATGGAGTTCATACTATTGCTACAACAGTAGTGTGGATGGAGTGAGGGAGAAGAAGGGTATTTAGTAGAGCAAGAAGTAATTCAGCATATGGTAGAGTCACTGCAGAGTACTGGCCTCAGCTGAGGCACACACATTGCTCACCCATGGAAATTTTACTGCGGGAAGAAAACTGTCCAGCTGGTGCTGGACTGGGGAATGTGTTAGTAAGCAGGAATGGACAAAGAGCAAAGTGAGTGCAACAGATATCAAGGGGAAGAGGACATGGGGAACTTGGGCACACCTGCCTGCTCTGAACAGCAGGCAGCTGTACCATCCAGAGCTTGATCTAAGGAGCAGCCTGAAACACATAGCTGGGAAAACTAGAAACTCATGGACAGGAGCTGCAGCAAAGTCTTTTTCTCTAACACTGCTATTGGTGGTTACTGGTACAATTACCACTGTCAGCAAACTGAGCAGTTAAAAAATCCCTCTTCTGGGAGAATAGGCGTTGCTAAGAGTTGAAGGCCTTTTGATCAAATCTCTGCCTCAATAGTTAAAATTGATGAGCAATGCATAGAAATTATATTTATTAGCTTTTGTGCCTCCTCTTTCTCCTCAGACAGAATTTTAAGTCTCAACACGTCATGCTCACCAGATATGTTAGTGGAAGGAAAGTCTGCAAATTTATGTAATCTTTTTCTTCAGGGCTGAAGCAAATGTCCTGGTCTCCCTTAGTACCTAGACACTCAATTTATTGAGACATGAACAATCATATGTGACGCAGGCTTGTGCTTAGGTTTGGACTTTAAATCAGATCACATTCCTACAGGCACCAGTGACTCAAATCCATACTGAACTGTGGCTAACAGAGACCATAGAGATATAATTATGGTACCCTTGCTTGCTCCTGAAAAGGGACTGCAGTATCTCCTGTTAAATGGCAGTGATATATCTAAAGAGATCATGGGGTCACCATGACAGTCTCTGCCACCAAAATGGCCTCAGGCATGCAGCTCTGCTCTTCAGCCGTGAAACTTTTCTAACTCCTCCAAGGAGGTAAACAGCAGGTGGAGAGACAAAATTCACATTTATAGATACATCTGTAGATGAGAACAAGAACTGCTATGCTCAGATGAGTATGAATTGATGAGATGCTCTGTTCTGCTATCACTCCAAAGAAGTGGAAATAGGTATTTTCATTCAATTTTACCTTTATTTTGACAGAACAGCCTTTTCAATAGATTGCATTGAGCCTTCAAAATCTTTTCTGTGGGATGATGCTGAATTCAATGGCCAGGCTTTTCCTTACAGTTTAGCTCTAAGGTATTTCTATAAACAAGCAAACAAAAAGCAAAAGCAAAAGTCTAAAAGTATTTATTAAACACTGATGGGAATCAAAGCACTCAAATTTTAATTTAATCAGATTTTAGACTGTAGTTTAGGGAAATAACTTACCTCAGTTTTATTTTCTTGATAGACTTGTGAAGTAAGCCCTGTAATTTAGTGAAGGCTAAACAAGCAATGAATGCTAAAATTTAGCGCAACAAATTTATTTAAAATATCAATCATGCTAAGCCTGAACTTACATACATAAATTTCATCATTAACACAATTACAGCTGTGCAAACTGTAAGCATTGCCATTTAGCATTAAATTCCTAACAGTCAAGAGATGGAAATGTAAAAATTGACTTCCAAGTTGCCACTCACAGAGCTACTTTTGATTCCAAGTTTTTGGTGGATATCTTAAATCATGTGTCAGTATTGATTATAAAAGATACATAGCCTTATTAGGACAAGCTTCTATGCATTTCTTTCTAATGTGTATACAAAGTGTTTCAAGTCTAAGCCATGTTTTGACTCCCATAACAGAGGTTCTAAGGTATTCTAGCAGGTGTAATTATAAACCAATCAGAGACCTTGTCATCTCCCACCTGCAGAAAGTCATTATGCAGTAACCACTTCTTCCTAGTTTCCCCTACACTCTGTTCTCAGGAGTACAGTATTTGTCTTTCACTGGAGGATACACACGCTCAACTTTTGTACACCCTGGCATTATTTGCTCCCTCTGCATGGTCTCTGAAGGGAGCAGATATTGCAGGGAGAATCTGGCCCCTTCTGCACAGCTGTGGAGACTTCCCAGAGCAGCAGAACCCTCTGCAAAGGGAAGCTGGATTTGGAGATACTGAAATACGGCAATGTTCTCTTCAAGTCTACCCTGCCTCTTAGTCTCACAGGGATGTCCTTACAGTGGCTACACAGCTGGGCTAAAGGCTGAATGAAACCTGATATGTGACTCTGCAAAGGCTTGCTCTCAAAACCACTTCTTGTCTAGCTCCTATGATATGGATTTATTGTTAAATCAATGTTTCATGGCAGCAGTCTCTCTGTTGAGTCTCTGTAATTTGGCGTGGGATTCTTAGTGAATGAGACTTTGTCACTTCAGTGATGGTCTCCACGTTTATGTCATTTCAAAGCAATAATAACCTCTAGAAATTTTTTGTGCCAAAACACTATGGCATTTTTCTTCTAATATGATTCATTGATTTAGATATCTGACTGAGAAAGTCACAGGTTCCTTTTTATTTACAATAAGTCTTTTTACCTTTTTGTAAACAGAGCAGACTCTAGGAACATGAATACCTCATATAACCAAGCCAAATCTGTACTGTAACTGAGAAAAGTAAAAAAAAAAAAGCTTCTGTGTACTTTCTGTCTGTGTATTGTTGTACTTCCCTAGTCTATAGCTTACGATGTGGAGTCAGTTCCCCACTGCTCTTGTACTCTTTCTGCTGAAAACCTAAAATGGCAAATCTGCACCTTGTTGTAATAGGAAGCTAAGAAACGCTGCTTTTTAAATGACCCAAGTAATGAGTATCTGCTCTCTGGACAGTTTAAATGCTATAATCCCCAGAGCTAAGCAGAGTAAGAGCTACTTTTCTTCAGGATTAGCAAAGCAAGAATAAATGCTCTCTAGTGGAGGAGGCGCATATGCTGCCTGGGACTAAGACACAAGCCTGAGCAGTGAATACCTCTCCTTTCACAGTGCTATAAATCTGGAGTGTCAGAAAGAAACTTTTGTGTGAGATGCCTGATGATTTGATGAAGAAAAAAGAAATGTGAAAGTGAACAACATTTTACAGAAGGTCTGCTTTCAAAACAGAAATCTCTCCAACAAAATAAAGGCTGTAGTATTGTTCACAATTCTGACTAGATGGAATTAGGGACCTGGCATCCCTTTTTCCTTGGAAACTTGATTTTTCCAACATTGCCTCTTTGACATTCCTTGATACCCTTAGAGGCCACAAAGCAGATGGCATCTACTCTATCCTAAAGATATGAAAGTTAGATGGCTATGTTTGGGCCAGTCATGGCAGTCTTCTTTTATAATTAGAGAAAAATGGCCACCTCCAGAGATGGTTCACTCAATCTATCTTGGACAACCATTTTAAGGTAAGACAAGTCATTTATGGAGGCACTTTTTTCCTTTGAACCAACTTTAAAGGTACTACAGGTACTCAGCTTAGATCTTTAACTGCCAAAGTTGGGGTAGACCAACTTTTTCAGTAACTCATCCAGTTTACATCATTGAAGATTCAGGCCACTTAGATCTAATGTCCTAGTATGAAATAAGGATATCAAATCAGGATAAGGTAGGTTTGTTACAAGCAGGAGTAATTGTCTCTTAAGCCAAGATGCTGGGAACACCAGCAAAGGGAAATCCTTACCTTACAGTGAGGAAGGGAACAAGAGGGCCTTTGAAGCTACAATCCTTCCAGTAATACTGAATAGGCATTACCAATCTTCCCTTCTTCCCCAAAGTAATTTGATTCCCAAATGGAATTATATTGCTATGTTTTTAACACCATAAGGCACTTACTGTATATTTTGCATGACATTATTTTGACTTTTTGTCTTATGGTATTTCAAAATAAGCCCATTCTCTTCATTTTAGCATTACTAGGAGGTTGCTTCCCAAGCTCACCAGAAAAATTTCTTCCCTGAAAGCATTGTCAAACATTGAAATAAGCTTCTCAGGGAAGCGACTGAGTTATCATCCTTGGAGGTATGTAAAAGATGTGGTACCTAAAGACATGGTTTAGTGGTGGACTTGTCAGTGTTAACAGTCGGATTCATTGATGTTAAAGGTGTTCTCCAGCCTCAACAATTCTGTGATTCTCTGCTCCTAAGTGTAAGCATTGACTTCATGGAAATCTGACTGAGTCTCCAAACTCCACTACATGTGTTGAACTGGGCTTGGTGCTGTCACGTAACCATGAGGAATTCAGACACATTTGGGAAAGAAATCCTTATGGGCTATCAGTTATGACACAACCCCTTCCTAGGTTCTCCATCCTAAAAGACATTCATGGCACTCTGAAGTGACAGTCTGATAACTTTGAACATTAAAATAGCCCTTGGATACCTATTTTTAGTGCACCACACTCCACCCCCGTACTCTGTCACCACCGTCTCTTCTGTTTCCACGTGCTGAGCTATTTCAGATGCTGTTTCCTTGTTTCTGAGAAGAACATGTGAGGCAGCCAGGAGCAACCCAGCAGAGAACAGCATGTGGAAAGAAGGCAAAGCACAATACTGTGGAGATCTTCCTTCAGGTACTCCTGAGGTTTTCACTATTGGTAAACAGGTGCTGCTCTTCTACCTGTCCTAGAACACAACATAATGCATTGAGGCTCATGAGCACATCTGACATTTGTTTGAGTGTTGATATCGGTCCTGAACGTATAGCTCACTGATTATGAGCTAAATGCATGCCATAAATTAAAATGCTTCAAACTCCATTTGATTTACACCGAGATGAGCTTTTTTATCCCATGACCAGGAGGCTCTGTCATGTTCTCTTCGCATTTATATTTGCCATCTCAAGGATAGCTTATGAAACAGATATGTATTTATCTGAGAGGGAGGCTCAGTACTGTACTCAGCCTTTCTTTTCCTGCTAATCCCCTTTCTCACATGTATTTTTGAACACAGCAATTTGTGTGAAGGTAGTAGCACGATGCCAAACACAGACATCTCAGTTAGCTGGTGGGATGTATTCTTCACTGAGGCTGAAGGCCCCAAGAAGTTAGGAAATCCCTTTGGATTTGGTGGCAGAGAGGGAGACTGCCAAATTATTTTTCCATGGCCTTGTAACTCTTAAGCTCAGCGGCACAAAACAGACAAAGCTGACAAGAGGACAGAGCCAACAGACTTCTATTTTTTGATGGTAACATCCATGACCAAGATTTTCTGAAGACGGATATTTAATCCAGAGTTGCCATTGAAATATCTTTCTGATTTTTTATTTTGATGATGGGGGCACAAGCTATAAGATTAGCTTTCTGAAAATAAACTCTTTCAGATGTTTCTAGTGAGGCACAAGTTTACTAATCAGGCATATGGCACAAAGGATCATTCAAAAAATATTTGAAAATACGTAAGGCAAGTCAAGGGTAAGACAAGGGTTCTGTTACTCCCAGGTGGTATTTTCTTTGTTTTTGAAATACTTGTTATCTATCAATGAAATAGAAAAGGACTTTGTTGGCAAGTAGCAACTTCAACTGGTTTCCATACAGGATTGTCCTGTCTTTCAAAGAATACATTCCCCATTTGTACCTCATTCACCAGCATATCCTCAGCAAATATAAATCAGTAGAGCTTGAATTACATTCTTGCATCTATGTTGACTTTTGTCTCTTGAGGATATGCACTATAGCCTCTGAAACTACTGCACAGAATAGAGGAACTTCTGGATTATTAAAATAATGCGAAATATAGATTCACTTTGGAAAAAATACAATCCAGAACAAGAGCCAGAAACCAGAATTATAAGAGCTGCTGACTTTCTGAAATGATTCATAACCCAAAGAACATGATCAGTTTTCTTCAGAATGTTGAAAGGTTTTTTCTTTCTTTACCTAGGAAACAGAGCCATTTTGTAAACCAAACTTGTGGGGGGGTGGATGACTATCTCTTCATAGAGAGAAAAAATTGTTCATAACTTGAGGAAGATTCTTGAAATGCAAGGTTTAGAAGACGTGCAGAAGAAGCCTTCTATTTTTTACAGAGGATTTTCTTTTGGTCAAAATGCAATTTTCTGACCTGTAACAAGAGAGTAAAGAAAGCAAGAATCCTGCGGTTTTTTACCTTGTTTTTCCTTTCATAGCTCAGTGGCAGAATTGGGTAAACCTACACATTAACAGGAAAGAAAATAATAACTCTGTATCAAGTCCCAAAATTGTTCTTAACCAGCAGAAAAGAGTAGCAAAGGGACTGAATTCAAAAAGAGAAGGCCATTGGGAAGGGATTTAAGCAATGGGTATCAAACAGTCTGAAGAGAGAAACGCTTTGGGTATTGATGCTTGCTAGCATAATCCAGGCCACTTGAAATGAAGTCAACATCCTTTCACAGTAAAAGTGACAAATCCACCTGTGAAATCTTTGCCAAATCACAAAAATTAATTTTGTATTTTAGGCCACAAGAACCCTACAAGATGTGTTTCGGAACAACCTGATAACTTTTCTGTGTGGTCTTAAAATGTTTAACTTTTAAAATATTCTTTTAAACTATTTGTTTTGGTGGAATGGTTTACCTTAACTAAAATGCAGACAAGCAGTTCATAGTAAATTAAAAAAAATTTTTCAAATTGTCATTTCCTTGTCCCTATTTTGGCCCTAAGTTGTTTAAAAGAGCAGCAAGATCAAGACACACAGATGTACAGTAGAATATCAGATGAAGAAAGTGACACATAAGATTTTTTTCTGACTGATGTGACTTTGCATTTGCAGCTGGTCTATCCATAAACCTCTTCAAAGGCTAGATATGAGGTAGGCAGTGAAATCAAGTTCCTGAACTTTTCTGTCTCTTCAACTTTTTGTGAGGCCTTGAGCCCCTACAGTGTTGTTTTTCTGGATGCGCTAAAGACAAGGAAGAGACATTACAGAAACTTTGTTCTAGGATTTAGAAGAAGAATAAAGTAGAACACTTATGACTATTCAATGACAAAAACTAATTATGCACGTTAGTTCCCTGCCTCAAATCTCGTTGTCAGCAAGGAACACTTCTGTAGGTAGGCTTAGATATGAAATCCCTAGGTGCCTCCCTGGATGCAGTCAGGCACAACCACTCCTTTGCTACCAAGACAAGGCAGAAGAGCAGAAGATCTGAAGAGCTATGATAAGGGCAGCTAAATCCACCACTTGCTTGTAGCCTTGGGCACCCTAAAGAAAAAAAGCCCCTGACAGTTGGGTCAGATGGCAGTAGGGCATGAGTTGCCAGCCTCCTTCCCCTCATCTGTGCCCCCAGCATGGGGCTGCTTTTGCCTGTAGAGTCGTGTACAAATATACATTGCATAGCAAGCAAACACTCCAACATAGCATGGTAACTCTCCAAAACTACAGGGAGGTCTTTTTAGAAAAAGGCCCTCAGAAGGCTGAACAATGGCTTCTCCCTGACCTCAAGGGCAGAGCTAATGAAGGCAGCAGAAATATCTGCACAATAGCCATTGTTAAGAGGAAACAATATTTGATTCCCTAAATGCTTGGCAGTTAAAGTTCATCCCATTCCCAGCCAGGAGCAGGGCCCTGGGAGTCACTGGCTCAGCTTCAGCCCTGGGCTTTGGCACTTTCCTGGGGGCAGGAATGGATTATAGTCCCATGGGTGAGCCCAGCTTGGCAGGGCCCATGGCTGAGCAAGGAAGGGCCATGAGGAGCTGGGGACCAGCACTGCTGTGGCGTTGCTGAGGCAGGGGTTGACAGCCTCAGTGGGCTGATGTGTCATCCTGGGCCACGGGTAGGGCAGGGGAAGTAGTGGGAGGCCAGCAGGGACAGTGCAGTCTATGGGGGTGGCTCTCAGGTGCCTGGCAGTGGCTCAGGCACTGCAACGCTTAAAGAAACCAAGGTAGATGCTGACTATGTTCTCTTTTATACTGGTTTTTTGACCTCAGTTTTCTACCCTGATCAAAATGTCTACTTGACAAGAATGGAAACATGAATAGGGCTTTAAAATAAAACGTCTTGTACATATTTTCAATGAAATTGCATTCTGTTTTACAGGTTTTGTACAAATTGTATTGCACATTTTTTTTATTTTTAAGAAATAGTCCTTGAAAAAAGAGTCCACCCAGCAGAAGACAAGTTGTCTATCTACAGTTCTTGTTTTAGAACTTGCATAAAGTTAATATGTGGCTGATTTTCACCACCGTTTGATGGTTACCTTTTAGCATGAATGGACAAGAAAAAAGACAATGGAAACATAACAAAAGATTGCCCAAACAACTATTGCTATTTTAAGAAATATGTGAAATGAGGCTTAACATTGTTGACAGCTGTGAATGAGCCCAGGAAACAAGGCAGATCCAGCAAGCATCACTGGTCAGAGATGAGTAACACCCTCTGATTAAGCATCTATCAAATAATATCAACTAGCTAAAATGAAAATTTTATTTAAGTGAAGACTATTGCATGCCTGGGTTGTAGATAATGACAGCTCTCCTCCAAACTAACTCTATGAAAATCTGTAAAATTACCTTTTTTTACAGTGATCCAAACAACTGAAGAAACAGCAGCTAGTCCGTCTTGCAGGTAAAATACGGGGAAAGCATTCCACCTGAAACAGCCAACTGCATCATACAGTGTAGGGAATATATATCTCTAGGCACTGATTGGGTTTGAAAGGAGCCTGTTGGTCATCCTGAGTTGCTGCCAGACCACAGCACTGACCAGCTGCCTCAACAGGTGCTGGGTGCCCAGGGTGGCCATGGGATTCTGTCTTCACCAGCCAGGGTCCCATAGGACCTGGCAAGCCCAGGGATGGTGACCAGGGTAAACCCAGAGTCATATGGCTGTTCAGCATGGTCACAGGGCCAGGACAGGGCTGAGGTCCAGCCAGGTCAAGTCTGTAGGTCATGGTCATTGAGGTACCTGTTCAGGCATAGCCATGCCTGGAGCAATAGTCAAGCAGGCAATAGGCAAGGTCAGGCAGAGAGGCCATGAGTTCAAATGCAGCTCCAAGGAAAGGGGAGCTCATTCTGCCCCAGCTCTTTCACAACAAGGTGATCACAGTTTATGCAACCAAGCCACAGCAAAGCTGGCCTGAGTGTGTGTAGACAGACCCCAAGGATGGGGAAGATGTTGCAGGGCCTGTTGATGTATGTGTTTGTTTACACAAACAGGAGGTTTTGACTCTAAGGTACAGTACTAAGGCAAAGCTTTCCCTCCAGTTAGGGCTCAGTGAGTATGAGACTAACTTTGGTTACCATCCCCCATCCCCATCCCTGGAGGTGTTCAAGGCCAGGTTGGATGGGACTCTGAGGAACCTGGGCTACTGAAAGGTGTCCCTGGACATGTCAGCAGAGCTGGAACTAGATGATCTTTAAGGTCCCTTCCAACCCAAATCATTCTCTGATTCTATTAACACCTTCAAGAAAAATAAAGGGAGAAAAAATGCTCAGTAAGAAGCAATAGTAAACTGATGTGTAGAAAATCTGTTGTACGCAGAATGAATCCGGGAATGGCATTTTTTAGTTCAGAAAAATAGTATTCTTAAACACATAAAGCAATACTTGCCAAAAAAAGAGAATTAAATGAGCAGTCCTGCATGCCCAGGTGGTTGAATAAGAGAAGGATGAAAATTCAGATACTAGATGAAAAACAATGTGAAGCATTAGGAGAAATATTTTCATCAGGTAAAGTTATGCATAGTGATGCATACTTCAAATTGG
This sequence comes from Coloeus monedula, assembly GCF_965178545.1. Classification (NCBI taxonomy): domain Eukaryota; kingdom Metazoa; phylum Chordata; class Aves; order Passeriformes; family Corvidae; genus Coloeus; species Coloeus monedula. The sequence continues at coordinate 87,450,549 of NC_138783.1, forward strand.
AAATTTTTTGTGGAACTGGATGGCCTCTTGAAAGCTTTTCAATGCCTTGGTTCTGTATCTTCCCTAAAAATATTCTGACTAAATGCTTTCACCTGGATTTGGTCTCCACTGGTATGGGAGTTTTACCATGTTTCTACAACTTCAAGACTGGAGATTCCTTTTTGGCAATTCCTGATTGAAATTCCTTCAGCAAATCATATTTTCAGATGCAAATCCCACTGGGGGAATGGAAGGAACATTTCATTCTTAATGGAAACATCCTGCACTATAAGCATTTTGACTCCAAATGTACTTCTGACATAGTTATCCTTGTATGTTGTAACTCAGCACCCAACAGTGTAAGGATCAATAGCTGCCTTTATTTGCTGTTTGTCTGGCAACACAGAGCATGCCCCTTAGGGACCTATGCTTAAAGCAAATGTTGTTGCTAAGAAACCCATTAAAGTGTGTTGTTAATTGACAATGAATGGCCTTCTAGTTCTTGTGAACATTTCTTACCAGCTCTGTTTCTTGTGGTGTACAAATGAGACATCATGTACTGGGAGCTGCTGATGTCAATGACACTGGATTTTTAGAAGCACGCACAGCAGGGGATGAGAAAGGCCACAATTATCAGATAAAGGAATTGCCTTTATTTGCTTTGATGGTGGTTATTTTATTTGGGTGGCATCACAGAACTCTGTGTGACTGAAAGAAAGCAAGCAAGAAAACAGAAACAGATGGGTTTCTCAGCCATGTGAATGAGATCACGTAATGCATTCACATTTGCACATTTTCCCTATGCCTGAAATACTTCTGCTTTTCATGAGCTTCCTCCTAAATTCCAGTTTTGTTGTAAGAGCTAATCATACATATTAAAACATGTTGTTTTAACATTTTCTCGTGTGCAGCTACCTCATTCTCCTGGCGTTTCATCTGCTGAGTATTCAACAAGCCCTAGGTTTGTCCCCCAGATCTTTCTAGGTTGTAAATTGTTACTTAATGCAAAGTTCATCCAAAAAAACTGTGTTCCTAATCACTAATAATTGCTTTGGTTTCCAAAAATCACACCCCAAGACAAACACTTACACAAATTAGAAGCCGAGAAGAGGATAGGATTTAAATGAAACATGGCATAAATCATATATACACCTGTACCAATGTTATCTTACATAGACTTTTGTGACAGAATACTGCATGTCTGTCTCAGGATAGGTTGGCCAATGATTTGTAAACAAGAATGAGACGTTTTAAGAATTTAGCAACTAATTTTTTCCATTTCTTTCTTCATGTCCATATCCCTAGTATTAATGGACATCAATTGCTTATTCCAATTTAAGGAAAGTGCAATGAAAAGGCCTAATAATATAACACAAAATATTTTATGTGAATCTTTTCAGACAGAAAGTATTATATTGAGAAGCATGGGAGAGAATTTATTTCTGAAATCTAAAAAAAGGAAGAATGTTGATACAACTTACAAAAAAATTTTTGAAAGGAATTTCATTCTTTTAGACACTTCTTTAAGTTTGCAAAGTATCAATAAATTAATTGATTTAATCTTTATAGAAGACTTTTAATCATTCTTTCAGAAAACACAGAAATTTTTTAGATTGGTTTCATTTTAGTCTTGGAAAAATTTGGGCATTGGGAAATTTGATTCTGAATGCTTAAGTGGCTGACTTAAATGCTGACTTATGGAAGCTGAATCAGCATTAAATGGAGAGCAATCAAACCTTAATGCTAAGAAGACAGGATTTTGGAGGGTTATTAAAATCCTATTGGTCAATTTTAAAATCATGGAATCATTGAAAGTTGAAAGAGACCTTAAAAATCACCTAGTTCCAATTCCTTGCTATGAGCAGGGACACGTCTCACTAGACCAGGTTGCTCAATGTCCCATCCCAGAAAACTGTTAATTTATAACAAAGCGGACGCATTTTGCAGCATTCTTTCGGTTCCCCTCCATAGTGCAAAAAAAAGGGTACAAATATAATAAACTCTGTATTTTCAAATAAGAAATACTAATTGCTCAAGAATTTCTCAAGAAGAGCCTTTCTAGCTCTTTCCTATGACAAATGTATTGGATGAGTGTGTTTGACAGGTCAGCATAGTCTATTTATGCAAAATAGGTGTTTCTGTGTTCAGTAACCTCTAACACAGCAAAGGCAAAATCAGAGTCACCTGGATCTCTGTACTCTTCAGTTACTATGAATTTTCAGGGTAAGCTATGGGGACTAGGTGGCACTGCTACTGCTGAGTTTTTGCACAGTGCTCTGCCTAGTAGATCAGACGTGTAGGGAGGTTTTTGTACATATAGGGAAGTAAAATGATCCAAGTTGCTAATGTTTTTTGCCATCTGAAGGACATTTTTCATTGAGACTGCTTCAGAAAATTGTTTCCAAAACCAATTGCTTCAATTTCCACTTCATACAGAGTAGAATTCACAGCACTTTCAAACTTAGCTCCTGGAAATCTCAAAAGAGAGACTGAACATAGAAGACAATGGTTCTGTTGCCATGTAACTTCATGAAGCTCCTTATATTATGTTGTATTAACCCCAGGAAACTACTAAAATCTACTTGGGAGGATTAGCTGTAATTTTCTTCTTTGAAAAAATAGTTTCTTGATTAAACTTTGTCCCAAAACTAACATTCAGGTTAGAATAAGAGCCTGTGGTAACTACTAACCACAATGAGAGATTTGTTTCACCAGGAACATATACAGAAAGGATTTGTAAATGAAAGATAATCCATCTTTCCCATGGCCTCTTTCCTTGAAACAACTCTTATAATATGTGTATCAGTCCAAGTATGTCACTGTCATGTTTAATCAAAGATTAAAAGAAAAATTAATTTCATCATCCATCTCTCTTCAAAGATATCTCTGGGTCAACAGCGCTGGAAACTAAAGTTATTTACTAGATGATGAAGGAACTCTGCCAAGAACAGTACTTGACTGCTCCCACAAGATCTCTAAGTAGCACTGATACTTTCTTCAGTAAAATTAATTCCCATTCATTAGTGCAAAATACTGAGCAAAATCTGCAAGGTTTAACTTGAGAGCAGAGCCAGTTCTGGCCACACAGACTTTACTGCATGCCAGGCTTGGAACTTCAAGTGTTATGCAATTCAGCTTCTTATAAATGCTTTTGCATTCCTCCCTGTTGCTGCTTCCTGGGTAATTTTTCAGGAGTTGTGGAGGTATAGACAGTTGCATGCACACAGCTGCAATCTGGAGAGTGATTGTGCATTCGAAGAGAAGCTGAGAAAAAGGCTTTCTTCATCAGGAGACAAAAATAATCAGTCAATGTGGTTGGCCAGCAAGATGCAATATAAAAGGTTCAGACTGCCAACATATGTTTCTGGATTTCCTTCACTCCCTCTGAGGGCTGCTTGCTAACTACAAATTTCCTTGTCTTGCCTTGCCTTGCCTTGCCTTGCCTTGCCTTCCGTTTCCTTCCCTTTCCCATCTGATGCCAATTAAAATTAACTCTGACACTTAAAATGAAACTGTACCTAAGTGGACATAGTGAAGAGATGTACTAAAGGTATTTCTTTGCAATGAAAACTTTATTTTTTTTCTGGACCAGGCAATACCAACTTGCCTGTAAGTCAGTCAGGACACCTGAACTGCCTGAGTCCACCATGAGCATTCAAGCACAACTGTGAGGAACTGATAAAAAGAAAAATATCAAATGACTGCCATTGCAATGTTAAAAAAAAATGTTTAAAATAATATAACAACTGCCGCCAGCAACTTTTCTTTGCGATTTTTCCCTTTAGGGAAGCAAAACACAAAGCAGTACAAGTGAGACTGTAAAAAGTGAGAATCCACTGACAATTTTGTTTCTGATTTGATTTTTGACCTGTGTTGGCTTGGCAGATTCTATTGACTTCACCAGACACGTTTGATGGTAACATTTTCAAGGACATCTAAACAAGTTAGGGTCCTAAGTCTTAACTTAAAACTTTCAATAGTCTTTTGGGATCCTAAATACCTTTTTAAGTCAATTACACTTAAATTCCCAAGGTCTGACCCTGAAAAAGGGATTTATATGCTACAGTAAAAGCTGAAATACAATTATGTACATGTGACTTAGGTACATCACTGTTGAGACTGAAAAATAACTACATGTCAAGAGCAGCAGTTCCTTCATCAGGCATAGTTAGTGCTGAATCCACAGCTCAGCAGTGCAACAGCTATATGGCACCTTATGCAGGCTACCAGGCTAGAGAAAAATGTCCATTTAGGAAAGATCTGCTTTAAGATCCACCCATGGTAACCCATTTGTTTTTTAAGGCTGTGCCACATCAAAGCAGGAACTCAGTATAAGCCTAGGTAGGACAGGCCAAGCTGAGCCTTTCTCCAGTAGAATGGTGGGATGCCAGAAATGAGGAGACCAGCAGATGATTTGGTCCCACTCTCTTCAACTACTCACTTTTCACCTTCAGTGACCACACAAGGTCTGTGTAACAACTTCTGATGTCTTACTTAGAGACTGAAAAAATTTTAGGAAGGGAGAGATGTTAGCAAAGCAGCATATGTGATCTTTTCTTGCTTGAAAATGTCCAGTGAATGAGGACCATGCCAAAAAGTCAAAACTTGTAGCAATTAAAATGTGTGTGCCATTTGACAGTGGCATTTCTTCCCCCTGCAGTCTAAGATAGCCAAAGCAGTGCAATGTGTTCTATACAGCAAGGCTGGAAAACTGTCTGCTTTGCATATTACTACTTTTTTCCTTTTTCCTTTTGTTAGTACCAGAGTTTCATGCCACTGGTAATTTTCCTCCAATTTTTTTCTTCGCAGCTGCTATGAAGGTTCCTGTGGGGCTGAAGCCTTCATACAAGCAAGACACCCACTGACATTCCCACTTCAATCTTCCATTCTCATGTCCTTTGCCTCACTGTCTGACACATTGCAAGCTCTTACTTTCCATCTGCACCTCAGCAGCACCAGTGACAGTCAAACATGTAACTTAGCACTGCTGTGACGCTGCATCAATCAAGTGCACACAGATCCCCTGCTGGTGTGTGACTTGAATGAAAGGGTAAAACGTGTTCTTAAATCAGCTAATCCACTCTTACATTGGGGAAGGTGTCCATACTTAAAAATGCAGTGACCTACTTCTTCCATGGCTAGAATTTAACTGTTGACAGCATGTAGCTATATTCTGCTCCATTCAAGAAAGTTTATCTGTGCAGTTTATGTATGTTCTACCATGCAGGGATCTCCTGAAGCATCCCTTTACACCTACATCAGCCCCCACACTAGGCTTTCCTCCTTGTATGAACCAACATCATGAGGCAAGTGGGCATAGATATGCCTGATTCTGTCCTGTCACCCAGCTAGATGACCCTAATCTGGACCAGGAAACAGTAATAGCAATCCTAGTACTGTGGGTGTAGTCCAAGCAATGTGATCCATAACTGCCCTCTAGGTGCTGTTAATGAGAAATTTCAATTTCCACTACAGAATCCCTCATCTTTAATTATTCCCCCTTTCTGTTTGAGAATCCCATCTCGGAAAATGGACTTTGGCATTTTGTGGGGTAATGGTGTTGAAATAAGTACATAAATAAAAAGAATACAAAACAGACTTTTTCCAGCTCCCAGATTTGTGTTTGGTTTGGGGCTTTTTTTTCCTACATAATGTTTGCTATGGGTATAGCTACTACATGACAAAATTTGTCAGAGAAATGTAACTATTGCCGGATGAGCCTTTTATCCTTGTCCTATTATTTCTCTTTTCTTAATCATGAGAAATGGAGAAAAACAGGGCTGAAATTAAATATGAAAAACTATAAAACTATAAACTTTTGAATCTCTTAATAAGACAGGAGTCAGGCCCCACTGTTAGTCAAATCAACAAAAAGCAATGAATTTTTCATTGGCCACAAAGCTAAATAATTTACTAGGAGGAAAGGGAATCAGGAGAACAACTTCAGCTCAGCTGAAACTTCACCCTCACCGCACAAATTTTCCTTTCTCCTGAGCTCACACTCCAGGAAAAGAGCCTTATCCTCAGACACCTTGGTACATAGAGTTGAGTATGCTCTTCACTTCTCTTAAAACCCTTCAGCTATGTGGAAAATGTGTAGCTCTTCAGGGGGCCTGAGACTGAAATCCAGGTGGTCCCTGTCCCCAATGTCCCCTGCCCTAAGCAGCCAGCTGAAGATCTGCCATCGTATGAGGAGGTGGTCCTGGATGTGTTCAAGTCCTTTGAACAGAATGGAAAGGCTGCAATCAGACGGTGAGAGGAAGTGGAAAACTGCCCCATGATGCTGAGCCTGCTCACCCAGGCGGTCCTCGGGGAGGATCTGAGACACTCGGCGGGGATCTGCAGGGCTCTGAGGACATCAGGAAAGCATCCTCAAGTCAAACAGCAAAATCCAGAAAAAGCAACACCAACCTGACATTAGATTAGTAAAATCACACATGTTTTGACAAAAAAAAAAACCTGCATGCTAAGAAAAGTATAAAGATTTCACTTTGAATCTGTGGGGAAATATCTCAGTAATATCTTGCCTCCATTTAAGTCAGCACTGGGATACCTGTCAGACCACAGGGGGCTTCATGGAAGTAAGGAAAATTAGCAGAGACTTCTATTTCACAAGACTTTTAGTAGACACTCAGACCTCATTCTAAGGAACTTGAAAATGTGTCTCAAGGTGGAACTTTTTGCAAGCATTTGTTGGACAGCCACTGTGATAATTGAGACAGTGCTGTAACTCCTTTCATGTATGAGGCATTACACTCTTTTTCCCACTCCAGATGCAGTTATTTTACCTTACAGACTTATAGAAGATTATTTATTTAGAACCTTTACTACGACCCACAAGGAGTTAATATTAAATTTTTGTTCATTGAAAAGAATGTTGTCATACAGATTTTTTAAGATTCCTGCTTTCTGGGCATGCATTTGTCAAACAGAATTTGGCAAAAATACAACAAATGGTAATGGAAATTAATTTCCCTGGAGGAATCATTTAATCTTCCCCCTGCCCTTTCTCTCCCCATTTGCACCTCTCTCTTACTTCATGGGCTCCACTACTGAAGCTTTTAATTGTCTGGATTGTCAGGTTTTGACATCCTAATCTCCCGATTTGCATTTTAGTAACTTAGCATCTGAATACTAAACATCTCTTGGTTCACAACCCTCCAGCAGCTGAGCCCCAGCTTGGATCAGAGCTCCAGCTTGTGTGTCTTAGCTCCTCTCCTGCTCTCAGTGGTGTACATAAGTAGCTCAACAACCTTCCCCAAAGTCATTCTCTTCTCTCTAATTTGACAGTCAGGATTTCATCATCTGCAAAATTTACCTGTAACAGAAAACCTAGTCAGTCACAAAGGCAAATATTGCTATAAATTTTGCAGTGTATTTCTGCCAAATTTTGCACTGCTGATACCAACAGAATTTGCTGATTTCCATCAGAGCAGAAGTTTATGTGCTTGTACAGATCATGCTGCCCAGACCTGGAAGCCTCCTCTTACCACTGGGAGCACATAGAATCAAAGCCATAAATTTTTACTCTGGATTATAGCAATCAAACCTAGATAACATAGGTGACATTCTGTTATAATGAAATCTAGACTGGTTGAAATAAACCTGGAAATCTCCAGGAGCAGGGAGGCTGGGAACAGCATAGCTATATGTATGAAAGGAGGCAGGTAGCCACAGTCTTGCAACTACTTTGACGGGAATTCTTACAGGAGAAGAATGAAGAAACATGCTCAGAACAGAGAAGCAAGCAACTGCTTATATTTGGTTGACTAAATGCAGGCATCAGTTACTAATTACTGTGCTTGTTTGGTGAATATTGTCTATGCAGGGACTGTGCACCAGCTACTCTGCTATGAAAGACTGGAGTTTTCTTTCTGGGCTGCACTTGAAGAAGAGGGACACCATGAGAGGCTGTTGCACTCATTGTCTCTAAGGAAGTCTCTTTTAACAGTTCTTGCATGGTCTTGCAGGTTAGATATGCCAGAATAGTGCCAGACAAGACACAAGGCTTCCCCTCTGAAAACTACAATTATACAGTACTGAGCTTCTTCTCTGCTATAATTTTCCTGTATTTCCACATATAGATATATTTCTTCCATTAGTGATAGCATACCTTTCTCCCAGAAAAGGCTGTTACCAGTTAATGTATCTGTGAGGTGCTTGAGTAGCTGCTGGCTGTGCACTTAGGTCCATTACAGAGATACCTGGAGGACCAGGCAGGTCCTGCTGTCAATAATTTTTCTTTCAAAATCAATTACTGTCACAAAATAAATGGAAAAAAAGGAAAATGTGAAGAAATATAAGTACAGTGTTAAAGCACCGGCAGTTAATGGTGCTTTACTGAAAGTGAGAGAAATTCTTACAATTTATTCAGCCCAGGAGAATGTTGCAACTGTACAGAACTGTACAGAAGTACCTGAAATGTTCTGTGCCTGAGTCCTCCCTATCCCAAACGCTCATGAGTCCTCCAAACCAGGCTATTCCTATATAGCAGAAAACTGTTGCCAACCACTTTCAGTAGCTTTTGTAGATCATTTTGATGACAAGGTCACAGTCTGTGCAGCCATAATGGTTCTGTGATAGCAGACCAGGCTTGCTGGAAGGGGTCATTAAAGGTGACATCAAGTGTGTCTGGGGAGAAATACTTCCTGGAGTCCTTAGGAATGTGGGCAATACTTGGTTGTACTAAGTGCTCCCTGGAAAACCAACAGAGAAGCACAGGGCAGAAAGATATATTAGTTACCTTCCTCCAGGCCTTTGTAAATATGCCATTGCATGCTTGCACCTCAGGAGCTACAGCTCACTCTCTTTCTCTGTGGACAGCATCAAATGCAGGGCTAGTGAACTTGCAAAATCTGATGATGTTTTGGCTTTTTGTTTGTTGGTGGTTTTTTTTTTTTTAAGACCTACTACACTGTGAAGCTAAGAGTTTTATTTTGAAATAGCTCACAAAAACACTGTAAGGATGGCAGCATAGACTGAAATGTTTATTTGCAGACCTTCCTGATGCCACAATGAACAATTGTGAACATCATTTCCCATGGTTTGAATTAGTTCAGCATTGAAACCGTTTATTGATTCATTAATGGCAGATCATTGACTCAAAATCCATGAACCATTTATGCAGAATCAACATTGGTAAAGAGAAAACCAAAAATACTAGACAGTTACAAAATATTAATATAACCTACAAGTTTCTAAAATTGGCCTTCTATAGCTGATCTCAAGAAGTTCTGATCTCACATATGCACACACAAGAGATGGGGCTGCTCTGGCTGCATGTCACCCTCACTGCTCCCAACACTCCACAGTGAGGAAGCCCCCATAGGTCCACCAGCACATCCTGGGGCATGGGTCCCTCTGCACTCCACCCACACGGTCACCCCCTCCGGGAGCTCTCTGCATCCCCATCCCCTGTGCCCAGGGAGGCTGCCTGGGCAAGGGCTGTGGAGCCATGGGGCCACCAAGGTGTTCACTGGTGTTCTGTTCCCACTCCATGCGCTCTCTCCTGAGATACAAATACCTTATACTTCTTTTTTGCTAATTTTCAAGCAAGTTTCAAAATTGTCTGTGCAACTCCCTGCTGTCATTGAATCCAACAGTCATTTTCCTCCTCAGCACTACTCCCTCTGCACAGTGAGGGTGTTAGACCCACACACATGCATTCACACATGCAGCATTTACTGTCACATTTCTGTCTTACCTGGTTGTCCAGACCATTTGACATGGGAAACAGGGCCCATGTGAGCAGGATCATGCCTGATGGCATAACTTACCTTTTTCTTCTGAGCAATACAAATGTTTGAACATTCAATGATTATGCAAAAATAAATGCTAGCAATGTGCTCTTTTCACTGATATCTATTGTTTTACAGTTTGCCTAGAACTATACTGAATAATTCACGCTTGAATAGTCTGTTCTAGGTGTGTTGCTGCCTTCTGAATTATTTCAGAGACATTTTAGAAATACATAAAAATCATCTGGCACAGATAGAGAATTTGGATTTTAAATGTTAACATTTAAATAAATCAGTGGAAAGTTGGGGTATTTTATTCTGGACAGAAAACCAGCCCACACTTTTACCTGAATCAAAACGTGCAGCTGAAAATGTTGCCTCTAAATTGAAACTGAAAACTGAACATCCTTTGGTTTCAGTAGCTGAGAGGACTTTTGCTATGACCTACAATAGTTTTAATTTTCCACTGAGAATGCATTAGTACTGGTTTGTTTTGACCCACTGCTGTATTTAGTTAGTATTTCAAAGCAAATCAGCCTCTTTTGTGTTTTTCTTCCTGCCATGCCCATTATCACGGAGGGCAGGGGACTGGCAGGAGCCTTGCAGCCAGCACCAATTAGAGTCAGACCTGCTGTGTGGGGCTCACCTGACCAGATGTCCAGATTTACACTGTAGACTTTCATGTCCTGGACTTACCATCCACAGAAAGAGGCAGGCTCTTCTGTGTGTGATTTAATTTGTCTTAACATGGATGTTTAAAATAAGTCAGAGCAACCAAGTCTCAGTGACTCCAAACTGAGCCCAGGAAGACACGGTCACATGTTGGCATTGACACAGCCGGCTTTAAACACAGGGGCGAGGTGACTCCAACCCACAATGTCAACCCACTGCAGTTCACATAAATTAGCACCAGGGTGGAAAGAATGAACGGAGGATTTAACAGATAACAAGAAAGTCTCGGTGGTGCTCCAGAGGTGAGCAAGGTCAATTTGAACACCAGAGGAATGTAAGCAATGTTCAGATTAATCCACCCACTACTGTCCCTTGATAGCACATAAATAAGTCACAGATATCTCAGTGACTTTGCTGGGAAAGATGGAGTGTGTTCTCCTAGCACTAAATTTACTACTGTGGATTTCTTTATCTCTGTCCTTTAGAGGATGTGAGTTTTATACCAATCACTAGGTTAAACACTGAAAGAGTCTCCAACTTTAAAACAGAGCCAGTTATTTTTGTTGCCTACCTAGGGATGTGCAACTTGTAAATTGCTGGGTTCTTGTTTCATAGTAGGAGTGTACTGGAGCACAGCAAATATGCTATATAAATCAGAGATTAAATTGAATGTCCCTTTGCAATGCATGGCAAGAAATTATGGACTTCATCAGAAACTTCAATTTGGAGACAAATACCAAAAAATTGTGTATAGTCAGGAGTTCTTATCAATTTCTAAAAGACAAGGATTACATTTCATGTCCAAAACATATTGCACACAAGATAAGGTAGCTCTTCCAGACCTTCTTTTGAAGGGTAAAGGTAAATTCACTACTTCACTAGGGATTGGTAGCTGCTCAATACCAGTGTACATGAGCTGATGACATTTGGTAGGAACAGAGGACAGTTCCAGCTAATAACCTCACATACTTGAATTTTTGTGCTTCATCAGGAAGCAAGTATAATATCACTGCCAGTGCATTCTGTGGATGTTGTAGACTGTTGAGGGAATTTGTATAATTTTACATATATTTATTATATATATATATATCATATACTGTAGAAAGTAAGTGTTCTTTGAAGACTTCAGGGAGAGTAAAGGCAGTATCACTCTGTAAAGTTATGAGTGAAGAATTGATGTGATCTTCATGCTTATACATAAAAAAAAATTAAGTAGAATATGGAGACAGTCTTCTTGGCATATAAAGTAAGACCAAAAAAAAATACCTCCTCTTCTGTTGTCAAATACAATGAGGACACGGAGAAGGCCAAACACAAAAATGTTCAACAGGCGGAAGAAAAGGACTGTTAGGGTGAGATTTTAGAAAGAAAAAAGTACAAAGTAATGAGATAGAAAACAAAGTGCCATAAAGGAGATCAAAAGGTGACTTGATTGTAATATTTAACACCCACCCCAGGAAGAAAAATGTTATATATTAAAATATTGCTTTATCTAACAGGGAGTAGCAAGTACTAGTATCCAAAATGTGGTATCAGACACATTCAAGTAAGAAGCCATGTGCAAACTTCAAATAGAAAGATGAAATTACCAAAAGGAATGGACTTGAACATCAAGTTCTTTTTGTTTGGAAGAGATAGTTTAGTTAAATACAGACTGTAGTATTTAATTTGGGACACAAGAATGGGATATAAGAGCCTTGTCTCCAAGACAGAGTGAGCCTGGTGGCACCTCAAGACTCTAAAATGTCTGAAGCTACTTGGAGAACAAAGTCAAATTATATTAATTTACAGTTTTCATCTTCTCTTGGGATGGCTGAAGGGAGAAAATAAATTTTTTTGGGTAGAAAAACATCACTCTTTGCAAAGAATTACTACAGTTCACCTACACATCTGCAAGAGAGAAAGAAGCAAGAAAATGATGTGTATACAGACTGCAGATGATGACATCCAGCAGGAAAATTCTTCATGGCTAAAAATTTTGCTCTTGAATTTCAATTTTGATGTTGTATTATGCAAAGGAATATTAAGAAGACAATGATCATTTAGAAAGATTAAGATACTAATGGTAATGGCTTTGCAAGATATAATTTCAGGAAAAAAAAGGCTCCAGGTTTTCTATGTCACATCTTTTTTTGAACCATATTAAAATGTAAAATTAAAGGACCCCTCAGTTTTTTTAGATTGTTCTGCTCTTCAATATAAAATTATCATTCCTTTTCTGGGAATGAGAACACTCTCTGTTTTTTCAGTTTGCTTTTGCAGGTGCCATTTAGAACTTACCACTGTAATAATACCGGTGTTCCTTCTCATTTGCCTTATCTCTCTATACATAAGCCTTTCTTTGTTAGGTCCATTTGCCACTTTGCAGCTTATTTGGGTCTTTAAGATGCTGGGTGAGAGAGGCCTAAAACTGAAATTCATACCTTGGTAAACGTTTGTTTTTATGGAAGTGCAAAAATAAATGCACACAAGGAAAATGAGATAAAGCCAAAAGGAAAAAAAAATTAATGCTAGAAGCACAGAAGCAGTGAAACTAGTTTTCATTTCAAACTGCTTGTCCACCAGAGAATCTGAATTGTCACAGAAGGAAATGCATATTAAAAGTAGACAAAATGATACAAGAGTTTACTCTATCTAGTATTATTCTCAGTGGAAGGATGTGCTCCAGATATTTCTATTTTTCTGCCCTCTTTTCATAGCATTACAGAATAATTTAGGTTGGAGGGAACCCTTGGTGGTCATCTAGTCCAATACCTCACTCAAAAAAAGTCCAGTTAGCCCATATTGCTTAGGGCTGTGTCCAGCTGCAGTTTCAATGTCACCAGGGATGGAAATTCAACAACCTCTTGGGGAAATTTCTTCTCTTCACCTTCCTAGTAAATCAGTAAAAACAGTAATAAGTTTCATAAAACAGTCTCTTTTCCACAATGAACAGGTTCCTCAGTTTCTTGTAATTTGTTGGGTGCTTCAGCCTCTAACCATCCTGATGGCCTCCACTGCATTAGTCCCAGTATGAAAGAATCTTTCTTGCACAGTGGAGCCCTAAATTGCACAAAGCTCTCCAGAAGTGGTCTCACAGGTACTGAAGAGAGGAGAAGGATCCCTTGCCTCACTGACTGAATGGCCAACATGGCCCAGTCTGTGGTTATTCTCCATCTGGCACAGCTGGGCAGCACAGCATCACGGGCTGGCCAAGGCAGAGGCTTGTGCCACGGAACACTGCACTTGTGTGGCACCGGTCTCGAGTGCGGTGTGCAGCCTGGGGCTCCTCAGTGTAAGAGGAATATAAAGTTCTTAGAGTGTGTCCAGAGCGCAACAAAGATGGTGAAATACCTCAAGGGCAAGACCTAGGAGAAGTAGCTGAGGTCACTTGGTTTGTTAAACTTAGACGAGAAGACTGAGAGGTGACCTCATCACAGGCTACAGCTTCCTCAAGGCAATCAGTGGAGGGCAGGTGCTGATCTCCTTTCTCCAGTGACCAGAGACAGGACACTTGGAAGTGTGAAGCTGCATCAGGGCACATTCAGACTGGACATTAGGAAAAGGTCCTTCACACAGAGATTGCTTGGGCACTGGAACAGGATCTCAACACAGGGTCACACACAGCACCAAGCCTGCCAGAGTTCAAGGACCACATGGGCCTTAGTCATACGATTTTAGTTTTACAGGGTCCTGCAAGAAGATGGACTAATTTTTCTTAGAGTGTTGTGTTGTTTTGTTTTGATTTCAAAAGTGTCTGTCTGTTCCTGGTTATTACAGTCTGGTTTTGTGAATTCACTGAAGTTACTTCTTGCAAATCCATCTTCCAAACCTTTGAGAAAAGCAAGGAATGGTCAGGGACATTCATTCCACATTAGAGAAGGTGACATTTTGGGGACATGTGAACAAAGAAAAAAAAGTCTGAAGATTCAACATTAAAAGCGGTGCATAAGATGTTTTACACCTGAAATACTTTAAAAATCAAATGGAAAAAAACCTGGAGATAACTGTAGACTACTTCTCCTTCCTTTTTTATCTTAAAAAATATCAGTCACAAAATTTCTGGCAGCCACGGGAGAGCAAGAAAAAGCTTCTTTTATGTCCTCAGAGACCAACCCATTCTCTTCATTTCTCTTAGCAGCATATAAACTTACTGGTGCTTTAACATCAAGGTACATAAAGGCAAATACCTTTCTGAGTAAAATCCTTTCATTATTTTTCTCTGTATAAGTGATTCATGTTCTTTTATAAAACATGACTGTAGAACTTTGGTTCTTTCAAAACTTTTTATAGACTTAACTCTTAGACATGGAGACTGGCTTAGGGAGATTCATAACTAGCACTAGCATGTTTGTCAGCATGATTTGTCACTGCATCAGGTGAAAACTTTGAAGTTAATTGGTTCATATTTAAGCCATGCTTTGAAAATGCAAAGCTCAATGCAGCTTTTTTCCATAATGAGGTCCATTTCTTATACTGACTGATAAGCAGTCAGTACAAAATGATGGGCTCTTAAATCTCTGGGAATTTTACTTAATGAGAATGACTTTGATTCTCATTATATTGATTTCAGTGGGAAAACTTCCATTCATTTTAATAGGTACAAGACTGACCCTTGCTGAGGATTTGGAGTCAGTCCAGCAAAGATCACAAGTATATGAGAGGGAGGTACAACTGCACATTGCCTTCCCTGCCTGGCCTCCTGTTATCAGACTGTGCTGTCAGAAAACCGTCATGCCGGAGTTCATGGGATGATCTTGGTACTTGAGACTGCAAAACATTTGGAGACCCTCTGAGCACATACACTTACCTAAGCCTCACATTTTGGACCCCAGATAAGGAGTATTAAACTCTGTTCATATAGAGCCCAGAGCCTGAATTTCTTCCTAAGAGCTATGAGAAGCTTTTTAATGAACTGAGAAAGACACATTGCTTCAAATGGCAGGGGTTACATATCCCCTTTCTTACCACAGCCTAGTATTTGGACCACTTAATTATGAATCAGAAAACCCAAGTTCAATGCCTTGCTCAAGCATGTTCTGTCCATTGGGCCCAAGGCTAAAATATACAGTGAGTTTTCTCAAATATTCCATGAATTATTTGTAAATATGAAGGGAATAGTACAAAATTAATTAGGGACGGATGGCAAACGAAAACACAAATCATTATAAGACAGTCTTTATTAATGTTGTTTTTCTGTTCATCAACATTTTAAAATAAAACCTGTTTTTTAGTTAAGAAGATAAGATTAATAGGACAAAACAACATGTTCTTAAAAGTTGTCATTTCCCAGAATTAAAATGACAGAAGTACAAAATTGCAAGACAAAAAGTGCACCCTAATGGTGCTTTTATTTCTCCAATTCTTCTGCTAGTTCTGAGATGCAGTTTGAAGCAAGTCACTATTCTGAAGCACTCTGACACTTTGGGAAGGATTCCAGTTCCAGTCCTAGATGTTTAATGCCACTTAGGTGCCATGGAATAACCCCCTTGTCCTCCAGCTGCCACTCTAAAGGCAAAGCATCTCCTGTGTTAGATTTGCCAATCCCACACAGATGCCACAGCCATAGCAGGGTATCTAAAGTGGCTTGCTGGAGGCCAGGCATGGCGAGGAAGGTAGAAAACTAAATCCCACTCTCTATTGCTGCCAGGTTGGCTGAATTTGTTCAAAGGTCCATCAGGAATCGTAGCTGTGGCTGTGTGGAAAGCTATCAAAGCTCTGTTGCTGCATCTCCTCTGAAGTTCCCGAGCCTTCCCAAGGACAGGCGAACATATAGCACAGTGCTGTGCAGAGGTGTCAGCTCAAGTCCCAATCCCAGGGTGGCTGCACTTGCATGTCACTGTGCTTCAAAGCCAGCTAGCAGGGCTTTGTCAAGCCGCATGTATCCAGATGGATTTTCCTATGCTTCACTCAAATCTTCCTTACTGTCACATAAGTCACATAACCCGTGACTTAGCTGCAAATATGACTACTTACAGTGCTTGCAAGGTATTATAAAATCACTGTTTTGAAGTGCATTCCAGTGCATTATTTCCATCAAAGCAATTTGTTGCTCAGATTACCATTTCATTTCCACCAAGAGAAAAAAAAAAAAGATATAAAGAGAACATGCAAATTGTACATGATTCAAAACCTTCTGCTTTAAATGAAATATCCAAATAAGCTTTGAGAAAACTTGGTTTGGATCCAGGTCTGAATTATCTTTCCCCTACTCAACATCTAGCCCGCATTTCTCTGAAGATTGAGTTCCTTTTTATGGTTTTCCTTCTCTTGTGTAATTGCTCTTACCTGGAACATCTGTCCTTTTCAAAAGAGAATGGTTTTAAGTGAACATAGATTTTCAGCAGAAGGTATCTGGGATGGGTAGGAACATGATCTATTCACAAGAGAAAATTTTTTTTCCCCCCAGGTGATTGTAATTAGTCAATATAGCTGTGTCAGCATTTATTGAAGATGCTAATTCACAATTGCTGATAAATGTCCAGTTGTAATTTTTTTTTCCACTGGTAGGTCTCAAGAGTTCTATATTTATGCAATGAGAATATACGAAGAGATATTTGCTGTCTTACTGTAAGCACCCATAATAACTGAATCTAAGTTTAAATATTTGTTTATATTTTAGTTAGAAGACCTCCAGAGAACATGTGGCCTGCATTTTTTCTCATCATCCTGGGACTCTGTCTTTGCTAGAGCCTATGGAAATACATTCAAAAGGGGAGTCCCCTAATTTCAGTGCTTGTGAGTAACTTGAAAATTCCCCCCATGCTGGTGTGCCATTTGAATTTGGCTTTTTGATCTTCCATGACACCATTTGAATAAATTACTAGAAATCAGCTTTAAAGAGTATTTATTTAGTTCAATATTCTTTTTTTTTCTTGGTATGAAACACAAGAAAAAGTTCTTTCTGATATATGTCCATTATTTTCAAATATGGAACCTCTGAATATAAACACTGAAGAAGTGTGACTAAATCAGCCTGTACAGAATCTTTAAATAACCCTGTTTAAGGAGACCAGGGGGACAGACAAGTTTTTTTGGAAATGAAGTCTCACTCTTGCATATGTATGTAGTTCTGCCTCTATGTCATACAGGTCATAGGCTATGAAGGTATTGTACTTGGTTTGGTCATATCCAGTTGTAGATCATAGTAATCACTCCTCATCCAAATGGCAGTCTGATGATCTTTTCAAGACCTAGGGTTGGTGGTGCTTAATCTTCTCATTAATCCAATAGTCAAGCTGACTCAGATTGAAAAAGCTGTAAGTCAAGCACTAGGAAATTTGACAAATATGGGATAGATGACTTATCACTGAGGGAATTTTTTTCTTCCTTAATCACCTACAGTTAAAAATGAAAACACAAAGGTACACCTGTAGTGCCAGTAAATGAGAGCAGTTGCAGTACAAATTATGAAGAATAGTGTGTTGCCAAAAATTCATGCAGAGAAATGAATCTCTTCCTGATGGGCATCATTTTCCAAATGGGCTCTTGCATTCTGTTGTGGTTTGAATTATGGGTTTCATGCAGACAAAATCTGCAGTTCAAGTGCACAGGCTGGTGAACAATAGCTGCTTGTCTAGAAAAATGAAAACAAGTGATAGCCTAGCAAATGAGTATGGTAAATTTAAATTAACAGAGAGGTTGTCTGTTTTAATCTCTGAGTGAAGGGCACATTGCTTTCCAAAATATCTCAGTGAAAGAAACAATTCCAGCAGAATTAAGTTTTTGACTTGTATGATCTGTAAATGTAACTTCAATAAATCAAGGAATTAAATCCTGCTTTTTGTTGATAGATCATCTGCAAGGAAATTCTCTTAAATGTCTTATTATTCACAGAACATGTATGATAATGTACACTGTTCAAACTGGTGCAATGGTTAGCTAAGGCCTGGTGCTATATTTCCAGGTAGGAGAAAGTAAATCAGCCATTTAGAAGAAAGTGAATGGGAAATTAACTTTCCACAAATTAGACTGACAATTTTCAGTCTTTTCCAAAGAAAACACACTTCTTGCAATGTCTAAATAAACAGTTTTCTGCTCTCTGGTCTCATGTCTGCTGCAATGGGCAGTTATCAATATGTGTATGTGGGACTTCCAGATCTGCCAGGCCCAGTGGCCTCAGCAGGCACAGTGGAACAGTAGCACGGCCTCATGTTGGCGTTGCTCAAAGCTGGTCCCTTGTGCAGCTCTTCCCTGTGATCTCCACCATGGCAAACCTTCCTCTGTTTCCTTGCATATGGCTTTCCCCCACAGGTAATTTTCACTTTGGTCTTTTTTTTTCCCTGGCTTATTAGTCCTGGAATGTTTCAGTGGTTCAGTGGAAAGGCTTTTAAAAATTGCTAATGAAGCATTTTCTGTATGGTTAGAAAAGATAGTCTAACTTTATTTCTTATCACCACAGCCTCTTAAGTACTTCAGAGTCTTTTTCCTCATCTTCACAATTTCCCTTGAACAGGGAGATATACCATCAAATTCACCTTACACCTAAGGAATGGAGTCTACTTAAACCAGACTCTGACAACAGGTAGATGTCTGAACTCAAACCTATAACCTATAAAGTCCCACCCAACCTCTCTGACATCTGAAGAGGCTGAGGTGCTCATTGGCCAAGTTTGTCCTTGGTGCAATACTCGTCTTCTGTGGGTGTATCTATATTAGCATATTAGCTCAGTCAGGGGTGTACTTTGGAAGCTGATCTCCTGGCTGGCCTTCTCACTGTGTTTCATGGACAAATCTCACAAGGCTGAAGGCAGATTCCTTTCAGATGAGTTAAATGGGAGATGTACTCCGAAAATGTACGAAACGCCTTTCAGCTGGTAATGGTCACTGAGTGTGGGCTGAGGCTAGAGCCACTCTGTGTAAGAAAGTATACAGTATGGGTATCAGATCCTTTACACCACCTATCTCATTCTACAAATTGGATCCTTTCAGACCACACTATTTTCTAGCTTAGACACAGTTTGGAATGGTGATGGATACTGAGGTCTTTACTAGGCAGATATGACCTCATCTGTAGTCCTCATCTCATGTATCAAAATTTGATACATGGACACAAAATTCACTTTGACAACAGCCAGGACAGTAGAAAAATGAAAAAACAGGCTAAAATATAATGTTAAAAAATATGTGATCTTTTTAACCTTAACCAGGTTAAGCTGTGGTGTCTGCAGAGAAGTTGTGAATGCCTCATCAATGGAAGTGTTCAAGGCCAGGCTGGACGAGGCATTGAGCGACCTGGTCTAGTGGATGGAACTAGGTGATCTCTGAGGGCCCTTCCAACCCAAACCACTGTATGATTCTATGATTCATAGAATTTACAGGAAAATTATTGGTCATCAATCAGCCACCTGGGAACTTGTGAATTTGGTTTCTGAAATCTCAAGTAATAGCAAGCAAACATCTTTAGAAGATAAGTTGCCTTCATAATACTCATCTACTCTGCAGCCTAATGGTGCAATTATGATTTATTTAGTTTTATTAAGTCATTCAAGAGCCTATTTCCTTTTTGAATAGCTACAAAAAATGCATAAAGTCTTAATATGTTGGGATACTAAAAAAGCAAATCAAACGAAGAACAGTCCCTGAGATTTATGAAGCTGTGGTACTACTTCAATTTTAATAAAATGTAGCCAATGACAAAAAAGAAATATAAAATGATCTAATTATAATTATATAAAATGTAATGGTGCACATTATATAAATGTAAAATTGTATAAAAAATTGATGGCTAAGCTAGCCATATAATCACGTCTCTATTGAAATTGGCAGCTAAAATGGAGCTGGCATCCTAGACAGTCGTCAAATGGAGAGGCACATTTATTTTAACAGCATAGTTAATTTCAAGTATTTTTTTAATATTTTGATTCTTTCACTCTAGTTTTATAATATAACTCTGTTAGCCCATGCCTTTCCCTTTCTTCTTCATTTTAATCTTCTCCTAACCTGGTTAGCTACAAGGTGAATGCCTATGGCAACAGCAAAAGTCATTGCAATGCAGCAGCTTGAGGTACAAAGAGAGCTGCAGCAAATGCCTACATGTGGGCAACTGGCCTGACTCCACCCTAGTCGATAGCAGACTATCAGTGGCGAGAGGCACTCACTGCAGCCTGAAACAGCCACTGTATAAAACATCCTGTATATGCCACTGCTGGTTTGCTAGATCTCTGTCAGCACTAATAGGAACTAAGAGAGATCAAAATTAGATAACAAAGCTAAGCCAGATGAATCCAATCCGACATTTATTCTCTTGGTCCTTTACATTCACCCACATTTATACACATATATTGCTGTGACATCCTTTTCTATAACAAGTTTTTTCTTGTTCTTACCAGTGCAATTCATCAGCTCTGTGTTAGCAATACTTTGGAAGTGATCATCTGGTCATATGTTTTATGTGACTTCCTTTCACAGCTTACCATAAACTGCATGATGTGACATTTATATAAATGAGTGCATTATAATGATTTGGTAATTCTTTACACCAATAATTATATTTAAGTCTGGGCATATCTTCCAAGACACTTAAGTCTTAAATTCTCGTATAGACACTCCATTTGCTGTATTGAGAAAAAAGGTCAATGACTTCAGATTGCTAAGATGCCTACCCGTTTTTGTAAATATTTGCAGGCGGTGCTTCTGGCATTTTTCCAGAATGGGTCCTGTTTGAAAAATATTTATGTTCTGTAGCAATGTGCAAGAAATTCTTCTCAGAAATCTGATTTTTAGTGTCCTCACAGAGCAGTTGTTTATTCTTCTCTTCTTTAAGTACTTACCAACCCCACCCCAATTGTCAATCTCAGGTTTTCAGCCTGGAGAACACTCCAGCTTCTTCAACTCTAGAAAAACAAAATTAAACAAAACAAAACAATACAACATTCCCCCCCCCACCCATCCCAGATGGAATAATACAAAATAGTATTACTATTATGATAATATTAGTCCATCAATAAAAGCATGGGTTTCAAATTAGACCATCAGACAATAGTCTCATTGACTTCAGCTTGCTAAATTAGGCAATTTATCTTCAAGTTATTCAAGGTTTCTGGTCTTCATTGAGTGAAAATCTGACATCTTAGTCTGCCTCCAGGAAATACACCAAAACTTGACCCTGCCTGTTAGAGTTCAGACAGCGCATGTTTCTTATGGGCAAGAGTATGATTTTAACCACACTGATGCTAAAAGGTGGAGATGTACTACTTATTTTCTAGCAAGAAAGAAGTTATCCAGCTGCTGATGCATGTCTCATATAGGTAGAGAAACTGGAGGAACAAAACAGGCAGAAAGCCCAAAGTCCATTCCACTGGAGTAAGCAAGAAAGTCATAAAAACTGCTACCTCATTGACGGGAGGAAATCATATTAGACAGCAGATAACAGAGCAGCAGCTTGTAGCCCAGAGAGGGATTTGGGTTGTCCTAACTTACAAAAGAGTGTTTCTTCCATTTTATTGCCTGTTCATGCTAGTTTTCAGGAGCAGAATGCCCCAGGGAAAAATGTGCATGATAGGACACTTAATGCTAGACCAGATGGATCTCTCATGCAGCTTCTGACACCTTTCTTCCTTAGATTGCTACTGTTGTCTTCGGTCTTGTTTCACCACACTACACTTAACTCCTTAGCACCCTTTTTAGCTCTTTTTCTCTGAAATCTCTCCAGTCTGACAACAATTTTCTGGTAATTTTTTTATATTTGGTAAGAAAGCAGACAAGGTACAGTAGATGAAAAGCCAGTTCTATCCTGTTTCACGAGTTCTCTGAGTATCCATCCACAAAATGATGCTGGATTTTTATCACATCATATTGTATTAGAGACATGAGTGTAAATCTCTGCTCACTATTGCCTTACATCTTTCAGCATTGGAGCACTCCAGCATCTTTTCTCACTCAGAGAGTGTTTATGATACTTGTTGTTATACTACTCCCTGTATTTCAGGATTACATTTTAAAGTGTGGGTGAATAAGAAGACATGAAGGAGGGAAAGTGATCTAATGCCATTATGTTTATAATGGCTTCTGCAGAAAATAACAATCACTTCATATTTAGTAAAGCTTGCATATTGTACAAAGGGTAAAACTTTTAATTTGAATATGCAAGTTTTATAAATGTAGAAATCCTGAGAAAAACACAAAGTCTTAGATTCCTGTTATAAACCTATATAGAGAAAAAATAATGTGCCCACCTTTCCTTGGAGTCATCTTACTTCCTTTTAGCTATCCAACATACATGCTTCTATTTTAAACCTGGTTTTGGGTTCATAGTTTTAACATATAGGGAAAAAAAGTACCTTTTTAAGTTGAGGGGTGAAGTACCTTCTGGATGTGCCTGTTTTTCCTCATTGACTGTAGAAATAGGATGTTGAGATGAGTCATCATCTAATTCAAGCATCTGAAGCCTGATCTACATCTGATCTCTCTGTTCTTCTATGGTCACTGGAGAAGCAGGCCTCCACCAAACTGCAGTTCATCTCATCCTCAGTGCTGGAAGCAGATCAGGTGAACAACTCTCTACAGATGTCTTTTACTTTCAACTTATAAGAAAGAGTTACTTATTGTGAAATAGACCTCTCGACTTTAGACATCTCAAACCTGGTGTGATGAATTTTGTTTGGATCAGACAACCTCAGACTCTTCCCCAGTGCTTGCATGCTGGAGTGACAACAGTGTTCAGAGGAGTCAGAGACATCTGTGCCCACTATTATACATAGAAATGGCACCTTGCTGTCCCTCAAACGAGTGGGCTTCAGAACTCAAGCACACAGCACTGCAGGGAAGCCGGATTAATTATTTAAGCGGCATTACACTATCTGTAAGCACAAACAGTGCTTCCAGCCAGCATCTGACAGGCATTGTGGCAGATGGAAAATGCAGGCACACCAGCTTCTTCTGAAGCAGCTCCGGTACCTCCATCATGGAGCAAGACCAAGGATGAAGATGGTTTCTAAATCTGCTACTAGAAGTGAGAAGTGCATGTAGGGTAAGAGGTAAACAAGTTAATTCATTGCACTGAAAAAGGACTTCACATTTATTCAGGCCTTCAGAGTGCAGTCATTGTTATATTAGCCCTTTCAGGAGGGGGCAAGAAGTAATCCATGAGAAGGACTCTGTAAGAATATCTTACTATGAAACTGCACATCTTATAGTGCTCACATTCTGAGATCAAGCACACCAAAGACTTCTAAATTATTTTGGAAAATTTTCCATGTAGCTATAGAAGTTCTTTAAAGTACAATTCATTTCTATCCTCTCTGTGGTCATCCCCTTGGAAAGACAACTAAGACATCCTTTTCAAGAAACTCTTTTCATTTTCAATCTTTTGTGACTCAGTTCTATTGTAATTCTGCTCCACCACATGGTTTTTTCCTAATATTTTTCTTTTTTTGAAGATATCTATCTTTTTTTTTTCTTAACTGCATGATGTCCTTCTCTTTCCATCTGATTAAAATTACACAGCTTGTTTCAGAGTCTGGATCCAGTAATTACTCTTCTCATGTCATCAGAATCCTTCCCTGCTCCTCCATACAGTCTGACCCTCCTGCAGAATGGGTATCTCTGTGTCATTGCATCTCTTTCATAGTCTCTCCCCTGTAATGGTTCGGTCTAACTTTCATCTTTGAGCACATTCTGAAGCTGTAAAATAACTGTTGGCTTAAATATTATATTGTTCTTCACAATGGGAACTTCACAAGCTTATCTTTGCAGTGAGAACAGACATCTAGCTGCTGCCCTCCAGGTTTTGGCAAAGATGGAGAATGGGATGCAACTGAAGCCCTACTCATAAATCCTCCAGGCCTCAGCAGTGTAACAAAGATGGAGTATTGATGCCCCAGAGGTGAGGAGCTGTGCTACCTGTGACCATGGACAGAGACATCTGGGCCTACAAGGTGTGATGGGAAGAGAGACTGACAGCCCCAAGAAGAGGTTCGGGAGCCTTGATAGCATAAGAAGAAGATGAGCTGCCATACCTTTATTCTATATCTGCATGAAAATTTATTTCAAAATATTCCTATTTATTATTCTGAGCAAAACAAAGAAATGACACAAATAAAAGTAGTAAAATCTGTTAAAATAATCTATCTTTTGTTTTTATGAGATCAAAGCCAAGTTATAAGTCTTGCAATAGGCTTTAAAACTTGGTTGTTCTAAAGGGGGGAAAGAAAATAATCAGAGAGGACTGAACTAACATCCTGCATGTCTTGGCGCATGTCAGAACAGAGTTCTACTCATTGAAAGATGCAAACCATATGCATAACATCTATATAGAATTTAATATATTCAAGCAGTAATTCCCCACAGAGGAAACAAAAGCTGCCACAAAATATTGTCTCAGTATCAAGTGTGAATGTTTTTTAGGTTTTTGTTACTCTATGTGACACTGAACTCATTAACCTTTTAAAGCTGTTTTTTGGGGGATCTCCTTATCTGCCTGATGATTTTATAGTAGCATTATTAATTAGCAGACAAAAATACTGTAAGTAAGCCTTTTGTTTTTATAGCTGCAGTCATCCTTCTACAATATTTTAGTCTTGATAAGAGTAGCTGTAATTTTTGACAATTAAAATCTCTACTGGATGTCTGCTTTCCCTTTACAGGGCTATTGAATTCAATGTGTCATTGGTAGTTCTGCCCATCCTCTCTCCTCCAGTTTACCTTTGCTCTGTCCTCAGGCTCTGCTATGTCTACCTGATGCCATGTTTTCCAGTGCAACTCTCTGGAAGGAGTTGCTTGTGCCAACAACAGGGACAAGGCCCATGAGTGTGGTATGATCTGGCTTAAGAAACTCCTTGGATTTCAAGCATCTTTTGAGGGAGGTGGTAAAATCCCTGTCCCCTTGGAACTGCCCACATGAACTTACTCATTCAGTAACAGTCTGGTTTCAGAAAATTAATTCTGAAGGAACATTTTGTACACTATTTATTACGACTGCAGACAAGGAGCCAGCAACTGATGAGAGAAAACCACCTTTTACTTCTGTAAATCAACTCTCTGATCATAATATAAACCAATATAAGCTGTGCCTCAGAAGATACTGTGCCCTATATCCTTGCTCAGAGTTTACTCTATGACTTGCCCTCTGCATTAGCCTGTTGCCATAGGGCAGGAGCAGTCAGGAGCCTTCCAAGGACAATTCTGTGTGGTATCCCATTGTTGTCTCTTCCCACTGCTTTCCAAGACCTGCAGATAAAAGACCAAGTTGATTTTAAAATTTTTACACAATTCTCACTATTCAAGAGAGATTACTTTTTTTTACATGTTTGGTTACTGCTACTGGACCATGTTTTTACACTTACATGTGCCTGCTTGCCTTCCTCATATGAGATTAAAACTACCAAACGAATTAACCAACCATTTCCCTTTTCCTGAATCAAAAAAAAAAATATATTGACAGGCCCCCATGGCATTTCTGAAATGCAGTTATAAATGAACTTTAGAAATGTAAAGTATACAGTTCAATGAAATAATATTTTTAGCCTTTTACACTTCTAAAGTCACTCTCAATGGTTAAGCATGTCTACAGTCTTTTCTTAATAAAGCAGCTCTGTGGTAAACAGAATAAACTTGTCTCCCATAAACCTTATCGTTCCTGTTAATGCATCTTCTTTTTTAGGAAATGGAGGAGGGTGGGCAGAATGTTACAGTGGCACAACTCCACCAGAAGCTCAGGAATTAGTTACAAATACCTTCCAATTTTCCAGTAGTCATCTGTTCCATTTTTGAGTCCTTCAGCAGTCACAACGTTCATAAGGGAGCCATATGGCATCATAAGAAAAAGGGAGGTAAACATGTGTCATCTGTGTACAAATAAGTTGAACTTCTTTCTGGACAGACAGTCAGTAATAAAAAAGGTAATAAAAACTTTAAACCAAAATACTAGTATCCCATTTATTATAGCCTTTTCCTATTTTGCTAATTCTAAACAGGGATTATTTTTCCTTTACCTGGGAGACAGACAGAGACATCTTATTTTCAAGGAGAGATGGAAATTTAAATTGAATTTTAAACTTTAAAAAAAATAACATTTTAACACTGGAAATGTAACATTTATCTAGTTGTAGAGAACAATTCAATCATCACTGGACACTTTGAATTTACACAGAATGTGTATTAGGCCTCTTTGCAACCCTGTTTCATTTTATGTGAGAATTCAGCTCTGTTATTTGAAAATAAGAGAAAAGCATATTGTATGTACCTCCATGACAATTAATGGTCTATTTCCTCCATCATGATTAATGATGGAGGAAAGTGATTCTATTCAGTCAAGTGTGATTATTATATTTAAATATGCTTAAAATCAGAAGTGCATAAACTATTCACCCATCTTCTTGTTCTCTTATGACCAAACTCAAGGAAAAAAAAACTGATCCAGCAGATGAAATTCCAAGTGCAGCTTTTGTTTTGAATGGAGGTGAAGAAGGTCTTCTGGCACTGATGATATCTCAGTGCTGCTGCTTGTGCCTTTGTTCACAGGAATGGAAAGAACATCAAGCACAGTTGGTTTCTGGCAGATCCCAGTACTTAAATGAGGTTCTGCTGCAGTTCCTTTGGTAGAATAAAATGAAACAGAGCTTTTTTTTCCCAACTAAGTACTGTACTGTACTGCCAAGAGGACCCTATCATAATAACAGAACGTTACAGGTATAACTCTAGGATACATTTTATAGATGAAATGTTAGGTTGAAACCCAATCTGCTTCAACAATTGTGTATATAATTGACCTTCTGTTTATCTGATTTGTAGCTTCCAAGAGCATTTTCCACCAGGACAACATAATTTTGAAGCAGCATATTGGAACTATGTATGCTTGTATACAGTAATGAGTCCTGACCCAAACATGTACAAGGTTTTTCATAATTGTCACGTAGTTCTTATTAAATAGAGTCGAATTTTTTAAGATAAAGACACTAAGAAAGATTTGATATAAAAGCTCCCTTTCGTGATAGAGACTATGTAGACCTTACAGAAACATATGGGGAAGAGGACGGAAAAAAGCTAAGGTTCAGTAGATGCTGGAAAACTCAGTCTATCACTCCTCTTACGTACACTGTTGTGTAAGGATGAAGGAGAACATGCAGATTTGCAAAGAAGTCAAATCTATAATACAATATTGAGATCCACTTCTTAATGCAAGCACACTGGTTGCTTCTCTAGGATTCTTCAAAGACAGTAGCATATGGTTGTGCCAACAGCTGGACTTTCTGGCTGGGCACTAACTAAATGCAATTAAAATTTGCTATGTAAGCCTTTGTTTGCAGCATGTCTTCCGTTTAGAAAACTTCATGTTACAGTAGGTATGAAAAAAACATCCTAAAAAGGGTGATACATTTCCTGAAGGTACTTATTCCTTGTTTTTGAATAACTATCAATCCCAAATGCACAAAGGAGCTGGAGGAAAGAGGAAGAAGAGGAGTGATAGCCAGAGCAGTGGAAAGAAAAAGAGAAGCAGCTTCCATGGACTGAAGAAGCTGTTTCATGGATTTGACTTCACCCGAGTTATGCATTCACAAGGACCATTGGTGGATACATACTCTAGGTTTACAAGTTCAAATTTCCACATATATGTGCATGGTGCAGTGGAATACTTACAGGAAAAATGAAGCCAGAAAACAACCCGAATCCGGAGTGAAGGTTTTGGTGGATTTGGATGGTAAAGTACAGGTGCCGTAATGGGGCTTTAGAAATCACATAGAAATTTTTAGGCAATCATAAAGCTCAACATGTAGATCATGAGGTGGGGTGGGTGTTACATGCTAATTAAAGGCTCTTGTGAAAAATCATCTCTTCCAGCTATGTGCACAGCATAGTATAGAAATTTCTGTGAAGGATATAGACTTATTTCATCCAAATACTTGGGGCATATTAAGAACAGAAGAAACCATCCTGCAACAAGTATTCAAAAAGATTTTGTTCACTAATGTTCTCATCTAGGACAAAAAAGGGATATAATATTATGCGTAGAATCTTCATGTTGCCTTTAGAGTAGCTTTGAGCTTTTCTGCTGGACCAAGACTGATTGTCTGTTTACAAGTGAGTTATAAGACAAGTGAATATACTGCAGATCACATCTGGGTTAAGATTATGGAGGTGGCTACATATAGCTGATAAATTATTTTTTGGACTGGAGAGCAATACATGATGCCATCCAGAAGCATAATTCATAATGTATTAATATGTAAGTCTTAAAAGTGAACTAACAAGAGATTTACAGGCTGAAGCTGCTCTTCTGCTACAGCATGAGACAGCCTCCAGAGCAGCTTTTGTAAACACAATAAATGGTAAAGGAGTCAGTATTGACTGATGGGGCTCAACATAATCAGTTTCAAAAGGATGTGGGATACTTAATTGACTTAACAAATAAGTGGTAGAAGCTTTTCTAGACATACAGCAAATAAAAGAATTAAACTGCCTACCTGGTTGCATATATATAGAGTGCTATGCTTCAAATTTTATCCAGCAATGCTCCAGTTCATGCCTATGTTTTAAAAGGCACATAATGTTCTAGCTTTCACTGGTTTTATTTAGTTTCTGAAGAGATCTAACATTGCTGGATTTAATTCTTGAACAGAGTGTTCATTTTTCAGAAGTTATATGATGCGCTATATATAAGCATTTAAAAAAAAATAGTATTAATTAAAATACCAATTTCATTTATAGTTAAACACTGGGTCATATTGATATGCAGGGGATGTAAAAAGTTTTAGTAAGAATATTAAGAGTGGAAAGTTCTTTATTTTAACATGTCACTGTTCCCTTACCAGCCTCACTGAAATCAAAGAGGATGTTCCAGTAAGTAATTTCTCAATATTAGGAGAGATGAGTTCACAATCCAGTTTTGGTCAAGTCTCATTTTTAAATAATGTGGTATCAGGAATCTCTGGATTGGTTTACAGTCTAAGAAGTGAATGATTTGGACAATTATTCTGATAGTATGATAAGAAAAATGTAAATAAAAGAATTAGGTAAACTGCCTAGAAATCAACAGCGTAAAAACAAGTTGTGATCTCTTACTCAATTTTCATTAACTGATTAAAGAGACGGGCTAAGGGAAAGGAACTGGTGCTATTTAATTCATTGATTGCATCTCATTTGGACTATGTGTGTACTAGTAAATAAACATGCTAAGGACCACCCTCAGGCGTTGAGGTCAAATGGCACAGAAGAGCCCAAGTGTGCACTATTAATGCTCTCACTCCCCTGAATACGGTGGCTGTGTGCAAACTGCCCTTCAGGAATAATTATTTGTCCATGCTGTGATCTGAGCTGCGCTCAGGAATTCGGCCCACACTGTCAGTACAAGGAGACTCATTCCAGAGCCTGGAAATGCTCTCTGGCACTCATTGATTTGATGTTTTAGAACTAGACCAAAGATAGTAAAGAAGGAAGTACACTGTTTGGAAGGCTCTTCTCTCCATTCCCATCTCTATCACTCCATCACCAATGGTAAGGATCTCCAGTTTCAGTCCCTCACCAAATTATGCACCAGGAAGCCTTTTCCTCGCCCTGTACATTGAAAGCTCATTTTTCTGAAGTTGCAGTGTGTTGAAACCTGCCCAGAAATAGACACCTAAATGTCTTGGAAGGACAGAACCAAGTTCAATAATGTGACTAGTCACCCAACAAAACTAGTGAAGCAGGATGCTTGTGAGGGACAGAACTCCTGAGCAAGGCAGAAATCAAAATAAACATTTTAAGGTCAGAAAAGATCATGAGATGGTCATCCTGAAATGGGTTTGCCAGTGACACTCTTTGCTGAAGGCTTTAAACAAGTACCGTGTACAGCTCTAGCAGTGTTCACAGGCTGCAAAGGCATCAAGTAACTAATTCCCACACACATATTTTGGTGTGAGTACTGCAGTGAGGTTTTCCAGGTTTCCTACATTGTGCTTACACATATTTTTAGAAACAAGAGGAGAAAAAAAATAAAGTTTTGACTAGGAGTTTTATAATAAAGTGAAGAGCCTCTTCTGGTTTCACTCAACTGCATAATGAGATGATCCTGTGTCTAACCACAGAAGAAGAAAGAATGAAATGTACCTATGTACTGTTACATAAGATGCTTTACGGCTGATCAGATACATGAAAACAGCAAAATATGCTTTCATCTGCTAGAATAAGCCTTTGCTCATATATTTTGAAATCAGTCCTCCTCAGTATTTTGTACAATGATGAATGTTTAATTATTAGGCAGATGTGTTCGCTTTTTTACAAAATCAGCCTTAAGGGCTACAAAATATTGTGCTTCAGATTTGCTAATTTTTTCTTCAAGCTTTTCAAATAATTTCATGAAGACTGACAGATCATTTGAGTAATAAACAACCTTACTCATGCATGCAAGCTTATTTTCTGTGTATATACATTAGACCTTATAATTTTCTCAATTTTATAGGAACCAACTCATGAAGTTAAATGAAATTACACCCATGAAGCGAAAGAGATATTTCTATAAGTATACTCCTATGATTAAACGCTCCCAAAAACTGCCTTAACTTAGTGACTATCAACTATCCCCAAGTGGATTATGGAAAAAACAAATACTTAAATAGAAGCACATTGTTAAGTAAAAAGAAAAAAATTTAAAAATCATAAAACTTTATATTTTTTAAAAAAAAACTTATGTGAACAAAAACCTTTCAAAGAGAAAAAGGTAAGTCCTGAATCAGAAGGGAGTGTTATTAAACTAATACAGTTAAGTTCAGGTGCTACTAAGACACAATGTTTGAGCTACAACAGACACAGTATAAATCATTATTTTAACAGTATGAAACTACTTATAAACTGATAATGCCACTTAATGTGTTTTTTTCATATCTAATGTTTTTGCAGATTGATTACAAAAATGAGTGAAAATAATGATAAAAAATTGAATTCATATTCATTTAAAACTATGTTTTTGGCAGAAAGTCAAGACAAACATTTCAATTTTTGTATCTTTAAAAATTGAGTTCTAGTCAAAGTAATTTGACAGCTGTGAAAGAAATCATTATCCTCCTACTTATTGGTTTGCTGGATGACAGCATGGTATACATTTTACAGAGGTTTTAAGATGTGACACACACTGCCCTAAATTATTTCCTATCTAAACAGAGTCTAAAGGAAATACACCAAAGAAAGACAAAGGAATGGAGCAGATATAACAGTCATAATAGCTGTGGCCAGTATACCTAGAAAAGTTTGAAAGAAGAAGGTGGCATAAAGGTGGACTTCATGTTACTAGAGTAAAAGGGAACCTCATTCCTGGTATGCAGCAAAATAAAGGGATGAGGAAAGAGGACCCCAAACCCCCCAAGAAGAATAGCTAGACACAATAACAAAGCAGGGAGGGAGCATCCAGGTGCAGAGGCATCTGTCTTGAAGCTCCTAGATCCTGTAAATAACTGCTGCCTGCAGCACCTGCGCTAATGTGGAAACCAGCACCGCTCCAAATGGAGGCTGGACCTGCTGGCCTTAGCAAATCTCTCCCAACCTAAATTATCCTGTGATTTTGGTAACCTGCCTGGTAAGGTCTGCCAGCCTGGTCTGTCAGAGCCTTGGGCAGGTGATGTGGTTTAGGTACGGTCCTTCTTCATTTGATAGATGCCGTATAGTTTACTCTCTTGCCATGATGTACTTTTGATGTTTCTGAAAAGCTTTTGAACACCTGATAACAACAAAACATAGATGATCTGGTCTGAGAACAAGTGGACCTCAAAATGTTGGCAGTTTGACACAATTTTTACACCTCCCTAAAAATGTAATTGGATACTGTCATGAGTAGAGGAAAGAATATTTGTCCATTAATTGACATATGTCTGGAAGAAATGAGGAGGAGACAAGAGGAAGAAAAGAAGAGAGCAAGCCCATCTTTATCAGTTTTGTGAAAGACGAGTAATGTAGAAGTCTATATAAATGATTCCTAATTATTAATTATCTCAGCTTCCAAAATAACATGCAAAAGCCCCATGCATAACTGAAGAGTACAAATCTGGCATAGAAATCTCCTTTCACCATCTCTGCACTGCAATGTATCTGTAGGCCTGTGAGGTTTTTAGTAGCCGTGTCTTGTAACAAAGCAAATTAACCTCCATTTTGCAGCTAAACAGAGTAGAATTTTAGGAACAACTTGCTCATTAGTTCTGCACTGCAGCCTGCATCTGCCTGATGCTGCCCTCCCTATGAATTTTTATTGCTGTGGTATTTATTTGGTCATAATTATCTCATCTCTACCTACACCAACCTGTCAGAGTGCTAGTTTTTCTTTGCTGGTTTGTAATTCTATTACACAGCCCATCAGCAGCTTGTTTCTGATTATTGCAAGCATAACACTCTTCTGGTAGCAGCTGTTAATATTTGCCCTTGCTTTATTACACAAGAAGTGCGTGTTGCTTGACTGTAATAATGTGAAGCTAACAATAGTGTCCTAGCCTGCTTCCTGGGAGATTATGCTCTCCCTTCTCCCTTTCTTTATTTGTAGAATACCAACCAGATATTTAACCAGCTATTTAATATATCCATCCTCTTGAAAAGTCATAGGAACAGAGAAGGCACGGCAGATATGGCAAGAAGAAAAGACTTTATTAAAAACTTTCTGGCTGGGCTCACCTCTTGGAGCCAGCAGCGAGATTGGAGTATGTGGGGCAAGTCAAGGCTTGTGCTAACAAAGGGTTGTTGTCATCATGGCACAGTCAAGATCAGGGCTGTGCAAGGCACCTTTTAGAGTAGTTTAATCCAAGAGCTATTTAACAGGGAGGATTTTTTTTGACAGGGACAGTGCCAGGCAAAGCAATCTGTCATTTTCTTTTGGGACTGAAAAAGACTGAGAGGAAAAGTTTTACAGAGATTTATCAAATATTTGCAAGCTACCCATTCCTTTTTAAGGCTTGGGTTTGGGTTTTTTCCTCTTTCTTGATCAATGCCATCCTTTGGACTTTTGGACAATACCGCCCCCAGTCACAGAAATAAACTTTTTCTTTGAGATACTAGTAACTGTTAAAGAAATAGTGCTAGTGACTGCAGACAGGATTTCATCTCTACATATTCATTCACAGTTGCTGTTCTCACCTTTGAAGAGTATTTTTACCAGAAGTTTCAAATTCTTGATTTTTAAAAATATCTCTTCACACTCCAGATGTCTGCAGATGAGGGATTTTGAGCTAAGCTACTGAGATTGTTTCTAAACATCTTTATTCCTGGAATGCAGAAACCTTTCAAGTTACTCTCTGCAAAACTATTTTTTAAAGTTATGCTTTGATACCATTCAAGCCAGTGGAACTGAAGTAAGTTTTGGTTTTAAAATACTCCGTGCTGGGAACTTCACAGCTGCCTTCTGTCTGAGTGTCCCCTTTCTTTCTCACCCAGTCTGCCCCTCAGTCCAAGAGGGGCTTGTTCAGATTTACACAGAGGTCAAAATCTGTTTGTACTAAGATTTACCTTTTAATTTTATACATATTTTTACACATTTTTTAACTTCTAGGTGTTAAAATGTCAAGATTTTAAAGAAGAAAAAATTCTTATCTTAAAGGTATACCCTCTTTCATTGATGAAGGAGTTAAGATATGGACAAATCCATTACATAAATCTTAGTGAATATTTGTGAAGATGCCTTAAGCACCTCTCACACCACAAGAAGTATTGTTGTGACTCTCTCTTTCAGACTGTGGTGGAAAACTCTCAAAAGCAGGATTAAATTTCATCAGAACTTGAAAAAGGAAAAATTAATGAAAAGTGGCCTTTTGCTCTTGTCTTCTTGCTATGAATGACATAGAAGACATGTTGGAAGAAAAGTACCAGTTCTGGAAAGAAATGAGCAACTACATCAAATGAATTTTTACCACGTGTGATTAACTTATTATTTCAAATTTAGTTATTCTCTTCCAGAGAGATCTAAAAATTTGGGATGAATAGAGAAACTCAAGAAACTGATGACAGTGTCCTCACTCTCTGTTTCCCTTGGTAGGAGATTTGGCTCTGATGTCCACTTTAGTGTCAGTCCCTAGAGATGTGATTGAGGGAAAGCTGAAGGTGTTGTAGCTGCCTAAAAATAATTTATAGCCAAAGGCTGACCTATGAGTTTAAGTGACCTATGAGTTTGAAGTGGTGAGATCCAAGCAATGCCTGCAGTAATTCTCAGCACTTAGGAGAACACCAGCTTCCTATCTCAAAATCCCATCTTAGCTTACCCCATTCAGAAAAATTTGTCTTAAATATACATAGCTTTGAATGAGAAGAAATCAACATTTTGTGTTTTGAACTGGGGCAGCATAAAGACAGCAAGTGTGAAGAGAAATTCTGTAAAGCTGTGGAGCTTTATAGCCAGAGGCAGTGGGATGAAATTAGAGTGAGAAAAACTAAGCTGCACATCACAGAAGTATTAGACTGGGACATGGGTGCCTGTGTGAAATGGTTGAATGCATGCTCTCCGTGATCCTTGAGACTTTAGTGAGCTATACTTGAATCTTCCAGGAAATGCTTTTTATTGTAGCAAATGCAGGATCAGCAAGGCTTTGGACAAGATGACTGAATAAGCTTTTGCAATATCTAACTGCAGTACTTATATGAAATAGGCCATAAATGAGGAGAGGAAAGAAAATATGAAATTGCATGATTGTAAAGTGGAATCTCTCATCTAATATTTCCAGACTTGGTGCAAAGATGTGTCAGTAGGATATTTATCTTTTTCTAACTAGATGAAAAAATTTTTCCTCATTGTAAGCTAGGAAAGGACAGGTCCCTCCAAATCAGTTGTCTTTCTCAACATCTTACAAGGAAATTCAGGAATTTAATATTTTGCTGTTCCACTTCCTTTTGTTGTATTAGACAATCTCCAGGATGGCAAAATACCTGGAGGTACTTCTAGCACCTGCTAATAGGAGATCTTAAAATAGGGTCTGCAGCCATCACTTTCATCACATTCCTTCAAGTGTCACACAAAATATTAACTAAATAATTAATTCAGCAGTTGGCATCATGTCACAAACGGTTGTGAATATGCAACAAAATGTTGGCAAAGTGATAATTTGGATGTAAAAATCTCACAGTTAACATTTCTGAAAAGAGAAGACTTTATGCAATAAATAGGAGTAGAAAAAAACAAAAAAGAAAGGTTTGTAATTGTGAATGTGTGTCTATTACACCACCACAAAAGAGGCAGCAATACTCAAAGTACTCTCAATGTTCTTAAATTGCAGGAAAGGTTGTTGTCATATTTTTGTATTGTAGTCATCTATGGGATCTACTGACCAGCCTATCTAAAACAGGCATTTATTAACAACACTGGTAAAGTTTTCCTGGGAATGTTTGATAGAAGGAGATTCACAGAAAATCTACAACCAGGACCCCAAAATACTTGTTCCTCATATTGTGCTGGATCTTATTTTAGGGCCCAAGACCTAATCTTCTGTTCACATGCCTTATCAAACAGTTAGACTTTGAAATGTATGCGCACCACTTGAACTCTGGGTACTGCAACTTCTAGAGACAGGGAGAAAAGGGAGATAAAAGGCTCATAGCCTTATCAGAGAGACAGCTGGTTCAAACAGAGGAACTGCCATCTCTACACTATAACTCTATGGTTCCTGAATCCATTTGTCAGGGCAGCTTTTTACAAAAGCCTCATGTGTTTTTAAATTTTTTTCCTGCATCAACACTTGTAAGTTTTTGTTCTCAGGTTCCTTGGCTCAGATTCCTCACCCCACTTATTCTTGCACATCTAATTTGTCTCCTCAGTGAGGAGCCAAGGTTCCAGTACTGCCAATTAAAAGAAATGAGCTTCTTCAGAAGCAACTCAGCAGTTGGGAGCTGATTCCTGATGAGCCTGGGTGAATGCCCCTCTTCCTTTGGCCATGCCAAAAGCCAAGGGAAATTAACTCAGAGGGGAAATTAATACTTCTCTCTCCCTGTGTTCTTGCCCTGTGTGTACTGTGTGTACATTTGGAGTGCCCTTAGAATCATAGAACTGTTAAGGTTGGAAGGACCTCTAAGATCATCAAGTCCAACCACTAACCCAGCACTGTCAAGTTCACCACTAAACCATGTCTCCCAAGTGCCACACCTACATGTCTTTTCAATACCTCCAGGGATGGTGACACTACCACTTTCCTGGGCAGCCTGTTCCAGTGCTTGACAACACCTTCAGTAAACTAATTTTTCCTAATATCCAATCTAAGCCTTGTCTGGTACAATTTGAGGCTGTTTCCTCTTGCCCTATTGTTTGTTTCTTCAGAGAGGAGACTGTCATCCACCTCACTAATTTGTCCTCTTAACTAAGAACAGAAAGACTGTGAAGGCAATTTATAGGATGCTGCATTTCCCCTGGAAATGTCCTCATGTCCCTGTGGAGTGTCTGAGATGTAAAGCCTGAACTAAAACAGACGTAAGTCCTGCAGAGATCTGAGCCACCGTTCCTATGTTTCGATACATATACTTGGTTCATTCTAAGCAAGTATTTTTATCACACTCAGGTAATGTGTTGGAAAGTGATGTAAGTAGAAAGACACAGCAGGTGCTTCAAGTGGAGAGGAACCATACTGGTGACAAAGCTTGCAAACAGGTCCTCAAAGACATGTTTAACCACCTATGAAGGGGTACAATCTAGTGCTGGAAAGCGAGCAAAGATTTCTCAGGGGATGAGTGTAATCAAGAGTGTCAGGTTTTTGCGTGCTAGCTCAAAGAGAGCCCGGAGGTCTAGCCACAACCCGACTGCACTACGGCAGGCACAGACACACACAAAGTTGCAGGCAGACAAGGGTGCGCTCCTCACCTGAGGGGGCAGTCCCTAAACAGGGCATGAAGGCACAAAGGCAGAGGCAAAGAAGGGAGAGAGAGGGGATTCTCCATGTAATTTCTACACAGAAGGTTTATTAAGACAAGACAATGGAGGGAGGAGATGGAGAGCCAAGGACCTGACAGGGGTCCAGGGATTTTATAGTGGAGATAGGAAAGGCGGGGATAAGGGATACAGCAAATGGGATACTTGACAGGAGGCAGCGTTGAGGGCAAGGGAACCAATGGAAATAACACAAAGGAGGGATTTAGGGAAGGAACCAATGGGGCATCGAGGAACAAAGAACTTTCTAGAACTGATACATATTAAACTTGGGAAATGCATATACACAACCTCATACATAAAGCAAGGACGGAAAAACATTAACTAATCAGGGGAAAACATGCAAACAGCAGAACAAAGGAATCATGGGTTCTCACCATGACTGCAAAGTTACATGCTAAACTTGGGTTGCTGACGACCACAGCTGGTTGTCTGAGTTCTTCTCAGGAGACAGAGCGGCTGGAGCCACCTGTCCCACCACACAAGAGCATTTGGTATTTCCAGTTAGCTAAAATCTTGCAGTATTCTTGTCTATTAGCTGACCAAAGCAGATTCAAAGGAACCCATTTCCTTGCCTTTTTTCCTCCATATTCAGCTGCCATCATGAGGTGGGAAAATAAGGGAGACAGTGCACCAGTGGGATTTCATGAATCTTCAGCCAAGAGGGAGACACCAACCCTCCTCCATTTCAGACTTCAAGCGAAGACAAAGTCTACAAACTGCAGAAAATGAAGCAAAACCTCTAAACCTCATGAGCTAATGGACTCTGCCCTCACTTTTTTCATCATTTTGCAGTTTCATTCATGATATCTTCTCATGGGCTACCTGCAAAATATGTTGTCCTTAATTGTTTACCAACAGACTTACCTATGAGAGACAATTAAGACAGTTTGGACTCATGATGATCACAGCCTACATTGCTGTTTTTATCCCAAAAGCTCGGCTCCTCTGATAGCAGCTTTGCTCCTGAACATTCAGCGGATGGCAGATGGGCTTCAGAGGTGTTCTTGCACTGGGTTGTTGGTGGCCTTCAAATACCTTGTTGTGATGAGTGTTTATGCAGCACAAGAGGTGCCATGGTAATAGCTTTAGATATAGTCTGATGGGGTGTCCTGATCCTCCCTCCTTCTCTTCCAGGAGATCTGGGTTTCAGTTGCCACCAAGTAGAGTCCAGGGGAAGCAGGAAACAGTGGGAGATTGAAGCAGCAGTTATTTCTGAATAACACAGGCTAATAATTATGTTTGGAAGGAACCTGTGGCTGCAAATAGCAATAATCAAATGAAATGTCCTGTGACAGTAAATGGTTTTATTGCAGGGAGGAAATGCAAGAGGGCAGCAAAGCAGGAGGGTGCCCCAGTTCTTTTAGAACAAGGTAGCCCACATGGGGCTTGCACAGCTGGCCTAAGTCATTTTTAAGGTAACATGACACTGTGGCACAAAGGGAGGACCCCTGTCAGCACTAATACCCATTCTACTCACCAGCTCACTGAGACAGACAGCAGTACTGCTGAGTCCATACCCTTGTGTGGCTTTCCCCTCCTTTCTAGAACTGTGTCTAGAGAAGAAAGTAGTATGTATGAGCCCTCATTTTCTTTTCATTTTCTTAATAGTATAAAGGTGACAGAACGTCCATGGATAAACAATGTGAGAAGGAAAACAGAGTGATAAATAAATTAGACCTACATTTCTCTTATTCCATCTACTTCTCACTATGGAAATAGATGTTAGTTGTTTTGAAAAGTCAGATAAATGGTGCAGCACTTTATCCTTTTTTTTAATCCAGTCTTCAAGCTAGCTATGAAATAGATGTAGGATGTTTAGCTATATATATACCAGGTGTGAATGCTTATTCTAAAATGACTCTCTCCCTCCTCTTTTGGTGCATAGCAGTCAGAGACAAATGATACATTTTACCAAATATGAAATTCTAATTAAAGGAAGTAGGAAAGGGGTCAGTTAACAAATACATCAAAGTGCTTCATGCAAATTTGTTTTCTCTCCCTGACAAGAGTGTTAGACAATAATTTATGTCTATGGCAAGTGATCTGTATAAAAATCTTTCTTTATCCATTATGGAAAAATAAAAGATGCTATTGAGGTTGGGTTTTTTTTCCAAATTCATCTTATTTCAGACAAATTTCCATGAAACACAGCGTTTGTAACACAACAATGCTTACATCCAAGCAACAGACCACAACCCATTATGCTGGGTGCTGTCAGACAAAGTTAAGATGGTTCTTGATCCGTTGCTCTATGTTTTGCAATTTGAACAGGCAGACTCTCCCGTTGACTGTTTAGAGAGGGAAGAATGGAAACTCTGTGGGCAAAAATGCCTCTGTTTTGATCAGCACAATAGACTGATGTCTTGATTCATACCTATTTTCTGGCACTGAGGAAAGGCTGAAAGAAGTGTAAGCAAAAGTGATACTCTCTTTCCACTGAGCTGAATCTGTGGAATGGACCCTTCAAAGGCAAAAATCCAGCCCTGTGGAACCTGCTTATGTTTTCAAACACAGAAGCCTTCATTTCATGCTGCAACAGGAATCTCCTCCAGGCCACAAGGGAGCAGAACACATCAATGCATTCATTAGTCCTGCTGCACTAGTACTCACAGATTTGCTCAATAAAAATGGAGTGCCAAATCCAAGGCCCAAGCATCTTCAGTATTTCCCTATGTACCTTTCAGTCTGTTCCTAGGCAGAGAGATCTCTACACTTAAGCAGGCTTTTCTGGGCCACTACCATGCTGGACATCAAGAGGCAGAACTTCTGTCAGTCCGTGGCATGTCCAGGACCTCCCTGGATTTAGGGTAATACTAGTGTGACCAGTGCCACTACCGAGCCAAGACAGATAGAAGAGCTGTGCATTTTGGTAGTGACTGACATGTTTTGAAATCTGAATATGAGCTCCATCCTGGTTAATGACAACATTGTCAGTGGTTTGAGATGGGCCATCATTTCACATCCAGTGTTTTTATCCAGCACCTGTAAAAGGGAATGTTAACTCTTCCTTAGGAACACAGGAAGCTTTGAAGAGTACTTATCCTTTTCCCTCCACTACTACTTCCTCCCACTTCCCTAG
Source organism: Coloeus monedula (assembly GCF_965178545.1). Lineage (NCBI taxonomy): Eukaryota > Metazoa > Chordata > Aves > Passeriformes > Corvidae > Coloeus > Coloeus monedula. The sequence continues at coordinate 87,490,789 of NC_138783.1, forward strand.
AGCAAACCTTTGCACAGTACCACCAGCAGCATTATAACCCAAATAAGGTTCACTCTGACACCTTTTCTACTGGTCTTTAATATACAAACCTGTTGTGGCTGCTTGTGTTATAACTTCAAGGCTCCTACAAAGAATTAGAAGCTACAAACTATACCAGTTTACCTGAACCACTGTTTCAAAGCTCTATGATTTTAACACCATGGGTGCTTGATGGGAGCATCCACACTTTTGGAGATGATGTAGGTTATACAGTAAAAATAGATAGTTAAATTATATTGTGGTTGTTTGGAAGAAGTCTAGTCACAAAACACCTACTTCTCCTTGTTTCCAGATGGTTTTGCAGATGTCTGAAGTGTCTACAGAAAAAAATATGGAAATAGCTGTATCTTGGAATTTAAAAAAAAAAAAAAAAAAGAAACGATAGATTAATTTCCACCAGCAAATTCAATTAAAAATTCTTTCTACAGAAATATGACATGCTGGACAAAAATATATCACAGAGCATTCCTAGGTCCAGCATGCACAAATACTAGAAGATTTTCAAAAAAAAGTAGCAGTCACAAGGCAGGAACTGTGAAATTTTTTTCCATAACTTAATGCTGCATAAAAAGTTAAATATAATTATTTAATATATAACCTGTTTCTAGTGAGAGCCCTAGTGACAAGAGAGTTGACAATTGTCGCGACCCATCAAAAATTGCTGGAACAAAAACCCATGTCAGACTTTTGACGTATTGCGCAAACAAAATGTAATTTTTTTTCTCCAGTCCAGTGTCAGCTATCCTGGAAGGAGGAGCTGGTTTTGATCCCTTTGGACAAGCCAGGAAAGAAAAGTCTCCATAAAGGATCTCAGTGAAGAGAGGAGCTGGAAATACTCCAGAAACACCAGAAAGGTGAATAATTTGATTGTACTTAAAACAAGTCTAAAGAAAACAAAAACTATTGCTACCAACTAAAATAAAAATAATAATAGTAATAATTCATGTAATACATATCATTTGTCACAGTGTAAGCTTCAAGACTGCAGTGTAAAAATCAGATTTCTTGATTTGCTGTACTTTGATGTTTTTGGTCCCCAGGAACTGGACCTAAACTCTCAAGCAGCTCAGATAAACTTTCTAAGTAACCAATCTACCGGCTAATTCTCTGTAAATCTTTAGAAAAGGTGTGAATTTCCCCAATGCTTTTTTGCGGGCCTTATGCCTTTCTTTCCTCAGAATAGTGACCTCCAATATTTCACAGTCTCAGCCAAATTACATGCCACATACACTTTCTCATTCATTTCCACGTTGTCACTCAGACTAAAATCAGAGCAGCCATTTTGCTGGGAGCTTCCTAACCCCCAGGTTTTATATATGAAGATTCTTCAGCACTTCTCGCTTTTTTTTTTTTGTTTTTGGCTAATGTTACTTCAGAAGAGTTCCATAATAGAGATAGGATTGTATTTGACAGCAACGCTGGAAAACACTCCTGTTAGATGTTGTCCATACCGTACGTGACTGAAAATCCAGGGCAATTAAATGAAGCAGAGATAAACAAAGTTCTTCTAAATGAAGAACTGGTCAAATGATAAAAAACAACAACTTATGCCTCAAGTAAAAATATTTACAGAAATATGAAGACTTCTGAAACGAGCATTGCATAAAATTCCAGGATACTGAAAGTCAAGTGTAATAGAAATTTGATTTGTTAACACTAGTTCTGTTTAGTAACTGCATGCTTTTTGGATCAGGCCTCCATCTCGTGACAACCAGCTGAAGAAAAGAAACACAGCTATTAAAGGAATAACAGTTTTAAGAAACTGTAGTCACCTGGTTTCTGCAGAATTATCTTTATAATTATGTTTAATCTATATGACAAGCAGAGAAAGGAGACCTTGAAAGCCTGATTAAAAGAGAGAAGCTGTGCTGCAGATACAATGATTGATTGTTGAGGTCCACAGTGGAATAAAAATACTGATGCCCTGGTGTGGGTACCTTTGCATAAGCACAAGCAATTGAATTAGTACTTGTGAAAAAGTTGCTTTCCTTGCAGGAAGTTTATTTTTCCTCAGCTAGAGTGTGGTAAACGGGTATCTTCTTTGGGTGTAACACTGTGAAGTAAAATGGTTTGCTGTTCATTATCTCGTGTCACAACATCTATTTCACTTACCACACCATTTTAATGTGATTCAAAAAGCAAAATGTTGCATGTCACAGATGGTTGAAAGCTGATATTCCACTAACAGTTCCATTAAGACTCTTGTTGATTTAAATAATTTATTGTACTTTATGTTCCGATGGCTTTGAAAGCCAACATGGTCAGTTGCTACAGCTCCGATAGAGAACAGTGCCTTCCAGCTACGGGGTTGTAACTTAATTACTTTTGAGCATGTCCCTATATAGTGAGACTTCAGTTATTCTTCCAAAAGGAAAAGAAAGCTCAACCAGTGAGCGATACAATGAGATTTCAAAACTAATCCCTGGCAGAAATCCCCATGGAATCAATCCAAAGGTTTGCTAACCTCAGAGAGTTTCAGTTTGGTCCTGACTAAACACAGAAACCTGTTCATCATTAAAAAAAAAAAAAAAAAAAAAAAAAAAAAAAAAAGAGCAGGAAGGAACCTCACTCTACTGCAATATAAGTAACTCTTCCCCTTGTACAATGATTCAGCACTATCTTCCTAGCCTGCAAAGACAGAAATAATCAGGAAAAGTATCATCTCAGGCAGATGCATAGGCTTTCTTCAAAAATTAAAGCATTTCCTTTCCCTAATTAGTCCTGTGTATTTTGTGTGTTATTACTTGGTTAGTTCCATTGAACATCACTGTTAGTTAACTGAGGAAATGCCCTTCTACAGCTTGATACAATGCTTCATAATTTTGTGTATCACTGGCTAATTGGAATAAAGATATCATGAGTCTCAAGACCTGCAGATGAACTTATTTGCAGACCAAAAGCATACAACCTGTACTGTATAACTCCAGTGCACTTTTTTTTTATGTTACTTACCTTTTGCTTCATGAAAACATACTGAAAAATGGGGGCTTACAAACTCCTGAACTGGAAATGTTATTATCATGCAGCTCTTCAAAATAAAAGCAACTGAAAACCCTTAAACCAGGCTGCTGCTGAATTAAGGTCTACGTACTTTGGGGATTCTTTTTTTTTTCTTTTCCTTGTAATTTATGTATCTACTTCCACTTGCCCATTAAGGGCATTTGCTAAAGCCCTTAATATTTAACTTGTATTTGATTCTTCTTTCATGGCTGGAGTTCACCAGTTACCCTTACTTGGAGTAGGTACTAATGCTGACACACAACATGCATTTAAAGGAACACTCCTGTAGGCTTGTTACTGGAATGTGAGTAATTATTAACAAACTGTAAGGCCAGTTTTCTTTCTGCTTAAATGTCATTTGGGCTCAATTACATGATACTAAGACGAACAGGTCGTTAAATTCTTTATTGATTCTAGTTTTAGCTGAGCTCTGTTCATTTTTCATTTGAGCTCATTTTCTTTGGTTTGAACTTTGACTGTGTTATTTGACTGAAAGTTATCTTGCATGGAAATTCTTGAGAGGATGAGGTCTTATACCCCTGCATACATCCCTGTATTCAATTTGCTGTTAACTTTTCCAGGGCATTTTTTCTCTTTCAGGATACTGTGCTGTGGCTGCAGTGTTCAGAAAGTCCCATGAGTCTCTAGGACCCTACTCTTCTATATTTATGCTTATGGCCTGAAAAAGGGCTGCAGTGAGGAGGAGACACTCAAGGAGCAGTCACATACACAGGATGCTGGAAATGGGGAGGCTGAGCCCCTTTGCAGGTGGGGCAGCCCGTGTAGGCAAAATCCCATGGGCTTACAGCTGGTGGGGCAGCAGCAGTGGGAGCAGGGACTGGCACGCAGCAGCCAGCCACTCCCAGATAATTCATCTGAGGGCAACTTCCCTGATGTGGGGCTCTTCTCCAGAGCTTCAAACATTATGGGGCTTCTTTGGTTCTGTGTGACTGTGGGAAGAACCACTGCAACTTCCAGTACAGCTCCAAAGGTTTTGGGAGGCATAGAGAAAGAAAAAGTTAATTGGGGAGACAAAGCCTTGGTGCTGTGCCCATCCCCAGCCTGCTAGATCTAACTTGCTAGAAAGCCTCCTGAATTCACTAAGTCCCATCTCCAGCTCCATGTGTGATGTTGCTGAGAAGTTAAATGGGATGGATAAAAAAAATTTATAAACGAAGCATCTCTAACAAGGTACAAAAATATGACATTATATTGCCTGGAACTGCCACCATTGCATGCAACAGTGTTCAGCAATTGAAAAGAAATCATGATCCAAGTGCATTTTTCAGCTCTCTTTCTCAAGTAGGAAGATTCTTACATGAACTACACCATTTTTACCATGGAGAGGAGTAGTGCTTCTGGGAAGGAGAGCCAGCCCTGTTTCAGAATTCTTCATCTTTTCTCTAAATGGAGGGAATTACTGCCTCTTTGAGATAATTACAGAGAGTGTCTTTCCCATTACCATGAAATATGATTGTTGATGATGTATGTGCCAGATAGGAATTTATAAATAAACACTTCTCAAATAAATCACTCTGGGGCCATCTGAAGCTCCCTCTTCATCACTGCAATGACAGGCTGGGTATGAACCTGAAAACCAGAAGGGAATAGTCTGGCCATGTGAAACCCTTCAACACTTTTCAGTCAACTTATCATACCCAAGACCTATGCAGGAAGTGCCAGCAACCTCTGACAGACACCAGAAGACCTAGGCTGTCCTGATCATCTTTGCTTGTCTAACCTAAAAAGTACTAGAATTAAACCAAACTTTAGCCTTCAAATGTCACAGTGACACAGTAATTGCAAGAGGAGGGAAGGACTACGTGGGCTTTTCTAGGATGGTACTAGAAGTAGAGAGAGAATGAAAAGCCAATCCACGTCTGTTGTACCCTAGTTGTGCCACTTGCAAGAAAAAGAAATCATAACTAGGGGAAGAAGGGACATGTAGGAATGTGATACTGTCACTGTTGACTGACCATGCCGCAGCAACTTGAAACTGAATTCTTTCGGGCAGGGAGAAAAGGGGATTGATTGCTCCCAATTTCTTGCTGAGCACTCTATTAGTCTGCTGCATAGATTTCTGGTTCAATTATTAAACTGGCATAGGAAACAAGGTTCTCCCTTTTTAAACTGTGAAAAGGCACACATTTTCCTTTCATCTCAATTAATACTTTGAACAAAAGAATACAGCTACTGCTTTCAGGGGTCCGTGTTTTCCATCCAGGGCTGACAAAGATACCTAACTCCCAGAAGGGACAAGGAGTTCATCTTTTGCTTCTGGCATGGCACAGACATCTGCAGCATGCCATGCAGGCACCTGGCCTGCACTTCAATGTGTGAGCATTGTCACTTCCCTCTTTCAAGACTCCAGGTGTTTTTGTGTCTTAACTCTGAGCTCCATAGCAGGAGGCAATATTTACCAGGCAATATCCAGCAGTTCTGTATAAAAGTAATGTTTCTGTTGGTATCACCAAAGATAATGGGGTTGCATAGAGACTTACCTTTGCAGAGAAAACTTGGATTTTGTATGTTTTGTAGAGGGAGAGAGAAGAAAGGGAAAGTGAACAAGTGCTGACAACAGCCAAAAAAATAACATTCCAGTCAAGGGGTACACCTGAGAAAGTCAGATATAGAAAGGAACCTCTCCAGTTTTCTATCCCTGTTTCAGGGATGTCACTTCAGGGGATCCACTGGAGCAAGCCAGAAGTACCCGTCTCCTTTTCAGGACTCCACAGTTTCCAAACCTGTTTTCTCTCACCCTACTGCACATTTTTTCTCTTCGCTTGGAGAAATAGAGCAGCATATAATGAGCCATGTTTCTCATCTGCTCCTAGCCCTGGGAACCCTATTGATCTCATCAGTGTTAAATTAGCCTTTATAGCGATATGGTATTTTGTGCACTACTAAGTTGCAATGCTGCTACTTCCTAAACAAGCCACGGGCTTTGTTTCAAATGAACACAGCAACTGATTAATCAATACTGAAAGGTTATCAAAAACTGCCTCCTGATAGCAGGCTTTCATGATGCCCAAGGACTTTTTGTTTCGTCCCAGTTATATGAAAAGACATGGAGGGGTTTTTAGTGCTTTCACTGCCTTCTTCTGGAGCCTTGTTTTCTCCTTCAGGCAGTCCACCCTCTTCCCACACATCCTCCTCGCTCTGGTGGAACTTCCCCTACCCCTGCCAGAGGGATCCCAACCTGGTCCTGCTCTCCAAAGGAAGTCATAGTGGGCTGGCTGCTTCCTAGGGTCTAACTCAAACATTTACATATGACTGGCATGAACAAAATGTTCCCAACTCCCTGAAGGGGTCTCTGTCTCTGGGTTGCTGACTGTCTGCTTCCAGAGAGCAGAATATTGAGGCATTAAGCTCTTTGAGGACCAGCCAAAATAAACATGTCTACTTCTACCCTCTACTGGGTCTATTCAAATGTTTGTTGGGTTCTGTGATAAAAAAAAGGCTTGAAAAAGGAGCAGGGAGGCCTGTGGCAGGGGTGGGAGGTGAGCCCCATTAAGTCAACCGGTGCCAGTGGATTCCCCAGCCCTGGCCCCTTCTGGGTCTCACTGGGAGCAGCCACCCCATGAGCTGGTTGAGACCCTCAAGATGAGTCGATGGGAAAACTTCTCAGATGACTTCAAACATGGGGAGGAACTGCCTGCAGGAACAAGATTCTGTATTGGGTAAGAGCATTTTGGATGGGATGTTAAGAGAAAGGAAGAAAAGTGGTGAAAGGGAGGGATCAAGTGGTATTGGGGAGAAACAAACTCAGGGAAACAGAGGTAAAACAGAGCAAAAATGGGATAAAAGGGGCTGGTGCTGTTTGAGTCCTGCTCTGTCCATGTGTCCAGCCAGAAGAGCCTCTCCTGTCTGCCCTTTAAACTCTGTGTCTGATGATTTTCACAGGTGAATGCTCCCCATCTCCTGTTCCCTTGTGCAGAAGCACCAAGTGCCTGCCCTGCCATGGGGCTGGAACCACATGGCGAGCACCAGAGAGATGAGGGCTTTTGGGCTGGGGGTACAACCACAGACAAGGACAGGCCTGTGAGGAGGCAAGGACAGGACAGTAAGGAGACCACAGCTGGGTGGGGGAGGGTGGCCCTGGAGAGAGCCAGGGCTCTGTCAGCTGGTGGCTGTGTGGGGGGAATGCATGTGCCTGTCCTGCCTGTTGCAGCTCCTCCACGACCATACAATATGAATCACTGACATGCTTAAGTGAGAACGGGTGGACGCCTCTACAGGCTAATTGTTAAAACAATCTGATATGGGGGAAGACTCCTGTTCTGGGTTTCACTCTAATGAGTGTTAAAGTACAGGATATAAATCAAAGAGGCTTGGGGGGAAAAAAGTCTCCTTAGCCTACCCAGCTCTAGTAGATAGCAGCTGGGGGATTCCTTGAAACATCCATCTCCCCTCTTTTCAAGTAAGCAGGTAAATGTTGACTTAAAAAGGAATTGGTAAAAATGAAATCTTACCTTTAAAAAGCTTTGAAGGAAATGTTAACATTCTACAGCATTGTCAGAGGTTTTAAATAAAGGCTTGACTGCCCTAACGCTTTATATGGAAAGGCATTAAGTACCAAACTGCAGGAGAGGTTTGACACTCCGTGTTCCAAAAAGCACAAGGCATATTCCCATAGCCCAGAAAGGTCTGACATGGATTTCTTACCCCTCCTCAGCATCCTGGACGCTCTCTCTGCCTTGAATTTTCTACAGATTCCATGTTTTAGAAGCTCATCTTCCCTCTGTGTTGATCTGCAGTACCAAAGGGGCATTTGTGAACCACCAGGGAAGCAGCTGTCTGCAAGGTGCCTTTGCTTTGAGCTGCACATGGGTTCAGCCCCCTTCCAAGGGGAAAAATAGGCTTTTTCCACAAACAATTTGCATCACCCATATTCACAGAGTCTTAGAATGGCATGTTTGTTTTCTACAAGATTGCTAATCCTTTCTGTAAGATTCGCTTTAAGAATAAAATGAGCTTTTTATAGCATTTGTCACTTAAAGGAAGTACTAGAGAAAAAGTTTTCAGCTCCTCCTGTTTGCACATTGGGCAATTTTGGTTGATTCTTACCTTGTTGAATCTGTTCCTAAAATGTGCTGAAGGACTCCTTCCAGAATGTAGAAGTGTAATATATAATACATATTATATACTATTAGTGTAATATATAATATGTAACATATACTATTAATATATTCAAGAGGTATGATAAATTATATATTAATACATCATATAACAGAATATGTAATATAAATTATATATATTATGTTGCATATCATGTTATATTTTATATTATTTTATATATATTGTGTATTTATATTTCTAGAACTGCAAGTTCTGGAGATTTGTACTTTTGTATTTCCTTTCATTTTTTGCCATTTGAAAAAGTAACCTCTTTATTAGAAGGCATTTTATTAAGGTGAGGCGAGAATTGACCTATTAAGCCATCCTGTGCCTGTTTCTGCTCTGCTGTCACCCTACACAAGTTACACCCTTCATTGCACCACCTTCATCAGACCTTCCCTGTTCACACAAGCACCTGGTCCTCCTATGCAGAAATGGCATAGCCTGTCCCTACCTATTGACTACAGTTTTAAGGTTAAAAGCACATAGTTCTGGAGAAGTTTTAAGCAGTCTTCTGCCAATGAGCCCTCTGCAGTGTTGACCTGTGGAACCAGCAAACCTGTATGGCAGAGTCCTCAGTTTATTACACTCTCAGGGTTCTAAAGTGAAACTTTGCTCTGTTAGGCCCTGTCCTCTCTGCTAGCTGGCAGTATTCTCCACTAGTTACTGTCCAACAAACAATGTCTGAGATGAAGGGGAAGATGGATTTTTGTTCATGAGAAAACAGCTGTAAAAATTTCCCAAACATTCTGCCAACTTCAAACTCTTTCACACTTCACCAAGAAATTGTATTTCAAACAGTAGAGGCAACTCTTGGTAGGAAGTTTCCTGAGAGAGAAGCAATGCTATTCTCCATCAATACCTCTGGCCTCCTGAAGTAAAAAATAATAAAAAAAAAAAGTTTGGCTGGATTTTCTTATTTTTGAGTTAATTATATTATATATATAGCACTTTTTTGTGTAGTTACACAAAAATTTAAGCTTAGCATTATCTTGTTACAAAAGTGGGGGAATTGTAAAGCTGAATCAATATGACTTTGAAAGCTGCTATTTAATTCGTTTCAGTTGATTAGACAGACATTTGATTTTGTAGCAGTGCAGCCTGCTGGGATTAAAGGCCAATAATATCTAGATATATTTTCCAGTAACAGTTTTGTCCATGTCCATGTTACAAGCACATCTGCACATGGTAGCAAAAAAATTAATCAATGGGGGTGAATTTACCTATTAAAATGACATATGACACAGCATTCTTCCACCTTATCTAAGAAGTGGTTTGACTGTTTTCTGTTCGTGTCCTCTTTGTCCAGAGACTTCTAGAAAAAGAGGTCCAAGCAGCGCAGTGAGTCAAGTCATTAAGAGGATAACTCTCACACTCTCTGTATTACAGCCTTGTGACCCATGAAAGAGACTCCACTTCTACCATTACTCCAGTGCAGCTTTTTACAGTGAGCACTACTTACAAATAGTGGTGAGATTATCAAATATATTATGCTTGAAAAGACCACCAGGATCCTTAGACGTGTCTGTGACCCAATGGCAGAGTACAAAAGAAGATTCAACTTCGAATAAATGAGAGGGCAAAAAGATTCTTTAGCACATTTTCCTTAAACAATAACTTTAGTTTTGCCTACCTAATGCTCTCAGAAAGAAAAACACAGTGTTTTCATTTGTACCAGAGAGTTTCCAAATCTAGTATGTGATAGAAGGTGGGAAAATCCAAAAATACAGTTGCTACAATTTATAAATTAGTGCAGCCCCCCGTGAAATAAAAGTCAAATTATTTAATAACAAACTACTGGGTTTTGAGTTATCTTACAAAAAAGCTAAAATGTTGTGAGAATGTTTTCCAGCACAGCCTTCTTGCAACCCATATGTGGGATGAAAGGTGGGGCGTGGGGACTTGATCTTTAATTCCAGTTCAGACACGTCACCTTTTTAAACCAGCAGCCTAACAGCAGTGCCAGAGCCTGAGCATACATTGTATTCCTTGCAGATGTGAAACTCCCTTTCATTTCAGCAGGAGTTTTACGTGAACCTGAAAGACAGTGTCATCTTTGGCCCTTTAGGAGATGAGCAATTTTGAGAGACTATTAAATCCCTTTCTAGGTTAAAATAACTAGATTACAATTCTAATAAATGCTTGATTATGGAAGCTGGAAATTTATCAGCCATGCCAAGCAGACAGAACTGAACTAAATTTGCAAAGAATAAATGCTTTCAACATTAAAGTTACATTTTAAGTCAGAAGCTGTGTTCTAGGAAATCTGGGTTATCATTGACACATAGTAAGTGTCTGACAGGTGGAATTATTCCTAGTATACCCCTGTCATGAAGCTATCCAGAGTATAATTCAAAATACTATCCCTGACATCAGTGTTCTTTCCAACAGGTTTTGAAGGGCATTTTTCATTCATTTGGCCATCAGGGCACAACATCGGGAACAAACATGAGGAAAACATACTTGCAATTCCAAAGTCCCAAGTCAAGCCTGGGATTTCACTCTCAAATCTTCCTTTTCTCTGAGAGAGTTCTTTGCACTACCTTTACTCCTCTCCCATTTTTGAGATGAGTTTTGGGTACCAAAAGGCCTTCACTGCAGTTACCACAGTTGCTAAAGGCAAAGAAGCACCCTGCAATTCATACTGCAGTCTCGAGACCTGCTCAAGAGAATACTAAAGGGACCCCAGAAGAAAGTTCTGCCTTAGGAAATGGACAGGACAGATCATAGAGTCCTAGAATGGTTTGGGTTGGAAGGGAAATTAAAGATCATTTAGTTTCAAATCCCCCACTATGAATAGGGACACCTTCTACTAGACCAGATTGCTCAGATCCCAGATCCAGCATGGCCTTGAACACTTGGAGGGCTGGAGAGTCCACAACTTCTCTGGGCGTGTTCCAGTGCCTCACCACTCTCACAGTTAAGATTTTTCTTCCTAATATCTAATCTAAACTTTCTCAGTTTGAAACCACTCCCTCCTGTCCTGTCAATACATACTCCTTGTGCCTGGCACAACAGCTGTGGCCACAGAAGTGACATTGCCAATAAAAAGCTGAATGATGTGTGGGAATAAAAATACATGTTTCAAAAGTAAAGATGTTGGTATTGTAGTGGGTTTTGATTTCCCATGGTCTTAGCTTTAAAACTGTGGAAGAGGCAACAAAGATTCTACTTCCATAATATTTGAAGAGTCTCTGATACTGTTGGTCCATTTTCTAATTTTTGCTGGTGGAACTATAAGGCCAAGGCAGGGCGTTGCAAATTCCCTTCTGTTGCAAAGCTTTGGCATCTGAGCTGCTCATCTTCTGTTGTGAAAACACTTAGAAGAATTTATAGGAAGGAGGAAATATAAGGACTTTCTGAGATCCAGATAAGGTAATAGAGTGAGTTCAAGGTGAGACAGAGCCTTTCTTTGATCCCCTACTGTACAGGTGTATCACATTTCCCCAGTAAGTTTTTCAGCAGTGAAGATTTATTATGCACATTGTAGGGAGCAAGAGGCTTTGCATACTGGAAAACTACAGGTACTGGAAGGCTACAGTGTAAAAGAGCGTATCCTAAGAAATGGCCAAGAGCAGAAAGGGGAAAGAGAATCACCCCCAGTGCTACTTACCTTCAAGATGCAAATACCCCATAGATTTTCAGCCAAAGGAAATTAATGAAAAGCAGTGAGAAAAGGAGTGAGAAGGTAACGCTGGTCCCTGGCTCGTTTCCATGAGCTCTGAAATGTCCTCAGTCGGAGGAGATGCAGTGTTATTTCTGTGACGTCTTTCTGGACCGGCTCAGCAGAAAAGCGCTGGCTGGGCGCGCGTGCTGGTTCCTCCAAGAGGAGGCACTCCAGGGACCCGATGGGCTGGGCTCGCACTGCTCTGGAGGCAAAGGAAAAGAGAGCAGCTTCTGGTCTGGTCTGGCTTAGCAACCAGAACACGCAGTGATCTTAATGGCACCTGGAGGCTTTTCCCTCAGTTTTATAGGGGGTTTGAAAACCGCAGGGAAAGGGGAAAACAACCAATGGGTTACAAGCCAGGGGAAGGATACAATTCAACAAGAACCAATGGGGGAAACCGAGAGGCAGGAGTTATAACAAGGAACCCATGAACAACCGAGTAAGAGAGAATTTTCCCCAACAGGGAGAGGCTGATTGGACCCGGGCGCAGCCCAGGGGGACGTGGCTTAGGTCTCTGTGCCACCCATCAACCCTCCCTCATTGTCACTGTCCTGGGTGGGGAATTCTACCCACGGGAGAGCCCTGAATTGATTCAGTGGGCTGGGTCACAGCAACAAGAAAGAGAGGGAAAGAGAGACTTCTGCACTGATCCTGAAAATAAAGCCAACACCAAACAAACAAACAAATAAACAAAAACCACAACTAAAAAAATTACAATAATCCTCTGGATGACATTCTTGGTTTTGTCTATTCACATATAGCCACTGGAGAAAAAGAATATGTGCAGCAACAGCTCAGTTCCAGGACAGGAATTGCCTTGCTGTCCAACATGCAGCATCCTTTCAGATGCCCTCTCACTAGCTTCCTGCAGCCCCAGTACACAACACTGAGAGAGCTGAGCCCTCACTGAGTAGTCAATGGGAGATTCACAGCTGCAGTGACATTTACATCTTAGACCTACGTCTGCATGTCCTGCTTAGTAGAGCAGATAACCATCTTTAGAGAATATCCTTTTGAAGTGCTCTTCACCAAATGTCCAGCAGGGCTATGGCTACAAAGTAGGACAGAATGAATGTTAGTTCATGTTTGGGTGCCCACATCCAAGACAGTCTTAGTGACAATAACTTATGTGATGAATTTTCATAGGATTTAGACAGCAAGTGGCTAAGCTTAGTGAAAATCCCAGACAGAAAAAGTAAGCTGAGAAGAGACTCAATAACTAAGGAGGTCAGTCATCTGAAATGTCAATAATGTAAGGAGTCTGTGACACTTGAACACTTTTGCTGTGTATTTAAAAAATTAACAATAAATATATAACTAATGTGAAAATATAAATACAATGATCCACTTTCTAAATTCTTAGTTCTGCCTCGACAATAAAAACATTGTAGATAATAGTAAGTCAAGCCTTCCATCAGCACTGCAGGCAATGGTGAGGAATGGAAAGCCTTTTCCTCTAGGACCAGAGTAAGGATGGGATCTGCTGTTCAGAAAATAGTGCAATACATTTTTTACATCAGTGTACAAATCGATGTTTGTAACTTAGGCAAACCCAAGCTTGTTTTACTGGTGAAAAAGAGCTCTGACACTGCAACAGCACAGGACTGCACTATAGGCAAGGCAGAGCCTCTGGTGTGGTGAACCCTGAGAAGTGCTGAGATGCCCATACTACAGCTGCAAGGATGAGGCAGCACAAAGATCTGGTGCATCCATAGGGGTCTGCAGTGCTGGTGTGTGAAACCCCTGTCTGTTTTATGTGGCTGATACTTGGGGCAGTAGTTTCTAGGTGAGGTATGCTGTAAAGTGCATGAGGTATGCTGAAAGCATGGTGCAACAACTACCCTCCCACCTACTTGTCCACCCACAGGGATTTCTGTACAGAGGACCGTCATTCAGGACATATTTTTATTCAACCTAATAATCAGTAGCAACAATTTTACTTTTGTCATGTCCTTGAGAAGTAATGCAATAAACTGCAAACAAAGTAAACACCGTTCCTTTAGAAAATGCAATTTGAACATCATATCCAGATGAATAAATCATTCCTGAATGGCAGAAGCAATATTACTGTTGAATTAGTGCTGGATGTTCTTTTGTTAAATTGTGTACAATCAAAGCAAGGTGCCAAATTACCAACTAACTGTCAGGAGGTCGATTTTTAAATTCATGGATGAGCTAATGCATTTGTGGCAGTGATCATAAAGGGAGGAGTTCACCTTGCATTAGCCTTGACTCATAACTATAAATCCACAATGTTACCAGAAATAGATGTCCTATTTCTTGTCATTGATCTGCAAGCCATAATTTAAACATTTACATGTCCTAATGTTGAGCTTTCCAATTGCCTGAAACACGTCTCTCCAGGGAATGCTTGCCACAAAAAGATGGACTGTAAAAATAAGAGCATCTTCAGTAAAAACTGGGAACCTTTGACATCTTGAAGTTTATCAAAAGTCTCATATGTCAAGGAGAGTCAAAATTGAAAGATAAAAGGATATTTATAAGGGTAAATGAGGACATTACAGAAGTAAAATAAGCATACACTAGATTATAGTGTTGGTGGGTAAAAGAAATTAGAAGTGAAAGAATTCTGCATGACTATTAAGCAATAAAGCTGTAGGAATTGCTATAAAATTACTTCATGTATTGTCTTATTTTTCAGCAGAGCTAATATTATTACGATGGAGTCATTCATTAATAGAAAAATCAGAGAAATGTTGTTTCACTTGAAATAATACTATGTTGTTTCCCTGACACTGATATTTTAAAAACAATACATATGGGAAATGAATGAGTCACCAGTTATGAAAAGATGTAACATTCAGAAGAAGTAAAGCACATGGAAAATTTAAAGGAAGTGGTTTCAAGGCTGTATTATGAGCAGACATCATTTGTAGGGGAGATGGAAGAGTGCACAGATTAATTTCCAGGCATATTTGTATATTTCATAAGTGCAGAAGTAAACTTCTTGACTGTTTCTTGTGAAGTGCTCTCTTTCCTAAAGTGCAGAGATTGCTGTTAGATAGCAAATTAAACCAGTGTAATATGTATGTCCAAACACCAGTGTATCTGAATATCAGTGTGAATCTCGAGAGCTTTTGAACTCTATCATTTTTAATTTAACTGGGTTTGTTCAGACCACAGTTCAGAGAGCTGATGGTACAATAAGATTAAGAAACCCTGCAAGAAGTTCACTGCAGTATTATAATGAATTTTAAATCTTATAGTTTTTATATTAATTTGAATATTTACTGCTCCTTAAAATTTCATTCTTTATACAATCTTCAGTTACTTAGTTCTGCTGAGGCCTTTAAATGAGTCTCATAAATAGATAATGATAGAATTTTTGAAAGTGTTGTGAAATTCAATAAGACTTTGTGGTCTTTCATCATGACTCCAGTTATGAATATCAGTGCTGCACACCTAATGCCTACCTGACTTCATTTTTCTGGTTTGCCTTTTGTAGTAGTGAAAAATCAGTACAACAAAACTTTCTGTCTTCTTGCTCAGATATATCTTTAATAGCCTGTATTTTTAAATAAAATTATTTTTAATTGCTCTTTAATTCTGGTTTGCTACGTCTTTCATACAGTTCCATACAAATGAAAAAAAAAAAAAAAAGAAGAAGTGTCCATGTATTCAATGATGCTTCAACTGTACAAGTGGCCCTAGTCTACATTTAAATGCCTTTCATGATGTCTTCAGATGTATATGCATATGTAAATTTGGTGTATTTAAATTCTCTGCTAAACTGGGCAATAATTGCACCATTTTTTATTGGAGGAAGGAATAAATCACAGTGGCTGCTCCTACCTTCTAACGTGAGCTCTAGGTGCACTCCCTTGGTGGTCTTGGGGAGTCCTGCAGGTTGGGGAACCTGCAGGAACTTGTCCTTCCTCATCCCCATACCTGGGCTCCACCTGATGAAAAGTCAGCCTCAAGAAACATGAGAGATTTGAGGACACAGATCTCATCCACACACATGTCCTGGGGCCAGGAAACCCCACCCAGGACAAGGAAGCGCTCCTGAGCCCCAGAGCTCCAGTGGAGTCTGTAGAAGCACTTCTCAGAGGAGAAGGTACTCAGTTCACATCAGGAAAGGTAAAGCTTATTCTGACAAACGCAAACATTATTGCTGGCCATGTTTACAAGTAGTACATGACATTTTGATGCAGTTTGGCATCACCTGTGCTCATACTTCCCAGCAAAATTGTATGATCAGAGAGATTTTAGTCCTTTTTGATTGATCAATTATTTAATGAATAAAGCAAATCTTCTGACCTTGGCTGTTAGCTGTAAAGAAATAAAATTTCTTTGATTTTTATTTGATGCCTCTGTTAATACTTTTTGGATCTTGTATGTCATATAAAATTGAATATCCTGTCTTTCTATAGCAAAAGCTTGATCCCATTTTATAAAAAGTTGTCTGTGCTTTTCTATTGCTTTGGAAGGGATTGTTTTGGATTTCCTAAAACATAAATTCTTGTCTGGGACTGCTGAAAATATGCAGAGATACAAGGTCTAAGTTGCCCTGACATAGAATTCATATGAGTTTCAGATGTCTAGAACTTCTTTAAAACCAAAATGTGGAATTCTGTCTCTCTTCTTATCTGCCTATTCTGGCTCTGTGACTAATAGAGCTCTTCTTATTCTGCTTATCCCTGTAACTCTCCAGACACCTGTATCAATCTTTTAAAAGTGTAACTTCAATGTTTTAACCAGTATTTCATAATGCAGGAAAAATTTTGCTGTTATTACTTTTATCACTCCTTATTTCACTGGCAGTCATTGATCTAGCTATGAGGCCAAGAGGAGAAAAGCTCCTCATCCATCTTCCTTTGATTATCATAATTTCAAACAAATTTATAATTTCTTTCTTTGACTGGCACCAAACTTAGGTGTGGTGGTTCAGTGCCTTCTCCCACCAGATGCTGAATGTCACCAAACTGTTCCATGACATCCTGAGACAACCTTGTGCAGTGCTGAATCACACTTATGAGAAGAATTTTTTCTGCCTCTATCCATGTGAAGTTTCCCTTGCCAAGCTTGCAGCCACCCCTCTTGTCCTTGTGCTTTGGAAAGCATCCAACTCTCCTTTTCCCTTGGAAAGCAGTTAAATTCCTCTTTTTGTCTTCTCTTTTGCAGGCTGACCAAGTCAAGGCCCCCTCAGTGTCCCTCCACTCATCAGGTGTTTCCCAGTGGTCCTCCACACACTCTCTACTGCTATGGATGTCCTTCCTGAACAAGGAAGACAAAAGCTGGGTACAGAATCCCCTAAACACCCTTGCAAATGCCAGGTAAAAGGCAATAAACACTTCCTAGCTATATTCTTGCTAATACAGCCCAGTCTGTGCCAGAATTCCCCATGACACTGACTCATGTTCAGCCTGCTGTATACCAGGTTCGTCTGGTCTTTTTGGGCAAAGCAGCTCCTTAGTACCTTGCTCACTGCCTGCACAGTTACATGGAGTATTCCTGCCCCAGGTGTAGGAATTTGTATTTTAATTTGCTGAATTTCACTGCTTCTTGCAGCTGATTCTTCTGTTGTGGTTCTTGTGAATGGTAACTCTACCAACCAGCATATCAAGGTCTCCTTCCAGCCTGGTGTCATCTGCTAACTCAGCGAGTGTTCACTCTTTTCGAGGATACAGAATTTTTATGGAGACCATCAGCACTCAGTCGCAATATCAACTGCCATTAACTGGTGCATAATATGTTCCAGTTCCTGCCAGAAATATCTTACAGGTTTGATATCAGACTTCTAGTATTCAGACAATTCCGTCTTTGAAAATAAACAGTGTGCATATATGACAAATATCTTGAGTGCCTATTCAGGTACATTTGAAACACCATCACACTGCTATATGCAGGTCCAGACTGGCTTTGGATGTTTCCAGCAGCATGTTCATCTCCCCATGTTCATTTAGGAGAAAATTCTGTGATTTAGGAAAATTCACTGTTGAAAATAATGATTTTCTTGCCTTTTCTTTTGCTTAATGCTTGTTAGTTCCACCTTGTGTTATACTGAACATTTAATTTTCCCTTTTGTTTGCATCTTCAAGTTTCTGTTTAGCTACATAGATACTCAAAGCCTAATGTATTCAAAATACATCTCTGTGCCCAGGGAACACAAGAATAAACTGAGAAAGAGAATGACACTTTCAATAGCTTCTGAGATATTTTTTATCTCATTGCTGACAAGGTCTGCAAAAAAGTTCAAGGATCTTTCAAATGTGCTAGCTGAGTACTCAAAGTACGGGTATAACCACACAGTAGCTCTTACTGCAGAGTTGTATTTTCCAATTTCCACTTTTAGCCAGACATGAATTTAAATTTAAAGAATCTTTCTTTAAATAACAATTAATTGGCTGTAAAATTTATGCTCCACTTTGGAAACAGAAGGCTCATTTCCTTGAAGGCTACTCAGTACCTCATACTTAATGCTCAGTACATTGCTTATTTAAACAGAGACACAACACACCCTACTTGTACACATTTAGCTAAATTTCATCAGCTTTGAGGTTCCTTTTGAAAACCACAGTGTCTCGTGATTCCACCGCAACCAATTGGGATGACAACGTCCAGCTTGGCTTTGTCATTCAATAAGAATCTGATTTGAAATGTTCCCAGACCTAAACATTCTCTGAAACTAACCATGGCCAGGAGTACTATATTAGTATTAAAAAATGTAGAGTCCAAACCCACCAAAACTAATTACTTTTGGACAAATAATGCAGAAGCGAAGTTTCTGGTTTTACACTTTCCAGGCATGGTAGATTTCTTACTATAACAGCTACCATTCTTTGGGGTGATATAAGAACTACCTTGCCCTTGGGAATCAAATCCCACTCTATAAAGGGAATACAAAAAATTAGAAGCAAAAAATTAGAACAGTAGCATTTTATCTCAGACAAAAACACCTGGGCCAAGTGCATGCCTTACCCAGGCTTGTGTCAACTTGACAAAGGCTGCTGCAAGGGGAAAAACAACAGCAAGTGGTGCTTCAAGCATTGAACTTGCTGTTGAAGGGAGTTGTTTCCTCCTAAACACACGTAAAGAAATATGTATGTTTCCTCCTAAAGAGTTTAAAAATGAATTTTCAGGAGATGCCTGAAGTCAGCTGGTTCCCTTTTCTCCATAAACTCCTATCTGGAAAGCAAGGTGTAAATCAGACCACTTTGGCTTGTTAGATTATCCTTCAAATCCGGTACTTCATGCTCCTGTCAGTAACTGTGTCTCAGAGCCTGTGGATGCACCCAGTTCAGAGACAGGGAAACAATATATTACATAATCCCTGTTGCTGCAGCTGATGGGTTAACCTAAGAAGTATTGGAGCCAGACTGAATGGCCTAAAACAGGATCCCATCACCAGCTGCGAAGGAACATGCAAGAAACTGTTCCAAAAGGGGAACACACTGCAGTGAGTGCTTGACACTCTGTTCTTTTTGTCTCTGCTTTCCCTTCCATGTCCTCTAGCAGAACTGGGTGGAATTGCACTGTTTATTTCCAGGGCAGGTTTACCAGATAGGTAGGGGGAAAAAAAAAGATCAAAATGAATCATACCAATAGTTCATCTCATCACTCCTGGCTGCCCACAGAAGGTTCTGCTTCATCTGAGGATGTTAATTGTAGTTCTCCTGCCCTCTCAACACATCCATTTTAGGTGAAAAAAAAAACTAATCTATAATATTTTTTGCTACCTGGCAATAAATTCTCTCTCCTTTTACTGTTATGCCATTGAACCCTTTCATAGTTTATGATGTGACTTGATTTACAGAACTCATAAAGTCACTAAATAGATCTGCAGCTCTGACCTATAAATACTGAGGTATGTGGCTTCTTCATTTATAAACGGGGTTGGTGATGAGAGCAAATTGGATAAAGTGTTGTGGGCTGCAGGAGGTGTGAACTGGAACGCTATCACTCTGCCTTCCTAATCTAATCTTAATATTTATCACTTCACTAGGGAGAAGTCTCCTCCTTTCACCATATCTGCATTGCAAAGCTTTGAATCATTAATGTTTCCCCTGAACAGTCATACTATCCCCTTATTTACTATGAGAGGTGGTGAGGGGGCATGAAGAGTGTAAAAGTTGACCAGTGTTGATAGTCTTCCTATTCATTTGAATGGGGAGAAGAAAGCCACACATGAAAAGGTACTTTGTTGGAACCCTGGGTTCTGAGAATTTCAGCCTGTCAGTGCTGACAAGCAGTGATCCTCAGAAGTACACTGTATTCGATCCAAAACCCTGAGAAAGGCTCCCTAAATTGTGTGATAACACTGAGGTTGTTGCTGTGTAATTAAAACTTATATCACTGGGTGGAACATGTAGAGATGTAGAAAATTAGGTTTAGGGGATATGGTAATAATAGGTTACAATATGGAGGATTTGGGTGAGGATATTCTTCTTCTTCCTTTCTCCTTCTTCTTCACAAATCTAGGATTTCTGCCATTGGGTCAAAAGTTCCTCACTGTGGGACATGAAAACTTAGTAATTGGGTTGTAAGTAAAAACATATTACTTGGTATTTCATAATTGGTTAATTTAGACTTTAAAAAGCCTTGGAAGTTAGAACTCACAGCCTTTTCTACCCTGTTACCTTGGAGGCATACTCCTGTGCAGCTGTATTGTAGATGAGATATAATAAACAACTAAGTCCAAACAAGAATTCTTGGTCTCCTGCATTTTAATTCAAACTCTGAGTAAAAGAATTCACAGAACAGCAAAAAGAGAAAAACAAAAAATGAGAACATTAATAGTACTTTCCATGACTTATTTCAGACTTTGAACAGGAAGAGAGAAGTTCCTATTTTTAGTTAAGATTTACTTATGTTAGACTCTATATTCCTATCAAAAGCATGAGGTATGTCTATTTCCCTGAAAATGGCCATTGCATTCATCATTTTCAGAAGTAACTTCATATTGCAGTGGTGGCCATCTCTTGCCTGGTGTTAGTAAGGGGTACTAAATATTTAAGGAATGACAGAAAAGAATTACAAAAATTCTGGCCTTACTGGGTTTTTATATCTGTTTTAAAAACCTGTGGGGACAGGTATTATATGACAATGTGAAGGGCTGTAAAAGTTTTCCTGCTACTAGCCTAAGAAGTGTCAGTAATGACTAATGTAGCCATCTCAGACTTGTAATAAATTTTTTATAGTAACGTATACCATTATAGGTTCTTTTTGGCTACATATTACCTGTAGTACTTCAACCTTCTGCTAACACTGAGACTATAGAAAAAGTGGTCTTATAGAAATTTGGTACCATTTAGCAATCATATGCCAGCAGCTACTGACTGGAAAAAATATTGCACTCAGTGGGGAGGCAACTAGACAAAATCCTGCTTTGATATATGCTTTGCTCTCTTAAAAAACACTGGAACTTGAGAGGTTTGACTCAAATCACCACCATCCCTGGCAGAACTCTTAACCTCTCTTTTCTCTGGCTCTGCCATGCAGGAAGAGTAACAGGATCATTAGATGCCAAATGCAAATTACTGCTCCATTGAAATGGAAACTCTTGCAGAGAAAGTTCATCTTTCATTCAGGTTGGAAAGCACACCTGAGGATAGTTATCATCACAGAATTAAGAGAGCCCATGAGTGTCAAATAGGCCTCAGGGCATTTCCTGTTGAACAGCCACAAGACAGGAGAGACCTAAGAAATACGTGGATTAGAACATGCTATCTAAGTAATTTGGAAACTAATCTTGTGTGTCTCCTTTCCATAGTTTCATTCTCTTTTGGAGAATCCATTAAGACTTCAGAGGAAGTGAGGAAGGAACAAGATGTTACAAACTTCTTTGAATTGTCTTGAGCTGCTCTCTTGTCAAAATTAAATTAAGCAAATGTTTGAAAAGCAACTCTTAGGGCTGACTCTCCAAAGCTTTTCAGTAGATACCATTTTCCTTTGAAAGACCCTTCAAAACCTGTACTGGTTTTTGAGTGCCATATCACTCAAGTTCTGTATTTTCTGACTACATGATGATCAAGAGTTTCGCAGAACTGGCAGGCTGTGCTTGGGACTCTCCCAGATCTAGTCTCTTGTTATCTCCTACGTCTTCTGGAGCTCTGTTGCTGACTGAAAGCAACTTACTACTTTTATAAAAGTATAAGGAATAAAGTGAAATAAAAAGAGGCTTTCAGACTTTGAGAGAAGGGAAAAAATTAAGTAAAATAATATCTGAGGTGAAGTACAATCAGGGAGAATGTTATCAATGCTAGTTTACAACACATTTTTTAAATAGAAGCTCATCAGTTCATCAGCCAAGTCTAGCAAAGTATTCTTCTCTCTACTCAAATGCCTGAAGTAAGAGTGTCAGCTGTCTATCAGATTTTGTTTTGTTAAGCAAGACCAGTCTGTGGATAGCAGCAGTCAGAGGCACCACTGAAGAAGAAACACTCCAGGGGTTTTCTATTTCTTCCTATCTGGGGTTACAGAACTTGGGTTTGAACTGAGCAAATAACCCTGAATTGCAAAGAAATACAAAAGTAATGCTGTTGAACTCCCTTGCTCTGCCTTTGAATAAATAATGCTTCAAAATAAGTTGTTTTGGCTTCCTGTGATGAGAACTTAGACCTGTCAAGCCCAGGTGAGCCCATAGGGGTAAGGTAGATGAGTGAAGATTCTGGCAGGGGTGAATTTCCCATCAAGGGACAGAAATAACAAGGTCTTCCACAAAAGAATGTTCCTGGAATTAATTGGTCAGAGTAATAATTCAGACTTTTCCTATGTCTTTGAGATGTCCCCATCTTAAATAACATTGTCAAGTATGTCTGGTTATCTATGATACTGGTGCTTGTGTACAATATTTTAGTAGCAAATGAAATCATAACCATAAATAACAGAGAGATTGGTATATCTCATTGAAATACATGAAGTTTGTCCAAAATGAACACTGTGCTATTTCAAATCTGGGCTAAGTTTTGAATTGATTAATGAGACTCAAGTAAGACATTTGAACTGTTTTTAGACTTACTTCAGTGGTGCTTAAATACCTCTTAAACAGGTTAATAAGGAAAGGCAAATCACCATTAAATTGAAAGATGATACACACATTCACACTACTTAAATCAGAGCAAATTTATGTGTATAGATGGAGATTTAATAATTTAAATTTCCAACACTTTTTAACATTTAACTCTGGGGAAAGCCAGTGCTGTGTTGATTGCCTTCATTGCATTTTTACAGTCAGTTACTGTGCAGACCTAACAGCAGGGTCTGTGTCTGCAAAGGCTCTGTTTTTCCTTCTGGCAAGAAAGATGTGATGGAGTTTATCCCCATTTTGTACGTGTGTGTCATGACCCTACTCAAGCACCTTGTGAAGAAAACCTTATTTAAAATGGATGTTTTCCCTGCTATATTTACAGAAAGCCATGTCCTCTCAATCCTCTTCTAATCCCCACACCTTGTTTATGTCTGCATAAGTGGTCAGCCTTTTACAGCACCCCAAAGGAATACAACTTCTTGGCTTGTAAACGGATGAAGTCAACCAAAAAATTTGCCTTTCCAGGTTTAAAAAAAAATAGACAATCACAAATGGAGCACAATGAGAGCTTCATGCCTTGTGGAATAAAATTAAACTGTCAGAAGCCTCCTGCTGTGTTCATGGGGTTTGATGTTTATTACAGAACGTCACTACTTAAAAACTAGGGGACTGGCTCAGCCAATGAAGAGATGAGTGGAAACGTTGCATGGCATGTAGGCATAAAGAAATGTGAAACCATTTATAGCTATAAAAACAAAGTAAGATGAAAGGAAGGGAGAAGGCACAGAAGTCTGTCAAGCCACAAAACCAAATTGTTTGGTGGGACAGCTCTTACTGTCTACAGTGATCCCTTCATCTCCCTGTGAAAGCCTGAACACTGGTGGGCAAGGAATGAGCATGGCTATGGACATCCCTTAAGCAACGACCTGAAGGGTTTTGTCAGGAGGTACTGAGCCCCAATTGAACTGGCAGTTTTAGGCCACCTGCCTTCCCCAGGCAAGATATTTTGGTACACCTGAGATCTGTCCCAGGGGTTGACAGAACAAGAATAGCATTATAGGAACAGGTCCTGCTCATCTGGCATAAGAATTAGAGCTGACACTGGGGCAGGGTTACAGCTGGGACTCCTTGTTGGCTGCACCAACCCTACAAAATTTTGTTTGCTCTCAGAAATGGTCTTCGGCTCCGTGCTAAGCAGTGCGGAGCGACTCAGAGCAGAGAGCCTTGGATCCCCCTCCAGAGTAGAGCAGCTGGGTCCACGTTACAAAGCACACAGCCAGGGTGTGTGGGGTATCTATTTAACCATCAGGAAACAGTGGGGTTTAGGTGCAGTTTATTGCAGACGCAAACTTCTCAAGTGATGTGTTTTGGCATGAAAGCCTGGGTATGCAGTGTTTGTCCTGGAACATGGTATGGGGGCAGCTGCATACTGGGAGGTGCAAAAATTGCTACAATAGCCTTGAAGTAGGTTGGGCAGACAGACTAAATCCTCCATGCTGCCCACTGGGAGTAGATCCTGAGCTGGACTTCCCTCAGAAGCAAATCCAGATTTTGTTTTCATTTGTTTTTATTAATCAGAGCACATCAGCCTGTTCCAAAAGAGACTTGCCATTAACATTTCTGCAGCATGAGCAATTATAGGATCAGTTCACCGAGGGATGAAATGGGAAACTAAATTATTAGACAGTGTAGAAGTACCAGCGATTCTGATATGGCTTCAATAATATATCTACTACAACTTTCTGTTACTTCCATAAATATAAAAACATTCTCAGTTAACTGTTTCTTGCCCGGTAATATTGCTGGAGTAGGAGACCAAGGCTTTTTGCACACATATGTAGAGTCTCCTTCAAAGAAGGGCAATAAGAAAAGACACCTGTAAAGTCAGATGATGACCAGCTGTACTCTCCCTGTCTGGGCTAGCCAGTGACTTTCTGATTGTCCAGATCAGGACACAACATAGATCTCATCCAGCAAAAAACCTTCACTCTTTAATTGAGATTATTTAATAAGGATTCAGGACAGAACAGTTGCAAGCAAGGATTGAGACTGGGGAAGGAGTACTCTGAGGCAGTAACGATGGTATTTTCTACCAGCAGGAAGTTCTTCAAACAGTTTCCTGTTAATCAAGTCATTCAATCACTCTTATGATGTTCATGATGTAAGAGTATTTCCCCTCTTTACTTTGTTTCTGACAAAAGCAATCTTTACTAGTATCGGGTTTTTAAAGACCAAATATTTGTTACTCTGAAACCAGGAAATACTGGGTCACATCATGAAGCAGAAAAGTATTACTCTTGTCCTCTCTGGTGTGACAACCAGTTTGGTTCACTCTCCTAATCACTTGAACCACATACAAATTTTTCTGTTGTTGAATGATTATGTAATTAATCTAGATTATTTTTCAGGTTAAATGAGTTAGTAATGACATTAAAAAAATTCTAATAATCTAGTTAATAAAAAGACATTAAATAACTTTGCAAAGAAAAAACTTCCTAATGCATTTGTCTAAAAATGGTAAGAAGTGGTACTGTGATATGTAGACTGAAAGTTGTGCCAGCCATTCGATGGTTTCCAGGCTGCTCTGTCTGTGTTATACACTTTGTTAAAAAGGCTGCACTGAAAGTGAGGGAAGAACAATATAAAAAAGAAGGAAGTAGAAACATGGAGCCATACCTGACTCCCAAAGGAGTCTATGTATAACGATTGCTGTACAGCAGCCCCCTGAGAAATGTTCAAAATCCTCCACACAAAACCCTCCTGCTTGTCTGAGGCATAGGCAACATCGTCAGCTGGATAATTAGAGGGCAACATGCTGGCAAAGAATCTGTGTAATCTATATAACAATAACATTAAGAAGAAAGTCAACATTCTGGGGACTATGCCAGTGATCAGGGCATGATAATTGCTATAATTAAAAGCAAGGCAAATATTGCAGGAAAAGTAGGTCATTCTTCAGGCTGTGTATCCCTGATGCAAATGAAAACGAAATAAAGAAGATTGTGTAATGTGATCTAAAGCAGACAAAAGTGCTGCTCTTCCAAGGTTGCTGCAGACCCTTCATTAAATGCCTCTGTTTTCATATGCCCCAGCAGCAGGAAATGTTTCCATAAACACAGTGAAGCTGTTGCAGTCTGGTACAAGGACTACTGGAGGAGTCTGTCATAAAATGCAGTGAAAGGAGCATAATTAAGACCTATTGTGTGCAAGGATGGGTTAAGGAGGCTGTGATACTGTATTTTTGAGAGCTGGTGAACTTAAGCACTGGTCTTTTTCTGACAGTAGCTCCAGCACTGAATTTTAACACGTGGCTTTCCACTGTCAGAGACATTGAGACTCCAGTCAGTATGTGACATCCGTTTGAGCCACATGAGAACTGGTTTCTGAGGAAAGGGCAAGGCACAATAACAAGAAAACATAAGGAAATTTCCTTGCATCATCTCTAGAAGTACCTGAGCAGCACACTGAGGATGATTCTGTCTCTCTGGGGGTGTCACTTCCTCCTCATCTCTGCTCACATCCCTCCCACCAGATGCTTCTCTTGTACAGGACTTGCCTAACTTTTACAAAGAGATTGCTGTGTCAGTCCATGTAATTTCCATCTTCTTTTGTCCTTCCTATCGTCCCCAAAACTTTCTCACTGACTTCTCCCCCATGCAAATTTACTTTAGATCTGACCCTACAGGCAAGTAATGTCCTCCCATGTTCTAATCCTGAAGTTTATAAAAGCTGTTGGATACATTCTCACCATGAAGCCCCTTGTGCCATGAGCCTCACCTCTCCTCCCATGCTTTTTGGGTGCCCCCATTCTCTGCTGCCTTAACCTGGGCTAAGGGTTGTACACTGAGTGCTGAGAAGGGACTCTGAACCTGACAGCAGTGTGTGGGACAGGTCTGTGTGTATTTCAATGAAAAAAAAAAAGAAATTAAAAAAAACCCATAAAGATATTTGAAATATTTATTTTAACTTTTCAGTATAAGGATCTCTACTTTCTAAAAATCCCTACATTTATCTGCTTTCCCATGCCACTGCAAAATTAATCTGCATTGAATTCAGGGTTACAAGAATTTTGCTTTAAAAGGGGGGCTATACGTAAGTCTAAATTGCATTCTTTTGAAGGAATTAGCTAACTGTAAGCTCTGTTCCTCTTAATTGTAAGGATTCATTGATATCCATGAACTCTTTCACTCTGTATCCAACTTTATTTTAAATATTTTTTTATGTTTACAATTTACCTAACAAAGTGATAAGAGTCATAAGCAAGTTTCAAAGTGTACAGATGTTTGCCTTAATAATTAGGATAGCAAAGTCATTTCTCTGTGAAACAAAGGGCTTGATTTAGTTAGCATTCTGTAATGAAACTATTTAGATAATCAATTCAAATTAGGGCATGGAGCTTCTTTGGTAAACTACTGCGTTATTAACCTTAACGATGTCAGTGTTTGAGATTTTATTTTTCCTGCTATCAAGCTCTACTTATTAGTGTCTAAGGTAAAATCCGCAAGTGTGTTTCATACTGAGAAATGTATTAATATTGGTAATTAAGCACCACTGTGTAGCACAATGTGAGGGAATTGGGAAGTTGACTAAAATTTAGAGATAGACTGCAAGAATGAGTTTATCCTTCTAAGCCTTTTCCTAAAGGTCTCTTTGTTGCAATTTGGCTTCATGCACTGAACTAGCAGTGACTTAAAAAGGTATGAAAATAATTAATAATTGCAATTATTTTGGCTACACTTGTGTAAATTATATATGCTGCAATGCCCTACAGAAGAAGGCATCAGCTTATAGAACTTGAAAGTTGGAGACCAATGTCTTGAGTTAACCTTGGCTGGCTGCTGGATGCCCACACGGCCGCCCTTTCAATCCCCTGCTCAAGAGCACAGGGTTGAGATGAAGGGCACTCACCTATCTGTTGCAGTGTGGGGTCCTCCACAGGCTGCCCTGTGTACACCTGCTCCAGCACAGCTCTCCGTGGGCTGCAAGGGAATCTCTGCATCCGTGCCTGAGGGACCTTATCCCCTCCTTCTTCTCTCACCTTGGTGTCTGCAAGGCTGTTTAATCCCTGTCTTGTATTCCTGTTAGCTACAATGCAATGGTTTACATGACCATCCATGTTTCCTCTGGCACTCATACACCACCTGTCTATCTTCTGCTTTTGACTCAGAAAAATTCTGAAATATACTTTTTTCTGCTGTATTTCATAATTATTCCTGACTCTGCTGAGCATTTAGGACAAATCAGTTTCACTGTGGGAATAGTTGTCCTTATAATG
Source organism: Coloeus monedula (assembly GCF_965178545.1). NCBI lineage: Eukaryota > Metazoa > Chordata > Aves > Passeriformes > Corvidae > Coloeus > Coloeus monedula. The sequence continues at coordinate 87,518,878 of NC_138783.1, forward strand.
CATCTTCCCTATTAAATCTTATAAATCTTAGAGTGAAATGGACACTGATGATAGTGTCTGCAAGAAAGAATATTGAGAAGTGTTACTATGCTAGATCTGAAAATTTAGTTATTTTCACTGCTTAGAGTTGTACCAACAGACTAAAGCCAGGAAAAAAAATGAAGGCAATCAATTAAAATGGGACCACTGAAGAGGATAGCTTCAGGATGCCAAACCTCATATCTCTCATTGCTCTGCCAAAAGAATCTCACAGGTCCCATGCAGAGCGTCAGAATCCATGTTGGAATTAGAAACTACCTCCAAAAGGCTGAAAATATATCTACATCCCTTGGCAAATTGTTTTATGGTATTGTCCCCCACCTTTCTACTTACATCCATTTAAATTCCATGAGCTGGGACAAGTCTTTTTTTTTTCCTTTTTTATGGCTTTTCCGGTAATGTATTATGTTTCAGCACAGGTATTTGCAGCAGGTGATTAAGTTGCCTTATATTGTGCTTCTTACTGTCTAACTGCACATCATTTGCTCACATTTTGATTCATCCTTGCAACCTATGTCTGAATGCTATACTACTTTTTTGGTGTCTTTGTCTACTCAGAGACACAAAAATGACAAGAAAAAATTATTTGGTTTAGGGACTGTCAACTGATCACCCATTCAGTCACTGAGAACTGCTGTTCTGAATCCAAGTTATATCTTGTACTCCACTTCTCAGTGGTCCTCTTCTGCAACATCCCAAGCTGTCTTTAACATGGTTCTTCTCCTTACCATTTTTTCCCTTACTGAATTCCTCACTTCGTGAAGACCACTTGTGTACAAGTGATCTACTTCTCTTTCCATTACACCTGACATGAATTTATTGACCCAGATTATTTTTAAGATAGAGGAAAAGCAAGGTGAAAGTATCTATGAGATGTAGAGTACAGAACAATTTTGTGAGAGTTACATTTCTTCTCAATGGAAAAGTAACATGTTGGATGAATAGGCCAGGGAACTTCTGTATTTTTGAAGGCAAAATTCCTGCATCTTCCATTTGCTGTCAGCTCCAAATACAGTAGAAGCTGCATCTATCATAATATTTTCAGTGACTACTCTGATGTGTGACAAACTGATTAATAGTGTATACAAGTTGTTGTGTCTGTCAGTGATTGAAGCATAATCAGGATTCTCCTACATCCTCTTTAAGCTAATTATCTTGGTGGTAGAAGCCATAGCCAAGGAAAAATCTTCCTTGGTGAGCAGTCTTCTTCCTTCCCAGCAGAAGATGTGGCTCTTCACCACCACACTCCAGCACGCTGCTTAATGAAGGATGTGGGCAGTTTTCCTGTAGCAATGGTTAATGGGGTAGTGTAAGGCCCCAACAACACTGAGACTTTTGAAAGGGCTTATAATGATTCATGTACTCTTAAGGTCTGTTTTTCAAGTTTTTGCTTGACGGAAGCAAAAACTCCAGGAAAAATCTCCAGTGAACAAAGAAGATCCTTTAATTCTAACAGGTGAAGATCTTTTTGCTCCGCCTTAGGCAGGATTACTGTGGAAAAAGAACAGTATGGAGGCCTCCAAGGAGCTGCAATTCAAAACTAGCAAAAATGTACAAGCAAAAACCTACTTCACACAGATGCAGTATGAGAAGCTGTAGCTTCAGTGGTTTTTTGGCATGCAAATAAACCTTTCAGTGGTTTCTTGTCCAGTTACAAATCATTTTCTGCATATATTGGCAGCACATTGTTTCTTTTCTGTGCTCTGACACTAAAGGCTAGTTCTCAAAATGGAATGATTCAGAAAAGTGATAAATTCTTTCCCTGATCTCTGATTTGGAAAGCCAAAGAAAGCCAAGTAAACTTCATTGGAAGAGACACATCTGCTGAAGTTGAAGTGTCAGTATTGCTTCCTCTTTTCTTTCTGTTCTTTCAAAACACAAGTCAGACCTACTCTCATTTAGCATCTTCCAATTTAAGTTGGAGGAGTTTTTTTCAAAGTCTATTACAAAATAAATGTTCTGTCTTCCTCAATTAGCAGACAACACTGGCCAGCTGCCCAAGTAACTAATCAACATGAAACTTTTATCAAGACATTCTGCAAAGGGTATACACTATTAGGTGCCAGATTCTATCACTTTTTTAAAAAAATCTATCACTACTGAGTGAAATTTCTGCCACAAATCAGTTTCTTGCTGTTAAACCTTGTCTCATTTGAGAGGATGATAACTAACATCAAATATTTGGAGACTCCTGCAAGGAAATGTTTTGCAAATGCTAATGTCCTCATGGAAGTAATGCTGTATGGTTATCTTCACTTATTGCTACCCTATCCTTCAGATGAGCAGCAAAGAGTTCTAGTTTAATTGCACAGCAACACAGCCAGAAATAGACACAGACAGTGACATCTGCACCAGACTTTCTCAGCTAGTCTGAAAATTTCTAACAAGTGCTTAGTACTGTAAGTAGTTCCCTGCTTGGTAGCTGAATGCTAGACTACTTTTGCCTGAAGAAAATTTCAGGTGCTTAAGAACAACTAATTCATCTCCTTTGCTCTATTTTGTATTTCCTTAGCAATTCAGGCTACTAAGGATGTCTGTATAACTCTCCAGGGAAGTATTCGATTCCTTGATATACTTCCAGGTTATGTAGAAACGGGAATGGGTGATTTTTTTTTTTTTTTTTTTTTTTTGTCTGTGTGTGTGGAGATGCCTCAACTGAGAACCATACAATTTTCTTACCACTCCCTATATCCCTAAAACTGGGTGCATTTTCAAAATGCACATGGCAAGCAGCCTGAACCTACCCTGTACTAAACCACGGATTTAATTTTTGTCTTTGTATCTTACTCAAGACAAAAGTTTTCAACAGGTACTTCTTCTTGGCTTCTTTTTTTGTATAATGATCCTTATGAGAAAAGGAATTCATTAATGCCATTAGCTGCATCCCATAAGGCTCCCTGACAAGCTAATAAGTACATGGTCCAAAGATTCATACTTATGTAGTCCTCAGAAAGGATGCCAGGTGCTCCCTTGAGCTTTGGGTGTCTTCTCAGTTCTCCACCTGCTCCAAAACAATCACTGAATCTGAGATGCACACTGAGGATTTAGATGTATGAGTAGTCTCTTGGATCACTGAATTTATAACAAGATTTGCACTGTTATTTCATATAGCCCATTGCTATTTTCTTCTAAAAAAGAAGTTCCTAGAATTTTTTAGCAGGAAATACTCTACATCAGAGCATATCAGCACATCTGTGTTGCTAGTGAGACAAAGTACTGTGATGCTAGTCAGACAAAAAAAATTCAAATAATAATACCTGAACACTTAATTCCCTTCTGAAAATCTCCTTGTGGAGCTCTGCAGTAAGATTCTGCTTCTCCTCCAAACCCCTTCTCTACTCCCTGATGAGAAATCACTTTTTGTTTGTATAGCAGACTTTTTTCCTCAAGGTGTGCCAAAGTCACGGACTTGCACTTCAGTCGCTGGTGACAGCAGTGTGCCCAGTGGCTCCTGAGGATTGCAGCTGTTTGTACTCTTCACTGCTCAGACTTGAATGTGCCTACGGGCCTCAAGGAAAAATGTGCATCTGAATATCTGAGGCTGTGTTGTACAATATGTTGTCTAATTTCAACACTGTGGTACGCTGGCTTCCTAGGAGATTTCTTAATGCAGTGTTATTGTTCAATATCCTCTGGTGGCTGCATTGCTCGTAGCTCACTGGAGAGGTGGCAAAGCAAAGCCACTTGAAAACAAACACTGCTCATCACTGATGGGGAGAGGAAGAAGAGAGTAAACAAAGACCATGCTGGCAGTGTGACAGGAGGGATCAGGCAGCCTCTTCTCTTTCAGAGGCATTGGCAGCCCCCATTGGCCAGGCTGCAAATGCTACCTGATCCATCCAGCTGTGTTTACATTATTTAGTTGCCCTCAGTGGGGACAACATCCAACACCTTCTGTGCACCAGCTGAAGAGGGCAGCTGGTCCAAGTGTGACTCTCATAGAAATGAGGATCTTTTCTTTTTGAGGAGGCCAGCAATGCCATAATGGCATCACCCCAAATGTTTTAATCTCACGGACAGAGAAAAAGATAAAATATTAAGGTAGAGAGGGTTATTCCATGGTGATGCTGCTGGTTAAAACCATGTTTTGAATCAATGTTTCACTGCAGGATATTGCCTCCATAATATATTGCATCAATACATCAACGAAGGAGTGTAAGTCTGATAGTTCACTGTTCCATAAATCCTCCTCCCATCCCCAGCTGTAGAATTTATTGATTAGCAGGATGGGTATCTGGGAGGAGAAACATACAGCTCTCAGGATGTTTTTGCCTAGTGTTTATAGAATATGGAGAAAACAGATTTCTTATTTCCTTTTAGAGGAGCACATGCTGTGTGTGGAAGAGAGGAGCAGCCTCAGATCTTTCTTCCCCCGGTCCCCTTTGTGCTGCTGTCTCTGCAGAGGCACATTTCCCATTCCCATGGAAACAGGACGAGGAACACAATTTGCCTCTCTGCAGAGGACCCTCTCAATAAAGCTGCCCAGAGTTTTTGGCTTCTTACAACATAGGCAGTGACACCAGAGCTCCCTTTGGGATCTGAGCTGCCCTTGGACACCTGGACTAGCTCCTCCCAGCAGTTTTCCTTCCCAGAACCCCATTTTTTCTCTTCCAGAAGTCCCACTGCAGGACAGAAAGCAGGTATTATTTTGCCTATGAAGCAATGAGGATACCTGTCTGCAGCCTCTACTACCAGTCTACCTAATAACATTTTCTCCCCGGATATTTTTGTCTAATCCAGGGCCTGGGAGGGATTATGTTTTCCATCAGGTCTGAAGGAAATAGCACAAAACTTGGATGATAATAACTAAAAACATCTCAGAATAAATGAAATTAAACAAACTGGATTATTGAAATCCTTTTTCAGGATTTCATTGTTCAGGAGATGATGGATCCAATGGTCAGTATCTGGCATTTGGGAATGATGAAATTGTGTGGGAGAAAAAGCAGAGACAATCTGTGGTGAAGGAAAAAATAAGGTGATGCAGATTTCAGGCCACTGCTATGCTACAGGGTGATGGACTTTCCTGGTGAAAATGCTGGACTCCAATACTGCAACAGTGTCTTTAAACATACAAGTAAATTAAAAAACAAAAAAGAAAATAAAAAGAAAACCCCAAGGAAGAAGAATCCCCTTAATATTACCTGGTAATCAGCATTTCATTCAGAGATTTCCTTAACTTTTCCTATGACCACTGATCATTTTAGTACAGAGCACGGCCTTTCTGGACTTCCAGTGGCTACACAACTGTTCACAGAAATGTTGTGTTCTCTTCTTCAAGAAGAGATGATATATGCCACCTATCAGGTTTGTTATCATGATACCTGGGGCCAAACAACTCATGATTAAAATCTTTCAGAAGCATGAGTTCTGAGCAAAGAAGAGTCAGTCATGATTGCTTCAGAACTCCCCTTTCCTTTAGGTGAAATCAGGTTTTAAGATTATTTTCTAGAAGATTGGAATTGCATGTCTTTTCAGATTAGTAAATCAACCACTACACAGATTAAGAGAATTAAAAAGAGGAGGTTATCAGTGTGGAATAAAAAGATAGTTAAGGGAAATTTATAAAAAGATCTATTGTGAAGTGGTTTCTGATGAAGGAAACCCTTTGCTATAAATGAGAAGAACACAGTGAGAATAATTCTAAAGAGACCATATATATAACACAAATAAAAAAATATAGTCAAAAGTCAAAAAACAAGCAGTCAAGTTTTTTATTATTATGGCATTGGTAACTAGCAAACAGCAAAATTAATTAAGTTATTAGATGAAATGCTTTCACTGACATAACTGAAAGTAGGATTTTACTACTTATAAATTTTCAAAATATTTTGTGCTTCCATATTTAAATTCAAAGTATCAATTTCAGGATTTTATGTAGTTTGACATTTTTAATATTTAATGTTCATAATATTTTAATTGACTGAAATTTACTGGAGCAGTCATAACTTTGTAAGACAGGCAAATTTCCAGCTGCTTTACTAATACTCGGTATTCTTATTTTTTTTTTTCAGCAAAATATTTGGTCCCATTATGTCCTCTTGAGATATAAATCTAATTTAAAACAGCACAAATTTAATATAGTTCATGGTGCACTTTTATGTATTTTACTTGTTTCAATTATTAACTTTGCTAAATGGACATATAAAACGTACCTTTTCATGTGCTGGTAGTTCCCTGATTTTGTATCATAATTCATGTTCTCAGCAAGGAAGAGGAAGTTACATCAGCTTCTATCATCATGCCACTGTTCTTACTCAACCATTTTCTTTGAAGAGACAGAAAATCCATCAGCTGGTGTAAATGGACCTGCTTTGAGGGTCTTGGTAATCATCCAGCTCAAATTCCTATTTGTGTGTCCTTGCAGATCACAGACAAGGAACAATAAATAAGTGTACCCCATCTCTCGTCCTCAAACCCCGAGACTGGTCTGTAGCACCAACACAACCTGTGCAGCAACAGGTCAGTTTAACCTGATCTTTGCCAACAACATCCCTCAGGGAAAAGCAAGGGCTTTTAAAAGTACTCTTCTGCCTGTTTCATCTTCACATGAACTTCTAAGGAAATTGATGCAGCACTGTGTATGATGGTCACACCGAAGTTAGTTTTAGTTCATGAGTTATGTCCACTTTCCAATTCCACTCCAAATATACTGGGGCAACATAAACCACACTTTTCAGTTCATTCAATTCATGCCTGATGAATTTCTTAAAGAATGGAACCATGAATTTTTAACAACTCTGCAAATATAAAGGAAAATAATGTATATTCATTTTATACTTTCCTATGCGATTTGACAAAGGAAGTTGTCCCTGTGCTCCCAACAGAGGAATCTTACATCAACTCAGATGCTTGCTCTGTGTGCCAAGGCAGTATTTCATGCTCCTGCCCTGGCCAATGCCTCACAGAGAACAGAAGAAAGGTTGATGTCTGCTCTCTGTTCCAGATACATTTTTCCTTTCTGACTGTTTGCCAGAGGAGAAGAGAATATTACGACTTTTCTAACTGCTCCAAACTACCTGGATTCCTTGTTGTCTTGAGAGCAAAGATCCTTGAAAAACAAAACTTAAGCTGAACTGCTGCTGCTTAGGGACTCACAAGTTGCAGCGTTAGTTAAGCCCCATCTTGCTCATTTTTCTCTCTTGCCTCTCTCGAGATACACCTGCAGCTTCCCACTAATACATCAGATGGCGAAGATGCTGCCTCAGGTTTTATCAGAACGTGCACAACTGAGTGCGAGGGCAAGAGGAATCTGCCAGAGTTGGTTCTGTTGCTTTGTGTATGTTCTCTGGGTTTTGTTTAATTTCATCCTATTTTGGAGTTCCATGGGTTAAAAATAAGTTAGCCATCATCTGCTGTGCACATCTGAAAGCAGCTTTAGCATACTCAAGGTCAGGGCTATTATATATAAATATCCTGCAATATTTAACGTATTTTTCAGTCTGCATCCCTATAGTTTGACCAGAATAAATAAAAAAGGTGGTGTGTTTTTCTGACTGTAACCACAGCTGTTTTTCTTTTCATTAAAGCTGCATATTTATGTATTTTCTTCCCAGCAACAGTATCTGAACAGGACTTACATTTTACCTTCACTTTTCTACAGCACAGAAAGTACTGTCACTGCTTAAGAGCTAAAAATGACAATGCTATAGCAGCCTCCAGCCATTATTACTTGCAGTAGAATGTGGTTTTCATTTTTGCTGCCTTCTAAGATATGAGCTATTTCTCTGAATATATGTGCATGCAAAAATTGTCTCAGAGGAAGGAAAAAAAACAACCAACTACTCAGATCCAACAGTTTAACTGAAAGGTGTTGGTTGATTTATTAACAACCAGTTTCTGTGGCTCCAGTCCCATGAGTTGGTCACCATCACGTTCCCACCTGAGCTGCTGTGGTTTTTCCTGGCCATTTAGAGACCATGGTGTGATGGGAGGAGGCAGCGTGCAGGCTACTTTCCCCTGAACACAGCAGGGAACTGCAGGAGCTGAGGAGTCAAGACATGTTCTGCATGTTCCTCAGTAATTTCTGGCAAAGATCAAGACCACAGGAGGGTGGCAGTTTCACGCATGAACACCCAGAACTTGGCCACAGACACAACAGCCTTTGAGGGATGTTTAAATCCTGGCTTCTGAGAAGAAATTTTCATCAAAACAGTGTTTGAGGTGCACTGAGAATTTACTGGAGCTAACTTTCCTTTTATCTCAGCAATGTTTTGCCATGATCTCCATGAAACAAGGTAAGTAGAACAATTGCAAGACAGAACAACATTTTGGATAATGCTGCAAATTACAGTTTATAGCAACCTAGGCTCATATTAGCAAGTGCCTAATCTCTAGCACAGGAGAAATTCCAGTAAAAAACAATCTGTCTGCTCAAGTACCCTGCTGAATTTAAGTCTTGGTGACTATTTTCTTCCTACTGATTGATATGTATCCTGAAATTTTCTGTTCACGCTCACTGCAGGACACAAACACAGAACCTAATCCAGCTCACTGAAGGTCCGTGTCCCTTTTCTAATCATCAGTGTACATCAGGGCCATAGCAGTAATTTTATCTGAAAACTTAGTTTATCAATCAATTTTCAGATTTATATAGCTGTAAAAAAAGCTCTCAATATAAGTTATTGTCAATATTTTAAATCTGTTTGTCATATTGAAAACATGGAGTTGATCTCATGCACCCCCACTTAACTGCAGACTGGGGCACCTAAATCACTGTTGAAATTGATCTCATCAATTGATCTCATCAAACCCTGGTCAACTAGAAGTTATTCTGAACATCATGCCTCATGTGTCAGGCTCACTAGGCAATAGTGGAAAGGAAACCCTGTAGAAGCATCTCTCTCTCCAATGACAGTGGAAAGAGTCTAAATACCACTTTAGATACTTTATGTTTAAATATCTTAAACAAGACTATGAAGACTTAGAACCACAGTCCCCCAGATGGTATCATTAATGAGCTATATTTCTAAGTCACTGTGTTTCTATATTTCTAAATCATGCATTCTGTCTTCCCCCTTCTGAAAATAGTAGAAATTTTATTCTGAGTTCAATTGAGCTAATGGGAAATAAATTAAAAACAAAAAACCCCAAATGCTTGTCTGTCTTTGTTTCATTTGCTCTTAGGGTTATGGCTGGAAAATGGCAATGAGGTGCAAAATCCATCACCCATTTTTAGACAATAAGGTGTCTACAATATAGGTATCTACATGTGAGTTGGTGTTTGAGACTTTGTTACAGTTAGACTTCAGGTTAACACAGATTAAGCAAAACAAGGCTTAGCATTGGTGTCAACTGAATAATCCAAGCTGTGTAACTGTCCAGCCTAAATAATGGGAAGATTCATTTGCCTAAATATTGATGCCATTTTAGGTATATCCACTTTCTGCCTCAAAACTGGTCAGACCTCACAGAAGTCCTTGATGTATTTGACACCCCAAAACATCTCATATGGCAACAGGTGACACACTGAGGTCTCACCACTGACTTGGGCACCACTGGCTGTGCTGCAAGCTTAGGCTCATATGGACACCTATATGCAAACATCTGAACTTTGATGTCTGCAAACTGGAACAGAACTACATCTCTTTGTATATTCATAGTAATATGCTGCATCCTTAAGACTTGAATTCACCTTTATTTCACTGCTGCCTTCAGCCTCCCAGGGTTTGCTCCTTAGTTGGTGCTGTCCATAAGTCTCTCGAGGAGGGTGTGAGTCAGGTCTCTCCTCCCAAGGACATGACTGCTGCAGGGTAATTTGTGAGGGGGAGCTGGTGGAGCCACTCAAGCTAATTCAGCCCAATAATTTGTAAATTCAGAGGGCTGGAAAAATAGATTTATAGACTTCAACTCAGCACAGACCAGAGAGAAGTTAATCAGGCAGCATTATACACGTTACATCTTCAGGCAAGGATTTTGAAAGAAACAAGTAAAGGAACTCACAGAAACATTTTTTTTAGTCCCACAAGCCTGTTTCAGAATATGGAATGCTTCAGATGTTAAAAATGTAGTTTTCTTTCTTGTCATTGTGATAACATTAGCTTTAGGTTGATTCCTGCTGCTGTGTGACAGCTGTTGCAGACATCAGTTGGAATGCACAGAACATAAGTTTGTCATATAAATTTAAGCTAACTAATCTCTCATCTTGCTATAAAACCTAACCTGGTCATCTCCTGTGTAATGTCTGGTCATTGGAATGATAAAGTTACTACAACAGCATCTTGACTAATTGTATCCATCAATAAAGATGGATTCTACACAAAAAAATCATCAATTAAAACTACCAATCCACAAGAAAGCAGTCACTTTTAATGCATCATTTATCACAACAACCTGGTACTCTTCTCACAATTTTTAGAAATCTTGTTGCCATAACAACTGGATGTAGCCTTTACACAGAGCAGGCCAAATCCTGTCCATGGTGACACAGATGCAAATTCAGAATAACTTTGATAAAATGCCTGGAAAGACAATGGTGCAAATACAATGTGATGGGGCAGAATGGGACCCACTATCTCTTTCTGTTACCATTTTCTTCTGCTGCTTTGTCTTGTCAGGAAGACAAGATGTTTTTCTCTTCTATTCTGAATAAGCTCATAACATAGTGGAATAATCAGACATAATGACAGGTTAAACAACAAAGAAGTGTTACATCTTAAATAGCATATTAACTAAATTTTAAATTTGCTTATTAACGGTTTTTTTAAAAGCCCAAGAAAAGACTGAATTTGATAGAGTAATATATTCTCTCTGTTGAGAGGTTTCATCTAAATCACATAATAGAATTAACAAGAAAATTGTGTAATAAGAAAATATAATGAAGGAAAATTCACACTTGTTTGGGTAAACAGAAGAGAGACTCTCACAGAAAAAAATGCATTGGAGGGTCCTGGGTCATTACCTAGAGCAGGAACCCATGCAGACAAACCCTGTTTCATTTATATTGAACCCATTTCAAAGACATCATAACAAAATATTCTCACACTTGTCCCTCTTTTCAAGGAAATCCACAGGAATTTGCTGGCACATCACAGTCTATGTGTGGGTCACTACACCCAAACAAAGCAGAGTCCAGGAGGAAAGTGTGGATCTACACTTGTGGATTGTTCTACAGAAGCATTTCCCAGGCTACCAACTAAATAACATTTTAATTAATTACAATAGCAATCAGAAACCCGGTTGAACAAGTTCTTTGGAACTTAGTAGAGATAAATCTGGTAGACACATACCCTAATGATAATTTTAACACCCATTTCTGTTACAAAACCAAGTTATGCCACCAGGCAAATTCTGTAGCTAATCTGGAGAGAGGGATATGCAGAATTTAAAAGGCAAGGAATTCTTTACATGCAGTCCACAGAACTGCAAAAATTCTATACAGTAGAGATATATTTTCCCTTATTAAATTCAAAAAGTATGGAGCTGCCATCCTTGACAAGAAATAGCTTGTAACATTTGAAGGCTTTCTCTGAGTGCAAGGATAGTCAAAGATCTGAAAAACCTAGCAGCAGGAAGGGAGGTGACTTGTTACATTCTGAGCAGTTTTAGAATAATGTCATTTTGGAATGTAATTTTGCAAGCAAACCTAATAGCAGGCATTACTAGTGCTAGATGTCACTCTGAAGATTGATGCATCAACATTGCACTGAGGCAGTACAAGAGCCTCAGAAAAATAGATTAGCAAGGCTTACTACCCAATGAAAATGTAAGGTTATAAAGTTAAAAAATGCACCTGGCCAGGACATCAAGATGTCAATTACTTCATCTGTTTGCCCAAAGGCAGGGTCATCTCTAACTGCATCATTCTAGATAGCTTTTTATCCCACTTCCATTCAAAGACCTTCAACAATGAGGTTTCACCATTTCCAGCCACTTCATTCAATGGTTCATTATCTTTGTCATTAAAAGGCTCTATGTGCACTTGAGGGTGTGATTTCAGCAAGGATAGGTATTGCTACAACATCTTTACTGCAAGATCAGGCATTAAGAACAGTGAAACCATCTTGACACGGGCTGCATTTGCTGAGCTTTGACTGGGTGTCCATTAGTAACGACAGACACCCACGACAGTTTGCTGGTATTGATCAAAACAAGCTGATCTGCTGTATTTTTCTTCCATCGCCTCTGTTACAGTATTGGTTTCTTTTCTTTTTTTTTTTTTGTTGAGGCCATGATCTTTCACAGTTTCCTCTTACAGCTGCTGTGGCAAGTGGTGAACACTGGTTTCCAAGCACTTATCTAGAATTTTTCAAGTTGATTCAGAATCAACTAGCAGGTGTCTGACTAGTGTTCTAGTGCTCAGTGTGTGTACTAGTGTGCTGATTTCAGCTGGGCTAGAGTTAATTTGCTTCACAGTGGTTAGTATAGGTCTTCTTTCCCCCAGCCCACACCTCCAAACAGAACAGAACTAGTAAGAAGCTGACAAAATAATGAGATGAAATAGATTCTCTCATGTTTCATGGCAGACTAATTTCTGTGAGTCTGTGCAGTGAGTGTCACTATATTGCACCACAAGTGGAAAATTGTATCGTTTCAGAAAAAATAAAAAAAGTGAACCTAGATTGGGAATCCTACTTCGAAACATTGGATGTTAAAGGAAACATTCAAGCACAGAATCAAATTTGATAGAGGTACGTGGCTAGAAATGAAATGCCTCCCACACTGACATCAGTCCTTAAAAGCAAACTCTGAATATCAAAACAACAGTGAAAGACCAACACAAATTTTGAACTCTGGGAAAATGCCTAAATGATGGCACATGGCTGGCATTAACATGGGTATAAGGCCCCACTGGCAGCAAAATCTCTTCTTGGCATCTTATAACTGCATGGTGATAGTGTCCATGCTCCTGTCTGCAGGGTCATTTTACCAGACCCAAAAGGGATGTACAAAGTGAAGGTAAAGGACAGTGAGTGGAAAGATTATAATTCAAAACAGTTGCTTCAGAAGCATGTGTTGGTAGTACCTTCATGACAGACATGGAAAAAACAAGGTCTGCACTTGACATTGTTGGTAAAAGATCGAGAATAGAAACATTGGCTGTGAAGAAAGAAGCCACTGAATCTGTTGAAAAAAATGGAGAAAGCATCCTACTGAGGAAATTTAAGGGCTAAATCCATTTAAAAACCTTCAGCCAGGTTGAAATTCTTAGGTTAGGGGTTTTGACATCTGAATTTTCTTACATATTCAGTGTGGTCAGGGGGAGGAGAATCATCCCTGAAAGGCAACACTGACCTCACAAGCCTGGAATGTACCTCTCCCTGTGATCTTATCTCTCAGTATAGGCATCTCAGTTCCAGTGGGATATGCTCAGGGAACAGAGTAAAGTCTGCATGGCTGACCAAAAGAATGATTTTATTACAGTGTAAGTACTTTCAGAGGAAGAAAATAGGAAGTGCAACAGAGTTCTCCAAATGGAGCGTAAGGACGTCACATGGACCGTGTGGCATGAGGGTGATTCACCTCGTGCACAAAGTAGCAAAGGGTTTTCAGCCCAAAAGCCTCAGGGAGACTGGCCCTCTAATGCTTGCTGAGTACAACACTCAGTGCAGTGGCACCATTCTTCGTTGGTCACTAGGCACTGCTGTCATAAATGTGATGAAGGGAATCTTTATTTTATAACGCTCTTAAAACCAGACCAGATGCCAAATAGGAGTCTTTAAATTCTGTAAAGCAGCAGTGAGTAAAATTATGAGACCTATACATTAGAAGAAATCATCACTTTGAAAAAACAAAAATAGAAATGAAAGAAAACATGCCTGGAAGGGTTTCAAGAAATTCTCTACCCTACCTTCCCTTCCCAAGTCAGGATCTGCTTTTTTTTTTTTTTGACATTCCTGAAAAAAGTTTATCTAACACCTACTCTCAAAGACTGCTACTAATAAAGATTTCACAACCTCTGGTGACAAACTATTTCCAAACTGAACTTGAAATTCCCCTGAAGCATATTTAAGTGGTTCCTTCCAGCCCTATGATCTACACACATTCCCCTCTTTTTATTCCCCTTTTTTTGAAGCCAGCTCCCTATTTCAAGGAACACAAATCTGAGTAAGTCAGTAATATACTAATTTATACTCTTTACAGCCCTGCTGAAATTAGTTGCTTCCAACAGTGCAGATCTCAGCATGTAATTAAACCTGTAAAATTCTATCTTAATGCTGAAATAAAGGTTTCAAAGATTTCATTCATACAGACCTGTTCTTTATGCTCATCTTGATATCCCTAATGTAATTCTCTTACAATTTGTCCACATTTTAAAATGTCAAATGATTTATCACTTTCTATCTCTTCAATCTAAGTCTTCAGTAATTTTCTGTTACAACAGAATTTCTCTTCCTTATATTTTTTTTTAATTACTTTCAGCTGAACTTCTTTATATGTCCATATGCATAATTATTATCACTCTTACTGAACCAGCAGCTTGCAGATTATGAAGTGTATTCTGCTCCTCCTGGTGTCATTGGGAGTTCTGCCATTGCCTTCAATAAAAGCAGGACTAGACCCCCTGAAAGAGCTGTATTATTGGATAACTCAAAGCTCTGGTGAGAATTTACATTGGTATATTGACAACAGCTTGTTTTTTTAGTTTAGAATATCTTCATTGGATTAACCAGTCACTTTGTTTAGTGTAATGATTTTATATCTCTGAATGCAATATTGACATACAACAAGAACAGTAAGTAGCCTTCAATCAAAGGTATAAATTCCAAATTGCATCTCTTCATGCACCAGGAATCCTTGGGTGAAAAAGGAAACAGGGTTAGAGTGATGATGAAGGAATTTGGTCTGGCAACTAGGAGTGCAAGAAGAATTAACCCAGTCTATTTCTCTTTCAGGTATGTGTCTCAGGCAGAAACAAAAAGGATTCCAAAGGCTGTACCTACGCTCCCTGCTCTGGGCAGATGCTGTTGGTTTACACCAGGCAGGGGTGGACAAAGGAAGGCTGATGAACAGAAGACAGCACAAAGCTGAGGTGGGGGAGGTTTAGGTTAGATGTCAGGAAAGCGTTTTTCACCCAGAGGGTGGTTGAGCAGGAACAGGCTCCCCAAGGAAGTGGTCACAGCACCAGCCTGACAGAGCTCAAGAAGCATTTGGACAACACTTCCCATGCACATGGTGTGACTCTTGGGGTGTCCTGCACAAGGCCACGAGTTGGACTTGATCATCTTAATGGGTCCCTTCCAACTCAGAATATACTATGATTCTCAGACATTTGCTGCCTGAGCAGAAGTTCAGGTCCTTCATAGGCAGCAGGTGCGACATTGTCCTCACAGTTTCTGGGACAGCCCTTGGCTCAGCTCCCACCTGCTTTGAATGGCTCTGGCTGATCATTAAGTTAATCAAATTTAGGTACACTGCCCTAAAAATCAAGCCAGCCTTCACCTCTCTCATGAAAACAGAGGAACAGGTGGGAGACTGCCCTTGTTATGACATGACTGCAACTTCCTAAGGAGGAAGTGTCTCTCCTGGAAAGAGAGGATCCAGACTGATTCCACATCAGCAGGCTATCAATGACCAGATGAGCTTCAGTGGCAGGTGCTAATGTTTAATTCCTCTTTCAAAATCCAAAGAAACTTCTTTGGACTGGGCTCCTGGGCTCAGATTTTCCCTGCCATTGCACTACATTAGCAAGGGAAATTCTATTTGTTGGCCTAAAGATTCTAGGGTGCCTAGTCAATATTTATTTATTTTATTAAATACTGCTTTATTTTAACTTGATTTTACCAGGGAAAAATATGCTCCGAAGCAATGTGAGATCCAGTTTGCATTGTCTTAAGCGAATCGCATACTGGCCAAATAGTTTCTAAATCATCAATATGCTATCTCACTTTTCATCCATAATTTCTTCTGACCAGATTCAGGAATACTTGTCCCAGTCATTTCCCAGGCAGTGATCTGGCAAGTTATTAAAATGCCTTCTTGATCATCATTTATTCAGATTACAGAAAAGGAAGCAATTTAACATTTGCTCAGATTTGGGAATTCTTCAGACCAGCTTGCTTGTTTTTTTCACTCTTATTTTTTTCTCTGTTGGAATAGATCCATTCTGGTATTCGTGACATAGAAAAATAATCATCCCACCAGTCTTGCAACACATAAAAAACTGGAATTATACATCCCCCTGCTGGAAAGATATTTTGAGTATGTGTAAGGCATTACACTACCACCTGATCCTTGCTAACCTGGCAGTTTGGAAAGTAAACAGGCTGATACCTATTGAATTCCTCCACTTTCTCACCTCAGCTCCTGCAGAGTCCACCCACGGGAATCCCTTTGGAAGAAACTTGCCATTTTTACTTACAAAATATACTTGTCAAACAACAGAGCACAGGATTGCTGCAGATTTTTTTTTTTTTTTTTTTTTTTTTTTTTTTTTGTAGAATTTGACAAACTTATACCTTTACAGGGTAAAAAAGGTAAAAATCAGAGCTACCAAATTAAGGTGATAAAATTGCCTTCAAAACCTTTATGATGGAAGGAAAAATCCTGTCAAATGACTCCCATATGCTAAACTAAATTTTACAAAGAAGTATTTTTAAATGGCTGCCTGTTAAAAGAATAAGAAAGCTGGGTAGTTGTTCTGGGGATTTTTCCTCCTTCAAGATACTGCTGCTGCAGGAAATTGTGCTACTGGTTGTGTAAAGCAAGTTGTGACATCCATCAAGATGAATGGGTTTACGTGCATACCTAGTGACATGGTTTGAAGTGGTATATTGTAGGTATAAAACCCTGATCAAACTAAACATACAGGAAATTCTTGTGCAGTAATTGTATTTCTTTGTTCCTTACTAAAATCAGAGCTGCTGCCTGGAAGCATGCAAGTATTTAATTTTTTCACATAATTCCCTCCATTTCAGGCCATGGTAAGTAACACTTTTGGTACACGTCTGCTGTCAATTCCCATTAGAACATCCAGCTATTACACGGTTTAGATGTAGCTGCCTGACAATTACTGCTGTATGTTGTCAATTCGTCACTCCAAAAATGGCAGAATAAATTGAATAGTAAGGATTCTGTATGAATTACCTAAACCTGTGAAATGATAATCTCTGAAAGCTTCATCACGTTATCAGCTTTTGCTGGAGAGGACTTGTGGAGCACGTGCTAGGCAAGAGCCTTGATGGAAGGGAGATAAATCTCCTCTGGCCAAGTGAAGAGAGACCTCTACAGGTTTTCTCTATTTGGTTTTCTCAGTCTAAAGACCTTTGGAAATCATTCCCTGAAACTCTTAAGCAAAATATGTACCCAGTGTTCAGCTGCTGAGTCAGAGGAGACAGGAGAAGATCCTGACCATACTCCTGAGGGGAGCTGTCCTTCTCAGTGCCACCTTCAGTGCAGCCCTCCTGTGTTTTCCTGGGGAGCTCAGCCGCATCACGGAGGATGTACAGGGGGACGGGCAAGTAAGCAGCCCCCAGACCAGCAGCCAGAGGGGTGGGAAGCTGTGTGCTCCAAACACGTACAGGACTGTTCCTTCCTCCACTGTGCAGGGTGTGCTTGGCTCTGCAGAGGAGCTAATTAAAGGCCAGACGAGCTTTTAAACAGCCAGCTTCATTATGCTTCTCTACAAGGCACACTGGGATCCAAGTTACTTATTATTGTAACTGTTTTGTAGTATGCACTAAGGCCCCAGAGACAGTATAAATAGAAGGAAGCACACAGTCCTACAGTTTTGCAGAACATAATTTCTAAGCTTCTAAGGAGCTCAATCCATCTGCATAGGTAGTAGTCCCTACTGACAATACTCTTTGCTGCTTGAACAGCACAGTAGGGTGTAACCTTGATGCAGATTTTTTGTGTGTTTTGGAAAGCATGCTATTTTTCTCCGTTACTGAGGTTATTGACAGAACTAAAATCAACCTGATGGAAAGCATGAACATCATTTACAGCCATACTTTCTGCACCAGTATTCATATCATTTTTCTCTCACATGTATCAACAAGTCTTGAATCACTAAAAATGCTGGGAAATAAATGAGATGTAAGAGAAGAAAAATGCTAAATGCTATTTCTATGACAGACATAGCAATGGAAATGTAGAGCTAAAAGCTGCTGATTCTATACAGTGCTTCAGCATTTAAGAATTGTATCATCATCCTGTCTAAATTTCCCCAAGATCATTATGTTTTAATCTGTAAGTACCAATATTTTTCCAGAAACTGTAACTGGGCACAGAAACTGCAAAAGGTAAGGCCAAATTAGGAGCAGTATTTACTTTTCAGAGTAACTACTTGTGCCCTGAAAGATCAGGATTCTGAAGTTTTTCATGCACAAACAGGATCAATAGGTTGACATTGGACACTTTCAAGTCATCAAGTGTAAAAATATTTATTGATGGAACTGCATGCTGGGGAGAACTGAAAACTAAATGTTCTGTTGCAAAGATAAAAGATGAAAAGACAGTACTTCAGGGGAAACACAAACTAAGAAAAATAAGAAAACAAATAAAACCTGAGCAAACAAAAAGCAAAGGGTTCTCTTTTTTCTAAATTTGAGTTTCTCATTGGTATCTCCACAGGCTCCATAGTGTTGCTATTCCTGTACGCACACTCTGCCCCGGGAGATATTTGGAACTGCTGTATATATTTGTACATTATTTCTGACTGTCTAGGATGTGGCTGCATCAGATAGGATTTCATAAGACCTCTGTTGCAAAAACTCACAGACATTGCATTGGTCTCTGGCCTTCAGCAGGCTGCCTAATCAATCCTCCCCTCACCTGCTCAGCTGTAAAATAGATGGAATAATTCTGCCCTGGAAATAGTCAGTTTCTCTTTCCTTACGTCATCCTGAAGCTTTTAGGAAGAGTATCATGAGCACTTAGATAAGGGTCCTTGCAAATTTCCCACAAATTTAAATACCAATCAGTAAACAAGGAAAAAATATTACCATAACAAGATAATTACATTAATATACTCCTTGTTCATGGCCCATATTTACAGGTATGCTATATGTATTACATGTTCTCACAGGCTGTTTTATTTTTTAATGAGTTTGGCTAACTAAATTCCTCTGCCACACCATCATTCATTCCAGAATCAGCTGGAGAAAGACAGATCTGCTACTGTATAGAGCCAGATCTAGATAGAAGATGGGGGCTCATGCATGTGGACCTGAGGCACCAACCTCAGGGACCTGCAGGCATCCCTGGAGCATCCCTGGAACATCCCTGGAACACCTCCAGGTAAACTACTAGGGGTGATGCACCACAGAGCACTCTATGGTGCCATATGTCACTGGAAAAGGCGTACGAGGATCTTCTCATTTCCTATCTTTCAGAAAATGCCAGTCTACTTCAGTTTCCAGTCTGCTTAGTCTTGCTGATTCTTTGTTGTGCTGCATCTGGATTTCTGACCCCTCTCTCTCAGAGAGGGCCTGCACTAAGCCAGTGTCAGTGAGAAGTGCAGGAATCTGCTGTTTCCCCACTCATGAAATTTGCATGGCTGTTGCACTGCCAGACGCTGCCTGCGTTTTCAGGGCTGTGAAAGCTAAATCAAAATATTCACTGTAGCACACCGTGCTAAGCACAGATATAGCACATTTCACGGTAACAGTTTACCCGGCTGCCTTCTTTCGAAAGAGGGCTGAAATTGTCATTTTTAGAAAGTAACTGCTGATTAGGGTCTGTTAGCTCCACCTGAGCACTAACAAACAGCTGTGCTGGCCTACAGGGCTGCTTCAGAGATGCTCAGGGTCAGGCATCCCGTTGAGGATAGGTGCTGTGGGGAGGGAACAAAGGAGCTGGGCACCCAGTTAGTGCTGTGTTTTTTACAGCACAGTATAAGAGCCAGGTGTGTCTCAAGCTTTTGTTTCCACCAGCCTAATGATAGGCTGCTGGAGGGGTTGAAACTGCTCCATCATCACAAAGAAAACTGTATTCTGTCCCCATCTCTCTCTGCATGATATCCCTGCAAGCAGTAGGGTTTCGATCTGCTTGCATATTTCATCACGCAGCAACACTTCTCCAAGCCAGTGCATTGGCCAGTGGATATTTATAATGATACAATTACTCATCATTCAGAGAGCTCAGTAATTAACTGTTACACAGAATTCTTGAGATTCTGTTACTCCATATTCCTGTCGGTCCACTCATTCCAGCCCACCCTTTCACTACTTTCAATTAAATACTTGAATTCAATGCCATGTACTTACTGTACTTTTGATTTAGGTGCTAAAGGTCAACAACAAAATTTTTAGCATCTACAGTGATCTAAATCTAGGATACTATATTTAAGAATGTCATTTACAAAAGAAACCTACTTAAGGGTTAGGAGCTTGAAAGACAACGGACATGGCTTGATACATCGTTGTGGTAGAACTGAGCATCAGTCTCAAGACCTGCTTGAAACTGAAGCCTATACATGCTTTAACCTCCTGGTGCCTATATATGCCCTGAGAGACCCAGTCCAGCAGACACCATTTTGATAACGTGACACTCAGCCACTTACATTAACTAGTGAGCACTCCCACTAACAAGGCAGGAGTTACCCTGAATCTGTTCCTCTCTAATTCAAATATATCATCACTCAGCTATCAGCTAGCTGACTGATTATTTAAATGAATTATACTGTGACATCCTAATATTTATGCATGCACCAAAATCTTCCCCTTCAGAAGAGCTCAGCAGTGACATGAAAGCTGTTGTAATCAACTACAGGAGTCAACAGCTAATAACACATTCCACAGCATATCCTGTTCCAGAAAGCCATTTCACCCAAAGTACCCAATCCTGTCCAAACGTATTCAGTGGCCATTGTTTATATTTCCTGAAGGGATTTAGTAATGACCTGCATTTATAGGTATCCCTTATATGGTTGTACAAGGGATATAATTTGCAAAATCTATGCTTTTCAAAGGTTTTACAGTTTAAACTGCTCTAGTGAGATTTCCGAGAAAATGTCATCTACTGTGGCTAAATGAAATGTTTAAAATCCAATTAAATAACAGCCTGGCCTCACTGTCTTGTCCAAACCACAGTGAAGAGCAGAATTAATGCTCAAGCAGATTTCATACTATTATGTAGAGGATCAGAGGTCTGTACCTGCTAAAGCTCACGGTATAGAAGTATCTGTAGCCCTTAAAAGTTTGAGTATTTACATTCTAAGGAAAGACCTAAAACAATTTCAGCTGCAGGGTGGTAAACCTCTGTTATTCTATTACACAAAGCATATGGGAGTGCTGTGCCATCCAAACAACCCACACTCATATCTGTCATCCTTTAGATTTACTGTCATATGTAGAGTCATGACTATAGCAAAAAAAGTGTAATAAATCTTGTACATTTCATATCTCATGACAAAACAGGTTGATCTATCTATGGATTGCTTTAAGGGCACAGTAAACAGAACAGAACAGACTGATATCTAAAGCCAGGTCTCTGTTGCTTCTAGTTTAAAATTGAAATGGGAAACAGAACTGCAGCCCTCAGAAGCGGGGATAACATGAACTCAGGATTATGCCTGGTCATGAGAAAAGAAAAAAAAACCTCCAAGGGAGACTGTATTCTAGCTTGACTTCTCAGCCTCAGCTGGGTGCAGGAAAGACACAGTTCTGGGAGCTTCCCAGCACCTAATAAGCCCAGGGCAAGGTGCATAGGCCAATCTGGGCTGACCTGATGTAGTGGTTTGGTCCAAAATACTCATTTACCTTCTGTGAGAGAAGAATTAGGAGAAAGCAAAGCAGGCACAAAACTTAAAAGACTATAAAGAAGTTTATTAACAGACCTAAAAGGAAGAAAAAAAATCATACCACACCTTCAGAACACTTCTCCTTCCCCCACCTTTCTCCCTTCTCCCACTGGCAGTGTAAAAAGACAACCCTTGAGATGTTCAGTCTGTTTACCACTTCTATAATAACCTTGTTCAGTCCATTTAGGGAGAGGAGTCTCTCTCGCTCATGCTATGGAGACATCTCCACAAGAAACAGTTCTCTCATGGCTTCAGTATCACAACGAGACAGCCACCCGGGTTGGTTCTCTGCTCGCATGTGAGAGTCCCTTCCCCTGACTTACAGCTTTCCCCACAACTGCTTTCGAGGGTCCAATCTTGAGATACTGGGGTACCATTTTAAGATTGAGCCGTTCAGAAACAAAAGTTCTCTTCACCCATCTCTGGGAGCATCTTCATCTCTAAGAATAGATGCCCTCCCTCTTCCCTGGGAGAAAAAAGGTCCTCATCATCTTCATCTCTAGGACTATCTCTGGGAGCATCTCTAGGAACAGAGGTCTTTCTACTTCCAATTTGGAGCCAGAGTCCTCATCACTTCCATCTCTCCCTGTTCAAACTTCTCATCAAATTACAGCTGCTTCAGCATTTGCTTATTTCAGCACAGGTGCTTTTGCTCACAAGTGGAGTTTGAACGCTCCACCCCTCCATGCTTTCATGAAATTACAATGCGTACTCTGATATATCATAGTCTATCACCACCATAGCTTTACAACAGATTTTCAGCTTTAAGCATCTCCTCTTTCTCCTCCCTCAGGGTTTCAGCTCTTCTTTCTTTACTTGATGTCTGCAGGCTTCATGTGTTCTGGAGGAAACTTACAGCACTAAAAGGGGTAATCTCACATGGTCCTTGCAGCTGGAGTTCGCTTATCGCTGTTGGTCACATGATCTTTGCCAGACAGCAGGCAGCTTCAGCTGAGTCTTCAGCAGCTCTGGAGCGGGGGGAGAAATCGGGCTACGCCGTCTGCACGTAACAGGGCTGTGGGGGGCTGCGGGTGGAACAGGGCCACACAGCTCCAGGATGGCTGTGTCCCAGCCTGGCCCGGCCCTGCTGGGCCGCACGGGCCAAGCCCAGTTACCTGTCCCAAGGCCAGAAGCAAGAGGGAGCTTTCCCGGGGTTTGCCCATTCTTAAATGTGGACCACAGAGGCGGTCAAAATTTTTAAGTGGCTTAAAAAATCGTCAATATTCAAACTAGCCAGTTGATAGGTTCTGTCAGGTTGTAGAGGAAGCTGTAAGCACCTCTTTGCAAGAAAATCACTTCCGGAGCTATGCTAACCTATGACACCTGCAAAGCCATGACAATGTTGGAGCAGCACGGAAAGTTTCTTATATTAAGCACTAACTCAATAATATCGCTATATTTTTTAATCTTTATTCCATAGTAGCAAATTTGTCTTTTCTTATTAGCAAGTCATTTTATCTCTCAATCTCGCTCAATGATAAATCTGTGACTAGTATAACGCTGGCTTGACACAACACTCTCTCCGCATTGTTGGAATCATTATTCCAGAGTAGAAAACATTGTCTCTGGCACACTAACTGCAAGATTCTCAAAAATGTGTGGTGTTACCAACCCCTGAAATGCAGATGTTAGGAAATTTGGAAAAGGTGTCTTTCTCTGCAGAAGTCAGCTCAAGTATATTAAGAAAAAGGCAAGGTAATGAAAGAATGAAAGGTATGAGTCACTGTAAGATGAATCTGTGAATCTCTGCAGCCTCACAGCTATTACATTCCTGGCTATGGATTGCTTATAAAACTCACAGAATTACAGAACTGGTCAGGTTTGAAGGGGCCTCAGCGGGGCACCTGGTCCAACCTCCTGCTCAAGCAGGATCATCCCAGAGCACATTGCACAGGCTTGCATCCAGACAGTTCTTGAGTATCTCCAATGAAGGAGACTCCACACCCTCTCTGGACCATCTGTTCCAGTGCTCAGTCACCCCCACAGTAAAGAAGTTCTTCCTCATGTTCAGGTGGAATTTCGTGTGCATCAGTTTCTGCCCCTTGCCTCTTGTCCTATTGCTCAGCACCACTGAGAAGAGCCTGGATCCCTCCTTTTGGCACTTCCTTAAATAAATGGATATTTGTATACATTGATGAGGTTCCGTATCAGTTGTTCCTTTTTGAGACTGAATAGGACCAACTCTCTCAGCCTCTCCTTGTAAGAGAGATGCTCCAGCCCACTCATCAACGCACTGAAACGTAGATGTGTTGGAGACTCAGATCCCTACCCCAAATGAGGGAAATGTGCATGGACACACAGATCTGTGTAACTTCAGTTTCCGGGGGAGACGGGGTTGCAAAACACTGGAGGAAATCTAAAAAAAAGTAAGTAAAAGGAAAAAAGTTCATATTGGTGCCTTCTTTTTGTATAAAAATGCAGCCATTACTGAAATATAATGTAAAGACTGCCACACTCAACAACTTCATCAGCAAACAGGAGATTGGATCCATTCAATCCACTAGGCTTCGGAGAAAAGAAACTCTTTGTTTCTCCTTCCATCTTGAACTTAACCAAGACTGAGAGGCTCAAAGAATCACAGAGCACATGAAATAAAAGTAGCTTTTTCATTAAATTCTTCATTGGGGCATTAATTTTTACCTGCATTCCCAAGCTAATTAGATGTATTTGATCACTGTCTGAGTGCCTGTGTCTCTCCTGCTTTCAAAACATTGTCTGAATTTTTCGGTCAGTTTCAAAGAAATCACATCTGATTAAAAATTCTCAAAATCTCCGTGAAGGAAAGTGGCCAAGATGGACTCCCTGAGGCCCTTCCTGAAGGAGAAGGATAGCAGAAAGTGGCAGGGCAGGGGATGAGCCAGCCAGTGCTCAACTTCAGGGGATTCCTTTGTGAGAGCATCATGATGCCGACCTTCTCAGGCACTTCCTTGGCCAGTCAGGACATGGGGGGCTGCAGAATAAAAGCTTTCAGTGCTGCCACTTATAATTCTTCCTATCCTGGTGTTTCATATTTCATTATTATCATTATCTTTTACCTGGACTATTTATATCTCTAGCTGTAACCATTTGTTTCCAGTCCCCTGGTTCTTTAAATAAGGCTGTCTAAATGTATTACTGTCATTTTTTGCTATTATTATTTCATTTAATTTTTTTTGGGGGGGTAAGCTGCAGGCATAGCTCTAGCCATTGTATGATTGTTTAATTTGGAGTAGAAACGTACCTAAAATAGTTTCTCCTTTCTTTTGGGTCTCACGAATTTCTTCTAAATTATGAATGCTTCCAGCCTGTTTTTCATTTAAGATGTAATTGACTATCTGAATAACCTCTCAATTTTCTGTCAGTTGGGTTATATAGGAGTTCTGGAGTCTTACAAAGTGTTTATCCAAGGCTTAGTTTACCGAGCTGATTTGGCTACCCTTATATGAAGGTCAACAGAAAAATTCCTCTTTTACTGGCTCATACTTTCAGACAGAATTAGATGCTTTTCAGCAAAGGGAAATATTTTACCCTGAATGATATAAGACATGTAAATCATGTTTTTAATAGGCTTAGAAACTCATGTGATTTCTTTTGAAATGTTTCTGCAGTGAATATATGCCAGGGTCACAACGCATTTCAGAAAAGGGGATCTGCAACATTTCAAACAAAGATTTCTAGAGAGATGCCTGGGCAGAGGGGTCACAGGTATGGGTATGCTATTGTCTCTCATCTGTAAAGGAAAAAGAAAGATTCAGGCAGGTAACAAAATGCAAGAGTATGCCCAAGATGGAGGGCAAGATCGGCCATTTCATATCAGGGCAAAGAATTCTCCTCACTCTGCACATTCATCTCACCCTGGATGCAACTGAGAGGAAACATCCCAAATGAATGGAGCCAAAACTGCACATTCCTCACAATGTGCTTCTCCTAAATCTCCTGTGCTTAACTGTAAAACTGCTTCTTACTAAAATGCAGCAGTTGAAAGCAATAATTTTATTTATATCTGTCCTATTTCATAGTCAAATACACAATTCATTATTCAAATATTCCCTGCTCAAGATGAGGTATAAGTGGGAAGGAAGAAATGCTGACTAAATAGGTCCACAACTGCATCTGTTTCTTGTGAGCAGCTGGAGGCAATGAACTGTTATTAATTTTATTATGTATTTTGTAGTTGCCAGAAGCAAGCTGGATGGAAAGCTCTAACTAACAAGGTGTATGGAGTGGAAATGGCTTCCCTGTTGTTGGCTGCATCTTCTCAGTAAAAGCTCTTTTTCTTCCTCCTCCCTCTTTAATCTGTGTGAACAGCAAGTGAATATTCCTGTTGTTCTCAGGATGTCAAAACAGTCCCAACCCTGCAATCCTCTCCCATGAACCCAAACGGCTGGGCCACCAAGACCAAACATCAAATGTCACAGGAGTGGCAACCTACCGCTCCTTTCTGTTCTTGCTTTCCTTTTAAAATCCACAGTCATTCCAGTGATGTTTCTTATCATCAAGGGCACAAAGTTCATACTTCAGAGCCAATCCTTCCATATTAAAATCTTCCATGTAACACCATCAGTGATTTCATGCCCGTGATGAATGGCCTTGTAATGTGTTACTGTGTCTTCAGAGATATTTGGGATGCACAATAGGCCCTTGAAGTGAAAAGGTGACAGTAAATGCCAATTTTCTTCTGGTTTTATTTCATACCCAATGGACTATGAAGAGGATTAGAGCTGATGAAGCATTCTGGTGACTTGTACAAATCACGTTGCCTATGCAGAAATAGGACATGTAAAATTTTCACCTCCTAACAAATATATAAGCTAAAAACTTTTGGGTTTGTAACTTGTTGGTTTTGATCAAATGATCCATTGAAATAAAAAAGAGGAAGACTGCCAATTCATTCAATGATAGTTTGGAAGCACAGGTTGGCACTTAGATTTGAAAGCCACTGTATTAGCCCAGAGTCACAGACCTGAAGACATTAAAAGACATCATTCAGTGCAATACCAAACTCCTACAAAGCACACAGAATTTAATCTATTTTTGCTCTATTTTTCTCATAATTGTAAATAGCTAGACACACAAAGACATACAGTTAATCTCATTATTTTACTCTCTTGTGCATTGATTTCTTACATTTTATGAGAGAACATATACAAGCAAGGATTCTGAGACAATATTTTGATAATTTCATCACTATTTTAACGGAATGAAGCTGCTGGAGTGAAATAATCATGGCACCCACATCACTATTTGAAAACAGCTATTCTCCTTTTAAGTTCTGAACAGTAAAACATGTTGTTCAGACGGCAGCCCATAATGACAATCAGCATCAGAATTTCAACCTTTCTTGAAACAACAGCAAGAAGGAAGAAAAAGGACTCCAAATAAATTTACTAGTAGAATCCAGGTATGTGTCTCATCATGCAGCTTGAATTAATTCAATTCTTTCTCCACCTCAGCAAGCAGTTTGGGGCTATTGGCAAGCGAGATGGAAAAGATGGAAGTGCCAAGTACAGCAGTACTTTCGGGTTAGCAACAGTGACAGCTATTTACACAGGATAGGAAAGCACAACATTTCTGCAATGAGACTACTGGGGGGCTAGTGACAGAGGGGTGAGGATGAAGCAACAACCTGCCCCATTCCTGGAAAACTGCATTAGGGACCAGGCATAAGAGCAGAGAATTTGTCTCTGTAGAATGTTTCATGACTAAGACTGAAAAAGTTATTTTGCAAGGAATCATGATCTTAATTAGTTTAGCTATTTCTCCTGTTCACACAATATCCAGAAACAGCTCACAATTACCTCTAATTTATCCATTGTTGGAATCTACATGGCACATCTTGTTGCAAGTCTTTTCAGTCTTCTGGATTGATTCAGTCCGATATTGAAACTGCCTTAGTTAGCTGATAATAGTGACAAATAATACAGGATTGCTGTTGTTCCTGAGTGGGTTAGCACAACTCATAATTAAGAGAAGGGTTTACAGGGTTTACAGAAGATCTTGAAGAGGTTCAGGCTTTCAAGGAGCTATGTACTAAATGCCACATCCTACGGTGCCTTCTTATCCCTCATGCTGCTTCCCCAAAGGGACAAGGCCTAGTGCCTGCCAAAGAGATGTCTCCGTATTCAGCAACCAGCAGTATGAATGCCCAAAGGATCCTTGTCCCTCGGTGGAAAACACATCCTTCTCAGGAAGTTGTCGGCTTCTCACAGCAGATACCATGTAAGTGTGCTTGTGCACTTGTAGAGCAATTTTCCACTTTCTAATTGCAATGGCTATGCCCTAGCTAGAACATTCAGAGTGTTTCCAAGCTCCTAGAACAAGACTACCCCAGCTTGTGAAGTGGTGTGAAATGAAATGGTCCCGGATTGGGATGAATGGAAGGCAGGATTTGGGATGGACACTGCTGAATGTGCAGACCTGCAGCTAGGCCTAGGTGCACCCTGTAGGACTTCATTGTTAAAAATCTGTATAAAGATAGAATATTAAGTTTAACTTAGACACTGAAAAATCAAAATTAATTTATTAAAGGAAAAAGCATCTAATCCACTTTAAAGATCATTGCTTATTAAATTCATTTGGAACGCGTATTTTAAATTTAAATATTAACATCTGAGATGAAACATTTAGTTTGGGCCAGTCTGTGGTAGGAGGCATTGTCAGGACATGAAGGGCTTATCAAATAGTCCACTTGCCTGTATTATGTCTGCAAAATCTGACAAAGTTAGAGAATAATTTTCATAAATGTATCTATCCAGGATTTATTGGTATTAAGCAACCTGGATTCTATCCCCTCTATTTGAGTTTTGGTACAATCATGGTCAGAAATTCCGATTTTTTTCCATTTGGAACTTGATTAGTTTCAGCCTCTTGCTGATCATCAGTGGATGAACAATCTCTACAGCGCCTGCAATTGTTTATTCATGGAGATACTTGCCACACTTGATCAAATCATCTCTCAAACTACTATTTAAAAAAATACATAAATTGAACTTCTTAAATCCCATGCTGTGGGAAGCAGGCTTTCAAGATTTCTGGATTATTTCCAATGCTCTTTCCTAAGCCCTCTCTAAACTCCTCTCTTCTTTGCCTAAAGGTAACCAGGAAACTTGTTAAAATAATGAGATCTCTTTTTCTTCCATACCATAGAGATAACACCATTTTTTCAGTCAGAAAGAATTTATTTGAGTCAAATTTTTCTCCTTTTTGAAAATCCATGGATTAAAAGTCATGGGTGCACTGAGGTTTCAGCTGAGAAATATAAGAAATTAATAAAAAATTAGAAGGTTGCTATAATTCTAAAACTGGGGGTTGCATTCACTAAAAGAAGGAAATGGAAATGTAGAAAATTTTGCACGCTGATACTCATCCCAGCTTCTTAGACATATTTTAGGCAGCAAAGAATGGATGTTTCTCATCTCACTCACTAAGTGAGCCTGCTTCCTCCAGAGGGACTCTTTTATGTCCTAAGAAAAACTGTGTCAGTTCCCAAATGTTCTCCAAATGTTTGACACAAAAGGGTAAACTAAGGACAGAGATCTCATTGTAAATTACTTTTTTCTCTCTTTAGTGGATTTAAATGAGATGTTTATTATCGCCTTAACATTCTTACAGTGGTTTAGTTCTGTATAATAGCAAAGCCAATACTAAGTTAATTAAAAGAGCTATAAAGTCTGAAAGAAGCCAGCAGGTTTCTATGGGTTGCTGATCAAAGGGAAAGTGGTTCTTTTTTAATAGTGTTTTTTTTCTTCTCCTTTAGAAACACTATATCTCTCTAATAACCTTCAGTGTTGCCATGATGACAAAATTACATAAACCAAATAATTTGAAATAAAGTAAGGTCAAAACTTGAATTCACCATAATATTAAAAAAAAAAAAAATCAACTTCAGAAAATCAGACCAGTAATTTATAAGAGCAACCAAAAGTCAGTCTAGAACCATAATATTCTGTAATCACAGCACTTCAATGACCTAGTGTAAGAATGAGTAACAAAGGACAGAAATTATGTGGATCAATAACTCACTTAAGTGGTAGTGATGCATTCATGTAATAATGTAGTTTGAGTCAACGAGATGAAGCTATGGCTATACAGTACTTGGAACTGAGGGAGCTGTGTGCCAGTGTTATACCCCAATCAGTTGTCAAGTTAAGGTGCACATAGATATTTTCAGTGTTCAGATGAGTGAACTATTTGACTCTAATAATACACTTACCTTACTTACACATAATGGATTTTTGTTTGTGTCTGTAAAGAATGGCAGCATTAATATGATCTGTATTCTGAAGGAAAACAAAGCAAAATATTTGTTCTTCTCCATAATGCCTAAAGAAGCTTTTTAAAAATATATGTAAACTCTCAAAATACCTTTTTATTCTGAATGTTCTGATCACCTACCTCATTTTCTCCTATGCTTTAAATGACCCTTCCTGTCCAAGTATAAATGGTTTTCTGAAGCAGGAAGATTTTTTCTGCGACTGGGAAAAAGAGAAGGTTGTAATTTGTTGTGCATATTAACAATGGACACAAAGAAAAAAGGGAAAGTTTCTTAGCTTCCTGTAACATTTCCTGTTAAAAAAAAAAAAAAGTATTTTAAAAGTACCACTAGAGTGTATCCCAAGGTAAGCTATAGAAAAAAACCCCACAGGCTTCTGAATTTCCATTTTCATATCTTACCATAGATATTGTGTCTGTCTCACCTACAAACATTTTTACACAGCTGTTTTAGTGAGCACATAGGACATTTCTTAAAAAGTGCTTGTGTCAGGTAAACTAAAACTTTTGTAGAGAGATCCTAATTTGAAAAGCGTTCAGTGGGAAGATTCTGAGGCCAAACTGGGCACAGAAAGACAAAAAAGGAAACACTGTGTTAAATCTATGACTCCAACTTATTTGATCTAGAAAAAGACTAGTCATGTTTTGAAAACACTCCAAATGTTTACTGGTTTTCTGATAAAGAATTAAGAGAAATATGAAAGTCTGAAAGGTCAAAGCAAGAAAGAATTATCAGCCTCCAGGCACTTTTTATTTTGGTGTCATTAGCAATTATAAAATGCTTCGCCACTGAAGCCCCTCAGTGATAAAAATTTTTGATGTGCCATATCGATGGGGCAGGAGAGCTGAAAGGTGATAAATTTGACATAAAAATTACATGGCCTTTTGTATTTTCTGTAAAGAACCAGAGGCAAATTGATTCTAGCACAGTCATCTTCCAATGTAAATCTATTTTAAGTCAGAGTGTGAGAAACAGAATTTAGGTGGTGAGAAATTTTGTGAATAATTTTTCTCGGTAAATGTAGCCCTATTTTGCAGCAACAGGACCTGGCAAATTAGGCTGATTTTTGCTGATCAACTCCATTTCCACAAACATGCACCAAATTATTTACACAAAATCAATCACCGTGTGGTGTCTTTGCACACTGTTTATTCTTTTCCCCACACTGAAATGGGGACAAAATTATATAAATCCCTCATTGACTCTACACTGGGATACTTCTCAGAAACATAAAAAAAGTTTGATTAGCAATAAAAGGGAATAGCAAGCTATGATTAGTGAACATACTTCTTTCTCTGCATGATTATTTTTGATGGCAAAAGAAAATGGGTTTCATACCAAAAGCAATTCAAATACCTATGATGAAGATAATTTTAGAATGCACTTGAAAATAACAAATATTTAATCTGGAGTTAAGAAGATGATCTGAAGAATTCATAAATATTCTTAAGGCTGGTACTGGTGTCTTTAATGAGTTTAGGTCTGTTAATCTATTTCAGACTTTGCACTGATTAAGAACACTGACTGAAAAAATACCTTGTGGCTAGAGTGCACTGGCTGCATACTAAGCCAGGCTCCTGCCATGAATGACACAGTCTTCAGTATATCTTGAAGATTTTGGCTGCATTAGACAGAAAACACATACTGAAATGGAACTGTTCCAGAGTAATTTATGAATGCTGTATTTTGATCTACATAAAAAAGGGTTCACTGCAAGAGTACATGAGGGTTGTCAGGAGAAACAAGCAGTGAGATAAGGAGAATGGCTAGAAGTAAGACATAAATCCAGACAATGTTTGTGGGGTTTCAAATCATTGACTTTAAACTTTTTGTTTCCTCAAAGAACAGGCTACAGTAACAGTTTCTCCAGGAAGACCAAATTTCGTGAATTCACTGTAAGGGAAGGAGCTCTACTACGAGCAGTAAAGGTTGCCAGGTAAAGGAAATTGTTCAGACTGAGTGAAGAAAGATACCTGCTCACACTTCAGAAAATTAACCGATATTTGTAAAATCTTTGGATATTTATCAGTTCTCTAGTATCATACACATAGAATCATATACCTAGTTACCATCTAAAATCCTTATCTTTCCAGTTGCTCATCTTTTGGGTGAGCATGGCTAATGCCTGCACAGTTCTGCAGCTCAGAGTAACATCATGTAAATATCCCAGGTACAATAAAGACACACAGCCTGGCCTTGAGATGCCTTAGAGGAGGCAGAAAAGCAGCTACCCTGAGTCACAGGTACAAGACTACCAAGATGAATTGGGGATGTTCAGTGAAATCATAAAATTCCTGCTTAAGTTTTGAAAAATGCATGTATACTCTTGGGTTTAGAAATCAGACTTACAGCTTCATTTATTTGGAGGGCTGCAAAGCCATTAGAAGTGACACTATTGAAAGAAAGGATAAAGAACTTTCCATCCAAAGCTGTTGAATTCTTCCCCTATGCAAGCAAGCAAGTAACTCTCCTCTATAGCTAAGGGAGGTGGCATTTTGCTATCGTGACTTATGCCAGTAGCGGGAACTCAGCCAGGGGCAGCAGGCAAAATAGTAGCCTAATTCAAAATTCTCCATACCTAATAATAAATAAGTGCCCCATATATTACACCAATGTTCTTTCTGGAAAATGTCCTCCCCTTTCAGTCAAACTGCACAAAAATATCCTTGCAAGAAATATCATAGAGCTTGCTATAAAATCTGTAAGGAAAGTCCCCTCCCCAAATCTGTCTATGGACCTTTCTTTTAGAGTAGTATTTCTGTTATTGTACAGGGCATATTATACCCACAGTTTCCAGAAATGACTGGAATAAATAACTCGTTTTAGACTCCCCCTAATTGGAGTCAGGGAAACAATATGTGATTAACAGCCCACAGGAGCCAGTAGAAGTAGAGACTGTGGAAGCAGGGTCATGCAGAGGTCTTGGTGACAGAGAGGTGAAGCAGACCTAAAATCTTCATCATATGCTGCTGCAGCCAATTACTGTGCATTTTGCTACTAAGCTCAAAACAAAAATTGTAGGTTGTGACAGGAGAACATGGCTAGGAAAAAGACCCTGAGGAAATGTAAACCTTGCAATGTGTACTGAGGAAAGTGCAGAAGAGAATATGCCTTGTCACTCAAAATAATAAATAGGAAGATACTACCACACAAGAAAACACACACCAAAACCTTTCCCAATGTGTTACCTAGCATCTGAAATATCACCTTACTCGGCCCAGTTCTGACAGTGTTGCACATTGCTGCACTTAAGGATTTGTTTTACTTTATGGAGATGACTTCAATGGGACTCCTCATACATGCAACCAAAATTAAATCATTCGATCACTTAAAAGCAATTGCTGGATCAAAGGCAAAGATCTTTGAAGGTTCCTGTCCAGTTTGTAGACCAAGCAGGGCATGCTTATGAAAAGAGCTGAATGTTTTTCATCCCGCAGAAAGAAGGTATAGATTCTCTACAAACTAAGTAAATTGAATGCATCTTACAGCAGCTTCCAGAAGCCATTGTTTTTCCAACCAGGTGTGTTGGTAATTTGGCTCCTTCTGTACTTCTCTTCTAGAGATCCATGCTGTAAGGTTTTTGCACAGGAAATTCATTGTTTTATTTGCTGTCACAGTAGCAGCTGTAGGATGTTTGGAAGCAGCTCTAGTGGGGAAGAAGCTTCTGTGCTGAACAACTGCAGTTACAAGCAGTGCAGTGCACAAGCTCTGGAACATATCGTGTGCCATTAATTTGAATACAGCAAAATGGAAATTTAGAAAGCAGGCAGCTGAATATAGCAGTTTGGCAAGGTATAATCTCGGTAACCTCAGCACTATATGCAGGAGCTACCAGGAGCCTTTGGGTTGAACGACAAACCTCTCCCACTTCCACGCATTTTTAGACACTTCTAAGTTGCTTCTCATGGTGGCACCTGTTGCTGGCTTGAGTCTCCCAGAAGCCGTCAGTGTAGTTTTAGTGCCCACCACAGACAATTTGATAGTCAGAGTAGCCTGTATGCATTTGAAGGAGCAGAGAGGGCTGTAGGGGTGGATGGATAAAAAAAATCTAAAAATATACCCTTTCTCTGCACAGAGGAGTGAGTGCCATAGCTCCCTTGCCCTCCCTTTCAACATCATTTGCTGCTGAAATGCAGCATTTGTGTCACTGAGGTTCAGTGCCAAGATGAGCATTTGCCACCTATATAGGAGCTTAAAATAGCACACAGGCTGACAGAAATACCTTGAAGGCTGACAGAGGGGTGGTTTTCTGATGTATTACACTCTGTTGTAGGAAGTTTTTATTTATTTAGAATGATATAAGTACCCTGGGGAGGAATATGGGTTAGATTTACTCTGGTCTGACCCAAACACAGTGTGTCTGAAACACAAAATTATCATGGAGCACTCCCCAAGGGTCTGGAAATGGTGCAGCCCTACTGAATGATAGATTTTTAGCGGTTCTCCTGCATGGATCTCACTTGGTTGATGTAATGCTGATTAAAGCAAGCACACTTCCTCTACAGCACTCCCATTCATCCCTCCATAGCCACTTACTGCAGAGACCATGCAGGCTTTTAATTATTTTACTAAACAGGGAGCATTTTTCTTGGAAGTGCATCATGAAATTTTAATGACCATGCTTTTAATTCCAACAGGAAGACCTCAAATAGCAGCAAAGTCCATGTGAAATTCCACATATGTTTCATCTTTCCTTCCCCAGCACCAAGCAAAAGGAGGGAGTCCAAGGGGAAAGAGGAAGCCTCAAAGAAATACGTAGCACTGTTACTGCCCTCAAGTTGTAAACCCCAAGGCTTTGCTTTCCTACAGGAAGGCAAAGCCTGTTTTTTCATGTTTCCACAGCCATGGGTCTCACTGTCCCATCTCACTGTCTTTAGCTCAAGCAGAGCATAAGAAACATACCTGTCCACTGAGGTATCTGATCTCAGACTCATTGTCAAGATTACAAGTTACAATCTTTGAGAAAAGGAAGAAGGGAGAAGAGAAAGAAAATGGCCTTCTTTTTTTTTTGCTATCAAACAAGAATGAGGCTCATCCTGTACTTGCACTACATTCTCAGAGGTAAAATATATCTCCAGTCAAAGGCAGTTACCTGGCAAAAAAACCCAGCAAGTCCCATCACTTTTCTTTACTAATGCAAAAGATTCCCTGGGTGAATTCATCTCAAACCTGGAATTGTTCTCTGTAAGCAAATTTTGCTTCAATAAATCAAGAAATCATCAAACCTGGAATGTTTTTCACAAAGATGACCCAGCATATTAAGTTTTTGCAGTGTTTGGTGTGAGGATGCACTTGTGAAGGTGCAATAATTAAGGTGAATTAGCTACCAGCTAAAATTAATTATAGAGAGACCTTGAGAGAAATTCAAGGGAAAAAATAAACCAAATTGAAAGATAGAAATCTGAGAATTCACACTTTGCTTTATTAAGCAATGAAAATTAAGATGTCCTTGCATCATTACTAGGCAGCTTAATCCTTTATTACTAATAAACGATCTTTTATTTAAAGGATTTTGAACTGGACAGAGATAACAGTTTAATCATTTTGATGAAAAGCCAAGATTTTTCATCTTCAAAGTGCTAAAATATCAGTATACACCACTAATAATGAACCTTGTTATTCATTAGCATCCCTCAAATATAATGAGAATAACACTTTTCCTAAGAGCTTGCAAAAGAATTGAGAAAAAAAAGGAGGTGGGTTTTTTATAGGTTAGACCTTTTATAACTAACTTTATTCATATTTAAATGAGTAATGTATGAATAAGTGGATTTTTAAGTTAACAAATGAATATTTAAAGAAAAGAGAACAGAATAAATTTGTCAATCAAAATCCTCCAAACCCAGGTACATGCTCCAGGCGTGATCTTGAAAACATTTATGCACATGAGTAACTCGTGACTCATGACTCATCCCAGTAAAGTCAAGGGTACTAAATTAACCTTTTATGAGAAATGCATGTTAGAATGACAGTTTGTACTCCACCCAACAGAGTGGAAAAGATAAACATCTGCAAGGTAGGGGCCTAATATAAGGCCATCATCTGAGTATTTCCTCCAGAAAAAGATGGAAGTATTGGGGAGGAGCTCTGTGGGAAAGGCCCTGGAAGGGTGGGAGGCAGCAAGCTGAACGTGAGCATGTGATGTGCCCAGCAGGAAAGGCAGCTAACAGCTCCTGTGTGTTTGAACAGGGGCGTGGCACACAGAGCAAGGCAAAGGATATTCCCTCTCTGTGAGGCACTCATCGCTCTAGATAGTGCATTGGGTTTTGGGCCCTGCAATGCGGGAAAAATACGGAAAACTGGAGGAAGCTTTTGGAAGGCCCCAAGGCAGTAGATACTGGAGTCCTTAGTGTATGTGCAGAGGCAGGGGGAGCTGGGCTGCTTCAGCCTGGAGAAGAGATCACTTTAGGGAAACCTAACAGCCCCTCACTGCCTACAAGGAGATATAACTGGATTCCTCACAGTGGTATAGGATGGGAGAATGAGATACAAATGTGCATACATGGAACGAGAGAGTTTCCGACTTGATATAAGGAAAAGCTTTTTCCCCATGAGGACAGTCTGAAAATGGGGCAGGTTGTACAAAGTGGTTGTACAGTATCCCTCCTTGGAGGTTTTCAAGATCCAGCTGGACAAATCCCTGAGCAGTCTTGTCTGATGCCATAGCTTATCCTGCTTTGAGCAGGGGCGTGAACCAGGTCACCTCCCCTAGCTCATTTCTTAACTGATCTCACAATCCCACAAATCACCTAGTGTTGCTGAAACCATGTAAATATTCAATTCCCACATTCCTTATATTTGGCTCTTATTATGGAAGAAATGGTTCCCTTATTCCTATCTTTCTCCAGAAGTTGTTATGTTTTATCCTTCTAATGAAGTTCCCCAAACCTGCATACTACCAGGCAGCCTTCTTCCTTCCATGATCACAAGCACTTACCATGAGTTACTGGTATTAGTATTTCAGTCAGTATCTATACTATACTCCTGTTATATCACAAATGTATTCGACAGATCTTTCTGTCTAAGAATAGATTCAGTTTACTTCAGCAGCCATCTCACTTTTTTTAGTTTTCCCAGTAAAATACCGTGATAAAAGGATCATACACATCACCATATGCAACTGCGTGTGACCTCTAACATAATACTTTTGTATTGATGAGTAGTTTGGCAGGAAAATGCACCAGAACATTTGTTAGGAGAGTAAAGGAAATCAGCATATATGAATCTGGAATGTCTTTTCATTTTATGTGGCCCTCCTTACACCAGAGGCCCAAACACAGGCTATTTTCAGTTACCCAGGGAATTTATGTACAAAGGTCTCATTCCTGTGGGCTAAACACTGAGCTCCATGGTAATTCTAAGAAAATCCCACTTTAAAATCTCTTATGTATCAGAAGTGTCGGCAGGCATGAGCATCTCTGTAAGGGTCTACCTAGAAACTAGAAATGGTCATGATTATGAAACCTTATAGCCATCCCAGCTGGGGCACTGTGTCAGGAATTCGACTCCTGTAGGCTGGGAATGGGCAAGGGATGCCATGGGAAATGGTAATATCTTACATGGAAGGTGTGCAACAACTGCTCTTACTCTGCCGACTTTTTAAAAGCAAGGTATCCCCTGAGGCTTTCCGTGGAGGACCAGATTTTGTGTGTATATGCATGGTACCACACAAGGTACCACTAAGAACTTCTGCTCTGCCAAGTGCCTGGCCCCCAGCAGGGTTCAGGCAGGAGAGATGAACACATGAACTCTAGCTAGGGGAGCACATTCAAACGCAAAATACTCAGATCTGGGGGACTTAGTCTTTGAAGTGAAAGAGAGAGATGTCCGAAGAGTTTCAGCAGCTCTGAAGTGGCTGTTTTTACTTACGAAGACTCTGGGGATTTATATCCTCTTAAATACTTATGCTTTCTAGATCTGGCCCCAAGTCCATTAAAAATGTTTGCAGCAGATCTTGGGGAAGGAACAGATACTTCTGCAAAAATAAAACAAAAATTAAAAATAAATACATAAAATAACTTTCCAGAAAAAATGCTAGATAAATATCTTCTTCAGCAATTTTACTGCAAAAAGGTCAAGCTCAAGATGTAGATAATAAAAAGAGCAGGGAAATAGCTGAAGAAATTCTCAGCTGGTATCTTAATAGTCAGAAATCCTCTTATCTCTCTTGCAGGCTGCTTGCAACTGTTGCAAACTGCTTCTTCCAAATCAAAGAGTTACAAGAACTACAAAAGAGGACAGATTAAACCATTTTTCACCCATCCTGGACAGATAGGAAAATAAAGTACATATCTTGATGTTCTGGATACCATCATAATTAGTTAGAGGGTCTGGTAGGTAAGGGGAGAGGAGAAGAGGGGTATGCTAGGAATATTTTCTTCTTACAGTATTGGTATCTTCTGCTTTTTCCAGCTTTCTTTTGGGGTCATATTAAGAAAGCAGGAATTCTATAATCACTGTTCCAACATCAGAAAGTCAGCTAAAATAGATTGCTTTCTCACTGCAGATCTCCTTATCTACACAGTAATCTAATATCTACAAAAGTTAATGAAATCTGAAGTGATATTTGACATAAGTTTTTAAATCAAGGTGAGTGAATACCTTGCTGTCCAAGACGTTATTCTGTGGTTAAGTGTCCATGACTATCCTTTGGACACCATTCAAGATTTTTTCTGTGTAGCCTTCCCAATGTAGACCTATGTTGAATGAAGGATTGTAAACTTTTCTCAGTAGATGATAGGGAATAGCAAGACTTGTTATCTCTCTAATTATTCTTGAATTCTTAAAAGCGACTGTAGTAATATTATGGATTGGTCTCCCTCTAATATGATGAAGATTCGGAGGTTTATCTTTATCAAATGATACAAATACAATGGTCTAAAGCTAATTATGTATCTGGGCAACATGTATCTGAGCCATACCTGAGTAAGACTGGTGTATGGAAGAGTATTTATTGAAGGACTCTCCCAAGTCCTGGGCAGGCTTCTTCTTCTAAGTGCACACTACCTGTAGCAAGGCTATGTTGTGCTTACTCCTTTACTGTCTTGGGTGATTCCCCACTGCTGGATGCTCCCACAGCAATGTTCCCTCAGACACATGCTGAGGCCTGGAAGAGTCCTTTATTTCAGCCCTACGATGCTGTGACCTTACCCATCACCAGATATTGGCTGACGCATAGCAGGCGGTGACCTGTCCCCTGCCAGCGATGAAGCATGTTTACATGTACAGCCTTACTCATCAGGGAGTTGGACACACAACAAGTGCATCTCCTCAGCCACCTCAAGTACCTCAGAGCTTCTTACAGGGCATGGAGTCATGTGGTGATCCATTTACCCATTGCTTTTCCTACCCCATATTGTTCCCCTCCCCACTTTCCCTGGCCCCTAGCCCTGGCCACTCCCTCAGGCTCTCCCTATTGATTCCTGTACCCCAACCCCGCCCATATACCGCCCCTGAGCCCCTGAGAAAACCATGGGGTCTCTCTGCCTGTGGGGATCACTGGGACAAGATGTAAGATTAAAGATCCTCTTAAACCCTTATAGAGAGGCCATTCTTGCCTCCTTTGCCATCCCTGTGTTGTAGAGCTGATAGCTGCTGGATCAAAACCGCGGAGGCGTCCGAAATGGACTACAGGAGGGCGAAAATGGTCTCACTGCCCTAAGCAGCTCTGCTGAGCTCTCAGGGAAAGCTGCAGCTTGCTAAACTAAACCTAGCACTGCAACAGAGTCATATTTAAAATGGGTAGCAGCACCTTGGACACAATCCATAACTTAGGCCTAAATTATGCTCAAGGCTAGTTCTAGCCACAGAATTATCTAATCATATCTTTAACCAGCTCTTTTTTTTGTGTAATGGAACTTACATAATGATGAAGGCCATATGGAAGACAATACTTTTGCAGGAGTCAAAACAGTGGAAATAAACAATTTTAGGAGTTAAATAATATGACCTTTCTTACCAGCTTCTGCTTGAAGGACTGCAAATATGTTCTCTAGGGCATTTGCAACATTTCTTGGGTTATTATGGGGTAATGAGGCATGTCTTACCCCTAAACAGCATGAAAAATACTTCAGTGAGCCTTCTGCTGTGAAAACTCAGCCTTTCCAAGGCTGTCACTAGTCTACAGCCAAAAAAGATTCTAAGTCATATGTCTCTTGCAAAGGCAGAGTCTTCTGAGCACATTAGGGAAACACAAGTGGAAGGCTTTCTTTAAGCTCCCTCAGGAACTGGTTTTGATGTCTTCACTAATAAAAACCTTTCTTCTGGAGAAATCCCAATATTTAAACTAGTACAACCCAAAGCTAAACATTTGCCTTAACATCAGATGCAGAGCTGAAAATAATGAACTATATAAATACACATGTAGTTTCTTCACTTTAGCCTCCTGAGTATGCTCCCTAGGTGCTTCATGCTGTGTCAGTTTTCATCTGCTAAAGATCTGTCCTAACACCTGGAAATCAAGAAATGTAGTTGAAATAATACTTCTTGAATAAGTTTGGAGCTGGTAGAGTATAGCACCTGAATGAAGTTGCATAAAAACTTTAAAATATTGTGTGTTGTATTTAGTTTTCTATTCTTTAGCCAAAGAGATTGATAGAGTTAATACACATGGTGTTCCTGATGTTCATGAGCATCTTTTTCCAATACTGTTACTCCATTGTCTTCTTTCTCATGTAATTTTTTCAGAACTGAATAAATTCCTATTCTGATATTTGAGTTTGCTCTCATATTCTCCTTCATGCTCCACATATAATGGAAGGAAATATATTTTTACTGCAATGTGAAGTGGTTAGAATCATAACATTGATAATCCAGAGTCTGTGAACAGACACTACCCAATAAATCCACCCTCACCACAGCATAATGTTATTTAGCAATTAATTGCAAAATTGTTTGTAGGTTGGTTTGTGACTTGTACATTTCAGTTTAGCCTCACCAGAAACTCCTTTCAAACAGATAAGTAAACAGATTCCTCCTATCTAGTTCCACCTCATCTTCAGCAACTGGTCTCCAGGTCTGTCTCCTGGGGCGATACTTTGAGCATGGCTCCACAAAATGGAACCTAGGTGGAGGCACTGTGGAAAAAAAGCCCCAGGAAAAGTTTTTATGTAAATATTTCTCATGTGAGTCTGCCCTCTTCCCCTCCCCAGCTTTACAGCAAGTGTACGTGACAATGAAAATATAAAGAAAAGCAATGGGCTGGAATTCCAGAATAAGACAAACATATAGAAAACCATTGGCTTTGAGACTCTTACTGTAAAAGAATAATCCATAATGATTTTGCACATGTGCACGGAATGAAAAGACTGTAATCTCACAAACCTGACACAGCTAAGATGAGCCTCAGTCCTTGATCAGCACACACAGGCTTCTTGGATCCCAGTGGCTGCAGGATGTAGCACAGTAATTGGAGTTTAGCAAAGCATAGACGAGTGCTTGCTGCATCCAAGTTCTCTGGTTGTGTGACTCTGCAAAGGCCAGTGCAGCACCAGAGGCTTCCCATCCATGCTGAGTACTCTTCAGATGTCAGATGACATTTCTCTTTGTGGCTGATCCCAATCTAAAGCTACATGTAATAAAGCACAAAGACTCCACTTTGTCTTTCATGATCATGGAAGACTCCTTCAGAAGATCCTTCAGAAACAGGAAAAAGGTAGAAAAATCCCCATCGATTACAAGTTGTCCTAGTAGCATACATTCTGGAGACAATTTGAAGAAAAAGATCACTCTAGATGAGAAATTAAGATGCCACATCTAAATCATATTTTTAAACTGAAAATCTCTCCCTCCCCAGGGAGTTACAAAATTCTTACCACAAGGCAGAATAAAAATATGTCAAGGCCAGCTTCTCAGAGTGGGTTTAAATGGTAGTTCTTATTTCTCACTCAAGTTTTTTGAAGTTTGAATGTGCCATTTGTGCTTGTGTTGTAATGGGCAATATAGAAGGATTGAAATGCTTAAAAATTACATAATTATCACTGCAATTTAACACTCAGTTAATGAAGGCTTGAACTGTTGCCCAGATTGCCATAGTAGCTAGCAGGTATCCATACTGAACAGAGTTTACATTTGCAAGAAACTGAGTTAGAATTAAAGGTTAATCCACTGCCATACAAACATTGATCTTGCAGTGATCCCATTAACCTTTCTCATATGCAAGGATTAGGCATAAGTAGCTAGCAAAATACTAACCTTATTTAAAATTGCAGAGCTGTGCGTACCCAACTTTTTTTTAATTTTTCACATAGGGGCAAAAGTTTAAAGGCTTCCTCTGCAAAGTGATCAAGCACACAGTCTCTTAAAGTTTTGTTAATGTGTTAAAATCATGTTGCAATCAGCAATTCAATGAAACAAGCTCAATTTAAAAAAAAAAAAAAGTTTTTTCATCTCTGTTGACTTGGTTTGAATCATATCCTGACTACAAGAGTGAAGAGGGGTTGGGAGGTTCCTCTGAGTGGGCTCTTCAGCATACCCTTTCTCCAAGAACTCATGTGAGA
This sequence comes from Coloeus monedula, assembly GCF_965178545.1. Taxonomy (NCBI): domain Eukaryota; kingdom Metazoa; phylum Chordata; class Aves; order Passeriformes; family Corvidae; genus Coloeus; species Coloeus monedula. The sequence goes on from NC_138783.1 coordinate 87,561,347, forward strand.
CTGATCCTACAGCTATGGTAGCCTCCCAGCAGTGCCGGTAGCAGAGAGATCCTCTTTGGCTGGTCCTAAGGGAGGAGCGGTCATGCCAGGTCTTGTGGCATTAACAGCTAGAAGTTTCCCAACACTGATGTCTTCTCATTGATGAGACCTATCTGCTTCCTGATGGAGGGAATCTGGAGAGCTGGTGTGAACTTTCCAACTCTCTAAGATCTCAGTGAGAAATAACTGCAGGCAACAGGTGCCCTGCAAAATCCAGCTCCAGTGCTGAGTGCATTAGCTTGGATGCCTGCATGTGACTATAGACTTACTGCTTCCAGGCAGAGGGGAGGTCATTAATCATGAGGTCATAGAATAATTTAGGTTAGAATGGGCTTCTGGAGGTCATTTAATCTAAGCCCTGATCAAGTAAGAAAGAAGTTCAAAACCAGAGCAGGTTGCCCAGTACCTGTAGCTTCTGTGAGAGCTTGGCATGGCAGGGAATGGCACACAGAGATGAGTGGTGTGACAGTAGGAAAGTGGACACTAAGAGTGGACAATGGCTGTGAAGCGTGGTCCTAAATTTCTATATGCTCCATTTTTTGGCCATCTGTTTCCATCTTCCAACCCTAGAAGAAAGCTAGCAATAATTTATTCGCATTTTCTTTAAACACAAGTAAACATTCTTGGCGTGTTGCCATGGAAGGTCAGCTTCACTGTTTCAGGCGGAGAATAACTCAGGTTGCTAAGGGATGAATTTAAAAACAAAAAATAATTTCAACCCTGATAGTGGGTTAACTCATAAACTAATACCGTGGATGTATTTTGAATGATAGTGCTAATATTTTAGTCAGGTTAAGAAAAAAAAGTATAGATAATATGCACCTGTGTTTTATGGATTACCTGAATCAACCTTTCTGGCATGAAAGTAGAACCCATTTGCAAAAGAGGCTTTATGTCTTCTATGACCTTGTGCAGCACCTAACATATCAGAGCTGCTCAAAATAAAAAATCCAGAAATATTAAGTTATTTATTACAATATGTTATTTATCCCAGTGTTTTTTGCAGATCTTTTGTCCCATGTACTCTTTCAACTCTGAGTTTCAGGAAAAAACAGCTCTCAGCTATCTCTAAGGAGATGACAGCAAGGTGAGTTGCCCAGGCACCACTGAGTCTTTGGGCATTTCCAGAAGCAGCCGTGATGAACAAGACCAGCCCTGAAGCTGCCGTTCAGGTCCCATTTGGTGCAATACCCCCACAGCCATACAAATCCAATGCTAGAAAACTGACTCCAGGAACACCAGTGCCCCCAGATGAATGCAGCTTGTGCAGCCCACATGGCAGGAGAGCACAGGTGGCTGGTGGCAGAGGTGGTGGAGATGCTGCACCACCATGCTATGACCTCCTGAGTAGCTGTGTCTGGCAGGCCTTGTCGCCACTCAGGCACTTGTCAGTGCCAACCATCTCTCTGCATGAGAGGATATTTCCCTCTTTATGGACAGCCCATTTTGGTCATGCTCCACCTGAAGCATATTTAAGATGCCATTTTGCTAAAAGATGGAAATCTGCAATTATGTTTCTTTTACAACAATTATTACCACAGATCATGGTGAAAGTGGATAGAAGTCCTTACCATTGTTATGGTTTCACCAAATGAGTCATGTTTATTTCTCCCTTATGGCAGCAGAAATGGCAAAAAGTTAGATGTCTGGACATTTTAATGGACCTGGCATATATGGCAATATATCTGCACTTGCATCTAGCTAATATGCACTTGCTAGACTGCACACTTAATAATCTGCAACAGAAGTTGGCAGACTCTCCACCTCTCATCTAAGATTTAATGGAAGGTACTGCAGTCTCCTATTAATAGCATCATTTCTCCTAGCTACAGCGCATGGGCTAGTGAGCATAACATGAGGAATTGCCTTAGTACAGCAGCTCAAAAACATGCCATTGTCATAAACAGCAAATCAGGGACGACAGCATAAATGAGCTGAACACACCTTTTGACTGATTGCACGTTTCTATTTGCTTATCTACTTGTTAGTTTGCAAATTTAATTATTTTCAAAAGAGTTTCTAATCATTACTGCAAATTAGTGAGCTACTGTTGCATTACACATTGTTAGACTGACCTGACCAGAAGAAGCAGAATTAAATAGCAGAAAATAGTAGAAATTAAAATGGAAAAAGAAATTAATTTCTCATAACAAGCATAAGATTACTGCACGTTTTCTCATCATTCAGAAATAACAAACTGCAGGAACAGTCTACACTGTAAGATCTCTTCTGAAGGAACGGATGCCCTTATTTGTCACTCTCCCTTGCCTTTTGCCCCCCACCAAAAAAAGAAGGGAATAATATATACTATGGTGAATGTCAGTGCTGACATAATCTATAGCACTTCTTAGGTTAGGAACCACCTGATCACATCTTTCTTGGTTATCCAGCCTGTGGTCATTTGTCGGGGATGTCATACCATGTTTTTAAGGAAACATTGGTCAAACCTGAGCCTTGTCAAGAGCAAGTGGTCCTTGGCAATACATCATCCAGGCTGTAGGAAGTGTTTTGTAACAGAAATAATGTCACATCAGGAGGGCTGGCTCTGGAGCATGAATTAAGTCCCAAGCTCTCTTGGCCCAGCCAGGAGATAAGCAGCTCTGCTATGTTCAGTGGGCGTGCTGAGGGCAGGAGCTGCCATCCTGGGCACACGGTGTTGCAGCTCAGCACAGTGCCCACGACACCCCACAGACACAGTGCACTGCTTTGGGTGGGTCAGGTGCCAAGCTGGGGTCACCTTTGGCCAAAGGTGAAACAGGTGGCTGCCCCCAAATCACCAGTGTAAACCATGCTGCTGCACATATTTCACACTGTCATGACACAGAGTCCCCCGTGGCAGACACTTTTTCCAAAGAATTTTATAAGGTGTACAAAGAAAAATTAGTACATTCCCCCCCCCCCCCCCTTTCTCATTTCAAATTGAATTTTCAGGTCAAAGAAAGGAGAAAGAGCTCTCACATCAATTCAGCAGGTGATTCATAAAATTAATTTTGAAGTTACAAAAATAAAATGTCTTAAAAACTGAAGCAGTGCGTGTCCTTTCACTCATTTTTGATCTCATCTCTTTGACTGGATCAATAGCAAAAGCAACTGAAGAAAGACTATCCAGGAAGGAAATCTTTAATAAAATACTAGTTCCTATGGTGAGTGGTAACAGGGCTGAGGTAGAGATCATTGACGTTAGCAGCCAGTGTACCCAGTGGAGAGGAACTGCTGACGCAGAGGAGAGACAGCCATGCACAGGGGTGAGCTGAGCTGAACACACCTGAAGCTCAGTCCACAGTCCATCCTCATTATATTTAAAATGCATTCCAATGTGTCCTCCCTTGGCTGTGTCCTGACTTGGTCATGAGAAAGGTTCATGAAAAAGAAAAAGTGGTCTTTGAACCAGAAATCATGCTTTGTCCTCACCAGGACTTTATCAGGGAAGAGGTTGGGAGAACCTGATTTACACTGCTGCATTTCCTTCCTGCTGAGCAAGGAAGGAGCCCCATCAAGGCAAACTGCTGATTTCTTCATCTACCATCACGTTTGTGTTCATGAGGGTGCAGTCACTGGTGGCCTAAGGCAGATGGAGCTGAGGGGGATCCCCTTGGTAGAAAATGCTTTGATGTCTAAATACAGGTAAGACGTGTCTAGAACCAGATGATAATTTCTCCCTTTTGTAGGAAATTAAGCTGAATTGAATTTAATTTCATATGTGAGAAAACAATTAAGCATCAAGGTTTACAGGTGACTGGGTTCTCTGAGGCTGGAGACATGCTGCACTGGAAATATTTTTTGGTGGCTTCAGTTAAATTTAATTTTATTCTTCTACAAATTCAGAGATTATTTTGGATTCCCTTTTTCAAGCGATGCAGCACGTCAGGCTGGCTTCATGCGCATATTGCTTCGCAACACCAGATCCCTTTCCAGCTGTGTGAATCTGACTTTCATTCCCTTTCCTGCATATCACTCTTTAATGTTTCTTCTTCTGCTTATTACACCAGACTAAAGAAATAGGCTAAGGCTGCAGGGTTTCCTGATATAGCCGCTCCATCCAGGGCAAAAGCGGTACCAAGCCTGGAGTGCAAAATCCTATCTGAAAATTTCTCTTGGTTTTATGCTATTGTTGGGGGCACTTTGGTGCCTAAATTTAAATACAATACAAGTGACTGGGAAAGGAGCACAGTCTCAGTGAATTCAATAGTAAATAGAGAGCTATGGGTACAAATTAGATGTCCTGACTAACCTATATCTTTCTGTAGACCATACAAAAAAAGCCATGGAAGTTGATGACCTAGTTGCTTACATCTAATATGTTAGTGCTAACATTGTCCTAATGTCATGCTGAGATCCCATACAACTCCTGACAGATTTTTGTTGAATTTAAGGCATCCTTTGATGGACAATATGTCTCCCTAAAAAGCATCCTGTTTAGCCTATTATAATACTTGGAAAAAAAAAAAAATAGGTCTCTTCTGATGATGTTTAACCCTCTCTCATTTTCTTTCCTGTAGCCAGTTGTGCTTTTTCACAGAACCATAGAATGGTTTGACTTGGAAGAGACCTTAAAGATCTTGTTCTTCCAACCCCCTGCCATGGGCAGGGACACCTTCCACTAGACAATGTTGCTCAAAGACCCAGACAGCCTGATCCTGAATACCTTCAGGGATCCACAACTCTGGTCTCTGGTCTTCTGTTTTGGCAGTGAGTTGATTTTGCCTGTGTAGGAACCCAGAGTGCAGAGAATATTTCTCTGTCTGTTTTAAGGGGTTTAACCCCCCTGAACAACACAGCTTTTGACCTCTGTCCGTGGAAAAAACTGCCTACTATTAGAAAAGAACTAGAAACTACACTAGTGTAAATTAGGTGATAGACTACTATGTAAGATTGTCACAGGGTGAAAAATTTAGAGGTTTTGGGTTTGTTAATATAGTAATAGATAAAAGCAAAAAACATCAAAATGGAGGATTGTTGTTGTTCTCTAAACCTTCTTCTTCTTCTTCTACTACTCCATATTCTGCAGTAAAAGTCGTTTGGGATGATTGGACAAAGAATTCCACAGTTCCTGGCTGTGTTACTAAATAATTGGTAGAAAAGTAAAAATAATGTACGTTTTTAGTAACCATTGGTTGATTTACCTTTAAAAGGCTGTGTAAATCTTGATAATTGGTCTTTCTCCTGCATTCTCTGCTCTGTGCTATGTCTGGATCATGCTAGTGACTCTTTTTCTCTGATAAGACTTAATAAACAACTATCAAGAAGCAGCGAAGGCTGAGTCCCCATTTGTCTCTCGAACTCCTGGCAAAGACTTTAAAAACTCTCTCCCATCAGGAGAAGTTTGATTACAGCACAATCTGTGTCATCTATGGAGGTACAGAATTTTCCAATTTTCCTTACCAAGTAGCACCCCATGAATTTCACACCACTTTGTTGCATTGCTCAGTCCATAATGAGTGTTCTGAGGTACAGCTCCAACTTCCAGAATATTTGCTACCTCACTTTCCCTCTCCCCTGCACCCCACAGAGGGGTGGTGTTTACCAGCTTCCATCTTGTTCTCACATCTTTAGAGCAAGATGGAAAAATATTCAATTAAATCAGCTCCAGGGCAGACCTTGTGCTAGGTAATGGGTGTTTCTTCCTAAAGATCTAAATCCCAGACATCCACATCAGAGGCTCTCAGCAAAGCAGGTGTTGTCAGAAAGGGCTTCATCTGGCCTGTTCCTGACACCTTTCTCCAGACCTGTGACTCCTGCCAGGGGTGTGTGCTGCTCTCCCTTTGGATTTTGGAGAAGGCCAAGTGAAGGGCTGAAAGCTCTGCTTGTGATGGTGTGACTGCGGCATACATTTTCTGCCTTCAGGAGTCATAACTATAGATCCCTCACCACCACGTCACCTGACATAAACCCACGAGTTTATGCGTCCTCAGTCTGCATCTGTCCACAGAGGCACCTCCCAAGGGCTTCTGGGGAGGAGGACATCAGGAACACGTGCCACAGCAGGCTGTGCAGCCTCCAATTTATGTCCACTGCCACAGGCTACAGGCCAGGATAATGACCCATTCCATGGGCTCTGCCCTCAAGCACAAGAGACTCGAGTGATCACCCTAACAGAGTCCAGTCAGATGGTTTGTCACCATCTCCCTTCCCTGTGGCCTGTAAACCTGCCACAGGGAAGAATCCATAAGGGCTGTACCTTGGAGTTCCAGTCAGTGTGAATCTACTACCTCCTCCCTAGAATTCTGCTTGATAAATTTTAATGTAATTTATCCTTGCTTTTATTTTTTTCTCCTTTCATGCCTTTCAAATTACATGCCTCAGCAGTGGCTCATAGCGTGTCAGTACTGCTATTAAGTAACTGCCTAATGAATTTCAAAAGCCTAAAAAGGCTTCCAAGAGACCTCTTTTTTGTTTACAGAGATGAAGAGGCTGACCAGCTTTTCTGGAAAAATAAGATTTTTGGAAAAAGGGGCTCTGTCAAAGTTACTTTATAACTTATTTGCTTTTTAAACAAAACCAAGCCTTTAAGTAAACTTGCAAGTTGCTACAGCATGCTGCTTTCAGAGTTGTTTCTTTTCTCAATATTATTATTAAAGCGAGGAAAACTGGTGGGTTTTTACCTCAGCAACAGAGGCTACTTTTCCTAAAAATGAAGACATGGTCTCCCACAAAGAAACAATTGTGTACCAACAAGAAATAAAAAATATTAATCATAATGTGAGGAGAACCAAGAGATTAATTATTTCTTTAATCCATCTTTCTGGTAAGTGTGATGCATACCTTTCTAAGCTGCTATAGCTGTCTTTTCCCCAGGTAATCATGGGCAAGCCTCTCCACCTAAAACCAGAAATTAATAGACCACTTCTTTCTATTAGACATGTGAAAAATGCATTTCCAAATCAAACCACCACACGGAGCACAGCTTTTAGAGATGGAGAGTGTCTGATCTTAACTCTTCTGACCTTTGCTCATTCAGTTTACATAAAGTCAATTCAACATATCAGCTAATACTGGTCACTGTGCTGCTCCTCCCTGAAAGGACTTTCTTTGAGCAGAAGCATCACACACAGCAGAAGAAGAGGAAGGAGCATAAATTAACACAGGTTTCCAAAAAAGGCAGGATTTGCAGTGCTGTGCTGCATATGTACCTCTGGAGCTTATTTCTTATTTAGGCAGTTTCTCCTATTGAAAACAGGAATTTTCTACAGTCTTTCCTCAACAGATGAGTGAGATGTAGCAAGCTGGTTTTGTCCACCTAGAATCTAAGCAGTAAAACCACTGAGGATGCATAACACAAGGAGTTGGGACAAATATTTCCTCATTCACTCCTTCTGCCAGCAGACAAAAAATGGAAATTCATCTACATTCTTGGTTGAGATTTGACATTTGAAACAGGCTTTCCTGTCTGCTGGAGGTACCGTGATAACAGTGCTCCACTTGCTCCTAAAAGAATTAGGATACTGTTTCCATAAACCAGACTAGCAACTTTCTGTGGGTTTGCCACTGATTTCTGTGGAAGCAGGATCATTCTCCACCTAAAGTATCTCTGCTCTGAGGTTATCGGAGAAATAGTACTAATGAAGATTTCACTATAGTAACCAATGATTTATTTTGATTGTTTTATTAAAGTACTGAATTAAAGACAACATACAGACACAAAGCTAAGATAAGGACCCAACAGGGAGGTCAAATGACCTCTGGTAATTAACTGCCTCTCTTTTAAAAGGACAGTCAGTCATTTGAGGATCATCCTGTCAGGGAAGAGATGGGGAGAAGAGGCAAGGCTTTGTTTTGCTAGGTTAAAAGCGGATAACAAAAAAATGTATAGTCATTGTTAGTTTGCTACAGTGTAAGCATTCTAGGGTCTCTAGAGATCCCTGTGTCACCATGAAGGAGTCTAGCCTGAGTTAATCCATCTAAAGGAACTGGTGAGCACTCCCCTAATCTCTAACATTTATAGGCTTTTGAGAGGGAACAACACAGGGGAGAGATTTAAAACCTCAGATGAGCAAAACCTTGCAGGGGTATCCTTAACCTTGAGCACCCCCTTCTCTTTAGGAAAGTGGCTGAATACTTCCTTTTAATCTCATTTACATTTTCTAAATCCTATTGTCTTTCATGGAGCCCACAGGTACTACCTGAGAGCTTTTCTGAAGAATATTTGCCCTTCCACAGCACCACTGATTGTTGAACTTGCACTGGCTCCTCCACCTCCGGTTGCCATTCCCTTTTCAGTGTTTCTATTTATAGTTTCTTAGGTGAGAGGCCACTACTAAATCATATATTAATTGCTTGCTTTCAGATAACTTTATTTTTAAATCCCAGATGCACTCCCAGGACTTTTCCTAATACATACAACAAATCATTTTTCCACCTCTGATATATTTTATGTGATGTCATTAATGTATCTCTAGTATGTGCCTCCTCAGCTGCATTATTCCTGCTCCGTAGAAAAAGCAGCTCAGGGCTGATCCACCTAGCTGAAGGAAACAAAGACTCCCACCTGTGAGCAGGGAATAACTGAGGCTCCTAAACAGCCAAAGCATTTCATGAAGGTGGCTGAAGTCTAAGAAAGTCCAGCAAGGATTGCTGGCACATTTCGTGCCAAGGAGAAAGGCACAGTGCTGAGTTCTGGCAGATGATTTGCTTGTCCCTTTGTCTCCTGCCCATCTTGCCAGGACAAGGACCCAGCTGGGTGACCCGCCTGGGCACTTGCCTACTGGGGCCTCCCTTTCCATCTCTCTGTCAGCCTATGTGGCAGAGCTATTGTAGCTAAGCCTTATTTTCCATCTTTTTTTCCTTTTTCACACAAAAGCAGTTACATCATCAGTTTTCATGTCCAAAACCAAGGCAAAGCAAAAGAAAATCCCCATATTTTGGAGCTCCAAAACTGTCCTTGAAAATATGTTTTCCCCAGCTTCACAAGCAGTAATTAGTTACACTTTCATATCTGTATCCTAAGCCAACACTACCAAAACATGCATCAAAAAGATAGCACGGTGGGGCTTTTCAGCCCACCAGGATATTCCCCCTGGCTATGTACTCAAATTGCAGATGTGTACTACAGCACGCACAGGGTACGTTCATTTGAGTATCATTCAGTTTAAAGAGAATGATGATGGGGGAGAAGCTGACAAGAGGAAAAGAAGAGGGCAGTACATTAATGAACTCTCCTAAATCAGTGTATGTAACCATCTAGCCTCTTCAAAAAGACAGCAATCAGCGCCCAGAAAAATAACTCATTGCAAAAGAGATGTCTCTTTTTCAGCTGTGTTTATTGCTCTGCCCGCATGGGCATTGTGTGCAGTGTACTTAGAGATAACATCTGACACAATTTTTCTTTTCTGTTAAAGAAAGTGTATTTTAGTCAATGGAATCGATTTATTCTTTTCCTTGCTTAAATGGGAAATTGTCTTTTAACCAAGATTTCCCTGTCAGCTCAGAAGTAAAGTAATGAACCATTTTTTTGGTGTACTTTTGCTTGTAATAGTTGTCAGCAAGCCCTCAATTTCACTACCTGGAATACCTTTTCCTGAATTACTGCCTTTTTTTTATTGCAGTTGTTCTATTTTTCAGCAGTGAGATGATTTTAGTTTTAATTTTGAACAACAACAAAACCTAGCCCATTCCCAAATATGTATGAGTGTGGTGAATGTAGGAACTGTTTTTTATCCTTCACTTAGAGCAGAAAAAACATTATGCAGCAACAAGAATTTCAGTAATTAAATGGTACAAGTGATTTTCACAAATATGCTCCTGCTGTGAGACCTTTTGCTGCAGATTAACTTTTACATCCACTTCAGCAAAAAAAAAAAGAACAACTAACAAGCAGTTCAATAACCTTTCTCCCCATTCCACTAAGCTTTCCCTGCAATCAAACTTTTTATTTTTCTGCACCCAGTCATTGTGGGAAAATGAACCAGCTGGAAAGAGGTAAGATAAAACATGGTAGAGCATCGGTTCTAAATTTCTGTTTCTGTTCTTGAGAAAGGTTTTGGCACGTCCCCGCAGTTTCCGATGCAGATTACTGAGTTGTAATGGGACTTTGCAGTAAGATACTCATTTTCCATGTGGTTAAAATTGCTTCCTGATATTTCTCAAAAGAGCACAATGGGGATTAGAAATTGCTGCAACATCTCATTTGTGGAGATCTGCTGGTGAAGTGTAATTGTTCTGAAGCCATGCATACCCTCTCCCCAAAAGTCGGATTCTGCACATTGCATGAAAGAGACATCCATATGTCTGGTCTCTGTGTGCATTAGAGCCTCCCCTTCCTTCTGCCTATGGCACAGTCCTGGCTGCAGGACACTGGGTTCAGTGAACCAGAGGAAAATCAACACCCCTCGTGGACCGTGCGCTCATGAGAATGTGTATCTGCTCCCACAGCACACACAGAGCCCATAGCAGAGATAAAATTCAGTTTTATCATGAACATTCTGATAGTCTCTGCTTATCTTAAGATCTGATCTGCCAGAGGGAGGTGGAGGGTCTTGTGTGCTGTTTTTGCAGGTTGTCCTCTTCTAGGTTTTGGAGCTGCAGATTAAAGCTCAAAAATATGAAGCAAGCAACCCCCAAAATCCAGAAAGCACTTGCTCATGTGGAAAAAACAGAACAAAAATAATTTTTAAACCATTATTGAGCCACTCCCATTATTTTGGAAGGGGCAGATCATGATTTTGGAATGTGTCAAGAGAAAAACAATGAACTCCTGTTAACCGTGGCAGGGAAGAAATGGTCTTGACCTCCCCACCCTGCACTAGCACAGCCTGGACCATTCCCCATGCTTCCAATTGAGCCAGGATTTCACCCACCTCCCCCAGTGTTTCCCTGTGGCATCTTCTCTGTGCATTAACTAAAGGACACAAGTTCACATTCACAGAAAAGAAATCTCTGTATAGCTTCTAGTGGCATGGGAACTGACTAGTGACATGATTGAAAAAGAACAGTCAATTGAAAGATTCAGATAACTCCTCAATGTTCTATATATACAGTCAACAGGATATTTATGTAAATTGTTGTTTCAATACTTTTGATTAAGATTGTTGTAGGCTGGTTTTTTTCTCTCCCTTCCCCTTCTCTTCCCTTTTTCCTTTATTTACTCTCTTTTTTAATTCCTTTCTTCTCTTTCACCTTAGTATGGTTTTACTTTTGTTGCTTGAGCCGTAGGACTGTAAAAACAGTAGAAACAATACGTGTTCTGAATTTTCTTCAAACAATGGCTTGTAGAGTGAAATTAAAGCACTCTTTTCCTGATCAGAAACAAACCATAGAAGTCCTGATCTGTGTAAATAGGAGAAGACACATGCCTGACTCTGAGGCAGCCTATGCAGCACACATGGCAGATACCAACAGACCTTTTCCTCTCCCATCAGCACAGCTGCTATTCCTGCATTTCTGGCAGTATCGGGTTCAAGATGAGCAGAGGCAATAGTTAGTCACACCACCTACAGAAATTCATGCCACATAATGCCACAGACGTTAAATGCCTCAGGACAAATTCACTGAGGACTACTTGAAACAAAAGAGCCACTTCTGGCTCAAAGACTTCCTAATTCTTAGAGCACTGGAAATCAGCAGAGTGCTGAGGATACATTTGCCCATTTTCCTAGGCATCTGCTGTGGACCACAAGAAAAGGCAGAATATTGAGCTAGATGGATTATTCTCGTGGGGGGGTTTTAACATGCAAGTGGCCAGGCAAAAAAAAAAAAAAAAAAAAAATTGTCTGTCCTCAGAATATGTAGTCTTGAAGCTTCTGGCAGCAGGATCATCAGGGTTGGTGTTTCCCAAATAGCTCGCCATGCAATGCATCCAGAACCCAATCTCCTTGTAACACTGTATGGAGAATTGCAGGATGTTTAGTTTTGATTACAAATGGGAAAAAGAGCAAATATCAAACTCCTCCATGAATCAGAATTACCATTGCCATCCAGCTGCATTAACTATTCATGACTTTGGTGTGCAGGGAGCTTTGTTTCACATTCCTTTGGTGCTCTGCTTTTCAAATTGTGGTAAACGTACCTTGAGCACTACAGAAACAGCCTCAGAGCAGCATGCCTGCACTGCCCAAATATTTTCATGTTTTCTCCTCTTCTTGACAGCAACAGCATTGCCAGAACAAACTCAGTTTGGTATACCTGCCCTAGGATCTGTCATTCCACAGAGTTCCTCATTATGAAACAAAGCTAACCATGAAAAATTCTGCATCAAATAAATTGACTTCATCTGGTGGGGCAAATGAGACTGATCTGGGCTTCAAACAACATCTCCAGCATACTTGATATCTTGGAGGATATTGGAATTGTCTCCTGGATCACAACATGAGACAGAAAATGCCCCACATTGGGTGGGTAAGAATTCCTTTTCCAAAGACCATCCACAAGCAGCAGGTGCAGCAATGCAGGAGGAACCCCCTGAGAAATTAAGCAGAGCTAGAGACCTAGCTGGGACTTATTTCAATCTGATTTGAATTACTATCATTCGGCTCTTTGTGAGATATTTTCCAGCCTCTCTTGGGTAAGGCAGATGTCTGCACCTTAAAAAAATGTTGGTAGAAAAGAAAACTTTGTTTGAGAAATGCAGATTTGCAGAAAATTTTCTGAAAACAAAATTTTCCAAGAGGCTGAGGTCTCCTGTCGAAAGTCCATGCTGCAGAAGTCCATGCTATCAAGATGAACCTAACAGCGTGCCAGAGGTCTGACCAGGCAGTGTCTTAACCTTGGCATGAAATGTGCATCCACAGTTCCCAAGTCCCTGAATTCTTTGCTGCAAGCAGGGAGCACATAAGCCAATTAAATTGTGTTATAAGACATTTATAGGAATGATTTCTAAACTACACTTACTGGGTGAAAAAACCTTTGTATCAGTACCAACTTGGGAAACATCTGAACCATTGGTTGAACCTAAAAGGCTTGGTTCTGTGAAGTAATCTGCTTATCAGGCTCTGCATGCCCTTGAGCATATCTGGAAGAAGGACAGCTGAGATCCTAAACAGATTCTTTACAAGACCAACATTCCTCTACTTCTGTATGTAAACATAGCTCTGGTATTCTATTATCCCTTTCTCCTTTGTCTTTTGAGGATGTATCTTCCTCCTCTTTAAAGCCTTTCCCTCTAATCCTGCTGCAGAAAGTTATTTCCCCTCTGGATGGAGTGTTTCCAGTCCTCTTCCAGAGAAGTCTCACATCTCCTGAATCTAACATTTCTTCTGCCAAAAGTTTGTTTTCAAAATCCTGTTTGGTCCTTCTTTCATTCAGTATTTACAGGACTTGTATGAAAGTCAGTTGCAGCCCCCTCATCCAGTCTTACTCTTCCTGTGAGGCTGCTAATTGGGCCACCAGGAGAAAAGCAGCCTTCCCTAGCTGGGATTCAAACTGTCCATCCTGATAGCCTGATTTTTTTTTTTTTTTTAATACAGTCAGTCTTGCCTAATTTGGAGTCACCTTTCAGAAGCAGCTGCTGTTTTGCCAGCTTCCAGATAGTGTCTCTCAGATTCTGGTACCTTTATCCACTTGCAGTCCATTGTCCCTCATCTCCAATGTTTCTTCAGGGAGCAGCTAGAAAAACCCAGCAGCCACTGTCCATTAGTTCTAGCTTCCTTCCCCAAAATTGTGTGTTTCTCTGTGTTGCGCTCATACCTTAAGCCTCCTCACACAGGAACCTTTCAAGTCCAATACCTCCATTTTACTCTTTGAATGAAAGTGTGAAAAATTGCACCTGAGTCCTTGCAGGCAAGGAAAAGCTGTCCTTCATCACGCCAGAGATACAATAGTGCTCATAGTGATGGCAAGAATGCACCTCCCGTTCTGATCCTTCAGTCTTGGCCCTGCAGGCCAGGAGTGTACATGGGCACCAGTGTAAGTAAAGGGGACTGATGGCTCTGTGACCTCTTTGCAAACTGCACCTCAGACAGTGACACCTGACTTTTATCTCTCTGTTTTCAGTGGGGTTCCAGACTCACAGACACAAGAAAGTGTCACTTGTTTCTTCTCGCTTATACATGGTATCCATCTTTCATGCTCTTGCTGGATGTGGATTACATAACCTAGCTTGTGGCTGTGTCCTCAGAAGTAGATGGGTCTCAGCCATCTGCAAAAAGCCTTAAACCCATTAAAATCCTCATTGACCAAATAGTGCTTACAGATTTAAATACCTCTGTGAATCTAGAATTTAATTACTGCACTCCTTTCACGACTCACAAAGAATCAGGTGGCAGGAGTCCAATTTATATGCTCCTTTCTCCAATACATACATGCCTTACAACAATGGATTTATCACTATGGACTTTCATACCTTTGATACCTTATACCTGTCTTTGATGCCTTGATATCTGCCACTGTAGTTTCCCAAGGCATCCTGCCTTCTGCTGCTGCTGTCTGCCTTCTTTGGATTTTGGCTGTAACTCAGTCCCTTTTCTTTTTCCATATGGTTTTTCTATTACCCTGTCATTAAAATCCTACTGAACTTTCCTGTTGTGCTTTTAGCAACATAATGAACTTTAGCTAATCCCCAGCAGATATTCAGGTCTATTTGTCCCCATTCTGTAAAAAAAAAAAAAAAAAAAAAAAAAATGCCTGATATTCTGGCACCATCTAAATTTGCCAAATAGTGAAGAATGTGAACGACATTTATTCACAGACTGTTCAGCTCACATGCTGAATTTCCCAGTACCTGCCTGCACACCTGTAAATTCCTCTCTATGTATAATTTTTTTCATTACCATTATATTTTTTCTGATTTTTACAGCCCAGAACAAGAGGTGGAGGCCAGACCCAGTAAAGACTCTTGCATCCACTAAGCAAGAGCTGTTATTTCTAACTTCTTGGTACCTCATTCCCAGGGAGTGACATCCAGAAGAAGTTGATCACTGGGGTTAGTGGGAAGCCTGAGCTAGGAACTCAAAAAAGTCCATTGCGTGTGCAGACCTAAAACTAGAATCAGCTTTAGACCCTTCCATAGCTGGGCAGCAGCTAAGAGAGGGGATACTGACATGAAGCAAATTGACCCTGTATCAGGTATCCTAATCCTCTTTTTTATGTCATAGTTAATAAGAAATAGCAACTTATAGTTAATATGAAATCCTGAAGTGTAGCAAAAACAAGCACAGCACTGAAATGGTGCCTCCTCTAAATTTTTTTTTCTTCCCAAGACTTCTATTTGGTTTAGGTTGAGGAGGTTGAGTCCCTCCTTGTTCCTGTTCCAGCCTCATGAATGCAGTGGCCTGTATTCCTTCAGGTGCAACAGGAAATAAATGCCAGTATTTTCAGCCTTCTTGGTCTTTAAAGTCATACAACATGTAATTCTGCACTCTTGCAATATTATATTTGGAAAGGTCTAAAGCACCATCACAGCCCATAAACTAGAAAAGAAAAAGAATTTGCGATTAGGCATTTCTGAAAGCAGAAGCCAACCACACATTTTGGAGGTGCTTAAATTTCACAGCTCTGCCTTTTGAATATTCAGCATAAATTGAGGTCCATTTTACAAAAATCTCTGCTCCATTGCACTTCTAATCATTTGGCAAGCTAGAATTAAATGTAAAGTTTGCTGGTTTTCAACAACAGCATATTGCACTATTATCTCATCTTGGTTTAACCCTCCTGCAACCCAGAATTGTTTCCATTTCTACCACATTCTGTTTATGATTTTTTTTACTTCAAAACCGGCAACAATTTTTTCCAACAGCATTTAATGAATTCTCAAGCAACAAAACATTCCTTTTTGATGAGTAAGCCTTTTCAGCTATTTAGGGCATGCCATGGAGGATCCTAACCGATAAACAGAATGAGTGGTATGCAAATTTTTGATAACCAAAGCATACTTCGTTGACTTGGATTAGAAATGTTGAGTAGATTCACTAGCGAGGTTTTTTTCCAGTGTGAGACCTCTCCATAAGAAACGTTCATTACAGGGAGGGTGGTGACCCAAGCAGTAGACCCCCCACTGACAAAGGTTTCTGTTCTGTGGCTGTACATAGGCACAGACAGTGCAGAGGGACTGAGACTGTCTGTGTGGTCTGCAGACTGTTTGGGCCTGAGCCAGCTCTGCTCCAGAGCATGGAAAGTCAAGTTAAAGTGAAACTACATCCAAGCCAATAAAACCTCCTGGGAGCTTTACTCTGCCATTGTTGTCACATTCTGGACCTGAGTTTGCTTGTGTCTGCCTAGTCTGGTGCATGAGCAGAAGTGTCCAAGCCTTGCATGTCTCCCTTCTTCTAGGAAAAACACATAATTCATTATGGGCTGAAAGAATCTGCTGTAGAGTTCAAGCAATGCTCAGTACTGTGAGCAGAAGGCAAATCTTCATTTCTGAAAACAAATAAGGAAAGAGAAATGGCTTGTTTGTGTACCCAGACTGTGCAGTGAGAACACATCTCATAATTCCCAGTGCAGATCTCGCAGGTTTGCACTGCCCTGGGAAATAGGTTGGAAGGTTTTAGCCCAGCATAATGAATCCAGGAGTCCCAGCAAGGAGAAGGATGAAACAGGTCACCATTCTTGAGCTCTGTCTTCTTATTAACAGCACAAATGCAAGGGACAGGGTACCAGCAGGTGATGCCACACTTGGCCTGAACTGCAGCATCCAGCAGGAGCTGCAGCTGTTTTCCCAGGGAAACAGCCTTGCTGGCTCAGAGATTGCTCCAGCAACTCCCTCCAGCCCCACCAGGCTGGTGATGGTCTCCAAAAGGATAGTTTCCAATTAATCCATCCAGGTTTTAAACAACAAAGGCTGGTGAGCTTGATGTGATGGGGGATACGAGGCTGGAGGAATGCCTGCCTGCCGATAAGGGTAGGCAGCTGCCATGGGGAGAACTGCAGTTTCTGCAGGAGCTGCTGGGTAGTAACTAAACATTTGAATCCCCAGTGTAATTGCACCACATCCAGCAGAGTAAAATCCAGGTCACTCCCTCTTGTCTAGCACATTTAAGCTGTAAAAACCTGTGGAGGAGATTGCTACCAGGTGACTGTACACAGCATGCTGATCTACCCTTGCCATCACACTCATGATCACAAATCACAGGCAGCTGAGGGTGAGGGCTGCCCACAGCCCCACAGGGCTCTCAGAAACAGCACTCTGCTTCCACCAGGCTCTGAAGCAAACAGGCATCCCTGGAGGAGGACATGGCCACTGTGTTGTGGGCAAGCTTTGCTACTTTCCGGCGCTCATACACTTGTGACAAACGTCCCATGGCAGGCAGGATCAGTGGCATTTAAGCCTGGACACCAGCAATTTAGTTATGCAGCATTTAGCCCAACCCTTTCTGAAAAGCATGGCCTCATTATATATTGGCCCATGCAATGACTGAACACGGATGGAAAAGACCAAGTATCAAATATAACTCCTGCTCTCTCAGGTAACTCTCGTGCAATTCCTTCCAGAACTCATTGTAGGAGTGATTAGGGGTTTTGTTCCTCTCTCCTCCTTTTTGTACAGTGAAGGCACATCATCAAACCAGAAGAATCTACTCTGTCCTTTTAAGACTCTCCTTGCCAGCATGAAACCTTTTCCAACACCAGCACGAAATCTTTTCCAACACCAGTATGGCATCCCTGTTTCTCTTGCAGTTCCTTTTTCTTGAACCTTGTGGTGTCCACAGCTGCAACCTCTGTCCTAGACAAGGTTACATCAGAGCCCTGTACAATGCTTTAATACTGCCTTCACTCTTCAGCCAAACTGGCGTGCCAACATTGTGTTTAAATTATTTTTCAGTTTGTGCTACAAATCCTTCATTTAGTTTTCATGCAAGAAGGTCATCAGAGACAGAGCTTGCTCTGAGGTATTTTCATTACATACATAATACTTCTGCCATCCTTTACTGTACAAAGTCATAGGCTTGGATGGTAATGGATCCTCAGAGCATACAACTCCCAGCGTACTAGAGAAGGATGATTTTGTGGCTTAGATATTGATCTGAACAAAAGGGTTGCAGTCACACATAGCTGAGCTGGGAAATCCTGGGAGTGCCTGAAGCCTCAGGGCACTCCCAAGACAGAAGCTAATGTTCACTTGTCTCTCCTGGCAACAAAACAGCCACTATACATCGCACTACTTACACATCCCTTGAAGGAGGCATTGGTAAGGTCCTTGTAGCTAAGATCCAGACTGTTGTGATCTTGATCACAGGGTGGCATCACAGGGATAATGACAGTGCAGAGATGGGCACAGAACATCAGAGCTACCTTCACTACAGGCAGCAGCAATGCTGTAATCCTGGGTTCCCTGTGGGAGTCCTGGGTGCCCAGAGTGGGAAGGAGGGCAGGCTGAAGGATGGTGGCTCCTGGGACAGCTTATAAGAGACAAAGATCACACTGCCACCTCTGCTGCCAGCATGTCACGAACATCTGGAGAAGGTACGCAGCAACAACAGTGTACTCCAGCTGTGGTTGGGACACAACACCCCCAAACATGGGAGAAGTTGGTCACTGCTCTGGGTACGAGTCAAGGTACAATAGCACAGCGGTGGCCAAGCACAAATTGTCTTCCACCTTGAGTCATAGGTGATTGTCTTCTTCCACAGAGGTTCACTTCATCCATTTTAAAGTGCTTGTCTTCTTTAAAATGTTTGGATTTCTTGGGTTTGTGGGGTTTATTTTTTGAAGAACTATTGATATTATAGCTGGAGGATGTAGTAAACTTTCCTTCATTCTGCAAGTTTGTTGGAAAGGTGCAGCTGGGCAGCAGAAAAAAATTCCCCAGGTAGATTTCAGGAAAATGCATTCTTGAAAATAAAGACCAAGACCCTCAGCATGACAAAAAATGAAAGAAATAAAATCAGTCATGGTTCTTTTACCAGAATTCATATAACAGCAGAGATATATTAGTAAAAAAATAAGTATCAGCAGAAAAGTGTTCACAATCTAGTGCTAATGGTTTAAGAGTAGTCAGGGATTGAGAAGACATTTTAATGTGCCAGCAGTAGAGGGCTTAAAACTAAGAAACTAAAAAAAAAAAAAAATTGTGATTTAAAGGGGAAGTTATCTATGTTAAAACATTAGTTTGTGTCTCATTCACCTTCTCTCTATTTTGCTGGCTCTCTCTCTCACCTGGGAAGTCCAGGAGCAGGTGTAAGGGTGGGGTTTTTGTCTTTTTTTTTCTCTTTTAATACAAAACTGAATCTAAGAGCAAGCACATTCACAGTCAGGGTGAATTCTATTTCCCACTAGACACATAAAATGGTTTGAGTTGGAAGGGACCTTAAAGTTCATCTAGTTCCACCTCCCCTGCCATGGGCAGGGACACCTTCCACTAGACCAGGTTGCTCAAGGGCCCATCCAACCTGTCCTTGAAGACTTCCAGGGATGGGCCATCCACAACTTCTCTGGGCAACCTGTGCTAGTGCCTCCACACCCTCATAGGAAGGAATTTCTTCCTAACATGTAATCTAAACATCTCCTCTTGTAGTTTTAAACTGTTCCCTCTTGTCCTGGGGCACTCTGCCCATATAAAACATCCCTCCCCCTCCTTTTTAAGCCTTATTGACATACTGAAAGGCTGAAATAAGGCCTCTCCCAAGACTTATCTTCTCCAGGGTGAGCAACCCCAGCTCTCACATCTTTCCTGCTGGTGGTTACCCTGGAAGGGGCAGGTCCGACGTCCTTCACCCTGTGACAATAGAACCGGGCGCTCCTGCTCTCCCTGAGCCAGCGGACAAAGGAAGCCGGAAAAGCCGGTGCTGATGTGAGCCCCAAGCAGATGCAACCACGCCGGCACATCCACTCGGAGCGCCGGCGGAGAGCCGCAGAGCAGCAGCGGCCGCACGCGGGGCCGGCGGGCGTGCGGAGCCGCGGGGCCTGCAGGTGGTGCTGTTTAATTGTGGAAGTGACTCCCCCTCCCACCGCAGCATCCCGCAGGATTCGCCTGGGCGGGAGCAGCGCCGGCCGCCCAGGGGGGCGATCCGAGCCGCCCAGTGGGGCGGGTCGCTGCCGGAGCCGTAAAACATCCTGCGCTCTGACAATCCAGTTTCCTCTGAATGGGAAAAAACCCTTCAGTAATACCAAGAAAAAGCCATCAGCAGCCGACCTGGTGTGAGCACAGCTTCCTCTGAGCCAGCGGGAGAGGGTTGCCCCTTTGCAGACAGTGAAGATACGGCCATGTTTTAGAAGAGAGGGTTTGGGGTGGCCCCCTGGATGTTGGAAGACACCTACACTAAACCCTGAGTTACTCCACCCTTGATGAGCAGTACCAGGAGACCATGCACACATATGGCCACAGAACTAGAAGAGCAACAGGGTCTAGGGGAAGTTTTCCCTGCTCATGGCAGTGGGGCTGGAATTAGGTGATCTTTAAGGTCCCTTCCAACCCAAACTATCCTATGATCCTGTGATCAACAGATAAAACTTCCAGATTAGTAAAAGCTCAGCACACCTAGCAATGCCCATTTCTTCTGCAAATTTTCCAGAGTCTGCCTGACTCCCTAGTCACCCAAAAGTAACTTTAACACCTGGCCTGGTTCAATTCCTTCTACAGGACCACTGCAGCAGCCTGAAAATTATCTCTTTAAGAATGGTAACTTGGTTCCTTTCTCTGTTCTTGGGACACAGCCAGGCCATGCAGCCATACAAAACACCTATCGTTTACCAGATGTGCAAAGGATTCTCACAAATTTCAGAGCATAAATTTCCAGCCTCTTTCACTCAGGCTCTGCACCTTTAAACCACACTACCTCTGCTGCAGTGCTTTTCTGCAACCTTTTAGGGAGAAGGGAAGAGGAGAGAGCAGGCAGAATAGCCAAGGAAGGGAGAAGGAAGCAAAAAAAAAAAAACCAGCAACCTTTTGTATCAACAATCTGCCTAGCTGGGGAAGGAGTGGAGGCAGGGGAGAGTGGGGGGAAGAAGTGAAAAGAGGAAAAGGAAAGTCCAGAAGTCCTGTGTGGTGAGATAAGGAAACCTGGAGGTAAGTTTGGATGAAGGAGTGTCAAATTTTTAAGTGCTTTCTGACCTTTGTAGTCATATTTGCAGACATGGTTTCATTCTTTCTTTTCAGGACCTCCGGAAGAAATAATTTGCTAAGCAAAAAGACATATTTGGTATTTCTGACAACACTTCTCAAACCCAGCTGAGCTCATGACCTCTCAGTCTAGCATCACAGTCTCTCCACTTTGGAGGTCTCCCTGATATTTCCTACAATGTCCCTGTACATACAGCAGCTCAGCAGAACATCCCTCCTCACTGAACAAGGTGTAATGTCTTCCCATCCTGGAGGAATGGGGCTTTTTACAATCAGCAAAAGGAACTTAAGGATCTATGAACTCCTACACTGGAGTTGCTGCACGACTGTCGCTTAACCATCCTCTTTTCAACTCTTCAGTGCCTTGCCCTTCTCATCTATATGTACCCCAAGTGGTAAAGATCCAGTATCTGAGAAACAACTGAGTAGCACAACAATAGCATTAATGCTATAGCAGAAATGTATTTAATTTAAACCTCACCAAAATCTTGATTAAGACATGACTATCTTCTGAAGTAGGCAACAATCCTGATCAGATTATGGACTGAGACATTGCATTGGTATCTTATGGTATGATTATAAGTTTGTAATCAATCAAATTAGTGCATCTTAAAAAATTGCCACCTGTAAGGAGATCAAAGCTTACAGTAATCCAAATGTGAAGTAAAAATAGTTGAATTTAAGCTGCCAGCTTTGTCCCCAAACATATCCCTTTTGATCTGGATGCCAAAGATCATTCTGTGGTCTGCCATTAGCAGAGATGCAGAGACCCAGTGCTGAGTTAATTCATCATTGAGGTGACTTTTAGGAACCTCAGAATATTCTAACCCCTCACTTGAAAACTATCAGGAGATGATGTGACAAATGCATTGACTAACCAGTTACGTGACAGTGTGAAGCTGACACACAAGCACCTTCCATGTGATGATAAATGATGAAAATGTAGCTTAGATCTTGAAATTACCGGAGAAAAGAGTAGTTCTACCTCAGGTTAGGAATTCAATCTTTCTGCAACTGGGAGGGAGCCAAATATGTTTGCTTTATCACTTAAAATACCTCTTTACAAATGTAGGAGGACTTTCAGTTCACATACTTATCTCCCAGAGATGGAGTAAGTCTCCAGAGGGCTGAAATCCAGAGCTGACTGGATTCTACTTATCTCCCTCACCCTTACTTACTGCCCTCTGGGAAGGGTTTTATTTTTTCTCATTCCCACTGCTACATTGACCATAAAGATTTTTTTGAGGCCTTTGGGGAGGAACTGTACAGCGCTCCAGTTTGAAACAATGAGGTTATGTGAAAGCAGCGTAGACAAAGGAATGGGTTACCAGTTTTCTGATACATCCCAAACATTAATGGCAAAGGGCAGAACATTCCCCTACTGAACTTTTAGAATTCCTAGGAGCTCCCAGACATTCTTGGCACAACGCTATTCATTATCTTTTCATTTGTACTACTTTCTGGAAGGAACTGTAAAATAATTTATAGTAAAAATGGTGAAGTGATATATCATTATGAGAGCGCAATGTTTATGTGTGAAAGCTCACCCACACTTATAAAGGGTGCTTGGATAAAGAACACGCAGAGTCAAATTTAAAAAGATGCCTTTAGAAATACAAGTTTTATCCCTGCTACCTTCCCATTGTAAAAGAAAAGTAAAAAGAAAAAGGAAAAAAAAAATTCCAGGGATCCTTGGACAATGGCAATATTTTGAAAATGCAGCAGATGATGATAATAATATCACCACGAGCTCCAAGGACAATTAGAGTGGCAAGGAACATCAATCTGAAGGCATGAACAATAGATAAGAATAAGGAACAAGAAGGTAGTGTTTCCCTCTCCAAATGCAGGATCGTAAGGCCACCCCAGACTACTGTCCACGCCTCTGCAGTAAATTACCAGCAGCACCCCGTGCTACCCGCTAGCACTGAGGAAAGCTGGTGTGAAATGGTCCTTATCTGTGCCTGTAAACGATCCTGATTTCTAAACCACTGTGACTGCAGATGAGCTGCTGGTTGGGAATGACTGCTGGCTTGTGCTAAGCCCAAACTGTGCTCAGACATTCTCTGCGATGAGCGGATCTGTCTCACTGATCTACGGAAAAACCTCACAAGGGCCTGTGCTAACAATTTAACACCAGGGGCAGTCAAGTTCAAGCACCCAAACAGTTTTCTGTTTAATTTACTAGTCTAGATGTAGCCAGTGTGTCTAGGCTTGATAGATGCATTGAGAGACGATGGTGAAAAATGGGGAAAGGCTCAGAAGAGGGCCACAAAAGTGATTTGTTGCCTATAAAACTTAGTGAGACACTCAAAGAGCTGTATTTATTAATGCTATTTAAGGGATCAAAAGGTGTTGAGAGTGATCTACAGGAACCCATATAGAAAAGAGATTACTTTTGCAGACTACTACCCTGTACTCCAGGAGTTAAAAACATGCTGATATCCAGGATCTAGATAAATTCAAGCTGTAAATAAAGACATTTTTAAGCATCAGAAGAATTAACTATGGAGCAAATTAACAAGTGCTCTGGTAAATTCTTCATCATGTGTGATCTTTAATTTAATTTTTTTTCAATATCCTGTGAATACAACAGATGATTGGGGGTTCATAAGAAAAGAGTATCTGAGTTTCTTTTACTTTCTTACACAAAAAGCCAGTCTACATTATTGTACTGGTGCCTTCTAATCTTGAATCTATGATTTGATGAAAAAGACACTGTCAGTGTCTCTAAAGTGTAAGTGAGCAGACTTCCTGCCAGATCTATGAAAAAAAAATTCTTACATATGCAGTTGTAATTCAAGCTATGAAACCATGTTAGCAATTAGCAATGTAGCAATTAAGGCAAAAATTGCTGTCCCTTATTGGAGCCAGACACCAGCTAGAGTAAAGCTGATGTAGAATAGAACTGCTGTGAAAAGCAGAAGCTGAAACTATATATGGTTTTAGAGATCTGAATGTTCATATCTGCCCTTTCTAGATGTCTGAAGAGATCAAGACCCACTCTAACTGGCACCTGTGTTTTACTGAGAGCACCAGAATTTCTGTGCTAAGGAACTTTGCCAAGTTTTTGCCAAAGAAATGTTTGCATATCCTGGAAAACCCAAACATAATGTGAGCTAATTGGCATGCTCTATCTTACCCTCAGTTATAAAAATACAAATATGGTCCATAATTTTGCTCTGTAAACACAACAGTAGAATTTAAAATAAGATTTCTGCGTGGATAAGAAACTGATGACACGGACATATGGGTTTCCTTAAAACGCCAACCAATTCATGAGATAAAGGTACAGATGAGAATTCACTGGAGGGAGTTGGTGGAGCAGAGCTCCTTCCCCAGCCCATGGGGCTGGGTTCCACTACACATCAAATAGACCTACAGTGCCTTGTCTCCCTCACAGTTATGCAGTAACAAATCTATATATTCAAAATCCATTTTCCTTTACAGCAAAGAAATTACCTCTGTGTGAGCCTTTGCTGTTAGGTCATTGTATGACACACATTGTAAGACACACATCTCTTTACACCGCCCAATCATTTATCCCACTACCCAAAATACCTCCATGCCAGAAATTAGCTGGATATGTAATGATCCTGCCTGCAAAATTTGAAACATAAAAATGGGGCGAGGAAAGAGAAATCCCTGCAAATCTTGTGGGTTTGGAATGGTTGGGTCATATTAGTTTGGTTATTGGGATTCCTCAGGTTGAAGCAACATCCTTCTGGGAGGAAAGGTATCTGTGATGCTGTTCCTGGCTCTGTACACTTCTTGAGTATGTACCCTCTGTCCTGCACTCCATAATGATGAAATTCCCCCTGCCCTGAGATTGAAATCACTTTAACACTGTAAACAGCATTTTAAAAATGAGATTCCTCTGAAAGTTTACATTTTCTGTTGGTCAAAGGTATAAGGTTAATGATTAATTTAGAATAACTAAAAGTCACCTCAGATAAAAAGTTTTCATCCCCTATTTTTGTAGCTGTTATTGCACAGAACTAATCCAGGATTTATTTCCACAAATATTCATAATTTTTGTAGTTGAGTGTCATCTACTCAGTAATTAAATATCTTAATTTATACACACAGACATTGTACTCTTGGTATAGTGTGACTTACACTGTATAGGTTGTCTTAATTTTGTTTCTTATTCCTTTTTTTAGTTGCAGTGGGTGTCTCAGGATTGTCCATCACCTTCTAATGTTGTATTATGAGGAAAATTATTTCTAATATTTCCTAAATAGTTACTTAGATAACACAAAATGTATATTGAACAGTAAGGAATTAATCTCTCAGGATTAATTTAGCATGAAATGTCTAATGTTTACTAAACCCACGACCTTCTTCCCAGGGACTTTATGCACCCAGATGAGGTTTTCTAATCTACTCTTCTCAGTAAGCAGCCATTAAAGGAATCTAATCCCAACTGGCACAGTAGCTTTGCAGCATGTTTTTAAAGACATTTTTAGTGCAAGCTCCTAAAACCCAACAAATCCAACTGAAAAACAATATTAAACTACTATTGTGTCAGTCAAGGAACAAGCTCCATCAGCCAGGGCAGTGTGAGTCATCGCCAGAGGAACTTCAGCTCTTCCCTGAGGAGCTCCACATCATACAGAGCACCAAACTTTGCAGTTCCTTCTGCAAGTACATTACTTGCATGCAGCAGGACAAATTCATGGCCAAACATCTGTATTCCTCCAAAATCTCTCCTTTTTCCAGGATCCATTGCATGCATTCCAAAATGTCAGCCACATGACCCCTCCAGCATGTCTTTCACATGGCCACAGTACTTCAGAATCTGGGTGTTTTGCTGTAGGCGTGACAACAACCTCCAGGGACACCAAGAGCACCCTCCCACTGTCACTCTCAGCCAGGCACTGCTGCGGCCCCCCTGTCCCCACCAGCCTGCATGCCCCTGCAGGCTGTGTGCCAGTGCTGGGAGAGCCACCAGCTCTCTGCATGGCCTGAAACCCAGCCTGAAAAATAGGGTTTGCATGTTTGTGGCACCTCAGGGAATTCTAAGTCAAGCTCAGCTCTATTGGCATAAGCATCTTCCCCAAGAGAACTTGGATACAGAAACTTTGATGGGGCCATATATTCTTGGACTATGCAACATTTTATTCTGTTTGTTTATTGTATTCATAAATAAAAATGCCTCATTAACTGCACAAATGAATTTCCTCTCCAATTATAGTCACCTTTTATTATATATTTCAATATAGAAAAACAAGTAAGCACTGGCATAAAACACTACACTCTGTTGAACTCTGTATTTATCTAAAGTATTTTTTAAACTCCTTCTTTGTTAAGCCTTAAAACATTCAAGTTTATTCTTCTTCAGAAGCAAATCAGATTTTAAAATCTTGAGCAGACTGGAACATCCATCCTTCTAACTACTAGCAATATAAATTCTGCAAATACAGGACTATTATTCATCACAGAGCTCTCTTAGCTCTGCAGAAATGAAAGAAATAATTTATAAAACCACACACATAACCCACACAAACCCATAATTTAAGAAGACTGTGACAACCTACGACAATATCATAGACTTAAACCTGTTTAGAGGGAAGATGCTATTGGCACATATTGATTTCTGGTATGTTGAGAACAGCAGAGCAAGAGGGTGGGGTGGGGGCTAAATTTTCCCCAGATCTCAGGATAGTTTCCTTACAGTATTTCTAGTGCTGTTGTAGACACGATCAGTTAAAGACATGAGAGAGGCAACACTGACAAGGAGAGATAATCTAATTAATCAAAAATCTTGCTATTAGATCACTGTATTCCCTGCGGCAGTATCCTCAGGAAAACAAGCTGGTAACTCTTTCTAAGCATTGCTTCCAAGTGTGAGAGTGTGAACCGCTACTACGCTTCCATGGACAGGGACCGGCCTGGGTGGAAAGTGACTTGTTAAAGATGCTGCAGTGAGATTTTGGAAGGGCTGTCGGCACCCAGACCTCCCTCCTACCAGCAGGTTTAGCAGAAGCCTTTACTGAGGTCCTTGTTAAATTAAAACTTACAGCTCCGTTCTTACAAGTAGATACACAGGAGTGGCCCCGTTACAGCCAATATGCATACTTGCATGCTTTACCTTCAACATCTTTTTCTCAGAAGCCCCAAACCAGCCTAGACATCAAATCCAAGTTGATGAGATCGTACCCAGAGTAGTGTCACTAATATGGACATCTATTGTTGTCCCTCTGCTCTATGTCAATGGCCATGAGATCCACTGTCAGGCTCTGAAGAACTGCCCCTGGCCAGAAGGGTGTTACTTGGGGGTGCTCTCTTCCCAGATGTTGGGAAAACTTAAAAAGCTGGAATTGCACTGTGCAAGGGGCAGTGAGGGTTCTGTAACACAACAGGATGGTGGGATTTGCCCTTTCATCCCTGTGTCTGACAGAAGCCCCATTTCAACAGCTCTGGAACCTACTGCCAAAGGTGTTAGCCACGGAACCATTGGCTGAAAGCTGTGGGAGCTGTGGATTTGAATATGGTGATGGTACAGGCTTGAACACATCTCTCTGCATTTCTCATGCTTCTGGCCAGCTATCTCCTGCACAGGCTGTTATTTAAAATAACTGATAGAGATTTTAGATGTATTTTTTTTACTTAAATGTAAATTAAGTAATTTACATTAAATGATAGTTAATAGAGAAGTAGAAAAAGAAGACACATTTAAAGGCATCTGCTGAGTGCCATTAGTGATTATCATTCAAGCCTAGACATTATGAGACAAATTTTCCTCAGCTGAACCTGACTAGTAGGTAACGAAACTGCAACCATTTTGGTCATGTAATTTTAAATGTATTCATGAAGCTCAAGTGTTAAACTGCAAAGTTTTCTTTGACTGTAAGTATCCCTGAGACCAACACAGTTATATTTCTTCAAATGTCAGTAGGGTGGAATAGATGGACAAAAGTGAGATGGACAAAAGTTATGCTAACTTATCCCCCAAAGTTTTTAGGAATCTTTCCAGCCACTGTACAACACAGTAGAGGAGAAATTTCAATCTGTTTTCTTTCTTTACAGACTCAGGACAGTGGAGCTAAATTAAATTCACCAGCCAAATCCACCTACCCATATGCATTATTTTTCTACTCAAGTTATATTTTCTGACATTTTTAGATTTTCCTACAAATAAAACTCATTTGAAAGTAGGACTTATATTTATTTTGGACTTTTTTCATGCTCAGTCCACTGATTTGAAGCTGTTTGGGTACAGCTTTATTAGCATTCTGTGAATTACTCTGTTGTGCAGCAGACTGCAAAAACACCATTCTGAAGGGTGCATTAATAATAATAAAGTTGATACTGTGATGTGATAGTAAAAGGTGGTTTAGACAGTGTTATTTGGGGTAATTATAATTAGCAATAGCCAGTTAAAGGTCCCAGCATGTGTTTTGTAAGGGAAGAAATGTTAACCCTAGTGTCTTGGCCAGTCTCCAGCATAAGCAATTACATTCTTCCCATAGTAGTTAACTATCCCTTGTTGCTTCAATTAGATATGGTGTTCTTCAGTTTCTGTCTGAGAGCTGCTGAGTTGTGTTACTGGCACTGTTATCCGGCTGTTTCGTTCCAGCCGAGAGGTCCCAGTATTTCAGTTATAAATGAAGTCTTCTCTGCATGTCAAAGGCTTCTTGAGCACAGTCTCAGAGCACTGCATAAATCAATAAACAACAGATGCACTTGATATTGTACACTGACTTAAGGGCAAGAGGAAAAAAAAACAAAAGCGAGGAATGGTACTGGCAGAAAGATAACCCCAGGCTATGAATAAAACATGCACACCTATACCCATGAAGGGTGCACAAAGCAGTGAAAGGGCAAAGGCAGTAACAAAGGGCTTTGTCCTGGAGGAGGAAAACAAATAAAGCCCAGAAAAACTGATTTACCATTGAATCAAACACACAGGATCCAAAGAGACTTTATGCCAGATAATTTAAGGAATGGAAATAAGGACAGTTAGTCCCCAGGTTTCCCTCTGCAAGGGGTGAAAGCAAGAAAAGAGATTTAAAAAGCAACATGACCAATACCATTGCAACCTTGCATGGTTAAAAGTACTTTATAGTTGCAGTTAGGTGGGATGTACCCCAATTTCCAAAGAACTGTGTAAAGGAATCTTCCCACAAACTAAGCAATTCTTACATATCCATTCCATATCCCAGGGGTATTTTACAGCAAAGTAATAATGTGACTACATCCCAAGATATCTCTAGACAACTACAAGTTATAGCCAGGATAAGAATGTGTAGAAAGGACAGGGTATAAGAGCAAAATGTTAAAAATATTACCTTTGTCTTCGCAACCTTGATTACTCTACTGAATAATCTGAACTATTTTTCTCTGTCCATCCTTCTACTTTTCCACTTATTCTTTTCTCTGTGTGTAATATTATATTTCCATAAATAGAAACATCCTGTTGTGGTTTTGGACTATATGTAGAAGGAGGAGAGGAACACTTCAAGTACTTAATCTGTGAGATCTAGTTTATTGCTGTCAGGGTGCTAAGGGAGTCATAAGGGGTTTGAGTTTTTTCATTTTCATAAAATGTCATGCTGTTGCAGAAAAGCTGCTGATATGCCTATTAAACCATCCTCATCCTCACAATCTGGTGTTTCTCTGGCTCTTTTGCCCCAATACTTCACATCCCCATCAGAGCAGCCTTGAATATTTTCATAGGTTATCTCCTCGTCCTTCACCCCACTCTCACAAAAATCACCTGGTTAACTGTCCCGTCTTGAGTCAGAGTGGAAGGGTAAGAAATTGAGCTACAGGTATAGGAGTTTGAGCTTCATTTTGTTGTTTCCTCTTAATAGAAATATTACTGAGGACTTCTGAACCAAGGGGATTCAGCTGAGGTGTATTTGAAACATATCATGCTGTGGCACAAACCCCCCGGACCATGAAGGGCAGTTCTGCCATGTTCAACTGGACATTTCACACAGACCCCAAGGGATACAGGTCCAAAAAGTAAGTTTCTGTTGACCTCTCAAGACAGGCAGTGGGATTCTGATGCAGAATTAGATGTCATTCTGAAATACAAATTGTCCAAATTTGACACTTTATTGTGCCATAAATTGAGTCTCTCCTGATGGGAGAGAATTTGCTGAAAGTCCTTGCAAGGAGTTTAAAAGATAAAGCGAGATGTCTTCTGTAGTTTCAATGCTTCCAGATAGTTGTTTATTAAGTCTTATCAGAGGAACTGAGCCACTAGCGTGACCCAGGTACAGCATGGAAGGAGGCAAAGTAGGAGTGAGAGCAAGAAAGACCAATTATCAAGATATACACAGCCTTTTAAAGACATTTTAACCAATAGTTACTAAAAACGTACATTATTTTTACTTTCTTACCAATTATTCAGTAACATGACTAGGAACTGCGGAATTTTCTATCCAATCAATCCAAACTACTTTTAATGCAAAATATGGAGTGGTAGAAGAAGGAAAAGAAGGTCTAGAGAACAACAACAATCCTCCATTTTGAGATTTTTTACTCTCATCTATTTACTACAAAGAGAAGCCTAAAACCTCTAAATCTTTCACCCTATGACAATCTTACATAGTAGTCTATCACCTAATTCACGCCTCTGTATTTTCTAGTTGTTGTCTGACTGTTGGTAATTTTTTCCAAGGTTTAAAGCTAAAACAGTGTTGTTCAGGGGGGTAAAAACCCTTAACAACAGGCAGAGAAATATTCTCGGCACTCTGGGTTCCTACACAAATTCACACTCATTAGGTTTAACTTCTGTGCAGGAGAATCCCATTTATCACATTTTGTGTGTTTTGAATATTTCTTCTATAATTCGACTGTTTTCATATTCATGAAACTTCTCAGGACTCTTTGGTAGATTACAGACTAGGTTTTCCAACCTGATGAACAAATTATGCCAGCTATGACCATACTTTGTTTCTAGATGATCTCATTTTCAGTTGGGTTTAGTATTTGCTTTCTACTTTGGATACTGGGTATGACCCATTAAACATCCTTGTCTTATGATCCAGCTGAAAGTCGTTGCCCCATTTAGTATTATAACCCAAAATGAAAGAAAAACTGCTACAGGGAACAAGCAGATGTCAAGAAAAGAGCAGTGCCATTCAGAGAAAGAAAGGCAAGTGATGGAAACCAGAACCTCTGGTTTATTTGTATCTTTTATTGATGCTGACAAGATGAAAATGGTTTGCATTTGACACAATGGAGGGTCAGACAGGAATTAATCTCCACTGTCTCACCTGTTTCCTCTTCATCTAAGCAATAATTCAGAACAATATTTATGGCATCAGGAAGAGAAGACAGCTGGTGGGATTTTGACAGGTGGGACTAGCTGACTGTACAAGCATACACCAGTGAGATTTGGGGAAGTCCTGGCTAATTACTACTGCATCAGACACTTGTTAGGGGTGCTGGTTATAACCCTGAACCATGCAGAAACAAGAAGGAATCAATAACAGTCTTTCTGCATATTCTGCTTTTCTTGCAATGTTCAAATGCACCTTTTTTGTTCCAGGCTTTCTGCAATCCTTGATATCCCATCCTCAGAAAGAATCACTTCAACACTGTTTAAATACAGAAATCAAAAGGATTTAATGAAAAGAAAGTGCAACCATTGTGATGCCTCAAAGTGGCTACCTGAAAACAGAGGCTAGACAAGATTAAGAGAATAAAAGTAGTTATTTATTTGAAGGGCCTTCAAAGGTACACCCTGGGCTCTCAAAGCCTATGAGGGGCTCCACCCAAGATGAACGCTGGCTCATGGGTTCGTCACACTTTTATAACTTTGGTCCATTTGCTTATCAGGGTTAATTCTCCAATTATAATTTCAGTTAATGATGTAATTACCCCAACTTTGCCCCTCCTCTCCAAGCTCTTTAGTTTACATATTTCGGTGCCTGGGACAACAAGGTGTCCTTGAAGTGCAAACCTAAGAGAGGGTTTGTTATGTCTAACCAGCATGAGAGAACAGCAGCTAACAGGCCACACGAAACTTCAGACTTACACACAAGGCAGTACAGGATTTGAAAAACATAAAAGTTAAAACCTAAGTCATCAGTGGAGGAAAAAAAGAAAGAGCTTTCCACCTGGAAAACATGGGGAACAGAGAATCCTGGTGTAGAAGGAATGGAGGCAGTTTAGCAGGTAGGACTAGAAATCCTTATGGTTATCTTACAGCACTTTTAGAGTCATCTCACCTCCATGACTCCAAGAGAGGGCCTGTGGCAGACTTAGTGCTGCATTACTGACTTGGCCTAGAATATAAGGCTGGAGAGGGTGATTAAAAGCACAAGCGATGCCAGGTGAAGAGACAGTCTAAGTTTCTTGTGCACACTGTTATGCCTCCACCACCTGAAGTATCTCCCAATGCTCACCCCGCTTCACAAGTATGGCATACAACAGCAAGAGCAAAAATCTCTGCTCCAAACTGTGAATAGCATTCACCCAGAATAGGCTTCTCATGGACAACCAGGGAGCTCCTGCCTCCCATAGTGGACTCAGTGCCAGGTGACCCCACAGCAGCCAGCCTCCAGGATGAGGGGCACACCTGGGCCTTGCTGTCTGGTTTCAACCACAGGTTTCTATTCTTTTCAAGCAAGAAAATGAAAGCAGCTACCATCCACACCCCAGCTGTAGTCCCACCCTGCACTATTTTAGGATGATTGCTGCCAGCATCTCTCAGCTTCCTGGGCCAGCTCAGTGGGCAGCTGTCCTTCTGCAAAAGTCTCACTGCACTGTGCCTCTGATTCACCAGGGAGACAGGCAGGGATGACACACATCAGGTAGCTCCTGATGTTTTGGGGCACTCATGTTCCCAGCAGAGACCAAGCTGGTCTCCAGATTGGCTCAAGTCTCTGGAGAGCTGGGCAGGAGGAGACCTTTTCAGTGAAATCATTCCATCCTAGGGCCAGTACAGGGACCAAGGCTGCTCTGTGCTGAGTTTCAATGCAATGGTGTGAGTTGTGATACATAAGCTGATGCTGGAGGAATGATTGGTGAGGTTCAGGAACGGTTAAGTAGAGGCACAGCATACTTTTACTTCATCAAAGCTTTTTTCCAGTCAAACCATCATCGTTGCTGTGCATTGTATGTACACAGCATACATCTATGTATGCACACACATTCAAGTGTTTTAATAGCTGCTATGTACCTCTCACAACACCAGCCAAAGAAACATCTCTGTGACCAGAGAGCAGCTGGTTCTCACAGAAACCTGATGCTAGAGGGCCAGGCAGACTTTCCCAGGAGATGTTGGGGATCAGCTGCTGTAATGGGCCTGAGAAAACCCTTCAAACAGGTAAAGAGGTACAGGTGTACATGTTTGGGATCCGAAGAGCATTGTTGTGAATTCCTGGCTCTGGTCAGAGATCAGAAGCTGTGTAGTCACAAGAAGTTGAAGAGGTATCAGTGCTATGCTGTTCCTGATACAAAATGTTCAAAAGATGGAGGAGAAAATATGGAGAATAAGCCTCTTACCTTGGCTGGTGGCTCTGTCCTATTTCTGGATCTTTCTGTGGACACCAAAGAACTAAGGAGGTTCCCAACCATTTTCCTTCTTTCCCTCAGGACTCTTCCTTATCTTTGGATTTCCCCTTTTGTGGGGATCAGGGGAACTGGCTCTGTTCCTGAACTCAGGAAACAGCTGCTCCTCACTTTCCAGGCTGCAGTCAGACTTGCTGTATTACAGGCAAGCTTTCCCTGCCCTGATGCCAGATTGGCCACTGACAACCCCAGTCCTCCTGTAGGTCCTCTAAGGACAGCTGGCCTTGCCTCTGTGCCTTTTTCTCATTGCTTTTGCTGAAGCATCTCTGCAACTAGGGTTTAGAAAGTGGCATCTTGCTGCAAAACAGCCTTCCCAGCCTGACACCCAGCAGGACTAAAATCTGTGCCTCTATCTAGTCAGGACTCCATTGGGTAAGGCTGGGTCAGGAAGATAAGAATGTTGTATCCACAGCACGGGATGGTTATTGCATTGGGTGCTGCATGAGGTATTTTGGAAAATCCAGTCTTTTGGTGGTGCAGAATTCTAACACAAGACAGGAGGTCTCATTCAAAGAAAAGTAACCAAGGAAAGGTGCATTGGAGACATCAGCTGCAAAAGAAAGCTCATTGCAGACATAGTTAATGAAAGCCCAGTGGAGGCAAACAGCAAAAAAAAGGTGGAATTATAAGGCCCAAAACTTGCAGCAACTGGAGAGCATGATCCTGAGTGGCAATGAGCAGGAGTTAGAAAGAACAGCAAAAACTGTTGCAATAACTGCAGGTGGTTGGATTGGGACAGGCAATACTGACCAAGTCTACTGACAGAGAGTTAATCCATCAAACTGCTTTGAACACA
This sequence comes from Coloeus monedula, assembly GCF_965178545.1. Lineage (NCBI taxonomy): Eukaryota > Metazoa > Chordata > Aves > Passeriformes > Corvidae > Coloeus > Coloeus monedula. Next base: position 87,595,642 of record NC_138783.1, read on the forward strand.
TTTGAAACAGGCAGAAGGAGTTTATGAACACCTGAGACTTTGTATTAGAGGCTCAAGGCATTTTTCACCAAGGACTAGAAGTGTTTGAGCTTTACCACATCATCAAACCACATCTTCACATTGAAGGATTTGCAATATGCATATATGCATACATACATATGTACAAATATAATAAAACAGGAGGCATCCCCGGTCCAGAAGTTAGTGAAGGGAGATACTGCAGCTCTCCAGCAATGTCTGGCAATTATCATCAACAGATGGAAATATTCTCTCCCAGAAAAAAACCCAAGCAAACCTACACTCTGCAAGGAAAAAGAACAATTGTAGTAATCAGTTTGGAAGGATTTTTTTTGTAATAAAAGCATTGTAAGCTCCAATGAAATACCTAGAGGCTTCATTAGAAGGCCCCAGACACTTGGCTTTCAACTATTTACTGTAAGGGAATGTGGAGAGCACTAGCAATTATGCCTCTGGAGAACCAAAAGCAACTTTTTGTAGTTTGGAGGCTAACTTTGAACTGGAGAAACACAGGCAGCTACAACAGGAAGAAATAAAGTGTTTGATTTTATCCTTATTGTATGCATCCTATTTTGACAGATTTCAAGACTCTTAGGGGAAAAGATTTATTTGATCTACCAGGATTATCTGCCTCCATGTAGATGTGTCACTTATTTTTGCACTGACAAACATTTTTGTGTCCTCTTCTGTCTCTTGCTGTGATCCGGATGTGTAATGTGTGCACTACAGTTTGAGTTTGAGCTCATGACATTCCAGGATAAAGAAAATAAGGAGTAGGTGGAGTGACTGAGGGGGCTACTAAAAATGGCTGAGGGGATACAAGGGAATAAATATGGAAATTTCTTTATAATGAAAGCTTTCAAATTTGATTTGTGGACATTTAAATGAATCACTAAGCTGAGTTGGAAGGGACCCACAGGGATCATCAAGTCCATCTCCTGGCCCTTCACAGCAACACCTCCAAGAGTCATACCATGGGCCCAAGAGCATTGTCCAAACACTTCTTGAACTCTGTCAGGTTTGGTGCTGTTACCACTTCCCCAGGGAGCCTGTTCCAGTGCCCAACTGTTGGGGTCTCCTCCCCCTGCCATGTAGCCCTGGGAGAGGGGCCCTGAGGGGAGGCACGGGGTTTCCCTGCCCCTGGTCAGTCTCATTCCCCATTGGTTGGTTTGTGTTCCCCTGTGTGGGCAAGGACCCTCGGGTCCCGTGACTGAGGGAGTTCCTGAGCAGAGCCCCGGCCATGCGGCTGAACAAATAAACATCTCTGAAACATCTACCAAGAATCTGTCCATATATATTTCCTTTCTATGGGACTCCTGGTTTGATATATGCGTGTTACAGTAATCCCCGCTGTAGCATCCAACCACCCTCTGAGTGAAGAGCCTTTTTCTAACATCCAAACTAAACCTTCCCTGACACAATTTCAGGCCATTCCCTTGGGTCCTGTCACTGGTCACCAGAGAGAAAAAACTTCCATCTTGGAGATTTATAAGTCTTGTAAATTGAATGCAAGTGTACTGACAGTAGGCTGGCTTAATCTGCCTTGGTAGATCCTCTAAGGAGCAGTTTGCAGGTTCACAGAGATACCTTGAACACAAACGGAAAACTTCTACTTTACAGTATGGTTTCATTATGTCCAAGTGGGACAACCTAGGACAGAGGGGAACATGCACACTGCAAAGTCCAGCTCAAGTTGCCAGATGTCCAACTGCAAGGCAGCTGGGTTAGCTGCAAGACTAGAAGTTGTGTCACTGTCTCTCCCTGACAGACACTCATGCTGAAGGTTGAAGCATAATTTGACTCAACGGAGGAGCTTTCATACATAGATAGGATGGAGTTTGGGTCAGATTCACTACTAAAGTGCACTCTAAGTGTTTGGAATAAACTGTACTGTAAGGCTGATACTGTCGTTGCCTATCCTCTGTTTCACATTTTCTTTTACCAGAAACTTGCTGAGAGATTAGGGTGAAACTTTCTATGTCTCTGACACCAGTGACTGTGTTTCCATGTAGCCTCTGTCTCCCTTCTCTTCTGGGAATAGATGGCAATACGATTTTTATGTTGCTTCTTCTGTGAAGCTGAGAAAATTATGCATTCAGAAAAATTAATTCCCCAAGTAGTTCCATTGAAGGGATCATGACCCTAAATTTATTCATTAGCTTAAATTGTCAACAATTTTCTGTAGCAATTTATTCCTTGACCCTCAAGTGGTCAAGAATTGTCAGCACATGCAATGTGAGGTTAGCACTTACTGGAATATAGCAGTTAGGCTTCTAGAGGGCTTCTTTTTGTCCTGTGTGGGTGTCCACTGGTTTGAGAGACTTCCTATGACTTACCATCAATTCCAAATGTAACAAAATCACTCTGCCTCAAAATGGGAAAACCAGAGGAACCAGCAGTGTTCCAAAACAGAAAGATTATTCGTCAGTCTAGGTCACTGATAAAATGATCTTCAGTTCTTAACAAACATTCCCAATGGGAACTGTGAGTCTGAAATCTAAAATTCAAGATTCCTATATGGTGATGTAAAATAGAAAATGGGAAACTTAAATTCACTAGAACCTTGTATGTAAGGGTGTCAACAGGTGAACAACTGATGAGAATGTCCCAAAATTTTTCAAGATATTTGATAAAGACCACCTTATTTAGGCAGAAGAGTTGCTGGAAAAAAAATTAAGTTTTGAAATTGATACATCCTCCTCTTTCCAAGCTCACCCTCATGGGAATGTCTAACAAGGGAAAACCAGACTGTGATTGTCAGCATCCACAACAAGAACAACAGACCAATGGACCAGTGTCAGGTCTCCTTTAGAAGGTGTTGGGGTTTTAGGAGCTCTCCTGTTTGGTTTTTTTTCTGTTAAAGGAATTTTCCCCATACATGTTGCTAGGGGGACAAATGGCTGGGCACTTAAGAAAAACAAAAGAGGTGGCTACGGAGTGGGGCGCATCTGGCTACTCTTTTGTCTCACCTCGGTGTGTGGGCAGTCGGTCCCCGAACACCGGAGAGGGAGGTTGTTTTTCATCAGCTGCTTTTCCTTCTGCCGGAGAAAAACCCCAGGATTCCCAGCCTGCCTTCCCTGCCCTGCTGGGAGCCGGGCTGTGGCTGCCCTGCCCCGCCGTTGCTTCGAGCCTTCGCTACGTTGTAGCCCTGCTCACCCTGCCTGCCCAGCCCTCCGGGGGGGGGAGAAGTTTCCCGTTTGGATACATCGCGTCTGCCACCCGGGATTTGTGCTTGTCCCTGCCGTTCCAGCCTGCTGTTCCCGAGGGTCCGGCCGGACACCGGGATCGGCTGCCCAGGGGTTTGTGAAGCCTTTGTTCCTTCCCTTCCCGGGATCCCAGGCCGCCAGTGCCGCGTGCTCCCCGAGCTCGCTCCGGAGCGCCCCCTGCAGCCGCGGGGGAACCATCGCACCTGCCCTGCTCACCGGGAGCCGCCAGCGCCCCTGCCGGCTGCGAGCGGAACTGCACCCGAGGGGAAAGGGCCCGACAGCCGAGAAGGCTGGGACTGGGTTTGTGATTGTTTGATGTTACTGCCATAGTTACTGCTGTTTGTTTGACTTGTTATACACATATAGATATATAATAGTAAAGCACTGTTATTCCTATTTTCCACATCTTTGCCTAAAAGCCCCTTGCTTTCAAAATTATAATAACTCAGAGGGAAGGGGGGTTGCATCTGCCATTCCTGCCTTCCTTATTAGACGCCTGTCTTTCAAACCAAGACAGAAGGTTTTCAAAAAACAGATAAATCTGTACATGATTTTTCTGAGTCTAAGGTAGTTTGGGCATGGTTAATTTGACTGGCACCATTCACCTTTTTTCCACAACTTGCTGGGAAGCTGTGTTCATCCTTTTCTACCCATCCTCTAAAATGTATTTCTCTGCTCTCTGAAATGCAGTGCTGGTGTAGGAAGGGCATGAATACACATGTGGGTGCCTTTTCTGCAGCTCAAATCTGTTCTTCCTCAGGCTATGGAACCACTTCATATATGGCAATAATAGGCTGCAAACATTACATGTACTCTGACAGCTGTAAAGCCACATTTCAGAGATATAAATTTTTTGTAATTCGTATATCATTTCCCTCCTCCTACATACACACGTTTTGCCTTTTTGATAGCAAAATGGGCCCTGCAGTCTGTGTAAAAGCATTTCTCACTAATGCTCTGTGGCAGGATAGCATATGACACATATTCAGCAAGCACACACATATCCGCCCCCTTGGCATAAAGCAAATCAGGATTCTCAGGAAGGGATAAGGTTAAATTACTCTAGTGGCAAAGGGAAAAACATCTAAAAGAGAACTAATCTAAAGTGATGGTGTGCCTCTTGCACAGTGAGAGGGGTATTTAATTGCTGCACACAGAACTGCATGCTTCTCTGATCCTATAAAAGAAGTAACTTCCTTCTGACCAGAAAAAACTCAGAAGTCTTTCCCCAGCCAAGACTCCCACTGAAGCAGACAGTTGCAGAATGAAGATTTGGTTCTCACTGCATGAGGCAAATAACCCATATAATTCTCTAAGCAAGGCAAGCATGCATGAAGTAAGTAAGCCTCTCCCCAGGATTTAGTTGTTCTCTAAAATTCCTGGAAATGTTGGTGCTTTGGCATCCTGTCATAGTAGAGCATAAAGATATGCAGATTTCCGAGCAGTGGCAATGCCTAATGCTGGAAGTAAATATGAGAGTATTATGAAACACCCACATCACTGCTAATGGCTCCTCTGTATTTTCAGCGAAAGCACCTATCCACCTTGTTTCAGTTTTATGTTGTTAGTGTATCAATGGACAATGAGATAATAATCATCATCTCTGGAAAAAAAAAAGTGATTTGCACACAACACCTCCCTGCACAAAACATCCTTGATTCTAGATCAAACAGATCAAGTTGCTTTTATCACTGCCATGAGGGCAGCATTGCCTTAAAGACATTGCTTGGGTAAAATATTAGGATGTGATCTAGTGCAAATGTAAATATCCAGGACTACATGGTTCTCTTCTGATGAAGGGTTTTGAACAAGTAGAAATGTAGTTGATCTGACACAGTCTCACCATGCTCTCCTATGAATGTAAGAAAAAAACACATATATAAAAGTAAACTTCCACAGTTACAGCCATGAAAAAAGTACAGGAAAAAAAAATGAGTTTCACTGATTCTACTGATGCCATGAAGATTTTTGCCTTTTCTTTTATACCCCTGTTACACCTTTTTACAACTTCTGTATTCCCAGTGCTTTTTGCCTACATTCTTGGACTTGTTTGTCAAGCTAAGAGACTAAACATTTTAGAAGCTTTGTAGCTAGGGATCAGTGTGCCCCAGACCCCAAGGTCCTCTCCAGAACACATTCTGTAAACCAAGATAGAACCATCCAGGGGAAGGTTCCTTGGGGAGGGGTCTCACTTGAGCCTCTCATTGGGGAATCTTTGATAGATATGCTAATTAGTAAAACCTCACTGGGGAATCTTTGATAGATATGCTTATTAGTAAAACCTATAATGTTATACCCAATGTCGGGGGGAGGGGGGACACAGAGATAGACTCGGCGGGGTGCATCTCGATGCACATGACCTGGACGTGTACACCTAAGGATCCTTAAAATAAATACCAAGGTAAAATCCCTTTTCCCCTTCCAACCGTGTATGACTCTTGATTTTAAGACCAAGAAAAGGCATCACTACACAAGAGAGGACCAATGAAGGTTATCCAGGGTAAGACTGACAACTGGAGAATAGTTACTTTAGCATTTATGGATCAGTACATGACATCACCCACACACTCACACAGGGTTCAATGTGTAGACATATATATGTCACAAACATCAGTGAAACATTCAGTTTAAAGTATTTATTCAGCACATGAAACTGACAGTTGTGTGGACTTGAGGAGGTTGTCCCAGGAGACCTAAGATTTTATATAATATGGTCAGAGATGGATGGTTCATCTGGGCTAAGGTAAGACATAAAATTAGAGTTTAAGAATTAATTTCAGGTTTTCTCCACTTCCACCTGAGATATGTCATCAAAAATAATCATTTTCTATTACATTTCTGGTTGCATTAGAAGTCTAAAATGTAAAAATTTGTGCTGCTTAGCCCGTAAGTGCCTGATCATTAGAATAGACAGATATCACAGGGGCAGCCCCTAAATGAAGCTTCTGGCGGAGAAGGAGTCTGTATCAGAATTCTCTCTGTCATCCTCATGATACCTAGAAGGGTGTTTCAAAGTAGGGGTGGTTTTTTTTCTTTCACCTCAGAGAAAAATGAAGATCCATTTCCAGGTATTTTATCTTTCACCACAGGTACGCTGCTTCTCCCAGTCCCAGGACTCTGTGCTTCCTTGTTCAACCCCAGATGCTCAGGTCACACTATCACCCAGCCAACAGGTTTTCTAGTAAATCTACCCCTTATAATTAACATGCTGAAACATACAACCCCAGAGATAAATCTGGGGAAAAAAATCCTGACTATTCTGCCCTGTAAGAGCCATGGGGAACAGGAATTTTATTACAGTGATGTGGAAATAACTAATATTAGGAGCTCTTACACTTCCCTTAAGAGTATTACAAGATAAAGCTGCACATTACTTGTTATCATAAGGATTTAGCACTCCTATTAAATTATCCATTAATTTTATCCAACAACCTGGAGTGAATGCTGCAACTTGATCTGAACATCTGGGGCAGACCCAGCTATAAAAGTTGATTTACATACATGCTCGAAGAGCCTGGTTAGCACCACAGGAAAGCCCAGTTCTGCCCATGGCAACAAAATGCCTGGCTTCCAGTTGCCTGCAACCGGGGCTGAATGCAAGAGTCATTTTGAAAGCAAAAACAAAAAATCCATTTGCAAAGTAAGAAGCAAGAGGTGTGAAAGAGGAGAGAGCAGCAACAACATCCCTCCCGTCCACACTGGTGCCTGTCCAGGAAGGCAAGGTGCCGGCAGTCCCCATCCCCAGGCTGGGCTGGGTCCCACCTAACTCATATTTTTGGTGGATGCACACAACCAGGCAGGAGCCATTCCAGACCCGAGGCTGGAAGTGGGGTCTGAGCAGCGCCCCTTGTGTCCAGTTACCACAGGCACATTTTACAGGCAACAGGCACTTGAGGTTATGCGTTGTCAGACTCTATGGACTGCCAAATCACACCTCAAAGGCATTTTCTATCACCATGAGCCTTGCAAGGTACTTGCAATGTCTGTGTTTGCTCATGTAAAAACCATAGCGGAGCCCAGCTCTGCCCTGGTTGCAGACTTTCTGTTTTGCATGTAGGTGACACCAGTCTTACCAATAAACTCTTGCCAATAATGCACTGAGTACCTCTCTCCCCATTCCCATCACCTTTTTCATGCTGTGGGCACCTGCCCTGTCTGTAGATAAGCTGCATTTGTATGTCCATGGACCTCTGGGTAAGGCAAGTGAGTCTATGCTGCAAGGACAGCTGAGGATGGCAGGGATAGAGAGGTTCAGTGGTGGTGAGAGACAGGCTTTGGTCTGGAGTGTGTTTGGTGACACAAGAAGCATACAGCTGCTTGTCCAGAGAGAGGGGAGAGCTCTCCACACTCCCCCTGCCACAGAGGGCTGGTACCTGTGTCATGTGAGGATCTGCAGGCTCATTTTAATTCAGATGCGAAATGTGATGAAGAGCAGCTTTACTCCTTGGCCCAGGTCATGATCCCCCATGGCACATTAGCACATGAAAGCAGAGGGAAGGAGAGCTGCCGGAAAGTCAGCAGAGATTGCTTGAGCAGTTATGCAGCCTTTCCTGAGAGAACAGGGAGAAACTAATGTAGGAAGATTTTCCCAGCAGATAACAAAGGCAATCTGGCCATAAAAAGGTCCAGTTCCTACACATTAAAGGCAGTTTACAATTGCAGGCATTTTCAGCAGCCCTCCACAGATGCAAGGAGTTGGTCACATACATGAACATGTGCAAAATCAGAGCCATACTCTGTTCACAAACCAAACCATAAGCTGGCTGGCATACACTTATTTTGTCAGGGTTTGCAAGAGCTTGGCCAGTACAAAGAAAACACTTGGCAGAAAATTTGCTTGTCTGCTGTGGTCTGCATTGGGTCCCAGTTTCTTCATTTCTTGCCTTTTTATTGCAGAACTGCTCTTAATTTAGGCAAAGAGGTTTTATAAGGAAAGAGAGGCTTTGTCTGGAAATCTCAAAACAATCAATGAAGTGGGGAAAGTAGTGGGACAGAAAGGCAGGGCAGTTTTTCACTGCTGCAGAGGTGCAGCAGTGAGAAGCAGGGAGGGTTGGGGGTGCTACTTAAAAGATCTGCTGCTACATCCGTGTTAGAAACTGCTCAGCCACCACATTCACTCCTGAGCACTCTCTGCTCCCCACTCGTGACAAGCGGAGGTCTCAGGCTGTTTCCATGCACTAATGTGCACCATGGCAAAGCACAGAGCCCAGGCAAACCGAGGTCTGCCAAGAGAGCTAAAGGCATCAGTTAAGCAGTGAGGCTGCACTAGCTCAGTGTAAAAAAGAGCAAGAGCATCTTTGAGCAATGCCCCTAGATCTGGCCTCCCCAAAAAGCAGCCATCTGCTTGGCCGAGCCCTCCCTTATGCAGGCACCTTCTAGTTCCTCTTCAACCTTTATTTCAATACACAGAGGCTTTTCACATGTGCTTTTATATAAAACATCAGTGGCTATACATAAACAATCCATATCAGTTGTCTGGTAGGCCAGAACAATTCCTTTGCTGCATTAAGAAAAATATTAAAAGCAGAAGCTCTAGTGGAGCTGAGTAGTGCAAATGCTCAGGCTCTAAAATCCTAACTAAAACACTTGACCATAAGCAGCTCACACTGAATCACTCTACCGTGCGATAATTTTATTGGGGTTTTGTTTCATTTCTACTGAAACTGTTCATGGACCTGTAAATAATTTTATCCAATCTGTTATTTACTGCAAATGCAGTCTTTAGACACAGACAAAGTCTACCTCATAGTTACTACTAATTTCATTTCCAGTCATATATCAATAGTTTGGGGACTCTAATCTTTTTTTAGTAGGATATTTGCACTGATTCTGTTCAGTTTAAAATGTAAAAAGTGTTGGTGACTAAAGCCTGCCTTTTGACCAGTTTCCCCGGAATAAAGTTTAAAAATCCTTAACAAGACTGTAAAAAACTGTAAAATAATCCCTTCACAGATTACAGATGGAGAGTGCTACCAATCACAGTCTCTGCAATTAAAGCCAACAGCTGTGTCTTGTGTTTGCATAGTGACTTAGAATAAATAAATATTTCTATGGACAATGACCCTTGTTCTACTTCCCTGTGCCACCGTTCTTAACTGAAGAAGTTACAGTTCCTTCCCTCTCCTTTCAGTCAGCCTTGCACTTCCCTTCTTGCCCTCAGCTGAATGATTTTTCAAGCAGTTGCCCAGAGTGAGGAAAGCCTTTGAGCAATCATTGAAAAAGAGTAGGAGTATGTACTCTGTAGCCTCCAGAGAGAGGAATAGGACATTACTAAAACATAAGGACCAGACAACAGCTATGCAAGCTTATGCTCTCAGGAGAGAATTGGCTTCATCTAAATTTATCCTTGGAGAAGCAGTCAGCTGGCATCCGTCCGCAGCCAACAGGGAGAGACAAGGCATAGTTGGAGAAGGATTCCTCTGCAGTCAGCATCTAAGACTGGTGAGAAGATTCTCCACTCCCAAGTGTGTTTATCTCTCCCGACTGATTTAGAAGTCTTGTTTTAGCAGGTCCAGGGTTTGACTGTGGACACAAATCCAGGGGCATCTCTGTTGTCATGTGGGTGAGGTTCCCTTCCACTGTCCCTGATGTATGAGGTGGTGGGACAGGTCTGACCATCCTTCTCAGAGCTTAGTAAAAGAACAGAGTGAGCAGGAAGAGTGGACATTAAAACAGCATGCAGCAGCAGTGACCTTTGTACCCATGCAGATTGCAAAAATCACGTTGTCTGTACCCTACTTCAAGACCCACTTCAATGGGCATGCAGCCATACTGCTGTGGTCTCCTCATGCCCCCAGTCCCCTGTGAAACAGGTCGAGGTCACCTGTCAGAAATGGTCATCTCCACCCTGCTCACTGGGGCATGGGCCTGGCAATATTCTGTCAACTCTACATTACCTGCCCCTGTGCTGGAGGACAGTCCAGCTGCAGCTCAGCCTCAAAACATTCCCTTAGCAAAGAACAAGCTCCCTCTGCCTGCTGGACAATGGGCTGTAAGGCTCCTCCAAGCTGCCCCTATCCAACCCCACCGGTTAGACCCCAACAGCCTGAGGAGTGGACTGGCACACCCAGGGGACTTCCCTATCCTTGAGAAATGCTATCAGCCCAAACCAGGTGTTAAAAAGAAGAGGCGAGGCTGAGCACTGGGACGGAAGGCTGTGGCTGCTGCCAGCAGTTCAGCTGCAGCACTTTGAACAGGCCAGCCACCCTGGCATCACCTCATGGCTGCACATGCCAGTATCTCGGGCACTTCCCCAGTGGAGCAGGAAACTCTTGTCTCAGTGTTCTGCTAATTGCCAGCAGGGCACACAGACAGCTCAGCTCAGGGTACAGGACGTTCAAAGCCACCCTGAGCCATCCTAACCATGGTGCCTGACCACTTCTGCAGCTCCTTCTTCAGAAGGACACTGCTTGTTGTTCAGATATTTGCATTCAGTATAGGCAGAAGGAAAAGCCTGAAATTTGTCTTCAAATCTCTCAAAGGCTGAAAAGGAATCACACTTCACTATCCAACCATTTGGAAGGCTGTCAGGCAGAGATACCTCCTCCTGTCCAGTTGTTGTCGTGGGGCTGCAGAGGAAGAGTGTTGTATGACATCCTGACCTATTGTCCCATAAAAGCAAAGTTCTCCTCAAATTAACTGCTCCTCCATGAAAAGTCAGTGCCATCACTGTAAACAAAGAAGAAATATGGTCTGATTTTCTCAGCACAAAGTTTCCTCAGAGACCAACCTGAAGAAACATTGAGGTTTTTAATCAGTCATCCTGACATGCCATGTGCTGATCAAAGTAAGAGTGTAAAACATCTTCTCCATTGAAATCCTTCTGTTAAGGAGCTATTTATTCACAAGAGGTTGCAGCTCATAAACATCTGAAGGAAGAAAGGATTTGGTTCCTTGCAACCAAGTTGTAGTAAAGATTAGGGGATCCCAGAGCTCTGGAAACAATGATTTGAGAGTGAGGTTGAGTGCAGAAATAACCCCAGGTGACTGGGCAAACTACAGCCTTCCTGTACTGTCTATGACAACATCACTGGCACTTCATTTCCCAAGGAATTATTAAGACTCAAGGGGTTGCATCCTACTTTCCTGCACCAGCAGAGATGCTTTTTCCCAGTGAACTGCAGTGTGAAATTCCTCTCTTCCTGAGAAAGACTAGAGATGCTCCAAGGACTGCCTTTGTCCTCACCACAGAGCCGAGTGTAAGCAGTGCCTGGACTTGGGCCTGCACTCCCAGAGCCAGACACAATTTGGCTAAGATGAATTGATGATACTTAGCTGCAGGTAAGCGTGGATGTGGATGGTGCTGCAGGCATGCCAGGGACTGCTGGTAGCTCTGTGCACACTTATGTTGCATAGTGAAGTTCAGCAGGATCCTTAGGCACAACACAGCCAGCACGGAGTAAGGTTTGTGCATGGTGCTGTGCTATGTCAGAGGGACATCACTTGGGGTAATCTTGGCTGCTCTTCTCCGTGTGGCACTTGCTGTCAGGCATGCCTTCACATTTCTGCCTACCACAGATGCTCACACTACAGGCTTGAACTGATTTTTTATACATTTCTGGGATGCGTAACATTCCTTCTCTCAGCAACTTCACCACCCAGAATCCAAAGAAGAGGCTGGAGAAACACAGAGGATCATGGAGTGAAAATATCTGTAGTATCAGCTACAGTACTTACACTACAGAACTGTGGAGACCATGTGCTATTATTTAGGAACACAAAACACTGAAAAATGCATGTGTTTCCTAGGATAACCCGTTCCTCACTGTCCAGAGTTGACCATAGCTTCATGGGAGACAGTGGGGTCTTCAGAGGATGAAGCACAGGTTTGGGTCTTGAAGGGAGGTGTCTAGGTCCTGTCCTCGGCTTTATGAGCCCACATGCAACACATAGGTCACGTGCAAGCTTCTCTCTGCTCAGTACCTTCTGTCAGTGAAACACGGATGCTCATAATTTTTAGCAAAACACATTCTTACGTACTTGCGAACAGCCTTCTCCAAGACAAAGATGTTAATGTGCTAGCTCTGTTCTTGGAAGATCCCTCTAGAAAGTGTCTTACCGGTTTTGGGAAAGACTGCTTAGTTTAGGCTTTGTGTGCCCTATCTAAGGCAGTGCACAGAGAATAGCAAGGTAAGGGTCTCAGTGCTGCTTCCGAGATAGCTCATCCAGAACCATTTCCTCTCAGGGGTAATGCCACTGCAGCACTGAACAAGAATTGTTGGGAAGGCTTCAGTCCAATGCAGTCTGCAGCTGCTGAATGACGAGTCACAGCCAAGGGAGGACTGCTACCTGCAGTAGCTGACCACAGAGTTCTGGAGAACCACAGCATCAGTACAATTTTTTTTCCTCCTCCCCCCTCATTCTGCCTGCTGTTACTTTGTGCCCAGACATTGAGGTTCTGGATCTGCTGGGATTTTATTTTACATTTTTAAAGAAATCTGGTTTTTGGACTTCTGCCTCTTCATTGGCTGATGAAGGTGGATGAAGAAGGATGGGATCCTTTGCAGCACGTCAGACAGTGCTGCAAGCCTTTGCTTGGACAGCTGTCACTTGAGGTTGACAATCTGGCAAAGACAGACTTGCACAAACCTCCATATTGTGGTTAAGGCTGTGATGTATTAGAAAAGCTTGATGTTCTCATTTAGTTGGCTTCAGCTTTGCTTACATCCCTGAGATTACACAGATGGCTCTGGCTTGCAATCTGCTCCAGGCTGTATCTGTGAATGAGCTCCCAAAGTGGTATCTGTAGAGCTCCCTGATGACTTTGGCATCTTTGATCACCAGGTGCCATCACCTGTCTGCCTTCCCCTGAGCAGGGATGCCTTGCAAGGACAGTTGGGTTTGCTCCTTGGAGAACCCAAAAGGCCATGAGGAATACAACCAGATTTAAAATTTTCAAAGTTGACAAAAATGCTCAGTCAAGCAAACACCATTCATTTCAGCTGGGAGCTACTATTAAAACCCCAATTCACACTGAGCCATCAGGGCTGTTTAAGTAAGAAACTATTCCAAAATATACTTTAACATACTAGGCTCCTAAAATATAATGTAGCTGGGTTTTTTTACTATAACAGCTCTCTGCATTTTCATATTATTGTATTCCAAGAAATACACTGAATCCATACCTGCAGTGTTCAAGGGGTTTTTCCACTCTTGGAAACAACACTGTTTTAAATACAGTTGTTCATGCATATACACACACATAAAAATTATATATATATATATATATATATATACACACATATATATATACCCTGTCTAAAATGGGTTCACCCTGAATTGTAACCCAACCAACTCTAAAATGCTGCACCATAAAAAAGCAATCGCTTAGCAGACAGAACAGTAGAAAAAAATATACAGACACTTTGGGATCAGGTGGCACCAATGTGCACAAGTTAAAACTTTATGTACTATGCAACATTAGGAGAGGAGTGAGAATAAAAATATGAGAGAAATCTGTAGTTTAAAGATAATGGTGTGTTAGTCTTTAACAAAGTAAAAAAAACAGTGCCTACGTGAGCAGAATGGAAAATTGGTGTACTAGTCTTTTGTTTCCAAAATTATTGTTTTCTCAAACAGAACTAACGACTTAAATGTGTAAGTTCTGGTAATACATGTATGCTCCAGAAACTAGTGGGCATTGTTTTTACCATGTATATGATTAGAATCTCTATGGCAAGTCTTGCCAAAACAAAAGAAACAAAAATTAAAACATTAATTTGGAGTGGGTTTGCTGTTTTGGTACTTCTTAAGATAATTAAAAGAGAATTAACTGAAAGCTGAGGGCCAACACAATTTAAACCATTCATTTTCTTTAGAGCCATACTGGGCAGCTCAGTAATCCCCCTTCAGGTCCCTCTGAAATGGCATTTGCTCCTCTACCCAGCCACTGACACTTGAATCCTTTTAGGGATTCAAGAGAGCTGCAAAAATCCCAGAGAAGGTGCACCTTATTGCCCAACTTTGAGGCACCTTATTTCATGTGGCAGTTGTTTCAATGCCAAGGATTCCAGCACACTTCTGCAGGGAGCACCTCTATCCAACATAGGGAGACAGACCGCGCTGCTTTGGCACTTTTCTGGATTCCCCTTTTCCCAAGCAGTCACAGCAAACAATTACCAGAGAGCCTCATGTACCCAGTTTGCAGGAGCAGTGCTGCTATGTACTATAAGTAACAAACATCCTTTCCACTACTTGTTCAAAGACACTCGTGTCTGCCACGGGATGCATCTCACTGTGATCCCAGAGACTATGCTGCTGCCTTCAATTTCATGTTGTCTGGACCAAGCCTGCATGTAGGACACAGGTCAGTCCTATGATGAGGTTCCCAAAGTTCATGACTCACAGAGAACTCAGAATTATTTAACTACCTTTAAAAAACAAGGTGACTGAAACAGTAACGAAGTAATTTCTACAGTTTGGCTTCCCACTGCAGACCAACTCAGCAACAACATTTGTTTCTCATTAAGTTTCTGCAGTTTATTTTTCTTAGCTCTATGGATAACCAGGCGGAGGAGGTTCAGAAGGGAGCTATGGTCTCTGAATGAATCACAGTCTCAGATATCAAATTGTTATCCTGTACTAAGTCTCCTGCTACCCAGGCCTCAGCTGTAACAAACTGAAGCCATTGTTTTCAATCTGCAATCCTCCACAGTTATTCCTGTGAAGATGAAATACCATTATAAAATTCCCAGATGGGCTGCTGTAAAGCCGATATATTCATTTATTTTTCTTTTTCAACAGACCCCTCAGCAGTAAATTCACAAATAACAAGAACTGAATTTTCTAAACTGTGAACCAGAGCCAGGTGCTTCTGTGGCAGACAGACAAAGAGGTCAGACAGCTCTCACATCATAGAATCATAGAGTTGTTACATTGGAAAAGACCTTTAAGACATTGAGTCCAACAATATCACCAAAGAAGGCGACAAGGAGGGAACTGTTTTCAGCATTCACAAAAGACCACTCCTGAAGTTGATAAGCACACATGGCAAGCAGGCAGAACAACACAAAAATCATCTCTTAGATCACGCTTATTTTCAACACTTATTCCTTCACTGTACCAGACATGGAAAGCATCTTACACCAGTGGATATATCCAGGGTTTTCCTATATGAAATCGCTGTACACTTAGCTGGAGATTAGAAGTCATCTTATTAGCTGGTATAGCCAACTGCATGGATCTGCAGACCTTGACAATTTTGGTTTATTGCCAAAGGCATTTGAATCTGTTTGGCCACAGCTAGTCTGATCTAGAGTCTGTTTCCAATCTACTTCAGTGGTCTAGCTTGGTTATTGATGAGAGTCTATTTACAAGAGTGCATAGTGAGAGGACAAGGGGTAATGTTTTTAAACTGAGAATAGGTTTAGATCAGATATGAGGAAAACATTCTTTACTGTGAGGGTGGTGAGGCACCAGAACAGGTTGCCTAGAGAAGTTGTGAATGCTCCTTTCCTGGCAGTGTTCAGGGCCAGGTTGGATGGGGCTCTGAGCAGCCTGATCTACTGGAAGGCATCGCTGCCCATGGCAAGGGGTTGGAACGAGATGATCTTTAAGGTCCCTTCCAACCCAAACTGTTCTACGATTCTCTGATTCTATGATATCAGAAACCACTCTAAGTCATGGAGACATGCCTTAAAGTAAGCCACAAACACTGTATTACATCAGCCCCAGACAAAATGTCATTGGCTAACTTTGTTAAGCTCAGAGTAGTTTAAGATCAGAGTTGAAAATCACATTTTTTCTTTCAGGCTCTGTTCTGACTAAAACAACACTGTATTAAAGCACTTAACATTCCCTTCCATGCTGAAGGGAACCACCCTGTTCACTGCCTCGTTGTGTGGCTGCACTTCATCTACGCAAATTTGCTCTTCCTTGTTTGCTTTGGAAACTCGTTGGCAAGAAGCCATCTCCAACTGTACAAGGCATCTGGAGCTCAGGCTTTGATTCAGTGAGTTTGTCTCACACTACTCTGGATGAAAAGGGCAGCTCAGTCAAGCAGGTATTTTCTTCTTCAGTTCCCAGTGCCATGGCAGCAGCCTCTTCTTGTTCAAAACATATTATTTAAAGACGCACGTTCATATTTCTGTGAGGAACGCAAAGGGGGAGGCAGTTAAATTCACCTCCTTTATCAAACTCCAGAAAAAAAAAAAATTATGCAAAGCACTCAAATAATAACATGCAGCAGCTGCACATTTTTCGGGTGGTACTCTTAATTTTTCATTCAATCGCTGGTAACTGCATTAAAATGAAAAATGCCAAAAATCTAGAAATAATGTTCTTTCAGAGCTTGCTCCTATCTATTTTTTTCAGCCTAGTTTCTAAAGGAAAAAAAATTCTACAATCCTTTTGTATCAGACTGTTTGGTCCTGTTTATCCCCTTGCTCCTTACCTCCACTACACCCCCCTCTAATACACTAATTCTCAAACCACTTAGTTATTTCAATCAAATTTGATATAAAGATCAAAACCACCGTGATACTAAGACCCAACCAGTTTTTATGGGAGTAGCCTAACAAGTAAAGGGAGAGATTGTTAAAAACACACTAATCAAGGAGAGGCCCCTGGCATTAGCTCAACCCATCAATCACAGGAAATTGCACCTGATAAATATTATGAATAGCCCACCTGAGAGAAAAAACCTCAGATCACTGCTTCTACTTTATTAGACACCTGAGAATCCAGCCATAAGACAAGTCCTCTGGGGAAGCACGCTTTGCTGCTTCTCCTGCTGCTAGAGCTGCTCATTTGAAAACAAGCATTAAGAAAATTTCTCACTCCTTTCATCCATCCGTGTGACTTCTTTGACCTCGCTGAATTCCAGCATCTGCATCTATCCTTCACTCTTTCAGGCTCATTTCTTTACCTGATGCCAGCTGATAATGGTTAGGCGGGTAGCAAACCAGATAAGGCTCATTTCTTTCTCCGGAGCTTACCACTTTATGAGGGGCAAACCAGACAAAAAATGTTCAACAGAATCTATGCTCACAACTTCTGCACTCAGATATCCTATGTAAAGAAAAAGTGCTATATGTTTTTTATGGGTAGGTGGAGCCTTTCCCATTTAATGGTTTGGATCTTTTTACAGGATTTTTCTAAATGAACATGCCTTTCTGAGGACAATAACATAATTAAATGTTAAGGAAAGTATTTCCTTTGCCTTTTGCTTTTCCCCATACATTTTTCATTATTTCTGAGTACCTTACTTAAGACTTGTTTTGTTACTATCTTCTATTCTCCTGCACATTCTTTGGCTGCTTTTCATGCCTGTTATTTACCTTTTGACTTCAAACCAACTGATCTGTCCCGCTCTTAATTCCCGGGAAACTCCAGTGCCACAGCTGAGGTTCCCATGCAAAGATTTAATTTCTAGGCAGCTCCTGGCTCACTGGGCCTCAGGAGTGCACCTACACTGGCAGTTCGGATCCAAAGTGTGCTTTTGGTGCTGATCTCCTGGCTATACCCACCAACCATGCCTTTCCTGTCACACCCCTATGGCCCCTAATAGGCATCCAGACCATGGAACAAAGCTAGAACGACTCCAAAGCAAAAATTTCCAGCAATGCATCTTGGGTGGCAGTCATTTCCCCAGGACCAACTGTTTTGTTCTACAAATGCATTTTAACACAACCTCTTCCAGTGATAGTACAGACCACTGGATGCATGAGGAGAAATTGTCCCAGAATTTCTGAGGAGCATTTTTATAATTTTAATACATCAGTGTTTGTAACTAACCCAGGTATACCCTCAGCATATTTTCACTGTTTGTTTGACTTGTTTTCTGTACATGAGGGTGATTTTGCTGCTGCCTGAGCCCATTTTGTGACTAACCATTCTCCAAGTTCAACTTCATTAATAATAGTCAGATTTAAGATTAATCCAGCTGAATGGGATGCAGTCAGTCTGGGAAGGTTAAAGCTATATTGCCTCCAGGGAAATAAAATACAGACAGCAAAATACAGGGAAAGTTTTCAAAACTGAGGTGAGCTCTGCAGCTTGGAAATGTAAAAATGGCACCCTTGTTCCCCATATCAAACTGACTGGCTGCAGAAAAGGCTGGGCTGGGTTTTGTAATCTGCTGGATCTTGCAGCAACTTGGATGACCACATATGCATCAAGTTACACAAAACAATTTAAAAAGGACTGTCAGAGGCCAAGCTGTGATACCAGTACACTACTTTAGTGTTATGCTTGTGATACATCGAGACCCAAATTCTCTTGACTTCACTGTTACTGAGTCTGACACTCACTGAACTACTGTGATAACTAAGTGAATAAAACCAATCTCAGTAATTTCTCTGGGTATTCTTGATTTTGGTGCTTTTATTATTTGTCAGTGTGTGATATTTCTGTCTAATGGTATTGATGAAGTTACAAGGCTGAAGACAAAATATGAAGAGACATCAGCATTCTTCAGTGCTACTACACAGAAAAAAACCAACAAACTCCTAAAAGCACTTACCGTGGTTACTTCTCTGAGGTTTATTCTCTTGTATATGGAACTAGAGTCTGTAAATAAAAATTCAGCATATCAAATTAATGACATTGAAAGGAATTACAGAGGCATCTGGGTTACACATTCATCTAACCATATACGAGTTGCCCTTAAAGGTCACTTTATATTTTTGCATATTGAATTAGACACAATCTCATCATGTATATTAGCAGGAATTAAATACTGAACTAGTTCCAGAGAAGCTACATCCACCACATGCCCCCCAAATCATTTTATTGATGAGTATGAAAGAGTTTATGTAGGTTCAACAATAGCTATGCATCTTTATTGAGATGAGTGAATTTTACACAAGAAAAAAATCACAATTACAGCAAACATGAATTTTCATCATTATCTGACCTCATCAGCCTGACCTCCCCAGGGTCCCATGAGGTTAGCTCTGGGTTGCCACTGAGATTCACATAATGTAAAAACTGGGGAGTAAAGAGATTTTTATTCATGGCTTCAATCACAATAGCACACAGCTATGGCCTGTGAGCCAGGGAAATAGCTGCGGGACAGAAATACTCACAACAGGTCCTTCTCCCTGAAACTGTGCATGGTCACTCTGGGGCTTATAACAGCTTGACATAGAATTTCCATAATTAGCTTGCACTGACTTAGAGTAGATACTTTCTGTTGTGGCTTTTTTTGTTGTTGGGTTGCTTTAGGGGCGGTTTTGGGGTTCGTTTGTTCGTTTTCCAGAAATTACCCATGTAGTCTATGTTTACAGTCCCTAACATCCACCAGCCAAGAAGCATGGAAGAGCAAGAAGAACACAGCAGCTGACCTCTCCTCCTGCTTTTTAACTCATTACACATGTTCGCTATAACTATGCTCCAAAGTTTAAAAAACTAGTTTGACAAGACTGTGAATGTACCGAAGCGAGTGCCCGCCTCCCAGCAGATGATCACTATGAAAAGAAGTGTAGGGAATTTTTCCATGCAAAAAGTCCTTTGGATATAACTAATGCTCCTTATATTGAAGCCCTCTGTGTCTCCATTCTCATTTATTTGTTTTGCATTGGCCTGGATTGTGAAAAGATGACCAGTGCAAGGAAATACTTAAGCTGGAAAAAGGACGCAGAAAAAAAAGGGGGCTTCAGTCAAGATGTGCTAGTCAAGGTATTATCTGAACTGAAACTGGAAGGTAGAAAGAAGCAACTGGCATTTAATGTAGCCATAGCAAGTTTGAAATTAAAGGAAAATAATTCCCATGCTGTAAATATCAAGGCACTCTGGTCGACTTCTTGTTCTAAATCACAGACTACTGCCAAGCTGGCAAACATACATGGACTTCAATGATATCAAAGCAGCATGTGTCAGCATCCACTCACTTTGGTAGAGGTGTCTGACAGAAGTGGAGGTACAGGCAGGAAAAATTACAGGCATGGTAGAAAAAAAGACAAATACTGATTTCTTCACCGTAGTCATCCCCTTAGAGACTATGAGAACTTGAGGGCTTCCCAAATGGAATGTTTTTTTCCTCAAA
Source organism: Coloeus monedula (assembly GCF_965178545.1). Lineage (NCBI taxonomy): Eukaryota > Metazoa > Chordata > Aves > Passeriformes > Corvidae > Coloeus > Coloeus monedula. Next base: position 87,615,850 of record NC_138783.1, read on the forward strand.
TGGCACTTTCTCCTTCTAGTGTCTCAAGTGTAGACATAAAATACTTGAATGAAGTGGGAATTCTAATAATGTCCTGTCAGACCTATCTTAAAACTGATGTGGTCAATATTCTGTTGTTTATACCAATTTAAAGGAATTCACATCAACACAAGCCTGACAGTTTTTCCTCCCAAACCTCATTAATGAGAACCTGCTCCAAATTAAGCCATTCATGCTACACTGCCTCTTCCATGGACAGCTTTGAATTTTAAATGCTTCATTCTCCTTTGTATGCTTCCACATTGCAGCCAACATCTTGCACAAAGCCAGCGATATTCCTGCACTATCAAAGCAGATCCTGAGTGATGTATCAGGAGAATTAGCTTTCTCCACTCTTGTCAATGGATTAGGTTCATATACATGTCTCTTGGTAGCACTTCTCTATAAATGTAGCTTTTTGAACATTTTATCTCCCCTACCTTTGGACCACTGCTGCTGTACATTTCTCTGTTCTCCCACTGCTGTTCACTCAATCACCATGTCCATTACTATCAGCAATGTACTACTAGTAGAACTATTAGTACTTCTTTGAAGCCAGTGGTCCATGTGCAGCCAAGAGGTGTAAAATAGGAGAAAAAGCAGAACCATTTTGCCTGAAGTATCTGTGGTGGTTTCTCTGGAGAACTGTGTGAGTTGTGATTCTCTCTGGACTTCTCCTGGGTTCTCAGCTAGCTCTATTCTCTCCTGTCTCTTTTCTTCTTATGTTTACAGGTGACAAACCACAGGTTTACATGGGCCAGAAGCGGATTTGCTGTTGTAGCTGCATGAAGCTCTGAAGCTCTGCTGCTCCAGACTAGATGCAGTACAAACATTGATGAAAGCTGTACCATAGAGCTTAGGTAGCAGACAGATGTAGATCCCTGGGGTGTTCCCACCCCATCTTGTCCCCAGTGCTTGTCACCACCTCTCTGCTGAGGCTGGTTAGCAGAAGAAAGCACCAAGATCCTCCCTGATATATCAAGATAAAGGTGGCCGATGGGTGGGGGGCTGAGTTACATGAACAGGCTTCTGCTGAAGCTCACATGCACTGCTCAGCCATCTCGGCTTTGGGGCAGGTGGCCTACAGCAAAGGAACAGGGACAAGAGGCTGGGGAGGGAAGGAGCAGCACAAATATCACAGATGAGTGCCATGTACGAACATGAGTGCCCACGGGCTCCAGCAGTAACTGTGTGTTTGTGTTAAACCCTCAGGCTAGTGGTACTGAAATACAAACTGGCAGTACTGAAGAAGATTAAGGACCCTTTGTGCAATATACTGCTACACTCATCCACAGTGAGAGGTGGTCCCCATGCCAGGTAACCCCTAAGGAGCTAATTAGGAAACCAGATGAAGTCAAAAACTGGTGGGATAGGAAGATGACCCAGCCCTGGTAGACCTGGTCATTAGTGACAGAGCAAAGACATCCATCCCCAGAGAGATCCATATTGAAAACAAGAAGAAAACTCTAATAAATTGTTCTACAATTGTTCTACAAAAAACCTTGTCCACTATGGTGTGTGGGTAAGGATTAGGTTCAGAATGTGAAAGGCAGTGTACCCATTTCACCTACAGAGCAGGCACAGGTTAAAAGCAGACTCCTTGGAAACTTCCTTGACCAGAACTATTCAACCATGATCTAGAATACTTCCTTTTTTGCTGAAGGCCATGCAATATCCTGCTGTCGTTGAGACAGGCAGGTTGCTTGCAAAGCTTGATCTCGAATCTGAGGCAGCCAATAAATTGAACATGGATTTCTCTTTTTTAATTCTGCATGCATGTAATTTACCTGGTCACTAAACTGATTTTTAAAAATCACATGCATTTTTTTCAAGTGAAGGAAATGTTTAAAAAGAAGTATCACAAAATGAGGCAATTTTATTATCAGATTTGCCACATTGGATCCTAGAAAGATAAGAAAGCTGTACTTTCAATTCTAAGTCTAATGTCATTTGCTAATTCTATTCCATATGGCATTTATGTTCACTCTTAGTTTTTGACAAAAAAATGGAGCAAAACTTTAAATACTCACTTTATATACTATTCTCTACATTACTGGTTTTCAAGATAATGTGTATTTGTAGGGATTTATATCTAGCAGCAAATTCAACTATAACCTAGGAAATATGCATAAGCAGTCTTTTTGTACTAAAATAAGCATGCAGAATGCAGGAACTAGTCCTTAAAAGCCTACCAAAAGTATTCTGAATTGTCCAAACTTGCAAACAATGGAGTATTACTAGAAATGGAAACATTTTTTATTACTGAAATCTCTAAAAAGAACATTCTGCCACATGAGACCCAGGCAATGAGGATGAATGAGCTGTGCAGCTGGACAGAGTGCACATCTATTCTGGATTGTTATTTTAAACGGGAAACAGACAATTTAGGCTAATTTTTTCATCGTATTAATCTATTAGCATTAACAGTGTTTTGACTACTTTCACCAAACTCAATTTTGCCCATATCTTTCAAAGACAGAACCATTTAACTATGGTTTTTAAGGCTGTTAGCTGAGCAAGCTGCATTAGGAAGAATAGGTGTATAGGTACAAGTTGTCAGGGGCTTTATTTTCTGAAAAGGAGGAACAAAGAGAACTCTCTTGAGTGTAAGAAGAACGGGAACCATGAGAAAGCAAAGGAGGCCAGATGCTTGCAGCCTTCAGCGAGAGGCAAACTGCCCATGGCTAGGGTTGAAGTGATGAGGGTGAGTGAAGCAACTGTGGTACGTGGTAAGTAAAACAAGGGAGCTGGAAGGAAGAAATGGAAGAGAAAAAGGACTGCTCAGGGAAAGCTGAATGCATTCAGAGGTAGTGGCCATGCCTGCAGCCCTTGAGGACCAGGATGCCAGTGCAGTGGAGATGCATATCTAGGGAACAGGGAAAGGCCCTTCCACTTTGGAACAAGGCCAAGCAGCTCCTAGCCCAGGATGTGCTGGCTGAAATGCAGAAATGGGTCTGCAACTGGCCATATCTAAAGAAAGTTTTCTATTGAACACAATAGAGAGGATAAAGTAAGTATAATGTGAGTTCTTCCTTCCCCAGGAAGAGAGAGAAAAATTACCCTAAAGCCAGATAACCAGTTACCGAATCTGAAACTTGCTGCTTTTGGGGTCAGCACCCAGCTTCCTAACAGCAGAGGAGAGTCAGGAGGGAGGACTCTCAGAAAGAGGAATGACAGTTTTGAACAAGTATCTTTCAGCTTGACTACAGGTCCTTCAAACTGTCATACTGTGACTGGCTGGTTTGGATGCTAATGATTCAGACATTTCTAGGACTTTGTCCTATATTTTCAGCAGCTTGGTTCAGCCTGTCACAAAATTAAGAATTTGGGTTTGTAGCAAAAATATCTGTTAGTGTCAATGAATGTTTCATTTTTAATAAAGGTAACAGAAGACCTTCAGTTAATGAACCCTTCTTTAACAGCCCTGCAACAGCCCCCTCAGCCACGTATTTGTTGGTGGGCAGTATTTCACAGAATCACAGAATGTTTGGGGTTGGAAGGGACCTCTGGAAATCATTTAGTCATTTGCTCCTTAGCAAAAGGACTACAGGCTCTGCAGAATCCACTGGAGGCAACTAGAAACTCTGATGTTTCTTTCAATATAATGTGCTAATAAGTCTGACAGATTTTCCCAATTAACTAAAACCATTTTAGGGAGCCCAATGTAAACTCCCATTTAGATAGTGGCAATACCAGGTTTCTTCCATCTGCACATTTTTCTAGTCTTCTGAGGAAATGATGTCTGGAATAAGATAAGCACATTAACCATAGTGCTGCTTACTCATTTTTCCTACACCTTTTCCTAGGCATGGCTTCTGTCATAGGAAGCATGACCAGTGATAAAAGACAGTTATAGCACAGCATTTGTCCAAGGTAGTTTTTGGCTGCAATTTTGCTTCCAACCATATCATCTGCATTCAGACACCTTGCACTGTTTTAAAGCAGACAAAGTGGTTCAAGACTGTGGAACTGGTAAATGGCAGTACACAGGTCTAATGGATATTGTTTTTAAGAAGCTCCTTGCTCAGAATGAAAAATGACACCAGGTATTCAAGTGTGAGCCACAATAAATCCATTTTTAAATGGTGATGTCTCTCACTGAATAAAAAATTGAAGGACCATACTCTGACAACAGAGAACAGCCACCTACTTATGGCATATCAGGACAGCAATAAGTGACTCACTCACCCACCTACACTCCAAGGACACCAGGGCCTGATTTCTCTATCACAAAGTTGTCACAACACTGAATTTAGACAAACAGTTTTTCCTACTGCCCACAATCTGTACAGTATTTACTGCTTGCTCACTTTTCCAGGTCATCAATTCCTAAAATACCTCTAGGTGAAAATGAGTGGGAGTGATATTACACAAACACTTCCCTTTATTAGTAAGCCTGTACTAATATTTGCTTTAAAACCTGTTTGTTGATAAATGCTAATTAAATACCAGCTCAAAGCTTTATTTTGACCTTCTCCTGGGGTCTTTTGGACTCCTTAATTTGCAGGGCAACCAACAAATCCCACCTAAAGTTTTCTGTGAGGTGAATAAACCACCACTGGAGGAAAAAAAAAAAAGAAGAAAATTTTATATAGTGGGCAGAAAGTGGAGAGAAACATCTGGAGCAGAGAGATGATTTCCCAGTTGTGCCACAATTTGTTGAGGATGTGAAAATGAAGTGCAGCAGTGGCTTTTTTTGTGTGATGTTCAATGAGCTTCAGAGAATATTCTATCCGCAAAGAGATTCAAGGACTGGTTTGTCCAGCAAAAGATCAGCAAGTGCTTCCGGAGCTTTCTTTATTCTTTGAGAGGCAGGTATCTGCCAGGAGTTAGTGCACTACCTAATTCTGCTTTGTGTTACATGGACATGGGAATTAGGGTGAAAGTCATCTGCAGGTAAGAAAAATTGGTTTCTTTGTTCACTGTGCAGACAAACAAAATTAGTTAGGTGAAGAAGGGAATATAAATGGAAGACATAAAACTCATGGGTTAAACAGAAGTGTGAAAGGACAAAAATTCAGCCTTGGAGACTACTTGTATAATAATCGATAAAATATGCCAGGGCCCAGTCTCTGGAGGGTATTAGGACAGCATTATTCACTTTTGAAGTGCTAAACTGTCTCCTTCATAATCCACTCCCAAATATCTGGTACACATTATGCTCCAAACCATCGTCCAGACATTGCCTGAAAGACTGGTAGGTGGCACAAACCAAAACAATATTAGGGACCAAAAACTGAGCTACAAATGAAGCATCCCAGGTGATTATATGCCCATGTTTATTTCTGCTTTGTTTTTAAGCATGGAGGAGTCAAGGAAGACAGAGTTCTGCACCAAGGGTTGCATCAGTCAAACTGAGTCACCTGATATTTACATAACATATTCTCGTGTAAGTTCCCGGTTTCACAAAAAAAAAAAACCCTGAAGGCTTCATGCACATCTGCTAAAAGGTAGGATTTCAGGCCTGGCAGTCGGTGACCACTGTGTCATGACAGTAGATGAACCCCCTTTATGAGGCACTCTTTACTTTCTGGGTTCTTAGATCCTCAGATGTTAATTCCTCAGTATACCAGCACAAGTGTAACCCCTCAGGCTCACTCTGCATGCACAGCAAAACCAGAAGCTCCTCTGTCCCTCTGATAGGGTGAGACATCTTTTCCATCCCAAATCAGCTCCCCTATGGTGAATGGTTTCTTAGCACTGAAGCTGAAGGGTAACTCTTCAGCACCAGTGGCATTGTCTAAATTGTTGATCATTTCAGTACAAATAGGCACCAACAGTGGAACTGCAGCTCAAGTCTGGATGCTTCCTCTTGCCACCCTCTCTCCTCACTGACATAGCCAGAACTTTGGAAGCTGAAGAGGGATTAGGTGATTTTCACTGGGTTTAGGCAGAGAACAAATAAGTGCTGTAGGATTTGAACTAGTTCATTCTGTAAATGACAGGTGATGAAAAATAAAAATCCTTAAACCCCCAGATACTCAGATTGTGTTATTACTTGAAAATATCAGTTTTCATATAAATACTAAAGCACGAATTTAGAACTGATTGCATGAAAATAAGTTTCAACACTCCAAATACTAGACGACAGACAAAAAAAGACCCAAATGTGCTATTTTTCTTCTGTACATTAGGGGAGCCTAGGGAACAAAAAGATACACTTTTATATGCCTTGCATAAGCAGTCTGATACAAAAGTGTTCACATCTAGGAAATAGGAAAATCATTTTCTAAGGGCAGGCAGGAGGTACCAAAAATTGTATAGAGAATGTGACAATAAAGATCAAAGTACACAGAATTAATGGTGGTGAGGTGAAATTTAGAAACTCGGATAAGTTTGAGAGGAATTATAGAGGCCAAAACAGGAGAGTGAGTGAGGAAGAAGGGAGAGAGCCAAGGCTATGGTATGAGTTTAGGAGATATTCTTATTAACCTCTAAAGTGCAGAAAGCCAAATTTATGCGGTGCTGTATGAGGCAGCTTGGTGTTGATAGGCTACATTTGGGCAAAGTGTTCATACTCCAGTTGCGCACCAGACTGAGAAAACTCCACTTCTGCTGACAGAGCTTGCTGCAGCCCTTTTGAGAAAAAAAAGTCATCCTGTAAAAGAGCACTTTTGCTGATATGTCTTAATCCATACTAGGGGGTTCTGCTGGCACAGCTATGCTGGCTGCAGATCACACTTCAGCACTCCCCTGATTGATGCACATACCTTGCAACAGTTTGTCATGCTACTGGCCAAGGTCTGTGTTAGGAAAAAGGGAGTTAGCAGAGCAGGAAAGAAGGGTCAGAGAGCAGAAGAGAAGAGAGGTTTTCATGTTGCAACCAAGCAGAGAGTGAGTATTAGTGGATTAAAAAATCAGCATATTAAGAATAAACAGAATAAACAGTACTCACCAGGGTATTTGGTTTTTTTAAAAAAAGTCTGGTTTTCATTGCTGTGTTAGCTCTCTGGTGTTTTGTTGAAAGAGAATTATAAACTATATCCTTTCTTAATATGAAGATATATTAGCCTGTAAACTTGAAAGGCAGCCTGTGGTTGTTGAATGCATGGGTCTTTAAAAATCATGGCCTAGTGCTTCATTACACATAAAAAATGCTTTATTTTGATCAAAACATTGTGTTGCCATTGCAGTTCTCCTCCACCCTTAAAATTTATTATGCTGGCTGCTCTTCAGATTCCTTCTAACTACTGTTGATACACCACCCTTTCACTGGCATTCCTTCTGGTTTCCCACATCTTATTTATTTAAAACATTAGTTATCTCAAGTCCACTGCTTTTCTTTCAAGCAAGGCAAACAGGAGCTTGAGTTGCAGTACGAAATAATAGCTTTTGCTTAACAAATGTAACTAAATTACTAGTGGCAAGCAATGGCCTACAGAAATCTCTCAGATTACAATATCATCACTACACACAGCAGATTAGTACATCTCTGTAAGCTCTGCAGAGATCAGTCCAGTGTGTGTCCACACAGATTGTGTACACATACAATGGGTGCATGTACGTGTGCTTATATTGTGCACATATGGTGGGTGCTGTATTTTATGTATAGCCTATCTATGATCACTCTCATTCATGTAGGGATTAGTAGTGTTACCTGATAATATAAAAACACAGACAGTAAAAACCTGTTTAAATTAAGGCCAGCAGGGAAGAGTAAGAAGGGAAAGGAAAGAAACATGGATCACTAACACTGCTGACAAAGCAGAAGCAGCAATTTCCCAAGTCAATAAACCAGCACAGCACCATGGAAGCACTGTTACGGGGAACTGGTTGGAAGTTTCGGCTTCTGGACAACAGGGTGGAAGGAATATCAATTTTTTCCACCACTGAGAGTTACTTCCAGATCAGAAGAGAGCCAGCACTAATTATCTGTTCTTCCAAACACAGCAAAAGCTAGCTGATTATAAAAACCTCCCCTCCCATTTTAATATACCATCTCATATACAAGTCTTATAGTCTTAATATTTACTGCATTAGTGAATGCTGAATTAGAAGTCATCTTTCAGCTGTTTCTGTGATATATGTTCCCTGATGTAACTGATGCTTACACACACTCTACTGTCATACAGCCTTGACTAGATACTGCTTGCTACATGATAGAAAAGTCTACAGAACAGTAAGCTCAATCACTATAGAAGGAGGATTACACCAGGAAAAAGACCCAAACAAACCACCAAAACCCAAATAACGAGTCTCTCTGACTCTTTATAGGTTTTTAATCTGTTGGGAAATTATAGGGAATTTGTCAGTTGGAAGTGGTCTCTCAACCCACTTCAGTAGAAGTCAGAGCAGATCTATTCTATCATTGCAGAAACACCTGGTTAAATACTGTTGTTAAAAGCAAGTCTCCACTAAAGTTCATTAGTTTTAGTAGGCCAAAAGTATGAGTTACTCTTATGGTCCAGTGGCATATAATATAGAGACAATAAGTTTGATATACATCACAGTGTTCTTAAAGTATGCAGCAAACAACTGTATGTTTGGATCTTGGCATTCAGCCATGAATTTGGACACGAGTATTAAAAGCAGGACTAGCCAAAAGCTTGTGTTGCTCTATTACAAGTAGTTTTCTACTTTGGGCTATATTATTTCGTAGATAGTCTGAACTAGTCCCAAAGCACCTTTTACTTGAAATATTTTTCAGGATGCGAGTTACTAAAATACTGCATTTGCCCGTTTCTCTGTTGATACTAGCAGACACATTAAGAAGCCTGCAAGCTTCCAGGGCAGCTAGAAGAGCCCCAGTTACTAAGATGAGTACTGCAGAGTCAGGGATCCCATACATTAGGGCATCCCTTGCCGCCGGGACAAGTGGAAAAGCAGACTGGGCAAACCTCCCCTAAGCAGTATCACAAGACTCCCGACAAACCCAGCAGGTACCACTGAAAATGCTGCCTTAATTTCAGCAAAAACTCTGCAGGCTACTAGATTTCCAACAAAGCAGTCAGGCTCAATGAACCAGATTTTTTTCCAATCAGTTCTACTTACATATGAGTTCCCCAAAGGCGGGAAAATCACCCTTTCACTCTCCTGCTGTTGAGGTTTTTTCTTCCTTTTCTTTTCAAATCTCGTTGTTTACAGCCCATTTGCACCATTTTGTACTAAGCCTGGCCATTCAGAGTCAGCTCTAGGCAAGAAACAATCAATCAGTGCTGCCCTAGACCTGCAGTAGACTGAAAGCACCACTTGCCTTCCCAGAAGGAGTAAGAGCCTGCAGCCACTTCTTTTCTCTGCATACCCGGCATCTGAGCTGAATGGAAGTCTTGTTTTGCCGTGCAGAGTCACAAAATCCAGAGGCAAATCTCACTGTAGTGACTAGCCAGCAAAACATTGGCTTGCACAACTTTCTCTTCAAGCAATCCTGACTAACAACCAAATAGCAGAAGAACCCCAGCTTCCCTTTGTTAATTCTCCAGTGAAGGCATAGCTAGCTCTCCTCAGACAAATTCTTGTAAAAACTCATTCAAGCATCTTTAATTAGCTTTTTTGGGCAAAGTTTTTATGAAATTTAGATATAGTAAAATATAACCATGATGAGTCATTAAATATCTCTTAATTTGAAGAGACACCCAATTTGACATTCAGGAACAATATCCTGAGACAGTATTTTCTTTTTAGAGAGATGTGAAATGTGTTTTGACTTCATGCATACAGGAAATCCCACAGCAGCTCCTATACAAATAGAATCACTTCCAAGTGCTTGGTGTTAAAAATTACCAGGACTTAAAAAAAATTATAGAATTGCTTTAAGAATCACAGTGTTTCCAAAAACATCAACTTAAGTCTTTTTATATTCTCCTCTTTATTTTCTGCTTCTGGGGTTCCCACATTCAAGTTTTTCCCAACCACGTTTTTTTGTCTTAGCAAGCTGAGATTGTTGCAAGATCCCATTATGCAAGGATATTCAGTTTTAAGAACAGCAACAAATGCTGTGAGACTCACCATGAATTAGCAAGAGTTGGCAGCACTGCAGTAAGGATATTAACTTTCGTTTCCTCACAAACTGCAGTTTCTATAAATAGCATCTGTCTGCTTTTACTCCTGCAGTTAATTACACAGATTTTCCTGCATTTCCTCTTCTGCAGTGTCCCTGTGTATGACTACATTAGCTGATGAGCTGAAGCAATGCTTATGGATTTCCCCCAGTAAATGCCTTGGAAATGAAAAAAAAGTATTGCTGCGAGTGGGGAGGTTAAGTAGGTAAAGAGCTGTCTCTGACTTCCCCCTGCTTAAGGGGACAACTTGCCACTGTGTATCATAATTTTTGGCAGATGTGCGAGGCACAGAGTGGCCACAGGATTTTTACATGGCTGGGGTTTCTCCTGCACGTATCTTGTATTGTGAGTGCCTCATCTAGTTCAACCTTGTCTTTTACAGTGGAGTGTGGTTGTTCTGCTGTGGACTGGCTTGGGCAAGATATTAAGGGGGAAGTTTACTTTGCCTAGCTTTGGATGCCACCAAGGAAACACCTTCCTCTGCACTAATCACTTATTACTTCTACAGTCAGTGGAAAATTATGTGCTTTTTTGAGCATGGCCACCACTGATCCATTTACCTACTGACACATTCTGGGATATTCTTGGTGTCCTAGAAGTGGCAGTCTTTCTCTACCAACTGTGGCAGCATTTTTTCCGTTATTTCAGATTACTAGAGGAAATTTCCAGATCTGAAAGCTCTAAATGCTGATCAATGGCTCCATATGGCTATTCCTTACATCTCAAACATTACTACTTATTATTAAGCATTTGCAAAGTGATATTTTTCACTAGCACCATGTCTATAAGCTAACTACAGCTACCTGAATCCTTTATGTCTTTCATTTACAGCTGTCCTATACCTTGATTAGATTTTTTATCTAGTTTATTATACGGTAGCACTGATTTCCAAATCCACAGTTCTTGAGGCTTAACAGGAGGCCAGCTGGCTCATTTGCCAGGGGTCTGCATGCAAACGGTCATAGAATGGACATGGATGTTCAGGTAGTGGAGGAAAGGACATGGCAGCCCTCTACTCTCTGAACTGGCTTCTTTCCACACAAGATGCCAATCAAAGGTGTGTATTCCACAGTGTTGTAGCCTCCTTCCCACTCCAGTCCCTTACACGCCAGACACAGTCTCTATGAATCCCTCTTCAGGCTGAACAGCTGGCTGTGGGGGAGCAGATGCTGCAACATGTACCTGGCAGGATGCGAGATGCAGGTGCCCGTGGGGCAAGGTAGATGGGAAAAACATTTCAGTGAAACGCATGCAGAATGTGAGAGGCTTGCTAGGTAGCACTGCCCTTGCTTCCAAAAGGTAGAAGCTGTTCCTCAATGATGTCTTCCCATTGCACTGAAAAGGTCCAACAGGGCTGCTCAGGCCCCACACAAGATCGATTTCCCTTAGTGCTGCAACACTGAACATGCCTCTTTCTCACATGACTCCTGCTCACCTTGGGACACAAATGTCCCCCCTCTGCCTGTTCAGAAACAAAGGAGTGGGATTTCTATGGATGTAGACAGAGTTGTCATACACGGCTCTATGTCCAGGTGGAGGTCAGTGATGAGTGGTGTCCCCCAGGGCTCTGCCTTGGGACCAGTGTTCTTCACTATCTTCATCAATTACATGGATAGTGAGATTGAATCACCAAGGTGACACAAAGCTGAGTGGTGCAGTTTACATGACTGAAGGAAGGGATGCCATCCTGAGGGACCTAGAAAACCTTGAGAAGTGGGCCCACAAGAACCACATGAGGTTCAACAAGGGCAAGTGAAAGGTGCTGCATCAGGGTGAGTGCAATCCCAGAGATGAGTACAGACTGGGAGAACTTATTGAAAGCAGCCTGTAGAGAACAGCTTGGGGGTTCTGGAGGAGGAAAAACTGGACACAACCTGTCAGTGTGCACCTGCAGCCCAGAAAGTCAACCACATTCTGGGCTGAACCAAAGGAGCCAGCAGGTCGAGGGAGGTGATTCTGCCCTTCTACTCCACTCTCGTGAGACCCCACCTGGAGGACTGTGTCCAGCTTTGGAGTGAGTCCTCAGCACAAGAAAGACATGGACCTGTTCAAAGAGCACCAGAGGAGGGGCATGAAGATGATCAGAGGGCTGGAGCACCTCTTCTAAAAAGTCAGGATGAGACAGTTGGGGTTGTTCATTCTGGAGAAGTGAACACTCTGGGGAGACCTCATTGGATTCTTCCAGTACTTAAAGGGGGCTTATAAAAAAGAGGCACAGTAACGTTTTACATGGGCAGATATTGAAAGAACATGGGGTAATGGTTTTAAACTAAAAGACAAGAGATTAGGTGTTAGGAAGAAATTCTTTACTCAAAGGTGCTGGGACAGGTTTCCCAGAGAAGCTGTGGATGCCCCATCCCTGGCAGGATGCTCAAGACCAATTTGGATGGGGCCCTGAGCAACCTGTTCTAGCCCATGATGGTGAAATTAGAACTAGAGGATCTTTAAGGTCTCTTCCAACCCAAGCCATCCAATGATTCTATGAGACTGTTTGTGGTGTATACACATATATACATATATATACATATATATACGCTTCTGCATGTGCATGTGCATGTCTGTGTGTATCTACGTATCTCCTGCAGACTGGAAGGAAATGAGGAATAATGCCATTTTGGCTGCTGTCTTGCCTCATCGAATTCTGGCATTTTCAGCAGGCTGTTCACACTGAAAGCCTCTTGCCTTCTTTCTGCTAGTTCAAAACATGTATGCCTGTCCCCTTTACAGGAAGCCAGATGGGATGCGTCTCATCTGCAAAGGGCAGAACAGATTTTGTCTGATGTGTGGTACCATGTCTTTACAGTTATTTTTATAGTTCTTAAAGTCTTAGATTTCAACTAAGGCCTCTGGGTAGTTCCATAATATTAAGCATGTTAATATTAAAATAAGTACTCTGGAGCAAAGGAGAATCACAAGTAATTTGACAGATGTTTCTGGCAATATCCAACATGGGAAATCTTTATATTAGGATCATATAAATACTACAAAAGTGGCCTAGACTATGTTAAAATTAGATTTGCTTCACTTTCTTATGATAGGAAGAAGCTAATTGTTAAAATGGAATAATGCTAACTCCAAGCTTTCAAAAAACATGACAACTCAAATCAGTAATATATTTTGGATTTTTTCTCTATAGTGTTTTCATCCTTAGCATTCAGGTGGATGCCAGTTTCAAACTGCTCCATGCAACCATCAGGCTAAAGGTATTTTTTCGTTGATGTTAGGATTCTCGCATACTGACAAAACCCCAAGCCATAGAAAACACTTCAAACATAATCAGGGCTGACGACTCTGAGAAAAGGAATAAAACTGGTTATCTGATTTCTAAGCAACCAGCCTGTTCACACGACAATTCAATAATGATTTCAAGCAGTAGCATGTGTGGCATTTAAATGGCCAAGCTAATACAGTATCTTGGGCCAGAAAATCCTTCTAGCCATAAAGTCAGTGTCATACCTTAAGGCTCAGCTTTTAGTGGTCCAGGCTATCAAAGAGCTCACTAGGTATACTATCAGTGTAAGTGATGCTTAGAACATCTCTCCTTTTTCAGTTCTAGTCTTTGATCCGAAGAAAATGTGCACAGTTGAAGAAAAGAGTCAGGCACTGGGAAAGGCTCTGGAGAGAGCTTGAAATTCAAGAGATATTGGGCATCAGAGGCTGGATTCAGGTTAATTGCAGGAGAAATCAGAGCAGATACCCAGCAAAATGCAGTTACATGAAGGATGGTCAGAAACAGCCATGTGACAACAAAGGAAGAGCTCCAGACAGGAAGGAGACATCAGTGGGTGGCACGGAGCAGCTGGAACACACAGCAATCCTCAGACATCACCTGGATTTAGTGCTTTGCTCCAATGACCCTGAAAAATAGTAAAGAGTCCACATCTTATTTCAGGTTATCCAGTAAATCTAGTCTTTGGCTCTTGGTTCCTCAGGCTTTTCAAAACAGTTTGCTTCTGTTTCTTGACGGTGATACTTTGTAGGATCATCCAAAGCGATTTGAAGCCAATTTCCTTTCGCCTCCTTTCCTCCAGAAGACTCCATAAAAAAGAGATGCAGACGTACTGCAGTTGACAACAAGAGCAACATACTTGTCTTTTTGTATTCAAAAGCTAGAGCCAGACTTGTGCACGTGTATTCTGTACCAGTTGAAAGCTGAATTTGCTGCCTGCCTGCCTCTTATTTCCAACCTTGCATATTTGGACTGTGTGGGCAGGGAGAGGTCAGATATGACTTTAGATACAAATATTTGTGCTTTCTCAAACCCTTTGTGCACAGTTTTATTTACAAATGGAAAGGAAGGACTAAATTCTTATAAGTGTTTACGCTGACAAAATTTTTGGCTAGAAAAGCCTAACAAACACTAGATTTTACAGGCTTTTTAAAAGAAGGTTAACTCTTGTTTTTATTTATCATGGATTACATTTCATCAGGTTTTAGTATTAATATCCAGAATATTGCATTCCTTGGGTGACTGCACAGAAAGCAGAGGGTGCCACATCCTTTCCTCATGGCACTGCCTTGCAATATTTAGCTTGTCTGTATTAGTTAAAAAGCAGTTTACCAGTAACAGAGAAAGCCCCAGTCAATGATATGAGACAAGCTTTTCAGCTCTTGACCAGTGGGGTGTGGCATATTTTCTACTTTTTTTATAATGAACTTTTCCAAGGGTGGCACTTAACTCTGCCAATACATACTCAAATACAAAGGCTTTAAACTGCTTTTAAATAAACAATATAGCAAACAAATGCAGAATTCTTCAGAGGCTTCCACCCATCTGTTTGTTACCTTTCTGCTGCTATATCTGTTGGTAAAACCCAGCTCACGGGAATTACACAGAAACTTTCAGCTTCTATTCAGTACCTTTAAGTTTCTCTCCTCTTACTCTTTTGCAGAAGAAACTTTGTTAATGTGAATCCTGAGCACTCCAAAACTATGCAAGTAAAACAGGTTTTAAAGTGTAGTGCACTGATTTATAGACCATTTCTTAAAATTGTGGGATTGTAACTGACAATTTTGGGATACCTGGTGTCACAGGTTTGGCCAATACCACTAGGTGTAAGCACAACTCATGCCAGGTTAGGCTCTCCAAACTTGCACAGGTGTTTTCCTTAAAGAAATGGTTTAAGGATAATGTGAGAATTGTCTTTTCTTACCTTGCCTTGAGCACTGTGTTTGAAAGTTTAATGATACTACATATCTAATCCTTAATTTACTTTTGGTTACTGTTTGCTGAATATGCAATGCTAAGCCTGATTTACACACCATTTCTTGATGATTTACACACCATTTTTATGTGGTGGACTCAGTGACTGAGCACTGGCTTACTTTGCCTCCCAGCACAGGCTCTCACTACTCCACAACACTGGTGTGCACACCATCTTTCCACTCAGATGTGCTATACTCAAGACATTTGTGAGCCACATGGCATCGATAAAGATATGAACAGTTTATTCTACTAGGTGATGCGCTTTGACAAGAGAAAGGAACAAATATGACTGGTTCTCCTCTAATCACCAACCATTGTGTAAACAAGTTGGAGGGCTGTCTGGAGGAAAGATGAAGCCTGAACAGTGCTTTGGCTCCTGGAGGCCAGGGGTGAACCAGAGACCCACAAAACAGTGGGCTGCAGAAGTTGGCAGGCCAGTGGCATAAAGTCCAGCAATTCACTTTTGGAGTATCCACCGCTGCCTGCAAGGAGCCCTTGGACGAGTGAAGCTCAGTTTATGGGAATATTGCACAATGATAAAATGTCCTCCTTATCCCATTCCAGCATTTCCAAAGCACAGGAAAAGGATATTTGTTCATTCCAGTTTACCCTTTGTTAACCCCAAGTGTAAGCAAACAAACAAACAAACCAACCAAAACAAAACAAAACTAACACAGAAAATTTAAATCAGGAGGGCTTTTTAAATTTTTCTCTTTTTTTCCCTCTTAACATTTTATACTTTTTTCCCTTATCAACAAAGAAGTACACTTTTCAAAAAAAAAAAAAAAGGCCAATTTTCCCTTTTCCCTTGCGCTACTAAGTAAAACCTTGTTGTTTCAATATTCCAAGAGCCGAGAAAACCAGGAAATTCCTGCTAAGTTTGAAGTAGCATCAGAAGAGCTGACAGCAGGATTGGTAAAGGGTTTGTGGCTTCACACAGTAGCAGTATCAGGTCATGTGCTGAACTAGTATTCACCTAGTGCCTCATGGCCTGAAAAAGGTTCATAACTAACTGGACGCTTTGAAGAGCAATTACAAACATACCGAAAATGGGAGAAGGAAGGATGAAAACATAGCACTACATACAGGCTGTGAGGCTCAGGTAATGGCTTTCACTTCCTGGTCTTCGCAGAATTTGTCATGGCAGCATCTGAGTTGTGGGACTAGGTACTTTCCCCAGAAGATGCCCCAGTCCTGTCCTGACCTCATACCAAGACTAGATGTTTATACTTTATGCCTGTTTTCTGTGACAACAAGAAACATGCTGACAGGTATAAAGGGCTTGCTTTTGTACTCAATATGATCCCACCTTGGGATATCATAGGATCAGGACAAAGGGTCCCACCATACAATGCATCTGTGCATTTTAGTTTAGACACAGCCTGGAGTGACCTGTGGCAGCCTTTCATGCTGCCTGAGGAATCCCATATCCAAAGGGTCTGCTCTTAAATCCCAACCTAAAGTGATGCTGTAAAGACTCATGTCACACTCAGTAGCAATTATTTACTCTCTTATTATTTGTTCTTTAAATCTCTGCATTTATTTACTACATTTCTTTACTTGAGACTTTAGACTAAATATTTCGATCTAGATTATCTTCTCTTCTGTATTTCTTGTCTGTCCATCATGACCCGTAACCGTATCTTTCTCCAGAAAGTGCAGGGTGTAAAACCTCAGAGCAAGAGACTGGCATTTTCCAATCCTTGCTGGAAAGACCTACCCTACCACAAGGGAATAGAAAAACCCACAGAGGCAAACGTGCATTACACCACACCACTGCCAGGGCGTGTGTGGGGGTGGCAGTGCCCAATGCTTTCCATCGGAAACCTCATTTTTTTGGTTGCCCCGTTTGCGGTTGTCCCAAGCACCATGGCCGCCACCCACAGACTGTCTGGCGTACCAGACAGACGTGAGGAGCTGGGAGATTATGTCCTCTATGTCCCATGCTAAGCACAGGGATGGGTATAAACGTGGCACACGGATTCAGGCAGAAAGTGGAGTGTTTCGCCGTGAGTCAGCTGGTAAAAACTCCCACCAGCTGCTGCTGGGGCACCGTGGATAAAGCGCAGC
The DNA here is from genome assembly GCF_965178545.1 of Coloeus monedula. NCBI lineage: Eukaryota > Metazoa > Chordata > Aves > Passeriformes > Corvidae > Coloeus > Coloeus monedula. The sequence continues at coordinate 87,633,142 of NC_138783.1, forward strand.
GCCAACGCTTCAGTGGGAATTTTCTCTTTCCTCACTCGAACCTCTTTCCTCTTCCCACACGTAACTACAAGTCATAAGCCGCCGATAAAGTGTCCTCCCGGGTCCGTGCGCCGGCACGGCACGGCACGGCACGGCGCTAGGGGCAGGCTGTGCGCGGAAGGGCCGCTCCCGTTTCCCGCTCCCCCGGCCCTGCCCGCATCCCCCGCGCCCGGGACGGAGAGAGGCCCGCGGGCGGAGGGCTCGGCTCCCCGCCGGCCCACGTCCCCTCCCCGAGCCAGCAGGAGGAGGAGAAAGCGAGAGAGGTCCCGGCAGAGCGGCTAGGAGCGGGTTCGAGACAGCCCTCCTCCCCCCGCCCGCCCCCGGAGGGGAAGAGGAAAGGAGAGCCGTGGCGGGCGGCGGAGGATGATAACTTAGGGCCGTGCCTGGCCGTGGGAGCTGCCCGCGCTGTCCGGGCGAGGACACGGGGCGGCAGCGATGTCCCAGGGCACGGCAGGAGGAGAGGGAGCGCCCCAGGTGCTGCCGGAGGGGAAGGAGAGGCAGAGGAAGAGGAGGCGGAGGAAGAAGAAGGAGAGTAAGACGCGGCTGGTGCGCTCCAGCCTGCTGTTACCTGAGGGCGAGACGGAGAAGTCCAAGAGGACGGTCCTGGCCTGCAACCGCCTCAAGACCACCAAGTACACGGCGTTGTCCTTCCTGCCCAAGAACCTCTTTGAGCAGTTCCACCGCCTGGCCAATGTCTACTTTGTGTTCATCGCCCTCCTCAACTTCGTGCCAGCCGTCAATGCCTTCCAGCCGGAGCTGGCCTTGGCCCCCGTGCTCTTCATCTTGGCGGTCACCGCCATCAAGGACCTCTGGGAGGATTACAGCCGCTACCGCTCCGACAAGGAGATCAACCATATGGAGTGCCTGGTGTACAGCAGGTGAGGCAGGGCGGGTGAGTGCGGGGGACGGCAGCGCCGTGGTGGCAGCCCGCGCTGGGGTCCCGCCGGGCACCAGGACTCAGGCGAGCAGAAGTGAGGACACAGGGCAGTGAGCAGGTCCATTGTGGAGGGCTTTCATTTCCACTTCAAGGGCGAAGAAACTTCCAGTTGCCCGTGTCTCCCAACTCTTAACTCAGAACTGCGGGAGTTCATACAGTCCTGTACCTACAGGTGAAAGTGAATCCATTCTGACCGGTGGGGTCCCACAGTAAATCACTTTATGCAAACACACAGTTTGACAGCTCACAATTTACAGTGTGAGCTGTAAATTACATTCATGTATAGTTTATGGTATTAATTTCCTTATAATAGCATGAGAACTCATGCAATCTCCTATTAAATCTTCAATGAGTGAAGGAAGGATAGAGGCCAGAGGCTTCTGAATTTCATTTAGGTCTGTGAGGTTTCATGACACGTGAAATTAGTGAGCCCAAACTTTGTCTTTCTAAAGAATGAGCCAGTCTTTCCATTGGACATTTACTTTTAAGCGAATGATTTTTATTGATCATCTCAAATGTCATCATTCCCTGTGACTTTGCTATTTCCCAGTGCTTGTGATGGAGCATTAGGTCATTTATGTCTCTCAGAATTAGTTTTTCTAATGATCTGGACAATACATATAGAGCACTGCTGTGGTATTTGTAAATCACACTGAAATGACTTTTGCATCAACATTTATGTTCTTAGAAGCCAGCTTTACAAAATTTTTGTTTTGCTTTCCTCATAGTGTGAGTCATCTCTTAGTAGTCTAAGGCTAAGGTTTCCTGGGGAATGAAAGAAGGATATATTTTCTGAGAAATCAGATTTTAGTTTCATTTCTGATGTTTCTAAGTCTAACAGAAATGAAACACGTGCCAAGAAGCTTACACTCTGATTCCACAGACTGTCTGGGAGGGTCTTCTGGGCTGACGTAAGCACAAGACAGAGCAACTCTCCTATTGCAAGAAAGGAATGTGAAAAAAAAATACACTGAAAAAGAACTCGGAAAAGGTTGCATTTCCAACGTCAGCAGACTCAGCTTGTTATTTCACAAACTGGTATCATGTAAGAAATCTCACCCAGGGATATTCTGCCACCAGTAGATATGCATGCATGAAAACACAAGTAAAATGGCCTTATTTCTGTAAACTAAACCAAAACCAATCCAGTCAAATCACACTCGTAGTTACTGCTAACCTATACCTGTGCCTACTGCCTTGCTTGTCTGTAGTTGTCCTTAACTCTGAACACTTCTGATGTTGAGGAAGATGGATCGCAGGAGGTCTTGTAAGGGGCTATTCATGCAGAAAGTAAAATAATGCTAATAAGGATGGTTAATCTAACCTTTTCCAAAAAAAATCAGTTTAGAAATAAGCTCTTCTGTCTCCTAGGTTGAAAAGCAGTAAGTGCCTGTTGCAGAAGATGTTCAAAATATTAACAAATACCAGTACTGGGATATTAATTCTGGAATGTTTTTCCCCCAGCAATTTTCCATATCCCTCTCTGCTTCCAAAAAAGTAGACATGACTATGGGAAAAGGCTTTGATGTTAATATCTCTTGTGGTCTTTTGTGATTCCCAGCTAAGTGCACTGCCCTTTGTAATGCTTGTACTATTGCAGAGTAAGTCAGAATTGTTCCTTTTACTGCAGTTTAGATTGCTGCTGAGTGACACTTACACAGATAATTTGGGAGTGGTTTTCCTTTGCATTGGCATCAAAGGCACATGTCGGCCAAATCCTTGTGGGGTGGCAAACATGGAAGTGTGTGAGCTCTATCACCTATTCAGGCACAGCTTTCTGGCTGGATGCAGAGCTGAACGGTGTGTGCTTAACAGCCCACCACACAAGCGTGGTTCCCAGCAGCAGCTCACCTATTTTCACCTTCCAGCAGTCCCTAGGGAAAGCTTCCCTCCCACAATTGAAAAATACAATCAAAACATGCGGTTAAAGTAATTTGCTCACATGTTTTTAATCTGCCCACTTTTTCTTCTTTTGTAGCTTTTTTTAAACTTCACCTTTTTAAACACCCTCCAGCTCCAGTGAGCAAGATGGGACTAGAAACTTGCTACTTCTGCAGATAAGAGCTAAGATTCCTGCTTACTTGAGTGACGGGGGTACCAAGGTTGAGAGATTTATATCAAGGTCATTGAAGTTGCTGGGCGTGAGTTCAGAAAAGCTGTTTTCTTAGAAAGGTGTCATGCCAGGAGAAACACAAGGGATTGATCCTGACTTCTTCTTTGTTTCCTTAGTCTCTTTGTTTCTGGAAAAATGTTGAAGCATGTCACATAAGGAAGTAATAAATGACAGCTTTCTCCTCACATCGATTTAATGCTGATCCCTTATCAGTTTTACTACCTTTTGAGCAGACCAGACTCTCTCTGTCTCTCCCTCCCCCTACTTGCCACTTCCTTTTGGTAGGGGCAGACTTTGATGCAAATGCTGTCCTTGATAGAAATGCTGCTGTAGGTTAATGAACATAGCTGCAGTCCTGTGTTCCCCTAGGACTGTCAGGGAGCAGTAACTCTTCTCTTGCTAGTCAGTATTTCATAGCTTGGAAAGAGGCCTTCTGCAGGACAGGATGTATCTGACTTCCAGGACTCTGTGCTGTGATGGGCTCCCTTTCCTGCCAGCCTTCAACACAGCTGCTAGAGCCACCTCAAACACAGACTACAGCGTTCAAACGCACTACAGCAAAGTAACGTTGAATTGTAACAGTCAGCAAATGGAGGCAGGGAGGTTTGCTTCAGTAGTAGAGAAAAGCCCTCTGTCTCATGTTCCATGTTATTTAGTGACCAAGTAAAGATTCAAGTAGGATACTATGTGTTCTGTCATGTATCCTTTTTATGTGCAATCCATACATGCTTTCCTGGCTGCTGAAGTACCTGTCCTCTGTTAGGTACAAGCAGCATTTAGTGATGCAAAACCTACAGGACAGAATGCAGGGGTAGGCAGAGCCTAGGGCAGCGCATCAGGAGGAGGTTCTACACGACCCCTGCAGTGTCCGCTGGCTGGTGCTCTGGCACAGCCTACACAGGCAGATCGTGTCAAGAACTGATCTGGGTGAAAATGCTATTCTCCTGGTATGCTGACTGCTTGACAGCTGGCCTTCTTCCTCCTGCCTGTCCAGTGGACTCAGATGACCCATTCTCATACAGCCACTGCGGAATCAATGACTCTGTGACTCAGAGTTGGCAACACTTATGAGACAACAAAACAGCAAAGGATGATGCAACCTAAAGTAAGAAGTTTAAGAGAGATGCAGCTTGTTTTGACAGAAAGAAGACAGTTTTCATTTAGAAATCCTGGATGTGGTGGAGAGTGGAAAATACCTCAGAAAATTATTGCTTTCTAGAGTCAGATGAAAAAGGAAAAGACCTGATTCTTTGAATAAATTGAAAGAAGCTGTTGAGTCTAAATTGGCAGCTTATGTCAAGGAGTGAAACACACAGGAGAATTGCAGACTTGCGTTGCTCTGTGATGGACTTAGCAGGTCTGTCTGTAAGAGCAGACACGGTCTTGAGGAAGATTTCTTAGCCAAGAGGAGCTAATAGGACCTCTCTCCACAGGCCTTTAGGGCACCTCTCTCATTTGGCAATACAGAGGAAATGAGGCACTTACTTTAGGAGGACGGTTTCACAGGTCACCTAGAATTTCAGTTCTGTACAGGTGCTTAAGCTAGGAATGCTGGATGACAGCCAAAACTCTTAGTTTATTTAAATGGAGGGAAGTTACAAAGGCATTAGAGCCTAGCCTGCAGAAAATTGTTTTTGCAAACCTGTGATCACCTTAGACTCCTCTCTTTGTTCCTCTTCCTCATTTCTATTGCCCAGGGATTGAGGTTGAAGACTGGAGATTACAAATTTGCAATCTTCACAGCAAAATCTGTGTTAGTGTTGGACTTGGGAGGATGGAAAGGTGACATTTTTCTTTGCAGTTACTGTCCTCCAGTGCTCACTGGCTCTCATTGGAGTTGTGGATTGCACATGTAAATGTCTGCTGTTAAATATTTGATAGAACTAAATTTGTGGCTGGGGCAGAAGCTTTGATTTCAGTGTGCTGATACAAAATATGGTATATGTTTACATGACATGTAAATAGAAGATGAATAGGGATAACTACAATCACAACAAATAATAACACTTGTCCATCAGGGAATTACATTTTATTACTGTCTCGGGGCTGTGCTGGTGAAATAATCTCTGCTAACATTTTTCTAGGAGCCATATGTTCAAAACCAAAGGGCTTTGTCTTTTAAATCTACTCTCTAACCCTTACCATGTCTATCAAAGAGTATTGCTAAAAACTGTAATGCCTCTGCATACTGATGAAAGAGTGGTAACTGCTTCTTGTGTCAACCTGTGACTTAGAAAATCCATGACAAATTGCAATTTATGACTGGATACTTGTCACCCCTGAGGTGTGGAAAATGTTTAATGGGGCATTCAGACAGCTATCAAAGCAGGCGGTTTTGCATTAAATGTTAATTTCTTTCTGCAAAACTGACTGGGGAGGAGAGAAGAGAGTGTGATGTGGGCGACATTTACTATAATTTCAAAAATACACTTCTTTCTTCTCTTTGTCAACTCACCTGTGAAACCAATTCCAGCCTTGGAGGAAAAAGATGCAGTAGTATTACCAAATCCTCACAAAGCCATGGTAGACCCCACTCATGGCCTCAGAAACAGCCAGATGATGACTTGCTTGCAACCACTTCACTTCTTAGGTGCCTTATTTTGCTGGCAACACCAGTCTCTGAGGAATTAGGTTGTGAATATCTCCCACTGCTACCATAGTCAAGAGCAGCTTCTTGTCCCAAAATGTGCTGGCAGGTAAGACATTTCTCACTAGAAGAAACAAGCTTGTCTCCCTTCCAGAACACAAATGTCACTAGAAGTGATTCAAAAGGAAACTACCTGGGATTACTCAGTTTCCTCTGTGAGTGAATTTGGTGCATAAAAAGCTGAAAGCAGGAAGTAGTGGTCTGAATCTGTTGGTGAAGTCAGTATTCCTTCCCTGAGTTTCAGAAAGATGCCTCTCTGTTCATCTTACTGCCTTTGCCCTTCATTTCAGTTTGAACCAGGATGGCAGTGAGTAAGCTCAGTGAGCAATGTAGTAGAGGCTCCTCTGTTAGACTGATAGTGAGCAGTTTTACTCTCCAGTAGAGTTTATCCAAGTAGCAAGGGACATCTGCGCTAATCTTCTGAGATGTAGCCAGCTGGAATGCGCAGGACAACCCGTCTCTCTGTCCAACTGTATGTATGCAGTTTATTTGCTATTCCGTGTAGGGTAAATTTTCTAAGTGCCTGAGCTTCTCTATTGGAAAAGAAAAATGCTTGCCTCTTGTTACTAAGCTCTTTCATTTGTATTGGATGTCATGAGAACTGTTGTAGGCTATTTCACATGCCTCTGGCTGACTGCCAAAGAAGATGCTGTTAATCTCCACTGAAAGACCTGGTGATGTCCCCAAATCAATTTTTTCTGTTACACACCACACTCCAGAGAGACACCATAATCTCTTGTGCTAAGCAGACCATAGCCCAGAATTATAGGTGGCCACCTTGTGTGAAGATCTACTTGTTGTTTTGTGTCTTTATTAACTTGAGACCATGATTATTGTTGGAGGTAGCCAAAAGAATAACAGCTCTATTTGTTTCTGTCAGAGTGCATTTCCAAAGAAAATACACAAGAGAATTGTGTGTACTGTTCAGCTCTGCCTGATATTGTGATTCCACCTTCCACCATGTGTCACGTAGTCAGCAGAACTGAAAACCAGAGTTGAAACCCATGACAGCCATACAAAAATCAATGTTTATGGAACTGCTTACTAGCTAGCATGGCATAATTTAGGACATTCCTCTCACAAGCAGATCAATCCTCCAGAAGTAATAATTGGAGAAAGAAGAAGGGTCCCTGCCACTGGGCAGGACTTTTACAGGTACCTCCTCCAGGCTTACAAAACCCTTATGGATGGGCAGGTTGCTTACCTTGACATAGCACAGGGAGAAGTCAGATTGCCACATCTCCCTGCTGTGTAATCCAGCATGCTTCCAATTTGCAGAATAGTTACTCTGTGTAAGAGCAGTCTAAGGGGTGCCTCTCCTCTTCCCTCCCACACCAGGCCTTTTGGGAATGTTGTGCTTTTGTGTATGGACACAGTAAGGTCGATGCAGCTGGGAAGCCAAGTGCACAGCTTCAGGATTACACCCAGTCTGCAGGATTTATGCTGTGCAGGCTTGGTTTTAGCAATTGCATGTATTGAAAGCAATTAAGTTCATGAAAAGCAGAACAATTTGTTTCACTTCACATAGTTGTGGAGGTGAACCAGTTTCCATGGCTTACCTTCAGCCTTAGTGTTCTCACTTTGGGAGTTGTTACTAACGCAGCTGTGGTAGCAGCCAGTCATGTTTGTACCCAGAAGTGATCCACAGCAGAAATGTGATTTGTACCCGCCAGCACTGCCTCACCAGAACGTGGAAGCAAGACAGATTCTCCATGCGCTGGGCCAGGGAGAGCATTTCAATGAATGGCATAAAGTGAGGAGCCTGCTAAAAGCCAGGACACTTGCCTCTCATGGGTAAATTTGTGTAGTTATGGGCAGCAGCTTCCTCGGTTGCACATCAAGCACAAAAGTTGACTCACACCCAAAATTCAGCCACAATGCATATTTGTGAAAGATGCTAGCTTACAGCTTCTCCTAAGCTGGTGCTAGTGCTGGTGTGCGGGGGAGAAGTGCAAAGGAGGAGATTTAATAGCCCTAATATTGAGATCCACTGAGAAAATGTACGTTTCCAAATGTATCTTTGATTCTGAAAAAATTAGATAAAGCAAACGTCAGATTTAGTTGGAGATGACCTGCATGTTCCTGAGTGAATTGGTTTAATCTTTGCTGTGTGTACAGGAAGTGGGAATGAGGGGGCTTCAAAGTAAGAGCTTACAGTGCCTGTAAGATGTGAGCTGAGAGGAACATCTTTCTCTTTTTTACTCTTTCAAGGATACACATACACAGCCTGTCCAAATCAGGCTAGCCACCCAGCTAGTAGGGTGTTCTGTCCTGTGGGCTGCTGGGGATAGCTAGTCCTTCTGAGCTGGGAAACCACCGTCTTGTTCTTTGCTCCAGCAGGAGCAGTGTTTTAACTCTGTTTCAGAGCAGTTGCAGGTGAACAACCCTGCCGTGGTCAGCCCACATCCTTCAGGCCACATTGGTTACAGGACAGTCCTGAACTGGCAAGGCTGGATTTTGAAGGGTGGGAAACATCTTCCATCTCCAGTGCTATTTTGTTACAATTTTATTCTTGTCTGACCACAATTTCTCTAGAGTGACAAGTAGGCCAGTCTCTTCAGTTCAGTGGCCAACATTTGCATCATGCCCAGTCATTTCATAAACCCAGACTCTGCTGGAGATTTGTTTTAACAGGCAGGGAGGTCACTTGTTTTTTTATGTTCTGGTTGTCTGGAAATACTGACCTACTTCAAGGAAGAGTTTAACTCCTTGACTGACAACTGACTTCAGTTCTTATATATCTGTGCTGTTACATTAACACTGAGGGTGTGAACACCATTGCAGAATATTTGGTATTTCTGTATTTTTGATGTAGGTTTTAGTTTCGACTTTCTGAATAAAAAGAGAAAGTCCATGATGAAGTGACAGCTTTTGTAAGCAGAGGTCTTTTATCTTTCTATATTTTCTTACGCTTCCTGGGCTTTTTCTGGGTCTCACAGCCATGTACATGTAGCCTCAGACCCTGTCTTTTCACCTTGCAGTAGCAACCTGAATATGCTTGTTTTGGCCATGTTAGCTGATTTTGTGTGTGTGACTAGCAAGTCATTGGCAAAGTTGTTGTGAAATCTCCCAAAATACTGACGCCAACAAAGGAAGTGCAGAACAGCAGCCACCTCAATACATCAGTGAGTATATTCTCAATATCTAGACATGGAATAAGATGCCTCAGAAAATTTGTCAGTGAACCAATTTTAGCAGGCAGATTTAGCAGCCAAACCCTTAGAGATGCAGAAAGTTTATTAACTACATTAGAAAGATGTAACCTATTTGGGCAGAAGTAGATGATAAGAAATCAAATATAATCAACCTAAGTGTGATTCTGCAGTTGTAGTGCATTGTTTTTGCATGGGCCTACACTTACATTTGGAGATTTGTATGGTTCCTGTATTTTCTTTTTCTCCCTTTTTAGGATTTCCATGTTCTCATTGTCAGCTTCTCCTTGCCATACTTCCCTCTGCTGTAAAAGTGCAGAGCTGTGACTCTAAAGCTTGATCTTACACCATTTACCAGAATAAAGACATATGTTAACGTTATCTGCATGTTTGAGAGCATATAGGTCTTCCTTCCTTCATTCTCCTAGGTTCCAGTTTTATCAGAGAAGCATGGACTGAGGTACCCATCTCCCAGCAGAGCCGCTGATTGATATCTTGACTCTTCTGCAAATGCCAATAGTTGCTTTCCCTGTAAACAGTAGTGAGCCAGTGACTGTAGCTCTCTTGCAAGAAGCCCTCTTAAGTGTTAATTAGGTCCTCTCTGATCTGACAAAGGTATTTCCTATAGGAATTTGTAATATTCTTTCTGGAACATGAGGTGAGATTTATTTCGTGTGTCTTTTAGCTAAAAGATACATGTCCAGTCTGACCAAATCATCTACACTTGTGCCAAAATTGGTGGAGAGCATCGAATGGTTTGGGGGAGGAAATCTTTCCAGCTTATTTGAGACACTTACCTTGGGTAAGTTTGGATCAAGAGCTCCTTACCTCTCTCCAGTGATGATACAGGTGAAGCTCAACTAGATGGCTTGCTTATACAGCTAAGTTCAGGTAAGGTAAATCCCATTAGTAAACTTAGAGGGGATAGATATTACTTCCTGTCAATTAACACGCCATACGGTTTTTGACTGTAGAAGAGTAAGGTAGCCTGTTCTGCTCAATATACTTAATGATTTATTTAAGAACTATTATTTGAGAAGCACAGATATGAGTACACTCACCTGTCAGGTGAAGGGGATAACCTAGTATCCAGTGTTTCATCTCTTGCCATGTTCTGCCCTCAGCAATAGCCATTAACTTACTGTTCATACTTGTGAAATGTATTTATAACATCTATCGCAGTGTTGAGAAACAATATAAGAGGTTAGTTGTTGTCAATAAATAGTTTTCTTCTTTGAATGACTGATTACATTTGCATTTCTGTGGAGTTTTCCAGACTGTCCTCATAATGTAGGGAATCTTGGTATTTTGGGGGTCTTATTTGTTCTTTAAATTCAGATTCAGCTTTTGGGGATGAGTGTTGAAACATAAGGTAGGAGGTTCCCAGTTCTGTCTTTTGTTTGCCTGGATGTACCTAAATATTAGGTCAACTAATAAAATTTCTTTGCAAGCTGTGTCCCTAAAATGCAGAGGGCAGTTGTGTGTTTGACATAATCATGGATGTTGCAAGAATGAAAGTGGGGCTTCACTGTCAGGTGTCTCATAAATATCAGATAGGGCTATTGGGCTTCTGGGTTTTGCCCAGTTGGTGCAGATATTCAAACCTGCAGGTGATATTGCTAGGTTATCAGGGATCGAATCAGAGGAATCAATGGTGAAGTTATTCTGCTAATTTACCCGCGGTTACCAATTTCTCTGCTGGAATTTTAGTGTCCGTCCCTATGGGAGCATAAGCTCTTGCAGATATACCATGTAGCCAATATGAGGTGCAAGCTTCATAAGATGTCATGCCACTGTTTGCTATCTTCAGAGTCCTAAAATCTGTCCAATTGCAGCATTTGACCTTCTGCTCTTCCTGATCCTTTTAGGCTTAAATGTACTGAATCCTATCAGGTTTTTCCTACATGTATGTCCCATTTATTTTGAGTGCATGTCTGCCTTTTGTGGATCCTGGCTGTGTGTGTAAGTTCCTCTTGCTGTCAGATCCTGTGCTTTCTAAAATTCAGGCTCAACAGAAAAGATGTACCACAGCTGAGCCAACCATCAGCCTAGTAGTGCTGATGTTTAATCTGCTACACCCATGTTCCATGAGTCCAGTTTAAAAGTCTGTAATAGTATTTTATGGACTGAACAATCCACGATATATCTTAAATTTGAGGAATACCACTGTGGACTGACATCTGCCAGCTCATGCCACAAAAATGTGTGTGAGACCAGTGAGAGCAATCTGCAAAGAATATTGCAGTATGGGACCCCCAGACTGACAGTGCATCTCAGTATGTAGAGCTAACAAAGCTAGCACTGAAATATAGTCTAGGTTGAAAACCCAACAGCCAGTGGATTTTGTGTATTTGCAAAGTGTTTGGTTGTTAATGTGGTTTTTATTTTGTTGGTTTTGTGTGTGTGTTTATTTGTTTTTATATCCAGTTAATAAAAAGGTAGAAATTATCATTTAATACCCCAGTTTCAAAACTGTTGGAAGAATCAGCCTGATCTTTACCAATTTCACTAAAGATAAAACTAATGCGAAAACTTAGGTCCAGAATATTTATTTCCTTTTAAACAGAAGTACTGAAGAAGAATCTAGCATAGAATAGTGGTTTTGAAGCTCATACAGTCTCTAACTTTTAAAGCCTTTGCTCTGCATTTAAGTGTAAGATTTCTCTAAAATTCCCTATGGTTGTTCTAAATTCAATCCTCCTTGGAATGCAGGGAGCAGAAGAGGGGGAGGGTTCCTGAGTTTATTTTCAATGGCATTTGGTTTGGCTTGGAGGATTTTTATAATGCTAATTTGGTCGTTCCATATTAATTCATGTTCTTCCTCTGCTGCTCCTAAATTGGAAACTTTCCATTTTACATCTGGCAGTCTTGTCCTCAGTTGTTTAACCTTTATGCTTTATCACTAGAAATAGCTGTTTTGTGCATGGAATCCACCCTCTTAGTCGTAAAAACATTCCCTTCGGCTGTCCTATCTGGCAACTTCTAGAAAGGTTTTCAAGTTCGGGGGGTTTTTTTTGTTTTGTTTTTTTAACCACTATTTGCATTTATAGAAAGCATGCCTGAGTTGACAGTGCTGCACCCTACCAAAAGGTTTTAACCAAGAAAACTACCAGGCATACTCTTTACCACTGGTAGGAAGTACAGAAAGACAACCAAATGTAGAGACTGAAGTGGTTAAGACCTGTGATGTATCGTCCCGGCTAGTTGAGCAGTATTCAAATTAGATGCAAACCTGATTGCTGAACATTTGGGAGCACAGTTCTTACTTTTCCAGTTACTGAACATACATCCCTGATGCCCAGGTCTTCTTCAGGATGTGTCCTCATTGATGTCTAACTCCTTTCTGACCTGTTCCTGAAACTCATGAGTTCCAGTTAGATTCCTCAGCAGTTCATTCCACTGGGAGCATGGACAATATGAAAATACAGTCTGTGAAGGAGAGGTTCCCAGTCAGTGTTTTCTGTAACTTTTATTGCTGTGCTACACACCTGTATATAGTTAATGGGAGCTCTAAGGCGGTATGCAAACTCAAATAAGAGGCAAAACCCAGAAAAAGAGGTTTGTTTGGTTCTTTTAAAGTCTGACTTCCTATGCAGTTGGTTACATGAATGCTAGTTCTTAAAACTCTCAGCTGTAAAAGGTGTGTTTATGCAGCACACATTCTGCACGAATCATGGCTGTCCCAGCTGGTGTTTCTCAACACCTTCAGAGCCCCATGCAGAGGTGCTTGCTGCTCTGGAAGCAATTTGGGCCATTAGTGCTGTCCTGTCTCTTAGCAGATTTTGTCAGCTCAAACGTGGCCAAGTTCACATGACTAACATTTTTCTGTGTGTGGATGGGGCACAGCTGGTGGGGGCAGCCCTGCGCCCTGCTCTGATTTATTGTCCTTAGACTGATAAAACCCAGTAAGAAAAAAATGTTCAGTAAATGCATATACAAATTACATGATTGTGCTTAATTTGAGGGTTTTATTTCAGCTTAACTGTGACCAAATTGATAGTAAACCATGATTCCCATTACTGGCAGTTAATGCAGCACTGTTTCCTTAATATCTTTGGATCAGAAAGTAAATTATATGAAATAAAATCCTGTCAAAACACTCCTTTTTTTTTCTTTTTTAAGACACATATAGATAATAAGTGCGATTTGCTACATCAGCACAGATCAAATTATCAGGAGACTCATGATTCAGGGTTGAAAAGCAAATGGAACAAGCTGAATATAGGCTCAAGATATTCAGGTGAAGCAGATGTAAGCAAGTGCTACTGCAAGTTGTTATCCTTCTATCATATTTCTACCATCTGAATTCATTTTTACTGAGAACTTACGTGAAAAAGCTGCTGTTAAATTCTTAGGAAGGGAGCACAACATTCTTAGGAGTTTTACGAAGCTTAAAAAAAGTAACATCTTTGTTTTGCAGCAGCATCAGCAGTTCATGTTCCAGAGTAATGTTTACCCTGCAAGAAGTCTGCAGGAGAGCTCTATTTGAGCCATGAGTTTTGCACCTGGCTTTCAGAAATAAGACACTTTTTGCAAGTCAGACCTTCATTATGATTTACAGGATCACCTCCCATGGCCTTAAACATCACTGGCTTTCATACTTGACATCTGCGTGCATCTGTCTCTGGTGTTAGGGCAGTCCCTGGTGATTTGTGTGAGGAACTCAAAGGTACATTCATTCCACCCTGCAGGGTCTGTATGGACGCTGCAGCATGCTGCTGTGTTGGCATGGGCTCAGCCCTGCACAGAATGACTCTGATGAGCATCTCTGAGCTGCTCAGTACGGATTGACAGCCAGCGTGAGGCACATAACGCCTTGTCACAGTCACACTGCTTGGAGAGGAAAGCTCACCATACAGCACTCAGTACAAAAGTCTCCAACTCGAGTTTCAAGATTATTTTGCACCTCAGAAGAGTCTCTGAGCCTGGTTTACATACACTAATCAAGAAGAAATATTGAAGTTACCATGTTTACAGCTGTATATGGCACCATCAAATCAACAGTCCTTGAATTGAGAAAGTATTAAAAATATGATTGGGAGTTTAATAAGTCTTTAAATGGATATGAATGGAGTCATAGTTGTTTTTCTGTAAGGAGGCAGAGGGCATTTTGTAAGTATCAGTTGAGTGCTTTACAACAGGAGAGGTACAAGAGAAAATGGCCAGGGTGACAGTTTTGCTGTCTTGTCAAGAGAAAGTGTGGCTTCACACATAGCAAGTTAGCAGTTTGTATGCTGGGACAGCTGTCTTATTGCATAGCTGTGCTGTATCAAGAATCCTGTGAGCAGTAGACAGCAAACAGCTGGTTTTGGGGAGCCATGATAAAATAGCAGAGATAGGTCTTTTTCTGCAGGTGTTCAGAGTCCAGAAACTCATGGCCAACATAACCAGTGTTTTCATGGTACTGAAAACAGGCAACACACAACAGCCAAGAAATTGGAAATCCAATATTTTTGTCATGTCCTGGGATTATGCTTTGGCCAGCTCAAGCTTTTGCTCTTGGTTTTACATTTCCAGGAGAGGTGTTTTACTTCTGAAGTTGTGTTTTGAACTCTCTTGGCAAAGGGAGGGCTGATGGTTAACAAAGAAATCAGTCTGCAAGGGTGGTACAGGCAGTCCTTAATTCAGCCTGCTAGGAGAAGGAAGAACAGAGCCAAACTTCATGCATCAGTAGCACTGACTCTGTCTCCTGTTTCACGTTATTAAAATAACACTTCACTGTTTTTTAAGAGGCATTTTCCTAAATGATCTCTAATGCCCATAACAATTTTAGATGCTGGGAAGTAAGTATTTTTATACTACCAGTAGGTTTTTTTGTTTTGTTTTTCCACCACTTGGCAAGCACTGGTATTTGGGGGGTTTTGTATTTTGTTTTGGTTATTCTTCTACAATATTTAGGATGGAGTAGAAATTAGCTTTGCTACCAACACCTTGCAGATACACATGCACAAAATACTTGAACGTGCCAAAACAAGTTATTTTTTGCATCAGCATTCCTGAGTTTATTTTCTGCTTGCATGTTTTCACAGAATGCTTCTTCCCAGCTGCTGTGGACAAAAAATTGGGTCTGCAAGGTCGAAAAACCAGTGGCTTTTTAGTTAGTACTATAGAGGTCAGCTCTGGAAGTTGAAGAAAAATATGCAAAATTTAATTATTAGAAGGCCACTTAAGACCAATGTTAAGATAAGTTAAAAAATAAGGAAAAGACAAATGTGGTTCCAGTCTTTAATATCAGTAAAATTAATTCTTAGTGCTTTATAACTGGGTCTTGAAATGAGCCGTGGGAGTAAACTAGGGGTTTGTGGTTTTTATTTACATCTAACCCTTGATTTCTTTTTTGATGGACACTTTTCTGTATCATGACAGACTAATTTCACTTCTAAGCACATGAACTCTCTTTGCAGCAAGATGGGAACATCACCTGTATGAGAAAATCAGCAGTGTCAAGGCAAGCTATATCCTCCCCCCAAGTTGGGGCTTCAAGGGTACCAGTGAATGAAGATGTGCTTGCTGTTTTCTTCCTATTTATCCTGAACACTTTTAAGTAACCCATTTGTGCAAGAGATGTGTTCTCTCCTGCCCCTTTTTTCCTTTTCTTGTTTGTTAGACTGTCTTGCTGAATTGCTGAAAGGATTTGGCAATTGTTTTGGGAAAGAGGACAGTATTGAATCTTAAAAGACACTTACAGGGAGTCAGCAGATCTCCACTTGGGTCTTCAAAAGGGTCTTGAGCAAGTTGCATAACCCTTTCTGTGTGTCAAAGTCATAGTCCTCAAAATGGGAAAACCATGATTTATTTAATAGAGTTTTTGCAGTTTGAGCAAGGACTTTTAGAAGAAGTCTTTGTTGTGATTTGATTCTGCTTAAAACTGAGTGGGAGTTCAGTGTTTTGATTTTCTCATTTCAGCAATATTCAAATCAGCTATCTTATGTGGAAAAGTTTAATTTTAATTTTTTTTTCTTGGATTTTTGGATTATTAGTGATCTGATTTCACCATCTTTTCAAATGGGGTAGCAAATAGGTTATGGGAAAACTACAGTTTCAGTTATAAAGAAATCTATATCTACCATCTGTAAGGGCCGGATGAGTCCCAACACTACTGTGGTAAATGGGTTATTATTATTATACTTCTCCCACAATCCTCAGGGAAACTCTGAAATAAAAAAGATTTTAAAAGGGCATTGTCAGGCACCCCAGAAAACAAAGGTGGGCATTTAGTTAAGACAAAGCAAAACATTTGGAGGTGCCATGCGCAGAAATAACCACTTCAGAAATGCCTCTTTACTGAAGAAATGTTACAGCACAATAACAGTTGCCAGCTGGTAGAGATGGAACACTTTGGAAGTAGAAGCGCAATTCAAAATAAAATCGTATGTACAGTAACAAATTAGAGGCAGAAAGAGAGATTCTCCATCATGTTCCTTAGCTACAAATAATCCTGTGAAATATTTGTTCCAAAGGTCAAATAAAAAGACTTCAAAGCAAAAAGGGTCATACTGAAACTGTCTCTAGAAGATTTATTTCAGGAGGTGAGAAACCTTTCTCATGCAATAGTCTTACAGGTTTTAACTGTAGGTAATGAGAAGTTCTGCAAACATCTGGGCATGAGGATCGCTTATGTCATCAGGCTGAAAATGAGGGGGGTGGTTTTGGAAAAGTTGTTCAAAGAAAGTGCTGATAAGTGTGGGAAACATTAAGCCAAATTCAGTGTTCACTTACCTTCCCTAGGATTGGACTACGCAACAGTTTTAAACTCAAAGATTTAGATTGGACATTAAGAAGAGATTCTTTCAGGGTGGTGAGGCACTGGAACAACTTGCCCAGAGAATCTGTAGATGCCCCATCCCTGGAAGTGGTCAAGGTCAGGTTGGATGGGGCTTTGAGCAACCTGGTTCAGTTGAAGGCATCCCTGCCCATGGCTGAGAGGTTGGACTAGATAGTCTTTGAAGATCCCTTCCAGTCTAAACCATTCTCTAATTATATGCAGCAGAATAAAGGACATGCACATGAATATCTGCTCAGAGGGGAAACTGGGATTCTCGGAAAGGGTGAGATTAAGGCATAAATTAGCCTCTGTATCTGCCAGCCAAACTGTTTATAGCTTTGAAGTTGTTTGGTGTTCTCTGAAACCATTTAGATCAACATGAGATTTCTCTTGAAAGTCTTAAGCCATGTGGGTATTAGGCATCCTGTCCCACTAAACCCGTAGTCCTGCACACAATCCTGGGCAAAAAGATGGGCATTTCCAGAGAGCTGCTGGTTGTATCCATCTTCTGCTAAGAAGAATCGCCCACCAAAGATGTCCTCCCCCATCTTGCCATCTGCTACAGAGACATCTAAGTAAGTAGGGTGGATGAGCTCCCTCACATCTGGAGAGCTTGAATAAGGTGGAATGAAAACCTTGTGTCACCAGGGGAGTAGATGTGGATATGCATAAAGGTGGTCTTAACTGGACAGTATTTTACCTTTATACTGATGATTAGAAAATTAAATCATACTAACAGACCCATGCCCTGTTTGTTGTAAATATCAAACTTTGTTAACAGTTTTAACCTAAATGTTAGCAAGTTTTAGGCCTAATTAGTGCTGTTCTGTTGCTTTATACAAGCTGGGATGTGCTCTCTGAAGCAGCTCAAGTAGCTCCAAGTATCACTACGATGCTTTTTAGTACCAAATCCCATGCTCCATTATAGGCCCAATTTTGTCTAAACTCCTGTAATTTTGTTAGAGCACCTGCTGTTTTTCTAGCAATTGTCATGCTTCATTTTTCACTGGAGAGACTTTACTTTTTCTGTCAAGCGTGATTGAAGCTAGCAAACTGAGCAGCAAGTCCAGACCCAGGCCATCCCCAGCCTGCAAGAGCATGGTGCCAAGGGAGCCCTCCTATGTCAACCTCGTGTTACTAGTGGATGGAGCCTTTCTGCCCATGTACCTCTGCCACCATTCGCACTGAAGAAACACAGGCTTTCAAAAGCTGTGAGCGTACCTGAGTCCTAGCAGGCCTGTAGAAGGGCTTTGGACTATAACAGTTCAGGTATACAAGTACTCGAATGCTGGGACTCAGCAGCGTTAGTCTGCTCCTTTTCCCAGCTCTGACAGTCAGCTGGTGTGCTCTTGGACATCTCCTGAAATGCACCCAGCAGTAATTTTCCACCTGCATCTACAAATCCCAGGAGATGCGGGAGGCATTACGCATCGGTTCCGTGGAAGATAAAAACAAGCTTATTGTCAGTAGCCTTAAAGTGCTTCACGAGAAAAATGCTTGCACATAAAAAATAAGAGAAATCACTCTGCTGTCACTTATGCAAAGTAACATGGTAAATTTCCTGCTGTCTTGTGTTTGGGACTGCAACTGCTTCCGGTTTGGGGACTGAACAGTGCAAAGACTATGAGACAGTCTCATTTGATCCTATCCAGTTCAGCTATTTTGATTCATCTCAGCTAAGTTGCTGCCCCAGCACCCTTCTGCGCAATTTTGAAACATTGCAAATATAACAAGTGGATAGAATCTAATTTAGTGCATTCTACTCAAAAAAACCCCATGTACTCAATCATTCAGTTATCACACTTACTGCTGTTATGCCATTGTTTATTTCCAGATAGAGCAATGTTGAACAAAAGAGGTTTTTGGTGTTTCTTCAGGGTGAGAAGGTGTAAGTTTATTCTAGAAATACAACCTAAGCTGACTCGCACATTTTCTGTAAGGAAATGTGTGTCATGCCTCAAATAGAGAGATCTTTACTCAACAGGTAAGGATGACGAGTTAAACCTCTTTCCTCCAGAGAGTACTTAATTGCTTTCTCTTGGGAGGGGAAAAAAAAAGCCAAACAAACAAGTAAACAGAAAATGGAAGTGTTCCAAATATCTGTAAAAGTTTTGTTTTCACACTGTGCTTCAATCTCATTACAATTTTTGAGGAGTAATGGTGGTAGTCAGACATTCCTTGGATGGGAAGTGATTAGGGTGCAAATTGCTGTAGAAAAGCACTATTTCCAGTAATAACACAGCAGGTGTTTTGAAAGAAAGCTGCTTTAACCTTTCAGATTGCAGAGGCATCCCAGTGATTCTAAGAATCACAATCAACAAATGCCTAATTTCACTACTGCTTTCCTAATTAAGAGGGGAAAATGGTGTAAGGAAGCTGAATTTTGAAAGACATTCTCCTACAAATTAGCAGTTTCCTATTTCTAATCTATCACTAGAAATTAAGTAATTTACATGTAGTTTCAAGACCTCCATGCTGGATCATAGCATGTTGCTAGCATTGATGGGCACGTCAGGTACAAAAACCTATATTTTGATCAAAGGCAAAAAAATACAAAGGCAGTGCATCATGGAAAACAGATTACAGTTAGTGATGACAAGATAATTGTTGTCTGATAATTATGTTGTCTTCAAGACACGGGATGCAACTTTTTAAAAAGATTTCTGCATCATTTGCTGTTTGATGTGGAAAATTTTGTCTTAAAGATTTCATCTGAATGCAAATCCTTTTGAAATCATCCTGATGATACAATGAAAAACTTGCACATTGTTTTCTATCTGAACTTTGTTTAGATTTGGCTCTTAACCAGTGAACCTTGTCCTTTCCTTACCTCATCACCTCCCTTAGGAAGCCTTGTGCTGAGTAGCTTTTAACAAATTTTCATCAGGTCATTTCTTGTCCTTCCTTAATTAATTAATTTGACCCATAGTATAGCAACTCAGTATTATCCCATTATTCACAAAGTCAAGGTGTAGTTAGATTTTCCTCCTACACAGGCACATATTATCTATTCAGATTACAAAGCAAAGTTCTTCATTTAACTCTTAATGTATTCTTGACAACCCAAATTATGAATAGTATCAAAAGAATCTAGAGGCTTGTCCTGCTTGGGCTAAATAGCAGTAGTCCCAGTATTTCTAATGGATGCAGGATTAGTTTCCTCTTTTTACATGGTAAAATTTTAAGCAGGAGAAGTAGTGCAAACAGTTAAAGTAAATTACTCTATTTGTCATATTTTAAGACCATAAATTATACATTATTTTGCACAGTATTCTGTTTTTCACTACTGTATTTTGCCTAATAACCAATCATCTATTAATGTAGGGGGAGATTTGCAGTGTCAGACATTGTGCAAGATATTCTGAGCACATTGCCACCCATCCTAGCATAGGAGCATAGGGGTAGTTCAAAGACTTTTGCTTGACAGAAATCTGAATGCAGCAGAGATCTGCACCAAAGAACACAGAAATCACTGTGTAAAGCCTCAGTGACTTCAGTGAGTTTGGGATAAAACACTGGAATTTCCTGAAAGGAAAATAAATGGCAAATATTTCTAATTGTAAGTAATTTTAAAGCAGACCACTTTGTTCTCCAAAATCACTTTTAAGGAGCTGCTAGAGACCAAGAACATGTATAATTTGGTTAGTTTGATGTCTAGGATATTTTTTTTCCTGCTTATTCTTCTTAGTTGATGGAAAAAAAATACACTCTCTTACAAGCTTACCCCTGATTGATCACAGATAAATTAAAGAGCTTTGATGTGGCCAGCAAAGCATACTTACTGATCTAATAACAAATACAAGTGTTTTTGGAAAAAAGCTCTTGGGCGTATACTGAAATTACATGTTTGTTTTTCTCCCCTCTTTTGAATAATAAAAAAATTAGACCTTTTCTTTTTTTGGAATGTTTCCTTGAGCTGATTGTTCTGCTTCAGCTATGCACACACTCCATAGCAGAAAGGATAAACAAGTACAGCTTTGTACTTGGTCCAGAACAAGAAAACCTACATTAAAAACTGTTTTCATAAAAGCCACTAAGAACTTAACCTGTCTTAGGTTGCCCTTGCTTGGCTTTTCTTGCATGTAAGGCTTACTGATACCAGGCCTATTTGCTCTTACAGCTCCCAATTTTAGGGAAGAATATGTAGAGATTAGTAAATTATTTTGTTTGTCCTAAAATTCAAGGTTAGGTGATCAAGTTTACATTCCTCAGGTTTTTGTTAGGCTTTCTTCTTTAGAGGGAGGAGCTGTGAATTGCAGCAATGCCTGATGATAAGCTCCTAGGTGCTCTTTTAGCTGAGCATTTTAAATTCACCAGTGCTCAGAATACTGGAAAATGAGGTACTGGGAAGACATAGGTGTCAGTGCCTTACTGAGCTCAGTATGCTGGGGACAGAAACTTGCCTGCCAGTAGAAGCCATGTCTGCCTAGGGTTCACTATAGTGTCAGAGTCTTCATTTTCAGAAACTGTGTTACCTTGTGGCTGAGGTGGAACTGGCTCATGACACCCTGTCCCTCCTACCTGTCAAATAACCTCCTTCGTGAGTGCACCACACTCTGCCTTGAAGTGCCTGTGCTGCTTATGCTGACCACTGCTATGAGAAGGGCGGCCTCCTGTACCTTCCTCCAGTGCTCAGAAATCCCATTCTTTCCAGCCTTACTTTTTTCATGGACACTTTTGTACTTAACTTGGTCTTGTCCAAGGATTTACCCCCTTGCGGTTAAACACCCATTCTCTTCCTCTCAAATTTGCTCTGATGGGAGTAATCGAGCACCTCACTTGGCTTTGTTTTGTTCCTCAAGAAAACCAAACATAGCTAGTGGAAAAGAAGTGTTTCTTTGATTTGCTTTTAGATCATTTTAAAAGCTCAAAATGAAACCAGAAGCTTTCTGATTAACACAAAATGATCACTAAAAACTTGAAGTTGTTCTTCATTGAGGATGAAGGCCAGGTTCATTCAAGGCCAGGTTGGATGGGGCCCTGAGCAACCTGATTTAGTGAATGGCATCCCTGCATATGGCAGGGGATTTGGAACTAGATGATCTTTAAGGTCCCTTCCAACCCAAATCATTCTATGATTCCGTGAGGAACTAAAATCATTAGGGAACAGAAATTTGAAACAAAAAACACAGAAAAGCATCCAACCTGTGAAAATGACAATTTGTCTGCCATATGGCATCTTTAAGATTCACAGTGTACTGTGAAATAGCCTTCTCTTGAATTTTTGGTTCTTAGGTAATCACTGTTGATCTTCTCTAGAAGTTTCATGCCTGTCCTCTGGACTCTCTAACCCTAATTTTTTGCTGACCTCCTTTTCCCCCTACCCCCTGGGCCCTGTATATATACGGCAGGGCCTTGTACCCTCAAAATATTGCTTCTCTCCCTGTCTTTGACACAACAGCTTTCTGGAGTGCTGGGCTTTTGAAGGATAAGGCCTCTCTAATATTCAGTTTGTAGTAAATTATCAGCTGTTTTTGAAAATGTAAACTCCTGCCTTCCAGTTTAAGTTCCATTTGGAGAATTTCAGGTTTAATTTGATCCAGTTGTCATTTTTGTTGTGGAAATAGCTTATCTGTGTGCTGAATGAACAGTGGCTGGTTTTGTTGAAAACTAGAAGCCCAAGTGGGTTTTTTTGTTATATTGGTGTTCCTTTTTTTTTAATCCCCTGAAGCTATCTAGTTGATTTCTGTTGTGGCCGACTCCAGAACTCCTAATGAAAACCAGAACAGAACAAAGTTTTTGGGAGACACATAAACCTAATATTAGTTTGGAAGGAGTAAATATTTATCCAGGCAGAAGGAGATGACTTATTTAAAGACTGACCTAATTTATTACTTAGGAAAACCACCTTTCTGTATCCACCCTGCAGCCAAGAATTGTCCTGTTTTGGTTTTTTTTCCTAAGGAATATTTTAGTTTAAGAAATGAACCACACAACCCAGAATATACTGGCAGGGGCAGTCTCCCAGAATGGAACTACTCATTAAACTCATTTATCCTCCTAACAGAGCACTCTTGAGTGTGTTGCAGTGCATTAGGGGCAAAGCTGGATCACTGAAAGGTCACAGCTCTCAAAGCCAGTAGCTGTAGTGGAAGTCACTCTGGTCAGGGTTGGGTTTGTACTAACAGTTTCAGAGATGCTTGTCCATGACAGACATCTTCACTCAGCATTTCTGTTCAACACCTCATTTTTAAGCTACATGCCAAGTAAACCTCCAGAAAAATAAGTCTTGGAGAGCATGGAGGGGTCAGAGAGGTTGTTTTTGTTTTCCTCATGTCATACTCGTTTAAGGTAAAACACTGGATGAGGCAGGGTATCATAAAAGGTAGAGTTTCTTATTTTAGGCTAATTGTTTGGTTTTGTTTTTAGGGTTTTTTTTTTTTAATCCTGGGCAGACTAGTAACAAAAAGGAGCATTCTGTATTTGTGGGTAGTAATTGAGGTGTTGGATAGTTTGTGGTCCTAGCTTAATGGGCAGTGGACAGGCCACCACAATTACTGGAAACTGTGATGCTTTCTCAGCTAAAAGGGCTTGCAGAGGCTCGAAGAAAGAATTGCTTTCCTCCAGCAGAAACATCCTCTGTGACATAAAGCAGGGGACAGCAGTGTGGTTACACATCCTGTTCTAGTTGCAGCTGAGCGCTGCAGATCTTGTTGCCCCCAGGACCCCCTTCCACTCCCTCAGCTGTTCCATTTAGCTGCTCTTAAGGTCTCTTCCTAGCATAGTTCAGTCAAAATGATCCAGATGAACTCCAGCACTTCTAAAAGCGGGATTTTTTTTTTCTAACTGACCTGACCTAAGAAGCAGCAGTTGTTCCAGCAATTGGAGTGATGATCAGTCACATCTTACAGGAAGGCAGTGGTGAGCTGTCTGCGGTGAGCTGCAGAGGGTAACCATTCAACTTGGCCCAGCTGTACTCAGAGCAAGCAGAGCCCTATCTTCCTAAAGTAGCACAAGGAAAGCATGAAGTTCCACTGCCTCTGTTGTACTAGTACTTGGGATGAGCTGTGGGGCTATCCAGCCTTTCCCTTTCTCAGGTGTGAATAAAATAAGTTTCTATCAAAATGCATGGGTGTTGTGCTGCTTGAGCACAATGGCAGTCCTGGTCTAGTAGGCCCATTGTTGTGTATTTGCTGCCCAGGTACAGCAGATGGGCATCTGAATGGATTTTCATTGTTTTGCTCTGTCTGTGCCTCTTTGTACCACACTTAAAATGCCTTCCCTCTTTCACTTAACAGCTCCCAGTATTTGTAAGGTTATCACACCTCTGCAAATGATTTGAATGCACTGTGCAACATACTTAGTTATTTTTATATTTCCTAATAAAGATCTTTCCATGTTTGTGTTCTCTGAACTCTGCCCAGATTCTCATCCCTTTCATTCCAGGGACTGCTGAGGTCCCTGGCAATATTTCAAACTGCAGAGCAGCCAGAGGAGTAGAAATCCCTGCTATGATGGAATAATCTCTGTGTTTAGCTAAAATTGTGCTGACCTTCAACTGTTGTGTTTGTAAGGTAGCATTGCCATCCACACCCTCATCTGGTGTGAGTGACACTTGTGCTTTGGTGTGTTCTCACATCCTAATCTCTGTGTCATCTACACCTGTGACATGACCGGCGGATATCACAGCCCTCTTCCCCCCATGCAAGTCCATTTAGGAGATTATTTAATTTCTTCTTCATATGCATAATTTTCAGAGGCTTTTCAAGAGAGGGGTTCTTCAGAGCTGATTAAAGTAGTAAGAAGTCTTGTACTTAACCTGAGCATCTTGCATCTTTCTGCAAGCACTGAATTAAGAATCCCTTTCTGAAATGAGAGAGCTGTCTTAAAACCTGACTCAATACAGCCTAGTGCTAATAAAACCATCAGTTTAATTTAACATGGCTATGCCTGTGCAATAGAGCAGTAGAAGATAACTTACCTCAGTAGGTCCTGTACTCTGTATTTGACTGGTCTAGTTTACCATGATGCGTGCACTGCCTACAGATCATTAGCTTTAATGGTGACTAAAACTGGAGTTAGCAAGCACTCCTCTGTGACTCTCTCTCTTTCTACTGCATATACTGTCATTTATTATTAACCTGTGTCAACAGCCCTTCCAGTAATTTATAAGCCGTATTACACTGCTCTTTACACCTGATGCTATTAAAAGTAACATTTTCAGAAAGCTTTTGTAAAATACGGTATTGATGACAGCACTTAGTTAGACTTTTATGTGCTCTCTTTTCTTCTTGTACTTTTAAGCTTTTGGAAATGCAATGACATTTAGAATTATGTCCTTGTAGGTGTTTTTCTGCAGCTGTTTGTTGCCAGAGAGGTCAGCCAAAAATCTGCAATTATCATCAGTGAGAATTTTGTCATGAAACTATTTGAGAAGTCTGTGATTCTTTTGACGTTGTTATTCATTCTGACATTTAATATATTTCTTCGTGTATTATACTATCACCCTAAAAATATGATTCCAACTCATAGTACACAAATCTTTTTTAAACTAAAAAAACCCCAGCTGAACCCAAAAGGAAAGAAGTGAAGATTTTGAGTGTATCTGTGTACTCTATTACACTAGTAACGAAATCTAGCCTCAATCTCTCATCATGCCAATTCAATTACTACATGTCACTTTGACCACCATAATAGTTCACACCTTTACGTAAACTCCAGTTTCTCAGAGAGTGCAACAAAATGGTGTTTTTAGTTAAAAATTGGCCAGACACTGTCAAATAATAATCAGTACAATACAATCAGTAGTTTTATTCACAGGGATTTATTAGTCTATCCAAAGACATACATGGTAACCTTGCTAAGTTATCTATTTTAGGCACAGAGTTGAATGAGACATGTTAACAGTTAAAATAGTCACAGTCTGCAGACAGTTATATTTTTTCTCATTTTTCCACTAAGCTATTAAAAAAAAATAGCATATGATTCTGCTTGAAATCTTTGTTTAAAAAGGTGACATAGGTTTTTAGTGTAAAGAAATCGGAGAATTCACCTCCATAGATTGTAGACATTATTATTGAACTTTGGCTAATTTCTTAGATTTGGTCAAAGTAATTAATTAACCTCAGAAGAACACCTTTTTGAATTTTCTGATCTACGTGCAATAAGTTTTGTTAGTCTAGGAATAATAGATTTAGTGATACTTAGAGATGGTACTCCATCCTCTATTGAAATACAGACATTCTGTCTACCAGGAGGCCTTAAGACAAGTTTCCATTAAACGCAAAATGACAACAAGGTCATTAAAATATCCTAGGTTTTTTTGGACAGGGAGATCTGCCACTTGAGGAGAATATGCAAACCAGCTTCCTGCTTCTGCGGGTTTGTTTAAAGTGAGATAACATGATTTAATTGTTCCAGTGTTTTATGATCTGGCAACTTTGATTATTTTCTACTATTTCATACTTTTCTTGGCTTTAGAAAACAAGGTGTCATCTTTGTTCATTTTCTCTGGATTTCAGATGACGATGGTTTTAGCCTCATGCCAAGCACAATTTGTTTTGGTTTAGGCTAACCAGTCAGTTCCAGCCACAGTCTGTCACTACTTTGACGCTTTTGTAGCTGGTAGATGCTGGAATTTGGCTAAGGCTCTCTCAGTTTTAGCGCTTTGCTGGACAGGTTCAGTCTGTGATAAACAGGACTGCCAGAGTCCCACACTTTCATTTTTAAGCAGTTACTGTGCACGCTAGCTCAAATAAATTATCACTTGATACAAACAGGTTTTGCAGTCCAGTCTGGGCTTTTGTGGCTTGAAAAGTCTTATAATGCTTTGCTGGGGAATTACTGAGTCCAGCCTGAGTGCCAAGTACCTTAGTCCAGCTAAATGCTGGGTAACTTTCTGGGTAGCTGTCAGCTGATAGAGCTCCGCTGAGCTCAGCACTGAATTTTGGGGTGGTCAGGCTGGGTACAGAACATTCACTCCACTGCATGGTTAAATCATTTGAGGCTTTCTGACTCAAAGATAGCTGTCAGTATAGGCATGGGAAAAGATGAAATATTTTCACAGAAAGTTGGGATCCTGCTGGATTCCTGCTCTCCCATATGCTGTCATGATTTACTTATCTCTCTGTTCAGGATTGAAGGAGACACAGAGACTACTGTATCTGAGTTGACCAGCTAAAATGATACAGCCTCATCTTGTTTTTGATTGCTAGATTTCTTTACATAAAATTCACTCTATTAAGAAATAGTCTACTGATGAGCCATACTAATTATTAAATCCCAATCTATGGATTATATCTTTTTACCTCTATCCTTTGGTAAGACTTTTTAGTCTCACCATCCTCAGTTTCCAGATTGATTTAAAATAAATTCAAATTCATTCTAAATCAAAGCAGGAAAAACGGATCTATAAAGTTTCTGTAATGTTTTCCAATTGAACTCATGTGGAAGTGAAGTGTGATTGATAACAAAGTATAATAGGATTTATTGTACATATTGGGCATAAACAATTATTCCTGATTCCTTTAATTTTATATGAAATGTACAGAACTAAAGATGCTTTACCATGTGAACTAAGGCTGGCTGTGAAAGACACAAATCGAGAAATCTCCTTTACCTTCCTGTGTTTCTTGGGAGTAAGTGAGCAAGTCTCTCTGCTCAGAGGTGGATCTTTGCAATGTAGCAGTTGCAAAGTACATTTTGCTTTAGCCTCTCTCTGAAAACCAGTATGTCCTGTGTGTGAAACTGAATGTGAATAGTCCATTGAGATTATCTTTAATGTCTTCTGTCGGCTTGGCTGAAAGTCACTTCAAAAGTGCAGCCCTCAACATGTATTAAGCATGTGAATTTGTTTCACATTCTACATCTCCACTGTGGCCCACAAACTGGTCTCAAAAACTAACACGGCAGATCAAGAAGACAGAGCTGCACAATACTGCCCTGTTTTGCAGGCTTAGCAATAAAGCTTAGAAGTCCCCAGCAGAAGTAGAGTCACAGAAATAACAATCTTTTATTACTACCCAGCATTAGTTTCTCCCCACTTTCAAACTGGACTGAATTTTTCCTAAACCAGAACTTCTGTGATCTTGCTTAAGTTAAAAGATTTCCTTAATAACCCTTCCTCTATGTTTTCAAGTGGCCAGTAGTTCCCTTTCTCTGATTTTAACCTTCGTTACACTTTCCTCCACGTATACCTGTATACATGTGCACTTTCCTCTTTTGTGTGTATCTCATGTACCTCTTCTCAATTCTCACACCCTTCTCATTTCTCTGTTCCCATCTAGCAGACTCTTATTCTGTCTGTCTCTTCATCAGTGTCTGAGACATATGTGTAAAATCAGAGTTCTCCTAAAAGGATATCGATCCATCCTGGAAGGGATCTGCTTATTGACGTGAAGATGGTAAGAAATGAGAGAAATTCTTCATTCTTCCTAGTCAAAAAATCATTTATAGACTAGCAAATGTAGGGTTAGAAGCCCTCTTGTAGTCTGAATTGAAAAGTAGTTGCGTTGCAACTGCTGCTTTGATTCCACAGGTCCCTTTCCCAAATGTGCTTCATTTCACAAAGTATCAAATGGAGTTTCTTGCAGGGCTCCCATTTGATGCTGCCTCAGAGTGACCCTGCATTACAAACCATGGTCTGGTCTTGTCCATGGGTTGCCAGCTGCAGTGGAGCAGCATATGGGCAGTACCACAGGCTGTAAAACCTGTTTGCTAGAGAATGCCACTCTTTCTAGTGGTCCATTTGATAGTCTCTAGTGTCTAAATACGCCTGTCATTAGTATGTTCTAATAAACTGTATGTTAGAAATTAATATGTATGCAACAAGCCCTTTAACCCTTTCAGAATTCAGTGGTTTTCTTTTGTTTTTAGAATTTATCAGGTTGGATTTTTTGAAGGCATGGTCTGTAGTGATGGGAGGAATTTGGAGCTGCCTGCAGCATTTTCCACCCAGATTAAGATCATGTCACTGTTTCTGTTGTGTCGTGTTTGAAAAGATGAAGGAAAATGATGTGCTGTATGTAGAGTTCTCAAACAAGTTTTTAGGCCAGCAGCAAATTTTTTTTCTCATCTTAAACAAAAAATGACTAAAGATTCTTTCCAGTGCTTCGTAAAACATTCTGCTTATTTTTATGCAGAATAAATGAATATAAGTCTAAAAATGTCAAGGAAACATATTTTGTTTGGATTACATTAGAAAAAAATTTAGCTAGCTTAACCCTGAAGAATTTATGCATCTCTCTCATACCACACTCTTGCTCAAATGTCACAGCTTTTATGTAGGTCAGGGGTTTCTGAAAGTGCCAGTGGTGTATGGCTTTTGTCTCTGTAGACAGACTGAGCTGTGAGCAGCACACAAGCCAGTAGCATGCTGACAGAGGGACCTGATGTATGTTGGAACGTGTCTAGACCGAATTTCTGTCCTGGTGGTAGAAGTAACTCTTGACATATGTTTACACAAGAAATGGATTTTGTCAAGGGTAGGTGGGAAAGCGTTTTCAGAATTTCTGCTGTGCGTTTAAAAATCAGCTGGGTCTGAATAAGTGCCTGCAGATAAAAAATTATTTTCCTCTGATGAGTAAGACCCACATCACAAGGGGATTGCAACCATGACTTTCGGTTTTAGGAATTTTACAAGCTGGGGTGTCTTCCTTACAAAGGCTTATCCTTAGTTAACCTTACAGATATGGAACTAAATGCAATCCACTCAATGTCTGGAAAAGTTTTATCCAGTAGATGAGTCCTAAAAAAAGTTGCATAATCAATCATGGGGTGCTAACAAGAAAAATCACTGTCTACAGAGATATAGCAAAGACTAGATAAGGAAGGTGTTTTGGAGAGGGTTTAGCATTCAACTGGATGTAGCAATGAGAAGCCATTGTGTTCAAAGTTATTAATTGCTAAGGATAAAGAAGGAAAGTGTAGCAAAACAGTTATGGAAAAAGGATGGAAAAAACCTGGAAGCAAGTGTCTTGATAAGAGTTTGCTTTAGGGAGAGAAAGAAAGGCATACATTTAAGGTGTGTTTTTTTAACATGGAGATAGGAGTGAAAAATAACCCTCAGTTACAGCTTTGCATAATAGAGATGAAAATGGTCATGTGCCAGCTCTAAAAAGCTGGGAAATATTTTAATTTCTTTTTAATTTCTTTCAGACTTGTGGGGAAGGGTTCTGGGTAAAAATTTTTCATCAGGTCCACAACTTCTACCTGCAGGACTAGACTGGTTTAATTTGGAATAGCATATTGTGAGATAAGCTTGAAGTTCAGTTTTAACGCTAATACTCTCACTTTTTAAGCTAGCTTCTGCTTATAGGTTGTGACACAAACATTTTGGTCTATGTATGCCAGGCTGCTGAATACTGGTTTTTTCTGCCTATGAACAAGGTGGCTGGCACTTGCTGAGGTGCTTCACATCTCAGGAGCTCTTTTAGGACATCTTTTAGTCTGCTTGTTCCCCTTCCATGATTCAAATCCTTTCAATAAACAGTCTATTTGAAATTGCTTGTTCTAAGCTCAGTTTCTGGGTGTTTCAAAAGCCAGTCACTTTCTTCTTCTGGCTGCAATAAAGACCTTGATTTTTTTTTTTTTCCTAGGATATTGGATTTCAATATTTTATCATTTTCCCCCCAAGGAAGGTATGAATGCGAACTACAGAGAAGTTGTCTTTCTGGAATTTGGCCAGAAAGAGTACTTTTCTGCCTGAGTTTAGACATCTGTTCAGATGTGTTTCTGAATTTGGGCCAAGATTTGTAGCCTGGTTTTGGAGTTCAGTGAACAATAAGTGAAAATCATGCACGAAAATTGGTTTTTAAAATGTTTTTCTAAATGTGGGAACAATATTTGCCAACAAATTATTTAGTCGTTTCCAAGAAAGACAGCTTGATGAGGAAACCTTTTGTGTAAAAAGAAACAAAGGACAATATCCATTCCTATTAGTTGGCCTGCTTAGATTTTAAATTCTTCGGAATTAATTAAAAAAGAGTTTCTGTGAAACAGTGTTCACAAATGACACTATTTCTTTCTAATAGGGCAGTAGTGAAAAAGAGTTTATATTTATAGGCTTTTTGTTTAAATATGTACAAATATGTACACATCTGTCAACTAAGAAGCTCTTGAAAATATCTTGGTTATAACTGACAATGATTTTATAGAAGTGTGGATAACTACTGTGGGAATTACTATGGTAAAATACACTTCATTTTGAAAATTTATTGTCTGGTAAAGTGGTGGAAACAGGCTATCAGAATTTGTACTGATGGTGTGTTGTTCTTTATAAATTAGCTTTTTTATTGATGGTAGTTCAGTAGTTGTGGACAAGTGGCAAAGATGACGTGCTTCCCTGCAGAGCTCTGTAATTACAAGGTCTCTGAAGAACTATGTTAACAGGTTGAGATGTACTGTCTGCGTGAGCTGACTGTATCTCATAATGCTATTGGAATTATGAGATACATAATTCATAGTCATTTTGATTGTAAATCAGTGGGACAGGAAAAGACTACATTTCTCTCTGTGAAAACATTATTGTGAAAAGTATTATTCTAGCTTAGTATTTCATATTCTACTATAGTCATTGACTGGCTAAAGTAAGTTTGGAATATTAATAAGATGAAGACCATCATCTTTAATTCAGAGGAAGCAGCAGGTAGTGTGAAAATATAGTCAAGCTGACATTAAAAGCTTTAAATGAATTTTTATCCTGATTTTTTTTATATGTAGATACCTGCAGTATCAGTCTGGTTTTGAATCTGAACTACTCAAATGTTACTAAAGGCATTTCCTTTAAATAGTAGGATTTTATATTTCCTGGTTCTCACTTCTTCAGTATCTCTATTATTTACTTTCACCAAGAATTTTGAATATAAAATTTGAATCTCTAGGCATACTTGTTTTGACTCAAACCTTCAAAGATTCATGTCACTGCATATGATTTGCATGGAGTTTGGTCTTCTAATTCTTCTTTGATGGAAGTGAGGAAGATTTTTATATTCTGTGAATTTCTGTAAGATGGCCTTATGTAAGGCTGAATTCAAATTTTGTTAGGATCTAGAGCATAGCCAGTTGAGGCTTACACACACACAGATTTCAATCTAATGCAGGATCCAACCCAGTCTGTGTACTCAAGCAGGACTATTGGGAAGTGCTCCCGGGACCCAGTTTAGATGTGACTTTATTGGTCTTCATTAAGAAAGTATTTTTGGGAAATACCTTCTTACTATTTTATACCAGAATTTTAGAGATTTTCAGATCTTAAAATTTTGTTTTGAGAACAATATGCTAATTTAAACATGTCTTAGTCTAAGATACAGCCTGAGGCTGTTTGCTTTTCCTTGCATTTGTATTCTTTTCTTGTTGGGGCAAGCAGTGATGCAGAAATGTAAAGACAGGTGGTATAACCTATGAGAGCAGCTGAACACAGAAAAATTGGCCAGATACAGCCTAAGATAAGTCACTGTGTTTAAAACTTCAACTGTGCTTCTCAGATCAGCCTTCAGTACAAGTTAAGTCCTATTCTCTGCCATCTCCATGGACAAATTAGGATTCTTCTGAGTTGTAGTGCCTTCTACTGCTCCTTCCCTCTTGCGAATGTACTGATGCTGGAGATAGATGTTTCTGCTTCAGAGCAGGGGGTCACAGTGTTCATGCATCAGACAAGGGATGCATCGTAGAATCATTTATGTTGGAAAAGACCTCTAAGATAGTTGAGTCCAACTGTAGCACTGCCAAGTCTACCACTAAACCATGTTCCCAAGTGCCACATCTGCATGTCTTAAATACCTCCAGGGATGGTGATTTTACACTTCCCTGAGCAGCCTGTTCCATCACTTAACCACCCTTTCAGTGAAGCAATTTTATTGAACAGCCAACCTAAGCCTGGCACAGCTTGAGGCCATTTCCTCTTGTCCTGTCTCTGGCTGCCTGGGAGAACAACCCCCACCTGGCTACAACCTCCTTTCAGGTGGTTGTAGATAGCAATTAGGTCCCCCGAGCGTTGTTTTCTTGAGACTAAATAACCCCAGCTCTCTGTCTCCCCTCATCCGGCTTGCGCTCTAGACCCTTCACCAGCTCCACTGCTCTTCTGTGGACACACTCCAGCACCTCAGTGTGTTTCTTCTCCTCACAGTGGCTTCATAGAGCTAGATTTAAAATGTCAGGCAGCTCTTGGGCTACCAGTGCAAGCACTAGTGAGAGCACTGCAGGAACGTGCTGCTCTTCCGTGTTTGGTTCAGTTAGCGTGATGGAGATGTCTCTTCTGAGAAGTCTCATGGCTCTTGTGTGTAAGAAACTATATGGAAAAATAGCAACAAAGAAGAGATAATAATAGTAAATAATATTTAAAAAAAGGCTTTAAAAGAAAGATCTTTATGTTCATATTTCAGGTCCTTAGCTATCTATTCTGTTCCTCCAGATTAGGAACAGACTTCTGAGAACTCAGTTGCCACAGAATTGCTGCCTTCCTTTCTGCTGAGCCAAAACTGGTTAGGGGGACATAAGTATGATGGGGCAAGAGCAGTGGCTCACAAGTGAAGTCTTACCTCACCCCCCTTTGGGAATTCGTCTCGAGGCTTAGGACACCAGTCATACCAATGGCAGAGCTCTAAAGCAGTGCGCAGCATCTGATCAACAAAAGTTTGCCAGATGCTATTGTGATACACATTTTGGCTGACTTCTGACTGTTCTGGGGCCTCTTCCATTTGCAAGTTGGCATTCAAGGTAAGGTCAACGTTTGCCTACAAATCCTGCCAAACCTTTCCTCCATCACCATTAGAAGCACGCAGAAGTGTCCCCGTTTGCTTTGCCTGCTAGCCAGTAGGCATCCACAACTGCCAGGTTAAATTCCCACCTTTGTTGTACCTGCCTGGGGGTGTTTGGTGCAGGCATCTAACTGAACGGATGTAGAGAAAGACCACGATTTTATGCAGGATAGTACCTTAAATCTCCCTTTTTACACCTTGGTGTCAACATAAGTTTGCCTGAGTGTGCCTGAGTTCGAGGTTTTCCTGTTCATTCAGTCTCCATTGAATGTATATCCTCATCAGACAGACAAAAGGAATTCCTTAGTAACTTTGCAGTTAAATATAATTCATACAAATTGAGAAACAAGTGCACCAATACAAGCTTCTAATAGCCTTCAAAATCGGTAACCTACATATTACAGTCTCGCACCTTTCTGCTGAGTCTCACCGCATAGCAGAAAGGACTGTTCTGCAAATATATAGTAGCATCCAGATTTTTCTTCTGCAAGATTCTTCCAATAACATTACAGCCCAGAGTTTTTCTCTCTTTCTCTCTCACTTTTTTTTTAAAATCAATACCAGTTCTTTAAGCAGTTTAATTTTGTGTGGCACTGTAATAGCAAAGTCTAGTGTATGGGCTAAAGCTAATTTCTGGAATTGCAGCCAGAAGAAACTTAAAGGCAACAATATGGAAAACGTAACCTCAGTTGTTCTGAATGTATGCATTGCACCCTGGAACCCTCTGAGATCTCAGCTGGTACTCAGTATCTTTCCTGCCCTCAACCTGCACTTTAGATTGTCCAGAGGAAAACATGAGAACATCCAAATGAGACGGATGTCATGGATGGATGTTGCCCAGACAAGAACAGAACTGGAAGGAAAATTTAGAACTTAATAGTTTTAGGAGGACCTGAAGAAGGTTGAATGCTTATATTTGGTCTGAGATGTTGGTTTTGCCTATTAAATGTGAAAATGATGAATTCTTAATGTTCTCATTAACATTAAATAGCAAAACTATATTAACTTCTAGAGTGCTTTATTGCAGTGATTAGGTAAAATGTGGCCTTTAGAGTTTTAAAGGAGATGTATGGTACAGTTAGATACAGAAAAATAGTCTCCCCATCTGAGTATCAGTGGACAACTCCATCAGGATTGTGAATGTAATTAGCAGTGAATACCTTTCCTGATAGAAGTTGTTTCAATTTTTATATGTTTTAAGAACTGGAATAATTTTTTCAAATAAAAACAATTGCACTTCTTAAGGAGTACCTGTCTTTAGAAACTCTTTATAAATGGCTTTTCGTGTATACATAGTGAGTATATTAAAGCTTTTTCATGTCCTGGGTCAAGTTGTCCTGAGATCAAATGAGGCAGATGTGCAGAACAAGAGGAATGAGAACGCATAAAATTTCCATTGAAATGTCTGAATCTGTTAAAGAATGGGATTTTCCTCAGTAACTGTGCAGAGCCGTGCTTAATTTACCTTTTAATATACCTTTAAAATATGAAGAGCTGCCTTGGAATGGTCAGCTGATTGCACTGCCTTAAATGTAGTGGGAGAGCACCAAAAGGAGGATTGAGTCCACCAGATTTGTTTATCTAGCTCACACCTGAATTTTAGGCACTCAGACACTATTCCTAAGTCTCCTCACACCATTAATTATTGATTTAGAGAACAAGGACCCTGGAAAGCTCCTATGTGGAGCTCATGTCTTACCAAAATTTGTAACCTAAATTCTCCCTAGGAAGAGTTCCTGCTTTTTCTTTTACTGTTTAGGCAGCAGGCACAGATTCATGAGGTTTGTGTCATTAGGTATCTAGTGTTTCAGTGGGTTTCCTTCAGCAGGGCATGATTTCTTCTTCTATGTTTTCGAAGCACGGAGCTCCGCTGAATCTTTTTGCAGTGGCTTGGAGCAGCACTTTAATGGAAGTATTCAATGTTAATATCTGTGATGGCTCTGAAAATCAGATGAGAACCTTACCTGGCTGTGAGACAGGTCATATCCAGGCTGTTCTTCCACTTCCACCTCCTTGTATGAATCCATTTAGAAAGTCTCAGCACTAACCATTCACGATCTGTCCTGCTATATATAAAGCAGCTGATACTCTTCTCTCCCAATATATCTGTTTACTGGAAGAGTGATAGGACTTTTTTAGCATATTTGGCAGCAAACATAAGAGGTTGAGAATCATACCACTTTCAGGAACCCTAATACTAGATGCCTCTTGGAACAGTCTTGTATTGAAATCAAGTTCTAGAAGACAGATTTTTCTTCCTTCAGTTTGTATGAAGTTCCATTACATGTTCTGGTTTTATGTTTCATGTTGTTATCGCAACAAGAAGTTTCTTGGCTGAAAAATCATTTATTCCGAGTAGTAAATGTTTCATTACAGTTAACAATAGTGATGTTTCTTTCAACGTGAGGTATAATGGAGATAACACTGCCAAGAAAAGTTAAATTACTGCTTCCACATTATAAGCCTGAATTGTTGAGGTTTCCTGGGTACCTTTTCATAGCAAGTTTCACTAATAGCAGAAAAATTAGCAGTTTTCAGAAAGTATGAATTTGATAAAAGGCACCTTTATGCCTCATCATTGCTATATACACAGATTTGTTTCTAGGAACTGTAACAGACATTTGCACATGCTAATCCTCTAAAAAAGAAAAAAGGATATTTGAAGTCCATTAAAATAATGCCCTTAAAATAATGTGATTATGGAGTCTATTTAGAAACTTGAGTGATGGAGAAATTTCTTCCTCTTCAGTGTTTCTCAAAAACACACTCTGCTAATCTGTTTTGTCTGATTAACATCAGATTCAGAGTCTCTTCATGATTTATTTTCATAAAAACAGATGTTATCATTTGTGGTGAATGGAGACATATTCTGGGCATTATGTAACCTCCTTTGGCATTAACTTATGCTTCATGTTTTTCCTTCATTTTGCCACAACATTGTAATTGTACCCAAATGGTTCTCAACATGTTTCCATAGATACTTGACATGTTCAGACTTTGTGGAATGTATGCCATGGTCTCACAGATAGCTCTTGTTTTTAAACTCTGAGTTCTGCTACACCCATAGTTTTCAAATCATAATCAATACTGGTTATAAAAGTTTTGTTCACATATTTCAGTGCTGTCCCCCAGCTCTTCTTTTGTAGCCTGTGATGAATTTTGCAACATCTCTGCTTTCCACTGAAGTTTGCATAGAGTGCTATGGGCTCCCTTAGTGGGAACCCTCTCCACACCTGCAGGTGTTGGGATGGGTGGGGGACTGAAGGTGGAGGCTCCAGAGCAGGCAAGAGAAAGAACAGATGATTTGGGAAAACAGTATGAGCATGAAGGACCTATGGAGAAACAGCTATGATGTTAAAAAGATAAAGTTAGTCTGGCCTGATGTGACACTTCTGTGTTTGCATTAGTTTGAGGTTCTCCATCAGAAGTTGCTGCTCTGCTTGGGCCCTGCTAATTAGCTCCAAGTTTTTTTATTTAGCTCCTAACCAGAAGACTTGTCACAGCACTTGTAGGCAATTGATTGGAACATATTTTAAGTCACTGGGAGCAGAGGTGTACCTGAATCATTCTTTTGTGCTACTCCAATCTATTTCTACCTCCTGATATGAAAAGGAAGGACCTGGCTGACATCAAGAACAGATACAAAGTATGCTTTGTACATGTACAACAGCTCTTTGACTGTCTTTTGTAGAGAGCTTTTCCTCTTCCACAGACTTAACTTCTTGCTGTTTCTTTAAAATCCTACTGGTTCAATGGCCAACCTCAGCTGGCAGGGAAGGCAAAGGAGTCAGATTTCTTTTGAAGTAAAGAAGATTGTTACTTCAAAAGCAGGTCCGCGGATGGGCTTGGACTGGGAAAAGACATTTTATCTGGTTGTTTTGAGAGGCTTGAAAACCTCTGGGTTGCAGCTGCAACGTATGTAAGAAGGGGTATGCTCTGTAAGCCAGGTCAAACAGGCTGAACACCCCAAAAAGTACAAGAGAACATCTTCCAGTCTTCTGGCACACGTATTTTACAAGCCCTGCTGAGATGAATGTAGGAGCCTATGCTGGGACTAAGCTAGGGCAGCGCTACATAGAAGCACGGGTGCCCCAGCCACTGGATCTGATGAAGCAAATCTGCATCAGCCATTCCCACTCATTAACTGTAATATTTTTCAGTGGAGAAGTACAGGAAGTAAGAACTTATTACCTGGTAGTCCCCATCCTCTCAATCTAATGTATAAAATTTCTAGTATGCAGACCTTACACAAGTGGAACAGATTACAGCTCTATGGCCTTCATACTTCTTTGCCAAGTATTGCTTATGATAATTTCCCCAAACTTAAAAAAAAAGGAATTGTAGAGAAAAGGCAAGATATGTTTTATCTTAAGTTATTATTATATACATATATATAGAAGTTATCCTAAGTAATTTTTAATAATTCCTTATTATGCCCAAATAGTTAAAATACACTCAAAAGAAGTAAACAATTATTTTTGTAATTTCTAAATGGAGACAGTTTGAAAATCTTCAGCCTTTTGCAGATATCAAGTGGTGTCTACATGTCCAGAAAGCAAAATTATGGGCATGATCGTTATCATCTCATGTTGCAAAGGAGACCAGAAGAAGAAAAAGCATAATTAATATGAAAAGGAAATGCCATTTATGAGTTTCTGTGTTTCTAAATTAGAAAATTACATTAAAAAAAAAAATCATCAATAGTTTTTGTTTGTTCAGTTTTTGCTGAACCAAGTAGCAGTTTTGCTGCTAATCAAAGTCAGTCTCAAATTTGGCACTCACCTGCAGGCTGTTCTGCCTCAAAACAGAGCATTGGCCAAATATATGCAATAGGTAGACTAATGCAAATTTTTAATAGGAAAGAAAGTATTTTTCTCTGTGTTCATACACTTGAGAGGATGTTTCAGACTCTTCTGTGTATATTCAAGAGCAGATATGCCAGGATAATGGCACTTTATCCTTGCAGTTTGACTCCTGCCAGGGCCATATCTGCTGTTGGCTAACAAAAGTGTTGATGTCAATGCAGCTGTGCCAGCTGACTTTTCAGCTATTCATCTTTAGATTTCTGTAGTGTTTACCTGTAACAATATGCTCAGAAAAGTGAAAGCACTGGAAAGTTCTACTTCCAATTGTGGCAGAGACGAGCATGAAGATTTAACCCATGTGACTGTTTAAATCACAGCTGACAGATACATTCTTTGCATGCAAGCGTATTGATAAAGATTAGGTTGTGTGCAAGAGGATGCACTTTTTTAATATTTGAGCTCAACATAACACATTATAATACCTGAGCATAGCTGTCTGAAATTAATAGTTCATCATTGTGATTTAAATGGAGTATAGCAACAATATCTATTCCTTCTGCTGAATGGTATTAGTTCCTGGTAGCATATTGATTTGTAGGACTTAGATCTAACTCTCCCAAGATTGAAAGATTTAGTATCTCTGACTTCTTCCTGTGGTTCATCATGGTTTGCAGCATTTGTTTCTTGTAGTATTAGCCTTAGGTGTATTGTAGGCAATAAAATGTATCTTCAGGCTCATGATAAATGAGGGCAGGTAGATCTAGAGTTGTGGGGTGTCAGCTTCTGGGCTTAATATCCATGTCAGAGTTTCCAGTGACCATTTCAGGGGACTGGACTCACTGAGATGCTGCCTCCCATTCCTGTGTTCCTGACAGAATTCTTTGAGCCTTTCAACAAAATATTCCGAGATGCTGCCTCCCATTCCTGTGTTCCTGACAGAATTCTTTGAGCCTTTCAACAAAATATTCCGAGAGGTTTGCTGATGTTTACTTAAACTTGCCAGAAGCTTTTGTTAAAAGTCCCTTGCAAACAGTGCCTGCAGCTGCCACAAGTGAGTGGTTTAGGCCACTTCAGGAGTCACAATCAAAGGTATTACCAAAAGCAGGTTTTAATACAAATTTGTGAAAGCATGACGTGACAGAGTTTGATGGCAAGGTTCACTCTATTACTACAGAGATGAAGCAGAGGGAAAGTAGAATTATAATTAATTTTGCATGATTTACACAAGAGCCAGGGTAAGGGTAAGGGTGCAAGGGGTAAGAGAGATTTCCCCATTGAGTCATGAGTTATGGATTGGACCCCCTGCTTTCTAAACTTCTAATGGAACCTAAGTGCAGCTCAATCCAAACTTCATCTCAGACTTTGTCAATGGGATATCTAAAAGATTTAATAGGGAAATCCTGATGTTGAGTCACAAGATTCTTGCTTTCTAAACTCCTGAGGCAGCCTAGGTGTGTCTGAGTCCAGTCTTAGCCTCAGACCTGGGCAGCGGTTTATGTCTGAAGGATTTAGCAGCACTCAGTAATTGACTAATTTAATATTTACAAAGTGATTCAATAGGATTAACCTTAATCAAAATAGTAACTCAGTTATCTGTAGGGGGTGTGTGCGTGTGTGTGTATATTTATATATATGCACAAAGGTACTTGTTAAAGTTCCACTTTGTTTCACTGGAGTGTAAGTAAATTACTCACACTGAATGTCTCAGTGGGAGAGGCTTGAGTGTCACAGGCTGGGGGATGTTGGCCCAGGCTGACTCACCAGATTTTGGTGACAGTCCTCCCAGTACTGCAGCATGACAGTCTGCAAGCTCTGAGCAGCATCCCACTCTGAGGGACACACTGGTACAGCCTGCTGTGGTCTGGTAGAACTCAAAGGGCCTCACTTAGGACCACTGTTTATAGGGTCACAAGATGATTGGCTTTTTTTTCATTAGTCCATTTCCATCCTGACTATAACCCAAGTTGATAATTACTGAAATAATCCCAAAGCCCAGTTTCACTGGGGTTATGATTCAGGTGGGTAATGTTCCAAGGCTATATGGGGATGACCAGTTATTTCTTGTTCCCCTCCTTTGGTCAGGCAGCAGGTGTCCCTGATATGAACAGTGCCGTTCCACCTTAGCCATGCAAGAGTTCCTGGTGTGGTCAAGGAACATTTCAGCACCCAACTCATTACACAAAGCCCTAACAAGGATTATTGAAATTGTAGAGCAGGCTTGAAGAGGTAGAGCAGAGCCCAGGAGGGGTAGGGGATGCACCACCACAGAGCCCTGTACTGTGACTGCAGTATTGCCATTGTTTTGGGCTCCTTCTCTTACAGAAAGTCTGGCATTTCTAACTCTCTATATTATATAATTTTACTGGCACAATATAACAGCAAGAATAAACATTTACTAGGTAATATAAAACTTGGACAACAAAGTTCTGTCTCTGCAGAATCAAAGGAACAATATTAACCTTATCAATGGGGTCACTTGGTGTGTGTGTACTGGCTGCAGGTTATGATGGCTGTCTAAGATGAGCTAACCTGCATGTTCAGAGGGCTAGGCTGAACATGTTAAAGGAAAGCTTCATAGGGCCTGATGTATTCATGGTCCAGATAGTCTCCAAACCACCCAGTGAAGATGGTATCATGCCATACTCTGCAGAGAATGCTTGCAGTGACCACTCACTGGCTGCAGTGAGACAAGTCTCAGTTCAGAGCTCTGCTAGAGGACACAGAGCAACCCGGTCTAAAGAGCATTAGGAAGTAATTTTCCATGAAGACAGTAATTTTCCATCCACTATTGACCCTTGTTAGCAAAGAGCTGATCAAGTGGAATACGGGGCCAAATTGTTCCTGCGTGCCTAATGAAGGGGGCTGTGCCCTGGGGCCCTGGTGCATGTCCAAGAGGTCTTACATTCATAGATTTATTGAATCATAGAATGATTTGGCTTGGTAGGGACCTTTAAAGATCACTTAGTCCAATACTCCTGCCAGGGGCAGGGACACCCTTCACTGTATCAGGTTGCTCAAAGCCCCATTTTGAACACTTCCAGGGATGGGTCATAGACTGCTTCACTGGGCACTAGCCTCACCATATGAAATTTCTCCCTTACGTTTCATCTACACCTATCCTTCTTCAGTTTAAAACCATTACCCCTTGTCCTGTGGCTGTAGGCACTGGTAATAACTGTCTTTTTTACAAGTCCCTTTTATATATTGAAATACCACAATAAGGTCTCCCTGAAACCTTCTCTTTTCCAGGCTGAACAACTTCATTTATTCAAGCCATTTGGCCTTGTGTTCACTTGTGTTCCTTGTGTTGCTTGATATCCACCCTTCCTGCCACAGTGTACATAGCTGTGGCAGTTGCTAAGCGTGTGAGAGATGAGGAAATGCTAAAATAGCAATGCTTTTCAAACAATAGAAATTAAATAAAAAATAGTAGTGCTTATAGCATAGTATGGGACTACTTTCTATTTTTATCATGATCGTGCTTTTGTACTGCTGCTCCTTGTACATTTATACATCACCCAGTTTCACAGTTAAATTAAAAAGGATGAAGAACAACAGACACATGTAAAGGGATTCAGAGTTACAGATTGCAGAGCTAACAAACGCTTCAGATCTGCAGTGCAGTAACTTGTACTGTATTATGGCACACTGGGTTTCAAAGCAATTCATACTCATTAGCAGAGAAAATTAAATGTTTGTTTCAGCGTGATTATGAAGAAAATGAGTAATTTCAGCACCTAGTAAGTGTATTACCTGCCTTTGTTAGACTATCATGTTTTACACTTGGTTTGTACTAATCCTTTTCAGATTTTATCAAAATAGAAATCACAGCCATAATTTTCATTCTTTTCCTTATAAACTGGATGTTATGAAAAGACAATAAAGAAATTCTGGGGTATAAAACCTGATCTGATACAGCCTTGTTAAGCTACCTGACCCTTTATCATTCAAGATTTTGGCTAAATACATGAATAAATGCCAATTAAGTTAGTAATTCCTCTAACACCAATGAAGGCATGACTATCAGTAACTCCAAAGTAACAATATTGTCAGGACTTCCCTGTTTCCACTTGGTTACAAATCTATTCACGTTACTGCTGAAAGTGATGTATTTTAAAATAATGTACTTTAAAAAACATAAAACAGCTGTCACCACCTCTCCCCACCCCTCATCAGAATCCCATTCTGCCAGTTAAAGTGCTGTCCCAGGAGACAGTCTCTGGTGACAGTGCCAGCATTGACAATCATCTTGGTCCTCACACAGCAAAAGGCCTTCTAATGGCTTAGAAGAGTGTCAGAATATTAGCTTCCCATTTTCAGGAGGTATTTTACCAAGTCAATATTGGGGCTGTTTTGAAATTTATTTCTTTCAAAATCACAACAAAATAAATTACTTTCCACAAATGCCAAGAAAGCACATGAGTCTGTGCCTGCTGTAAAACTAAAATCTGAAATTTTAGATAAAATTAATTAAGCAGTCACGTGTTCGTTTTCCCTCTTGCTCTCAAGAAAAATTTAAAAAATAAAAAAGTAGCAAACTAGCATGACCTTTAAAACTAGAGAGGTTTAGTGCTTGTACTCCAAAATGAAAGGTTCAGGGTAACTAAGCAGGAATTAGCTATGTAACACACAGCACTCTGGCTAGAATGGAAATAGAGTAGGAATTCTTAAAAGAAATTAGAGTGTGCTTTCCCAGTAGAGCAGCTAGGACTGCATTTTACCACACAACATGTCCTTGTAGTTCTAGGTTTAGTGATAAATAGTGGAAATTCCTCTCAGTTAGGGATCCTTGTTCAGATAGGACGTGCAGCAGTATACAGAATTTGTCCCTGTTGGAAAAAGAGAACAAGAGGAGCCTATCTGAGGGTGCATCAGAGGGTGGCACATGAGGGAGAACATTCAGGAGCCATTCCAAGCAGGAGTCCTGTGCCCAGACCTGTTCTCATTTCCTCTCTTGCCCTAAAAGTGACTCCTTTTCACACAGTATGGGCATTGGCCCTCTCCCCTTCATAGGGTCATATGGGCGACTCAGAGCATGGAGGGAGAGAAAGGAGAATGTGTGAAGCTTCTGTTTACCCTGCTTAGTCAAGTCTGACATCAACATGATTTTTCTCTGGATCTTGGTATCTCAGGGTCTTGGTAACTCAGACCTGGTTCTGAGTCACTGGGAAATGGCCTCTTGGCATTCTGCATTGACTTTTCCTAGAGTAAATTGAGAGTTCCTGAGGACTTT
Source organism: Coloeus monedula (assembly GCF_965178545.1). NCBI lineage: Eukaryota > Metazoa > Chordata > Aves > Passeriformes > Corvidae > Coloeus > Coloeus monedula. The sequence goes on from NC_138783.1 coordinate 87,676,527, forward strand.
TGAAAGGCACTCCTATAACAGGTATTCCTGTTACAAATCAAACCAGATTTATCAGAAGGATCTCAGTCTGTGCAATTTTTAAATTTAAAAGTCTTGTAAATGTCCTTTTTTTTTCAGAAATGAGAAGAAATACATAAGCAGATACTGGAAAGAAGTGAAAGTCGGAGACTTTGTGCAGCTTCGCTGTAATGAAATTATACCTGCTGACATATTGCTGCTCTCCTCAAGTGATCCTGATGGGCTGTGCCATATAGAAACAGCTAACCTGGATGGTGAAACTAACTTAAAACAAAGACAGGTGGTGAGGAAGTTCTTAGAGCTGGTAAGTCTCCATTCCTAGCACTCATTTAAGATAAGAATTTCTTTTGAGTAAGTAGCTGGTTACCAATACACTCCACACCAGCTAAAACTGCTTGATCTAATAGCACTAATGAACTACTGTTATGGTTGTCATCAAAATGCTAGCACTTGCCGACAACTGATCTCATCATAGTATCAGAAGTTTTACCATCATTTTTCCTTGAATCTGAGTAGGAATTATTTGGGGCTATTGTGTGTGGTTGGAAAATGCTGGGGAATTTAATAGCTTCTATTGTAGCTTGATTCTTGAAAACACATTTTAACTGCCCAAGGAGAAGATACTTAAATATAAATATGTAGTTTTCCTGCCTACAAACCAGATCAGTTTCAATTAGGAATCTGCCTCAAATGTTGCAGAATATCCCCTCCAGCAGCTGGAGCATTAAAGCTTGTAAGATTTAAAGGGACAGCACACATTCGTTCTGGAGGTATCTGTGCTCAAAAACTCTTTTACTGCTCTCACACTGTGCTTATCTCTCCCCAACAGCACTATTTTGAAACAAAACATAATCCAGATCAGTTACTGTCAGCAGAATTAGAGGAAATTACCTGAAGTTTTACTTGCTTTAATGATCTTATTGAAATAGTATTTATTTGTATGCCCTCCTCTCCCATCCCTCTTGCCAGCTAACTCCAGTTTCCTGTATTTGTCAGGGAAAAAAAATTATTTTTTAGAACTGAGCTACATCAGTTCTCCTAGTAGCACTTCTAATTTGAGGGATTTTGCAAACAATGGGAGCTGTTGCTATTACCACTGTCATCAAAGGTAACTAACTACAGAAGCCTGTGGTTGTACTGAGATAGATCAGCATTAATGAAGTTATTATCCAACCAAGAGGATAAAAGTCAACGTGCCTTCCAAATAATTCTTCGTGGTAGGTAGACTCTCTCTCTAAATAGCCTGTAAAAACATGAGATTAGGACTAGTTTAATGATCAATGATTTCCACACAGAATTTAGACATGACATGGCAGCTACCACCTTGTCAAGAAGCTTGATCAGCTACAGGCCAAATGTTTCAAAAACTCTTACTGTTTCAAAGTTAATTGAATTTCTGCTCAAACCTCCCATCCTGTTCCTGCTGAGAGGAAATCTCTCCCAGTGGTTAGAGCTTCGGGGAGGTGCTACGATGATGTATCACAGTTTTCTGCCAACACAGACTCCTCGCATGACTTCAGGTACATTATGTAGGACAAAAACTGTAGATTTCATTTAGGTAACTGAATACAGGCATGGTTTTGCCTTTGTGGGTGCAGTTATAAGCTAAGGGCACATTCCATCTCTGTCTCAAAGGGAAGGCACCAGGTCCTTCACTCATCCACAGCAGATGGTCAGATTTCTGCAATCCAGGACTACTGGACACACATCAGTAGGTGTTGGTAAACATGGTGAAAGGAATTGATGTGTCTAACTACAAATTATCAAAAGACTAGTTTTAAAGACCCTTGTTACCCAAAGGAGTCCCTTATACTGTCTTGGGATCCCCAGCTCCCTGGCAGCAGAGTAGTGATTCTGCATTCCTGGAAGCTGTCAGGCTGAGAGGACACCTGCCAAGCCTACAGACTGCCCTGCTTCTGTGAGCTGTGGCACCTAGATGTGTACCTGAGCCATCACTTGTGGAGTCACTTCTGTGTCTTCAACCAGCAATCGCATGCATTAACACAGCAGGAAAACCAGCAGGAGTACCACAGCAACATTGTTTGGCATACTCAGTGAGGATTAAATTGCTGATCCAAACTAGGCAGCTGAAAACCAGCTCTGGGGTTTGTACAGTTTGGCAAGACCTGTAACCTTTAGGCTGTTGTGTGGAAGTGACTGGCATTTCCTCCTCAAACAGGTTAAGGGTTATCAAAGACTGAGTTGGGCCCCACTGAGGAAGAAGGCTGAGGAAACAGTTCCTGCCTGGGGAAGCATAGTGCCAAGCACATTTCAGTATATATGGCATGGCTAGCTCAGCATACCCTGCTTTACTGAGGAAATTAGTTATCATGTAGATACTTGCAGTCAGCTTTGTAGACACCTAGCACACTTTGGACTTCCAGCCCATCCTCCTTCTCTGTCTTAGTTCTTTGTATTATAAGATGAATATGAAACTTTTCTATCTCAGAAGTGTGCTCAGAAAAATGTGGATAAATATTTTTTAAAAATAAATTTCAGATCACAAGGTGCCAAGCTACAATAGCAGTGAGGTCCCTAGTAAATTTTCAGGGGTTAAACTGAGGTCAGTGACAAAAAGCTCATTCATTCCAATGAAAACAGGGCTGGTTCTCAAGGACTCAAGTATTGAAAGAGAACTTGTAAGAAAACCACATGTGATTACCTCCCCTCTCTTAAAATAGCTGAGAAAGCAGGAAATATCCAAGCCTGGGTTCCTACATCATCTAAGTTGTAGACAAAGTGCACACTTGCAAGTATGGAGTCTTCAGCAGCTGCAGCATCACAGAACCTCTCTGTAATAGCACCCCGTAAGTTATCCAGAAGAATACTTGCCATCCTCATTAAAGTCCTGGCCAAAAACTCTCTAAGCATACTGTTAGTTCATGCAGCAGCATTAGCTTTCACACTCCATACTAGTAGGAATAGGCTCTTACTGATTTTTTAAGGTATTGCCTTGCCGAGAGACACTCAGCAGTGGGATAGAGAGAGGTGCTTGGGAAATGCTGGATGAATAGTAAGACCACAGCCAAGTAGCATGGAATAAGAAAGTGTTGCCTGTCTGTTGGACTGGGTATGTCTTAAGTTGTCAGAACTGGAGAGAACTTACTGTCAGATCTCATAAAATCTTTTGGATGACCAAAACTTTCTTGCACCTAGCGCTGACCCTCCTTTTGTTGAACCTCAGAGAAGCTTATTCCCAAATCTCTTACAAGACCTGCATCCCAATCTGTTCATGCATTGGCCGAGAATGCTTTTACATTTTTGTATTAATGCTGTGCTCAGCAGAACAAATCTCAGTTATGCTTATAGCTGTTTGGTTCTGTGTCATTCTGCAGCCCTGTTGTTCAAGCAGGAAAACAAACAAATAAATTATGTAGTCCTGACCCTCTCTTTCCCACACTGCTAAACACTTTCCCTACCTCCTTTACAGAATGACGTGCCTTGTCATGTGGCTTATCACAGGACAAGAAACAGATTTTTTGGAAGCTTCTTTTCAAAGTATCAGCTGTTAATAGCTGTCTTTGAATAATGTCTCTCTATCAGTATCTCAAGTATTTAAAAGAAACTTTTACAAAGGTTGGCTTGCCTGTGCTTCATATGTGAGCTGATAACTTTGGAGCACATGCCTGTGAAGCAGGTCGATGAAGGACAGCTATTTCTATACCTGTCACTCAGCTGGGCATGGGAATGTAGTGGGGGTGGCAGTAGGCACTGTTGTTTTAAGCTACTGTTATGCTTTCTTGATTCTGTTCCTGCCCTGTGCGCGCCCACACAATTTACAGCCCCACAGGTCTGTGCTGAGCTCTCAGAGAGAGCCTGGTTGCCAGTGTGGGGTCACTGAAGTGGCGTGTGCACTGGGCAGCCCTCTTGCAGCCACTGCATTTTTTCCGAAGACCGGCAAGGCCAACGCTCTTACGTTGGGTACAACTGTCCTCTGGAAAGGCCGCTGTTCCTCCCGCATCCCCTGAAGGATCTTTGTGGTTTTCTTTTCAGCAGTAACAGTATGTAAGGTCCATAGTCTCAGAGAGGAAAAGGCTCCCCCTTCCAAACCTTTGTTCAGAAAAGTAGCATTCTGATACCTTTTTAGCCTGACTCTTGAAGAAGCAATAAGAAATCATAGAAGCTTTCTGTATCCTTGTCTCCAGTGCTTTGCAGGCATTATTTTACTCTGAATATATGCTCAGAAGGCCCAGCATCAGCATTTGTGGGCTTGGATTATATCTCCCCACTTGTGAATTCCAGGAAACTGTTTTCCTTTATAGTGCAAGTGGCCATAAATACTGCTTATTTTAGTGCTGCTTTGAATTGTCTGAGTAGTTTATAGTAGACTGGAACATACTGCTTGTTAGCTTTACGTGTTTGTTAATGAATGCCATCTGTCTGACATAAACCTGTACTTTGAGTACGTGATTCTACACCTTATCGATGCACAAGCTGAGTCACTGATATATTCTTTTGGCTTCCATATCTGAAGACACCAGTTTGAATTATACCTTGTTGTTGTAGACTCAAAATAGTCAAGAAAAAAGAAAATCGCTCTCTGAGTAGATGAAAAAAAGAAAGAAAGAAAAAAAGAAACCAGGAGATTTTACAAAGGCCTTGACATTTTTTCCTCCAAGACTTTAAATGCTGTGTTCTTGTTATTCTGCTACTACAGCAACAGGATGTGTTAGAAATGTTTAAAATAGTCAGAAGCATATTTCTGCATGCTGTGTCTTTAAAATGAACAGAACAGTGGACTGTCTTCACCCTGAAATAAAGATCAGGTCCATGTGTGCAGCATGACTCACTGGCAAGTGCAGCTAGGAGAAAGCACTGTGCTAAACCCCTCTGTTAGTGGTCTAACAGTGTTAGCTGTGACCACTAAACATCTCTTGGAAAAATAAAAAAACCAAACCAACTCTTTGTAGGTATTCTACCCATTTCCTTCTAATTTCAAACCCACCCTCGCTGTTGCCGAGTCACAGCAGCCATTTCTGGTGCACTGGATCTAATAGGAGACACAGTAGGCAGGAGGAATCAATGTGTTTTCTGTGCTACTCTGCAAGCTGCCGTGCCACCACACCCTCCACAGTTGCTTATGGAATGTTTTCCATCCATCTGAGACGTCATGTCAGCCACTCTCTAAAGAGTGGATAAGCAGATACAGCTTGGGCTGCAAGAGCTCAAAACTCCCTTTCAGATATCATAAACTTGATTTAGGATATTTTGATAGTATGAATCTAGACTCATGAAAAACATTTACATTTCCTTGCTCCACTGTTTTTACTCAGTATGCCTTTTAACAAAATCCACAAAGACTCACTGTGGATTCTGGAGCAGCTTATGGTGTATTAACCACTGCCCCTGTCCTGGATATTTATGTGGAAAGCTTCAGTTCAGCTGAAAGCTAAGCTAAATGTAGCAGCTGCCATCCCCTGTGAGAAGGTGTGTGTATTCCTGTGGGGGCTGGTGGGGGTAGGAGTTGCATTTTTTTCCTTCTCATTTTCTCCTAAGGGTAGAACTTTGTTCAAAACAAACTTATTACTAGCATGATTAAACAGGTTTAGATAAGCCTTGCAAATTACTTTGTGACTGCTTATTTACTTCGTCTGAAAAGCACATCTGAATTTGGCGTCTGCCTGTTTGGGAGGTTCATTTGCATGCAGACTAGCACCAAAATAACTGATGAATCTGATTTCCTCACAAGTCAGTTTGTGAACCCTTCTGGAATATGTATAAATGCAGAACGTATGCTTACTGCAGGCATATTTTTTTTACCAGTCCCAGCCTGGAAGTTGGGCTGAACTGACAGATCCAGCTTTCATTCCAGCCCTTCCTGGTCCAGGAAATATATTGAGTACAGCTGGACTTAGAGAAACAGTCCCACAGCTCCCTGTTCCAAGCATTAAGCCATTTATACCATTTCTTTTTCTCCTGTGAGTCCCAGGCAGAAGCTGGCCCAGAAGGGAAGGTTGTTGTCTAGAAGGGCTACACTGTAAGCCTGACTTGGTGGCTCCAGGCTCCTCTGTGTATGAGGTACTTTGGCAAGGGCAGCTCATGCTAATTGCATGTAAACAACTCACAGGGCAGCCTTGGTATCTCAGTGTAGATGTTGCTTTTGCATTCAGTTTTTACTCAAAAAAAAAACCAAAACAAAAAAACTCACAGGGAAAATAAAGCAATTTTCACGTTGGTTTAGCCTAAACTGAGCTAAGATTTCTTGTGCAGCAATCTGCATTGTATAAACTAGCCCAGTTTGAGAGAACAGCTGAAGTTAAACCAGCTCAACTTCTAGGCAGACTAGTTTTCAACTTACCTGTTGATATGAGCTTCTTATCTCAAAGAGTCTGAATGGGTCTTCTAAAGCAAGACAAGAGAGGTATAGCTGTGTTCTCCCTGTTGCTTCTTGTCTTGCTGGGACACTCAGGGGATCATCCACCTGCAATTAGTAGGAATAGTACACTGTTATAATCAAGTAGATGGGAATTAATCAGCATACTCAGAGTTGTTTGACTCAGTCTTGTTTTGACAGTGAGTACTTTAATAGGATAGAATCAGGCCACAATAACAGCAAATGCCTCTTTAGCATCTTTTGAGGTTATCCCTTGTGCCTTTCTCTTTTTCAGTATTTTGAGAAGGTTCAGAAGGTGATACAAATCGGCTTGAAAATTCCAGATATGCACATGTTAAAACATCAGATTAGTGCTCCATCCCACAGGTGTTGCAAAAATTAATTTCCCTAAGGGAAAAGAAAGTTTTTAAAAAGGAACCAAGCAAGCAAAAGTAAAGAATGGTTTTCGCTATGCACTACCAGAATAGTAAATTAAAACCTATTGTTTTTTAGTTTTACAGTTTAGCTGAAGATTGTAGAGAAAAAAGTCTTGTAAAAAAGACTTGTGTTTGTCAGTGCAAAATGCAAGCATGTCACACTCTGAGAAGGACTTTTGTCTGAGGTAATGCCTTGAACATTCAGTAGGTTTCTTTGATAGGGGTGAATCATTACAAAAATCTCTACACCTATATTGTTGTGTCTTTTTTTGGATAGTATCTTGTTCAGAGATGACTTGTGTGGAAACTGTGGACATGTCTAGTTAAAGAGGAAGCAACTAAAGTCTCTCTAACAGAGAAACAAACATACAAGAGATGCGTGCAGAGCGACCTGGTGCAGAGAACGACACAAGTCAGTGCTGTGGCAAACTCTGTCTGAGCTGAGCGTGCTAAAGGAAGGCTGAGAACCAATTTTTCACTCCACACCTAACCATGGCATTTAGTCAGCAGTCTCGCTCTGGGAGGCATGGGGAAATAAAAAGAATGATGGTTCACTTCCTCCTTGGTCAGCTTTGGGCATGGTTATAATCTCCTTCTAGTTTCCATTGCGCAGGTGTTCAGGCCACAAATTTGAGTTTTGAGAGAGCTTCATTAGAGAGACAAAGAATTTGAATAACTGTAAGAGAAGATTTTGGGTATAGTAATCTAAGCAGTAGCAGGGAGGGGGAGAGCAGAGGAAGAGTCCAGTTCAGAAGAGTCCTGAATACTTGACTTTTGCCATTGGCATTGGTTGTTTGGTTTTGTGTTTAAATATAGGTTAACAGGGTTAAATTGATGAATCTGAGTGTCATGGCTGTGAAGAACCTCTCATCCCTAGGGTAATCCTTCCAGCACTGGTGGAACAGTGGTAAATCCATCTAAGGAAATGTATTATTCCAGTGCTTGTGCTGCATCAGACCTCTGGAGAGGCAGGACATTTCATTCTCTGTATCAATAACCCAGGATTTCTCCATTTTGCTGTTTCTCTGAAAACGTTTTAGAAAAGAAAAGAGCATTTCAGGTCCATAGAGAAAATAAAACGCTATACTGCTTTCCTGTTATAGAAAAGTAAACATTTACATTTAAAGCAAGTTAAGAAGAGATTTTCCTTTTTTTTTTGGTCTTGACTTTTCTGATCTAGCCTAATTCAATTTTACTGAACAAGTGTTTATTTCTAGAACTGTTTATTCCTTAGCTATTCATTGGCCTGAGAACAGGAAATACCTGGAATATATGTTCTTGGAAATGACATTTTGTAATATAACACTGAGAACTTAAGATTTTAGAGCCAGGATTTTTGAGCTGGAAACACGTCATATTACACTGGTCTCTGAAACCACAACCCCAGATGGCAGTATCAGTGGTTAGGAAAGGATGGAAAGACCTTCTTTTTCAGAGCAGAAGGGTTCACAGTATTAAGCCACATGTAACCCCAACTATATTGGTATGGTCTCACTTTCCTCTGAAAGTACTGAGGTTGAGAAGGGGTCTGCTTTTCTGCCAGAAAAGGCAGAGGGACAGCATGAGGAACTCCTGTATTTATTTCAGCATCAAGGATGTGAGCTCTCATCCCACTTCTCTCCACCTGCTGCTACTCTCCAAGTCTTTCACACAGTTTAGTTGTGGTAAGCCATGGCAGTCATTAGAAATTTGCATTAAAATGTTACTTACATGGGAAGTAGCTGGCTGTATGTCTCAAAACTGCTATTTCAATGAAATCATGAACATTTCTGTTCATTGGTTATACTTGGGTTCATACTTTCAAGCTCTGCTATGACTTTCTGATGGTCAGATACTTTCCATTACATGTGTGGGCTCATGAGAGACAGAGCTGTGGCTGTCCTATAGGTATGTGACTGGACAAGATACTGTTCTCCACACAGCACTATAATGCTTACACTTCTCTGCGGTGTTGAATTAAAAACATCAGTAGTGCCTGGAGATTTATAGGCAGCAGTGCTAATACCCTAATTCAGCTTTCTTAATGACACAGAAAATGGACTGGTTTACATCAAAGCAGGGAACACAGCCTTTTGGCTTTCAAGAGAATTTGATTAACATGCACCATGGTTCAAAAATGCTTATAAGTTGTCCTAAGCATTTTCCTTTCCTCTAATTAACTTTTTCAAGCTTGTTTACTTACTATATTTTTGGTATGACTTGATATAATACCAGATTGAAAACTATACCCGAAATGGCCTCATACAGCTGTGTAGCAGTGTGGCATGTATGGCTGAGATCATGGGGATCTAGCTTACAGACTGCTGCAGTGTAATAGGAGGGGGTAAAAATGACTTTGTCCTGCTATTAACTGCATGGAGGTGGGTCATGTCAGCTACTAAGAAACAAAAAGCAGTGGACTATCTCCTGGTGCTTCATAGGAAGTTGTTTCGGTGATCTTTAAGTTAGATAACTGATAATGACATGGAAGGAAAATGAAACAAATTATCTCCTTAATTGATGTTCTTCCTGTTGGTCTTTTGTCTGACACTTGTTCTCATTGGTTGCACTTCAACATCTCACATTTTTTGAATGCTTGTAATAATGAATATATGCATAAGAATCATATAATCATGGAGTAATTTGGGTTATAAGGGAACCTTTAAAGACCATTTAATACAACACTCCTGCTAAAGGCAGGGACATCTTTCATTAGATCACTGTTCTCAAAGCCCTGTTCAACTTGAGTCTGAACACTTCTGGGGTATCCACAGCGGGTATCCACAGCTTCTCTAGGCAACCTGTTGCAGTGTCTAACCATCCTTTTAGTAAAAAATGTATACTTTTGTCTAATTTAAATCTACTCTCAGTTTAAAAATGTTGCCCCTTGTCCTGTCACTGAAAGCTTTGGTAAAAAGTCTCTCTTGGTCTTTCTTGCAAGCTGCTTTTATATATTGAAAGGTCTCAATGAGATCTCCCTGGAGCCTTCTCCAGGCTCAACCCCCAACCCTCTTGACCTTTCTTCATAGGAGAAGTGTTCCAGCCCTTGGATCCTTTTTGTGGCACTCCTCTGAAACCCGTCTTACATGTCTTACTTATACCAGAGCTGGACACAGCGCTCCATGTGGGGTCTCATGACAGCGAGGTAGAGGGGAAGAATCACTTCCTTCACCCTGCTGACCACACTTTTTTGATGCAACCCAGGATACAGCTGGCTTTCTGGGTTGCCAGAACACAGTTCCAGCTCATGTCTAATTTTTCTTCCATTGGTATCCCCAGTGCCACTCCCCACGGCTGCTGTCAATCCGGTCTTTTTTGTTATTCGTAATTGCCCCAACCCACATGCAGGACCTTGCACATGGCCTTGTTGAACTTCATGAGGTTTGTACAGATCCACCTCACAATCCTGTTGAGGTCTCTCTGGATGGCATCCCTTCCCTCCAGCATGTCAAACACACCACACAGTTTGGTGTCATCTGCAAACTTCTGAGAGTGCATTCAATCCCACTGTCTGTGTCACTGATTAATACTGCTGGTCCCAAGTACAAACCCTTGGGGGTCACCATTCATTACTGGTGTCCACCTGGACATCAAACCATTGACTATAACTCTTTGGATATGGCCATCCAGCCAATTCCTTAGTCATCTAACAGGCCAGATCAAAGCAGAAGACTGTATCAAAGCAGAAGTCCAAGTGGACGACATTTATGCAGAGGGTAAGACAGGTGGTGAGGAAAGCCTGCACAAGAGTAATAGACTCTGCTGTGCTGCTGTGATCTAATTCAACTGGTCATATTCATAGACATATACATATTCATGTATGTTGGATGTCCACACTTACCTGAACAAAGCATACAGACTACTGAAGACAAGACTATGCAGGGACTTTGTAACCGTTTTGCTGGCCCAAAGCATAAGGCTGTCCAGAGAGGTAAAAAGGGAAGCAAACCTTGGTCTCTGCCACAACGATGCATTTTCATTCCCCTCAGCTCTTTTCCTAGTTTTAGAACTGGCAAAGGCCATTGTGAGTTTCTTTCATAAGATTCATGCAATTGGCTGGTGTCTGAAAAATAAAACACCCTTGAATTCCTTGAGAAGGTGTTCTTCATTTTGCTACTGGTAGCTTTAACATGTTAATTGCAAAGGAGCTTGTTCAGTAGAATAGATAGCAGATGCAAATAGACCAGAGGGGAAGCTCCTAACCAAAGTGTTCTGCAGCTATCCCAACTTCCCCCCTGTACTGTGCATACCAACCACAGCCTGCTGGCCTCAGACTGACTGTTAATCTTCGCAGCTGCACCTCCACCCTCTCCACGGGGCTAGGAGGGAAGAACAGAAACAGCAGAGATTAAGCAGAGAAGGTTCACTCTGAATGCCATGTTTGCAGTAGGGCAGGTATGTGATGGTAAATGTTGATAAAAAATATGAATCCAAGTGAAGACAGCATGCCAGTGTCCACCTTGGGGAGATTTTACTTGATTGTAACACCTTCTCACACTGGAGATGCTCATGAGCATCATGATGCATCGTGCTCAAAGACTGACAAAACTGTGACAGTGCTGATATAAATGCTGGCCTGTAGTATTTGGAATAAAAGGTGTCCTTTCATTAGGACTGGTTCTTTCCCTCTGTGCTCCCCTGAAGTTGCCAGTGGCTGGAATCTCTCAGTTCCTTAGGCAACTGCTGAATGTTACAGGTTTCCCTCACATCCTAGAGACCTTTCTTAAACATGATACTTTGTAAGGTAAGGCTGCTTTTATCCAGATTCCCTGTCTTCAGGCTGAGGTAGGGTCATCAAGCTTTGATGTGTTTAACTGCATCCTGACACTACCGCAGTGTCGCTGTTGTACCGAGGATGGCAAGAAGAACGACACAGGTTTCAGGTTCAGGAGAAAATGGGCAATTTAATTAATTATAAATCTTATTATATGCCTTAGGTCGCAAGAGTGGCATGACATTATTGGTCCCTTGATCAACCACTCCCAGAATGATTGGCTAAGACTCCACAACGCCCATTTTAAAACAACCTTCCAATGTACCATAACAAAAACTGGAAAACAAGTTAGTAGGTGTTAGATAAAGTCTTGGTTTACAAAAACCTCAAACTGTTTTCAGCTAGCTTGCATGAGAAAGGAAAGCTTCACAGAATGCTGCAGAAACCTGGAAAATTCCTCTGCATCTAGTTTTTTAGTATCCCCACAGCAGCTACTGTTAGGTTTTACCATTCACAAGAAAACCCCTGCATTAGCAACCACTCTCTCCTGTCAGAACTTGGATGTTTTGGGTTTTATTTGTGGAATGATGCAAGAGCAGTGTTTGGCATTTCTCTCTTCTGAATGAAGGGTCTTAGTCCTTCCCATTGCCATTTCTTCTGTCAGAACTTCATCCCACAAGAAGTCAGGCTGTCCAGGAGTCTGGACTAGAGCAGGAGCACGACAAGGTAGATTCAGAAGCTGACCTGAGCTGTTGTGCTACTTTAAAATTACTGTGCAATGTTTCTGCCACTAATCAACTAACGTTTTCTTCCAGCAGTTACAAAATGGAGCAGAAAGACTGCTAGAAAGCTTTCTAGAAAGGAGAAAGCACTGGAGAGTGGGGAGAATTACATCTGTCTGTGAGCATGAAGTGAAAAGCCGCTGCAGGAGCAGTGTGGGTTGTACACAGAGTTTTGGGAGTCGTTGAGAGGCTTGGTTTATGGTTTAGTTGAAGCACTGAGCTGATACTGAGGTTGGTTCTTACAGACTATGAACCCATTCATTTATTTCAGTGACTGGCTTTTGGAACAGGCAGATACCACTTTCTTAATTGTCCAGATGTAGGTCTGTATTTCAGTCTTGACATACACTGTTCCCTTACCACTCCCCAGCACTACTATAGTCCATAAATGAATTTATTCACACCATCATAATTTTCAGTGCATTGCTAAGGGTGGCCATCATCCTAAGGGACGTTAGAACTTGCATGTGTGTATTTTCAGCATTGTTGACGTATTTTTTTGGTACTTTTGTTCCATGAGAGACTAACAGCAGTTTCTTCAGCTTGCTGTTATAGAATTATTGAAATCTTCCTAAGCCTTGCAAGCAACCTGGATGTTGCACTGTTCCCTCATATTATTTTCTACAAAGAGGAAAACTTAGGTCAGCCAGAGGAAGATCAGCTCCCTAAAATGTATTTGACTTGCTCAGTTGTTCCAGTGTTTCTGAATACTGAACATGTGTTAATTTTAAACAAACAATACTAAAAAAAAAAATCTAATTGTAGTAGTAGTTTTCAGTGTGAAAAAGAGAACAGTTAAATTCTGATGTACAGCTGGATCTTCTTAGTTCCTAAACAGCATAGATCCAACTCTTTCTTCCTTTTCTTGTGAATTAGCAGCACAGATAAATTTTGCCAGAGAGAACAATGCAGTTAAGACATGAAAACATTTCACTCTTTCAGTATATAAACAGTTCATATGCTTTGGATACATAACATCAGTATGTAATTCCAGTTGCACATTAAAAAAAGGTCAGATTAATTTTACATGGTAAAGGCAGGATACTACTATATAAAGCAGTAACAGGATGGACTGATGCATTAACAGGATGAGTTCTTAGTGCAGTTAAAAGCTTTTAAACTGGAAAAGCTATTTTTCTGGCTGAGGCAGATTTTTGTCTATTAAATATTTTCTTTGAGTTATCCCCATGACTCCATTTCTTCTTTTTTGTTTCCTCCAGACATATATGCCAAAACAAATCCCAGAGCCCTCATCAGCCCTGCACTGCAGGGAGAAGTCTGGGTAAGATCCCCAGCATAGCCAGTAAATACAGTGTGATAAGTGGGTAACTGTCACTGTCACCCAAGGGCATCCTGGCTACCCATTGCTGTCCTATTGGAAGGAAGGACTGAACATCAAAGTCAGGTTTCTGCAGCAGTAAAGTAGGGCAGATGAATAAAGGAAAACATTTTAATAACTATGCATTATTAATATCACTACCAGGCTATTAAATCACCCATACAACAGGCATTTAATGAAGGGAAATATGTTGTTTGAACATTGTGTAATTGTCAAACTGACTCATCTGGCATGCTTTGCTTCTTGAGCTATGACAGTTTCGTGAGGTTGCCAGCAGAACTGAAAAGGCTGGCATTTCACTGTAGAGATTCAGAATGATCTTACAGCTGAAATTACAAAGTCATTTTGGAGACAGCTAAATTCAGTCTGCTTTTTTTTGTGACAAATCTCTATACTGTCTTCATTGTCCACCTGTTGGTTTCCCACTCTGTAAAGGCATTGTAACATCATCTTCCCTTCAACACTTCACCTTTTTAGGGTATAAGACACAGCCTAATTATTGCAGACCTAAGATATTGTTTTAAATGGAACATTTTGTCAGATTTAATAGCTAGTGCATTGTTAAAAGGCTAGTCACAAAACCCTTTGCATCTTCAATTTAACTTTAATTTGAATTTCAGCTTTGAAGGAATCAATATTTAGCAGGTTTTTGCAGTTTGACTAGGTCTGCTTATGTAAGGAAAATAAGCTTTTCCGTCACTGCATTTAGACTAAGAATGAATTTCCCTAGGTTTTAAGAAAGTGGAAGAAATAGGATTTATGTATAGGATGTTAAACATTTTTCTAGCAAGAGGAGTACTGAAGAAATGAAATACATTCCATGGAGTCCCTGAGTATATAAAAAACCCAGTGTAAGAATCACTGTGTGTCCTCTTGGCAAGTTTCAAACTTCCAGAAATACCTATGAAGGTATTCTGACTTCCTAAGAAGTCAGCAGGGTTTTTTTTTCTGAGGAAAGCAGTGGACTAAAGCTATCTTGGCAAAATCAAAAAGTGAAGTCAGGGATTTGATGAAAGACAGTTTCTTATGAATCAAAGCCCTTCTTTTCTTTTTTTTTCTTTTTTCTCCTTTTCCTGATTTTTTTTTCATTTTGATATGACATAATATGGCAGAAGAGTTGAGCAAGAAGTGGATTTTACTCCTCCAGTGTATCTTGAGCATAATTTAATACTCTCCTGAAGCATCATCAATTATTAGAGCATTGGCCTGTGCTCCAGGTTAAGCACTACCTAGTAGCAAGACATCTGCCTTGAGTGAAAGCAGTAAGTTTTGCCTTACTTTATTTTACAGGGGCTTATCCTTAGAATTAGTCTTGGCAAGTAAAATGTACACTGTAGCAAAAGTAGAACTGGTTGTTCAACAGAAATAATGTGACTGACATGAACAGAATTTAGCTCTGGCCTTTGCCATCCAACAGTTTTGTAAAATGCTCTGGAGAAATTATGTGCTATCAGTGAATCTCTCCCCAGGTTTTGCAACCAGAGTCAGTTGTTCAGATCAGTGGTGCACAAGGCACAAGTTTGGGACACCTGCCGAGGTACCACATAAAAAGTGCTACATGCCTCCAGAAAATTAAAAAAATACCTCCAGCTACTTTTTGTGTATGACCCAGTCTTGTTGATGTGCACAGAGGCATGATGACAACACCACAGAAGTCAAGATTTGAGGGAAATTAGGCACTGGAAAGCCTCATTTTGGATTGCAGTCTGTCTAGGCATGGAGCTTTTCACCCCTCTTGCTACTAGGAGAGCTTTAATGCCCAGCAGTT
This sequence comes from Coloeus monedula, assembly GCF_965178545.1. Classification (NCBI taxonomy): domain Eukaryota; kingdom Metazoa; phylum Chordata; class Aves; order Passeriformes; family Corvidae; genus Coloeus; species Coloeus monedula. The sequence continues at coordinate 87,691,877 of NC_138783.1, forward strand.
CTCTAAGTGGGAAGTAAGATACACAAAAATAGGCACATCAGATAACTACTGCACAAAGGTCTGGGGAAGTTCAATGTTTGACCATGTTTTGGTCTTGTTTCTTTTGTCTTAACAGTGATGCAGAAATTCAGTGTAAGAGAAAAATTAAAGGTAGTGGTGGAGAATTTTCTTTTCATGGACTTTTACCAAGAAGAAAGAGGAAATCTGTGCCGTGTAAAAGCAACACTTTTGGTTTTAACTTTTGCCTAACTGCAGCTTCTCTTAGCTGTTAATGAACATTATCACAGTTTATGTTTCAATTGCTGCTAAAGTGTGAGTATCAGCATTAAAAGGAGCAAAACTTTGATCATTGTGAAATCTTACATTAAATTTGTGCTTCTTTGTAACAACTGAAAGCAGTCATACACAGGCTGTTTGACATATTTGTTCTTTCATTTACCGAAAGGTATTTTCACATCAAAACAGTGTCATCAGCTGTAATATACAGTGTATATCTGCCCTCCCATTCCACAGGGAAGAGATGGAGCAATTTGATTTATTAATAAACCAAAGTGCTTTTGCCATAAATCAGAATTTATCAGGTTTTTTTTTTCCTTATGTAAACTACTATTCTAATTGGATTTTCACTCCTAGATATTATCTGGGTAAAGACCGTAATCACATATTTCAAGTTAACAGAACACAAATATACAGACAGTTAGATTTAATGATAAAGGACGTTTAGTTCCAAAACTGAGTCATAAATGAAAAGAATTCAACAAACAAGGAGGAAGAAAGACAGTATTGCATGGTACTGATGGGGAAGTCGGGTACATTTAGTCCTCTCTAATCTTGACAAAATGATCTTTTTTTGGGAAGACTTTAGAAGCCTCTGTATTTTAAGTACCTTTTTTTCTTTTTATTTGTGAAATATAAACCTTGCTGGCAGGTTTTCTTAGCAGAATGGGGATTCAGTTGTCTAACTGCTCTAGAAGATAATGTGTCCAACCATGCTCTCTCTGCTGAGTTCAGCAGCCATACGGAATCTGCATTTGATTACATTGGGTTTTATTATTAGCTGTCTCTAGGATTCCCTCACTGACATTCCTCAAAGATGTTAGGATTTATTTCTTTTCTTTTTTTAAGACCATTGAATGAAAATTTGTGCTAAATTAAATGTATTATATACAGTACCTTATAATAAAGAGAAAATAAATGTTTCCCATTCCATCCAATTGATAAATGCAGTTTAAGCTACAGTGGTGAGTGTTTATAGATTATTTTTCCTATACCTTTTATTCTTTTTCTCCTGCCAAGGAACATACTGGGGCAAGGAAGGAAAAGATCATCTTCTCGGGCAGCAGAGCAGGTGTTATTTCTTACAAAGGCTCAAGTTCTTGACTGTCAACCTTGATGTAATTTGGGGAGTCTTGATTCTCAGCAAAGCAGTCTCTACTCAGAGCTGTCCTTTGTTTTTACTCATTTGGGTTTTTTTTTCTCCTTGTTTACAAGCTAAATTCTGCATGTAAAAATCTTTCTTTTTCCAGTGGGCTGTAGCTGTCTCTAAGTGACAGCCCATTTTCACAGTTCTCTTTATCATCTCTTGTTTCTTGAAAGTACAGAAAAGGTTTTCAGAAGTGTCAGGTGTGGGTGGTTTGAATTGTCACCTATATATTGTAAGTCTGTCTTTCTTCCAGGTGTAACCAGTAGGAAAATGGGGGGATATTGGTTTTGATGCTGACATATCCTCTAGTTTCTTTTATCTCTTACTTAAAATCTGTTTTTTCACCTGAGTAGAGTCAACATCAAAAAATCCCAGAGACACCTGTGTGTTTCAGAGAAACTGGCAATAAGATTGTGTCTGTCCTTTGGTTACTGATTCTCAGTCAACTATTCTCACAAGTTTACTCTAAAAAGTGGTGGTTGGGGTCTCCAGCAGCTCAGCAAAACCATTATAACAGTGCTATCACTGTTGAAAGCTTAATAACATGATAATTCACAATTAGTTCTTTTGTTCAAATGGTATGCAAAGCAGCCTTATAAAAGTAGTCCTCATTGATGGAGATAAACAGCCTTCTCTGCAGCACTAGGATCAGATATCTGTGCTTTTAATGTGTAGTTTGATCTGGCAAAGAAAGGAGAACCTTGATTTTTATTTAACCAAATAAAGTAATTCTGCTGTGATATGATGTTTTTCCTCAAACACAACAAGGTGCTAAGTACAGGTAAACTTATATAGTCAGCAACAATACCAGCTTCAGAGTAATGAGCTAGACAATCAAGGTTTTTAAGAAATAATTAAGAAAAAGTTATTCTGCTATATGTGTGTAATTTACTGTAGTAGATTAATTTATCTCTGTTGGCATAAAGCAATTAAGAAGTCTTGCTAATGTTTCAAAAGCTCATATTAGCTTTTTCATAATTGGCAGTATATTGACTTATATTGTCCTAGATTTTCAGTGGCTTCACTGAACATAAAGTATAATGATCATATTTAATATTTTGAGATTTGCCAGGTAAATTTCATTTTTCCACTCCAGACCAAATTCATTTGACATCTTCCACTTGCATAACAGAGGTCATCTTTGTAAGGGAGATTTTGGGAGGCATCTTTGGAGTTTTGTTTCCCAGGTCCCTTTGATTTTCAGTGCCAGTGGTCTGCATCTTTGCTTTGATTGCCTTTGGAAGAAACCTGGACTTTATTATATTACAAAAACTAGAAAATAAAGTTATTTTGGATACAATTTTCAAGTCTTTGCTCTAAATATGAACACTCTTATTATTTCAGGACTCAGAATTTGACCCCTTGAAGTTCACCAGTGTAATTGAATGTGAGAAGCCAAACAACGACTTAAGTAGGTTTCGAGGTTACATGTGAGTATTTCATGTAATATCCTTCATTATACACTCCGGTTCTCTAGTATGGAATAAAATGCTTGTTTGTTTGGGCTGTCTTCTGTAAGTTCCATCATCCTCACATCTAAATAGGGCTGCATATTTAAGGCTGTTTTAGAGGATCCTCACTTCAAGGTGAGATGGGAACATCATGTTTCCATTCCTTTGGATGGATTTATTTGCTACCTTCAATCAGCTTACACTACAGAAATGAATGTATTCAGAAGCACTGAAGTTACAGACACTTTTCTCCTTTTCCTCCATGGATCAAAAAAACCCATCTGGAAATGGGAAGAAATAGAAAACAAGTCCAAGAGAGGCAACAAACAAACACAATCTGTTGTACACTTTTATGAAGATGGGTCTGTTGGATATTTCTTTCGATGTATGTGTCATTGAGGAAAATCAGAAGTCAAAACTGTTATTTCTCCAGCTATGGCACTGTTTCTTTCTTCTCATTCAGATAAAATGAAGTTATTGGCTCACACGATGGGTATGCTCATGCATTACCACATCACCTGTGGCCACTTGACTTAATTCTAAACAAACAGAACTACATTAACAGGGTGCTCATCTCTGGCCAATCAGTCCTGCTCAGAAACAAATGTTTGAGGATGTGCAAAGCACTTTGCTTCTAATGTAGCCTGGACTGTAGTGTACAGGTACGTTGATTGTGGTGGCTTAGGAGATGCACTCTTGCATGATTTATTTTTCTACAGTGTTACCACGTGGAGAGTGAGAGCCCAGGATATATAATTTTTACCTAAATTTTAATGGAGACAGTTAAGCTGACACTAATTCTGTTTCAAATACAATGATTTATCACCCATGTTGATTAGGAGTGATAAGCAGTATTAAATTGTGTAAATGTCACAAGGTAAATTGCTGGAACTCAGGGAGTTTTTTATAGTGATGCCATTTACCACCACAGTTACTACTCTCAGATGTCACAGATTGTGTAGGACGTACTGTCAACTGGTGTAAATCAGGACAGTTTCTTTGAAACTACATCAAGTTGTAGTGTGGGAAAATGTGTTCCTTTATTTAGCAGCACAAAGCCCTACAGTTCATGCGAAGAAGAAAGTTTAGTATTAGACATTACTGCATGAGGGTGTGTAACTGTCTCCATTAATAGAGAGCCTGCTCTACTGCAGACATGCCATTTCCAGATATGGAAATGGAAAGTTTGGCAGCTTTTCTAGCACACTTTATGTGTGAATCTTAGTCCCCAAAATACTGAGCAGAATACTGTAGAAAATATTCATAAATTTGTCTTCCATTATATATTTACTTCTTTACTCCATGTGGAAAAGGCCTGTGGCATGTAAGTTACAGAACCATTTTAAATTACATAGCAGAAAACATGGTAATAACCTTTTGATGATTATTGTTTAGTACTGATTCTATTTCATCTTCTTTATATTTTATATTTCCATGAATTATGTGAATATATTTTGACAAAAATTTTGAATCTGGCAGAAAGCATCAGGTGATTTCCAGCTCTCATCAGCTGTGTCCCAAGAGATTTACAGCTAAAGGACCATGGGCCATTAGAAGTAAAGAGTGGGGACCAGCCCCTCAACAAATAAATTCTCAGTCCCCTGATTTATCACAGAAGAAGGCTTTTTCCCCCCCCTCTTTTTAGAGTTCCTTCATTAATATAATGGAATCAGGAGTCTATTTCAAATCATACATTAACAAGATGAATAGCAATTAACACATCTGCATTGAAACATGTCACTGCCATGTCAAACTCGGATCTTAATTCTTGTTTAAAATCTTACCAGTAGTTGTTGCTTGAAAGAATGGTTCGGATAGCTACCAGCCCATAATATCTCAACTGAAAAGAAATTTTACCAAAATATTTAAATAGGAATGCCATGAAATAATAGACTTTCCATGAGATCCATATGTAAAAGCTGTGCTAAAACATTACTGCCAAAGTTTCTTACACATTTTGACCACTTAGTAGGTTTCAAATTTTGATTTAAGATTTTTTTTTCCTGTTTGAAATACAAAATGGTCTTTGCTTTTAATGTCTGTGCTGTCAAATCTTTTAGGGAATAGAAATATTTGTGTGTGTATGCTGTAAACATTTAAAAAATTCTGTTCCCCACAGTTTTCCTGAAACAAAATCACTGTAGGTAGCCAATGTAGCACGTGCAGGCCAGGGTAAAAGGAGACATGATAATAATTTTAAAAAAATACTGCAAAATGCATTGAGATGGGCCTAGCCCTACCCTATATCTGAGAAAGTGTAGTATGTGCACATTACTACATATGAATTCTTCAGCTGTGTTGCCACAATCTGCATTGAACACACTCGGGGTGTGCAGGTCCACAGGCAGACTACCAGTTGTATTCAGGCACTTGCTTTAGTTCTCTTTTGCAGTTTCTGCACCTCCAGATAACCGAAGAACATTCCCTCACTTTTATTTTCCCTATAAAAAGTATTCTGTGTAGGAATAATAGAACAAAACCTAACATGCCCACTTGCCTGTATGTGTCTAGCCAGATTATGTACGGTATGCATGGCAAACATTCAAAAATCAATTCCAGGTTCCAAAATAGCAATATTTGTTTTAAAATTTTGTTTGTACCTTCTTGTGTGTATGTGGGCAAGGAGAAAAGAGAAGTAGTAATTGGGATTCTGACTTTCCAGCTTTTTGAAAATAATAATTTTATTCTTAGACGAGAACATAAAATTTTATCTGATCATACCAAAGTAAGTATAGCTTGGAATTGGAAGAAGAAGAAGAAGGAGAATAATACATGTTTGTATTTCTATTTCAAAGGTCATCCTAAGGTAACAAAACCAAATCAATATAAAATCATGTTACAATTTTTTAAAGAAAAAACAATTACAAATCTATAGTGATGTCTCTTCAGTGTGCTATAGTAATACCTCCACTACTGGAAAAAAACCCCAAAACAACCTGGACTAATTTTCATCAATTGAGAGTCAGGAAGTTTCTGACTGATAATGTTCACTGAGACCATGTTTAAGATTGTTGAATATTTTCTTTGGGAGTGTCAAGCCTTGGAAAGTAATGCCAGCTCTACCATTTCCTTTGTAAAACACTTGATAAATGAAAAAGTGAAAGAAAATACTCTCTTTTGAATAAAGTTTTGATTGTTTACCTTGATATTAATGCTGGTAAACACATAACAAAACATGATGGCTGAAGTGAGCTACCATCGGGGTAAGTTTGGCGTTGCTGTAATTAACCAGAGGCTTACTTCTGTACAAACACTTTCAGAGTGCTGTAGCATAGTAGTAGTTAACTGCACCTGATCTGCCCACTGCTCCTAATTCGTGGTGCATTTGTATTTTAGATGCTAAGATACCACATTTTTGCATGTAATCCATGTAGAAAGTGCAGAGAAAAAGAGCATTATACCTGCACTTGCCAGTGTGTTTCCTCATAGCTTAGCCTTTGCATTCCAGGCGTCTGAATAGCTTCAGCCGGACACTGTTTTAAAGCATGACAGATAAAATTTTCCTTCTTTGCCTGTAACTTACACTGGCCTGAATCCAGAAAGGGGAAAAACAGACTCTTAAGCCTTTGTAACAAGCTTAAGGTTTATAACTCTGCTGGGCTAGAAATGGGAACTAGGCCGTCTCTCAACCCAGACACAAAGTTTGCAATTGGCAGGTTTGTTATCAAAGTGAGCAGTTTTATCTAACTCTAGTTTACACTATTTTTTAATCCAGACCTTTCTGTCTGTAGTTTTTTCTTCCTTTTATCATCAGTGTCCAGCGGTCTTATGTGTATGTTCTGTTATGGAGTCACTGGGAGTGACTGTAGACAAGAGGGAAACAGTGAGTTTCCTCCAGCCTCTGTCGGCTTCTTTCTCCCAGATTTCGATTTAATCCATGTTTTCTAAAAGTGTGGTGAGCAACAGTTGAGTTGTCTGTCTTCATTTGGATAATGCATGTAAGGATGAGATGTGGTAAGAAGGCTCAGCCTGTGGGTGAGAGCAGTAAACTGGGGTTTTAACACCTACAGGTTAGCTTCAGATGTTGCACAATTGCTTTGGAGTTGTTTTGTAAGCTAGGGTAGTAAGAACAAAGATATAATTGCATAGAACAAATACACAAGTAATTGTATGTGATGTTTGCCATGTGCAATGTACCTGGCACAGTCCACTGTTACTGTGAAGTGTAAAAAATTAACAAAGGTTGTAAAATTATAAGCCAGAGCAAGTACTGCTTAGGTAGGTTCATCTCTAAAATGTCCCATTTATTAACAGGAATCATAACAATGACAGAATCCTAGCAGCAATGTAATTTCGACATAAATTATTTCCCACAGTTTAAGCACAGACAAATTAACATCTATTGGCATTCTGCAAGAGGGATGTTGGGCAGCCTCCCAACTGATGCTGCTTTGGCAAAACATGAGGCAGTGGGTTAAGGAGGTTTGCTCAAAAGAACAGAAGTAAAAGCTCTGTTCTTCTATCTGAGGCTGGCAGGGACGATGGGCTGAGAAGGAGAAGTTCTCTCCTGACTAAAAAACCACCTTTAATTTTCGTGTCAGAATTGCAAATTTGATGGTATCTACTTCTATCTTTCTCCGTTTCTGGTCTCTAGTCAGATGTTATCACTGCTGCTGCTACCTCAGCAGTCAAACCCAGTGCTTTTTCTCCATCCCTGCAGAGAAAAGCTAAGCATACTAGTTGAAACACCAATGCTATATATATATATTTTGAGCAGAGGGTGGGTATAATATGTTGTGCTGAACTAAAAAATGCTCTGTGTGTGTATGTATATATACACAGGTATATTCTGCTCACTAAAAGCATTGACCATTGAGGTTACATAGCATAACCAGGATTACAGAATAATCCACAAGTAGTCTTAATAGACTGGGACAAGTACAAAAAATTCACCAATGTGAACCTTTTCTTCTTATAGATCTCAGGATATTTGATATAGTTCCTAGGCCTGAGATCCTAGAAGTATGTACTTAAATTAGAATTTTGGTCCTCATTTAGAAAAAGAGAAGAGTCTAACAGGGAAAAGCATGGATACATAACCCAGACGTGAAGGCTTAGAAAATAGTAAGCAAATAAAAGGAATCCACCTATAAAAAGCACAATTTTAAGCCAGTTTGCAGATTTCAGGGGACATAGCATTTTAAGTGCTCAAATCCAGGTAGACATAAAATTTGGTGTTGCAGCAGCACAATGTTAATTTTAGTGCAGCATATGTAGTTTCTCAGGATTTCTCTCGGACTTCCAGCTTTTGCTAGTTTTTTATAGCAGTCCGTTTTTTAGTCTTTGCAAGTGTGGTGGTTTTGATGGTCTGAAAGTGAGGACAGAACATTTGAACAATCCAGAATTGCTTTAGTCTTCTCTGAGGCATTGGGGTACTTCAGTTGATAAAATGAAGTTTTATTCTTTTGAAAATGGTTTGAAATTTTTATTTGGTTTGTCTTTTTTACATAATAGAAATTCTAATACCATTTTTTAATTGTTACTATTGTTTAGCATTTCCCCGTTAATTCTCATAAGGCTATTTTCTGTATTTCTCTGTCAGCTGAAATTTCAGTCAGGCCATACACAGCAGATAATAAGTTGTAGTAGAAATGTGACTTCATTCCATTTTTCTCGTGTGTTTTGGTGTTAGTCAACAAGAATTTTCAGGGTGCAGGCCATTCTTAGATAGTTGGTGTGAAAGTTCTGAAAATAGTTTCTCTTGTTCTCACTGATGAATACACGGAATATTTTTCCTTTTCACTGAACTGATGTGTCTTATCCCTGGCACATCTTCCTTAGTATCACTGCTTCTGAAGCACAGTCTTTTCCCAACTTCACCATATCTCTTTCTAGGATTTCTTTAGTAAGCACATGTGGAATAGTGGGTTAATCATATCAACTACACAGCTGCTTTTAGGTGGACTGGATTAACTGTGATTGCTCAGTCAGTGTACAGATGCACAGGAAATCCAGTGCATTTTCCAAGTATTATCTAGTCTGCACACATGCTGTCAATTTGGCCCACGTATCTCTAGTGAACATTTGTCCAGGACATTTGTATATCCAACAGCAACTGGTACTGCTCCAGCTGAGCTGCTGCATGTCAGGGATCCTTGGGTAAGTAATTTCAGTTTTCAAAGTCTGACAGAGAACCTTCCCGCAGGAAGATCTAAGAAAATATTTTGCCCTCAAATTGAAAAAAATTCTTAAACTTTGAAGATGCTTCCTGGGCTTGTTATATTACAAGTATGATTTGACAAGCTTAATGTTTTGACATGCTGTGTTTTGTTCTGGTTTTAAATTTTCTGTAGTATTCATAAAAGTGGAAAAAAGGATGGACTGTTCAAAGAGAATCTTTTGTTACGTGGATGTACCATTAGAAATACAGAAGAAGTTGCAGGAATAGTAATCTATGCAGGTAAGAGCTGTTTTTCTGTCTTCTGGGGCATACCACCTTTTTATAGTTTTCTTAAAATAATAACAGAGTTCCAGAGGACACATTTGATGCAATTCTCTCTGCAGGGCATGAGACCAAAGCTTTGTTAAATAATAATGGACCACGTTACAAGCGCAGTAAGCTTGAAAGACAGATGAATGCCGATGTCCTTTGGTGTGTCCTCATACTTCTAATCATGTGTCTGTTTTCTGCCATTGGTAAGTGCTCTTTACTAGTAGAAACTTAAGTATTACACTGTCTTGGGATTCATACACTTAGCTTTATGGAAAACATACATGTCTGCCAAAACATAAATCCATAAAGCTGTGTCTGTACTAATTTTTGTCAAAAATCAAAATGTCTTAATACACACACTGATCTAAATACCTTCTTAGTCTCAATCAAATATATGCTATTAGCACCAGAGATCTGAAGTCTTAGATTATACTACCCTTGACAGCATCCAAAAATGTCAAGTCAAACCCCCCCCCCCCCAGTTTATATGCAGTCCCCTCAAAATTACAAGTGTTAGAGTGTAACATGTCATTAATCAGTCAGCAAAGTAATTTATGAGCAGAGAATAAACGTAATCAGCACAGTGGTATTCCCCAATACTATTTATTAAGTTGAGGGCACAGTGCACAACATGGACTCGCTGTCCCTGAGGCTGCAGCTTTAACATAGAAGAAGTAAGCAAAAGTCTGCATAAATCCAAGTAGAATACTCTCTAGCCTTCTGGGAGTGTTTAAGGAAATGCTGCAGTTCAGGTTATGTCTCTTCAGGCCTTTTTTCTGTTCATTTGTGAGAATTGAGTTTTACATTTGGCACCCAAAGTGATTTTTATGTATGGCATATGAATTCCACATCCTTAATATTTGTGTGTTCTGTAATGTTTGTATGTGAGTCATATGGCATAAACACCAGAATGTTTCCTAACAACCGTGGTGTAGTTTCATAACAATCTTATGCCATTTTAATACATCTCTGTGTGCCTTTTTCCAGGTATTGTTAAATGCTGCTTAAAGATGAGCATTTCCAGCTGTGAATCAGCCAGCTTGTTTCCACTGAGTTCATGACACGCTTTGGTAGTGTTTCAGTGTTGGGAGCCTAGTCCACAGGGCTGAAGTGTCGTGGTGAGGCTTCATAGCAGGGAGGCACTGCTGGCAGCTGTCCCCTCTGTCACTGCCCCGCGGTGTTGTCCCCAGAGCAGCAGCAGCGGGGCATGCCCTGTGAGTGGCTTCAGCGTAGCTGGGGCTCCCCAGAGGAGTGAACGTGAACGGGAAGAGGTGGCACACAGTAGGTGACAGGCGCGCCTTCCCTTCTGTCCGGTCTGCTACAAGGCTGGAAACCGCCAGCAGAGGGCCAGAGCAAACTGCTCGAGGTGCTGACAGCCACAAACAGCTGGAAAGAAATTTGCTCGAGCCCTTTGAGTTGCGTGGTGCTCTGTAGAAGTCAGGCCATTTTCGCACCTTCTGTCAGTAATGTATAACTGGAGATATGACACTTAATTCTTTCGAAAATCTAAGGTTATTTATAAAACAAACCTTAATGTAGGTCATTCTTGATGTGGAGCTTTCTATTTTTGCTCTCAAGAATAAAATTACACACATCAATAAAGACATCATGCATGTGATCTCATATTGGTAGTACAGGGACAAAATAATCTGCTCACTTACGTGTTTTTATTTTTCAGTGCTGGGTCTGTGTATCAAGGATCTAGTCAAAGGTGGTTTACAGAAGATTACTTTTAAAGTAGACCTTTGTCCTTTTTTCTGACTTTTGACATATAGTGATAGTTTGACTGCTTTTTGTTGCAGAAGAATTCTTCCTTATTTTTTGTGCCTTAAAAACATCAGGCATACCATTTTAGGGATTTTAGTATTGTAAATATTAGTGCTGTACTTAAAAAGGCAATGTTCTGTCTCTTTAGCAAGAATGTAATTTTCCCAGCAATAACAATCTTATCTTTATTTAGTTGTCAGCACAATCAATTAAAAAAAAACATTTTGAACAAGACCTAGAATTGCTTCTGTTCTTCATTCCTCAGCTTCCATGCTGTTGACTCTGTTGGTACTGCTATTTCATTAGTTCTGTGCATGTGGTGGATATTACTCACACAGTAAAATTAAAGTCTCTTCTGAAACTAGTTTACTGATAGTTGACTGGTGATATATTTAGTACAGTGGAGTACTTTCATTTTAACACATAGTGTATCACTGAAATTAATCACTTTCTGAAGAGGTGTAGTTTTCCTTAGTGATTACAGAAACAGTCTAAACTACTGAGACTTGCCAGCTCACTTTGTTTAGATAAAGTTATGTGAAATGAATTTCGCATGCTGTCTTTAAAAGCCAAAAGCCCTTTCTCAAACCCCAAATCCCAAGGCAGAAAAAAACATGGATTTGGGTCATTTTTCAGAAGTCATGCAGAATATTTGAAAACAAATACCAATTTTCTACATAACTCTTAAGAACAAATTCATACAATAAGCATTTTTCCTTGGAGTTAATTTGCTTTTTTCTCTCTTCCAATTCTTCTCCAGGTCATGGTCTATGGGTATGGCAGTATGGTGAGAAGAAGAAACCAATTTTTGATGTTCCAGGGCCTGATGGCAAATATTTGTCACCTGTTTTAGCTTCAGTATATTTATTTCTGACGGTGATCATAGTGTTCCAGGTAATCAAGTTGTACATGCTGTTACCTCTGTTCCTAGTTGGCTGTGATAAAGTTATAAATCTGCAATATGTGTAGTACTCATTTTATCAGTAAGGCATGTAAGAAGCTAATCAAAAAGATCCCAGAGGGTTGTAGTAAATAGCACAGGGTATATTTGGAGGCCTGTCACTGGTGGTGTCCCCCAAGGTTCAATACTGGGTCTGGTGTTGTCTAGCTTATTCACCAGTAACTTGTATGAAGGGGCAGATGCCTCCTCAGCAAGTTCACTGGCACCAAGCTGGGCGGAGTGGCCAATAACCCAGAGGGCTGTGCAGCCCTTCAGAAGGACCTCAGAGGGTTGGAGAGATGCTCAGAGGAGATCTGCCTGAAATTCAACAAAGGCAAGTGCAAGCTCCTGCACCTGGGGAGGAACAAGCTCATGAACCAGAAAACAAGCTTCACTCTTCCTATCTGCCCACTGTGGAACAACTGTGGATGCCAGTTTAAGTACAGTGTTCTGGTATGAAAATAAATTTTATACTTTTTTAACAGCTTTTCAGATATATTTCTCTTAGCAAATCCATGTGTCAGCCAGGTAACAAACTATGTTAAAAGATTTTGGTCCTGAGGAGAAATATCTTGAACAGTGAAGGTGGTAAGTTAAGAGAAGTAAAAAAACCTCATGTCACTGAGATATTACTGAACTTTGCCTAGTGGGACACTAGAGGAGGTTGCTTTACTGGAGGCAGCAACTTGTTTATAAAAGGGATTGAAAAAGAATGTTAAAATCATTTTTACCCTGAGGGATTAGGTTATGATATTGGTTAAGAAAATTCACCACAGAATTCTTTAAACGCCTACCTTTCACTGAAGTTTTTGTTTAAATGACCACATTAGCCACTTACAGACTTGCTATAATTTATCCCTCATATCTAATTCAAAAGACTGAACAATGTATGCAGTCAGGAATTTCTATCCTGGAAAAAAAAATCTGCAGAGAAAAACTCATGTACAAATTAGGTATTTTATGTAGTTTTGACAATCCTCAAGAAACAGTTTAAAGTCTTTTCATGTCTCCTTCTTCAGCACTTACAAAATGTGATCTTCATTCAAATAATTTGCAGTACAAAAGCCAAGGCTAAAAGATATTGCTCCTATGGAGAGATTAACATTTCTCCTTTTGTTTCTTGTATTCCTGCAAAGTGAATTTGTAAACAGTCCTATTATTTTTGGAGAACAAATGTATTCAATCCTTTCACATCTGCAGTATTCTGATTGTATGGTCTGGTTTGGGTTGGGATTTTTTTTTTCTTTTCCTTCCCCAGCTAGTTTCAAGCTCAGCTTATTAGCCTAAGAAAGATTTGCTTCTGTCCACGTTTTGATAATCAGTTTTCTAGACATAATAACATATTCCAGCTCTGCAATTCACCATAGGTTTTCTTCATCTAACACAGTAAATAAACTCTTTAAAGATTATAATAACTTTAGCGTAGATGTTTAAAGTACATAGCTTCTTTATGTTCCAGTCTAATACCAAGTTAACTAGCTTTAATAATTCATTGTGTCCTTGCTTCTGTTTTCTCCTAATTCTCTTTCCTTTTGTGTATTCTAGGTTCTGATTCCAATTTCTTTGTATGTATCCATTGAAATAGTTAAAATCTGCCAAGTATACTTTATTCATCAAGATAAAGATTTATATGATGAAGAAACAGACTCTCAGCTGCAGTGCCGAGCTTTAAATATCACAGAAGACTTGGGTCAGGTGCAGTTTATCTTTTCAGACAAGACTGGGACACTTACTGAAAATAAGATGGTTTTCCGAAGATGCACTGTTTCTGGAATAGAGTATTCCCATGATGATAACGGTGAGCTCATGGTCACGTTTTCTATCTAACAGTTGTACTTTAGGCAAACTGAAGTAGTCATAAAAGTTGCTGTAACCCTAAATCAAAAAGAAAAACAAAAGAAATTGCACATAGGCGCTCAGCAAACTCCGTAACAGCTGTTTTCAGATCAGTGTAATTTGATGGCTGTGTTCAGCTAGCAATGACTATCTTACCAGAGTGTTCTGTAATATCTACAGTTTGTTGTCAAGACTTTTAAAGCTTTTGGCTTTAGCTCCTGATGTAATAAACCACTTGAGCATGTGGGTAATGTAAGAAAATTGAATAGTGCTGCTGCTATCACAATTTTTTGGTGTGTTTGAATTATACAGTGTAAAATAACACTTTTAAGCATACAGGCAGATTAGTGTCTGATTGAATACCTGCAATGAGATTATCCTTTTGTGCTGAGAAATAAATGCAAACAAAGCTGCTGGTTTTCATATTAACAAGAAACATAATCTGATAGAATAGAGTATTTTAAGTTACCTTTGTCAGATTCTTTTCAGTGCTCCTGTGTGAAAAGTGTCTTCGTCAGGTATGTTTGCTCTATGAACACTGCAGTTGAGAGAATATCCACAAGTATCAGCCTCTTAAAACACTAATAACTTACTATTTTTCATGAGGCAATGTGAGAGTTGTCATCCCTCTATTATTTCTTCACCCTTTTAAAATTAGGAAGTGATTTCCTGTTTTGTGATGTTTGTAATTAGTGTTATTTTTCTCTAACATACTATTGTTATCACTTTTGAAAGAACAGATCTTAACTCTTCAAATCATGTTCTGTATGCAGAAAAATATTGATAGCTACAATATTTCATTCCTGTTTGCAAAAAATAAGTTTCTTACTCTACACAACACACAAAGATCTCTGATTAGGAAGTTTTCTCAAAGAACACTACAGAATTTCAGCTTACAAATAAGATACAGAATAAGATAAAGAATCAAAATAGACTGGGAACTCTAAAACATGCTTTAGAAAGATGATAAGATATTAAATTGGAAAAAGATATTTTGAAGTATTGGGTTGTTCTTTTTTTTCTCCTGCTTTAAAGTAGTACTGAGGCCTTAAATTTAAGGCACTCTTTTTCAAGAAACTAGATCTTTGGGTAGTGTTATTATTGTTACAGAAAGGACTTAGAGAGAAGCTGTGAGTTCCTGCCTCTGTACAGTAGGTAAGAAAGAGAAAAGATTAGAACTTTAATTAATGAAGAAATTAATTTTAAATTATTTTACATGGGTCATGATGCAAAAGCTGCGGATAACAGGTCATTTTCCACTGTAAAAGTAGATGCCTAAGGATGAAAATATCCTTGCTCTGACCTCTTTGACTTAAGTTTGTTTTTCTGCTGTGGTGGGGTAGCAGTGCCTGTCATTCCAGTTGCTTGACCCTGCTCAGGCTGAGATCCTGTTTTCAGTTTTGGATAGCTGTACAAAACTTCTAACTATTTGGTTCAAATTTACCATGCCAGATGTTTGCCTCAGGCATAAATTTTATGAGAGAAATTTCAGTTATAACAGCACCATTCAGCCATATCCAAGAACAAGGCTAAGATGTTGCAGACTTTTTTTCCCATGGCAAGATGTTCTGACAAGTTTTCCTCTGAAGTCAGTTGGAGGTCCTATATTCTTGGGCTAAGCCATGCACACACAGAGAGCAGGATAGTTATGTCTACACTGGCAAATTGAGGTCTGAAATTTCCTAACTTCTGAACTTTTGTTTTCTTTTAAAGCATTTTTTCCTGCATAATCTTGGACTGCTGCAAATCTGTTAATTACTCAACCAACAGATTGTGGATAGCCGTCATAAATTTTCTCTATGCTGCTTTATAAGCTCTTCTCCCTAAAATTTATTCCGAGTTATGAGAAATTATCCCATCTTTTTCTGTTCTACAGGAATTGTTATTATACTGCATTTGTCATTGTCATATCTCAGTTCCTTGCACTAAGGGAGTGCATTAAGCAATGCACATGAGTTCCCTGACATGTAGATTGGTCTTTCCCCTTCTTCCTCTCCCTATACGTGCAATGCACAATTTTGGGGGTTTGGGAGCTACTTTAAAGGCATATGCTATGTTGTGTTAGGTTTGGCATATTTGAGGCGGCATGTCTTTTTCTTCAGTGGTAGGAGTATCCTTATTTTCCGTGGAAATTCGTACCACAAAGCTGTATAAATTCCCCATGTGAAAGGTGAGCTTTGTGATTATGAGGGAGAGTTCTGTTTTGCATCAGACATGGATGTGTTAATCATGGTTTTCATCACAGAGATTTATGCAGACCTTATGCAGAGTTGAAGCAATTATTACATGCTTTAAAATAAAAACTGAAACCCTGAGCGAGACTTAATACATTTTTAGGTATGGGAAACAAGTTTTCATGAATTTTCTGGAGAAGACATTTTCCTCCAGAATTCTCTATTAGCTCTAAGTTTCTTATGACGTGGATGGCGCTATGCCCAGGCGTATTGAATTGTTTTGGTCTAGACAAGAGGTGACAAAAACTTGAATAATAGAGGGCAGTAAATTGCACTAGTGTGGGACAGAAATCAGCTGGAGGCAGTACAAAGTATTACTCATGGGTACTGCTATGTGAAAGCTTAGCACTGAAGAAGAATCCAGGAGTGCTCATGAAGACTGTAGGGGAAATGGTGAGCATACTTAATAAGAGTTCCATGATGGAAGCGCTGTGGAATATTCATCACTGTTGAGGTCACTTAGAGTATTTTGATGGTGGATTATGCACTGGTTTGGATCAAATTTTGGGAATTTGTACTGCACGTTTGGGTCCTGTGGAAACTACGTTGACAAGGATGGGATTCTAGTTACCTAATTGTTGATATTTGCATGGAGGATAGTAATCTCACAAGTTTACAGTTACTGGAGAAAATTAAACATTTGTGGGATGTAATTTATCAGATTTGTTTTAGGCATGGTTCTCTAATACGTGCCTATTTCTCTGTGGTTTGGAATTCTCGGTACAGACAAAGAGAATTCTCATCTCATGTCTGTGTGACTGTTGTCTCTCCAAAGGTTCTTCTTGACTGGCAGAGTGTTAATTCAGGAGCAGGGTATGTCATGGACCACTCCAAGCAGAAAAATGATTTCCGATTTGTAAATGTCCTGGATATTTACAAAATACCCATTGGCACTACACTCTGGTTATATCCCAGAATTACTCTTCCAATCAGTACTACCTTCTAGCCCAAAAGAATGTTAGCACAAAAAGAAAAAGAAAAGAAAAAATGTGTTGTTTCCCTGTATGTCAAATCTCATGGCCATACCAGAGCTCTTCCAATCAGGCTAGGAGACAGCTTCTAACAATTCCTAGAACTAGCCATGCCCCGAGTCTGTCTGCTAATCCCGAAGACAGTAAGTGCCCAAAAGCCAACTGTGCTTCTGAAAGTCTTAACACGATTTAGCTACAACCAGATGGTCTTGGCCTGACATTTGCTGTAGTTGTTTTCCAAATGCTGAATTAATCACACTCTTGCCTATGGGATGTGATCTCTGTTTTTCTAGTTTTAGCTACCCATTTTATGAAGCTGTTGACAAAACATGAATTGAATCTCCATGAATACAACCACAGAAATCTGAAAAATCTGAATTTTTCATTCTTTGAGTTCCTCCCCCTTTCTTCCGATGATTGTGAAAAAAACTATAGACAACATAAGAATAAGAGAAGTTTATGGAAGTGAAGGCAGATGATAAAAACCTCAGTGATTTTCTCTTGTCTAACAAAGTTTCTTAATCACTAAATCTGAGAGAGAATGAGTTTCTTTCTGCTGTCCAGTTTTTCTTGATGAAGGTTGGCTAGCAACTAATTTTCATAGGAAAGGATATAATGTTAAAAAAAGTCTGTCTTAGTTTGGGGGGCTCTTTTGTAGTGGAATTTTCTTACACTTTTTGTGTGCAGTCACAGGAACATAGCCTGCATAGTTCAGCCATATTAGAGAATTTTTTTTAAGGCGTAGAAATCGAAAAACCTTTTCCATAAATGCAGCAGTTGCTTCCAAAGGGATTTCTCATCTGCCACCTTTAAAATCTGATGATCTTCAGAAATCAGGATAGTCCATTTAGCCTTTCCCAGAAAGCTGAAAACCTTTAGCAGAACTGGGTACCCCAGGCACTCTGTGTAGCTTTTTTGTAGTTTCTCATTACCTTTCTTACTGCTTTTTGAAAAATTTTAGTTGGTAACTAAGGGGAGAACCAGTATGAGCTGATGTAGAACTCAGTACATAGAGAGTGCACCATTTTAAATCCTATAAAAGACAGAATAACTCATACCTAGAGACAAGTACTACTTTTCTCTAAGCATATACCTATTCTTAGACATATTTCAATTGTTCTACTGACAATTCCTCTGAAAAATCTCAAGGAATTACCTCCATTTCTAAGTGGACTAAAGAGTTCTTAATAAAGGACTTAAGGTTATTAAGCCCCTGGGGATGCCAAGAGGTTAGAGGAAGGGAAATCTTTGTGTTTTCTTAGCTCAAGACTTGCTCTTCTGGGGAAGTTCTTGCAAAG
This sequence comes from Coloeus monedula, assembly GCF_965178545.1. Lineage (NCBI taxonomy): Eukaryota > Metazoa > Chordata > Aves > Passeriformes > Corvidae > Coloeus > Coloeus monedula. Next base: position 87,710,230 of record NC_138783.1, read on the forward strand.
TAAATTAAGATTGTGTTAGCACACTTGTACAAATTTATAGCATTCTAGCTGCTTGACTGAATCTTTATGTAGACACTAGAGTGCACTTCAAAGTGAAATAAGCTTGCACTTACAAAATAACAAGGAAATAAGGTGGTGTAATGGTGTAAGGGCTACACATCTAGATTTACTTTGTGACAGTTCAGTAGCAACTTTACTGAATGGTCTGAGGCAAAATGGAATTTTTCCATGGTGAAATAGTGCCCACACACTGACAGCTTAAGTATTCTGGTTTAGGGGGTCTGCAGTTTTATTCTGCTTGAAGGTAAATTCTTTACAGGTTCCTAATCCCACATTTCTAGTTAGTGGAACATCTGGCTGTGTGGAAACAGTGTCTCTGTCAGCCTGCAAAATGGACTTCTTGTCATAGAACATACATGGCATGGAAGGTAAAACAGAAAGAAAACAAAATCAAAATGATATGAAAGAAAAACATTTTTAAAATAAAAGAATTTTTCTTCAAATATTTAGCAGCTACTACAGGAGTTTTATCTGTAGCTTCCTGCTGTCTTCTGAAAGATAGAAGAGGGTTAATGGAATAAGTATTAACTGTTGTTTCGTCTTTGTGCTATAAAGTGAACTACAGGATAGTGAAATTTGACTTTCATGAATTGCATTGTTGTGTTACCAAAGTTGTTTGTGTCTTTGCCCTTAATAAGAAACTCGATTGAAAAAAAGATCAAGGCCATCAATTTTCAGTGCTGAAACTGAAAAGCATCCCACAACAATGCCTTTCAGGTTCGCATTCACAGGAAAAGGTTCTCAATTGGAGAGAGCTGAGTGGGTGGAGAGAACAGCATGTTCCCAGAGAAGCACGCACTGCACAGCTGAAGCAATGTGAACTTTAGCCATAGCACAACTATTGATTTCAGTATTTCTTTAAACTTCTTAATTCTTGCTGCATAATGTATAAAACTGCACTTGAGAAAATGTTGAAAGGTGCTCAGGTTTTTTGTTGTTGTTGTTGTCAAGTTTCCCTTGCTATAAACTGAAATAAAACCATTTTTATCAAAAGAATTACATTTGATTTGGTTAAATGAGATTCTAGTCTTGTTTGTCTTTCCCTTTTCCTCCTTTTCTCAGTGGCAAGGACAATTAAATGGATGTGCTACAATAAAACCTGTATAGGGAGCAAAAGGTAGCTATTATTACATAGACTAAAAAGAACCACACTATCAGTGTAATGCTAATAAATAAACTGAGTGCTGCATTAGGAAACAGCTTTTGCTATGTTGAATTTAAAAAATACGTTCAGATGTAATGCAAGAAAGAAGAGCAATGAGGAATCCAAAAATATGGTATGCAGGCATAACTGTTGTACAGGAAATGCATTGTCTGCTTAACCATGGGGTTTTTATACAGGGAATAAAACTATATTCAGTTCAGGATCTTTGAAGTCCTATATTTCAAGATGTATTTTCAGAGCAGAAGCTTACAGTAAGTATGAAAATGTATCCTTTTAAAAAAACCTCTTCTTGGAAGGGAGTTGGACCAGCTGAGTAGTACATTTTGCAAAGCTGAAGTAAGTAACTGTAGCCAGTCCTTCCCCTGTCAAGGAATATTACCTGTTATGAGAAGAAGCAGCACAGAGTTCTGCCAGCCTACCATTCAAATGTCCAGCATCTATGGTGAAAATATTATTCCTATGGCAAATCCAAGCTTTTCTTATGCTTTTCCTGAGCGTGGCCATGCCCACATGTCGCACCAACTCTGCTTGAGACTGGTTTTGCTGCTGAGAGCCGTAATGAAAATGAGGCACAAAAATGTTTTTCTTATGATTGATTTAAATCTTAAATGTTGATAAAGTGCAGAAAACCTTACTGGTGAGTCATCTTGAGCAATGCTTTTTCAGCCTGGGGTTAGCAGCATGTAACTAGGAGCCTGCAGAAGATAATGAAGGCAGAGCTTGCACTGTCTGACTGGGCACTGCCCTCACACAGGCCCCATCCCAGGGTGTGCACTCCATCATACATCCCCAGTGCAGAGAAGAGAACAGAAGGACAAAAGCCCTTCAGTGTGCTGCTCCATTCTGGTTCTTGAGGCATCAAAGTAACACGCTGGGATGTCAACGTCTCCCTCCCTCCCTCCCTCCCTCCCTCCCTTCCTTCCTCCCTTCCTCCCTTCCTTCCTTCCTTCCTTCCTTCCTTCCTTCCTCCCTTCCTCCCTTCCTCCCTTCCTCCCTTCCTCCCTTCCTCCCTCCCTCCCTCCCTCCCTCCCTGGGTTTTCTTTGAAAGGAATCTGTTTTGCTGGGGGAACAGTGAGCCATCTGGCACTGTCTGGCTCTCCTCTTGATCCAGGGCCTGGATCTCTTCTTAGTATGTGCTGCAGTTCATTTTGGGCCCTCTGTGTAGACTACTTCTGATATAGACAAATCTATAATCAGTTGAATTAAATTCACACTACAGGGATCTGTATTTCCACTGGCAAAAGGCACAGAGGCTTACAGAGCAGAAGAAAGTGGGAGTTAGTGGGCAAGAGTGATGGGAGAGCTTAGAACTGCACTGGCCCAAAGCACATGCATGAAGTTGCAGGAAGCAGCCTGTAGAGGTGAAATAAACTTCATTTACCTGCAGCTCGTTACCATGCAATAGAAGGACCAAGGAGACCAATGACCTGCCTAATTCACTGAGCTGTCCTGTAGGTTCTGTCATACAAATCAGAGAACTAGGCAGGCACTGAAAGGATAAGGCAACAGTGCTGTGCTTTTCTCTTGGAAGCTGTGTGGCTCAAGGAGCAGCTGCCTTCATAGCAGTGAATGTGCCATTGCTCAACCTCTTTCCCACCTCATAACACAGAGGAACATGTATCCCACCAAACAATGTTAATGAAGGAAACTCCCCAGTCATCCACCGACAGTCTACATCAGCCTCAGGGCCTGGGCTGCAGGGGCTCTATTCAAGCTGTGGGGCAGAAGTGATCTGCAGTGTGCCCTGCAATCTCTGTGTCTCCAAATGCACTATGGCCCTTTCTACATCCACAGTCTGAATTTTTTGCCAGGAGGAGCCAGAGTGCGGTGGAGGATACTGCATACATGGGCATACAGTTAGAGCAGTGGCCAGGTGTGCAGTCACAGCCAGGGCTGAGAAACTCTCCCATTTGCCACATTTCAGACAAAGCCTAAACATGTTTCAAATGAGTTGGAAAAACCTCTGATGTATGATACTGTAGTGACAGAGCTATTGCCATGTACTGTGTGTGGTCCGGTTTCAACTCCTCCAGCTGCTTTCTGACAGCTAAAACATGTTTGGAAATTACAGTGGATAGTGAGTGGGTTTTTCTTTGTTTGTAAAGCTAGATACATTGAAAGTGATTGCACGCCAAACTCACCATATAAAATGCAAGATTTTTTGCAGGAAGTATTTTGAAATAATTTTTTGTTTGTTTGTTAAATGCCTGAATAATTAATTTACATGCTAGTGATTTATCCTTTGCTATGAGGAAAATCTAATTTGTTACACTGGAGAACTGAAACAAACTGAGCCACAAGTATGTAACTTGTACTGTATATCTGTAAAGTGTGGATTATTTTGAAAGCATAATGAAAAGCTTTTCAATGAATACATAATGAAGGAATAAATAGATACCTGCCTAGAGTGGTTTTGCCTGCCTAATGAATCACCCAGATTAATAAATGCCCGTGGTCTTCAGGAATGAAAAAGTATGTTGTATATCAGTTAGAGCTAAACAGCCAGTCATTAGAGGGGCAGGATTCCACAGTTGTTTCACACCTCTGCTTTCTGTTTCCTGTTTGATTTCTGTATATTCAACTGCCAAGATTGTTTTCTAGCATTAATTCTTTTAGTTGGATTCTTCACTGAGGAAGCATTCATCTAAAATATATCATTTGGAAAAACTCTTTCGTTCTGTGTAAACCAGGAATTAGTCACTGCAGCAAATGGTGATAGGAATAAGTGTTGCAGCAGGTGAGGGTACCCTGGTTTTCATACTGCATGCTGCATTGTCCTGCCTATCATGCAGAGAGGAAGGGACAGACTCCAGGGTGGTTTTAACACTAGGCTAGCAGTCAAGAATATGGGTTCATGTCTCCACTCTGCAGCAAATGGCCCAGACCTTAAGCAAGGCTTTAATGCTGTCTGTTCCTCATCCCTGTGTGTAAAATAAAGGCAGTGGTGCTCTGTAGGTGTGTTGTTCTGAATACATTACAGGTGTCATTAACTGGTACTCAGTAGATGTGACATTTTTTCTGGAAAATACTTTATTTGAAATTCGTGTTGGAAATTACAGGAAAAATTTCTGGATTATCTCCTACTCAGATTTCAAGTGAAGACCAAATTATTTGGTTGATTTCATCAGGCAGAGCTGTAGAATAGTGTTCAGGGATGCACTGAGTTACTGCAGAGTCTAACTGCCTTTCAGAGAGAATGTGATGATAAGGGAGGCAGTGCATTGTGTTACATTTCTAATTATGTTATCTGCATCCTCCATTAGATATTACCATTCAATTAAGACTACACTATATCTCCTGGTAATGGAATCATTCATTATTATTGTGGAAGCACAGTATAATATTAAAATCAGATCATTTGGAAAAAAGTCACCTCTCCCTCTTTCTAAGCCACTTTTAACATATGCAACATTTGTCCCTTTTTATTTTTACTGATAGCCAAACGCCTAGCAATGTACCAAGAACCTGATTCTGAGGAAGAAGAGGCAGCCCCAAAAGGAGGAACTCTGTCCCAGCGTGACAGTATCTGTAGCCATCAGAGCATCAAAGTGATACACAGGAGCCAGAGCACCAAAACCCACCGGCGCACAGGTAGCAGAGCTGAAGCAAAAAGAGCAAGCATACTCTCGAAGCACACTGCATTCAGTAGCCCAATGGTAAGTCATGAGAACTAAATGCACAGTGTCCTGTATCTTGTAATAGAACCATGTCCTGAAAAGGTAAAGAAATCTGTAGCGCATTGTGTGCCTCTTTATAGATTTCATCTTGGTGTTTTTACTTCTGTGGTCACAGCTGTTTGTACAAAAGCAATCAAGTGTTGGCATAGATCTTATCTAAATGCCTTGTCTGTGGGAACAAGCTGGAGGTAAAGACAATCTGAAACGTTTGTTTTAGTTATACTTTGATTTTGAAAAGAAAATATATGTCTTTTATCTACAGAAGCTGAGAATAGCATTGAGGTGAAGGATTTAAATTGCTCTGCATATACCTCTTCTTTTCTCTTTTGTCAGGGGATTTTAAAACTATCAAGTGCTGGGGTGGACACCACGTATTCCAATTCTTAGACACTGTTGACGTACACCATAGCATAGTTCTTAGTGTGTTTCAGTGGTTGTCTGTCGACTGCATGTATTGTATTTTAAAAAGTAAACACCTTTACATTTCAAAATGTTGGTGGCTTTATGTCCTTGCAACTTCATTTGGTTTGTTTTATACTGCTGTAATTCTGTGTAAGTTTTACATGAGATGAATGGTAATAAGAGGGGAGAGGAGCCAAGTCGTGTCCATTTAGGGGTTTTGCATTGTTGCACTGTTGACACAAATTCACCCTTAGAGAAAATTACAAATATAGACCAAGAAAGATGCTGTTTTCACTGGTGGCACTTCTTGATTTCAGACAGGAGTAAGCTCTTTTGATAAAATTCCAACCTGCAGTTTTTATACGTGGGGTTCTGTGGTTGCCCATATTCATCAGCTGCTGTGCATCAAGAGATAAAATTCTACTGAGAAAAGAGGCTTAGATCAGTTTATCTTTTAATCTTTTGTATCCTTGCCTCCCTCTGTGTTATGAAATACCAGAGTTTGCTCTGACAAGAATTATATTAAATAAGTAGAAAATACTGATGAAATAGAGTTGAAAGTGCTCAGTGTTTCAATGTAAAAAACCCTCATGAATTAACTTCAAATGTGTGGATGGTTGTTGTTCTCTAACAAACAATTGAAGATGGTTTCATTTTCCTGTGCTGATGTAAAGCCAAACTTTAAATGTCATTGCTGTCTATTTTTTCCACACTTTTGGTCTCTGCAGTGTACCGTACTTCAGTATTAGATAATAAATGTCTTGAATTAAACAGGAAAGAGGGAGAAAATTTAGTATGTAACTCTTCTCCTATCCACTACCTCCAAAGTAGATAAATATTGCTACTATAAATATTTCACATAATTTCTACCCATAGGCTCACTGTTAACTGTTTATTGTCTAGAATGGATGTGTTACAGTTCTTTCCACCTCTACTCTGTGGTGTAAGGCTGCCACAAAACTCTTGATATTGACACTGCATTGGATGCTTTAATTGCTTGTTGCTGCTTTGGAAACATGTAGAAACACAGATACTAATCACTGGTATTTGTTACTAGGAGAAGGACATCACACCTGACCCAAGGTTGTTAGAAAAGGTGAATGAATGTGCAAAGCATCTGGAGGTCATGAGGAACCATGAACAGCCATTATCCCATCTGAGTCCAGAACTATGTGACATATTTGACTTCTTCATAGCTTTGACTATATGTAACACAGTTGTGGTGACTGCACCAAATCAGCCCCGACAGAAGGTAAGGTAAAGAAAAAGGAAAAGAGTTCAGGCTACTTTTGCCTTGGTACTAGTTTATCTTGTAAGCTAGGGAAATGAAAACCTCCTGTTCTAGTGAGAAACCGCTGGAACGAGTTGTGAGATGACTCGTAGACCCACTATGTGACTTGAGTGAGTTTGATAATGCATTGGCTGAATGGAGTATGTTGTCAGCTATTTCATTTGCCTCCATGGCAAGATACGCTTTCATCGACAATTTCAAGATACTTCTGAAACTCTCCTGATTTCTTGTACTGTAACTTATTCATTTAATAAGCATAAATATACAAGTATGTGTGGAAACTAATTTGTAAATGTGCAAAACTTACCAGAAAGGGATATAAGCTGTCAGTGAATAAATATTTCATATGTATGGATTAAATTAAGAAAAGGCTGAGACATTTTTTAAAAGTCTAAAAAGAGAAACGTACTTGAAAAACATCACTTAAAACTTTCAAATTATGTAAAAGATGCATCTTAAGCTCATTATGAAAAATAATGATCGTTACTGCTTAAATTGGCCTTAACTAGTGTCATTGATGAATGAGAATTTCAAGAACGCAATCCCAAGATGATCTGTAAGACAAAACTATAATGGAATGTAATATTAAAGCTCACCAGCAGCTGGAATTTCCATTCTGGAGAAAATTCTGCACTTTGCTTCTGTTCCAGATTGGAATAAAAAGTGAACTAGTCTGCAAAATTATGTGGTTTTGTGCCAAGGAAACATTTGGAGAATGCTCAGTTCTGCTGTTTCAGGAATGCTACACTGTTACACAATAATATAATATATATTACTAAGAATATGCTATTATTATTAATAATACTGTATCTTTGGAACAGATCTGTATGAACTGAAATGAATGATACGTCTGAAGCAAAATGCTTCAATGCTGAAAGAGACAGGGAAAATTACTTATCGCAACGTTGTCTTTTGAGAATATTTTCAACATTAGCATATTCTCATTAAACTTTACTTAATATTTTCAACATTGGCATATTCTCATTAAACTTTACTTCTACAAGATACCACCCTTCTCAACAGAAAAATATTGCATTAACTTTTTTTCACTACCTTCACTGAATATGCACAAGGAATGACAAGGTTTCATATTAATGGTAGCTTTTAGTATGCACTGCTGATGGTGGTGGTGCAATATTGACAGACTATCCATTAGTCATATCTGAGGAGCTGAAAGAAGAAAAAAATGTTTTAATACAAACATATGCTCTTTCATACACAGATACAATTTTGAAGTTCTAGTAAGTTTTTTGTTGTTGTTGAGTCAGTGTTGTCCATTTACTTTCCTTTCTCAGAATACAAATACCATTACTTTTTGCTGTCAAAGAAATTTTATTCTTTATTTGGAGATGCTTAGACTGGCTCTCAGTGTCAGAATTCTTGTACAGCTTTTCTTTGGCATTTGTTCATTGGTGCATTTTGTTCTTCTCAAGGTTAGAGACAGATTTTTACTAAAATCTCCAGTAAAAACCATTGAAGACTTCATACGAAGATTCACTCCAAGTCGCTTGACCTCTGGATCTAACAGCAGCAGTTCATCTAGTCTAGCTACAAGCAAATCAATGCACAGATTTGGTTTAAGCGTGCTTTCATCTACATCTACGGATAGCACTTTATTAAAACTGGAAGAGAAGCTGGCATACTCTGCACAGATGAATAACAATGGCTACAGCTCGCAGCAAGGCAGGACAGCTGTGGGGGGTGCACCTGAGGAAGGAGAACTCCGTTACGAAGCAGAGAGTCCGGATGAAGCTGCCCTTGTCTATGCAGCAAGGGCATACAGCTGTTCTCTGGTTGGAAGGCTGTCTGACCAGGTATCAGTGGAGCTACCTCACCTGGGAACCTTAAGCTTTGAAGTATTACATACGTTGGGCTTTGATTCCATCAGGAAGAGGATGTCAGTAGTGGTCAGGCATCCTCTCACAGATGAAATAAATGTTTACACTAAAGGAGCAGATTCAGTTGTTATGGATCTTCTTCTGCCCTGCTCTTCAGGTACACCTCTTACTTACCTTTGGGGGGGTTGGGAGGCAATCAGTTTCTGAAGATCTCACTGCCTCGTCTAGCAAGTAAACTTGCCTGCTTTCATTTGGTAGAGTGGCAACCATTACCCTTCTTTTATAATACTCTGTAATTATAGCAAATTTTCTGTAACTAATTGCTGGTTCCTTACCTCACAAGAATGAGTGAAGATAATTTCTGTAGAAGATCTCCTACTAGAAAACTTTATTTTAAAGGATTTTTTTGCAACTCTGCCAAAGCAATTTACATTTCTTTAGAAAAACCTGCCTGGCAGTGCTTGGACAGTTGAGTATTTTATATGAAACTGAAATACTTCTTATTGCTGCTTCCCTCAGTTTCATTTTTAAGTCCTTATGTCCTTTTGATGCAATATGTTGCATTAATCAGCACATTTATTGGTGTTTAACTACGATGCTAAAGTGCAATGTGACTCAGTCAGCCATCAAAACAGAAAGGCTGTGGCAAAAGATGGAGAGATGCTGTTCAGACAAGAAATCTTGGCTTCAAATACATAGTCGACTAGCAAGCAATAGACATGTAGCTGTGAACATGGAATTTCCCTAAAGCATGGGGAATTCTCCAGCACCCAAATGTCCTAGGGAGCAGGGACAACCTTAAATAGCTACATGTAATCAGTTGATTTCAAGAAGAATCCTGTAAGCTTTCAGAAGTTAGAGACACAGGGGTTCCAGTTTGCATTAATCAGTTTGCATCTAATTTACTGTATTTTCAACACTGAATTTCATCCAGTGTTTAAAGATTACCCCAATATGAATGGACAGAGCCCCAATGTGCTAGAGGTACTTCCCATGTTTCACTAATGCATTGACTTTGTGGTTACTTTGACATGAATTGGAGTAAAAAATTGTGAAAGGCTTACACTGTGTAGTTTTAGTTTAACGAAACACAGAAAAATGTTGGCATTAGTTTTCTGGTTACAGCCATATAAATCAAAGCTGAGCCAAAAATATCAAGAACTTGTCCTTAACTAACAACAAAGTATTCATGAATAATTTTTTAGCAAAGATCTGATATGACAGAAGGCATGTAGAGCATCTATGGAAACTTCTTTCCTTCCAAACTACTAATAGCACTGAAAATTTCCAATACCTAGGAAATATTGATTACAAATTAGTTCTCAGAATGAGAACTGAGCATTTAGAAAAGAAAAAAATATTTTATGCCAAGTCTTAAATTTTTTTGCCACCATATAACAGACTATGTTCGAAGCTGCAGTGTCCATTCATGTAGACACAATGGATCAAGGAATTTTCAGGGAAATTTCAGGCTGGTCTAGAACCCACCTAGGTAAAAACAGTAAGGCCAGTTAGAAAATAAAAAAATGACGACATTATCAGTGGTGATGTACGTCAGAGAAGAAGAAGCACAGTTCCTGAAGGTCAGTGTGGGAATGAGCAATGTCTGTAGCTGGACAAGTACAGGTGCCACCATCGTTACAAGCAAACAAATTGAAAGTGGTTATGAAATTGTGCAGGAGGTTTTTTGTTTTGGTTTGGGCTTTTGTTTGTTTGGAGTTTTTTTAGCCCAGATTGAACTATGAGTTCTGGTGTGCTTTGGTTTTGCAAGCAATGTAAAGTGCAGCCACTAGAACACCATAAGCAGTTCCCCTTGTCTTCTAGTCCTCTTAAGCCCCTCCCAGCTTCAGTAATTCTGTGAGTTTCAGCAGATCTGTCTGAAAAAACATTTGACATTTCTCTTGAGTGTCTTTCACTCCTGGAACTGAATTCACTGTCTGCCTGCAGTTATCCTAGTGTCAGTGGATGTAGAGGAAGCCTCAAAAGATTTATGCCGTGGCTGTTATCTATATTGTGGGATCTGTCTTTGTTGTCATCCAGTTCACTGGTGACGATGGAACATGAGTGTGAGGGGAGATGTAATGCTACGAGAATTCAGTCATTTATCATTTCAAGGAAATTACTAAAAAGTGAATGGACATGACAACTAATCCCACAGCTTGGTTTTTGCTCTCTTAGTGCTTCAGGGACATGTGAACTGCACGCTAGTCAAGTGTGTGTGTTGAGACTTTTGCCCTTAGACTGAAGGATCAAGGCATATCTGTAATCTCCCAGCTCAGACATCACATGACATGAACCTAAGATTCCTGTTTTGGAGGAAGAGTATTTTAGAATATGACATGAGAAACAGCCTAAAATCAGAAGCAGAAGTATTATGTTTTAGCTTCCTTGTGTCTCATAGAAAAGTATAAATCGTCATGAGCTTTGAAATTTAAAAAGATTATGAATTGACTCCATTTGCTCTGCTTGGATATCTAGTTAAGACTGTGGAGCTTGGTGTATTCTGATAGCAAACAGATTTCCAAAAGCCTTGAAATTATTCCCAAGAGTGTATTGTTTTTACATTATCTCAACAGTCACTGTGTTCATAAATAAGAAAGTTACTGTTTGAGTCAGTACCCAGCTCACACAGGATCTGTGAACATAAGTCATTGAGAAAACAATGACTGTGCTGGCTTTCTGCAGCTCAAGATTATGGAAAGAAATGAAGAAGCAGAAGGCCACTAGCTCTCTGTCTTTCTTTTGGAGAAGACTTCCTTGCTGTTTTTTCACTGACATGGTGCGTGTGGTCACACTGCTCAGAGCAGACACTGCATCCCAGCTAAAAAGAATCTCCACAACTGGGTTTTGTCTGCAAGAGATTCCTTCCCCCCTTCTAGCTTCTGAGCATGAGATAAATCTCAGGGTAGGACTGATGAGGCACATGAACAGATATAAGGGGGTTTAGCTGTCGCTGGTATGCTGGTGGAAGAGCGACATGCTGGAACTGAGAATTTGCACAGAAATTCTGTAGAATGCACATCTCTACTTGTAGAGAGTTGCTGTCTTTGTTCATTGAAGGAGGTATGAGCATTTGACATTATGATTACTGCATTAACACCTGTGGTATTCAGACAGCTCTGAAGTGATTAACACCACTTAACCTTAAAGGGACAGAAACAGCTTTTGATGTGTTTAAGCAGCTATTGAAGTTTGCATCATTTGAAGTCAGTGAGCCACTGAAATAGCCACTCTCGTAAGACAATTTCATGTGGGATATGCAAAAAATATGGCATTTTTCTCTAGAATGTTAATGTATCACAATAAATTAGGAAGAAGGCTTACCTGATTTATTGTTTAAGTTAAAAAGATGACTCACTAATACAAGAAGCCTCGAAGAAGATTTGCTGCATTACTTCTCCCAGCAGAAAAAATTCTTACGTTACACAGCAAAGTCACATGTGACATAAAGGTTATAACACACTAATAGAAAAGTAGCTAAGTGAAACTGTATTAGGCTGGTGGTTCCTTGTATGCATACTTCCATATATAATGTCAGAAAGGGCTTTCCAATTGCAAATAATACTTGTAGGGATGTCCTTCGGGAATAATATATCTATATTGTCCCTTTGAAACAAACAGTGATAGCATAGGTAGTATTAATAGGTAGATGGACAGGCCCGTGAGAATATTCCTACCAGTCAGTATTCACCACATGAACTTAATCAGAGATGGAACTGAAATGAACACATGTTGGAAATACCACAGTCTTCACAGAGTCCCTTGGGAACAACTGCATATGTATACTCCCAGCTTTGCAGACCTAGAGAGGATAGAAAAGTCTTTAAAGGTGAAAAAATAGCTTTACAGTGAGTAAAATGTTCTGATATATGGTTGAGATAAATTGAACAAAAACCAGAATATTGGGATTCCAAACTCACAGTTCCCTTGACAAAATCAATCCATGTATGTGTTTGTGGTGGAGCATCTGAATGCCCAGTTACGTACTCTGCTGCTGTATAAATATGGAAGTGCTGAATGCTGTGTAGCCAGACAGATATATATATATGTATGCAGTCAACATATAGCAGGATCAAATTCAGTATGAGTGCACACCGGGTAAATGGGCACTGAAAAGTATAAACTGTAAGATACTTATGCCATCTAATTTATATACCAGTATTAAGTGCTTAATATAATGGTATAGTGCCCACAGGCTCTCGGTATGAGAGGTGAGCACATTGAGTGCTGAATTGAGTCTTGAGGTACTCAGACTTCTGGTGAGGAGTGGTCACCTGACTCAGTGACTGGTTACTCTGTAAGTACCGGTAACTCAAATATTGCACTTAGGAACAGCTCCAATTGCAGAATTATATCCTGAAACGATTCTACATCCCCTGAAAATATTCAGACTTTAGTAAAAAAAAAGTGTATCACATCAGGGAATAGGAAAACCTGCCAGAAGGTACCAGTCATTCTCACTCAATGGTTCCAATCTAAAAATTTACCAGCTTGTACGTTTACTTTAGTGCTAACCTTGAAATTCATATTAATTAATATTACTACTACCGTACCTTTTTCATGAACTTGTCTTTATCCTAGCTAATAAAAAACTGCATTTTTTCTTGTTTTTAATTTTTGGAGACAGCATTTCATGTAATAAGATAGAACAAAACGTGCTGCCATCATATTTATTACTCTATGTTGATCACAGAGTGAGCACGTTGCACCAGTCCCAGCTCAAGAGAGAAAAGAAACAGATGCTCACTCCTCGTTTTGAGTGGTTACACATGGCTTTAAGTGAAGGGTAAAGTTAAGTGGAAATTTTTCTGATGCATCTGAGGTAAAAGCTAGCTGTGAGGTCTGCAAGTGCTAATTCTCCTCTAAATGAAATCACAGTCATACCCAGAACTTGGTGTGTTGATTCAGGCTCAGAGGAAGTATCAGTACAGCACTAACAGACAAAAGGACCTTCATGCACTTAGATACACACAACAGAGCACTGTTTCCACTTCTTTCAAGATACTAGCCTTGGTGGAAAACTGAGTGCTATTTTTAAGTGTAGTTTTTCTGCACATGATGAGCTGTGGAGAAGCGGAAAAGCATTTGCTACTAGTGTATTTAAAATCATACTTCTATTTCTGACAGCATTGTTTGGTGTGAAGATTATCATGATTTCTCAAAATATTCAGGCAAAAGAAATACTTAAGGAGTAAAAAAAAAAAGGTCTTTCTCACGTATATTCGCAGTGACTTTTTTGAAGAGAGAAGACAGAAAAGAGAACAAAAAGATAATTTTTTTTTAATGGAATGTTTTATTTGAGTTTCCCAGGAAATATCAATAGCTCTTTAAAAGTATCAGTTATAAAGTGCTGGTACAGTAAGTACTGTATATAAGTTTTTATTCTCTGAGGCAATTCAGCTGCTGTTATTTTTCAATGAGTAATTTATGTTTTTATTCTTATCTAGATGACCCTCGGGGCAAACATCAAAAAAAAATCCGAAGCAAAACCCAGAATTACCTTAATCTTTATGCTGTAGATGGGCTGCGCACTCTCTGTATTGCAAAAAGAGTAAGTAAATGCAGACTTTTAGTTTGCTTTTAAGCAGAGTCTTGACAAAGATTACTGAAGGTATTTATTATTTTATTGTTCTTGATTCATAACTTCTTTTTCATTTTATTCAGTAAAGGATGAATGCCTTTGCATCATGTTGACTGTGCCCTAACATACTCTTTGTAATAGGTTCTCAGCAAGGAAGAGTATGGCTGTTGGTTAAAAACTCATTTGGAAGCAGAATCCTCTATAGAAAATCGTGAAGAACTTCTGTTTCAATCAGCACTGCGGATAGAGAAGAATCTGCATCTGCTAGGTAATGAAATGAGAGCTGGACATGAAATTAAAATGTAATAAAAATTCTGAAAGCTTGGCTATGAAATCCGTTCTTTCCCTTAAATTGTTTCTGACAGTACAGAAATTGGCTTCCGTGGGACTTTATCATGGCTGTCATGTGCAGCACCACGAAGGAATGGGATATAATTAACATAAAAGACATACCCTGTTTTCCTTGCTCCTGCCATAATTTTATCACTAGTGAAATAAGTGGAGTAATACCAGGGATGAATTTGACACAATATCATAAATGGGAACTGCTGCTCTAAACAAGAGGAGGATTTGGCCCAAGCTGTCTACAGAGTTTCATTAGCTCAGTGCCACTTCAACATGTCAGAGACTTCCGTGACTCCAGGGACACCAGAGACGTGCATAAAGCAAAGCTCATAAACTGCATCTGTGAGAGGCATCAACTTTCATATACATCAGGTTCAGCACATGCACTCAGGGCCTGTGTATTCTGTGGCAAGGGTTTGCAGTTAAAATCAGTGTATGTAAAAAGTATTGCAAGAGCTAAGTCATAGTCTTTTGAGTTGAGATGTTGAAAGCACTGAGATTCTAAAATGTACGTATATACACTAGTACTCCATGCATCCAACTACTTTCTCTGGCAAAGAAAGTGGGACAGCCATAACACTGTTGGAGAAAACAACCTTCACTAATTGCCAGCCTGCTTGTCTCTGGGAGACAGATCCACCTCACCCAATTTTTAATGAATTTACTGCAGATCTCCAAGGCTCAACATATAACCATATAACATATAACGTGTATAACAGATAATGGAGAGTCAAAAAAAAATATAGTTCATTTTGTCTGACTTAGATATCCACTTTAGGATTAGGTGAATCATGCCCTTGAAGTGTCTGGTTCTCTCCCCTGACTTAAAAGGGGGGCATGAGTTGCCTAGTTCAGCCCAGAGTAATGAAGATCTCACCATGGGTGTACCTGTTGGCTCTGCCTGCAGTCTGAGGTGAAAAAAAAAAAAAGAAAAAAGAAAAAAAGAAGTGAAATTGAGCTGCTAGACAAATAAGTGAGCTCTGGCCAGCAGTAAACTATCAGTTCAGTCATTCCCCAAGAAGCTCATACTGTGGTTTGTAGTTTGCAATGATCAGTCATCATTAGGTTGTGGGAATAAAAATTTAGTCTGGAATATATTTTTCTTTGTTTGGGTAGCAGTAGCTTTCCCAACACTGCCCTAAGAATGTGTTTTCATGTAAATACCTGGTGCTCAGACTTAAGTGGACTTCTATTGTTAATTGGGTTTTTTTCAAGGAGCAACCATAGGAGTAATAATTAGCTGAGAAAAGTTGATCTTGTTTTTCTTCTTGTTCCAGGTAACTTGCTTGTCTGTCACTTCCTCATTTGCTAGTAGCAGGGCTTGCATTTCCTCACACTGAAGTCTCTCTGTCATGACATTCAGTAGAGCACCGATGTAGCAATGGTGACACTGAGCTTGGTCCTGAGTGGCTTTTTGCCACTTTTCATATATATGAAAATCTCATCTCAGTCAACTGATTTATGTAAGCGTAAAACAGATACCCAGTCTCTTAAAAACAGGTAGAAGGATGCATTGAAAGCATGAAAATACACATTTTACTCTCACATCATGGTCAACAGATTTATGACTTATTCTCTGCTGTATCTCATTTGGCCACCAGTGTCTTTCTGCAAGAGCAAGGAGCAGCAACAAGGCATAAAAAGGTTCATGTCTGCAGCCTAATATGCTGTTGCCAAGATGCGGTCCTGCTGTTATTCCCCTTCAAGAGAGGAATTTCTTGTGACCCACTCTCTTCTCGTGGAGAAAAGGCAGTTAAGACCCTTAGGAACTGAAAAGGTCTCCAAGAACCAATACCTTCTCTAGCAACATTGAACAGAAATGATGCAGATATAGAGCATAGAGACAATAAGCCTTGTGAACCTCTGGGACTAGGAGTGGCGTCTGGTTGCTTTTAAAATATTGAATTCTGGATTTGTTGTTTATTGTTGATGCAAATGTTTACCACAGCTACTTTCCTCTCTTCTTCCTCAATACCCCCAAAAAGCTGCCCAAATCTTGCAAGCATTGGTAGTTTAGCTGTTTCCCGGTAAAAGTGACTGCTGGTTGTTTTGGGGTTTGGTTTTTTTTAAATCTAATCTTAAAACTTCTGGGGAACCCTAAGTGTTCATTTAATATGGAATATTTTGCGCTTTTTTTGTGTACTTAGGTGCAACTGGCATAGAGGACCGTTTGCAGGATGGTGTTCCAGAAACCATTGCACGCTTGCGCAAAGCTGGGTTGCAGATTTGGGTTCTTACTGGAGACAAGCAAGAAACAGCTGTTAATATTGCATATGCCTGCAAGCTACTAGATCATGATGAAGAAATTATCACTTTGAATGCTGAATCACCAGTAAGCAGATCCACTGTACAAGTTTACTAATGAACTAGTTTTGCTCTGTTTTCAACTTGTACAATTTAAAGTTTGATGGCTTTTTTCCTTTTCCTCTTTTTTTTTTTCTTCTTTTCCTGCTTCATCTATAATTTTCAGGTAGGACATGTCTTTGAATACTTTTTAGTGAATGATGCTTCTAAACCTTAATCTCATCTATCATAAACATACTGAAAACATGTAACTGTGTATAGTGAACTCCACCATGAATGAAAATATGCCATGGCAGCATAAATCACTGTCTTCGATATGCATTCTCAAAACATCCCTAATTCTGTTTATTGGCACTAATGGGTCTAAAAAGCAACCTGTTATTAAAAGATGTTGAGAAAGAAAGCAATTGATAACCTATTGAGAATTTGTGCTTTATTTAAGCCACTGAAATGTAGTATTTAGATAACAGTCATTCATGTTTTCTCAGGTGGCTTTTTCTCTGGAGAGAGAAGCAATATTTAAATTCCGATGCTAACACTGAGAGGCAGAAAACTACATCTACAGTAATGCCTTGCTTCCTAACAGAGCTTTTCTAATCCTTCTG
This sequence comes from Coloeus monedula, assembly GCF_965178545.1. NCBI lineage: Eukaryota > Metazoa > Chordata > Aves > Passeriformes > Corvidae > Coloeus > Coloeus monedula. Next base: position 87,727,498 of record NC_138783.1, read on the forward strand.
AATTACTGATCTTTCCTGTGCTCAACTTTTTGCAAGCAGTCGCAAAGAGTTTACTGATACAGTCTAACATACAAGGAACCAGACTGATAGTGCTGTAGTCCTTTTATGGGGTGATAAAATTGGACTTCAGATCAGCAGAGGAGAGGTAGGCCATCAGTATTCAGTTCCAATTTCTTTCAAAAAGGAAGAAACGATAACAGCATTTTCCATTCTTGGGTGTATCAACTGAACTGGTAAATTAATTTTCCATGGTTTTTCTTTTTAGTCATACTTTGCTGTAAGACCGATAGCACTTCTTTTGAATACTCATGTATTCTCAGTAACATCTTCTAGCTGAGTATGGCTAGGAGAGAGATTTCAGCTTAAATAACCTTTAATTGGCCTTTAACAATGCATAACTCTTTGATCTGAGTTGTGGGCGTATACATGGTGTTCATCACCATAATGGTGTTCATCACCATAGTTAACTGGTACCAATTATATATCATTTCCCAGCACTGTTATTCTGAGAAGGAGCTAAAAGAAATTAATTTAGCGTACAAAAGTGCATGTTAAAGAAGAATTAGATTTTAAGCCTTTCTACTCTTTATTGTTGTCATACCTTGTGCAAGAATTGTGTTCAGAACAAGTAGAAAAGAAGATTATTAGAAATTAAAACTTTTAACAGTGCAACAAATAATACATTCCCCATATTAGTTATGCCTAAACATATAGCAAACAGAAGCCTTTGAATACATGTTCTTTTCTCTCAAGCATTTGTATTTTGAATTTTTTTTCAGGAGACATGTGCTGTCTTGCTGGAGCAGTGTCTGCAATGCGTAGAGTCTAAATTTTCAAACAACACAATAGACGGAGCTGCTGGAAACATGACTGTTGGGTTCACCCCTCTCTATCCACCCTCTTCCTCTGTGCTTTCCAGCTTGGGCCTAGTGATTGATGGAAGGACTCTAGCTTATGCCCTGGAACCCATGCTAGAAGATAAATTTCTTGCACTAGCCAAGCGATGCCGTTCAGTACTGTGTTGTCGCTCTACCCCACTCCAAAAGAGCATGGTAGTGAAACTAGTCAGAGACAAACTCAAAGCAATGACCTTGGCAATAGGTAAATACCTCCGTTTAAACTAGCCTGCCCTGATGTATACTGTGTCTTGGAAATTCTGATTTTTTTGACATGCAGTAGGACCCTCCCAGCTGCCTCACAACTGAAACAGCCTTCCAGTTTTGTCTGAAAACATGTTGGACAATTCTAATATATTTATTCTAACATATTTACTCAAAACCAGGATAGAACTCTGGAGTAGTATTTAGGATTTCTTCCTACAGAAATTAGGTGATCAGGACCAGTTATGCTAAGAGGTTTTGACATGTCTGAACACAGCTGTGAAGAACAGGGTTATCTGATGCTGTGCAAAACACCATTTTGGAGTCACTGTATTACACAAAAAAAAATTTGTGCTTATTGCTGTTTCATCTGATCATACTTAAACTCAAGGTTCTGTATTTATCATCACAAGTCAGCCATACAGCACAGGCTATGACTTGGCCTTGTCATTATAGAGAGTGGATTTACAACTGCTATCATGCCAACGCTTACACTTCTTCCCACCTAATCACTCAATTAGCAAAGGGGAGACTTTGGCAGTTGATCTTTCTTAAATTTGACACAATCTTCCATGTTTCTATGATTTTTACACAAGTCATCCAGCTCTTCTTTCCCTGCCTCAAGTTTAGGTTCGTGTTTCATTAGAAGATACGATTTCAGCATACACTGTCATAAATACACTTGCTTTCATCTACCTGTATTGGTTAATTATAGCTGGAACATATGTGGGTGGGACCTGCCCATGGGAAACCCTAAGTACATATAATAATTGCCAGATTTGTGTGACATCTACATCACCAAGTACATGCTGATTATCATAATCTTTATGCTCAATATATCTAGCCCAGATATGCCTCCCTCCCACTGAATTTATATCTTTGGCTAATTGACTGTGGACATAATCATTTGCATATGTTGTAAAAAACATCTGGCTCGTTAACTTGAATTATCCAGAATGCTTAAAAACACTAGTGGAGACTGAGCAGCTTGTATTTTCACTCTTTCTGAGTATCTTGAGCCTATGGGTTGAGCTCAAGCTCCTGCTCTGGCTTAAAGCCTAGCTGTATGCATCCTCCCTTTTAACCAACATGAGCTAACTTAGGGTTGTGTCACACACTCACAAAGACATCAGCTTTGTCTGGTGAGTGGATACTACTCTTTACATGTGCCAACAGCAGGGAAACTGGTGAGATGTGGTGTGCACCTCAGCCACTGAAGTTTAAAACTACGTGTCTTGTCATAAGCCAATACAGTTTCATTTTCCACTAGTACACTGGCTGTAAATTTGAGGTTAATAAGTAGATACATATCTCATTCTGATATCCTGTCTACAGCACCTATCATTTGTGGTATCGTGATTGGAAGCAGAGTAGTGGGTGGTGGCTCTGCAGCCATTCCAATTAAATCTACCAGTCTTTGGTGTATTAAAGATCTCAGACTGGTCAACCCTACTCTCTTGACTTTTTCTTTCATTCATCTACTTTTTAACTTTTCTTAAGTATTTTTAAAGTGTAGACATCTTCACTGGCTTTAGGCCTTCTGGGACATTTAATTCTTGGTCATACCTGATTGCAGGCAGACTGTTAATCAGGAAGTAGAAGTATTGGGAAGCTCATTCTCAGCCTTCCACTGTTTTACTATTAGTGCAGTTCAGGCCTGACACCTGAATTTTAGGTATAACTAAAATGAGATGGATTTGTTTTATTGTTACTTTCCTGTAATTAAAAGGTGTACAAAGATCTGAATGTCTTGGAAACTTTGCAAGCTTTGAACCTTATGTTCTATAGATGTATCGTTTTCTACCGCACATCACCCTTACTATACCCAACCAGCACTTACTAATTGTCTCTCTATACTCAACCAACAACCGTTTTTCCTTTGTTCTGTCGCTGCTAAGTGGGTGATCTACTAGTGACAGCAAAACTGTGTTCTGTTATCTTTAGGTGATGGTGCTAATGATGTCAGCATGATCCAAGTGGCAGATGTTGGTGTGGGGATCTCTGGTCAAGAAGGCATGCAGGTAATGTTGCTCATCCAGTGGAATGCACTCCCATGAGGGGGTGAAACAGACACTTCCTATAGGTCAGATTGTTCAGACTGCCTCTGGATAGTCAGCACAAATAAAGAAAAAGCAGCAAGTTGTGCTGAGGAGTCCCAGTTGTGTGTTATAAGGGTTCTTTCAACTTGAGTTTGAGCTCACAGTTGTTCTCAGATCTGTGATGCATGTACACACACTCTACCTTCTCAGAAAATTGAACTTACCATATCCCTTTAAGCAATATGATTAAAGAAATAATTAGCTAAATACTTGTTTACAGGAGGAAAAAAAATCTCAGTTATGCATTATTTAGGAAATAAAGGTTCATCTTATTCTGGCTTTTATTCTCCTCTCTCCTGTATTGCTTGGGTATACTTCTGTGGAGTGGCTGCACAAGCCAATACAACTGACATAGCTTATTTGCATGATGTGGTGGTGACCCTTAGCCCAGCCACCCACACATCTCACTCACTCAGCTTATTCAGACAGCAAAACAGAAATTGTGGTCCTTTGCAGAACCACTGCTCCCTACACCTTATAGTAAGTTTTGGTTTTGGCTACATTTCCAGTCACAGGGAATAGCAGATTGAGGGTACTTGCCTTGTAGTCTTCTGGATGTGTTCCACCCATGATTACTGCATTTACCACTGTGTAAGAGGCACTTCTCTCATCCCCAGAAATGATGTATTATCTCAGCCTCCTCTACTGCTACTGCAGATCAGTTGCAGTGTTAGGACCAGACATGGCAGTAAGACACAGAGAATGAGGAGGATACCTCATTTCCACAACCTACCTTGTATTTGGGCAGGCTGATTGCATGAGAAAAGAGAGTAGCTGAGTATATGTCAAATAGCTCTGTTTGAAAGTGGGAAGTGTTTCCATCCTGAGGACCTGAGCAGATGAGCATGCTCCTTAACTTGGTTACCAGTGGGTGGTTCTCTGACCCAAATTGCATTTTTTGCAACACTGGCTGGAAGTTTTGCTCAAAAGGGAAGAGAGGCCTCCTTCACACAGTGCACAAGTTGGCTATAGAGTTTTATTTCATGGGATTTCATGAATGCTGTAATTTATTTGGGTCAACACCCAAACTTATGAAACAAAAATTAAAGTGAGCTATGAACTTGGGTATCAACTTTATGCATTTTCTGACTGCAGATCAGCAGAAGCTAGGACAGGTCACTGGAGAAAAGTCAGTAGATATTTTTCTTCTTTATCATACACTTTTCAATGTGTATGAATCTTCAAATTACTTCTGCATTGTCACTCTGCAGGCAGTCCAAGCTTCAGAGAGCTCAGAGAAGGCTGGTTTTGTGGGCTCCCCTCCAAACCTGTCAGTTCAAAAAAGTCTGCTGCAAACTTCTTCAGTCTTTCCACCTCTTATGAACTTACAAATAAGCTCTTGTCATCTATGTATTAATTCAGATCAATTTTTTTCCTAATGCAGACATACATTGCTCATAGGATTTTTTTTTTGACTCCTTGCCCCTTTATGCCACTTTCAGTTGAGCTCATACACTTACAATAACCAGTCTTCAAATTCCCCTGGCTTTTGCAGTGTATTCAGGTCTGAAAGCTATTTTCTCATTAACTCATTAAACTACCTGGTTTTTTCTAAATGAAAGTTCAACAGAGTGGAAAATGTTTATAGATCCCTTCCCTTCCTGCAAGTCCTAAGGAACCACACAGACCTCTTTACTATAAACAACTGTCAGATTTGTACACATGCAGGTACTCAGAAGGCGTTGAGCATTTAGATGTCTAAGACAGCAATACTGTCTGATTTATTTTCTTTCCACATTCTGTGGAAGCATGTGGAGCTGGAAGAAAAAAAATAAGTAAAATGTGAAAAATCAAGGGGCTATTTTGAGACTAAGTAAACATGCAAATGTAACTGGATAACATATCTTTTTCTCTGTGTTTCTCACCATCATAAAAATGGAATGAAAAAAGAAAAAAATCATGACACTTCCCAGAGTGTGCTGAGAAGTACTATGTTAGAAGCACAAATGAAGCTAACGTTTTTGTTTTGACATTGGATAGGCTGAGATGGGGTGGAGGACAAGGAAGCAGACATTGCATAGCTCTGTTCTCCTCAAACTGCAAGATAGCTGTATGTCTGCAAGACAAATCAGACTTCTGTGCAGGGAGATTATAACAAGTGTGTCTCAGTACCTGAGAAATCCTAGGATGTGTCAACATACTAAAAAGTGTCTCAGTCCTTATATATATATCTACTGCTTAAATTGCAATGCATTCTTACACCTTCTCTTGCATACTGTTTTAGAGTTTATTTTGATAGCTTCTACAAGCACTTACATGGGAAAAACTGAGCCCTTTTGATGTTTTACCAAGAAAGAGAATTAGGAAAACTTAAAAGGAAATATGTCTCTCATTTAAAAATACAGACAAAATATAGCCATCAGAGTGTAAGGAGGATACTGCTCCTTTGGAGGTTTCCACTTTTCCTTCTGTTTTTGCTGAACTGAATTGTGAGAAGAAAGGTGATACCAAAATAGAAAATTAAATGTAAAATAATATTAACTGAAACCTTAGTGTGATCCTAGGCATAAGGAAAGTCATGAAACAACCATGATAACACAAGTAGGTCTCACCTAGATGTACAGTACCCTGAATTTAGTCAGAATTAGAGAGAAACTGTGTGATTCATTTTGTCAGTGTCATCTGACAGTCTGCACAGTCCCAGAGGACTCTCATCTAGTGTGATTTTTTTCTCATACACAGTTACAGAAAATGTGCGATTTTAAAAAACCATCAAAATATTGATATCTCAGGACAGCCAAAGTAAACTTTATAAACCAGGTCTGCAAATAAAATTAAAACTAATATTTTTATTGTTTTGTCTTTTGAAGTCGAATAATTATGATGCGACCACTTAATTGTGCTGTTCTTATCTTATTCTCTGGAAATTCATTTTGCCCTGTAAGTACACTGTAGTTTTTACAGAGAAAGATGTTACAGCCACCAAGATCTTCATACATGGACCCTGAGCCTTCATGTTCGTCCAAGTGCAATTTCCAGCCATTCTCCCACCTCTTGCTTTTTGTTGTTGCTTGTCACCATCTGCAGTGTAGGCTGTAATCTCGTCTGGGTGAGGACTGGGTTGTCTTGCATGTCCTGCCAAGCTGTTGCATTTGCTCATGGGTATTTCAAATCCATGCAGCAATAGCTGCATTTCATAAGCACTGTCATGAATTTCATTCTTCATGAGTATAACTTCCACTGACTGTAGGAGTTGACAAGATGACTAGATGCATTGTTAGTGTTAGAAGTGGTGCTTTACAATAATGATTCCAACCTTTGTTTCATTAAAGGCGGTGATGGCAAGCGACTTTGCAATCCCGAGGTTCAGGCATTTGGAGAAGCTTTTGCTTGTTCATGGCCACTGGTGTTATTCCCGACTCGCCAACATGGTGCTGTATTTCTTCTACAAAAATGCCGTAAGTGTTTGACTTGGCAGCTTTATGGCACCACATGTTTCCAGGGTTTATTTTGTGCTAAGTGAGCATTAGGTCAGCCTTCAAATGGTTTATAAATAAGCTGCAAAGAAATTTGTGGAGCTGAAAGACAGCTGGCTGCCATTTGCAGAAATACGGGACCCACTCCATAACAGCTACAGTGTGCTGCTGAATGTGCAAATTAGGTAACACAAATAACAAGCCCTGCTGAAGAAAAGTTTCTTTATAGAGCAGTTTTGCAGAATTTAGCTGGCTAGATACAGAAGTCTTCAATGCCAAAGACATCCAGAACTGGTCCCAAGTAGCAGTTGAGTGTGTTTTCTCTTCCTGACTGTATCTCATCATTGTTTATGAATCATTGTACATATTTCCTAGTGACTTGAGATAATTCGAGTCCTCTCTGTATCTCAGATGCAGAGACTGGGAACGCTTTCTTCTTGATTTATCTCACTTCCAACTAATCAAAAGAGTTCATTAGAAAGGAAGCACACAGTGGTAAAGAACAGATGACGGGTCTGTGTTTCCTCCCTGGTGTATGAAACAGGACTCAATCCAGTACTGGGCATCGAGCCAGAGGCAACTCAACTCCTTGGCCTCAACAAAGGCTCTTTGCATTGATCTTGGAGTACAAAGATGATTGATTGAAAACAGCCTAACAAGGCAACCAAGAATACCACCAGCTGGGTGGGACTCCCTGGCAGGCACATATATTTGCTCACTTGGCAACAGCTACAGATCACCTTGGGAGTAAGGCATATGAAGAAGCAGGTAGAAGTGGACAGCTAGAACACTCATACCTCCGTTTTCTCCAGAGGGCAATGTATGAACTGTGTGCAGGAGACTGGATTTTTTCCCCAGTATCAGAAAAAAAGTGGGTTTCAGTTTTTTAAAAGTTGCTTTCCAATTTTAATCTTTTAAATTAAAGTAATGCACATAAGACACTCCAGCATTCAGCAGCCAGAGATGCTGTTTATACATCGATGCTTTTGTTCAGCTTGGGTAAAATCTTCCATTTTCTTTGGTACAACTGCCCTTGATTACAAGTATTATTTCTCATGCCATTTTTAGACATTTTCACAAGCTACCGCCTCAAGGCTAGAAACTGAAGAAATCTCTTTGTGTTGGCTGTGTTTTGGCAGCCTTCATAGCTTTCTGAGAAATACTTGTTGCTTCTGACTCTAAAATTGTAGTTGGATATCCAGCATATAGACATGAATATGTCTGACACAGTGCCTGCCCTTAAGGAAAGACTGTTAAAAATGGAAAGAGAGGAGCACCTGAACCTTTTGCAAGGAGACTCTTCTGGATGATTCTCCACAGTCAAGATAGCTACACTGCAAATGTTCTGCAAGTTTTCTGTTTCCTCAAATGTTTTTTTCCCCATTTGCTCATACTATGAAATTTTCCATTCTCTACTAGAACCTATCTAATTTAAAATTTAAACTCCGTGTTGCTGCAAAAGCCATTTGGAAACTCAAATGACTTATCCAAGAAGATGTTTGGCTTCGTGGAGATGAGAAAAATGCAAGTAAAATACAAACTAAAACATAGCATGACTGGAAATATCTGAGCTTGATGAAAAGGCATTTCATGTAAACAAAATTTTACCTGCACAAGCATGCTCATCTTCTTCCCTTTATACTTTGTCTCTGCAAGACAGCACTGAACATTTTTTTGACATATGCTTCATTCACTGAGACATTCTGTCTGGGACCACATTTATAAAACAGTCTCATCTTGATGCCTTTTCCTGGTCTTAAAATCAAGAGGCATACACGGTTAGAAGTGTGGGATTTTGCCTTGGTATTTATTTTTAAGGATCCTTAGGTGTACACAACCAGGTCATATGCATTGAGATGCACCCCACCGAGCCTATCTCTCTCTTTCCCTGTGTCTCTGTGTCTCTCTTTCTCCCCCCCAACATTGGGTATAACATTATAGGCTTTACTAATTAGCATATCTGTCAAAGATTCCCCAATGAGAGGCTCGAGTGAGACCCCCTCCCCAAGGAGCCTTCCCCTGGATGGTTCTATCTTAGTTTACAGAATGTGTTCTGGAGAGGACCCTGGGGTCTGAGGCACACTGATCCCTAACTACGAAGCTTCTAAAATGTTTAGTCTCTTAGCTTGGCAAACAAGTCCAAGAATGTAGGCAAAAAGCACCAGGAATACGGAAGTTGTAAAAGGTATAACAGGAGTATAAAAGAAAAGGCAAAAATCTTCATGGCATCAATCTAGCAGGGAAAGAAAGGAAACCTTTTTTATTTAAAATGTTTATGTAAATTTGGTTTGCCTTTTTCAGAGGGGTAATGCACAGAGGCAAGAGAGAACATTTGAAATAAAATTTAAAACTTGTTTAATACAAAATAAACTTTTAGGAGAAAAAAATCTGATTTAAGCTTGATTGCTGAAATTTCATTTATGTGTATAGCTTTCTTCAACAGCACTATTATGACCCATAGTAGAGGTGGTAGGAAGACTTTCAGCTGGCTGTATTTTCATCAAACTGCCTATTTGTGCCAGAGCCAAATTGTTTAGAAGACAGGTTAGCAAGGCTCTAGAGAGAAAATTTAATAGGTCCAGGATTAGCTTCATTTTGTTTTAAAACAGTAAGAAAACAGTATCTAAATTCACATGTTTGTTTCATTTTCTTTTTTGAGAAATTACTCAAGAAATTTTGTTTGGTTTTGGATGTGGAAAAGAAATAATTTTCAAAATATGTTCAGTTTGGGAAATTGCCGTGTCCCAGACAACTGTACTGAAGAGGGTAAGCTTTAGTAACTCAGTCTTGTTTGGGCCAGATAAATATATTTACAGAAACAAATCTAGAGGTCATGCTTACAAAAATACTACCATTTAACTTTTCCTAGGTTAATTTATAATATGGGCTCACTAACAGTGAGGTGTATTTGCTGCTCATACACAAGCCACTTCAATGTAGGATGTAAACATTGCCTGAGCATATATCTACTTTATGTATATATATGTGTATAAATATATATACACACACATATGTACATTTGTGTACTGCAGGACTGACCTCTTACTCTGTGGCAATTCCCCTTTACAAGATAGGCTTAGTCTCCTTAAAGCAGCTTTCACTGACTAAGCACTCCATAACCTTTTTTCCTCCTATGTTTAATTTTCAACCACATTTGGGCACACAGGTAAAACAGATCTGTATTTTCCTCCGTGTATCTGAAATTCATGAAGGGTTAACATTGTCCATCTGGCTGAAAGCTTTTTGAGAACAGAACACAAAAAGAAGAGGAAATGAAAGAAGAGGTCATGTCATTTCCCATATTCATGGTTAAAAGGAGGGAAACTCTCAGCAGTGTCCAACAGTTTTCTGGTTTTAATCACTTTACAAAGCATAATGAAAATTGTAGTTTTAGGAGAACCAAGCCTGGGAATTTATCTCCTTCTCTAGGAAGCTGGCCATCTTTTTCTAGGCCTCAAATCCTTCATCAACATCTGAAATCAGCACCTTTCCTGAGCCCTCTGGGTTTGTAGAAGAAACAAGTTGTGTGGTTTATTTCTTTTTGGGGGACTCCAACCCAAGTAGATGAACAACCCCTTCTGCAGCTGTGTATGCAGCTGATTTCTACATAGAGCTGAAGAGTAAGGGAGATTGAGGAATCTTTACAGCACTGCTGGTTTGCTGGATGTCAAAGCACAAAGACTGAATAGTAAGACAACTTTTCTAGACCTTACAGTTTCACCTTCCCTGCTGCTGCTGGTCTTATGTTAGTCTTGCAAAAAACGTCTGCATTTATCTGTTGTAGACCAAAAAAGTGTCCCAAAACATTTCCAGACAGCAGAGGGTATTATTGTGGAAATGCTTGTTCTTCCAGTTGTCATGTAAGTGCTGTGACATCAGTACTTATTTACCTAGAGGTCAGTGGTGGTTGGGAGAGCTTTTTACAGTTAACTAAATTGCACCTCAGTGTTTCACTTGAACTGAAAGTTAATTTTGTGTGATTCCTGAGATCTGAGATTCCAGCAGCACAAAGTCTTGCAGGTGTGCCAGATGTTTGCAGCTTAGCCAAGTGGTCCATGCATCAGGAAGTGAGTTAAAGAGTAGGTACCTCAGAAGGATTGCTCATGTGTTCAGCATTCATAGATTAAGTGCGTGCAGAACTGGAATCAGAAAGGTTTCGGAATGCAGTGGGATGATGATCCTCCTTATCTTGTTATATTTACAGCATTGCTTGTTCTGTTTCAGATGTTTGTGGCCCTTCTCTTCTGGTACCAGTTCTACTGCGGGTTCTCTGGCTCATCAATGATTGATCAGTGGTATCTGATCTTCTTTAATTTATTCTTCTCTTCTCTTCCACAACTGATTACTGGTGTGCTGGATAAGGATGTGCCAGCTGAAGTGTTAATTGCTGTACCTCAGCTTTATAAAAGCGGACAGAATATGGAGGTAAAAACTTCTTGATTACTGTAATTTCTTTCCTGAACATCTTTAGTTTCAGCTGAAAACCAACCCTGCTCTCAAAGGGTAGATGACTGATAAATACAGTCTGAGAAGTCAGTGTTATTATTTTGTGATATTTCTTACCTGAGTCAAAATGCCAAAAGTACACCTAAGCAAAAGACAAACAAACAAACAAACAAAACCCCAACCAGCCATATTTTTAATACGTGACAGGAGAGAGCACTGGATGATTTAATTCAGCCTAAACTGAACACCTCCTTCATGGTCCAGGCTGACAACCAACCACAAAAATGAAACAGATCGCACCTTGTAGCTAGTGTGGGCTTTCACAGAATAACCTCACAGTACTTACTCAAAACTTCAGTCCCCAGCCCTTTACAAAAAGAAGAGAAAATGGCCTTGGGAGTAGAACAATAAACTTAGTCTCTGAGAGAGGTAGTCACAGATGACAGGTTCAGCTGAAATACCTGTTGAAAACACCTTGTCCCCATCTGCTTGAACTGTACAATGAAAACAGAGGGAATTGCAGGAGCCAAACCATTCCTGTTAATTACAGGTACTGCATACTGTGGGAAAATCTTGCTGCTTAGCAGAACTATCTATATGGAGACATTGTTTTGAAGGCAAAAGTATTCTTTAAAGTATCTTACAAAGCTGTCCTCTGAGAGGACACAGTAAGTGTTTTTTACCTCCCAGTGTACACCTGTATTTGGTACCCCACACATGTAGTGGCATTGCTAGATACTCTCCTGGAAAGATGAAAGGAGAATTTTAGTGTAACTTACTTTAGTCCATTAGTCCAAATTCTGTCGTTTTCATCTGTTGTTTTCTGTTTTCTACATTTCTTCTGTTTCAGTGCATCACACTTGAAAGATCTGTAATATTAGTGCCTTCCTTTCTTGCACATTTTTAGGGTGATAGAAATCTTGCAGTGCCTTAAGGCTTGTTGGGAGGTTATGTCTGCCTGTCTTCAGCTCTCAAACTGAGAAGTTTCCAAGGTTCACAGCACAGTTATTTCTCATAGACAAGCCCAGAGATCCTTCTAAGTTTTTTTTTAAAGCTATTGATGATATTCTCTTTATAGTTACCTAAAAAGGCATTTTAAAAACTTAAAAAATCCTGTTTCAGGTAGGATCTCTTTCAAAAAGAGATTCAGGGCCTATAGAATTATAGAATAGTTTAGATGGTTCTGGAGACCATCTGATCCAGACCTCTGGTCCAAACACCTTCAAACCTAGATGAGGTTTCTCAAGTCTTTAACTAGTCCATTCTGAATATCTCCAACACTGGAGATTCCACAACGCCTCTGAGCAACCTGATGCAGATGTTAGTTCAGTAGGCCAAGTAACACCATAATTCTTTCTAAGCATCTTGCAATTCCCATTTTTAGTCTGCAATGATATTTTCCACAAAGGGAAGAAGACCTCATGAACCCAGTTGTTGGAGATGTAGAATATATACCAAAATTGTATAAAAATATTTTGCCATTTATAAACTATTTTTCCTTGTTTCTAGGTCCCTTATATGACCATACATACCCCTGCAATTGTATATTTCTGTAAACCAAAATGTTAGTTTAATACTGGTTTTAGCAAGCAATTTTATGCACACACTTAGAGAGATGTGTGTGTATATATATGTTGTATATACATATTTATAGCATACATCACTGCATGAATTTCCACTAAAGACCATTGTTGTGGATGTTCTCTAAGTTTATGTGCATTTTCTGTTTTCTCTTCTCTGCCAATAAATACCCTGTGCATATGTGGTGTATTTATTCATGTTCATTAGTTGTCTGACTGTAGTTGCATAAAATAGGGCACCTCCATAAATGTTTCCTGGCCTGAGCATCAGACTCAAATTACACCCTCTGCCAGGAAAAAAAAAAATAAGGCAAAAGACTTCCATCCCAGAACAGAGTGACTTGCAGGTAGACTGTTCATGCTTCATCCCCCAAGGTAGCTAAATGATTGGCAAAGTTACAAAGCTATTTGCCCAAGCCCTTAAAACTGCCCTTGAAATATGCCCCTCAAAATACCTATCCTGGCAGATATCCAGGATCTTCATTGTGATCTGATTTTCTTAATTTTTTTTTTTTTTTTTTTTTTAATGATGCAGGAGTACCAACCACACATGTTTTGGATGAACATGATTGATGCTATGTATCAAAGCCTGGTTTGCTTCTTCATCCCCTATTTTGTAAGTGTTTGGTTTAAGCCATTCTATTTCAAAATGCATTTGGAGGAGAACTGGCAACTCAGCTTGGGCTAAATTCTGTCTTCCTTTTTACAGACTTACTATGATTCGGAGGTGGACATCTTCTCCTGGGGAACTCCCATCACCACAATAGCTCTTTTCACCATCATCCTGCATTTGGCTATTGAAACCAAAACTTGGGTAAGGTACCCACAGCCTACATAGAAACTCACTGGCACATACATAGTTCTTCTCTTAGTGCTTCCTTTCAAAAATATAAGACGATTGCTTCTTTCCCTCAGCACATTCTACTTTTAGCAAGCATTTTAAACAAACATGGAGAAGGTTTTAAAGTATGATCTGCAAACAGCTTTGTAGTGTTGTATTTATAATAAGAATTTATAAATATACAAGGCTCTAAACTTTTTGCTGTGCATGGATTTGACTCCAGAAATTAAGGAGTTTTGATTTAAATAAGTCACAGCAAATTTCTCAGAATATAAAGAATAATAATACTTTTGTTCTTTTTTTGGTTGCTGTTCTAGACTTTTCTTCACTGGACATCTTGCATCTTCAGTATCATTTTATTTTTCTTTGTGGCTCTGGTTTACAATGCTTCCTGCCCAGTCTGCCATCCTCCATCCAATCCCTACTGGACTATGGAAAGGCTGATGGGAGACCCTATGTTCTATTTTGCTTGCATTATATCACCAGTTGTTGCATTGCTGCCCAGGTACTGTATTTTCTCTCCTATCTTTTCTTGTATGTAAAGGCACTTTATGCATATGATTGGGAGAGCAAGAACATTTTCCACCCCCCCTCTTTTGTTTTGCCTACCAGCCAACTCACTTTCTTTCAGCCGCTGATTATATGAAGTCAGGTTGTCAAACCTATTCTGTGCTTCTGACCACAGGAACAGACCACAGCTCCTGACCATAGGCCACAGGAGTGGGATAATTGTAGACTGTTGGTCAAACCTCCTGGCCATGCAGAGGTTTGCTGCCCTGTGAGGTTTTCTGTATTGCTTCCAGATTCAGTCCATCCTCACACAAAAAGCACAGTACAGAAATTCCCATAGTACGTTGTGGACCTACTTGCCTATTTCTAGATGTAGGAGGCTTGCTCTGCAGACTTATCCCCTTTGCCTTCGATTCCTCATCAGGAAAGATGAAAGACTGTGCGTAATCACAAGGTGGATCACTGACTAAAGAGTCAGATTTATTACTCTGCTTAATTAAGTTATTAATCAAAATATTAGCACAGCATTCAGAGCTGTCCATCTGCAAGCTTTCTTGTGTAGAGCATGAGAACAGCACATAGAACTGTCTTATTTTTCTGTGTTGTACTTTTGGCTTGGATATTTTCTCGTAATAACGTATTTGGTATTTCCTTCTTTCCTTTCTTTTCACGTGCCCATTTTCCTCTTGCAGATTCCTGTACAGAACCCTCCAGGGAACACTATTCCCAACCCAGCTTCAGCTTGGACGCCAGTTGAGTAAACTGTCCCCAGAGACTCGCACCCAGCTTCTCACCAAGTTGAATGTAAAGGAGACAACATGTCAGACACGGCTCTTTGCAGACAGCTTCTCACCGAGCCTTGGCTCAAATGCTAGTGATTGTTCTAAGGCTAATAACCAAAGCACTCCTTTGCCAGCATCTCCTCAAACAAGGGAGTCACTTTTCCAAGAGCACACAAAGGCAGAACATAAAACAGATCAGACTGCAGCTGCCTCTCCCCAGGGTGCTGTGTTGTATGAGGAAAACAAGCTCCCCTCATCAGCCAGTAGTCTGGAAAGGTCTGTGGGATTTCATGAAGTTCAATGTGGCACTTCAGAGGTGGAGTCGTTGCCTGTGGGAACATTCCCATGGAGCACAGCAGTTGACCAAGCAGACTTCAGTTTGTTGAAGTGGATCACATCAACTCCACTGTTCAGTCACATTGGGACTGTTCTACAGGTGTCATCCAGCAGTTTACAAAATGAAACACAGGACAGTATGTGTGTGCTTGGCTCTTCTTTGCATGTGGACTTCAAAGGCTTAAAAGAAGAGAGCTCAAATAACTTGCAGGGCAAAATGAAAGGAACCCCAACTGATCATTGTAAAAATGACAATTCCGAGACCACCTTTCTATGACGTGGGCCATAAAAATATTTATATATTTTCTATTTGCACACATTTATAGTGAGATTACTCTATTTGTTTCCAAAGGTGAAACAGAAAATCAAAGGTACAAAATGATTATTTAAGAATGTTTAAATACAGTTTATTGAAATAAGAGCTTTAAATATAAAAAGAAACACTTGAAAGTTCCATTTATATTGTTTTATTTTTTCATCTCATTTTGTAAGAAAATACCTTATCTTTATTTTTCAGATGCTTCTCTTTTATTCTGACACATACTGTAAAAGCAAAGGATCTATCTACCATATTTGAAAGGACTAGATTCAGCAACAATTATTGATATCATTATAGGCAATTCAGTAATCAAGGAGGAAAAACCATGATAATAAAGAGTCACTGTATTCCATCCATCATCTGCTTGCCAGGGTGTTTTGTCACTGAGGCAAAGCTATGGAATTATTATACACCTCTCTGTAAATG
This sequence comes from Coloeus monedula, assembly GCF_965178545.1. Taxonomy (NCBI): domain Eukaryota; kingdom Metazoa; phylum Chordata; class Aves; order Passeriformes; family Corvidae; genus Coloeus; species Coloeus monedula. The sequence continues at coordinate 87,743,353 of NC_138783.1, forward strand.
TTAACAGTATCTTACCACCACATTAATAATACTGATATTTTATAAATGACACCTTGTTCTGATATTGCAGCCATAGCATTTGGTGTGTCATGATAAAACAATAAATAAATGACCATCCATATTGCAAAGTGACTTCCCAGTCTGGCATTAACTGTAACTCAGCCCTTCCCTTGGAGTAGCTGGCGTTTGGCTGGGCATGGCCTAACATCATGCTGTACAAAAAGCTTGCTGCTTGTTTGTAAGGAAGGATTTGGTGGCAAAAAGCTGGTGCCTCATGTCTGCTGTAGAGTTTGGGTGGGGAAGCCTGTGATCTTCAGTGCTGGAACTCTGTCACAGGCACTGTTACTGAAGGGCTCTGTTCTGCTTGCTAGTGGGGTGAAGGACTGACAGAGAGGAATTTTGTGAGACGCCTTTGCTGTTGTTTCAGCCAGGTTAAATCAAGTTCTTGGGGATGGTGAAGCCAAATGACCAGCTGTGAGGGTACATGCTAAGCAGAGGTATTTGAGCCTGGTGTAAAGCAGGCTATCCAGTCCCAAAAGCAGGAAGCTGCACTGCTTTCTGAGGTTATGCCTGAGCTGACCTCACGTGGTTGTAAATCCCAGACTGCCACTGGTACATGGGTGTGCAGCTGCCCTGTGCCAGGCTGATGGATCCCAGCCTTGGAACGCTGCTTGGTTCTTTCACACCTGGTCACCATGACCACATATGCACTACCTGCTGCACTTCTTTTCCTCTTTGCAGATTTTCAGATGGCCTTTGCATTGCTTGCCATCAGTTGTGTAAGGCCACAACTTGTTCGTGCCATGCTCTGTGCCTGGCAACCTGCCTGCCATGTGGATTGCCGCAGCGTGGTAAGACACAGTGCCTACCATCTGTCACTTGCTAATCTGCTCAGGATCTTTTTTTTTCAAAGATTTATATACACTGGCCTCTTTCCCAAAGGCTGAATTGATAATATGATACTGTAAAATGCCAATGAAAGGAAGAGATGAAAGCAATGTAAATAAGAGCAGTCAGCCTGTAAATGTGTTACCCTCATGAGACATGACACATCCTCATGTAACTAAACTGCATTTTGGGATTAGACTTGACTAGGGACAGGGAAAAGGCACTAAGGGACTCACTATTGTAGTCTCCTGTGAACAGCTTTTAGCATATGATTGATTTGAAAAAAATGAACCTGAAGCAGAACTTCTTTCTTTTACCCTTGAGTTAAAGAGGAACATTGGTTTGTATGTATAGGTTTTAGTGGAGGAAAGCATGCCTGTTATTGACTCATTTGTCACTGGCTGAAAACATGCTGGCATTTCTCTGCTATATTAACTGTGATGGAAATGGGGCATTTGAAGTGTCCACTTGGTTTCCACAAAGGCAGGTGGGCTTCTGCCCTGTTGGTGCCAACACAAGCCAGGAGTGTGGGTCTTGATACACACCTCTGAAGCAGGACAGATCCTGTGCCCTCAGAGCACTCTCCACTCACTGGAAAGGGAACCTGCAGAACTCAGCTCAGCTGTAGAAACCTCCTTTGCACAGGTCTCTAGCTGGGGGAAATACCTCCATGTTCAGATATTGCTCTACCAGCCTTCTTGGTCTTGATAGTAACTGTTGGGATGACTTTGCAGGTAATTTTTTTGCAAGGTTAGCTGGCTGTATTTAACACATCCTGTGCAGAGATTGCTGTTCTAAATACTCATCTGTGTGGAGATGCAGTGTCTTTTAATGTCAGAGGAGAAATCAAATGACACTTCAAAATGTGTAAATGTTGCCATCTGGTTAGAAACCTTCATCTGCTTGTAAAACAGGATTTCACAGAAGGACACAGTGTCAGATACCAGGTGGGCAGAGTTCATAGGTTTGCAGGATGTTAAATTCAGTCTAAGAGTGTCACGGGGTCATAGCTGGAGCTTGCCAGCGATGTCACACGTGTGCCCTCTCTCAGTTACTGCAGCAGCCCTAAGAGCCAGGTGCGGATCTCCTGAACTTACTGACTCCTCTGCACCTTTTCACAGCAGCGTTGGTGTCCCACAGGCCTTCATGGGATTTGCTGGCAGCAGAAAGGGCTGGAGCATCACTGGGCTTTGGCTCAGAGCTGTACTTCACAATACTTTTTTCAAAAAGAGCCTAAATTCCTCTCTGGCCATGCCTTTGCCGTACAAGATTTGGTTTAGTTGTTGTGCTTTCAGTGTTTCAAGGATTATTTCTGTAGGAGAGGGATAGAAGGGTTCCTTTGGGACTGAGAGGTGCTCATGCACTGCCAGATAGATGTGTTAAGTTGCCACTGTGAGTGTGAGTTGTACATCTGCATCATATATTTAGGGAAACTGTAGATCTCAATCCTCAGCTGCTGTAATCATCATAGCCTTTCCAATACCTGCAAGCTGACTAACCCCAGCTGGGAATCAGGCCTCCATAACTGCTCTATTTTTTGTAAAAAAAAAAAAAAAAAAAATCCTTAGAGGTATATTTTGGAATACCTAAGGTGTAATTAACCCCTTTGTACTGAAAGATAAAATATCTTTATTATGGCAGCAATCCTTCAAAAATGTATTAATTTAATCTTAAATAGACCAAATAATCCTGCTGACCTTAATGTATCAGTGGCCTCAGCAGGGTTGCTTGTATGCCTACAGATAGGTAGGAGGACGTGCCACATTGAGACCAACATGTGCCAAACCTGCACAGCCAGTTACCTGAAGGCAAGAACCAAGTCAGCTGGATGTCAGCAAGCAAGTTGTCTCCTTTTTTTTGGGGGAGATATATTGTAAAATCATATAAATAAAATGTAATTTAAACCACAGTTTGGAGGGGAAAAAAAGCCCAAATAGGTTTCAAGGTTTCACATTTGGAAAGAAAATATTAAGCAAACTAATTATTTACATTTTAAATCAGTTCTCTCTCCAGCTGCCAGAAGACAAACACATCAAAGCATGTTACTTGCTGGGCTTTAGGGCTTGTCAACATTTTGAAGCTGCTATTAATATTTGAAAAATTTTAGCTAAATAAATACTAATTTCTTTTTGAAGCTGTATACATTGATTTTAATAAAATAGAATAAACTTGTAAAGTTATTCCTGTTGGTGCAATTGAGCAGTTGTTATATCAGGCAAAACAAAGCTTTAAATTCATGAGGCTAATCCACAAAAAGCATGCAACTGTTTATTAAAAGATTCCACAAGGCAATTAAAACAATACCCATGTTTGGTCTTTTACCAGCAACAGCCCCCTGTACACTGAAATATTTGCAATGAATTCTGCAAGCACTTCTGTGTCTGCTTGACATTGCTGGCTGAAGTAGTCTGGATGAAATTAATCACTGAGAAGAAGAGAGTTTTGAATTAAGCATCACAGTGTTCCATACTTCTTAGTCTTATTTATGGGAACCAACTTCTCAGTGATTTATCCATTTCAAAAATTCCTTCTGGATGTATAAAGATCTTTTAGAAACAGCCAGAAGTCTTCTATCAGGTTGGCTCTCTAGTCTCAGAAATTGTATCTCACACATATTCCGGGGCACTAGAACTGGGCATATAAATATCAAAATGGAAACAAAACAACCTTCCACTATTTTTTCCAGGCTTTTCCAGCTATACATCACTGCTCTGTGTGCCCAGTCATGAATCTTCTTGCCGCCCTCCTGCACTGGCTGTGGAACCACAGCCTTACGCCCTGATTAAAATTTCCTCAGACCTTTTCAGATTATTCAAACAGAGACTGTTCTTGCTTCTATTACATGACTTCCTGAACTACCTTGCACTGAACTTTGATTTATCATTTATTCACATCCAGTTCACTGCCCAGGGCAGCAGTCTGTGCTTGCTCCCAGTACACCTCCTGAAGGCTCTACCCACTTAATCAAGTACTGCTTTGCTGTGCCTTGAGCCACCTTTCTAGTGTCATGCTCACCTTTTGCTGCACTCCAGGCTTATAATTCCTCTAAACATTACTGACTGCCTGATACACACACACAAGATACAGAGGATTTGAGGAGGTTTACTTGTTAAAGTTGCTATATAAAAGGGTTTTGCATGAATACTGGTTGCAGTAAATGGAGATGTTCAGCTTAAAATAAACTGTCAGAACTGCGTGTGCTTGAATCATCTGGGAGTGACAATTCATAGAACATAAACATAAATCTGCATCAAAACTTGAAATAAATAAATACATTTTTTAAAGTCTCATGTTTTTGCAGCAGTTGGTTCTTGATCCAGACTGATGTATGCCCCAGGCATTTTTCAGTCCAGCATTAAATGAAGCTGTGTGCTTTTGAAGTGGAGCACACATGGCAGTTCCAAAAACAGTGCTGATAAAGCCGTGCACTGTGATGGTGCAGTAACAGCTATGTGTCGAAGGCACTGCAGAAACCATGAGAGGCAGGGTCATGCAGGTGTGGCAAAGTGGGTGAGGAAGGAAAGGCACTGCCGGATGCTATTCAGAAGTCCTACAGCTGGTGGGGAGATAAGGGGATCTTCAGAGCTTTCCAACTGCCTTTTTTGCCTTCACAAAGGTTCTGCACATCTCCCTCTCTGCCTGCTAGTGGACTCCATCAAGCTTAAATTTTACTGGAGCTGCACCACAAGTGAATTTGGTTTGTTACTTGCAGCTGAGAATGGATAATGGGGTTGGAACTGAACTCATGCTGACTCAGATGGAGGTAGGTCAGCACCTGCTTTGCAAACAGGAACGTGCTGGCTGTGCCCCAGTCAGGAGCTCTCCCAGGCCAGGGACCAGGGCAGGTCCCACTACTGGTCCCACAGTTCCTCCCTGTGTTGAAAACCAGGGCAGGAGCCATAGCAAAGGGGCCTCGGTGCCATCCCAGGGCAAGCAGCCCTCCACTCCTCACTAGGCTGAGACCACAAATTTGCCTGCAGTGTCCTGGTAGTGACCAGGAAGGGAAGCAACAGCTAACATGGCAGAGAAACTTCCTGCTCCACGAGGAATTCCCTGTGTCATTGCATAAATGCCTCCATGTTTCTCCCCCGTGCTCTCCAGTATGAATCCCGGCCGTCGGAAAGCCCCTGGGATGGTTGCACTTCCTGCAATGCAAGATGCCATGGGGAGTCCTGTGCTGCCTCCTGAAGGGGCCCCTGAAGCACCTGCACTGAGGCCACTGCCCCAGGGATGACAGGCACCTTTGCCAGTAGCAACAGCTCCATTGGCCACCCCATGTGCCTCTCACTGAGCATCCTTTCTGCTGAAGGAGACTCTGTGTGGTCACAGCCCACTTATCTTCAGCTGAAAAACACAACAGCAAAATGTTTTGCTTTGGCTTAAGAGGTTCAACGGGGAAAGATTTACATATGTCTCTGGGTCTGGACACCCATATCCAGACAAGGGTTGTCCAGCTCTCCTGGGCCGTGAAACCTTGTAGTATATCACACACTCAGAGGGATCATGGTGCTTTGTGTGCTTTAAAATTTCCTGTGGTTTCCCAGGGGGCTGGCCACCCCTAAATCTCAAAATCTAGAATTAGAAGCCACTGTTGAAAATGCCAACAGTGCCATGAGGACTATGCTTTATCTATATGGAAGAAGAGCAGTTAAAAGAAAAGACTAACTTTTAGGTAAGGTTTTTCTATATAGCTGCATGAGGAATTATCTCTATTTTGAGCAGCAGCTTCCATGTGGCTTTAAGTACAGGTGTTTGCTCTGTGCAGTAATGTCTCCCTTGATACATGAAGTGCAGCACTACATAAATCCTTCCAAGATGAGGTTTAGCATATCCTCGCCAGGGCGGGCAAAGACAGCCAGGTCCTGCAGCCAGCTCTGCTGCTGGAAGGACTTTAGTTGAGTCAGCTCTAAAAATCCTGTTTCATCAGCTCATCCTGCATAGTGCCTGTCTGTGATGTAGCCCTGTGCAAGGTATGACTAAACAAGAACCTTCTTAGAAGCAGATTAAAGACATCAGCATTTAGCTTGCTCGTGCCTGTTGCTGCAGCATGGAAATACACAATGCAGGGAAATATTCTGTTAGTGAACACAAAATGCTTGAAAGAGCCTTCTGAGAGACTGGGAAAAGTGTCAGTGAAGAGCTGGCCAAGGTGAATTAAAGCTGCTCAAACTGGGTGGAATGCCCATTCCCTTTGCAGGGAGACGTGCTGGGACTTTAACTCCTCTTCATTACCTGGGCAGTTCCCCTAGTCAGGACAGGGTGCAGGTTTCCAGAGGCAGCGTTGACTCAGAGCTGGACCAAGGAGCCTCTCACTTTGGCCCCACAACCTTTAAACACAGCACTGCTGTAGCTAAAGTTAGCATCTCCTGGCCCAAAATTCCCAGTGATATATTGCTCGTGCTTGTTCATCACATTTTCCAAAAGCTGCAGGTTTTCAAGTCTCCAGTTTATTCCCGGACCACCCATTTTATGTGCATGAAGGCACTGAGTTGTCCCTGCAGCCAGACTTGCTTGGATGCAGTTCCCACCTTTCCACCCTTCCTCACTTTCCTCCCCAAAACACAGCGCCCACAAAAATCTACTTGGACTTTCAGAAACTCAAACCACAACAGAGATACTGCTCACCATTTGCATGCCTAGAAAAAAGCAGGAATGAAAACAGCAGAGATGCCTCTTGTTTAAGTAGCATCTTGGCTGACACGTCCTTCACACCCCACACAACTGCCCACTGAAGGGCCTGACGCTGCTTCTTGTCCTGTTCTTTATGTGCAAATGCTCCAAAACTTGAGACCAAGAAAGGGGATATTGAGCTTTTCACTTTAAAAACCTGAAAATGCAAAGCTCTTTCTTTTTTTTAAAATCAAATTGCTGATGAAAATGTGGGGGTTATATTTACTAAAAACCCAAATTACCAACAAACTCTCAATCAACCGTGTGTACTGTTAGAGCTGCATGAACCATTTTTAGCCCGAGTGGGCTGGGTGTTTGCAGTTTGTAAGATCCCTGTCATTTTACAGACACAATTAACTTCATAGCTGGATTGTTTTGCTTAACACTCAAGAACTCAATAAAACCATTATAGCTAAAATCTCCTTGTAAGATGAAAGAAAAGAGAAAGTTTGAGTTGGCATCATCTGGAAACTGAAGGCAAATTATGGCATCATGGGAGGCACTGCAGACAAAAACTCCTCTCCCCTGGGGGCCCATGGAAACTATCAGTCAGTGTAGGTACCAAGACCTGCAGTTCATCTGAAGTTTTCTGAGTTTTGAAGATTATGAGTGAATTAATTCATTTATATCCAACTGTACTAGTGGTGTCTGCAACCATCAAAACCAGGGGGCAGCATTTCCTGCCCATTGACTGTTGCTTTCAGCAAGGTCCACAGTGCAAGGAAGCCAGGCTCTTGGATTATTCAGTGCTAAAGAGAGAAAGAAAGATGTCAGCTTTTCCAAAAATACCCCATGTGGTTTTATTGCATTCAGTTGGCTGCTGTTGTAGCCCACCAGCAACCGCCCCCTTGCCAGATGGCTCCTGCTCATCCAGGACTGAAGTCGAGCGGTAACTCCTGTCATGAGGTTTTGGGGACACATCAAATGCTGAGAGGTTTCAGTGCATACGTCTGCTGTGGGAGCTCAGGACTTCTGAGCAACGAATCAATATGATTTCTCAGAAGCCATTTATTGTTTACACTACACTCTACTTATACATTTTACAACTGCTCTACACGCCATCACGTGTTGCTTGATGGGTCTCTCTATCTTGTCCACACGTTCTGCAAGCACTTTTCAGATAATGTGATTGGTTCTAGTCCAGTGCAGCACAGTCCTTCTTTATCTATTTCTTGCTGTCTCGGTATTCTGTTTTTCACGTTTTTCTTTCCCAATTTAGCGCAGTTTACATTTCAGTAACCTTGATGAATTCCTGAGGGCTCTGATAAGAATAACTAAAGATGGTTTGGCTGGGGCACACTATCAGGGTTCAAATACATTACAACACTTTGCCCCTACCTGCCCCCAGGAAGGGGTCACAGTGGGAGTGGGCCCAGCCCTCTCCCAGCCTCTCCCAGCAAATCTGCACCTTCTGCACCTTCTAGCACCACACACACCCCTCCAGAGGCAGCAACACAAACAGAGGAAAGTCATGTCCAAATACATTTCCAAACAAGCAGCCATGGACAATTCTCCTCCCCCAAGCTCCCTGTTGTCATCCTAGTCTGATATAAAAATTGACTGGGATCTTGCTTCAGCCAATTTTACTTCTCTGAGTAGCATTACCACAATTTCATCCCATGTACTGCAGCTAGAGTTTGTTCTTTGTCCCAGGGGCCCTTCAGAAAAATAAAATACAAAAGATCTCATTTTTGTGAGTGGTAGGGCAGCTGAAAAGGGACAGTTCTGGGACATAAGTCCTAAGTCTGTGTGCACCAGGAGGTGCTTTATAATGTAAACAACTTTACAGGCATAGGTACACCACCAGTATTTTCCCTTCTGTGGAATGTGCAGAGAAAACCTGCTTAAAAAATTAATAGGATTCATCCCATCTCCTTCTCTCCTCCAGCACTGCTCTGAGTGTGGGATTTCTCCTGCTTGGCAGCCCTGTGCCAGGGACAGCTATTCAGTTCATCATCCATGTCCATCCCAAGGATGGGTCCAGAGCTGGCGCCTCTAGCACAGTCTGGAGCTCACTGTCTCTAGCTGGGCCAGGCCAGGGGTAACTCTGTGCTCAGGAGTTGTCAGAGCCCACCGCTGTGTTTTGAAGAGGAGAACACTTTTGTTTTTCAAAGAAAGCCAGAAGGAAACATGCAGACTTCTTTATGTTTAAATAATAGACTTTTGAACACTGCTTAGACGTAATTCAGTGTTGTCTGAAGAGAGAAGCAATTTACATTTTCTGGTGTTTGTTTGGAGCAGGAAAAAAACCCCCAAGAAATATAGGTGACTGCATTACCACACTGTGGGCTTTTTTTTTTTAATCACCTGCTTGAAGTCCGAAAAGGCCTTGTATCCTTCTATTCCCACCCCTGGCTTTCATTTCCAGGCCCTAGTTATCTACAAACAGAAAGTGCTTCTGCATAGAGGGAGAAAAAAATTAAATATAAAACCCTGTATACTTACTTGAAAGCAATGTGGAGATTTTAAACCTGTAACTAGGTGCCTTGAGACAAAATCTCAACTTCAAGGGTCTCCAAGCAGGAAAACAACATTTTGCTCCTTACAAAGTCAAAAAAGAAAGTGTTAACTGAAATCTGTAATATTTTCAATTATATTTGCTTCAGATTTAAGTGAGGGTTATCCTTAAGAAACCTCTTTGAGACAAGTTTGTGAAGACTATTTAAAAGATTGGGATATTTTTACACCGCTGTTAATCTGGAAAAATGCCGCACTACACTGAGAATTGAGCTTCCCAAAATAGCACACACACTGCTAGCTAACCCTATACCTAATTACTACTTTTGTCCCGTTCCCCCTTCCCCCATTTTTTAAGGGTGTGGATTTGTGGGAGAGCTGTCCCCAGCCCAAAGGCACTGAGAGGCCCTGGGCTCTGCATGGGGCACACCCAGGGGCTGGGTGGTGCCTGGGCACAGCGAGTGCTCGTCTGTGTCAGGCTGTGACAAACCTCCAAAACAAACCACCACACAAAGGCAGACTTGTCTGTTGCCTCACAACAGTCACTAAGAGTTTCCCATGCAGGGCTGCTCTGTTCTATTCCTTGGCAGTGCAGGGCAAGCAGACTTTAGACCCAATGAAGAAATAACATGCAAGCCAGCAGAGAAAGAGTCATAGTGGGGAGAATTAATTATTCTTCCTGTATTAAAAAAGAAAAAAAGATGCCACGATGCTGCTGAGCTTTAGTAAGGTGGTTTTTTCTTTTCATCTCCTTGACAAACATGTGGCTCCATAAATCTTGGCACTCAGCATTCCTCTCTCCAGTCCTTTGTAACCAAAGTGGAGACACATTTATACACCAGCTGAGGAGTGAGCCATCTCCCTGCCCTAAATCACCCCAGTGCATATATTCAGTCAAAGGCTTCAACTGAATAAACCACCCCTTCACATTCGGCTGCCATCTCTGTATGAGCCAGGGAGGGCTGGTTGGGAATGCAGCCCCTTTCCCTGGCACCAGCACAGCCAGAAAGAGTAAATGAATTCTGTTCCAGTGACAGGGCAGCGGGCTGTAGGAAAACGTGATGGGATTCAGCAGGATGCTACAGGATGCTGTGGAGTGCCACAGGATGCAGCAGAACCTGGTGGAGTACAAGATGCACTTGTGCCACAGATGCTGCCGTGGGCTCTTCAGGCTACTGGCAGGGATAGGATGTCACCCCTGCAGAGACAGCTGTCATCATCCCTGTGTAAATTCCTGATGTGTAGATAAAAGCCCAGTGCACGTGCAGAGGAGCTGGGCATGCACAGCTGTTTGAGCCTGCTCAGGGTACAGATGTCAGATTTACTCCCTTATACAGAAACCTGAGGGCTTTGCAGGCAGGCCTCTGAGAGGAATGCGTTCATGTCTGAGGCATATTTCTCATCTCACTGAAAAGGGCAGTGCAACTTGACATCTCATTTTGGCACCCAGCATGGCTTTGTCTTGCATTTGCAGGCCAGAGCAAATTGCCTCAAGGCCTATGTAAGAATTATAGGCTGAACTGATCATCTATCAGACCACCAGGATGAAGTTTCCCTGCTTGTTTCTGCCACTGGGCCAGGAGGAAAACTGACTGATGACTCCCACTCAAACCGTTAAATGAAACCCAGCAGGTACAGAGCTGCTCTCCTGACTCTCATGCCACCTCCCACCTCATAGCCAAAAAGTCCCAACCACCTCTGCAGACAGAAATTCTCCTTTAGGAAGCACCCAGAAGCAATCCCTTCTTGTTTATTCCACATGTGCTTGCTCCAAGAACGTAACAAGCTGAATATCAAGCAGGACCTTCCATTGATTGTTGACTCGGGATGTGGCACAATTAAAAAAAGAAACAAAGGCTGAGCTAGACACACAGATGAGACTACCCTAAAAGTGAAGTTTTTATGCTCAGCATCCAACCTCTGCATCTGTGGAGACGCACACACACCCTCTTTTTGCACCCTTGTTCACAATCGTCCATCTCTTTCCACCAACCTGAGAAGGTACATTGATTAAACAATGAAGCTATAGGTAGCTGGTGAAAGCTTGACCCTTTTTTCCTATTACTCCACAGACTACCTTAACTTGGGGACACTTCACAATTTTTTTCCACAACTCATAAAATTTTGTATGATTATTTACTATTAAACTACCAGCACTTTAATTTGCTTTCCCTCAAGTTAATTGATTAATTTGAGCTTGTCTAGGACCAAGCCAGGTTTCTTTTTTATCTTATATTGGGTTTTTGCATGGTAAGGTTTTGTCAGTGGGGGACTACAGGCGTGGCCTCTGTGAGAAGGTGCCAGGCACTTCCCCTGTGTCCAATGAAGTCAGTGCCCCCCAGCTCCAATAAAGACCTGCTGCTGTCCCAGGCCGAGCCCATTGGTGACAGTGGTAGAGCCTCTGGGATATCAGATTTAAAAATGGACAAAAAACCCTGCACGACAGCAGCTGAAACAGAGGAGTGAGAATATGTGAGAGCAACAACCCTGCAGAAACTGAGGTCAGTGAAGCAGGATGGCGAGGAGGTGCTCCAGGCACTGAAGCAGAGATTCCCCTACAGCCTGTGACAAAGATCATGGTGAGGCAGCTGTGCCCCTGCAGCCCATGGAGGACCTCATGCCTGAGCAGGATATCCAAGGGAGGTTGTGATCCTGTGAGAAGCCCACACTTGAGCAGGCCCCTGGCAGGACTTGTGATGTGGGTCCCCTGTTGAGTCAGAGGTCCTGTCAGCAAACCTGCTCCAGCGTGGGACCCACTCTGGAGTAACCTGCTCCTGAAGGACTGCATGCCGTGGAAGGGACCCACACTGAAGCAGTTTATGTGGGAAGGACTTGTGTTGGAGAAGTTCATGGAAGACTGAAGTTGAGCCTGGGAAGAAGAAAGGGGTGAGGGGAAGGTGTTTTAAAATTTGGGTTTGTTCCTCATTACCCTACTCTTAATTGACTGATAATAAATTATAATAAATAAAACTAATTTCCTCAAGTTGAGTCCATTTCGCTTGTGATGGTAACTGTGATGGAGAGTGATTCCTCCCTGCCCTTATCCTGACCCGTGAGCTTTTTTTTATGTCTTTCTCCCCCATGCCCAGCTGAGGAGGAGAGTGATGGAGCGGCTTTGGTGGGTACCTGGTGTCCAGTCAGGATCAGCCCACCACATATGTATTCATCTACTCAGTAAAATACCATCAGGTTTTTAAAGTTCTTTTCTCCCTAAAAAATATCAAAAAGCAAATAAAATCAAGTTCTTTTTCTTTACTTTGATTGCTATAAGCTGTATTGATTTAGGAAGGTGCCAGCTGATTTCTGTGCATTTTTAAAATTATTTTCTAACTGAGGTACTTCTAGAGTTACTAGCCACAACACACACCTCAGGTAGGTAGCTCAAGAACCCAGCACATGGCAGTGCATGACTACAAAGCATCCCACCCCGAATACTGCTTTTAAGCCTGGCCACTCCCTTGGTTTTCCACTTTTTTGGTTTTTTGGGGGCCTGTATTCATACTCAGTTACTGAAGGAAAATGTCTGCCTGAGGAGTGGATCCTTCCTCATGCTCTTAAATAATGAGGGCCCTGTTTTATTCCCTCCTCTCACAGTAGGAAGCTATAGTCCAAGCCTTGCTCCATGAGAAAATTCCCATCCATCTGGGTAGCACTCTGCATATACAGAAATCTAGGATCATTTTTGCATTCCCTCACCAGAGCTGCCACTACTCTTACGAACCTGTCATCCTCCTGGGCAATGTCACTCTCAGGGATACCCTGGCAGCATGAGAAAGGCCAGCATGGCATGATTCAGTGTAGATTAAAGAAGGATTCTACTATCAGAAATTTTGACAAGAAGCATTTTTCAAAGCATGGTCACTTGTGGCAGTCAGGTCATCTGACAAAGGATTTAGGAAGCTTGAGCTGAAGCATTGCCCCTCTGATGTTCAGGTTTGTCCTATTTCCTTCAGCCACTGACTGAAAAGGATCCTTTGTGCCAATAAAAATCCCTTAATTAACTGCTGTGCTTCCTTGAAGCTCTGAAAATGCTGCCTCAGGTATTTAGATCACAACTACATCATGCAGCTGGGGAAATCTGTGGGAAACACTACATTTTGCTTCCTTTCTTTTTTTTTTTTTTTTTTTTTTTCTTTTTTTAGGTATGGCTGGGACAGTACAGCTAGGAATTCTGCTTGCTAGGAGGGTGAGATGTGCTTGGTCCAGGGCTGTGGGAGTGAGACTCTTTGTCCCCTGCAAAGCTACCATGGGCCATAACATCAGAGGAGCTCCACAGCCTTGGAGAAAACTCACCAAAGGATCTCCTTCCTGGGGAATGATCAGGGTCTGAGCCCACCCTGGGCAGATGCAGAATGAAGGGTGCCAAGACTCCCACATCCAGACTGAAAAGTCTCTTGCCTTTCCTTCCCTTCTCCTGAACATGAAGTGCCTCAAAAAAAAAAAAAAAAAAAAAAAAAAAAAAAAAAAAAAAAAAAATCTACACCATCTGAGTATCATATTGTGTTACTTTTCTTCCGTGTAAGTAGCAGCCTTAGATGGGGCCGCTGAAAGGGGAGGGGATGCACCAGGCTGTGAAGTGCGAAAGCATGACCTGCGTTAGGAAACCTGGGAGGGTGTCTGCTCCCCGCCTGAGGGGAAGTCCTGCAGTGACTAGCAAGGACTACTGGTCTTGGATGAAGTTATGGCCAGTGGTGAGAAACCTGCTGGATCTCTGGGCTTCATCCAGGTTGCTCCTGCCCTGAAGGTTTGGGTTGTGTCTTGGCAGAGTCAGCTGCTGAGGAGACCAACAGTGGCAGAGGAATTCTTCTGTATAATACTTGCCCAGAAACTGCATACAGTCTTTTCCATTTTCACCCTCCCTCAACCCCATGCCCTCCCAATCTCTCCTTGGGAAAATATCTCTAACAGGGCTTTAATGTATTTTCTTTCCTGGGAATCACTTTCTTCTTGCTGGAAAAAGGTGGGAAAATGGAGCTGCCCTTCCGGAGAGTGAGAGATTTTTAAACCTCAAAACACCACCCTGGGGATGTTTCAGCAGCTATGTCTGAACACAGGGCTGAGGGTGCTCCCCAGAGCCCTCTGAGCATTGAACTATTTCAGTTCAGTCCATGAGAGAAGAGCAGGATGCGGCCAGAAGCTGAACGCCAGGCAGAAATCCTGCAGCTTAACCAAGAAATGAAACTCTGCTTTCTGTGGAGCAGCATGTCACTGCTCCCAAAATGAACCTCTCTTCCTGGCAGGAGTTGTCCTGGGTTTCTCTTCATGAAGTGGTACAGACAGGGCCTATAGAGCCATTTATTCTTGAGGTTAGCAACAGAAACAATCCTGCACTTTATTTTTGTGATAAAAAAGCAGATTATTTCCAAGTTTCACCAGTTTCTGGTTGAAGGTTTGGACTGAGCCCATCACTCAGATGAGAGGAGGCAGAGCTGAACCTGTACTGCTGCTGTCTGTGGTGCCACAGAGCAGTTGCCTGTGAGGTGGCTGCCATGCCCTGAAATGGCTGGAGTGCCTGTGAAATGCCAAACTACACAACCCCTGTGTTGTTTACATTAACTGGCAGCACAGTCTCCCCTCCTGCATGCAGAGCTAGGCAGAGATTGGCTCCACACCTTAAGGTTTCGTTCCTGCTGGTCCATAGTGCATCCATCCTGTGCCATTTTTCCCGGAGCAGAAATACGATGTCCCTTGCTTTTGCTTCTTAACCCTCCTCAAAAAGCTGCTGAGGGGAGGACAGTAGAAAACCTCTGTATTCCCTTTTTTCCCTTTTTTCCCTTTAGCATTAAATAGAACACAAACAAGAAAACAGATTAAATAACATGCCTTTCAGGGCATATGTTGCATAATACTATAGAGAGTACAAGCTTTTAAAGCAGATCTCTCCACTAAAATTAAAACAAACTGCTCTAAATAGCATTTTCTAGGCTCAGCGGGGGCAGGGGGATGCCGATTTCCATGCTACTCCTCTACAGCTTGTTAGAAGGCATTCCAAAACATATGCACTTTCCTTTAAAAATGCAGCTAGGCAGTTATTGTCTATCCTTCAAATTATTTGACAACCTGTGCACTTGCATCACCATGGCAAGGATATTCTGCACCCTCTTGCGTGCAGGTGTACAGAAAAATAAATCAGAGTTTTATCCTTTTTTTTTTGGTCCCAGCTCTTAGAGCCCGGCCCTCGGTACAGATGGGGAGGTTGGCCCGGAAGCTGCACGTCTGTGGTGCAGGTAATTTGTCAGTGGGGCTTGTTTTCATCCCTGCAGGGGCAATAATATAAAAAGCTGCATCAAGACGGAGATGAGATAAGAAACTACAGAGGGCCTGGAGTCTTATGGAGGCAGATGGGTCATTAACATTAGGAAATTACATGGGGTTTTTCAAATATCCACATGTTCCAACTAGATTTTTGCAAACCATGCATGTCTTTCAGAAGAACCCTTCCCACCAAAAAAAAAAAAATTAAAAAAAAAAAAAAAAAAAAAAAAATTAAGGGCCTTAAAAGTTTACAGTGTTAAAGCATTAAACACTTCCATTTTTTAATTTTTGAAAAGTTGATGGTAGCAGAAATCCAAGTACAAGTATCCCAAGGAGAGAAGAAAATCATAATAAATGAATGTTATTTTCAAAAAACAACCTGCTTTTAGGGGTCAATAACATCTTTATAACCCTGTGTCTTGCAACTTAGCAGGACCTGAAGCAAATACTATGCCTGACTTCCATTGCCTTATATCCCTTGGCCAGAAAACACCGAAGAACAGCTGAAGGACTTTCAGAGGTAGCCCAGTACCCTCAGCATCAGCATTTCTCTAACCTCTCCCCCGGTTAGAGAACAAACAAAGCCCGATGTGAAATCGTAGAAGAGCAATTTTCATTTCAGTTGTCTTCCAGCAGAGACCCCGTGTGATTTCAAAGAGCAATATTGATCCAGATATATTTTGATAACAAAAGTATGCACTATATTTGCCCAACTAAAGCACTTTTGAAACCTGGCTGCTTTAAATTGTATTTTGACTGCATGGAGACACCCAGATTTTCCACATTATCTACTTTCTTTTCACCCAGAGGGGCATTTTGCTCTATAACAATCCTTTAATACTTTTAGCAGCATTTAACTCAGCATGGAGAATAATCATAGCAACCATCTATTTACTTGTTAGAGCTGGTAAACTGGAAGAAACACTTAAACAAAAGGAAGGAGAAAAAAGGGACTGAGCCTAGAGAGGTACAGGAGCTACAAGCTGCATTCTGAAACTACAGACTTTTGCTGGTAAAACGTAAAAAGCAGGATACTGGATTTCAGGGACAAAAATATGACTAAGAGATTCAGTTCTTGATCTTTGAGGCTACAAGTCCTGCAAAGACGTAGAGATGATTGCCTTTAGCAATGAGCAGCAGAAATCTTTCATGCAAAAGCCTAGCAGGAGTTCCTGTTGGTACCTATTTCATTTGTAGACATAATTCAGAGACTTTTAACATGGTTAAACTGAAGATACTTACTCTATTACAAATAATTAAAACTGGACCTGAATATCATCTGGTGCTCTGGGGACCATCCAGACTTCCCCAACCTGCCTTGTTTGCAGACCAATCTCAATTAGATTTTAATTCACTACATTAAGATGGAGAAGGCAGCCCTATGTCAAGGGGATGAGTGCTGTTGGTCAGCACAGTGGTTCTCAGCCCTAGGTTCTCTGAAGGGCTGTGAATGTCCAGCCTCCAAGGCACTACTGGCTGAACCTCCTGTCTGAGCAACCAAGAACACACCCAAGGTAAGCACTCAATAGGACCAAGGTTTCTTATTTCAAGTGCATCCATCCCAGTCCCAAAGCTCTTCATCCTTTATAGGAGGATCTAAATGATGAGTATTACTCCACATTGTGAGATCAGAGGTTTACTGGAGAGGGTTTCCTTGTTAGGGAAACAAAATCGTCACAGGCTTCGTGCCAAGGCTGGAGGACATCCCTTGGGCTTGTTGTGAGGTGCTTTCAGGGTCTGCCCCAGAGGCCTATCAAGAGTGCTTGAAGAGATTTCAAGGAAAATGGTGCACCCCCAAGAGACCACCACAGCAGCAGTTTGGCTCCCACCCACTCTTGGATGTGCAAATTGCTCCATGCAACTATTTCCAGCAGAGCTGTGTTTTGCTGTTGTCAGGCAGTATAGATACTGGAAAAAGGTACACACTTCTCTATTCATTGTAGTGGAAATCTCCACTGTTGATGTGGAATGATAAAGTGAAGCTTAAAGGAAAATTCTGTATTTTCTGAGGATTTTTCCCTTCATTTAAAAAGTTAGTGATGTGAGGGCCAACAGCCCAGAGGAATCTGGTTGTACTCAGGAGCTGCTTGTGGTCAGCATGTCTATCCTGGGGCATCCAAACTTCTGCATAAACTTGGAAAAAAGACACTCAGAAATGCCTCTTTTTTTGAGATAGATGCATGTGCCCCAGTGTAATGCCTGCCATACCTTATCCTGGTGGGGTGTTTGGAGGCAGAGGCAGCCCCAGGGCAGACACAAGGGAGCAGCTGCCCCAGGCAAGCAGCTAGGTGACATCTCTCTTAGGGCTTGATCCTTCCCACTGCTCAGTTACGTGGTCTGTGCCTACAGATGTAAGGGCTTGAGCTGCAACCACCTCCAGGGACATGTTAAAGCTTCCTTGAACTCACTCACTCTTACTTCTGTCCTGCCACTGCATTTGCCAAGACATGGTATCCTGCTGCTCTTTCTGATGTTGCTGCTGTGACCAGACCTAGGCTATCCGTCCATCCAGACTGCCACACAACCCCTGTTTGCTGGTTCTAATACAGGTTTTCCAAAGTACTGAGGAGGGTTATTGCTATAGAATGCACTCAGCCTAATCAAAGGAACTTGGTAGAGCTGAAGAGGACTTGATGGAGCTTCCCCAGGGGAAAGTCACCTGCTTGGAGCTGGCCTTACAAGCAAGGAGTAATATTTATTCACTCTATTACAAACCAAGAATAAGCTGTCTGGAGCAGATCCAAGATGACCTGCTTCACTTCTAAAGAAAATCCATCAAATCAAACTGTTGCACATGCCTCTGCTCTCAACCATTAGTGGGAACTAGTATTTCTCATGCAACCTCCTCCTGTCATTTTGTCTTAAGACATCAGCACTGGGCTGGTGAGCTGATCCTGCTAGCTGACCAGAAGGTTGCATCCCCTGGCTTGTTTTACACTGTGGGAGTGCTCTGCTGCAGAAGTGGGAAGTGGGGACCACTTCCTAATGGCAGAGTGAACTAACCAAAGCAGGCAGATAGAAAGTGCACCACAACACCTGCTCTTTGCCTTTCCAAAGAAAAGCAACACTTCCCCTCTCCAAATGTCCCATCCAAGTGAGCAGTCCCAGAGGTGAGTCCCACGTATTGGAAGAAAGCAGGCAGTGTGTTTTTTGTAACTTATACCTCTGATTCTGTTACAGGAGAGAAAAGTGCTTTCATTGTCCAATTCTCACTAGTCTGGCACCTGGATTTCTTGCCTGTTGTTTTCACCAAACACATTTTTTCAGTGTGCTGGGTCTCACCTACCTCAACACATAAAGACAGTGTAAGCGTGTTTCACAAAATACGCTTTTCCTACTGCTCACAAAAAATGGGAAGGGGTTAGTTTTGTCCTGGCAAATTTTGCCTGTCAATATTTTTCTTAAAAAAATGCAAATAGAACTTTTTTTCCAGTCAACCCTCCTTTCTGAAAATCAAAAGCCTTCCTCTTTCATAAGAAATTCAAGACCATAAAACCCTGGTATGTTTTAAGCAGAAAATAGTATTTCCCATAAGGACTGGAAAGCTACTCACAAGGCATACAACCCTTCTTTCTTCTCTGGTATTCATAGACCTGTGTACAACATACACTTTAGGAGCAGGCAATAGCAGGAGCGGGCTAAACTCACATTTGTGGACATGTCAGTGACAACAGAATAGATCGGCCTCCTAATTTCCCTCTGAGCATTTCTGAGCTGCAGAAGGCTTGAGCCCATGTAAGATCGTCTGAAGCAAGGATCCCACTGTTGCTTTATACGGGTAACTCAGAGCCCTTGATATATGATTTAATTTCAAATCCAGGAATAAATCTGGGAGGGTTGTCCATTTCACACATTTATTTCTTTCTAATTTTTCTGTGTTTGTGGAAATAGATACCGTCCAGCTCTGGGAATATCTGGGATATCACCCCGCACAAAAAGGACATCAGCCTGTTGGAGTGAGTCCACAGAAGGCCTATTATGTTGATTAGAACATCCCTCTCAGGTTGATGGAGCACCCCTCTTACAAGGAAAGGCTGAGAGATTTGGAATTGCTCAGACTGGAAAGAGAAGGCTGGGGCATTGCAGTACCTGAAGGGAACCTACAAGAAGACAGAGAGAGGAACATTTTAAAAGTGAAAGTAGCAGGGGAAGATGGCTTCAAACTGAAAGGGAGTAGAATTACATAAGATATTAGGGAGCAATTCTTTACTGTGAGATGGGTGAGGCACTGGAACAGGTTGCCCAGAGAAGCTGTGGATGCCCCATCCCTGGAAGTGTTCAAGTCCAGGTTGGATGGAGCTCTGAGCAACCTGGTCTAGTGGAAGGTGTCCCTGTCCATGGAACAAGGGCTGGAACAAGATGATCTTTAAGGTCGTTCTATGATTCCATGGTATAGGTATAGGTACCGGTATAGATACAGATAAACTTTTTTTTATAGTAAGATACACTTTTCTCCTTAGGAGATATATGAATGTATCCAGGGATGCCGGACTATACCAGCCTCCAGATAAATAAGTATGTATTCACACATACACTCACACATGTTGTCTATGTGTAATATTATAGGAAGATTAGTTTCAAGCTTCTTCTGTTTCATAAGTGCCTCAGCAGAACTGATAAACAAGCACAATACAAGGATATAAAGGGTGTGGGAGTCATTTTTTATAACAGACAGTAACAAAAGTAGCTGATGACAGTTACAAAAAATAAGTGATTGCCTCAGAAACTGGAAGTCTCAATAGCTGAATGGTGCATTTTCTCCTTTTTGACCTCAAGAGCATTCAGGAGTAGAAGGTGATTGTCCTGCTTTGCTGTCTCATTTAAATCTGGTGCTGCAGCTGAATTTGAGCACTGAATGTGTGCTCAAGGATATGTTTCTCTCCCACTTCTGCTCTTGTTTGCAGACAGTCAGAGAGTATTAAATATTACCCAAAAAGGATGCCAAAATTAAATTCTCAGAGGAAGGCATTTTTCAAAGATTTCTCATCATTGATAATAATTTCATCTAGTAATTTTCAGGGGAAAATAAATCAGAAGCCTTCCAGCTGGTACCTGAGTTCCATGAATGCTCAAATTAAGGAAGCTCAGAACTGAAGGGTACGTTATCAATAGTAATCATGTTAATAGATGTGATTGCTGATGGATGTGGCTGATGGCCTTGCAAATATTGAGTACAATGCCCTTCTTTTCATTTTTTTTTAAATATATTGCTTGGCACAGCTATCACTCTCATTTTTCTGAACAGACTTCAGGGCAATGTGGTCTCTGTGTCATTGATGTGGTGTAATAAGGCCAATGAAGCTTCAACAAACCACGTTGCCTCTCAGTAAAGCGCCTCCCACAGCACATCTTGCTGGGCTGCCCCTAATACTCCTTAGTAGTGACTGATCCACTCCAAGGAAGCTGCCCACCAGATTATATCTGTTACAAATCCTGATACAGCCCATGCTAAACCCATTGCAAGATTTGGGTCTGTTCTCTTACTTCACAATGTCACAAGAACATAGGAAACAAATGTTCAGGGGATGAGAAATTGCCCCTTTGCCTGTGTGAAGGGGCAATGCAAACAGCAGCACTTGGATAACTAGGAACAAAAAGCAGGGTCAGCTCCACATTCCAGCAGACATGCAATGAGCTGAGTCTGTTTGTTAGCTGCTAAAGGGACTCTAGATGACTGTGCAAGATCTGAACTTAATGAGATAAATCCTACCCTTGGGAAATCCAGTGCTTTTCCTGTATTGCAATCACTTGGGCTTATGACTCGAGGGTTTTATGCTGCAAGTGCAGTGTACTCTACACTATCATCTGGTTCCCCACGTTCTGCCATGGGTGCTCCACCTGCAAGCAGCATATCCCTCCTCAATTCTGTCTTGTTTAAATATTTTGTATAATAGTGTATCAAAATGCCATTTACAAGCAACCTGCAAGTTCTGCTATTGACAAGATCTTATTTTGAAGCCATTTCAAGATACAACTAAACTTTTTTTTCTCCCCAGACAATATACACTTACAAAAATAATTATTCCTCCCCAGCTCTGAAGTGTGATAACACAAATTGCAACACTGCAAACTAAAATAATTTCATTAGGGAGATAAGCCATATCCATCTCTCTTTTTTCAGCACTCTGAATGACTTTAGCACAGCAACGAGGTATTTCTCTCCCTCCTTCCTCCACTCCAGTCACCAAGTATTCAACACACTTGCAGCTAGATCAAAGGCAGCCAGATGATTCAAAGATTTATAGTATTACTTAGTAAGGGCAAGTGCGAAAGTCAAATGGTAACTTCTCAAGAGAGACTGATTGCTCTGAACTGCAGCTAATACAATTCACTGACAGAGAGTTATGAAGACATTAGCTCACACCAGGGCAAAGGAAAACTGCCATGTGGGCTCTGGTGGTATTACCAACCCCCTCCAATCAGAAATATGGCTGTTTTCAGCACCCACAGACCCCAGTATAGTACACCTGAAGTTTCTAGGAAATTGTGGGTTTCATTGTATTTTTCATTGCTACTGGGGTTTCACAACTTGAGATGGTGAAGGGCTCTGTTTGGCTTTGCATGGCCATTTTACCCCTTCAAAGCCCTTCTGCAGTTCCATTGTTTACAGCTCCGTTTAATCACTGCAGAGGCAAACTTACTGCGTGTTTCCATGAAGCCAATGTATCCCTGTGGCATTTCTCTCCATCACACCGTGGCTGGAGTCAATCTGAGTGCATGTCCTGTCACTAAATGGCCAACTCAAGCTGCTGGTGGACACACTGCCTGCACACAGGTCTGCACCCAGCGGTGGCCTGGGGCTGTACTTTGAAGAGGAGATACATGCCTCATTCCCATTGTCCACCAGCTTATCCCAGGGCTCAGCATCCCCACACCTACTTCTGAGACTGCTTCTCCTTTCTTGGTCAGTCCCAGGCTGATGGATGGTCCCACTGTTTGCAGCAGGGCTTAGCTTGGCCTTTTCCTTTAGTGAGCAAAACAGGAAACTCCTACCTTTTTCTATTTCAGTTTTAGGATTTTATTTTTTTCAACAGGCCAGCTGGAGAGGGAAATAACAGGGAAGGGTTGAACATTTGTTTTCATTTAATGAGTTTTTCACTTGCCCTCAGAATCTGCTCAGGAGAAAAACCCTTGCAAGCCTTAATTTATACAGCAGCAATAAGGGAACTTATGGGGGTGGGGGAAGGGTGAATAAATCTGTTGTAGCCTTTCTTCCACTTACAGAAATAAAATGTATTGAGACCGTGGGAAGGTCTGTTGTCTTCTGGGAGCTTTAATTCTCTGCAGTACCACTCAGTCCAGGGAAGACTAATAGCTGAAGGAGTCCTCCACTGATCACCTCATTACCCTTCGAAGACCATCAAGGGAATAAGAACCTCTGAAAGAGTGTGAACCACCATTCCTAGGGAGACATAGAGAGTTTCATTTCCCTGCGATGCAGGTTTTCTATTTCGTTACAATAAAAAATAAAGTGTCTGGATTTGCAGAGACTTCCCTGTAGTTCTCTTCACAAGAACTGCAGGTGCTTCTCTCAGCACAAACACACCCTGGTCTGTGTTCATGTCTCTTCAATTATTCTGGCCACTTCTTGCTGTGCATCAAATTCTTCCTGCTAAAGCTTAGAGCAGTGATTTTTACACCCAGCGATGAGACAAAAAAAGGAGACTTATCACTGAATATGTTTGCTCTAGCCCTGTCTCCCTGGATAACAGCTATGCAAAACAGAAACCTATTTATTCCCTGTTGCTGCTATACAGTCTTTACCCTACTTTGCATTTTGCCTGAGAGAGTGAGTCACAAAGATAGCACCTCCCATTCTTTCCCAAATGCCCTCATATAAATCAGACCCATTTTCTGAAGCAGAAGCAGATCTCCACCTCGGCAAACCAGACAATTTAGTGTCCTGAGGTGATGGTTTGCATCCACACAGAGTTGGCACAAGAACAAAGGGGCCCCTTAAGCCTTCGGAATGGCCTTAAGAAGGACTCAAACTGTTGGAAGAAAAAGCTGTCAGAAATAAGTGCTGGGACTTCTTCCTCACATCCAAGCCATCAAGCTTGAATCTAATCTCACAAGTCCTTTTGCCAGAGGAAAGGAATGAACCCTGAGGAGTTCAGTTAAGGAAACCCTTACATTTAATCCTGACCTTAGCAAGCAGAGTTAGACCATAAGTAAAAACCTTTCCATTAGCATCTCGTTAATGGATTGGGTGACACTGATAAAGGGAGGACCAACAGCTTTTTTCATGGTTTTCCAAGGTTAGCTGGGTTATTTTACATACGGGAACAGTCACAGTGAGACAAAGCCCTGTACCTGTGACAGTAATGCTGAAAGACAGCAGCATTTCATAGGGACATTCATACAGCAGGAATAGCCTTGCAAAAAGAAACGGGGAAAATAAATAAATGTTCAAAGCACAAGCAAAACTTAAGGAATGGTTTTTAAGCACCAGACTGAGCACCATTTATTCTGCTAAACATTCAGCAGTGACTTCTCAATGTGACCTCAGCCGAAGACATACATTGCAAAACATGGGCAAGATTACCAATTTGTCAGAGCCTACTCTTCATGACAGCTTAAACCATAATTTTGCTGTAATTCATTCCGTCGCTGAAGTTGCTGATATTTATGACTGCTCGGAAACGTTGATATACCCAAGGATTTCGCAACATTAGCTTTGACATGCCAAATTAGTCCATTGGCTCCTTCCAATGCGAACCTGTGAGGCAGTGGATGAGGACACAGCAGCTGAGGGCTGTGTGATGTCAGACAAGAGCTGTACTAAAAATCAGCCACTCGGAGCCTCAAATTCTGTTAGCAGTGTATTGGGAACCCCCTCTTTAGCAGTTCCCCATGCATTAAGGGAAAAAAAACTTGCCTACTGTTCATCAAAAATGTAACACAGCAGAGATGTGGCAAGTGTAAGGTGTCAGCATTAATATTATTGTGGATGTAGGAGGAGACCTCAAGGAATTTCCATCTGTGTAGATGATGTTCTGTACCATCCCTGTGGTAGGTGAGAGAAAAATACAGGGCCAAGGACAAAGTAAACAGTGTTTTTTGTAAGAAAACAGGGAACTGAAGAGGCATGGCCTGCCCTTTGCAGGGTCTTACAGGGAGAGTGGCAGAGACCCTTACATGTCCATCCAGTCATGGTCAGGGAAAGCCAATTCCAGTAGCCACTCTGAGTGCACAGTCTGGCTGCACCTCTCATCCCCTCTTCCAAAGGGAAAAGAGATGGAAAAACATGTTGAGGCTGGATTAAACCTGCTGGCCTGAAGCCAGAGAGCAGCCCCAGGTGTGTTTAATTCAGGTGTAACATCGATGTCCTACCCTGTTATGAATATCACGTTATGCATATCAGTGACTTGCTGTGTTGAG
This sequence comes from Coloeus monedula, assembly GCF_965178545.1. Taxonomy (NCBI): domain Eukaryota; kingdom Metazoa; phylum Chordata; class Aves; order Passeriformes; family Corvidae; genus Coloeus; species Coloeus monedula. Next base: position 87,768,004 of record NC_138783.1, read on the forward strand.
TCTGAGCATGGGGAACTTATCCTGACAGGCCTCTGCTGAATGAGGAGGTCTTTAGAAAAACAAACTACAGGCTGTGCTGCAAACTCTTTCTAGACTTTAACTGTAGCTTTAATAGGATGTTTTAAAACATCATGAGTGATGGTTTATTTGCCCTGAATCTGGTTTTGCACTTCTTAATCAGCAGCTTGAATTCTACATTTCTCCGAAGTGAGCCTGGCACTCAGGTAAACAGTAATGCTGCTGGGTATTGTCATTGATAAAGTCTTTTATTGGACCTGCAATTAGCCCTCAAGTGAAAATGAACCTTTCCCAGTGTTCCCTCACTATAAATTAAAAAGCTACATTTTATTCAGGATGGAAGAAAACACAGAGGATTACCCTGGTAAATTCATCTCTCTTTATCAGCAGTAAATTTGTTGTTCAAGCCACTTAGGTCTAGTTACTGGAAACTCCTGTTTAATTATAATCCAGATGTTCTCAAGGCCCTCTTACCCTCCAGCACAACTTGACAAGTGCTTCACAGAGGAAATGCAGCTCTGCAGTTTTCAGGGTTAAGATGCTCTTTGGAGAACACACCAGGAGAGCTGCTCTGAGCAGAGGGAGGGTGGAATGGACCTTAGGTCATCCTGGGGGTTGCTTTAATCAAGGCAAGCTGTAATCCTGAGCCAAGATCTAGGGGGAGAATAGGCAACTTCTCAGCCCCTCACTGGGGTTTGCCATATGAGCTACTGCTGCCTCCTGAAATGCTGCTCCAGCACGGCACCTGCTGATGCACAGGGAGATTCGTGCTTCATGGAAACGCAAGTGGCAGCCCCAACCCCTTCGGAGATGTCAACATGGCTTTTGTTTTATTTGCACTCATACTGCCCTGCTTACTTTCTCTTTTACTTTTTCTAGGATATCATATGTATTTTGTTGCTGAGAAAATGACTCAAATGCTTATTTCAGTTCCTATCTGTCTAAATGCTAATTTGTCTCTTTTAAGCTAAAATCCCTTCAACAAAAAGCTTAGAATTCATAAATGACCAATAAAGAAGAAGGTAAAAATACCATGAACAAAGACTTCTAAAGACATACTCTGTACAAAGTGTATAATGATGCTATTGAACTCATTGCCACAGAATGCTGCAGAAGTCAAAGATACAAAGTGGATGTTTCATGCACTGAAACAACTTAGTTTATGACACACCTTGATTTTTCTCCTTTCTTACCTATCCACATACTTTTTGTTTTCTTTATAAAGGCTAACCATTTGGGGAATTTTTTTCATTTGAACATTTTAAAAAGTTCTCTTAAAAGAAGGATTACCAAGTGTTATGAGATTTATTTTGAAGGTTATGGAAATCTCTGGGAAAACCTTCACATGGGTATGCCCAGGGAAGTAGAACTTAGAAAATAATCAAAGTTTTATATTCTTAACTATACTCAGAATTCCTTAATGGTCTCTGCTAATAGAAAATAATAGTCGCTGCTTGATAGAAACTAGTTCCAATCCCTCTGAGGTTAAGGAAGAAGTTTGTCTTCCCACTTGGCAAGGGTGAAGTCTTAACTCATTTCCATGTTCTCTTTTTGTTCAGGCATGACCTAATGAAGCTGCTCAGTGTATACTATAATTGAAAGAAGCAATAGTGAATAAATACATTTATTTTTCTCTATTTAAAAGTAACTCCTGAAAAGTTCCAAGATTTAAAAATACCACATCCTCCCTATAGAAATTTAACTTTATTTTTCTTTTATAATATTTCCATTGATGGTCCAATCACTATATTATTCGAACTTTAGCACCTACTATTACCTACTATTGTTTGTTTTTTAAGGGGATATAATATTAACAACTGCAGCATCTTCCTAAACACATCTCCCAAGCATGCAGTGATTTCTCTAATTCAGACAGTTGTGGCACAATATGGAATTCAAGAGAAAAAATATTCAGTGTAAACATAAACACCATGTTGACAAGGTGAGTAATGTTGTGGGACAGTGACAAATCTTCAGAAGAGCAAGTGCCCAGTAATTCATGTGAACAGGACAGATATTGAAAGGTCAGGTGTTATAGTCAGAAAGGAGTTTCTAAAATATATAACTTCTGCCTCTGCAATTACATTTCCAGTAGATCCTTCCACTTTGATCAGACACTGGATTGATTATGACAGATCCAATTTCTCTTTAATTTTAGCAAATTGTTCTGCTATTAGCTTGTTAGACCAGAGGAAGATTCTGCCACCCAGTGGTGAAAAATTGCTCTTTTAAGGTCACAGTTTATACTAAAAACATATTCTACCTTTAACAAAATGAACATATTTAGGCAACTGTACTAACTTTTTCTTTTGTTCCTGGAAGGGCTGAGATAACAATTTTCCAGAGAAGTACACACACACTGGTAAGACTGGTGGGAACGTACGCAGACCCTTGTTGATACCTTAGGTTTATTCTCTCTTGTTACACAGCACAGCTTAGGACACTTGTGTGCCGTGCTTTTACAACATTTGTGTGAGCAGGGCGAGTCCTGGGCTGTCACAGTCCTGTCACCATGTGTGCCACAGGCCCCAGGACAGAGAGGGGATCAGGTATGGAAATGTTTTCTCCCCAGACAGGGGAGAAGGAGGCAATGTGCTGGGCCTGGATCACCTCTGCCTGAGGCCATTAGCTGTCTGACCACACTCACAGCCTTGCTACAACAGCAGGCAATGTCAGGAACCAGTCTTGGACCATTTAACAACCTGCAAATGCATATCACAGTTTCCCGATAGTTATAATACCACTGCATCCCCATTTAGTTATAATACCACTGCATCCCCAACCTCCATGACAAAAGGTAGAGTTGGACCTTCCCTGCTTCTGGCACTGGAGGGAGTGGAGGTATGGTGACTCCCCTCCTCTCAGCCTTTTCACACCCTGCACCTCTCTTGTGCCGCTTCTCAGAGCAGTGCAGCACTGCACTGGGAAGGCTGTGTACCCTGTTATACCCTGTGCTGAAAGGTTGTGGAGGCTCTACTATTCAGACTACAGTAATTAAAGAAATAGCCATCTACAGAAAGTAGTCAGCAGCATTTCTGGAAGTGAGCACTGACACCCCGTGGTGCCCAGCAGAGCACTAAACCAGCCCCTATGAGTCCGGGGGTGAAAAATGTGGCAAAGCACTTCATGAGACTTCAGCCACCACAGATCACTCTGTGGAGCAGACCATGGCTGGGCAGGTCTCATTTTTCTCATGAGAGAGATGGAGGCTTTCTTGCAGACCAGCTGATTCCTGAAGTAGGCCAAGCAGGTGAAATGGAGGAGATGAGCTGGAAGGATCAATGCATGAGGTGACAAGAGCATTAATCAGAGCTGCCATTGTACCCAGTGTCAGGAGAAGGCCTAGATCTCAGCTTCATCTTGTCAGCAGAAGCAAATAGGGAGAGGGGTGCCATCCCAGTCCACTAGCACAGCGCAGCCCTTCCAGAGGATGCTGTGCATGCTTCCCTTGGCAGCAAACACCATTAATTACTCCTCCAATTAGTCCCCACAAGTCTTCCACCCCAAGCAGAGCTGTCAGAACAGCTGGAATTGTCTTTGAGCTTTGGAGCAGATGGGGACTGCCCAAATCATTTTAGGACATGGCCAAGGGACACACAGAAGACCAGGGAGACCATGCTATGACAGCACCGGGGGCAGGCCAGGAACTTGATTTTCTGTCTGACCAGAACTGTCATGGCCCTAAAAACACTTACCAGGCCTGGAAAAGCAGTTCATTTTACCAGAGCTGGCCTCACTTATTTGGGATATTAGCAAGGGCCTGGTGAACTAGCTCTGGGTATAAAGATTTGAGCAAAAGATTGACAGGAAAATGCATTTAATACCTTTAAATGTATGAACATTTAGTATTTTGAATATTTCATTTGCTTATCTTTGTTTTCACATCCTAAGAGCAATGACAAGAGAGATGCATTATTCTGCTTCAAATAGCTTTGAGTATCACCATAATTATGCTGGGAAAGTACTCAGAGGCATTTTGAGGTAGAAGACACCAGCACCAAAGGAGTATGGACTGTTCAAAAATTTTCTCCCCTGAGGGGAAACAGGGACCTGCCCCAGTTCTTGTCTGAAGGGGCAGTCCTGGTGTCCCTGAACTGTGAGCAGGAGGACTGATGGCAGCAACCTGGCCTCTACCATTGCCACCACGGCCTCACACCTCACAGATTAAGACACCTAAATTTAGGGGTTTTCATATATGTTTGAAGAGCAGGTGCACTGACCAGATGTAGGCATCTCTTTTAGGGTATGCTGGACAGTCCTTAGACTACCTTGAGGAGAACTCTATTGCCAAAAATTAAGTTTGTTAATCAGGACTTTCCCCTCATGAACAGCCAGCACGAGTTCAGGAGGTGAAAGTCCTGATTAACAAGTTCAATTTTCTTTTGCAACAAAGTTGCCTAATTGATCAAGGGAAGCCAGCTGATACAATCTTTTTGGATTTTAGTAAAACTTTCGGTAGCATCTCTCACAGAATCCTCCATTTTAGGGCCAATGCTCTTCAACACCTTTCCCCAACAGCTGATGGGGATGGAATGCATAAATTCATCAGACATTTCAACTGCAGGGGTCCAGGGGGCAAACCCATCAAGTGAATGAGACATGAGTAATAGAGAACTGCTCAGCCTTTCCCAGGCAGGTCTGAAAGGCAGCCTCCATCTGGACAGTGCCTGTGGACTTCTTAAACCTCCATGTTAAGACCCTTATGTGCTTCACTTTGCAAGAGCTTTTTCACACTTTCTTTTCTCATACAATCTCTCAAAACATTGATTGGGGGAGTGCTGAATTTGCTCACCTGTCAGTAGGAGAGCTGTAGGTGGGTGGACAGAAGACTGCTTGGTGCTCGAGGCAATACCTGTCAAACAATCTATTTTTCAAGCCAAAATCAAACATTCATGTTGACTTTTACATGGACTGAATTTGGCTTTAGAGATGGTCAAGTGCCCTGGCAGAAAACTGATAGCATTCAAATTAAAAGAATGAGATTGTGTAACTTCAGCATGGCACAGGTTTTCTCCTTCCAATGTATGGTATCCAAGGGTTTGGATTGGTTTTATTTTGTATTCAGAGTTCAGCCTATATCTTCACTCCAGGAAGAAAAAAAAGGACTGTGAACAAAGGTGTAGCTAAGCAAAGAGAAAACACAATTGCCCTAGACAATAAACTTATGAAGAAACTAATTTTTAGATAGGTGAAATTCTTGCCTCTACCATGCTAACTTGGGAGACAGTTTCATTTACCAAAAAGGAGACAAGCACAAGCTCTTCCTCTGCACAGAAGCAAATCTTCCTGAAGTAGAAAATGCTTTAAAAGTGAACTGCATCTCCCAAAGACATTTTTGGCTGTGGGATTCATATTTTCCACACAGTGCTGTTCTTACAGAGCCTTATTCCCGCAACTTTATGCTCACAAGACAGGTTCTTTTGACTAAAGTTGTACACGTGCCTAATCAAGTATAGAATAAGACAGCGTTTATTCACTATTTTTGTAAAGCAATTATGAATGACTCACTTGCATGTGATTTTTTCAGTAAGAATTATGAGACTTCTGTTCTGGTAATGTGAGAGAGCTTTGCTTTTTGATTTCTAGTCATTATCTTGGGAGGATTGGTTCCCTCAGAAAATGATCAAATTCTTGCGCATTTCTATACCAAATATTTTTGAGACAAAAGTGCCCTCTCCCTCAGTTGTGAGTGGTGACCCCACTAATCAGAGTACTTCAGCCACTGTCAGACCAGCATCAGATCTGTCTGAGTGCTGAGCACAGCCTGAGAAGAGCACAGCAAAAGATACTCATGGCTGGGTTTGGACCTACTTCATGCAGCTTTCCTTATCAAACAAGGGGCAATGCAACTCACAGAAGAAACTGCAGAAACAAAGTTTCTGCTAGCAGATGCCATCAATGTCAGCAGAATTACACCCCCAGGGAACTTAAAACTTTCAAAGTGGCAGATATTTTCAAGGCTATTTTGAGAAGGTTTCAAACGGAAACATTATTCAGAACACTTGATACTCCCTGTTTCCAAGAAGTCAGGAAAATCTAAATTCCAGAAGTGGGTTATTTCCTCTTTAAGGAAAAATGAGCTGGCAAAGATGCTGGATATCAGCAAGGGAAAGCAGACAAAACTTGGTATTATTTTGTCTGAATAGCATTCATGCCCCAAGGAATTGCTTTATTTCTGGACTACTAGCAGTGGAGTTAGATCAAATGGAATTTTTTAAGGATCCAAGTAGGAAATGCAAAACAATGGCCTGGTTAACACTCCAACAAAGGTTCAAACTCTCATCACGCTATCTTTGGTGAGATTGCTGTTTTACCAAGGGTGAGGTGCTGGAGATCAAAGGGTCCTCATTCATTCTAAATACTGTTTTGCCAGGAGCAAGTAGAAGGCTGATATCATCCCGAGACCTCTCTCAATGATTTTTCAATGATCTTGGGAATCTGGAGAGGTCCCAGTTGACTGGAAGCTGGCTAACATTGTCCCAGTTTTCAAGAAGCGTGAAAGAGATGACCTTGGAAACTACAGGCCTCTCAGTCTCTTTCAGTGCCTGGTAAAATTATGGAGAAGACTCTTCTGGGAGTTACTGAAAAACACCTGAAGGACACTTTAGTCATCGGTCACAGCCAGCATGGGTTCATATCAAACTTAATTTCTTTTTATGATGAGGTAACCCATCTAGTTGATCAAGGGAAGCCAGCTGATGTCATCTTTCTGGATTTCCATAAAGCTTTTGGTACTGTACTGCAAATCTGTGTAACTCATAGGGGTTATTGATAGCACTAATGACCATAAAGGAAAGGCCCCCTTTCTTGCATGTGGCCCTGCACATCTTTGCTTTATTATTTATCAACCCCAAATTTTCAGATTGAAGGACTTACTTCTATACAGGCAAAAATAGAAAAGGCCTTGGTGTAAAGCAGCAGATCTGCTATCCGACATCAGTACTCTCAAGGACTGATTGGCCCATAAAACATGCTGTACATGCTTTTCCACCATTTGAACTAAAAGAAAAAACACTTTCTCTGTAAGTGAAGAAGATGCTGACACACCAGATAAACACTAAAAAGAAAAAAAACCGCACCAACCCCCTCCACCTCAAAAACCCACTACATGACAAGAATGCAAAATTTAGCTCTTTCACCAAAAATGAAGGAGCTCTTTCTGATTAGTCTGCAGGATAAGGGGAGGAAATTATTTGTTTCTGCATATGAACTGATCAGTTGTGAGAAGAGCTTGCATGTGAGAAGACTCTTTCCAGAGCAGACAGATGTGTATTACAGTTATGATAAATTCACAACAGAAGTGGGCAAAATATTGTGACAGAGAAAGTAATTACCCACTCAAAACAAAACAAAACAAACAAAAACAAAATACTCGGCTGTGTCTTAAAATCTTGAATTATTGAAATGAGGACATCTATCTTTTCAAAATTATTTGGTTTAGCTAAGGTGGGTGAAAATTTTTAAGTAAAAGTCTATGAATTACGTTGTACAAGAGGTCATATTATACATTCACAATGTCCTTTCTGGATTTAAAATCTATAAATTTCTATTAGGATCATTGATTTTCACAGGCTGCTTACTTTATGATAAACTCCCTGTTGGGCCTCAAATTCTTCATGTTGGGTCTCAGGGGATAACATTATCCGTATATTAATTTTGAAAGAAAACTTTCAGCTGACTAGAAATCAAAGGAATTTAAAATTTTTTCAGCTTAAAAAAAAACCTAACACCACACACACAAAAGAGTAATTCAGTTTCCTCTCTTGAGACCACTGCTCAGTCAAAAAGATAAGGAACAAAAAATGGCTAATTTGTGTAGCAGAGACTGTGCAGCCACAGAGAGTCAGACTATTCCTCTCTGGAAGAGAAGATACCTCAAAAAAGGAAGCTATGTGGAGAGAGCTAGGCAGGCACATGGGGTACATCCAAAGGATCCAGGTGCAGCTACACTACATAGCCTGTCTTGGGACCCCAGCTCTCTAACTCTTATCCTGATTTTCAGACACCAGGGTCAGTTGCAGCCCTTGACCAAAAACACAAGGTCACTGGTGATATTATCCACCAGCATCTCAGCATACAGAGAGAAGGGGAAAAGCCAAGCCAGAAACCAGATCCCTGCCCTGGCTGTCTCATGATGGTTGTCAAAATGGCTGGTCCCAGCAGGAAAAAAAAACCCCAAGGAAGGGGGATGCTGAAGCCATGGAGAAAACCTGCCACTGCTGCACCCCTTTGGCCAGAACAGAGCTATGAGAGATCTGAAATGCTGAAGTATGGCCAGATTTGTGACCAGACTGCACCCACCTTTGCAGTGAACAATGAACACCATCCACCCTTCCCTTCAGACGCATTGCAGCAGTTAAAACATAAAAAAGCATTGGTTTGTAAAACCATCTACATTGCTAAAATAGTAATGCCAAACACAGTGCAGCTGAGCCTGCTTTAACCTTCTCTTCTCAAATGTTCTTCATTTATTAGGTCTTTGCTTTTTCATCTTCATGAGAAATATCCCCATCTGTTTTGTGGCAATAATTCTAGGTTTCAGTGTTTCGCTCCAAGGTGAAGGAAAAAAGCAAACTATTATTCTGTTCACTGAAGACTAGACAAATGGCAAATCTTGTAACAAACTCTAAGATTGAGATGGGACAAAATCAGTTTCCCTCTACATAAAAGATCGATTGGAAAAATAATCTTCTTAAAAGACCATGTCTAACACTTGCTTTTTTCATTTTCTGCAGTTCTCTTCAGAGACTTATTGTGACTGTGGTTGCTTAAGGTACAAGGACAGTGTCGTTTGCCACAGAGTAGAAACCCCTTTTATTCTGTAGAGCAAATTCAGTCTGCATAAATGTATTTATCTCCTTTTTTCTTTTCTTATTTTTTCCTGGTGCCAACATGCAGGATTACGCTTCACACTTTATCTTTATGAGACCACTTCTCGACTGACTGACTAGGAATTTATGTACACATTAAAAAACCATTTCGTTTTATATGGGTTAGCTGGGAATGTCCATATGGGAATGAAACTCCTCTGTAGCCATCACCTACTGGCAGCTTCCTTTTTTTTTTGTTTTCTCTCAACTTTGTTGCCCACTACATTTAACATCAAAAATGACTGCCCATTTCACCAAGCACTTTACAAATACATAGAAAGTCCCTATGTCCATGATTCCCATGGGATTTATAAGGCTAAGCAGATTTACAGGAAAGTGAACAAGCTTCTCCAGCACAACATGGCCTGAAAATGAATGCAGTGATGCATCTTCCTGACCTTGCTCCCTTGTCCTCTTGCTCCACAGCCAAAGTGAACTTTAGAGAGCTTCAGTCTCCTGGTTAGGTTCTTCAAGTCCTGACTGCACTGGGAGATGGACTGTTTCATATGATTTGGGGGAAGATTTATTCAGGATTGCTGGGGAGTTGTCTCCTAGTTGTTCAGGATTAGAGATGTTTCACTACCCCAAATGTCTGGAACCATTTATGTGTTTGTTGGAAGCATTTAATGGAAATACGGACTCAATGTTCTGGCAGTAGGGCAGTCCTAATAGACACAGGCTGAGAAATTGCATTGTAGCAATTGCCTTGTTGTCCGTCACATTCGGTTTCCATTACCTATAATTTGTAGAGGTAAATATAAGGAAGATGCAGACATTTTATAAATAATGACATCAGTTCTTCTGAAGTCAGACAGATTCAGATAATTCTTCTTGACCCAGGAAAAAGAAAATGAGAGGTGATCAGTATGAATACTAAAATACAAGGGCCGGAGGACATGTGCTGTATCTCACAGCGGTACATATTTAAATACTGACTACAATTTGGAGCCAAGTTTGGAGGTTTTTTTACATAGAAGACTCTCCAAAATCTAGGCAAGAACAATCACTTGAAACTAAAGTTACCAATGTGTTACCTCAAAACTATTCTGAAAACGGAAAAAAAAAGATTTACTGGTGTAAGGGATCATTCTTATTTCTATATTGCCTCTGATAAGCACAATATTAGCAGTTACATATTTGCAGTGTACAAAGTTTAAAAAGAAATGGTTTTATTCCTTTTGTTCTAGTTCAGTCAGCAATCATCCCTTTTTTTTCCTTTAATTTCTTTACTAGACTTTCTCAAAGTGGCATCTGTTTTGCCTTTTAAAAATTAACTGTGCAAGCACAACAAAATCAGAGAGATGTCAAAGCTGTGGAATTTTCCCTTGCAGCCACACAATGCCAAGTTTTGGATGACTCTGTTGCAAGACAATGAATCATCTCAAGTTATGGGATTTGGGTTCAGGTTCTCTAAGGTAGCTATTATGAAGCTCAGCAAATCTATATCCACCTCTGATCTGTTGTTGTTGTGCTCTTCAGGTTTTGGAGGGGGAGGGATATGTGGGAACTTCTAATATCATTATCCAAACTTAAACGTTGCCAATTACATATTTTGAAGCCTTCCTTAAATGAACCAAAAGTCCTGTCCTAAACTTTTGACAACTCTGATCAACATATTCAAACACAGCAAACCAAAGAATTTGGGAAAAAAATGCTCCATAGACATTTGCAAAAGAGCTCTTAGATACAGTTCTCTGGGTAAATCCTGGCAGATGAACTTAATTAAGAGACAAAAACAATTAACTAGCAATGTGTGACAAAAATTCACTAAACTAAAATTCTCTGTGAAATCTCCTTATTAAGAAACAAGAGAATTATCGTTCTGTTGTTTTCCACAGAAGGAAGGATGGCCTCTTTCTGTCTGTGCTCATGGGGCAATATCAGCCTCTATTCATAGTGGTCCAGCTGGCAGCCCACAGTTATGGGATATTTCCATGTGGCCCCAGGCTTCCCCCAAGAGCCTGACAATGTTCAGGAGGAAAGCAATGCTTCAGCAGCCAACACATCCCCTTGCACATGCAGCGCCAGGAGTGGAGCTGGCCAGGAGCTATTGCCCTGGCTCCTGCGGGAAAGGGGTGCAGGAGACCCATGTACATGGCTCAGCACAGAGACAGCCATTAGCTGCATTTGGCTGTCCTGAGCATGGGAAAAGGGTATCTCAAAAGCAGCGCCAGCCACCACATCCCATCAGCTTTTTACCAGCTCATGACTCAGTGCCTGACAGGCAGATGTGTAGCAAGAAACAAAACCCCAATTTAATCCTCTCCATTTTTCTCCAGTGTGACTGCACCAGAGAAATCAAGAAATATGCATCTGTTCTGATCCACATCGTGCAATGATTCCTGGATTCTTTTTGGAAAGGATGCTACCTTTCAAAGATAAATTAGATGGAAGAGTCCTCCAGAAATTTCAGGCACGAGTTTTTTGGAGGATTGCTCATCTTAGGGCAGTCTTGAGCCATGTCCTCCTCAGAAAGCTTGTGACCAACAAGCAATGCTAGGAAGAATCTCTGTAGGAAACCCCTCAGTTGTGAAGGCCTAAAGGTCAGATAAAATGTCCTTATATCCTGGCCCTCCTCGCAGGTCATCCAAGATTAGCCACTGTTGGGGAATAATTGCAGTCCGTGAAGGTCTGACACAAAATGGTCAATTTTTTAATGTTCATAAAGCAATAAGTGGCCAGTGGTCACTAAAATAGCTTACTTAAATGGACAATAGAATTTAAAAATTCAGATAGATTTCTGTGAATATGGAATGGCTTTACAATTTTTTGCATTTATCATACCAGTTTTATCGAGATAAGAAACCATTTTTAAAAATCAGAGAATTTTAAAGTTCCAGAAATAGAATTTAAAAGTATCCTTGAAAAAAATTAACTCTTGGTTTTGAAATATCCTAATTTTCAAATCTGGCATGGAATTCAGGACATAGTGTCCAATACACCAATTTAGAACAACAACAAAAAAATCAGAATCTGCAAGAATATGAAAACTTTGAGGTGCTAATGTTTAAAATAAGATAAGGAATATCCCAACTCTCTCCACATGCCCTCCCCACCCCACCCCCCCAAAAAAAATTAGAGCAAGTGCCAAGCAATCTCTTTGGTTCTCAAATCTTCCATGTAGCATGTATAATAGGATTAACTTTAATTACTTCCAGCCTGTATCTAAAGATGAAGAGTAGGATATCAGCTGGTAGTAATAGAGCTACCTCACTAGTCATTATCTATTAAAAAAACTGTCTCACACAACAGTTGTACATAAATTGGGTGCTTCTTGAGGTCAGCTTTTTTACCTCATCAGCTGTCCTAGCATTTCATAGACCTCTGTTATACCCAGAAGATGTGCTCAGGTTATTTCTTCTTCTTGTGTGGGCCTGTGTTCTGCAGGGTCTGGGGTGTTTTGCTCTTGCATTGTGTCTAAGGAAATGCTTGACAATACAGACACAGTTAGATCTGCAGTTTTCAAACTGGGGGCCATGATGGATCAGTGCCAAACTACTAAGTATCTCTCAGGACAGAGCCTTTTGTTGGAGCTCTGCCACTTTTTCACTGAATTATCTCTTCCTCCACAAAGGAGACTATTTGTTTCAGCTGGGCTGCTCTTGTTGTTAAATATGGCTCAGATTTAGCAGATAGCAAAACTACACTTTTGCCTGTACATAGTGGGCTAACCAAAGAGAAAAGTAAATCTAGTGAATGGGTTCTCTTAGACTGAAAACATTTTCTTTGCTAGAAAATATTTAAAAGAAGGAAAAACTGTGGAATGTAAATGAGTAACATTTTCTACTGCTGCAAATGTTTCATATGACCTTATAAAAGGTCCTTTTTTCTCCTGGATGAACACCAACCTTACATATGCAATAGAATATTCATCCTTCTTAGATTAATTTCATTCTTAAAGAAATTTATATTTTAATATTGCACTACAGATTCCTTTTCAGTAATAGAATTGCTGGGGTTTTTTCTGAAACTAGAAATAGATTGTAATCCATCCCTCTGCTTGTATTTTTGCCCTTTTCTCCAGAAGTTTTTTAGACCATAGCTGCTTCTATCATTAAAAAAAATTTAAAAAAAAAGGAGAGAGAACTTAAAACAAAACAAACAAGTACTAAGAAATATGGGAAGTGACTAGAAAATTAGAAAAAGTAGGTCACCTGTCAAAAGCTTCTACATAATATTACAGTGAAAAAAGCCCTGTAAGGTAAATGAACCTTGTGATCTTAAGTCCCCTTGGTGGATGTCATAGGTTAGCAAGCATGGTCCCGGAAGTGATGTCCTTGCCAAGGGGTGCTTACAGCTTCCTCTGTGACCTGATAGGACCTATCAGTGGCCAGTTTGAATATGGACAATTCTTTAAGCCACTTAAAGTTGTGACCGCCTCTGTGATGCACACTTAAGAATAGAAACTCTGAGGCAGACTTGCTCTGTCTCGTTTCCGGTGCTGGGACAGGCGGCTGCGGCCCCGTGGGGGTTCCGCGGGTGGAACAGGGCCCATCGGCTCCAGGATGGCCATGGCCCGGCCCGGCCCGGCCTGGCCCGAGCAGTGGACTCAGAAGGGGCCTCCCACCCCATGCTTTCCTGTGTCTTCTAATTTTGACATTTGGGGAAGAGAGGGTGTCAGCACAGGATTTCTCAGGATCAGCCTTTATGACTGTCCCTTTTGCATCCAGAGTGAGTTAATTTATTGCTCAGTTTGTGGGATCACTGTGCAGTGCAGCAAGGTACCGCACTGGATATTTAAGCAGAGCCTTTCTAGGCATGAGCAATGATCTCTTTGCTCAGATGGCATAGCAGCAATGCATTCTGCCTTCTCCTCTCTGAAGCTCTGAAAGATGGAAATTGTTACCTCACATTAGAATGATGGTTTGACAGCCTTCTGCACCACTCAGATGTCTCATAGCAGGGTGAAACAACCCAGCTCCACAGTTGCTGCTGAACAGAAAAGAAACATTTTAGGACTTGCAGGGATCCTCAGGGACCTCCAGGAGCAGAGATTATCACATCTTTGCACAGCATGATGCATCTTGTGATTGGCTTTTTACCCCACCTGAGGAATACAGCAGCTCTTCAGGAGCAAGCAAATTCACACATCACAATGGAGTCGTGGTCTGGCTCCTGAATTTCTGCAGGAGTGAATGTATTCCTATGGATCTTTATCATGAGTTCACCCCAGGCAGCTCTCACCCCAATACCATGTCAATGCAAAACCAAGAGATTACTGCTGTCTGGAACACAGCTTGCCTCTGGGATTACTGCTGTGGGGAACACAGCTTGCCAATGGGACCTAGGTAAATGGTGTAGTGATGCAAGATAGAGTTTGAGTCCATGCTAGGAGAATTTGGCAATGATACCATGGAACTAATACATCTGTGGGTAATCAGCATTGCAAGTATATTTGAAATTCTAGCAAGGTTCAAGAAAATGGGATTCTCAGCTTGTGCTGAGAACACTAATGGCACACACAGACCTCTCTCTCACTCTTGCAGGTGCCAGTAGATGAACTCTCCACAAGAATACTCCTCGCATTCTGCAGGGTTCACTTGAAACGGGTCTTATGCAGAATGTGACTTTGAAATATGGCTCCTTATCACAAAACTACATTTGTTGTATTCTTCCTGTTTAGCTTGAGGGTGGAAGGGTGTTCAACTACCACCTAACTAGGTTTCAGTTGGACACCATGAAAACGTGGAGACAGAAGCAAAGTAGGAGTATAAGTCAGCCAGACGTAGGAAAATACAAAAGTTTTACACAGGTTGCAGACATTCACAAGGCACAGAGATGTTATGATGTCCTGCTCATTCCCTGGAAGTATGTGAGAAAACAGCTGCAGAATGATGGGGAGATGTACGAAAAAAGCATTGATAGATAACTCCCAAAGGACTTCACCAGCGAACATATTATAAGCCATGGCGAAGCACTGACTGCAACACAAACTACATATGTGAAAAAGCTGAAGCAAAAATTATGCATTCAGAGACTAAGAGGAGCTGTTGTGATCTGGATAGGTTCTAGGGCAGAAGGGGAGAGAGGTGTGTAGATATTGCTGCCCAATTTAGTAAACCTAGCTGCCTCAAGAGAAAAAAAAAAATAAGAAAGAAAAGGAACAGCTCCGGAGCATGATTCACTTTATCACAAAACAGATATTAAGATATGTCAGATGAGTCACAGTGTAAAATTGCCTATTTCCCTCTATTGATTATAAAAGGGAGTCCAGAGTGATTAGTTCAGATGAAGACACCTACAATAATGAATATGTTAGATGAGCTGAATCTCCCCAAAAATGTTCTCAGTAAGGGTGCAGGCATGGACACAGGCTTTGATAGACAGCATTTAAACACTCTTAAACCTACCTTATCAGTTATTGGAAGAGCTTTTATCTCTGAGAGGAAACATGATTTTTGAGTAAAAAACGCACCTGACATTAGTCATGTAGGCTTATGGATCACGGTTTCTACTTAAGGCTTTGTGGGGTCTCCTGTTTGAACATCCGAGTCTGAACTTGGATACACAAACTGGATTTCTATAGTGAACTGAGCTTATGCCGAAGTAGGAGTGCTATCTCTTTCTGTTACATGGATATTTGAAATTTGGCCTATTACTAGTAATACAACAGAGTTTGTGAGAACAGGAATGATCCAATTGGTATTCTCTA
This sequence comes from Coloeus monedula, assembly GCF_965178545.1. Classification (NCBI taxonomy): domain Eukaryota; kingdom Metazoa; phylum Chordata; class Aves; order Passeriformes; family Corvidae; genus Coloeus; species Coloeus monedula. The sequence goes on from NC_138783.1 coordinate 87,783,544, forward strand.
GCGGAGTGTGCTTAGTGGAAGAGTGGAGCTGGAAGTTAGAACCTGGCAGAGGATCAGAGGGAAGACGGGACACTGGGGCAAGCAGTAGGGCCATCGCTGCAGAGAAAAAGTTGTCTCTGTGTCTATAGCAGGACCTCCTCTGATGTGAGCTGCCCTTTCTGACCTCTGCAGATAGGGTGTATTGGGAGAAACTGCTTCCATAACCTGCAGGAAGAAATGGCAGGAGAATAGGCACCCTGCCAATGGAATCAAAGTACTGTAAAATTTTCCCTTTAATTTAATTGTTTAAATACAAAACATTATTTGCACAGCTGGATTTCCCTTATCCCAGGCAGCTTATCTCGCTTACGGGGTAACAACACCAAGGGGCAGAAATACCATTCTGCTGCCCTCAACAGTCACTCCCAAGTCCAGTGATATATTCTCATATTTATGATGAACCTGTTCTAGGATAATTTCATGAGCTTACATGGGCCTGCAACAACAAGGATATATCCCAAATCTGGGAGCTTGGTGCAGAACCCCCCCAACCAGCACTGAGGGAAAAGCTGAGGGCCAGTAGTATCATCCTGGAAGTAAACTGCTATTTCCTGGCCCATCATTCCTTGTGGTGATGAGCTGACTGCATGGACAGAAAGCTGTCCAGAGCACCAATGTGATGCAAGTCTATGGCAGATTTATTTGCATATTCCAAAGGAGTGCTTTGTGCAGAGACAGTCCAGGCTTTGGGTCCTTGCAAAGCCAAGGTTACAGATCTACTTTTGGGACTTTGTGCCCTCATCATGTTTACTTGGGAAGAGCTGTAACCGTCAACAAGAGGTTATTAAAAGTCTGAAAGTTCTTCAGCAAGAATTTCTTCTCACATTTCCAGCTAATTGGAGATACTCATGTAAGCTTCCCTCCATTCCCCGTTTAACAGGCTGCTGACATTTCCATGTCTGGCTCATGGTAGCCTTATGGGTCTTGATATCTGTGCATGCCAAAAGCATTTAGCTTCAGAGCTATGTTCCCAGAGAGTGCTATCAGTGTGGAACACATTCTGTTCACTTAATAAATGTTCTGTGTGGTCTTGGGGGCTCTATAACATTTGAAAAAGAGGGAGAGCAAGGCTACTCTTAGAAGCATCGGGAGAGCAGTCAAAATGGTACTCAGCACAGATGGCTCCTACAACTGTGAACCACATGTCAGTTAATATGAAACAGCTGTGCAGATGCTCTTCTTCATGGGTGAAATAAAAGCACTTGGCCAATAAGCGACTGGCCTGGGACACAGAGACTGCTGAGACACCCTGCAGTGGGAGGAGGTAGACAGCACAGCTCTCTGAAGGAAGGCAGCAGCTTGACGAAAAATGTTAATGCACGCTTCTCAGTGCTGTGCTGGAAGTGCTTATTCCCCAACTGCTCCTTCTGCACCTTGTCCTTCTGTAGGGGAATGTGTGTCTCAAGTGTGTTAGCTGGCTTGGTTCAGGATATGACCCTTCATCCTGGTAGGATTTCAACTGTTTTATGCTCTGGGGCATGACACTGCCTTTATTTAGGGGTAGCCATAACAGGATTTTATTTTTCTCAGTGAAAATGTAGCTCAGAAGTAGTATCCAATAGCAAAATAATATCTTCCTTTGGTCTTTCATGTTTCCTCTGTGGCTTACTTGTTAGAAGTAGGTGGAACAGAGAGAGAGATCAGGAAGTGTTTAATAACCTCCTGGTTATTTAATCTGTAAATACCAAGCTTTAAGGGGACTTTGATGTGAAAGTACATCAAAAGATAGGGTTGGAATTCAAAATTATCTCAACAAACAGGAGATGTAGGCTGAAAAAAACCCAAAAAACTCAGTGAGATAAATGCAAGCTAGTTCAGGTATACAAAAATATTCAACTAGGGACCTACTGAGTTGGGAAGAACTCAATGAGAGTTATGCAGGAAAGGATGTAGGGGTTGTGATGCATCCATCGTGGGCTGAACATGAGGCAGAACTGTTATGTGAAGATAATACTGATGTGTATGAACAGGATTATAAAGCATCCAAAATAACTTTTGTTCAGAGCCAAGATGTAGTTCAATGTCTGTGTATGTACACTGTGTTTCAGGAAAGATGGAAACTGTCTGGGTAGAATAGATAGATTAACTGGGAAATTTAGCTCAAAGGGGTCTTGTGGAGGTAATCTAGTCCAAGTTTACGCTCCAAACAAGGTTAATTTCAAAACGTTGTTCAAGGTCTTGCCCAGATCAGTTTTAAAAATATCCAACTCTTCTGTCTCTCTGGAATATGAGAAAGACTCAAGAAATGGAATTTGATCTCTGAAGGACTCAAGTTCAGTGGCATTCATTTGTGATTTGTAGGGCTTAGATTAAATATTAGGGGAAGCCAGGTCTTCAGTGAAGGCAGAGCAACATCCCCATTATCTTCAGACATTTGCATTTCCTCACCCAATGGAAAATACATGGGATGGAATTCTTCCATTCTGTCTCCACCTTGGGAACAGTTAATTTTCTCTTGTAGCCAGTCCATGTCATTGAAAAGTTCTGAAGCAGCCTGGTCCTGACTTGCTCAAGAATTCAGTTCTAAAGATATATTTGCTAGAATCTCTGGGAGAAAAAGGTTTATGAATGTATGTATTTCTACTTATCGTATAATTTAAGCATATGTAAACTAAAAGATAATCAGAAAGCATAAGAATTGCTTATGAGGGCAAAAGGATTATTTTAGAATCCTTTTCCACCTCTACCCTGATCATGTCTCTTCACTGCAGGTTCAGCCTAGATGACCACAAGTCTTGCCAGAGTCTGTGTCTTCACTTCAGTCATGCATCCAGCCGTGTGTGTTTGGGTCCTTCCTGCAAGGACCTTGACCCTTTCCTGGACAGAGCTGACAGAGCTCACCTGCCCAGGATGAATGGTGGTCAGAATCCAAAAGACCACCACCATTCAACTGGGCTTTAACTATTTATAGAACCGAGGGTTTCCACTTCGATTTGGAAAATAGTTGTAGACTGAAGATACACTTTCTTTTGATGGCTAGTTAAGTGCTAATGCCCTGCACACACACATAAACACACCCACACCTCGTTTTGTTTTGAAGTGATGAACTCACCACCACATAGCAATTATCCAGTTTCAAAATGAGTCATATTAACTACCAGAAGAGTGACATCTGTCCATGCAGTAACTTTTGGCATTACAAATCTCTTTCAAGAATTTCCTATTAGACTGTGTCTTTCTGCCTTTGAGGGGAAAATGGAGTGACTGGTTTAGTTTGGCAACATAAAATTTAGCCATGCAAGGACAGGCAAGAGGTAGGTGATGCAGGCAGAACCACATTCAAGTGACATCTGAAATGAAAATTTCAGCTCAGTGCTGGAATCCAGTGAAACCTTCAAGCTTATTGTTATTCATTAAGCAGATTGAAGGAGTGAAATGAAAATCAGCAAATTGTCCGCCTCTGCAGGGTACAATGTGTTCATTTTCAAGGGGAGCTGGTGTATGGATGGGAGAGGAAGCATAAGCCACTCTTACCTTGGGGCAAGGGGGGGTCAAACGTTTTTTCAAAAAGCCACGTCCCTCTCTCAGTGAACTTGCACGTCCCTCACTGGCCTGTCTGGCCCCTTCAATATGCCCTGGTGAAAAAGTCCAGCTGTCCATCCTCACCTGCTGCATGTGGTGATACCAGGGTACCGAATGTTCACAAGTGGCAGCCACACTGAGCCCCACCCAAAATCTTCACTGATTCTTTATTAAGACTAAACTTTGCTTCACCCCTGCTCCTCTGTCATTTTGTGGGAGATGATTCGAAGCTGAGTGGCCTGACTAATTGAAATACAGAGCTAAAGATGAGAAGGGAAGATCCTTCCTTCAGTCACTGAGCATGTCACCTTTTTCGTGCCATTCAAGTGATTGATTTTGTTACAATTACCCAGACAGGTCAGTGTATTATTTGCTCTGTGACAGTCTCCATGAGAGACTAGAGGATTTTTTTTTGTGGAGACCCAGAGAAAGAGATGGTGTTCCATGAACTACTGTGTTATTAGACAGGACCAGCAAGCAGAGAAAGAACCAAAGAAACATTTTCTCCTGTGTCAAGGAGGAGCCGGGATAGCTCACTGATGTAGTCAGAGCTCAGCACTCTCTGTCCCCACTTATTCCTTTTGTTTATCTCATGCTATACTGCCACAAAGATTCAAACACAACCTTCCTTCAAGGAAACACAGTGATCATGGCTGGACTTCAGCCTTGCCTGCCTGTCTGCCACGCTGCTTCTCTGCTGACCTGGACAGTAAGTCCTGATACCTAAGCTTAGAAATGCCACATGGTGCCCATCCCCACTTGTGGCACCAGCTCCACCTGGGAAACAAGGAGGGGAACAGGCACTTGTCAGATTCATCGGATTGGTGTTGGGTGTCTGCCTCGAGAGCAATGACTGTATTTCTTCACTAACTACAAGAGGACCTTGGATATGAACCTGAATATGAACATGCAGTAACTTAAATGAACATGCTAAGTGAGATGTAGACACTGGCATGACTCTCAGCCAAGGTAACTAGAGGATAACAGAGTTAGGAGTACGTGGTTTAAAGCAGAAGTCTTATTCCGTAATCCGTTTTTTATTTTTTGAAGTAGAAGTTGTAAGAAAGCCAATTCTTCAAGGTCCTAGAGGCTAAAGATTGTAGCATGCTGCTTCAGAGCTTGCTTGATTAGTATTTAATTCAGTCAGTCATTTCTCCTAATGAAATGTCTAACCTATAACATTTCTCTTAGCTTTGGGGTTTATTTTCCATAGAAAAGGATCTTTTTAAAAGAATAGCACTGTGCAACTGAAGTTCCTTTCCACCAGTGAGTGCACATCACTTTGCAGTCGTCAGCTGCACCTCTCACCACATTATAACCCTCTCTTGTTTCCAGAAGTACACTGATAAACAGGAGGCCAAGTCTCTCTTGACATATGCAACCCCTGGCAGTGTGGGACACCAATAAATGATTAAGGTCAATCTGTCATATCCTCGTGTGTAGTGCCCTCATAACAAAGCAGCAGTTGAGCCAAGAGGGAGCTCTGGATGCTCATTACACCACACACTCCCTAACTTGTTAATTGTTTGAACAGTGAAAAGTTGTTTGGGAATTAAGTTTGGTGCAGAAGTCCTCAGCCAAAATGTGCATTGGGACATTTGGGAAATGAGGTGTTGGGAGTAAATTGCCTACTGATGGTCTAATGGCCCCTGGGCACTTTGGGGTGGATTTGGACCACCTACAAGGGTACCTTGTGAATATTTAGGCACTGGTGAAGGAATTCAGGGAAATAAGGAGTGCTTTAAAAAGCCTACAGCTGCCTTACCACAACCTGACCCATATGTCTGGGCACAGGAGGGGACAGGCTGCAAAGAGGGGCAGACCCAGTAGGGCACAAGGCATCAGGGCAGCCTGGGCTGGCAGAGCCCCGAAGGCACGCTCAGATCCCACAGACCTGCGCATCCAGAACCACAGGCAAGCAGCACAAACACAATCTGCTGGCAAGAATATTCCCAGCCAGCATCATTTGCTCAATTGAAGCTCCTTCCAAAATTGTTAAAAAAGTTAAATTACCCATCTATTGAATGGGGAAACAGGGAGGCAAAGTCCTGGGCCACCTGGCAGCCACCAGCAGAGCACCTTCTCTGCTGTGTTTGCTCTCTACCTACTCCTGGGGCTTTGCTGCTTCAATATAAGTGTGAAGTTCAATTGCCATAGCAACAGCATCTGGCAGGTGCAAAACACTATTTTCTCTGCTTCATGTAAGGGAAAACCTTTCTGCTCCAGGGAAGGGAACTGTCAGTTGTAATGAAGATTGTTCTCTCTTCTCTTACCTGGAAACATAGCAAGGAAAACTATTGATTTTTCCTGAGAGGACTGGAGCTCCAGGATTAATTATCTTCCACTGTTTTTCTTTGCTACACAATAGGTATCCATATAGGTAGAGGCAGTAAGTGTTTGGGCTGTATATAGCACCATCTACAAAGCAGCCAAGGGAATTTCTCTCCACAGAGGCAATGAGAAGGAGGTGAAGTTGCATGGAAAATGATACTGCTCTTCCCAGTGTCCCCATGATTGTCCTCCCTGGCCAGAACACAGGTCATCTTTGCCAAGGCCCAGAGAGCTTCCTCCCTCCCTTTCTTTTAAGGTTGCTGGGCTCTGGTACTTGGGCCAGATGTGTAGGACAAGCCTCCCTGCTTGATACAGACACAATTTCCCCCGCACTGTGCCCCAGGAGCAGTTTTTTTCCCACAGAGATGGTGTTGGGATGCACCCAGGGCTTGGGGCTGGGCCAGCAGGAGGTAGCACTGCACCCACTGAGACATCCACCATCCCCTTGCCTTTAAACCTTGCACACCTTGGGAAAGAGGTGTCCAAGAGCACAGCCCAAAAGTACGTGCGTTTTCATTGCATTACTCATCTGGAACATGGATGATGGGGTCACCCAGCACAGGGATACTGTGCCCTGAAGAGAGGGAGGTGTTTGGCCACGTGTCCACATAACCATCAGCTAGTGTATTTTTTCATTTGTCATTCAATTTAAATATTTGAGGGCTGTCTCTCATTATTTTGAATTGGCGCCTAGTCAACAAAAATGCTCTATTTTACTATTGAAATTAGGAAATTGGGAGCATGCTTTTATGGTCAACAAAACCAGCAGAACAGGGGAGAGTGTGGTGTACAGATGACAATCAGTGGTCTGTCCCACCAGGTTGCAGAAGAGTATTAATGAAACAGGCCCTCTATAAAAGCTTCTCAATTCTTTCCACTTTTTTTTCCTGTACAACTATAACTCAAAATTAATTTTGATTTGAAGGATGAGGTTCAGGAACAAGCTGGCATCACAGCTTTCCAGGCACACCTTGTATTGTGACATTATCACTCAAGTAAGAAAATGTACAGGTAAACCATGAGGCAGGTGAGCAGTGTCAGTGTGTGCTCCGACAATGAGTGTGTCTGTGATGCTGCATAATAAGTACTAATTATTAAATGTAAATTACATGTATTTCCATGTAACACAGTATTTCCTTCTGTTTTAGAGGGAGTCAAATCCACGGTAATCATTCTGTTTATTTAGCAGTGTTATAAACAATATCAAATACATTACAAATCAAAAGTGGCCAAACCCAAGACTATTTCCTTGATGGAGATAACTTTCATCTGCCAAGTGAGTCCATAAAAGAGCAAGGGAAGAGCAGCAAGGCCATCCCCTTCAAAGGCACTGAAGGCTGCAGTTATTTGTATTCTGAAACACAAAAAGCACAAATTCAAAGTAATACGTGTTAACAGCCCTCTCTGTTGCAACCTTCTAGCTAGAAACAATACATCTAAAAATATATCTGCTGATGAGGTCAGTAGGTTTATCCCTTGCGAGAGGCGGAAGGGCAGGAACTATGCAAAATCAGGAAAAAAAGCCTACAGCAGTGGGAAAAGATCAAGCTCTTTGTATTTTCAGCTTTCCTGACCAGCTTCAGTATGGGATCTCTTTCATGCTGTTGAAACTTCAAGTTCAAATTATCACTGTTCAGAGTGTAGCATAATTATTAAATTTTTTTTAAAGTGTTAAAAAATGACACAAAGAGCTACTTAATAAAAAACAATTTGCCATACAATATTTCCCCCATTCCACAACCCTGAGTAAAGGCACATATTTAGTGTCTTTATGGCTGATGGTGGCTAATTTACTTATCACTAGACAACAGTGTCCACTAGACTCTATGTGTGTAGCTGAAGATGGTCAAACTGTACTCATAGAATCTTCTTCTCATTCTATTATGGGTTTTCGGAGAGCCTGGTTCACATGTGGCACATGAGATATTTCTCTGCTCCCACAGAAACCTAGTGTGAAGAAGAAAATGTGGTGGCTTTTAATCCTGTGAGCATGCTCTTCAAGCCATAACCAAGAACCACAACCAAGCTGCCAGGAACTTCCAGAAATAGCAAGAGGTGACAGAGCTTTAGGGCAGTCAAGGTTTTTCCCAATGAATGAATAAAGGACAAAAGTTAAAAACTGCAGTTTGGAGGACAAGCAAAAGAGTTTCATGAAGAACCTGACACAGGACTGCTAGGGCCACTGCACAACAGTAAGCAGAGGTGGAAAAAATCACTGGTCAGCCCAGTAGTTACATTCACAATGCCTTCCTGTGAAGAAGTACAAACCAATTTGGGGTTAAAAGCAGTAGCCAGTTTTAAAAGACTCATGTGAAGAAGAAGGAAACAAAAGAAAGAGAAAAAAAATTAAAAATATAAACCTTGGCTTTATACTTGTGGCCACACTGTCTGCTTGCTGCTAAGGCACAACCTGCAGATGTGTGCCAGGCTTGCAAATCACACTACAGCATCTGTGCCTGGGAACCAGTCCTGCTCCTAAGTCAGCGTTTTCTCACCCGATGTCCCAGAACAAGAGTTGACCTTACTGACACTGCTGCACTAGAAGAAATAGAAAGGGACCATTTGCGTCTCTAAAGCAGTCCACTGAGGCAAAATCACCACAGCAGCCAAGGCAAGCCCTGCTGAACTGTGGAGTCCCCAAACAGAACCCTCTGCAACTCTGCATCTGCTCCCATTGCAACGAGTGCAAAATATGCCCTTGACTTCAGCTAGAGCAGGATCAGGTGCTCTCATGTGGGAAAGCCAAAGGCATCCTAACAGAGAAAATCAGAGCCTATCAAATAGGTTAATTACAGAAATTGTAAAGGAATTTTTCTGGGGGAATTTTTTGGGGGAAAACCCCTGTATTTCTGTTATTGCTACGGGAATCCATTGATTAGACATAGGTGGCTGTGAAAATCCAGCCCTTTCCCTGCAGGGACAGGGCTGGCAGGTTAAGACACAGTTATTTTATAGCCAGAGTGGTTGTTCTGGTTTTTAAGTTCCCTGAATCCCTTTGGATAGCTGAGAAAAACTGACGAGGTTAATAAAATCCAAGTGGTTAAGAGGCAGCTTTGACACTGCCATTTGTGGGGAATCAAAGCAAGAGGTCACTCACGCTGATTTCAGCCATGTTGCACTTGGGATAAATGGGACCCATGAGATTTTTGCTCCAGTCACAACTGCACAACAGTTAAAAGCTCAGGATCTCTTAGCCTTGGTACCTTCCCCATGTGAACACACTCCTGCACTGCTTTTGGTCCCACACCTGCGTTTTGAGGCGCAGCAGCACCCACGCACTGCCTCAGGGTTGTCTTTACAGGCTCATCCAGAGGTGCACTGGGCTGTGTCATATCCTGGCAAAGGGCTCACACTCCAGCAACACTGACCAGGTCCCAGGCACATCCCTGCCAACCTCCACCACACGTTAGGGCCATCTTTTCCTGTAACACAGCCCTCGTGGGGCTGGCAGAGAGATTCATGGCTTATCCCTCCTGGTACCTTGTACTTGCACCCCATACAGCCCATAACACACAACTCCTGCCTGAGTAGGGGTTTTGGTCTTTTTTTTTTAAGTCATTTGCTTTACACCACACTAGAAATGCACGGACCCAGCTCAAAGAAGAAATCATTATATGCTGTGCCATCCTTGCTTTGCCTCACCACCCTAACTGGTTTTTTGAAATTGAGGGAAATTCATCTCAGGAGAGAAGTGTCTGTTTACTCTCCAGACATCAGGAGCATGGCTGACCTTTGTAGGATGGAGGCTCTTTGATTTTGCTGTCTGTGTCTTTGAAATTGGCCCCTGAGACATTTATACTCTTTTTTTTTTTCTACCATGAGGTAACCGTGTATCTGCTTTTGTCAGGTGATCAAGTTCCCTCCCAGCACAAGCCAATTCTTAGGGAATAAAATCTCTTTTCCAAATAATCACACACGACATCAACAAAATAAAGCTTATTTAAAGCACACACTAGCAAATTCCTATTTAACCTTGGAATTGTTTTCACGGGCAGAAAGTAAATTTTATTTGAAGCCATCATTACTGTAGATAAGGTGTATAAGGCTGTATTTGTTAGGGGAAAAATCACACTATGGAGCTATAAACAGTAAATTGAAGCTACGAACACAGAGGAAATTTCTTGATTGAGAAAACCAAAATTAAATAAGCAGTTTTAAAATATTTTTGGCGTGTATCTTGTTCTAATCTGAAGACTTGGACGTGTAATATATGGTATTCTGGTTTAAGCCTAAGTTTAAAAGAAACTGCAAAGCTCACCTCTCACAGATGGACACCCTTTGTAGAGCAAAGAGCAAATGTGTACCAGGTTCTGCAAATTCCTTGTCACCAGCTTATTGTTAGGTACAAAAACTCATCAAGTGTACAGCATTAATAATACAAAAAAGTATTTGCGGAACAGAGACACCATTTACTCCAGCTGCACTGCCCAAGAAAGGCAGCACTAGAGCCAGGAAACAAATCACAAAGTCAGGGCATCCTCTTTCGGCTGAATCTGCTCAGTAAAAAGCTCTGCCTGGAAACGGCTGCAGCCCTGCCTAATTAGGCAGACTGGACCAGCTACGACATCCAGTGAGTCTTTCCAGGGAAAATTGATCTGGAGAGGAGTTGTGATTACCTCTTTCTGACATTGGCTGCTGCTGGAGAGAGAATACCAGATGAGATGTACTGCTCCTGCAAGTGTCAAGTTCTTAATTTAGGCGTTTTGTGGAAATTGTTGAAAAACATTCTAATTGGAAAGAACTTCTTCTTCTCCAGCATATAATTTTCCCCATTTTTTAGCACTGAGGCATTTGCATGAAAACAAGCTCTTTGTTTTTAAAATTCCACTGCACTTGTTGTTTATTCCCCACTGGAATTCATAATCCTGTGTTTGCACAAAGCACTATAATTGGTTGCTGTGGAAGTGTTTCTATCAAAAGGAAATTATTTTTAATAATCAAGAACGAACAGTTGCATAATAGAGATTAGTAAAATAAGCACCATTCTAATAATAATGCTAATCTCCATGAAACCAATCTCTTCAAATGCTTTGAAATAAACATGTCTCAATGATAAAAATCATCTTTAAACATGAAGAGCAGTAAGAATCACAGGAATAAGTACAGGTGGAGGTTGAATCTATCAATGAGGGTGGTGCATTTTGCAGCTGGCAAGTACAAAATTCCACCATGAACTGTATTGGGTTTGCATGGCTGCATTTTGGTAGTGGGGGGCTACAGGCATGGCTTCTGTGAGAAGCTGCTGGAAGCTTCCCCCGTGTCCAGCAGAGCCAATGCCAGCCAGCTCCAGGATGGACCCACCACTGGCCAAGGCTGAGCCCATCAGGAATGATAGTAATGCCTCTTTGATAGCATATTTAAGAAGGAAAAAATATTATTGTGCAGGTGTAATTTGGACCAGAAAAGAGCAGGGTGAGAACATGTGAGAGGAGCAACTCCACAGACACAAAGGTCAGTGGAGGAGGAGGGAGAGGAGGTGCTCCAGGCACCGGAGCTGAGGTTCCTCTGCAGGCCATGGTGAAGACCATGGTGAAGACCATGGTGAAGCAGGCTGTTCCCCTGTGGCTTTTGGAAGGCCACAGGGTATGCAGAGATCCACTGCAGCCCATGGAGGAGATCCACGCTGGAGCAGGTGGATGCCTGAAAGAAGGCTGTAAACCCATGGGAAACCCATGCTGGAGCAGAGTCCTGGCAGAGACCTGTAGACCCATGAAGAGAGAAGCCCACGCTGGAGAAGGTTTCCTAGTAGGACTTGTGACCGACCCTGTGGGGGACCCACGCTGGAGCAGGCTGTTCTTGAAGAACTGCACTGTGTGGAATAGACCCACACTGGAACAGTTTGTGGGGAACTGTTGTGCGTGGGATGGGTTCACGTTGGAGAAGTTTATGAAGAGCTGTCTCCCATGGGAGGGAACCCACACTAGAGCAGGAGAAAGACTCCTCTCCCTGAGCAGTGGAAGAAACATCATGTGATGAACTGTCTGTAACCCCATTTCCCATCTCCCTGCACTTCTGCGGGGGAGGAGGTAGAGCCCAGGAAGGAGGGACGAGTGTGAGGAAGATGTTTTTAAGATTTATTTTACTTCTCATGATCCTGCTCTGATTTTGTTAGTAATAAATTGAATAAATATCCCCAAGCTGAGATGATTGTGCCTATTACAGTATTTTGTGAGTGACCTCTCATGGTCCTTATCTCAAGTCATGGCTCTTTAGTTATATTTTCTCTTCTCTGTCCAGTCGTGGAGGGGAGTGAGAGAGCAGCTTTGGTGAGTGCCTGGCATTCAGCCGAGGGTCAATCCACTACACTGCCCCAGACTCAGCTGGCAATTAATTACTTCATATAGGCAATTCCTGTTGGCCCAAAATACAAGTAATATAACTGACAAATTTCTCTATTTATTTTTAAAATTCTCAAGAGAAGGAGAGGCTTTGCTGGTAGTTTACATTATTTCTGATGTTCTTACTGCAGACATGGAAAGCTTCATTTTCTTGTTCCTGAGACTCAGAAGTCTGCATGGGTATTCTGTTTTTAAATATTCTGGGAATCAGCATGCAAAGGGCTTCTGACTTTCAAGATCACAATCTTGAAGTCCATGAGAGTCTGCTGGTACATTATTAACTCCCTGTAGACCTTCAGGGTTGAAGCATCTTCCTCCTTAGCACAGAACTTCCTAGTTTTCCCTTGTAAGACACATTCCATCTTTTCCAGCCCACTGATTTCATCTTTTAACCCAGACCCATGCTATTTCAATGGCAGTAGGCACAACCCTTGTTTTGGAGCAATGCACAGAGATTTGGACGCATATTTAGGGCTCCTGGTCCCTGGGTTTGCCTGCATTAGACTTCCAGAGGATTTATCTGCTGCCAGCCAAGTCACTCAGAACCAGATTTAGCACAAATCAGGATCTGAGAATAAAATGTTTACTTTAAATTGATAAGCAATCATGGAATGACCTTATAAAAAGATAATTTCCTGAACAAGTGCATGTTTAACAATAAAGATCCTCCTCCATAGCAGCTGGCGTCTACCTTTTTTTTGTTCTAGGTTACACAGTAATACCTCCAAAATAATCAGGTTCTTTTTTCTTGTGAAATTGTTTCCGATTTCTCTTACACCTTTTCCTCAATCATCCCACCTGCCCTCTCTCTGAGAAGCACAGAGATCATTCCTTCACACCAGCCCCAGCCAAGATGTTCAAAGCTTGCTTGCTTCTCCTCTGTGAAACTCCTTCGTTGTTGCCTGTGTGTGGCACTAGACACCACTCAGTGCTCCATGTCCAGTAAGGAGATGAAAAAGTCACTTTTTTTCCTTTCCCTTTTCTTCTACAGGTGTCTTTACAAACTTTTCAACAGCTGAAGTTAAATCTCATGGTTTTGGCTTCAAGCTGTTTGTCTTTTACAACATCTTGAGGAAACACTGATAAAACTTATGCATGATATTGTGATAAGTATTAACATTTTTTCTTCTTCCTCTATTCATAACTAGCTTTCTTGTGTGAGTCTAATGTAATTTTAAACGAGTTCCTTCAGAGATCACAAGTGGGAATGGTTGTTTTATCACCTGCAGCCCTCTAAGACAGTGTCAGTTATCAAATGTCCTTGCGGGGGACACTGGGAAAGCAAAATGACAACCTGAACACCTGGTACACTATTGCAATGGGAAATGGGATGCAGAATAACAAGGAAATGCCACCTCCTCACCCAAGCTGGCTGTGGTAGTGCCTCTGCCTCTCTCCTTGCCACCCCACAGCTTTCATGCAGAGAGCAGCCTGGAGCTGAGGCTGACTGTACCAGGTGCACACTTATTGTCAGGTCTGACTATCACCTGCTTTGTACGAGTAAGCAAAACAGCCACACAGTTACAGATTGTCCTGCTCTGCCCACCTATCTGTTCAGTTCAGTTAAGTGACCAATAAAACACAAAACTGGAGATATGATCTAAAATCAGCCTTTTCCTGAGGGACCATGTTTCAAATGAAGTAAGGGCTTGTGTTTTTAAAGAAGAGCCAACTCTACTGCTTCAGATGAATCTGCATCCTAAAACCTGCTTTGATTCAAGATTTACTTTGACGAACATCCATCTAATATAAGTGCATATCTTCCTTAAAGATAATGATATTTTTGAGTAATAGGAAAAACAGAGAAGCAATGGACAAATGAAAAGTCTTTATAATACCAGTCATCCACAACTGCCTTCATGTCTGGCTTTTGGCAGACCAAAGGTTATTTGGATTTTATAGGTAAGGCACAGAGGTACTTACAAAGCAAGCATCATTCTAAGACATGGAGATGAAAATATAGTCCTTAATATGGACTCTAAATTTCTTAATGCATGCATAACAAAGACAAAGCTGAAATATTTCTATAATTGCCTTTTGTTACAAGGTTTGCCAAAGCCTGCAATATGCCCTTTTATAAAATGAAAGGACTGTGTCTTGTCTGCTGATAATGGCACCTTTGGCATGGACTGGAGGTGATTATTTTTCTGTTTTGACAGACGGAGTGTTCAAGGTCCAGGTACCACTTCTCTGAGTGCAGTCTTTGTCACTAAGTGAATTGTTCAGTGGTAATAAGATCAGGAGGGGTTGGGAATATCCTTGGCCTGATCTCTTCATCAAAAAGCTACCTCTCTGACAAAACACACATTATCAGACAATGAAGAAGAAGTCAGTTCTCTCCTCTCAGTCAAATAAGCTGCAGTGATATAGTTAACTGAATTCAAAGCCAGGTGATGTGGGTTAACTTAAACTTATTCAGTAAACAGTCATGTAGCTGCAGCTACTCCTTGCCAATGGTCTTCTCTGACATTTATACATGAGTAACAGCCCTCAAACCCTACACAGACATGCAGGAAAATCCTTCTAGAGTTCACATAAAATGAGAAATATCAACTTCAAACCAAAGAAATGAGACATTAGTATGCAAGCAAATGGATGGTATCTTGGAGGTGTACATGTTTGGATTTGCAAAAGGCTTTGAACAAGCTCCTTGCCAAAGACTGTTAAGCATCTGAGTTGTCAGGATACATGTGAGAATACACTCTTCTGAGTCAGTGACTAGTGAGAAGACATAACACAAAGGACACAGATACAGTCCTAGTTCACAGTGAAGCAAATTTCACAGCAGGATCCAGTGAGGATTTGAGCAACCTGTATTAAATAGCATATCCATGTGTGACCTGGAAAGAAAAAGGGGGATAACTGAAGCGACAAGTTCACAGGGGGTGCAGAGTGATTCAGAGCAGCCAGGCCTGACTGTGGGGAAAAGCTGGAGGCAAGCTGATGCTGCAGAGCTGCAGAGGGATTACACAACATGGAGATAATGGCAGGCAAATTTCGGTGTCTGAAACTGCAGAGTAATGCACATGGGGAAAAAAACAAAACCTTAGACTATATCTAATGGAGTCTGAAGAAGGTTTAATCAGTCAGGAAAGAAATCCTGAAACCATGTATTACTTCTATGGGAGTAACTCCATGTTCAGCAGTGGTTTAAAAGGCATTTAAGGAATTACTAGCAAAAGAATAGAGAAAAAAGCAGAAAATTCTATCATGCCATTGTAAAAATCCTGGAGTACATACACATGGACTATTGAGTACTACTCTGGTCATGCCATCTCAAAAGGAGTACAATACAGTTGGAAGCAGTGCTGGTGGGCAGCAGGATGGTATGACTTCCAAATGAAACAGTGGTTAAAGACACTAGGAGTTCACTTTGAAAACTGTGATTGAAGGGGCACATAGTACAGGGCCCCAAAGTCAACACACTGTCGCTGAAACAAATACGGAAAGTTGTTCCCTACTTGCTGTTTTTCTGGGAAGAGTGGCATGGTCTGGTAGCAGGTTTAAAACAAAGATTGGGAAGAACTTTTTCACCCAGCACATAACTGTATCGCTGAACTCAAGACACAAGATAATGCAAAGTGAAGAAATGGTAATCATTTCAAAAGGGTATTAGAACAGTTCATGAAACACCACCAAAGACTATTAACACAATGGTCTGTCTGCAGGTACTTACTAAGGAAAATCCCTGAGGCACAGAGAGTGAATCTGTAAAAGCCTGCCAGGTAATACCACATACATCCTCTCTACCTGCCCTCGGCTTCGATCACTGGCCGCTGGCAAGTGTGTGCGCAGGGCACTGGGTCTAACCTACAATGGTAACTCTCACCCTAATGTATTTTTCTCCTGAAACAAAGCCACAGTAACTTCACAGGGATACTGCACCCCAAATTTTGCTGAAAAAAGCTATAAAGGACAAAGCAATCCCAGGTCTGTTTGTCTCCAGCACACACAGACCTCTTGTATTACCCCAGCTGCATTTGTGCCTGCAAGCTCTTGTGCTGCTCCCCAGATCCTGCAACACAGACACCAATTTCACACTCAAAGCATAGCTTCTGCTTCCCAAGAAACTCCGAAGATGGACACCCACACACCCCCACATAAGCACAGCCACAGGAGTACCCCAAGTGACCCAAGGAAAACCCAAGGCCAAGTAGTAAATAATGAGAACAGAAACAGCCTGCTCTCACAGAGGGGATCAGCACTGAGTTGGCTTGGCACACACTGGTTTTGCACCACTGGCAAATTGATCCCAAGGTCTCTCAGTTGAAAGCTGGGGAATCCAAGGGGACAAAATGAAAGAGTGTATGATGAGGAGGATGCTGAGAAACAGAGAGCGGGTCCACATAAGGTGAAGGCTTTAGACAATCCTGTGGGATGCTCTGCCTATGGGAAGTTCAGTGAAAGACTATGAAACTTTGGAAAAGATCAGGGAGCTTTAGGGCCAGAGAAATCACTACCAGCAACTACCCTCACAGAAGTTTCCCTGCAAACCCTTCCACATCTCTGATCGCCAAATGAAGATCTCTGCTTTGCTGCTTCAGCTTATCTGAGAGTCCTTGTCCCAGCCAATGCACTTACATTATTTTTAGCATACACAGTAAAATTCCATTTTGTTTCTGAAACATCCAGCTCTCCCAGACTTCACTACTGCGCTTTTGCTGAGGCCACACTGTTTTACAGGCTTATAACCTCTGCAGTTTAGCAGACTCAGATTTATCAGACACAATGATGGGTAAAACTGCAGAGTCCAAAGGAAATTATGAAAATCTCAGTTGAAATAAGATACTGCAGTTAACATAGGAATTCTTATTTTCCCAGCTTAAGCAATCCAGATAAGCACCTGAGCATTTAGGCTTTGGAGGCCATAGAAGCTTGGCTTACCACTAAGTCTGACAGCGCATAATCAAACTGAAAGAGGGCAGATTTAGATTAGATATTAGAAAGAAATTCTTCACTGCAAGGGTGGTGAGGCACTGCAAGAGATTGCCCAGAGAACTTGTGGATGCCCTTGTAAGTGTTCAAATACAGGCTGGATGGTGAGCTGAGCAACCTGGTCTAGTGGAAGGTGTCCCTGTCCATGGCAGGAGGTTGCAACAATATGATCTTTAAGGTTCCTTTCAAACAAACCATTCTACAGTGGTTCTATGATCATTATGACTACGGGAGTAATTGAGTTACTGTAAATCACATCTTTTACTTATGTGACACTGCTGCAGAGCTATTTGTGTGTTTTTTGACACTCATTGCTGAAAAGCTTAAAATGCATAAAGTTCATTAAAATAAAGGGAGCAGAAGTGCCTTGCCTTGCATTGCACTGAATCCCTTGCCCTAAGTTGTGGAGCCAGACTAGGTTTAGAGTGGATGTTTGGGGAAGGCAGGACCCCCAAACCTACAGCACTGAAATAAGGATACGGCAAAACACTGCTCTCAGGTGAGCAGTGATGGTTGTCAGCTGCTCTGGCTCCCCTGGACCCTGCAGGATCCACTCCTGCAGTGCAGCCCATTGAAGCAGTGGTCTGGATGTAGGGCACCTATGATCTCGTCCTGCTCAGGAACTCTGATAAATCCCAACAGGAGTTGGGGGTAGCTTGAGATGCCTAAGCCACCTTATATGTCAGATCAACGAGTAAGGATGGCTTGCTGTCTGTACAAGTAACATAAAACAATGGTGTCTATCAGCACGCAAAGCATTACTGAATGTTCCTTGTCCTAACATCTGAAATGTCCAGCAAGAACACCTGACACACACAGGTTCACCTGCCCAATTCCAGCTACCTCTGTTCTTGTCCTGGAAAGGGACAAGGAAAATCAGCTTTCTGATGTTGAACACAAGTGATGTTGGAGGAGGAAAATTTTCAGGTGAGTCACTGAGATTCTGTGAAAACTAAGAAAGGAAAAAAAATGTAACAGCAAAACCCTGCAAGAATAGGTTTAATGATCTTGTTTCTCAGGCTATTCATAGACAGTCATTAAAAAGCCCAGCTTGAGGCTCTGTTCCTCAGCCCTCTCCTGGAGGATCTCCTCTGATTTCTGCTTTTTTGTGTAAGGAGTATATATTTTGGTTGAGGATAGTGCTGACACAGTGGCACCCACCAGCTGTCCAAATGCTGGCATGGGCAGCTGGGCAAGCCAAGAGCCCTCAAGCTGTACAGCTTCAGCTGGGAGTCTGGCACAGGTGCGCAGAGTAACTAACATTGGTTAAAAGGAGAAGAAGTTATTCTGAATTGATTCCCTGTTCTTTTTAATCACAAACAGCATTTGCCTTTGTTTTTTCTTTCCCTGCCTTACACCATTTTAAGGCCTATCCTACTCTTACTGTCATCATGGTCCCCACTGAGGCTCAGCACAGTTCACAGTAAAACTTAACCTTTCAATTTGTCACTGGAAATACAAAAATTAAAATCTCAAACATCCAACTGCGAAGTCACACAAAGGCTGGAGGCTTATGAAGTTGTTGGCAGAACGCTGTGCTGGCAGGATGTGGTGGGTTCACCTTGGTTGGCTGCCAGACGCCCACCCAGACACTCTCACTCACTCTCCTCAGCAGAACAGGGGGAGAAAATAAGATGGAAAAGCTCATGGGTTGAGTAAGAAAACCAAAAGCTGTGCACAGAAGCAAAACAAAAAGAGAAATTTATTCCCTACTTCCCATCAGCAGGTACTTCCTAGGAAGCAGGGCCTCAGTACATACAGCAATTGCTTGGGAATACAAACTTCACAACCATTCTGTCTCCTCATTCTCCCCTTTATCTCTGCTTTTATCACAGAGTACAACATCATATATTATATCGCTGTGGTCACTTCTCTCTCCCAGCCTCCTGCCCACTCCCAGCCTGGCCTTTTCCAGGGTGAGACAATTGGCAAGACAGCCTTGATGCTGTGCAGTCACGGCTCTGCAGTAGCCAAAACACTGGTGTCTTCTCAGTACTGTTTTAGCCACAAACGCAAAGCCCAGCACCCTAGAGGCTGTTGTGAAAAAATTTAACTGCATCCCAGCCAGACCCAGTAAGTAAGAGCTGAAAGAATCTAAATGTCTATATTATGAAATAAAAAGGAAAAAAAACCAACCCAACCAAAGAAACCAAATCCTGCTTCTTCTGTAAAAAAGTCTACTACAAACAAATATAGTTTTACAACTAATCCAACTTCATAGGTGGCTACACTTCCAGCACCAAGTAGTTCGCTTGTAGTAAAGAAGAACAAGCTCCATAACTTGGATTTATACATCCTCTGTCATGCATGCATGGAAGTTCAAAAAGATCTTTTATTTGTCTTTAGGATGATGGTTCTTCTAGGTTCATATAATACGCTCAAAAAACAGGTGGATCATTTTTGTGCCATTTCCTTATGCAACAAGAATTATGAGATGACAGTTCTTTCATTTTGGAAAGGATGTTCAATTGGAGAAAGGATATGAAAAGGCTTAAACCCTACAGACTGTCTCTGATGCCTTTTTCACTCTGGAACCATGAGTCCCTGCAGAGCTGGATGAGCTCTAAAGGCAATTGGATGCTGGGCATTGGCTGTAGTCTCAATGAGACCTCAGGAGCGCTAACTCTGCTCTGCATGCTCAGATGTAATTTTGTACTGGGAAGCTGTAGGTGGGACAAAATCCAGCACTTTTCCCTGAAAAGAGAGAAAATCCCCTCTTAGATATAGTAAGCACTGAGGAGTTTGGTCTTAGTATAAACTTAGCAAAGACTGGCTCTAGTTTCTAAATAGCAATGCCTAACTGAAGCCAGGTGGAGTACCAACAACAAGGGGAAAAAAAGGATGAGCAGGGTGAGCAAGGCATGATTTCACCTCACTTAGCACCATCATGCTGAGCACACAGCATGCCCAGGTCCCACTGCAGCCACCAGAGAGGCACTTCTGAAATCCATTCAAACATCACGTTGGCTGATTTCCCTTTGGGTTTGCCTGTCACTCTCCATTGATGATGGAAATGGCCCAGCAGGGCAGCAGAGCTGCCATGGAGTCTGTCTCACTCCGGCATCTAATTTTAAGGCGTGCAGAGCTGGAGCCAGTCCTCTGAGCATTTTTTTCTCAGACCTAATTTCATCTTGATGGCAAACAAGTGAAAGCATAAGAGTCTTAAATTATCGCTACTCTCCTTTGAACTTGGCTAATATCGGGCTCTGTATGGAGCAAGGAAATTACATGTGGATGGGCAGAGGCAAAGCAGTCGCTCAAATTGAGGGCACTGCACCGAGGGCACACTGCATTGCTACAACATTTGCACACTGGAAGCTAATAATTAAAATTCGTCTTAATCATGTATCTTTTGTGGTCCTCTCAAAGCTGAATAAATGTTCATTCACTGCCTGGTAATAGCTGATACTGGATACTGGAACAAAGCATTCAGTGCTATTTAGTCATATTCTGGAAAGCCATCTTCTTTTTTTTTTTTCTAATTATTATTAACACTGCACCATTAAGAATCATGATCACCATTTGCAAACTAAAGAAATGGTAAATGTCTGGATGCAAAATTTAGTAGTCAAAAGCTATTGCCTGATGTGAGAGAGAGTGCTGTAATTCCTAATTTTTCACACAAAACCTCGCTTCCAATAGGGAATTGTTGAAAATTGTTGATAAATCATTGCTATGATATATTTAAAGGCTGCTGGTGAACACTGCAAGACACAAATCACAGAGGGTGGCATTTTAAACTAGTAAATAAAAAGTAAATGAAAATATCATCACATAGATTTAGAGAGTTCTTGACAACAAGGGCCTCTGATTGGTTTTTTTTTTTTAAGAGGTCTAAATGGGCAACAAGAAATACTGGAAGTCCACATTATGACCCTGCATTTCTAAGGCAACACCCTGTCACCAAAACTTGAATTATGACCGTCTCCAACTGAGAAGAATGGAAGAATCTGGCCCACAGTGTGTATCAACATCCGCTCTACTCAATTGAGGAAGAGTCTGGAGGACAAAGCACAAAGTGGTTTGGAGGGATGGGATAAGACAGACCCATTCAGAGAGCTTAGAGTCTAAGCAAAAGGAGAAATCTTACCCTTGTGTGAACAAAAGAAAACAAAGCAATTGAAAACCAAGCTGGGGATATTCTGGCTGGAAAGCACCGGGCTCAAGCTGTGGACACAAATAACAAGAAGCTGCAATTTGCCATTCACTTAGTGCCTACATGATTTTTGGGTGTGCAGGGTGAGAATTACCTAATGTGGAATTTCCCCTCCTACCAGTAAAATACAGATAGCACTCCCCATACACAACCCTCGGGATGAGCTGTGCCTCTTTTGCACGTGTTGCAAACTGTGATGTAACACCCCAGGGACAAGGTGCCCAAAGGTGACCATCTCGAACCTCCCTTCTCTTTCTGGTGCTGGTGTTAAATGCTGAGAGACTCCCCTCTGCAGGCCCTCTCTGACACAGCTCCTCCCAGGGCATGGGGCTGTTGGGAGAGGAAGACACAAACCACACGTTCCTACCATCTCTCCATCTGCCCATGTGACCGCAGGAGGAGTGGTTACAGTCAGTGTGCAGTCAAAACCTAGAAAGGAAGACAGCAATTTTTGCTCTAAAGAGATGCAGGGCAGCTTTTTTGGACCATGTGCAGTTGGATTTACAGTTTCTTATACATCACAGAGTTCTGCTGGGGCTTATCCAAGCTGCAGAAGTAATTTCATGAACATCTTTGCCATATGGACTATTTGAGATTTTAAGAAACTAATTTGAAATATTAAGTTTTTCTATCAAAGTTTGTTCTCAGGTCTGGTACTTCTCACATCAAGGAAGAGGCTTCTCACTAGCAGGACCATCAGTGAGCCTCTTATGGAAGAGGAGTCACCTAGAACAGCTTTTAATTCAACAGTCCCATAAGCATTAGACTAAGGCTAGGTTTTCTGCCATAAATGTTCTTATTTAATCATATGTGCATCTTGATACACATATTAATTCCTAGAGCCTAGAGTGAAAAGGAAGGTTTGCTCCACTCTGTGGAAGAAGGTGGATTCCAGGCAAATTTCTTGCACTTGTGAAAGGGTCATACTCCCACTTTTTCTACTGCCATTCATTGAATTAAAGAGCTTTTGTGTTTCGAAATCGAATTATTCCCACAGAGTGGTGGAGAACTGTATGAGTGTGGATTCCCCAGGCTGGGAAAACTAACAAATCCCACATTTTTAGTAAATTAACCCATATTTTCACTGCACAGTCATTTAACAGCATCAAGGAAGAATACAAGGCAGTAGAGCTCTGTCTTCAGTTCTATTTTCTTCATTTGGTTGAAATGGTGTTGCCAACATTTTCCTTTTTTTTAAATAAACACACATAGGCCTTTTTATTAGCACCAAGTTTCTAGCTGAGGGAAAGGATGGGGGAAGTTAAACTGAGTTCAGAGAACGTTGTTTGCATAATTACTGAGATTATGCAGCTGTTACTATCTGCAGGTGTTAAGTGCTGGGCAAGACTTTTGTGTCACTTTGAAAATTTTAAAAAGCAAATTTTTAGTAACAACCCTGTGCATTTTGAAGTATTTTAGGTAAGCTTCTGTTTCTGATTATTTTGGTCCAGTTATGGATTCACGTTTGTGAAACTGAGTATCACACACTGAAAATACTTCTTGTACTGTGATGCCATCGTCACAGCAGGAGAACAAGAGACATTAGCTCCCTCAGTCTGCCACTGAACAATGCCTGACCTTTCTGTGCCTCCCCACATTCTTTGTAAAAGACACTTTTAAACTACTACCTTGAGAAGCTGTGGCCTTGTTTGACTTCTTAGCATTGACCACGCAAGTTGTGGTCCATCCAAGTCCAGTGGGAGGCTCAGCAGGGCCATCAATTCATGTGTACATTACAGGTTTGCTATTAGCCTGTGCATTGAAGGAAACAAGCCTAATGTGATCAGAGCATTTTCCTGGATGTCCATTTCTTCTTAGCAACTTCTGAACATATTGGTGAATTTTCTCTTGACTGAGGCAGTAGCAGTCTCTGCCATGCTTCATAGATATTTCATCAAGATGGGTGGTAAAAAACAGGAGAGAAGTCCTATTAATGAGCCTACAGAGAAATGGCAGGAGGACTACAGCTGGTTTTTGTTTCACCTGGTAGCTTTGCCTTGATTTTTCTCAGTCTTCTTCACATCTCCAGCTTTTAAAAATGTGTGTATTCTGGACGAAGGTTTCTTTGTGAACCCTGTAATTCACTTTTCCAAGCCTCTCTCACAAAGGTAATTTCTCTCACCATTAGTATGTTTTAGCTCTGCTTGGAGCCACCTATTAAAAAATGCTATCTTGCCTGCCTGTGAGGCCAATCTCTGGGCTTCGCCTTCTGTCTGGATTTGATAAACCCCTCCTGTAACTCCAGGCTGGTTGCTGATGACTGCTGCCATCTGAAACGCACTGCTGCTTCTGCCTTGCTGAACACTGCTGAGCTGCAGTCCCTGCCTCTCCCAGGATGGTCCTCCCTAGGCCTGGCCAGAAAGCAAACTATTTTCTCAACCAAAATGTAAATAAGTGAAGAGATTTTATGGGTATTTCCATGGAAATTATCAACTTTCAGACTAAATATGAGCTTTTCTCTGAAAGTTTGGCCATGAGTACTGCTGTGTTTCACAACAGCACTGATTCAGGAGACTCATTTTCCTGCTGCTGCTATGGTGTGAGCAGCTAGCTAAGATGATCCATCCCACAAGACAACCCAGCATCCCACATGAAGAAATCCTTGTACCCTGGCTCTGTGCTCATTTTCTATAACCTGCCTTTTGACAACAAAAATCTGCATTTTACTGTGAGGAGGTGGTATTTTTCACGAAATAGTATAATTTAGCAAAGCACAAACTTTCCATCAAGAACAGCTTAGATAACATTTTTACAGTTTGTTAGTTCCACAACCTTTTCCTGAGGTCATCCTCAGGACACACAGGAGCCCCAGGCATGTACTGACAGACTGTTTCCAGCTTAACCCATCAACAGAGCCTGCAGCAAGTCAGCCCACCACCACTTGCTTTAATTGAGTTGGTATCCACAAAGTGGTTTTTTAAGATGCAGTACAAGCCTTTTTTCCTTGTATTTAGATTACAGTGTGAGAGTTTCCTACCTAGGTGCCTAAATGTGAGTTAGGGGTTAGTGCCACTGCCAGCCAGGGCCACTTGAGATGTCTTCATGTGCCACTCCAGAAGGACCTGGGTTTCCCACTGGTCCAGATACCTGTGTTGAGAGGCCTGAATCAAGCTCTTGAACTGAGCAGAAGAAGGCCTGGATACCTGGTTTATGGCTGGGAGTCCACATGCACACATCTAACTACAAATCGTTGAGCTCTAGAACTGAAGTCCAAACTACGTCTTTAGTCTGATGCTATTTAGACCAAATCTGCTCATGCCCATGCTTGCAATGCTCTATTTTGGGTGAGCCAAACTCTTTCTGGTGCTGTCAGAGGAGCACATACTGCACCAGCATGATGTGCAGATACTGAGCTTCCCCTCTTCTCTGACTCCAGGTCTGCATTGCATTTAATTTACACATCCGACACTGATAAATTCCTCTCCCAAACAAGGTGCTCTCCAGGGGCTGATCCATTCACTGCAGTGTAATTCAGTCACAGCAAAACCCAAGGAATGGAATATGTCTTCTCTAACTCTGCCAGACAAGCATTTTGCATTTCATGAGGGACAATTTATAATGGTTCTTGGCTGAGCCGAGAGCCGGCAAGTGTGGCAATCTGGTTTCAAGCAGGGAAAGACTCGGATGCCTTATCACTCTACAGCCTTAGGAAAATACTCACCCACTGTCTGAGAAAAAGAGCTTTGAAGTGGTTCACCCTGGCAGCTGACTTGGACTCTTGACTCCCAGACATGGCTGGTCCCACAATCTAGACAGGCACATGCAGGAGGGGAGTCACCCTGGACCCCAAAAGCATCTGAGACATAATCAGCTCCTCTTTCTGCCACCTTGCAGGGATCCAGCTCTGGCCTCCTGCCCTGCTTTGGCTTCTTCCCTTTCATCGGTATCTCACAGGCGTCTCCTCCCTGACCCCAAAATGATCTGCATGCAACATTTTCTGTAACAAACTCTTCCCATTCCTGTTAAAGTTGACGGAAACCCCTCATGAGTTAGAGGGAAGGTCAGAGCCCAAGCCAGGAACCCAGCCCCATGAGTGAACACAGTCATTACAGGGTTTGGGCACTTAACGACTCTTTTGCTTAAACCAATTATTTTTCTATTGAGGCTTCATGAACAATGAAAACAATAGCAATGGTTGAGCCTACCCATGGTATGTTTTGCATATCTCATCTTCCACACAGAGTCACCTTCACTGCTGTTTCATAATGCTGGAAATCAAGTTTACTGCCAGGACATGCCAAGTAGATGAAGCACTATTTGGAGATGAGACTGAAGCAGCCCCATATGGAGTGCTCTTGAGCTAACAGGAAATCACTGGTGAGGTTCCTCAAGGAAATCATGTTTGGAGCAATCTTGGGGAGTGTCTTAGCAATAGCTTTCAGTCTGAATACAGACACTTGCTTTCTGACATCACTGACAGCTCAAACTTTTCCATCATGAGCTCTTTAGAGAAATAAAAAATGTCTGGTAAAACAAATGTAGAGGGTGCAAATGAGCCTCAGACAGCACAACAGTCCACTTATGCGCATCCCCCTCACAAGGAGGAACATTAAATGCCCAGACCCTATGTGGGCCTGCTAGGAGGACCAGGGCTGCAGAGCCAATCCAAGCAGAGACCCAGAGAGCCTGGGTTGTTGATCCTGTGGAGGAGAGACAGAGTGGGATACAATTGCTTTCCTAGAAATGCCTGCTGGAGGGCAGAGGAGCTCCTCACCTCAAAAGACAATGCTGGCACAAATTTAAATGACTATGAATAATTCAGTCTGGAAATTCAGATGAGAGGAGGGATTCAGCATCAGATTTTGTGTAGGACAATGGGGAAAAGAGTCTAAACTTCTTCCCAGCTGGAGCCTGCTGTGCTTACGAAAGCACAAGTGTGTCAGTGGGGTGAGCAGACAAGGGAGGTTAGGCTGGCAGGAAAAGATAGGATTTTGAAACGGGAAAAAATGAACACGTTTTCAGGTGGAGAAGCCCTTCTTCAAGGCATTTTGCAGCGTCAGGAGTGCTCTGCACTCAGGGGACCTGAGATAAGCAGTGAGTAGCACACAGTTTTGCCCTTTGCTGCTCTGTGCTGCCCCTATTAGTGTCAGCACGTTACAGGCTAATGATATCCCAGCAATATGATTGCTTTTCTCTTGATGCATGCCTTTCCTCCTGTGTTAAAATGCAAAATCACCAAAGATGAAATCTGCAACTATACCATTGTGGACATTTCTGATGTCCCACGTTGAATGTGCCCATTATCCCATTTACAGCCCCATCATTAGGCCAGCAAGATCCCAGCTACCCTTGTCTCCTGTGTGCAGTGCAGCATTTCTGCTCGTCTGTCACTCGGGTGTCTGAGCTTCTTTATCAGTGTATCTGCATATCTCTGCAGTGATACTTTGCGTGTATGCCAGGAACAGCTCTGTCATACTGCATGGAAAACAAAGCCCTCCTATCACTTTTCTCCTGAAGAGTACTGAAGAGCATCCCTGAAAATCTTTAAAAGAGAATAAGAATGTAAGTTGCTTCTAGTTGAAATTGCCTAGTTTCAAATTGCTCATGGCTAATTTATGTACTGAGGGAAAGGTAGTTCAGCTCCTCCAATACTGAATATGAATTTTGTATCTATATAACATCATAAGGACCGATATATTGAATAAATAAAGCGTGGGCAGGGCTAGTCATGATTTAATACCACAAAATTATGTCATGATTAAATCACTAAATTGTTAGTCATGATTAAATCCTACTAAACCCTGCAGTGCAGGAACATTAGTGAGACCAGCTAAAGCTTTCCTCCTCCTCCACCCTCAGAGGTTCCCATCCACCCCCCGATGCTCACCTTAAAGCTGCGGGCCAGGTATGGCAGTGTGGGGCCAGGGGGCTGCTGCAGGCACAGCTCCCGCAGTAACGCCCTCCTCCAGGTTTACAGCAAATTTCCATCCCATGCCATCTTTATAAAAATAAACTGCTCTCACTCATATCCCCAAGTGGAAATGTTCTTCTGAGGCAGCGTATTTCATTTTTAAGCAATAGCCTGCGGTGGCTTTTTCCAAAGGCCCTTTACTGCCTGGGAGTGGTTTTATTTGGTGGGTGAACAGTGACATCTGCTGGGATAAAATCCCCGGGAGGTGGCCTGTATTCTCAGGTGTCCAGCATCCCTGCACACCTCCATCCCCTGTACCTCCTGCATCCTTCCCTCCCCTCCTCCCCTCTGCCATTAGGGGCAGACAGGGCACTTCCACTGCCCACAGGGCTCATTAGCTGCACACCATGCATTCCCAATAGGAACAATTAGGCCTGTACAGTACTACACCTGTCTAACTGTACTAAGGAGCAGTTGATAAAATTCACTAGGATCCAATCTATTTTCTTAGCTAGCTTTTTCAAGTGCTGGAGGTTGCATGTGTGTAGGGGGCATGGGGCCATGACACACAGTGGCTGAGTGATAGGAGCTTCTATCCATGTGTCTCTCTGAGCATTGTGGTCCTTCATCTCTCTCCCACCTGTGTTACTCTGATTCCCCCACTGCCTCCCCCTTTATTATATTATATTTACTAGAGGACTTACCTAAAAGTGAAATTCCCTGGCAGAATTTCCAGCAGTAATGGACAGAGAGGACTGTGTTGCTCCAGGCACTGGGGTGTCTTTTCAGCCAGAGTGCAGCATGATGTCCTGTATAAATGACACAATATTACATTTTCCCCTCCCATAAAAAAAAATCTTTACATTAGGAAAAATACAACCTGCCACTCCAAGTGAAGCACTGGGCCTGCTATGCAGCAAGCTGTGCACTTTCTTGGCTTCAAGGCATTAGAAATATACCTCTCAAAAATATTATTATGACATTAAAATGCAGGATCCAGACACCATATAGGGTCTTTATTATGGTCAGCAGCCCTCTGACTGTATGGTGGTGGTTAGGTGATTTTGCAAGAGCTCTGTCTTCCAGTTTCCCCTTTCATTTCCAAAGTGCCCAAGGAGAGAGGTGTGTGGCTACAAGCCCAGCAGTAGGCACCAGAAATATATCCTGTACATAACATTTAACTCTTCTGACACATTTTTCCCATGTTATTGTACACAAGAGGTATTGCAATTAAAGACTATCAGCTCATGATGATCATTATGTAACGTTAAAAAAGAAAATCATTTACATCTTGACTCTAAGGCACGTCCTGCTGCAGGGAAATGCCAGCTCACCAGATTGGGCTGCTCTTCTGGCCTAGAAATACAGCGGTGCAAGAAGTGCTTGCTTTCAGCTGAAGGAAGAGGAAAATGCAGTGCACCTGAGCTTGTTTCACTACAGGAACATGCCCGGTACCAGTAGCTAGGCCCAAATTTGCCTTCAGTTCAAGCTGTCTTTCTTCCACCACAAAGACCTCATCATCCAATCCTTCCTCTATGAAGGTCCCCACATTTCCTGTCCTTCCACCTCAAGGTTCAGGTACCCCACATCACAACCCCATCAGGGATTTCTGCTCTGAAGGTCCTACACCTCAGCCTCTCCTCCCTGAGAACCCTGCTAATGTCACTCCATTACAGTATTTCCAGGATTCATGTTTCTTTTCCTCTTCTGCATGTGCCTGCTGTCCAAGGAAACATGGTCTGAAGTAAATACACTTTTCAATGATAAGACAAGGTCTTACCAAATGCATAACTCAGTAATTTATATACTTCCCTCAGCAAAATTGAATAATGCCTTACAAAACTCAGGGCATGAGGCTGGAGCCACTCATTGGTCCATAAATCACCAGAACAGAAGAGGAAGTGATAGCAAACTGTATGTGTGTACCATACAGGTAATTACCACCCAGCAGGTCCCTCCCACACCTGAACATGCCTTAACTCGGCACCCCCGGCCAAAGACGGGCAGCTCTGGTGTTGTGGAGGATACAGGCAAAGCACAGATTTTAAATAGGAGTTTCCTGGGGAAGGTAGCTCTGAATGACTGCCCAAAAAGCCTTCTGACTTGAAGATATCAACACATAACCTACTTTCTTGCTTTGTTTATCAAAACCTGACCTACAGAAAGACACAGAGATGTCTCAAGAAAGGTGAGAAATATCCTCAGAGAAGCTACTGAAAACATCTGCAGTGATGTCACAAGGTGGGGTGAAATATTCAGAGCCAGGAAGAAACAGATGAGAAGCAAGTGGAGAACTTAGGAGACTCTCCCCCAACTTTGGGAGATGCAGAGAGATGGAGGAGAGAGACACTGGGGAAGAGAGACTGTGAAGGAAAGAAATATACTGAAATAGGGGCCAGTCTTAAATCTCTTTTTCTATTTAATTAATGAGACAGGGGCATTTTCACCTGAAATTACACATGAAACTATAATTTTTAAACTAGAAAAAAAATAATAAACACATCTGACTTTCTTTTTGTGGTCTGAAGAAGGAAATAAAAGATATTCAGAAGTAAAATCTTGCAAAAGATTCTTTGGAAAAAGAAACCTTCATTTTCATTTTACTGCTCTGTGACTCTTCCCACATAGCTGAGCATTTTCATATGAATCACCAGTTTACTCAGAAGAGTCAACACTCAGCTCACAGCACTGAGAAGGAAAGCTGGGACAGACAGAACCACAGCCTCGCTTGTTTTAGACCACAGAGCTGGAGGTGAAACAGCGGGTGTCAGGAAGCCCTTTCAGACTCATGCACTGATACAGGGGGAGATCTGATGGGAACCCACAAACAAAAGACAACTGAACAAAGCTCTTAAGAAAGCACCAGAAAATACATGTTTTTGCACAGGCAGGACTAACTTGTCTCGCTGTGAAGCAATCAACATGCATCTGCAAGGCAAAAGCTGGAGTTTAAAGCAAGCAGAATGATTGCTAAACAAACTTGCACCAAGAAGGAGGCTGAGTAACTGAGCCCCAAAGATCTGCACATGTATGCACGTGTTTGGGTGTGCATTCAAATTTAGCATATCGGCAACAGCACTTCTGCAAAGCAGTCAAAATCTTGAAGTTAACACCAAAAGAGTGAGGTTCAAAAAATAGGCTGAGGAGTCTTTCTTCTCTTTGTGCCAATAGAGTTTATACCTGCTTCGTGTTTTCAGGCTTTTCCCACCAAATTAGACAGGGTCAACTCTCTTTCTTACACTGAAACAAGAGATGTTCTGCTGTTTCCTTTGACTCTAGCAGCTTTAAAAAGACTGAGAACTGTAAGCTGGTGACCAGACAGTAAGAAATGGAAGGCCTTTACTCCTTCTTAATGCACAAATAAATTCAGCAAAGGACCAGAGAGACACAAAAGCAATAAATAGCCTTCTCTCTTCAGGGACAAGCAGAAAACCCAGAAGTTTAAGGGTAAAATGCTGTATCTCTGAAACACAGTGTGAAACAGGGACTAAATGTCTCTGCACTCTTTTGTCTTAATTAGCAGCTCCTGCAGAGGACACCCTGGCCAGCCTTTCCAGGCTATGTTGTGAAAGAAGAAACCCCTAAGGATTTATATGAGGCAGCTGTGCTATCTGCAGAATCCCAATTACATCTAACTTTCAGTATTGCTTCAGTATGTTTGAAGTCCAGAAACTAGGACTAGAAGTAAATGTGCTGGGGTTGTAACAGGCTTGCTCTCTACTCAAAATCTCAGAGCTACCCTACTGTTAACATGCACTCAGGAGACTGAGTTGCCTGGTTGAAGTGAGGCTCAAAGCTTGTTTTAAATTCATGAGCAATATCTGTATTGACCCAAAGTCTCCTTATCCATAGCTCAAGGCACTAAGAATACCTTGTCCCTAGAGTATTGTCCTTAATAGTAACTTAAACGTGAGTCCTGCTGTGACACCTTCATTGTTCCCAAGGGATTGCATTCTCCCAGATCACCACAATAAATAATGCAAAACAGCCTTGAAAGTAGCAAAAGAAAAGCTTCCCAGCAAACCCACCTATCACAGACAGAGCATAGGCATGGTGTTTCTGCGATCTACCTCAGCATTGCCTCTCGGTGTACTGCACTTAGCAATGCAGTCTTTTGAAATACAGGCTTCCCACAAGGAGAGGTTAGAAAATGAGATGATTTACAGTGACTTACTCCTACTGCAACGACTGCTTCTAGGAATGTTAACCCTGCCTGAGAGACTGGGAAAAGTGAAACAAGGTAAGTAAAGGTAAGGCATGGAGCCAAGCCTGGCTTTTGCACTAACAAGTTCATTTTCTCTCTCTCCTCTCTTGTGCAGCCTCCTTTCATAAGGGAATGGTCTGACTGGGCCAGCTTTCTTCTCTTCTTCAAAGTGAAGTTCTTCTGCCTTTTTTCCCCTTAAACTAAAGCAACTTCTAAGAAGACCAAACATTTTTTAAATGTTTTAAACAACCAAGAACAGACACACTCCTGCTTTCCTTAGGCCAGGGGGATGGCATGGTTTCACCAAAGGACCAGAAAGAAGCAAAAGCATCAAGCAGTCCTCTCTGATCATGTTTCTGCATTGTGCTTCAGCTGCCTCCAAGCAGTTCAACTGGTGGGTTCAACTTCCAGCGCTCGTGAGCAGATGGTACTTAGGTGGCGAAACATTCCTGTTGTAACAGCCTATACGCTTTTCAACAGTTTCATAATATGTGATGCAGAGTGGCACGGAGCTGCACGGGGGAAAAGACTACCAAGCTAAAGGCAAGAGCATATGCATAAGTGTGAGTTGTGGCTATCTGTATGTAATGAAACAACATGGGGTGTTATCCTCTCTCTTCCCCCTCTCCCTCTCAGGTGTCCAAGCACAGCTGTGTCTGGGTATTCTCATAGCTTTCCAGCTCTGGAGGTGTCATACCCGGATGTAATCAATACATATCCTTACCACAGCTGGGACAGGAGTGAGAAACAACAGGTGGATATTCTTTAAGAATATTGTTATTGTTTTCACACTCAATTAATAAAATACAAACTCACAATAACTAGAAATATACATGATAAAAGCTTGTCTCTTGTTAGTTGTCAGTGATTACTTCTAAAAAAAACCCCAAAAAAATAAAAGTGCAGGAAGATTACATTTCACGTGTACTTTTAATGCGACAGAGATGGAAAATTCAGTCTATTCATTATATCATGCTTCTTGGTAGTTGAGTCAAGTACTTCACCTTCAGTAAAGCAATTCCTGTTTCTTTGACTACAGCTGATTCTGCAATAAACCCTTTTTAAAAACTGTTAACCATGCACTGACAGTAGAAAAATAAAGTTCATCTTTGAGTAACATACAACAAAAATATGTCACCTGTCATTCCATTTTTTACCCTGGAGTTCCATAGCAGGAGTTACCTTGATATGTCTATTCCTGTTTGGATATATAACTCACTGCAAGCTCCATGACTTCTTATCAGTTTTGCAACTAGTGCAATTAATATGTCTCTCTTAAGGACAGTGTGGATGGTTTTACTGTGTCTTTCAAGAAACATTACTTTTATGAATCACGAAATAAGTTATTTTCTCTTTAAAAACCAAAAAAAAAATCTTTTAATATCTTTGAAAAATATATCAGTATTACAATACTTAGAGCCTGGTCTTTCCTTGGAGAAGTATTTTTAACACCAGACTCCAAGCCAACCAATTACTGATGCTAGGTTCAGGTATTCCTGCCTGCTCTAAATATTAAAACATCTTAGCTAACCTATTCAACATGTTTTAAGAACATATTTTTATCCCTTCTTAGACAATCCAGAACTACAAGCATATCACTAAAGCAAAAAAAGAATAGTAGGACATTCAGCAGTGTTATTCATAATTGGCTCCCATGAGCTCCAGTTTTTCAAATGTGGAAATGAAGCTAACCATGAAAGAGTTCATGGGTCTGGCTCAAGCGAAAACATCAAGAGTGTGACTCATAAAAGTATATGTTGCCATCTCCTTCTATGTTCAGATGATGTGTTAGCACAGGTACAAAACACGGGATATATGTGGGATCACAACGGCAAGGAAGAAGTTTTGTTATTCTAAATTATAATAATATGAAAGTGATTACAATATCCTAGGAAGCAGTGCAGCATTTTCAGGCCTGAATTCCTTTTCCACCTTAAGGCCTAGTCATTCAGCATGGCACCAACTGGAAAGTGCTGATGTGTAAAACACAAGAACTGTCTTTGCCATCAATTAAAAGAAGATTAGCAAGGATATTGCACTTAAGATTCACAGTGGAAAGGTTTATCCCTCTTTTGAATGGGTCAGTTATTTAAGCTTAAGAGCTACTTCAGATTTAGTTTTGCAGGCTCCCAGAATAGTTCTTATGCAAGATGCACATAACATGTTCTGAAAATTCTTTGGTTTTAATTAAAAGGAGAAATTCCACCAGGACTGTGAAACTAGTCATCCTAAAATAACATCTCTGAAGTTTTGGTTCACTGAACCCAGATGACTCTGTTATAGTCCCAAACTTTGTTTCCTCATCCCTTAAAGTAAAAGAGATTATTTCTTTATATTGTCAAATTATTTTAAAACAATTATTTTCTTTTGGGGAAAAGGAATTTTCATGTTTCTTGCACAGTGAATTAGAAGGACTCACTGTGAGCTTCCACAAATGCTGCTGGGATGCAGCCTCCCATTTTTGACATCCCGCAGGAAGAGAAAACACTCAGATACATGACACCCATTAGTCTAGGTGGGGAAACTGGGAAATACCTGCTTGCTTGTGTCCCTGTTTATTGATAGTCACAGCCCCATCACTCCCGAGGAGCCACTGAAAGGCATGTCAGTCTTTGAGGAAGTCTCCAGCATGCTTGGGACAAGTCATGGGGACAGACAGCACAGTGATGCACCCCAGGGTGGCAGCCCACAAGAAGTTGCACAGCTGGGGCTTCATAATTACTAGTTCAAACTATTAGGGTATGTCTGCTCTCAAATAACAAAATGCTCCTTGTTAAGCTCTGGCCTTTGATTATCTTCTACACTGGATAAGTGGTTTTCTGCTCTCAGCTTTGGGTGACAGCAGGCTCCAGGAGCAGTGTGGAAGTGATGATACCAGCTTTGCATTTGTCTACCCATCACCACCATCCAGCATGATCCCAGCCCATTCTTTACCTCCATGGGCTCCTGCACGCTTTTATGCCCCATCTCAAGGCATGAATCTTGCACCTGCAATTTCCTGACATTAAAGTGTTGCTGTGGCAGGCTATAGAAGTGCCTTCAAATCGTTTTGAAGGTAGGAAGCCCAGAAAGTCACACCTCATCACAATAGCAATGACAGTAATAGCAGCAGCAACAGTCACAGAGGCAGAGGGCAGCACATGATGCCCGGCTGTGCCACGGGCTGGCTCCAGCCTGTCCTACAGGCAGCCAGCCTCAAGCCATCTGAACAGGATTGCTTTACACAGCCCTTCATACTGCTGTGGGAGCATCCTGCCCTGGAGTAGCCAGGGCACAATTAATCTCTCGGCACTCACCTACTGTTTCGTCCAGACTAGTAAAATGGGCTGTGCCCTGACACTGAGGACAAAAGGCAGAACTCAGCTCTCCCTTGTGTGTAGCAAACTCCTCTCCTCCCAAAATTAGGGTCACCATGTTCAGAGTGCTTGGCAGGAAGGGTCCTTGGCATATGCAGCTCTCCTCATGGTGCCTAGTATCTGCAGCTGGTAATCAGCACTAAAAAAACCCATGCCAGCAGCCAGGGTAACCCAGCCAAGCAGTGTGGGGAACCACAGAGCAGTGCTCAAACACAGGCCTTGACCCTTATGAACCACAGAGGTAGTTCAGATGCCCAGTTAACAGGCACATCCTGCAGTGTCCTCTAGTCCAGTTCCTGCCAGGGAGCCTCAGACTCATTTTTTGACCTTATAAGAGTATACAAATCAAAAGCTGTCAGAAAGGTAGGGCTGCCTCTGGACCACTGGCCAGAAGTCTGAGCCTGTGAGCTGGTGGGAAACAAAGCAGATTTCCTCTGGAACTAGGCTTTCAAGCAGTCTAACAGTCCAGGAATTGCAAGCATTTGGCATTGCTAAAGTATACATCAAAAATAGCCAGGCATCGCCTATACCTCTCCACAGAACTGTATGTTCCAATGGAGAGAGCGCTCCAGAAGGGAATGCAACAGGAAAGGAAATAATCTGATATCTCTGTGGGAAGAAAAATAGGTTTGAATTTGAAGGTGCAGAGAGGTAAGAGAAGGAGCACAGAAAGTTCTCCAGATATCCTGAATCGACCACCATAAATTGTTAGGACGAAGTGCTGCAGCACTGCTCTTGATGTAAAATCTGTCAGCCTGTTGCCATATTGATACAGGACAGGAGGCTCAGAGGGAACAGCTTGAGCCGCCAGCAAAGAAGAAAGGTTGAATGTGCTGCTTGTGAAAAGCACCAGGACTGACAGCTCCAAAAGTGAAAGGGCTTTACCTCTCTTTTCCACTACCTGGCATTGGTAACACTGGGAGATATGTTGCACAGCCCACCCACCCTCATGAATAAAGAGAATTCTGTGGGACCCATATAGTATGATAAATCTTGAACCTGATAGCAGTGGGTTAAGAAAAGTCAGAGAAAAAGGTCTGAGAGAAAAGCAATCCCCGCTGGTCTTTGAAGTTGCTCATCTGTTACGTTCATCCCAAGCCTCTCAAAAGCCAAACTATTCTTACACACAACACCCTAGAAAATGTTATTCATGTAGTCCCAAAGGAATGCCCAAAAAGCCAAACCAAACCCCTATCTAGCAAAAGGGAAGCACATGGACCAATGCCGTCTGTTGTCCAGTCACTCCAGGCTCCTCCATTAGTATTTTCATCTAAAAAGCCCAAATGTGATGTTTTTCTTTTCCCACTCTTCAATCTTATGTATGGCATCAGCCAACAATAGAAATATAAATTAGTTTTTAAATAATGTGGTGTATAGTCATCCCACTATGATCCCATTATAACTGGCACTGAATCATTGTTCTACAAACAGGCAAGCACAGAAAGGGAGCAGAGCTCAAATAGTCCCAGTTTTTAGAAGTCCTAAAGTCTGAGTTTTTTAGAAGTCCTAAAGTCTGAGTCACACTACACCACAGCTTACCAGAGGAGCAAAATTGGAATGTCCAAGAGATGTCTGCTTTACCTGACACACTCTTCAAGTATCTAATATCCTCTTAGCATAGAACTTCAGCTAGAGACTGAAAAAAGCTGTTGTTTAAATAGTGTTTAAAGGCTTTGTCTGGTTTCAAGAATTAACTCCAGAAGTAACCACCAAAGCCTACTTCCTCTGTTGAGAGTTGGCATGTTTTGAGCACCAGACACAACCAGTTCCTGGCTAAGGTGGACCAGAGCAATGTCCTCATGGCCTCAGGGGTCAACTGAGTGCTGGTATAAATTTTGTGCTGAGGGGAAGTGGTTCTACAATGTAGAAAATAGAGCGGCCCCAACAAGAGGTGGTTATTTAATTATAGCACTTTAAAAGAGATGCTTTAACTATAATAAACAAAACATGTGCATGAAATTACATCATTTAAAATATCAACTACCTGTGCAGTGCAAAAATGTTGCTCTCAATTGCTTTTTTAAAATACAGCTCGGCTCCATGCATGTGGTTTGTCTGCTCTCCAGTGCATGAAACTAATCCCTGAAAACTGCAATAAATATGCAGAGGAGACAGGACCAAATTGCCTCAGGTCTTTCACAGAGCAAAATCTCCCAACAAGCTGTATTGTAACCAGCTGGTATACATACATAAATATACTGGCATCTCTCCAACAACAAGTGAAACCTCTTAAGAGCTTCCTGGTGAATTTGTTGAGCTCCATGTGGAGTTGCTTTCCCACTGCTCTGTCAGTAACCATATCTCTAAACCAGAGACAGTGGGAGACAGTAGGAAAGCGTTGCTTACCTGTGTAAAGCAGAATATCTCTAAGCTATGATGGAACATACTACATTTATCCATTACTGATGTTTCTACTTATCAATACAGAGACTGAGGCATAGAGGTTCAGTGAGTTACCAGAGCTTACCTACAGCTACAATTCCTAACTAGTGATGTGGTGAGTGTTCAGAGGTGAGGAAGAAACGTATTTTACCTGAACCATGCCCAGCGCCCAAGGTAGCAATTCCACCAGTCCACTGTGGGCTCCACAGGGACTTGCTGGGCTCAGAGATATGGCTATGAAAACTGGGAGTCACTGTTCCAGAGGAGTGTATGGAACTGGAAGTCATTGTATCAGAAGACTTTAAGTCTAAGAGAGTTCTTTTGGTTTAAAAAAACCCCCATAATTTATTTACCACATTAAAACCCCACAGGTATTTCAAAAAGCTATCATCTGAAGTCAGGTATATTTTTTTTCCCACAACTCAAAATCTTCTCTATTTTGACACTAGAGCAAGGCACAACATGTGTTATATTTTGAATTTACATATGGCCAAAACATATATGTATTTTGACCAGACACCCATCACCTACAAGTATGGATAAAGTCCACTTCTCTCCTGTACTATTTTTGGATTTTCTTCCCTGCCCTACTATAAAACAACAGACTGATTGACTAACAAACTTTTCCCTGGGAAATCAGATTACAAAATATTTTACCAAGTCTGTGCAGTTTCAAAGTCCAAAGCAACCTTGGGGCTGCCATGCTAAATTTTCTGTATATCTGACAGCTGGGGCCAATCTTAGCCCAAAATTTGGGAAAAGAACAGAAATTAGCAAACAAAGAGCTGTATTGAACACCCAAAGGGAAATACCAACTAGACACAGGCTTCCGAATCCTTATCCCCAAAAGTATTTGAACCTCTCAGTCTGATCAGTATTCCCAGCCACGATTCTCCTGCTGGAGTTATGCTTATAACCCAGCTCAGCCTTTTCCCATGAAAGAAACAGGGAGGAAAAAAGACTGTTCTCAATCCTGTTTAGCAAATACACAAGTGTCTTTTCTTCTAATCTATTTAGTTTTGAGTCTCTGTCTTACTGACATAACACAAAGGATGAAATCTTCGAAATCTTCTTTAGAAGAAAGGCTCAAAACTGGTTAGCACAGCCCCAAGGTTTGCACTGCAATCCAAAGGCAGAGGCAGACTCACCTCTCTTCTCTCACATCCCTCTCTCCCTTCCTCTCTCACCTGGGAGCACAAGTGAAGCAGAATTTATCCCATATTAATCTGCTGGTTCTCACCAAAAGAATCAGTAGGCACAAGGATTTTGAATTAAGCAAATGAAGCAGAACACAGATTTGAAAACAAAGAAATGCACTGACTGCTCACAGGCGCAAGAGGGTACTCGGGTAAGTCAGTCCTTGCCCTTTCACAGCTCTTTTTTTTTTGCATGAGAACTGATGTGGCAGATGTTGGGGAGATCCAGAAACTGGAGTGACTTGGTTTGCAGGAATGTCTACCTTGAGAATCCCCTGGGGCTTAGAGAGGAGTGGGAGCCCAATTAGTTCAGCAGGCTCCCCATGCTGCACCTAATCCCGAAATAGCTCCGGGCAATCCTGGGATATTGTGGGCAGGTACAGACAAACATGGACTTGTTCTACCTGCCAGAGTGCTGGGACAGGAGGACAGGAGCATGCTGTGGATGGCAGCTGGCTCAGTCATGCCAGATCACTGCATTAACCCAGAGCTGAACCCGAGCTCTGCTCCAAAAATACTTGGCTTTGCTCGGTACTAACACAGGTTTACAGCTTCCAGAGCTAAGCCTGTAAATCCATATGGGGAGGGACACTTAATAGATTGACAAACTCAGGTCTCTGGCACTTTGGGAATCCTTTTGCTATCTTCTGTCTCACACTACAGGTGCCTAGAAACTGAAACGATGTTTTGCATAATGCCTAAATGGTGAAGGCAGCCCCAGGAAATTACCGGCTGAGTAACAACAATACAGCACAACCAACATTTCACCGGAGTGTTTGCAGGGAACAGAGGCTTTAAGGCAAGTCCAAAAGAGCGGCTGTTTTCATCCTGTAACTGCTCAACTGTGGGGCTGCTGAGCATTTTCTACAACATTATCTGAGCAGGGGCCAGGATACCCAGCAAGATTAATACAGCTTGTTTCTTGGCTTTTCTGAGCCACAGCTTAATGAAATAAATTGAAATAGATTGAACAGAGCTGGCTAAGAGCCCAACACAAGCCTCGTCGTCACTTGGGGAAGAGTAACAGGCATCAGTATGAGAGGCTACAGGTTTTTGCTGCCAAGGGTTTTATTATATCTCTCCTGATTTACAGGGTCAGTCTTGATAGGTGCCTTACTCTGCAGCTCCATCTCTTGGCAAACATCAGGTACAAAACAGACTGCATGGGCTCTGCATACTTCAGGCAGAGATGCATGATAAGTACTTTTCAACGCAAAATACTCCTCATTTCCTTAGCAATAACGGAGGGACATAACTCGCACCTAAAATAGAAGAGGGAATTCTCTCATGTACCTCCTTCAGTGTTTGTTATGTCGCCCTGGAAACAGTCCCCAAGTCAGAAAATGGCAATTGAGAAAGAAGAAACTGGGGGTTGTGGGGAGGTTTTTAGATTTTTTTTTTTTTTAATACATAATTACATTTTCTGAACCAATACTATTTTTTAGTCATGCAAAAAGATTTATCAATTCCTGAGTAAGCTTTTTCACTTAAAAATAAAGTTTGTAATCTTCTTTCCTGACCCACAAATATGCCTCTCTGATGGCTGATGTAATAATGAAATACCCAGCTACGCTGTTCTTCTTGTTTGTAAGTCAGTATGGCTCATGTTAAAAAAAAAAAAAAAAACAAAAAACCAAAAAGCCCACAAATTTTCCATTAGTTATTACTGTTTGCTGCCCCATGGCCAGCCTGTTTGACTGATGAGATGATCAGCACCTCTGTCTCCGAGTGAACTTCAGTGATTTATCCTAGTTGATTAAGTGATTTTGCCGTAAGTACAGAATAGTCAAGCCAAACTTTTTTAGACCTGATATTAAACCATGGTAATGCCTTCATCTGACCTGGATTAAAAGTATTTTAAATATGTGCAACACTAAATGTAGAAGATTATTCAAGTTATCTTGTTATAAACTCAGGCTCTGGGAATGGAGAGGAATAAAACGCAGATACAAAAGAGTCTTGGACAGTCAAGCACAAAAGATTTTTTGCTGAGAAAGTTTGAAAATGAACAAAGAAATGGGAGAGTGAAAATGGTGGAAGGCAAAAAATTTAAGTAAATCAAGAGAGGAACTTGGGTGAGATACCAGTAAAGCAAGATGCCATTGCAGATGAATGCAGCATTTTCAAACAGACGATGGTGCTTTCTGAGAGGAAGAATATAAACTACATCTCCTGGCTTCTAAATTTAACTGTGAAGAGTAAGAAAAACGCTTGGGTGTCACTGGCATTTTGTCAGAGATGTCTCCTAGTGCTAAAAAGAGGAACAGTTAGGAAGGGAAAAGAATGGAACAGAGAAGCAATACTGCAAATACTTTTGATTACCCAAACTGAGCACATCATGATCAGTTCTGGACAGCTTGAGAAGGACAAAACAGACATGAAATGAGTTTAGAAATGACAATTAAAATAATTAGAGGCACAAAAAGCTTCTAGATGAATAATAAAATTAAACCTGTTGACTTCAGAGAAGGAAAAAGATAAAGGTGTTCAAATTAATGAATGGCACCAAAGAAAGTGTGTTCTGCCCATCATTTCCCATCATATGAGAGAAGAAGGGCATCTGCTGAAAATGAAAGACAAAGGATGAAGAACAATCCTTTCCCACAGCAACTGTCTGGTGCTATTCCTCTCCACCAGAGACAACTGAGACCAGGACTTTTGCGAATTAAAAGGGAATGGGAATTTTTGTGGAAAAAAAAGAGAATATGTCAAGTGCTAAAAATAATGAGGTGACTTGATTTTAATGGAGGCTATCTTCCAGTGTAGGCTGCAGGACATAAAGTGATCTTTGAGGGGGGGCAAGAGTAAACTTTTTCCCCTCCAAGGAAATTCTATTTAACTGTCATGCTCTAACATTTCTCAGACCTTTACTGCCAAACCTGGCACTTTCCACTGTCACAGAGAGGATGCTGGAGCAGATACAGGAGTGGCTGCTTATGGAGCAACAGGTCCTGTTCTACTGCACCAGCAAAGAGGAAAAATCTGGAACACACTAAATGTGGTCACAGAGAGACCAAAAGAGACAGAGTTTGAAGGATTGTAAAAATGAAAACCAAACCCACAATTCTGCTCAGCTCCCAAACATCCAAACTTGGAGAGAATAATGCTCCCACTTGGAAACCAGCAGGGGAAAACAGAGAGAAGCTCTGGGCACATTGGTCTTCAGGAGAGATTAATAAACTGACACAAGTCACTGTGTCATGAGAAGACTGGAGATGGTGTCTTTGCTCTAGAGAGGAACAAAGATACCCTGTATTTTGCTATCTGGTCTCACTTTCACCCAACACCCACACACACCATCTCATACTCAATGCATTACTTTCACTGACAGCTTTCCTGTGTTTCTGCTATCATTGAAACACACTGTAAGAACAGATACATTAATTTCATTTTTTTTCTTAGTGACTTGGCTAAAACTAAATCTTTTTGGCTTTTTTTTTGAAGATATGAAATAGAAAAATAGGACCAATTTTGGCATAGCTACCATACTCCACTTCTTTCAGGTCTGTGTTAAAATTTTCAGTAAGGCCCACTGTGTTGCTCTCAGGGATTTCATGAACAAGCAGGGACGTTTTACCACTTCTGGAGATTCAAGCCAGGAACACCTCTCTTTCTGCTGCCTGTTCAGAGACTCAGAGTGGCCCAAACACCTAGCCTACAAACAAAGACTTGTGAACAGAAAGAGATGGTGTAACACATACACACACAAGTACTCAGTATTTCAGAAATGTGCCACCCTCTTCCTTTTTTCTGCGTGTTTTCAGAGATGTTCTGTCCCTTCCCAGTCAGCAGAGGTTCTGAAGTCTGCTATGACTTGAATCTGAAATGCAACTGCTACTCCTCTGTGTGTGTGGATGGCTGTTGCAAGCATCAGTTCTGCTCCATGGTTTTTCTGGTTGTGCTATCTTAACTTCACTTCTCTCACCTGATCTAATGCAGCATCCTCTCCAGGCAGCATGGTTAATTATGCAGCCACCCTGCTTGAAGAGGTGAGCATAGGCTCTTACACAACTAATGGGTACCATTTTCCAAAAGTCCAGATGAAAAGATTCCCTTGACACCTCTATCCATGCATTATATGTATTTCTTTTTGCTTAGTGACTTGAAATTCCGTGACATATAAAATCAGTCATTTGCAAGTAGTTTTCCTTTCCCTTAAAGATACATAAAACATTACTTGCTAGAAGTTGTTTCTTCTATAAAGGAAAAGCTGCTTTTTTTGAGGGCCATGCACTCGCTCTGAGATTTTCCCCATTTCCGCACGAGAGTTCATCCTCTGCTCACAGCCGGAGGGGAGAGCCAGGCAGAGCAGCAAGGAAAAACAGCCAAGTACAGCCTGGGAAGAAATTCACACACCTCTTTCCTTCAGTCCCTCAACACATACTGACAGAAAGAAATATGACTGAGAACACCATCAATCTGATCTGCTTTGATTTTTAATTTTTGTGTAGAGAGGCTGTTCCAGTACACAGATAATGATCAGAAAGTTGATGAGGTTTTGCAATAATCAATATAAGCTTTGAAACAGTGCTTAGAATGGTTAGCATTTTAACACAGACAGAGATATTTTGCTCTCCAGCACCAGGCCAGAGTTATTTATTCACAGACCTTTCACAGTCTGATTCTCAGTTTGCATAAGACTTTTCAAGTCAGAGATAGGTACAAGGATTTCAGTTAAAAAAAACCAAAAACTAAAGTCAAAAGATTTTACTCAGCTTAAAGTGTATAAAACTTTTTGAACAGATGATGAACATCAATTAAACACAAAATAAAACCTTGTCTACATGCTCATCTACAGCTCAAACTCCTCTGAAGACAACAGTGGGATTAAGTATAAATAGAAAACCAAAAAATTAAATAAGTCTGATATCTTCAGCCTCTTCACTGGCACCAGGTGCTCTCATATCGCCTGGTTCTGCATCCTTCTCCCTGTAA
This sequence comes from Coloeus monedula, assembly GCF_965178545.1. Lineage (NCBI taxonomy): Eukaryota > Metazoa > Chordata > Aves > Passeriformes > Corvidae > Coloeus > Coloeus monedula. Next base: position 87,826,789 of record NC_138783.1, read on the forward strand.
ACTGATAATGTGCTTTCCTAGGTTTACTGAAATCCAGTTGAGACAGGCAGCTTGAGTTAAAAACTTAATCCAGTGAAGACCAAAGTGATTGTGGCAGAGTATGAAACCTGACACAAAAAGCAGAGGAAAGATCCCTTCCACTTCTGCTCATCCTAGGCTTGCCCTGCAGGCACCACACCCAAAGACTTGGACTTGGCCTTGGATATACAGGTAACACAGGGAAGGGAGCGGGAAGGAAAGGGAACGACTTTCATTCCTACTCATGCCTTTACAAGTAGCAACAACTCCAGCTGGACAACTTTGCATGTGTCAATTAATGCAGCTCAGCAGTCAGGGAGCTGTGCATCTTGTGAATGAACACTTCAGTGAAAGCCCTCTCATCTGAAGGAAGGTAATTTACTTTGCCAAGCCAACTCAATTTGACTTTTCTAAAGTAGACAAATAGACCAGCTAAGCTAGAATGTAAATTTACAGAGTGATTTGAAGAAATTAAAATTACTTTTGCCAATCAGAAGGAAAATAAGAAGAGAGAAAATTATAATGTACCAGGTAGAGTAGAATGTGAACCATCCATGCTAATGCAGAATTCTTTCTCATTTGTCTTCCAGGAGTGTCTTCAAGAATGTTGAAATTTAGCCTCTACACCTCAGACAATATTATGACAACAATAATAAAAAATCACCATCTTTCAAAATCAAGAGAAAACCTAGGCCTTTTAGGTTTTATTCAATATCGTAATTACTTGTATTTATTGAAACTCTTAGAAATATCAGTGACATCACAAATTCATTGAATTTTTGAAAATCAGCAACAAGCCGAGTCCTGTGACAACGCTTTAAGCTCACAAAAAGTCTGACAGAAATATAAGAAATGTGCTTGTGTTTTTACAGTGTTAGTTGCCATCAATTCCACTTCCGAATCCAAACAAGCATGTGTGCACACACACCCGCATGGATATACAACTTACAACTTTTTTCATAATGGTTTCCTTGCTCCCACAAAAAAAAAAAAAAATTTAAAAAGACATTGTGTTGTTTTACCAATGCAGAATATTAGTAAACTCTGAATTGGTTCATTCCTAGTAAAGTCCATGTGGCCCCTCACTTGCTCCTTTCCCTCGCTGCACCTTTCAGACCCACTGCAGCAAACCAGCCCCCAGCAAAAGTTCGAAGTCTTATCACATCCCTGAACCAGGCAAAATCATCAGCCCTGTGGCTTTGAGTGAGTGGGGGCAGCCAGGGAAAATGGAGGGAACAGGAAAAAAACAGCTGCATCACTGTGGAACGCTTGGCACCCCATTGCAGGAAGTGAGACAGCAAAGTCAGCTGCAGTCAAGCCTAACCCTCGCTGGAAAGGGGGAGAGAAGCAAAGAGAAAGCTGAGGAGGAAACAGTGGGGATTTCCCCTTAGCAACAATGAAATTTGAAAGCATAAAGATATAAATTATTTTTGGGGTGCCTGGACACTTAGCAGGAGTGGGGGATTGTATGTGTTCAGGAGTCCAGAAGAGGCTGCAAGAGCTTTGGGAGGATCCTAAACTGAGCGTAAAATGCGTAAATCTCTGGTCTGTTGTGAGAGAGAAGCTGCAGTGGTTCGTTTTGGCTGAAATAGGCTTTCTGGGACCTCTGCTTACTGCAGTGACCATCATCACAGCAATGTTCAAGGCACCTGCTGTCTTCACCTCCTGCTTCTCTCCACAAAGGGCATAATACAGGCACTTTTATTGTCAACACTCACGATTATTTTGCCTGTGAAACTCAATGCAAGGGTACTTAAATCCTCTTTTGTGAGCCTCTCAGATCAAAAGAAATACAAATAATACCAAAATACCCCAATTTAAGCTATCAGAAAGGCCTCTACCATTTCTACTTGTACTTTCTGGGGGTTCAAGGCACACTGGATCAAATGTGTGCGTTTGATGGGACAGCCCAGCTCCAAAGTCAGGACCCAGCTGGTGACTGTCAGCAAACAGAACTGACAGGCTCTAACAGAGGAATCTAGAGCAGGGGCCCTAAAACATTCACATATTGCCTATTACACTGCAAAGATGTCCAACAGAGGCCACCAGCAGGAACTCTGCCCAGATGTGTTAAATAACTCCCTACTGATAAGGATTGCATCAGCTCTCCAGATACAGCTAAATCATGACAGTGGTTTTTTGCTATCCTTGAAACTCTAAAATGCACAATAAAAGTGTTTTCCCTTTTTTTTTTTTTTTTTTTTAAGCATTGTTAAAAATCAGATTGCCCCATATGTTTTATATTTTCAGTTCATTTGCTGGAGCAGAGAACAACTTTGAACAAAGCCTTTGTTTCCTTAAACTTAACTCAGCTGTGCTACCCATACAGATGAACAGTTTTCAGAAACAAGGTACAGATAAGTCCAGCAGCAAGTACAGACCACTGTGGATTCTGTGGAATCTGTGGATTCTTTGCCATGTGGATGATGTCTTGCCTCATGTAGTTTTTCAGTTTCAGTATTCTTTGTCCTCAGTTTATGCACCATTTCCCCATTTCTCCAGCCTTCCTTGAACAATCTCAAAATTAGGGTCAGGCAGCGGCTGAAGTGGAAGTCTGCTCTGACCACCCCTGCACACCTTGTTGCAAATAATCTCCTCTGCTGAAAAATCTCTCCCCATTGGGGGGGGGCAGCTTCCCTCTAGCAGCAGTTCATGCAAAGGGATTTTGTGAAGGGTCAGAGTACCCTTTGCTTTCCTCACAAAATCCTAGCTGAATCATGCCACTGTGCATCAAAAAAAGAGAACAGGGTCGAAACAGCACCTGCTTCACGGTGCCCTTCTGCCTGAGAGAGGAGGCAGCCCTGTGCATGGAGGGTGCTGGCCAGAGAGAGTGAAGGAGGCAGGTGCCACTGGACAGATCAGGCAAGCATGCCAAGGCCTTTGGCCATGTCCAGCTGCCTCCCTTTACGTTAACTCTTGCTGCCTCAGAGGGGATGGGAAAAGCAAACCCCAGAGTTGAGCTGGCAATAACAAGGCTGTCCAAAAGGCCACCTCGGAGGAATGAGGCAGCCTCCACATCGGGCCCCTTCCTGCCACCCATGCCCTCTCCCCACTACCCTCTGCTCCCCACATCCTCCCCAGACCTGCCAAAGGATCCTGTTTTACACATCTTGCTTGTCCATGAGCAGCCTTTATAATGTCCACAGCCCCTCTGGCCTCAGAAAGGTCTCCTCAAAGTGACTGATGATGTTGTCACATGCTCGATCTGCTCCCTTGCGCCTGGAGGTGCACTTCCATGACTCTCGGACACTTCAGACTGAGCAGAGGCTGAAACTGAATAGCAATATGCCATCCAAGCACCATGTAAAAGGCACCTGAATTTAGACATGGAATTGATGGGGATCATCAGTCTGCAGGGTTTAGGGGAGGCAGGGGGCAGATGAGGACCAGCAACTGGACCAGGAAAAGGCAAAGAAGATCAGGAGGGCAAAATGGGGGACATGGCTTTGGACACTGTCAAGACAATGAGGAAAACAACATTTGGGGGAGTAGAACTGGAAAACTAGGTAGTGAAAGCAGGAAAGGGCAAAGTAGGGGCTGGTGTTCAGCAAGGCAGTAGGAAGAGTGATGCATAAATAAAACATGGCACAAGAAGCACAGAAGGCTGGGGAGAACCAGGGATGAAGAGAAAGGCAAGTAAGTATGTGGCATCAGGAGAGAGTAAGAGGTGCAAAGCAGCATGCAAAGAAAAAGTAGAAGGATTAAAGCAATAGCTTTGGGAGCTGAGAGGCATTGAGGGTCTCTTTTTTTAAATTTTCTGTCCAGAAATGCCTATGAAAGTTTCTGACAAAAGCCCCAGGCAACCCACAAAGGGCAGCTGGCAGCTGCTCTCTGCCACCTTCTTCATTGCATACCTGGCACCAGTTCTGCAGGAAAATTGACATTTTTGTCCTGGCTGTTAGCATGTCCACACAAATCAGTAGTATGGTAAATCCATGTGTTTTCTTTGCTTTTCAGAAACCCAGGCTCACAATCGTGATTCCATCTGCTGCAGCACATAGCATCACGTAACCCCTGCACAAAGACTAGGCATTAGGAGACATGATCTGACAAGGACTCTGCTCCACTTTACAAGTTCACTTCGTTTTAGGAGAAGAGATTTCAAATGAAATACTTGGAGCCAGTGCAACCCAAATGTGTTCCTCTTAAATTCAAGCACGTGGAAGGAAAATATTTTGATTTTATTCTTCTGAAGGAAAAAAAAATCATCACACTTCCAGAGTGACACAATCACACTTCCCAGAGTGGTTTCCAGCTAAAAACAAAACCTATCAATGGACAATTTCATTTTCTTGAAATGGCATTTTACCTCCATAAATGCAAAAACACACTTCATTTTTTTACCTCAAACTTTCTGGTTTTAATCTGTAAAGCACAGTAATGCTACCCCCTCCCATCATTTTGAGATGTTAGGAAATAAAGCTATGGGAAGCACTCAGTTGCTATAGTAATTAGCATCATAGGAAAAGGCCAATGAGGAAACAAAGGACTTTGTCTCCAGAAAGAGGTTTAAATCATGCATGAACTGTGTGTTAATCATAAAACTCACATAAAACAACAGGAAGAAAACATACTGAGGCAAAAAGCCTGCAAGAGTAAATATAACATGCGTTGGCATAATTAAAGGCTCTATGGCTCACACATATACCTCCTTTCTGACATTTCCTGAGAGATTTTTAGGTGACTTGGCAACCAGAAGAATATTTTTATTAGTTAATGGTTTGTGTGACAAACTGTTTGATTTGCTTTATATGAGTAATTTAGACACTTGCCTGGATACTTGAGGAAATTATGAAATTTTAAGTTGTTATTCCATTAGACCAGGAACCTCATAAATATATCTAAACCATACCATATACATATATTTAAAAACAGGATAAAACCTTTGAATTTCTGTTCACAATCTATTCCTTTTACTCTGAAAGGCTTTCTTTTTGCCACCTTTCTATTCCACTCCATCTTCAATAAAGAAGAAATGCTTCCTAATCACAAGACGTGATGGGGTTTGCTATGTTTTCAAACAGCCGTATGCTTGGGTGCTTAAGAGCATTTGGCTTTGTGCTTCGCATCTAACCAACAACGCACTCAGGTGAGCTGCTATTGGGCAGGGACTTAATCCCTGTCATGTTTAATCACTACATTAAAAGATTTAAAGACTAATGTTAAAGGCCATTCAGTTTGGGCACCACAGACCTACAGGATGCAGTTGGAAAAGCCACTTGATTTATCCCGGTAAAACCTATTATAAATCTTTGAGAACAAAAGCCAGGAGAGCTGAGAAGGAAACTCCTTTTCTGTGACACGCCCTCAGTATGTCTCAGACATCCACCTAGACACCCTGGGACTTCCTGCAAGTTTCACACCTGAGGTGTTACTTGCGCCATTTACTTAAATAGCTGCACTGAAAGGTTAGCTTTGGCCCACTTCTCTTCTGCATAACATCAATAAGAAAGTTATTAGGTCAGTACTGAAAAATTCCATCCCTAGTCAGTGCATAACTCTGCAGGGAGGATGACTCACCTGTTTCCCAGTGCAGAAAATGTGAGGGGACCCTTTTACATTCCCTTAAGAATCTGACCCCCAAATGTAAAATCTCCTGCTTGGATCCCACATTGTTGCGATTGCTAGCAGCAGTAGCCAGGGATGTTTCTGCCTGTCCAGTTGGCTAAGGAATTAGAAGCCCCTCTTGGAGGTGTAGACTTTGCTACAATTCTCCAAGTGCTGCTACTCTGTGCTTAACTCAGATCTCAAGCAGCTGCACACCCAAGTTTGTCCCCTGGGGCCACACGACTCTGATGCTGCATAAACTCCATTGGCTTCCAAATCCAGTTCTCTGGTCCAAATCCAGTACAAGGCATTTTCAGCCTAGTAATTCATCATCTTGAGGATCCTGATGCTTACAGGTCAACAGAGGCTGTCGAAAGCCTCTCACATTATTTTCCCAAGCGGGTAAGAAATTAGTATTGTGGTAGCAGTACATACAGTACCTTTATAATTGCTTTATCTACAGAAAAAATTTAGTTCTTCACAGACAGCTCTACAGCAATCACCACTATTTTCAGCTACCAGAACCTGGCACAAACGTCCAGGGAACAACTCTCTTTCAATAATCAGCTTCTGTCAGCACCTGCGGAGACTCGACATCCCCCCTGATGCTTTCCCTGCAGCCCTTTTATCTATGCTGCCTTGACTGAAAACATTTTCACATCCACAAAGCTAACTATATCACACATCTTTTCAAACATCAAGTCATCCTCAAATGGTAAAAAAAAAAAAAGAAATTGTAAAACAGCAGACTAGACAGTGATAACCACTGATGTATAATCTACATGATATAAGGGTCTTATCAGTATGGTCATTCCTTATGAATACTCATTTAGATTTACAATGCCTCTATATAAACAATTAGCAATTTATTCCAGTTATCCTCATTTTACTTTAACAGTATATGGATTCATTCAACCCCCTTTTTTTTTTTTAATTAAAAGTAAGCCACTGTTGTTTTCCTCACCAATTCCTCATCAGGATAATAAAAACTGTATTTTTCCTAGAGGTATGATATCCCAACACAGGTATGTTATAATACTCCAAAGCAACCTTTCCAAATGTCAGCCTTTATCATACATTTGCCTTCTTTTTCCCTGCATCATTGTCCCCCCCCACACACATAAATACAAACAGAAAAGCTAAGGAAATCAAAATACTTTGTAGACCAACCACTGATAGCAAAAGACACTTGAAAATGAGACAAGTCATGATCTCTGTACACAAGAGAATTAGTTGCTCAAGTAGGTCAGGAAAGACTTTATCTAGGATGTTGTTTAATGTAAATGTAATATAAAAGACCTTGCAGTTCAAATATTTCATCATTCACATGACTTACATGTAGTCTGTAGCGTAAACACCATGAAAAGCAATCTTCTCTTGTGCTAGATATATATTTATTTATTTATAATTTAAGGGAGTGGAAACTGAAATATGAGCACAAAGGAATTGTTAATGGGTGTCAGTCTGTGAGGTTGCCTCTCCAGTTCTCACTCACCATAAATGTGTGTCTATGCAGGGAAGATAAGGGACACATGCCCTCTGTGTCTCTGATGACACCTCACGATGTCCTCTGTGGGACAGCACGAGAAGTCTTTTCTTCTTCTAAGGTGTCACAGTTTAACCCCAGCCAGCAGCCAAGCCCTATGCAGCCACTTCGCTCACTCCCCCACCAGCAGGACTGCAGAGAGAATCGGAAGAGTAAAAGCCAGAAAACTCACAGGTTAAGATAAAGACAGTTTAACAGGGAAAGCAAAAGCCATGCATGCAAGCAAAACAAATGGAGAAATTAGTTCCTTCTTCCCACAGGCAGGCAGGTGTTCAGCCATCTCCAGGACAGCAGGGGTCGGTTATGCTTAATAGTGACTCGGGAAGACACATGCTATCAATCCAAATGTCCTTCCGTTCCTCCTTCTTCCCTCCACTTTATATACAGGGAAGGATGTTGTATGATGTGGAATATGCCTTTGGTCAGTTTGGGTCACCTGTCACAACTGTGTCTTCCCTAAATTTCCCATAGACTCCCGGTCTTCACACCAGCCTGGCAGTAGGAAAAGCAGAGAAGGCCTTGGCTCTGTGTAAGCCCGGCTCACCAATAACAAAAACATTTCTACATTATCAACTCCGTGTTTTGCACAAATCAAAACCACAGCCCCATACCAGCCACTGTGAAGAAAATTAACTCTAACCCAGACAAAATCAGTACATAAGGAAAGTTCAACATGAAGTAGAAAGCCATTGTTCCTTATGTATCCCATGTTTGCATATAGTCACAGTAAGATTGAGGATCAGAACTTCACTTAGTGTTAAACTTCAGAGCTCATATCTAGCCCTGAGTGTCTTGACACTAATTTTAATATTATTTTCATCTATTTTTAGTTCACAGATTTGGCATCATTTTTCTGAAAGACAATAAAAAAGGAAAAAAAAATCACTTAGACATGATAGCTAGAGTTATATCTTAATTAGTAATGAAGCATATGACAAACCGTATGAAAATACTATTTCCAGCATTACAAGCATATAGTATTAGAAATAACTCTACAACTTTAATTCCAGTTCATAAATCATTGCAAGCACTTATTGAGCTATATAACTCTTAGCTGAGGACCCTAATCACTTATAAACCAGCTTTTGAAAAACCTGCAGCCTTGACAGGGAAATCAAACCACAGTATTCACTCTCAATGAAAATATTCTCTTGTGCAAATCTTGCTTTTGAATTCTGTAGGAGTGTTTTTATGGATAAGGAAAAAAAAAAGTACTGGGGTGCGACTTACTACATTTAGGAGCTCATTAATTTAGTTTAAGAGTGAAAAGAGTAACAGTATTTGTAAGCAGGGAATTAACCAAAATTGGAAACCAAAAGATACTCGTTCTGGAGTGTAACATGCAAGTCTTAGTAACATCAGTTCACTGTGGGTATTTTAGTAAAAGATAACCTTCCCATTCTACACAATGCATCTTGCCACATTTGCATTCATTCTGAGGGACCAATTCTTCAGTAATTTTCAGCTGTTCACTCCAAGTTGGAGAGGGTAATTTGTGCCTTGAAGGAAAATTTTCCATTCCAACACTGGAGATTGTGATCAAGTTTCAAAGATGCAGTTCTTACAGCTTTGTGTCCAACAGCACACCAGCTAAAAATTAACTTTTCCTTTTCACCTCCTTTATGGTCAGTACAGATAAGAAGCCTGAAATAATAGATAAGCATCCAGTCTTGTTCATATAGCAAATGCAAGAAACTGCAACCTAGCAGACCATGCTGCGATGACCATTGTTACAGAACCTACATTGTTTAAGGGTCTTACCCTACCTCTCCTTGTGAGTGCTCATCCAGCTTTACAGTGCCTTTAAGTCTGCAATGACATCAATTTTGATCAATTTAGAAGCATGAGATTATATTCATTTTCAATATCCTCTCTAGAATGGTGAGGATACTTCTTAAATCAGATGTCACTTGTGAAAAAGCAGAGAAGCACTCACCCTCTGCTTCCTTCTGCAAAAGGGGTGTCAGTTCAGCCTTTCAGGGTTACAGAATAAACCCTGGGCACAGAATCACATCTGCTCGGAGGCTTTTTAAATATATTTCTTTCCACAATTGCAAGGCTGTCAAGGAACTTTTAGGCTTACAAAGGAAAACTTTACAAGAAGTCACAATTAACATTCATAGTATCTGTTTGAATCTGATTCCATGTGCATGAAAAGCTGTATATTTCTTCTTCAATGTCCCCAAACAAAGTGATGTAGCTGGTTTTATTTTTAAGTACCTGCAATAAATGAGTACTGAAGGTTAGGAAATAACTAGTACTAAAAAGCTTATCAGATCTTTAGCAACACAATAATTTACTCACAAGCTTGGCCTTTTCCTTGTAAGTAAAATCATCATTTCACAGTTTACACAGATTAAAAACCAGCCTAGAAAATCAGCACCAAAAACTGTATCATACCTTAGCAGACTTTCTGAAAGACCAGAGAATGAGGATCCTGTTTTAAAAGATACTTATTTTTAGTTCAAATGAGTCCTGCATCCAGACAGCTACAATCATCATATTTGAAAGAGAAAAGCAGCGGGAGCAGGGATCTCTGAAGCACCTTGGTAAAACTCCAAGGTCTATTTCCATCCCGAGGGCCAAACATTTCAATGCTTATTCAGAGAAAAACTCGCACATATTTCAAGCGGATTTTCCTCTGTCATGTAGGATTTCACTTTCTCAGTGAAAACAGCTTTAGCATGCCAGACAGAAAGTTTTATTTTCTGATCTTACAAAATGTAAAATCAAGAAAGCAAAACCGAAAGCAGAAGAACAAATGCAAACAAGGTCCCTTACCGTAAATCTATGTTTGGGCAGATATTAAATGCTCTGCCAGATCAAACATTTATTGAATGCTTTTGCTGGGTACAAAATAGCCTGGGTGATCTCTTCTGCAATATGGGTATTACCAGTCTAGAGTAAGTTTCAGTTCTGGGGTCAAGAGGTGTGACAGGGTCACCTGCCAAGGTCACATGCATCAGATTCAGTCTCCAACGCACTCTAGCAGGACTCCAAGGATAAAATTTTATCTGTATGGTGTCTCTCAATCCTATGCTACTGTGGAGAGCTCAGCACCGGGGATAGTGCTTGTCTCAGGACACAAACAAACTGTAGTACTTTTAACCTCTGGGTTCAAACACAATTCATCCCCACTTTGGTAATAAATACATATTTTCATCCTTTTCTCCTTAGCTACACTCTTCAATGATCAATGCCTCCTAGATCCTTGTCCTTCTTCCTCCTCCTCTGATGTTCCTTGGAAGTAAGACAGAAAGCAAGACACAAAATACAATAATTAAACTTCCACCTGGTACTAAACCCAGGCAATTCACTGTGACAAGGCATGTGAAGCAGTTTCAGCTCTCCATCTTCTTCCCCATCCCTCTTGCTTTCCTGAAAGGGAAAGCCAGCCAAGCATCTGGTGTTTATACACTGATGAAGAAATGTTGTGAGTTGTATACTCTACCTTTAGACTAAGATCATACTGCAGGGTAGGTCTTTATAGCTACAGAAGGTTGAACTTGGTGTAGCTGTACCTGCAGCAGCAACACCTACAGTAAAATGAGTACTGCTGCTGAGGAAAGGAGGGGAGATGGACTTCTAACATCCTCTTGCATCTAACACAAGAGACATGGGAGCTGTGGCTGATGCCTTTTCTTCTCAAGCTAAATAAGGTTTCATCTTCATGCAGACACCCCTTGGGTGTGCCCTTTTCAAATTAAAACCTCCCCAGTCAACAGTAGTATTAAAGCAGCTTATAAAATACTGGGTGGAGAAAGCTGCATATTGATGCTAATTACCTGAGCCTTCAACGTTTCAATTATGTCATGATGACCTTTTAAAAATCATTTATTGACTGGAAAAAATATGGAGAGCTGGTTGAACCTGATTTCACCAAGGTGCCACTGCAGTGCTAATAATCAAACCATACTCTGTATTCAAGGAATGAGCTGTTTAAATAGGAAAGTAATTATGACATTAAAATGCCAAAGAAGAAAAAAAAGTCATAAGTTGAATTTGTCACTGTGTAGGATAACCCAAGGACAAAGTGGGATTCTGGCAAGACACAAGTTCTCTTGGAAAAATAGAGTGTTTTGTCTCAAAAGCAACATTTCAACTAAGCACTATGCAGTCCCTTCTTCAGAAAAACACGTGTTTGCACCAGGATTGCTTGTCAGATTTTTTTCTTTTTTTTTTTTTTTTTAGACATGGCAGGTTTATAAATGCAGTTGCCTGCATTCTTCCAAGCATTATTAAGTATGTCACATTAATTGCACAAAGCCATTTTGCTCTGCTCAGCAAATCAGACTTCTATATATATCCTGGAAAAAAAATGTAGGCATGTGGTCAGAAAAACAGCTGTCAGTCAGGCTCCTCTTCTACAACCAAAACAATGGCTAGCCCAAACCTGCATAGCTATGTAATGTAAGGCAGCTTCAGCTGTGCTGAGTGCTGCAAAACATACCAAGATGTCCCCATGAAATCTCTGAGTAAACAAAAGCATTGCTCCTAAGCATCTTTCACAGCTACAGCAGCTCAAGAATTCTTTCTGAAAACAGAGACGTCAGGAACCAGGGCCAGACTGTGAATGTAGAAAAGTGTGTAATACAGCACAGCAGCAAGTAAAAAGGCAGGGGAGAAAAAAAAAAAGGGGGGGGGGGGGGGGGGTTGAATATCACTGCAAGTGCTGGCACCCTCACAGCCCAGAACTGGAAAGAATGCAGACTGGCCAAAAAAAGAGCATTTCCAGTTCACGTGAGCAGATGACCAAAGGAAATATGATGAAGACCTGCAGCAAACCACAAACTCTCACCCCCTGAGAAAGAACTGAAATGCGTATATTCTGCTCCATCTTCAAGAAGACTGGAGGACCTAAGTGCAAGGCTTGAAGAAAGATGATACATTAGACTTGGAGACAAAGAGGTGCATGTGAACTGCTTCACCTTTCACCCTCTTTCCTCCCAGAGGCCACTGGGCTGGGAAAAGCATTCAGGAAACAAGACTCTCCCTGACAAGCTTATTTCAGCAAAATGAATCGTGAAACCTCCCTCAGCTCGCAGGGAGGAACTGAAACCTCACTCAATTCAGATAAGTCTTCAGAAATGAGAGCCACTTCAAGATTACATGAACCTCCCCATCACAGCTTAACCAAGAGGCCAGTTCATCTATTTGTGTGGAGAAAAGGGTGAACAAGTATGCTTGGAGAACCAGTGCTCAGAAGTATGCATAACCCTTCACAAATGCCCACATAAAGGGGATTTCTTGAATCTCCCAGCTGCCCAGACTAAGCTCTAACTCAAAACTTCAGTATTTCATTCCATCACTGATGATCTTTTCCCATCCCTTATTTTTTTATCTGCAAAGGGATGCTGAAGCATTTGGCTTGACTCACAAAGTCTCGGTACACTTCAGTGTACCCCTATCACCTAAGGGGTTACACTTACAGAGCTTCACTAATTTTCACTCACATAACTATTTGAAACAAACACCAAAAAAGGTATTATCAAACCATTTGTACTGGGGTTCTCAAATTAAATGAGAACAGGACACACATAGCACTCTCTGTGTGTTTACAAAGACAGAAGAAACTATTTGCCACAAAGTTCTGAAGTGAGATATCAACATTACTGAAATTAATATGCAGCAGACTTGGTTCATGATGGCATTTCTCCAGCATCATAAGTAAATTGTGAACGAGGCTTGGGATTCTATTTTTAAAGTCCTTTTCCTCCTGCTGGGAACTACTGCCTGTTCCATACAACTTGTCAATGAGACAAGTTGTATTTGTTCCCTTCAGCAGTTAAAAAAACCTCTTTGTTTCCAAATATTCAGATGTTAAAACTAGATTTTCTGCAGGACTTCCACTTCATGACCAAGTTATTAGCCATAATAGTTGATTTTTAATTTTTTACCAACCATTGCTTCAATAATGTAATTGAAGCATCTCACCAAAGCCTGCTCTGGGAAGGGATCACTGCAAAAGACAGTCAAACCATTTGTTCTCCTCAGCTACAGTCTGTACCCAGGCCCTAGAGCTGCAGGGATTAGCAAGGAAGCAGGGAGGGAGTGGTGGCTTTTCCACTGGGAATTCCAGTCAGATTTCTCCAAATTCGAAGCCTGCTCAGCTGGGCAGATCCAGTTGCTTTCCAGCAGCTGGCTATACCAGTGTAAAGTAGCTGAAAGCACTCGTGGCAGCAAAAGCATTTCTGTACTCTAGTATCTCATTACTTCAGAATATGTAACATACCTAAACGAGGCAGCAAAGTACAATCATCCCCACTGTAACACAAGCCACTTAGGCACATCAAGGGCCACAGTTAGTCTACTGCTAGTCAAGCTATCTCAAAGTCAAAAAAAAGCTGCAAGCACATGCTACAAAACCTAAAAGTGATTCAGTATTTCCCCCAAAATGGCAACTTGTCCCTGGCAGAATCAAAATGAAATCCATCATGCAGCTTGGTCATCCGTGCAACACTGCTATTCTGCAATTTGTTCTGGGTATATTCCTTAATGTGTCATTCTTCACCTGTCCACTGCCAGTGTGATTTGTCCCACATCTCCTCAAAACAGAAGGAAAAGTGAGTCTTTTCACACCTGTGTCCTATTCAGAGAAGACTCCTTCCCCTACCTCTGCATCTAGCCAGTGCAATAAAAAACGCCCAGCATTCACATCAGCTCGATCTGCCCTGCACATTTCCACCATCTGTTGTCATCTGCCCCTTCCTCATAATTGCACTGGTTTCTTCAGAGGAAAACCAGTGACACATCTAAGCTATATTACCTCAGAGCAGTGCTGGGTTGTGAACTGCTCATTACTAACATGGGACAAGATCTCAAGATTGCAATCCATGGGAAAAGATGTAGTTGATGCTCTCTAAAGGCTAAAAAAACCCAAACAAGTGTCATCTACTATTTGGAAACACAGAGGGTTTAAAAACCCCATCATCATATAAATCAGTTGTGTTCCCATCTTGGATACAGGTCTTTTCTGCTATAAGGAAACAAGATGATGACACAATGTCCTGATAAAAGTTATGGAGACAGATTCCATGCAATGATTGACTGCCATAAATTCCAGGAAAGTCTTTAGGACCATCATCTGAGCATGCACGGATAAAACTGTAAAGGCCAGAGTTAAACTGGAAACAGGTGAGGGATGTGAAGGACACTAAGAGCATCAGTAGATACATCAGCAGCAAAAAGAAGACTAGGGAAATTGTGGCACTGCTCCTAAATGGGACAGAGCACCAGTGGCACAGGGTACAGAAAAGAGCACATCAGTGCCGTGACTGCTGGTATGGTGTGGTCTTGGAGCTCCCAGCTCCTTAAGGAGATTAGCCAAGCTTGAGGGAGAAAGATGCTGCTCTCGGATGAGGAGCATGAAGTTAGAGACTACTTAGGTAAACAGGACATACATAAGCTCATGGGATCAGATGGCAAGTGATGACACAAACTGAGAGCTAGCCAATGTCACTGTGAGGCCACCTTCTGCCATCTCTCAATGACCACAGTGTTTGTGAGAGGTCCCCAAGTGCTGCAGGCAAGGAGGATCTGAGGTATGGGGATCAAGGAGGATATGGCTGAGCAGCTTCACCTGAAAGTCTGGGAGATTATTTCCAGACACAGTAAGAGCAAGAACTTCCAGACTGGGAACAGCCAGCATGGATATACCAAAAGCAAATAATGCCTGACCAGCCTGAGACAAGAAGGCTCTGCAGGAAAGAAGAGAGAATAAGATGTTGTTTACTTGGACTCAGCTTGTGACACGCTTCCCCATAGCATCCTTACAGTCAAGCAGGAGATAAGGACTCAACATGTGAGCTCTGCAACAGAGCAAGGGAAAAGCAGCAAGACAGTTCATCTTCCAGATGCAGTTTTTTCAATATTACTACTTCTGAGGTAACAGGAAAGCTCATGGCACACTACACTTTGGCCTGAATTTGAAATTTTAATACACAAAAGTTGGCAGGTTTTGCTACTGTGTGGGAGAGAGATTCCAGATGCAGAAGGCTGTGTTCATGCCAGTGATTATTTTTAGATGATTACAAATGTCCATCTGAGCACAGCAATGTACCCTGCTTTCAGACTACACTGAAGTACCAGAATACTCCATTCAGTCTTAATATTTCAATTATACATCTGCCCACCATGTCCTCTGTAAGTACCAGGACTCTGCACTGGTTTGTAATAATGCCATTTGAGTCCCCTGGTCTTACCAGCTATTACCCTGTAACAAACACAATAAGTCTTCCAAAACTATGCCAAAGACATGTCCTCTTAAACACCTATTTCCTAGCCCAGAGCCCGGCTTTAGTATCATATTTTTGAGAACTTGTGTTTATGGTTTTAACAGCTTGTTCTAACATTTGAGAACTACTCATATTTCTAGTTTATATTTTTAAAAACAAAACAAAACAAAAAAAAAACATACTCTCTGCCAGGATAGAAGCACCTCTATTTAATTGCCTTTATTAAGGGATAATGTAGAAAAGAGTTAGATCTATTTTCCTTTTTTTTTTCTCTACTTATTCCTTCCCCTGCTCTGTGCTTATAGCTCCACATATTTAAAGCTTTAAGAAGCCAGTATCCAAAGAAAGAAAAATTTTGCATGCATTGCCCAGTTTTAAATTTATTTTATCAAACTGCTTTTAACACTCACCTGCCAAAACACAACTTTTACTCGTGCTTTTAACATCACACAAAACGCATACTTGCAATGCATAGGCTGGGTGTAGGTAGGGGAAGGAAAGGAATGACCCAAGAGGCAATGGAAAAATTATGCGTGAGGCAGAGGAGAGAGCCAGGTGTCAGGAGGGGCTGCACAGGACCAGAGGGTTTCTCGCCCACTCTTCGGGCTGCATCCCCGGGTCCCAGTCCCCGACTCTTCCAGCCCAACCAGCCAGCTCTGCCCTCTGTGCCCCCCAGGGTGCTAGTTTTGAATAACACCAGGCATTTGATGACCTAAATTTACACCGTAGCGGCTCTCTGCCCACCGCTGCAGGCTGGGACAGCAAGGCTGTCGCCATGCTTTGCCACCTATGGGTCACCCAGGTCTCGGTCTCCCCGTCCTCTCCTCCCTTGCCAGGGAGGGGCCACACACGGCAGGGCTGGCCAGGCCTGGCACTGCCCGTCCTCTCATGCCTTGGCCGACACATGGCTCCAGCATGGGCTCCCCTCCAGAGGTCACCGGCCGCTCCCCTAACACTGCTCCCTCCTGCCAGCCAGCCATGGCTCCCTGCCCAGATTAAACCCGATAAACCCTGGGCGGGCTGCCACGGGGCCTGCGGGGCAGGCTGGACTCTGGTGGGGCTCAGAGGGGACCTGCCGAGGGACTCAGAGGTGGTGGCGGCCACTCTCCTTGCCCACAGCAGCGATGGCTCCTTGCTGTGCCACCAGTCCCTGGGCTGCCCGCCGGCCCCCACGGCTGCGTGTGCAACTGGGCACCTGTGTGTACGTACGTGTGTACCTGCCAATCTACACGTGTACATGCGTCTGGGCAGATGCGTGCGTACGGGTGCGCGTATGTGTGTATAGGTGTGTGAATACGCATGTATCTGTAGGTGTGAATACATGTATCCGTGTGCATATGTGTGTTTGTGTTACCCGTACATGTGTGTACACGAGTATGTACTGCCGTATCCCACACCCACTCGCCTCTTCCCTCGCACCGCCCCGCCCGCGGGTCGCCCCCCGGCTCCTGCGCGAGCGCACGCGCGGCCCCGCGCCCCGCGCCCCACCCCGCCGCCCCGCGCTGCCCTCTTCCATCATGGCGGCCCCCGCCTCGCGCGCGCGGGCGCGCAGGCGCCGCCTCGCCTCCCGTCTTCCGAGTGCACACGGCCGGAAGGCGCGGCCCGGCAGCTCTCTATGGTTGCCCGCGGTGGGTAGCGCGCCGCCGCCGCCGCCTCGCCTCGCCCCCGCCCGCGCTGCACGCCGGGACACGGCCGGTCCTCCCTCCCTCTCTCCTTCCCTCCCGCGCGCCCCGAGCCTGCGCCGCGCCGACATCCGCGTTGTCCCAAGATGGAGGTGCGGGGCTCGCGCTGAGCGCGGCCCGGCCGACACAGGAGCAGGAGGAGGAGACGCGCCCGCCCGGCCCGGCCCGTCCGCCCGCCCGCCTCTCCTTCCCCGCCCCGCCAGGCCGCGGCTCCGGCGGCACCGGCAGCAGCAGTAGCAGTAGCAGCGGCGGCGGCGCCTCCTCCTCGCCCGCGGCCCGGCCCCGAGTGCGGCGCGGCCCCCGCATGAGCCCGGGCGGCGGCGGCGGGAGCGGGAGCGCCCGGGAGCAGCAACCGAGGTGCCCAGGTCGGTGTGGGCGCTGCGCAGGGCCGGGAGCGGGGATGGCGCCCGGCTCACGCTGGCCCTGAAGGGGAGGGAGGCGGCCCTGGCAGCTCCCCCGCGCCGGGGAGGGGAAGGCGGCGGCCCCGGGGGTCCTCTCCTTCCTCGCCGTGAGACACATGGGTGCGCGGCCGCCCCGGGAAGGCCGGGCGGGCGGGTGGCTCCGAGCTTCTCCCGGCCCCCCCGGGGAGACCGGGCTCGCTGGGCGACCTTGGGTGAACCCAGCCTGCCCCTTCCTCAGTTTCCTGGTTCGGTGGCGGCTCTGCGGGGCTGCTGTGGGCATGGGACGGCTCGGTGCCATCGGCGCGGCCGGCTGCCGGAATGGGAAGCGCTGCGAGGGTCTCTTAACTAGTGGCCAAGGCCTGTTAGACAAAGTAGGTCTGTTCACTTGCTCCTGTTACCTTCTGTCCAGTGTGAAGAGTTGGATCTGAACCTGAGCAGGCTGCTTTGCTGATGCATGTGATCTGTCGCTCCTGACTGCAGGACTTTCTGGGCTTTAGTTTTTAAGCATACCTGCAGTATTAAGATCTCTTAAGGAACGTTACAGTTCACTGTTGATTTGTAAATCAGATGTCTCAGATGATGTGTTGTGGTCATTCAGAAGTTACTACTGCTTAAGAAACAAAACATATTTCACAATTTAGTGACAAGAACTTGTAATTTACAGGCTTGTAGTTATCCTTTTTCTTTTTTCTCCAGTTAAAGGAAATACTCGTTTATGTTTCCTTCTGTGTAATGTGTTGGTCTAATTCTAGGACTAAGCATGTGTCTTACACATCACTTCAGGGATGGTCCCTCTGTCTGTATGGAAACTTACCTGCCTTAGTAGGAGTCTGCAAACCTGAGGCCCTTTGAGAAATCGGCTTCTCAGACTGGTCTTACCATGCTTCTTGCATGTCTAGTAGAAAGTTTTTCAGTGGAAAATGGTACCCAATTTTAGTTTGATTTCTTAACAAAGTAAGGCCTGCGTGATTGTATTGCTGGTTTATCCTATTTCTTTTTCCTTTCTTTTTTTTTTTGACTGGTTTGAAAGGGAGAGGTCTAAAAGATAAGATTAAGTTCCTAATTCATGCAAATAGCATCCAGTTAGAGAGATTCCCTGCTAAGGGAAAAGCAGTGCTCTGAGTTGTACTGTGTTGTTAGACACTTACGATGGGGGAGAGAGGGAAATGATGGAGATAGTGAGAGGTGTACTACTTGACAAGAATGAAAAGTGCTGGAAAATGGGCTTTTTATAGTTCTCACAAACTGTTTGGTTTAGATGTTGGGTCTGAATAATGCTGCGCCCTCTCATCGTGGAAACAGTTGAAGGTACTTTTTAGAAATTTGAAAATAAGGCAAAACTCAGTTTAATTGAGTGTGTTGAAAGTATGAAATGTGTATTGCTAAATTGATATGGATATGCAAAGAAAACTATCACATGTGTTTGTCTTTTAAAATAGATGCAGTTTGTAGTGCTTATGACTTGTCTTCCTAACAGTATCATTCTGTCAACTCAGTACAGAGAAATAGTGAAAGAAAACCTAGTCCACTACTTACATTTACAGAGCTGATACTTTTAATTGAAATTATTTTTGTACAATATTACAGATGCTTCATCTCTCTTTTACAAAGACCTTCCATTCCATCCTAAATGTTTGCTATTTAATGTAGCATCTTTCCTGCTGGAATTAAGGAGTTCATTTTGTTTATCAGAGGTGTTTGCTATTTCTCCTCATTAGAGTGTCCTGAGTGTCTCCCAAGAATATAGAAATAAAAGCACCAAGCTAGATACCAAAATAAATGTTTCATTTGTTTGGGTCTATTTCAGGGCATGGTTCTGTGACTTTGCAAAAAAAGTCAGCCTTGAAAAAGCAGAAACTTTTTCACAGCAGTGTATTTTAAAGCCTACATTTCTCAGTCCAAGTCCTCTTCAGAACTCCAAAGCTGTGTAGGTTTGATCCTTTTTTTTAGCAAACAAGACTTCTGGTATTTTCCTTTTTTTTAATTGCTGCTGCTGTTTAAAAATGTGGAAACGATGATTCTTTTGTGGATGGAATTGAAAACTGTGTGTATATGTTGAATATATCTAGGGATATTCTTAGCCTGTTGGAGTCCCTGTTAGAGTCCCCGATTGTTTTAATCAACTTGAGAAAATAAAACAGGTTCGTTTTCATATCCTTTAACTTCTCTTTTGAGAGTATGAAATGTCATGTGTACCACAGTATAAAATAATGCTTGTTTCATTATGATTATGTTCTTTGTTGATATATTCTTCACTAGTTCTCTGAATTCACAGGTTGAGTTGTTTTAAGTCCTAAACATGTTTAATTGTGAACACGTTTAAACATACAACATTTTCTATAAACACTAATTAATGTAGTACATGATATGACACTTATCATGGAATTAGTTTAGTTTTTATGCTTTTGTAAATATGCATCATCCTAATTTTTGCTGTGCAAGAAAGATTTTTTTTTTTTCCCCCTCAGTTTTAGTTTTAGTTTTAGTTTACTTAGTGAGTATCCAGAGAGAGTTCATCTTCTTTTAAATGCAGGGAATGTCTTTCTCCCTCCGCACACCAGTGTACTCATATACCTGAAGATGAAAGCAACTAATTCTTAAAAATAGAACATGCAATTGAGGGGAAAGGGAACAGAATTCATAAAGTATGTAGGCATTTCCAGCATCAATCTTCCTTTCTGGTAGTGTGGGCCAAGTCTTCACTCTAATTAATGAATTGATATTGATTTTTAAACAAAGGAGGTGTGTTTTACAATTTTTCTGAAGTATCCAGTGCATTTAAGGTAGCTGTGAATTTTATAGAGAAGCGGTGTTAAAAGGTTTTCTGTCACTAATCAAATTCTGATTTGTACATGGAAGGAGGGGAGTAATACATTTGCTATCAGGGTCTGTAATGAAAAAATGTAGAGTATGTTGCTTACTTTCTAAAAACAAAAATCTGCCCCCCTCACAGAAGTTCTATAAAGCTGTGCTAAACAACTGGTTCCAGAGACAACAGCAGTGAGCAAATCTCATGTTTGAAGTTAATTTTGTCACCTTAAATACTTTGACCTTAACATTTACTGCATTAACTTCTTGTATTTACAGGCAGTGCCTGATGGCCTCGTAAGCCTGTGTTGCCCATGAATAAAAGTTTGGAGAAAAGCTGGTTCATAGGAATAGTAATATGTGTAATGCATCTGGTTGGTTAGCACAAAGTCAGCAAATACAGTCTAAAGGTAACATTTTGCAATGAAGCAATACTTCAGTAACTACACCAGCTGGTGACACATTTCTTCAGGAAAATAACCTCATAGGAGGAATATGAAAAAGAAAATCAAATAGTGTTGAGATCCAGGATTCAGGTTTGGCAATGTAACATCTGACTAAATAGCACTTTATATTGCTATTTTTGAATAGCTGCACCTTCCTGTGGTTAGGAGGGACAGAGCTTATTGACAAAATAACTTACTGGGTGCAAAATTACATTATAAATTAAATATTATTGTAGTTCTGTCTAACAAATACTCTTATGAATGAATCTCTTAAAGGAAGCATTAACTACTTCTTACTTACTTTAATAGGTTGAGCCTGCTTCCCTGTATTATGCAAACTGCTGAATGGAGGAAGGGGGTGGAAGTCAGTCTTTACCGATACTCTTTCCGTTACCGTCCTGCATGGTTCTTTACCCATGTTTTACAGAGTGGTGAAGAATTAGGAGAAGCTGCAGTTATTCAGCTGAGTGGAACTAAATGGGTGGCTTCCTTCTGGACCCTCACTTCACTGTCTTAGGTAAGAGGGGTGATCTGCTTCTTTTGAAGCTACTTGAATTTCCTTAGAACAGAAGTATGTATGGGGTTTTTAAGAAAAATTTCTAGTTAGCAAAGCAGAGCTTTGAATTCCTTTTTTTTTTTTTTTAATCTGGTGGCTTGAAAAGTGCATTCACAGTTTGTAGCTCTCCCAGTACTTTTCATCGAAAAACATTGCTGTTTGCATCCATTCAAATAACTTTGAAAACATGCTCTGTGTACTAACATAATTTACTTTTGAGAATCGTGCTTATCTTACGTAGTATGACAGAAGTGGGACTGTCACCCAGAGGTGGATTACAGTGGTGGTGGATAAAAGACAATTTGAACTGATGTACCACTTGACTGCTTGGTATGGAGTGCATTATTTTTTTTTCCAAAAACTTGGAATAGTTTGGATTGGAAGGGACCTTTAAATGTTATCCAGTCCAAATTCTTCTGCAATAAGCAGGGACATTTTCAAATAGATCAGATTGCTCAGAGCCCCGTCCAGCTTGACCGTGCATGTTTCCAGGGATGGGGCATCTCCTACTCCTGGGCAATCTGTTCCAGTGTTTTACCACCCTCATTGTAAAAAATTACTTTCTTATATCAAGCCTTAATCTACTGTCTTTTAGTTAAAAGCCATTACCTCTTGTCCTGTCATAGCAGGCCCTTGTAAAAAGTTTGTCCTCGTCTGTCTTGTAAGCTCCTCTTCAGTATTAAACAGCAGCAAACAGGTCTCTCCAGATCCTTCTCTTCTCTAGGCTGAACAATGCCAACTCTCTCAGCCTTTCTTCATAGGGGAGCTGCTCCAGCCCTCTGATCATTTTTGTGGCCCTCCTCTGGACTTGCTCCAACAGGTCCGTGCCTGTTGTGTGCTGAGGACTCCAGAGCTGGATGCAGCACTCCAGGTGGGGTCTCAGAGGAGTAGAAGGGCAGACTGGTCTCCCTCAACCTGCTAGCCATGCTGCTCTTGATGCAGCCGAGGATACGTTCTGGTCTGCAAGCGCACATTGCTGGGACAAGGCTGGCCTTCCAACAACCAGGATCTCCAAGTCCTTCTGTAGTTACTTTCTGCTGCCAATTCCCTCGATGTCTAGCCTGTATTGATACCAGGGGTTTTCCCCTCCCAGGGTCAGGACCTTGCAGTTAGCCTCATTGACTGAGGCTCCCATGGGCCCACTTCTCAATCTTGTCCAGGTCCTTCTGGATGGCATTCCATTCCTCAGGCATATCAGCCACACCACACAGCTTGGTATTGTTTGCCGGCTTCCTGAGGGTGCATTTAGTCCCACTGTCTATCATTGATGAAGATACTAAACAATACCAGTCTCAATATGGACCCCTAAACAATACCAGTCTCAATATGGACCCCTCAGGGATACCTCTTGTCATTGATGCCCATCTGAACATTCAACCACTACCCTCTGTATGCAACCATCCAACCAATTCCTCATCCACCAAAGAGTCCATCCATTATATCTCTGATTTAGGGTGAAGGGTGTTGTGGGGGGCCATGTCAAAGGCCTTACAGAAGTCCAAATAGATGACATCAATAGCTGTTCCCTTGTTCACTGATGCAGTCACTCTATCATAGGAGGTCACCAGGTTGGTCCAGCAGGACTTGCCCTTGGTGAAAGGGCGTATCTCAAATCTCCCTGTCCTCCATGTGCTTTCATGTTCATTCCTTGTGTGACAAAATGTCAAAGCTGTGACCTAAGTAACTAAAGACAAAATTTAAGTATCAAAAACTTTAGAGTGGTTTGAAACCCAAAGGAAATTTGATCTTGGTGGCCTGTGTATCGATAGGATCCAACAGGATCTCAAGCAGAAAATTACAGAACCTCTTTGGGTTTGGTGGTTGTTGCATAATGGTCTGGCAATGATTAGTCCGCATAGTTTTCTTTTCATTCTGGTGTTGTGTGAGGACTGACAGGACTTCTGACCGAGCTAGAGTTCTAGGTGTGAAGCTAGTTCATATCTCCTTCATGGAGAAGACCATGCTCTTCGCTTCCTTTGGCAGACTGCTTTTAGGACTTTTTAATATTTCCTTGATAATGATTACACCAAAGAAACTGATGAAATGAGGATGTCAGGATGACAAACACCTTCCCCCTTACCTTTAGGAGCTGTGTGCAGGGGAGGCACAAGAGTGATCTGTATTGTGTTGCCAAGCTTGCAAGGCACTGAGAGATGCCAGGCTTGTCCAGGCAGCCAGGGTCTGGCATTACTCGTGTGCTCCTGCTCTGGTATGCTCCCTGGGACCCAGGTTGGAGCAGCTGCAATTCAGCAGGCTTGGGCTGTTAGCAGGTGGTGGAGTGGCTCTTAAAGGAGCTGAACTTCTCAAATAGGACATAGGTCAAAATACTTAAAGAAAGGCTATCACAGTTGTAGATGAGTTTTTCTTTTGCATTATGGTTAGTTGTGTGTTTGAGCTGACTAATGCTTTAAGTGTCTTTATTTTACAATGTGGTATTTGCCATTTTCTTAAAAGGAATCAAAAACTTCTGCAAAGCTAGATAATACTGAAGAGGTCTGTCACTACCTCAGAATTTGTTTCCAATACAATTTTTCGGTTTTCGTATTTGTATAGCTATATTCAGATAACGATTGCTTGTTTTTTCATAGTGAAATATCTTGTCCAAAGTCTTGGTGATGAATATT
Organism: Coloeus monedula; assembly: GCF_965178545.1. Lineage (NCBI taxonomy): Eukaryota > Metazoa > Chordata > Aves > Passeriformes > Corvidae > Coloeus > Coloeus monedula. The sequence goes on from NC_138783.1 coordinate 87,850,651, forward strand.
GTGTTCTGCTATGTGTATAAACAACCCAAGTTTGTTTTTAGAAAGTCCAAGGTATACTAGTGTACACTGTCTGAGTAGCAACACCTTGTGTTTCAGCTGGTGTAGCAAAACTTGCTTATTGTAGCCAAGAGAAATACATACTTAAGAGTCCACACAACCTGCAAATCCCATCAGATTTCAAGGACAAGGGAGCTCCCGAGAGTATCACTTCTGTGAGACACTGGTATTTCTTGCTTGCAAAGATGGAGCCCTTTACATAGTAAGGCTGTGAAAAATACTCCATTTGCACAATTCCTATAACCTGAATATCTGACTGAAAGAAGGATGTTTGTGAATATTTGGTTTTTTACTTGGATAATGTGATTTTTGTTTACTGTTAAGAATGTTAGTTGTGGAAGAAAATTATTCTTAATTGAACTTAAATATTTGAAATTGTGTCAGAAAATTTATAATACTAGGTATTATTTCTTTAGGGTAGTGCTCTCAGAATTTTTTCTTCTATTCCTGTTGTGTTACAGTTGTTGGATAAAACCAGATAAACATAACAACCCCAAACTCCAAGTGGAAAACATAATTTAAGCACCTGTTAGAGATGATTTCATGATATCTTTTATCAAGCCAGACAAAAGAGTTGTGAAGCTTTTTTTGTAATTTATAATTAATTTCTTAAATATTTTGTAATTACATATGCTATAGTGTGGTTAGTTCAGTGCTTTACTGTCTGTGTTAATATAATTCGGTTTGCCTTGAAGCCTCCTTTTCTTAATTGAAAATATCTGACAGTTGTAAACAAGCAGCTTTTTTGGCTCTGGTCACATGATAGATGAAGATTTTTTAATGTGGAATGGAAGCAGTAATGTTGACCAAGCCTTTAGTCACATTTGCCATTTGCATTTTTTTTAGGCAGATGTGGCTTAGTGCTAATTAAGTATACTAAAGGTGAATGTTGAAGTACATCTGACTTCATGAAATCATTTTCATTCCTTTTAGACAAGCACTACAGAGCCTTACTTCCTTTTGTGTTGGTCATGTAGCCTTTGAGCGAATGTAGACTTTAGACTTAGTAGACTGCTGAACTCTGTTCTGCCTCAGTGGCAACTGGTGAGGAGAGATTGAAGAAGAACTGGAAGTCCAGGAACTTCAGTTTTGTGTTGTTGGATTTGCTCTTCTGTTGTTGTGTGTTATTATGCAAATAAGCTGTCTGCATCTCCTCCATTGTGGTCTTGTTTCTTCTGTCAGTTGTACTGTCCTAGACTACTCCATAGCTTCAGTTCTGTTGGGAATCATTGTTTTCTTGTCTCTGTTGCTGGACAATAATCATAAGATCTCTGGTAGATGTATTTGCACTGCTTTTTCATGCTGTACTTGGTGCTCTCCTCCTACTCTGTGAACACTGAAAATTTGTGCTTCTATATCTTAGAGGAGAATGAGAGAATTTTATACAGATAACACTGCTGTATGTCTGTACAGAACAAATGCTTACATTGAAGTTTAATCTGGAAGTCCGATGACATAAGGTGTGAAAATATTGGTTGCATTTGTCAGAATACTTTTAACTGAGTTTGTCTAATGGCACCACTGTGAATGAAGAATTATTCTTTAGTAGAATATAAGGTATTTTGGATTTCTGCTGTTGATACAGAGTGGAAGTGCTACTTGCAAACAAGAAAATCATCTGTTATTGTCTCATGCTGTTCAGATAAATTTTTCTTCTTTTTCTTCTGAATGGTAGTAAAGTTTTATTGATGCAGTTGTGTATCATTAGCACAGTAATCCTAACTGTACAGAAAGCTACATAATTAGTAGAACTGTTTGTTGAAATAGCAGTCTTTTTTCATGAAACATGTAGGGTGCCCTATATAACGAATTTTTTTTCAATACAAGGAAGTGTGTTCACATTGTTAGTGCTTAGAGTTTTAGTGGCAAAACTGGTCCAGGGTTTCAGTTCCCTGAGAAAGAATTGGGCCCTTGACACTAAATGAGTTCTTGCTGGTTTGACATCTTTTAAGATAAAACTGAATGTACTGTTCAGGTAACCAGATCAGGTTTTCCTTTGTGGGAGCTCTGATCCATGTTGGAGATCAGCCTAAATCAGCTGTGTTGGATTTGTTTGTTCTTAATAAAGTTTTAAACCAAGAAATTATGTATTAAGTCTTCACAGTACTGAAAATGTGATATTCTGTGCCAAATTACTAACTTTTTTGAAAAGTAGTAAGTAGATTTCATAGTATCAGGGAATGGTTTGGGTTGGTAGGGAACCTTAAAGAAAAATCTAATTACAACCCCCGTCCATGGGCAGGGACGCCTTCCAGTAGACCAGGTTACTGAGAGCTCCATCCACCTTGGTTTTGAACACCCCCATTGATGGGGAATCCACAGCCCCTGTCTTTCTTCAGTTATATGCCTATGTGTCTGTTTGTGTCACTTTTTCTCTCAAAGCTGGCTGTGCTTTTAGGTGTTTGTTGAAAATATTTCAAGTATGTTTTAGTCCCTTGTTAATTATGACTTCTCTGAAAATGAAGAATTTATAGAAAAGCTTACTGAACTCCAGCAATTTTATGCACCCAGAACAAAGATTTGGTTCTATCTGTGACTTCTTTTGAGTGTTCATTTTTCTTCTTATTGTAAATGCCAGTTCTTAAAGAAAAGAAAAAAAAACAGAACTAAATATGGGGCGGGAAGGAGAAAGGAAATTGGTATTTGTAATGAACTGGATGAATGGAATTGTAAAACTATTGCATCACTGCAGGGGAAATAATAGGGAATACTATGTGCATGAACTTTGTTTTTGTAGTTTATCTAACAATAATTATTTTCTGTTGTGCATTTTTATGAAAAGTGTGATTTAGTTTTATATGGCTTAGTTTTAGGCAGTCCTGTGAGGAGTGGGTAGCTGGGTGCGATGATCCTTGTAGGTCCCTTCTGACTTGACATATTCTATGATTCTATGTTTCCTTTAGTTGCAGGCTCATGACTAATCAAATAGGCACTTTTGAAGGTATTGTCTTGAAGTTGTGTTGAGCTTCAGATTGGTATGAAGCATACTGCAAGATCTGAATTGTAATGTTTTGCATTATAGGTACAAGAACTGTAGAAGTCCATTATAGAATTTGAAAGAACAAGATTCTGCAGCTCTGAAAAGATAATGGTATGTTTGTTTTCACTTACATTGTTTGTATGCTAATAATTATAATAGCAAATAATGATACTTTTCTTTCCTGAGATTAAAAAAAGGGTTGAAAATTAATTCAAGAAGAAGCACACAATCACTTTTTCCCCTTTTTTTTTTTTACTATGGTATCTGTTACTTAGTCATAATTTTCTAGAAAACTGACTTACTTAATTTTTCTTGGGGAAAATAAATACTGAAGATATAACATTGATGAATTCCCTTTTGATTTAACAAGCTCATCATTGTGCTGCTACCATCCATTTATTGCTCCATGGATTGGATAAGAATTGATGTGTTTCTGAAAGCTGTACCAGTTTTTTTTATTTGCTGCTGAGCATATTTATAGTGGGGGTATGACTTGAAAAATAAGTTCAGGACTTGCAGAAAATTTATGCAGTCATCAGTGTAAGTCAAATTTACAAATAGGAATGCTGGGAAATACAGAAATATAATCTTTATTATCAGTGTTAACATAAACCCCTGGCGCATGGTATCTCTTTTTTGTCTAGGCACTTAAGTGTCCAGTCAGCTTAAAAATATGTACATGTGTTGTGGCAGGGTTGGAACTTGAACTTGTAGTTATTTTAATTGCCATTTCCTAACTTAATTCTGGTGTGGTTCTCTGGTAATACCTGCTATTACTGCACCACTCTGTAGTGTCTCTTTAAGTTCTACCAACTATGAACCAACTTGGAACATAGAGAATTTTTGAAACTTTGAGCATCACTGCATTCAGAAAAACAACTATTAGGTTAATTTTTCTGCCATATTAAATAGGTCTGTTCATGCATATACAAGATTGTATGTAGTTATTTCAAGAACAGCTTCTAAGCAATGTGTGTACTTTTCTCTTTTAACCACTTAAAATGTGGGGAAGAGCTCAGTAACAGCTGATCCAAGTTTTCTGTGCCATGGGTTTATGTCTGGATTTTTCTTTTCAAGATAATTGACTTAGAAATATACTTAGTTTTGAAATCTCAAGTTTGCAAGAGAGTTGTTTGGTATCTTTTTAAGTTCTGTTTTGTAGGTAGCTATAGACAGGCTCTAATAAAACCGTTAATTCTATGCTGAAACTTTAGCTGTAGTGTGTACTAATTAAAAATTGTCTCTCAAAAAGCCACAATGTTACATTATCACAATCCAGATGTTCCTGAGAGAATTGCATAGATTGGTCCTTTACTCTAGTAGGCATCTGGCAGGTAGTGTATATTCATTTTTGCACCCACAGCACCACTGGGACCACCCACCTGCTTCTTGCTCTCCAGTGTCAATACCAGTTCTGTGTACAATGGCTCTTCTTCAAACCTAAGCCATTATTTCTTTATTACCATTATTCCTGCTGGCTGCTCTTCTTCTGGATGTTTAACTGCTTGCCACTGTATGTATGCATTGAGTCTTTGTAATGGTATGTGCTTCATAAACTGATGAAGAATTCCCCTCTAATCCCCCACAAATTGTGAGTAATAAATACTAATGGAACATCAGAAAAGCTGAATGTTGTGCTACAGAATTGCATGGTTGCTTGGTTTTAATATAAATTATATTTAAGCAAACATGCTGAAGAACTTGGTGAACAGAAAGATGCTTTACATGGAAGGCAGCATGACAAATGGGTGGCAAAAGAAATCAAAACAGAGCATAAGCAAAAGGGCAGACAGAATAAAAATTTAAATAGTAATGCTGAAGCAAAGCTGTAAAACTTACCTGATTGCAAAATAATTTAACATGATAAGTAGCCAGTAAAAGGAGAGTTACTAAAAGACATTTAAATAGGTGATTGGATTTCATCTACTGGTGTAGAAGGGGCTTTTTGTTCATGGCTTTATATCATTTTGGAGGGAGCCTGAAGTAACAGATACAATATAACTGAAATAGAAACAAAAACAAATGGTTCTGCTGCAAAAAAAAAATCAGGAGTGTGTGTAGTGGAAGACAAAAATCAGACTGTGGTCTAAGTGAAAAATGCCGAAGCTAAGGATAATTTTGGATCTTTCCTGCTTTTGCAAAGGTGAACAAAATACATATATGATCTCACTGAAATATCAAACCAAGAACAGATGTTGAAGGCGGAATCTAGAATCCAAAGTTGCAGGGGCAGTTGTAGAAAATGGGAATAACACACAGGCCTCTAGCTTTGGCCTGAGGGGCGGGAATGGGAGCAAACATCAGATAGTCTTCTGTTACTCTGTGATTTATGAATGTCATAGTTTAACCTCGCTGGCAACTAAACACCAAACAGCCACTCTCTACCTCCCCACACAGTGGGATGTGAAAGAGAATCAAAAGAGTAGAAGTGAGAAAACTCGTGGGTTGAGATAAAGATAATTTAATAGGTAAAGCAAAAGCCGCACATGCAAGCAAAGCAAAATAAGGAATTCATTCCCCACTTCCCATGCAGGCACATGTTCTGTTATCTCCAGAAAAGCAGGGCTCCGTCACAGGTAACGGTGACTTGGAAAGACAAATGCTGTAACTTCGAACATTCCCCCTTTTTCCTTCTTCCCCCAGCTTTATATGCTGAGTATGATGCCATATAATATGGAATGTTTCTGTGGTCAGCTGGGGTCAGCTGTCCCAGCTGTGACCCCTCCCCACTCCTTGTCCACCCCCAGCCTCCTGCCTGGGGAGGTGAAGAGTGGAAAAGGCCTTGAATCTATGAAAGCACTGCTCAGCAATAACAAAAACATCCCTGTGTTAACACAAATCCAAAACACAGCCCCGCTCTAGCTACTATGAAGAAAATGAACTTTATCCTAGTCAAAACCAGTACAGTGGAGAGTATTGACATCAAGGCAAAGTAAGTATACAGACATTATAGGATGGAGCTTTTATATGAACCTATGTTTGATCTCTTTGTATTGAGATGCACAAAATTCTGCCTTTATGAAACTCAGTAACTTGTGTTTTTACTGAAATGTAAATTCCAGAGTAGCACTAACTTTAATTTGAAGATAGTAGCAAATTCAGATTCCCATCCCAAATAATTTATTCAAGTGTTAATTTTTCTCATTATCCTGCGTGCTTGTGTTCCTGCTCTAATCAGAATTTGTTGGCTTTCATTTTCCATTCAAGAGGATTTCATATGCATTTTTTTCAATTGGAAGATCTTTATGTATTCTTTTTGTGCTATGAGAAGACTTAGTTTCTTCCAGTATCTATATTGATAGGCTTGATTAACTTTGAACTCTTTTCATTGTCTAATCACAAGGCATTTTCTCCTGTCTTCATGCTGCCTTTGTGGCTCTTTTTTACTACTTCTGGAACACTTCTGAAGAATATTGAATAATTGGAGAACTGGGTTAGAGTTTGGAAGATGTGTGAAATACTTTGTGCAGATGAACAGACACTCTTCCAGGGACCCTTCATGAGTCATATCTGTCACTCTTTTTGTAATATATGGGAGCATGTGTACATTTGTGCATCAGTTGTGACTGCTTTAGTCACTTTAGGTTGGCATTTTCCAGGATAGAACCCAATTCTTTTGGTTTTCTAACTAATGTGATTTTGCATTTGTTGTTACTAGTAGAATTGCTTGGTTTACCATGCAGTAGGAAAAATTCATATAGAGTCCATATTATCGTTTGGTTGGGCTTTTTTTGGCTCCATTAGGATTTTTATGATCAGGTTGTATTAGTGGCTGTTTTATTTTATTGTAGGATCAGTAGTAATTTTGCCTACAAATTAGATGCATGAAGAAAACTTCTCTTTTTATGTTTTGTGCATTGGAAGCAACATGCAGGCAACAAAATAATTTATATTTCCAACTTTATGAAGAAATCAAACGTGCCTATTACGTTATTATTTTTTCTACTTATGACAATTAAGATTGAATTTAGGGGTTTGGTGAATATTCTCCAGGACATTTGACTCATTCTCAAGTTTTAAAAGGCCAGCTCTCATATTAGGTGTCAGTTCCTTACTGTATAGCTGACTGTTTCATTGTGGTACTCAAAGTCTTTCTGGAAATACATAAAATTCATTCTTGGGACATTCAGAGGGACTCTTGAGAAAACATACAAAAGCTGTCTTCAGTGGTATATTCTTGAGAGAGATGGTTACATTTAATTAAGCAACTCAAATTCTGGTACTGGAAGGTAATGTATATCATGGTACTTCATTGTACAGTAGATCACCCCTGTTTTCATCATAGATCAAAAAGAGAATCTTAAAAATTTGGATCAAAGATTACTTGGGTAGATAACTTAAAATTCTTTATAAAGGAAATCTAAATTCTTGCAAGTGCCACTTCCCACAAGTCCCACTCTTTTAATAAGTCAATCAGAAGTTACAGTTTAAGTAAGGATAGTGTTCACATTGTAAGGGATCTTCCTAGGCATCAGATACTGTGTATCAGTTGCCAGATTTCACTGCTGTCACAGAAAGTGAACATCAAATACCCAGGCAGCATAGTAGATTTACCATGTAATGTTCAATTAAATGATTGGTACCTGGAAATTATTTGCCTTTTTTTGGTTGCTGAAGAATAAGTATTTACAATCTCCAGGGTGTGGCTTTAGGTTCTGTATGTTGAAGTTGGGGACCTCTTCTTGCCTGGTGTTACTGCTTGTAGACTTTCAAGGTTTAATGAACTATGTAGGTATATTTTATCAAACTATGCAACAAAGTTGCTTTTAGCCCCTTTTGATGCATGAAGTTGCTTCCTGACATCTTGTTCTTTCACTCATTTTTTTAACTCCTCCTTGAGTTGATGGGAGCATTCTTTTAAGAAAATATTCGCCTGTGTGCCATCTTGGAGAACTAGATGCTGTTCCAAATCACTGCATAAACATTATTTATCCCATTCCTTTTTGATGAAGGCTAGATCAAGTCACAGAGTTCTCAGATACGTGGTTTGAAGACATGGATCCTTGTATATTGTCTTCCTAACTGTAACAGGGGTTGTTGCAGTCCTGGTTGATTCTACCCCTAGTAAATAGTCGCTAGGCAGACATAGATGTGTCTGTACTAGAGCCTGCCCAGTCCCAAAGAGCCTGGCAGCCATCTTGGGTTTCTCAGACATACTCCACAGCCACAAATTTCCTTTCATACCTTCAGCTGCTCAGTGTGTTTGTGAAAGCCTAAACTGTAAGCCATGCTGATCATAACAGTGAAGACCAGGGGAATTTGTTTGAGTAATACCAATAAGTATCTGCTCTGGGGCTGCTGTTTTCATCTTCTGTAAGGTAAGTTTCAAACAGAGAAGTTTTTTTGTAGAGAAATTCCTGTGACAGAAAAGCAGTTGGTTTAGACCAATTCACAATTCTCCATAATGCCATTTTCCAAGATCTCGGTGTATTCATCAGTGTGGTTTTCCCTTCCTAATCAAGTAGTGTCTTTTGACTCTCTTAACCAGGTTGGAGGGTTTTTGTGGCTTGTTTGGATTAAGCAGTCAAAATGTCCTTTGTTTGAGCTATATTCAGAATAAGGGATCTTTGATGGCAGTCTCCTTCACCACCCACCCTGTGTTTCAACATGCTGGTCTCTTTGCCAGCAGACTCTACTCTGCTGATGCATGAATGAGTAAGGTTTTAGAAAAATTAATTCTTTCATCTGTGCTAGGGAATCCTTGCCAATCATATTCAGTCCCACAGGAGTGGCAGCAAGGATAGATGGGGAAGGTAGGATGAGAAGGAGACAAAAGAGAAAAATGATTCTTTAAGGTTTTTTGCATCTATATTGGTGAAAAGTAGCATGAGAATTTTCAGCTGCAGTACAGTGAAAGTCTAGCTTCAAGGTATCATGCAACAAATCAGAAATCCCGAAACTACCTGATTCAAAGCTCTGACCCATGATAAATTCAATTTGTAGATACAAATTTCACAACAAAGCTTCAATGAGTTTACTTCAGCTCAGTGAGATTTGTGACAGTTCAGATACCCCTCCCATCACAGAACTGCTGTAGATACTATGTTCGGTGGTGTGATAAATCTGACTAACAGAGTTGGGTCTGTGTCAGGCCTTGGCACAAACTTGTCTTGCCTATGACTTTGGAGCAGCCAATTTAATGTATATTTTTTAACATTCCAAAATCTGGTGGTGTTTGAATCCAGCACCAACACTTCATGTACTCTTTCACTGTTGTCAGTCGTGTTCATGACTTCTCCCGTATGAAACAGCCTCAGAAAAACTTTGTTTTACTAAGGTTCATGGCAGCCTGGTGTTCTAAATACTTCTATTTGAATGGAAGACTGCTGTAGAAAGTTTTTGCCAATAGTCTGGGTGATATAGGACCAAGTCTAGGTAGGGAGTGATTGGTCAGGCACACTCCAGAACATGAGCTGGTACTTCCAGCAGTCAGAATGCAGGCTTCCCAGCCAGTGAAGCTTTAGAGATGATACCACTGTCCTCTGACCAGTGTACTAGAAGTTACTTGGGCTAGGTGCTAGAAGCAGTTTTAGAATAGGCATCTGTTTCCTCAAAACTAAGGCTTGCCTGAAACTGGACATTTCCAGGTCTTAATCAGAATGTATTAAGCAGTGTTTTACAGCTTCTCAGTTTTGCATCAGCATCTTAGGTTTTGCCTTTCTGTACAGCTGACAGTCAGCAGACATTAAATGGAAAATACTTACCCTGTTCTGTAATGTTGACAGATCAGGAACCTGTCCAACTGACTTTTAATTGTTTTTCTATGTTCCTAGCATTGACTCAGTTAAACTTTGACAATTTACACCCATAAAACATAAGTACTAGAGAACCTCTGTTTTATTTTGGAGATTTTTGGTAGCCTACTTCTTTTTTACTTTCCTTGTGTCAGCTGCACTTGTGTTACGATGAGAACACTCAAATATTACTGATGTTAAAATCATCAAATGGCACTTTACCTATCTCAATGAATGTATGTGATAAAACTAATAAGCATCATTCTGAAACTAACACAGATTTTGTTCTGTGCAGAGTTTTTGATAGAACGGCAAATTATAGTAGATTGGCAAAACTGGGCAGTTTTTCTGACAAACCTTAGAAAATCATGAGCCTTGCTAAGATCTTACTGCAAGACTCTTGTATAGGTTGGACTGAAGCACCTAAGAAGGTGCAGTAAAGAAATAAATGGTTTTTACTACATATTTAAAGCTGTCTGATGTGCTCTCTTAGTATTTGCACCAGATTGTTATGTCTGCAGGTGTTGCAGAGAGCTGCGGGTGTGCCCTCAATAGCTTTGTGCACCTTCATTCTGTGTGAGGCTTTTGCTGCATGGCAGCCTGCAAATGTGGGGTTTCATCTGGGTTACCACAGGAATAAAACTTATCAGGATACTATACAGAGGTCTGTCTTCATAGCTGCTGCTGTTAAGAGAAAGTAAGATAACTTTTTATTTACTAAATACAATATTAACATTGCAGTTTTTATCAAAAATTTATATTAGCAGAAAGCAAATGCTGTTTGTCATCTGACTCTCCTTCAGGGGCCTTGTTTCTTTTCTGGCTTTCTCCAGTGCACTTAGGAGCTTTGGGGGGGAGAGAGAATGGGATGAATTGAGTGTTGAGGATTATGTTTGGAAATATGTTATCCATTAACTTTAGTTTAGAGTAGATAATAGCATTAGGTAAGAGACTAACTGGTTCCTTTTCAGCCATGGAAGTAATCAGCTGGGGTGGTCCCAGGGCGCTCTGGGCACGAGTATTGCTGAGTGATCATTGGCTGCCACCTGCGTGACAAAGTAAAGGACCAACCCTTCAATTTATACCAGTGGAGCCAGATCACGGGAAACAATTGACAGGTAAAATATACTTTTGAAAGTTTAAGGGAGAGGAGAGAGGACATGTGACAGAAATGGAGCAAAGAACCTGAAAGATTTGCTATAGATAGCAAAAGTTGCTCCTCTGAAACTTTTATGTAGCTGTAGCTTACTTCTTTTTGGGGAGAGGCACACAACAAAGTTCAGGTTACTTGTTGCTCCCTGGGAACAGAGCCTTGCTAAGAAACAATGTTAACCCAGCTGTAGCAGCAAAACACCTACCAGAATTTTATTGTAGGTAGAAATTACAGTTCATATTTATGCACACAGTTCCAGATCTTTGTATGCTTGTTGTCTTGTCATGGGGTGTTTCTGCTGGTCCAAGAGATGGGTATGAATTTTGGTTTTTTAGAAAGACTAAAAATAAGTTGCTGAATTTTCAAGTTCACCAGTTGATTGTACTGCAGTGAGTAACTCTAGAAGTTAGAATGCCATGCAAAAAATGAATGTAAGTCTTAATCTCACTGATAAAACAATACTTAGCATCAATATTTTTCTTCTTTTTATGTTGGTTTTTTTTATTATTTAGAGAATTGGCTGAAAATAATTTTTAAGGGCTTTTAACTAAATTATTTTTACTTATTTAGAATTGTTAAGCTTATGCTTAGCCCAGCGTGATACAGGAGTGGTGTGACAACTCGGTTTTGATCAGTGACTCAAAATTGTGATCACCCTGATGTCACCGAATGGCCACAGCTTGTAAAAGGTAAGCATGAAGCATACTGGGTTGTTTCTCAGGAATTTTTCTACTATAATGTTTATTTTAAGGTATTTAACTTGAATGGCTTGAAGTTAGTTTTATAAATAATATTGGGTTACATTATTTGTTTAAGATAAGTCAGCTGGCAAAGTTGACTTACACTCTTGCTAACAGTGATTTCAAAGCTCACTTAGTTTGTCTCTGCCTACTTTTTAAAATATAACCACTGTGGTGCTCCATGATATCCCTCTTAAGAAAAATATTGTCAGTTAAAAGTCTCTGGTGATTTTTACTGTCATACTGAATTTCCGTATAAGTTGTTTAGCATACTTAGCCAAGCATTTGTTCAATTTTTTTTTAAAGTATTTATCCAGGAGGCTTGATGGTGTTAAAATGTGTAAGCTGGCATACCATTACTTCTCTCATCTAGAGGGGTACACTGGAGGTGAAAGGAGTGGCTTGTAGAATGGAGAAGTTGCTCCCTGTGTTATTGGAAATGAGCCACCATTTGAATTTGCTAGCTCATGCTGCAGTATTCAGATTAGTTGGTGTCTTGTGATCAGTATCTACAATCTAATTCAAAGCTGAAATTTTAAGAGCATTTGCTCTGAGATTTTCTCTGAACAGAACTCTTGTTTCAGATTTTAAGCATGATGAAAGGACGTCTTGCCGTACTATATAGTTGTTTTTCAGTACTGTTGCCTGCTCACAGGAAATAACAAGGTATCTTGTCTGTAAACAATTGGGTATTGCAAAATAAATAGCTTCTCAGCAAACAAGTGCAACCTGTAATTAGATTGATCTTCCACTTCATTTTAATGAGTACTGAAAGCTCATTTTGTTAGGTGCTTACATTGTCATTTGAAACCTTTTAAAATCGAGTTAATATGTGCATTAATAGTTCTGCAAACCATAGTTATAGTAGGTCTGCTCATGTTTTAGAAAACAATAAGCTGAAGGAATTTTCACCCTGTTTTCTGCAGAACCACTTTCCTTAGAGGACCAAACCTTTTTTGACCCAGCTAGATGGTATTTTTTTCTTATATTGTTTATCTTACAGAAGCATCTTTTTGGGGGGTTTTTTTAGAGTAACATAGACTGTATTGTCTGTGTTAACAGACAATACAGTAACATGAACTGTATTGTCTCTTTACAGCCCAGATAAAATTCTCACTAATGATGAGGATAGGAAAAGATTTTGGGTATACTGATACCTGTGTTTACATGTCTGTACTACAGATCGCCAGGCTAACTTTTTTACATGCAAAGTTTAGATGCCAATCTGCTCTTTTTCTGTAATTCTTCATACTGCTATTTATTTTAAAGGCTGAAAGTGATCAGTATTCTTGATGTTTTTCTTTTAACACCACTATTTCCCTTGCATTTTCATAGCAACTAAAAGCACTACTCTCCCAAAGCTTCAATGTGTTGTATGTCGCAATACTAGAATTAAGAGAGCAAAGCCTCAAATGTCCAGACCTTTTGCTACTGTTTACTGAAGTCCTGGAAGTAAAAAGAGGAGCTAACCAGTATGAATATAAACGTGCATCTTTCCTCTACTCCAGCTTCTAACACTTACATGCCCAGGTGAATAAGTGGGAAAAAACAATTGAGGTTCTTTTCACTAAGCATTTAGAGGCTTGCTTTGGTTGCTGGAGTTGAAGAGAAATTTTATTTGTTTTGCTGCTGAACAATATTTTTGTCAGCAACTATCTTGTCAGTTCTGAATTTAATGAGTAAGAGAAATGTAATTTGGAGGTAATAAATAGAGGCCAAAATTTTAATTGGGCAGTTTTTATGCTATTTTCCAGTTAAAAGGGTATTTACATTTTAAGCATGAGTATAAAATTAGTTGGATAGGAAGTTCAGAATTCTGTCCCTAGTGTCAGTTAAATTTTATAAGTTAATGAAATATAAACAAATAATTTCCTGTGTTCTGCATCGTCTGTCACTGCACAGTATCCAGCTAGCCTAGGAATTCTAAGTTGTCTGCCAGAAATGCTTTCTAGGCACTGGGTCTGTTTGGTAGAATCCAGAATATTGTTAAGATCTGGTATTTCAGAAAAGGAACTAAAATTTTAGTAAAGAATTTAGAGAGCAGTCCAAGCTTTAATTGGCGAGACCATCCAGTAAAATAGCACAATGAAACAGGAAAAAAGGAATCTATCAGGCTACAACTGGAGATTTCCAATATCATTTAGAATATTATAGATAGTTATGTAGTAAATAGAGAAATTTAGAAATTGCATTCCTGTAAGTAAAGATTTTTTTTCCCTGTAAAGCTATGGGAAAGTCTGCTTATCTGTCCTAACTGAAGTCCCGCAGCAGAGTCTGGTGAAACCTGCAAAGTTAGTTCTATTTGCAGATTTTAGCTCACTTCTGTTTTTAGAAAGCTGTCATGAAAGACATTTTTGTTCATCCAAGCTGCAGAGTTTTACTGTAATGACTGTGCTCTCTTTCCACTCCTTGCACAGTATTTCCAGCATGGCAGTTCTGGTCAACTGTACCAAAGTTTGTACCCAAGTGAAGGTTCCGTAAGGTCTTTTAGGGTATGATTTCAAGGCATCCTAAGATGATGGGAATCAGAACTGCTGCATTTGTAGTGCCTTGTCTTCTGGCTTGTCTGGCTACAAACTCACTGGTTAGGGGAAAGTCCGAAAGGGAGAAAAAAAATACTGTCTAAAAAAAAAAAAAGTCAACTGTTGCATCAGTGCTGTCTTAAGGAAGATGGGAATAAAGAGGAGCTACATAACTATAATTTAGTCTACTTAAGTTAGTATGGAGCTATACCCCTTGAATTACTCTGTAAATTAAGTCAGTGGAGGTTGTCAAGATAAACACAGGTGCTGCTTGTGTGTTCAAAAATGCCAGGCAATAACGCTTAATTCTGAATATTACTGGCTGTTCTCTTGGCTGGATTGAAGAAAACAAAGCTGTCTGTGAGATTAGATCCATGAATTCAGGTGGAGAGAGATGTGAGATTTGCTTTGAGATTCTTTTGGACCCTGCTTCTAAGCTGCTACTTCTTAGACTCCAGCTTTGTAAAGAATTTTTGGTTGCAGTTGATCACTCATAGTCTTTGCGTACACATTTTGGTTACAGAAGTGGTTATGAAGAATTAGCCCAGAACTGGTGCACTATGCAGCCTGAATGCAGAAGTACTGGCAGATCTCTTCCCTAATGACTCCTGTTGTGTAAGCAGTGGGGAAAAAGTGCTCTCCTTCTTAAGGAAATTTGGCTTAATTATACTATCATGTTTTATGTTATAAACTGTATTCTAGAGTTTGAGAAAATAAATCTGCAAGTATCAAAAAGTTGATGCTTTTAGTGGCAATAATACACTTATCACATTCCATCTTTCATAACTCTTCATATTGTACTGACTTAGAAGTAGAAGCAATGCTTAAGGTTTTCTGTCTGGTTTTGCAGATCACCAGGAGAACCTCACTCTGAGAACATTGAAACTAGCCGAATGTAAGTAAATGAGTGGATGAGTTTGGTGTATCTTGATTAAAAATGTTCTGAACATATATAATAGTCACTCTTCCATCTGCTTAATAAAAAGAAGACAAAAGTTGAGTAGAACTGTGAAATTGCCTTAGAAAATTTCAAATTAATATTTTGCAATTTTAAGCCTCTGTAGAAACTGATTTTTTTTTTTTTTTGAGCGTGAATGAATTGAAGGGAAAGTTCAGAGGTTTAATTTAACGTGAACCAGTAGATGGTAGCATAATACAGTGTCAGAAATCTTACAGCCTATATTCAGACTTGACAGCAGGGATGTAATTTCTACCTGCCATTCACTAACATCTGGCACGGGTTTGAAGACACTTCAGTACTAAGGCACAATACCTGCTGGTATCTGTTGTGGCAGATGGATTGTTGAACTAAGAAAAAAGATTGTGACTTAAATTGGTGAATTTATATGCCAGTTACTTCTGACATAAATTCTGGAAACAGAAAACTAGCTCTCTTTCACTGAACAGTATTCGCAGAGCATATTGCTGACAGGTCTGAACCTTTTTTGTCTTATGTTCATTAGTCTGGAAGTCAAGATTAACTAGAAGCAAGATTGTGATGGGCTGAAACCTTCATTTCAGTTTAAAAATTCAAAAGGTTTGCATTAAAAAAAAATAGTTATTTGAGACTTTATTCTTCTGTGAGTTAGCAAACAGAGATTCTTTTCCAGTTATTCAAACTGTTCTGTTACAGAATTCTAATAGGGAAGCCACAAACTGCTCTTCTGGCTTACAGCACAAGTTCCAAAATAATAGAGGGAATGTAGCCCAGTAGTTGTTGTGCTGAGGCTTCAAAGGATCTGGGTTCATTTCTCTTTTGCCACAAACTTCTTCTCTGACCTTAAACTGTCTCCTTCACGCCTTCCCCCCAAGCAGTTCAGCATTTTACACACCACGGGCTGGATGCCATTTTCAGGATGTTTTGCAGGCTAGGGACATAGTGTGAATTGCTCAAGGACTTCTCTGCTGTAGCTGCCCAACTTAAGGAGGAGCAAAGCTGCTGTGAGCCCCCCCACACTGGACTGCATACCTAAAAAATGGGGAGGAGGAAACGGTGAGGGCTTTTCTGATGTGTTATTAGCAACTCACTGCAGTGAAACCTTTTCTTGCGCTAGGAGAAGCAATTCTCCTGTATGACTAACTTCTTTTCCCTCACTCATACCATCTGTTACAGAAGTGCTGTCCAGCTGCTTTCTTAGGAGTGAGGGTTTCAGGGATCCAGACCTGAGAGGTGCCTCTGCATGTTGCTATGTGGACATGCATTAGAAGTCGCAGAACAAAAGCCCTGCCATGGTCTCTTATTCCTGCTCCAGTAGTGGTCTGTGCTGCATTGTCGTTTATTGTTCCTGCAGCAAGTTGAATTGTGTCCTTTTGTTTCCCTGGCCTAGCCAAACAGGAGAAATAAGGCTGCAGCCTGGCTGTAGTCCACTCTGGATCTTGTCAGTTGGATTACTGTTTTTACACATTTTAAGGAAAGATGTATCAGTAGCACTCATCTAGACTGGTGTGAAACAAAAACTCTAAACACCTAGGATAAATCAGAAGGAAAAGGCAGTAAAACTTTTTTCCTTCTAGGAGTTTGACAGTTCTTGTGTGTGCATGATTTATCTTCCTTAAAACCAAACATGAAAAAATAATTTACAGTAGTAAGCTTTTCTGTGTGATAGCTGAGTACTTTTTCTTTTTGATGTAGACCAGTGATCAGAGTGACCTTGACTTCTTTAAAATAAATGTGAGCCAGTCAAGCAGTAGGAATTCACATATTTGACTAGTAGTTATTCAGTATACTTGCGTAACTAAATTTTTTTTAAACTGTATCACAATGCGATGGGTACTACACCTGTTACAGAGAATTTTTGCAATTCTGCAGCAGAGTGGCTCTTGCCACGTAAGGTGGAATGGCAGGTTGGGTGGTAGAGTTGTGACCTGCAAGCCTACTGTGTTGCTAAAATAGTTACTATGTTATTTACATGCCTAAAATTCATTAGTAAATGCAGGGACCTGTGCAAGTGGTTTATTTGCACAATGAATGATTGGTTTTGCTCTGGTTGGCTGATACAGTTGCTTTATTTATTTCCATATTTTGCATTGCAAAGCTTTATACCAGGACCATACTCATATATGTTTCACATGTGTGAATGAAAGAAATTTAAAGAAAATACTCAGTTTCTTACACAGCAAAATCTTCCGTGTGTAAGTCTTGCTTATCCCAAGCTTTTCAAGTTCTGGGTTTCCGTGTGATGAACATCTTGGTGCTAGCTCAAAGTCAGGAGTGTTTTTACCTTAGCATTCATTCAGGTCTTAGAATTGTTAAGGTCAGCATCTTCTGTCTGCTACTGTCACACATCTCCATTGACTTTCAGCTTCAATTAATATAACTTTCTTAAAAAATAACTTCTTACCTGTTCATGTGTTTTCACTCTCTATTTTATGATGTCACATACCAAGGTAAAGGTATGGCCGTCTTCATACGGCTTTCTGTGCATTCATCTTTCCTTCTCTCTGCTTTTGAGGATAGCATGCTTTGCAATTTTGAAACCCTTCTCTCCTTTTCAAATAGGACTGTAGCAAGGCAGTTTTTCTATGACGAGATTGTGGGATAGATGCTGTGTTCTTCACTCCCTCTCTGTCTTACTGCATTGCTCCATATAGCCAGGACAGACCTTCTGTTCTCAGGGTTGCCCTTCCTGAGGAAGTGCCCTGCCTTTGTCAGCACATGATGTTCCCAGAAGCATGGTAGATCTAGAATACGTGGTCGGGAGGGAGGTCCCTTGGGTTAAGCTGGTATGGTCCAAGGGGGGTTCACAATCCAGCCCTGCTGTTGGGGTCCACCACACTGGAAAGAATGAAGTTTGGAAAATGTGAGCTCCATGCATATTTGCTGTGGTGCCAGAGGCTGAGGCAGGCAAAAGGTGTTACAGCACTGCTGGAACAAAGGGCTGGGCTCCAGGTCTGGGTGGAGTGTTTGGCAGTGTGGTGTGCAGGGCTCTTCAAAACGCTCTGTGTGGGCAGTGCTATTACTGGAAGCTTGTCTTTTCTAGCACTTCTATTCTTACTCTAGCTAAACAGAAGCAGGAAAACCAATGTGCAAGGTTTGAAGCTGAAACTTGTGCAAAGCAATATGTAACTTCACAAAGATGACCATCTGCAACACCTTTTTAAACTGTTTTTTATATGCTGGTCATGTTGTTTCCAGAGTGTAGTATAACTGTTGCAGATGTGTCTCTTTATGCCTCTGTTAACACATATATTGGAAGTTGTTTTGCTATTAGTACTAAAAAAACCTGCTTCCTAGGTTTTTTCTTACCCAGAAGACAGTTTCCATGCACATTAATGCTTTTTTGGAAATTTTTTTTTTTTTTGATTTTTTTTTTTTGCTTTTTTTTTTTTTTTTTTTTTTTTTTTGCATTAAGAAAATTGCTTATGAACATTTTGGCACTTCTGAATTCCTAATAGCCATTGTAAAACAGGCTGTTGTAGATTTACACTTACTAAATTTAGCAATCATAGAATCATCAAGGCTGGAAAAGAACTCCAAGACCATTGAGTCCAACCCTTGACCAATCACCACCTTATCAACTAGACCATTGCACCAAGTGCCATGTCCAGTTGTTTCTTGAACACTTCAGGCAGGGATGGTGACTCCGCACCCTCCATGGACTGCCCATTCCAAAGCTTGACTGCCCTTTCAGTGAAGAAATTATTTCTGATGTCCAGCCTAAACTTCCCCTGGCACAGCTTGAGGCTATTTTCCTCTTGTCCTATCACTGGTTGGTTGGGAAAAGAGACCAACCTCACCTGGCTTACAGCCTCCTTTCAGGTGGTTATAGAGTGATAAAGTCTCTTCTGACCCTCCTC
This sequence comes from Coloeus monedula, assembly GCF_965178545.1. Lineage (NCBI taxonomy): Eukaryota > Metazoa > Chordata > Aves > Passeriformes > Corvidae > Coloeus > Coloeus monedula. The sequence goes on from NC_138783.1 coordinate 87,869,634, forward strand.
CAGGGTAAACACCCCCAGCTCCCTCAGCTGCTCTTCATAAAACTTGTGCTCCGGACTTCACCAACTCCACTGCCTTTCTCTGGACACACTCCAGCACCTCAGTGTCTTCCTTGCAGTGAGTGGCCCAAAACTGGACATGGGATTCAAGGTCCAAGAACAGGGAGATGATCACAGCCTCATCCTGCTGGCCACACTATTGCTAATACAGGCCAGGATGCCACTGGCCTTCTAGGCCACCTGGTCACACCCTGGCTCATGTTCAGCTGCTGTGGACCAGCACCCCCAGGTCCTTTTCCACTGGGCAGCTTCCCAGCCACTCTGTCCCCAGCCTGTAGCGCTGCCCGGGGTTGTTGTGACCGAAGCGCCAGACCTGGCACTTCACCTCGTTGAACGTCATGCTGTTGGCCTTGGCCCAATCAGTCCAGCCTGTCCAGATCCCTTCCTGCCCTCCAGCAGATCAACACTCCTGTCCAATGTGAGATTTATGTGTAAAAATAATATAAAAATTATTGTGTCCTAAGCAGAAACCATTCAGAAGTATGTTAATTCATGCTGGTATTTCCAGACAAGTGTGAAACATCCATGTGTATTTCTAAAATTTAGGTAAACTTACAAGCAAAAATGATGCAGTTATGCAGGTATTTTAAACTTCAGGCACGTTTTGAATGTAAACATGAATTTAAATGCTTTGTGTGTGAACTTCAAATTACTACATGCTTCAATTTTTTCAAAAATTCCTTTAATGTTTGAACTTCTGATTTTTTCTGTGGCAAAAGTTTCCTTTACATGGTATTTCTCTGTACTTAGTTTAAGGTATTTGAGAAATGCAAATTACATTCTGTTTCATATGAACTTTGGAACAAGTACCCTCAATCCTTGTTTTTTATAGGTTTTAGACATTAAAAAATTACTACCAAAAATGTAGCCCAGTTCACCTTTGTCTTGGTGGTACATGTTTCTTGTGATACTCCACAGTTTTGGCAGAATTTAAATTACAAATGCAAAGTACTTATTTATCTGGCTTTTTATTAGCTAAAGAACGTATGAAAAGCCTAAAGGCATTCTTTTTTCTGTAACTACTACAAACTAACTCAGTGAATGCTTATTTAATTTGAAACAGAAAAGTGTGCTTGTGAAATTGTTGGACTTTGGGGAAGGAAGTTGGGTATCTATTTTAGGTGCCTCTCCTCCTCACTGAAGCAATGCGTATTGCTTGAGGAGGTTATACAAGGCCCACTGAGTGGGAAGTTATCCTTCAGTCATAAGGATATGTCTGTGAAATGTTTACAACTGCAGCCACACCAGTGCAGTTTCATAGTTGGATGTGCAACAACAATGAGTATTTGGAAATGTATATGCAAGTCAGTCACTATTGTAGCCTTAATACAGCAGTAACTGTGTGCTAATGTACAGCAAACTAGGCCTTGAGTTTTCTAAGGGACCAGTTGCTCTTCAGTAGATCCCTTTATAGGAACTTAAAGAGAGCCGCGGTCTTGACGGGGGTAGCCTGAGCTAAGAATAGAGAGTGGTTTTATGTTACCTTGCTTGATGAACCAGTTTTAATGCCTCAGGCCAAGAACTTTAGTTTTCGGCATATTAAATGGCATGGGGAATGCCAAAAGAGATCAAGTTCTCACTTTTGGACAATATAGAGTATGCTACAAGTTCTTCTGCTGAAAAATGTAGAAATGGGAAATGTGGGCTTTTGGCAATGAAAGGTGATAATAACACCTGAAGTATACACCAGTGGGAATGTGGTATGGAATGTCTTACTGTGTTGTAAAATTGACTTACACATTGACTTACTCAGAACTGCCTTTTCTGTAAGTCGTTTTATCAATGAACCTCAAAAATGTAGCTCTTGTGGAAGGCTTGGTAAATTCTCTTCTACCTTCTGAGGTCTGTGTCCTCACTTAAATTTATTTATTTATTTACTTAAATCATTTGTCTAAGGTAATGTGAAAAGACTGTGGAATAGCTTCCAGGGAGAGGGTGGAGGATCCAGCTGGATCCCTGTAAGTTTATGGGGGCTTATGGAACTCATACAAGAATACTGGCTGATGTCATCGCAAGGCCTCTCTCAAGGATTTTTCAATGATCCTGGGAATCTGGAGAGATCTCAGTCAACTGGACACTGGCCAGTGTTGGCCCAATATTCAAGAAGGCCGGGAAGAATGACCCTGAAAACTACAGGACTGTCAGTCTCACATCAGTGCCTGGTGAAATTATGGACAAGATTATTCTGGGAGTTATTGAAAAACACCTGAAGGACAACTCAGTCATCGGTCACAGCCAGCATGGGTTCATGTCAAACTTAATTTCATTTTATGCCAAAGTAACCCATCTAGTTGATCAAGGGAAGCCAGTTGATGTTATCTTTCTGGATTTCTGCTGTCACTTGGTGACAAGCTGCAGTCACTTAGTCTGTTTAGCCTGGAGAAAGACATTGGAGGGGAGACCTTGCCATGGTCTACCGCTTCCTGATGAGGGGAAGCAGAGGGGCAGACACTGATCTCTTCTCTGTGGTGACAGGACCCAAGGGAATAGCATGAAACTGTATCAGGGAAGGTTTAGGTTGGATATTAGGAAAAGGTTCTTCACCTGTAGGGTGGTTGGGCACTGGAACAGACTCCCCAGAGAAGTGATCACAGCACCAGGCCTGTCTGAGCTCAAGAAGTGTTTGTTAGGCAGATGGTGTGATTCTTGAGGATGGTTCTGTGCGAGGCCAGAAGCTGAACTTTGATGATCCTTGTGGGTCCCTTCCAACTAAGGATGTTGTCCTATGAAATTCTAATACTGCTGTATTCTAGTACACCATATTGTTTGCTTCCATACTTGTTTTAAAACAAAATTTAAAAATACAGCCTTCAATCAGACCTTCTGTCTCTAATAGAGTTTCATGGAACTTGAGTCAGTGAGTCTCCAGCTACAAGTCAAAAGTGTTTGTAAATAGCCTTATTGTAGGCATAGCAAAGTTTGAGAAGTAATTGGTAGCTAAAAACTAAAATAAAAAAAAATATTGAGTCTGTCAGAAGTTAACTGTTAGAGACCAGTCTAAGCTTAGCTTTATCTACTGGCATCTCAGATATGACCTGATTAAAATGGAGTGTTGTTTAAGATGAAAAATATGTTGTTAATATATCAGTGTTTATACACGGATATAACTTCAATCAAACTAGGTGTGTGAGCTAGAAAGATGTGCATGTTGCTGAGACAGATAGCCACAGCTCAGTTGTAACAATTCAACTTTTTCATACAAAATACTTAACCTGATTACAAATTACAGTATTTCACACTCTAAATCTGGAGGTCTGGAATGATTGAAAGTCAGGAATGATCAAAGCACGAAATTTTGCAATCAGAAATAGTTGTTTCTTAAATCACGTACTGGTCCAAGTTGTATTAAAACCCTGTTGCTTTGGCAGGGTTTGGGTGGTTTTTTTAAAAGTCTCTATACTAATGGCTGAAGTATGAAAGACAAGATTAAAAAAAACCACTTATTTTTAGATGTACATGGAGAGAGGCAGATTCTCCTAAGCCTACATATAAAAATGTGAGAGACTAGAACTCTTTCCTTAGATTAGAATACAGCTATTCCCTGTTACACAGTGATGATTTTAGTCATATTGCTCATGCTGCTGCTTTTTGTTTTTTTTTCCCCCCCCAATCCATCTCAAAGTCCCAGGGAAACCTTTCTCCTCAGCTGGTTTTTTGTTTGGTTTTTTTCCCTTGAAACGTACTGGGGCATTTGAAAGTTCAGATAGACATCAAAGTAATTGTTTTGCTTGTAAGATGTATTTTCTTCTCTGGTATCATGAGGTCTTGAAGGATGAAAAGAAAGAAGCAAAGATATTACTGCTGAGTAATATATACCTCAGCAGTCACTCTGAACGTTTTCCCTTCTAAAGTAGCTGCATTGAGACGGCTATTTAACCAGCCATTATTAACAGCAAGGTGCAGCAGGTGCTGAGTAGTACCAGTCTAGCACTTCAGTTCTGAAGTACTTGCTCTATGCAGGATCTGTGCATGCATCAACATCAGGAAAGGCAATTTTAAGTTACTATTACAATTTCTGATGCTCTAATCTTTATGGTACTGTATCACTAAAGTTACGTAAAAAGGCCCATATGTTACACCTAGTCAAAATGTTTGAAATCTTCCATAGTTGGTAGTTTTCATTAATAACTTACTATCTTAAATGAAGTTGAGGTTTGGGGCTTTCTTTCCAAAATGTGGTCAAATGTTGTGCTTGGTGCTGCATGTAGCTGCTTCTGTCCTGATTACCTGCGGCTTTCCAGTGATTTCTTTAGTATTTGCACGTTTCTGCAGAAGTCTGTGACTTTATTAATAAGACAGTTACATCTTCTTTTGTGCATATATATAGTACTGAGCACATAAACTTGTACAGCAATACAGCTGTGATTTTTCAGAATACCTACTTGCCACCTATGATGGTAAGAGAAACAGAAGGATTTGGCAGATACTGCTTTTTTGGATTTTTTTTTTCTTTTTTTTTTTAGAGAACCGTATAATTTATTTAAGCTGAGGAGAAATATATTCAGCCTTGAGCACATCTGTAATTGTGGTTTTGGCATCAGTTTAATTAATAAAGGAATATTTTTTGTGCAGATTTAAATAGACTAAATATGATAATTTAGTCATCTGGAATCTTGTTAAAATGGGTAAAATAGTGTAGTATTGATAGTATTGCTAAATAAATGTCTGAATTGTTTGTGTTTTGTGCCTCTTCCGTCTGTCAGTGGCAACCATGCCTCAGTACTATATATTAGATTCAACACCTGTACAACATCCAGTTCTGTTTCGGTTGCAGCCTTGTTTTGCATTCAAATTGCTCTCTTTTGTAGCGACAGCTGAGATTGTTCAGAACTGTACAAGATTGTCTCCACTGTAGCATTACCATAAAAAACTACGCATGAACAGGATTTATTTTTCACTTACATAGAACCCACAAATTAAATTGTGTGTTAAATATATTTGCATTTGTCAAGATGAGAATCCTGGATTTTAAAAAATCTTCCAATGTGTTCTTTCTGACAGAAATCTTGTGTTTCAGTGCCTGACTAATCTCTGCCTTGCTGATGCTATTGAATGAGCTTTGTATGTGAATGCTCCACTAATCCTTGTACTTACTGTTTGAATGTTTGCTACAGGAAGCGAGCAGCTGCAAAGCATCTAATAGAGCGCTACTACCACCAGTTAACCGAGGGCTGTGGAAATGAAGCCTGTACAAATGAATTTTGTGCTTCCTGTCCAACTTTTCTCCGTATGGATAACAATGCAGCAGCCATTAAGGCCCTCGAGCTTTATAAGATTAATGCAAAACTCTGTGATCCTCATCCCTCCAAGAAAGGAACGAGCTCAGCTTACCTAGAAAACAATTCCAAAGGTGCCCATAACAATTCCTGCACTGACAGAAAAATGAACAAGAAGGAAATGCAAGGCCCAAGAGATGACTTTAAAGGTAAGATGTTTACAATTTCCATAAAATAAAACACATTTCATTTGCACGAGTACAAGCCAGCAGAATTCACTCTGGTGGTGGTCTGCTGACTTTAGTAAAATGCAGTGTTAGACAGTCAAGTATTTTACTATGGTTTTGGAAAAATGGGGGGATTAATGCTGAACACTTATTCCAGACCTAGATCTTGACCGCATCTCTGTTAAAATCAACATGCATTTGTTGTCTTACAATAATAATGATTTTTGCAAATATAGAAAAGCTTTAAGTGCTTTTGTAAGACTGTTTTGGTTTTGCTAGTTTCGTAACTCTTCTGCAGTTAATAAATTATAAAAGTTATACTTTTAGCTAATTCCAGATTCTTTGCTAAGAAACTTAACCGATGAAGAAAATGATACAGTGGGTGATAGGCAATGCATTCACTAAGCTAAAAATGTTTGAGCACCGTTATTTTTAAACCAGTGTAAAATGAGATACTGTTCTGTATATGTTTTCTAACTTCTGTCTAGCTTTTCAAACTCTCTCTAATTGTAAATACATACTAATAGAATAGTGTTAGTTTTTGCCAAAACCCGTGATGCAAACACATCCAGAAACCAGGCCAAATGTAATTAAAGCTGTTAACCTTTGAGCAGACCTTTTTTAACTATTGTGGCAAAAAGTGGTACAAACACAAGTCCAGATCCATTTATTTTAGCTAAAGAAGGTGAAATTGTTTACAGCAAAGATTTAAAAAACACTACAGAATCAGCAATAAAACATGGTACTGTGTTATAAGCAACCTAAGATGTTCCAGTCAATAGCAGCATCAGTTTGTTCTTTATCTGACACAAGGATAAATTTCTCCCCAAATTATTTACGATCTGAATAAGCAGAGAGGCAAACACTGGGAAAGGGAAGGCAATGTAGCATTAGATGAGAAAGAGGCACATTAAGTCTGTTTTGTGATTTTTCTCTTGATTTTTTTGTATTTTTTATGGAGCTTTTCAGATACAGAATTTTCCTTATTCTGTCTAACCATCCCCTCTCCCCAAGGTGGGTACCTAAGAGTCTTCTCAACCTACCTCCAGAGACAGTCTGTTGGCTACAGCAGTGACTCAGACTTCCTCTTTTGGAGTATCATAAGTACTGACCTTTCTTTGTACCTGTATAGACAGAGAACTTTAATGCATTCTTAAAGCCCATCTGAGGCTTAGTTACCTTTGGAATTGGATGATGTGTAAGGAATCTAGCACTCAGAATTGTTTAAGGTCTATGTGCTCCAACAGTTACTGGGAAAATTGCAGCTAAGTTTAGCAAAGCCAAGGAAAAGGATGTGTGACTTGTTTTTATGCTTGACATAGGATTGAAAGTTCTAATAAATTGAAAGAAATATCCTTCAGAAGTAATTACCTAAATTACTTTTCTGGAGTTCTAAGCCCTAAGACTGTTACCTTTGAGGAAAAAATTCCGTGGAAGCCATTGTCAGCATCTAGTAATACCTTAGATAGCAGTCCACAAACAAGGAAATAGAGAAATCACAAATATATAAAAAGCATAGGTTACAATTGTAATCAGAGAGGAAGCATCATTTAAAAATCGATGTTGTCATTACCTGGGAATCTATTTTCAGTTTTGATCACCAAAATATTAAATTGGAAACAGGGAAGGTCAGTTGATAGGCAGCAAGGAGACAATGGTAACAAAGCTTCCATAAGAGATAAAGAAAATATAATTAATGAATTTGCTAATTAGGGAGTGTGTTGTTGGCAATATATAGCTCACACGCAGTCTTTTTCACAGTCAAGGATCACTGTTAAAACTTGACTTCATGTGCAGGTTTTTGACTTCATGGTGCAATATTACTGAGAACAAGGTCTGAGAGGAGTTGCTTTACTGGATTGCTTATTTGAAATAGAGGACGTGAGAGGAAAAAGCATGTAAAAGCTCACAGATCCAGACACAAGTCAGCTAAAATTGGCTTGTGTTATGGTGAAGCTTCACTTTGGTTTGTTTTCCTCCAGCTGTTCTCAGTGCTGTACAGTAAAAATGGGGCAGACCCTTATGGCAGCTCAATTACGGGATGGTCATGGGATAGGACTTAAAGCTGCTAGGAAACTGCTGATGGTATTATTAAATATTTTAATTGGAAATAGTACATGGTTAGTTCCCGTAATACTAAAACGTTTAAAAGAGTGAATGAGGAATTCCTATTCTAAGTATGGAAATCTGAAATGTGTTATATTGTTAAATTGTCAACTTGTGTTGATAATTTTTATGCTATGAATAATGTCTATGGTCCAGACTCAATGAACTTGAGACTGTGGTCCTCATTTTGAGGAGCTGTCTCATGGGACATCATCTGTATCAGCAGTTAAATTTCTCTTAACACAAGAAAATGAAAACTTCTTTTAAAACAAGTTTTTCTTCCTGAGCATGCACTGCAAAAGACAAAAATAGATGTTGTATTAAGCTTGAATCCTTTCATAATGGTTTCAGTAGAGCTGTTTTTTTAACAGGACAGATTTTAGTTTTGAGCTTTGTCAGCATTTTCAGATTGGAGTCAATCTAAGTAGCATGACATAAGGTTAACCTTTCCTGTGTTAGATGTGCTCTAAGAGTGGCTTGGGATTCTGTGAAAGTCAGTAGGTTGTCTGTCTTGTCATCATCTAGTTTGTATTTTTAATTTAATGACTTCTTGGAATGAGTATCAGTCTAGGTAATTACATTTCAAAATATGTTAATGTACAACATCTTTATTAAACATGTCTTTATTAAAATGATAGAATTCTTTCTGCAGAGGTAGGTGGTTCTAGCATGGTTAGTGAATACAGTTCTGAGATGTTTTCTAGATCTCTAGAGATGCAATTACACAGATTCTGTTTTAATTCTAATTATGTGTCAGTTCAGAAGAATCTGCTTAAACCAGAATACCTTTTCAAGGTCTGATCATGTGGTAATCCTACTGTAAATCATCACCTGATATGAAAGCATCTGTGGGTTCTGTTTGAGAAGTAACATAGAAAGCTATAAATAATGTTTTCTTTCTTTTTTCTAAAGAGAAAGGAAGATTTCAAATAGAAATGCACCCTTCAAATATCTTATTTTGTATCAGGAGTTGGGGGAGAGGGAAAACAGACAGGTATTTGGAGCAGATGATCTGTGTAAACTATCTTGTTCATCTGAATAGCATGTTGATGAGTATACCCAAATTGCTTATCTTAGTGAGGCCTAATGTACAAAGAAATAATCTACATGCCCCACTGTATATGTAATTTAGAAGGCAGCATAAATTTCAGAGCATATATTGAGGGTTTTGGGAGGATTTTCAGGCATCGATTTAGTATAAAAACAGTTGCAGAAAGCATGAAAAAGAGAAATAAGAAATCTTTCATTCCCATTTAAATACCACAAAACAAGTGATTGGGCCTTTTCTTCAAGGTTTGGTTTTAAGGGTGAAAAAATGTGTGAAGTCCATAAACATGAGCTGTGTTCGAAAAAAGAGGTTGATGCAGTCTAGTTTGTTTAGTTTAATGACTTACACATTAATTGTGCAGATTTACCAGAAGACTGTATTGTTGCAGCCTTATTCATTAAGTCTCGTAAAGTTTAAACCTCTTACTGATTGCTCTTGTTTAGACAATAGAGTGCTGTTAACTACCAAATGTAGTTAATTGGCTGCAAAACAGTTTCACCATTGTGCACATTCTCTGATTGACATTCATGAATAAAATATTTTACAAAGTCAGTGAATGAAATCATGATGTTTCTTGCTAATGAAATTATAAAGTATCTGTCTTGAATTTATTCAGCACTGACACTGTTTTTGCAATTTTAAGGGTGATATGACACACAGATCTCTTGGGTAGGGCAAGCCAGAAGTATTTTATCATTTTAATTTTTATCTTAATAAAATGAATAACTTTATCTTTTTATAGATGTGACTTTTCTAACAGAAGACAAGATATATGAAATTCTTGAACTATGTCGAGAAAAAGAGGATTATTCCCCTTTAATCCGGGTAATTGGGAGAGTGTTTTCTAGTGCTGAAGCACTGGTACAGAGTTTCCGAAAAACCAAGCAGCACACCAAGGAGGAGCTCAAGTCTCTTCAAGGAAAGGATGAAGACAAAGATGAAGATGAAAAGGAAAAAGCTGCCTGTTCGGCTGCTGCTATGGAAGAGGATTCTGGTGCATCGTCATCTTCATCATCAAGAATAGGTGATAACACACAGGGAGATAATAACCTCCAAAAACTAGGCCCAGATGAAGTGTCTGTAGATATTGAAGCAGTCAGACGGGTCTATGATAGGTTACTTTCTAATGAAAAAATAGAAACTGCCTTTTTAAATGCACTTGTGTACTTGTCACCTAATGTGGAATGTGACTTGACTTACCATAATGTGTACTCTCGGGATCCTAACTATCTGAATTTGTTTATTATCGTTATGGAGAATGGCAATCTTCATAGCCCAGAATATCTGGAAATGGCTCTACCATTGTTTTGCAAAGCAATGAGCAAACTACCCCTTGCAGCTCAAGCAAAATTGGTCAGATTGTGGTCTAAGTACAGAGCAGATCAAATTCGGAGAATGATGGAAACATTTCAGCAGCTTATTACTTACAAAGTCATAAGCAACGAGTTCAATAGTCGTAACCTAGTGAATGATGATGATGCTGTTGTTGCTGCTTCAAAGTGCTTGAAAATGGTTTACTATGCAAATGTAGTAGGAGGGGATGTGGATACAGATCATAATGAAGAGGAAGATGAAGAACCCATCCCAGAATCAAGTGAACTAACTCTTCAAGAGCTGTTGGGTGAGGAAAGAAGAAATAAAAAAGGTCCTCGAGTGGACCCACTGGAAACTGAACTTGGTGTTAAAACTATAGATTGCAGAAAACCACTTATCCCTTTTGAAGAATTTATTAATGAACCACTGAATGATGTTCTAGAAATGGACAAAGACTACACTTTCTTCAAAGTAGAAACAGAGAATAAATTCTCATTTATGACCTGTCCCTTTATATTGAATGCTGTTACCAAGAACCTGGGATTGTATTATGACAATAGGATCCGGATGTACAGTGAAAGACGCATAACTGTGCTCTACAGCTTAGTTCAAGGGCAGCAGCTCAACCCATATTTGCGACTTAAAGTGAGACGTGATCACATCATCGATGATGCTCTTGTCCGGGTAAGTCATGCAGCAACGTGGAACTTGGGTTTGTTGTGTCTGACCACTGAAAACTACATGGGCTTGGAGTAACTGAAAAGGACTCTCTGTGAGTGCATAGATACTAGATTTCCTCTAGAAGAATCTCAGATAGCTTTATTGTTTGAATTCTAAGCATGAAGCTGAAGATTTGTATGTTCAGCAGAACCACTTCTGCTCAGAGTGGTTGCAGATTTAGATGTTTACAAGTGCCAAATAGCTCTTATTCCCCGTTATCAGATCCTGCACAGATCTGAATGGTGAGCATAACCAACTCTGTTTCTTGTCCTCTGCACTGTCCTGGATTGTCTTCTGATGTGAGGGATTTTCAGATGGAAGTTGAAATTAAAACCTTTTAGTTGTGTACTCTTCTTGTGGACTTCTAAATTTCTAGAAATAAAGCATTGTTGCAATTTGGTGCAAATACTGATATGACTGAGAAAGGAAAAGACAGACCTGTTAATACAGAGAAGTATGAGAGCAGCCTGTTTCTGAGTATGCTGACTTACTGAATTAAAACTTAAAGCCATGTCTTCATGCATTTTTGAAAGAGGGGAATCATACAGGATACAAACTATTTTACAGTAAATAGGTCCATATATGACCGAAATACATTCTTTAATTCTAGGACCTTTCCTTTTTTTTTTTTTTTTTGTTTTGTTTAAGCTGGTAATTTTCAAAAACTCATTTTCCCATGTTCTGTTATTAAAGCACAAGGTTTGCAAATTTTTAAACTTACCCTTGGCTTTAAAATTTGTCACTGAAGACCCAGAGAGATATTTAGAGAGGTTTTGGCGAAATTACCTGATTTTTGCCTCTCAGCCCAGCTGTTACTTGTAGTTAAATTCGATGACTTTAACTGCCACTGAAGGTCACATGTGAGAGCCCTAAATGAGCTCCGACCTTGATTTTTCTGTATGCCTAGCAATTTCTAGCTGGGTTAGCTGCTTCATGGGAATTGCTGATATTGTGACTTGTCGGGGAAAATATTTGTCTTCAGTACCAAAAGAAAAAATAAGATTGTGGTGCAGAAATTGGCTCCTGTCTGTAAACTCAACTTTATATTAGACAAATAGATACAAAAATACTGTGGTTTTTGATTTAAGAATAGTCTTTGTAATTTCACTATCTGTCAGACTTGAGAGTTGTGTCTAGTTAGGTTTTGTCTTATTGTAATGCAGTTTATTCCCTAAATGTTCCATTTTGGGCACATAAATACTGAAAAAAAGGGAGGGACAGTACTTTCTCTTTAGGAGAGGATGAGCTAAAAGAGCATAAGAGCTAGTTTTAGGACGTTCTTTTTAATGTCAGTTCCAGCAGAAGAAAAGCAAACCTTCGTCTTTATGCTGATATAAGAAGGAAAATCCATAAATAAGAGAAAAGGCATTCTTTCACATACTGCTTGTTGTGAAAGTTGAAATCTTTGAGGACAAAAAAAGATATGTTTAGTGTAGGTTAAAAAGCTTATGGGCAACATCGAGTTGCAATGGGGCCACAGCAGTCACTGCTGTGCACACTCTTGGCCTGTAGGAAGTTTAGGAAATTTAAATCAGATTAAACTCAAACATACTAATCTAAATTGTGATGCACTTGCAGCAGCCCTTGCACAGCCTAGCAGCCTGAGTTACATGCCTGGGCAGTTGCCATGGATCTTCCTATGGCTGTTAATTTAAGCTGCCAGAGCATGCTAAATTATGGTGACCTGACTGTCAGAGCTCCAAGAAAAGTAAGGATTTTAAACTGTTTGTTCTGGGACAGAAAATAAAGGGAAAAGATAAAATTGTTCTAAATTCATGTAGTCTGAACTAAACTGTAGTGGTAGCCAACAAGACCAAGTGCAGCCCAGGCATTTCTCAGAAGTGGAAAATAGATTATATTCCATAAAATGGAGATGAACGCAGATGTGCCATCCACAGTGGAGGAAGGGAATATGTGCTGTTTCAAACAGATGTTGCAGGGTAGCTGTTATGGGATCATGTGGACTTAAGGAAAATTGTATTGATAAATGTATGAAGTGGGTACAGAATCCACCTTTTAACTACTGATATGTCTTAACTGATGATACAAAGTATCAGTTCTCAAGGAATATATTTTAAATATTCCCCAGGAAGTGTTAGTGAATGGAAACATGTAATTTCACTGTTGACCATAGTGTGCCTAGGTCTCTTTCATTTGTTTCTTCTCATTTTAATATCAGAAAGGATGCAGTAGAAATACATTTAGAGAACTGAGAGTCTCTTCAGAGAAATTGTAAAGTCCCCTTAAGGGTAAAAAGGATGATGGAGAGGACATAAAAGATGGATGGAGAAGTTGAGTGAGAAATAATGGTTTTCTCAACTGGTAGCCCCTTGTGTTATTTTCAAGAATCAGGCTTAATGTAAGCAAAATGACCTTTTTTTCACACTGTGTACCTTAAAATGGTGAATGTCTTTGCCCAGGACCTGTAACTCTTTGTGCAAGAAAGATCCATCAAGAGCTAATGGACATTACAGGCATTTTGATGTGAGCCACACAAACCTCAGGAAATCTCTAAGCTGCAATTGTGCTGGTAGCTGGGAAGCTGTTGCAGGGGAGATACTGTTCCATGCTGTCACCTTTCATCAGGGAGTGCCTGATCTGTTCAAGAATTGTGTGCTGTTGTTACTGGTACTCTCTGTACCTGGTTGAGAAGTGATTTTAGTAATTTTCACAGTTACTTCCTAGTTGGTCTGAACCAGGTCTGGAGGAAGCTCTTCAGTCTCATGTCCTAAGCCTTAAAGCAGTTTGCTCTATCTCTGATGGGAATCTAAGATGGGTACCATGAGCTTCTGTAGCAGCAGTGACAGCATCAAACCTGAGTGAAAGCAGCACTGGATGAGTTTGCATCATGGATGGCTGCAGTTTTGGGTGTACAGTATTTAACTTAGGAAGGATCTCACTGAAAAATATGAGAAAGATCTTTCCAAGATGATGATCTTCAGTAGTGGAAGCATGTTCTTAGGTCTGTTCAGTGACAAAATGTTTCTAATCATGCTTAAATTACAGGTGATTGATTACCCATGACAACTACCAACATATTTACCCTCAAATTTCTTTTTTTTTTTTTTTAACTTAAGGGGTTTGAATATTTACAGACCTTTTTGAATTGTAAGGAACTACTGTTTAGGTCACTAGACTTGCGTCTTTACAGAAGAGTCAGTGAAGACTTTTTTGAGTATATATGGAATAAGTGATAACTTCCTGATAAAATTATTTTCAAGAATATTGACTAAAATGAGGTTGAGATTGTCTTGATCATATTTTCCTTATTGATGTTGAATATTTTTCAAACAAATACTTTGATCAGCATTTGCAATTACTTGCAAACACTCTAAATACTGGCCGCTTAATTAGTTGAGCTAATGAAGTCATTACCAAGCTGTTTTTCTTCTATCAATACTTAATATTTTAGCTTTTATAATTCAGTATGTATATCTTCTCACTTTTTGGACTTCATTAAAGCTAATATGAACACTGGTAAGTGATTTTTTTTTTGTTACTATTATTACCGTAGGACTTTTTTTCTTTTACTAAAAATTTGAAGCTATGCTTCTTAAATACCTTAAAAGCAATATCTTGTTTTAAGTTGCTTATTAAGAGGATCTTAGTTCCCTGAAACACATACATCTAAGGAAAAATTTTGGTTACAAATTCATGGTTCAGTTTCTTTGCATGTATGAAACTTGCCTCAGAAATTTATTTTTCGTTTTTTATTGGAAATCATTTAATGAAACATCTTTCTTTGTATAATATACTTCTTGTATACTCATTTGCATGTTAGTCTGAAAAGTCACCCGGGGACAAGGGTAGAATGTTGGAATTTGTAACACTTTAGTCCCCACTTTTTTTTAAGGAACCCTTATATTTGGGAGTTGGTAGCTCAGTTTGCAGTTCCTGAAAGCAGTTAACATGGTGGGTTTTTTTCTATCTAACAGGTTTAATAGGTTAGCTGTACTGCTGAGTCATGTTGTGTGAGTGTGGTGGTAATGAAAGGAAATATATCCTTAAATCCCCTCTTCTGCCTTTTCATTCCCCAAGAGCTATTTCTTTCATCCCCTTCTTCTGAGTTTACTCTTGCCCCACCCCCATGGCCCAGGTTATATGTGGCGTTCTTCTCAGGTAGCAGTAATTTAAAGGGTGTGAGTTATGACACACAACTTCTGCAAGTGAAAATGTGGTGGATTCCTTCAGCAGAATCTGGCTTGTACTTGCTTGCAAATTAGAAACTCACTTCGACAAATTTCTCATGGAATGTGGACAGCTAGTGGGCAGCAACCCTCTCCTGCTAGTAAATACTCGGCTGAATGTCTTGATGACCAAAACTCTTATGTGACACCTGAACCCAGTAGGCACATTCTCTTCCATTTTAGCAGCAAAGTACTTAGACAAAGTCAAAGTTTGTGTGTCCAGGTGAAAATGTTATCACTGGTATGCCTTGGTTGGATGCAGAGCATGTGACTGTTGATGTTTGCAAGCTCCAAATGCACGAACCGTAAAGTACAGCTGGGGAAAAGGCTGCTGTGTCATTATATGTCAGTAATAGTGACTTACTTTCCATGCCAGTTTTTAGAAAAATGTGTTGACCAACTTATGTCATGATGTGTCACTGGTACTCTCAAGCTTTAATTAGTTGTATTCTGTCATTTTTGCTATCTAGTGTGGAAAATATTCCTGCCTTTGCCTTAAAGAGAACTTTATGTTATGCTAGAACTTAAGGTGGTTTGCGATCATTTTTAACTGTATAGAAATTAGTTCAGTTGCTATCAGTTTTAAGCAGGTTGCCAAACTCCGGTGTTGCATTAAGCTTTTAAATGTTGTCATATTTCTGAGGTTCAGTGAACATTCCTGTCTTTCAGGAAAGCAGTGTTATTCTGTAAACAAAGTAAAATCACCCAATCTCTTAAGCTGTGGTACAGTGTTGTGTTTCAGCAAACAAAATACAGATATTCTTTATAACGTTGTCTCTCAGCTTTCAGCTTTTCAATTCAGACATTCTTCTGCTGCTTTAGACATGCTACACACCTGCTTCTTAGGAAGTCCCTGGAAAACATGATTATTCCAATGACTTGGCCAGTCAAACTATCATGACAGAAAACAACTTCTAAAACTTTGGTAATTCACACAGCTTTATTGTGTTTATCCAGCAGTATCTGTGTTGTCAAGATTGAGGTAGCTGTGATTACTAAAAACAAAAAAGAAAGGCCCCAAAAAACCCAAGAACCAGACAACTATAACTGAAGTTCATACTTCCCTGCTATAGAAACACTGCTGCAGTTCTGCTAAAATCCAATGTCTCCTTACTGCTGTCTGCTGCTGCTTCCCACTGCATTCAGTTTTTATTGTGAAGCATCAGTGTTGACACGGATATTCAAAAGAGCAGCTAAACCCACAACTTTCAGTTGAGCAGCTTAGCAGCATTTTCCTGCTTATAGAATCTACTTCAAGGAGCATCAGGCTTTGCTCAAAATACTGGCTTTTGGGTAATCCTTTATCTGTCTCCCTTGCATACATCCAGTGCACTTGTTCTAATCTGCCTAGCCAGCATTGCTCAACTAAGACTGTTTCCTTCCTCTTTTTTTAATGCTGTTTTTTTCTCAGCCAAAAAACAATTTTGAAATTTCTTTAACTGCTCTAGATGTATAAATATGATCACTTTCCTTAGTGCATTTCCATGATACAAGAGAATCATTACACTAGTACAAAGGGTTGCTGTCCCAAAAGAAAAGCAGAGACAACATTTGCTTTCTCAGAACTCATCAAAATTCATAAAACATGCAATATAGTAAATTACTGGTGGTAAAGACTATGAAGCCAACAAAGTCGTGACTGGGGAGAAAAAAACCCCACAACTTTATTGCTGTCAGTTTTAAGTGGAAGGGATCCAAATAGAAGAATTTCTGTCTCTCCAGCTTGAACATTTAACCTGTATTTACAGTTTTAAATAACTGCTAGCTCTCTACTTTTCAAAAGTTGCAGGCTTGCCTTCATGTTTTTTGAACTGAGGTTTATATGCTGTGAAGTTACACTCCCTCTCTTTCCAAATGTAGTTTTCAATACCAGGCAGTGCAATTTTTTCTCCACATGCTCCTTTTGCATGGAGTGCTTCAAAGTCTTCAAACCTGTTATGATAACCACCCTAACTCTGTCACCCATCCTGCCCTGCTGTGCTGCTAGGATCATGTCTGGCTGACATGGCAGTTAGCAGAAGAAAATGTGTCTTGCTGGTGGTGTGATTTTATGAGTCAATGGTGTCATTACTGCTGCCTTTACCTTCTCTGTTCTGTTCCAGTTTTACTTTACACTTCTGTAGTAAAATTATGGGCTGTAAAGAGTGTTGGCATGTGTGCATAAGGTAAGGTAGTGAAATAAAAAGTAGGGTTTAGCATGCTAAGGACACCTGCTGGTAAGCACAATTTGCAGTAGCCCGAATCAGAGGCAAATCTCTCAAGTGAATGGTCTTGGTAGAGGAGTATGCAGGTCCATCTGTGCCTTAATTTACTGCTGCTGAGTTTTCTTCACCACATAGGTATGTTTAGTCTAATTGTGCTGTGTAAGTTTAACCAATGTGTTTATGCTTTTAAGTAGCTTATTTCTTAGCAGCTGCAAAATATTCTTGCTTAACTTTTGATTTACTGAAAGGATACATTTTTGTTGTAATCAAGTGAAGGACCTGGCAATGTGCGCTCACAGCCAGAAATCCAACCATACCCTGGACTGCATCAAAAGCAGCATGGCCAGCAGGTCAAGGGAGGTGACTGTCCCCTTCTTCTACTCCATTCTTGTGAGACTCCCCCCTGGAGTGCTGCATCCAGCTCTGGGTCCCCAGCATAAGAAGGATGTGGACCTGTTGGATTGAATCCAGAGGAGGGACACAAAAATGATCAGAGGGCTGGAGCACCTCTCCTGTAAAGACAGGCTGGGAGAGTTGGAGTTGCTCAGCCAGAGAAGAGGAGTCTCCAGGGAGACCTTATGGAACCTTCCAGCACCTAAAGGGGGCTGATGAGAACTGGATAGGAAGTTTTTACAAGGGCATGTAGTGATGGGACAAGGGGAAATGACCTCAATAGAGAAGTTTACATTAGATATTCAAAAGAAATTCTTTACAGTGAAGGTGGTGAGGCGCAGCAGCAGGTTGCCCAGGAAAGTTGTGAATGTCCTATCCCTGGAATTGTTTGAGGCCATGGGGCTTTGAGCAAGCTGGTTTACTGGAATGTGTCCCAGCCCATGGCAAAAGGGTTGGAACAAGATGATCTTTCCAGGTGCTTTCCAACGCAAACTGTTTTGTGATTCTGTGACCTCTAATGGCCTTTAGATAGACTTGAAACCCTTTCTTGTAAAATGTCAGATTTTCTATTGGCCTTAAATGAATTTTCACTTTCATAGTAGCAGCGCAGTAGATCTGTTTAAAGGCACTGAAGAAATAAGAGCAAGAAATTTTTGAGACTTCCTCATTTAGGGTCAAGGAGAGGGGGTTGATTTGACTGTAATATTACTGTCTTTTTTGGTTTTAGGGTTTTTTTTCCAGCTCTTTGTTTGAGAGATGCAACTACTCATCAAAGGCTTATTTTCTGTCTTCCAGTCTGGAAACATGTCTGTGTAATGCCTTCACAAAGCCGTTTATTGTCAAACATGTGGATCATATCACAGACTCTTCATTGTCAGATGAATTTAATTAGCCCAGTAACACATCTTTTCTTTCTTTTTCTGTGAATTGTGTGCAAAACAATGATAACTTATTTTAAATAAGTGCTTAGAAGAATAGAAAATAGAGAAGGCTAACAGCCTGTGAGCTTTAATGGGCTAACAGATCGGTTCTGTGGTAAATTTCTTGCTGTGTTAATCCCCAGATTCTAAAACATGCTTAGAGTGATTTAGCATTACTATTGATTTCTCTGATTTTACTGTTGCGATTTGTGCTCACTTTCTTCTTTATTTTTGTGGGTACTTTTGGTTTCATTATTTGATACTAAACTATTCTAGTAAACAGATTTACTAATTAAATATTTCTATCTCTTCACTCAATAGCTAGAGATGATTGCCATGGAAAATCCTGCAGACTTGAAGAAGCAATTGTATGTTGAATTTGAAGGAGAGCAAGGGGTAGATGAAGGAGGTGTTTCCAAAGAATTTTTTCAGTTGGTTGTGGAAGAAATCTTCAATCCGGATATCGGTATGTGTTCTAATAATTTACTGATGTAACAGATTTTTCTCACAAAAGGTTGGTTGGCCTGGATGATCTTCCAAACTGGATTGTTCCATGTTTATGCTTTCTATGTCCACTGCTGCTTCTCTCTGAAGCTCTCCAGATTCATTGATGGTGAGGAGAGTATTTGAGCACATTGAGGCTCCCCATGTCATCAGCAGTCATCCTCCTAAAGGAGGAATGATGGAAGGAGTAACTGTGTGTAGTTAGTGAGAGCTATCATTGTTTGTTTGGATACAAATCAGTAGTACAGGGTTTCTTTGCAGGGTTCCTTTGTTTGTTCTCTCACCTTTCTCCTCACTTTGCTTTGTGATTAGCTTCTAGAATTAGTAATCAAACCAAAGAGGAAGAGCTTCTGCAATAATGCAAGAGTAGGACTATGGTGAGTTTTTGAGTTATTTCCTCCACTTCCTCCAGCTTAATAAGTCTGACAGTCTCCATTCTACAGATCCAAAGTGTGACAGCAATGTCAAATTTGATTATAGTTAAAGAATTTAGAGTAATTTGATATATTAGAGCCATAATTTTATGTTTGTGTTTCAGCAGTCATATTTCCATCATATTCTTTTTTTCCTTGCTCCCTGCACCAATCATTTATGCAAGGACATGCTTCTTTTAGTGTGCAGCTTGTCTGCTACACTGAAAAGATGAAAATGTTATAAAATTATAAGAATACTTTGTGTTAGAATAGAAATTAGAGCTGCCAGGTTCCTATACTAATTTCACATTTTATGTGAAATATGATGTTACATTATACTTCCTGTAATGGCTTCCATGAAAGAAGCCTAACAGCTCATGGCTGTTAATTTGGTTTCACTGGACTATTTTAAAAGAGAAAGCTGCTCTTCTTAGTTTTGTATCTTAGAAAATTGATGAAAATACACAGAAATCTACTTTGACCAGGTTAGAGAGGAAGTATCAATATCAAGTACCCAGAATCAGTAACAAAAATCTGAACCTTGGCACTTGCCCTTTACCATATGCAAACCAGTTCTTATAACAACTGGTGCAGAACCATAGACAAGTCTTACTCAGTCTGAAAAATGCTATGAACTTGGAGAGATCTGGAATCTGAATTAGCTTACTTTGAAGTATGGCAAAATAAGGAAATCTTAGTACTTTGACTGATGAAACTTTATTTTCAATGCAAAATAAATACATTTGCAACTTGAGATTATCTAAACAGAAGTTATATGGGTGTATTGAAATACTGTTTATTTAGTAATGCTAAAGTCGGCTTAAGCGAAGATCCAAGCACTGTGTATATACCCCTGCATTTAAAGATAGGAGACAGATTAGATGTGCATGCATATTGTAAATTTTACTTCTGTATTAAAAATGTGAAAAAAAGCAGTACACATTTTGTATTCATAGTAACTCTGGGGGGAAAAAGCTTTTTATTGGCTTTTGGCTTAAGTGTGTAAAAGAAGAACATGTAGCTTGCATTCAGTGTGTGTGTGTGTATGTGTGTGTGTGTGTATATATATATATATATATATATGCATTGCAGTATACCAGTTCATGTATGCATCAGATATACTAAGTGTGACATTTGTTGATTTATAAATGCTTTCTTTACCTGAGAAAATGAAGGCGATCATTTAAATGGAATTTAAAATGTCTGTCCTTTAATAGGTTTATTTGGAGAGATGTATATTGTTATTATAGTTTCTTCAACTTTTTGAGTATTTCCATATTAAACTACCTTAAAGTTTTACTCAAATGAGGCAATAACTCAGAAATAATCATGGATTTATGACCAGCAATTACCATGGTAAAGGGGAAGAAGTTACAACGTCATGTAGCTTCAAGGGCAATTGTTTTCCCCTTCTTGCAGGTTCCAGTTTCTTCTGGTGTTTCATTATTATTTTAATGTACTGTAGTCTTAATTTTGTTAAGGGAGTAAAATACTGTATTTCGCCTTAAAGTGTTTCCAGATGTGGATCTGGGTAAACTCTTGATCCTTCATTATTAGACATTTTCTGGAGTTGTTTGTTTTGACAGTTTAACTTTTCCATGATATTCCAGTTAGTACAAGTCATTGCTTTTATGTACCAGTAATCCAGAAGTTAACTTCAGAAAAGTTCAGAAAATGGAATACAGGATTTTATATAATGTTTGTCTTACATATGTCTGAGTTGCTCATCCATTTCTGATTTCCAGTTGCCTTATCTGATGGGTCAGTCTATTATTTCTGTGCTCCCCTAATGGCTGACCCAGCTCTAGTCACTTAGGAACATAATCCGTTCTGAGGAGTAGCTGGAGTCTTTGAATGAGCTTGTAGTTCATTTCCTTACATGAAATGAGAAAAGAGTCTTTATCTCTTGATTGTAGATTATATTTTCAGTCTTTAGAGTAATTTGTTGTTCATGTGGCTTTGTAATCAGTTTGTACATCTGCACAGGTTGTAAACAAGCCTATCTTGTAAGAGCTGACAAGATAAATCCTTATGGCAAATGTAGTTGATATTCTTGACCACATGGATCTGACTTCCGGTGTTTTGAGAATAAACAGCCTGGGACATTTTTACTTAGGCTCTGCCTGAAAATCATGAGACTTAGCTGTACAAGCATACCTGTCCAGGGTAGTCTCTCTCACCTTAAGTCTATGGGGCTTGCATTTATATTGCTTTAGTATCTAGTCAAGTAAGCAATGGATTTTATTGTAGGTTTCATTTAAATAATTTATAGCCTGTACACAAACTCCAGTTCCATAAACAAGAGCTATCTTATGTCTTGCTACAGCCAAAAGGGTAAGGAACTGTGCCTGTCTCTTGTCTGCACGTTTTTCTCCCTGTGCGGCTTCTGGCATGTGTCAGTTCAGCTGTTTGTTGAAGTCTTCAGTGCTCAGCTCATGAACTGAGCAGGAAATTGGTCACCTGAAATAGTGAACTGAGTGAGAGAAGCAAAATCACTCCCTTTAGACAGTGACAAGGTGTTAAAATTGCAACCCTTTCTGTGAAGCCGTGATCCGTTTTCCTCTCAAGTTAAAATGTGTGTAATAGCTGCCGTAACAATGGTCCTTGAAACAAGCAACTAAATCCATTGGGCATCTAACTCTAAAATCATGTGTGATGGTTAATCCCTGCTCCATCATCGTAGCTTCTAATTCAGTAGTAGGGCTGCATCTAGTCCTGTTCCTTTGCTGAGACTGGCCTTTGAAGAAAGGCTGTCACTTTTTAGTAATTAGAGTCCTTCAGGATTGTTTCATCCACATGTTTTTGACTGTGTTCTTTTCTTGCACTGTTGTATTTATCAAAGTCACAGTCGCTGTTGGAGATGTGCTGCTGGTTCCTCAGTAGTGGAGGGGATGAAAGCTTGCGTACATGCAGCTTCAGTGAGTGTTGCAGGATATTGTATAACAGTTCTCTTGCACACTTTTAGTGGTGATGTGAGTAACAGTGTTCTGAGCAGCTCCAGTCACCCTAAGGTAAGTAGTTTCTCTTTGCCATTCAATTCAGTATAATGTTAAGTTAAACATGTCTTAAAGGCTAGTGCAAATGGGTTTATAATGGTATGTTTTATGTGCCCTTTTTATTGAATTGTTACCGTAATCGTTCAACTTTTTGGGTTTTTTTTTCAACAGGGATGTTCACATAC
This sequence comes from Coloeus monedula, assembly GCF_965178545.1. Lineage (NCBI taxonomy): Eukaryota > Metazoa > Chordata > Aves > Passeriformes > Corvidae > Coloeus > Coloeus monedula. The sequence continues at coordinate 87,892,124 of NC_138783.1, forward strand.
GATGAGTCTACAAAACTGTTTTGGTTTAATCCGTCCTCTTTTGAAACTGAGGGTCAGTTTACCCTGATTGGCATAGTACTGGGACTGGCTATTTACAACAACTGTATACTGGATGTACATTTCCCCATGGTTGTCTACAGGAAGCTAATGGGCAAAAAAGGAACTTTCCGTGATCTGGCAGACTCTCATCCTGTAAGTTCCTTATGTTCTTTAATAGTGCATTTTCCATGCAATAATGTAATCTATATTTCAGTTAAACACAAGATCACTGTCAGAACTGAAAGTGAAATAACCAGTGACCTGAGTGAAGAGTCTGTATTTGTTAAAATAAATTCATAGGCAGTAAAATCTCTTTCTACATTTGGTTTGGAGGAGGCAGAATTGTAGTGTCAATTAATAGGGCTCAGTATCAATAAAGCTTTGTTTTATTTTTTTACTGCATAAATTGCTAAATATTACTAAGCATTATTAAACATAAACAAGTATGTATCTTCCCAAAGAGACTTCTAAAATTAGGCTGTTTATAGCTATTTGTGGAGTTTCTATCAAAAAAAAGTGAAAGAGTAAACATGCAAAGGTGTGATGCTCTTACTGGTTTTTGTCTAAAGCAAAAGACAGATGAGGCAATGTATTAATATCCCTACAGTTAATGAATATCCCGTATCAGAGCAGTGATCAATGTCCATCTTCCCACACTCATTCCCAGCCAGTGGCTGTACACAAGCAGTGAGCTGTCCATGTGCTTTATTAGATAGAGCACACAAGTGTGTGTGCAGGATGTCTTGGCCCTGCTCCACCTGCAATCAAAGATCACCAGTGGCTTCCCCTCATGTTGCTAGAGGAGTTGTTAGCAAGCTTCATTTTGTTTCAAACACTGTAACACTTCCCTTTTATAAGCAGTTATACAAAATCTTCATCTTTTCAAAAAAGATTAGTAAAATAATACTGTCTAAAAAGAACTGGCCTTTCACTTTTGAAAATGAGTCATGTGTAATCAAAAAATGTTATCTGGTCTGCGTTGCATGGCTACATACAACAGCATGCCAGATTCAACCAGTTTCTCTGTATAATGATTTTGAGAAATAGTGCCCCAAGTTTCCTCTAACTTTTATTACATATTCAGAACTCTTTATGACCAAAAAAAAGTGGATGCATTTCTATGGAACAGGGCAGTCAGGGCATTTCCTAATTTTTCTCCCCTGCTTTTATGTTTCTCCTCTAACACCTACACTGATTCCTTTTAAAATAATCCTTTTTTTAACTCTTTGTGTTTTCATATGACTTTAACACTTCAGAGCTTCTCAAACCCAAAATGAAATTCACAGTAGTCAAGCCTCCCAATGCTTTTTCAAATGCTGTAGAGCATGGAGAATAGGATGTTCACCAGCCCTCACCACCCATGGTTTCAAGTCCAGTGATTTTCAGTACAAGGTCCTTTTTAAAGATCCTGTGGAAAAATCAAAACCACACAGATAGTGAGAGGTTGAGGCTTACATGTAAACTTTCATGTTTCAGTTAAAACATTGAGGGGAAATGTCTTTCTTCTACTTCACTATAAAAATACAGTTGCACACAGTTGTTGCTTTCACCTTCGCTTTGTATTCTTTAGCCCCTACACCTCTATCACAGCCAAATAATAGTTCCTTTTCTGCACAGTCTGTGGTTTCTAAGAGATTCTTGGGCTTTTCTTAAGGCATAGCAGGGAGGAAGGCTGGTTGCTCCTTGGAATAGAGCAAACTCTTACAGGTAATTTCAGATTCTACTTGGTGAATTCTGACCTAACTTGAGGTTCGGTGGGGTATTTTTGTTGTTGGTTTTGGTTTTTTTTTTGGTTCATAAATGTCGTCTTATGATAAAGACTGCCCCATCTATGTTGCTTCAGGATTACTTCCTAGTTGGTTTGTGTTTTAAATAAGAAGTAGAAGATAAAAGCCTGCTGTCTGAATTTTATCTGATATAAAATACAGGGGTTTCTCTGATTTTTGACTTAAGAATGTTCCCCTTACTAGTGTAACATATTCTGGTTGCCTAAAGTAAAGACAGATTCAAAAAGAGGTTATCAAAGGCTTTTAAACTGCAGGTTTGACCATTGCATTTTGGAAGATTGGTGGGTACTAAAAGGCTCTTTTAAGGGAGTTATCACTGATTGCCATGTTTCTTTTTTATCTTAATATCTTCTATTGTTTCTCTTTACAAATACTGAGCTTAGTAAACAATTGTTTGGACTGCTATGGGAGATTTTTATGTGACTTGTGTCATAGAATATAGCAACCGTTTTTCGAGGTGGGTGGTTTCATGTCTTCTTGTATTACTTAGTGAAATCTTATCAAAGCTTATTTGTGACAGACATGTATTTCTTACTCTGTTAGGTTCTGTATCAGAGTTTGAGAGACTTACTAGAGTATGAAGGAAGTGTGGAAGATGATATGATGATAACGTTTCAAATATCTCACACGGATCTCTTTGGCAATCCAATGATGCATGATTTAAAGGAAAACGGTGATAAAATTCCTATTACAAATGAAAACAGAAAGGTACATGTTGCACACTGAGCTTTTTAAACAGAATCTGTAGTTCTTAGATATACTGTATGTAGAATTATGTAGAACCCTATAAAGGTTTGGTCTCACTTACAATTTCAAAGTTTAAAAGGCTTTTAAAATTGCCATAGCACAGTGTGGTTGCGAACAGAAAAGGTTTCTCTTAGAGAAAGCATCGATACATGTACACATAGCTTCTGGGTGGGATGTTGGGCCTGTTTGAGCAGTATTTGAGACTTACTCTTTTGTGTTGCTGAATGGAAGCTGAGCGCAGATGATCTGCACAGAATTACAGAATCATATATATTTTGGGGTCTTGTATTTTTGGGAGGTACTTCAAGTGGCATGTGTTGAAGCACTAAGTTTTTTTGGGGTTTATTTCCTTGCAGGAATTTGTCAATCTGTATGCTGACTACATACTCAATAAATCAGTAGAAAAGCAGTTCAAGGCCTTTCGGAGAGGATTCCACATGGTGACCAATGAATCTCCTTTGAAATATTTATTTAGACCAGAGGAAATTGAATTACTTATTTGTGGAAGTAGGGTAAGAATTCTGAATGTACACTAGAGAGTGGAGCTTTTTTTTGATCCTAAGTATACAATTAGTGGTCATCTTTAAAAATATCATCTTCTTACAGAATTTAGATTTTCAAGCACTAGAAGAAACTACAGAATATGATGGTGGCTATACAAGAGACTCTCTTATTATTAGGTAATTTTTTCTAATTTTGTAAGGATAAAAAGCACTTTATCTGCTTTTTTCTTCATAATGAATTTAATATTGTTAGATTTAGTATTTTTGTAGTACTGGAGATGCAAACATCTTGTGTAATTTCACTTTTCTCAAGTATTGTCATTAGAGAAGAGGAGATGGTATAAGCATTGTTGAATCAGTATAATTCCTTAGGAAACAGGAATAATAAAATATCTGCAGAACGCAGCCAAATTAATTTTTAAAGCCAGTTAAACTGCAGTGTTTGGTAATATTTCTGATTTCTATTTCTGAATCTCATTTATTGGTAAGTACATTCTGAGAGTTTTGATTTATGAATGCAACTTGTAAACTTGATGTTAAGACAGATTAGAATTACTACACCTTCAAAGCTCAATTACTTTTGAAATTTATACCAAAGAAAGTTTATGGTTTATTTACTTTTTGATTTCTTCCTTGGTAGGGAATTCTGGGAAATAGTCCATTCATTTACAGATGAACAGAAAAGACTATTCTTACAGTTTACAACAGGCACAGACAGAGCCCCTGTGGGAGGACTTGGAAAGTTAAAGATGATCATAGCCAAAAATGGCCCAGATACAGAGAGGTAAAAAAAAAAAAATTCCTTCATTTTGCTTGTTTTTTTAATAAATGAAAGTGAATTCCCTGCTTTTAAGTTATTGACCTAGTTAAATCTGAAAGTTGAATCTATAAGAAAAGTATATTCTTTTCAAATTCATTCTTTTTGGACTTGTATAATAGAGATGTATTTCTTTTGCATGTTCCAAACTCTGAATTCTTTTCTTGTTTGTTTTTTTGTCCCACAGGTTACCTACATCTCACACATGCTTTAATGTACTTTTGCTTCCGGAGTATTCAAGCAAAGAAAAGCTTAAAGAAAGATTATTGAAGGCCATCACATATGCCAAAGGATTTGGCATGCTGTAATAAGTATAACAAAAGGGATTAAACAATGATGGTGATGATGTCCCTGTCCAAAAAGGCCATAAGATAGTGAGCTACAGTAGTCACCTGTGTTTGTGCCTCCCTTCTTTACTGGGGACATTGGGCTGGAACAGCAGATTTCAGCTGCTTATATGAACAAAATCTTTATTTTTTCTTTTAGCGTGAAAGTGTTACATATTCTTTCACTTGTATGTACAGAGAGGTTTTCCTGAATATTTATTTTAAGGGTTAAATCACTTTTGCTTGTGTTTATTACTGCTTGAAGTTGAGCCTTTTTGAGTATTTACAAGAAAACAAACTGTACTCTCCCAAGGAAAATATTGCCATCATTTGTAGACCATGTAACCTTCAAGTATGTGCTATATTTTTGTCCCTGTATCTAATCAAACCAAGAACTGTACTTTTTGAAGAGTTTGCTTTTGAAACTTGAAGTCTTGAAAAACAGTGTGATGCAATTACTGCTGTTCTAGCCCCCAAAGAGTTTCTGTGCAAAATCTTAAGAATCAATAAAGATGGAAGGGAGAACTTGGAATGTTAAATTGCAGCCTTGAGAACTTTACTTTAGTCACAGCACAACAATTAAAATTCATTTCACTATATGTTGTCTTCACATGTCTTGTAATAAACTGTGTTTTTAATTAGGAAACGTTTCTTAGCATATGAAAGGGTAGAAATTTTAGTTAATTTTTTAAAAAAAGAAGTTTACTGGGGAAAGTGCATTTTCAACTGAACAGCTTTAGAGTAGGGAGTGAAGTGTCTGGAAAAAAAGATAGGAAGTTTTTGCTATATTATAAACAAAGCATGTGGAAGTGCACTTAAAATGAAGTTTTATTCTTAATTGCCTATTATGTTGACATTTTAAATAGACAATCCAAAGTCTTCCCTACATGTTATGTCATCATCATTTATTTAATGAATATTTTTTCCTACCTATCAAGGCACATGATCAGTGTTGCACCATAATCTAAAGGGATGGCTACTGTATTTTAATCTCATCTAACAATAAGCAAATTGAACAATATTAAACGTGAGGCCTACTTCATGTTGTACACTTCCAGCCATTAAATAAACTATTAGAAAGTAAGTACTAAGGTTATGTTCATCTATTACATAAAGTATTCAGTAGGTTTTTAATTTAACTCTACAAATCATATCAGAAATAAATCCTTTACCTTTCGTAGTCTGTGTTTAATGTTAATTTCTCCTGTTGCAATATATGATGAAGGGATTATGCATTTGTAATTGCAGATGTAACTGGCATATCTCTTTTCCAATACAAGCTGCAGCGGGTGTGCAGAGCTGAGCTTGTGCCTTGACAATTGCTATAACTGGCTACTACCGATCAAACCCGTGACTGTGTGGAATTGGCATTAAAAGGCTTAGTTTTGAAATCATTGGAAAAAGAAAAGATGTCTTTCAGGACTATTTTAATAAATTCTTTCTAGTAATAGAAACAGACAACTGTTATGTAACTATGATGCTGAATAAAACAATGACCTTTTTTCACCATGGTTCAGTGAAAAAGAAAACAAGTTACTTTCTTACTTTGATAAATTAGTTATTAAATTGTTTGATTAGAAATTGTTGTAGTACTGCATAATTTGAGGGTTGCAGGTACGGAAAACTCTCCGGAAGTGAACTGTAGTGATGTGGGGTCCAGCGATGTTCCCCTCTGAAATTCAAGCCAATGCCAGATGGCCTGGACACACGGGACTGAAACTTACTGGGGAGGGAGAGGTGCTGTCTGTCTTCTGGCCTTTGATCTCAGAGGTGGCCCTTAGGACCTGCCCTCTTGTATGTCCACCTTGTATGTTCCTGAAGAAGAAAACACAAGATGCTCTACCTCTCAGTGTAGGGTGGTTGACAACAGTGCCTGCTGAGCTCTTCAAGTTTGGAGCAACTTTCACTGTAGCTGGTAAGACCAAGATTTGCCAAGTGCCTTGAGGCGCTTTGCTACAAGCGTGAACACATCATGATACTGCTGTGTGGTATGTACTGTCTCCACAGTCTGATGCTGTCAGGCTATATCCCTGTAACTCTTCTTATGCTGATTTAGCTGTGGTTTGTGGTTACGCCCAGCTGACAGGTGTATGTGATTCATGTTGGGGTTTTTTATATAGGTCTGAAAGCTGTGCAGACAGCATAACTGGATAGCAATACAAAGTTCTCTAACTCAACTGTTGACATTGTAAATATGCTCTTTCTGTTTTCCTTTAGCATTAAGATTAAAATAATACATAATTGCATTGGCCTTCAAAAGCATAAGTTGTTTTTCAAGGAATCATTTTCAGGTAAGATATAAGTACTTCATGTTTGACTGATTTCTCATGTAAATATATACTGCCTCCCCCCAAACACCACTGTATTGAAACCTGATCTCCTTAGTGCTGGTATAAGTGCACTAGTTGTTCAGCAGCACCAGTTGATAAGGTTTGAATTTAACATTGAAGTCTTGTAGCTGCAGGCTGCATTTCTGCCCTACAGAAGTTTCAGCCAGAATTCTGTTGTTTGAAAGGGAAAATGCCATTTTAAGTTGGGTTTGATTTGGGGTTTTTTTTGGGCTCCAGGCATACCTAGAATGTCTTACACAATGTCTAGCAAAGTTTAGGTCTAGGAAACTTGGAGATTTAAGTGTACTAATATGTCATGGAAATACTTCTCTTGAATGAGACATAAGATTCCTCTTCCAAGGCAGTAGTCTGATGCCAGTGTGGTGGTGCTCTCTCCACAGGGTGTCTTCAATATGTTGACGAGAAAATATTTTGGACATCTCAGCACTGCCTCATTTGACAAGTGAAAAATACCTCTTCAAGTATCTCCTTCTGCACCCTAATAGACTGCCAGGATGTTTCCAGCCTTGGTGCAAAGGGGCCATCAGGCTTCCATCTGTGTTTCATACAATCACATGCTTCAAAAATGATGATAGTGCAAGAGAAGAAGTAGTGCACTGAAAAGAATCATCTTAATGTGGCACTTTTTCAGATTTAATCAGGAGTAAAGAAGCGGTTTTGTTTAGCTCTGGAGGTATGTTAGTACATAATGCTGCGTAAACAGAGCATCACCTTTTAAAAGATGAAAGGTTTTGCTTCTTGCTAAAAAGATTTCAGGAACAGCTGTTGATGCCTTAAGAGGCCTCCAAGACACAGAGACTAGACAGGAGTAAGGGAATAAAAGTAGCAGGTATGTATTTGAAAGGCCTTCAGAGGTACCCCTGGGGAGCCAGAGGCTGTTGTCAAGATGGACCCCAGGGTGGATGACAGGTCACGAGTTCGTCACACTTTTACAGGTTTGGTTCATTTGCATAGCAGGGTTAATTCTCCACTTAAAGCTTCAGTTTAATGATGTAATTCCCCTCAGCTTACCCCTCCCCTTTAGAGGCTCTTTGGTTTATACTTTTTGGCCTAGGACAGTCTTGGTGTCCTTGGAGAGTAGGCTCAGGGAGGCTTTGTTATGTCTACCTAGCAAGAGAGAGCAGAAATTAACAGGCTACAAGAAACTTCAGAGTTACACACTAGGCAGTACAGTGATTTGAAAAATCTAGAAGTTAAAACCTAAGGCATCACCGTCAGGACTGAGCATAGTTCAGTTAACTAAGTAATTGTGTTTTGTGAACTTCTCACTGGGCTTGTCTTCCATTTGGCAGGCAGCGGCCTGAGACAGGATGGTGGCAGCCAAGGGGCCCCCTCCAACCTTGCATTCTGAGGAAGGCTGATGCTGGAATGGGCTGAAAATGGGCCCAGGGCTCCAAGCAACTCCATGTTACAGTAGTCAGTCTGTGCCTCTCATCCAACTGGCTTCACTGCTGAAGCAGGAGCTTCCTGTCACATCTGACACCACACAGGTGTGATGGACGTGGGGGGCTTAGCCTCCAGGGAGCTGCAGTGTGAGCTGCCCAGGTGCCTGCAAGGGCTTCTGCTCTGTGGAGCAGGGAGTTGGACACAGGTTTCCATGCTGCTGATGTTCTGGAAGAGGACAACCCCCACATCCTCAGCTTTAAGGTGTTTCCCTTGCACTGTTGTAGCCAGTTAATCTCCAGGTAAATTTTTAATCTCACAACAGGATTAAAAATTTCCTGATTGTCTCAAGAGTTTTTATGATGAATATTAATTGGGTGGAATGTTTGAGCTGTGCCTTATTTATTATGCAGAAAAACTCCATCATTTCAGCATGCAAGATGGAGCAGGAATTTCTTCCAAGTGTAGCTATTCAAAATCAAGCCTTGCCTAACAAAAGCTGAGTTTATTATGCTTAGCCTGAGTCACAAGGGTTTGTGTTAAGTTCCTTACAGTTCTTGTTCATAGTTGAAAGTTTTAATTAAATTGTCATAAAACTCGTAAGAGCATCAGGGACTTAAGTTAATTTTAAGAAATTCAGTTTTATACTGTATCATGGAAGGGACACTGCTTTAGAAATAAGAGTTGACAACTGGCATTAGTCTTTAGATCACTTCTTACACAGATGCATTCATTAGGAAAACCATGAAATGTCATTGTATTTTTCTCTAGTGCTCCATCTGAAGATGTCTTCAGCTCTTGATTTTTATTGTTGTTCTTCATTAACCAAATTTAAAAGTATGTGGGAAGATGGTTTTAATTGTAGATATACAAGTGTAGTTTTGTTCTGTTCTGCAGCACTTGTAGGATACATCAAGAGAGCGATTCTGATAAACAACTGAAGTTTGCCTAGTGTGATTGTGTTTATGGATGTCTTGCTCAATATATATCCTGTGTTGGGAGTTCTGTGTGGGGACATGTCTAAGAGACAAGGACATTGGAGATGCAAGTGGAGGGTGGGAATCATTCTGTTTTAGGACAATAAGATTGCATTAGGAACTCCTACGTTATTTTGCTGGGTAGGTTTGTGCATAGTTTTGAGACTTAAAAATTGAGACCAGAGCTGACTGAAAGTCAGACAGCAATTGCTGGAGCTAAACCTCTGCCTTGGAAGGACAGACAGCACCGCTCAACTACAAACAACTGCACCTGCTGCTCCTGCAGCATTGGCTCACAGCTTGGACTGACCAATGTCAAGATAAAATATGCAGAGATTTGTAGCTCAACCATTACATGCAAACCTGACATGAAGCCTTTCTTGTTAATGTCACTGAAGGCTCTGGGGTATCTGCTGTGCCACTGATGTCATGCACAGAGAAAATCCTTTAAATCTGTCTTCCCACTGCATCCTTCTGCTTCCAAACCTGTACAGGACAGCAGTATGAGTAACAGTGCTCAGGAGTAACTGGCCATGAAATGCCAACTAGTTGAACTTTCCTGTTCCATGTTTTGATCTGCCATACATCATGTGTTGCTACCTTTGATTTAACATTTCCGTTTGCAAGCACTCTGTTTGAGCAGTAAGGGGTAAAGATCAGGTGGTGAGCCAATATGTTAAAATTGAAGGGGTTTTGTTTCCTAACTGATTTTAATAAAAATGGGAAACTTGGCACAAGAATGTTTTCTAGATGAAAGATTTTTTTCTAAAGAAAAAACTCCTTTGGGCCATGCACACTGCTTTTTAATTTTTGTCATCTTTGCATGAAGAATACTATGAATTTTGTAGCAAGCCACCTGAAATAAAACAAAAGACATTTTGGCTTTGCCAGTTTGGGTACTCCAAAACAGACTTCTTTGTGAGCATCTGATAAGGGTTGCTCTTGCACTGTTTTTTTACACCTTGAATCTCTCTGGGGAGGGTCTAATTCCCAAACTAAAATCCCCAAGATGATGATACCCTTTGTAACAAAATTCCTGTCTGGCTGATTTGGTGTAGGGCTGGAGCCACCAGGCTCTCCTTTTTGCCCTAGCTGTAGTGGCCAGCAGCCTGGGTGAGAGCATTGCACTTGTGCTAGGATTTGTTCCAGACAACATTCTCAGGCCTTTCAGAAGCAATCCTGCTTCAGACCTGCAGCAGTTTGGACAAGCAGTGTTATCATCCAAGGCAGTTTTCTTGCTAGCTTTGATTTTGGAGGAGAGAGGATTTCTTGTGTGGTTTAGGCCCTAGGAAAGGTTTCCTGGGTTTGAGACTTTATTTCTGGGACCACCCCCATCCTCTCTTGCCACCTTCAGAGGATGGGTTTAGTCCCTTCTTTCTCTTTGGTGCTCTTGGCTTCTTCTGCAGACAAGGGCTGGCCTGGAGCCAGCACTTTTGGACACCATGTCCTGCTGCAGCCCAGCAGTGACACTGGGGGCAGCTGGCAGCAGTGATTTGCTTGCTGCCTCCAAGCCTCATTGCTGCAGGGCTGTGGGTGGTAAAAATGGGCTCTTTCAGCAGTTTCTTCCTGGCATCTGCAAGGTGGAAGCCTCCAGCAGCCATACTCTGCTGTTTTTTACCTTTCTTCTGGGAATCTTGGATCCTGAGGATGACTGCAGCCTCGGGAGTCTCCTAGTGACTGATGGCAGCATCAGTCGGTCTCATCACCTCCTGGGTTTGCTCTTGAAATTTTCCTTTCACCCTTCCCAAGTAAGAGTGAAGCTGTGTAGGACTAAACCCCCATATGGAGTAGGCAGCTCTGCTGTGCTGCACAACAGGTCTGCTCTCAGCACTGGCAGGCAGTGGCTGGGGAGGGGGAACATGCCCTGCTGAAGTCATTCCTGTCACCCATCAGTCTGGCTTGGGCCCCTTCTGTCCACCAAACTAAGTGTAAATCAGTTTAGAAAACTCTGCAGGGGCTCCCCTCTCTCCTTTCTCTCTCTGGCTCCAGATTGCAGCACCCCTTCTGTACCAGCCTCCCTCCCCCTGTGGCAGGAAGCTGAGCAGCTTGGGGTGTCTCCCTTGCCCAGCATGTCTGTTACCCCTGCTCTTGGCTGTGGGTTTGAACTGCCAGCAGCTGCCCCAAGGTGCTGCATGGCTCTTTTCTTGCTCCTTCCTCACTGCACTCATCCTTCTTTGGCTGCCAGTGCTCACAGCTGGTGCAGTCAGGTTATGGCAATGAAAGTGTCAGCCTTGAAGCCCTGAATTGAAAGTGTTTCTCCTTGGGGCAGCTCATCTGTCAATCTACCTTGAGCCAAGAGCCTTCCCTGTGCTGTCAGTGCTCAGGTTGAACTATGCACAGAGAAGCCTGGCTGTGGCTGACAGGATAAATGAGCTGTGGTGGTAATTGATGTGTTTGGAAAGGCATGAGGTGCTTTTCTAGAACAGCTCTGCAGCTTTGTGCTGCTAGAAATAAGCTTTTTTCCTGACATTGATGCAAGTGTGGTCAGAGGCAGCTGTTACTGCAAAGAGATGAGGCATTGGGTTTTCAATAGTCAGAACTTAAAAATCCCACCTCTGGATTACTTCCTTCACTGAGAGTACCTAAAGCTGTTGCTGTAAGAGAGGCTTTCCTGGGCCAAGCATTGGATCTGTGAACAAGCAGCCTGAGGACTTAATTTAAACAGCCTAAACCTATGAGTAATCTGAAAACAGTGGGAATCCCACTGCAGGAAGTTGGATTAATTATGTGCACTATTATGCAAGTAAAGTATTTGTACTTTGATGAGGAACTGGCAGTTGGTTCTCCTAAAAAGAGTAGATCTTTACAGCACAGTTGGTTTGACTCATCAGCCCTGGAGACAGGCTACACAATAAAATCTTTTTGTGCTTCTCTGTCTCCTTCTCTGAAAAGGCAGGTAGTGCCTGTGGGCTCTTGCCATGCTACTCACCTAAAGGGGCTGCTCAGGTTTGACTGCTGTGGGGTGGCTCCCCTTCCAGGGCAATGAGAGAATATAACTGTTGACAATAAGAACAGAATGGTTTGGGGGTTTTTCCTTGTCAGGAGAATAAAGAAACAATGTATTAAAACAGACAAAAAGCTAAGAAAGTAATAGCTATTCATCAAGCTGCCCATTGCTCTGGAATACAGCTGTGCTTTCCTGATTTTCCATGTTAGCATTCTTCAGTTGCCCTCTTACAGAAAGGTTGGTACCAGCCACCACAAATGCTAAGGAAAGAAAAATGAAATAGCATCCGTTAGTAAATTCCTTCCATGTTTCTGCACTTCTGGTTTTAGTACTCTACCCCAACTTACCTGTACAAATAAGACAGGTCTCTGTTAGAACTGGATAGTGTCCTCCTCAGCCTCTTGGGAAGACAGCCCATGGAAGCTGAGCCATTGGCACTGCAACTTGCACTCTCCCTGCAGGAGCCCAGGTGATGTCCCAGCTTCTGATGAAGGAAATCTGTGAGACCTGCTGCTGCTTCTGGAGTAAAGCTAATGTTTGTGTTCATCCTTAAATAACTGCTTAAAGAGTGCAAGCCTTTCCTCCTCCCTCCGCTCCTAGGATGTGGAATGGGGAGGACTGCGAAAACAGAACAGCAGAACTGTATTTGCCACAGTGAAGCTGCAAGGGCAGTTGGCAGCAGCAAGCCTCAGACCTTGAGGGTGAGCTGGAAATGATTGTAAAATCTGAATTTCAGAAACAAAAGGCCTGACCATTTTCAGCCCTAGAGCTTGTTCCTCAGGGCTTGTGTTTTTCCCTCCTCAAACACCCTTCTCATGCTCTGGACTGTGGATGGGGCTTAGGAGGAGAGGGGAGTCCCAGACTGATGGCTTTCCTCAGGAAAGCTGCCACAACTGCAACCTTGCGCTTTAACCGCCTGTACAGTTGCCAGATCTATTTAGTGCATAATTTGTTTTGCTCTCAGGGGTACATAAGGGGTTTCTGCAAACGCTGAATTATGTAGACAAGGGTTTGATTCTTTCTGTTTGTTCCAGGTTGGAAACATTACTAGAACAGCTGAGGGACCTCGAAGTCAAGTGCAGATGCTGTCATCTTGCAAATCTTGAGGGTGAAGAGCAGCTCTCCTTTAGTCTGCCTGTGTCACCTCGCTGGACAACCTGGCCTCGGTTTGGCCTGTGAATGTCTCATCCTTGGTATCAGCAGTGATGCAAACACAAGTGTGTCTTCCAAAGCCGGCAACACACGGACCAGCTCAGAGAAAGCACTAATGCTTTTGTGGGGGAAAAGGACAATGAGCAGTTTGGATTTTAATGTAAAGTAAAGCCCTCTTATTGTACATTAATAAATATTTGGCAGGAATGAAACTCTAAAGCTGATGCCTTGGAGAAAAGAGTTAAAAAGCATAATTGTACCTTCCCTGCGCTGTTTCTGAAGAAAGTGCACTGTCAAGCAAACCCCAACCCTTGGCTGTACAAATACATCAGCTGTTTTGCTGTCACTGCTACTTCTGAAGTCCAGTTAATTGAATTTTCTGGGGTAGTTTTCTGCTGTAAAAACTGTAAAGTAGAATAATAGTAGGGAATGAGGGTAAAAGGATGGGGTGCTACTACTGAGAGCACTTCAGAGAGGAGCAAGGCTGAAATCATTTGCTGTCAGAGTACCGGGTTCATAGCTTGACAGCCTTTCCCTGGAAAAGCCCACTCTGAGCAGGAGCTGGAGCCTGTTGTGCCACTCCACCACCTTTCCTCTCCTTTTGTATGTGGAGCAGATGTTCAGACATCTCAGGCTTTGCCCATCTGGTGTCTCACTCTGCACAGGCAGTTTGGAGCAGCAGTACCAGCCCATGGCTACCCACTTAGGCCCATGTGAAGTGAGTGCCGTGGCCATTAAACCTATTTCTAAATACAAGGCCTATGTTCAAATGCTCTGTAAGCACTGCCCTGTTCCGTGCTTTCTCTTGAGGCAGGGTTGAAGGACAAGTCCAGCCCAGTCTGTGCCAGGCAATTTTTGGTAGGTGACCTGTGTGCAAGTAGCAGAAAGCTGCACACACTTCTGCTAGACAAGACACTGTCCCTGCTGTGCCACCCTGCCTGGAGCTGGGAAGGGAAAGACAGGAGACAGGTGGCAGCAGCATGAAGAGCCTGGCAGGCTCTGCACCCCATGGGACCTGGCACCCCTTGGGCAGTGGGATAATGGTCAGGCTCTTGTGCCTGTGTGGTATCTGCAAGCAGGGATGGTGTCAAAAGTGGGCCCACGACCAAAGCTGTGTGCCAGCTGCCCTGCAGTGAGGGGAGACCACCATTCCCACTTGGTTTTCTGTCACTTCAGATCTCTGTTCCAGCTAATGATTTTCCGGGCCGTGTAATGTTGACATGATCAAAGTCTGTCATGAAACACTAAAATCTAGAGGGATATGGATAAGAGAAAACACAGAGTTGCTTGAACAGTACTCAAAGTATTTTAATGTACATGTTGTAGCCACATTAAAGAAGAGGAAAAAACATCTTACAGAGATGAAAGACGTCAAAGAATGTGATTTCATCATGCCAGAAGCTGTATGTTTCAAAGTGACTGAAGCCAATAGCATCAAAATGCTCTTTTTCTGGCATATGAAAACCAGATCAAGAGGCACGGAAAGAGAAGAGCAAACATGTATTTAACTGATAGATTAGGCTGTTCTGATCCATCAGGTAAAGAAGCAGTCCTGTGTTTGTAGGGTTTTTAAACAGGTATAAATTCGGTATAGAGTACTTTGAACAGTTTTACTCACCCTAGTGGACTGGAACAGCTGTGCTGTGTTGGGTAGACAAGTATTTACAGAGAATGATGACTGATGGAGAACATGTTGATATGCACAAAACCCCTACCAGATACCAGGTGGGTTTGAGTCACACAACAGTAAATGTCAGCCAAGGCGAGTGCAGTACCCACCTCTGTCACGAGGTGAAAGCTGCAAGTTGAGCAGCCTGTGACGGCACCGTCGGTGCTCACAGGGGCACCCTGCAATAAGCCCAGCTCCACCTCAGCCCTGCCTGCCTCTGGGCGGGACCAAGGGCACTACACCCCTGCCAAAACCAGCCTCTCGCAGCTCCCCCATTTCTCTCAAGCCCTTAAAGAAAATAAGGACAAGATTCAGCTGATGGAGTATGGAGTAGCAGAGTGCCACTGGCCACATACAGATCTTGGCTACTTTCCAAACCACTTGTTACCATCAGTGGATATTTTGGTAACAGCAGTTAAGCCCAATTTAGGGAAGATCTGTAAGTGTAGTTGGCTTCTAGGTTAACAGTAACAGGAGTTTAGACATGGGCCATGTGTGGACTTTACTACCCAGTGGTCGCTTTGCCAATGTTGTTGGCAAAGCCCCATTCCTTAATCACTGGCAGATTTGTTTCCCTCATCAGGCTCAGAAATGTCAATAGAAGGGGAGAGCTGCTTGCCTAGCGACAAGGGCTTACTCTGAGCAGTAGTACTCAGTTTAGCAAAACTGTATCTTTTCATTCCACTACCACCCAGTTACACCACCCTCTTCTCAGTGAGTTTCTCACCAATTTTCCAACAGGCCATCAATCCCAGATACTGTTGTAAGTCAGGGCTGAAAACAATTAAAAGTCAGAGCACTGCCCTTAGTAATACCTAATGCCACTGGAGGATCCCATGCCATACATGCTGAACAGCCTCTGCTACTCCATACTTTTCAAAAGCCAGTGAGATACAGGACGATGAAAGTAACATAGGGAAAGTTGCATGACAGCAAAATACTGTACAGCAAAAAATGAAAGCTAGTATCTTCTGCATTCTCCCTAACTAATGGAAACATGGTAATGTGACAACTATTTTGGAGAAAAGATGGCAGTAAACAGCAAAGGGAGATGGAGTAGACATCCTCAGAAGAAATGAAAAGGAAAACAAAGGCCTGAGTGGAATGACTTTGCAACACAGGGCTTGTTCTCCCTGCCTTTCAGCAACCCTGTCGTGGGAGCAAGCTGCCTGGCAGGCAAGGAAAGCCTGCCCTGCTGGGCCACGGGATTTCGCAGTAGCCTCCCTCAGGGACTGCCGACTTGCCAGGGAGTTCACTCAGCACCCTACATATGGGAGCTGCATGCACCAGGGCCCTCTTTTCCCAAGTTTAGTGAAGCCATATTGCCCCAGACACCTTCCACCAGCGGGCTTTAGGGGACTCCTTTCCAAGTGTGGGTTTTACCAGTGGGGATGGAACTGGGCTAAAAAAAGCAGAAGGGAGGATCCGCCCTCTCTCCTCTGGTGAAGCAGTTGCAGACCAGCAAAGGCTGTCACAGACCCTGCCAGAATGGACATGAATAAGCACTGCTACTCTGTCAGCATGGTCCTTTGTGCAGAGCCCAGCTCATTAGAGAGAATCAGACTAAAGCATCTGGATGCACGGCTATTCCATACATGTGCAGGGTGCACTGCAATGGCCAGGTACCTGACACTGCTTAGCTGTCGTCCAACTGTTTGCACAGACTGTGAAAGAACAAAGATTTTGAGAAACCCAGACATACATCCATGTATTTAATCAGCTACTAAAGTAGCAAGTTAGAGCAGGGTACCCTATAAATATTTTTTAAGCTCTCAAAAAGAAAAGAAATTAATCCCTTCTACTTCAAGTACAATGCCTTCTTAACGCATGATGCGCAGGAAGAGACAATGTGTCAAGACCCACAGGTACCAAACAAAACAGACATTCTGAGCATGACTTGTAAGAAACCCACTCTCAGTACGAAAAAGTACCCAAGTGCCAGACCAAATCTCCCCCAAGAAGAAAGTGACAGTGTTCTATTTACAAGAAAATACTGCTTCAGTTAAAAATGCTAAAAACCATTCTCTTGAGTTCATATAAAAATAATTATGTCTATGTATGCACACACATATTTACATACATTTATGGCTTTCAGTGCTTCAACTTTCTCCAATAAATGAGGGAATATAAATACTCCATTACTGCTTTTTCTCCTCCTCAGGTTTTTCAGCCTCTGCTTCTGCAATTGATAAGCTGCCACTACCGTATTTTTTCACTCGGGTTTCTACTCTGGCAAGTCTCTGTTTCACCTTTTGTTGAGCTGAGGAGTATTCTGCCAAGAGCCTCGCAAACCTAGTCTGCAGCGTATCCAGAGCTACTTCAAGTCTTCCTATTTTTTCTTCCAAGTCTTTTGGGTCAGCTCCCGCTTTTGCTGCCTCCTCATCTATTAAATTGTCTTTCATTAGAATTTGACGTCCTTTCTCTTCCAGAGCCTTTTTGGCTTCTGGATATTCTGTGAGAGCTTCCATTAAATCATCCTTAGACAAGCAGAACAAATCAGAATAACCAATACTCCTAATGTTGGCTGTCCTCCTGTTGCCAGATTTGCTACCTTTGATGTTTAGGATGCTGATTTCACCAAAGTAGCTGCCATCACTTAGGACTACAAATTGGGTTATGCCATCATCCGCCACCACAGCCAATTTTCCCTCTTTGATAATGTACATTTCTCTTCCAATATCTCCTTTTTTGCAAATGTAGTCCCCAGGACTGAAGACTGTAGGTTTCAGTTTCAGCACCAGCTCAATGAGAAGTCCAGCTTCACAATCCTGGAATATACGCACTTTCCTCAGTGTGTCCAAATGGACATTGATGGCAATTTCAGCTTTCAACTTGTCAGGCAGATTTTTGAGAACTTCCTTCTCATCCACTGTTTTCTTGTTGGTCCAGAGGTAATCAAACCACTTAATAACCCTGGCTTCCAAATCCTTAGTCACTTTTCGGAATTGCATGTACTGTTTAATGGAATCCACTTTGGCCTGGAACTCTGCCCTGGAAGCATTCATGTTAGAAATCATAGAGCCGACATTACCGACAATGGTAGCAAAGATGAGCACGCCCACCAGGAAGTCGATGACCACAAAGAGATACTCCTCATCTTTCACGGGGGGCGGTGTTTCTCCGATGGTTGTCAGCGTGAGGGTCGACCAGTACAGGCTGTAAATGTACTTCCTGGACAGGCGCGCGTACTCCGGAACAGACACGTTGGGATACACCCAGGAGTCGGTTCCAAACCCGATCACCTTTGATATCGCAAAGTATATACACGCATTCCAATGGATGATGATAAGAATGTATAACACGAGATTGCCGATACGGAACATGTTCGGATAATTTGTCCTGGTCTCAGTACGATCAAAAAACTCGAAGAGCCGAGCGATCCTCAGCAAGCGGTTAAATCGGAGCTCAGGGTAGTTCAAACCAAGCTTGACATATGCCAGGTCCGTTGGCACAAGAGACAGCACGTCCAGTTTGAACTGCATAGTGCTGGTATAATGTTCTCGTAATTTCTTCTCGTCCTTAACTAGCAAGCCTTGTTCAAGGAAGCCTTCGGAGAATTAAAAGGATTTTACTTGTTAGAATAAAAATACCATCAGCAGTAGTGAGTGACTTACATTTCAGACCTGAGCATGTTAAAATTTGTAGTTATGCCTACAGACATTGATACACTATGAGGTCATTTAATTGCATATTTAAATATTTCAATCAAGTTTCAAAGCTGATATATAATGATTAAGAACAATGACTCTATTATCACCACAGTGCTCTCTGAGGCTTTCCACTCTATTCTGGGACAGCTGTATCTTTTTCTTGTAAGTATCTTTGCAAAAAAAAGAGTCTAATTTTTCATGAATCAATGACCTGAGTCATAACTAAAGTTAAGCAAGTATTAAGCAATTGCATATAAAATAGGAGTGGAGTATTTTTAAATCAATACCAAGTAGGTATAATGGATTGTTGGAAACTTTTTCCAAACAATATAGATATCCTTGAAATAAAGAAATACAGTTACCGCCCTCCCTAAATCATGTTTTTCCTCTTGTGTCCAATGTTAAAACTGACAGGATTTTCCTTGGTTTGCACTTTTTTGTGTTTCTAGTGAGAGAGCTACTAAGCGGAATTTCACACATCAATATTTCTTCATTACAAAGACTTTGAAAAGTATTAGATTAAAAAAATTTACGAGTAGATATAAACTGCAGTAAGAAACCTTTACTGCAGACAGTACAGCCACAGTGCTCTTTTGTGCCTCTGAGAGCATTAAAAATGTTCCACAAGGAACAGTCTATGCACTGCAATATACTTGCTGCAGTTGCAAGTGGAGATAGCCAACTGTTGGCCAACCCGGTCACTCAGGAGAAAAAGTCCACTGAGAAAAAACCAAAGCATTCCCAGTATATCCAGGATTATCACATTTGATTAATCCCTTAGCAATCTAAAGTTTTCTCAGGGAAGTATCTGCATTTCTTTGTGCCCGACACAGCACGTCTGTATTTCTGGAATGTGTGGTGTATCTGTAGATGCTTCATCTATTTGTGTGTATCTGGCTTTGGATCTGCAAACTGATGGCAACTACAAATGGAAGTAGCTCCCGTGCTATGCATGTACTGCCTCCCAGAAAACTGCTTAAAAAGCTGGTCAAATATGCCCTTTAGTTATACAACTAAACAGAAAAGCTGGCTAGCCTGATGAATTTCTGATACACAATTATGCAAATTAACGGTGAAAACACCTTCCTCCTGAAGGGAGATAAAATCTCTCTGCTTTTTGTTCCCTTATGGAACTAAAGTCTTTTAGTAAAATCTTTTGAAACCATTAGAATACAGGCTATGCTAAACGCTACCAGCTGCTGACACACGAGTCTTTTCTGTTTCACAGTGTACAGTCACCAAATAGGTGAAATGCAGTCCAGCTGGTCCTGCAGCTAGACAGAAAAGCACCATGGAGAAGCTGATGATCAGAGTAGTTGTGGGGCTACCCAGATCTCAGTTCAAAGGCAGATCCTGCCCTCAGACAGCAGGAAGCCACACTCTTCCCCAAAGGCTTCCAGGGCAGATGGACCTTGCAGGTTCACAGGAAAAGGCAGCAGGCAAAGGCAGAGCCAGGAGGGACTGTTAAGAGAGTTGACAAAGATTTTGCCACCTAAAAGAAGCAACTTCTTTCTTGGAGTGCCTGGAACTGCAGCAGACACCTGCACTGATGCATTCGGGAGATGCATCCAGCAATTCTGCAGTTGCAAGCCAGGCAGCAAATTCAAATTCCAGCCAGGCTTTAACAGCCATATAATCATTATCAGGACAACTCATGGAAATTTGTAACTTGCCTTGCCTGGACGTGCCTAATTTCTGCTCTGTTCTTTCCCATTACAGTAACAGATATAACTGCAGAAGCTAAATTTAGTCGGCACATTTGACATTTTAACTACACAAAGAAGATTAAGCCCTCCCATCCTGCCCCAAATACACCAGTCTTGTGATTTAGGCTGGTACCTGGAACTGACTTTCCTGTTGAAAAAGGTACTTGCTAAGTTTAAGAATTTGGCTTGCCATGACTTGTGTGCTTCCCACAAGACAGCATTTTTAGCCCGTCTTGTAATTATGTTTACAACTTGTCACAGGCCATAATTAATATCAAGCTGTTATTATGACTTTAAATAAATAGATAAAATTGATAAGATGTTAAAATGAAAGATTTATAATTACTCTCATTTTTTTAATGATCAGTGTTGTTTTGGACCCTTTCAAGGGACGTTTTGAGGCTGTGTCTGTACCAGTGACGAGAATGAGACAGGAAATGTTTTCTGGCCCAAGACTAGCTACCACGACACCTTCTATTCACATGTAAGTTCTTCCAGGCCCCTCCAAAAACACCACCATGAACAACACCCAACCTCCGCTGTCTTCCTGGCTGTGCCCAGACACCAGGTGTTCACTGGCATGGACCAAAGTGCAAGCACCAAAGTGCATCAAGGACTATTCAGCAACTTCGCGATATGGTTCATTGTATGTCATTACTTAGGCCTATATTACAACCTTGTTCAGTTTAAAACAGATAGCACTTTAGGGTTAGAATCTCAGCCTGCCTGGATTACAGAAACAGGGGCAAGAAGTTGAAAAGAACCACTTCACGCATAGCATGGCATAGCCCTCACAGATCCTCTGGGTTCACACTTCCTCCAGGAAGGCAGGACCTAAGCAGAGGTTCCCAGGTTAAACCTATCCCATCACCAGGCAGTGGGAAACCCAGCCAGGACCTTGTAGAGGCTGCAAGAAGCACAGCTGGTGGCAGAGGGGCTGCACTGCCTGTTCCCAGTGTAAGACCTGAACAAAATGGAGTCTGAGACAGGTGCCAGGTCTTGCACTTGACCAACTCAATAACCACTTCTGACCAGGATGCTGCACAGCTTGGTCAAGAAAACAGCACTTGTGAGGTGCAGTTGGTTTCCTGCCCCACGTGCCCTATTGTCCCTTCCCCACACAGCCTGTTACAGTGGCTATTCACTCAGTATCTGGCATGCCTGTTACTGACAGAACTGAATTTACAGACAAGTGAAGAGCAAGTGTTGGAATGTCCAGTCTTAAAAAAATCCAAACTGATCAGACATTTAATCTTCCCAAAGCCTCCAGTGTTGCGTTCTGACAGGATATTACAGTGGTCAGACCCCACAGGGGAATCTTTGTTTCCACCCTTTATATACAGGCAGCATTTGAAAACACTAAAATCCCATTAAGACTCACCTGTTCTGAATCTGACGAGCATGTCAAGAAGATAGATAATATCAGATACATAATCCAAGAACAGCCACATTTTAATATGGTCCATTTGTAGCTCATCAAAGCAGGCTCTAAAGAAACAAAGTTAAAGAAAAAAAATTAGGCCAACTGCATAAGCAGAGTACTTCCATTATGTGTCCTAGCAGCATGTTAGTGCACATTTCTGGAACAGAAATATTACAGGCAGCATATCTCCGTGCCCAGACATCTGCACACTGGAGCTATGTCCAAACAAACACCAGGATCTTTCAGAATTCAAAGGTGTTCTGGACAGGAATAAAACTCAAACACATATATGCCACACAAGTGCACTTATGGACGATTACACATATCCCTACAATTAAAACTGCACCAGATTTCACAGAATAAACAGCTCCATGAAAATAATTCCCAAATAAAAGATTTTTTTCTCAGTGGCAAGCCATCCTCATCTCTCACTACCATCTTACACAGTGTAAGGAAACCATTTCCACAGCCCTCCGTCACTTTCACTAAAGCTGATTTCCACATTCTACCATGAAAAAAAAATACTCGAGTTAAATCTTCCTGCCCTTCGAGCATCCAAAAGAGGCATTATATGAATTTAAGAGGCCCCACCACTGCCCACATCCCTCCCTTCTGCTGTCTCCTGGGTGATGGGAAGCCATCATCCCTGGCAGTGCTTAGTGAGCCGGCTGCAGTGGCCAGGACACAGCTCAGCCGCCAGCCAGCAGGTGGCACACAAAGGCCACACCAGCGCTCATGAGGATGCTTGTTGCAAGTTACATCCACCTGCTTTTAGACAAAAAGGGAAAAAAAAAATAAACACTGGCACCTACTCCCAGTGGTACACATAACATATATCCCAAGGGGTATATGAACTGCAAATCTTCTAGGTAAGTCACCCAAAAGATACTGCAGGAAGATAAGAGGGCGACTTACATAGGAAACATAGTGATTGAAATGCAAAATTGTTACTAACTAAAATCCGTACCTGCACACTAGCATACACCAGTTATAGAACACGGGTGCTGCGATTATGGTCAGCCAGTTGTAGTACAGATTGCTTGAAGGATCTATCACAAAGACCTCTTTTTTCTGCCTGAAAAGCAAAACATGCAGATTTACACTGAAAATGTAAGCAAGCAACCTGCTGGATCTCCCTATTCTTGAGACTGCTCATCTCATCATAAACTCACAGCTGCCTGAGAAGAGAAAGTATCCATGCAGGCAGTGCAGATGAGATTAGGGAGCCCATCTGACAAGCTCTATTTCTTTGTTTGACCCAACTTTGGAAAAAGTAAGAGTGGAAAGAGAAACACAAGACATTCATGTCTCCCAGGCTGAAACCCACAGCCTTGTGTTTTAAGCACCACAATGAAAAAAAAGTTAATTGTTAAATGTTTCTTATTATCACTCTGGTTAGAAGGTTACCTTTCATCGCTAGAGAAAGAGCCTTCCTTTGCAGGCTGATTTTTGATTTGTAGCAAATTCTATTATGGAAATGACTGCATAAGCACATATTTGAACAAGTAAAACACATGTATTCAAATACATGTCTGTAAAGTAAGAATATTTGTGTGCATATGCACATACAGTGTGTGTGACTAAAGCTGAAACATGTCTTAGTATGTAAAGGCACATTTCACACATTCACAGTCCTGGCTCCTTAGGCCTCACAACAAGGAAGTGATGCTAAAGGAAGCATACAGGCCTGGAATGTAAAGACTTAAAGAACAGCATGGCTAATGGCAAAGAGTATGCTCAGAAGTGCCCACCTCCAGCATGAGAAAGGTTGATATGGAATAGAGAGCAATTAGGCATGTAATCAGAGGAAACATATATTAGTGGGTTTGAGGTCCACAGCTGCAAAATTATTTCAACAGTAAAAGTGTGATCTATGGACTGTATAATAGTGTGCAGAATGTGTGACCAGGCAGTGGTTGAATACATATTTGTGTGACTTTTCCTAATCTCCAAGAATGTAAATATATTAAAACGAAATTATAATTTATTTCATATTTGTGTGTATTTCTGGCATTACCATTGCTGTCAGCTGAATGTCCAGGTGATGTGAGTAAAGGAAGCAGCTTTAATCTAAAAAGTTTGGGTTGGACTTGATGATCTTAGAGGTCTCTTCCAAACTGGTGATTCTGTGATTCTGTGAAGTATTTACTTTACCATCTTCACTACTGGTTTTAAACCATTTCTTCTAGAAAACTGGTCACTACCTCAAAACTAGTGATCATGAAATATGGTCTTTATATGTCAGAGTACACTACCTTGTAGACATTAAAACATTAATTTTCTTTGACAAAGTGTTTCAAAACACTTTTGGCTACTGCAAAGCTCAGGCTTTCACTACAGAGTAATTAAAGCCAAAAGAGAGTGCTTAGAACAAAGGCTTTCTAATTGGGAAAAAAAAAATTAAAAGCTTTGATTAATAAAGATCTTAAGATCAATCAGTTTCCATTTGGAATGTCCCCAAGTCTATAGCACGTGCCACCATATACATACATATAAACCTACAGTATATTACTCTAACATACTCCTTAACTGTGAAGTTCACTCAAATACGTTCTCTTTTTATCTGCCTTCATTGTTACTTTCAATCACCGGAAATACAAATGGTACCATATTTCGGTCAGCTTTAGGGGAACAAAGCAAGAACAGGATCCATTTCTGTCAAAAGCATTCAAATTACCTCATTTTGTTGCAGAAATACACCATCCCCTAACCAAGAGAAGCAAATTTTAGTGATCACTAGCAATGAACTGCACCATATTAAGTAATTAAATATACTAGTCAGTGAAATAACTAAACTTACTAGCAAACCTTTAATTTTCGACATGTAAGATATTTCTACATGGTAACATGAGCCAGACTTTTGGTTCATCTGCTCTGAATTGTTATGGAAATTCTGGAACAATGAAAAGTCTGTGCAGACCTGCAAAGCAGGCTGCTGTCCTAAAGTGTTCTCATAATTAAAGAGTGATCTTCAACTCAAAGTAACCAGAGGTAGCTCAATTCCCTTTTACTGACATAGGAAGCTGTTTCTGAAAGATCTAAACACAGCTCTTCAAGATGAAAACAACTTTGCTGAGCAGTTGAAACCTTCCCAAAGGCGAAAATGTATTAAAGACTTGACAAGCTAAGAATCTGCAGTCTACAGAACAACAGTTGTAAAAGTGTTACAGTGAAATGCTATACCATGTTCTGCAGTGTAGGAGACGTGTTACAATCACACATACATTCTTTATACTTACTCTTCCTTTTTCTTATCATCTTTTTTGTCATCTTTTTTGTCATCTTTTTTGTCATCTTTCTTTTCCTCTTTCTTTTCCTCTTTCTTTTCCTCTTTTTTCTCCTCTTTAACCTCTTTCTTTTCTTCCTTTTTGCTGTGCAACATAATGCAAGGCTTAGCAATATTACCAATACTGAGTGGTTAAGGGGGAGGGTGGAGGTTTGGGAAACTAGGCTAGACCCCAGACAGAGTAGGACAGGGATCCAACTGGAAAAGAGGGTTTACAGGCTGAGACCTCTCACCCTGACACCACCACACTATCACATCAGGTAACCAGCTGGCTGATTCTCTGCCTTAGTCACCCACACCTTCTTGACCTTTTCACACATCAGTGTACCAGGCTGATTTTAAGTAAATGCTTTCAGTTTGACTGACTCTTAAGAACCCAGGCATCTAAATAGAAACCTATCAAAGGATGACAGAATGTGAAATGGCTTAACAAACTGTCAACTTTCTTTGCACAGCCAAAACCCCACTGTGACTGTCTGAAGCTTTCATGGTAATTATACAAAATGAGGCTAAATCTCCTCTCATGCTTATTTAAAACCAGCAAAATTTTAATTAATTAATTGCCTCTGTATCTGACTTGCCCCATTCTCAGGTTTGTCTGAACAGAAGAGTCTTGTAATATGTTAGCTTATGCAGACAAGCCCACAAATACTTTTCAAACTTGCAGAAAGTTAATGTCTTTCTCAAGATTCTCTCAATACTTTATCTTAAAGCTAGATTTGCTACATTCCTTGGTCAATAATCATGTAATGTGATGTGAAGAACCGTCCTCATTTACATGAGCAGAAAATCCATCATCTGAAATCTCCTTCTTTTTTGTTTGAAATTTGTCTAGTCCTTGAAGCAGAAAGTGTCCCCCTTAGACAGAAAAGCCTGTCCTCCTGTGTGTGCTCCTCACACTACAGTGTATGTGGGTAACGAAACTCCCCACACATAATGTCTGGTTTGAATGAATGCCATGGATTCCTGCTCCCTTGGGAGCTTTGTGTTCTCCTCTGAACGGCCAAGACTGGGTCTGAGTCTCCCTTTGCACTGGTGTCAAGCATGGACAAATGAGTTTAATGACAGCAACATCCCACAGCAAGGACAGAATATGCAACAATGCTGCTTGCAGGACTTGTACTTTCCATGCACACTTGCTCACATTGCTCAGGCCAGAAAGGTCTGTGCTGTGAATGGCAATCACATCTAGGAATGTGCTTGTTACAGGGAGAAAGGAGGGCTCCAAAGGAGATGACAGCCACCAATTTTAAGATAGTAGCAGCTTTCACCAACCAGCAGTGAGCACCTGTTCCAGTTCTCACCCTTAGACATTTCCACAGTGATGCACCACCACAGTGTTCTTTGGAAAAGCCAAGACTTATTTGCTAAAAAATGCTGAGATCCTCCACTCTGCCACATCTGGGGAAATACCTACCAAGCTGACCAACACCACTGAAACCTTCAAAATTACACAGTGCAAGGGAGTAAAACTGGAGGGGAAAAGAACCTTTGGCTTGACTGATCTTCTATTTCTACATGCATCTCAAACCAAAGAAAGAGTTTTTCATTTGCCAAGGCTGATTTCCTACACAGCAGTGGGAACTGCCGCTCAAGAATTTATTTCTGTCACTGACTGCCCAGAACTTTAACACTTCATTTTCCAATCTGCCCCCAAAACTCCTCCCTGTTTAAAAAACATGTCAGGACTTCACTGCAGATTACTATGCATGGTGTCTGATCTAAAGGCAAATGCACAGTTGCTGCTGTTAGCATTAACACAGCTCCTCAACACTTCAAATGCCTGGCATTCTTACCAGAAAGGCAGAGTTACGAGTAAACAGAATTTTCAAAGGGTAGGGCCACTGTATATTTGTGGCTCTTGGTATGCAGGGAAAAGTAGGCTGAGATTGAGAATCAATCAAAAAGTCTCAGTGGTGGTGAACTTTGGAATATTTTGACAATTCCAGCTGCCTCCTATGATTAAGTTTTATTTTTTAAAAAGTGAAAAAACTTTATTTCACACAACATCTAACACCAATACTTTTTTTTTCTGGCCTGAGATCTCCTATAAACTCATCTGTCAACTACAGGTATCTTTCGTAAGTGAGGTTCTTCCATTTATGTTGCCTCTGTTCATCTTTCTGTTGTGGTAACTCCCAACTTGTCCCACTCCCATCTACTTGCAGTCTGGCAATGGAAGTCACTCAGAGGAAATGGCTGGCCATAATCAAAGACTTGAAAGCACCATGTACAGTTCCCCAAGTCCTGGCACACTTAGGTCTTTAACATAATGAAAACTCCACATTTCTTTTTCTTTACCAGTGACACTGAATAAACTGGAATCCAGTAACTAACAAAACAGTTTGTGTCTGTTCTCTTTGACCCCAACACAGCAGCATCCATGCTGTGTTTCTAAGCCGTGTGCAGCTTTAGACTTAAAAAACTACTTCATCAGCCCTTATAAAAACACTGTCATAGTCTTTGAATGAGTCAAATATTTGCATTTCTCATCTGTCAAGTACTTTGCAAATCAAGTATGTTTCAGACTGTTTGGCAGGTAGACAGACAGGTCCTGTCTTCATTTAAAAATAATGAAACATTGAAAGGATGAAAGTTTTGCCCAAGGTACATGAGTCATTGTCAGAAACAGAGTAAGGCAGAAGTATTTCTGTCCTAATCAGTCCTTTGGGCTCTGTCTAGCAGGCTTGGCTCCAAGCTTATAGCATTTCTTTTACACCAGTCTAAATAAAAATCTGCACATTTCTGTCACTGTTCACTGCACACAGATTTTCCTTTTGAATAAAAGTTATGCAAACCAAACCAAAAAGTTGCTTTAGGAGCAGGAATATCTCTTGTTCAGCTATGTGCACAAAGGTTTTGCAGCATCATTTAAAAGGTACAATTTAAACTTGCCTATGATAGAATTACTTGGAGAAAAAAAACCCCAAGAGTTTTCTAGAAGTATCTCTGACACAATCAGAAGATGTACTGATTATTTTTAAATTTTTTGTTTTCATCTGGAAAGCAATGAAAAAAATTCCTATCGTTATGCATGAGAACAGATCTGCTGCTGGATACTAAAGAGCAGATGTGTCTTCAGATAGCTGTGGTCTAAGACAAACAACAAACATTGGTGCTGGGTGAATTTAAATTGCAGGAGCTCTTCACATTGTTCCATAAATTTCTCTTTGGTGTCACTGTGAAATAGCTTGTCAATGATATTAAATAGACTCAAAAGGACAACTTCTGTCAGAGCTTCTGTGGTAATACCAGCCTTATTATGGTGCCTGTCACTCACTCTAAAACAACAGTACCTGCTGAACTGAAACACACACTTTAAAAAGATGCACACATAAGTGGGTTTTGGTGCCCTCATCAGTATCCACTTCTCATTTGACAACCTGAAATTTTTGGGGCACTTGATTTGCATAAAGGGACCACTGTGTTAAAATAGGAAGACCATTATTAGAAAATTAATATATGAATCTCATTTAAAAACTGAAAAAATAATGCATCAATTGGCAATGCAGTAAAATCAGCCAGCTGAACTACAGAAGGTAGGGACTAAATGCTTAGTTAAATTCACTCCTTGAGAGGAAAGGGTAACTTCAGACAAAAAGAAGTTCACAGGGAGCACAAAGGATGCTTTTCATGCTAAGAAAACTAGATCTTTCTCTATAATAAAACTATATTCTTAGGATCTCTATAATAAAAATATATTCTTAGGAAAGGATCAGGAAGAACTAAGGAGTTTACACTACAAATGTTACTAGGCTGGATAGGGAAAAAGAGAAGCTGCTGGTAGTAGAAAGGTCTCTGGAAGTTAACAGTACTTACTCTTCATTGGTGTTGTTGCTAAAGTTGACATTGAACCTGGCTAAGGGCCAGTGACTGCAAGCAAGTTAAATAGAACACATTAAAGAGCGTAAAGACTGCTGGTATTTCACACACGTGTTTACCGACACAACAGACCGACTCACGAGCTTCTCACATACGCTCTGATAAGATTATCAAGGTCCCTTTTTACTGCTTTGATAAGCCCCTTTGCATAACTACTTCAAGGTACCAGTTCCTTTTTGCCATGTGCCTGGCATACACATTTGTGACCACATCTGATGTCTGAAGCCTGTCCTTAGGCGTATTAGTGCATGGCAAGATGCACCTCACTATTTTTAGCCCTGTACTCATTGGGCTACTATTTTAAGCTTTCTTCAATCCTTTCAAGTCTTCTTCACAGATGCAGTGTCAAGGCTTGTGGATAAGTAACGAGCATACCTACCACTGCTACAGAACTAAGCCTTCATGATACAACAACGGAGAGTTACTGTCAACCAGCAACAGCATAGAATTGAGAAGGCTCTGAGAATGGATGCTCTTAAATTCATTTCAAATAGCCTTATACAGAGGTTTGTTGGCCCAGGATCAATGTAGTTCTCTCTAATTACTTCCCATCTGCAGTTGCTACTGATCCAGACACCTGAGAAATCAGGCAACAATCTGGCTAATTCAATAAAATGTGCTCTTGAGCTGAATTTCTAAGGAGTAGATCAAGTGATAATAATAAGGCTGTGCTGGACCACAACAAATCAAAGTAACCTGTACAATGCACAGACCTTCAAAGGTTTTTGCTTTAATCTGAATTACTTGCTGAGATTTTTGAAATTAATTACTTGCTTACCTACCAATCTTTAATTATGCAAAAAAACATGGGACTCTCTGCTTCAAAGCCTAATGCCAAACAGAAAGTCAGCTTTTGTCTTAGGACTTCATTTTCCCATTTTAGCTGGAGTTAAATTTAAAACACTATATCAACCATTTATAAAGTAATAATAATCCATCAAATCAAAAACTGTAAACACATAAAGTCGTCTCTTTTGTTTTATTGGAAAAAAATTAAGACTAAGCCTGCCTTCCATACCAAAGACTGTGTATGTGCTAGTAAGTGAAATCAGCATCCAAACGATTTTGTCATTTCTTCATCAGAAACTTTCTGTATTGTTATCTGATGGACTTATGAGTAAGTATAACAAAGTAATGACACATTTTGCACAACTGCTTCTTCGAGTTTCCTAATACTTGCATATAATGCACATTAAGATCCTGAAAAAACAAAAGTAGAAACATCCTAGATTCTTGAAATAGAAATTGCATTTTCCCTCAGTCGAGAGCAGTTTAGCAACATCAAGTTGCATATGATAAAATTCCAGTTCTGAGAAATCATTCTGCCTGAAGCAGCATGATCAAAATCCTTTACTTCATGATCTTGGTCACAGTGTGTTTGAGGGCGAAAGAGAAAGTCTGCTGAAAGTGCAGCACTTCAGTTAGTGAAGATTCCTGGGCAGCATTAGATACTCTGTTCATCTCCCATGCTAAGCTCCTTACCCTCTTCTTAAAATACAACTTACATCCTAATTACCAAGAAAACACCTTAACTTGAGTCATCTTCACTTAAAGTACAAACACGTCTTCTTACCTGTTTGCTCCCCCGGGCCGCTCACGGGCACCCAGAAAGGAGCGGATATTGCTTTGCCTGGTGGACACCTCTACGAGCTCCGGCCCTCTGATACGTTCTAGGAAAGAATCAGGCCTTTGGTCTTCATGGTGCAAGTGTCTCATGGCCCATGACCTTACAGATAAGACAAATCGTGACAGCCTGCATGGAACACACATACAAAATTGACTGAACCAGACAGGAACGTGAGATGCCTTAAAACATCCACACAAACACCAGTCCAGGAGTATTTTTCTCCACATCTCCACCTGTTACGAAATTAAATTTGATAGAGTAACTGTGTGAACCCAGTCACTTTCCACAATTTCACAGATCACTTTCTGCAGTGGATCAGAAAAATACCTCATGCAACAGTTCCTATTCTACTGTATCAGCTCTGCAAGAGCAACAGAATATTCCTGCTAAGTGTGGGGCCTTTAGATCTCGAAGTGAAGTCTATCAGATTCAGGTGTCTTAGATCCTTGAGAATTTCCATTCAAGAGCTATGTTATGCTACACTCATATTTAAATTGCTAGGCATTCATGTTTACATCAGAAACTTCCTTGTATATTCAGAGTATACATAACTGTAGCTACACACACATGTAATTCAAACTGTCCTGAAAAAGGGTAAAGGAAACTATAAACAAAGATTAAAATGCAAGTTCTCAGTATTAATTTATATATTCATGTGCTTTATTTTTACACAAAAGACACATCTATAATCTTTTTTTCATCTAAACTCAACTTCTTGCAGACTTTGTAATCTACATCTGGCAGTGTCATTATCCGACAAGCAAACAGGGAAATACTAGTTTATTCTCCACTACTCAAAAGGCTGACGTGTAAACAATACTCTTTAACCCTAGTTTTAAAATAATTTTGTTCTTTGCTCTTTGAAAAACACTATGCTTAAACTGACTGTGGTCTGTGCTGTGTGCAACAATGGTAAAGGCAGAGCCCTGCAGTCTCAGATGCAAAGTAGACACAATAAGGTTTTGAAGCTCCACTGGGACAGGTTTAAGTCCCAGTAAATTAAACAATTTAAGACAATAGTTGGCTTTAATTTTGCTGGCTAAGGCTCCAAATCCATTATAAACATAACTGGATTCTAAAAACTGAGATAAATTCTTGCACTCAAACACAAGATCCCTCTTCTCCTCCCTTGCCAGAGCCATCTACCAAAATGGAACAATCATTATGTTTTATTTGATAGGAAACAGACATTACATCAGCTATCAGCCAGAACCAAACACTTACCCATTTATTTTACAGTCCGGCCTCACTTCATGCATTTCCCCAGCATTTAATGTATTTTCAGATACAATTATGTAAAAATAATTTATTTTTTTATATTTCACAAATTTGTTTGGGCTTATTCAGCCTCTCTCAGATTCAGAGATTTTTATTAGAAATAAGTAAGTGATGAATCAAGGTCAAATGCAACTTCTGTTACTTCCTATAGACTTTCTTCAGCCGGACTCCATCCATTTTCTTGGAAAGCAACGGCTCTTGTTTCTTTGCCTCCAAATTGTGACCAGTCTCTTTCAGCTAATTGAACTTAATACTGGAAATTATATTAGTTAGTATGTTACCTTGCCATTGCTCCCCTGCCCGTGAAGGAGCTCGCCTGGGATTCAGGTACATGCCTGCCCTCCACAGAAACGACTCCCTGCAGTTCTGAGGGTGCATCCTCATACAGTGAATGGGTTCTGCAAAAACAAGTTGGTTTTTTAAGAATTCCACGCAGCCTTCACCAGACTTCCCCCCATCTGCTTCTCTCCACCACTGCATCAGGAAACAGTCCAGCAAATTGTCCTCTCCCTAGTAATACAGCATATATTTGATAACCATATTGCTAAGCCCATATTCCTACTCTTCTGGAGCCATCCAGTATGAATTGAAGTCAGTAGAGGCTCTGCAAGACATTCTAGCAAGCTCAGAAGCTAAAGACTACTTATTAGCACTTACAAAGATCAGCATTTGAGAAAAATAGATGAAATTTTAGTCTCATCTTCCGGTAATGGAGTTCTGAAATTGACTTCACTGGAACCTGGACTTTATTAGGGTTCACTCCAGGTGTATTTTTATAGTACTCCTCGGTTTTCTCTGTGTTTTTCAGTCTTTAGTATTCACTTTTACAAGACTTTGTTACATCCATTAAGGATCACTTTTCTCCCCCTTTGTAATGCAAACAAGAACTCTCAGATGAGTCTGTTAATCTGTGTTGCCCGGAAAACACTGACTAAAACGATACTTGCAGTATCTTCATAAGAACTGGAAACAGCATTTTGAATACCCACAAGAGGATAATTAGCAGCTCAATTTTATGTGCACTCACAGCTCAGAAACTAACAGACTTGAAACTTCATTATTTCTACCCAAAGAACAACGCTAAAATAGATCCTGACAGTCCCAGGATTCTCAACTATTAGCTGTTTTCTACTTCTCCTCCAATAACAAAACACCAACAGATATCATTTAGTATTGAAAAACTTTTATAACCTAGTTTATGTTGCCAGTGCTGAGAATATTGTAGTTGCCAAAGTTAACGTCCTTCTATGGGACAGTGAACAAACTCATGGAACAGACACTCATTACAGACTGACAGATACATAAAGCCCACACTCAGCCCAAGAACTCTCTCGAGATGAATGCTGCGAGAATAGTACAGTTTGTCCACCTTTTTTACTGTTTCCTGGAGAAATTGCCTACAGACCTGCTGGAGAAAGGATACTGGACTAGTCAGTCTTTCAGACTGCACTACTATGGCTGGTTTTAAGAACTTTTATTCCTGTTTACAGAATAATATACATTTTGTGAGATGTTAGCAATAAATTCTAATATTGTTAATGGCCATGGCTAATCAGTATCTAAGTTCCCATTACAGCCAATGGCCATCTCAGAGCTTAATTCAGCTGCTACAGAATAGGAGTCTGGTACCATTTGGAACATCTCACAATACTTTATTGGACCTCTCCAGGGCACATAGGTCTCTCCTCACATCCACCAGCACCAGCTAAACACTTCAAATACTCTATGGTATCTCAAATAGCATTAGCCACCTATTTTAGGCAACTAAATACCTCTCATAATCATGAGAGGCGAAGGAGCCTGCAGAGTTACTGAATTTCAGGGTAAGCTGAGCAGTTCCCTGCATGCTGCTGACCATCAATACTGACTACATCCCCACTCAGGACAGCAGGAACATAGGCACCCACTCACATGAAGACACCGAAATCCAGATGTCTGCAGGGCACTGCTGAATCCTACTTCCAACCTTGAGATAGCCAACCTGTGTCTATAAGCCAATGGGCTGCCTCTCCTATTTGAGCTGTTTCTACACAGAGGCTGGGTTTTAAGAATGGAGTTTTGTTTGTTATTTTTTGGGTTTTTTGATTTTTTTTAACAAAATGAACCAACTTTATAATGCTACAGAGTAAGGATATGGGCACATGAATCACTGCAGCATAAATGAGCACAGCATTTTACAGATCAGTAGCAGCTTTCTGTTAACTGTTGCAGTGAATGCTTTTTCTTGGTAATGCCTCATTTCACAGCAGAAAGGTGCTTAAGCACATCCCTAGCACTAAGCATAAATTTAACACCCACTGACTTTAATAAGAACTAAGTAATGTGTTTAAGTGCTTTGTTGAACTATAGCTAACAGGAGCTGGAGGAAGGTAAAGGCAAAGAAGAAATGCTGTTACTCTAGAAAATGTGGTGCTTTTATCCCAAAGTCTATAGTTGCATATTTTAATACCAGAAGAGCTAAAATTCTGGATGGTTTCTGTCTTTTGGTACAGACATATTCTGAACCAAATCTGAGTTTAAAAAAAAAATAACAAAAATTTTGAATGGTATTACAAAGATATTGCATACATCTTACTAGCAATCATTTCAACAATCCAAAAATCTTAAATGTGAGATCTCTTTTACAGAGCAAGACTGTATCTTTTTATTCATCTATGAACTCCTGCAATTAATGCTGATAATATCAAACTTTCTTTTAAATAAATGCCTCTTCAAGACCATCACCAAGATGGTACAGTGAAATTCATATTTCAGTTCCTCTATCCGTCAAAGTCACTGCCTCTGAAATTGCAGATGACCACAGGGATTTAATTCTACATTTAAACCTTGATAACCCCACTCTCACACCCCTGCCAGTAATTCCATGCTGTGAGCTGCCAATCACTTACATCCGCTACAAATAGGACACTTAAAAAAAGGAGAGGAAGAGGGTCATTTTGATCTGTGTTTTCACTTTTTCTAAGACATGACTTAATGGAGAGAAAGGGACAGGGCTCTTGTAAATCTCCCTAAGGAGACCATGGGGTAGTGTAACTATATCAAGCAAGCCTTACTGTGCAGAACAAATCAGGTCCACTTTCAGCACTGCAGGTACACCTGTGTGACAGAAGGTATCATGGAAGCAAAGCAAGAAGAAAAAAAGGAACAATTCAAACAGAGCATCCATAGTAGCTGCTAGGGACATGCAATCCAAAAACCCTCATAATACAGGGAGTCCTATCAGCCCATCAGGATTCTGGGTGCTCTAGTCTGGGTATGCATTTGAACAGCAAGAGACAATCTGACAAGGTCCACATAGAGGAGGTGGTTGGCCCTAACAAGCCAAAAGCAGAAAACTTCTTCCAGTCTTCACAGATGCTATGGATAATCCGACATCCTTCTGCAGGCCCAGCAGGCTTTGCCCAGTCTACAGGAATGACTGGTACTGTGCAAAAGGTAAGTGCAAGCTCACTGGCACGTTTCAAACAGCCACTTTAAAACTACCAAAACTAGAGAAAGGTAAATGTAAAGAAACTATTACATTTCCTCTGTACAGGGAGAGACTGAAAATCCAGTACAAAAATGCTGATATTCTTTATACACTACAGACTTTCCCTATCACAGGAACTAGGCAATTTGCAGAGGCTGCTTTTAAAAAAACTTCCCAAGGCTTTTCACTGCATGGTGCTGGAAGGATCTTTTTTTTCACCAGATCCTACATACTCTGTTGGAAGCACAGACCCTGCTGTCTGTGTGGTGACTCGAGAAAGAGGTTTCTTTTTATTGAGTTAATGTAATTCCCACAGATGTGAAAATGGGCTTTATTCCTTAGATGATACAGCTCCTGGTTCCAAAACGGCAAGCCATGACAACCTCCCTGTGTCCATCTCTCCTGTACTTGGGATATATGTGTTTAAGTCAGTTAAGTGCACTGGGTCAACAATCTCATGACACAGTGTTCCCATAATTCTAGCTCCCATGCCTGGAGATACAGGAGTTCCACAAATTATGGAGTAATCTATCCTCTTGACTGTGATGAAAGGAAAATGTTACCTGATATAGCCATTTTCAATCCTTTCGATATCTTCATCAATAGTTCTGACAGACAGGCTGTGCATACCAGGGTAGGAGTGCTGGGTGTTGATTTTTGCCATTTTGCTTTACATATCAACATCTACATGACAGCTGAAATGGGAAAAAAAACTTATGAAGGCTGCAAAAGGAATGTCCTCAGTACTTAAAAAGAGTTCTTTATTAGAACAGTGGAACAGCAAAAAGCAATTTCAACCATTTGAAGAACAGTCAGTGATATTTACACACACATATGACATGTGTTTCTTGATTTATTTGCAGTAGACAGAAAAAAAAGTGTTGGTAAAAGTCTAACAAAGATTCATCATGACCAAAGAAAAGGGTTACATGACACTATATTCTTTTAGTCTCTGGGCTTTATGGATACCTACACTGTCATACCTATTATCCATAGTGAAATTGCATTTAAAATCTCATTAAAAGGAGGTTAGTTAGGAAGTCAACCAAAAAAAGCCAGGTAATGCATGTGCTAGGACAACCCATTCCACTTTACCTTAATTCCCTTGTCCTAATTTTATCTACGATTAAGCTTTTTATTCCAAAAATCCATACCAACCAAGCAGATAATTAATGACATTCATCCCTCAGCTTATTATAGGCCATGCTATAGTTCTATATTATTAAAACTCTGCCCTAAACACACACTAGGGGATTTTATTATCCTGGTTCAAAACAGTCTCTGTTAAGATATTTAGCAGCTCATCTCCTACAAGTTTTAGGAAATTTATCTGAATTCCTTTCCAGATTTGATCTTCAATGCCTTTCCAAATTCATATCACATCTACCACTTGCAAAACAAGTTTTAAGACTCAAGACAAGTGTCTTACAAATGCGGACTGAAAGACTTTCAGTGAAAGCTTTGAATTTTTAAAAAAGGAAAAATATAAGTTTTGAAACTCCATTCAGGAGCCTTTTTTGTTTGAAATATTACTAGAATGAAAATCTCTCAGGATCAATTAACTCCCTCAGACAAGGTAGTGTCTATTTTTCACCTGTAATCCTGTGTTTTGCTGACCACACAAGATTCACCTTTAACAGCAAATGAAATACAGATCTTCCAGAAACTAACTCTGTGACCTGAATTATTCCTGGAGCAAAGCTCACTATCCATGATTAGAATGTTATGCATTCACTTTCTTAAAAAAACAGATACCTGACTTACCCTCCACTCAATTCCCAGACAATTAAAGAAAACCATGTACAACTTTTAAAATCATTTAATATATTTTAAATATTTTTTTCATTCAGAAATCATGAAATTACTCTAGAAACAGCCTTGGGCATCACTTAATATCCAAAATTTTTATTAGTATTTCCCATTAATAATTTTGCCTCAGTGTAAAGCAGTTAATGTCTAACTGTGTCTCACCTTAAACTGAGCCTTGTTCATGAGAATTAGCTTAAGTTTTATTGGGGAAAAAATGCATTTTTATTACACATGGATATAAAAAAATTGAATTCTTTCAACCGACATTCAGACTGGAATGTTCGCTCAGAAGAATCAACTCTGAAGTGCAGGCAATTTATGCTAAAAACATAACTCAGAGTTTTAAAAGCTTGATGGTGGGAAGAATTATTCATAAGATAAATAACAAAGCATTAAACCTTTTTTCTAAAGATGTAATTTCAGCACAAACTTAGTTAATTCAGTAAACTTAACTGAGTTAAGTTCTTGACTAGTTCTGACACTTGACACAACAGTTACAGTCAGTTCTGGTGAGTCACAGTCAGATTGATGTCTACCTATAGCAGCTCTTAAAAACAAGGGTCACCTGGTTTATAACCTCCAACGAAGTAAGTAACTGTTAAAACAATAAAACTGTTAAAACATTTAAAGCATGAGCTAATAAAACCCTTCCAAAGTCTTGGGATGATGTAGATAATTTGCTACCAACACCATGTATTCCAAAGGCTTGGCCACTGAAGAAGAAAAAGCAAGTAATAGCATATGAAGCCAAACACTACTTTGAGTTAAATGAATGATAAAACAGAAAGCAAGAACAGTATTAAATAGCCACCTTCACCACTACAAAAGTATTCCTCAGGGCTCTGTAGGAAAGCCTGTTGTTAATGATGCTGATGAAAAGAAGGAGTGGTGATACAGTAAGATCTCAGAATGGTAAAAAATTCTATAGGCAAGACAAACAAAAGGAGTGCAGGGAACCTCAGGGTGGCCCACATCAACTACAGCAATTTTTCAATCTGATGACAAGTGATGTGCAACACAGGCAAATGGAAGTCCATGAATAAAGGCGAAAAGCATGTAAACTACTGCCCTACATGCTTCCAAATGAACCATATGCTCTCAGAAAAAGAACCTGAAAGGGTAGACTTGGATTAAATACTAGGAAGAAATTCTTCACTGTGATGGTGTTGAAACATGGGACCATGTTGCCCAGAGAAGTTGTGGCTGCCACATCCCTTCAAGTGTCCAAGGCCAGGCTGGATGAGGCTCTGGGCAACCTGGCCTAGTGGGAGTTGGAACTACATGGCCCTTACGGTCCCTTCCAACCCAAACCATTTTATGAACTTATGACGTATGTACAGCTCAGTGAAACAGCGTGCTCACTGCAGGGCAGGCTTGCTGACACAACAACTCACAGTGTACACATGGAACGTGTTGATGACACAAAAACCACTAAAACTGCTCCATGAAACAACAGTGCAGACTTACCTGGAACACTCTTAAGTCCTTCTCTTAAACAGAAAGGATAAAGCAAGGATAACAGCAAGGCAAGAATGATTGAGGACACAGAAAAGGGAGAGAATGAAAATGGGGCTTGCTCACCCTAGAAAGTGAACACTAGAAAGCTATAAATTAAAAATAAGTAAAATTTCAGCTCATTTCAGAACCCTTACAATAATTTCAGCTGCAAAATTTGCATTCAATATACAGTGTGATCTGAACTCTTATTCTGCACTATACTGGAGAAAAGGAGGGGGGGAAAATTTCCCAGAAATACAACTCTACTATTAATCAATAAAATACATTAATATATTTTTGGAAGGAGGTAGGAAGAGTGGATGAATGTGTGTTATTTGTGCCCAGCTGTGGTAGAGAGAGACTAAATGCAGGACTGACAGAAATAAACAGTGTAGTAATTTGGATACAGTGCAGGTGCTGAGACCTCCTGAAGCAACATGGTTTGGCACTGCATAAAGCAGTCTGGCACTGCCTAAAATTCTGACAAATTATTGGCTACCTGATAAAGGAGAAATATTTGTTCCTTCTAGGCCTCTAAGGATCCTAATGATAAATGTGTTTAATAGTCTAGGGAGGAGATTGGCCTTTCAACCTTGCATTCAAAATATGGCAAGCAACCGACTAGAGAGCAGCTTAACAGGAGTCAGCCAGCAGGAAAGTCCTGAAGAGTCGTGAGGCTCAGCAAACACCTTCTGCAGGGCCATGGACAGATGGCTCTGACCATCTGGGACCTGCAATCCCAAAACTGCCATGAAACACTGGGTCTTACATGGTAGTTTTAAGAAGTGAGTAGAGCTCGGTTTCATATTTAAAACCACAATTGTTAGGGTAGAATGGTGGGTTGGCCTTGGCTGGCTGTCAGATGCCCACCCAGCTGCTATCGCACTTCCCCTCCTCAGCAGCCCAGTGGGAGAAAGTAAGATGAGGATGCTCATGGGTCAAGAAAAAAAACAGGGAGAAAAACGACATTAGAAGACCAACTGTCATCACAAGCAAAAAGGGCTCAAATTTGGGGAAAACTCAATTTATTGCAAATTAAAATAGATTTGGATAGTGAGAAACAAAGACAAAACACCCTACCACTCATTTTTCCCCAGATTCAACTTCACCCCTACATTCCCAACTCCTCCACCTCCTCTACCCTACCCAGCAGCACAAGGGGTGGGAAATGGGAGGCTGCAGTCAGTCCATAATGCTTCCTCCCTGCCACTCCTTCCTCCTCACACTGTGCCCCTGATCCAGTGTGGGTCCTTACTGCAGGCTGCAGTCCTTCACAAAGTGCTCCAGTGTGGGTCATCTCCATAGGCTGCAGTCCTGCAGGATAAACCTGCTCCAGTGTGAGTCCTCCACGGACCACAGTTCTTGTCAGGAGAACTTGTTCCTGCATAGGCTCCTCTTCGCTGACTGCAGTCTGCTTCAGGAAATACCTGGCTCCACCAAAGGGTCCTCCACAGTGGATGTCTGCTCCATCATGGTTCCCTCCAAGGGCTGCAGGGGAATCCTGCTCCAGCACCCAGAACACCACATCTGCTCCTTCTTCTCTGACCTTGGTTTCTGCAGAAACGGTTTTCACCCTTTTTTTCCCCTCAGTCCCCATACACTGCATTTGTGGTATCCTACTTTTTCTTCAATGCTTTTTCCCTAAAGTGACACCATCTTGGCCGCAGGGGATGAGTTGGAGCTGGCTGGAGCCGTCTGTGTCCAGCACAGGCAGCCCTGGCTGCTGTACAAGGGGCCCCACAGCCCCTGCCAGCCCCTGGGCGCTGCACCCACCCCACACTGGTACCCGCCTTTTATAAAAAAGTATCTCCTACCTGGGAACTACACTCTCTGCTCTGGATATTTAAAGCCAGTAATTACACTGAGGGTAAAACTTGATTACCTAAAGGCTGGCAAGTCTGGTACTAAGTTAGGCACTTAGAGCAGGTATTTATCTTACAAGTGAGTTAACAAGAGAAACAGATGGACAGACAGACACATAGTCCTCTGAGCCTCAGTCTAGTCACCAGCAAAGTAA
This sequence comes from Coloeus monedula, assembly GCF_965178545.1. Lineage (NCBI taxonomy): Eukaryota > Metazoa > Chordata > Aves > Passeriformes > Corvidae > Coloeus > Coloeus monedula. The sequence goes on from NC_138783.1 coordinate 87,932,466, forward strand.
AACTTGAATCCCTCCTAGCTCTTGAAAGATTGACATCTTTACCAATGCATTAAGCAGAATTTTAACATGCTTTCTCACCTAGACTTTTTTCCTTGCTACCAAATGTACTTACCTGAAAGAGACGAATAATAAATCCACACTCAAGAACACTGCATTTCAATGCCTACATCACTGAGACTGAAACTACAGATAAACAAGATAGATGTATTATTGTACTAAAAATGTAACAAATTATATACATTAGTGATAGCACTCTCTACTTGAAATGCAAATGTTCATGCTCTTTTATCCTCTTCCTTTTGAATTCAATAGCAACTGAGGTTTTGTGTCCAACTATTTTAAATGCACTGTCTGGTAAAAAATAAGTATTTTTAACAAGACAGCCAGTTGTTTGACAACAAATATGAGTTCAAGTAACATATGAAAATTTTGGATTCATATAAGTATTTCCTAGTTTTGAAAATCAGGTTCTATTATCTCTTTAGAACTACATCATTAAAGACCTAGAACTAGAGCTACAAAGGCTGTAGTATCTAAATTTTAGGAGCTCTGCCATCGAGTGGATTTCCTAAAGTAGGCATGCAGAAATGCAGATAAGCAGGAATAAGGCACTAAGAAGGACACTACATATGCAAAATGACTGAAGCTAAATTGGGATACCAAGAATAACTGGGCTTCCAACTCCAGCCCAGAAGGAGCGGTACCCAACTCACAGCCATAACTCCCCTCTTTCACAAGTCAATTCACCTGCTTGCAGCAAATTGCGTTGTGCTGAGCAGCTGCACCTCAAAAATGAGAAACCTTTCAAGTGTGCTTCAAATTAAGCAAGCCAAAACCAGTTTTCCTCCTTTTTCCAGAGCCTGCTACCAGAAGATTATGGGATACACATAACTTTCTCATGGGTTTTCAGTGCTCTGAGAACACGTATGGCAGCAGGAGTATCTGTTTTCGGCACCCACTGCAATCTGGACAGAGTCAAGACCTCTGAGCAGCTTTGTGGCTTGGGTTTCAGACAATTTTGCACCTTTTTTTTTGCAGGAAAAAAAACCCCAACACACAGGCACACACTTTCATAACACAAATTATAACAAATTTAGGAAGTTGATAGCTATCAGCTAAGCCATCAAAGTGAGCTCTACAGCCTGTCAAACATCTGTGAAGGAACTTTGAATTACTGTAGTCTCTCTCTCAAGAGCATTGAGAGTTCATGTTTGGGCTACTCTAGCAGTTCCCTTTTGGGGCAGAATATGTCAACCCACCCCAACAATTCAAAATTGTTAACCAACCAAGAATTAATACATCTGATATGAAGCAAATATAGTTGTTAATCAGGTGATAATGACAGATCAAGCTATTTATACCACCACTTAGTATTCTTAAAGCTTATTTATTTAGAGTAAAAGGACTACAGAAAGAAAATATAGCAGAATTCAAAAAACAGCTTTTCAAGGTGAAATACGTATCACCATCACAAAGTAAAAGATGACTTTACATGCAATTTTGTAATGGATCCTATGTGTTTGTGTAGTTGTTAAATACTGTTGTTCTTGAAGCTTTCAGCATTTTATTTATTGCTATGGAAGCAGTGATAAGCTGCATAGGATCACTTACATCATTTTAGTTAAGACACATTCCAAATCCTCACACAGCCTTTCAGGTTCAACCCTGATAAGTCTTTGGGATTTATTCTGGGATTTGACCTCCACCTACATGATCCTTGTTATATCACTTGCTAATAGTTGTAGCTCAGCTGGGCATTATGTATCTTGTGTATGCTATGTGTGACAGGCTGCAGCTCCAATGATTCAGTACTGGCAACAAATGGACCTCAAAGACTGGACACTGGAACTTTTAAGTACCTTCTTAGATTTGATTTGAAGAGAAGGCACAACCTTTGCTTCAATGATTTGGAGGTTTGTAAATTCACCTGCAGACTGGACTCTGGCACACTCTCACAGAAATCAGCTTTGTATGAAGGCTATTGTATCAAGCCCAGGGATTTGAAAAAGCAACCAGCAGTACGCCTTACCCTCACGAATTCATTACAGTTTAAATCAATAATTCTTAAATTCTAGGACCTCTTTTAAAAGCACACTTTTCAAAATTTATTACTCTCTGCTACATCATATTGCATTTTCTACAGACTACAAGCACTGACATCTCCTGAGAATGCACATAATTTATATGCACAGCCTAGTAGCCTCAGTACCAAAGGTGTCAAATTCTCTACCTTTCACAAGTACTTTAGATGTGCATGCACCTCACAAAGCACTTCACTATTCATGTATGTATAATTTATAGTTTTAGAATGAAATGCACATGATTACCTTTGATCTATTTGATGGCTGAGTCTCTGGCACCTTGTAGTACTAAAATAATCATGTAAATAAATTTAATTATTTGGACTGAGTTTTCCTTCTGTAACTATGAACTCTTAGCAATGCAGTTCAATTTTCTAAGATTTACTAAAGTTTTCTGCAGACCATCTTCTGCAGATGAATTATTTTTTAGATTGGACACTTTTCAGGAGAAACTAGCTGTGGATGTTGAATTTAACATTGTAAATTAAAACATAGTAAGTTAAAAACTACAGCTGCCTGGACAATCAAGTCACATCGTGTTGTTTCTGTTGCCAGTATGGTGCAGGTATCCACGTTTCTGTACAGCAAGTAAGCTCTGTGCAAGGCTTCTGTAGCCCACTGTTTAAAATTCACCGGTTCTGCCAACGTCTGCTGTCAGTGCATTCATGTACCAAGGTAACTCTTAAAAGTGAACGTAGCAGGGGCATGAATCCAGCATGAACACAGCAGGTTTACACTCCTGAATTCGTGCCTATAAAATAAATATGTATGTTTGCATGTGTGCACGTGCATACGTGTGAATGTTACCCATTTAAATTCACTCCCTGCCCACTTTATGTGAACGATCGGAGTCATCCCATTTGGCTGGGGAAGGGAAGCACGAGAGGTAATCGTGTCAGGTTTCACAAGCAGTAACGAGGCATCGTACCGAAGAGGATTTAAGAGATGCTAATGAAAGGAGATGGCAACATTGGAGAAGGCTGCAGGACAACGTGCTGAACCGAAATGACTGAGCTGGGTGCAAATTGGATGACAAAGACTGGGATATATAGAAGGCAAAGCTGAGAGATGCTGATATGGAAGGATGATATATAATTTTTTAAAGCTGATGTGTTCTTCCCTCAAGTCATGCACTACTTGTTTACCATGATTACCCTTGCTGATTCGACATCCTGACAGTCCCATTATCATCTGCAACATGTATTTTTCTAATCAGATGGCTTTAGCATGCATGCTCAATGAAAACAACATGAGAAATACTAGAGGAAAAAAAACACTGTGCTGACTGAAGACACACAGTTATGCTATTTCGAAAGCTATAACATCTGAAACTGCACTTTGCTCAGTTGTAACAATGAAAATTACAGATTTTAAATGTGCTTTGAATGCAACAACTACGAATCTGGAAAACAAAATACAGCTAAAACAGGTAGTTCAAGAGGTACCAATATTTACATTTAACATTATTTCTTCAGAGATCTAAATATTCAGGCCATTTTTCCTTGTCTTCTTCTGACTTTTTCCTCTTGGCAAATGAGGGGACCTTGCATTAGAGAAAGACACTGATTATAGTTATTATTATATCTTGCACATTCTTAGGAAGACTATGGTCTGGATTACACTACAGGAGTTTTATAAAAGATGTCATATTGCTAGAAACAAGGTCAGTTTATTGGAACTACCAGGAATCACTGGAAAATTATTCCCTTTCACTGCTTGCAGTATTTGCTAGCATTTTCTTTATATAGGGTTTGACAGCCTCATTGCTTACACCATAGGCACCAGACAGTGGAGAAGTTAAGAGACATATGGAACAAGCTGGTAAAATTAAGCCTCAGTCAACAGGAGTGGATAAGTTCCCTCAGCCCCACTTCTGTTCAGATTTGTGCCCTGAATCCAGTTTAATTGTTAAGTACAGATCTCTGCATCAATTAATCAAATTAACACTTTTCTGTAAAATTAAATAAATACAGCTTACGTTTCCATTTCAAGCTTCTGAACTAAGGCTTAGAACTGAAGTCCGATGCAGGACACGATGCACTCTCACGGGCATGACAGAAAGGGAGGCTTACTGCCTCCCGCTTCAGACTCACCTGCCCACGCTTTTCCCCGCAGCATCCGAACTCTGGCGCTCCGTCCGTCCGTCCGCCTGGACGCGGGGCCCCGGGGCGTTCTCCCCGAGCGCGGTGCGGGCAGCGCTGCCCTCGGCCGGCCCGGACGCGCTCCGGGAGCCCCGGCAGCGCAGCGCGCCCGGCCCGGCGGGGGCGGCGGGGCAGGGCAGGGCCCGCCGGGGCAGGGCAGGGCCCGCCGAGCCGCCCCTCCGCGCGGCGCGGGCGGATTACGGCCGCAGCCCGAGCGCCTAAGCCCGGCTCTCCGGGAAAAGCCGCTCGAAGGGCTTTGCGATCCTGTTAAGTTCTCGGACAGGATCAAGACGTCAAAGCGGCTCGGCGGCGCCCCGGCACATTTCGTGCCACGCCGAGGAAAAGTTGGGAGCCCGCCGCGGGCAGGGCAGGGCAGGGCCGGGGCCGCTGGCGGAGCGAGGATCCGCAGCCCCGGGCGGCGACGCCAGAAGCGGCGGGACCGTGCGGGGCGGCTGCGGGCGGCCACTCGCCCCGGTGCCCGCGGCAGCCGCTGTCCCCCGGGCGGGGCGGAGCCGTGCCCGTCGGGCGCTCACCCCTCCTCGCCGGGGCGGGGGCCGCGGCCCCAGCGCCCCTGGGCCGGGCAGGCTCCGGCCGCTGCCATCCGCCTCCCGCCGCGCATCAGCCGCCGCCCGCCCTCCGTGCCGCCGGGAGAGCCCGGGCGGAGCGGGGAGGCTCGGCGGCGTTCCCGACCGCGCCCGGGAGGAGAGCTCGGGGCCGGCAGGGAGAGCCGGTTCTCCGCCGCCCTCCCCTCGCACACACCGCCCGCGGCCGCCGGCGGAGGGCCGGAGGCAGCGGCGATGCTCGGGAAGAAAGGTGGGGACGTGCCGCTGCCAGCTGGAAGCGCGTCCCCCTCGGCAGCCGTCGGGAAGTGGATTTCCCAGGCCCCTGCCCCTCCGTCCCTGCGCGTCCTGACCGCGGGGAGCCGCGAGGGGATGGTACCCCACAGCCGCTCCCAGAACTGCTGCTGGGGCCGACACCCTCTCCATCACGAGAGGCGCTTCTCCTCGGGGTACCGATGAATAGGTTTCTTCTTCAGAGCTCTGGCCCTCGCTCCCTGACCTCCTTGAGGGTGCTGACCCTAATTTTTCCCTGCTGCAGCTCCCTCAAGGCTTTTACACTCCCCCGAACTCCACCTGTTCAGTTCTGAATCTGCTTTTCACAGAGTTCAGAAGAGCTGGAAAGAAAGAGTGTGTATGATTCACAAAATGATTCTTCAGCTGGGAAATGTCAGCAGAAGCCATGTCATTTCTAACTGAAAGGCTGCTGCACTTTGCTGCATGTCATTTGAGCTAGATTGAACACAACAGGACATTAGAAATGCATTCTAAGTGCTCGGGTTGTTTTACATAAGTAAGATGAACCACATTACAGAACAATGACTGAAGAGATGAGAAAGGCCATGGCTAAAACTCTTAAAACCCCATCAGAAACTCGAGTTTTTTATCTCCTATTGCTATCACACCGGGCTTCAGAGTAACAGGTTTTTTGAGGATCAGAATAGAAACCTTAGGCAGAAAGGCAGAAGGCAGAAAGCATTTGAAGAAGATCATGTCCTTTCCTGCTGGACTGACCCCTCAGGAGTACTCCAGGCAGCATTTCAGAAGCACTGGTACTGGAGCTAACCAACCAGATGTGCACCAAGAGCCAAGTTGCTGTTGTCCCTCCAAAGGCTCAAGCACTCTTTGCACCTCCCAGGGGTTACACGTAGATGCGTGCCCCTCGCAGGTCCTGGCTTCCTACTTAGACAAGGTCTAGTTGTACACCTTGCCCTTATGTTCTGGTTGCTGTGTGAAGGAAGCCTGTGAATGGAACCCAGGAAAAAGCCGTGGAGGCTTCCAGAAGGTCCCAGATCTGGACAGTAAGGGGATCAGGCTGAAACAACAAAAATGAAGATCCACATCCAGAATGGCATCACTTTCCAAAATCTGTCATTGCATTCAGTGGTACTGGTGCACGAAATTCTGGAGAAAAGACTGTATTAAAGTTGTAATACATCTTCACAGTACCTCAAAACCTGTTGCCTAGGAATTGAAGATGACAGGGAAAAAAATAAACACCTCTTTCCTTTTCCATTTTCTTACTTGTTAGGTAGAAATTAGCACATGCTTATTCAGGGAACAAATACTGCTTCTTTCCAGCATTTTCATAATTTCCATGAAATTGTCAGTTTAGTTCTTGCTTCATTTGTGCAATCATTAAGCCAGTCCCCTGAGAACCATCAATAAGTAGGTTCAACCTGCTGACAGCTGCAAGATATCATCCATCAAAATTATTATGTTCATCAAGGCACTACTGATGATCTATCTCAGTGGCCTAAAGTTATTGGTCTTAGATAGACACCTCTTTAAAAGACAACCAAGAATTACCATGTCTAATTTCAACAAAGTATTTTTCAGTTTTATATCCAAACTAAAGATTAATTTTGTTCCCAGATGTCTGCAATTAAGCAAAGCATCCATGATAGTTTGTGATTGGAAATTATAATTAATAAGAAAAGGAAAATCTGGAGTTCCAGCACCTCAAATTAGAAAAGAGAGGGGGAGAAGAAAAAGAAAGAAAAAGCAACTCCTTATGTTAATCTTTCATACCTTGATCCTCAGATACCTGGTTATTAAACACAGTCTTCTGTGTCATAGCTTATTTTCCTCAGTTTATTCATTTCCAGCTTTTTTTCAGCTTGTAAGTGAAACTCCTCTGCAGCTGTTGGGGGCTGACCCGGGCTGGACATCAGATGCCCACATGAGTGGCACAGGGAATGGGGGCTATGATCAGTTTATCACATTGCCTCTCCTGCTCCTTCCATCTTCCAGCCACCTCTGCTCCAACACGGGGTCTCTCCCACGGGAGACAGTTGTCCACAAATTTCTCCAATATGAGTCCTTCCCACAGGCTGCAGTTGTTCACTAATCACTTGCTGGAAGATAACACTGCAGTGTCCTCCTGCATCCAGCAGCACTAGACCACATTGTGGAATGTCAGATCCATGAGGCAAAAAGTAAATCTGAGAAGAGGATAAAGCCAGCTGGACTGTGACCTGTTCTGTAAATCTGCCCTGCTCTCTGCTGGCCTGGGCTCAGAGCACTGACCTGGAGTTCAGTTTAAATAATTTTACCGAGTCAGGCCCTGAGCTGGAAGCAGGCATTGTGTCAGAGCTGTCCTTCCACATATTGAGGCCAATTCCTGTCATTAGTAATCTGAGCATAAGCCCCAGTTTTTCAGTCATCTGAGGCAGCACACCTCACAGAGCAAAACACAGAGAGAGGCAGGCCCTGCAGGGAAGATGGTCAATAGCCAGAGTAGAAATTCTACACCTAATCAACTTTTGTTGTCAAAAAGAAGTGCTCAGTGTCATTGCTAGAAGTCTCCTTCTGAATCTCTTAGGTGATTAATGATAACATATGTGGTCATTAAGCACATGTTTCAGCCTAGAGAAGAGGGAACAGAGTGGAGACCTCATCTCAGTCTACAACTTCCTTGTGAGGGGAAGCAGAGGGCAGGCACTGATCTCTTCTCTCTGGTGACCACTGACAGGACTCAAGGAAATAGCTTGAAATAGTGTTAGGGGAAGTTTAGGTTAGATATTAGGAAAAGATTCTTCACCCATAAGGTGTTTGGGCACTGGAACAGGCTCCCCAGGGCAGTGGTCACAGCACCAGCTTGACAGAGTTCAAGAAGTATTTGGACAATACCCTCAGGCACATGGAGTGTTTCCTGGCGCTGTCCTGTGTGGGGCCAGGACTTAGACTTCAGTGATCCTTGTGGGTCCCTTCCATCTCAGAATATTTTATGATTCTATGTAATGATGTTTTCCAAGGAGTGAAAAAGCATCCTTTCACTGCAGTGAACTGCAAGTTCTCCATTGCTCTAAACTGATATATGTCCCTGGTAATCAATGGAGTTGAGCTTATTTACAGTACCTGTGGCTTTGGCTACACAGCTCTGTTTTGAGGGATACTGACGTTATTCTGATAGTTCTCTCAAGACTGCTGGTCTCAGCAATAAAGCACTTACAGGATGCATGACAAAAGAATAAAGATTAATAAGTAAATAAATGGAGAAATGTGTTACAAAATCTCATTTTCTTCAAACTGAGAAATCGTAATTTCCTGTTTGCACTGTAGCTCTGCCCTGTTTCTTCTGATTGTTCCACTTCAGAGGAAATAAATGAACAAAGATCTGTGAAATAATTGGACTGAATTGCCAACCTGAAAAAAGCTCATTTGGTTTCCTTCCCAAGAGAAACACTGATTACATCCGCCTTAGAAAGCCATTCTCATTTGAACAGTGTGAGTTATGACTTGGAGAGGATCTGTGGAATTGGAGCTCCACTGAACAAAACTGTGAAGTTAACACATGCAAATGCAAGACAAAAAGACTCAAAAGACAGAATAAACAGAAACAGAGAATAGAAACATCCAAATGAGGCATGTGAAATCCACATCACAGGTATTTTCACAGTTTTTTAACAGCCTGAACCTGTGAGGAACTGACTACTGTAGAAAACTGGACATGGCCAAGCTGCTTTTATAAACTAGCCCCACTAGAGCCAGGGATGTCCTGATAAATAAGAGCAAAAGGTCACATGTACCTGTTTAGTGTTCTACACTGTAAGCTCCATGTTGTCCTAATTGTGAATGAGCTCTATTTATTTTACCTTACTCTGCACCACTGAGGTGAGGTACAGTAAGGCGGAAAGATAGGACTCTGCTGGTTTTTTTTAAGCAGAATTAGTGAGCTTTTACCTGGATTGAGTAAAAATAAATGCTGAATGCAAAGTAGCTGCTGCGGCCCTTTGAAATCAGTGAAAAGCATCCCACACGTTTTGGTGTAACAGGGTTGGGTCCTCATTGCATAGACGAAGGCCTTAGCATCCACCTAGAGCCAGTCATTTTTCCAGGCAAAACCACAATGCAAGCCATTACAGGCTGAACTATCCAAAGAACGAAGGTAACCCTCTAGCACTGTTTGGTGTTCCTGCCACAGCAAACGGAGGCATTTGCATAAGAGCAGAGCAGGGCATGGACAGGTGAGGAGCCTTCCCGCCCGTGGCCCCAGCGAGCGCTGCTCAGCTGGAGCAGTTTTGTCCCACAGCGTTTCCCAGATGCCCTTGCCCCGTTCTCTGTCAGAAGAGAGCCCCGAGGGATGGGGAGCACATGGTCACCATCAGCAGGGACACTGGCTCCTGGCCTAGGAGAGGTGTGGAAATTCCTGCTACTTGCAAGGCGAGCTGTGAGCTCACTTACCGCCTGGTGTGAGTCAGACTGCCCGGAGACACGGGCTCCGAGAGCCACGCAGAAGCGCTACAGACGATCAGGGAGCTGTGAAATTCTCCTGTGAATTTTCGTGCTGCTCTGTTTAAACAAACACAATTGCAAATGCAGCCTTGTTAATGTTTCCCAGGTGGCTAGCTTCGGATAATAAGTATACACAAGAGCACTTATTTTGTTATGCTGGTTCTCAGGACAATCCTATCTCTTGGTGAAAATAAAACTATCCTGCTGTCTCTAGGGGAATTTCAGCAAAATGCTAGTCAGGCCTGAGGCACTGATAGGGAGACAGCCCAGCTCCTCCAAACAGAATAAATTGACATTTCCAGTCACATAATGACGGTCCATTAGCAGCAAGCACAGGAAAGAGAGGCACTTACGTGAAATATAAATTAGGGCTTAAAAGCCTTTCCCATTGTGCTGTATGATGGCAGTCACTGCCATTGCTGGGCCTCGCTAATGAGTCTGAGGAAACCCAGCTGACAGTCTGCAGCCAAGTGTTGGTAGTCACAGATTAAAGACGTCTCTTTCATGAACCCAGAAATATATTTACTTGGATCTAACAACAGCCTTCACAGGTGCTGTGATGGACTGTCCTGAGATGCAGGAGACAAATGATGAGTGGTAAATCTCTAACTGCTGTCTGTAAGCAGGGTCTCAAGTTGTAAACTAAGAACTGAAGAAATCAAAGAACTTAGAAAAGTCTATGGGAGGGCTACTGGGAGTTTGAGTAGTCAAATGCCTCATAGCAGATAGCAGTGACTTACCTCAACAACTGAGTAAAAAGGAGAAGAAAAAATCCTATCAGCTTCATTTTAGGGGTTGGAACTAGGTGATCTGTAAGGTCCCTTTCATCCCAAACCATTCTATGATTCTATGATTTGCCTTGGAGTTATTTTAGCCAATACCTTTTACTTCCATTTACTTTATACAAGGCTCATGTCATGTACAAGACATGTCTCACTAATATTCATGTTACAGTAGTCATAAAAAGCAAGCATTTGAAAACGTGACAGAAAGTTCAGTATTTCAGTAGAGTGCTGAGTTCTGCTGAATCTTCATTTATCTGGCACTGTTAAATGTCTTTCTAAGGCTTTCTCGGGAGCAGTGATTAAAGCACGGCAGGAGCAGCCCAGCATGGTTCCCCACCTCATACAAGTTAGGTAAGGCAAAGGCAAAATGCTGAAATAAGAAACACTTTTAAAGAACAAATATCACTGGCTGGGACAGGTAGGAACTGTTGTCTTATGAAATAGAAACAAAGCCAGAGACTCAGGAAATCTCTGCCAGTGGGAGCATTCTGTATACAGGCTTTGCTTAAACAAACAAGCAGTCTGAGAGCTGGGGTCAGTGACATCAGCAAAGGAGCACATCCTTTGCTGATGTACTTGAACTGAGCATGCTCCTGGCTCTCACTGGAATCTTGGTGGGAGAGACAGGTTCCTGTTGGTTGACTCTTGTCTCTCTTTGGGGGGATACCTTCTTTTGTAGTGTGAGCACCAGGCTGCCCATGCCCTATCTCCTTTCAGCTTACACACCCACATGGCTAAGGCGTGATAGCCCATGGCATAGCCCATCAGAGCTTAGCAAAATGCAGATATTCTGCAAGACAGTGAAATCATCCTGGTTTCAAGCCAGCCTGTCCTAGTTCCATACCGACAGGAGTTTTATTTCGACAAACGAATAACATACTTGAAAGTCCTGTACAATGGTCAAAGACAATCCATAGCAGTAACTACCGGCAAAACCTAAGTTTCAAAGTTGATACTGCCAGTGCATGAGGAATGAGGAGGACTTAGGAGGAGGAGCTGACGGAGCTGGGGTTGTTCAGCCTGGAGAAGAGGAGGCTCGGGGGGAACACCTTATTGGTGTCTACAGCCACTTGAAAGGAGGGTACAGCCAGGTGGGGGTCAGTCTCTTCTCCCAGGCAGCCAGTGACAGGATGAGACAAAACAGCATCAACAGGATCAAGTTGTGCCTCTTGCCGCAAGCAGACCTACGGAATTGCCTTGGGGGTGTTACAGCTGTTTTTATGGAGCTCAAGGCAGGGGTGTCAATATGTCTTTGCCAATATCTCTGTAGCACCTATGAACACTATTCTGTTTCTTGTCAAATTAATGTCATATTCAGAGGGACGTCAGGGCCCTGTAATGCAGCACTCTGGATTAGCAGCCTGCAAAGAGATTGCAACTAATCTTCTGATGTCACTTGGAAGTCAAATGAGAAATGGCAGCACAGCTGCCATTGAGAAAAGGGATTTCCCAGAATGGTGCCTTCTTTTCAGCACAGAGGAAATTCAGGGGAAACTCTGAGTGGTTTTCCTGAGGGCTAGAGACAGACCCATAGAGTTTTTGAGAAAAGCTTCAGAGGCCGGCAGTAAGACAGAAAAACTCATGAGATTAACACTGCTAAAATCTTGAGTGACTTAACAATGCTTACACCTTGCCGTGCACAGAACAACAAATAGTTGCTGATTTGATGCTGGTAATGGTTAGAGGGGAAGGAATGATTTCACAAAATATATCCATTAAGATTAGCTTCCCATTTATTGCCTTACATATAAAGAATAGCCCTGAAGGACAAGTTTCATGACCTTAGCAAGCAGCATTCCTAAAGTTGATCCCTAAGCCCTGTTCTTCCCAAGGGAGGTGGGGATTGTTAGAAAGCATGATGTGCTAGGTGTTTTTATGCAAAAATAAGGAGATTAAAACTGAGCTTCAGACACTTGTGTCATGCTAGTCAGAGTAGGAAGAGAGAGCTGGGAAGGAGAGTTCTGCAGTTTCTTCTGCCCCTTTCATTGTCATGCTGCTGTCTTTTCTAGAGAAAAACTAAGAGTCCTTTTAGCTTTAGCAGCCTTCTTTGAGTGACAAATAATATTTAATTCTAGGGCTATTTCATTTATGTTGTCCTTATCCTCAAAGCGTGGACTGATCCGTATAGGAGCAGCTGGTGAATGGCATGTGGCTGTAATTCGGAGGTAGGCAAGCCAGATGTCTGGTTTGCATGGCAATTCTGAGTCAGATAACTCATTCACATGGACTCTTTAAGTACAGAAGAGGACCATCTTCTCCACAAAACCTTGAAATGTGAGAAATCATCACTCACAAGGAAACCATTCAACTCTCACAACTATGTCAAAAATACAGCATAAAAAAAGAGAAAAGTCAACTTCAGAAACTTCTGGTTGCTAAAGGAAAGCCCCAGCATTCAACAACATCAAATTGTGATCAGGATGTTCTTGGCACTGCAGGAATCACAGTTATTTTCAAAAATAAATCATAAACATGTATACTACATCGAAACTATTGAAAAGGAACATTGCAGCATGTTGCTTTTTCCGAAAGATGTAGGGTAGGTCAGGTGATTAAGTCACTGCTGCACTCATTTCAAAGAATAACAAAACTAAAATTAGGACAATACTCTAGAAATTGCTGTACCACACTGAAGTCACTAGTCACTTTAATGGTGGCTATGTTTTGTTTATGGATAATATGCAAGAGTGAACAGTAGAGGGTGTTAGCTTAAAGGAAAACTTGAGTTCACTCTGTGGAATATGCCCTGTTTAATACAATTCACAGCAAAAGAAATCAGGTGCTGGAAGTACAGCCGTGTCTTGGTGTAGATGGCAATAGGGAACCTGTCCATCACCTCACCTCAAGAGCAAAGTAAAGGAAAAAAAGGAATTGCAAACAAACCCCTCTAAAAATCACAGAATTTTAGAATTAATTAGGTTGGAAAAGACCTCTGAGACAGAGTCCAGCTATTAACCTGGCACCACTCAACCATATCCCCAGGTGTCCCATCTACATGTCTTTTAAATATTTCCAGGGATGGTGACTCCACCACTACCTGGGCAGCCTACTCCAGTGCTTGACAATCCTTTCAGTGAAGAAGTTTTTTCCCAGTGTCTAATCTGAACCTCTCCTGGTGCAGTTTGAGGCCATTTCCTCTCATTCTGTCATTTGTTACCTGGCAGAAGAGACTGCCCCCCTATTTTTATGTCATTTATGACTAATTAGGAGACTTGAATTATTTTTCAGTGGGGCTTGCAGATTGGATAATTATTCTTTTGATGACTTTCTGGGTAGCAGCTCAGAAAATGTTTTCAATTAGATTTTTTTTTTAATGGCATGCCTTAGTATCACTAGATTTGCCTTTGTTTTCTGCAGTTTCCTAATGTCAAAACAATTTCTTCCACTCTTCACATAATTAGGCAGATATAAATGGTAATGGATATAAATGAACAAACCTAAGCCTCTCCTGCAGTACTCACCAGAGAGAATGACTTTACTGACAGGGCTCAGTGCTATTTTAGGTGCTGTGGATTATCTCCCCAGCATCTAGCAGCCAGACAAAATGAGTCTTTAATAAGTCTTATATCATATAGGCCAGCCTGAACCAAATGTCTTGGAGACCCTTAGACATCTCAGATAGCACTAGACTGATGTTTAGGCAGCTGGCCTTCATCCTCTTTGTTTCAATTCTGTGGGTCTGAAGAGAAAGAATATATTGAGAGATTTTTAAAACTCCTTACTTTATTTAGACTTCCTCAGGAAACATATTTGTGGCCACAGCATTCATGAGCATCACATCTAAAATCCTGAATCATGGGACTTTCCCTCCTCTCCATTCACTTAGATGCTAAATCTGTGTCCTGGACCAAGTGCTTGCATTTAGATTTCAATTCTCAGATGAAAATCAGCAAGTGTGGGTCTTACCACAAACTTGACTACCTTTATTTTTGTACATTTCAATGTACATGTTAGTTTGTAAAACCCCATGAACATCACAAATGAGACACATTTTTAAAGTATTGTACAGTTTTAAGTACCAGGTGAGTATTATGGGGAATTAACTGAAGTCATGTACATTGGTGTCCAGAGCTCCTGTAACAGCAAGCCCTCACAGTTATCTGGGGCCACTGCTGGGAAGATCAAAAGGGCAGTGCCACTGAGCCCAGCATTACACAGCTTGTAAGAAGTCCAAAGCCCTTGTAGAAGTGCTCGTAGTTTAATTCAAGAAAAAAAAAACCCCAACCAAACAAAAATAGATGTGCATGTAGGTACAATGTATAATAAAAATTTCTTTATTATTACCTACTTTGCCAGAACCACTGCATAAATATTCTGAGAACTGTCTTTGCTGGTTTCTATGCAGGAGTGGCCTTGTCTTCTCAGCTTCTCCCTGACTTCTTTGAAGTTAAAAGGTGTTTGCCAAAGCACCTGCAAACCACATACACACAAGGTCACTTTTATACAGGAACAAAAGTTTCAGCTGGTGGGAGGTGAGGAATGTTGTGTTCAGTGCTTTGGCATGCTGTGAACTTCGAGGCTTTTGTAGCTCAGTTGTACAGGTAATGGTCAAAACTGGTCAGACTGGTCATTTGATTGTATTGATCTCTTAAAGCAATACAAAGTAGGTAGGCTTAGAAAAGGGAGAAAAAAGGACCACAGGCTAGTAGTCAGTAGCCAGTTTGTCACTAGGAAAGTTCCTCTTGGTGGATCAGACACCCTGTACAAAATATCACACATTTATGAAAGAAAGAATTCCCAAAATTCCCAACAACCATGAAATATGTTGGGGCTTTGCTGTTTTGTGCCAATTAAAAAGCACATCTCCTTAAGCTTTCCAATGTAACCCATCTCTCCATGGAGTTAAAACCTGCAATCTCCTGCTGCTCTTACAGCCAGAATTAAGCTAAAGATTCCATGGTAAGAAAATGAGAACGAAGAGGCAAAGAAAATTATTTTTTGTCCTGAAGGACACGAAGGAAGTCTGTGTAGCTTTTGTGCTTGGGCTGAAACCACACAGTGACAGAGTGTAGCTGCTCTCTGACCATGAGGGCTGGCAGAACTGAAGGGATCAGCAAGCACAGCATTGCTCATCCCAGCCAGAGCTAACATGGCTGAATGCATTTAGCCATATATTTAATTAAGGGAACAAACAGGCCAACACTCAGCAGCCAGCCCTGCAGGCATACTCACAATGTAATTGTCTGGAAACATGTTTTTAAATTCATGTGTAAACGATATTTAGGCACTCAATACCAAGCTGTTAGGCCGAAGTGCTGCCTCTTCTTTGTCAAGGAAGGGTCTGAGTTACCTTCATCTGTAAAACAGCTGCATAAAATAAAGATTGATGGTAAGTCCTGGCAGGAATTTTCTTGTGGAAGACTTTTTCTCTGGTGCAATACCTCTTATAGTTTATCTACAGGTAAATTAGCCCATGTCACCCATTAAGATGTAAATTTTAAAAAATGGTCAGTAAACACCAAAATATACTTCTGTTGAGGAAGAAAAGGACCAAGATAAATACTGAAAGGTATAACACAATGTGCCTTCGTGTCATGTCTGCCACCATTCTATGACCTATCAATTAAATCCAAGAACATCTTGCCTTTTTATGGACAACTCAGATTCAGTATCCATGACTTCCTGTAACAGAAATCCCTACAAAAACTTGCTTAGTCCCTGTATTTTGTATGCTTGTATTTATATTTTTTTAACAATTTGCACACCTAGCAAGGGCAAAGCTCTTGCAGTTCAAGGTGACTTTCATGTTAGATCAATGAAAACAGCAGAAGAGAATAAACAGGCATCATCTGTGGGTGGTAAACGAATGCAGGATGCGTGAAAAGACTTTCAGAACAAAGCCAGGCTCTGCAGACAGGCAGAGAAAGTTGAAAACATGAAGTATAGTAGAAAGAAAACAAAAAACCATTGTGCTATATTTGCTGTCTGCATTCACTGCATTGCCTGAAATTACTCCCCTCACACATTTCTTGGTTAAAGATTTGGGTTTCCACTGCAGCTGTGAAAAGTGACTAGATTCACAGCATATTGTACTAGAAAGAGCATGGGGAGATGGTGATTCTGTGAATTTCTGGCATGTAAAGAGACCGTCTCCCCGCAGGAACCCTTCTCATGTTCCCAGCACAGTTCCACAGCATCCCAGCCAGCAGGGAGAGCAGTGCCCCAAGACTTGAAGAGCCAGAGCCTGCAGCAGCTGCTCCGGCAGCGCAGCGCCCAGAGCGCAGGAGAGGCAGTGGCACTGCGGCACCGCGCACTGCACCAGCTGTGCCGCCAGGCAGGGGCTAACAAGACACTCCAAGGAAGGTGTCACGTCAGTGATCTCTCTGAGGAGAATGTTGGGCTTGAAAAGTCATCATCCCCAGATATTTATTACTTACTGCTGTCCCGGATTCTGTTTTCGGGCATAAGCACCCAAGCTCTGCTTTAACTCTGAGCCTACGAGCATCTGTGTAGCTCCAGCATTGTAGGGTAGGTCTTAAACCGGTGCAGGCTGCTTCTTGTCTGGGCTGATCAATGCAGCATCAGTGCTGCAATAGCCACTGTCAGGTGGCTTCTGGTTGACTCAGGGGACTGACAGATCTGTTTGGAAAAAAAAAGTCTGCATATGTACAACATAAAACAAAGATGAGGTGTGCAGGAATCTCCATTCTCCTCATGACTGTCTGACAAAGCAAAAACTCAGCATACAGTTGTTACAGTGCAGATACTGCAACACGTGTATCAAACCAGGAGTCCCGTGGAAAAGAAATATATATATGGATAGAAATATATATATGGGCATACAGTCAAAAATCTGAGCTCAACATCAGTGCATGTAGCTAGCTAGCTGTTACTACATATCAAAGTCTGTGTCACAAATTTCCCAACATCCTTTCCTCAAAAGCCACAAGCAACTTAAGATCACATGGAAAACAGGTAGAGAGGCAGCTGCTTGCACCGTGCAATGCTCAGCTCTGAGTTACCTGTGAGGGAAACTGTCTGGAGCAGGGAATACCACTGGAGATGGACAATTACCTCTTTTAAACCTGCTAAGGACTGATACATGAGGCAGCTTTCACAGGAAGGGGTGACACTCCCAGTGCTAAGACCCTAACCTTAATAGCTTTTGGAGCAGAAGAACTGGGCAAAAAGAGCAGGTGTTCAGTTTAGGCCACAGACGTGTTTGCATTTGTTTGCTTCTCACCTTTTCTTACAGCCCTGTAATTAGAAGACCAAGCTTACAATGTGTTGAAATCATCCCTCACACAGTTTTGCCCTTCAGCATGTTTGCTGTTAAATTGAAACCTGGGCACTACTGAGCTGGGTTGAGGTGTGTCTCTGCAGAAGCAGCAAGGCCGCATCAGCAAACCTCGTCCGATGGCTTGGGCAGAGACAGCACTTGCTTAATGCTGCTGGCCTGGCTCCAGGGCCACTGTGAGGAGGACTGGGATCACTAACTGCTCGGTTTTCAAGAGCACTCAGCATAAACCTGCATCCTTTTCTGGTGAGCACTCTCCTCTCCCAGGAGAAGCACATCCCAGCTGGAGGAAAACCTCAGCTTTGAAGCCAACACTCCCGTTTTATCAACAGGAGAGGGTTACAGGTGGCCCCAGAGCACTCAGAGCTGTGGGCATGTGTGATTAAGAGGAGCTATGTGCTCTCTCAGAGCGTTGCTGGATTTATGCAGCAGCCAAGCTGTAGGCAAGCAAGGAAACAGCCCTGGAGGAAATGGTCCATTGCATACCTGTGCAGATTGAGCCAAGGTTTGTTATCCAAACTTCCATGAAGCTTCCCTTTTTCTCAGAAGATAGTACATTGATCTGATTTCCCATTTTCACAACTGAGTAGGAGGTTACTGATGACTTTCTAAAGGAATTCAGGCTCAAACACTTTTCCTGACATTCTATCAGCTGGTACCAACAGGACAGGTAATAGGTGTTGTCTCCCTATCCCTTTCATGCAGTGCTGAATGCCAGAGGCTGAGTCCCAACCTTGGGTCCAAGGCTTGATCCAGAATGACAAATACATATGCAGGTGAAAATTCTTTTCTGTTTGTTTGTTTGTTTGGGGGCTTTTGTTTAGTTGTTTTTGCTGTGTAGGCTATGTTTCTTGAGCAACTAGGAAAAGTGCCATCTTAGCAGTTGGAAAAGAATCAGAAAGATGTAGTCTGAGCATAGTCTCAGCAGCCCAAACCCCACCACTGCCAACTTTGTGTGAGGCAGTCTGATGAAGCAACAACCTGGATTTTTGATGATCTGGTTATGCTCCCTTGACAGAATCTGAAATTAGGCCTTCCTGGTCGAGCTCAGCTATCTGGCAAATCCAAATAGAAAATTCATCTTGTTGGGAGAATGTCTTGGGGATGGTTTATTACCCCATTCAATTTTTGGGGGTTTTGATCTGTTTTGTTTGTGAACGGGGTAGCTGCTGTCCTTGCCCTACCCACAACTCCCTCCAGAAAAGACAAGACCTGAGATATTACTGCTACATCAAAGCAGAGCAATATCCCAGTAGCCAGACCCAGTTATAAACATGTCATGCATCTGGAACACAAAAAAGATCTGTAATCAAATTGACAACCATAAAAGCTGGAATTCACCCAATATAAATGTACCACTGGGTTACAATGTATACATGTGTACACTTTAATTTCCCTGTTTCCAACACCATTTACTTCAGATGTAAAGATAAATACATTCATCTGCCTGGAAAGTGCAGAGTCAAGCTTGAGAATTTCTTTAATGTCCATTCACAACTCTTCTGATATTGATACTCTTCAACAGCACAGCTGACCCTCTGCTGCTGTTTCTCTTTCATACCTCCAAAGTCTGCAAAATCATAAATAATTTAGTATTCATTCATAAGTTTATTTTTGATTCAAGAACTAAAATTTCACAGTTACAGGTGCTAAAAATCTTTCCTGTCTTCAGCTTCATCCATTCCTCCCAAGCTCTTTCATCATGCACCCTTCCTGCAGCTTCCTTTGCTCTGTGCAGTGGTGCTGAGGCTGTCTTGCCAATCCTCATTGCTCCATGCTGACTCTAATAACCCTGGGGATGTTGCTTTTACCAGGCTCTGGAGAATTTCCCATAGCTGGACTCTGCAAGCACCAGGGAGACTTCAGTGAGCTGGAAGGTGAAGTTCTCAACAACTGCAGTTTGACACCTTGATGAACACCAGGATGATGAAATGGAGAGGGAAGATGCTAGGAGAGAACCGATATCTTTAGTGAGAGAACACACTGACCCACCATGAACTTGGATGTCACAGTTCAAACACCCCTGAAATTTATCATGGAACAAATAACTCAATGACTATGTTAACAGAGCAGTAGTTTTGCATAAAGATCTTTTGCTTTCATCCTCACAAGTTCAAACCAGTCTTGTTTTTAGGTATTTTTAAGAATTCTCATTTTCTAAGTCTGTAGCTTGTAGCTGTTGTATTCACAGGCCAACCTTTGATCTTACTCTTTCTCAGGAATCATCTTCCAGGAACTGCTGGGGACAGGGGCCAGGCTACATGGACCTTTGTCTGACCCATGCTTATCTTCTTTCCTTTTCTATTTGTGTCACTGAAAAGTCACTTTTTAGTCATATCAAATGAAACCACCAACTACTAGGCACCCTCCTGGCACAAAATGATGACAATCATAATGACTGACAAAACAGCAGAAGCTGGAGGAAAAATGAAAGAGAATAAAACAGGAAGAAACAAAGTAAACAAAAGCATATACTCTATTTTGCTTCAAACTTTGATTTTCAAGGATCATGTAAGAACTTGTGTAGTAGAAAACAAAACAGTGGAAGGAATCAGAAGAATAAAGAAGGATAAGTATATGATGTACAGGTTGGGAAAGCAGCAGCACAGATTGAATATATAGAGTATGAGACCTGACTATGATTCGTTTCAGGAGTGATTTTCATCCATAGCTACCACTTAAACTCTTGACACTGCAGCTTAAAAGTGTGCCTTTGAAAACTGCCTAATGACTGTGCACTATCAGCACTTACACACACAAAAGGAGCATTCTGATTCTTCTTCAGCACCCTAAGAGACAGAAATCTAGAGTTCCCGTGTGTGTCAGGAAATTTCTGACTGTGTCCTGTCTGTCTGCAGTACAAAAGCATTGCCAGACTAAAATACTACAAGGTTTTGTGGCCATAGTGTTTCCATGAGTAAAGTGGAAGCTGCACTGCTAAATGAGTGTTCCCCACCACACACAGTTCACAAGCTGTTTATTTCCTTTAGCCAGTGCACAGGCTCTCTGTGTTTCTCCCTAAAATGCTGAAAGAACCCATTCTGGTCTTGCTCCTAGGATCTGGACTGAACTGTCCTCCACCTCTGCCCTCAGATACCCCCAAACATGCCTCCTAAACCAATGGAACTGCACTTTTTTCCCTTGTCTGTCCCCATGTTTCATTCTTTATGGGGAAGGAGATGGAGAGTTTAGCACACTTTCCTCTTTCCATGAGCGGACAATCCCGAGAGAAGACAGAATGTTTCTGGCCAAGCTGTAACGTGGTATCGAGAGACAAACAAAAGCTAAATCTGGCAGCTGTTGGGGAGCCCTTAGCCACACACAGCTGCAGTAAGGAACAGATGCAGGCATAGCTGAATTGACATCAACTGCTCGTTAAACAAGCCATGACCAACAGATGGGAACACTGCTTTATTATGATAGCCTTCTCCAAATGCTGAATGGACTAGATGGAAAATGAGACTGGAAAACGAGTGGGTGCTAAAAATGGGAAATCCTACTGTGGGAAATCTAGCCAATCCACTAGAATGCCAGGTGCCACAGCTGCTCCACTCTTGAACCCAATTCAGAGGAACTATGTTTGCCACAGGAAAGGATAGAAAATGTTCATTTTCAAAGGTCTCCCAACTACCCCCTATTGGCAGTTACAGTAATTATCAGCATAATTGCTTCAAGTCACATCTCATTATAAATGAAATTGAGATTTTGGCTCTCATAGTGATTATTTGCTAATGCATCAAGCAGTGCAGAGTATTACTGTGTATCATACCTGTACTTCACTCAAATTTTTTTCTGATTTATTTTGTTTTTACTAGATACACATTTTAGAAAATTGACAAGGAAGTCATGTGGAAGGAACATTGATTTTAGGCATTACAGAACAGAGAGAAAACTAGAAAGACAGGCAGAAGAATTTTTCTACAGAAAGAGATACACAATTTTATTGCATCTATAAAAACAATTATTGCAATAACCAAGGACAGAGTTAAGTATCAACGATCTTGTTACATCAAATATTATTATTTGAGTTACCAAGACAAAGAATCATTAGCCAAGAGTCAGTAAAAATTTGCCAGGGCTTCATTTGCTCTCTTATAAACACACAGAGCTAACTGAAACAGTAAGAGTGGCAAGCATACACATCAAAATAATAATGTTTCAAATATAGTAGTTCTGGAAGAAATAAGACAATTCACTTCAACACAATAATGAAGCTAATATATGTTAAATGACGAACACAATTACTTAATCTTTATTCACTCCTGCTTATGTTGTTTCTGCAAGTGGGACCAGCAGGAATGGGCTGTTAATTCCTCTTAACAATCAGAAATATTTTAGCTGAGCATAAACCAAACCACAAACAGCCCAAAATGCCTCCTTAATTCATAAAGGGCCCACAGCTCTGTGGAAATATAAGGCTTTATGGAAATACAAAGCTTCGTCAACCACGTATATAAGAGCGATGTAGCTAAATCCACATTATTTGGGGAGCACAAAAATCCATCTCAGGATCTGGCAATTCTCATTCAAGTTTAGGAGAACTTACATCCTCATATAAGATGGATGTACACATGAAGTCAGCAGAAACGAAGACAGAAGTGTTGATTAACACATCAGTTAGTTATAAAACATTGCCCAGTCAGATTACTAAATATATATATGTATATGTGTGTGTGTGCATATATATGTATCTGGACATAAGAAGTGACAAGACAAACCTTTAGAAAATAAATGCAAGAAATGCTGATGGCATTAAATGCTTTTAATGATTACACAATACACACATAGGGAAAACATTTATATAAAGATGAAGAAAATGCCATTACTTCAGTCAAACAGATCAGGACTATTGAGCTTTTTCAAAAGTTAAAAGATATAGAAATTATTTAGGTATTTGATATTACAAGGAAAAGAATATGTGGGAGGAATAGACATCTTTCAGATAAACTCAGTTTAACAGACTGCATTTAGAAATATAAAAAAAAAGTATAACCTTGTTCCTGTACAAAACATTTAACTACAAAAGTAATTATTACAGCTGTTCAAAACATTTCTCTGAGATGCTGACTGTTTTAAAAATCTGCCTTTGTTATAAACAATCTAAAAATAATGAAGTAATGAAAGCAAATACTAGGAAAACCTGGAAAGGGATGACTGATGAACACTGGTGTGTCCAGTGTATGAAAGGCAGTAATTGTATCAGAGTGATACAGGGGTCTGAAGAGGAAAACAGGGTGTTTTACCTCACTTGTGCAATTTAGGCTCCTGACTTGAATATCCAGCCTTATTTCAGCATTACAAAAACTCCATGAAGGGAAAGTCCATTGTTAGATACCTAATATTTTTAATATCTGGTCCACAGAGACTAACTGAATAATTCATTAAAATGGCAGGGCTTCCCAACTTCTCATCCATGTTATTTAACACCTACCCACATCACTGTAATCAAATATGACAACTTCTAAGGAAAAGTGTTAACCTGCATAGGTGAATCTCACAGATCTGGTGCTCAACACATATTGAACTGCCAAGCAGTAAGTATAAACTAATAGTTCATACTTGACTGGAAGTTGCGCAGAAGGAAAAAGCAATGCCAGGCAAATTTGTTTTCTTTGTTCTCTTTAAATCTTTAAAATGAAATCCACCATTAACACAGTTCAAATAGATGTGTATGTCAGGGGCCAGGTAACACATTTGATATAACTTACAAAATTATATACACAGAGTGCTGTGAAACATTTGCATGGTATGAAAATGGAGTAACTATCTACACCCAAAGAGGAGAAATACACAGTCACGTACAGAGACTGGGTAAAGAGGTATCTAATGAAACCATGTGGGATGACCATATAGTGTTACTTAACATCTTTATCACCTCTCTGACTTTTTCTTTTCTGATAAAACACAGAAGGATATGTAAAGGAAAATAAACTTTAGGAAAAAGAAGAAAAACGTATTCAGTACTGATGATGTCACAAGAAGAGACGTATTCGACCTGCATACGACGTTGAAGCCTGTTAGAATACTATGAGATTATTTGCTAAGTCTAGGCAGAATTAAAATGTGTAGATAACCACTGGTCTTGTGTAATCTTTCCTCCAAGCTGCATGGAATCAGTTACAGGACTTGCTGATCACAGTAGCATTATTTCACATTTCCTCAGCATCTGCATCTCAAAATGTCCAAGAGGAAGGCTCTTGGACAACTGAACGTTTCCAGTGACGTAGCCCACCTTTGGAAACCATGGTCTCTCACTGGACAAGCCCAACACCTCTGCTCTCATATAATTCTGATCAAGCCACTCTTAAAATGCCCATTATGTAATGGGCACCATAACACCCACTATAAGCAATGTAAATGGAATTTGCAGGCGATCTTTAAAGGATGAGTGAGAACACGGAAGGAATGTTCAGAGGAGCCAATTCAAGTTGATTGACAACATGATGATTGAGTGAATTTATAACCCATTACTTCTGGAAGTAAATAAATAATGAGGCTGTTGAGAACATATTTTAAATGGTACAAGGAGGTACACCTAGCAAGTAAGGATAAAAACCCTGTTATCTTTCCACTGACAGTAGGATCTTGAAAATGAAGAGCTGACTGGCATGTAATGGCAGGCCTACACTAGCCCAGTCTCTGCTGCAGAGTGACAAGGAGTATAGGTACTGCTGTCAGCTTTAACTGAGCTAGCTCATACACCAAAAGCAATTAAACCTCTGAAGCACTGAGCTACAGGTGCAATAATTTAGTACCTGCAATATAGACTTTCATCTAACACAGAACAAACAGTAGAGGGACTGGAATATATACTCTGTTCACAAGCAGGTACTAAGGTTTGGTGTCACTGCATCCTTACTGCTACTACAACTGTTAGGGAAATTAAGGTGGCATATGCTGGAAATAGCTTTATTCATTTCTTGCCCTTGCTGTGAAAACACATGCCAAGAAAGTGTCAAGAACAGTTTCTAAAGGAGGTGAAAGAATTTCATCACATAGGACATGGAAAAGCTAACTTGGCTAACACCCAGAAGTGTAGAAACCAAGTCCTTGTGTGGGTAATAGCTAAAGGCCCATCAGAACTGTTTAATTCCTAATACTTATACTTTTCCAGAGCTACTTCTTTACATCTAAATTCTTCCTCATTGCTAGACAGTGAATTTCTTCCTCTCTGTTTTACTTCACTTTTGGAGACAAACAAAAGATCGTCAAAGTCTGGCATCTTCTTCCTGGGATGCCTTTTGTCTACTGTTGTCCTTTTTCTTTTTTCCCCTCTTTTCTTTTACAATACTTTTCTTTGCCTCTTCTCCTCCTTCATCTTCCACAGGTGGGAGAGGGCAGGGCTTTGTAGTCTCACCATCCAGGCTAGAAAAGCAGAAAAGGAAATTCACAAAGCTAGAAGCACACGTATCATAACTTCTCTTTAACAAGACATAGATTTCACCTTTTTCCACATCTCACAGTACTGACAAGAGAACGACTTCTCACACTCTTTACCATTTGACAGGGCTATAAATGTCTTACAATTCAGTTTCCCTTTTACTTATAGAATCAGTGAAAGATAGCCTAAAACAGGGCTCTGGCCCTTAATCTTATCTGTCTCTTATGACTCCAGAAAGGATGTGGGCAATAATGCTCTTTAGCTGTGTGGGTCCAGATCACACAGTGCTTTTCTTTGCATATAGAACTTGTTAGCTACATTTGCAGAATGTTTGTTCTGCCACAGTTATTTCTTTCCACAGTGATGGCAGGAAAATACCCCAAACAGCTGCTAATGTCTGATACTAAAGTCATGAGAGATATATTAGTACCTCTAAAGATCAGTCAATTACACATAATCCCTAATACACACCACAAAAACCTTAAAAGACAATCCCAAAGAAGTCAGAGCTGGAGTTAGCCAAGCCATTGTAATACATCTACATGCACTGTGGACTTTGTCAACATGGGAAGCTGGGATATGCCTTTTAATTTTTTTATCCCTTACTACTCCAGGACTTAACACAAAGGGTTTGTCTCTTTTTGAGGTTCTAATATCATATTGCATTCAGAGTTTTTGATTCTTTTCCAATTAAATTATGCTTTTACATTGTTCCTATCAACAATATCACTTTCAATTCAATAGCACTTTCTCATTAGATCTGTGCGCACCCATGAGCAATATGCTGCAGTGTTCCCCTCAAAGTATGACATAGGAGGAAGGGATTTCTTTCAGAAATGTAATAAATAACAAGTTTCATTGGAAAGCACACTTTCATGCCCTCCTAAAAGGAAGGGGTTCTAATGGAAACTCAATTTAGTACATTCATTTCAGTTAATTCTCCAGAGAATTCCTCTGTTTGCCAGTGCATAGCTCAACTTTTTCCTCATTTTTACATAAAAATGGCAAGTCAGTTTGCTAATAAATTCTCTTTGGAGAGCGAATATTTTGTATTAAAGCACATTTTCATGCAACAAAGCATGTACATCCACGTAGAATGGACCCTATTCTTATTGCTTATGCATTAATCACATCTTCTCTTAATATGGTACCTCATTTAGAATACAATCCAACTCAGTGGAAGAGAAAGACTGCTGCTGAATTTGCTGGAAATCAGACCAGTAATATACTTGCCCCTTTCCAACTGGTTGTATGCATTAAGAAGGAAACCGTGGTCTTCAGGTTTGCTTTTAGGTGAGAAGAGGCTACGTCATATCAGTGTTGTGGCCTGGGAAAAGGCATCGATGTGTTTCAAGATTTGGAATTCTGCTCAGTTAAGAGATGGCATTTGTTTGTGTGCTGTGGCTGCAAGCTGGTGGAAATTTGAGTTTTAAACTGTGCTGGGGTCACTACTAGAAAATATGTGGGAATCACAGGACTTGAATCTTAGTTGCTTTTCATTCCATCATTCTCAGAGAATCCATAGATCTGCCCACAACTGGCACCCTCACCCATAATTTTTAGATGTAGTCTTTAATGATGATAATCATACTGGAACATTTCAATGGAAATTAAGAACATCTGTGGGTGACCAAGCACCTGGAGCAGGTTGCCCAGAGAGGGTGTGCTGCCTCCTCATTGGAGATATTCAATCATTTGGATGCAATTCTGTGCAATGTCCTCTACAGCGACCCCATTTGGAGGTTGGACCAGATGACCCACTGTGGTCACTTCCAATATGACCCAGCCTATGATTCTGTGATCTGAAATTGCCTTTAATGGAATTTATTTCTCTCTACAACTATCTGAAAGAAGGTTGCAGCCAGATGGGGATCAGGCTCTTCTCCCAGGCAACCAGCAACAGGACAAGAGGACACAGCCTCAAGCTGCGCCAGGAGAGGTTTAGGCTGGACATTAGAAAGAAATTCTTCACAGAAAGAGAGGTTGGGCATTGGCATGATTGCTCAGGGAGGTGGTGGAGTCAGGGAGGTGTTTAAGGAAAGACTGGATGTGGCACTCAGTGCCATGGTTTAGGTGATAAGGTGGTGTTGGGTCATAGGTTGGACTCAATGATCTCAAAGGTCTTTTCCAACCAAGCTAATTCTGTGATTCTGTGATTTGTCCTGTTCATGCAACCTCTTGGAAATAAAATTCCCATGATGGAGATTATACAACTCTTCGGCAGCAGTGCTCATACTACATGGAAGAGGAAATCCTTCATCCTGTGGGATGTCAAGGCAAATGGAAGATTCAAAACAAAATTATGTTTTCTCACACAAAATGTGAAACTGTGGGACTCCCCCTGGGAAGAAGCTATGGATGATGAAGGTTTACATGGTTTCAAAAAAGTAACTGCACAAATTCATGGAAGAAAATTCCATTACGGCTGATTAATACAGAGACTCCAGTTCTGCTTCAGAGATTTTTTAAATCCCAAATTATTGTAGGTCGGGAATATATTCTGGAGAAATATTCCTAGATGATTGTTCTGATCTTACTGTCCTTCCTAAGGTTTGTTGTTGCTAGCTCTCTGAGGTTGTTGGTGCTCTGAAGGATGTCACAATTCGATGCTATTTCAACTGGATTAAACTAGAACTTAATAGAAGACGAAAATGTAATCCACAATCACTTGGAACCACTGCATTTTCAGTGGACACTTCACATCCTGCTGCACATTAATTCTGCAGAACCTAAGTAAGGGCTCATACTCATCTTCCACACTTCTCTCTCTGTCATTCTCCAGTTTTAAGCCCAGAAGATGAACAAGTATCTTAGAAAAAAATTGCAATTTAATGTGTAGGTTTACATAACAAGAAGTATCTTAAAAGGAAAATAAGGTCTACAACAAATAGAAACTCCATCTCACCTTTCAGCAATCCTCTTAACAACTTCCTGGGACTCAGCTTCAAACCATCACATCCCGCCAATGTTTCCAAAATGAAAATAGGGCAATAAATTCTCATATAAACTTAGTTGCATGCGTAGAGTAAGCCAGTTCACAATAGCTGTAGTTAGAGTACTACGTATGGAAACCTGACAGCATAGCTGAACTCCAAGTGCAACATTTATGATTCACATTTTAAAAATTTGGCATTTTTAGGTTCAAACATACTCACATCTCATAATCCACCGTCTGCACCGTTCTTATGTACTGACACGAATAGGCATACTTGGTCTGGCTGATTTTAATGAGCTCGCTTCTTACACAGTGTTCCTGCAATAACACAATCAACATTCATCTAATTTAAACTGAAATCTCAAAAGCAACGAAGTTACACATGCATAAAAAGTCAGCTGTTTAAATAGAATTGTAATCAGCCTCCAATAAAGATAATTAATATAAAATGTTCAAGTACAAAGTAAATTTGCTTTAATACATGCTATGAAAAATGCAGTAAAATTATAATGGCTTACAAACAAAAACAAACCAAACAAACGTAATGAAATTAATTTCAGACTATACTGACTGTGTTAAAACTTCCTATGTTTCTTATTTTAGAAGCATGGAACTTGTGAAAGCCACCAAATGTATTAAAGAAGAAAGAACAGAGTATGATTTAAGAATAAATTATCCTACAGAATTTCTTTGTTCAGGTCTATTACATGAGGTCTTCATTGCACTCTGAAATCTGATTTACTCCAGTTAGCTGGAGACCTGGATTGGGACAGTGAACTCATTAGCCTGGAAAATTCTCTCTGTCTCTTCAAAAACAGAATAATGGTAAAATTGCCAGACTGGTATAATTTTCTAGGTTTACTTACTTCCCTGTTGTTGAACATCAGTACTGTGTAGAGTTTGTCACCTGTTTCCACCCTCTCTGGTGTTGCTATGACAATGGCAGGTACATAATATTCATTTCCTGCCTGTGTCCCAGTTCTGGCAAACACATAGTCTCCAACCTGCACATGAGGAAAGCATCAATGCTAGAGCCATATAACTTGTGACATTTACAAGACAAAAAAAGTAACCACTAAGATATTTTCACATGAATCATCATTCTATCATTTTAAAAGAAACCAGAAATAGAACAGGGATTGTATTTTTTTTAATTACTCTTATTTGCCTTAGTATATGGTTAATTGCTGGATTTAAAACATGTTGTGGAAACCAAAGGGCTAAAACCTGCTGTAAATCACACTAACTATAAAATGTTCTCTTACATTTATAATCTATGTTCTAGGAAACAATTCTGCTAATAAAAAGCTCACCTTTTTAATATGGCTGGGGAAATATTAATGTTTTATAAAGAAAACAATATAGATTAATTTAGAATACATAATTTTAATAAACAAAGGAATAGGATTACAATGAAAACAAGCTTCAAGCAAATGAAAAACTTCATGTTGATATAGCACGATATTACTATAATTAAAATCTTTTCTTTAAGATAAATAGGTGCATTTAAACTATTTTTTAAAAATCTGTAATTCATTCTAGGTCTGAGCAAATAAACTAAATATAAAATGCATATTTGCAATCATGAAAAAATACAGTTTTTCACCTGCAGATGTGGGCATGGCATAGCACCTCCCACAGGTATAGTGAACTTGACAGGGACATCACAGCTCTCCCCATTGCTGAAGTCAACAAGTGCACAGGTAGAACTGATATTCTTTATCACAGTTCCTGAAAAACAACAGAATAAAATATTCAAATTATGTTTCTTTCACCCCTTGTGGTAATTATTTTGTAAAAAAATCCAATAGGCTGTCACATATCACTGAGGTCAAACATGTCTATACTATACATTCTTAATTTTCATTTAGCTACAGTAAGCTGTGCTAGGGCAATGGAGACATTTGTACCTAAAATCCCATGCCTAACTAATCATTCTTAGTAATGCTATAAAAAGAAAAGGAAGTCTTTTTCAAGCACAGGTCTGAAATTTGTAAGCTGATCAGGTTAACATAATAAAACTGACAGTTAACATAATAAAACTACTACCACAGTTAAAAATATGTAATTGAATAAAAACCCAACCAAACAAGTAAAGGCAACACAAAAATAAACACATACACAGAGAGAATATTTTTCTTAAGAAACAGTAGAACTCAGTTTTACCTACTAATCATTCTGGCTTAAAACTCAACGAAAAGGCAGCAGCATTTAGTGATCTTTTTGAACACATGCAAAAGCTTGGCTTACAATTTCCTTCCATACTTTTCATAGACAAACATATCATTGCTCTCCAACTTTACAAAATGAATGTCTTCTTATAAATGTATATATATGTGCACATACAAAATATATTATCATTTTTCATGAATATACACATGTAATATTAAATCTCATTAAAAAAGAAGTAGCTAATTATGACCATAACTTATGTTTTATCAGTATTAAGGAACACTAAATAATATTGAAAATGTGGACAAAAATAGATACCTGGATAATAAAATCCTGTGATGTCTGATCTTGCAATTACCTTTTGACTTTTGTGAGTCACAAATATTTGACATTTTTGTCTTGTCTTAGACTTCAGCTTCACAGTTGCTTCTTCAAGTCCCTGTAATTTGACACAATTATTTCTACTACAACAGCTAATCCAGTCAGCCTTGATCTATTCTTTGGAATTAATTAAAAATTGAGGCAATGTAATGCTATGACATCTGTACAGAATTCACAGTAAACTGGAAATACTTAAAACTTTCAGAATAGTTCTAAGTACAGGAAGCACTCATGTAAGAGTTTTCACTATAAAACCCTGTTCTATATGGTCATAACAATACCTCTATTTTCATGTGTTCAGGCAGACATTCATCTTGATGAATGATAGTTCTGGCTACCATTTTCCTACAAAAAATTTTATGAAGTTGCACAATTCATATTAAAGGATGAGGTAAGGAAAAATCAACTCTTTTTTCAGTATAAGAAAATTTGCTCTACACATTCCTTTTGCCCAGATAGGAGAGTTTTCATAATAATCTGATTTGCATTAGAAGCACCTCACTATATGGGATGAATCATTAAAAAATCAAATATGAAGTAAAAAAATGTTCAGACAAATCTTCAAGTGTCTGGGGAAAAAAGTTTATTTCCAAACTATAAATTCAAAATTTAATTGACATTTTCAACAATTTTAAAACATTCCAGTTTAGCAAAATATTATACCACATATTCTGGAGCTGCCACTGTCCATTATTCTGCTCCGCTAGTTTGAGTTCTTCATACACTAATTATTTTTGCCATTCTGATCACAATAATGTTCCTAAATATAAATTACAAGCAAGTGCAAAACTCACTTAAAATAAATCAGTTTCACCATTAAATGAAAATGGTGACATTTATTTTCACCATTAAATAAATCAGTTTCACCATTAATTTTTAAAATATTTATTAGCCTACCTCATGAACAATTTGCCGGCATCCATCTCTTACGCAGTTCTTCTGAATCATAAAATACACAACTCGAAATCTCAAACTTTTCCACAGATCTACACATTGTTCTGAAAAACTACCATAACTCACAGACTCTTAATAAAACCCCTGCTTGCTAGGATGTGTATGACTTTCTTCTTTGTCTGATGACATTTTTTTTCCTACAAAAATGCATTTGATTTGATACTTGATTTTCCCTAATAGTCAATAATGATGGAAGAGATATTAATAACTTTGATTAAATTGTTTGTTCTCAGTTTCACTATAATTATCACAATCTCTTTTTTTCAAACTCCCCCTCAAAAATCACAAACAACACTAGAAAAAAAGTCCTAAAAGTATGAAAACACACACACACACAAAAGAGGCAAGGAGTTATTTTAAATTGGAGATATATGGGATTTTTCTAGCTTATTCTTTCCCCCTACAGAATATTAATTATATCAACAGTTTGGGTTTTCAAACTCAGACTAAACCAGAGGCTCTTCACAATGCTTAACTGACTGCTTGAAATACAACTCAACAAAGGCTGATTTGAGAGCAGACCTACAGTTCCACAGACACAAAAAGGTATTTGGGTAAAGCATTTACTTAATTCCTTAGGCACCAAAAGGACAGCTGCTGCTGAATATTTATTATCAACTAATTTGTAATGCTTGACTAATAACTTGGGCAACTTCCAGCACTCCACATTAATCCAAATACTAAAGACGACACAAGAATCCACAACGAGGATTCCAAGTCCTGCAGAATTCAGATGGCTCAGAAACACTGTCTAAATTCAAATCCACCTCTCTTTTCTCTCACGCAGCTTTTAGGTGTTCAGCAGGATTGACCCAGGCACTGTCAGAGTGCTCATTTCTGGCATTCAGTATTTTTATTACAAAAGAGCCCCATCTGATTCTCAGGGATTTTTACCATGTTTAGCTCTGCTTCTGTTGAAGGCAATGCATTAAACCACAATGGGTGAAGGAGAATTTGTTTACTCCCTCCAATAGCTGCTACATTTTTAAATTCCCTTTCAAAAAGAATAGGTTTTGCACTTTCCTACTATAAGTGAGAATAGACACGAAGAATACCCACAGATCTCCATGTATCTTGGCTCAAACTTCGGGCTTTCATAATCCTGACACCTCCAGAGTCAAGCAAACACTACTCTTCCCGGGCTGCCACTGGAAACAAGCCCATTCTGGGTGGAACCAGCCCATTTCTGTGAAAGAGCCTATCTTTTTGTACCTACTGTCTGTCTCTGTCCAGCAGGTTACTTCACTGGTGACAATGCAAAATTTGATTAAACATCTCTAGGTAGTTATAACTTTTTAGTTGTGCTATTTGGGATGCTTGTTCTTCCTTTGTCTCCATAAAGAGACAGAAGAACAAAGGCAGGAGATGCCAAGCTGTTTAGGAACACATGAATGCAAAAAAGTTATCAACAGATAGCGATTAGTGATCCTTAAACAGTGAGGAAGAATTAGGAGTGTAAGAAAATTACACCAGGAAATGAAAGGGAGATCCAGAATTTCCATTCTTGCAAAGAATCAAGTCTTAGCAATAAATACTGCATTAGGAATAACTAAATCAATTGTACATGAAATAAATTTTTCAGAAAGAAGAGACTCAGTGAGCCACTAGAGGTCCCTTTCTACCCAAATAAACATGCTTTACAAAACACATTATGCTTATTAACTATTTTATGTTCTTTTTAATCATATGGTAAACAGTCAGCAGGGTCACAAACAAGAGTGAGCATTGCACGCTCCAGCTCATTCTTAGTGAAACCCAGTGTTTTAAAAGTATATTCTTAATGAGAGTTAATTCTTTGCAATGAACGCAGCTTCCTTTCTCTGCAGAAGCCATGAGATTACTTGCACAAATCCACTACTATGCAGAAACAGAAATATTTACTATGCAAGGAAATGTTCTCCATTGTGCTCAAAGGCCAGATTACAACAGTGGGGAAATAAATACCTCACACTAAAATGTTGCAGCCATTAACAGAAAGCACCAAACTGTCCTGGAATCTACCACATTTGGAGAATAGTAATGCCACGACCCCAGTAGACTGAGGTTGTCTAATGACAGGTGGGCAGGCGACCTGAACAATTCCTTTCACTAGGTGCCATCGTCTTGTAAACAGTTTTATAATTCAGTGAGAAAAAACCACTTAGAAATGGTGGATGAAAAGTTCAGAACAGATAAAATATTTTAAGTCAAAGCAGCTACTTATTAGAAAAAAAAATTATAAATTCTTCATTTTCCATATCTTAGATGAAAGTTGAAAACCAACCTGAAGAGGAAGACTTTTGTTAACTCATGCTTTAGTCGGAACAGCAAAAAGAACTGAGCAAATGGCGTATTATACAATCTACAATTAGCACTACAACTAGCCCTACATCCATGTTTAGTGTTCTGTACTTTGTCTGAAAATAACTAAATGTGTTTTCTCACTTCCTAAAGCATTTACTTCTTGCAGCACAAGAGGTCTTCAGTCATCTCATAGCCCTGTGCTGGTGGATGTCTCCTTCATCCAGCACCAATACAGCACTGGCACAGCCCACCTTTCACAGATTTGTGCAAATGGAGCAGCCTGAACACAACTCCCAGAGAAGTGCAGACCATTAGTTCAGTTGTAGCCTTAAACAGAAAGCTCTCATAGCAAGGACATCTAAAAAGGATCACTAATTTTTTTAAGAAGTTGTGTAGGTAATTCAGAACCCATAAATGCTAAAAACTAAGGTGTTTTATTTAAAATTTAGTGGAAAAATCATCAGGAAATTTAAAAGTCTGCTTTATTGAGTAGAACTTCAAGATAATTGTGATTTTTCTACCATGTCACAATGAAAATTTTCATTCGGTGCCATAATCAGCTATTTCCTTGCTGTCAAATATTTCAGTTGGTAGCTTATTTCTCTATACCCATTTCATAGGCAGGCATTACAGTCAGCAAAACCTTCAACAACACTCTTAAAAGTTTTCTCATTTTTTTCATTTTTTCCCCACTGTTTTGCTACCACATAAACAGAATTCTAATTACATCTGCATTTCTGCCTCTCACTCTTAAAGCCTTTCAGTTGCAGATTAGCAATTACTGAAGATGCTGCTCTGATTAGACTCCTAAAGCAGGTTGACTCAGGATAAGTGATTGCACAATGTTAATCACATCATGTCTGAGAGCACACACTGGTTGTTCCAAGGCAACAGTAAAATTACACTCAACAAATGAAACATAAACATGTTTCTGCTGCTCTTGTATTGGGACATTATACGGCATAGGTAAATCAATAATCAAAATAGCTGTAACAGCAATGTAGTATTTTTAAACTAATGTAAAATGAATCAAGATCATCTGTTTTTTGAAGACATTAAAATGTTTTCAAATGTACAGTCTTAATGGAAAAAAATCTCAAAAACTACAGAAAACACACACACATATATAAAAACACTAACTTCAATCACAGTTTCAGAGTAGCTAGACTAATGTATTAATGAAATGGAGAGACAAAAAAAACCCACTCTGACTAGCCAAAAGCAGGTGTCCACTTCAGAATGAGCTCCAGATGCCACTGACTCAGTTCACAATGCTGTGAGATTGCCCACCACTTCATGTGTGCCCACATTTTAGGGACGGTTAAATTTTAGTGTACAAAAATGAAGCTGTATCCCACCTCCTCTCTCCATCTTTTCTGTTACAAGAAATGTACCATGGAAAATGACGGAGATTTACTCCAATATTACAAGATCTTTTAGTCCTGTTTATCAAATATTATAATTTATATCTAAATTGCCTTTAATATATCTGTTCTTTCTCTTTCCTGCTATCATTGCAGAGGAGATAAAGATCCTTTGCTGCAATTTATTTCTTAGAGGCTCGATTTCTGTGGCTCTTGCAACTTCAGAACTTCTACTTCCCCAATACTTAAAAAAACTAATTGAAAGCTTTCTCTCTGTTTAACTACCTTCTTTCCTCTATCCATTTTATTTAGCATCATGCTAAATGTCTACTTTATCAGCTATGATGGAAAAAAATATTCCAGAGGTACATAGTGAAGAGGAATATCTAAGGGGAAAAAAATCCTTTCCCATGTATTACCTTTTTATTGTTGCTTATGTGTGATTCTGAGCTTTTCTCAGTTTCCTTTTTGACAGTTTCCTGAAGATCAGAGGCTTGTTGTATATATGTTAATGCTGTCAATATCTCATCTTCTAATAATTTTATATCTTCATAGGAAATTGGCCATCCCAAATTCTCTAAAGCCTCCAGCAAAACTTCTTTATGCTGTATATATTGGACTGGCCCATCCTCTTTAAATCTTAAAAAAAATATATTTTTAAAAATTAATCACAAGTAGGAAAAATTTTAATTACATCAGTGCTTTACGGATAGAATCACCAATTGTAAAGGCAGAATAAAGAATCAGATTCAACCAATTTATCTTCTGTATGCTACAAATTCTTGCATTTCATCCAGATACTGCTGTGTTTGGTCAAACACTCATGTCTAGTTTTAATATATCTTACAGAAACACAGCTACCGACCAATTCAAATGGCTGAGCCATAATTTCTTAGAAATAAATCAAATATTTTAATATTTATGCACCAATATTAGTGATTAATATGCTCCTCTAGCAATAGACTGTGCAATTGCTATGACTTGTCTTCTCATTACAGGCATAATTGGCCATACATTATCAAAAATTAAATATTTTGGATGACACCATGTCAAATTTCTATACTCAGCAACTCATCTATCAACAGACATCTATTCCCTTTTTTTTTTATTACATGCTGTTTTGTTTAAGAGTCTTCATCCCCTCTCTGCATCAGAATGGAGTTTTAGTTCTCCTTATTAATGGTAGAATTGTGGGGTTTTTACTCATTAGCTTATGTCTTCTTAAAAGCATTCTAGTTTTTATTCCCATTTTTCTGTTAAGAAATATTTCAGGCCCATTTTCATTACTTGATCTTCACTTTATTCTCTAGCACAAACAGATGCTAACTTCACTGATGTTTAAACAGCCATTAATTTTCTAAATCAATATATAAAAATAGGCTAGTTAACGTAGTAAAAACTTCCAGAGTGATATACAGTTCCAGCAAAAGCTTTTAAGGTGCTTATTACACCTTAACAAACCAGCCACTAGAGTGCTCTTTACGGGATGAGAGAAGATTTACTTTGATGTCAAAAGCAATGACATGCTGCCCTCCCAAGGCCCTGCACCTGACACTGATTAAGGATAGAGAAGCAACATTCAAATGGAATGCATGTCCTTTCCTTTAAAAATAATCAGCCCCACAAAACGGATGTCCAGAATTTAATATTACTCCATATCATATATACATATTTGAAAGCAAGGTATAGTTATGAAATACTTGAAAATTAAACCAGTTGGTTATAGAAATAGTGATAAAAAACTATCAGATATCTATGACCAGCCTTTCAGAGGCACATTAGAAAACCAAAAGTGATAGCTTACTTCTCTCTTTCCTCCTGAGATAGTGCTCTCCAAATAACGAGGTTCAGGCGCCTATTAAAGAAAGCAAAGTAGTTTTTGAGGGAATGCAGTTCCTTGTGCAGCTGATCATCTCAAAACTAGCAAATAAACACACTTTCTTAAGATATCTGCACTGATTTGTATTCCAAGCACACTGTATCATCAAATTGTATCGTTATCATTCAGCTATGAAATTATCAACTGGAAGAGAAGATGTGAAAACAGTATCTTCCATCAAGTAACAGCATGACTATTTCAGGGTCATAGAAGGTTTAACAGCAATCACTGCTGCTTCCTGCCAGGATTTTCTATGGATGGTTGTCTTCAGCACCAGCAAGTCAAATCAAATAACAAAACTGATTAAAAACCAGTTAAACTGCACAGTTCCTCCAATTAAACATTTTCAGAAAATGTAGTCTGAATGTAGTAATGCTGATTTCTACTTTTTTCCCTGCTAAGAGTACCCCTCAGTTGTGCCATTCAGGTTTCTAATTCATTAAACTCTGGCTATGAAGAAAAACTACTGACAGGAAAACAGAAGTGATTATCCCAAAGCAATGCAGTACTGAGATCTTTTAAAAGCACCACTAAACTTTCTGCTTTTGCTTTTCAAGACATAAATTTTAAAATCTTGTGAAATCATCTAGTTTATGGTTTTCTCTATTGACATCTCAAACAATTAAGCCATCACCCAATTACTTCATTTCTGCTATAGAAATAAACCTTTACTGATGATCCTAATTACAGTAATTCTAGAAAAAAATCCAGATTTCCTTTGGATATACAAGAACCAGTTCATTGCTAGGAAAAATTCAGAGTGTAACCTGATTGACTACAAGTAATCTTGCCAGATTTACTGGAGCATGTACAAAAGAAAAAGCACATTAAAAACAGATTCTGAATATTAAATTCTTGATGATTCATTTTATCTACTAGAATGCTATCCCAGCATTTTAAGAATACAGACTACTTAGTTCATTCACAATCTACAGTCTCAGCATGCTCCACTGCCTATTTCATCCTTCTAAATCTGCACACTCATAACTAACTTGTTTATAAAAACTTCTGGCTATACAAGATCATACACATTATGAAGCTTCCAGTGTTTTTCTTCTTTAATACTGTATATTGTCTTTGCCAGAGCACAAAAATTCTGCCCTCACCACTTCTCTCCCTCTAAACCTGATGCCAAAGTCAATCTACATATGGGAAAAATATTGTCGTGTTTGCTTCTGTGCTTGAAACCTGGATGCCCTGATGTATTGTTTCATTTACTTATGTCAGAATAAATTTGTGACCAACCACTATTTACAAAGCTGAACTGCAGCTTTTGGAAATTCAGTTATTAGAAAAGGGCTGTGACATCTAGAGCAAAATAAATTTGACTGGGTTGACGTTTCACATGTAGATGAAAAGTAAAGAGATCTCTTCTGTACACTGTCAATTATAAGGATCTTCAGGCAGATCTATACCTCTTCTATACCTCTTTTTCATGGAAGTAGGAACTCAATCCTACTATTATAAATACACTAATTCATTGATCTCTGTTGGAAAACAGAAGTAAACAGTAATCTTTATCACCAACGTTTTACAGAAATACTGTCAGTAGAAGATTACCAGAGTTTAACCAGAAAACAGTTTTATTTCCCTTAAAATCAAAGTCAATAAATGTAAAATATGCAGTGGTATGGCACAGCAATGAAAAACTTGAATTTTTTTCAGAATTCACCATCACAAATACACTACTTGAACCTTCTATTAAAATGAGTGACAAATCAATTTCTATGAATTCTTCATCAGCCTGGTAACAACAGTATTGTCTCAGTGACAGAACAAACAAAACAAAAGATTTTTATTCACTGAACTCCATTAATATTAGACATAGCAAGCAGCATTTTCAAATCAAAATTCTTGATTTTACCACAAAAGACGTATATAGGACAACAGGAATGAAAAAGAAAGCTATTACATGCTTTAGAAAGAACTGGTATGATCATATAGCTACCAAGGAAAATAACCTCAAACCTTAAAGAGCCTCAGTGGAATTAACAAAAAAACAAGGACTAAACACTTGTCATCAAGGGGGTTTTGGTCAAATAAACTAATTACATTTGTAAATGTTATTAGAATGCAGCCTAAAAATATTTATTAAAACAATTCTAGCCAAAGCTCCATATGATTACTGAATTACACTATAGTCAAATAATTGCATTATTTCAAAAAAATCCACAAAGTTGGATCATGGAAAGGAGTAGCTTAGAGATCTAATGCCTTTTTCCTGTTTACTTCAGTTCTGCTTTTACTAACATTTAATTAACAAGTAGGACACATATGCCTCTCAAAAAAAACCCCACCAAATTTTAATTGTCAGTATCTTATCGGTGCCTCAGTTACATTCTTGCATGCATAGCTGGGTGGTAGAGAGCTGGCAGCAAAAAGCAGGTCCCTAATTTAAGCGTCAGTCTATGGATATAGGAGCTTAATTTTAAGGTAAAAGTCTGGCCAGCATTGTATGTTTACAGATGACTCCTCCTGAGGGATGACTGGTTTTAAGTTTGCTCCCAAAAAGTAACAGAATTTTGCTTTTGTCGCTGAACAAATATAAAATGAGCAATATGTTGTTATTTATTATCTCCTTACCTATTATCTGTTTTCACAGTCTGCTTTTTTTAAAAGAAAATAAACATATCTCCTACATGTTGATGGTGGATTAAAGTCTGCCAACATGCAGAATTATCAGTATTGAGCAAAGCATGTGCGAGGAAATAGCCAGTACCTAAGAAAAAAACTGAAACACAACTGCAAACATAAATTTCTTGTGAGTAGACTTGCCTTTCATAGGATTTAATTGCTTGTTCCAGCTTCTCTTTATAGGCATCAAGATTCACTGCCTGAGGATTAATTAGTGAGATCCCCTTCTTGTCATTGCTAACACGGGCCAACGGTAACATCTATTATACAATAAAAGACACAGATCCATTTATCATACAAATTTTCCTCCACCAGAATGACTGTATGCCAAGGCTCATAAAAGCCAGAAGGAACACTGGAAGACTGCAGAAAGAAAAATCTAAGCACCACAAATGTCAGAATTTAAGACACAGTTTCCAGCCAGTTCTTCTAAAATTATACAAACCCATTATGCAGAAGTTACAAATTAAGGTTCCTAACTACTAAGTCAGTACGGTCAAACAACTCACTCTAATAATGTAAGTCAGAAGGAAACAAGTACATCTAGTACATGACCATAATCCAGGTTTTATTGCCTTATAAACACTCTCATACTTTCTAGCATCTAATTCTAGCATACAGGTGTGACAGTAGATATTTAAATGTATTTAATGCTCTTATTCTGGAGGAAATTATTTTCTAAGGAATTAGAGTAGTAAAGCTATAGAAAGACATTTCTCACCATCACACTGATCACCAAAGAGCGAACAAGGTGGACATTGATCACTGAAACTTGCCTTGATTAATTAGGAACCTAATCAGGTTTGTCAGAATCAGGAACTTCAGTGTTTTTCAAATCTCCCAATACAACACCTACATAACTCAACTTCATTATAAAATAAAAATGAATACAATTGCAAGTGGATCTTCAAAAGGCAGAGAAAAGGGTAGAAATGGATGACAAAAGAGGAGGAAAGATGCCTTCCAAACTCTCAAGTCTAAAGTCCCACCATCTTTGAGCCTCTTAAATTACCCAGTAGTTTGTAAAACAAAAGCTATTTTACATATCTGTGTCCTGATGCTGAATATAAACAGGAAAAAATCCAAGGAAGAACTGGAGAAGAAAAAGAATGTTACTCTCCCCAAAACTGTCTTCAACGCATATGATTGAGTGGGAATCTTCCCCAAGTGCCTGTCTGAGATCAGGATATAGATGAGAAAAACATTAAACTAAAAGCCCTGTTGGGGGAATAAGAAAAACAATCAGAAAATAGAGCAATAAAGAGAATTATTTAATTGAGAACATTTTTCAGTGATGCTTTATTTGTGTTTGAATCATCTCAGCATAGCTGGATTCCAAATTACAGCAGTATAAATAATTTTTTTAGGAGCGGTGGTGTGACTTTATATCACCCTCTCTTTCCAAGGACATCATCTCTCTGATTAATGAATCTGTGTCACATCAGTGCCAGACCACATCAGAGCTCCTAGTTTTAAATTAATCTTACAATCACTTGCTAAAGACAATGGGAACATGTCAGTGAAGTATCTTACAGGGGACAGATGAGGTAAATCTCTGCCCATAATTCTGAGCAGTGACATCTGGCTACTTATCATTTCCAGGTGAATTTGAAAGCTGAAAGGTGGGGAAGTGATGACCCCTCTTCAAGTTCCGTAATGAACAAATGATTGTTGTCTACGATGTTACTCAAACCAAGTTAACAGAAGTTCAGCAGGGCCTCACCATGTAGGAGCACACTTCTACACTGCCTTGAAATTCTGAGCAATTTCAAGTACAAACAGCATAATTTGCAACATCAATATTTAATATAGTTTATAAAACACTTTGAATAGAGTATAAGGGGCAGACAAGCATAAACACATTACTATATTTTTGAAGACAAAAACCAGAATGAAATGTGTTCTTAGCAAATACTAAACTTGAAATACTATGCGTGCTTTGAGAACAATGAACTCTGCTCACAAAGTCAAGTGTAATTTGACAGATTCAGCTGATAGAAATCACAGAGAAATTTTATTGCCAAAACGTTTTGTCATTTTCTAAATTAAATACTTAAACTTTCACGCTAAAAGAATTCATTTGTTTCAAAATGGCTTTTATTTCAAACTCCAAATTTCAAAATCTTAAAGACAAAACTAAAGCACAATAACCCTATAAAATTTTACTTATTTTAGACCAAAGAAAGATGTTTTTGTTGGCTGAATTTGATTCTTTTGAGCAAAGCATTGAGTCAAAACTCCATGACTAGCAAACCTGTACTTATGATGCCACAACCTGCAACATACACTCGCATGATTCTACGGGGAAGGTTTCCCCCAGAATTACCACAGCATAATTTAGACAAGCTCCCAAGTCATTATTTTTTTTCTGAATATGAATCTGGATGGGTAGTTTAATAAATTAATCTCTTTGAAATAACTCAGGTGGAACTGACGGATCACACAGAACTGAAAACAACAGCTCAGCCTTTTGTTAATGAACAGTTGTCATGGAAACCTTTTTCTTGATGCATCTCCAAGGTAAGAAAACTGTTCATAGTTATTCCATCATCACTGATGGCAAAAGCCAAAAATAAAAATTATACTATCCCCTGAAAAGCAAACAAAGATGTCTGCATTTCACACCAAGAAAACTAAGATCCCAGAAGGAAGAATGCAAAATTATCTGTACATTTATTATCTTCAATGAAATCTTCTAAAGTACTGGAATAATCAAGATCCTCAAAGTCTATTCAAGCTAAATGTCTAGTCTCACCCTATTTTCTTGATATGCTGGCTGAAGCTTGAGGTAAAGTGGGTTCTGTAGCTCAGAAATTCTACTGCTTTCATCTTGTGTGAAACCCTCAACCTTCTTTTTCTTTTCTATACTCAGCTTCAGATCCAGAAAAATCCATTCCTCTGCACATAGAACAATAATTCTCCACTGCCTGAGAAACTGGATGTCTGATTACAACTAATGGAGTAGGTATGAAGAAATTACAAAAATCATTATTTTGCCTTTACATCCCTGAATCTAAAGAAAGCCCATGGATCACTGTCTGGATTCTGTACAGCACCTGTTCATTCAAATAACACTGAACTTAATTCAGTCCTGAACTAGACTACCAGGAGTTCCTATGAATTGCCACTAAGAACTACTTGTA
The DNA here is from genome assembly GCF_965178545.1 of Coloeus monedula. Taxonomy (NCBI): domain Eukaryota; kingdom Metazoa; phylum Chordata; class Aves; order Passeriformes; family Corvidae; genus Coloeus; species Coloeus monedula. The sequence continues at coordinate 87,975,130 of NC_138783.1, forward strand.
CACAGTACCTGCTGAATCATAGTTTAGACTATTTTCAAAGATAGTCTGTTTTACAGACTGCTTCGTTTTTTGCAAGGGTTGTCTGTAAAAGACTCAAAGGGCTGCTCATTGAGAAACATGGAAGAAAGAGGTCCTCTTAGGTATATTCAAAAGAAGATGGAAAAAGAAGTGACTGCTCACAAATGAGATGTAAGAGATTAGTGAAATTCACAAAGTCTTTTGTTTTACATTTACAGTAGATTGTTTTGCACAATTTTGTAATCATTGGATTTCTGATTTTTTTTGAAAAATGGCTATTTTACACCCGAAATGTGAAAATGTACCTTTTCAAATGTTCTCATATAAAAAGACATAATTATATTTTTAAAAAATCACAGTTAAAAAAAATCCTTACAGATCTTGGTTTTGACTTGGTTTTACCAAAAGAGTAGACCTGTTTTTACCAAAAGAGAGGAACTGGTTTTTCTTCAACAGTCTGCATGCTTTAGCAAAAATTCCCATTCCTAAATTTAAAAAACAAGCATGAAAACTTCAAAATGTAAAATTGTGTACATTTGTTATAAATCTTTTGCTTAGTTCTATACCACATTCTATTGCAAATCCCTTGTTCTTTCTTTATTATTTAAAAAAGAAAACGTTGTTTAGCTTTTTCCTGGAGTCTTGTTTAAAGAAACAGTTTTTATTAAATGAAATGAGCTGCAGCATATTCATGGGACTTTTGCACGATGCATAACACAAGAAAAATTACAGCAACTTGCCATGAAATGGATTTCCTTTAAATGGAATGGCAATTAGAACTTTATGATACACAACTCACCATAAATTTTGCACAATCTTACAACTGTCTACACTTATCAAAATTTAATTTTAATTACTGAATTACAATACTTTTCAAAAAGTCTTAGCAGTCACATGTAAAAGTTGAGAATGCAGAAATGCACAAACTGTGCACCAGCACCATTTTCCAGATGACTTTATGGAATAAAACACATACTCCAGTGAATAAATAAGCATCACTGGAGGCTGTGGTGCTCAAGAAATTGCCAAACACCCGATGGCTGCATACTGCCATCAGCTGGTAACTGTGAAAGAACTTAAGGGTAAAGTATGCAAGAAACAGTACTATTAACTATCAGTTTTATCTTCTTACTGATGCATGAATGAACATTCAGATATGTATTATACATTTAGTGCACATCAACAATCTACAATACCAGAGAATGTTTTTATGACATTCATAGAAATTAATTTTAAAAATCCTTCTGAAAACACTATCAAGTTTTGTTCTAGCTTTCAAACAGCGTAAGAGTTTTACCTTATCAAATACTTTGGAAACTACATGCTTGTCCAGAACTGGGATGTATTTTGTACTGTGAGGGACAGTTGTAGGAGCTAAGGCATCCATGATGGTGAGTCGCCTAGCAGCCAAGCCATGGGTCTTTAACCAAAGAGCTGAAGAGATATCTAGAGAGCTAGAAAAGAGAGACTGTGAGATGTAGCACAAGGTATAAATAAATTTGAAATGTTTGAAATGACTGAAGAAAAACAAGCCATAAGTTTTGTTATACATTTATATCTGCACACACATACCTTTTAGATGCCCTTTTCACATTCTGCATTTTCAGATCTAAGAGAAAACATTTGTATTTTGTTATCTCGGAGGTTTTGTGCACAAAAAAGCATGCATAAATAAGTTGCAATATAATAGCACCCTTTTTAAAATTTGAGCCTACAAGCAGCATCACACACAAAGACAATACAACATTTCAGTTTCTAAATTAATCAATGAGAATTAGTTTTCTTAGGTTTCTTGGTGCTTGATCAATAGTAACAGTGTTACCATATGCCTCATGAGCCCTAATTAACCATCAAGGAAATCTATAAAATAGGTGGGCAATTTCTTTTGTAAACCAAAATTTGTTTCAGTATATTTATTTTTGACCAAAACCTATGATTAACCAGCTTATTTCCCAAGTCAAGATGTAATAACAAGTACTACCACTAATGAGATGGCCAGGAGTAGCTAATTTAAGGTACACCACTATGAAAATTTGTATAAAAGATACGTAAAAAACTAAACATAAGATGCTGAAATGTAAAGAAGTCAAACATCTTTAAGTGTCATAGGTAAGGTTATAGCATGACTTAGAGGATGTATTAAAAAGTTTGGAGTTGGACTAATTACTGAAAGAAATTAATACTATGTATTAATTACTATGTATTAATTACTACGTATTAATTATCTGGATGTATTTCTAAGCCCCACTGAAAACCCTGTTGTAAACTGCTAGTTTGGGAACTGGCAGGAGTCTGGCCACAGCTGTAAGAGCACTGTCACAATACCCAACTTCATGTCCAACTGCTGAATTTCAGTCCTTTGTACTGCAGATCTGCATAGTTTTGCCTCAAACAAGGCACCATTAGATACAAATGTAACAGGAGAAATGTTATCACCTGCCCCAGTCAACTTGCCTTTGAAAATGGCTGTACATTTCACACCCTTCTTGATAGAAAAACTCTTTTCCTCTGGAGACACTCCTTCCTCTGGGCTTTCTTCCCTAGATTTCACATGGCTCAGGATTCGCAGCAGACTTGTCTTTGTTTGATCTGTAGTTGTTGAAAGGGAAAGAAAGGAAGAGCTAACTTACTGCTCAAGTACATGCTTGGGATTTTTGAGTTCCTCTTTGGCATTCGGTTTTTAAGGGACTGCCTACACAAGACTTCAAACACAAAACTACTTCAACACTAAGTTGTACTTTGTACTTTCCCCAAGGATGAGGGTTTATTTTACTTCAGCTGGGTAAATTTGGTTTCAGACTGCATACAAAGGACACTTCCAGGAGAAATGTAGTATTATGAGTGTAGTAAGGGGAAACATTAGTAAAAGTAATGCTGTAATTGGTGAAAGATCACCTCTTCATTCTTGCCAATTATGCACTTATTTAGAATAAAAATAGATTAGGGTTTAATATCTACTGTTAAAATACAGTGCTTTAAAAACATTCTGCTAAAATAGCTGCTTTTCCACGGCAGGGCCTGTGACAAAGCACAAATGAGCAGACATTTGTTGTCTGTTTGGGCCAAATGAGTAGGATGGCTGAAAAGTAGAGATGAAGAGAAGTTAAGATTTTCAAAATGATGATTACTTAAGTCAGCAAATACTTAATTTGTTGCCAAAATGAGGGATGATTTTTGCCATTTGCCACAGAATCTTTTCAAGTCAGTGAATGAATTCTGCTAACAACTACAGCTCATTTGAGTCTTACCTGCATATAATGCTTTCTTTCTTCGGGCTGGACTGTCAGCAGTGCTTTGCCAGGTTTGCTCATGTGATGGTTCTTCTGAAGCACAGCACGGCCTACTGCTAAGAGAAGTACTCAGCTCTTCAATGTGTTTAGATACAGGGACACAGTGTGTGTCTGCTTGTGACTACTGCTCGTAAGTGACAAAAAGAAATTACTGCAAATATATAACACCTGTTTAAAAAACACTAAGCTGAAGTTTTCTGGTCATTTAAACACTGATTTCAAATGCTTCAAACAGTGCAAAATATTTTCTTCTGTTATACTAATATGCATTTCAAAGGAGAGTTCAAAGGAGGTTAAAATATTCTTAGTTTTTTAAAATTATTTAAAAGTAATGTCTTAGTTTATTTAAAAGATGTTCATTACTTTTAAGGTAACACCCTCATATATTTTTCGTAAGGACAGAATGTTCTGTAATAGCTACTTTGAATCCAAGAGAAGTGAGCCTACTATCAGCAATGAAAATATCTGCCACATACATATATATGCACATATATATATACACATACATAGATATCTATGTCACAGCATTAATAAAAAACAAAATATGCAAATTCTCAAATAAACACTTAAAAAAATTTTCATTCTGGACATCCTACCTGCCGTTCCACACACATGAAATCATAACACATCACTGTCCACTGTTAATCTATTTTATTTTCATACCTTTACTTTAAATTACTGTTTTAAATAGATCTCTGTCTTAAAAATCTGATTTCTTTTAATGCAATTTTTTATGGTATTTTACTATCACTGTACAAATAAATACACAAATACATTTGTACATAATTGTTTCAATCAGCATATCCCAATGAACAGCCATTTAATCATGAAGTATCAAGCCAGCTCTACTTAGATGACAATAATTTTTCATGAATTCTCTAGGTCAGAGGGAGCAACTATGTTGGAGACAAAAAAATAATTTCCCCTCTTAGCTTTAATTATTCATAATATGTTGAGACTATTGGTATATTTGAGATAATTTTGTTTCAGGCATCACAGTATTAAAACATTTTTCCAGATTTTTCTTTTCCATTACCTTGGCAGTTAAAAAGAAACCCCAGAGTAAGAGAGCAACAACCTTTATTTTAAAAATAGACTGTCAGAGATTAAAAATCCAAGACAATGAAAAAGGAGAAATGTTTCCACCTATTATTAAGATAATAACAGAATGAGGACATACTTATTCTCTGGATAATCATCTTCATTATGAGAATTCATCATCAGACTTTTCTCATGAAAGGTCTTTACTTTCTCTAGATCTTTCTCTCCTTGATCAATTTCTCTTTTCAAAAGATATATGTCTTTATTCTAAAAAAAAAGAAATTAAATGTTTCAGTACAATTACTCCTAAATATGTTTCATTTCTGAATTGAAACTATGTAAGTTCTGATAATAATTCTGAATAATGACTCAGGACAGCTTCCAAATTTTGTATACTCTTTCAGGTAGGCTCTTGTGCTAGGCATTATAGCCTTTCAAATTATTCTTCCTTTCTAGGAAAATGACAAGCATTCCCTAACTAGCCAGTTACCCCTTGAGATATGAACAGCTGTATTTCTGAATAAGGTAATGAGGTCAGTAGCTCCACTTATGCCAAGCAAGCAAGAAAATAAGTAAGGAAATAAATAAAATACAATACAAGATATGTACATTACAAGTGGTGGCCTGTCATTCTACAGATCTCAGCTGTATCACATACTGTCCCAGGCCCAGGGAAGCAAAAAACATACTCTTCAAGTGAACACTGGAACTGACGAGGAATCATTTGGACTAGAGGAGGAAACTGGAAGGGAATTCCAGTGATGATCCCTTTACAGCTCCCACAGGGCCACAGGCTCCCATCCCCAAGTCTGAAGATGGACAACAGAGACTCTGGCCCTCGTTTTTCCAACATGAGCAGTGTCACACAGTCCACACCAGCAGAATCACTGAAATTGCCCAGTACACTGATATTTTTCAAGAGCTGGATTATTTTCACATCTTCCTTCGGACTGGTGTCTGCAAAGTTCAAATTTCCCGCTACTGTCTTGTTCCAGCTTCTTCTCATGGTTCCACTACCAGCATGTCTGAAATCTATGCAATCAATTCACTGAGTTAACTAAAATTAACTTTAATTAAAAGCAAGAATACATTTCAAATGGGTGCTTCTGTTAGTCTATTTAGAAATTTCCTGTTGGGGATTGTTGAGCTGCTTAGTGACACTTGATAGACAACTGTTACGCTAGTCATTTTACTCCTTATAGATCCCAGCAGCTACTGTAGAACAAACTTGTAACAAAATCCATAAAATCATTATCATTCAAATTCAGCTCTGCATTCTCTTACTTATTAACAGGATACAAACCATATTTTCATTTTAAACAGTAACTTATTTCTGAAACACCAGAGATCACGTGTTTCTTCCAGAGCTGATTGGGTCTACACATAATTTCAGGTTTTAGTTTTCAGATGGGGTCATCAGGGAAAGGAGAATGTGTTTGCAACAATAGCACTATAGATGTACTTTGCATTATATTTGGGCTATTTTGTTGTGGTCTGGAAAAATTTCACAAGCAAAAAAATCATTGCTTTCATATCATGTCAAATCTGACTAGGATTAACCCTCTCTTCTTTTAGTAATCTATTGTAGTACGAAATTACAGTAATGCAAGTCATGTGGCTCTTCCAAGTAGCATGAAGCAGCAAATGTATTTATTTTCAGATACTCACAACCATAAACTCTGTAGTATCAGGATCACTCAAATAAATGTTGTAATAATGAAACCGTCCCTCTGTTTTAGTTGATAGTTCATACAAAAATTTATTGGCTTCTATATCATCGCAGTTGAAGGATACAGTATGGATGGGAATTTTACAGTGAAGTTGGACTTCAGCCAAAATTATCTGGGGGGGCTAAAAATAAAAAAAACCCCTTATGTTAAAAACGTGGCATCTGGAAACATATTTATCAAAACATGGAGAATTTGTAAGAATTTAATCAGTTGTTCTGTTGGTCAGAGATGGATATAGAACAGTTAAAAGCATCCACTTTATACAGATTGTTATTTCAATCAGAAATTAGCTAAATGAGCTAATTTAAAACAGATTTTGACAGACTGATAAACGCATTAAGGCACATGATGTAAATTGTAATATAATCAGTACTCTTTGTTTATGAAGTTTTAAAATAAATTACTAATGTATAGGAAATTAAACTACTACATTAGTGTTTAGTATCACTAGATATATATATATAAATATTTTTGAAAGTATATGAATGTAGATATTTTTCTGAAACTGAATTAGTTCCAAGAAAATTTGATTCAATACCAGGAAACAAAATAGAGGCTGAGAAAATAAGAATGCTAGTTTCCTCCTCCCATAAGCAAATAAAAATTAGGTGAAAAAATAGATCTACCATCTCCAAAAATGCTGAAGGATCTGGTAGAAAAAAATTATTGACTCTGCTCTCGAAATTCTGATAACATTTCAGTTGTTCAAAATACTCAAAAATCTTGACAAATTAAGCAATGTTTGCAATATAATTGTTGTGTTGGTTGCACTCTGATAGTTAAAAGCAATATCAGCCATTTCCTTTTTTTAACTGTTAAAAAGGTATAACATAATTCATAAAAGACATTATTAACAAGGTAAAAAGAAATTATTCACTCATTTTGAACTTAATAAAAATATTTAAAATAAGAATATGAATAAGTGTACATGAAGCCAAATTATTATTTGGTAAAATATTAATTTATGCTCTTAGCTAGAAGAACTGTGAAACAATTCCAGTAAACATGCAAGAGACTCCACGAGACTCAGCACTGCAGGCATGACAATCATCTCCTAATTCCAACTTCTGACACCACTTTTCTGCATTTTCTGTTTTCTCATTTTAGAAACACCTGGTTAGGTCTCCCATCAGTCAAGAGATAAATAGCCTGAGTGTCAGTATCAGCAAGAGCAATCTGGAGAGCTTTGAGTGTATTTGTGGAACTTCCAACCTAAGAAACCAAAGAGAAAAAGACAAAGAAACAGCCATAAATACTAACAGTCCTTTGCCTCTGTTCTTAAATTCATAATGACAGTGTACTGATTCTAGGGATAATACAGAACCAAAATGACTAATAAAATGATGAAAACATTTATGTCATGTAGCTAGAGAAAGCTAAGCAAGTGTCAAAGTAACATAAATTGGTACCAGATTGGTATTCAGTGCTTATGCAAACACACATGAACAAAATGCTGGCAGCAGCAATCTGAGCTGTACAAACAAAAGCAATCACTAAAAGACTATAAACAGATAGGAAGATGTAAGACAAAAGATGCATTCTCTTCATTTTTCCCACTGATGCTCCTGCTTGCCTTGAAACACTCCATTGAAACACATATTTTACTTAACCAAACAGTTCAAAGGTTACATAAAAGAGTTGCAAAAGTTTGTTTCTCCAAAACTGGTAAAGGAGTTCAGTTGTCCAAACTTATTTTTTCAGATTCTCTCCCATGAACCCCCTTGGCACATTAATGTAAATATCATTTATGATTTAGCACAAAAAAAGTTAGCTATAGCAACAAAAGATGCCCAGTAAACTAATACTGTGCTCACAAAAAAAATCCATTGGAGAAATTCTAGAACTTTTCCTGTGTCATTCACATACTTAGTGTATCTTTCTTCTCTTTACCCTAAACTCACTGAAATGTGTTTCATGGTTTAGGAACCATTAGATACATTTTGTATCTTCAAACGTCCACCTTTCAAACATTGTGTACAAAACCTTCCAAACTAAAGGTATATGTAAGGTTTTACCAGTATAGAAAACTATTTCATCAAGTTTTAGTCTTTTAATGGAACCAAAGCAAAACCTCTAAAAAGACAAGAATCTGTTTTATGCTTATATAGCACCTGAGTACTGCTCTGGAGGGCAGTGAGGATTGCAGTGGTGTGAGAACAGACTAAGGATCCACATATATAGCGCATTAGAGAAGATAAATATAAATCTCTAACACTGACCCATATATGCAAAAATATGCTAAGAGATAGCATTATTTCTTCAGTCCTATTAATTGTGTTAAAACTTCTTCCAGTCCTTCCCAAGAGCAGTCAGTTCTATCTAAAAGGGCAAAGGAAATCAGATGAGATGGGATAGGAGGTACATTCTGAGAGTTACTCTGTATGACTGCATAAGAGTGTGTGGGCCAGGCAACACAACAGCTCATCTACTTTATAATATACTATTCTAACTCACAAGCAAACCTTACCGGTACCCACTCATAAGAAATAACCAGCCATTTTCCTCCTGTTAAATTTATCTAATACTCCTGATGTTTTAGTAGTTATAAAGTTTTAGACACATCGCATTGGCCATCTTGGCTCTTTCAATAATAGTTTTGAACAGATTTGAAACAAAACAGCTTCTTTCACTTCTTTTCACATCATCAGAACACAGGGTGGATGCTGATGATGTGCAGAAAATAACCATGTACCTTATGGTAAATGCTGTTCATTTTAGGTTTCTTAATTGCTACTGTTACAAATGAACACCAATTTTCTCAGTATTTAAACAATGATGACCTATTTCAACTATAAGACATTGCTACCACTAAAATTTCAAATGTTATCACATCTAAAGTATTTTTTAAGGAGCAGTTAGTTACTGTTTATAGCTCAGCTTCCTCATTCATAATCCTGGGACCAAAGAGCATAAAATGGGATCAAAAGATCTACTCTGATTAATATTCCAGAGAAATCCTCTGTTCATTTCAGCTTCACTGTTAAATCCAGCTTTTTGATCTCAGACTTATGCCTGCAATGCTTAAAAGAGGCTAAAAGGTCAGCAGCAGATGTCATCCCTGAAAAAAGTAGATTGTTCTTGTGCCATTTCCTATTCCATTTCAGATATCTAGATCTGAACTTAGAATGAAATTTATAAACAAAAAATTCAAAATTTTTTGAATAATGATGGAAAAGGCCATTCACTAATGCATATACAAGTGGTATCAAAATATGGTAGGTCAAAGTATTATTAAACTTGCATGATGCTGTACAACATACATGACTTAAACAGAGCCAAGTTCTCAAGCCTCAAGCAGGGCAGCAAAATAAGGCTAAATAAGCTCAGTTACAAATGTTCAACTACTCAGGGAGGCCACACTAATTCTTCCTTTTCTCTGTGTGTTGGTCTGTTAGTATTTTCTGAGAATACCAAGTTATTGATCTTGCTTTGTAGTCTCAGCGGTATTATACAGCTTCCCCAATTCCCTCCTCCCCAGGAATTTCCAATTAAGTCTGAGGAAGAGCTATCATAATGCTGAGGAGTTTTATTACATGAACATGGGTTTTTGTGCTAGAAAACATGAAGTGTGATCTATCTATACCATTGTATGACTAATTTTCAGTCCCGTGTTCATAACATTGCTGTCCACATTTTACACATTAAGTGGCCCTAAAGTTGTTGATAGTTACAATCTGGTGGATGACTGTGGCTGACTACAAGCAGCTCTGCTCTCTTTCAGGGAAAAACCCTCAGATTTTGGCAATTGTCAGAGAAAGAATACCGGGTAGATAGACAGAGGTTTGGTCTGAGTATGATTGTTCTCATGTTTCTACGGCACCTAAAGTTAGCTGTCTATTCATCAAAAAGAACTAGAAATGCTTCTCCAGTTTGCTGGGTTTGGTTTCCTGTACCACCTCTGAGCCGTAAGTTTGCCAGCAACACCTCTCAACCATGCAGCAGCCCTGCAGCAAGAATGACAAATTCAGATACAGGGTCTGAGCAATGATATGGTTCCTACGGAATTCAAATTGGCCAACGCTTGCATTGTGGCTGCTAAACATAGCAGGCTGCAAGTTGAATTATTATGATCTTATAAACAGGTCCATTGTTAAAGCATTATTATACCTTAAAGACGTAATGTATTCAGTTCTACTTAAGTTTACCCATCATCTATATTTTCAGCTTACTCAAGTCAAATACTTAGTCTATGCAAAACCACCCCAGCCATACAGAAAGTGGAGAAACAAATACAACTTTGTATACAAAGCAAGCACACTTTGTGATAAGTAGCTGCCACATTACCTCAAGCTCTTTTATCCAAAGCCAAGCATCTTGCAAATTTTCCTCATTAACTTCAGCAAGTTTCTCTTGCCATGCCACTGCTTGGGCACTAAATTTCACAAAGTTAAATCTCTTCTTGTGTCTCAGTTGTTCCTGCAAGAGATGGCATCTGAATTTTACCTACTATTAAAAGAAAGAATACTTGTATCCTGAAATACTGAGTAATAGCAATAGTTTTAATTAATATATAGTTAATTATATGGTTACAATAAAAAATAATAACATATATAATAAATGTTATGGTGTACAGGGAGACATACAAAACCAGAGATAATTATTGCTTGCAACTATTGAGATTGCTTGAAATTCCCAATAAGTCTCCATATACTCATATTTCTCAAACAATTTAAACAGCAAATGTCTAGGAAGGCATGAAAGAGAGAGATGAAACTGGATATGATCAGTGGTGTAAGCAAGAGATATCACTCCTTACCAGAGGAAATTGAAATCAGAAAGAAAGTAAGATATCATCTAGAGGAGGAGAAAAGAATCATATAAAGAGCACTAGCAAGGGGAACTAGACAGCAGGAGAAAATCAAGAATTTGCTGAAGTTGCTTTTGGACAGAAGTTATAAGTCAGGGAAGATTTGTGCAAGCGAGCACAAACTTTTAGAGTCTGGAGTCTTTGCCTCTCTTTCATCACAATTTTTGTGCAGCTACCTGTGAAACCTTCTGGCACAGTATCTAATATACTTCTAGTGCTGATCTGCTTAGAGGAGCACAAGATACTATGCCCTATGTCTTGAGCACTTAGCTCAAAAACCTCTCTGTCATAGTTTTAATTTTTCTAGTCCTACTAATGATTGTTATCAATGCCAAGCTGAATTTTTATTTCAGTTACTTCTCTTAGCACTAAAGAAATTAAAGATCAATCATGTCTCTGAAATATTAATGTAAGCTTAGGTGACATCACTGTAGACTTCTAAAACTAGGCAAGACAAATCCTGTTCTAGGTGTGTCTTCCAGTACTCACAGCTTTTGAGGTACTTCTGCACTTTGCCAGTCCCTTTGCAAAGTTCTGAGTCACTGTAAGGTGCAAGGAAGTTCAAAATGTTCTACACCCTCTATTGTAGAAGTATGAGAGTGAATCTAGAACACACATTACAAATCACAACAAGCCAATGGAATTGGATGACACTGCTTCAAAGCAAAAATTAAAATGCCAAAAGGCATTTCATTGCATAGCTTGTTTCTGGTTTGGGTTTTTTGTTGTTGTTGTTTGTTTTTCTTTTTTTTGTTTGTTTGTTTGTTTTTCTCTTTTTTTAGAAGGGAGGTGGCTTGAGGGAAACAACTACTTAAGCCTTTATAATTTTTAATATCTTCTCTAGCTTTTTTCAAGGAGTTGTATAAATGAGGGGGAAATATAAATTATTACCTGAAAAATGAGCACATGAAGAAAAATCTAAATATTTTTATAAAGCTGCTATTTTAAAACCACATTTTTAAAATAAAAAGTAGAGTAACAACCATTGAGAAAATATCAGTTTACTCTAAAATGCTCCTCAGCCTTCAGAGTCATCACTTTATCACACCTGTATTAGCTGAAATATTTTTTCCTTCACTAGTGGCAGCTTGTTGTTCATGGACTGGGATGTATCAATAAGAATATAAACATCATCTTCAAACACATTCCCAAAAAGCCCTCTACTTCCTTGTTGAAGCCACTTAATCCTGGGGAAGGAAAAAAAAATCAAAACCTGTTCTGTAACATCTCTGGAGCTCTGTGTATCAGAATCTGAAAGGTAGGATCTTTTTGTCGCTGCTGTACTTCTTACTCTTTTTCCCTAAGCACCTGTTAGTAGTCACTGTCAGAAGCCCTTGATGAATCAGTCCCCTGTCCCTACATAACATCACAAGACATTTTTAATTTCAATAGAAATCTGGACACAGACAAAAAAAAAAGACAAAACAATACAGCACCTTTATAAAGTCAGTTATCAGGTAGTTTGGGCTGGGAAATCCAATGTGGAAGCAACTATAACTATTGTACCTGTATCTGTTCCAGACTCATCTCAGTAAATCATTTAAGTCTGTAGTACTATGCCTCCCTTCTCAGGAAACCACTTGAGAACCTATTCTCCAAGGACCTTAAGCACTTCAAAGAGGCTTAATACAACACAGATGCTTCAGTGGTTTGTGGACCTTGAGCCTTAAATACAGAATTAGATTTACATTTTAAACAGGACTGGAATGTGCCTGCCAGTTAAATTCATGCATACATACTGCTGTGCACAAGAACATTTCCTCAGTAATGGCTGCAGCAAGTCCAAATCTGATTTCCCTTGACAGTCATAAAATGCTCATCTACTCTGAAACAGAGACATTTAACACATGGAACATAATGGCCCTGGGAAAAATATTCATTTCTACAAAAGGTTTCAAAAATAATGATATCATGGAAACTTAAGGATCCTGTTACATTACCTACCAATAGCTATTTTGTCACTGGTTATTTCCCCCAAAGTGTTTGATGAGGTCCACCAAGACTTCTTAACGTTTAGATGAAACATTCAGAACAGCCCTTAATCTTGACTTGGATTTCAAAAATACATACTCACCAAAACTGCTTTTCTCAAATTTTCCTTTGACCATATATAAATGTTATCTTAAATACAGTAAGATGAAGATAAACCAGAAGCAATAACAAAACTCTATTTGACCTTGCTAAATGTAATAAGGCTGTTATACTTTTGGTCAAGAGGCAACAATAAAATGAAAAATTCACCAATAAAATGAAAGTTCCATCCTGCTTTCTCCAGTGAGACATCTCGTTGTCCATATATACAAAACAGAGAGCAACATTTATTTTTTCTGTTCTAAAATAGGTCTACCTTAGAGTGCCTATTTTTTTGTAGATCTCATACAAAACCTAAGTGTCTGTACAGCTGCATAAATGTAAACTAGGCAGCTAGTTTGAGCAGCGAACTTCTGATCATGTGCATTACTTAATAGCTCATGCCCTGACTCTGATCTAGACTGTTCAAAATTGTCTTCAACACAAAATTGCAAAAAACGCAGATAACCACTTGAGCACAAGCCAAGCTGTGCTTCTTGGTGTTGCAAGGGATCCTAAGTACACAGGATGAATGTTTACTGACTTTTCTTGATGACTCTTGAAGCTGTCTGCCACCTTATAGTCCCAATACTTTTTGGCACTTTTAGCAGTAATTCAAAAATGTGCAGACTGACTTTCACACTTGTGTTTCAGAAGGAGAAAAAAAATTCGAAATCCTCATCAGGTTTCCTCTATGGCTACTAAGAAATCCTACATACAGGATTCTGATTTAAAATAGACTTCTGGCTTAGTACTGATAAACTGCTGTCAGTTTATCAACCACTTCAACTTATTATGACAGTAAATGTCAAACTTTTCAACGCTCTTGTAAAATAATCAAACCGATTTTATGTGACAGAACGCTAACCTTCCTTCCACTTGTCTGAGAGCTGTCCTCATTTTCTCTTTGTACTGCTTATACTTTTCTGTAGTAACATATACATGAACTACAGATCCATCTTTCCAGAGAGTATGTACAAACTTGTCACAGTATCTTGCATGAATTACCTTCCTCTTTGTCTCCTACAACAAAGAAAACACATTTTATGTCCAAAACATACTATTTTGCAGTGCCTTTAATATTTGGGGAACAAACTTCAAAGGTACATGCTTGTTGCACATGAACAGGAGTAGAAATAAACATGGGATATGGTGGTCACAGAATTTGCTCCTAGCAAGATTCAATAGAAACTGATTTTGTTCTTGCAGCTAGTAAAAACCAGAAGCTTACCGAACAGTGCAATGGTAAAGCTTGAGAAAAACAAATAGAAGACAAATTAATCCAAATATTTTAAGGACCTGCAAGACACTGCAGCAGCTGAGACTAACACATCCTCTAAAGATGACAAGCAATCTTTGCCCCACAAAGACAAAGAAAACCAAGGCATTGCTTAAGCCAGTTCTGATTCTCCCTTTTAGATTTTATGTGAACCAGCAAGGAGTCCTTAAAGCAGTCATTCTCAAAAAGCTCTTTAAGATACTCTTTGTCCCAGTAATTAATTATCTGATTTTAACAAAAACTACAAAGCAACAAGGCCATATACTATATCATCAATTTATCCATCAATCAAGTTTTCAAACTTTAAAAGAAAAAACAAACAACTCACGGGATGTGAGGGAACATGAACAATACTCACAGCATCAGTTTGTGAACATTCATCCTCTGGTTTAGTTTTTATGTCAACAAGCCCATCTACATGGCGAAAAACACAATCAGCAAGTGCATCATACAGTGTGAGCTTCTGAGCTTTCAAGCCATACTTCTGCAACCACTTCTCGGATGTCAAATATTTGTCAGTTATATGTTTTGGTAATGGATGATCAGCTTTGTTTGCTAATAAAGAAAATAAAACAAACAAAATCTCCTGCATAACATGGTTCATTCTGGATAAGCTATTTTCAAAAACAGACTCTGATTGTGGAATCAAAATTTTCAAACTTGTTCTGCTTGCTCTGACAGCACTGCAGTGAATAGATATTTCTGAGTGATTTTTAGTAGTCTCTACTTCAGCTGTGGGGCTTTTTCTTATCAGACAACTCATTGCAACAAATTCCTTTGTAACTGGGAAAAAAACCGCCAGAAGACAGGGAGCAAAGACAATAAATAGTGAGAAGATCAACATATAAAAGGAATATTCTTAGTAGTTGAATTACAAAATGCCAGAAAGTATTCCTGAATAAGATGTCTAACTTCAAGGAGAATCATTTGAGCAAATGAAACAATAGAGATATAACTGAAAATACAGTCAAGACCATTGGTTAACACTAATCTTTTTAGAGACAGCTATTTAAAGTAAAAGGCAAACGACAATGTCATATTGTCTTATAAATTTTCCAAGGGCTGTCTTAAGGTAGGGCACTGCACATCTCTGGACACCAGTACAGTATACAGATAATACAGATAAAATAATAGGATATGGGACTCTCCACTCACTCATCACTATCCCAGTAAACCACACCTAAACCAAATGACCAGGCAGTGGGTCTCATAGCAGGGTGAATTTATTTTGTCACACTTGTGGACTAAGGTGGTATAAATGTCTACTCAGTTTAGATGCAGCTACAGTGACCACAGTAGTGAGATCCTGAGCCTGTAAATAAACCTATGGAGGCATCCATCCACAGAGATGAGCCAACATCAGGGCAGGTGCACGATCAGAGCCTGTTTATATGGAAACCTTTGCTTTATGATTGCTTGTGGTCCTTAGAACAAGTGTCACAAATGTGCTCACAATTTTGAAAAGAAAACTGTTGTTTTCTTTCTTCCACATGCTTTACATAGAGATATTTTGCTGCAAAACATTTTAAACAGATCAGGAAGGCAGAACCAGGAAGAAAACACATGAAAACTGAAAAACTACAGTTATTTGGATCAATGGGCAATAGCCAAATAATGCTGAAGAACTTAAAAAATATATCACACTGTACTTTCATTTCTTTTAATTTATTTATGAAGTGATTATGTATCAAGGCAAACACTAAAAGAACATTAAAGCTGTGCAGTCAGGAAACATTGACATTAAGGCTGTCCTTGCAGTTTTATTGTGGTCTCTTTGTTCATGTGCATTACAGAAGAGACGTTTAACTTCATATGGGAAGTCCTGCTAACTTAGAAGATGCTCTTATCAGTATAACAAATGACATCGTGCCTTCAGAGATGAAAAAAATCTCTAGATTTAATTATAGTTATGTTATGGACAGAAATTCAAACCCAGTGCAGCCAGAGAGAGTTCTCAGCTTCAAATCTTCATCATCACCACACCAGTCACACATGTCAAAACAGTTCAAGTTACTGATCAACTGATTGTACAAAGCATTCCTCAGCAGATGATCCAGAAAAGGACATCTGGTCCCAGCCTCCATCTGGACAAAGTGAAAGCAACTGCAAAAACAGTACTAGAGCTACACAAAATCACCCATGACTCATGCTAATTCAACCTGCATCTTGTATCAACTTACACAAAAAAATACCACTGGATACCATGTAAGTATTTTAAAACCAGGACTAATTAAGAAAGTAAGTACTGATGATCTTGGCTGTGATCCTGAAAACCCACCCCCTCAGTTGCAGTCCAATGCTGAAGGTGCCTAGACTCCACAGATTCCTAAGCTTTTAGTATTTAAGTCTTGTCAGTGGCATCATTCTGCTTCAGAGCATGCCCAGAGCATCTCCATCCTAGCGGGGCTGAGTAGCTTCTCACTGTCCCTTGTAAAAACCTTCCAGAACAGAACTACAGAAACCAGCTATGCTTCTGTCTCCAACAGGGCTCAATTCAATCAATATGCACAGAACAACAGGTAAGTTATGTTCTAGGCCAAACATAATGGCAAGAACTACTGGTTTAATGAAGACATGTAGGTATTCCTTCATGTTTCTTAAGACAAGAGTTGTCAGAGTGCTTATTTTGAATTGTTTTCAGACCTCTGCCTTTGCAAAAAAATGCAACCCCTCCGCTTCTTCCCTTTACACAGAATGAACTAGCTACCAGGTTGGAGGCTATCCCAAGAAAACTGTGATGGGACGGTATTGGTATTTCCCCAGCACTGTGTAGAACAAGCTAAAGATTTACTGGTTCAGGCAGACAGGAAGAAATAAAGAAAAATAACCCAAAGTAATTTCCATATCTTAAAATCCAGGTAACTTCTAAACCTAGTCACTGGTAAAATAAAAATAGTGTGTTTCAGCCTGAGCTGTTAAAGTTTAGCAAGTTTAAACCATAGTAAACAGAGATTTGTATTGGAAAGTTTTAAGCAATCCTAAATTTAGATAACAATTAAAGGTGCTATACAGACATAGAGGTGCTATAACCTGTAAATAGACATTTCTGAGAAAATCATCCCCAAATTGATGCGCAATCAAAACTGTTCACAAAAAGATGTTGATTGTTAATGTAATGGTAGCTGTCTTGAAAGAAACATAAATGATACCATCTTGAGAAGCAGACTGGTCAGATTCTGATAAAATTTTCTGAACTTGTCTCACTGTACTCCTGGCTTCCTCCAGCTCCTTCCAGATCAAAAAGACATCTTCACAGACACCAGCTACTGCAAAAGAAATAATAAATAGAGCTTCACATTTTTATACAATTTCATCTTTTTATAACTCCTCAATCACCATAAAGTCATCATTATATACAGATGTTGCCATATAACCTTGTTTTCTTGAGGTCCCGTTGCAATGACAAGTGCTGTTCTCTGACAGACTTCAAAAAAGGGCTCAAAGCTGGCTCCACAATATGAGAGGTGCTCCGTATGTTGGACCTAACCTCCAAAGTTGACCACAGATTGTTCCCACAGTGGAAGCAAATATATTTTAACACTGCCAGAAAATAATAATAAAACTCCACACTGAAATTCACTTGTTGCCCCCTGCACTTCATTGCAAAACTTGGCTCCAAATATTAAACACAGTTTTGACATTTTAAAGAGAAGACATTTTTGACTCTTTCCATTTCCTAAAGTACATAATTAATTTTATTTAAATCTTCTTTCCCTGATGACTGTCTGATGAAATTTTGCTAAAGATAAGTTTATTTTCATCCCAACAATTCTCAACAGTCATAAACAAATGCTACCAAAAAATTTTTTTTACTACCAGGCTATATTGTCAAAAAAAAAAAGGAAAAATCCAAAACTGGAATTGAGACAAGGTTTTCTTAATTCTGACTGATATGTCTTTCTTGGTGAAAATAATAAAAATATTTATTTATTTCACAAAGAGAAACTTCTAAAATTGAGACCCCTTGTATACCTAAGCAGTATGATCATTATTAAAAATGTGTTAAATTAGGTTAGTCTCAGAGTTTAAACTGTAACATAGGACAATGCAGAGATACTGTGTGCAGCGTTACAGTAAAAATATAAAAGAAACTGAATCATCAGCTATCCTAACTACAAATATAGGTTACAAACTATTGCAGATCACAACCCATTAATGAATTGCACATAAAAATGCTGAACATGACAAACTGTATATTATCATTCAGTAGTTCAGTTAATATACAGTGATGGTTCACTATATGAAAGATAAGACACGCAAACTTGTCTACTAAAGTAGGCTACCAGTAAACAAACAAACCTGATCATTTTGTTCTTTGATAAACTTTCCAGAAATAATAATAATAAGAAGAATGTAATACAAATAAGAACTCAATTTTAATTGTGAAATGCTTTCAGCTTCCAAGAAATATTTTGAATTGTGTTATTATACACTGCCATCTCCTGGGACCTTCCTGCATTTCAAAAACATCTGTTGCAACCATTAGGACAAAGATCAACATTTCCAAAATCACAAAAAGCTTTAGTAAGGCAGATCATTCTACAACATAAAACACAAAAGGGTGAAAAAACCTCAGTCTATAATCATTACTTGTTAAACTTAAGAAAAGTATTCTCTTCAAATATTTCAGAAAGAAGTCAGCTTTTATTTTATAAGCAATCTCTCCCCAGAAATGCAAACACATGCATTCAAACCATGCATGCACATAAGTCTAAGTTTAAGGGTGTTAAGAATGCAATTCCAGTGGCACTGTCTCCAACTAAATCTGGATATCCTCCACAAGCTATCAGTTACTTTCATCCAGATTTAATTTTATGAATATTTTTAATGTAAAGTTTGAAAACAGTGAAAGAAATATGTATACTTCAACTACCTCTAAAACAATAACAACTATATCATTTTGTTGCTTCATTTCCCCTTAAATTGATGCTATAGACTCATCAGTTTTACAGGATTATTGTTACTGTCCCCATTAAGATAAATGTATTTAATTGGTATTATATGAGAAGATATTTTTTCCCTATTTATGCTTGCAGCACAGCAAAGTAAAACTGCATGCCCCTTAAAAGCAACTATGCTTGATGTCACTTGCTACACAGGACAAATGCAGGCACCAAGAATTGCACATTGGGAAATTCTGGTTGCTTAGAAAACCTTTTATTTGTCAACATTTTTACAACATTTTTTCCTGGATTCAACTGGGAGAGAAGCTTGCAAGCAATGATATCCACAGCAGCTTTCTCTCTCTACACAGGAAGCTCAGCTGCACCTCTATCTCAACCTCTTTTCCCCCTACAGCTAAGAAGGAATGGGAAAAAAAAACCTGTATCTTTCAAAACTGAACCCCCAAAATCAAAACCTACATACACATGCAAGGCATAGCATCTTCCAGATGTGGCTCTCAACTGTGGCCCATCCCTCAAAGCATATCATTGGTAAATGGCCAAGAAAGCATGAACCCAAATTTAATTTGGTTTAAATTCCCTCTGCTCGCACCTCAGATGTGCCATTTTTTGGGGATCACCAGCCAAAGAAAGTCACCTTTCTGGAGGGTGCAGTTCACAACCACTCCAAGCCCACTGTCTCTTGCACACATTCAGGCATCCATGTCCCAGGAATAATTTTGTCTTTAAAAATTACTTTAACCAGGGAGAGAAAGGGTCCTCCTGGTTCCCCCTGCCATGAAGCACTTCTCCACGTGCCCTGGCTGGCAGTGTAACAGCCAGACCTCTGGGGACGCCCTGGTTCTCATTCAAAACCCACCCCACTGCAATGGCAGGAGGGTGGCCACCAGTCCCACACGAGGGGACCGGCCTGAACACGCTGCTGCACACGTCGGCCTGCGCCAAGCGCAGTCGGCTTCCCTCGGCTCTCCCCGCAGCCATCCTGACTGTGCAGAGCGCCTCACCCTGGCTAATGCTCCAGGAGTGCCCTGCCCGCGGGTAGAGGCGTTTCTGCTCTGGAGAAGGGAGGCCTTGGAAAAGAGGAAGAGGATGAGGAAGGGTGTGGGGAAAGCTTGTGGCAAGGGGCAGAAGCATTTTGCTGACACCAGCGAATAGAGAAGCAAGACGGTAGATCTAAGCAAAAGCACAAACACACTTGCACATGTACAAGGAAACTCTTAACTCCCTCATTTCCATTTCCCAGTTATTTAACTGGCAGACAATCTCAAAAGAAGCAGCTTCCCCACATGTACCTCCACTCAAACAAACTCATCTGGTTTGACAAGTCACTGTAACCTATTTGATTTCCATATTGCTAATGGAAAAGCCTATATTAAAAAAAAAAAAAAAAGCCTACAAAGTATCTACAATATCTTTGAAACAGGAAGCAAATACCAATACAAAAGCAAATCATGGAAAACAGAAGTATTTCTTACTTGTCTGATTATCTGACTTAGACCGTGGAAGCAAGCAAATCCAAATATAATGGAATACGATCTATTTGAAAATGAATTTGCTAGCAAGGGAAGATGGGGAAATTTATTTTCTTCACTGCCAGTCCCTTTCTCAGCCTCCATGTGGCAGTAGAACACAGAAATATACCCTCAAGCACTGATTTTTAAAATCTCCATTTAGAGGGGGATGAATGAAGGCACAAAGAAGTATAAGAGGGTAGTCCACAGCTTTTACCTGCATACCTGCCAGGTCAAACAGCACTCAAACTCACTGCAGCCCAATCCTGTCCCTTTTCCATTGGGCAAATGGACAAAGCAAATGAACTTTGTATCCCATGTGGTATCACAGAACAGCTATCTGCATCACTCTCTACACATTAGCAAAGAGATTTGCTAGGCCAAGGTTAGGCTGCTGAGACTAGACAAAGCACACGAGAAAAAAGCAGAGGCAATGATCTTTGCAAAGAGTAGCAAAGCAGCTGCTCTTCAGCCATTATCCTGGCTCTCCAAAGAGAGGGTTCGATCTTTCCCATGTCAGTGTAAATAAACAGTGCAGGGGTCATTGACTTCAATGTCATACAGGGGAATGACGCTCTTATGATTCCCTTTTTTACACACACAACCTGAAATTTTTCCTGTGACAATCAAGTAAATGTAAAAAACCAAGCACACCTAAGAACAGAGCCTTATACTGTTCACAAGGAGGTCAGACACTTCCCTGTTTGGATTTATCACATCAGTAAAATCCTGATTTCAGTCCATTTGCATTTTCCCTACACATGCCAGCTCATCTATTCCACCACACAGAAACCACTACACAGAAATTTACTGTTTCTATGTCAGCCACCGAGGACCCTCTGTTCATTTCAGGATATAGTTCAAAGCACCACTGCTTTTCAAGCCTTATGTAGCACTCTTCACCCTGTTACTCCAAGCAGTTCACACAAATGTGCCCTTTTTCAGAATGACATCTTTTCTCCACAGCTTCCACCATTCCTTGCCCTCTATGTCTTCAAGTTCCAGCTTAAACGTCACCTCCTTTCCACTTATAATTTTAACTACATAGCAAGATTGCTTAATTCTACATCTTTTTGCAGATGAATAAACTGCACAAAGAATGTGGGCAGAAGTGATAACAGGAAAATTAGTGCTGGACGAGGAGGTATTATCACATTGGTGAAATTAGGCTTTATGTAAAAGCATTTCTCTGCTATAAGTAAATCTGAGGCTGCCAGCATAAGGACCTTAATTCTTTAATGAGTTACACCTGTTTCGATCTTGAGCACCCACTCAATATGATGTAAAAAATTTCAAAATTGTCAGTTTCTCACACTTGTTTTCTAAATGTCTGCTCAAGATGCAAAATAGGGGAGAACTGAGCGCTTATCTAAAATTTTAAATAGTTCACTTCTGACTTGTTTTGGTTAAGCCGATGAAAAGGAGCGAACATGAAGATATCCCATATTTGCAAAATGCTGATATTCAGTGGATACCCAGAAACTATCAGATGTCCTTAAAACAGCTTTTCCAGTCCATAAAACATGGTTATGAGTTTCAGTTTCCAGCTGTTGCATTTGTGGTGCAAAAGGAACATAATCAAAATATTCCTGTGCCTCCCTTTATTTTCTAGAAAGACCACATTTGGAAGATTAAATCTCTGGTTCATTCTCTATTTATTTCCTTGTGTAGTTTATGCCACACATCCAAGGACCAGTTTCAGAGCCCATTAGTGAGTAATCGACACTTTTATTTTTATTGCCTTATTACTACACCCTGAAGGAGTCTCTGAAACAAGAGAAATCAGACTCAGACCAGAATGATGTCTTCAATGTGTTTTCTTTTCTGAAAGGACTTTAGATTCTGCATATGACTGAAACACTCCAATTGGCTGCCAGTGATGTCATGACTGTGCTTGTAATACCCAGTAAATGCAGAAAGCTAATTGTGTTCCTTTTTAATGTGTAAATTCTACTCCATAATAGCAATAAGACACAACAGACAATGCACTTCAAGGGGATTACTGTCCTTTTGAGCGATTAACGCTATTCGGCTTTCAGCTTTAGAAACAGTGGTGAGGAAGTAATTTCAGTCATATAGGAGCTCTAGACTCATCTATTGAAACAGGCTGACTGCCCCAGGGGAAGAGGGAGCCAGCTCCCCCCACGCACACCCCCAAACGTGGCACAGCAAGAAAGCACTCATGGCAGACTGAAGGCATTATACTGCTCCACATTAGTATGAAACGATAGTGTTTTGAAGCAGACTCTGCTGTTGGTTTCTAAACTCTGCATGGGTGAGGCTTGAGTGTCCCTTTACAACCCAAAAAAGCAGGTGATACCTCACTCCTTTATTTCTGCCCCCCCCCCCCCACAGTGGTTCTTTCTCTTGTACTGTTATAATCATGGTCCTAGTGAAGGATAGGTACACAAGAAACTTGATTACAACCCAAATATAGGCCAGTTAGTCCAAGACTGGCTTTACATGAGCCTTACATGAGCCACCAAATCCACCTTATGCCATATATGCCCTAACAGTGAGACGAGGATAACACCATTCTACCTTTGGGGCAACATTAATGCCCCCACCATAATGAGGGGGCGTGGGTGGGTGTGTGTGTGGGTGGCTGTGTGTGTTAAGCCATTAGACTAAAAACGTCTTATGATCCCTGATGTCTAAAAGAAGTATTTTTTTTACTCTCCTGCTGAAAAAGACATCAAATTTGACACACAAAGCCTCACTTCACATCAAAAGCCCCTCTCCTCCCACCCCGCCTGAAACCACAGTCCAGTCCCACTGAACACGTACCCAGAGGAAGTAGCACTGTGACTAATGAGAAACACACTGAGCTTTCTGCCCAGCTCCACCCACCAGTGAAACTGTTTATTTTGGTTGTTTCCTCCTGGTATTTTTAATATCAATTCTCCCACCAGCACTTTGCACTGCTTTCTTGACAGTCACTTTACTGTGCTTTTTGCCTGTCTTAGTGACAAATTCTTGGGAGAAGCAAGTAAATCTCATGTTGATTTAATCCCCTTATATTACCTAAGAACTTGGCCTATATTGATGTGGCTGTTGTATCATACGGTTTTCTGCACTACTCTTCTTTTCTACCATTTCTCTATACATTTCCAGAAGGTCACTGGCATAAGCACACAAGTACTGTTCTTCATATTCCTAAATAAATTATCTTCTTCTCCCTTTTTTTCCTCTTCTCTTTCATTATCACATGCACATCCTCTACTCCATTTTTCTCTTTTCTTTGCCCTCTCCTTCCCACCCAGAGAATTTCCATTAGACCAGTCCTGTCCTCACCCCACCCACATCTACAGGTTTCTTTTGATTTTACACTCATCAAGTTCCTATACTGCATTTCCATTTTGACATATCGCTGATAGTATCAGAATAATCTTGTCTACCTAGTGGCATTCGCCCTTTCACTTTTCTGGAGCTCAGGGCAATTAAACTTTTTCCATCCTCTTCGTACTTTAGTGCAGGTCCAGCAGAATCTCTACAGTCATTCTTCTCAGCAAAAGCATGGAATCTGTAATACAAAATGAGTTTCCACCAGTACACAAACTACATAAATACTTCTCTAATTTTAAAGAGATGTTTTTCACACATACAACTTCAGAATTTTATCTAAAGCTTCAACTACAGTAAGATTACTAATATTATCAAACTTTTTTTTACATTTTTACATTTATGTACTTTCTGAAGTCTTCCCATGTAGAATATTCTTTCTTTTTGATATTACTTACTGCAAGGCACCTTACTCTTCAATTTCCTGGAAATCAATTTTTAATTAATGCTTTTAACAGGGGGAGCAGGCATGTAATTTAAGATGTCTGAGATGACACTAACACCTTTTTATCAGATTATCCTCCCAGCTGAAAGACTAACAGGAGCATTTATTTCATTATCAACATACAAATCAGGATGCCAAGCAGACTTCATTTATCCTCATTGTCAAAACAGAGAAGCTCTCAGAGCAGGAAAAAGATGCATTTCTAAAACAGAACTACTCTAGAAACAGGTTCAAGCCATGAAAAGCCCATGATCTTGGCTGTTCCTGTGGGAAAGCTGACTTAAACTTATAGACAGTTATTGGGCAAATATCCACCAGCAAGTTATTAACTGTCCCTGTAATTCTGTGCACAAAAGCTAGACTCATGTAAAAAGACGACAGTGAGAATCGTATCAAACAAAACAATTCCTCTCAGCTCCCTGCCACAACCCTTTTTGCCTGTTTCTACCATACAAGAAGCATTCACTTTCCTTTAATAAAGAAGGTAAAAACACTACCAAAAGAAAATGAGGGATAGTGACTAGCAATGTACCTGGTACCATAGAGGTACCACGCTTCTAAATGACCACAATCATTTTAAACACACATCAGACCAGAGCAAACATAACACTTTCCCACAGTCTTGTTTTTGGCAGACGCTCCCATCTCCTAAAAGCTATTTCTAAACACAGATGGCTATAAAAGAGCTAAGCAGCTGCCATCTTACCAATTGCTCTGCTGTCATTTGGGAGATTTCTACTGTTGGAGGGCTTCCCACTCTTGCACAAACAACAGTGAAACAGAAAAAGCTAGCAGCCATTTCACAAGTCTGTATCTGTACAGTGACTTCTGTTAAGCAGACAAACACCTACTGACACCTACTGCCTTCTTGCTGTTGAGCATGAATTTGGTCTTGTGGGTTTGGTATTTGTTCATTTGTTTTCCTTATTTTGATAACAGAATCAAGATTTAAGTCATCTTATCCACTTCTACTGAAGGCTGATTCTCACCACATGGCTGATTCCCAGGACAAAGCAGTCAACAAGCCATGTGGAATATATTAATTTCCACCAACCATAAAAAAAAGATGCTAGAAAGCATGGTACAGAACTGCTTTTCCACACAACCAGGCCTGAAGAATAACACCCCATCAATTTTCTGTTATTCCATGAGCTGCTCATTTAGGACAGGCATTTCCTTTCCAGTACATGTCTCTATGGCACTTGATCCAGCAAAACTCTAGATCGTTTTCTGGTGCTTGTGGATACTACTAATGTACAAAGCAACACAATAAAAACTTACTTCAGTTCATGTTGTGACCATTTCCCCTGAACAGTTTTCCAGACTTCAAGAGAAAGGCAGATGACAGACAATTTTTGGCATAAAAACGGAATGGCCTTTCTCCAAGCCAGTGAGAACATAAGTGAAAAAAAGCTGGTCTGTTTAAGTAGGGTCTGCATTCTACTCATATCTCCTATTTCCCCATCCCCGGATCACTTACTGAACTATTTTGTCTCATTTTCCTCATGGATTATATTCAGGTATGTCCCAATACCATTCCTATCAGCAAAGCACTTCATGAGTACTGAAATCTTTACTGTCCTTCTCTATCATACCTGCCAGAAGCCAAGCGGCTCAGCTCCTTCAGAAAAAGAATCGTTTTATCATCCCTAGCATTGAAAGACACTGTGTTGACTGGACAGAAGCCATCTGAAACCTTCTCAAGGAGTAGCTGCTTCGTGTCCACTGGAACATCCCCCACAGCAAAGTAATAAACAGCTTCAACCTGTCATTAAACAGAAAAAAAAGGTAATTGGAAGACATTGTTTTACATAAATGTCTGATATTTATTCCAGCACCATCCTGTGCTCAGTATTGGTAGGAAAATTTGGTAAAACTGATACATTACTTGGGCTATGAGATTTTCAGAGCTTTGGTTCTTCCTCTCATTTATGCTAGTAATTCAAAGGAAGGCCACACAAAATTTCCTCAAGTGAGACAAGAACCTGTCCCACAGTCCCTGGGTCTGATTCTGCCCAAGGCAAGCCTCTTTCCACAGAAGTTAACTGAAGCCAAAGAGAGGTGTAAGGAAAGACAACTGCATCATTAGTCAGAAAAAGGTTCTGTGCCATATGCCACTTTTATCAAGAGACATGCTATGTTGGTGCCTTGCCAGGGCTGAAAAGTAGGAACTTTTATACCAGACATAGTTTTACTGGCAGCATGTATTCTGAGGTTAGGAAAGATGGCAATCAAGGGAGGTGATTGTCCCATTCTGCACTAGTGCAACCTCACCTTGAATATTGTGTGCAGTTCTGGTCACCTCAATATAAGAAAGACACTAAACTATTGGAGAGTGTCCAAAAGAGAGCAACAAAGATGGGCCTTGAGGGGAAGCCGTATAAGGAGTGTCTGAGGTCACTTGGTCTGTTCAGTCTGGAGAAGAGGAGACTGAGAGGAGACCTCATGGCAGTCTACAACTTCCTCATGAAGGGAAGAGGAGGGGTAGGCATTGATCTCTTCTCTGTGGTGAGCAGTGAGGGAATGGCCTGAAGCTGTGTTGAGGGAAGGTTTAGGTTGGATATTAGTAAAATTTTTTATACAGAGGGTGGTTGGGCACAGGAACAGGCTCCCCAGGGAAGTAGTCACAGCACCAAACCTGACAAAGTTCAAGAAGCGTTCGGACAACACTCTCAGCACATGGTGTGACTCTTGGACATGGTCCTGTGCAGGGCCAGGAGTTGGGTTCAATGATCCTGTGGGTCCTTTCCAACTTAGCATATTCTGTGATTCTGTGATTATTTGAATGCTACTGCTAGTATTTACAGATAATTTGTATTTTCCCAAGGGCAGAGGTTTACTATAACTACACACACTTACATTCTGAAAATGTTATTGCAAGAAGAGAGAGAAGCTGAAGAAATGTCCTTTAGTTATTGCTTGAATAATGCATTTTGAGGGATTTTATGTTACCTGCACTTATCCATGTAACAATCCTCATGGTGAGTATGTTTCCAAAATTTTCACTATCATTAAAAACAAATGTAACAAACAGCTATCCCATGATGACTTTCAAGACAATATGTACAGTATATCAGCCCTATAGCATGGTACATACCAGCTGATAAATACCTGATAAATAGTTGTTTAACTGAAAAAATACACTTGAATACACTCACCTCTGTGCCCAGTATGGAGCAGATCATCTTGGAAACTATGCTAAGGCACATGGAAAATAAGAAGTCAACAAGGTTTCACTAAGGGCAAACATGCCTGACAAGTCTGGTAACCTTCTACAACAGGGTTACTGACCCCATCTACCTGGACTTGCATCAAGCATTTGACTCTTCTGCACAACACCCTTGACTCTAAATTGGAGAAATGTGGATTTGGTGGATGGACTACTCAGTGGATAAGGAATTGACTGGATGTTGCAGTCCAAGACTTGGGGTGAACAGTTTGATGTCCAAGTGGAATGTCCATGGTGCTCCTGAGGGGTCGATATGGGGACTGGCACTTTCTAACATCTTTGTCAGTGACACGGGCAGTGGGACTGATGGCACCCTCAGCAAGTTTGCCAACACCACCAAGCTGTGTGGTGTCTGATGCACTGGAGGGAAGGGATGCCATCTAGAGGGACCTGGACAGGCTTGAGACAAGGAACCAAGTGAACTTCATGAACTACAAGGCCAAGTGCAAGGTCCTGCTCCTGGGTAAGGGCAATCCCAAGTTCAAGTACAGGCTGGGTGGAGAATGGATTGAGAGCAGCTCTGAGGAGAAGGACTTGGGGGTGTTGGTTGATGAGAAGTTCAACATGACCCAGCAATGTGTGCTCGCATCCCAGAAATCAACTGTATCTAAGGCTGCATCAAAATCAGCATGGCCAGCAGGTCAAGGGAGGTGAGTCTGCCTCTCTACTCTACACCCATGAGACTCTTCCTGGAGCACTGTGTCCAGCTCTGAGACCCCCAACATAAGAAGGCATGGACTTGCTGGAGCAAGTCCAGAGGAGAGCCCCAAAGATGATCACAGGGATGGAGCATCTTTCCTATGAAGACAGACTGAGATGGTTGGGGATGTTCAGCCAGAGAAAAGGCAGCTCTGGGGAGACCTTATAGCACCTTCCAGGATCTAAAGGGGCATGAAAGCTGGAGAGGGACTTTTCACAAGGACAAGGGAGAATGGCCTTAAACTGGAGGATGGTAGATTTAGATGCAAGGAAGAAATTCTTCACTATGAGGGTGTAAGGCACTGGGAACAATTATCCAGAGAAGTTAGGAATGCCCCATCCCAAGAAGTGTTCAAGGCCAGGTTAAATGGGGCTTTGAGCTACCTGGTCCAGTGAAAGGTGTCCATGCCTATGCAGGGGTGTTGGAACTAAATGGTCATTAAGGTCCCTTCCAACCGAAACCATTCTGTGACTCTATGATTCTATGAATATTACTAGGAATCCCAGGACATGCACCACAAAAGACAACTATTTGAGTCTGGGGTAGCACTGAGGAAACCTTTCTGCACTCACGTCATTTCATGCAGTAGTAAAGCAAATGCAGTATCACCTACAAGTGTGCTCATACATTTCCACTACTGCCTTTGATACTGATTTGTATTCTAGCTCCCTGAGTCATTTCTGCATTTCAAGCTTCCTTCCTCATCTACCTTTTGGCATCTTCCTCAACACTGGAAGACGTCTCTCCCAAGCAGCAACCCAATATCGGGCTGGATAAGGCAAACTAACCTTGCCACCTTGAACTTCTCTTGGATCTTGCAGCGGGTCGAGACACTCCATATGGGAGGCAGGGGCCATAGTTACAGAATCCACTTGCTTGGGAGCAAGCAGGACCAGATGTACTAGCATCACTGATAATTCTAGATAAATACCAAGGGTAAAGAAAAAAATGAATGTGTTTTATTAAAGTGCAAGATTAACAAAATACTTACTAGCTTTAGAAGAAGGTACACAGAAACAAAAAGAACGAACTCTTGCATCTGTGTTCTAGTTCAGTTTTACCAAGTTCCCTGTCTGCCTTCCTCCAGCTAAAAAGCTATCTGAGCCTGCACACAGATCTCCCAGATGAGACCCAGTCCTTGGACAACACCATGTTCCTACTGCTTTTGCTGAAGAGTCTCCTGGCCCAGAGGAATGTATGCATATTGCACAACCATTTTTCCCAGTGTTTCTTCGGATTCACATCTTCTTCCTCTCCCTTTTAAGACTGCCATTAATTCATAAACTTGATATTCAACAAGAACAGAAATTTTCACTCTTTCTCCAAGGGATTTACTGCCTGCCTCTGCAACTTTTAAAATGCTGACATTTATTTGGCATAGCTGATACAGAACCAACCCCTCACAAGAAAATAAAAAAAAACCTGTGAACCCCAGATAATTCACTCTATATAACTACAAACCCAGCAATGACATACCACAAAAGAAATGTTCCTTACAGGTTAGTGGGGAAAGATTAAAACCTTTCAAATGAATCCTTCACATTTTGAAAATTGTAATTTTTACATTTAAACAAAATTCATACAAGAACAGAAAGGAGAACAGCATGAATAGTTCCTCATAGTCTTGATCTTGGTGGGGAGGTGTTTTGGATGAGTTATCCACACTTCACGGAATGGCACCTGTACAGAACTGGAGGTTAGACAGTATGGATGCATTTGTGGCAGGTAGAGCTCAAAGGATTGCAACATTACAGCAGACTGATCTTCAGTTTGGGATTGACAGGTCATAAGGAAAGAAAATCTAAGGAGTCACCATACATGGGAAGAAAAGACCAGCTAAAGGAATGACAAGAAGAGCCATGTCTAGGGCGGGAAAAAAAAAAAAAAAAAAGAGCTATTGTTTTGGAGCAACTTCTGTGAATGGAGCCAGTTCTTAGGAATGAGTTATTTATGACTGCTCAGTAAGTAGACAGCTTTTGCCTAGGACTGAATGGGGTATCCTCCATCTGCACTACAGTGAAGGTTGCACTTAAGTGAACTGCCAGTTATGAATAATAATGACTCTGTTTAGGAGCCATTGAAGTTTGGTTTATGCTGAGCACCTGCCACAACTGACTCCCCCAGATACTGGCCCACCAATATCTGGAAAAATAATAATAGATGTCCCACTGTCTGACAGATTTTAATTTCTGTTTATTCAAACAGAGACCCACCAGGTCCAACAAGACTTTTTTTCATCCAGACAATGCTGAAATCTAAACAAATTTTTTTAATTACTCATCAGGAAATCAGCATTATACTGGAAATTGAAAATGCTAATAAAATTTATGGAGGGGACATTTTAAAAACCATTCATGAAAAAAAAGCTCACTGGTGAACAATTTGCTCCTTACTCAGTTCCTTCTTAATATTAGTTACCAATCATCAAGGCTCATCTCGATGAGAATCCAGCAGCATAGGAAAGCAGAAGGTAACTCAAGCAAAAATACCTTCTCCTTCAAACAATGTCCCAGAAAGAGATTTACAAAGGAGTTAGGATTGGATCTGTGCACAGGGATGGATGTTAACGGCAGTGAAAACCAATGATTCTACTCCACAGACAGTAGGCCAAATTTTCCATTAAATTCAGGTGTTAGAGAAGTGAAAGAATATACATTGTAAGGAAAAGTCATAAAATATCCCTTTAATAACACAAGTTTTAAGTGACTAGCTCAAATGTTGGCATATATGTTTCATTTCTTGTGACTCTGCTTTAATGAATAAAGTAACACGGTACTTTTGGAAATGAACAGCATTTAATTGCAGGAATACTGGGCATGCTTTGTCTCTATCATGGAAGAAAGTCTAGCTATCACCTGGCTGATGAAAAAGGATTTGCATAGCCCTATCATGAGTTAATATTTACATAAATCTCTGTACTCACTATTTTGAATTTTAAATATAACTTTTCATGAGCATGTTGGATACATAGCAAAATAAAAATTGCTTCTCTGCCTTCAATAATGTTGGTACTAGAAATTTTCTCATAAACTTGAAGCCCTGAAAAACTTGTATGGCAAAGAAAATGGAAAGGAAGATGGTTTTTTTTTTCCCCTTAACGACAGAATGTTATTTATTCTGGGTACTCTAGGAAAGAAAATAAACAAGTTTCTGCATTCAAAGTACAGTACATTTACATAAAAAGACAATCATTAAGCATAGTATGCAGCTACACTTGAGGGGAAAAAAAAACTTTCCAAATGCTGTCATTAATATTTATCTTTGCAACATTGATCAGGGCAAATCATAGCAGCCAGCCTAGCACTGAATATTCTTGGATTTACTCGAGGCTTCTGAAAAGACGTATGAGCTTACCGCTTCATCACCCATGGCTTCCAGCAGAGCTTCAGCAGAGCTGGTATGGCTGACAGCTGTCATATGGTCCAGCTTCCAGAGCCACGTAACTGCAGACTTTACAGTATGTTCAGACACAGGAGTACATTTCTGTTGCCACTTCATAAGATCCTGAGCAGCCCTGAAAATGAGATTAACTATAAATCAGAAACAGTGAGAATCACGCTGGCAGAACAAGAGAGTGGAGCTCTACTATTATTACAATTCTTTTATATTCTTAAGTAAGAATTACAATATACCACAGATACTAAATCTATACTTGCAATAAAGGAAGCAGAGAAAAAATGAAACCATTAGAAAAATACCGTAATTTTATAAGAATTTTTTTGAGACAATTGTTTGCAAAGTAGGGTCAGGAGAGATAAAGTATTTTTTAAAAGAGTTCCTGTTTCATAACTCTCCTTATCATAAAAACTCAAGCAGGTTTTTAAAATATGTGCATAAAAAAAGTGTCTTCCACAAGTCTCGTTCCACAACTTTCTCCACGACCTTTGTGTCAGAGCAGTTTAACTGACACTTTTTTTTGTAATACATCTGATCTTTGGCTACCCATCAAAAATAAAATTTGTGATGCTAAGCTTTTCGGTATTCTAATTGATAGAAGACCGTAGTCTTAATGGAAGAACAGAAGTACAAAGCCAATGAGCACTTGTGCCTGTGCACTTGTACATAAAAAGGCAGAAAGGAACTAAAAAACCAACTGGTTCCAGTATCTGTGACATTCCATCAAGAACTATTTTGAAGGGTTTCCTGCAAATCTAAAAGACAAATATGTTTCCCAAGATTCTTTTAAAGTAATAATTTATATGCTATATTGTCTTTTGTCTCTGTCCTGCAAAAACAAATTGATGACCATAATTACTGTTTCAATTTTGACCTGGCTTTGCATTTCACTTTTTAAAAGTTCTCTGATATCAAAAACTATGGAAGTTATCTGCTTTGGAAAATATCTTCTTTGGAAAATATCTACTTTTGCAACAGGCTGCCCCAAGAAGCTGTGGATTCCCCATCCCTGGAAGTGTTCAAGGCCAGGTTGGATGAGGCTTTGAACAACCTAATCTAATGGAAGGTGTCCCTGCCCATGGCAGGGGGCTTGGAACTAGGTGGTCTATGATGTCCCTTGCAACCTAAACCATTCTGTGATTGTATTACTCTCCTTTTCAAATCTCAGTTGTGTCACAATCTAGAGAATTAAGATAGGGTACCAGAATCAAACCTGTAGGACAATGCTTGGGTAAAATAACATTAAGAATCACCATGTAATTGTAAGTTAACATTGCAGAACCAATTTTAAAATTATATGACCTAATTTGTGCATAATTTTTTTCCACTCATCTATCCCAACCCAAGCTTACACATTCAAACTCTCATGCATATATGAGACTTTATGCAGATAGGTAAGAGTTGAATAGCTGCTTCTATTCTTCTAACTGAATGCAAATTCATTTACTCCTCTTAGGCAACAAGCACTTGGAAATCTTCTTTTGTTATGGAAATCTATTATTCTTTCCTACTGCTGCAACTGATTTCTGTGACCATGGAAATCTATAGATATACAAATGGCTGTGCCTGTGCCTATGGCACTTCGGGGAGTGCACATTTAGCTGCAAGGCAGAAACCTATAATGTCTAAAGACACAAGAATGCAATAGGTGGTCAGATAGAACCTCACTGTTTCACTAATACTGCAACATCTGAAGGGTATTACTTGCTGTTGCAAATCCTTCTGATTTTGTAGAAGGCATGTGTCAGTATTTGGGTTCTGGTACCCTTTATCTGTTCTTCAGGCTAACAGTGGTCTTCTGTTAAATGGAAGTAGCAAGTTCAGGATAACTGTGGGTGAAAATTGGTGGGAAATCTACAGATATTAGTATGACATGAATCACGACAATTTCCAGTACAGAAAGCACCTTATCCAAACACATATAACATGCAACTCTTTTTTATTCTCCAGCAATGGGCCGACATGGACTTCTTTGTCCAGACTGGAGAGACCTGATTGTGGCCTTTCAATACTTGAAGGGACTTAGAAGAAAAATGGGGAGAGTCTTTTTAGTAGGGCCTGTAGCAATAGGACAAGGAGTGATGGTTTTGAAGTAAAAGAACCTATATTCAGACTAGACAAAAGGACGAACTTTTTTGTAATGAGGGTGCTGAAACACAGGAGCAGGTTGCCCAGAGAGGTGGGAGATGCCTCATCCTTAGAAACATTCGAAGTCAGGCTGGATGCCGCTTTGAGCAACCTGGTGTAGTGGAAGGTGTCCCTGCCCATTTGCAGGGGTGTTGGACCAGATCACCTTTAAAAGTGCCTTCCAACCCAAACCATTCATTCTATGATTCTGATTCTTTCTGCTTACCAGATGAGGTTGAATCTGGCAATTTGGATCACCTGTTCCACAAGTACCATAGAAAGTGCATCCCGACAAAGATCAAATTCAGTTGGAGCTGCAATGCCAAAATCCAACACAATGACAATGCACTGTTCTTGAATCACTCCAAATATCTGCCGGCTCTCACTGGTTAACCATTCCATTCGCTGCTTATATAGCTCAATAGCTCCCATTAGACAATCCACAAAATGAAGAATCAGTTCTTTTTTGGCTGTCAGCTTTATTCAAATAAGGGAGAGAAGGAAATTGAATATCAAAACAAATAATACAAATGCAGCCCCAAGCTTAGCACAGCTGCAATAGCTAGTTTGTAAGTGTCAGACATGCCAGCCAAGGTAGCAGTGAAAACAACCCATTTTCCTTCCACTGTTTCAAGAGCAAATACTTGACAAATGCATCTAAGCTATAAAGAAAAGGCACTGCATTTTGTCCTAATTGCTTTTCATAATCTTTTTATGTGAGCATGGGACAGTGCCAATGGGTTGTCTGACTAGTCTGTCTCAAAACTGGAGCAATTAGAATGAGCTGAACACAGACTAGGATGTAGAAAGGGCTGCAGAGCAGATGGGTGAACAAACAAGGACACAGAAACTTTGTACCTTCTTAGACTAGAACTTTGACTGGCTTTTAAAAAAATTTTACAGCAATACAAGGCAGCATACGGTTTGGTTCTAGGGCACTTCAATCTCCACCTTGTCTTTAGCATTTGGAAGGAAAACATAAAATGTTTCTTGTTTGAACACTAACAATGCCCAGCATTACAGATTAACTATTTGTGGATAGGTACTTAGGCAAATCTAGTTCAGATAACTGCAATCAACAACTAAAACTTCCCATACCTTTTCAGTAAAGAAAAATCTAGAATCAGTATTAAAATCAAAACCAGCACATCCTCCCAATGAGTAAGTGTATACAGATTCATCATGACCTGTGAGTCTAAAACTGCACCACAGATTCCCCCAATAGCTCTGGGCCATGTGAGCTGATTTACTGGTTGCCTTTTACCTCTAACTTCCTTTCCAGGACTAAGTACAAAACCTTGGAAACACAAATGTTTTTAAACAAGAACATTTCTCAGGGAGAAGATATTTTGTGTGTCAGTCTGCACACATCTCCCTCTCTTTTTTTATTTTTCTGTGTTCTTTAATATCAGCTTGGGCCCTGTAATGTGCCTCCCAGATACAAAGTCTCAGGCAGTCTGCCAAAGGAATGTCGGCCCGGGAAGGAGCACTTAGAAATCGAGTTTCCTCCTATGACAGTCAGATTCATACAAAGTTTACTGCACTACATCGACCAAACTCCATCTTAAAATAAAGCACTTTTCTTTGAATATCCTCTCACTCATAGAAAGCAAGTGCAGATTTCCATTTCTCTGAGGGCCAGGAAACTTCTGACTGTCCAGTCTAATTTTATTCATGGCCGTTCATACCCATTTATTTTTGGACTAGCATGCCTTTTAGCAGAGAAAACTACAGCTTTGCCCTATCCCTGTAATTTGCCTTTCTGTAGCATTCAAGGGCAATAATACTACCCCTCTTCTGTCTTCTTTCGGGCTTACATTTCAGCATCAACCAAGCCCTCTTATAAGATCATCACTCCACTGCAGTTCATCCTACCAGCTCTTCTCAGTACCTGCTCTGGTTTGAATGGCTTATTCTAAGCCTGTGGTAACTGTATACAATTTTGTACTTAATATCCTAAAGGAGATCTGACCAGATTTTGTATAGTAGCAAAAATGTCTTTCCTGCTGCTCACAACATGTCCAAAGATTAGAAGATGTGTAAGTATTTCATATTGAATTAATGGGCATAAAATGAGGGGGAAAGGCTCCCTGAAATCGTTCTTTACCCATTTTTAAGCTTTGGGCCTCAAAAGTTACTCTAGTCATCAGAAAAAATGACAAGCCATTTGCTTTTGTAAAATCCTTTATAAATTAACTCTCTCCCTTCCACACTCACATGCACATCTCTTCAATCAGAATCCATGCTCTTAACAATGGGGCTGCCAGCAGCTGTTGCTAAGACATTCCTTAGAACATGAGCACGGGCAGAGATCCAGCTAGCTGTCTCTATAGAATAGGCTGAGCCTTTTGTGACCTGCTGGCACTAAGCAAAGCACTGCTTTGCATTGGCAATGACAGCGCATTTTGTCTTTCTCTTTCAGTGTCCCCATTTGTTTTATTGATTACAATTTTATTTTTTTTAACTCATTCTGAGCATCTTCTCTTTAAGGATTCTGTCTTTCAAGACAGGGTAGATGTTGCTTAGAAACTGCAATCTTCTCTGGAAAAGATTTACTGCAATGCTGCACCAAGGCAAGAGACTAAGACTTAGAAAGGAAAAAAGATGTCTAGCTTTTCTACCACTGATAGTTATCACTAACAGTTTGACAAAACAGAAAAAAAAAATCAAAAGATAAAGTACTTACAAAGAATGTAAGTATTTTATGCCATAGGAAGGCATTTTAGTCATATCACTCTGCAACAGTGATAATAACTTCTAAGCACGTAGGGAAGTTACCACAAGTCAGCCACACTTACATTATACACGCTGCCATCTTGTGCTCTCTTGTATTGAGGAAACAGACCATGTGCATACCGAGAAGCCACTGGTTTCCCCAAGGTGGTCACATAATCTACAGTAAAATTTACAAAAGATCAAGTTGCTAATCTTTGAGACTACTTCAAACAGGTATTTTTCAGGCTGATGTGTATGTCATCCATGTGTGAGGCACACACATCAGTATTGACTCTTGACATTAAGAAACTTGAAAGAAATTCTAATTCTGTTTTTATTTTACAGTTATTTTCTGGTTATATCTATGATGGGTACTGGAGGCTCTCAGCCTCTGGCTGCATCTCCTGTTGTGCCTGGCTGCATTCCCTGGCTGGACCCTAGACATGGTTAATTACCTTGCCCTGCTGCAGGACTGTATCCTGTTCAGAGAGGGCACGGCCTGGGCTGCAGTCCCTTTTGGCTCCTGTCTCACTTTCCACCCATAGGGCAGCCCTGCTTTTGCTGCTTCCTGCCAGTTTAGTCAGAAGTGAGGAAAAAAACCACATCTAATTACTTATAGGCCAAAAACTACATGGGACTTTAATTATTGTGAGGTTTAGGCAACCTCACAACAGGACTTGCAAATATTTGTCTATCAAACGTAATATAAAATCTGGTACAGATAATGCTGTTCTCTTACACAACTCAGTGGGTGCAGAAGTGAGTGCATCTAAGGAAAAGGTTGCACTCTGCACTTTCAGTAGCTAGAAAGCTTCTCCATGATCTCCACTGATAGGGAAACATTAGGGGTGGGAATAGTGAACGTCATAAAGCAGCTATCTGTGCACCATGCTGCCCTGCCAAGCTAGTACATTTTGCTCCTAATACTGTAACAACTTTAACCCTGCTTAACAGCTTCTTCTTAATCTGCAACACACAAGATATCAGGAACTGCACTGGTGATCTTTGAATGCCCCATGGACACAAGCCAGACAAAATCTTAAATTATGCAACCTAGAACTACTGCGATACATTACAATTCCTACTTCTCAGGCAGCAAGCTGTTCAAAGAAAAGAATATATTACCATGCTCGGCAAAGCACCATTATGGCAGTGGTTAATAATTATTAGCAAACTCTTCCCCTCCAGCTGTCAGATAACTGCAAAGGAACATTTTTCTATAGTCTGACTTTGCATGAAAAGCAGACTGAATTCTAATTAAATTTAACTTTTTCCTTAAAGCTGGATACCTGGAAATAATATACTACTCCCAAGCACATTTACTAACCCTGATGATCAATATTAAATCACAGATTATGGCATGGCATACATTATATTTGCCATCTGAAAGGAGACAGAGATCTTATCGCGTGTTATTTGCAAGAAAAAGATTAACAGTCTCAGCAGCACCAGCTATTTCCCAGCTACAGCTAAATTGGTGAGGATGTGAACTTCAGCCTAGGGTAAAGAAACAGTACAACTGAGTAAGGAAAGCCATTCTCAGACCCTAAATCCTTCTCATATCAAAAGGAGATGGAGTGTCTCAGTTCTCTGAATTGGCAGTGTCAGCAACTGTGGATACCGCTTTCATTTCTGCCATTACCGTAATAGACAATATGAAAATCTCCACTGTGTACATTGGGTGCAGAATGAGTGCGACCCTCTAGACTATTCAAAGTTGGGGGATTTATTATCCTATTATTGATTTGTCTTATACCTTTCCTGTGCTGGAATCCAATCTGTGACAAAATCTGGGACAGGGACAATTTGTTTCTTTTGAGACCATAACGTTGAAGCCATTTAGAAGATGAAACAAGGGATTGTACATCTGTTCTCCATTGACTGACCACCAGTCTCTTTTCCTTCTCTTCTGATTTCTTCTTGTCGACCTCGTGGGAATCTTCAGGATCTTGTCTGTGCTTTGAATGAAAGGCATCTGCTGTAAAGAGAAATGAGGGAAACAAAACCTTTATATTTTAACCAAACAATTTCAAAACTGAACAAGATGAATTTCTCCTTTCTTTACCTTTATTGCCTCCTTTCTTTACCTGTATTCCACGGTTCTGTATACACATAAAGCTCACCTCTTGTTTTCTTTCTTTCATACTGAATAATATTCTTAATCTGGAAAGCTGCTCTCAGTCCTACACATCCACTTGCTGTTGTATCTTTTTATTCATCCATATACATTCATCTTCAATTTATTAAAGGAAACATCTCTTGTATGCTGAAATTCAAGCCCTGAAATCTAAGTCCAGTTTGCCAAACGGCACTTCTCCCAGCTCCTAAGACATCTCTCCTAAGTCTTGGAAATCAGAACACATAATAGGCATTCAAAAATTGTCAGACCATCACTATGTACACATTAGAAGTATTATGCAATAAACAAGTAGTTCCAAAAAATGGCATGTTGAACTCCTACCATAAGCAATAGCATTGTCCCCAGAAGATCCTGACTTTATTGCAAGGCTGGTGAAATTCCCTCTGATCACATCACTTGCCTCAAGTGTAAATGATGATTCTGTCAGTTTCTGCTCTGGGCTGTGATGGACCATGTGCATGCATAAGAAACCATGGACATGAAGGTCTAGGTGTGGGTGCCCCCAACATCTAGGTTCATTTGAAGTTCTACAGGACGTGGAACACACTTCAGCAAGGAAGTATGGTTTGCTAGGCTAGCTCTACTTGTATTTGGCAGCAGTGGCAGCTCAGAGCCCAGAGTGCTGAGGCAGAAATGGAAGCAATAATAACAATAATGCCTCTGTTCCTCAGCACAGAGGTTCTAGGAGGACTTTGGTATTTCCTGTTCATTCCCAAAATAGTCTGCATGAGCTAAGCTGGCTCTAGTTGATTAAATACCCTTGCTGTATCTAAGTTTACTTGCTGTAGACTTTGGAAATTTCTGTTCATTTTCCCCAGTACCAACATCATCCAGTGTATCCCAGTCCTCCATTGCCCATATACCGTAAACTGCCCGTAAATGCACAGCATGTATCAAACTGGCCCAAAATACAAAGAAAAGTACTTCCATCTTTAATGCCTTCAAAATAACCTTCAGTCTAGTATGGAAAGTGATCAGAACTCCCTGCTAAATTCAAGTATTATAACAACTGACCTGGTTTGAAAAGTTCATTAGATAGACAGTTCCTCAGTTAACACTACATAAAGGAAATTAGAGTCTTATCTTCAGAAACCATCTTACAGTGACAGGGCTTCTATACAGCGTAGACTGGCACGAGTTCTTTCACAGTCATCAGTCCTACAAGCAGGACGCTGGGCTGGCATGCCTATAGAGGTTGGCATGCCTATAGAGGCTGGCATTTTACCAGCCCTCCTTTGCTCTGTGCAGAAGCAGCAGTGACAAATGTTAACTCTAGAGAGAGGCAGGTGAAGGTTTGCAGCTGCTCGAGCTTTGAATATAGTCAGGCACTGTTTATAGTCACTTGAACAGTCATTCCCAGTTTCCTTCTCCAAAAATACATCAAGGCCAGCACAGCACCCCATACACAGCCCAGGTGAGAGTGGCACAGCTTCAGAATGGCTTGTACACAGCCAGCATTGCACACCACAGTACTCCAAAGAAAACTGGAAGTTATCTAGGAAAACATGGAATCTATGCAAAAATAGTGATGAAATACTCACAGTCACTCCAAGCAAGTCTCTTAGATGGATTAGCAGTCATGACAGATCTCTTGACCAGCAGCTCCTCTTTGCTTTATTCTGAAACCCTGAGGAATCATTATGTTTTAAAAAAATTAAAATATTGCCATGCACAGGTCAGTATGAACTGGAGACCAGCTCCACATGCCCAGTCAATAATAAGCTGCAGAAGGATGAGATCAGGATTTTCCTCAAGCAAAAAAATATTACAAACTAAAAAGATAGCTACTTCCCATCTCAAGAAAGGCTAAAGTCATATTTGACAGGGATACACAAGCTCAAAAGTGGGAAATCAGGAAATTGGTAATATTGTTTCCCTTCCTTCACCCTTAATTATCATTAAAAAGAGCCAGTATGCTAGAAAAATGAGTGTGGTGCTTTGGCCTGCTGTCAGCCAGTTGTATCATATTCTTTTATTTTGCAGTATACCTTACCTTTGCTATAATTCTATTTATGAGGAAACCTAGGAGTATCTGAGATGCAATTTTGTGAAGAGATTTATAACTTTGCCTAAGACTACAAGATGATTCACAAAGAAAAGGAATTACGTGTGTGAATGTGGTATAAGGCCCAACTGTGAATAAGACAGCAGATGAACAGAAGACAAAACTCCAGAGAAAGCAAGGTAGCATACACTGGCTGAGTGTATTGCTTTGAGACATCATTCTTTGCCATTGACTTGGTTTTTTCTTTTAATAAGTAAGATGAATGAATGAGGGATATTTATGAATCATTAGCAGGCCAGATGTTAGCCATTGCCATCAAGCAGTTTTTCCCACAGGAAAAGCAAAAACAGGATAAAATATTTAACCCAAAGACTTAGCTTTCTCCCTCTTTCTTCAATGCAGAATAGAACATGCTATTTATTCCTCTTATACAGGTTTAAATACCCATGTGGAAACATATAAACCATTCCAGTCTTTGTCCTGCTCACAAAGAAAGACATGAACAGTGTGAAAGGCAGGGAGGACTTGAAAAAAGCAGGACTCTGTTCTGCACCCTAACACCCCAGGTGTTGTGCAGCACAACCCCTGACTAGCCTTGGCTATCAGGGCATTAAAAGGAAGCCCTTGCCACAGGGGAGCCATGGCAGACAAGGCCTATAGTGAAAGGCCACAGCAAGCCACAAGGCTTGTGCCATTTTTCTCTCCAAATGAAGAAAAAGTACCACGGTAATAGCTGAGACACAATTCAAGCAGCAGCCTGCATCAGAGAATGAATCCCAGGTGCCACCTCATTTTCCAGATGCCCAGGGGCATGGCAACAGGTTTTTCCTTGCCTTAGCCTCCAGCACCACCCCCAGTTCCTTGAAAACACCTGGATGTGAAATGCTAGCTCTGTATGAAAAGAAGCATTTGAAAGCAGATGAAGCAACTTCCAATGGAAACAGTGAGTTTTACCTCAAGTCTTGGAAACAGTGAGCTCAAAAACAATGATAGCTGGGATAATCTTCAGCCCAAGATCTGAATCCAAACAGGTTATTTTCAAAACACGAACCAGAGTTCTTCTGGGCACCTCTACCCTTTCTGCTCTGGCCAGTGAAAACAAAATGCTAAAGCCGTAACCCACCACCAGCTCAGCATGTGTAACACATGTGCGGGTGGCAATGTTTGCTGAGGCCATTCCGCCGGGCTGCCCCAACAGGTGGGAATGCCTCGGGAAAGCCACATACCTTACAGCCCAAGAAGCTGCCTCACACCCCACCTGAAGGACTGAACCCCAGATGAAGGGAGTGCAGGGGCCTGAGGTTAGTGGCTGCCCGCTGCAGAAATGGAATAATGGAATCACAGAATGGGTCAGGTTGGAAGGGACCACAGTGGGTCATTTGCTCCAATCTCCCTGGTCAAGAAGGATCATCCCAGAGCACATTGCACAGGATTGTGTCCAGACAGTTCTTGAATATCTCCAGTGAGGGAGACTCCACAACCTTTCTGGACCATCTTTTCCAGTGCCCAGTCACCCGCACAGTAAGTAAGTTTTTCTTCATATTCAGGTGGAACTTCCTGTGCGTCAGTTTCTGCCCCTTCCCTCGTGTCCTGGTGATTGGCACCGAGAAGAGGCTGGCTCCCTCCTCTTGGCACCTCTTCCGCGCCCCCCCCCCCCCCGCTTTAGATATTTATACACTAATGAGGTCCCTTCTCAAACAGGGCAGAGGTGTTCCAGCAAAACCAAAGCGGGGTCTGAGGAAGAGCGGAGAGCGGGGCAAGGGCCAGGGTGAGTCCCGGCCGTGTCGCTCACCGGCGCTGCGCCCTCGCAGCGGCCACCTGAGGCAACCGGCCGCGTCCCCGTATACACCGCCCGGGAACGGGAGGTGAAGGGAAGCCGGGCCTCTGCGGTGAAGGACCACGGCTCGGCGGCACACCCCTGCGCCGGGGCCGGGCTGCCGCTGCCCTGCGGCGAGACCGGGGCCGCCGCCTGCGCCGCCTCCTCTGCTCCCCCAGTGCGGTGGCGCCCGGCCGGCCGCCCTCACCTGCCTCGGCCGCGGCCTCACCGCCGCCTGCCCGGCCGCCCTCACTGCCGCTGTAGCCTGGAGACCGCGGGGTTGCTACGGCACGGCCCGGCCCGGCCTCGCCTCACCCCGCGCCCCAACCGAGCGGAAGGAGGGAGGCGCGAGGGCTGAGCTGCCCGAGGGCCGGCGGCACGGGCACGGGCGGCTCCGGGACCGCTCTTCCTCACCCTGCCACTGCCGCTGTCCTTGCCCCTGCTACTGCCCCTGCCACTGCCCCTGCCACCGCCACCGCCCGCACCCCTTCCCCTGCCACTGCTGCCGCGGGGAAACCAATGCAGAATAAATTCATCCTCAACAGGCGCCGGCACAACGCCGTGCATTCATTTATTGGGGAGCCAGAAATACGCGAGCCAACTTGGAGAGTTACAGAAGTCTATATATAGCGGATTCGAGCCTTCTGGTGTTGTTAATTCTTAATTTAGGCTAAGCCGTTGACAATATTTATAACAAGAGCAGCCACGCATGTCCTTTAAGTCAGAGGAGCCATATACACTAGCTGGGGAGTTGCTGTGCTCACACAATCACAGAATTGGTCACGTTGGAAGGGACCACAGTGGGTCATCTGGTCCAGCCTCCTAAAGCAG
Source organism: Coloeus monedula (assembly GCF_965178545.1). NCBI lineage: Eukaryota > Metazoa > Chordata > Aves > Passeriformes > Corvidae > Coloeus > Coloeus monedula. Next base: position 88,018,526 of record NC_138783.1, read on the forward strand.
GGTCAGCACATTGCACGGAATTATGTCCAGATGGTTCTTGAATATCCCCAGCGAGGGAGATTCCACAACCTTACTGGACCATCTGTTCCAGTGCTCAGTCACCCCCACAGTAAAGATGTTCTTCCTCATATTCAGGTGGAACTTCTTGTGCATCAGTTTCTACTCCTTGCCTCGTGTCCTAGTGATTGACAACACTGAGAAAAGCCTGGCTCCCTCCTCTTGGCATCCCCACTTTAGATAATTATATGCATTAATGAGGTCCCCTTTCAGTCATCTCTTGGAGGCTGAACAGGCCCAACTCCTTCACGCTTCTCCTGGAGAAGCCAAAATAAAAGCTATTCTAGTGTAGTAAAACATACAAAAATATGTTCCCCATAAACCTGAACTCGGTATTAAAAATATCCTGTTGATGTAAGATAACCAGAACCCCAGGATTTTATTTGCAATATTTGGTCTGTAAATGTTTTTTTGAGTTCAGTTTCCAGATGAGAAACACATAGGGCTGAGATTTGCACTTTCCCTATTTTGCTCTGGTTTACTATGCAATCACAGAGTAATAAAAGATCTGTCATTTTACAGGATCAACGGATCAGTCTTATCTACATATTGATGTTCAGATGGAAATGTGCACCCATCCTGCAGCATGCCAAAGCTTTGGCTTCAACTCTATGGGATTATTAAACAGTGACAGGCAAGAAAAGTTCCTTATAAGGCATGTGGTTGGGATGGGAACCCGACTTTCTGGAGCTCCAGTTTCTCATATAGTTGGAACCAGGAGTTTAAAGACTAGCCTAGGCATGGCAAATCATTCAGGATTGCACAACTCTTTCCCTGAGGTATAGAAAAGGCATTTATTTCTCAGACATGAAACAGTTTCCCATCATATAATTAAAAATAGTAGGTACTGAATGTTCTCAGGATCAGACACCATGACTGCCATAGCACAAGCTTCTGTGGACACCCATAGTTTTGGGGGAAAGCTTAAAAAGTTTCTCTTGAAAGTGTAAGTGCCATGGATTTACAAGTACGTGCCCAAAAATCAAATTAGTCGATCTCTTGATTTGTTATGCTGCTCCAGTAAAACTTTTTTCTCCAGTGCTCAATATTCCTCACTCAGGTAATTTTTTATGCACTATCCAGAAAAGCTCACTATCCAGAAAATATTGTCATGTATAAATGTCTGGAAATGCAGTAATTACAAGTTTTTTTTAAGTGATTATGTGTGCTGAAACTTTTCTCTGCATAGAGCGTGCCAGAAACCTTCACTCAAGGCTTGGCTGCGCTAAGTAAAATATGTTGCAAGAAAACATTCCTTAAAATGCTTTGAACTGCAGGGCTTACAGAACTGCTTGACACGCCCAGGGGCAAAGGCTGACAAATGCAAAGCTACTTTTGACTCCCACGGGCTTTGTCTGTTTTCTCTTAGGTAAAATTCTTAGGAAAATAAAATGGTCTCCACACATCTCATAAACATTGTTCATGTGGAAGCCCTGCCTTGGCCATTGCCCACTCTGCAACTCATGAAAACGAGGAATGTATTTTCCAGATGCTGCCTGCTGAATGAAGCAAGGATGAATAATAAAGGACATCAGAGATCCAAATATCTTGGAAGTGGGAACTGACTCCTTGTCAATTGGGATGATAAAATTAAATCTGGAGCCATTCTGTCATCTGACCTTTAGGTTGAATGACAAAGTGATTTTGATGGGTAGAAACATGTTATTGTGTCATTGTAACATGCATCCTGAGATTGCTTTATCAAGCATGACTTCATTTGGATTCAAGTACTTCAGCTATCAGTAAATATATTTGATCACTTTTTCTTATGGATTCAAATTGGCATTCTCAGCATTTTCTCTGTAGTGGTCCTTAGAATATGCAACTATTATCTTGTGTTTTATGATGATTCCTTTTCAATCAAAACAGACATAATCCACTCTTTTTCTGTCTTTCATTTAAAAAAACCCCAACTCTTTAACATAATATCTTATTTCTTTTGGATAACTAAAACTACATTTAACATAAACTTGCAAAATTTCTTTATCCATGCAAAGCAGTGTATAAGGTGAATCTAATCTAACTGCTAATGTATTAAGAAAGAGACTTTCTCATGGATCAGTAGGTAAGGATACTCACGGCACTGATGCTTATGGCTATGATAGTACGAAGAATGAAGCTTCACCAGGAAGTTTAATGCTGTCACACATCCTTCCCCAGAGTGTCATGCTTCCTGTTGACTCCCTTTCAAAGAGAAACAGGGATCAGTTGCAAGGGATAAGGAAAAGAACACAAACAAGCTGGACTGAACCTGGGTTAATGCTGTCCTTACACATTGTTTACAGTGATTGTCTAAAAAAATCCCTGCATATACCTAAAAACAGTTAATCAGCACAGAATAGATAAAGCATAAAAATATCATCAAAGAGGTAAAATAGTCCTTTCAAGTGTATGTTGTTCTCACCCCTCAAGAGCCTCCTAAAATTTTCTAAAAAAAAATTCTTCAGAGTATCTGAAAACCAGAGGTAAATCAATTAGCCGTAGAAGAGCTGCCCCTGCTGTCAGCAGTAGTATACTGGCATCAGTGTGGGATTTCACCTGTTCCTGCCTAGAAGTCAGGCAGTCAAGGCAGGACAGAGTATTGTGCAGAAGAGGGGGACAGAGCAGGCTCAATCCCATCTATACAGTATTGCACTGTACATTTACCTGAAGAGAAGTATTTTAAGTTTATAAACATTCCTTAAAATTTCTCTTTCAGGTTTTTAAGGTAAGTCCTTAAGTTTTGCTTTTCAGAACTGTGCAGCCTATAACTTGGGACTGACTTCTGTCCATGGGTACCTTAGTTTATCTGTTGTGAACTTAGAAGTAATCACTCTTTTGGGTGAGGGTATTTTAGGGAGGTAGCATGAAATGAAAGAAACAGACACTGTGTCCTGAGGATGAAGGGAGGCAGGGGGAAGGGCAAATGGGGATAAACTAAAATTTTAGAGAGGAAAGCGAGAGACAGGCAGGGAGCTAAGAATAATGTGACTGGTGTGCAGTGGCAGGGAGAAGCAAGAATTCAAGCTGTAGAAGTGAGATCCACATTAAATACACTCGATAGGAAAATGGGAGAGGGCTTGACTGTCCTGGTGGAAGTGATGTGTGTAGAGAGGCTTTTTACCTCTTGCCCCACCCACAATCTCCACAGCAAATAGGTCGCACCAGATAAACAGTCCCATACTGTAGGAGCACTGAACTGGAGAAGGAAGGCATGGGAGTAGGAGGCTAATGTCACTGCACAAAGGTCTAATAAACTGTAATAGCTGTAGGACTAAACTGTTAGCCATAGAGTGATAATGAAAAGCTGGGCATCTCTTGTGAATGTCTAGTGCCCATGTTTAAAATCCAGTTTCGGGCCTTGAGGAAAGAGAGAATTGTTTCCAACAGAAGCCAGCAACTGGTTGTCCTCACCAGCCCACCCATGTTTTTAGGCTGTGCATGTCTCCTCTACTTAGTCATACACTGCTGCTTCCTGAATCTGCCAGTGCAGTCTTGCAAGAAGCATAGTTGCTGAATATGCATATACCATTCTGCAGCTTTTACTTTTATTTCTTCTTTTAAACTTTTCTTTGGATCTATACTTAACAAGAAGTGTTTACAAACTGACAGAAGCAAACAGAAACTTCTCCATCCCTGCAAATGTCTGTCTTCCAGTCACCACATGTAGTATGACCAGGTATTAATGGAGGTGACCTTGTCACTGAAGAAGCAATGCTACTTGGAACAGTACATAACAGATCAGTCAAAATTTAAAATTAAAAAATAATTAAAAGATCGCAGGGCTGTATGACCTTTGTTTTTAAGACAGGCACTGCACATCAAGGTTTGCCACTTCCTGGTACCCACATGGTGTTTGTGTCTTCTGGAATGGAGGATGAATGATACAAACACTGCTGATTCCTTATTGCCCTGGGCTGATATTGCCTTACCTAAATCACATGAATTTCTTTCCAGGTAGCCTGCTTGCACAAGCCCAAAAGCATGCTAGCAGGCACCATGCCAGTACTGAAGATACTATACTGAAAGGAGTATGAGGCATAAGCTGCCTGGAAGCCCTTCCTGTCTTCTTCAGCAAATAAAGAAGAGGCTTTCACAGCTCTTGTTCTTCCCCAAGACCATTGTCAGTGATGTGCTTCTTTCCCATTTTGAAAGTCACTCTTGTTTACAGCTTGTCTTTGAACTGAGGGGTTCTTTTAAAGAGGAGTGGAAAGAATGGTACTGATTTCTTGTTCCAGTGAGGAATTGTCTCATTATTTGCCATGACATTTTCCTATCTCTGTCTTCCCATGACAGGGTGATTCTAGTTAGTAAAAAGTCCCTGCCTATTTCTACTAAGATCTGCCTGCTAATATCCTTCAGTCTGTGGACCCCCAGGACAGAGAATTGAAGCCCAGTGGTTTATTGAGAAATGAGGAATACCAATACAGGTAAAGGGGCTGGGAAGGTCAGAGAGCAAAAGTGGGAAAATAAGGTTGTTGGGTTTTTGTCCATGCTAGTACAACATGCAAACAAAGGAGACTAAGGTAGCTATTAATAACTCTATTTTGGAAAACAGAAAAAATTCTTAAATGTGTGAAAAGTGAGGATCTGGAACAGACTTTAAGCTGGAGTATTGGTGGGACACAAGCAGCTTAAAAGATAGAGGTTAATACACAACGGAACAGACTGACCAAGAAGGTCCTGCCCATTCCTCTATTCTTAGGAGTAGGGATGCTAAGTGCAAGATAGAAATGAAAGAGGATAATGAGGCATAAGTGGAGAGACAGGAGGAGTGAGAAAATCAATGAATGAATGCATGAGTAGATTAATTTGCGCTGGAGGGGAAATTTTCAATGGAGTATTTGAAATAAGAGCATGTAAAACCCTTACTAAAATTTGCTTTGGGTTGAGACACTCATTTTGCACCATCATAAAAACACTGAATGTGGAGAAACGTTTGGGGCACAGCTGTGACAGTTTACACTGAAGATGCTTCAATGCTAAATACACTAGGATAAGCCAAAGCTAAAAGTTCATTCTTTCAAGGCAAGATGGAGAGCGAACAATTTCCTCCAGTAAGGGAAGGTTTGGCTTATCATAAGGACTAGGGAGCAGCAGTGATAAAATTGTGCAGTGGTTTGTGCAAACCAACAGATTGACTTGTCTTCAAAAACACCAAAATCTCTCTGGCAGCATCAGGTGTGAAGGGATAGAGAGAGGTCATGTGTGACAAAGTTATCAAGATACCTCAGAGTCCCTGGGATTCCAGCCAGGTTGGAGACAATTTTGTGATAATATCTAAAGGCTGTATTTAACTCAAAGGACATTGATTTATAATGATACAGTCTTCATGAAAGTCAGGTGGTTTTATTTATAAATATCTAGAGCCACACTACACCCACTGTACTTTAACTGTGCTGTGACCCTACTCTTCATACTCAAATCAAATCATCAGTGAATACACAAGGAATTCTGCCATTGTATTTTATTTTCTTAAATGTGTGCCAGGGTGTTACATACATTTCTGTCACGTCGTCTGCCTTCTGTAGAGAAATATGTGTTCACTGGAAATCCTTGTTACAATGACTAAGCCTATGAGATTAGGAAATGTTTGGAATGACTGAAAAAAAGACCAGTAATTGTTAAAAACAATTTTTATAAGAACCTGCCCATCTTGTATAGCAGATAACAGAGGATCTTCACTGCAACAGCAAACCAAAGCGGTTATGTTAAGATTTCTAGTCAAGCCTAGACAAGAAATACTGTAATATGGTTGTATTACTGCCAAAACTACAGACAGCAAGGATGGGGTAAGGGAAGCACCAGCTGATGAAAATAAGGGCAAGACCCCAAAGTGATGGCTGCTGCAGAGGGGCACAGTGTGATGGTGAGCAACTGGCAGCCACAGATGAAAACAAGCACAACAGGAGGCAGAGGGGGGAATCAGAAGAATGGGAGCTGACCCAAAATATCCCACTACCATTCTGCAAGATATGTAGTTATGTAACAATAAATTCAACATTTTAATATACAAATGAAACCTACATCTGTAAGCTGCTCCAGTATAGGCCAGGTTGGATATTTTATTGTGGACAACTATAAACCCAGCTTTTTCCATTTTAGGTAAAGTCGATGTAGACTTATCTCCTCATCAGCCATTAAATATACAGCAAAGGACAGTGCATCACCTTGAAAAATTATTTAAACAATTACTTATTTCATGCAGAGTATAGCATCATTACCAAAAGAGATAACTGGAGGTGAGAATTGCAGGTGGCATATTGCTGATCACTTAAGCCCACAAAAAAGGGTTTGCCTCATATGACTTCAGTCATCTGTGTAATGGGTGATTAATCAGAACCAGTCAGCTGCCCTCCTTGGCAAGTCACTGGAGAGAGATGAGTTAGCCATCTCCCCACACCCACGTGTGCTCTGGCTGCCCAGGCTGAGTGTGCCAGCTTGCACCTCTGCGAAGGAAGGGGTGCTTGCCGTCTCTCCAGTGTTAGAAATGGTGGGAATGATGGGCAGGTGTGGTCCCACCAGTGGGCTCCGATCTGTGTGATGGGCCAAGGCAGACACAGCTTCCTGTGTCATGGTGAGAGAGGAGCCTGCTTTCAGAGGCAGTGTCCTGTGCTGCAGCAGCAGAGAGCTCGGCTGTTCACCGCGCTCCCGCCATTCCTGTCCGCACCAACCCTCCGGAGGGCAGCAGGGAAGATGGGACCAAGACTGTGTGAGGGCCTCGCAGCTCTGCCAAACCCGAGCTGCTGGGAGTTATGTGTCAAAACAAAGTCTCAAAGATGCTGCCTAAATCTTAAGCTGAGATTGCAAGGCTTGCTGATAAAAGGGGTTAAAAAAGATTTGTTTCCATTTGTAAATGTAGCATCAGCCCAACAACAATCATGATTTATAAATATTGATCCTGAAAGCAACATTTATACCCAGTCACTGTGTTTATACCGAGACCTGTGTTTTGAACAATAAAATAATTACCTTCATTCATGCTAAGGGTTATTTGGCCAAAAGCAATATATTATAGATGACAGTTCTTTACCTAGCATGATGTATGCTGGACTGTTATTTCATTTAGAAGAGAATGGTGCATAATTTCCAAAATGTAAGATATAAAAGGATTGGCTTTGTCTCATTGGCAGATAACTAGACTTTCACATTGTATGAGTTACATTAGATTCAACAGGAGACATTAAACCTATTCATGCTATATATTAAAGCATTTTACTGTCTTTTAACAATATAAAATAGATTTGGTGTTGATAAAATCCTGCACAACATTTTGATAATACAGGAAATAAATATGTTAAACGATTAAGACCTGTTTTTCACGTTGTAGTTTTCATATATTTCCTTACTACATTTGTGATGGACAAGCTACTCAGAGTACTCTGAGGCAGAACTTTGTTTTTAAATAACTTCAGCTCTTTCCTCACTCTAAAGGATTTTAAAATACTTGACTACCATTGAGCTCATTCAGAAGAGATCAGTAACCTCAGTACATTGTAATTACAGTCTAAGCACAATTAAGATAATTCTCAAGTCTAAATAATTCTTTACAGCATAGTTTCATAAATATTCTGCAGAGTTATGAAATAATTAATAGATAACAACTTTCATTAAGTACTTGCTGACATTTTAATCCCAAGGTGTCACTATGGGCAGAACCTGACTCTCAGAGATAGTGCAATTGAGACACTGCCCAGGGGATTTATAACTTGGCCCTGGTTCTTCCTGCTGGATTGTCACAGGATGTCCATGAAAAGGACAGAGACATGCATCATTCTGTAGTAACCATGAAAGAAGCTGTATTTAGTGACATCTCCACCTATGGTCCTCCAGGTAAGGATTTTGAATGCAAGTGGGTTTGGAATAAGGAAAGAGCCAGATAACTGATTCTGGAGAGAATGTTTTCTTATCATCAGGGAAGTGCATTTTGCAAAGGCTTCGAAAGGCAATTAATAGCATCAAGACAAAAAAAGAAAAAAAGAGATTGATTATGTCATGATTGAAAAACCTGCTGACTAGGCTTTTTGTTTCAATCAGTGCCTTTTGTTTCTTTTCACCCTGGCTGCCAGCTTCATCCCACGGAGCAGGAGCTGGGATGTCAGCTCACAGATGTCTCTCTCTATGGCTGGCAGGAGGTGCTGATACTGAGCTGAAATTGCCTTTGGGAAGCAGATGCATGGGTGTAATTATACTGATCAGTGGACTTTTGCCCCCCCACACTTTTCGCATCACTTCCATCTGCAGTACTTTTATTGTAAATGAAATAGTATTATGTCACATTAATTTTAATTTTCCATTATATCCCCCACAGTTGGTGTGTGTCTTCGTAACTCAGGGCCCATTTTACAGATGACTCATGTAATAGTTAAAGTTACTAATTTGTTACAAGGCTGCCTGCAATCCCAGTTTTTACAGTGTTTCTACATTGTTCACAGACTCAAAATCTGGAGCCACTCATATTGCTTATTAGTTGAGCAAAATAATTGGAAGTGTTAGTGTAACTATTGTTTTATAGGGCCCCGGGCCATGGCATTGCATGCTGGAGATTCAGTGGAGCCTCTTGTCCCATCTGGGTGGCTCAGAGCTTCCAAGCCAGCCTTTGTCTAGGCCAGGAAGTACCTTTCTTCATGAGCAGTCCCACAGGCTGTGATGGAGCGACTCAGAAGTACATCCATGTCACATGAGTCAGGACATCAGAATGTGCCCCTTAGGTGCTAATTAAAGTCCACTTCACACACAGGAATATACTTCCAATTATCATAGTAGCCTTGGAATGCATTGTGGGATGTGGAGAAGAGCAGAAGCTATTGCAGAAAAAAAGTAATTGGAGCATTTAAATGACAAGGCCCTTGTGATTAGTCTGTGTCGTCGTATGAATTATCCCACAATACCTTAGATCCAGGTTCCAAAACAGATGCTCATGTGAAGGTTTTTCCAGGACTTCCAAGTCCTGGCTTCTCAACAGTCCAAAAATCTGAGGAAATCAGGCTTTTTTAGTTTTCTTCTCTTCAGCTTCCCACGTCACTGCATGGTAGAGAGCCAAAACTATTGGCTGTTCAAAGAACATGAGGGAAAATTAGTAGAGGACAAACAAATATGTCATTCAGAATGTTGTGCTGGGGAAAAAAATCCAAAAATCTACTTCCATGGGCAACCTCAAGTTTATTTTTATGTTTTGAAGTGACTTCTTATTTTGGAATTTCACTTGGAATAGAGATTCAAAGGGTCTGCCAATTCAAGTGTTGTGATTCAGCTGTTACTCATCCTTAAAATGAATAACTTTATGTCCTGTTTCTTAATTCTTAGAAGTTTATCATCAATTTATCATTACTCCTTCTTCATCCTTTCTCAAATACTATCCAAAGCATTATTCAGGAGGGAAAAAAGGAGACAGCCTATCTGAAGGACTATGCTGAAGCTCGGGATATTTATTTACAGAGAGATCCTAGGGTTTTTTTTTATTCTGCTTTGCTTAAGAAAATACTGTAACAAGCCCTTCCACCACTTTGCACCTAAAAGCTGTGAATCCCATATCAAAAATCCACTTCAGTAAGAAAATCTGTGCCATCAAGTGGTCCCCAGTGTGCCCAGGACATCTGCAAGCAATAATCACATCAGACTCCATTACCTGCAGGTATTTCATTGCCTTCAGATGCACCTAAATTCTGTCTGTCTTGAAGTGACCTTGCAATGAATACTTATATAAAGCTGTGATTGCACACTGTGTCCACACTTTGTGGTCTGTGTCAGAAAAATAAAGGGCCTCAATGCCAAAGAAGACTTTGAGTTTAGACATAAAAGTGAGCACAAATACACTCTAAGATGTACCTAACTAGCAGAAGGGTGTTGGCCCTTACAGTTCTTATTCATTTTGTGAAATCATTTGCTTTGACAAGTATTTAAGTAAGCACATGGTGACTGTTGAATACCTTTCTTTTTCTGGTATTGTCACAGTGTCACAATGATAAGCATAGAAAATGCTGTTGCCTCCAAAAGCAAACAAGGAGCTCTTTAGTAAGCTGCTAGAGAAAGTCCTGCTCTCCCTCTTTTGACTTCTTGGTAACGCATCGTCTCAGAGACTCCATCAGTCTTCCCTTTTCAGGTCTTCCCAGAGCAGTCTCAAAGAAACAGAAAAAATCTCACTGCTGTAACAGCCCCTGTTCCACCTTTGGACACAAACTCTAAACAAGGAGCACCAAAATGTTGCCAGAAGGTATCTGGTTTTGAAAAATATTATCAGCATCCTGGAAACCAGAATCCAGGATGAGCCAGTCTTTAGCTTTAACATGTTGAACTGAGGGGTCATAACTGATGGGTTGAATGAGGATCCATGAGCAAGATAAAAGCATATTTCGCCTCCTCTGCACTTGGATGGATCTGCACATGTAGCAAGAAAAATAGATTTTTCAAGGCTCCCACAGAATCTTCTCTTTCAATTATTTGGTTTACCTTGTCCTGTGATTTCTATCACTCTGAAGAAATTCATACTCGGAACACACAACTATATCATCAGAACTTTTTGGGAAAGGAAGAGATAGATAAAATTAGTAAGAGATAAAAGAAATGTTTAGAAGATGTTCACATCTGAGAATGAAGAACTATTACGAAAACACAATGCATATTGTCTATTCCTGAAAACCTGCTGAAGGACGTGGGAAAATATAAGGGGGAGTGACCATCAGCACCCCCATGACACAGAATATCAGCGATAGGTATGTAAGAATCTGATTTGAGGCAAGGCATTGTGTTTGGAAGATCTTTCCTGGTTTAATTTTGAGAGGGGAAGCCACCCTACAGCCCATTTCATTATATTGTGCTGAGCAGTTGTCTCTTTTTTATTCTTTACAGTGTCCTCTACCACAGGGGTTTCATGAATGGAAGGCTGCAGGAACTGCATTCATTTTTGAAACTGGCTACTGAGGGACAGTGATAATGAGGGCTGATAGGAACAGCTGGAGAAAATGGCCAAGATGTAGAAATTTAATAGATTTTATATAAAAAATAGCATGGCACTTTAGAGCTCCAGCTCTTGGCAATTAGTGAAAGTGCGAGGTGATTATAGCTCTGTTACGGCAGAGGTCTTCCTTTCTCAGTAGTCCCAGGTTACAATTCAGTGCTTTCACATACCTGCAGCACTGCACCAATTACCATCCTTTGCTAGGAAATCCCTTTCATTTGCATTGAATTAGGTCATTGCCCCGCTGCTTTTCCCACGAGCACAGGAAAATGCATAGATGCTTAAAAAAAGAGAGGAAGAACCCTTCCCATTTCCCAAAGAAGCAGAGGCAGGCAAGTTAAACATCTGAAAAATGACACTAAGCATAAAACAATTCTGCCCTTCTACTTCTGTTTTCTTATTCCCTCCAATCAGAGCTGCTGCTCAAAAGAAAAACCTGTCCAATATAACCACAAAATGGAAGACAACAAAATATATACAGCTGCATATTAACAATGACAGGCTGAACAAATTAAACTGTCATTTTAAAGCACTGCATGGCCTCACAAAGGTGGCTTCCTCGAAAGAGTGGCTATGGTGGAGGCTGTTTGCATCCTCTGCCATGGGCTTGTAAAAGACATGTCTGCCTTCTGTTGAAGGCCTGTGCATTGGGGTGGTGTCAGAAACAGGAGCATAGGGCTCCCAAGTAACACTTAGCTCCTAATGTTGCCAAAGTGCTTTACAAACATGAGGCTAATCTTATGGCAGCATGGAGGCAGGTGTTATCTTCTGCCCAAAGTCAAATGACACGTGAAGTCACCAGAGTAGAGTCAGGGAGAGAAAACAGGAAGGTTTTTTGAATCTTTCCCTATTGAAACCATCCCTAACTGCAGAATTCATTTCTTTCCTCAAAAACTGAAAGGCAAAATTCACCATGAATGCCAGACAGCACCTTAAGTGCAGCCCCTTCAATGTGTCACTGAGGAAAACCTAATATTTAAGGATTATTTTACTTCTAGTCAGGGCTTGTTGCCTACTATGGCTTCAACCAGGCTTTCCATCTCAGACTGTGAAACTGGATTCGTATTACTATGAAACTGGCAGTGGCACAAACTACTTTTACAAATCAGAAAAAACCCTTTTCCAGCTATTTTTGCCAAGCAGGGAAGAAACACCATCAGCAGCAAAATGTCTGCTTATGTAATCAGCCTCAGTTTAACTGGGGCTAGGTGTTCATATAATTGGTTTAAAATATTTAATTTATGTTTATTAGAACCTCCCACAAGTTCATAGTGCTCTGTGTTGCACTTGAGTTGCCCTTCGTAGATAAGACTCTAAGAGAACAGCACCATAACTGTTTTGGAGAGGGGGAGACTGACAAATGCAGAAAAGCCCCCTGTATCGCAGTGTTTTATGCTTTTATTTCAGCTCCTGTTTTACAGCTACCTCCCTCAAACTGTTAAACAGCAGCTGTTTACTTACAAGCACCACAGCAGAAAAGAGACTTGAAAACATATATCAGTAGATGAGATGGCCTTATGGGGCTTCCTCCATGCACAAGAGGATGCCATGGAGGAAGGTGTTATGGGGGGAAAGGAGATAATAAGGTATCATCATAGATATCACATATAAAAGGGCTGTGAGAAGTGTATCCTATTGACAGCAAATCTTAATCCTCCTGACAGGTGTTTGCCTGGTAAGATACAAAAATTTGTGGATTTTCAGTTCATTTCAGGGTTGGTGAGGCCTTCTTAACACAAGCTGTTGCACTTGCTTGAATTAATGCATTTCCCAGCCCAGCAGCAGTAGCTGAACCAGAAAATATCTCTTGGAAAAGTCTTTCATTTGGAGTTCGAAGTTACTTGTGAAGAAAAAGCAAACTCTGGCAACTTGTCCAGGTGTTATTTTCCTTCTCAGATTAAAAGATCTGTCAGAACGACACTGGGAAGCTTGTGTTCTTTTTTAAACTTACAACACTGAGTCCTCCTTCTTGCTTGTTACTTTAATGGCATTTTCAAAAATGTTGCATTTCTCTCTGCATATTCTCAGCCTGTGAAGACTTGTGCAAACTACACAACTGTCATAAACGACAGGAGTGCAGCTGAAGTCAGCAGCGATAACATCAGGCTCTGCATACAGAGCCCTATTTTTAAATTTTTCTTTCGTTGAGAGGGGAAGGGGTTTCCTGTGAGTATAATGAAGTGGTGGTTGGCTGCTTGCTGCAAATGATTTCTTATGCAAATTTTACCTAAGATTGTGCTTACGGTTTTCTTATAGCACTGAATGGAAAAAATAAAGTCAGCCACACAGAGACAATAGTTCATTATAAAAAAAATAATATATATATGTGTGTGTGATATGTCATCTTTATGATAGAAAGCATGAAACTACTTTTTCCAGAGAAACAGACATATGAAAATAATGTATCAACTGGAACACAGCTCTTACCTATTTAAGCCAGAATCTGTAGGAATCTGAGGGAACCTCCCTGTAGCCATTTGTGCGTGCTGGGTCAGGCTGGGGTTTCTGAGCAGCAGCTACCAAGAACCTCAACTCTAATCCTGCTCACAACCACAGGAGAGCAAAGTTTTGTATAGTAGTACAGCAGGGAAATGCTCATCCCAAGACCTCACTATGCAATTCAAGAAACAGTGGAAAACAATACTCTAAAATAATGTTTAATTTCACCATTGAATCTTTCTGATAAATGCAATGATGATTCAGTCATTCATTATTTACTCCAAAAAGTGGATTAAAATGTGCCCACCACTGAAACAAAAGCAAAGCTTTTAAGTTAATATCAGTAACAAGCAATCCAGTAATTTCTTTCAGGTCTGAAAATATGTGAGCTGCAGTCCAAGAAAGTTATTATAATTGTTAATTAGCTCAGTATAGTTAACTGATGTGTTCTGCAGCATCCTTAGAATTTAAATTCTGTAATTGAAAGTCATAAATTAAATAAAATTAAGAAACATATTTTAATTCTTAATCCCACTATACATGTACTGTATTTTAAGCATGCAGGAACCTGAAATTCACAGTAGATGTTTAATGAATAATCAGATCTGGAAGATACAATTTGTCATAGCCACAGAATTAGCTTGGTAAAAACCAAGCCTGACAAGTTAATTAAATAAGTCTGAATATATTGGCTAGTATGAGTATTTGCCAGCATCTATGTTGGGTTTTTTCCTTTACACTTTATTTTCACATGCAGAAAAAAATAAGAAACAAATAAGAAAGTCTACAGCTTATGGAACTACAAATCTTGACCAAAAACCCCCCTTAAATATTTAATATTTAGTGGATGAAATTCTTCGTGCTTTTTACACAAAATATCCTTCTCAGAAAACTCAGCCAATATTTAAAAGAGTATTTTCATAAATGGTTTGACCTTACAACCCTTTAACCTGATGAGTCACTCCAGATCATACTACAGCTTACTCATGAGAAAGAATGTAATTTTTGGATCCTTAGCATCTGACCTCACAAAGTATGATGCAAACTACCACCACGAGTGAGAAAACTACGTGCCATATCAGGGTGCTGGAATCTCTTGCTGGAAGAGATGGAGCTTTTGTGCTCCCTCCTGAGTAGCTCCTGCTCTCTACTGACTACCACCTCTATCCATGTCAAAAACAGCGCAAGTGGATCGAATGCTTGCAAGATCCAGCCATAAGCGTTCTCACTCCTAAAGGGCCTAGTCTGGCAACAGGCTGAGTCTTCTCCAAACTGGCTGTGTATCTGCAATCCTTCATTATTGGTTTCTTTTAGAGGGTTGGCAGTGCCAGGAACTGCCTTGCCAAACATGAAATCCTTGCCTTCACAGAGATCGTGAAATGTGTCTCTCCTGCCCTCCCTCCACCTGGATAGGCAGACACACAAGGACGCACCCACACACACCATCTACACATATACCTGTGATGTATGGGTGTATATGTATATGTATATACACATTAAAGGTGGGTTTATTTGCTTTCTCCCTTTTTAGGCTTCAGAAAGCCTATGGTTTCAAATTCTTCCATGATGGCTGCCAGCATCAACCTTTGATAGGAGGGGAAGGACAAGAAGGAAGAATCTCATAAAATCACATGACTTAGCTGGGATTCAGGATAAAACCTTGTCACTCATAAAGAGCATGTGAACATGGACAGCAGCTGAACCAAGTCCACAGCACAAGTTAGCAACGCTTACATGGTTTCCTATTTTGAACTTTTCTATCTTGACATGTATTTTTGCTGCTACAAAAGAGCAGGTAATAAGAAACTTGGTATTTCCGTGACATTAAGAAACTGTTATCCTTTAAGTATTATTGATCTTTCTGAACAGTTTGAGGTTTTACCCTTGGCTGGTGGTTTGTTGAAATACACCGAAAGATATATTTTGTAGGAGTTGTCCCAAATCAATCTGACACCAGAAAGCCACATCTAGTAGAACAATGTGGCTGTAAAACTTCCCTGCAGCTGTTGCCTTTGCAGTGGACCCTGTCCAGATGCTCCCTCCCAGCATGGAGAATGTAAACAGAAGATATATTGCAACCTGGGATTCTCTATTATATTGTTAATTTTTCAGCTGAGAGTGAGGTCCAATTCCTGTTCATGCTCTCTCCCTGACTGCAGATGAGGGCTTTTCCTACTGTTTCAGAGGAGAGGCTACAGTGACAACCCACACCAGAATCAGAACTTGACACAAAGTCAGGTTCTCTGGGCTTCTACAACTACAGTGCTGGGGTGATGGGTGGTAGTTTGTCCACTCATACATATGCTCTCAAGGCATATTTATCCCCATTCTTCCACCACATAACAGCTACAGGCTGGATTAGTAAATAAAGCAAGCATGGAGCATGGAATGGGAGGTTAAAATGTCGCACTGGAAAGTCAGCAGTTTTAGTCATCGGGTAAAATCTCCTGTGACGGCATTCCTTTCTGAAACCTGATCCCGGAGAGAACAGTTTACAGAGCTGAAGAGATGTCGGGCAATGATCTACAGCCCTGGCCTTCCTGAAATGTATTCCTCCCAAGCATCTGTAAGCTGTCAAGTCATCCGCGTAGTCCTCACATATGTGTAATACATCCTTGAGCCATGACTTTTCTCCTGTGGTTCAAAGCTGTGTTTTCATGTGGCTCTGAGCACTTTAACTATGTGCAATATTGGGATACAGGTCCAAACAAAATAATTTTATATCAGCTGCCCTATTTTTAGAGGATAGCTTATGGTCTGCTTGGCTAAGTGAACAGAAATGTTTGGGAATGGCCCCCTACAAACTTGTAAGCTGGAAGTTTAAATGCTACAGCTAAATTTAGGCAATCACATGATTATGTGTCCAGTTAGGACCTTATATCTGAAGGATGTCTTCAGACTTTTCTGGGAAGTTAGGATCTGTCGGAAGAATTGCAAAATTTTTAAAAATTGGGTAGTCTTTTCTTCAGACCTGTTATTACATACAGTAATACTGTTGCTAGCTAAACATGGTTAGACTCAGTGATCTTAGAGGTCTTTCCTAACCTTATTGATTCTATGGTTCTCTATACTTTTAATGACTTGGGGGATTTTCTTCCAGATTTTGGAACCAAGCATGAGGAAAGGAGGAAGAGAAAGGATTTCTCCTTGTAAACATGGATATTTGGAATTTTTTTTCAGCATTATTCTGATTCCCAAAGAAACTGTAGCCCACATCATAAACCAACTAAATTAAATAAAGTAATTTTCGTAACACATTCCAGTAGTGAAATATTCAGTATGTGTAGAGTTTGAGATGAATGTATCACGTCTAGGACTTCTAGCCAACCTCTGGGATTCATGTTGCAATCACAAGTTGCCCAGAGATTAAAGCAGCGCTCAAAGACAGAAGGCAGCTCTTCTGCATGGGATCTGTCTGACTGCATATAGAAAAGGCATGACTGTCTCCTTATTTCCTGGATAAGGTTGGGCAAAAATGTAATTTCTTTTGTGATTTTAGAAAACATTTCGAAAGATCTCTAAGGGTAGTACTACTTAATAACAGCATCCTGAAATGCCAGCTGAAGGCACTGCTGCTAACAAGGAGTATCTGCAGCTCATGGTTCCTCCTTTTACAATCTGGTTACCAAACTCAATACCCAACCTGCTGTGGTTTCTCACAGTTGTTGATCCTAGGATCTATTTGTCAGGTGCACCTTTAATTACTGATGTAATTATTTCCACCAATGCATGGGTTATGTTGTAGAAACCCATAAATGACATTATTGCCCTACAGGTCATTATCCATGTCATCATCCATATATCATAGGCACAAAACCACATGCTCTTTATTGCAGAAGTCTTTACTGTCATTTCCATACACTTCTCTCCAGGAATTCTCTTGTAAATACCCTCCAAAATTTAAAGAGGTGCAACTTCTATTTGATGAATTTTTCTTGTTTTCACATGGAATCACCAACTGTCTCATCTGAGAAAAAGCCCAGCCCTTACAACCAGCATACTCCCCGCTCCACATTAATTCTTCTGTGTCCACAAGGCACTAGAGATGGCTTGTCAGAGGTGGGATCATTCTGCATTGCAATGATAATTAAGAGAATTTTCAGCACACAATGATATTTGATTTTTTGCTGGCTGAAACAGACAGTGAGAGACCACCTTCCATTCAAGGTTACTCTACACCTTGGTAAGTATGTTACTCTGAAAAAAAAAATCAGCTAAAGCCGATTAAAGCTGCAGGCAGCTTTCTAATAAAGAACATATTTTTGGTTCGATTGGCATGGTAGCTTCCCAGGACAGATAACATATACTGCTTGGTATTTATTTTAGGATATTCCCTCTCTCCTTCTAGATTACTGAAAACTTGAAATGTCTACAACATTCTCTGTAGTCTTTGAAAATTACTTACAGATGACAGGAAGGGATCTGGTGGCCTCTCATATTTGTCTTGAGTCTTTTCCAATTAAAGAATTCAGGCAGTGGGAAAACTTCAGCTGTATCTGTTTAGTCAAAAGAAGTCCATGACCAAAAGCTGTTCAGCAGTAAAGCACCAAAAGTAGTGTGACAATTGAGTTATGGAAAATCAACAAAGTAAAATCAGCAGAAAGCATAACTTCATGAACACCCAGAAAAAATCAATCTCCCTGTTGTAGCTGGTATTCTTTGCTCTACTTCAAATAGCTGTATTTAAGTGATTTCTTCCAGAATTTTTAAAATATAGGTGGTTTTGTTCACCATGCCTGGATTCATTGGAAAGGAACAGATTGCAGAACTGAAACATGCATATATATAAATTCTTTAGCAACATACAGCATTTAATTCCTTATTGGTTTTATATAGTATTTGCAGAAGTGTCTAGTAGCTGGAAGAAGGAGTAAGAGGCACAGTCTATGACTGATCTCTTGATAATTTAGAAAATAAATGCTTTTATAGTTGGGTCATTTATTCCTTGTATTTCTGTGTTCCTCTTTTGTCAGAGCCTTTACTGTTAATATAAATTTACCATATGCTAGGTAAGTGGAAGGCAGTTGGATTACCAGGTGTGATGGGACCAGAGGCTTCCAAAGGCCCTTCTCCCTCCTCTGCAAAAGGAAAGCACTGAAGTCACACCACAGGGATAGGAGGTGCAGCACCACAGTCTCAGAGGTACAACAGATGGCTGGGCAGATCTCAAATATCTTTGGCAATGGGGATTCAGTAACTCTCACTGTCAGAATTACGGAAAAAAAAATTTTAAATGGCCTTCCTTCAGCAAGAAGGAGACAGGCACAGAGACAGGACACACATCCAGTATTTCTATTTATGAGCCCAGAAGGCTTACTAAGCAGTTTCCCCATTAGGAAAAGAAAAAAAGCAGAGCCTTCTGCAAAGGGCCTATTGGACCACACTGACTGTTTGGAGTCATCTGATACACTGGGAGAAGTATAAAGGATTTAAATATCTGAAACCATCACAGTGAGAACTGTAAAAGAGAACAACTGAGTTATCAGGTGATGGCTATAATTGCTATATCATATGGAAATAACATTCAGCAGCTGTTATTTTACCAGCATTAATAACTCTAGTTCTCCCATAGACACAAAGGAATAAAAAGTCTGTCTGCTGCCTACAAATCTTAGATCAAAAGCCATGGGTCTCAAACAAGATTTTTGTCCCAAATGTCAGCATTTTATTATAGAACTAGATACACAACACAAATTGACTGAACTAAAATATTAATTTGCCTGGTAACTATAATTTTCCCACCCATCATTCTGCTCTACAAAGTCTGAATGAATGTGGACTTATGTTCAGTGAGTCACAGAAAAAATAAAATAATGGTGATCATCTTTACACGTCAGCCATAGCGCTACATGGAAGTCATTCTACAATAAAGAGCCTAGAAAGTTAAGTGATATTTTACTGCCACAATAAGAAATTTTTCTAGGCCTTTCTTTTCCGTGAAGAAGTAAAAAACGAGAGCAAAAACTCCATTATGTACAATTCTAATGTTAATCTTCATAACATCTATTTTACTTGAGACAAAAACTTAAACAAATACTTTATTGAAAAGGCATTGGTAACCCACCGAATCAGTGCCTTAGATCACCTTACAAATTTTTGACCACACAGCAAACAAATTGGCAGAGGTATGAGTCAATATTCTTTCACTCTAATTAAGAGAATAAGGCAGTTTGCCTTAGTTGCTGTTTTTCTACCAAGAAAAGTGTATTAGCAGCAAGCCTGGTCACCTAAAAGCAGGACTGTGTAGGATTCTCCCAGTTCAAGGGCCAGATTCAGGTTTAGGAGAATCTTGTAAGTCTCCCATCATTGCCCTGACGTAACTTAAGCCTTCCTCTGCAAAAACCTGAGCAGGTCTTTAACTCAACCATTACCTTTTTAGCAACTCAGTTGCCTCCAAGTTGCAACACCCAGTGCCTGCTCTCTCTGAGACAGGTGAGGGAATAAGTAGTTTAAAAATATTAGGCCAGACAGCACTTCCTCCAAAAGATGGTGCAGTATTTTATTAATAACACGCTATGCAGCTTTATAGTGTAATTGCTGCCTCTGAGCCAGAGGCAGTAAAGGAGGGCACTGCTGCTCTCCATGCTGGGCCTTTTCCTGGTAGCCATTGTGTACTTTGGATTTATGCAGTGGGCTAAAAACAGAAAAAAAACCCTTCTAAAGAGAAATTTGTTGGCCTTGAGTAGGAGGGCTTTCCAGTCACTGAGCTAAAGGGAAAAAGAAAGGAGAACGGCACCTTGACAGCATGTCAAGGCCAAAAGCTTTTGTCAAAATTTTTCATGTGTAGGCTGTGCATCTTGCAAAGCAGAGTCTTATAAATCTTTTCTTGATGTGCAGGAGAGAAAAAAGCAGAAATATGGTCCCTTGGAAATTGTGACTGAACAGCAAACCAAAAAGCAGCAGAAGGGCAACCTCCACAGAGGGGGTTACTTGCATTGAGGAAGCTTTGCTGGGGATTTCCCTCTTCTGGTCAGAAGATAGTTTTAATGAGGCAGAACTTTGTGTATTGAATTTGGAATTAGTAATACAGGGAGATTGTGTGCCCAAGGGGAGACTATTAGAAACTTTTGTTTTAACATTTACTTTGTAAAGAGTTTGCACAAAAGCAACTCATAGTTTGTTAGTTGCAGAAGCTAACTCCATGGACAGGTTAGCAACGAGTTATAAACACTGAGACAGAAATTTAGGGTGGCTTTCTAAAGGTATCAGCTGTGAATTCCCAGCCTCGGGGTGAGTCATTTAGACCAGATGCAGCATTTCAAGGAAACATTTCTAGTGAAGTGACTAAGGAGATGGAGGAGGCCCAACTGCAATGCATTCATAGGCATCCCATGGGTCAGGTGAAAGAAGCTGTTTTAGGGGGCTGCCCAGGCCAGATGGTATTTGCAGATGATGCAGAGACAAAAGCCAAAGGAGGTGGAGTTGCCCATATAGAGGGAAGCCTCATCCAGAAAAGCAGGAGCTGCAGAGGTGTCAGCACCCAACAACCAGAGGAACATGTGTGAAGAGCCATCCAGGCACCTGCTGCTCTGTGCAGAAATCAACACCTGAAAAGAGTTGTGATTTGGTGAAAATATGATCCATGGAAAATATTTAGAAGTCTGAGGGGGAAGAAAGTGTACTGCCTGAATAACACTGGGAGATACTAATGACTGGCCGATGCAGAGTTCAAAAGAAATTTATCTCCCATCAACTTTGGGGGTGTGAAAACTCAGTGGATTGTGTTTTGTGATCAGTATTTCTATTGCTTTTGTACTGAGAGTTGCCTTCATCTAGGGACCCTGAAGGTGTTCTGGGCTACGGAAGCGAGTAAATGTGCTCTGGAGCAGAACTGAACCCCTGCACAGAAATCTGACAGGAAGAGATGTTGCTCCGGGGTGTTCTTTGGGCTTCAGGTGCTTCTAGAATAAGTATGGAGTGACAAAGATTAATTGCTCCCCATGACAGACCTAAACATGCCTAAGTGAACCTGTTGGAGTATTTGAAACTACAGCTGTTCCATCAGGTTTTCTCCTTGTCAGGGTGCTGCCTCATGTGGCATCAAAAGTTGGGCTCTAAGTAAGAACAAAAATGTGATTGGCATTACCAGATTCTAAAGACAACAGCCAAATATTTCACAGCATGTCATGGCAAAGAATTGTGAAACATCCCACTTTGAATAGGTATTAAGGAAATATTCACAGATGACAAACAATAGAAGTCATTGCTCTAATACAAGTCATTTACCTTAAATTTGAAAGGATTTGAGCATGCAACTGGGTGTAGTATCAGCTGATATACCACAATGTGCCTTTGGTTTTGTTTTTTTTTTTTCTTGTCATAGTGGATATCTGTGAGGTATTGGGTGGTGGAAAATGGCCTGACCACATCTACATCATCTTGAACTTCCCATGCTGGAACTATTAAAAAAATCTACTCAGCTGCTTCACAGACAACTCAGAGAAAGCTTTGCAATAGCTATAAGAAATGTAATTCAAAATAGCAGCAAACTTTCCTGCAGTCAAGAGCTGAATGTATTATTGGTTTTGACTGGGAGTCTGCATCATCCAGTTACACTGACATTGACAAATTAAGACAGAGCACAGACCACTGTAAGATCTGCAGAGTACCTTTCATATTCATGCTTATACCAGAGATATTTCAGAGGATGAGAAATTACCTAATTTAAGAGACGAAAACTGAACACATTCAGGAAAACCCATAGGAGGGAGATCCAGACCAAGCCAAAAGGTCTCTGAAGCTGTTTCAGATGATTAATTAAGAAGGCTTAACTCTCAGGGGATGTCATTGGTTTCTGCACTGAAACCTTGAAGAGACAAATTGCACAGGATGGATGGGCCTGGCTGATAGAACAAACATTTTTGTCTCACCGATAATCTAGTATCAGGAATTCAGGATATCCCCCTGGCATGAACAGGCATTCCCATACTGGAGCCTGTGAGGACTGGTGAGCTTCCTTCAACCACAGAAATCACAACAGTGATCAAACTGATAATGCTTTCAAATTCTTGCTGAATGAAATAGGGAAATGTTGCAGAGAGTACCTGGCTGTGATGCTGTATGGTCGTCTCTGTGGGAAATTGCTGTATTATATCACACTTTTTGTGTTTGATGGGTGAGGAGAAGAAAATGGAAGATGTGCCAGAGCTTTTACTCAGTGCTCCTCTAAGTCTTAAAGTTCTATGTGTGAATGATAAAATAACCTGGAAGAAGAAAGATTTACATAGATAAAACCATGCCTATAATAAGGTCTTCATGGTAAGGTATTTGCTTTATTTCACATTTGATCCCAGCTGAGTGAGAAGAACACCAACAGTTTCACAGTACCCCACCCAGACTTTCTTCAAGAAAATCAGTTCTGTAAACTATAGGACCTGTGTCTGCAGGGATTATACTTTTTGATCATATAACCACACAGATTGAAAAGAAAAAAATTAAGTTCAGACTAAAAATTGACACTGCTGTATACATAAAAAACAGCCACCACTTGTTTAGCGGGAGTAAGCAGAACATCTGGCCTCTAGTCCTGTAGCTGCCTGGTTGAACAGAGTTTGGGAGCACTGAGGAGCTACTGCTGCCTAGGAGGAAGGGAGTGCCCAGCATTAGTCACCAGAAACCAGGTCTGAATCATTACATGGAGTCCTGATTCAGCAAGTTAAACATTGATGCTAAACAGGAGATGGGTCTTCAGCATTCTTCACTGAAGCGGACAACTGCAGCGAAAAGCAGGGGGACACCAGTGACACGACTGGAGAGCCAGGAGGACCTAGGACTGGGACAGGCCACCTGGCTCTTCAAGGGCTTGGACTCAGGCATGAGATGGTGGTGTGCTGGGGGGAGGATATCCTATGTCTGAGGAGGGCAGTGACAAGAGGGTGTATGGGGTGGCCCTGGGAGCCTACAGCCACGTACAGAATTTGCCTTCCCCCATCTATTTTTGCTCCCCCTGAGCAGACGATACGAAGGCTCACACTTAGGCCTCCTGCACACAAGAGCAACTGCCCACAATTACGCAAAGCAAATGTGTGTTTGGAGAATGCCACATCAGCAGTCCTCCTAGGGTGCATGGAGGATTAGAGCCAGCCCCGAACGATGTTTACACAAGAGGATTTGATCTGGGCTTCCTAGTGTGATTCACAGGGCTCTGCCCTGCTGGAGTAGCTAAAAGTTAATTCCTCTTGCTTCTGTACTTGGCCCTGGCACTCTGCTTTTTACAGCAACTGCATCGGTAACAATATTGCAGCAGTCATTACAGTCCAATTTTAACACAGATATTTTTAATTGGCGCTTTTTTTCCCCACATATTTTCCCCAACTGTATTTTTTGTGCTTACAAACTTATATTTCAACTGCAAATCCTGCTTCCTTTATTTAGATGAAAACCAGAACACTAACATTTAGAAATACAAAGTTGCCAGCACTGTTTAAACATCCTTCTTTAAATACGTAGGTTTGCAAAAATGAAACTGGTGCCTCTGTATTTTGACAGCTAAAAATGACATTGGTTTCAAAGATATGAAGCATGAAAAGAAATGAAAGGTTAAACTATAAATAACTCAGTTTTCACTTGTCCTCCAGAAACTTACACAGCTTCCTATACATTAAGCCACTAAGGTACCAACTCATTCAGCAATGACCAGGTGTCTCCCTGTTTAAACAGAAGGCCAAGTAATTATTGACAATTGTATCTGTAAAAGTGAATAAAACAGTACAGAGGTGTTTCTGACACTAATGGAACCAGCCTTAATCTGCTATGTGCAGACCCAGAGATTTTTCATCTTGGAGCAGGGTACTGTGTCTTTACGATCTTTGAGCAAAAGTCTACAGCCTGCTCAGTCATTAGATCAGTATGCTAGGTGAAATGTAGTAACAGGTGTGAGAATTTCACAGAATATCACTGTAGCACTAGGTTTTGTTGGTTTTTTATTAGGGATAATAGTTTCAAAAATATGCTTCCTCATACCTTTTCTTATGAATTTATATGTTTTCTATTCAAAGCCTTGGTGCCCTCTCTTCCTGCTTTTTGATCAGTCTAACCATTCTGTATCTCAGTCTTCTGGCTTTAAAAAGATACAAGACTCACAAACAACACAAAAATCTAACAAAGCTTCACTACCAAAAGCTTCACTTACCAAAATTTTTAAGTGTTTTGCTTTCCCCATACTTTAGGAGCAATGTGCAGGTAAACTAGAATGTAAATAACTAGCATGTAAATAACCATGTTTTGAGCAGGATTGAGAGTTTAATACCTGGAAGTCTGGGATATGGCCAGCCCTTATTTGGCTTAGGCTTGATTATGATACTGAATGATCTCTGCTTTCTACTTGGCCTGACTTCTGCTATGCAACTTTTTCATTCAGGATGATGGTTAAAGTGCAGGTTATTGCAGCTAATTTATCTTGGTTTGCTCTTCTTCTTGAAGATTTGTTTCATTTTTAAGTGTGGTGTGGCTTTCTGGATACTTCCAACACCAGCAGATGTTGCTCAAGCAAGAAGTTTGACTCCCCAGATCCATCTGTCATCGTTTGCCCAAATGGTTCCCTGGGGATGCTTCCCTTACTAGCATTTCCATGAAAGTAGGCTGATGGCTGGCTACACAATCCCCAGCCAGGAAGTCCCCTTGGCTGCTTTTCATCTAGTCCCTTTCTTCTGATACGTCCAGCTTTGGTGGGCTACAAGGAGACAGGCCTCCTCTGGAAGAGCTATTGAGTTTACTTGATACACTCCTGCAATTGCGTTGTGTCAAAATACAATGAGAAGCAAAGGAATATTGGCAAGAGAACATCACGTATAAGCTATGATTAAGACATTAACAGAACCATTATTTATTACTCAATTTTCTATCACAGCAACCTAGATCAAAGGTTTTGTCTTTTATTCCCTGTGGAAAACCTTATCTGGATTGAGTCATACTATTCCGTTTTTCTGCGGAACTCTCTCCTACGTGGGTTTTTCAAGAACTTGCAAATGTACTTTCTTCAGCTCAGCCCTCTATGACCATCTCCTCCCCACCTGCCACCTAAATCATTTACACACAAGTAAGTCTGGATTTTATTGCTGACTGATTCTTTTGGAGCCACAAGAAACCCATTTGTCTTTGAAAAGCTTAATTTCATTTCAAAGAAATTTTTAAAATGTCAGTTTAGAGTTGCTCTGGTTTTAATTTTTTTTCTTTGGTTTCAATATATTGCCATTTTTACATCTTACCTGAACAATCCAGGATTATGTACTATGAAATATGAAATGATATACCAAGAGTGTTGTTGTCACAAGGAAGAGTTTGCTTCCACTGCAGTGACTAGCAATTCACTCTGTGTCTGTGTACAACTGCTGCATTGCCATTGTGGGAACTGACTACTGCAACTGAGCAAAAGTGCCCATGCAGGGTGGTGCATGCAGTTGCTTATGGTCTGAGCCAGCTGGATGTTAGCCAGACTGGTCTGGGTATCAGGTAGCTGCACTAACCAAGAGCTCAGCGCCGTTGGTAAGTCCTGCAGAGAGCACAGTTATGGTGAATGCACACACAGTGTCACATCGCCACGGTTTCAGTTTTCATATCAGAGCTGGCCTGCAGCCTGGTAGCTCAAAGTATAAGAGCAGGCAAGCAGGTCTCCACATCCATCCATACAGATACAATCCCTGAGGTATGTATAAGGTCTTTCAATATTCCAGAGAGAACATCAGTTCCAAAATGCTCTGTTTTCTCTGGGTTCTCAGTTCTCTCTGTTAGATTAAATTCCACCTCCACCCTGATGCGTGCCCAGACGTCTATGCCTCAGTTTAGACAGGCAAAGCTGACAGCTCTTGTGTTGCTCGATGGGAACGTAGCACCTGGAAGGAGAGCAGCAGGTTCTTATTAAAAACAAATTTCTTCCAAAAAAATTAACTAGTTATGCAGGAGACTCAACCCAGGCTTCCTTGGCCCTCCAACCAACCACAGCTCCTCATCCAAGGCAGCACTTCATCTTTCGAATCTTTTTGTACTCTGCTGTGTAAAGACTGGGATGTCTCATACTCAGCCATATTTCAGCTTATGCAGACTGGGATTTGATAGACACTAGACAGAATTTTGCAGGAGAGTAAAACATGCTAGCCCAGTTAAGATGAGCTGGCACTTGGAACTGCAGCAAATTCCTGCAGTACTGGCTATAGCCCATTTGCTCAGCCCCATGCTGTTACTGAAGTGTCTTGCAGGACCTGTGTTAGTCCTGTCCTGCTCAGTTGGTGCCTCTTCTCTCTTTTTCTGCCCCTTTTTTTCCTGCCCTGCCTGGTGTCTCCTCTGAAGGGCAAAATGGAGGACACAACACTCATGAGCTCTACACCTCATCTCCTCAGACCTCACTGTTTTCCTTGGAGCCTTATAGCACAAAAAGGCTATACACAGCACACTTTAAAAGGTGAAGAGATCACAAACAAACACGGAAGCTGAGGGAATAGAGCCTTGAATGTTCATACTGGGGCTGTACTGGGGCTAACCCTCACCCATAAATATCTCTGTAGTGCTTCTTGGAAGCCTTTATTTCCCAGTGTGAGAGATAAGATAATAAGCACTTGGAGACATGTTAAAGTGATGTCAATCAGTTCACATCAACAAAATTTCAGGGAAGATCTTTCCAAACCTACAAGACCATATCGTGAGAGTCTACCCTAGCCTTTGGTCTCTTTTTTTTTTTTTTATTATAACATGCAGAAGTGAAAGAGAGGCTTACCCACAGCAGCAGAGAGGAAATCAAACAAGAGTGAAGAGCCATCATTTATACAATCCAACCCAGAAACAGAAATGAAAGAGACAACAGCAGAGCAAAAGGGAAGTGCATATCTCAGAGCCTGTACATAGAATGCCAGTACTAATGATAACCTAGGCTACCTGAAAGGACAGGAAAGTCCACACATCCCCTTATTTATACTTCCTATCATAGAGCATATGACTCAGTTAAGATGGAGAAAATATTTAGTGTTGTCTAGAGGGCAGTGAGAATGAGGTAATCATCAAACTCACGCTCTTCCAGAAGTGAGACTTTAAAAACACAGAGCAGAAGATGCACCACATGCACAGAAAGCAGTAAAAATCAGATTGAACCATTTTCAATTTTTAAGGCATTTAATCAAATTAGAATTTCATCCTGTCTCATCCTGCAAGTTAATCTTCATGTGCAAGTGTCTCTGACTTCAGTCTCCTTTGAGGATGAGGGGCCCAGGCAGCAACCAGAATCGACAGCATTTGATGTGTGCCCTCTTTGCACACTTCATCTATTGATTTGTTCAACCTGTAAATTGAAATCAACAGTACCTCATAAAAAATGCCCTCCTATGATACAGGTTCCATGAGCATTGGCAGGTAATCTGGAACTGATAAACACTGGCCAGGAATCTCAGATGGAGGTGTCTGTGGCCGAGCTTCTGAATCTGCATGGAGGCAACTGGATAAATGATCAAGTGTGTCGGTGATTTCAAACTTTCCATGAAAATGAGTTGCACTTCAGTCTGAGTATTATCTAGCATCTTTTCACCCAAGCACAGAAACCCTTTGGAACTGGCACATCATTGCAATGCTGTTGGATGTGCTTATCAGAAAAGATAGCAAACAGCTGAGTGTATCGCTATTTTGGCAGAATCCAATTTAACTGAAAAAACAGGTTTCCAGTGAAGTTTCAACACTCAGAAAAGCTTTAGGAACTTAAGGATGCAGTCCTGTGTATCTTTGGCCTGAACAAGATATTTGGTTCATGCACATTCTGTTCAGGCCCATTTCTTTTCTATTTCTTTCTCCTTTCTCTGTTTTTCTACTGCATCAGTAGATTACTTCTACAGTCATGGATGTTTTAGCATGAGATGCCTGCTCTTGTGGCAGAAAATTCAATATGCAGGATTTACCATAAAATTAGCTATCTAGCATGATTCTGTGGGTACCATACTATGATACCATGTCAGCAGTCTTGGATTTCTACCAGACTATGATAGAGAGGAGGACTGCGTTAGAAAGTTCCAGCTCTGGTGAATCAGTGTGGAGTATGGGTGGAGTAAATATCACAGACCTTGCAGTCACACCAAAATACCTATCCACTACACCTGACATTGTGGCTGCCAAACATTGGGAGAGGCAATAATACTGTGCTGACAGCAAATGGGACTGTATTGCCGCACCCCTGGGGAATGAATCTGGAAAGTCTGGAGCATACTAGCAAGGCATCTAACAAACACACAGTCAAACAGGAGTAGTTCCCTTCACTGACAGTACTCTTACAAACAAAGCTAACCCAGTTTTGAAGTCTTCTGCTACTCCAGATTTTCAGGTGGAATAGAGCCCTTTGTGTTCTATCTCCCATATTCACTATGACCCAGTGCACAGCACTGCATGGGATAGGGCAGGAGGATACTGCAAATGCATTAGGTCAAGTAACAGTCACTGTACTACAGCCACACAACACCCCTTTCTAGCCAGCCTCCTCCACGCCCCCACCTTTTTATATATCAAACCTATATGCCAGACATAACTAATTAGGTCATCCCATATCTGCCTGGCCCACTGTGCCTCATGCCAGGATCACAACAGGAGAGAGGGACAATGACATGGCATTTGAAAGACACTGATGTAACAGTATGGAAACCTGAACTGGTGGTCAAATAAATGCTTATTTCATTTCCAGGTGTGTATCCACAGCAACAGTTCACATCCCAGTTCACCACAATGATACTACAGCTAGCACTATTACCAGCAAAATATTGCATCATTTCTTTTATCAGAGAGATGTGGCAAACCAAAATCACACAGACTGTAATGGCTTTTATCAAGGCAAAGCTGAAAGTGGGCTCTCATTGGGCAAGTGTGTATTAGATTATGAGCCCTATCAGAAGGCTATCATCCCCTTCTCCAAGAAATTAACTTCTGGATCATTACATTTAACTCCTAAAATGTAAAATTTTTAAAGAAACTAGGGAATTTTTTTCTCATGGGGTTAACAAAAATCATATGACATACCTTGGATTTTAATTTAGGTGCATGATCATATGAGTGATTAAGCAAACAGAAAATTGAAGCAGAACAAATAATAACCTCCCCCCATTTACCACTGTTTATGTAGAAAATAAAATCATTGAGTAAAAAGAAGGGTTCACTGAAAATAATTCTTGTAGACAATCCTGAATATTAAAATCCCAATATATCATATCTCCTCTGTTTTCTTCATGCACAAGTTTCACACCACCACCACCATTGGAAATAAAGCCCTCCAATGACTTGAAGCTAGCATGGAAAATGAAGCAGTGGAGGAGTCCTGAGCCACTGGTCCTTAATGCAGGGCTGCCTTCAGCACACAGGTCCAGTATTGGCAAGTAAAAGACACACCACACATCCATGGGCTAGTAAACCCTGCTTTAGGGTGCTCAAAAACATAACCAAGTGATGCAGAGCACTGAAATGATGCAAAGTCGTTTTGGCAGCTCAAGCTTATTGAAACATTTCCAAAAGGACAATTTTTCCCTAGCTGACTCAGTAGCAGTATGTGCATTGTTTCTCTGTCATCCATCATAACATTGAGGCAAATGAAGCAATCTAAGGAACGGCAATAAGCATTATCTGGAAGAGTGGTTTTATAGAGAAAGGTTAAAAGAGCTTAATACATCCAGTTTTGTTAAAGCAGAGGTAGATGGAGGCATGTCTCCAGCCAGCAAATGCTTAAGTAATGCAAACCTTAAGGATGGAAAGGAAATACTTGGGCTTATACATATGGGAACAAGTAGGAATAAATGAAAAGAGGGCAGGGAAAGACTGAATATCAGAAAATCTTGTTGGCAGTGAAGAGTAGAGCCTTTGCAAACTTTTCAGAGGAATTTTTAAAGTAATTTAAAACATAATTTGAAACATACTAATAAACAAGCTACTAGGAGGAGTCTGTACTAGCAGAAAAGTTGATTGGATTACACAACAGCCTCCTCTATCTCCATTTCTTCCTTTGCTTGGTTTATCTTCTACCAATTCACAAAGTACAACATTTGGCAAAAGCAAAAAGAAAGTAACTTGAGGCACATTCAGGACAGAAATCTCAATGCTGATTTAAGAGAGTTCATGTGCTCTCAGATCCTGAGACATGGACTCCACAAAAATTTCTCATTTGTTTTATGAGAGTGTAACATCACCTGGATTTGATCCATGTCCCACAGAAGAGGTAACTCCCTGCAGGAGAGACAAGGTGGTTCAACCAATGGATTATTGCTTTTGGAGTCTGTCAGATAATCTCTAGCCAATTGAAGCACTTGAAGATGCTACAGCTTCTAACTAACCAGACTGTCACTCTCCCCAAAATTTCTGTCTCCATATCAAGGTGGCAGAAAACACACATCTATATTTTAGCAGTTCTGGTTCCTTGCCCAGAAAAAAAAAAAAGACTATAAACTATCAACAAAGGTATCTTACATGATAATTGAATGCCAGCACTTTGGTGTGCTTAGGAGGAATATTTTAAACCACCACAGCTCAGTAAACGTAGCAGGCTTTAGGTACACACCTTTTCACTGAGGGTGGACCGACCACCATACTCTTCCACTATTACATTTACTCTGTGCTAGCAGTCATGCTAGCAAAGCTGACAATGGCTGCAGGAATCAGAAAGTCTTTCTGATGTGTTCTACTGTAGAACAGGGCATTTCTTCATCTGATGAGTCAGCTGTTGAATTTTAGTGTCTAAATATTTACATAATTTCTGTTTATGGACACAAATACATTTCCATAAGAACTATATTCTATGTCTTGTCATGGTTTATTATAAGAAGCTTTTTTTTCCAGTATAGAAATTGTTTTTTAAAAACTGTTCAACACATTCAAGCAATACTGCAGTATCCAAATGTTAATATTTATACGCACTGCATGTATAAACAAAGCAACTTGAAGAGTCTCAAATATGTATGAAGTAATATAACCCAGATTAAAGCAGAAATAAATTAATGGAATGCTTTCTTGCTTTATCATTTACAGACATTGGACCATATTGTATTGGTTTTTTCTGCACAGAAAACAGTGGGAGTCCTGGACAAAGATGAAAGGGAGAATACGTACTGTGAGCTGTTTGTTTTCTACTCATAATATCTTTTTCAAAAGACATTCTGTATTTAGCACAAAGAAAAACTGTCCATATTTTAATGCTGTAAGGTTAAAGATTCATAGATACCATAACAGTAGGACTCATAGTTCTTCTCTCATTTATATCATGACCTTTTTTTTTTTTTTAATAGCACAGTTGGCATTTCCATTTTTACTCCAAGGCAGATTTTGCCATGCTTACATCTTAGTTTCATTAGAGTTCCCATTCATTTTAATGGGTAGGATGCTCTACAGCATGAATTACGAGAAAGTCTGGCTGCTTGGTTGTGCAATACTGAATTTGAAATACGAGAAATAGAAAATAGCTGACTTCTTTTTCCAGAAGAGTAATGAGCGTACAGCAGAAGCCCAGTTAGAAGGTAAAAATCAAGACCATACAGGGTCCACTGTAACAAGAAAGCACCACCAACTGCTGTTTGTCTGAGTGCTTAGGTTTGATCGTGCTCTTTGATGTACATACCTAACCCCCACAGAAGTCAATATGTGGGCTTCTGTGCACAGCAGTGATCAAGCTTTATATTTACTGTGGTTTGGGTGGTTCTGAAAACGATGAACAGAGACTCAAGCTCATAAATCATTGATTTGTATATACCCATTTTCAGTGCGGTAGTCAAAAGATTATGCAACTTTGAAAAATTAGTAATTACACAGAATCCTTTGGTTCCTCCTCACATCTTCTGGAAATAGCCACTATTGCTGAGAAAGGTTTCGACCCAGTACTCCTAACTTTCCATTTCTCCCTTGAAAATAAACCTCGTTGATGCTGTGGCCATAGTTCAACAAAACAACCATATCCAGACTTTCAAGGTGTCTTTGGGCAGTTCTAACAATAAAGAACGACTGTGTAAGAGCCATAACAAACGTTACTGTTTTTAGTTAGGCTGTTAGTCAGTCACTTAGAGGCTCTGGATCTATTACACCACCAAGATCTGTTATGCTGTTGTGACAGATGAAACTCAATGATCTGTTCAACCGCTTCAAACCCAGCGTGACGTGTTAATCAGGTGGTGAAATGAGCAGTTAAGAATGGCACGTGGGTGCATACAGGTTTTTTATTCTAAAAAGCTAAGGCAGTTCTTCAGTGAACAGACTTTACTACACACTTTTCCTTCCCACGCTTTATCCAAGATGACTTTGGGACTATTAGTCTTGGACAGACAATATCCAGTTCCCATCCCTTACTGGGAGCGTCGCCACATGGCACACCTGGTGTAACAGCTTCTGTCAGCACTGGTTCCACGGACCCATTTCCCAGTGTAACCTCCGCTTGACAGACACTAACCTCATATATATAAGGTGCCTTCTCCCCCACTGCAAATTCACTTCATGTGTTCCCAAAGGCCTCATGGCCACGCATGTGACCTGAACAGACAGTGACAGGTACACGTCTTCCCTCAACAGTGGCAGACGCGTGGTGTCACGCCCTGGCTCCAGCACAGGGCTCCACCGCGCCTCAGGCATGCAAAACCTCCCTGTCCTCCGGTTCTACTGCGGCCGAGGGTGCTGTGCCGAGAGGACAGGACCGGCCCGGCCCAGCCCAGCAGCTGGGGTGGCGGGGATTCCCTCAGGGTGGCGGCTATCGACACCCCTGCTGCACAACACTCCAGGCCTCCAGCAGGGAAGATAAGACACGGGAAAAGGACAGGAACACCGGAGAGAAACGTCCCCGTCTCCCCAGCGAGGCCGCGGGGCGCCGCGCACAGAGGGAACTGCCCACCCGCCGCCATCTTGGACGCGGCAGGGAGAAGCCCCGGCAGCCTCGGCAGGGAAACCACAGCGGTCCTCGGCCCTCCCAGAGACGGGGAGAAAAGAGCGCTAACGAGGCGGAGTGACCCCACCTCGAGTAGCCAGCGCTTACAGAAGATCTAAAATCGCATTTTGAAAAGCGAAAAAAAAAACCAGAAAAAAAAAAAAAATTAAACCAAAGCGACTTAGTCGGCAGCCTTACGCCCAGAGCAGGCGGGCGAGCCGAAGAACAGCTCGCCCGCACGGAAAATGGCACCTCCCCGCGCGGCCGGGGCGTGGCCTCGCCAGGGGGCGTGGCGGCCCGTGACACGCGCGTCAGGAGCCGCAGCGCGCGCTCGCGGGGGTGTCCGCCCCGCCCCTCCCCGAGCTCCTCCGCGCGCGCGCCGGGGCCCGGCCGGAGACAGACGCGGACGCTCCGTGGACCCGCGGCGGCGGCGGCGGCGGCAGCGCGATGACGGCGGCGCCCGGCTGCCCCCGCTGCTCCCCCCGCTGCCCCCGCTGCTCCCCCGGCAGCTGCCCCTTCCCCCGCGCCGGCGGCTGGGCGGCCGCCTGGCGGGGCGCGGCGCTGCGCTTCGCGCTGGCGCTGCTCCTCCACACGGCCCGGGCCGAGAAGGAAGGTGAGACCCAGATTTCCCTTCCCTTTCTTGTCCTCCTTCCCCCGCTCTTCCTCTTCTTCCTCCGATGGCGGTGGGGCCGTTGGCGGCCGCGGCCCGCGCCCGCTCCCCGGCGACGACGGCGAGGTGGGGGGGCGGCTGGGGAGGCCGGGGTCGCCGCCCCTTGTCCCGCATCCCGCCGGCTCCCGCATCCCGCCGGCTCCCGCATCCCGCCGGCGCCCGCTGCCCTGGGTGTGCGGGGAGTCGCGGCGCTGCCTCCCCCGCCCCGCCAGCGCGGCTGCCGAGGTGCGGGTGTGTGTCTGTGTCCGTGTGTGTATATGTGTGTCGCTGACGTTTCGCGGGGGTTTCTCCTCCCTGGCAGCGGCGGGGATGGGGATGGAGCTGGAGCTGCCCTTTAAATAGGGGAAAGGGAAATAAATAAATAAATAAAATACAAGGTTTTCTCGCGTTGAGCTGGTTTCCCTGCGGCAGGCTTCCAGCAGGAGACGAAGCCAAGCCAAACAGACGGGCGAAGCTGCGTGAGAAAGGGCAGAAATGCACGCTTTTGCATGGCTTGGATTTTGATCCCTCACCAAGTGGCGGTGGGACACCGCTTCTCCTCCCCGAACTTTTGACAGGTGTCCGGAGCCTTTGCGGGGTCGATGGCGTCTTCTCCAAACTTTATAAAGTCCCTGTCTGACTTTCCCTAACTTGTAGTGTCTGTGATTTTGGCATGAAGTCCTTTCATTGTGGTTTAGCAAGGAAAAAAAAGCCCCAAGCGAAACACCTAAGCATAATCTGTAGCATTGCTGAGAACAGCTTTCAAGCATTTCCAAGGTGCAGACTCGTAGTCTGCTTGAAAGCATGGCTGTGTGGCAGCATTAAAAAGCAGCAGGTAAATATAATGTATTACAGAAGTAGGTGAAACAGATTTACTTTAGATGGACAGGAGAATTTGCTTTTCAGGCAAGTTGCTGCACTGGAGGAGGGAGGAGATCGAGATCTGACAGGCAGAAAAAGTGTAAGAATAAAAAGGGTATGGAATAGGAGCTTAGCAGTGAGGAACTCATCATGTACCTGGACCAGACTTGAGGGAGGAAATACATCCTAATAATGCATGTATAAGAAAAAATGTAGATATATCCTAATAAGGAAGGGCTCAATTCCAGTCATTTCCTAGTAGCTTCTTTTTAAAAATATGATGATGTTGATATTAAGGGAATTAAAAACCCCAATCAGTTGTTGCACAGCCACTCTTGTTCAATTGACTTTGTCTACACAGAATGTAGAGAAGTGTTTAGAAAACAGTGTGAGTACGATCCCATATCCTTAGAGTGATAAGAATGTGTAAGTTTGTCAGTGTGGCCTGTACTGTCTTGAGGTACTAAAAGAGTTCAAATGCTTAAGAAATTCCTATTTTTAACTCTGATTGTGATTGTATTCCTTCACAGGTAATAAGTTATATGTGTTTATAAGCTTTGTCAGTGATGTCATGTACTGGTATGATGGAATTGATTCATGCCCTAAAAGTTGTGACAGCTGGGGCCATGGTCTGGTTTGGTTCATTTGTGAAGAAGATACTGTTTTTTTTTTCCTCTATGGACTTCCTTGGCATTCCTAAATAAACAAAGGCAGTTTTAAATTCACAGAGTTTGAACCGATATGATTGAAGCCCTTCAAGAAAATGGAATAGTTTGTACTGATAATGTTTCCTTCTGTTTATACAGTCTATTACTTAAAACTTATCCCAGCAACGCATCTGTTATTTTCAAAAGATGAATTTGTTTCTCAAATAGAACATAGGTTTCTTTTAGTCTTTAGATATCTGACATGTGCTTTTCTTGCCAAATATTCTGCTGCTTAATGTAGTCTGAGTGATACATTTAAGGTCACTAATAAGTATTTCTTTGATGTTTGTTGGGGTTTTTTCTTAGCTATTCATCTTTTATGGACTCCTGAGCAGAATTTATTGGCAATCTGCATTTGTGGATCATGTGTTGGAAAGTGTTGTCTTGCAGTCTTCCTTTTGCTGAGTGCAATGACTGTTTAAACCCTGGATTAAAAAAAAAGCAACACAAAACATAAACCAAACAACAGTTTTAAAGCAAGACAAAGGTTAAAGGAACTTGTGTGATCTTGTCCCACTGATCTTAAGCTAATGTAAGTGCCAGTCTGCAAGAGGTAGTGACTTAGCACAGGAGAGGAAGGACCGCTTTGGACACTGGGCCTTTAGATCAAGGTGGGAGCTCAAAATGAAACAGTAGTTGAGAAGAAAGGAGGGGAGGGTGTTTAGGCTCTCTCCATAAGTACCTTAGATTTTACCAGGTTGTGTCGAGTTAAACGTAGTAAGACACTGTTTAAAAATAATAATCAGGAAGCAGGGAAGTAGCTAGGAATATCCTTTCCATCTCCCAAATGTGGGCATATATTTTTCATTACAGCTGCAGGAAGGAAGCTGTGGAGAGGGATTAGGGCTGAGGTTGTGCATTGTTGCTCCTGAGCACTGCTGAGTTGAAGGTGACTGTAGTAAGACAGTGCAGTATGTACTTCAGAGAAGTTGCTACAGAAAAAAACCTGATAGAAGCAAGTGCCAGCTGAATAGGGTGAGACGAACAGATCAGAGTATGACAAAAGAAAGTGAAAAATGAATGTGGAGGACACTCTTTTCCTCTTACCTTGCATATACATGAGGAGAGACTTGGGGGAATGATGGAGCTGACAGAGAGAAGATAATGCCAGCTTCATGTGAAGAAGGACCAGCAAGCAGTTCTTTATGGATGGAGCTGTCACAAGTAGAAAGATGATTGATGCTGGAGTATTCTAGATAGACGTGGCTGTTTCAAGTACCCAGTCTTAGTTAAGGAGTGTGAGGGGGGAAAATGTAACATAAACAACTTTGCCTAAAAGCAAGAAGCAAAACTTAAGTTGTTTGCGTGTTCTAGCTGTAAATCAAAGTCTCAAGGAACTGTGACATTGCTGTACACTCTCTGTGTGCTAGAGAAATAGAACTTATGGAAATTACCTGGTATCTGAACAGACTGCAGAGCAAAGAAAACTGCATATGAACCAGCCAGAGAGCCTTAAACACTGATTTCAGACTAAACACTGATATGTGACTCTTCTTTTTTTGTGCCTAGCTGGGTCCTCAGTGCCCATGTATTGCTGAGGAATGAGTATGACTGAGAAGGTTGTAAAATTTTATGGTTTGGTTTGGTTTTTTTTGTTTTTTTGTTTTTTTGCTTAGGAAATCTGTGAACCATTGCAAAAGAATGACATAGCAGGAAAAAATTTCAGTCTCAAAGAGCCTCTTGCTATTTAGGAGGGGCAAAAAATAGCTTTAGAGTTTCTTTGGCAAATATGTATGATTTTCAGGATTTTTGTAAGGCTTATCCTTTCCTAGTGTAATTATCACATTCTGTATTGCCACATAGATTGAGGACAGCTATCAGTTTGTATTGGTGTGCTTTTTATTTAGTGTTTTGTTTGGGTTTTTGGGGTTTGTTTTGTTTTGGGTTATTTTGGGGGGGAAAGACACACGAGATACACAGAACAGCCTTCTGGGTTTTAGGTTGCTGGAAGCCATAGTAATGCCATAACCCTATGGTAAGTGAAGTGTTTTGAAGACAAGTGTCTAACATGAGGATGGTTTTTCACCTGAACTGTTTTGTGTTAGTTACCTTATGTATATACAGTTATATTTATTTATATATGTATATTTTAAATCTTCAATTTATAGAACTCTTTTTTTTTTTTAATCCCCTTTTATTTGGCCAGTTGACTTTTATTTGGCCTTTTGAGACTACTTTGATAGTTCTCTTACCTACCCATCTGCTCACAAGACAGGTGCAGATAGAGCAAGGTTGATATTTAGGCTATGTTCAATCCCTGACAGTATTTTTTGAAGTTACATCTTAGTGCTGGATCTGGATCTGGGAAAAATTTCTACTTAAACATCTACATTATGATACCAGATAGAGCAGTGAAAATAGGACTTTCTTTTTTTTTTTCCTAATGCTTGGTGTATTCTCTTCTAGCTTCCTAGAAACTAAGTTAGTTACTGAGTGTAAGCAGGATATTGTCATCAGAGCAGTGCACTGATATGTTGGAGTTCTGGTTCCGTTTTTGTCATTCTTTCTAATCTCAGACAAGTAACATTTCCTTTTTGTTTTTTATTGGTATCTAAAATAGCAAACCAGGATACTTCACATGAATAGCAAAAGTAGATTAATGTTGGAAGATGATTGGGACAAAGCTTATATGTTTAAAATAATGTTATAAAAAGTCTCTTCACATACACTGCTTGTGTGTCATATCCTGCTGTCAGAACTAATCTACAGCATGCCACTGTTTACTTTTATGCTGGTGTTTTGACCCTGACTTAAATCAAAATGTGATTCAGAAAGAATGACCTCAATCAAACTGAAAACACTCCAGCAGTTGAAGTAGCACATCAGAATCATGAAGACTGAGGAAAACACGGTGGATAAAAATTGACCATGCTGTCTCACTGTGGTTTTGAAACAAGTGTGGGACAGCTGATTAGGTTTGCACTGTGTCTTTGCTCTTCTGAATAAAAATACTGAGCATGTGCTTGGATTGAATAGTCTCTTACTTGCTTGTGAAGTCTTCCGACTAAAATAAAGGAAAAATTGTACTGCAGTGGACAGGAAATTGAGACCCCATATTCTCTGTGACTTTCAGTGTAATCTCAGAGTGGGTACTATTCCCTCCCTACACCTCTTTCTCCCTCACTGGTGTGCAGTTACATTGCACATGTGAAGCAGACTGGGGTCCCCTCACCTGCAGAGGTCCATTGAAGCATGCTGTGCTCAGTTCAGGGCCTTGAATTGTCATCTCTTGAAGGAACTTGCTATGGATTTGTGTAGTGCCTAATATGATGAAATCCCAGACTTTGCAGAATTCAATAGGTTTTGCATTATTTAAAACTTTCATTTGTGATTTTTTTTTGTGAATGATTGCAATATGGATTGCTCTGGGTCATTCAGACGTGTTTGTGCATGTTAACATTTTCATCTGTTTGCAGTAAAGCCTGGACGTTTGCTATGTGTCACTTTATTTCAAAACCTACCCAGTTTTACACTGCTTAAAGTGATACGTGTTATGGTTCCATGGTGTGATTTACTGAGTCTGTAAGTTCAAAGCATCTTTTCAAACAGTAAACTGGGTAAATGACCTGGGAGTCTGACAGTGAATGGTGGCTGCTGTGGTTCATGTGTAACTAGCAGTAAAAGTTATGTGACTGAAGCACAGGCTAGAACCAGTTCGGTTTGTTCCTGTGTTTGTGGGTTCAGCAAGAATAGAAGTCTGTAATGATGTCTTTTATTTCTCTTGCTTGTACCTTCTGTCCAATGCAGCACCCCTGACTTTGTCAGTCTACAGCATGAACTTACTGGTTATAACAGCAGCTCAAGAAAGTGCCTTTTTTTCTTTTTTTTTTTCCTCTAAAAGACAGCAGTTGAATTAAATTTCCACTCTTCATAGTAATAAATGGGGGTAGTTAGAAGTGGACTGAGTAATACTTTGAGCAGCCTCCTCTAACTGGACATTCTCTGATCAGGTGACTGGGGTAGAGCCTCCAGGGTCACTTCCAGCCTGCATTATCCTGTTGTTCCAAAAGTTGAGCACAATTGGTACTTAAAGTGAAAGCAACTGATTTGATGCAGTCACACTGTGGGAGTCAGCAAACTTGGTTTAAATTACAGTTATTTTAAAAATAATAATTCTTGTTTTTCAAAACATTTGTGTTAGTATTTCAGCATTTTTAATTATTTATACCAAGACAGAGAATGCACAATTTCTTTTTGCATAGGGATAAACCAAAGGAACCAGTGACCATTAGAGCTAAATACTTTCAGTTTATATTTCTAGTCATAAGTACAAGCAAAGAATAATCTTGTATCAGATCTGTGTTTGTTAGAGGCAGCTGTTAAAATTTTAATGGGATGCAGAATTGTTGTGTATTTCCATTTTGTCAACTGTCCTCATGGAATAATTAGTAATTTACTGACTGCAGCAAGGATATGATGAAGCATTTGCATTTAACATTTTTGAAATAGGGTTTTAACATTTTCTCATAAGCAGCCTTGATTGACTTTTGCTCTGGAATATTAAAGGGACTAAACCAGGATCATGTTCATCTCTCACTCTTTTTGAAAACCTTGGGTGTAATGGGGAAATAGCAAAGAGCTGAAGGATTGCCGTGTAATTCCAGTCTCTGAAAAGGAGGAGAAAATTCAGGTGTCTCACTAGTTTGAGATTTTCCTTCTTCAATTACCAGACTGATCTTCTCACTAAGACTATCATAGATGCATTTTTAATACCTCTCTTCCTGCTGCCTGAAGTAGCTAGCAGCAGAGAACCATCTGAGAGCAGGAGTTTTGCTGACTTTATCAAACTGGTTTTAGAGATACCTGAGTGAAATTTAGTGGAAGTGTACAGGAAATGAAACTACTTATGTAACAGCTCCTTCTGTCTATGTATACAATGAAGCTACAAAATGTTGTGTAATAGAACTGTTCAGCTGTCTCTAATGCAACATGCTTAGTTTTTTAAAGTTATTTTATCAATGAATCCATTAATTATTCTTCATAAAGTAGTTTGTCTTAGCAATGTCTTAAGGGTTTTCTGAGGGTTTTTTTCAGTTGAACACGTAGATCTATGTTGGACTGTATGGATCCTGTGTAGTAGGATGTGTGCAGACTTTTTAAAGTTACATAAACTTTAAAAAATCCCAGACAACCCTTGGTTATAGGGTTGGGGTTTTTTTTAATTGTTTAAGTGAGGAAGCACAGCAAATATGATGTTAAACAGATTAAATCGCCATTTGAGGGAGTGATGATAGGAGACAAAGTTGTAGACAGGCATGATGCCAATTTAAGTAGTTTGAAACACCTATTTCCTACTAAGTGTTAACTAAACCTAATGTTATATGCTAAATGAGTTTAAAGACTGGCTATCTGAAGCTTGTAAATAAATATGAAATCATTTAGAAACATAGAAGAAGTCTTAATGAATCAGTGATTTACACCAAAATACTGTACAAACATTTACAGGTGGAATTTGTAGATAATGATAAAAACTATCCAGGCAACTAGATAAACTGCAGGGTGTATGGTTTTGTTTTATTCCCAGCAGTGGTTCATGCTCTACCTCAGATGCTGGCTACAAGGAGCCCTTCCTGGCTCTATTCTGGGACCTGTCCTGCTTTATATCTTTGTCACTGATCTGGAGTTGGAATGCTCAAGGGCAAGTCTGCATTTTGGAGAGATCTAAGCAGGACAGAACAATGAGCTGACAGGACCTTCATGAAATCCAAAAAGGACAAATGGAAAGCCCTTTATATGGGACAGAATAACCACCTGCAGGGAATACAACCTGGAAATGCTGTACATGAGTCAGCAATGTACCCTGGTAACATACAGGAGTGTAGCCACTGGAGTGAACAAAATGATTATTCCTGTTTACTCAGCACTTAATAGACCACACCTAAGCCACTGTGTTCAGTTTTGCTCTCTGCCATCCCACTGGAAGTGTGCAAGGATGGTCAGTATGTGCATGACCTATGAATGGAGGCTGAGGGACCCATAGAGATATGTTTTGGAGGGATCTTGTGGCAGCATGCCAATGTCAAAGCAGTTTATGGAGGAAATGGAGCCTGACTGCTCATGGTGATGCATGGCAGGAGCCTGAGAGACGGTGGCCATAAAGTTAAACAAGGAAAGTTTGTTTTGTTCCAGGAGATGCTGCTCTGTGATGATCTGAGTAAGAGAGGCACTTGGACACTATAAAATAGCATTGAAAATTCTATTTATTAAAACTAACCATATAAAGAGAGAATAGTATAGATAATCTTGGATCTCTTTTGATGCTGGGAACCCTGAATTGTGCAGCACCAAACAGACCTTTGAAGAGTCCGTGTGCAACACACTGTGCAGACCCCATCCTTAGAAAGGTTACCCCATGTCGTTTTTATTGCTGAATTTCCTTGCAAGAAGAGTACTCTATTCATAGTTTTTGCTGTCAGGTAGAAAGGATGCTCACATGGGAACTTCCACCTGCACTTCCAGATAAAGCAAGGCCACCCAGGTGGCATAATAGCTGGTGGAGCTAGCTGCAGCTTCTCTGTTTCAGAGGGCTGTCCGGGCTCCCCCTGCAGCCATGGAGTACATGCAGCATGGGCCTGACGGCCAGCCCAGACATGCAGCCCAGCACAGGCGTGGGTCTGCTCAGCTTGGCTCTTGCCTGGATCACTGACTCCTCCATATGTCACCGTCTTCCGGTCAGGATGGCTATGATCTTCTGGCTTGACATAATGAGTCTGTATTTCACCATGAGGATGGTCAGACGTATAAACAGGTTCTCTAGAGAGGTTGTGGAATCTCTGACCTTGGAGGTTTTCAAGGCCCAGCTAAATGACAGCCTAAGCAACATCATCCAAATTCAGCATTTGCTGTACTTCTGCAGAAGGTTGAGCCGGATGGCATATTAAGGTCCATTCCACCCTCAGTTTTCCTGTCTCTATATTTTGTGTCTCCCCTGTGATCTTAAAACTTAGTTGGAGCTTGCAATAGTTTTGTTGCAGTTGATGGGAGTATCTGCAAGACAGGAGAAGTCTGACTTTCCATGTAACCCTGTGGTGAAGTCAGTGCTATGGTAATAGTAGTTTAGATATAATTTAGGTAGAAGTAGAGTTGTAATTGTACCAGGAAGCTTCATGGGTTGCTGCATCCCTGAAAAAAGTGTGATCATAGAAACAAGACCCTGTCAACCATTCCTTGTTTCTGTAATTGCGGATCACATAGGCTTTATTTGTCCCCTGGTTTTTGTTCATTCTCTTGAAAAATTTGTTTCAACAGGCATATTTGTATCCTGTCTTTCATGTGAAGCATAGTACAGCTACTAGTTTTCATCTTTGCCAGCTGCTGGCAATATAACAATACATTGAATATTGTGGTTTACATGTTAATATACAAGATGTATTAAAGTAATACTTAACGATCTATGCATCTGATATGTCTGAGGAAATACTGAGAGATTTGGATATTTAATGTTGCGAAGTTTTTGACTATTCCTTTCTTGCAGTGGAGGACATGGAGTACTTGGTCCTCACTAGAAACCATTTCCTTCTTGTGTGCTTGCTTTGGTATTCTGAACCTGTGCGTAGCTTCAATCTGTGGAGCCAGCAACAGGCAGTTTAGAGGTACCAGAAATTACCATTATCTAGTGTGTACTAAGAAGCACTGAGGCTACTCTTGCCCTCTAAGTTGTGTCTCCTAAGTATAAAAAGGTAAGGAAGGTATGTATGTGTGTAACTTTTGTCTTATGATATAACTACTTTTGTATTACCATATACCTTGTCATCCGCCTTTTGTGTAGCTTAACTAGGTCGTGAAGTGCC
The DNA here is from genome assembly GCF_965178545.1 of Coloeus monedula. Lineage (NCBI taxonomy): Eukaryota > Metazoa > Chordata > Aves > Passeriformes > Corvidae > Coloeus > Coloeus monedula. The sequence goes on from NC_138783.1 coordinate 88,061,811, forward strand.
CAGATAATTTGGATGACCTGCATCTTCCGAAAGAATCAAAAGATTAATAAATTCCTTGTTTTGGGAGAAATGTGATTACATTTGATACTGAAGGAGAGATGGTTGTCATTGACAGAATCTTCACAGTTGAAGTCACTCTGCCACTCAGTACTACTGAATATCATTATCTGATGGAGAAAAGACTGACATGAACTTCCAGTTCATCAAGGAAAATTTGATCAGAATTTCAGTACTTGATGAGTGCTGTGAATTCTTCCTTGGATTAAATGAAATTTCTCTAGGGAAAAAGACTAGACTAAGGATCTCAGAGATTGAATAAAACATTTATTTATTTAGCATTATTTAATTAATTGTGCTTTAAAGATACTGGTTTTGTGAAAAAAAAAAAACAAACGCTCTAATGTTGAATTTAGCAAAGGTGTGCCTATTTAGGTTGAGACTGGGTACTAGGCATATCAAAGTAGAAATGATAGGTATTTTTGAGTGAAGATTTGTCTTAGGGGTCAACTTAGTGATGAGGTGTTGTTGGAATCTTCAAAGTAGAATTAGATGTCTTTCCGTAACATATTCTGTCACTAAGCCGAAGGGTTTGGAATTATTGGGTGAAATTATTATCTGTGTTGCACTGAGTGTCAGCTTAGATCATCACAGCTGTTTATAAAAGACTCTGACTAGAAAAGATTGTTTATTTATTTCTAAGGAGTAACTGCTTCCAAGGTATTTTAGGTGGCTAAATTGCATTTCTGCAAGCATTTCATTTCCCTGTTGCCTACTTGCACCTTTAATTTCTTATTAATGATTTTGGAGTGTTCCCCCCAAACTGAAATTCGCCCATTTAGTTTCATTCCTTTTGCTGTGTATTTTATCTTCTTTCAAAACTTTCAGCCATTCTTCTCCACCCATTTCTTCTCTGGTTTTATCAGACCTTGCAGCCCGCTTTTTCCTGCTGGTCTGTGCTTCCACATGACAAGTCAACAGACTGCTGTGCTCAGCAATCAATAGGTAGTGTTACTGCCACATCATTAACACTACAGCTCTAACATCAGGCCTTTTCTACCTTTTCCTGGCCTTCGATTGTTGTATTTGTAAGCTTGATATGGTAGCTGAACAACCGTTACCTCGCCACTCTTTTTTACTTGTCCTCAGGCTTAATAGCTGTTTCCAGTGGACACTTGGGTGTTGCCAGGTGAGCATAGGAGGGGTGGAGATAGTGTGCTTCTCTGTCCCAACGATACTTCTCTCCAGTAACTTGGTATTAACCAAGTCGCAAGTGTTGCACAACAAAATCTAAACAGTTGTGTTGTCCACGTACCCTTGTTCTAAAAATTCATGTAGTTCCACCCTGATAAATGACCAAGTAAAAAAGGGAGGGAGGCAAAATCAGGGCAGGGAGGAGAGCAGAACTCTCACTTAGTAGGCTGCTGTTTCTGTGCTGTAAGATGAGTGTACATCCTCTGTAGTAGGTAGCAAGGTGGGAGTAAGGACGGAAAACTGAGCAGTGTCCACCAAGCATAAGCTGTATCTCTTACCTGATTGCATTCACATTGCCGGCAAGACATTTAGATGTCAGGAGGTATCTGCCTGGCTCTGTCACTTTCCTGTTCCGTGGAGTGTTTTCTGGAAACTCTGAAAATTGCATCTTCCTTCCTCTTTTCTATGGTGCGGAGAACAATGCTTGATCTCTGTGTTTATTAAGGTCATTAATCATCCTGGATGTACCTCTCAGGTAGGTCTTTCCACTGTGTCGATACAACCCATTTTTTTGAGTAAGTGGTGGTCTGTTCAGTGGCTCATTTCATACGAGTGTAAGTTTGTAAGACCAATGTTAATGGTAATAGCTAAAGTTATTGTCATTTAATGCATTGTTCTCCTGAGGCTGCAGAAGCCATGAACAGACTGCCATTTCTGGCAAGCTACATATTGAATGTTTCTATATGCTAAAAAGATTAGAATTCCATTAAGTGCATGTTATCTTTTCACACATCAGTTTTCAGTGCTACGTGAGTAGTAAAACTGCCACAATGAAAAGTTTCTGATCTAAAACTTGGGAAATTGAGATAAATCCTTTAGAGTAGTTTGGAAGGACTGTTGTTTTTTCCCTCTCATTGCAGGACAACTTATCTTGTTTTTGAGGGTAGTTCCAATTAATTTTATGTCTGTACAAGCTCAATAAAAATGTGTATAGGCATATAACTTAATTTAACATACTGAAATTTTGAAATTGCCATCATTAGAAAGAATAGAAAGCCACATTTTGTATGGCCCAAAGCTGGAAAAAAAGGATGCTATTTGCAGATGTTTGTTTTCTCTTTAGCTTCCTTTTAAATTTTTTGTTCTCTTTAAATGATTTCTGAGAAGTTTCCATGAGTGTCAGGATTATTGTTCTCTTTGGCTTAAAAATAGTTTTTCTCCTGCTGAGAGAATTATTTCTCCTTTTTATTTTTTTATTTTTAAAATTTATTTTAAAGTAAGTTTTCTCATTCATACCCCCCTATGAATGGAATTGAGTATTATTTTCTGAGAAGCATTTTGGAGCCAGGAAGTAAATATCTTTGGAGGAACAAATGAAATCTTTGAAAACTTTAAAGCACCAACTTAAAGCATCTGGCAGCTTTCAAAGTAGTATTTTGGTGCTTTTTTCCAAGTGAAGTTTTATGGTCTTTATTGCTACCACGGGAAATCCACCATTTTGGCCAATAGCAGATAATTTTTTAACTCATTACAAAAAAACTGGATGAAAATAAAAATTGCTTTAGTTGAAGTGGACGGAAATGCACATTTCTGTAAGGTGGAAGTACAGACTGAATATAGAATAAGCTGAGAATAAAGATACTTGAATAAAATGTGATTTTTGTGTGTCAACCTGAAATCATCTAATGTAATTTTGTTCAGAAAATAACTAAATAAAAGCAGATTGTTAGGTATAGTACATGTTACTTTCAGTGTTCTTTTCTGTTTCTGTGTCAGGGTCCCTTCCCCCCTGCCATGTGGTACTGGGAGAGGGGCCCTGGGGACAGACACGGGGTTTCCCTGGCCCTTCTCAGCCTCGTTCCCCATTGATTGTTTTGTGTTCCCCTGCGCGGGCAGAAGGACCCTCGGGTCCCGTGACTGGAACAGTTCCTGGGCAGAGCCCCGGCCATGCAGCTGGAGAAATAAACATCTCTGAAACATCTAGCAAGAATCTGTCCATATCTATTTCTTTTCCACGGGCCTTGTTGTCTGATACACGTGTTGCAGTATCCCTGCTGTAACATCTATGTATGTTTGGGTAGTTTTCTTGCAAGGATATATCTATCACAGAACACATGCAATCAGTGTTAACTGTAAATGAAACCTTTAAACAGTTGCACTGTCTTCTGAAGCGTGAAAGTTGTGAGCCAGATGTGTGAGCAGTGGCTTCAGGGTGGAGACCCTCTTTCTTCCTTTCTCAGTCTAAGCAGTAGCTTCATTGTCTGTCTGGAGACAGAATCATGCAGTCACTTTCTGTTTCATGGCTAGCTTTAAAAACTCGGTGACTGAATTCCTAAAAATCTGCATCAGCCTTAACTAAGGGGAAAAGAGATGAGTGGATGAGCACAACGTGACAGCTCTTCTTACTAGGGAAGGGCCTTGCTGTGTAAAGAAGATTGTCTTTTATCTGAAGGCAGAAATGACACAAAAGTAAGTTAGTGAAAGATTATATGCAGGCTTAGTTGGGTGTCAATGATACACTCAAACTGTGCTGTTGTGTGCAGTAAAGGACAAATCATTTGACTTTTTCTCCCCACTGTGAAATAGTAGTGTGCTCAGGTATTGCAGTGCAAGTGGTCTGCTGTCTCTGTTCAGCTCGTATTAACTTGGGTATAGATTGGTGCATATGAACTTACTCAAGTATGTATTGTGTAAAGTCAGAAATTCTTTTTAATCAGTAGTACAAAATGAGGGTTTTAATGAAGATTCTTTATTTTTATTATTTAGCTTAAAGTATTGCTTTTTCATTTCACATGATGATTAAAGTGCATTGTCTAGGAATGGTTGTATTTCAAATCTAATATATAAATAGAAAATACAAATTTGGCCAGTTGGCTTTTTGAGGGATGGTTGCTAGAGGTTTTAATAATGAAGAAACAATGAATATGTTTCTATGCAAAAAGCCTTCCAAGTGTGACATTTGTACATGTGATCTTTACTGCATTGTGTGTATTTTCTTTGTTGTGATGACTCTTCCTGAATTGGAAATTTTAGTAATTGGAAAAATTATTAATTTCCCCTTGTTATGGAGTACTGGAAAATAAACAAGCAAATTGCCTAGGTAAGTGCAAGAGGATTTAGCTGGAAAGCAAGCCTGCTGGCTGGTGATTCTCACTTGCCTGACATTCGCTGTCTCATAAAAGAATGACCTTTTACATTTCCAGTGAACAGTCACCTGTTGGGATGTAGGCAGAAATCCAGGCTGATAGCTAACACTGACTCTTCCGTCTTGGAGAACAGGCCTTTCTTTAATCAGATTTATTGTGTTGAACACTGAACTGGGACATGTTTCTTGAGGCTCACCAGACTTCTGTAGTCCTGAAGCTGATTAAAATGGTTGCTCGCATACAGTGTAATACTGTTTTCCCTTATCTGTATGGTATTTTATTTTTTACAATGTAATTTTCCATCCTTAATAATTTTATTTTTTTGTTCTGTATCCACCTGCCTGTATTCCCCATGTTGCTCAGCTTTCCACTGTTCAGGATGATTGAAATTGTGTGACTGCATTAGCAGTTAATTCATAGTCAAAGCTTTAAAAATAACTTGTCCAGGTTTAGTGCTGCAGTTTAACCAGTAGTGATACAAATGTAGCAATTACAATTACATTGACAGAAGTGAGTGGCATTTAGCGCATTGTAATTGGCTCATGTGGTTATAGCTACCTTGAAGTGGGCTTAGTCATTAAGACAAAGAGTTGGAAGCTGGACTTCAAAAAAAACCTTAGTGTAAATTAGAAATTATTTAAATAATTGATCTGTCCCTATTTTGGTAAGATATGACACTATTTTCAGAATTTGGAGAAAATTTGGAGACTAGATGATACAGGTTTGTATAAATCCAATTTAAAAGAAGTAAAACTGATTTAGACAAGACTTAGGAAAGAAAACAGTTCTTGCAAACATGTAAGAGAATATATAAAGATCATTAACATAGAAATAAATTAATGCACTATTACTGAGTAGCTTTAAGTTATGTTTCAGAATAGTGTTTTTATAAATATACATACCAGAATATACTTTCCTATTAAAATGAAGAAATTAGCAGTGGCTAAAGGAAAGATAAGTGTGCACAGCCACCTTAAAAATCAGATCTCAGTCAGAGTAAGCCTCATGACCTGTGAGCTGTGGAGATTTTTTTCATTGTTGTGCACCAAGAGCCTTGGCATATTCACTGCTCTTGCATTACATGCAAATTTATTCTGTTCTGTGTGATTCAGTCACAGCTAAAGACTGGTGTTGGCTAAAGTGATTTTGATATTAAGTTCCTGTTTGCTTAGATGTGTAGGATTTTAAAATTTTCTTCTTACTTGATGGTTTATAGGTCTGTATTTTCTTGTTTGAGCCCCAAATATGAAAGGCTTGGACAAGAGACAATTAAAATAGGGATGTGTTTGAGCAAGATTTGTCTACTAGCTATATAAATTTGTGAAAAGATGCTTCTTAAGCTTTGAGGAATTTAAGTGAATTCAGCTACTGTTGGTTTAATTTTTGTCATGTTAGGTGTTTACCATCAAGCATTGCGATGTTCTTGGAAAGGGCAGGGGAAAGCATTAAGGAATCTACTGGTAATAATGACTAGATAGTGCTTTTATTGTTCCAGAAAGCTGTGGTTTGGGGACTGGGGGCTGTGGTTGTGGTGGTGGGTTTTCTTTTGCCATTTTTAAAGAGTTTGGAAAGCTTGGAAAGTGCTCTCAGTAGAACAAGCTGTTCTGAAGCAAGTGGAAAGACTAGGTTCATGGTCTTTTTCTGATATCTTTCATGGGCTTTTCAAAGTAAAACTAACTTAATCAAAGAAGTTGTATTTTAAAGGTTGTAGATTGAAACAAACAGAAAATGAAACTTAGAGGAAACCAAGGATATACAAGCTAGAAGCTGAAAAAATTTGACCCTGAAATCATGTAATATCCTAGTAGCAAGAGTGACTGAAATTGTTACATAGTCTCATGAATCTGTTACATTTGCTTTTTGAAGAAGCTTGTAAGGATAGAGGTTTTCTGCTGAGAGGAATTTGTGTATACCTCTCAGAAGAAAGTATTCTGTTCAGCATAGGGGAAGAGGAAAGGAGACTATGATTTTTCTAGCCTTGAAATCTGCGGATATGAATATGTATCCTTTTCCTTCTTTGGTCCATGAGCATTTAAAGTTTGACTAATAGCTATTATAATTAGCCTTCAGGGCTTCAATTGCCTGTAGGGTCAGGAAGAAATTATTTTCCTTATGTGTAATTTGGCTTCTTGGCTGCTGATTTGTGCAGTGGCAGATCACGCTGTGACCGCTGAAATGCTTCCTACCCCAAATATTATGTTGTACCCATCTTGTAGCAGTTGCCAGTCATATGGCAGGGGTGACTGAAATGGCTCGGGCAGCAGTTGTTAATTTGCTGCATTTTACTGTTCCAGAGTATTAAAGTATTTGTATTTGCTACAGTATTAGACTGGTAATGGGCCATGATGGTATCAACTCAGGCTTTGGGAAGAAGTTTTTCCAGGGGAAATTGTTAGGGACTTAGCAGAAAACAGTCATCTTCCTCTGTAGCATGGGGAATGGTTCACCTTATAAAGCACGCCCAAGTGATCTCATACTTAATTACTTACAGTGACTTTGCGCATTGGTAACAACCTATTGTCTATTGGTGACATACGTATTTTGTGTAAAAGGACAGAAAGAACTGTTTTGGGGCTTGCATTGCAAAGTTTGTAAACTTGCTTAGGTCAGGTAGCACAAGTGCAAAAATGAGCGACTGCTAATTCTGGAATGGGCAAAAGCGTACCTGGAAGGGCACTGTCAGCATTTCTCTTTGAAGAAGGCTTTGTCCTCTCTGTGGTCCATGTTGGACAGTTTGAGAGCTGGTCTTAGAGGGATTTGGGTGATTCTTTATGACTCGTCAGTGGAGGTTTTTTAAAATGTAATTAACTTTGCCTCATTTGAGTGAGGTGACTTGTTGCTCATCCTGAGTTAAGAGTCTGAGAAGCCAGTTGCAAAAACAAGCTTTCATCTCATGAAGGTATACATATTTACTTTCCATTTCCTTGCTTTGATGAAATAACCAATAAAGAGACACGCAGGCTTGAAAGTTAGTCTAAACCAAAATAAAAGGTATAACCACAGCAACTTCATCACCGTCTCAGTTGAGATGTGCCTGCTGTGAAATGGCCAGCAGCCAGGCTTTGCAGTGCATCTGACTTCACCTGGCACTGTCATCTGCCCTCTGAAAATATTTCTTAAGTGATATAATGATGAATGGCACTTCTATTTAACAGTGTCATCCACTCAAAATGTTCTGTAACATCTGTTGCTTTGTTCATAAGTTGTCACTAAGATGAAATAACTAAAGAGTGGCTGAAAAAGTGTTCGGGGTCTACAGGTCTGAATTCAAGATGCTTGGGTAGAAAGTTTGGGCTAATTTCTGGGGACTTCACTGTGTGTTGTCCTTGTGGAAGAATGCTTGCTGCTTTCTGCTCTTTGTACTGATGGTGTATCATATTTAAAACAAAGGGAAAAAAGCCTCAAAAAATATTAAGAATTTGTGATTAGATGAAATAGCCTTTTATGCTTTGCTGGTTGTTGATAGATTATTTATATAAAAAGTTGTTTTCTAATGATTTTTTTGTTTGTGCCTGATGTCACAATCAAATGCTGTGTATTCTTTGTTTCCAGACCAGAGATCTAGAAAGCGATACAATGCCAAAAAGTCCAATCTCAGAGGTGCAATTCCTTTTGATTAATAGGAAGGTGTGCTTGTATCTGTAAGTTTTTTAAATTGTGATTGCTGAACTTTGAATAAATCAAATACATGAAAAAATATAATTTCATTCTGAATTTCTCCCCAAGTTAAAAATTGAGAATTTTCCCTCTGTGTCATTTAATCTGTAATTTGGGATTCTTGCACAGCGGATAGGCATGATACTTCTGTGAAATCACAATTAACTGTCATACTCTGCATTTTAACCTAACATGTCAAAGCTTCATTTTCTTACATCTTGCAATGCAGTACACTTACAGAACTTTTTGGTGATTTTAAAACCAAAATTAAACTGTGAACTGAATGTCTTGCATCATATGTATTGCCAGTTAAATTGAGAAGAATTCACTTGTTCTTTGTTCTAGCATTAAACTTTAAACTGGCAGACCTATTTCAGTAATTTAAGTTTTAAAAGCCCAAACTTTCATAAACTGTAGGACTTGATATTGTAAAAGCTTTTTACATGCTGTTTTGGTTTGGTGTTTTTTGGGGTGGGTTGGTTGGTTGGTTTTTCTTTTTTTTTTTTTTTTTTTGTTTGTTTGTTTGTTTGTTTTTGTTTGTTTGTTTGTTTTGTATTTTCTTTTTCACTGTTTTTTTGGTTGTTTTTTGGTTTGGGGGGTTTTTTTGGGGGTCTCTTGCCCTCTGTTCATTATAGCTCTTCCATATTAAATGATTGACCAAACTCCTGATTCTTGGATCAGGGATTTTGTTTGTTTTGGGTAACATTAAGGTAATAACAATAAACACACACCAAAAAATACTAAGTTATTGCTGACACAACTGACTAGGATTTCTCATGCCACTGTAAATATTGCAAGACATACATGTAGTTTATAATCTGAGCTCCTTTCTCCTCTGTGGTGATTCTTACACTCCACCTGAGCAGGGCTGCTTTCCCAGCCTGTGGCACATTAGAATTGTGTGGTATGGTAGCTTGAAAAGTAATTGTATAAAATTTTGTAGTTTGGGGATTTTATTTATTTGTTTCAGGTTTTTTGCATACTAAAAGAGACTTTTTGAGATGACTGCAGCAATCTTTGTCTTGCGTTAACTTTTACTTTGGGTCATGTGAAAGCAAGGTTGTGGAGCTTGTGCCTTTAAGGAGAAAGTATCGAAATATGGGGCGAAGTCAGGGATGCAGAATGGGATTTGCAAACAGTGGTATGTTAAGTAGTACAGTGAATTTTGGGTACTGAGTGACATGTCACCAAAGCAGCCAGTGAGGAAATGTTTGGGACAAATATATGTCAAAACTAACGTTTCTCTGCATGGTAGGTGCCTTTACTCCTGTCTACCAAGAGTGCTTTTTGTTTTCTGAAAGTACTGTCACTTTTTCTTTTAAAGCATCATAGAATGGCATTGTTGCCGACCTTATAATAATTGTTTTTATTAGAACACTGAGCTCCAGAGTGGGAGATGAAGGTTTAAATCTCCTTCTTCGGACTGGGATTCAAAATCCATCTTCCAGAAGTGCGCACTGTGTACTGGAAAATCTTAAAATTCTTCCTGTTGAAATTGTTCCTCTTTGTGGGAAGACAGGCATGTTATCACTCACTCAGCTTCATCTAGGATGAATGGTAAATGGTAAAGACAGTCATGGAAAAAGGACATAGGGTAGAGGAGGAGTTATTTATAGGGCTTTTTTTTTTGTAATACAATTTTCTCATTTGAGGTTGTTACTGCATTTTGTTCGAAAGACCTGCTTTTGTGTGTGTATGTGTGAGAGCAGATTTTTGCAGGGAAAAATGTAGAATTCTTTGAACTTTTCTTTCCTCTTTAAATCATACTCGTTCTTGTATAGATTATATTTTACAGGAAGGGCAATACCCTTATTTCTTTGTCTTTAGAAGAAAGTAGCATCCCCTACATTTTAAGAGGTAATGAAAATAATTGCCTGACCAAACTTGTAGAGGAAATGAGTGGAGCATTTGAGGATCCTATATGTGACTGAGGCATGAACTTTTCATGGAGTTTAGTCCTACGGTGCAAACACTTCTAAACTGTTTCAAATTTTAATATGTAACTATCAAGATGGAGAGGATTGTTACCTTGCCAAGGATTAGGCTGCAGTGTGAAGGAGGCTTTCCAGGTGTACAGTTAAGATTGTTGGTGTGTAAATGAAACAGAAATTCAGAAACAAACAGTGTCTGAACTCTTTGTGGGCTTAGACATATGAAACTCAGTTGTTCAGGTACCCAGCCTGTCATATTCACTGAAGTATGGAGTTAGCTTGGTACAATCACTCTTTTTAGGGACCCTTGAAGAACATGTTCCCTTTGGAGTTAAACATTTTTAAGTAAAAGGCTAATTTGCCACGTGTGGTACTTCTCGAGCAAAATTAGTGTCACAGATTTGTGTTTGATATTTTGTTAGCTTCTGCGTTGTTATTTTGGTTTGTCATAGCTGTCTACAAAATGATATACAACAGATTTTAGATATTTAAATTGTTCTTTTCATTTATAACTAAATGGGTTCTTGTTAAATTACTTCATTCTTTTTGTTTTTCTTTGCAGCTTTCATCCAGTCGGATGGCATAATAGAAATGCTGCGTTTTGATGAAGGAGACCTATTGCAGGTATGTAATCTGAGTAAATCATCTGAACTAGCAAAATTTCATCTTTTTTGACAGCTGCTTTTTGAAACACATGGGTTAGTGGAGTTTTGAAAATAAGCAAACATTAAGCTCAAGTCTGCAGAACCTTTGGACTTTCTAAAGTTACTTTCAACAGTATACTTTCGTGTGTTCAGAGGTTCTGGTTCCCTGATGTTTTGTGGTGGGAAAAGTGGTGGGTTTTACCACAGGTTCTCTCTGGCCTGTCTCTCTGTCCAGTTCTTTTTATCTCAGAAAAATTGGGGGATACTTTGTGTTTAACGCTCATCTTGATCTAGAGTTGGGATGCAATTGGCTAACTCATCTGTAGGAACTGCAAGTGTTGTAAGATTCGCAAACCTAAAGGCAGTTCTTGGAACCAAGTTACCACTGGGTTTAAAAAAATTCTAGTTACTGCAGTGAAGTAATTACTGTTGCAAGTAGGTGTTTTTCATGTATGATGTTGCCATTCCTGTCAGTTTTCTTTTGGTCTGAGTCAAAAGAGGAAAAAAGTTAATTTTAAAGGGTATCTGCTGAAATTTTGAGATGGCAGTAGTAGTTGGGATGACATACACAGCAGCGTGGCTTGATACTAGAGCTACATAGCTCTGAAGTTCTATTGAGTAGGATTTCATATTGCAAGCATTTTGTGGGTTGTATGTATGTTGAGTATATTTTTCTTAAAATTCCTTGATGGTGATAGCCTACTGCTTGAAAGGGAGCAGAGGAGTTACCAGGTGCAGTGCTTGATTTATAATTTCTACGTCCTATCTAGTCCAGACAAGTCAACATATGCGTCAGCGTATTACATGTTTCAGATTTATGATGGTGTCTTTTTTTTCCCCTGCCTACCAAGTTGTTTGGGTTGTTTTTTTCTGTAACTCAAGAATATCTTACCATAGGTGTTAAGACTATAATGTACCAGAGTAAGATACTTCAAAGTTATGTAAACTAGTGACAGGAAACATTGAAGTTAAAAACAAACAGGAAACCCCCAATACAAACCCCTCAAACCCCCCTCCCCCCAACCCCCCAAAAACCCTACCAAAGAAGCAAACAAAAAAGCCTCAGGTTCCTCATTAGCCAGTTGTTTAGCTGTCATGTGCTAAACACATTCTCATAATAGATATCTGTGTATAGGCTTATGTTTGGATGGGTATAGTGGTGGAAGTTTTCCATATAGTGGTTACAGTCTCAGTTATTGAAGCTTTTGACTCTGAATATTTCTTTAACTTGCATGAAGATACCACATATCACTAGAAATACAAGGAAAAAACCCACAAGGCTTAGTTTCTTTTCTTTTACATACTCTATTACAATACACCTGGTTTGACACAAGTGGTATAGTAAAAACGACAGACACGTCATTGGCCCAGTGTTTAAGACAAAGAATATGTAGTCACATTTGCTCATCTATATTTTAAGTGTTCCTTTTTCTCCAGGATCCTTTTTTTTAAAACTAATTCAAATTAATCTTACAAATCTGTAATTATCTTACTCATTTGAGCACTCCATTAACAACCAGTTCTTAGACCAAAAAGTAATGGTACTGCTGTGAGCCACTCAATAAGTCATATAAAGATGGGAAAGTAAAAGGATTGTTAATCACACTATTGCAAGGTGTAGCAGAGACAAGAGAACTTCTTATGGTGGGACAAAGTCAAGCAATTCTGCATGTTGCACCATAAAATTTGCAGTGCTTTAGATCTCACTGGGCTACCACTTCCCTTAATATGTTGCTGAATGTTTGATTTAAAGCAAAACAAGAGAGACAAAATTTCTGATAAGTGGTTTGTATGTTTTATATTATGGTTGTGGCTCTTAAGCCAAACATACATATATAAGTGAAACCACTTCCTTTTAATCAGAATGATAGCGTATACTGTTTTCTAGCTTATAGATAATTTGGGTTTTTTTCATGTAGATTTTAATATGGTGACCTCTTGTGACTACTTACTGCAATTTAAAAAAGCCATTATACTGCTGTAAAACCAGGCTTATGTCTTGTGAACAGGAGTTACTAAAGTTTTAAACCTACCTTGATGTCACTGACTGTTTCTCTTTCGGGCTTTCCATAAGCTTCCGCAAATGTCTGTTGTTCATTACAAATACCATGATGTAGTAGTAAATCAGTATTGTCTAATGTTATGTCACCTTCAGGTGATTTTTTTTTTTTAATACAAAAAATAACCAATACAGTACATAAAGTGGTTAATAATCAGTGAGGTATCAAAGCTATCTCCAGTCTTGGTTGATCTCCACTTCCCTAAAGAATTCGATGTCTTTAGAGTGGAAGCAAGCTTTTTCTTGTTTGAAAGAGTTGCTTTCCAACTAAGGCTAATCAAATGCCAAGCCTTGAATAATTTTATTTTTAGGGATTCCTGCCACTTCCATCCAATTAGTGTCAACCCTCTTGATGCTGGTTTTCTTTACTTATTTGGAGTATATACTGTTGGTAAAATACTTACGTGTTTCAATCACATTTCAGGAATTTTGCTGTAAAAAATAAATGAAATGTGTTGAGAAGTCTGGTTTGACCAGTCTGACTGAAATCAGCTATTTATTGAAAGAGAATAAATCTTTAAATGTTTAAGCAGAAAAACATTTCATGGGTAAAAATAAACTGACAGTGGAAATTTCGTGAGCTCATGCTACTGAATAACTAGCAAAAGTAGAGACTGTACTCTCTGGGTGTGGACTTAGAGTTTGTGGTTTAGAAAGTGCTGTAGCATGTAGTTCAACCTTCTGTCTTGCCAGAGCGAAAGTGAGAATTCTGTTCTTTAGCATATGTGTTCAGATTAAAGGTTTATATCTAAATAAATTTATGCTAGTTCTGTCCATGGGTTAAATTAAAATAATGAGGGAATTTCTTAATTCTGTCTGTTCACGTGAATTGGTTCCTTTAAAAACTCAACTTTTTGAACTCTTCAAATAATTCCTTTAGATCCTGAACATAAGGTAAGAATAGTATTAATGTAAATGCAGTGTACAGTTTGGTTGTTTTCTTCAATAGCAGGTGGTTTGCAGATGTCTATATAGTTGTTTGGCACCTCAGAGTCATAGACTTGGTTGATTGTAATGGACCTTGGGAGATCATGTATAAATTTATCAGGTGCTGTTGTGTGTAGATGGGCTATGCCTGGCCGGTGCTTGACTGTTCTGTTCTTAAAACCTCTAGAGAAGTACATAGTTGTTTCATACCTAAGCTGATTTTGCTGCTGCTTTTTTCTCAAACGTATGTTCACTTGGGTTTTTTGTTAGGTTGCTTTGCCTCTTCATCAAGAGAATTTTGTGCTATAATCTACCTACAACTTCTTTGTGCAGGTTTTTTAGAACACTCTTTAACTTTACTGGATTTTTATTTATCAGTACTTAAAGTATAGCATTTATTTGGGACACTGTGCTCAGAAAGAGGACAGAGTAGTTCCTTCCCTGTCTAGTAATGCTTGTTTTAGTAATGCCAAAATGAGTTGTAAATTTTTGGCAGCATTTTGTTTGCTCATATAGTTCATATTTCACTATGCTTTCCAGGCACATTGTTTTCTTTAGTGTGCTATCAGTTACTCCCTTCCCAGTTTTACATTGAAGCTCTCCTTCATCTGAACTTTGCTATGTCAGTGTCAGGCCATCTCCATCTCCTCCATGTGTCCTGATTATTTCAACCCTTGTCCAGACCTGACAGATGCTTCATGTCTCTGACAATGATGTCATCTGCAACTATTAGGAGGGCTGAAGTAAACTACAACTGTTACTTTTAATAAACTGTTCTTTCATGCTAAGCTGGCATACTGTCTCACTTTTTGAGGACTTTACTTTGAAAAGTGAACAGTAAAGGAAAATTTATTTTTCAGAGCAAAGTTTTCTTTTTTTTTAAGCTAATAAAGGACTGTTTCCCGGGTAATTCTATTGGTTGTTAGAGCTTTTGCCTTGGGTATCTAATATTCTTCTGCACAGTATAGTTGGGACCACTATTTTCTAGAGTGATTGTTTCTGTTTTGTTTTGCTTTTTTTATTCAGACTGAGTGTTTGGAAAGTACTTCTGCGTATGTAGTAGTATTTTTAAAGTAATGTATTGCTAAAATAAAAAAGGAAAGTGGTAAGACTTTTCAGTCAACTTATCTTAAAATGAATCTGCTGCAATAATCATAAGTGTATGAAACCATTTTTTACAGGTAAACTCCTAGAAATTATTTTACTGATAATTACTGGTTTGCAGAATAGCTGAAATAGGGAAAAAAAGAAAATTTGTGTGCTTATATATATAATATACTTAATACATATTTAATGTCTTTGTTCATAAACTGCTGTAAACTGCTTATTACAAAGACTGGTAGTGAGAACAGTTGTCCTACATGACAAAGAGACAGGACCTTAATATGACTTGCAGTGGCTTTGTAACACAGAATATGTGGAACCAAATTACCTTTGTGGGACTCAGCAATGCTGATGTCTTACTGGTGGATGTTTAGTATTTTCTGCATGACCTGTTCTTCATTCTCAGTGGCACAGCAAAGAATTCTCTTAACAGAAGCAAGAAGCATTCAGTTCTGGTGTATCAGCAATAGTGTTCTCAGGGAGCAACGTCTCAGTGTATTTTTTAATTAACTCGAATTTTCATATTGTATGTTGACTTTTTAAAGGGGTTTGATGTGATGCCCGTTGATATCTGTGTAGCCAAAGCACTAAGAATACAGGCCTTGTAGGTAGCAGTAAAGTGGCTGGACCATTGACCTCGATGGGTGTATTCTACAGGACAGAGTTCAGCTGGCAGTCAGTTACCTGTGATAGAGCTTGGAACTGAGGACAGCACTGCTAAATGTTGTCTGTAGCAGCCTGGTTGGTGGTATGGAGTGTACTCTCAGTGAGTTTGGAGATGATACCAAATTGGCCAAAGTAGTTATTACACTGGAAGGCAAGGCTGCTATTCAGAGGGCCTTCAGCAGGCTGACAGGAACCTCGTGACATTCAGCTCAGACAAATGCAAGGCCTGCACTTGAGAGGGAGCAACCCTGTGTCACAGGATAGGCCGGGCTGTGACAGCAGCACTGAGGAAAAGACATGGGGGGATTCTGGTAGACAACAGGTTGAACCTAAGTTCTCCATGTGCTGTTGTAGCAAAGACAACTGCCAGCCTACTGAATTGTGAACAAATGTGAACCCAGAAGATAGGGGGTGTGATTTTTTTCCCCCCACCTGTGGGGCTGCAGCTCGAGTATTGTGTCCAGTTTGGGCTACGCAGTGTAAGGAAGGCACTGACATACTGGAGCAGGCACAGCAGAGGAATACAGGATGATCGGGGGCTGGAAGGTGTCTCACGTTAGGATGTATTTTTTCAGCCATTAGAAAAGACCAGAGGAATACTGATTGCTGTGGGCAGTGTGGAGAAGAGGAACCAGATTTTTCACTGTGTGCACTGGAAGGATGAGAAGCTTTGGACACGGATCCAAAAACCCATGTAAAGACAAAAAAAGACTGTTAAATTGAGGACGTTCAAACACTGGACCAGGTTACTAAAAGAAGTTGTAGAATTTCTATCTTCTGAGATACCCAAAACATGATGACCCAGAGCTGTGAGCAACCTGCACTAATGAGATCTCCTCTGAGCAACAGCTGACTTGATGGCCTCTGGAGCTTTCTTTCCCATATGTGTGATTTTATAAAGGAGTAAGAGCCATCTTAGTTCATTGCCATTGCTTGTGAGCAGCTGAAGTTCTTCTGCTTCTTGTACTGGAAGAATTGCCATCCCCAGGCTTTAGATAAAAATAATTGGTGCCCAGGAGTGACTGTTGCAAAGCCAGTGTCGGTAGCATGTGTTGCATCAGCAACAGTCAACTGATGTTTTTGTTTCCTTATGTGAGTTTGAGTCATGAAAGACCATGACAAGAATGACTTCAGTCCACTTCCAGCTACCTTTCAGATTACAGCATTCATTTTTTCATTACCTGAAGCAAGATATTCCTCATTAATTATGTTTCTTTTAATTATGCTAATTATTATCATAGAGCTCATGAGTGCAACAATGAAGATTTAAGCTGCCATCTATGTATCACTTTTGTAGCTCTCTCAACATTTAGTTGCAAGCAGCACATACCTTTTTTTACAAAAAGGGACCAGCCTTACTATGAAATAGCAAGATGTAAAATGTTCTGAGTCTTTCAAACTGCAACAGTCTTTTAAATTGGTGTGGATACTCTCTTTTGTAGGAATGCAGAAAACTTTGGTTGTTGAGAATTTTGTTAACATTAAAGAAATATACTTGGTGTCTGGGAAACCCCAGATCTTGACTAAGAGGGTCTGCCTCCTTGCTTTGCCCCCACCATCATTGTTGAAGACTTCTGAGCTCTAGTTTAGTTGCTTAAACATAGGTAACCAGTGCTATTTGAGATGTCCTGGACTGTCCTGGGCATCTACCCTGGCAGATATGGCACAGGGCGTAGGAGAAACCATGTCCTTCTGGATGTCAC
Organism: Coloeus monedula; assembly: GCF_965178545.1. Lineage (NCBI taxonomy): Eukaryota > Metazoa > Chordata > Aves > Passeriformes > Corvidae > Coloeus > Coloeus monedula. Next base: position 88,078,839 of record NC_138783.1, read on the forward strand.
TCTGAGACCAGGCAGGCTGCCCTAGGACATTTATCTCAAGTGGCAGCAGATGCCTATGTTTAGATGACTGAATGTAGTGCTAGGTAATATGACCTCTTACCAAGAAGTGGAGAATAGCTATTATAACAAATTGGTGAGACATTAAAATTAACTTGGTGGTTGTGATTGTTTGTTTGTTTGGTGGGATTTTTTGTTTTTATGTTCTGGATGAAGTTAGCAACCCTGGGTATTTCTTTAGAGACAGCTTCAGGCTGTAAAGTATGGATTTTGATTCTCCATCTATGCAAGATTATTGTCTGGTGTCTTCCACAATTATACTGAGTCTTTAAGGTGTACTTTGAGGTACAGATTCTCTGTGAAATCTGTCTTGAGAATATAAGCCTGTGGAGGGAAACGATTCTTAAGTCTTGAAACCATGGTGTTGGCTGACTGCCTGCCTTCAAATTTTCTAGCTCACTGTGTGCAAGTTTTCTCAAGATCTTTATACTGAAATCCTCTTGGTTTATAGTTTAATCCTTTCAGGGTTATGTAAGAGATTAAATTAAGGCATGATACTGTTAGTAGCAACAGCCTAAATGTTATATGCTGTCTTTAAATTAAAAAAAATATATATTTAAAAAGTATCATCTATCTTCAAGGCTTGAACACAGCCTTTTGGGCAGAAGGATCATAGATACTGCCCAGTAATGGTAAAAGGGGTGATTTTTCCCTCTCTCTCTTTTTTCCCACTCCGTTGTATATTTCTACTGTTTCTTTTGTGCTGACCTTAGGTTTTGTTGTTAGGGATTTGGATTGGGAAATTAATCCAATTGAGGAGGTTTTTTTCCTGTAACTTATCTTATTATATATCTTGAAATATTAGTAGTGTGCACATGCATTGTGCTTCCTGATCATTACAATATTTTGTTATTTGTAATGCTTCTCCAACACAGATAAGATCTAATAAATGTTTCATATAAATCATATCTTGCTAATTCTGCTCTTTTACAATGTATCCTTTATGGAAGAAAAGACAAAGCTGTATTTTTAAAGAGCATAATTTTATTTCTCTTTACCTGATAAACCAACAGTATTAAACAAAACATACACATTAAATAGTGGTTTTGCTTTACTTCCTGGCAGTTTTGTGCAGTCACGCAGGAAAAATAGCAGGCCAGACTGCAGTACAATAGGTCCAGAATTATACTTGAAGATCAACTTAAAAACAAAAAAGCCAACCAAAAAAACCCCAAACAAACAAAAACATATTTAGGATTTGTAACTGAATACAGTTGTATGTTTTTGTTTACTGCATGACTTGAAAGATTGACATGTAATAAAAATGAGTGGTAATTATAGAAGCTGCCACATGAGATTTATTTTTGGTTTACTTCCATGATGCTATGGTTGCTGAAGCTGGTATGCTACTTCTTTGCTCTTGATTGACCCTGATCCAAAAAACAAAAAATCCCAGCAAAATCCACACAACAAAATACCCGCAAAAACAATCAAACAAACCAAAAAGCAAACAGCTCCTGCTCAAAAAACAGAAAATGTCATTTAAATGAATTTATAATGCTGCTTGTGTTTAATGGACATCTGTAAGCAAAAAACAGGCTTTTCCTTTTAAACATGAATCTTTGATGGGTTTTTGCTCTTGAATATATCTCAGAAATACCAGTCTTATCAGAGTGATTTGTAATTTTATACCTGATCTACAGATATTTGACTTAATATTTTCATAGCAAATGTGTAATTTCAGAACATCGGGGAAAACCTTGGGTGTGCAGTCAGATAATTCAACTCCTAACAGTTAACTACAGCCATGGCAATGTAGTAGTTGCACTTTTGTCAGTTATGTGTATTTCCATTTGTTTCTGCATTTTTCTGGAGTTAAATTTGATCTCCACTGCCCTCTGTCTAAAAGTTGGCCTGGGTGGGGTCTTAGGCTGAGTCTTACATTAAGGTATTGACAGCCAATTATGATACTTAAGAGTACATATAACTAACAACTTAATAGAACATGCTGTCTTGTTAGAGCCAAAGCTAGTTGTCAAGGATGGGACAGTGCTGGTAATGGCTATTTTAGTTGCCCTGTCATAGGATCTGAACCTGTTAGCTCCATCATCTGACTGTCAGGTAACTGCTGGTAACTTAATTATGTGCTTTAGTTACGTTTTGAAAGAAAAAAACCCTTTGTTGGTGAAAGAAAGATTTTATTTAATTCTAGTGATTAATGTGCTTTCAAGGACATTGGTAAGGATTACAGGGTTTTATATATGGCTTTATATATCTGTTAATTTCACAGAGTAAGTTTGGTTGTTGTCATTTAACCCCAGCTGGAAGCTTAGCCCCGAACAGCTGCTTGCTCTGTTTCCCTCAGGGGATGGGATAGGGAAAGGAAATCTGAAGAGTAAAAGAGAGAAAACTCATGGGATAAGATAAAGACACTAAGATAAAGCAAAATAAAGAAATCACAGAATTATAATTACAGAATATTTTGAGCTGTAAGGGGCCCACAAGGATCAACAAGTCAAACTACTAGCCCCACACAGGACAGCCCCAAGATTCACACCATGTGCTTGAGAGTGTTGTCCAAACACTTCTTAAATGCCTATTTCAGTGCCAAACCATCGTCTGGGTGAAGAACCTTTTCCTAATACCCAATCTAAACCTTCCCAGACACATGCTGTCACAGAAGTCATATACCCACTGTCCTTGTTTCAACCCGTAAGTTTTCTCATGGTTGAATTGAGAAAATAATGTGTGGCAGTTTAGAACTGGAAGATCTGCCTTTGTCATTCCAGTCTGAGGAAAATACAAGGTATGGAAAGAGATCTGTCTTTTTCTGTTTATTTCTTTAGATTTCAGAGCTAATTAACTTGTTAGGCAGTACTTCCTAGAAAGTTTCAGATAGAAAACATTTTGTACCTTAAGCATTCATCACTTAACTAAAACTATTTTAAATTTCTTCCTTCTTCATTTTAATTGACTTTCTCTTACAACCTGTTGTAAATTGTTTCAGAGTAGTATTTACCTGTATCTTACTGGAAATAGAAAATGGAGTGTGACACTGGGAGTTAAGAAGCTGAACTAAAAGCTTATGAGTATATGAGTAGTATACCTTTGCTGGGAAGACTTGGAAAGATGTGTAAGCTTTTTTTTCCTGTTCATTAAAATAATGGTGTTTTAATGAAGAATAAGAAATTGACTGTTCTCCTAATTACAGTACAAATGTCATAAGTAAGTTTAAAGGAAAGCTTGCTGGCGTTGAAATTACAATAACATAAAACAACTTAGCTTGTTTTTTAGTCTTTTCTTCACTGAGGAAAAACTGCACTGATTATTTTGTACTGTGAAGTGTAATTTCATGTAAGCCCCTTCCTGTAATAACCCTTTAGCAAGGCAGTCTAGCTATCTATATCAGAGGTTTTAAACCAAAAAAATCTGATGAATGCTCTGTGTTGCCTTTCAAGTTACAAATAGATTAGCTTTGTTTTACAATGGTAAATAATACCCTTCCAGTTTTCTTTAGTTTGTTGCAAATTGGAGGGTGAGTAAACCAAATAACTTCATTCTGAATCTGGAACACCTCTTAGATTTACAATCCAGAATTGATCCTTGACACGAATCAAACATTAATGTTTGTCGACTCAGTGATTTAATAGGAGTAATTATAAAATTTTCAAAAAGTGTCTCCAAATAGCAAAATTAAAGTTCCTCTAATAATAAAATCTATATTTTAAGCAAAGATCATTTTTAAGAAACTATTTTAAAAAATAATTTTGGCTTAGAAAAAACCAAAGAAATAAAGTGTAATTTGTAGCGGAACTAGAAATCAGCGAAGTGTCCAGCAAAGGGACTTGATTTTTTGTTCTGAAATGAGACACAAGTTTGCATTCCCATTGCAAACAAGTGCTATCCTTGTGCTAGAGGTGAACTGGGTCTGATGAGCCAAGGTGCACTATAGACTTTATCAGACCTGTGAGCTTTCTTCCCACGCTCAGGAGATAAATATTTAGCTTGGCCATGACATGTTTTTAACAGGACAACTGAAATCCTCAGTTTGATCACCAAACCCTGTGGGAAGACAGTTTTCCAAGTCCGCTGTGTTTTAACATGGAGCTGTATCAGAAGGGCATTCCATATGCAGGCTTCTAAACCAGTTGGTATTTCTTAGGCAAGAGTAAACTAATTGGAAATCCCTAGACAACCTAACCTCCTTGTTTTCAGGTAATTAACTGTAATGTCCAGCAGAGTTGAAGGAAGTGTATGAATTATAGAGGCTAGAAGATCATTAGCAGAGAAGGAGATGATGTTTCCTAGTCAGATGGAGATTATAACCTTCTTTGTTTTCTAGGTGTTAAATTATATCAATGACATAATTGCTGAACTGTTTCTTGTTCTGTATGCTTTTCTTTGTAGTTTGTTTCTTACATCTATGCTAGGTTTTTCTTTTGTTTCATATAGTGTTTTTATTTCCTGGACTTTTTCCTTCTCTCAGTTTTTAGGTTGTTAAGTTGCTGCTTGTTTTATAGTTTGTGGGCATTCGTACCACTGGAACTGACCGCAGTTCTTGTCCAGGGCCAAACTTAATTTCTTTAATTGGAAAAAAAACAATTTACATTTTCTGCTCCAGTTCAGAACTTCTTTTGTCTTTCAAGCTCTGATTTACTAACTTGTTGCAGTTGCCAGGTTGTTAGGTTGGGGTTTTTTGCCTGCTGGAGGTAAAATGCTGTTGGTGTTTTAAATTTAATTTTTTTTTTTCTTTTACAGACTGAGACAACTTTAGGCCTCAGTTCATATCAACAGAAAAGGTAAGCATCTTTCTTAAAGTTTAATACAGACTTTAATTGTAAGGTTTGTGATACTTTTCATAAGAGTAATAAAGGTTTAGTGTAAAAAAGATCAAATACAAACCATGTGATTTTTTTTTTTCAATTATTTTTCTCATACAGAGGAAATGAAACTAAAACGTGAGGTAGTTTTTAGTACTGAACAGCTAAATCATAGAATGGTTTGGGTTGGAAGGGACCTTAAAGATAAGCTAGTTCCATCCTTCTGCCATGGGCAAGGTTCCTGTCCCTCAATATCCTATCAGTAAGGAATTCCTTCCTAATATCTCATCTAAACCTTCCCTCTTTCAGTTTAAAGCCCTTTCTTCCTCGTCCTATCACTAAATGACCTTGTGAAAAGTCCCTCTTCACCTCTCTTGTAAACCATATTAGGTACTGGAAGGTGCTCTAGTGTCATGTCAGAGCCTTCTCCTTCAGGCTGAGCAGCCCCAACTCTCCCAGCCTGTCTTTGTAGGAGAGGTGCTTTGTCCCTCTGATCATCTTCGTGGCCCTTCATGAGGAAGAAGCTTCACATGTGGAATAAAAAACTGAAGAATTCTTTAATTCCTTTTGTAATGTATATCACAGAGCAATTCTGTGTAATTAAACTCAGAGCTCTGCTTGTAGATTTCTTTAAAAATCATTTTACTGTAGTTTCTTTTATTGAGGAGAAAGTGGGTTTGTTTGCCTGCTTCAAAAGTTGTTGGTGTCCTTTTGAAGAAAAGTTTGATGTTATTTTTGATAGATTCTTCCCCACATTCCTTTTTCCCATCATAGAATCATTAAGATTGGAAAAGACCTCCAAGATCACCAAGTCCAGCCTTCAGCCAAGTGCCACCATGCCCGCTAAACTATATCATAAAGTTCTACATCTGCTTGTTTTGTGATCATGATGTCACCTCTTCCCTAGGGAGGCTGTTCCAGTGCTTAACCACATGATGATTTTTTTTCCAAATATCCAACTTGAATCTCCCCTGGCACAGCTTGAGGCCATTTACTCTTGTTCTGTCTCTGGTTGTCTGGGAGAAGAGTCTCACCCCTTACATGGCTGCATTCTCCTTTCAGGTAGTTGTAGAGAGCTGTGAGGTCACCTCTGAGCCTCCTTTTCTCTAGACTATAAAACCCATGACTCTGTCTTGTCCTCTCCTGTCCTGAAGACATAATCTGTTACTGAAGAGCTTGCCATGTATAATATCTGAGAAGGAAAATAAGTGGCCTCTTTTTACCCTGGTCCCTGATTTTTCTCTAGAGAATCATCAGATACTCTTGTTTGTTTAATGAGTGCATTGAACAGTAACAATGAAGCTTATTTCTTGTACAGTAGCATTCAACAAAGTCATAGTGCATTTTCAGTAAATACAGCTATGTTTTTTCCACAACCTGTTTTCTGTTCCTTTTCAGGAAATCTAGTAAAAGACTTTTCCATTTCTGATGAGTTTCTGTTTTACTGTGTGTATAGTTGCTTAATTGCAGGCTTAAGATCCTTCTTTTTGCAAGTTTTGAAAAACCTATGAAATCTCCAGCTGTGGTCAGGAATGCAAACTCACTATGTGCTGCAGTATGTCAGTCAGATTGCAAGTATGAGAACATGAATTTTTAGGAATGACAATTGAACTAAAGATAACAATGATTAGTGTATTTCTATGTCTTGGATAGAGCCATACTTTATTGATATTTTTTAAATGGAATAGTATCTTGTTTAAATCATCAAGTCTCAATGGCAGAAAGGAAGTGCCTATATTGGCATCCACGCATTAGGTGCAATATTTTTGTTTCCCAGAAAACAATTGGATTTGGTGGTTCTTGAGATTGAGGCCATTGACTGGATTGCCTACAGGATTTTTAATTTTAATTTCTCAGCTAAGAGGATTGTTTTCTGTATTGGAAACTTAAGTGTTCTGGAGTGTGTTATATTAAAACACTGGTTTAGATATCTGAAAACAAATAGTCCATTCCACTTAGGAACGCTGGCCTATTTGAAGTTCAGACACAATGTGATGAAGGTCTGTATCACAAGCTCTCTGATACCATGTTACATAGTAAATACCAAATTTGCTTTCTGTTTTTCTCTCTCACTGCTGTTATTAGTTTTGCATGACTCTTTCCTTTTTTTCTGTGATTTTTTTCAATGGCATTGCTAAAAGCAATATTTAATTTCTCTAGATGACTTGTCTTTGCTTGTCCTTATTAGAGATTATAATATCTTCTTGGTATAGCTTGCCGATATTTTTTCCCTATTTAGACAGTTTATTCAGTTCTCTGATCTACTTTTTAGCACTAATTGGAAGGAGGGAAATGAACTAGCAATTTAATTTGTTTTGTTCATGCCCATGGTCAGGTTACAGTGCATCTATTCAAGCTTCTCCCTGTTCTTTCCCCAGACACTCCCCTTTGGGAATTGTTAGCTTTGAACTTTGTCTGGTATGAGTGTGTTTTCCTGATACAGGGTTAATGTTGACATATCTGAGCCAGCTACTATCTGGGTAGCCTGTTAAAAAAAATTGTTGCTCGTATTTTTATTCATCGGCCTTTATAGCAACAGGTACTGCCAGATACTGGAGTGGTTCCATTGTTCGGTGGGAGTTCACTTTCTCACTGAACCTGTGATTAATACCCATATTTCTAAAAAAATTTTAGTTTTTAAAATTAAAATATCTTTTCTGATATATGCAGCTCAGCCTTATTTTTAAATATTGAAAAGTTGTGGATGCACTCAGGTTACTTACAGAACATTCTTGGTAAAAAGTCTGCAGTGGCTCTTTCGAGGATTCTGGCACAAAAAGTACCCACTGTGAAGTATTTGCCAATTTGTCATTTTAAAGGTTCACATAGTTATTTTTAGATATGCTTTAATTTGATTTTGTGGTAATGGAAATAAAGTAGCAGCTTTCTAAGAGTTCATGTTGCTAAAAAAAATCATGAGATCACTTGCTGTTTCACAGCTTAATTCTGCTGTCTTTATTTCTTTACAATTTATGGCACAAGAGAGGAAATAAAACCCTTTAAACAACAGCTAAACTAATGTGGGAAAAATAAATGTGGAGTATGCTTAGATTTGAATTTTCTGCCATAGTAATTAAAGATGTTACAGATAAGATTCCACAGAGCACATAACTCCTCCAGAAATCCCAGAACAGCTAGAAAGGTAAGGTGAGGATACAGAGACACAGTTGCTGCCCAACTTTGCAGAAATCTTTAAATACTGTATGTGAAAAGCATTTTCTTCATCTCCAAGTGCAAAGATGTGCATTGGTTATCTAAAATTGGGTGCCTAGTACTCTGATAAACAGCAAAGCATTATGGAAGTACTGAAGAATGTCCTTAAGACAGAAGAATATTGTGGCTCAGCACAGATGGATACCCATTATCAGCTACAGTGTTTGCAGGCATTGCTATTTTGACCATGTTTATGACAGCATTTGTGACTAACACTATTGAGACATGAAGTTGCACATCAGTAAATTGCATCTGGTAGTAGGTTGCTTCTGGGTAGCAGCAGAACCTTAGTCAGTAGTTGAGGTAAATGCCCACTCAAATATAGCATGGATGGAACAGGGAGGATAATGATCCTGCTGAGGGACTGAGTGTAGTTCACTCTCAAGTCTCATTTTTAAAATCAAAATTCTTGCAGAAGGAAAAAGGTATTGAGAATATTTAAATCATGGGTTCAGGTGACACCTGGCCAGTTCTTAGTCTGCCGATGCTTGTTGGCAGGTATTAGCAGTCCTTTCTTCCAGATGCAACTTTTCTTTTTTGTGTTGTTCTTCTTGTCTTTAAAAGTTAGAAAACTTGGAGGGGTAGGGAAAGAAAAATGTTTAAATTGTGATATAAGACCGGGAGCCATATTTCTACATGCATACAATAGTAATTAACTTCATGTTGTTATGCTGTAAAGTTGCCCTACCCATGGGTGTATCCAGCATTCGGTGAGCAAATGCCCAGCAGAGCAGACATTATAATCATTTCCTAGTCTGCTGCAAGTTGACTCCTGTTGGGCCCTTTAGTAGGCAAAGTTTGTGAATCCCAATATTGCTTGTTCCTGTTTGAATCTTATTATAGTTGTTACTTTTGTTATCATAGTTGGCATTCATTATGATGTCGCTGCCTTTACCAAAGTTTAACCATTTTAAATTTTTTGTTGTCCAGCTGACTTTCCAGGATAATATAGTTCTGTGGCATGAGAAAATGTTGCCTAAATTTTACACGTATGTGGAGAATTGAGTATGTCCTGATTGTTCAAGTTAGACCAAGTTACTCTTTACAGTATTTTCAATGCATTTGAAATAAAGACTTTTTTAATATACTTTTGTAAAGATTGTAAATATTTTTAACATTTTTCTATAAAAAGAATTGATACGTCATTCTACCAATTATTACCAATACAAAAGAGGTGCTGTCTGACTGTTCAGGGTTTTAATTTTGGAAGAAATTGACAGAATTATTTTTAAGATCACTTTGAGTGGTTTCTGTTTAGCACTACCTTGACAATGGAGGTACAAGAGCTTTTTGACCTTTTTAATTTAGAAATGCACTCTAAACGGTTTTTAAAATTAGACTCTAAACTCTGGAGACATACAATTCACTCGTTTTATCCTTACGAAACATAACTGCTCGTATAGTTTTCCAGTTGTATTCTCCTGTGTCCAGTGTCTCTGTAAACTTCATATTGTTGAGCATTTGTTCTATGGTTTGAGGTTTGACTTTAGCTGAGAAGGTGTACCTAAGCACTCTCTTATTTGACAACTGTAATGTGTCACAGCTGCACTTAAGAGTAGCAAGAATTTTAGGGTTTTTTTTAAGATCTGAATACAGTTTTTCCTCTTGGCATTTTCTTATATCTTCACTTCTGTTGTACTGTGATCTGCACACACATGGCATATGTACACACACATATTTAAGTATATATTAAGGCTGACTGGATGTACTAAGCCCACTCCTGTCCTGATAGTGTTTTATTACTTTTATGTGGACAAAGTCTTTTTTAGTGACTAGGCTCTGTAGCATTGAAGATGTTTTGACATCCAAACATAGAGAGCTGGAAATTGATTAGCATGCTGTCTATTATACTTGAAGTATGAAGTTTCAGTTGTGGAGTTTTAGAGTGAGTCTTTGAGACATTGTAATTTTATTTAAAAAGCTTTTGATTTGATTTTGATTGAAGGATACAATTAAGATTTCCTAGCCTATTCTTAAACTTTTACTCCTGTAAATAGCTTCCTTGTTGAAGTGGTTCTGGAGTATGGAAGGACATCTGAATTTTGGCAATAATTAGTTTTCCTGGAATTGCACTGGATGGAATTGGATTGATCTTAGTTCAAGGCCCCAGCTTTCATAAGACAAGCCACATGTGCATGTCCCATTTCCTAGCTGCTCCTTCTTGTTGAGGCAGAACTGTGTAGTTCTGGGTAGAGAACTGGGTATGTGGAGTAGCTTTCCTTACCCAGGACAAGTGGCTCCAGCTCTGTCTTTGGGCATCTAGGATTGATACAAAGTCAGAAAGCAGTGATCTAAAACAAGAATGCTGTTTTAATATCAGAAGAAAAAGCATTTGAAGAAATAAAAGAGGCTGTTGGTCTTGCCATTCAGGAGCCATTGATCATCTTCTATTCTTTAGCCTTCCCTGTTTATTTTTTTAATGTTGTCTCCCTGTTTTGTTTTTTGTATGAATAGGATTTTTACTTGGCTCAAAATAAAGTGTTTCAGTTACAAAGATGCTTAACTGTGGTCACAGTAACATCATTCTGAATAATAAAAAATGTTTCAGTCAATGAAACTGCTTTGTATTTTTTACTTACAAGTTTTGTTGTGGGTTAACTATTGTGCTCTGTATAACTATACTGATAAAATAAGGAATAATAGAGAATGCTTCCAGATACTTTGTTGACTTCACTGTTAGATTGTGTGAGTGCTATTTAAGTTTTGGTCTTCATCTACTAGAATTCTCCTAAAGAGATGCCAGTGGGGGGTTAGTATAGGCAAAGCTAAGGAATGTTTCCAGAGCAGAGTCACTGTCTCCTGGATATTGCAAGTTTTGAACAGTATTGGCTGTTTTCTCACATGGCCTCAGTACCATCAAATGGATCCAGGATTTTTTTATGTACTAGTACAGAAGTAACTGGAGAAACTCAGGGATGTGTATGTAAATTACTGTTACACATTGGACAATATCCAAAACGTCTTTCATAGCAATGTTTGGATATTGCAATGAAAGATGATGTAAACCTGTTTAGTGTGTTGCTTCACTCAGCCATCATTATATAAACGAGAGGTTTACGCTTCAGTTATGTCCATTTTCAAGATATCTGCTCTTGCATAATCTTTCTTGGAGACACCACATAAACATGTTATAAAATTACGGTATTCTGACTAGACAAGTTTGTTTTGTTGTTTCTTCTTTTGAATTAGTTGCTTTGCTAGTATTAATGAATATTGTGCTAAGAAAGCACTGTTTGAGGTGGGAAGGGAGCAAAAATGTGTCATTTAGTAGTATATTTTACAGCATTTCAATTTTTCTTGCAGTGTATCCCTGTATCGGGGAAATTGCCGACCTCTCCGGTTTGAGCCACCAATGCTGGACTTCCATGAACAGTAAGTTGAAAAAGTTGAAAAGTCTTTTGATCTGCTTAGTTATACAAATTTAAAGAAAACCAACCAAGCAAACAAAAAAAACCCAAAAAACCCGAAAAAACCAACAAAAAAACCCCCACCAAAAACAGACAAACAAACAAAGCCCCAAAATAAAAACCAAACAAACAAAAAAACCCCCCACCCACCACAAAAACCAAACAACAAGCAAAACCCCAGAAAACAAATAGGAACAACATTTAAAGCTGATGGAGAAGGTTGTATACATAGATTGCATTAACAGATTGTGTGATTGACCTACAGAGAGATGCTGTACTCAGTCTTAAGCGGCATGTAGCGACCTGTCAACTGCCGTGGTTTTGATTATGTAGGTACTTGTACTTTTTAGGTACTTGTACAGCTGCTCTGCAGAGTGGGCAGTTTTAAGTCTGGAACATGATGTCCTGAGGTGAGATTACCTTTCTGCTTGAATGTAACCCACGTCAGGGAGCAGGTACCCTAGCATACCAGTTTTACTGTTGCTTTGGTGGCAAAGAAACTGACGGTGGATCTCCAATTATTAGAACAGTAATGTTGAGTTGTGAAAATACAGCCTCAACGAGACCAAATAGCCTCCAGGAACCTAGCTCCATGCTCTCTACTTTGCAGCTGGTTGCTGTTTCCACTAAACAAAAGGGAGGAGGAAGGAAATTAAACATTTCATCAATGTACCTGTTTGTAATCAGTTCCTCTGAGAATTACATCAGTGTTAACTCGTCTTACCATTACCTGATTATTGTGTATAGGTAGCTCCAGTCCCTCTTCTTCCCAACAGTCAAAATTGGTTCTGGTGTTCATAGAGCCTCTTTGTATGATTGATACTTTGACTAATGTAAACTGCAGTAAAGCCATTTCAAACATTTTGTTACCAGTTCAGCCTGGAAGAATGAAAACAGCCCAGGTGTGCCTCAGCACAGCATTGCTTCCCCCATCCTCAGCCAGTACTGCTGCTGCATGAAAGGCTGTTTCATTTACAGAGAAGCCACAGATAATTAATAAAAAGATAGTACTCTTTCCTGTTGGAAAGAGTGTTGTACAGTGTGGTGACTACAGAGTTGTGCAAGGAAGCTCCTGTGTATTGACATGGTATATACTTGTGTCTTTCTGAAAGAAGAGAAGCTGTAACTGTACATTGTTTGCAGAGTAGCTTTCCAGAAATAACCTCTATACAAAAAAACCCCAATGTAAATGTCACTAAATAACAAAGCTGTATGAAAATGCCTCATTTTACAGAACTTATTTGTACTCAGCCTAACAAAATTGTGGCTTTACTTCTGGTAACAGACAGAATAAGTCACTCTGCCCTCTCTTCCTTTTTGCTTCAGAATTTCCTTTAGTTTTTAATATTGTGTGGTTTTGTTGTTTTTCTTCCTAATGTCAGTAACTGGTCCTAGGTAAGAGAATACTGGGTTTCTAAACTGAATAGCAAAATACGTAGTGGTAAACCCTACTCTACTGCATCTCTGCTGTAAGAAAATTAGGTTATAGTTAATAAATTATTTCAGTGAGTGCAGTACAAATTCAAACTTGTAGAGCAGTGTGCTTTTAGTTAGCGTTACTGTAAACTTACCTATTGGTTTGAGTTTAAGCTATTTTCTTTTAAAAATTGTAAAAGCTTTCAGTTCATAGTAATTCCAGACTTGGATATTGAGAATGTATTTTATGTACCTTTTTCTACTATGAATAAATTTGATGTTCTCCAAGATATCTTTTAAAGGTTATCTAAAGTTTGCATGCTTATGCTCTGAGGAACGCTATACGTGCTTCTTTATTTTGTGGATTTCCAAAGATGATTTTTTCCCCTTGCTACAAGTAGATCCAAGACAGTATCATAAATATTTTGAGTCATTCTTCATTGTATTTCAGCTTTTTATCTAAGCTGTTATTGTCAAAACTGAAATCACTGAAAAAATAGTATAGATCTAGTACACTGGTAAAGTAGCACAAATCTCGTACTTGGGAATGGCTCTGTACAATACCTGCAAAACTGCACTGGGAGATTGCTGCCTTTGGTCAATTAAAATAAGGAACCTGTGTGTTAGATCTTGATTCACTGTGTGTTCCTTCTTTGGTTTGGGTGGGGTTTTTTTCTGGCAGTATATCATTAATTTATCTGTTGTCACTAAGGTTGTAGTCTCAGGCAGAAATCCTCTTCTGATTTATTAAAACTTAAATAAGTTGCCAAAAGCAGTTTTAGAAAAGATTTAGATATGGAGTCCCAAAGTTTAGTTTGACATCTGTGAAACAACTCTGAGAAATGCTGAGTAACTCAGCCTTGTGGTGGGAACAAGCTGCAAGTGCCAAGCACCTTTGGAAGTCAAATAATGCAGATTTAAGCTTTTGAGTTTTTTGCCTTTTAAAACAGACAGGGTTTTCACATTCAAATTCTGGCTTTTCTGTCTTTGTTATTAATGGATTTTAGAAAAGGCATAAAATGCATGTTTAGTTTCTGAATAAGTACTATACCCAAAGGGTGTTTTGTTAATAGGTAGCATATAGTATTTAATAAAGCAAACTTGTTGCAAGTTCATGTTTATGCTGAGCTATCAACATGTGTCATACCTAGGCTAAAGAAAGTTTTAGTATTTATTTTCAGTTGTACGTCAAGCCATTCTTCCCATGACATTTTTGGTCTGCTAAGAGTGTGTGGGTTTAATCAGATGTTTCAACAACATGCCAACTTAAGCTGGAATAATATTTAATAAAAGTTGCTTTATCTAAGGATCTCAGAAAATCAAAACCAGTATTAAGTTGATAAATATGTGCTGTAGACACACTTCCTGTGTTCCACCTGGAGATGAGATTACAGTGGCCTTCTACTTCTGGTTTATAACAGTTGGAGGTTTTTTTAATGCTGTTTTAGTATAAAGCAAACACTGCCATATTCTGTCACTTTGAAGGTAGTCCAGGTAATCTCACATTTATCAAAAGAAATGTATGCCGTATGTCAGGATATGCAAAAGGATATGCAAATCTTTAGCTCACTTGAAGAGATCCCAAATGTTCTCTGTATACATTAAGCCTCTGGGAATGGGATAGAGCTGAGGCAGGTTCTCCCGTATCACTGTGCCAGGGGGCTGCTTGGACTAAGTGTGGAATACTCATTTGGTTATTTAATGTGTAAGCCTCTTTCTTGTGTCTCTGAAGCAATACCAGTCTTTTTCTGGAACAAATTCTGCAACATCTTGGGTATTGGAGATTCAGGGCTTTAAAGAACACAAGAAAAAAACCTCCCACCTAAAGCCAGCTCCACAATTAGTTGACTTTTTTTGTTTACCAGCATTCTGTTCCTTGTATTCTCTCTTTTAAACCATTACTCTCCCCTGTTGTTAAATGGGAATAACTGAGGTGTTCTAACCTACAAACAGTAATCATTGTTACCCTCCATAGCTTTGGGATTTGGTTGCTCAGTCTGAGGCTATTTTGACAGAACAGTCATTATCTGTATGACTTTCTGTGTTTAAGACAGGTCTGCATATTAGAGGTCTTACAGATGGTCACCTGGGGTGAAGGCTGAAGAATACTTTTGCTGGGCAGTTTATATTCAGTTCTTACACCTGCTTTGTGGGAGAATGTGGATCTTCACAGATCTCAATACATTGCCTTCATCTTTGTTAATTCAACTCTGACTGTATCAAAAGTAAAGTTTAAGCTCTTCACAACTAAACTTTTTGATAGAGGTAACTTGATAATGGAGCACTTGAGTATTAAGTATTTTAGGATACTGCCACAATATAAGCTAGAACTGCTTATCAAAAATTTTTTAAAATATGGAATTATTTTAGATGAAGTTGACATCCTACCCCTGTTTTATAGAAATGATTGGTCAGGTGTGAAATTATGGTCTTGGTTACAGTAATATTTTAATCCTTGATCAACATACTTTTCTATGGTGAATGGAGGTTTTTGCTTCACTCAATTTGAGCAAGGTCCCTTTCTCATACAAAATTTTCTCATGGGTAGGACAATGTTCTTAAGTTCTTTCTTTCAGTTTTGTGTTGATAAACAATTTCATTTTGCATTTCCTTTGAAGTGTTTTGTTTAGGGGGTTTTTGTAATGTTTTCTTGTTTGTGAGCTCTAGTATTTGGCAGAATATTCTATGAAAGCTTGAGCTGGCTTGAAAGCAATTGCTTGGCAATGTTTGCATATTGAGACCTTCTTGCAGGTGTGGAGACCTTATGTTAGTCGAAGTAACGTAAGGGACATGCTTTACTTTAAGGACAGGATAATGTCAGAATGGGTAAAAATCTGGAGAATACAGCCAGGCTAAACCTGTCTTGATATACCTCTCTTTGAATCTAGACTGCACTGCCTGTAGTTATACTTCTAACTACATGAACTATGAACAAGAAGACGAATAAAAAGGGGACATTTAGAAAGCCAAAGTGTATCATGAATGTGCCATACTGCAGTGTAAACTGATTTACTCCCTTGTAAGGCTTGACTGCTGTAAAACTTAGGGGAGGACTAGCATAGTAAGAGAATGGAGAAATGATATTGTTAACAATATAGCTGTTGGAAGTTTTCCTGAGCTAAAGATTAAATACTTGCATCTACTAGATCAATAGATATAAATGTCCTTAAAACCATGGGAGTTACTTCAAGTAACATGAGGTAAGTTTAGCAAAATGGTCTGTTTTCTTCAAGAACTCTAATCTCTTATACAAAAAAATAGTGAAGAATTTTAGCAACTAGAGAATTTACTCAGATTGCTATTTTTCCTACATTTTACATACATTTACAGCTGCTGAAAGGACCTGTAAGTTGCCTATAACATACATCCAACTATTTACACAGTACATTTGATACACTTGTCATGTGTGAGAGTTGGAGATTGTTGGAATTTTAAAGAAATGTTGCAAAAGCAAGCTTCATTTCACTTGGAGTTTGCTGAACGTGAGAAATTGTTGACAGTAGATTGACATTTTGTCCAGATCTGCCTCGGGTTTTTCCACATATCATGCTAGACTGCACAATGCGGCCAAAAGTTCGTTACAGTCTTAGATTCATTCCAGTCACACTCGGTGACATGGTTGGATAAACTCTACTACTTGTATATGTGGTTTTGACAACTGTTTGGAAAAGGCATGGTTTTGTTGTATGGAATCTTAAGTTAGATTCCTAACATAAAATGGGGCACTTGGTCCATTTAGCATGTTAACACTGGCACCAACTTTTTGTCAAGTCTAGTGTCAAAGAACTTTCTCTGTTTGTTAAAAGCCTGTGAGATCTGGAAGCTAAAAACCAACTGATTTATAGGTTAGTACATATGCAAAACCAAAACCCTTCTGTTTTCTTTTGCTTTTCTGAGTTGGAGACGCATTTGAGAATGTAAATGTATGTGCTTCAGCTACTCTTAACTTCAGGTGAAGAAGCCACTTGCCTGTGTCACTCAACCATTTTTGTGTGAAGCAGGAAGAATGCTCTGCTTGCTAATTCTCCAGTTTTGTACATCATGCAGGCTTCCTTTGTGTAAGGAAACTAGCATTTTCTTCAGTACGGGGCACAAAAGGCATTCCCTTTCAGTTTCTAGAGGTAACCTTGTAAGACCAGCTCGTTTTGGTTTTTTTAATTAAAAGTAGTTGGATACATTACAAGTCAACACCCAAGTTCTTACTGTTGGAGCTTGCTCAGTCTGATCTTCTGGCTGGAAAACTGTCTTCATTGGTTCAGGAAATTCCCAAGCCTAGGAGAGTGTCCTCAGCACCTGACTTTGTATACTTTCAACATTACACTCTGCCTTCTAGGCATCTGTTACTCACCCCTGTCTGATAGGATACTGTATGACAGGATACTGATTTAACCCTTGTGACACTTCTGATATGTTGCATGACAACTGGTTTTGCAATTGTTTCTGCAGTTGCCAGAGATGCTAAATGAAAAAAATACATGGGGGAAAACGTATGTCGCATTCTCAAAATTCATGAGGAATTTACCAGAACTGAATATTGAGTATATTTACCTATATTCCCAGCATTTCAAAATGTAACTGGGAAGCTTTTGGTTGACTTCATTTCTCTCTCCAGTCTCATTAGAAGGAATTAAGAGATGGAAGATGAAGAATGTATCTGCTGAATTTATATATTTTGCTTTTCAGTAGAAGATTTGTATTAGTTTTCATAAATCAAGTGAGCATTTTACAGAGGTGTTTAAACAATATGCAGTAAGAAAAAAATTAATTGTGCTTTTAAAAGGGCATTTTCTCAATTTATGTTTGCTTCACAATGAGTAGCTACTTATTTTTGCAAATCAATTTTGGGCCAATAACACAAGGACTCATCTCCCCAAAATTTGCAGGAGCTGATTTCTGTTGTTAAAAGAATCTACCCTTTGATCCCTGGAACAGCAATGAATTCCATTACAAGGACATGCTTACAATACACTGCAGGTACTAACTCAGACTTTGGAAAGAGTTGAGTTGTAGCAGTAAAGAACATGAACAGAGATTTCTTTACCCATTTGACCAGGCACCTCACCCTTGTTAATTAGCATCTTCTCATCTAGGTTATGGTATCAGTTTTTTTATCAGTGTAGGTGGACCTAGCATTATGCAGGGACAAAGGATCAGGAGCAAAATCTTACATGCTTTGATAGTTCGTGTTTGCCTGAAGGTCTGTGTCTATACCATCTTGTCACAAAGAAAAGTGCTAGCTGTTGACTGCTCTGGGAAATTCCACTCTAAAATTGGCATCAGCTACAGCCATACATGTGCAGATCATTGTGGTTTGATAATCTGCATCTTGGAGAGCATCCCTCATGAGATTATTGCTTGGGATGCAGGTTCATTAGAGGTGTCTGGTGCACTCTGCCCTACCTGGATTTTACCATGTCTGATGGCAGAAAAAATGGGTGAGGTTTGTGAGGTCCTATTTCTGTATATTTGGCTAACATCACACTTAAAGAATATAAGGAACGCTGTATCTCAGCCAAATGTAATATCAGACTCATTGTTTCAAAATCAGAATGATCAGCAAAGGAGTAAAGTAAAACAAAGTCCTATCAGAATCCCTTTTTAGTGCCTTCTCCCTTTATTACCTATAATTATACTGTAGTAATTTAGTCTGCAATATGAAATTAGTGAGCTGTGTTGTTGGTCATGGTCATGGCTGTTTCCCTACCAGTTTGTTTTTATAGACTTGAGCCTATCAAACAGATGGATTGTCCCTTCTTTTCAGAACTGCAAAAGCATGAAGGTCCTAAAGATTTTATTTGCAAACTACCTTTCTGGCATGAGCTGACTTGTGCTTCACTATTGCCTGTTCATTCAAGATCATTTTCTTGGCTTTGTGATGTTTCACACATGATGCATCATAGGTGTCACTGAAGTGAACTTCTGATCTTCAGTTTTCAGTACATAACTGTTTCTCTTTAGAGACCACAGATAATACACTAGTCATGTCATTTGCTCACATGTAATACAGTGATTAAAATCTACTCATCTCTCTCTTCCTGCTGTTGTGGTTGGAAGGAACTGTTCAGTTTGATTCTAGTTTTTGCTGTTGAACTCCTCATATGAAGAGTGGTTGGAGTGCTTTGTTACATACTGGGAGGGTAATTTCCCCTTCTTGACAAGCTGCTGAATGTGCTATGGGAAGAGAAGTGTCCGAAAACTGCACTGTGGCAAGCAAAAGAGTTACACTAAGGCACTGGGAGCATGTCTTCCACTAAGGAGAGTGAAAAATTGTAGTGAGAACTAGGGAACAAACAGCTGATCCTCAGGCTGAAAGAGCTTTCTTCAGTGGTGGTGGAGATTGACTGACTGTTTTATTTCTTCCCTTTTAAAAAAAGAAATTGGCATTGGATACTGGTTTAAGGCTTGACCACTTTGTCTAAACAAGGAATTTGCTGCAAAAGTGTTGACTGGTGTAAAAGCTTCTGCCTTTCATAGTTACCAAGCAGATAAAATACTCAAGGCCATCTATAGTGATGTCAGTGAAAGAGTGTTTGAAGCAGTGGGTTCTGAATTCAGGAGGTGTTGGGTAACTCCCTATCAGCAGGCACTTTTCTTGGTTGTGTATTTGCATGTTTGTTGTTATGCTGGGATTTTTGGTGGGGGTGGGGGTAGAGATGAGGAAGTTTGGAGGGCTGGCTCTCATTTGCGTTCCTCTGGTCTGGTAAGCTTTGTCCTAGCAAAAGAAGAACAGGTGCATAGGTTTACTGTTTAATTCCATTGATCAACAGTGTAGCAGTTACAGTAGTTAATGCAAAATGTCACAGCTGATAAACCATTTCCCTTTCTGACATCCCCATGTATGCTAGCAAGAGATAAAAATATTTTCTGTTAGGGCTCAACCCAGGTGTTTGGTTTTGTACAGGTTTTAAAAGGTGAGAGAAATTGTGATCTTTGTTACTGGTGAAGTTAGAGGAATCAAAATGAGATTTTTTGACAGTGAAAGAAGGATCGAGAACAAGTGTTTGCTGTTGGAGACATGAAATTAGGTGACATGAAATTTGGCAAGCAAAGCAAAGAGTTTTACAGTGGCAGAATGCAGATATATTTTTGTTAGTGATGATGTCCTTTATTGATGGTTAATAATTGTGTCTTTGAATTGTCTTAGCATCTGCTTCTTTAGCCCATGTTTCATGTGTAGGAGGTTCTGTAACCACAAGCACTTTGAAAATTATGGCATAGTTTGTTTATTGTCACTAAATTCTCCGTTCAATGGAGCCTTTAATTTACAGCAAAGTTATGTTGCTTCATCTCTTGAGATATACTCCACACCCCCTCTCAGTTGAAAAACTGAAACTGCAATAGCACATATTAATTTGGTCTGTTAAGGTTAATTGAGGATGGCAGAACAGCTGCCTTTTTCTGGTCAGCATCACTGCAGGTACTACAGGTCGTAATTCTTATCAGTAGTTTTGGTGTCCTTGCAGTGCTTGGAGCAAGTGACATGAGGGAGAGTACTGGATGGAGTACATGTAACCTGAAAGTTAAGAGTTAACTGTTTTAAATTCCAGAATTCCAAATGCAGCGTTTTGTAATCTGCACGCTCTATTAGTGCTTTGGTGCTGATACTTAACATGTATGAGTTAAAAGGCATGAAAAAAATTCTGAAGAGAAAGTCTGAAAAATAATTGCTGAAACTGGAGCATCTCTTGTCACTTCAGCTGTTGTAAGCAAAAAGAAACAAGCCAAAAGTTTGTGTTGAATAAATTTGTTAGCATGTCTTGTTACTGAAAAATTGTGCAGTTGTTTGACTGTGTAACTTCCATGTTTTAGGTTCCTAAATTCTAGAATTTGTCTCAAGCTTTTATATTTTTACTTAAGGTATCAATTCAAACAAAATACAAAAATAAAATAGTTGTTGCTGTACATGTCTGCATACTTAATTCTGTAGACAGTGTTCTAAAATATAATACCAGAAAAATTCTGGGTTCTGGGTATATATACTTACAGTATATCATAGAAAAAATTGGCATTTAGACTTGTCTAGGGTGTGTTCTGTTTATTTTCAGTTGCTGTGTGCACCCTGTCTTAAGATAATTATTTAGAGGTTCTAGCATAGGAATAGAAAACTTTGCTTCTTTTCATTCTGAAGTAAAAACCTCACAATGGAATGAGCATGATGCAACATTAGGTAAACCTTCAGGAAAAGTAAGCAATAAAATAATGGAAGATAGGTTAACTAAGTAATTCTTCTAGGTCCAAGTTACATACATTACTTGAAAAAAGCATTAAATGCAAAGCTGTTGTCAGTGTTCATCACTTTTATGCTCCTATCTGGTGTAATGGGAAAAAGTCCAATGCTCTATTGTCTAGATTTCTAACACTTTGAAAATATTTTCTCTCTCTATTTTGACAGGCCAGTTGGAATGCCAAAAATGGAAAAAGTTTACCTACATAACCCTAGCTCAGAAGAAACAATTACATTAGTATCAATATCTGCTACAACATCACATTTTCATGCATCGTTTTTCCAAAATAGGGTAAGTTTTTTTGCTTTCTCAAAATGAGCTTTTCTTCCCCCTCTCCAATCTGAATGGAAGCCTCTTTAGAAGAGTGACTTACTGCAATAATTACACACCTAGAAGTATTAAGATACTGCAGTTCTTCATCTCAGAGCAAATCTGAGCTGAGCACAGAAACACAAGGAGTTCTGACTGCGTTGGAAGTGTATATTGTAATTGATGGTTTAACAGCAGATCTCCTTTGTTGCTGAGGTGAGTACATTTCCTTAGAGCACTTACAAAAACAAACTGTTCCTATATTTTTTCTGAATATTCCAAGTCACATGAAGTTGTGTTAGTGTGCTGTAGTCACTCCAATGTACTTAGAGCTGTAAGTAACAGTTCCTGTGTTACAGGAACTCGCACATTCAAAAGCCTGGTGTCAGCAGCTGGTTAACTCCTAACCTGCTGTCAGGTAGAGTCCTCGAGTTTCACTTTTGTCTGCAAGGCCTGTGGCTTAACAAGAGCCATTAAATGTGAAAAAATTCAGAAAACCTGTCCATAATAAGCAGCCTGTGGCATTTATGGAAGTCTTGTTGCAATTGCATTTCTCCAGTGACCTTTGAACTATCAGTCTAAAATATTTTTGTGATAAGCTGAAGTCTAAATTCAGAATTCAGCGCAAAAATTCAAGTAAATATGATTCTGTACTAGATAATAGTTTTAAATGAATTCTATTTTTATTAGTTTGTACACATTTCATTTTTCTGAAAGTTCTAATTTTCTCTTTCCAAATCTGCAGTTGACTGCCTTAACTTCAGTATTCCATAAAGAACACGTGAGAATCTTCTGTAGCACAAAAACTTTTATTCGTCTGCATGATGCAATTTATTCAGTAAACAGTTTTCCTTATCCTTCTGCTTGTTTGCTTTTATTTTATTTTTTCCAGAAAATTCTTCCAGGAGGGAATACGTCCTTTGATGTAGTTTTCCTCGCAAGAGTAGTGGGAAATGTAGAGAACACTTTATTTATTAACACTTCTAATCATGGGGTATTTACTTATCAGGTAAGAGAATTACACTCTTTCCAGAAAAGTGAAGCGTGAGTCAGCCAAAGCAGTATCTATTACGGGATGTTTAACCATCCAAGGATATTTGCACAACATTGGTGGGTTGTTGGTTTGTTTCTTTTTTTCCATCAACCCAGTTGAAGAAGTTTCCATCCCTGCTGTTTGTTGTAACATGGGTACACCATTGTAAAGATCAGTAGGGCAGTACTGTAAGCCAGATCAATGGAATTAATTTCAATTCTCCCAATACCTTTTCTTGTGTGTGTTATTTTACTGGGTCATTGTAGTGATCTAGCTCATCCTTTAGCTCTTGACTTATCTGATCCTGTGGCAAGACAATGTTATTCATTAAGCTGGCAAAAAATTACTCACTGGAGATTCAGAAAGATAATTCAGACAGATGAGAGAGACTGAAAAGTGAAAAATGAGAGAAATCTTCTTGTTGAAAGAGTATGACTCTTATCATGACAGTGTTTTGAAAACAACAACAAAAATGCTTCCCAATATGAATAGTTTCATAATTATATGATTAAAGGAACGTATCATATTTCATTAACCTTTATCTGGTATCTAGTATTCCAGAGTGTCAGAAAAAAGGGTGGGTTTTTGATTTCCTGTTTTTCAGTATACATGTAAGTAAATAGTAGAAATAGCCTTTAGAGGAATATAGCCTAAATAGAGGAATAGCCTTTAGCTGCAAACTAAACCAGTTTCTTTATTTCAGAGCTTTAGTATGATACTGGTTTTAAAGGTTTGGTTACAAGTATACTATAAAATTTATCAAAAAGAGTTTTTGATGGATTGCTAAAATGGGTATGCATGTTAGGCTCTGCAACAATTGCATACAGCTACTTAAGTTTGTGTTTCTTTCTCTGAACCAGGTGTTTGGCATTGGAGTTCCGAACCCCTATCGATTGCGCCCATTTATTGGGGCACGAGTTCCTGTAAATAGCAGTTTCTCTCCTATAATAAATATACATAACCCTCACAGTGAACCTTTGCAGGTGAGCCTAAGAGAAAAATCATTAAATGCTCATTTTTGGTATTAAACTGAAATTTTGTTTATTTTGTTACTTCTTAAAATTCTGTTTGAACTTTAGAGCTATTTGAGATCATGTCTTTCATATTATAAGATTTTTTTTTTTCTGCTCAGATGCAAATCAGTTCTCAACATTGTAGATTATAGTCGCAGATCTCTTAATTTCCAAAACTGAGGTTTTCTGGTGAAACTTCAGTTTTTAAATGGTTGTAATTTCTGAAAAATAAAGATTTAAACTTCACTGATAATTAGGAAGAATACTGAAGCAAACAAAGCTAAACAGATCTTTTAATCCAGTGATGCCTCTTGGCTTCATTCTGTCTGGTTTGCACAACATAAGTTGTTGTTTCAGTATACTCCAATATGTAATGTTGGAAAACATTCTTTTGTTCAGGCAGGATTGATGTCTTTACCTAACCAAATGCTATTCTGTTAAGTGATTCACAAACTGTAAAATGCTCTAGAAAGCACATAAAATGTAGCACTAGCAAATGGCTATATCAGCATTAAAGTGAATTTGTAAGATATTCCAGTGGTCAAATAGTCATTAAGCTATGCCATTGCACATGATGATACCTGATAACTAAGCAGGATCCCTTTAAGCCTGAGTGCTAACCTTTTCCTGTTATCCACCTCAGGTGGTAGAAATGTATTCCAGTGGAGGTGATCTCCATTTAGAGCTTCCAACAGGTCAGCAGGGAGGTACAAGAAAGCTATGGGTGAGTAGTTGTGTCTTGCAGCACTTATTGTACTTATTGGGAGTTTTTATTTTGGTATGAGCTTAGGCTTTGGGGTTTTTTTACTAGCTTTGACTCTTGTCATGTAATCATTAAAATACCCCATAAAAATGAAAACAATAACAGGGTCTGTTAATGTTGTGGTAGTAGGAGTTGAATGAAAGGTTTAATTACGATAAGCCATATGTGTAGAGCTGTGCTGTTTTGAAATGCAAAGAACAAAATGATTCCCATTAGAATGAATTACACCTACCTGAGCTTTCAGTCCTGGAGGCCTGTGAGCTGGATCTAACCCACAGAAAAAGTATACATGGTTTTTTTGTGTTGGCTTTTTTGTTGGTGGTGGGGTTTTTTAACTTAGAAAGTCCTTCCTGCAAATTACTATAAATGCACACATGGGTTGAAAATGAAGCTGAACAAATTTAGGGAAGAAAAATCTATCACGGACTACTAAATAAAACAGCAGTGTGTCTAGCTGAAGTAAATCCCTAGATCATGAGTTGAGAATGGCTGGAAACTGTTTTGGAAAATATTCCTACGTGCATGCCCTGCAGCTACTCCCTACTCATCATGTCTGCTGCTAGAGACAAGGTAGTGGAATGGATGGACCCATGGTCTGGCTCATGAAATCTGATTTGAAGTAACACACACTGATATCTTTAAGTGAAATAAAATTTAGAATAATCCCGAAGGTATGGTTTTTGGCTCCATGCTGTATGTCACACCGTTGATAATGTCCAGCTAGATACAAAACTTATTTTCCTTTTCAGTTAGAATGATTTGATTTTGTGATGACTGGTTTTTGGTCTGGGAGAGACTTCAGAGCCATTGAGTCCTAAGCTTGTCTCTTGCTCAAGTGTATCATTACAGTCATGTGACAGTTACATTTGTTTTAAGAGGATATTTCCAAGGCAAAGTAATTTCCAAGTGAGTTACAAAGGACAATCACAATACTTAATTCTTGTCTTTTCTGGAGAAAGTCCATTAGAATGGCAGTATTTTAGTTTTAGGTACAAAAGTTGCAAGGAAATAAGTATTAACACAGATCACAACTTTTTAAAAAATACAGTGGAAACAGATGCTGAGGGTTAGATGTTCACATGAAAATGGATTTTAAAGCATAAATGTCCTAATGTTTTGACACTGTTTTAGTCAATTTGCATTGCTTCTATAGATAGCCCCTTCCTAGCTGTCAGGAGAACTCAAGGGAGATGTTTTTCAGAGCATGTAGCTTTTCAGCTTCTCTCAGCCAGGTTGCCAGTTAAAGCCATGAGGACTTGCATGTGGAAGCTTCTGGTGTCCTGGAAGAACTAATCCTCTTGTTTCTTATATCCATCCATTTTCATACCCATTGGTATGCATTTTCATATAACTATTGGTATTTCAAAACAATAAGACAACTTGAAGAAATCAAACCAGTAGGAGGAAACACACAGGTACATTATTATATTGGTTATGTCAAGAGCTGTACTGCGGTTAGAAAAAGCTTCAAAGTAGAAGAAAATATTTGAAATATGGTGATGATACTTTGACATATGGATGTGCATAATTGTATAAAATTGTTGTGATGGCAAATGCTTGAATGATTGGATGAAGCAATCTGCATATGCAGGAGTATTTTTGTAATCACTCTTCGAAGTTACTTCAGGGATCTGGCTGACTTTGGATCCCTAGTTACACATATGGAAGAGTCAGATCACATCCTTTGAAACATTAATAAATGGATGCATTATGTTGGGTCTGTGAATAAATGTGAAAACAGAACTTGAAATCTTCTTACTTCGATAACCAACAGTTTTCAAAGAATACATCTGCAGTCATTGTGCCTTAGAAAATTTCAAATCAAGGTTTTCGTCTTCTAGTTAAAAACAAAAATCAAGTAACCAACCAAAAATCCAATCCTCAAACCTTCTGTAGTATGGCAGGGAAGACAATCCAATGTTAGTATTTCAGCTGTGGTGCTGAGGTTCGTCTTGTGCTGCAGCTGTGTCCAGCTAATACAGAAAGAGTTGTCTTTCAAACCCTGAATGCCAATTAGAACTGATAGGTGTGGTACAGAAACTAAAATATGTTTTTACTTTGTCCTGTAAATTACATGGTGACTCTCAAACCTGGAGCTCCATAAGCTTCTGGCTACATGGAGTTGTGCACTATTTTAATTTGTGTTTAGCACTGAAACTATATGGCTTGTGTCTCCTTTGGAGAAAAAACAATTAGAATATGCAAAGTCAATATTTGATGTTACTGTCAACATTTTTTCTGAATATCTTTTGTTTATTGCCAGATTCTGTTAATTTAGTCTGTGTTTTTACCACAAATTTAATACATAAAACTTAGAATCGTAGAATGGTTAACTTAATCAAATGGGACACGAAAGTTCTCTTGCATATACCTATTTTTAGTCAGTGTCATATTAGATGATTACAACTATCCTTTATGAATTTAGTGGTAATTTTAGTTCTATGAAGCCTGTCTCTTCCTGCTATTGTAGCTTTTTCTCTTAACACATTTATACCCAATGCTTCTATTGTAATTATTTGGTGTGACAGCTTTTTTTTGTAATTACTGTGCTCTCATAGATATGCTTTGATTATTTATCAGGAAATACCTCCCTATGAAACAAAAGGAGTGATGAGAGCCAGCTTTTCTTCAAGAGAAGCAGATAATCATACAGCCTTCATAAGAATAAAAACAAATGCCTCAGACAACACAGAATTTATTATTCTCCCTGTTGAAGTAGAAGTTACAACAGGTTTGTGAAAGAGTGGTTGAGGTTTTGTTGATTTTTGTGTTTTGGTTGGGTTTTTTTTCAGTTATTCAAATTAATTCTTAGTATAATAAGAACATTGTAACTTTTTCTTTTTTTGTTTTTTTTTTTAAGCACCAGGAATCTATTCATCAACAGAAATGCTAGATTTTGGTACACTAAGAACACAAGGTAAACCATTCTTCAGTTCTCCAAGTATTTATCAGGAATAGGGTGGGGAGGGGAAAGCCCAGTTACCTTTGTACTCTTCAGGGTTGCTTGTGGAATGATGCTTTTAAAAAGACAGATAACAACAGCAGGTTACAACAGTGCACAGATGTGAGAGTACTTGGGGTGTGTACAAGCAAGCAGTAGTTTGCACACCAGGTTGTAAGTCCAATAGTAACATTAGTGTTACACAGTTGCACATGGCATAGTCTGAAAAGCATTTCGGTTCACTTAGTTTGTGAACTTGTTTTGAAAGATTGCTTCACATCTGGGTAAGTTTTAATGATTTTCGGACACAGCAAAAAGTGAAGGTGTGCGGACTTGATCAAATGTTTTATGATAGGATCTTTTTTTAATTGCCACTTACACATTTGTGCTTAACATTTTATGCTTACATTAATATTATTTAGTGATAAAAATATATATATCAGAAAGTAGTAAAACTAGAGGTATTTTTTTTGAAACTGTAAGAGGGATTTATTGCTGAAGAAAAGTGGTATATTTTTTCAACCAAAAAAAGATAGCTTCTGAAGAACTTTTCCTTTCAACTTCCTTAACATGTAAAGATTTTCGAGTAAGAGTAATTTCTTCTGAACATGGGTACACCTGACAAAGTCATTCATTGTGGTATTTTTAGTCTGTTCACTTCTTAATGTGTAGAAATATGAGTGGTAAGCTGAAGCATGTAATACATACTAATACACAAAATTGCAGTTTGTGTCAGATTCTTTGGACTACCTATTTTGACTGTTCTGTCATGTTAGTATAACTTTTTAACACAGAACAGTGGAGTTACAGAAGAAGCCAGCTAGTGTAAATTACTTTGTATAAGATTCACATGTTAAAGTAGCCTAATAGACAGGTGTGTTTTTTGTTCTTTAACAGATCTGCCAAAAATTTTGAATCTGCATTTATTAAATTCAGGAACAAAAGATGTGCCAATTACAGTAAGTTTTATTTTCTTTCAATTTGAAACTTTCTACTTGGATTTACTTTTTCTCATAAAAATTGATCATTCACAGGTTCACCATATAGTGTTCAGAATTAGAAGCTGGGTTATGTGTGACTGAAAATGTAACTTAATAGTAGAGCAAGTAATTGTGATGCGTGGTAAAATTAA
Source organism: Coloeus monedula (assembly GCF_965178545.1). Lineage (NCBI taxonomy): Eukaryota > Metazoa > Chordata > Aves > Passeriformes > Corvidae > Coloeus > Coloeus monedula. Next base: position 88,107,108 of record NC_138783.1, read on the forward strand.
TTTGCTTCATAGACTTCTTTGAATGCTCTGAACAGCATTTTTAGGCTGCAATATCTGAACCTTTGTAAACTTTTATACTTGAGGACTGTAATTCACGTTCAGTGAGTGGGAGAGGAATACAGAGTCTGTGAGATTCTTTGTCCTCATCATACACACATCACATTTACACATCAGTGTAAAAAGCGGTTGCCCAACATAATTTTTTGAGATAAGCAAATAGTAGCTTTCAAGAGCTGACTGTAAACTGACCCTTGTTTTCTTGAGCTTATCTTCTTTGTTGCTTGAAATATGAAAAGAACTCAAACACTCTAGGGCCCTTAGCAGTAAGACCACTGCTGCTGAATGTGAAGTGCAGCCAGCTTCAGAATTCTAGCATTTGGATTTTCTACTTTCCATTTTTATTACAGAATTTTGGCTCTAGTCTGGTAGTCCGCCCTTGTTCATTCATACCTTTTCCTGTGTGATTTTTCTCATTGCCCACTATTTTTCTCACTTCTTCCTTCTCCCCTTCCTGTCTTCCTTCTTTTCCAGATTTAGTTGTGTAGCTAGCTATACCTTGTCCCAGTGCACTTCAAAAAGTGTTGAAGTGTTGAAAAGAAACCAGAGGAGCCAGAAGAATGACTGAAGGGTTGGCAAAGGTTCCTTACTGAGATCTTGGAGAGCAGTTCTGTGTTTATAAAGCTTGAAGCTGTAACTATGAGGAACAGTGTTTTAGTAGTAGAGATCTGCAAAACTTTAGGATACTGGAAACTGAGGCTAGATGAATTTAAAGTAGAAACAGGACACATTTTTAGTGATGAAGATAAGTTTTCACAGTGACAATAGTCCATTGCAGTGCTTGCTAAGCTGTTATTCACTAATAATTTTTAAGTCAAGAGAAACTTACGGTATACTGCAAACAAGAGAAACTTACAGTATAGTGCAAGAAGATTTTAATTCATTGAGGTCCTAATGCTTATTGCATTAATGAGATCAGGTGATCCTATAGGAATCATGGCTTTGTAAGTTATAGCACAACTTCCATAGAGGGCTTTGAAAACCAAAAAGACCTGTATATGATTTTTGCATTGAGAGGGTTTGTAAATTCATTAAATTATTTTCCAGCTATATTTGCATGCTTGTCTTCTTAGATTTTACAGTTTTTCCTTTTTTTTAAATTTATTTTTTAAAGTGTGTAGTATACTTGCTGAGTACATTGCAGATAACCATATTTTCAGACCATCAGTATCACTTCTAATACCTGGTAGTGTAGAGCCTAACTCATACTCCTCCATTTAAAAAAACCCCAAGCCTATCCATTTCTTTAAAAAATCTGTGGTCTTCAGACTATGGGCTGTAAACCATAAATATCGATCTAATGGAAGGCCGTCACTTGATAACCATTATACACATCATGACAAAGCTTTTCCAGATAAATTATTTTTTTATTGTGTATCAAAGCAGTTAATTTGGTATTTTTAAAGCCTTTGGGAGTCACTTTTGCAATGAAAATGCTACCACACAGGTTCAGACATGATCCGTTTTTCAGTGTATCATGTGGCACATCAAGTCAGTTGTTCTTTTCATTATGGGACTCTGTGAATTTCTGCTGCTGTACCAATTAAGGAATTTAAAAGTGGTAAGCAAGAGTAAAAAAATTTGGGAGGGAACTTGGTGAATAGCTTACTTCTAGGAAAGCTTGACAAATAGACTTCTGACCCTTGAGAGCTAGGGTTTAAAAGTAGTGAGACAGAGCTGTGTGACAAATTTCATCTTAATGTCAGAAGAAAAGGCCAGGGCTATATTTAGCATATGTTTAAGCTGGGTACTGGAGGAACTAAATATCTTCAGGTCATCAGTGTGTGAGAGACCGCTAATACTGTTGCCAGAGTTGTAGCTGTTCTGCCTTCAAGTACTTAGTCATGCTGTGGTCCAACAAATTGGTTGTGGAAAATAAGAGCAAGTCACTTTCTTTTTTGAGTTTTTAAACTCCTTGTAATATCGCCCTCATTTTGTAGGGTTTGTTCCATTATTAAGGAGGATAATGCTTATTTCGTGACTGGATGAACTAGTCATGCTGCAACAATTAAGCCATTCTGTCAAAAATCTGGTAAATGTAGATTGTTGAACACTTTCGTTTATCCCTTCTCTATAATGAAAATTTTGTGTTTCCTTAAGGCGCTTTGGGCCTATTTGACTGCCAAAAGCAAAAGGACACTTCAGAACTTGAGGTCGTGACCATATTTAATGCATGAAGAACCAGGAACTTCAGAACAGCCTTAGTGAAGCTGAATTGTATCAGTTCGAAAACAAAAGTGTTTTGTATAAGGAAGTATTTAGTTCTGTCCCAACTTTAGAGTAGGGGTTAATTTCTCGTAGCAGTCTGCAAGAAATAGTTTACTTCTGTGTTACGTTTTCATCCGCACGTTTGAGTACATGTGTCTTGAAATTATCAAAGATTACAATTTAGTAGTAGTTTATTCCATGGCTGTTCTGGATGGTTCTTTATGGAGAAAGTGAGCTTTAGGTAGTTAGGGGTTTCTCTGTTTATGCAGAAGGCCAACAAATTACTGACAGTTGTGTCTGTAAAAGCTAGTAAAACGGTACAGTAGTGGTTCTGACACTAATGGAACTATCCTAAAACTGCTACCTCTAGCCACAGGGCTTTTTTGTCTTTGTTAGGTGGGCAAGACAAAACTAGGTTCAGGAGCCTTCTGACCGGTGGACAATTATAGCTGAACATGTGCCAGTCTTTCAACCCGTACTCTTTAGTTTATTGGAATACATGTAGTCCGAGAGTCCTGAAACCTTCAAAGTCTTTCGCAAGAACTCCTGCAAAAGCACAAAGTTTTAGCCCCCCTTTGTGTCCTTTAGAACATTTAAGGTCTTAATTTTTCTGCAGTTACGCTAAATATTGAGTGTGTCTTTACAGAGCAGGGTCAGGAATCTTGAGTGGGGCCATGTGTTACTGAAGCATGTCTATTTAAAATTATTTTTCCCTACAAAAGTTGCTGTTAGATTAATTTTCTGAGAAAATTGGTAGTATTATGTTCTTGATGGAACTTTTATGTACTTCCAGGATCTGTCCATGTTTGATGATTTTTAATGCATATTTCAGGACAGGTTTTACTTGAGCTTTAATGAAATAGGTTGAAATTTGAGGAAAGTGAAGTTGAAAGGATTCTTAAGGATGTTTGTTTTTTCTTTAGTTGTCTTAATTCTGTATTTCCCTTTATAGTATGTAATCAAGCAACAGATGAAAAATTTGCATTACGTAGTTCAGAAATTTTCAACAAAACAGTGTAAATTCCTTCCTTAACTAAATTCACCAGTTGTAGACATCTTGAGTAAATACATGTAGGTTTGTTGCACTTGCGGTTTAAGAGATGCATCTCTGTAACCTGCCATTTTTCTGGCAACAGGCTGTCCTTCTGAATATTTCCAGTTTGATTTACTAAATGAAATCACCATTATTTCAGACCAGTAATTAAAGGAAGCATTTTTCATGAAAAGAGTTTCTAAAAATGGTTGTCCTCTCTGTTATGCAAAAGTTGTGAACTTTATCACAGCTTTGGTTTCATCTGCTTTAAGAGGGGTTTTTTTTAAGGATATGTAAAGATTTCAGTTTTGTAGTGTGGATTTCATCAGAAGAAAATTGAGATAGTTATTAATTGACTTATGAAGAGAAATACCAAATATCTGCCCCCCGTGTTTGCAGACATGATGGTGGACAAAGGTCAATGCTATAAATCCAAGATACAAAACTTCTGGTTGAGTTAACTGCACTTATTCATTAGCTGCAGGACTAGTGCTGCTTGTTCCTGCTAAGGATCATGTGGTCTGCAGAACTTATTTATGCACACTTTTATGGCTTTAATTTACAATCAAGGACAGCTTGGCTTGGGAGGACTGTAATTGGTTTGTACCGCTAGCTGTCTGCCTTGCTCCTCCCTGACCAAGAAAGGCTCAGCTGCTTATCAAGCAGGTGCTAAACCTCTGCAGCCCAGCAGAAGGTAAGGCAGCACTCATTTCAGTTTCAGTAATACAGCATCCTGTAATTTGCTGTGGCTTAACAGCTGCTACATGAGCAGCTGAGCTGCTCTTAAAGCAAGAGAAGACAGCTGGGGAGGAAGAATCATGGCAGCCATCCTAATTTTAAGCAAAACAAGAGTAAGAGCTTTTTAGATGCTTCATGCCCACTTTCTCTGTGGAATCTAGATGGAGAGCTTGCTAGCAATCTTTATAGTCTTCAGATGACATGGAATCCCTTATCCTGTGGCATGGTACTATGAGTACCTCTACAAATCAGCTCTGGCTAATAACTGACACAATAGCTCATTTACCTTTTCCATTTAGTTTAAAACAGTAGTCCTCAGATGAAAAAAGTGACCTTGTAAAGTGTTAGTGTAGAAAAAGTGTCATTGCAGATCTACAAAATGTTTCTCTATACAGTTAGTTGTTTTTTTCTCTGCAGACTTAGCATGGGATTGGAGACAAGGGAGATATCTGCATCCTCTCTGGTAGTTTCACAACTCAGTCAACGGCTTTGTTAATGAGTGTACCAGGAACAAATAGCCTAGCTATTGTAACCCCGCAGCATTAAGAATAAAAATTAAATCTTAATTTAAATAAGGTTTGTTTTCTATTTTATTAATATTTTCTGGCCATACTGTCACTTAATTCAACATCCCCAAGGAGAACTCACTGTTACCCACTTTCTTGTATATTGACTGAGTAATTTGTAGGACCTGAAAAAAAATTCTAAAACCACTTGTAATGCTGCTTTGTCATGGGAAAGACAGACCTGTAAGAGCTTGGCCAAAACTAGTTGCAGTTGTATCACTGTGAAAGACACATGAAGGCTTCACAGCATGTTAGCAACGATAAATTTACAGGTGCTTCTTATTTTGTTTGCAGAGTGTTAGACCTACACCACAGAACGAAGCTATAACAGTACATTTCAAGCCCGTTACGTTAAAAGCCTCTGAAAGTAAATATACCAAAGTTGCAAGTATTAGCTTTGATGGTAAGTACCACTCCTCTCTTCTTATAACTTGTCAAGTGCTTATGAAAACTTACTGAAGTTTCATTGATTATCTTCACTCTCTTAACAAAATGCTATTTATAATTTTGAGAAGGAAATAGAATTTTCCTACCCGGAAAAGGCTTATAGTTCTTCTGAACTGTAGTTATTTCTGAAAGGATTGTCTTTGTTCATGATCAGCAAGTATCTTAGACTGGTAAATACAGATGAGAAGAGAAGGTATTCTTGATTTTTCTAATAAACATAGCAGTATTCTTATGTTAAGGCACTGATAATTTAAATGTATTTTTATTTTAAACAGACATTTTAAACAGGGTGCTGAGACATCTTGTTTAAACTGTAGTTCTGCCAGGAAAGGTTGGACTGAGTGATCCTTGAGGTCTGCTTCCAACCTGGTATTCTATGATTTTTCTCCTATATAGTGTGACTTTAAATACTATGCTGACACTTTGCAGAAAGGCGCCTCTGTTTTTATAGAGATTTTAATCAACTGTTAGAATGGTGGTGACTACTTAGATGTTACTGCTTTAAGATGGTAGTTGGTGCTGTAACTCTTTCTGCCTGGATTGCTTAAAAATGGAATCTTATAGATGCAATGCTTGTGGTAGACATAATTTTAGAAGTAGCATAGATAAAGAGGACAGGATTGATTTTTATTATCATTTATGGATTAGCACTTTAGAAATTTATTAGCTCATGGTTTCTAAGACAAGCGAAGTATGTTTTAGCTTATAAATTCTGAAATAGATAAATTCTGTCAACTTGAGGTGATAATATATTCAGATTTTAAAGCTGGTGGGAATTGTTATATGAGGACCTACTGGCTGATGTATGGTGCATCTTTAGAAGGAATGGTGGTTCCTGGGAAAAATACCCAGTTAAGCTGCTTAATGTGTTTAAGGAATTGACTTGACAAATTCTTATCAGTGAAGCAGCCAGCCCTAAATATTTGCAATGTCAGCTGTCCTAATTACATGCAGGGGCTTTGGGGGTTTGGTGGTTTCTCTTAATTAGTATTTGAATCCCCTTGATTTTTTTGGCACTACTGCTACCCGGCTAACATCACTTGTTCTGTGATCTTGGAGCAGACCTGTGAGCATCACTCTTGGTGCTTGTGTAGTTTGGGTTCTTACATGGATTCTACTTCTATATTTGTCTTTCATTTCTTCATTATTAAGAAGTTGTTATGTTTCTGGCCCAAAGTTCCTTTCAACTGGTCGCTCTTAGTGAGGGGACCCAGCAATCTCAGGCTTCTATTCTGTTAGGGGAGGGATATATGTATATAGGGTTAGGGGAGGTATAATATATCTGTATACTCCATACTCTTAGTGAGCAGTTCAGTTCATCTGCGGTCCAAATTATCTTCTGGACATGTTCAAGTTATTTATATGACAGAAACAATCAGGCTTCCCCATTGTAGATAAGCTTGCTAAATCAGTCAGGTCATCTAACTGTTGTTAAATGGGAAGAATTCATAATTGGGATCTCTTGTTTCATAGACTTTACACCATGTCAGTTTGCTTATTGAAATTAAATTTCCTTAAACTCCACTTTTTTCCTTCCATGGTAATTAATTTGTGGGCTAGCTCTGTGGTTTTATTCTTCCATTCATTCTAGTCTAGCTTAATGGATCAATTTTTGTCAGCTTTAACAAACTTCCTATATTCTTGTGTATACAGCATCAAAAGCTAAAAAAGCATCACAGTCTTCTGGGAAAATAACTGTTAAAGCAAAAGAGAAGAGCTATTCCAAACTTGAAATACCGTATCAAGCAGAAGTGTTGGATGGGTAAGCTTCCAGTAACTGAACATAGCTCAAAAACTAAATGCTCTAAATTAGAAGGGAATATTCCTGTTTTTAAACAAATGGAGGAGGCAGGTAGTCTTAGCCATTCATAAGCTGGTTTCAAGGCTTGAGTTAAAATTGTCCTTAGTGAGTTGTTTTTCGGAGCAGCTGAAGACTGCAGATGAGATATTGGAAATATTTCTGGTTTTGCATTTGCTGTTCTACTTCTATATGAAGTACAGGTAGAGAAAATACTTTTAGTTTTAAGCAAAATTTTGGAAGAACTCTGTGTTCCTTGGGTTTTGTTACTTATTTACAAAGTATGGCTAAGTTGACTTTAAAAACATTTTTGAATGAGGTGCTGCTTTATCAACAGAACTGGCAGAGTATTTTAAAGGCAAACAAACTAAACCTTACCTATCAGAATTTTTGTGCTGCAGACACATGATTTGGTTAATAAGAAATATGCATGATTTGCAAATTGTCTCAATACTTCAACACTTCCTTTTAGTCCTCCTATTATTCTGATTTGCATGTTTTCTTATTTGATTTACTTAGTTATTAATGTCCCTGTAGTGCTAATAATATTGTTTCAGCATGCAGTGGGGTATGTACCTTTTCTGCTGTTTGATGAATTCTAGTCTATGTGTAAGGAAAATACTTTGAGGACAATCTTTATTTTCTTTACACTGTTTTCTTTTAATAGATATTTAGGATTTGATCATGCTGCCACACTCTTTCACATCCGTGACAGTGCTGCTGATTCTGTGGAAAGACTGATCTATCTATCAAACACGTTCAGTTTCGCAGTCCTTATACATGATGTTGTGTTACCAGAAGAAGCAAAACCAATGTTTAAAGTAAGTCCCATTTCAGTGAATGCTTTTACCTAATAGTAAATGCTTAAATGTGATGCACTTTGTTCAGTTGTAACCTTGGTCTTCATTGTTCACTGATCTAGGTCCAGAACTTCAGTAAACCAGTCTTAATTCCACCTAATGAATCCAGATACATTTTTACACTTAATTTTATGCCTTCCACATCATCTGTTCACATAGATAACAATATTCTACTTATCACCAATGCTTCTAAATTTCACCTACCTGTCCGAGCATACACAGGATTTCTAGATGTAAGTATTTTTTTTCCATTTCTTTTTTTTTTTTTTTTTTTTTTTTTTTGCATCTTCTGTCTAATTAGAGGCAGACTTCATAGGACTCTTTAATTCTTTATTCTACTTTTGTGTCTGCTGAAAACTTTTTTTGTTCCCTTTAAAAGCTTTAGTTTTACATAGGAAATTTAGTTGTGTTAAAGTTACTAATGCATTTTTTAATGAGCATAGAGTTTGAGCACACTTTATATTTCACTTATGCTAAAATACTTTTATCAATCTTTCTAGTACTTTGTACTGTCTCCAAAAACTGAAGAGCGATTTATAGATTTTGGCATATTGAGTGCAACAGAAGCTACCAGCATTTTATTTGCAGTCATCAACAGCAATCCAATAGAGGTAAGGATGCATTATTTTTAGTTTATCTTTTAAAAAAATTACATCAGTGTGGTTGCTGAAAACAGTACCTTTTGTTCTTTTTAAGCTGGCTATAAAAAGTTGGCATATTATAGGAGATGGCTTGGCTGTAGAACTTCTAACAACTGAAAAGGGAAACAGAACAACAATAATTGCAAACCACCATGAACTACAAAATGCTACTGCTTCTGATCAGTCTTCAGTAAGTAATCCTTTGAATCCATTGCTCGAAGCTAGATTTAGGAGGGAAGAAAAGAGACAAACCTCTGCAACTTCTTTCAGTTTCGTTTTGGCAGAGTAGAGATAAGAATTCTGAATTTTTGTCTGAACTTGAGTATGATAAAGCATATAGACTTCCTAAATTTATTCTAAGGAGCAGCATTGTATTCAAATTGCTGTTTCTGACGTTTACCCTTTCAAAATCTAACCAATCTCCATACCCTCAGATGATGCTCATCATAAATCTGGGATGAGTGGGAATTCATCACCACAAGGAATAGATAATTTTTGTGTTAGTCACTTATGTATGAGAATTTTTTGTTTATCACTGACAGAGGTTTTAAATGGTTCTGAGTCTGTTCTTAGTGAGGTTTCGTTTTGTTTAATGGAATACATTGGTGACTTTTTCTACCATTTACAGGTGATCCTAGCATCAGGCTATTATGCAGTGTTCAGAGTAAGTCTAATAGCAAAGGAACTTGAAGGAATTCATGATGGAGCTGTACAAATCACAACAGATTATGAGGTATATTTATTGTATAATAAATGGGTGTTGCCCAAAAGATATGTTCAGTCTTTAAGTGTTGTATTAGTGGACAGACAGTAGCATGAGGGAGAAGTTGAGGTTGGAAGGGAACTCTAGAGGTCAGGTTATCTTTGCAAGTTAACCCTGCATCATACAACAGTAGTGCTATTTATGCTTCTATTATGATTTTCATCCGCCTTTCAGAAATATCCATTTAAATCTGACCTAATGCTTTGCAGTTTGGGTTCTTCAGTGACATGGCACATCCTGAAAGCATCAATGCATGGATCTTGGGGCGTATCGTGTGCTGACAATGTGCTTCTCCATACATTATCAGTTACTGAAACTGAGCTGTAATATCAGACTTTTTTGTCAAAACGCAATGTGAAAGCTGTTTTGGAGAGTCATAGAATCATTAAGATTTGAAGAGACAAGATACCACCATGCCCTCTAAACCATACTGCAGTTTGCCACAATTTGCTGGCAGTTGATGAAACAGAATCCTTACACTGATTATTAGGGGAGGGAACAGCCAGTTGCCTCAACTTCATGTGCCTTATTTTTGCAGGAGACAGTCTAATGAATAATGCAATTGGTATTTAATATCTTTGTGTGATATACGGAAAAAAACCTCAAATGGGACTCTGTGCTTATGAAGTCAGGAAATCATGTCACTGATTGCATGGTTCTCATGGTGCTACAGAAAATGGGAAATTCCCATTTCTGCCAGTTGTCAGAGATATTCTACTTACTTTTTTGTAATGTATCCACACATGTATGTGACCCTTCAGTTATGGATTCTGAAGCATTTAATTTTCTTGCCTGTTACAAGTTATTCTACTCATATTGGTACTTGAATCTCATTGACATCCCTTCCACACTACTTTTTAGGTGTGTGTCTTGAGGTATTACAATGGCACCTTATGATGTTTTGAGAAGTTGGGTGTATCTTTTTCCCTCATTTACTTTAAAGATGTTACCCTCCTGTTTTCCAACAAAGTAAGCCCCATTCAAATGACACCTATATAATACCCCATTGGGGAGCTTATGTTTTCAGTATGCTTTTCTGTTCCTTGTAGAATAGAACTGAGGAAGGATGGCTGAGTAAAGGAGAGTTTCCTGACAGTATGGAGTGACTGTTCAGAATATGATGATGGGTTGAAATCTTAATTGATGTCTCCATGTTTTAAATGTCTGTATAATCCTAGAGTACATTAATTGTAGAATTTCAGGGTTTTGTTATTCTATGCAATTTAAAAGTGGAAGAGACATTTAAAGGCTGGAAATGTAAGAGGTTTTTTTCTAAATTTTTCTTGGGTTTTTTTTTTTTGTCCAGATTTTAACTATACCAGTGAAGGCCGTGATTGCTGTAGGCTCGTTGACCTGCTCCCCAAAACATGTTTTTCTTCCACCCTCTTTTCCGGTAAGAGAGTTGGGGAGGATTAAATGTTTACTTGCTGTGTTTTTCCTTCATATGCCCTTTTCAAGGGTGACCACTTCCTGAGTTCAGCGTCAAATTGCTGGAGAGATTGTGCTACTGAACTGTTATGATCAGTTTGTCATTATTTTGGGGGATGTTTGGAGTTTTTCTCCCATGTGTTCCAAGCATGAGTTGTCCCTACATCTCCTCAATAGCCCATTTGAATGGGATCTTGGAATACTCATGTAATGGAATAGATCTTATCAGAGAAAGATAGGTTAGTGAGCAGGACTTCATTGAGTGTTTGCTGCAATTGCCACTAATTCCATCTTCCTTCTGATCTCCTGTGTCACAAATTCTTCTGAAGTCTTTGCTACTCTTGAGGTCAAACTGTCATGGCTACAGTTGCAAAGATCACTAGTTGTTTTTTATCTTTAGGATCTGGTTGGTCTTTTTTTTTTTTTTTACTATATAGCCTCACCATTATATGGATACTTACTACACTGAGTGCCACACCTAGAACTTCCTTATGAACTGCTTCATAAGCTTTTGATAAGCTAAAATAGCTTAAAGATCCACTTCCCTTGCTTTCACTGGAGATAAAGCAGTTTCTATATTCTGTATCTGAATCTATTAGAATCTATTATTATTATTACTATTATGAAGAAGAAGAATTCCTGTGAAGAATGCCCCTTTTGAGTGCAACATTCAAATATTTTGTTCCATGTTGGACCTTAAAGTAGTAATATTTTTTTAATCTCCTTTGAGTTTGTTTTAGCTGAAATGGCTAAAGAACTTCTCAGTAATTCATAGTAATAAGCTCACAGTCTTGGTCAGCTTGATTTTTGGGGGGGCTCTGTCTTGTTTGTTTGTTGTTTGTGGCTTTTTGTTTTGGCTTTGCAGTTTTGGTGGGGGGTTTTTGTTTGTTTGAATTTGGGGAGTTTTGTTTGGTTGGTTTGTTTGCTTTTGCTTTACTTTGTTTGGGCAGATACTACTTGTAGCATCTGTGTTTCTCAGGCATAGCTTCCTTGATGTCATTATTCTTTCTCTTCCCCAGATTGTTGTGATTTTTATTGTCTTCATGCTTCTTCTAGTAATGTTTTCAGACAATTTTTCATTCAGGGGACCTTTGGCCTCCTGAATTTTGTTTGGGAGTATAGATTAAGATACAATTATCACCTTTGACAAGATTATAGACTATTTACTGTGTTCAAGCCCCAAGTTTTTCAGAGCAGTCAGCTTCACTTACTACTTCCATTAGTTGATCACTTAGCTTTTTTTGTATTTGAGAATATTAACAGCAGACTTACTTTACTTTTTCTTGGATTCATTTCAAACTAAACTCATGCTCACTGAATTCATGCTACTCTTGCATTTAGTTCTTCTGTAATGCCTCTATTACTTATGAAAATAAGTCTAAAATAGCATCAGTTCTTTTTGTTTCAGTGTTTGGTAGAGAAACTTGACAGTTACACCATCCAGGAATAACTAGGTGCTACTATTTTAGTAACACATGCTTTTCAGTTCATACTTAGGATGTAATTCTCCTGCAGCTGCCTGGTTGCCAGAGCTGTCTGTCTGTTTATAATTTTAGCGTATTTGTACCTAAGTATGATTTCTGGTATTCTGTTGGAGGTTGTTGGCAATACACTGACAGTGTATACAAACCTTGTAAAGGTCAGTGTCTTGATTTAAACAAATCTTAGCTGTGTTGACTTCTGCTTCATAGTGTCATCTTTACCTCACAGTGCCACCTCTCAATTCTTCCCTGATCAAAGCTCATCTTTGAGGACCTCTATGCTGAATGGCATTGTTCTGTTTCTCTTATTACTGATGAACAATTTTTTTTCCCATTGTCTGTTGTTTCATGTCTAAATGCTATGTGAAGGTCTTAGTAAAATACTATTTATTTGTTGTAGACACTTTAACAAACCTGTGTCTTGTCCAGTTGATGACTGTTTGTTACTCATAGGAATCCACAGATAAAGCTCTGACATACCTTCTATTCAGTTTAACAGGACTGTATCATTAAGGATTTATTCTTGTAGTTTCTATCCCTCTGCAATTACTACTATTGAGACTGTTGCAATATGTGACTGTTTCCTGAGGCCACAGTCAAATTTTGAACCTGCAAAAGACCTCGCCCATGTCTCCACTTAAACTTAGAGAATTTTTTTTTGAAGTCTAAAGTATTGATTTAAGGGGAACAAGAAAAACGTTCATTAAAAGATAGTCTTGGGTATTTATATTTGCTCATACTGAAGTCTCACCGCCAGTCCTGAGTTGCACTTTTCTTCTGCTTTTGTTTTTATTAATTGTTTCCTCTATACATGTCAGAGTTGGGTGTTGAGGTAAGGTGTGAAACATGAGCACAGAATCATTGATTTACAGCTGAGGGCAGGGGTAAAGCTTGAGCATTGTAAGGATTTCGATCATGACAATTAAAATGCATTTTCTATGCTTAAAAGATAAAATAATGTTTGACTCAGAAAAGGAGGCAGGGTTTAAGGGTGTGGGGAAAAAGCTTCCTGTTTTCTTCTTAAATGTAGTTTTGGTGTCTTAATTGCATTTGGGAGCAGGAAGGAGGTTTTTAAATGGCCTCTGTCACCTGTAGTGTTTGTAATCTTAGCTTCCCTTTACTCTTCCTTTTAGATTATTTCTAATTAATAGCAACTAATTACTATTTCTAATTGCTAGCAGTGATCTCTTACGAAAAGATTGTTTCCCTTTAGTAATAGGAGGCTCAGAAAACTGAACTTTTCTCTTGCCTCTCCTCTTCTGATACTTCTTTTATCATGATTTGATTAAGGAAAGCTGTTATCCTAGCTCTTCCAAGATACTTCACGTGTTCTTAATTTTCAAAGAAGGCTGAACTGTGTTTGGAAGCAGATGAAGGAAAGAATACAACTTCACAGAAACTTACTATCTTGAAGTGTTGCAAATGGCATTTCTTTAAGATAGTGTAATTAAAAATCTCAGTTTAGCATTTCAGCAGTGCTGTGGTCTTTGCCAGTCTGCATAAATATATACATATGCTAGGAAAAAATGCATATCCTGCAGACTTATTTCCTTTTATTTTTTTAGGGGAAAGTAGTTCACCAGAGCCTGAACATTATGAACTCCTTTTCTCAGAAGGTGAAAATACAACACATACGGTCCCTGTCAGAAGACGTAAGGTTTTATTATAAGAGGCTAAGAAGTAATAAAGAAGATTTAGAGCCAGGAAAAAAATCAAAGGTTTGTTTATGCCTTATTTCTAAATCTTTGTAAGTTATCTTTTCTTTATAGCATATGTTAAGTTTCTGTGCTCAAGAGAAATCTTCTTTCTTTTTTCTTTGGTCATCAGATTTACTGTGCTGTTTAATTGATCAGCTCTTACATGTTTTGCAGATTGCAAATATTTATTTTGATCCTGGTTTACAATGTGGAGATCATTGTTATGTAGGATTGCCCTTTCTATCTAAATGTAAGTAATGTTCAACTTTATAATGAAAATCATTTAAAATAAGTTTTCTAGTTAAGTAATGATTTTACGTGGAGATTTTTAAAACCACAGTATTTGTTACAGCGGAATCTAAAGTTCAGCACAGCACAGCAATGCAAGAAGATTCATGGGATTCTGACTGGGATTTGCATGAGAATTTATTCAGAGAATGGACAGAAATAAAAGAGAATGCAAGCCATAGGTAAGTATTTTATTCCTGTTGTTTGCTCAGGCCTTAAATCAGTAATAATTCTGTGATATGTGTGCTCTTATTGAATACAAAGCTTCTTAAAAGCTGTGCTCTTTGAGAGGGGGCCAAGAAGGAATTGCTTGGCCTACTCTGCAAAACCTTTAAAGAGAGCATTCTAAAAGTTAAAAACAGTAATAATTTCATCAAATTAAAGAAAACACTGAAAGTTACTATTCACTGAGTTGCTGGAGTTCTTGAAAGGATTGTAAGAGCAAGGCAGTCTCTACTCTCCAAAAATCTCCAAAAACAGATTATAGTGTTTGTTCAGTATCCCTGCTTAAGCTGTTTTAAAATAGTATCCTCAATATTGCTTTTAACATTTCATAAGGTTTTCTGTTGTTACCGTACCAGGGTTATTGCATTTCAGTGAATTACAAAAATTTTCTTATATTTTACCTTGAGATGATCAATGGTCACTACTTAATATTTAGAAAAAGTCAAACTCTGTAGACTGCTACATACCTTTTACATCTGCCTTCTCACACATAAAGTTGGTTTAATCTCCAGGAGACACGAGTTAACATTAATAGCAAGTGTGTGTCTTTTGTGTTGATAGCATCCAGGTTACCCTTTCAAAACAGGTATGTGAAGAAACAAAATGTCTGTACGCAACCAAATAGAATAACAAAAGCATTCCCCCTTTATCACTTCTGTGTTATAATGGTGATATATTAATAACTCCTGAGAAAATTTGATCTAAACAGAATCCTCTATTTAGCCACACCAGTAACTTTCAAGAATGTCCTATCCCCTACAGTAAGAGAACAGTAAAGGAGAATGCTACTAAACATTAGTTCTGAATAAGTAGTAGTTCTAGCTTGAATATACAATGCTTTAATATTATTTATTATTATATATTCTAGAGTATTTAATACTTTTAAAGAGAGTTAAAATTACCCAGCTGTCCAAGGGATCATTCAGGGAAAGGACAGACAACTTCTGAAAACAGAGGGGTTGTGACTTGCACATTTGGAGTCTCTCCAAAATACTTCTCTGCATTTGAAGTCTAGTATTTTGTCTGTTTTGCTGACTGGAGAACTCAATACTGTTAGTGTTGTTTCAGTTCATGCTGGAGAGCTTGTAGGAAAATGGGACCCAAATCTGGTGTGGAGGTTGGTTAATAGCAAAGAACTTCATTCACCGATGGAAATAGTGGCTAGCACCAAGTGGGACTTGTTCAGATTTGCTTTAGGTTTATTAGATAGGTGTGCAGGCACACAGTCTGTGTACCCATTGCAGTTAGAGTAGATGTACTGATTTACTGTACATGTGCAGGCAAAATCCATTTTCTGGATTGTGGATGCTATATTGGAGTTTTTCCCTTTCTACTGTTTGTACCTTTTCAAATCATCAAATATATTTTGGGTTATTTTTCTTAGTGATCTGAATCTCAGTTACATTCTCAAAATTTGTTCCTGCAAAATGTAAAAGTAAGTTTTATAACTGTTCCTCCAGATTGAATGCTGTATTTGAAGTAGACACAGATCTTCAGAAGGATGTCCAGTTGAAAATTACAGCAGAAATGTCCTGGCCTTCCATCCTTAGTTCACCACGCCATCTAAACTTCCCTCTTACCAACACAAACAGCTCATCAGTAAGTTCTTTTTGTGATAATACCATTTTAACAGGTGTTTCTGATTGCATTAATGGTAATGTAAACTTCTAAAAAATTGTCTTTCTGAATAGGAAGAAGAAATTTTTCTAGAAAATCCAGCTGATGTTCCTGTGTATATTCAGTTTCTTCCAGTAGCTCTGTATTCTAACCCATCCACTTTCATTGACAAGCTGTTAGAACGGTAAGTGGTGTTGTGGAATCCTTGGGGTGTTCTCACTCGGTGGAAGAAATGCATTTTACATGGAATGAATGCATGATATGGCAGTTGTGTTGGTGGTTAGTGTTGGTCACCTGTAGAATTTGAATTCTATTGCCATTGAACACACATCTGTATTTTTTACTGAGCTAAAATGTGTTTACATTACTTCCTTAACTTGATGTAAGGGGGGGGGGGAAATAAGAAAAAATCAAGTTAGGCTTTTAGCTGTGTGTTGGGCTACCATAGGTACTTGATTTGTGCTCAAAGCCATAAATACAAGTATGTATTATTGTATATACCTGTGAGACCTGTGAGAAAGAAAAAATTGCGATTTCATTTCAGGTTTAATTTGAGTAGACCAGCTAATTTCAATCAGAGGACTCTAGAGTTCCAGGTCTTCAGAAATTGTGTAAGTATTTCAGTACATTCTTGGTAATTTTAAATTCAGGTATTTTAATGTTTTAATAATAGTTCAGCCATACATGCCTTCAAGTTTAGGTATTAGTATGGAAAATGGGATGTCTATTGGATATCAGGAAATTGGGAAAAGAAATTTCTTTAAATGTGACTAATCAAGTGTCACTTTTTCTATATACTTACATCATAATACAACTGTTGAAGTTAGAGGAAGACTGCATTTACTCATTCTCTTACTGACAGGATTATTTTCCTCAGCATAGTGGTTACTAGTTCTAAAATTAGGAAAGAATTTATTTTTCCATTGCTTTGTTGGTTCTTTTAAGTGATTTGAGTATTGTGGACTACTTTTAAGCGTGTGCTTTTTCATATAGAGCATGCCACATCCTAAGCACTTCTTTTTCTATCTGACTTTTCCTCTCCATTTGCAGTTTGTTTTAGATTAACATTCGATGCTTGTTCAGTGTCTGAAGACAAATGGCAAACTTAGCAAAATACACTTTTTTGTGCAGTTCTTCTATTTTGTTTGCTTAACAGTGGAAAATTCTGAGAAAAAAACATTCCATAATGGTTTGATGCTAATTTAGTGTTTGAAATATATATGCAAGAACTTCTGATACCTTTCTTCCACTAGAACTTTATGAATCTACATGGGTGAAGTTTACCTCAGTTCTGTTCTGTTGTTCTCTCTGTGTTGTTCTGCTTCTCCATTAACATAAGCAGTTTACTAATAAGTAGGGAAATTTTTGTGCTATCAGAGTTTCTGGTTGAAAAAACAGAATATGTCATTGGGTAGTATCCTTTGTTTATGACAAGACCACTTTTCTAGCTAAAATAATACCATTTCTATCAAATACATGTAAAAATGTCCTATTTTTAAAGCATTGCTTTGTTTTCCCCACCCTCTTAAGGTCCAACCACTACAGACAACTGTGGGACTTACAAAGGGCCTGGCTCATCATTTCATTTTAAGTCTAGTATTAAAACCTGGTGAGA
Organism: Coloeus monedula; assembly: GCF_965178545.1. Taxonomy (NCBI): domain Eukaryota; kingdom Metazoa; phylum Chordata; class Aves; order Passeriformes; family Corvidae; genus Coloeus; species Coloeus monedula. Next base: position 88,124,570 of record NC_138783.1, read on the forward strand.
GAAAGTCTGTCAAAGTAAAGTTCTCTCCAGTTCTTAATAAAACTGTTTCATCATTGATTGTTATCAGGTAAGAGAGATATTTCTGAAGTAAGTGTGGGTTTTTCTCTGTTTTTCTATTTATATCATACTTGCGATCAGCTGTCAAGAAACTATTGCTTTTACAAGAATAACTGTAGAATCACATGTCTGCAGAAAGATTTAATTTAAATGTAATTGTGACATGTTTTACAGTATTTTAACTGTATTCAGTACATACTCAGTAATGCAAATACATAATCCACTATTATACTTACCACAGAATCACAGAAGGGCTTGGTTTGGAAGGGGCCTTTAAAAGTCATTAGTCCAAACCCCCTGCAATGAACAGGGACACCTTCAGGTTTCTCAAAGCCCTGTCAAAGCTGATCTTGAATGTTTCCAGGGATGGGGCATCTACCACCTCTCTGGGCGACCTGTTCCAGTGCTTTAGCACCCTCACTGTAAAAAATCATTTTCCCTTTATCGAATCTGAATCTACCCTCTTTTAGTTTTAAAACCATCCCTCCTTGTCCTGTCACTACAGGGCCTATTAGCAAGTTTGTCCCCATCTTTCTTACGGACTCCCTTTAAGTACTGGAGCTCCTGTGTGGTCACCAGGAGGCTTTCTCCTTTCTAGACTGAATAATCCCAATTCTCTCAGCCCATCCTCATAGGAGAGGTGCTCCATCCCTCTAATCACCTTGGTGCCTCTTGTCTGGACTTGCTCCAACAGCCCTGTGTCTTTCCTGTGCTCAGGACCCCAGAGCTGGATGCAGCACTCCAGGTGGGGTCTCAGCAGAGCAGAGTGGTAGAATCTCCTCCCTCACCCTGCTGGCCATGCTGCTTTTGACACAGCTCGGGGTATGACTGCTTTCTGGGTTGTGAGTGCACATTGCTGGGTCATGTCCAGCTTTTCACCCACCAGTATCTGGAGAGTTGATTTCTGAAGTACATCCTACATCTCTTGAAAAAAGGGTCTCTAGTTAGAGATGCCCTTTGCAAGATCAAGCTACAATGCAAGTTCAGTCTTTCTAGTAAAGAACATTGAGTAACTATTTCACTTACATATCAGGTGTGATGCCTTAGTAAGAGAGATACAAATTTTAACTACTATTCCATTGGGGTTTGTATTTGTATGCTATGATGTGATTTCTTAAGAGTTTTGTCTTGGAAACACTATGTTTGAGACCCCTGGTGTTTATTTCCATAATGTGGGGACTTATCTGCGGAACAGATTATATATTTGTTCTCCAGACTTGGGATATAGACTCATAATCTATAGAGAAGCTTTTATGAATGTTTCCCCCTGCCCTTTTCTTTTTTACACAGAAATAATTTGACTGTAGTAGATGCCATAATGGTACAAGGACAAGGAACAACTGAGAGCTTGAAGGTTGCAGGCAAACCTCCTGGTCCAGGAAGTTCTTTACGCTTTAAAATCACAGAAGCATTATTAAAAGACTGTTCAGAAAGTGAGTACTTCTTGAGCTAATATGCTGAACAGAAAAGAAGTCTTATTTTATGTGTAAAACTTGAAATGTGTGGAAATACTTTTCCCCTCTTCTAGTGCCCCAGAAATTCAATTCCTTTAAATGCATTAAAATTGCTACTTTATTTAGGCAGAATACAAAATGTATTATGTTTTTCATTTTAACATGAAAACTAGGAAAGATAAAACAGAAGCTCTTTGTCTACTAAAATTCAAGACAGAGGAGGTAAAGATCTGGGCATATTTACTAGCAAAATCTCTAGCTCCTAAATTTAATATAAATTGGATCATGGGTGCAACTTTGTGTTCTTCTTTTCCTCACACCTTCATAGTCTTTCCTCACACCTTCATAGCCATTGGGGAAGAAAGATTGGGTATGTTCCTTGATGAAAAATTAAATTCCAGGCAGATTCTACTCTGAGATCAGAGAGAGGTTTTCTGCTCTGTGGCCTCAGGCTTACTTCTCAGAGGAGAGCTGAGAGTACATATATTACCTAACAAACTGGTAAAAGAGTTTTAGTTGTACCTGGCATTAAAATCTGTTGTGCTACTTTGCAGTCTTCCAGACATTTCTAAGGTGCTATGTTAATTATTATCTGAGATTATTCTGCTTTTTTTGAGGGGTGAGTAAGAAAACTTGAAATAAAGCTTAGTCATTACCTTTTACCTGTTGTGATTAGGGATTTTTTTGCTAATAAGACATGTTGCTAAGCCATGTATTTTTATTTTTAAGACACACAAAGAAAAAGGAACAAACTGTTTTAATTCTTCTCTTGCTGGGACTATTCACATAATACCACAACATTAGGCAGTACATCAAAGAACTTTGCAGCTTAGCTGATATCTTTGTGGGGCCTCAGTGCTGTCAGAAGTTAGGGAGTATTTGTTTTTTTCCCTCATGAGTTAGAGGGCTCTGGAATTGTACAAGTGCCCTACCTTGACAGTGATGGGAATCTGGCTGCAGAGATATGTTTCCTACAAGTTAAAGTTTCCAAGGACCTTGCTAGTCCCCCTTATGCTGTAATACTGACAGAACTCTCTTCTGCTGTAGAATATGAATATAGTGAAGGATATCTGCTTAGCATAACACTAACCACTGCTGTTTGCTTCTAGAAATGAAATACAAGGAGCCGAATTTCACACTGAGAAGAACATTTAAAGTGGAAAATACAGGGCAGCTGCAGATTAATGTGAAAACTATGGAAATCAGTGGCTACACATGTGAAGGATATGGATTTAAAGTAGTTAACTGTCAGGAATTTGCACTAAGTGCCAATGCCTCTAAAGACATTGTCATATTGTAAGTGTTTTTTCTTAAATCTAAATGGAGTGTTGCATTTGGAATTTTAATTTTGTTTCAGAGAAAAAGTCCCTTGGTTAAATTCTGAGGGCTTTTTACTAAAGTTTGAGTGTATGGGGGGTTTATACAGTATTACACAACTATGACATTTTCTCTCTTCTTGCAAACGCTATTTGATTTTTCATACCATGTTTTTGTGACTGGCTATAGTATTACTTCTATTACTATCCAGTAAGTATAACTTGCTGTGCTGGAATATGTTACTATATGGGGTTATATTAATTTCCCTCTTTTGACTTGTGAATGCACATGGGACCTAGACCTACATATCGTTTTGGTGCATTGCAGTATGTAGAAAAGAGCCTTTGGTCTAAGGATTGTTATTGTAATGCGCAGCATTTTAGTCTTGAATATTTTGTCTGCTGCCTTAATGATAATGTTTGTGTAATTCTGTCTGGTTTTGTTGTAAAAAAATCTCTGCCCCAAACACTGATTTTTAACAGTGCTTTTTTGTAAAGTTAACTATTCAGAAAATGGTATCCAAAAAGTTCAGAAGCTGCTTCTGTTCTGCAAGTGGATGTAAGAAATATTGCTGCAGTGAAATAGTATTTCACTAGTATTTCTGCACAATTTTAGTTTGTGATGAGACTGTGACGTAGTGGTGACGCTTTTGAAAAGTCACGTTTGTGACTTAAAGGTGAAGTGTTTAAAATATTTATAGCTCACATAGTAGTTGGTTCCATTACTTACTTAGATCTGCTGTTAAATTTTTACTGCATTCACAGCTTTTATTAAATGGTGGTAATACCTTATTTTCAGTTGTTATAACTTTGTATGGTACCTCAGGAGTATCTAGTATCATATGTGTTAAGCATAGGTGTTAATGAACATAGTCAATTACATCACGGAGATTTGAAAGATATGCAAGTATTTTTAGGCTGTGGGGTAATTGGTTGAGTTACAGGTTTATTAATTTGTAATTTATGTTATAAAAATTGCCTCAAACCTTTGCACTGTTCATATGGAAAGTTCTAATGTGCTTTATGCTGTTTCCAGGTTTACACCAGATTTCACTGCTTCCAGAGTTATACGTGAATTAAAATTCATCACTGCGGGAGGCTCTGAATTTGTATTTATCTTGAATGCATCGCTTCCATATCACATGTTGGCAACGTGTGCAGAAGCACTGCCCAGGCCCAACTGGGAACTGGCACTGTACATAATCATCTCAGGAATAATGAGGTAGTGTGTGTGTGTGTTTGTTCTTACCGTGGTACAGGCACGAACTACCGCTGCTCGAGCACGGGTTACGGAGAAGCACGTGTGTATTCAGCACATGCAGTAATTGTTGTAAAATAAAATAGGCTAAAAGGAGATCAAATTAATAAACACTCCTATAGATTGAGCCTGAACTGTTTAAGGCAGAGGACTACTGACTTTCTGCTCAAACCACGGACAAAATAATACACTTCTTGCTTGAACCTATTTTCTTAAGTGAGATACATACTCCTGTTAGTCCTGGTAATCTGTAGGGGTTTTGATAAATAAGGCAAACTTGAAGCATATTAGGTATTAAAGCACTGCTGGCAGTGAATTCTTGTAGAAATGTAAGCATCCTTCTGGAGTATTGTGCTTTAGAGAGATATGAGGCAGTGACTGTAATGAGCTTAGCAGATGCCTTGGATGAATTTAACTTTGCTGCCACTTGTTATGTGACAGACAACTGGTGATACTAATAATGGGATTTCTAAGAACCTGAAGGACATTGTTCGTAACACTGCACACTCACAGGTTATGTAGTAGGATATCAATGCATGTTTTTCCTCAGCAAACAGATGTGTCAATTATACCTTGTTGAATTAGGAATTGAAAATGCCGCCATTTTCATAGCCTTAACCTCTACTTACCTTTATTTGAAATTAGAAGTTGTAAACCCTGTGTCCCTTCTCACCTCTTGGATATGAAACACCTTACCCCACTGCTTTTGTGCAGAGAAAACCCTAGCATGGAAACTTACCAGTATGAGTTTTTACCCATCAGTAGCAACAAATGCTGGTTTTCTTTTCATTAGTGTTAAGTTTATATCTTAGTGTGAAATGTATTGGCACTGTAGATGCCTCTGAAGAAAAAGTGTTCTTTCTGTGTTCTGCAAATCCAAAGCATTATCACCTACATGTCATATTCCTTCCCCCCCCCCCCCAAGTAAGTTACTGGCTCTTCCATTTTGCAAATGTTCGCTGAGGTTGTCTTTCCTTGTAGGGATTAACAAAAGAAATAGAGAAGATAAAGTTACAGCCCACTTCATTTTCTTTTTTGACTCTTCAGCACTTTCCTAAGTAATGCAGTGTTTAGTGAGTAAAGTGCATTTCCCAAAGTAAGAGGAAAATTTCTGTTATTTAGGAAATTTTGTGTCATCGCTAACACTGCATTACTTAAAGTGCTGAGTGAGTACTTGTGTGGTCTCCTTCTATATATGTGCTAGAAATGTATAGGCTGAGTTTGTTTTTAGTTCTTTGACAGAGTAAGTGATGTTTGTCAGCTCCTAAGTGTAGTTTGCTTGGATAATTTTATATGTGCTGTATTTGTTAATTAGACTTTACAAAGAATAGAGAATACTAACCCCTTCCCTTACTGTACCTTTTTCTAAAAAATACAAAAATACATCTTAGCAGCAAACTAGAGAAGATTTCTAATATATTTCATAATAGTCCAAGATTTCTGTGCATAAACTGCCTCTAACTTTTAGGATGCCATCATGTACGTGTTTGCTAGTTGCCTCTAGAATAACTCTTCCATATCATTGCGAAGTTACCCTTAATTTCTAGGAGTGAGCACTAGGAATTTATATAGTCTGTGTTTTTTATCTTGATAAGGTGTTGTTTATTTTGGCCTACCGTAAATCACTATTGGTTTGACTAGTTACATGCTTGTGGCTCCAAGTTTTGAAGTCCAGCTTGCTTTCTTTCGGATTTATACACTTGGCATCTAGCTTCCATTCTTAGTGCTGGTGATTTGCATATCATGCCAGTCTTGTGTATGTTATATTTCTATCAGACGAAATTGTGGTTTGGATGCAATTTTCAGTGTTTTCAGTACAAGACACAACCTTTCTGTCCTGTGTGATTGGAGTCGTTAGTTTTTAAATGCTCAAAACTAAGAAATAAATCCTTAGATGACTGCCTTTCTTCTCTGCAGTGTACTCTTTCTCTTGGTAATTGGAACAGCCTATCTAGAAGCTCAAGGAATTTGGGAGCCATTTAGAAGACGCTTGTCCTTTGAGGCCTCAAACCCTCCCTTTGATATGGGAAGGCCACTTGATCTCAGGAGAATAGTTGGAATTTCATCTGACGGAAAGTAAGTAAATGTTCGGGCTTCTTGTGGTACTTTTCCAATTTATTTCTTCTTTAGTTATCAGGCCAGTAAGAAAGTAATACTGCTCTGTAGAACAGGTGAATGAATAAGCAGATCCTCACAGTTGCTTATAAAAAGATGACTCGAATGAAAAGATTAATTTTGTGATTGTGAGGAATATTCTTCTTTTGGAAAAAAAAAGGAAAGAAAAAAAATAAATCCACCAAAACCCAAACCCTGCCAAGTTTCCTGTTAATATTTTCAAAAATGAAATGTATAGACTGCAAAAAAAATTTCAGGCCAGAAGTTCCTACCTTAGGTGTCTTAAGTAAAGATTGTCTCCTTTCAGTGTTCCCTTCATCATTTATACCAACAGTTATTTTACTGTGTTTTCATTCCTATGTACAGCGGGCAAGGGAACAGGAAATGGTAAAGCTACTGATTTGCAAAACCAGTTTTAGGCATTTTTGCTGGTCGTAAGCCTAGAATAGTGTAGTTCAAGGCTTCTTTTGGATATAGTGATTCTCTTTTCATGGTGAAGAATGGAAACATTGTTGAGTATGTTTCAACATGTGTTATTCTTCCAGCTTGAATACACTTGGATCGGATTCTAATCACAGTTCATCCAGAGGAATTTATGGAGCAGGCAGTTCGTCATCACGATCCGGTGCAGGGAATCATAAGCAATGCAATGCAACAGCACACCTTCACAGCAATAGAAATGCACCTGATGTTGAAAACATCAAATCCAAAACCAATTCAACTGTACCTAACAGGACTTCAGCACAAGCAGCTTCCATGCAGTCAGTGAACAGAACAGGCCCCTTTACCTTGGATTCAGGTGCCACAGCTCAGACTCATGCCGCAGGCAAAAGAGCCAAGGGAACAAGGCAGAACCAGCAGCTGATGCAGCAGCAGACACCACCTTTGGCAGAACAGCCCCTCCAGCAACCCCCAGCATCCGGGCCCCAGCAGCAAGAGCAACAGACTGAAAGTGCTTTGCCACAGCTCCCACTTCTCAGCCCATCTCACGGCGAATGTGCCAGCAGCAGAAGGCACAGCTCGGAGGATTCAGATCTCACTGGGCTCATAGAAACTATGGAAAAAGACTTTGACCACCCAGAATCCCCTTCCCCTGATGTGTTTACAGAACAGCCCCCATCTCCACTAGCAAAAAACAAAGGTAATACAATTCTGCTTTAATGGAATGATTCACTGTGTAAGCCACAGGACAAGATTTAATCAGCTGTAAAGGTCGTGTTTTCATAGTGTGGAAAGGGAGCAGCGTTTCTCTGCACTTCCCTGGCCTGCGCTGTGTCCCTGTGTCTTGAACACTTGTGTTACCTATGGCAGTGAAGTTCACTGTGTGGTGCTAGCTTGTCATTCTTCCTGCAAAAACAGTGGCATGTTTTGATGAAAGCAGGTGTGAATATCTAGACACCTGATTCTATGAAAAAGAAAAATGCTTTTTGTTGCCACTTCTTTGCCTTTGGGTTGGCAGCTGTCCCTCCCACCTCCATCGTTTGGACTTGGGGCTCAGGGCTAAGTAAGGGAAAAGGAAGTTGTCCTAGTGTATTGTGAAAAATGAGGCAGGGAGGAGGGGTTAAGAGAGAGATGGATAAATAAACCCATCTGGTATTGTTTGGGAATGGAATTCTTCATGTCCAGACTTGCAGTTGTAGAAAATCCTTAATGTCAGGTGGTCAGCAAATTAATATAAGGCACCTGTGTCTATACATTGCATTCATTTTTGGATGAGGCTAGAGTTGAGTTGGACTTGTTTATCAGTCTTTCCAGTTATGTAGTGCTTAAAATAATGTACTGAATTTCATACATTAGATATGTTTAGACTTTTGAAATTATGTCAATTATTTCCTTCTTATGAACACTTTGTTAGAGTAGGATTTCTAATTATGATTTTTGTATTAGCAATTTCAGTTGCATCTCAGAGTTACTTGATTATTTAATCTTAATGTGTTTATTTCTAAATTATTTTTCACTTTTTGCTACCAACACTTATACAGAATTGGCACTGGTCCTGTGTTGCTTATTAGAGATAAAGTTAAGAAACTTAGTCGTGGGAAGGCGTATAAACACTGCACCATCTGTGAGATCATGCACCACCAAAGAGGAAGGCTTCACTGTTAGGTGGTAATGAGTAGAAAGTTCTTAATTAGTTCAGAGTGGATGCTAGGATGCATTTGGACTTTCAAAGTGGAGACTCTGAAGTGATGAGAGGTTTTGGTGTCTTGCTGAAATAATACTACTCTGTTTCTGGGCTGTTTTGTTTTTAGTTTTCACAGCGGGAGGTGGCTGGGAGAATTAAGAGAACTGCCATCAGTTTGTCAGGTGTTCATTCCGTAAAGGCTAAATGGGACTCCAGAATGTGATGTGATGTGATGGTAGGGAGGTTTTATGGACAGTGTCCATGTTGGCAAACAGTGCAGTGTTGGAGCTCTGGAAAGCAGTGTCTGGTAGTGAGGATGCTACATCCTCATGGGTTACATATGAGCGGGTGTGCAGTGGACTGATCCAGTCTATGTACTGAATGCCTGAAGGCGCTTTTGGAGCACATCTTCCATTTCTAGCTCCCCTTAAGAAGCAGCCCTTGCACTTGAGAGCTTTTTGTGATGCAGCTGCACACAGTACATGAAGACCACCACGCTTGGTTTCAAAAGCGAATTCCCGCTTCATATAATGTAGTGTGCCCATTTCCATCTGTCCTCTTTAAAATGTAAAAATGTAAAACCATAGGGGGAGTTCCATAATCTATCAGCACCTACATGCACACATGGGTATTCATCTTTAGGTAAGTATTTAGAGCTAATCACAAACATTTGCAGAAGCAGCAGCTTCTGGACTAAAACTGTCATAAGACCCTGTACAGAATTCCTGTCTTTATAGTCTTCTGTTTCAGCTTCCAAATACTTGGGTCCTAGCAGACTGCTGCGGAGGCTGCATTAGATTTTTGTTAAACAGCTGCTTTATGTTACATTTTAATGTCATGATAACATTTTATATAGATTTTCTAATTATGAACATTGAGCTGTTTAGCAATCCTGAGTGTAGATTACATTTTAAGCAAATTTTGGAATGAGGCCTTCTGAGGCACAGCCAAAATGCCCCCAAATATGCTGGAAGCCAACCTTGAAAAAACTTTCATAGGAAGATTTACTTGTATTTACATATCTATTTGCATTCACGCTAAAAAGAATATTTTTATCTCCAATATTTTTGTTGTTCTAGGTACTGAAAACACTGATACTTATGTCTTAAAAAACAAAGTTTGAAGGCTCTGATATGTATCTGGTATTGGCTAAAATACTGAAGGCAAGTTTCTGGTTTGGTACAAACTTTACCATTTTGCCGTATAAAGTATAACAGCTGTCATGGTGCTTCCAGTCTCAATTCCAGCTCAATCTGTTACATATTCCAGAAGAGGCAGAATCCAGTTACTTGAGTACAGCAACAGCACAGGTTACTTGAGTCTTTATTTGAGAGAACAATTAAATCCATTGAGGAGGTTGTATGCAGGCACTGTGTGGCTCATAAATGAGAGTGCTTATTCTGAAGAGTAGTATCTTAAGAAAGATCCTATGAGTAAAGGCACATACTACAGCTAGTAAGACATAAGAATGTTGTGAAAGCTCATATCCTGTGAGAGCGTAGCAGCAGGCGATGCTCATGAAGACTCCACACACACACGTGCACAGTTGCTCTGTATTGAGAACAGTACACGCTGTAGGAATAAAATACGTCAGGAGGAGAAAGTATAATTGGTGTGAGATTTTCAGGCATTGGTAGTTTGGGTTTTTTACCTCTTTGCTAGACAAATACTGTTAGTGGTTTTTCTCATCCACACTATTTCAAGTTCTGTGTTTTGTTGGATTTTTTTTCAACTGACAAGTGTGCTGATCATTTCTGTTCTTCATTTGTTTGGATGATAGATCTTTTGCCATCCTCAGAAGTTTATGCTTAATGTTACGTGGTTAAACTGTCAAATTGGATTCTGTGGTGTTTAAAAGGAATGCCAGGAACAGAGCAGAGAGGAATTATAGGCAACCAGGTGCCCACATCCACAGGCAATGGGGACACTGCTCAGGAGTGTAAATGTGATGGTGGAGGTCAAGGTTCTTCTTTTGCTCACGTTTGGTGCAAAGGGGTAAAAGAGGTTGGTGTGTCATAACAGGCAACAAACTTCAGAGGCTTAATCACATGGGATGGCCTCCAAAATGAAGGGAACTAGCCCATCTCAGAGTACTGCTGCTGAGAATCTGAAGCACCCTTATCTTTCTAGGAAAAGGGAAAACAATTCAGCGCAAGGCTAAGCCACAGAAGAAGCGGGAAGAAAAGGACAGAAGAGGGAAAGGAAAGCAGCAGGAGGATGAGCTGAAGGATTCCTTGGCAGATGATGACAGTTCTTCAACCACAACAGAAACCTCCAACCCAGATACAGAACCACTTCTCAAAGAGGTATGGCACTGCTGAGAAAAGGAGGCCCTTGTGTAGCCATGTGTCACCTGTTGGAGTAGGAACACAGTCTCTTTCCCCCACACCATCCTCAGCTTTCATATAATACCTAACAAAGGAAGAATGTTAATTAAAAATCACTTTTCCCGATTCTTGCCTTCACTCTATATCAAATCTGCACCTCTGAGTGTGAACATGCTTGAGTCCTGTAGTCTCAGGACTAAAAATTCCCAGGTGACTGTGGCTTGAATAAGCCAGCAGCTATCAGCAGCATCATGGTAATTGTCTCCTGGCCTGTTCTATTTGCAGAATAAAACACCAAAGTGTGGACACTAATTTCATTCAATAATTGAGTTTCATGCTAAATCCATGCCTTTTGTCAATTACAAAGGCTCAGATCAATGGTGATAACTTGTCAGCACATAGTTAACTTAATTACCTTATACAATACCCCTACCTTTATTTAACTTGCTCAGCTCACATGCTCCAAGGTAATAAACTAAAGTCTACAATTTCTGTAGTGGTTGGATTGCCATAAATATTTTGTCCTAAAGCAAACTCTGACTAAACAAAGCAGAGGTAATGGCAAAGGGAAGAAAACCAAGCCTAAATTTTGATGTCTTAAATTTGAACTTTGTAAAAGACAGGGATTATAGCTGTGGGGGAAAAAAAAGGAAATCCGTGTGATATATTTTAAAGGTTATAGTTTAGTAAGTTGTCACTTGAAAATTACTGTTGATTTTTTCAGGGTGGCTATTTGAGGATATACTTGTATTTAGAAAGTCTTAGAAGTGTGGTTAAAGAAAATAATAAATTGAATGGTGAAGTTGCTCATATTATTTGCTTCGTTGAAGAGTCTATTTTAGGTAGCCTGGACTGCATGCAGCAGATGCAGTAAAGGTCTCAGTACAGAGCTAGCATCTTACTCAGTAGACTCAGAGGCTGTGGCCAGGGGAGCTGTGTATTTGCAAACATCAGATCTGCTCAAAGCTCATTAATTTGCTATTGTGATTTCTGCTTCTCCAAATAGAAAAAATACAAACCATATTTTATGGGTAAACTCTCTAAGTCATAAAAAGAGACCTTCAATACTGCAAAAAATGCATGTTTTCCAACAGCATTCTTTCCTCAAACTTCTTTGTTATGTGTGTTCTGATGCAAGAGGGGGGCTTGCTTTTCATGATTATTAACACGTCATTATGTCTTTTACAGGAACCTGAGAAACAAAAGGGAAAAGTTGTAGCAGAAAAACCTGAAAATGAAACAGTCCCAGTAAAACAGAAAACCAAAAAAGTGCTTACAAGTATCAAGAAAGAAATCCCTGTAGATGTGAAAACCAGGTAAGCATAATGAAGGCTTTTTAGTAGGGAAAGTATCATGTTTAAAGGGAAGATGGATTGATAAAAACAACTGTATTTGCCTGTTGTGGCTGCTAGTTTGGCACATGCCAACAGGTACCTTTAAGTAGCTTCATCTTCCTTCCTGATATCAGGGAGGAATATCTGAAGCTTGCAAATAATAAATTACTTAATGGAAATACAGCACGTAAGTGAGAGCTAAATCCAGCAATGAAAATCAGGCAAAGCAATGTTAAGGTTTTTATAACAGGTAACTGCATACAAAAAGTGGGGTTAATGTTTCTAGGGGCAGCACACTGAGCCCACGTTAACGTGAGTGCCTTCAGCTGCCCTTGGTGAAACTGCAGCCATGGTTTCCTTTTTCATCATAGAGTAAGGTCAGTTTTGGATACATTATTAAAGGAGGATGCGGCCACTGCCAGTCCCTGTCCCTTACTGGCATGTGGTTGATTGCAGAGTAGAAATAGGAGCAAACATGAAGAATCTTAATCTTATTATAGCTAGTTCATTCCAAAATAGTATTATGAAATCAGATTGGTGTCCAAGTGCCACAAAAGTAAACTTTACCAAACAGAGGTATGGTATATCAGCTGTGTTTTTCCTGTTGTAATTAATAGTAGACTGAGTTTGTAGTTAGAAGAAATCAGTTTTCTTCAAAGTAATTCTGAAAACATTGCCTGGCAAAGTCTCCTCCTTATTTATTCTTACAGTTGTGTACTTTGCTTTATCTTATAACTCATGTGTTTATTACATATGACAGTTTTCAAAGTCCACAATGAAAGCTGGCGTGGAATTCTGCAAGAAACGGAGAAAACTGTTCCTCCCTAAAATGTTTGAGAGACAGAATCAAATACCTGGAGAAAAAGAGCAATATACAGCCAATTGAATTTGGTGGTGCATTTGAGCAGTTTTATATTATTGGTTAAGAAACAATCCTGTACACTTAGGGCAATAGAATATTAGGAGCATGGGATCTAACAGAGTAGAAGAAGGGCAGTTGCCATTTCTTGTTGTCTCTGTATAATCAAATGGGTTTTGCGATCCTGGAGCTCCCGGGTGAGATCTGCTGCTGGAATGTGAGTGAGCCTAATACATGTGTGGAGCAGTGTGGGTAGAAAATGAGCCAGGGCTATGAAGGGTGGAGTTGCATATAGAAGAAATACAAAACTCTGATTATTCATAAGAAAGCCAAAGGAGACCAATATTTTGTGAGACAGTATGGCCTGTATATATTTTTTTTTCTTTTTAAAAAGCGCTTTTCAGTAATTCAATGGTTAAAAATAAAATAATTCTTTTTTCTTTCAGTCCCTTGGAATTGTCTTATACTCCCCCACTGGAAAACAAGCAGCGCAAAACCTTTCCATCCAAGATCTCCACACCACACCTTTTGTCAAGTGGCTCTAAATCAAGAAACCTCCCCAAAACGAGAGGTAGTGTGAAGGTGTTTTTTGTAAATGCCTCAATGATTTTATATCATTGTCTGTAACCCCTCTTGAGTGCTTAATTCTAAGTCTGGTATGAGAAGAAAGCTAATCAGTTTATTATCCACATGCTTGGTTTTTGTTTTGTTTTAATAGGTCCAAGCAGTAAGTTAATGGAGAACAGACCATCAGTATTAGCAAAATTTCTCCCCAGTGGTTCTGGACAGGAGTTAGGAAACACCAGCAGCTCAGAAGGGGAAAAGGATTCTCCACCACCAGAGTGGGACTCTGTGCCTCTCCACAAAGCTGGCAGCTGTAAGTAATCACTAGACAATGACAGAATGAGTGTTCTGCAATTACTATCTGTAGATAGGCTTGATCTGTTTATAGATCTTCCTGTCTTTTCGCTGCATAGCTGAGCTCAGTTTTTCTGCTGTAGGCCCCCATATTGATAGCATCTGGTATGATTTGGGAGGTTTGAAAATGGTATGGGCAGAACATGGGTCACTCTGCAGCTCTCCAGTGATGAACAGGATTCAGAAGCTACTGGGGAAATTGAGAAAATGAGAATTACTGCTCAAAAAATATGTATTTTCTACAGTAGATGGGGTTTTGCCCATCAGGTCTGCTCCAGCCAAATTTGGAACTAATGAGATTATTTGTCCTTGAGAGGGAACACGGAAAACACCTTAATGCAGTGGTTAGCTTGGGACACTGTTAGAATCTTTTTGGTTGCATTGTAAATCCCTTGTGTGGGAAACAACTCATCTTCCTCCTGGTTGCTTGTGTTGCAAAATAGTCTCTCTGAAAATAAACAGTAAACCTGAATAACCACAGGTGAACATAGAGAAGGAGCTGCTGCTTCCATCACTGGGAGCAAACAGCCTTCAGAATTCCTCCATTTGAACAGAAGGGATAGCAGAAGTTTGAGAAGCCTTTGCTGTAATGTAAATACTACAGGAAGATGTTTTGTGTTTCTCTTTATAGCTACAGACAACCTCTATAAGCTCTCTCTGCAAACCCTGAATGCAGACGCTTTCCTGAAGCAGCGCCAGCCCTCTCCAACACCCGCCTCTCCATCTCCCCCTCCTCCTCCCACATCCTTTGCTTTTGGGCCACGAGGAGGCACTTACAGCAGCATCGTGAACAGCAGCTGCAGCAAGTGAGTCCAGATCCTGCCTCCTACTGATTTCCCAGGCACCAAGCACTTGTGGAACTGTGCTTAACAGAGGGCATCTCCCTATTCCCAGACCCATTTCCTCTTCCCATGGAAACTGCTTTTCTGCAGATACACCACTGTGCGTATCTTGCCTTGCTGTACAGCTTGGTAGATCAGAAAAATGTGCAATGACATGAACTGTTGAGCTGTTATAAACATTTTCTTGAATGCTAGCTTTAATTGCTGGGTTTTTAATCAAACTGCTGAAGTCCAAAACCTTACTCTTTTTTCTCTCTATTTTTTGTTTGTTTCTCTTTTTAGTGAAACAAAAAGCAAGCAGCCCAATGGTACCAAACATAAACTGGCAAAGGCAGCTTCTCTTCCAGGCAGGAATGGAAACCCCACTTTTGCTGCTGTAGCTGCGGGTTATGACAAAAGTCCAGGTACTAGAACCAGTTTGGAGTTCTTAATAATTCTAAATATTTCCTGAATATTCTGTTATTTTGCTGGGGTTTATTTTTCTCCTTTTTTGCATACGTATTCTTGCAGGTGGCAGTGGTTTACCAAAGGTTTCTCCAAGCAAGACAGATGTTTCCAGCAATATCAGCATTTCCCACACAGTTGTTGACAGTGATGGCTCTGACAGGTAATTTTTATATTCTCTAGGCAAATACCTGGACCCCTAGAAAAGAAGATTGAGCTATTAATGGCATTTTGAAGGGAGTGACAGAATTCATTCTGCTTAGGGTTTTTTTGCAACTATTTTTTAAAGTCTAGGCACAGCATCTCTCACCTTGCAGAAAAGTTTAGAAGTTGCAAGTGACTCAAAAGTAGAGAGGATGTTCTGGATGTGATGGGAACTTTCTCCTCCTCATTCCAAGTAACTCAACCATCTTGTGTTCCTGGGCATCCAAACAATGAGGAATCAGCTTGGCTCTCTCAGTACTGAGGAGGAGTGTGTACCAAGGTCACTTGAAGGTTCACAGGCAGAGTTCCTCTCTGTACAGCAATACCTTCCACTCCCCATTTTAACACCAAGACCAGAACTGTCAGTGGGCTTTGTGTTTTCAGTAGGAGCAGGATAGGGCTGCACTCAGTCACATTCCCTAAGGCATATCCCTTCTGATATTTTGGCAGTGAGCCCCTGTCTCAGTTGTAAAAAGCAGTAACCTTTCTGGAGTAGGAAAGAGACTTGAATTCAAGTTTCCATATGCAAAGGAATTGCTTTCTGAGTGAAGTTTGTGCGTTGAAGTTTTTGTTTGTTTTGGTGGATGTTTAACACTGGTTCCAGTTAACTCATCTGTTACTTTTAAGAAGCTTGTCCATGAGTGTATTTGTATTGCTTCCAAGTGACTGTAAATTTTATCTGCTTGAGAAGAAAACCTGTACTATGGCTTGGACTCCATGAGTTTTCTGAAAAATTGATTGAAAGAGCTATGCTCATATTTGATGCTCATTCTACAGATTAAAGAGCATTGTGTCTGTATTACTGTGTTACTCCAAGGTGAGTGTATACACAGGCAAATGGTATTTCACCAAAATCTTTTGTTAAAACAAAACCAAACTGATTTCCTAACTCATGATTGCCATTAAATATATATTTAGTAAATGTTTAACTATATATTTTTATATAGCTATATATAAAAAGATATAGTTAAACATGCATGCACACATACATTTGTATATAGATTAGTAAGTTAATACTGTCAAGAGTACTGTGTTAATAAGTTGTGTATTGCCTTCCTGTTACTCCATAAAATGTAGTTCGGGCTTGTGGAGTCCTATCAGCAATCCCAGCAGTCCCGATTTCACACCTCTCAACTCCTTCTCTGCATTCGGACACTCTTTTAACTTAACTGGAGGTGAGTTTTTCTGTTCAAATATTTTTCCATATTCAAATACAGGTAGAGAAATGTGTCTTCATTCCACTGGTCTAAGTACAGACAGTGTTTCCATCTTCACTCCCAAAAGGGAAGACTATGTAGGAAAGTGTGTTAAAAATTTGGTGGTATATTCTGTTTCACTCCACAGAAAGTCAGTGGAATCTCACATAGTGTGTGGGCTGAGAATGCTTGGGTTTGGAGTTCCTCTGTTTCAGTAAAAATTCTTGATTTTGGGGATTTTTCTTAGTCTTCTTCCTCTCCATTCCTCCCTCTAAACTTTACAGTCCCACAAATGTGCCACAAGGCCTGTGGTTTCCTGAGCATAAACGCCTGCCTAAAACCATGGCTCTGTTAAGTGAGGCAGTGGCCCAGCCCTCGTGTTGCTTTCCTTTTGTGTTTTCCTGCAGTATTTGTATAGCTGCAGAATGAACTGATGCATGCTAAACCCAGCAATTAATTACTGTATTTAAATATTTGGGTAAACTTCCATAAATGAAATTGAGATGGGCAGGCCTTGGGATTGCAGGGCATGGATGCTCTGTGTACTTAGGAAGATTTGTGTACCATACTTGGGCATGTGGGGTATGTTTTGAGGTGGCTGATAAGCAAAGCAAACTGCATGTGGCATCAGTGTCTGCTGAAAAAATGCTATCTACTGCAACAGTTTGATGTCTGCTGGAAATGCAAACAGTGGCAGCTGCTGCTGTGGGCTTCTTTTTTCTTACTCAGCAACACTTTGCACCCGTGGCTCTGAGGGACACCAGTAAAATACCCGGGATCAGTTCCGTGTGGGAAGTAGGCGATCCACAACTGCTGGTGCTCCCTTTTCCTTCTCATAGCAGAGATGGGGTCGGGGCTGGGGCTCCTACCAGGAGTCACCTGGGAAGGGAGTGCTGCAAAGCAAGTGAGTGCTGCAGTTACAGAGAGCTGCCAGGACTCTGAGTATTGCTGTGCTTAGGCTGGGACTGAGTTTCCCACAGCAAATGTCCAACTCTCTTTCCCCACTATAATCATGACTAACTTTGTAGCCCTGTCTGAGGCTGGTCACATCAGATGAGATCTGTATTGTGTGACCTCTTCTAATCTCCCTGTAGCAGAATCTGCTAGAAAAATATGAGGAATAACTGTGAAAAGTATTGTTCTTGGAAAAAGAGGAAGAGTAATGTACTCAGTTTTATTTCATTTTATTTTTAGAGGTTTTTAGCAAGCTTGGTTTAGCTCGATCTGCTTATGGGCAGGATGTTCAGAGAAACTGGAATGAATTCAATAATGTTCCATCATCCATCTGGGATCCTTCAGCTACAGATTCTGTACCCTCCTGGCCAACAAGCTCGAGTTCCCCAACTCATACAACTGCAGTAAGTATTCAGTCCAAATAGTGGTTTATTACTGTTACCAACCTGTTCTGTATGTGCCATCTAATTTAATTCAGAAGAATAGAGGGTGAAAAGACATCAACTGAAGAATAAAGGAAGAGGGAATTTACACATATTCATCTTGGTGTAGTTAAGTTGACATGGCTGTTGGACAAAGAGTTATTAGTCCCTCACTTGCAGATGATGAATCCATGTACACTGTTTCCCATAAAAATATTTCTCACAAGAGCACCTTGCAGCCCTTAGAAAAGTGTGATCTGCTCCCACATCCTTCAGGTTTGCTCCTGTGCCTTAGCTGGACACTGCATATGTCACTTCCAGTTTGATAGGCAGTTGCAAAATAGCCAATATGGTAACTTCCACACTTTGATTCTGCTTTCTGAATCCAGTATTGCACATGTTTGTAAATTAAAAAAGGTCCCAAAAAAGCTATTAAAAGACCTTAAGTATATTCTTTTCAGTATTCAGAAACACTAAAGGACTGAACGTAAGGTGAAGTCTTTAAATTGACTGCTAATTTTGATGAAGGTTTTGAGTATAGCAAAAGAAGAAGAAAACCCCCAACTTTTACAGGTTGTAGTGCTGCACTGTCATCCTTGTGTCAGACTAAAACTTACGCTGCAACAGCTGTCTTCACTGCCAGCTGAAATCCTTCTTCATGTTGACTTCTGAAAATGTTTTTGTAGTGAGTAAGAGGCAGTTTTTACTTCACCTGGGAGCAGTTCAGATGGAGTGGGGGAAGGTAGGGACAGGGGAAGCCAGAGAATGTCACACAGCTTCTTATAGACACAGGCTTGCTGATCCCACCCTTGTCATGTGGCTACAACCAGAGCTGGAACCTCACTGAAGCTATGTAAGGAAAGATGTTTGGATTTTGGTCACATGGAGGGCAGGTTTCTCAGCATTTGATAGAGGGAGGGCTTGAGGACAACCAGAACAAGCTCTCTAGCTGCTATTTCCCAGCTGCTTCTGAAAAATTTAGCAGTGTGCTTCAAGAAGCATCAAGATGGAAGCCAGACAAATGGTATAGATGAAGTGTCAGCTACTCCATTTAAGTACTTTGATTTGGGAGGAGACATTTTAGGAGCTAACTCAAGGAGAAGATCACTTAATAAACAAGAAGCAAGCAGCAAACTGACTGAAATATTCAAAGCTGTTATAAATGATAGTGATATTTTCAAGTGCTTATGTCAAGCCAGAACAGGAAAGCTTGGCTTTTCCTGTTACTGAGCCTCCTTGCTCTAGGTGCCTGATAAGAGAGCAGGTACCAGGCCAGGGCCCTGCCCTTTCCTCTCTTCTGGGACAAGAGCCAAAGCCATTGTTGCAAACAGCACTTAGGCAGTGGCTTCTGTGTTACCCTTTTTTTCTAGGAAGGTTTCTGGAGAGTTGATTTTGATTGTTCTTCCTTATTCCTCTTGCTTTCTCCTTTTATGCACAACTCTGCTTCTGTGCTAAGTAGCATTCGCTTTCTGGATCCCATCTCCCCTCAGCCTTGCTGCC
Organism: Coloeus monedula; assembly: GCF_965178545.1. Lineage (NCBI taxonomy): Eukaryota > Metazoa > Chordata > Aves > Passeriformes > Corvidae > Coloeus > Coloeus monedula. Next base: position 88,143,895 of record NC_138783.1, read on the forward strand.
TTGCTAGCACTTCTCCCCAAGTTTCTTTCTCACCACATTCCCCTACTCCCTGTTCCTCTATTTCTCTGTGTATAGTTCTGCCTGCCAGCCACTTTGTACCTCCTTCCACCAGATTTGAAAGGGCATAGCAGGTGCTTCTCTGCTGCTCCTTTCCTGGTTGCTTCTGATTTATGAGCAAGTGCCTTTCTATCAGGACCTCCCAAACACTTTCGGGACAAGTAGGAACAAATAGTTCCTGGCTCTTGCCTGCAGCAGGAAATAGGGTGGACTTTTAGTGTGTTAGGGCTGGTGCCCGAGTAGCAGAGTGAGTGTTTCCTGCTTAGTAGTCTAATGCTTGTATAGCTTAAACATAACATTTATTTTTGTAACAGTAATAACTGTGACCCTGGTCTGGCTCAGTTTCTCAGTGACATTGGAGAGTCCTGATGATGTTGGCCTGCTTAACCCCCAAGTATGCTCAAAACTCCTGTCAAGCCCTTGGTAGCAAATTCTGTGGTGTGTTAGCATCCAGCCAGTTTTGGGTATGATTAGACTTGAGCCTATCTTCTTCATTCCAGAGCAGAGAATAAAAACCTGAAAGGAAGAAATTCTCAGATTCTACCTTGTTTTCTTTCCAAAAGGGATTTTTATTTAAATCTTCAGATGCAGGGTACCCTGATACTGGTTAACCTTTAGTGTGTGTTATCTAAGGGTAGAGATCGTGGGAAAGGGGTGCCCTATCTCCAGCCACTAAATCCAAACATAAGGATGTTTGTACCTTACAGCACTTACTCAACAAGTCCACTGCCTTTTGGGTATATCAAGTTTCCAATATATTTGCAGATTGAATTTACAGGATATGTACATTAAATCTGTTGACACTGGGGTATGTAGTGCCATAAGCCCACATGTAGCAGGTTCTGTGCTAATATTAGCAGAAAGTTATGCTAACCTTTCTCATCTCCATCTTTGGCTGCTTCCGGGTATCACTTTCCACCACACCACAGGTCAGGTTCCTCTGCTTGCTGTTTGCTACTGTTTGGCCTTTAGTAAAATACAGTTGACAGAACCTGGGCCTTGTGTTCCTGCATGTGTTCTCTAGGCTTGCTGTACCTGTCCTATATATCCCAGATGCATTTGTGATGTGCTGGAACTCACCTGCATCTGCACCATGACCATTTGTCAGAGATTTCCAAGTGTCAAGGACAGACTTTCTGGAATTCAGTGATAAGTGGCCAATTCTCCTATCCCCTCTCCCTTCATCTGGAGAAAATTTGGAGGGGGGAAAAGTATATACTGGGAATATGGGTTAGGTACAGTGGGACTGAACACAGGTAGATTCATCCAAAACAGACAGGTCTGACTACAGGGAGATAAATTTGCAAACAGCCAAAAAGATCAAAAAACAGCTTTGCTGTTCCCTTCCATTGCATCTTGAATTTTGTTGGTTTTTTGATACTTAAACCATGTTTATCTGCCTCATTCTAACTGGTTTGTTTAAGCTTAAATGTTCTGGCCCTTGTGTGTTGAATACTCATAGTGCTTAATTTAGCAGTGGTGTGGGGATGTCTCAGCTCAAATGAAAACAGCTTGAAAGCCTGTAATGGACTGCACTCTGCAGCCCGCGCAGCTCCCGGAGTGTTTGGCTGCAGGAGCAGCGTGGTTTCTCTGGGCAAGCTCTTGTAAAGGGAGCTCAGAGCTGCATGTTGCAGTGAGGATGAAAGGGGTTCCAGAGCAGGCTTCTTGCTGCTGCTGCTCAGACAATTTTCTTTTTGGGGGGCTGTAAACAAGGTGAAAATTGAGGCTACCAAACTGCCACTTACCTTGTTCTGTCTTTACTGCAGTCGATCCTGGGCAACCCCAGTGGCCTGTGGTCCACCACTCCATTCAGCAGTTCCATTTGGTCAAGTAATCTCAACAGTGGCCTTCCCTTCACCACTCCAACAAACGCCTTGTCAGGCATCGATCTCATGGGTAGTGAAAACTCCGCCACTGCTCCACCGCCACCCGCTGCTGCCACCGTTGCCAATCCTGCTGAAGACATGGGACAGACCTACAATCCTTGGAGAATTTGGAGCCCAACGATTGGAAGAAGAAGTTCAGATCCTTGGTCAAATTCACACTATCCTCACGAAAACTAAAGCAAAAAGAAAGAACTCTTATCCAGGTCATGATACAATTCTGAATGCAAATTTTTGAAACGTCATTTTCAGGCCATTGCTTCCCCCTGCCCCACTCCCCATGTCGGTCATGCTTTCATCACTCGCTCCTTTTTGAAGTCTGTCCTGCAGTATGGTAGTGTGAGATTGCAGATAAGCTTGGAAATGTCTGGGTGTGGTCACAAATCCCAACTACAGCTGAAGCCTGTAAATATGAACAGTTTCACTGGTTTCGTATTTTACCATCTGCCATCTTTATTTAGGAAACAACTTGAACTCTAAAATGGTCCTGGCATGCAATACTTTCATGAAAAGTTTGGGTTTTTAAATTTTTTCCAGTGTTATCCTCCAAGTTCTAATTTAAAATCAAAAGGCACTTTGTGCTAAAATGCAGAGTATTTTTTTAAAATAAGGCTGTCTTTGTTAACACAGGTTGTAAGAATGTAAAAAAGGAAAAAAATCAACAAAAAATACCAACAAAACCAACACAAAACCTTAAGAGCAAAGTGGCTGAATGTAAGAGCATTCTGTTGAGACTGTAATACACTTTGTGCTGTTTGTACATTTGTAAACCTGAATGCATTTTTAAGTTGAACTGAAATGCACACAGCCAAGACTTGTGCAAGAAACAAGATACCATGTGCATTTCTTACAGATACAACTTTGGGTTGTACTTTAAAATAAATACGCTTTTTTCAAGATTTGTCTTCTGTAGTTCTGTTCCCCTTATTTTATTATTTTCTGAACTTGTGTATGCATGACTCCACTTGGCACAACCTTTGGGCCAAAATCTACTGCACACAGAGCCTGTGTTACCAGAAACTTCACTGCAGATGAAACCTGGCTTCTCAACAGCGTGGGTTTGTATTGCAGCAGAGAATAGAAACTGTTCTCAGGGTTATGCAGTGCCACCCACTTGAAAATTCACTGGATAGCAAAAAGCTGGAGAAATAACTACATTCTTGAGTTTCCAGGTATCAGGCATAAGAGCAGCTGCTGTTTATGCTACGCCCATACCTTTGTAACACTGTTCTTGCATGGGTCTGAACAAGAATGTTACTGTTCTTAGATACTATTTATCTGTCCCTTGAAGGTGCCTGTTTCCATTCATTAACAGTAAGGCAAGCCCCACTGACTACATATATGCCTCTGAGCTGAAGCCAAGTAGAGATGAACCCTTCCATTGCCAGAAAGCATTAACAGACACTAGCACTGTAAATTTACTTATGACTCAGTGGCACTGCTACAAATTTACAGCAGCAGATGTTTATCAGAATCCATTCTGTAATAAAGAACTGTATATTTTAGTTAATATTCCTTCTAGCATGAAGGTTTTGTATGCAACAAAATATGAGTGTCCCATTTATTTAACCAAGTGAGCCCCTTTCCAGCTTGCATTATGTGAACAAACTCTCCAAGTGCCAGGCTGCTGCCTTCCTGGTGCCACCAGCAGAAGCTCAAAGATACAGATCTCTCAAACAGGAACCTGCTGGAACTCCTTTGTTCTTAAAATTTGAGTACTTTTAGAGCCATGCAAGGTCATGAAATGTTCAACTTGGATTTGTATGCAATTTCCTTCTGAGAAACTGAGCAAACAAGTCTCTTACTGCATGGAAATAAAGAATAAGCAATTAAGCTCCTGACGTGCCAGGGCCTGCTTCTCTGCAAATGGTGCTTGGGAAGATAACTAGCAGTAACTTCAAGGTGAAAGGAGCTGCTTAAGGTCATATGCCACCTCTTTTACCCAGCAGGTGTTTACATTGGAATTGATTCCGTGGAGGATAGAAGCAGAAATTAATTCTGAGATGCTAATAGTCTGCAGTGGTTTAATCAGTGAGGACAGGAATAAAAAAATCTGGTTTAATAACATTTCCTTTTGAACAAGACAAGGCAAAACACAAGTAATTTAGATGCCTTTCTCTGTCCCCTCCCCTTCCCCCCAAAATTGTGAGCCATTCCCTTGTGATAATGCAAATAACCTTGGCCACTGTTAAAATATTCTTAGTTCTTGTTTTGGAAGAGCTTCCTCTTGAGCACCAGTTAAACATAAGTTCCAGCGAAATGACCTGAACTGTGGAGATTTTTGACACACAGTTTTCAGTTTTCTAAGAGGGGAAAAATCATGTCTTTCTCCCAAGGGAAATATCCAAGGCCTAAACACTCCCTGAGAGTCCTATCTTGTTTCTCTAATGTAGTTTTGGAGAGCACCTTCACTTTGTTTTGCCGACTTAAAGAAGGCAAAAGAGCTGCCTTAAAGAGAGTCATAATTGCAATGGACAAGAATTTGGGTGAAATAAAATCTAGGCAAAAGTCTGGTATAACTAAAGAAACCTCTGTGTATGGTAAGTACAAGTACAAGGCAGCTTTTGCTGCCTCCTGCTGAGGTCCTTACTTGCCAGCTTCTATGGTATAGTTACTCTTGACACACGTTGAAGACTCTCTTAAGCAGCAGGTGAGGTGGTAATATGACAGAAGCATCCACAATCACAGAGTAATGGAGAGGCCAGACCTCTTGTGACCTTATGATGAGGTAAAAATAAAAGGGAATGAAATTTTGACAAAGCACATGCAGTCTTGGATGAAAATCTAGATGGGGTTGAAAACATTGCAGCGTGCTGGGAGGACAACCTGAGCATGGGGAGATGCAGGGTCGAAAGCTCAGCAGCAAGGTGACTGCAAAAGCAGCATGAACGAGACTGAAGATCAGACATGAGGGAAGTTCTGTCTGAAGTAAAAAGACCAGAGGAAAAATATCTTTAAGTCCTCAGAAGACAGGCTGTCCTAGAAACCATGGAGCTCACAGCTTTGGATCATTTGAAACATTTCTTTGGAGCAGAATCAGGGCCAATCTGCCATGAGTCACCTCTGCTCTTCCAGACCTGGAAACTAATGGGAGTGCAAAGTTCCCAGCAAGGAAAAGAAACAAGAGAAACAATTACTGTTAATTTTGGTATTAGTTCAGTGCTCCTAAAGGGCAGTTCTGGCCTGTTACTAAAATCAGGAAGCCTGAGGTGGGAAGTATGGCCCTAACATGTGAAATCAGTTTAATTATCATGAGCTCTATTTCCAAAAGCTCTTGAGAGGTACTGGACACTTCATTAAAGTGTAAGGCTGTATCAGAACAGGATATACAATTCCAGTCAAGGGACAGTGAGTGTTTATTTCACAGATAGAGACACTCTGGGCCCAGCTCTGTCAGCAGCAGTGCAGGATGTGGCTGGGCCACTGCCCTGTGAGAGAAACACGGAACTGGGGGAAGCTCCAGGGCAATGTAGGATGAGAATGTGTGTGAACAGCAGACTGCCAACACTGGAGCACCGCAGTGAAATTGTACAGAAGTTGTGCTCTGCACTTCAGCTGACAATGAGCTGTGCCTGACTGAATGAGAGGTAAAAAGAGGAGTACACAAAGTATGAAGCTGTCTTTCGCTGACACTATTTCACCCAGATGTTTTAACACAAAGTACAGCTTTAACCGGGCTTTGTCTGTTTTCCCAACCTGTAATTATGAGCAAGTTTTCTGAGTTCTGGTGTTTTGGCCTTATGAAATAACTGCAGCTCTCAATGAGTCAGTTTGTTAGAAGAGGGATTGAAAATAACCCAGCTTCTACTGTGTGGCTGGTGCAACTGGAAGAGCATTCAGTCACCTTGTGTTAAACAGGTTCTGCTTCAAAACAGTCTTTTGCCCAGAACCTGTTTTTGTCTAATGCCACTCACTGATGGACCTAATGTTCAGCTGTGCTTTAGTCACGTACATCCTAAAGCAGTCTTCAAGATGATGGGATCAGCATGCTGTTCAGCAGTCCTCTGAACACAACTTCTAACCATGCTTGCTGCTCCTAGTGTGCTGCTTCATGCTGTGTAATCCAGCAGCAAGCAGGGCATGACTTTTTTAATGTGGGCATATATATATATATATATATATGGAACATGAGAACTTTCCTGAACAAAATGTAACTTTTTTACCTTTTTTTTGGTTTTGAGCAGAACTGTGTACCGGTGACTGCTCAGATCCGAGGACATCAGTTGGATCAGTTGATCTTAAACAGCAGATTACATTGTACCAAGAGAAGTGCAGAAAGCAGAGGGAAGTGTCAGTACAGATTTTATGTCCTCTTTATAAGAAAATCCCCTTGAGATGTTTCTGTCAAGCTGGGATCTCAAACAGCAGTCCTCCAGAAAGGACCCTATATCTGAAAATTTACTTTGCTCTCTATTTGCCTATTGTGAAGCAAATGTTTGAGTCAGAGTGTCATTAGCACTGGATAAAGTGGGATCTTCAGGAGGTAGACTGACTCCCCTGAAATTTTACAAGATAACACTCAAGTAGTCCTTGAGTGGCAGCAGGAAGTGAGTGGGTTGTTCTCACACTGCAGTAACAGGCTTCACTTGGGACTCTCTTGCAAGCTGTGAAAAATCACAGCTCAATTACTTGCCCTAAACAAGCCAGAGGATCTGGAGTGTAGCATCCATAAGAGAGAAAAAAGGTATTGGCTGGGGGAGGGCACCAAGGGAGTGAGGGTGGATGGAGAGATAATCAAATAGATACAGGCTTATCATTTTATAGTTAAGGGGTTAATAAAATTTTCCCAAAGGAAAAAAAAAACCAAAATCTACAACACAAAACCAATTAGCTATTCTGGAAAGTTTCCTGAGTGTTTTTAGTATGAGTCCATGGCAGGATGAAATCACTTGTGTTTCAGCTTAGTTACAAGGATCTTGCTGGGAAACAAGTGTGCCAGGAAAGCAGCACCTGGAGAAGCTTCCGCCTCACCCACTGTCACTCCCTGGCGCACTCTGGAGTTACTGTCAGGGAAGACACTGCTCACCGGAGAGAGAACATTAACTTGCTTTATGGCAATGTAGGACACAAGAGCAGCCAGTGAGGACGGCCCACTGCCTGTCAAGAGGGAAATATGCGGAAGCTGGAATCAGAGGAGAGACTGAAACACTCCTTCAGTGGCTATTGCTGGCTTTCTGGAAGGGGGAAGAACTTTTATCCCCTTTGGCTTTCCATTGCCTGTCTTCCTGCTCTAGCCTGTCCTTATCAGTCAATTACCAGCAAAATCCTGCCAACACTGAAGAGTCTGACAACAAAGAATGAAGCAGGTCCCTAAAAACTACACAACATTCTTCATTAAATGGGTATGACTCAGCTTACAGCTCACAGGGGAATTCCTGATGTGCTAGAAATCTATTTGGACAACAGTAATTTTAAGGAATATTCATTTATGTCTTATCCCAAACCAGGAGTTTATTCCTATAAGCTTCTGATGCAGGTCTAGCTGCCAAACCTAGCCCACATTTGCTCATCTGCCAAATTCTGTTCTGTGGCTGAAGACTGGATCTCCAGTTCAAGGGAGGGGTGGGGTAAAAATCAACAGATCTTAAGAACACATCAATAGTATCTTAATGCTTCAGTTTGTATAGTTTGTACAGTTTGTATAGTAAACTATACAAAGGCCATGGCAGAAAATATTATATTAATGCTTTGAAATAATGGGGAGGCACACAAGGAATAAAATAGTTCAGCTGTATTTAGCAAGTTAGTGAGAAATTCAGATTTCATGTGCATGTGAGGAAGGGAGGTTGGAAAAAAGAGGTTTAGATTGGCTATTAGAGAAAACTTCTTCACAAAGAGTTGTCAAGTATTGGAACAGGCTGCTCAAGGAAATGGTGGAGTCACCATCCCTGGGGGTATTTAAAATACATGTGGCACTTGGGGACATACTTTAGTGATGGACTTGGCAGAGTTAGGTCAACAGCTGGACCTGATGATCTGAGGAGTCTTTTCCAACCTAAATGGTTCTATGGTTCTGTTTCTATAAAAGATGGTCTTTGAAGCAGCTGAACTCAACATTTTAAAGAAATGCTCCAAAAGGAAAACTCATGACAGCTCAAACAGAAAGCAAACACCCACACTACAACTATCAGCACACAGAATATCTCATGGTTATTCAGAAATTAATTTCAGATGTGAAAATGTGGGAGCTGGGCACTGGCTGTCAGTTGAACCCACAGTTCCAGGTATGTGGAATGAGAATGAGGTGCATTGTGAGCTGACTTAGTGCCCTTGCATTGATCAACTGCATGAAAAATCCATATGGTGCAGTTATTAGAACAATAAAAGCTGAATATTGCTCAAGTCAGCTGGTTCAGCACCAGAGAACTTCAGGAAACGGACAGTATTTGTCCTGACTTAGCAATTTAATGGAGCCTCCCTGTGAAAAGACCGATTTGGTCTGTACAGCAATAACTCATGGGGGGAAAAAAAGGCTTTTAGGAACTCTGATTAAATCGGCACACTGGAAAACACTTCCCCTAACTCAATAAATTTGAGTAATGCCGTTACCTCCCTTTGCAGAGTGAAGAATGAGTTCCACTATTGGAACAACAGCCCCCCTCTGTGGCTGCAAACAGCAATCCGGACACCACAGCAGTGCCAGTGGCTTTAGGATTTCCTCTAAAGCTTTTCCTGACACTTTTCCCTGAAAAAAGCAGTTCAACTTTAGTAGTATCATTTTACTTTAATTAGTTGTGCATTGGGAAAATAAACACTCCTTTTCCCACTGTCAGGCTACACAGCTACTATTCCTCAACAGTGATGTGCCAGGAGTCCTGAAGAAAGAGGAACTGGAAAGTTCTTGCAGTTCAGTAGGGAAAGTCCACAAACCAGGGCAAAACCCAGTCATACCAGGCTTTTACTCCTCTTCAAGCATAGAATCACAATGTGCCAGACAAGCCTAATGCAATCAAACTATTTATTTCCTGTATTTATTCTGGTATTTCTTTCATCAAACTAAAAGGAACAACTTTTCTTTCTTTCCTCTTCTGCATTCATATGTTCAGTATCTCTTTTTCTAGATCTGCTCATCTCACAAAATTATTTTCCCAATATAGAATAATTGAAAGGATTCTGTACGTTCAAGACAGCTCCTCCAAATCACACGGAACATTTTTAAAACTCATTTCTCCACCCCTATTTGAGGAATTTTATGCAGTTATTTTGTACTTTTGTTCAAATCTCCAAACACACACGTTCATTTTGGCTCTTCCCCGCTATCTTTCCATCCTCTTTATCCTTGTGAAAGGCCTTTGCTGAGATTTTTTTTTCCAGGGCTCTGCATCCTCTCCCCTTAGAGCATTTCAGTTCTTACTCTTTGTGCTGTCCCACTAACTAGTTCCAATTCCCAGCACCTGACAGGGCAAATGATTTACTCAGCATCTATATTCCTTCTCTTACTCTACCTTATTAAATGGCAGTGTTATTGCACTGTGTGCTGCTGTGTCTTTTTTCCTGAGACCCAAAGGAGCCCCATGAGTGCCCCGTGCAGGACTGAGGTCACCTACATACCAAGATTCATGAATAAATATTGGTTGTACAGAGAAGGGCAACCAGACTCATGAAGGGTGTAGAGAACATGTTTTATGAGACACAGCTGAGAGAGCTGGGGTTGTTTAGGCTCAAGAAGAGGAGGCTCAGGGGGAACCTCATTGCTCTCTACAACTGCCTGAGAGGAGGCTGTGGTGAGGTGGGGGCTGATCTCTTCTGCTGTGCCTTCAGTGAGAGGACCAGAGGAAATGGCCTTAAGCTGAGACAGGGAAGATTCAGATTAGATATTAAAAAAAAAATTCACTGTTCAGGTGGTCAGGCATTGGAATTGGTTGCCCAGGGAGGTGGTGGAGTCACCATCCCTGGAGGTGTGCAAGAGGTGTGTGGATCTGGCGCTGGGTGATGTGATTCAGTGGTTTAGGGGTTACAGTGATAGTGCCAGGTGGGCAGTTAGACTGGATCACCTTGTAGGTCTCTTCCAACCTTGATGGTTTGATGATTCTGTGATTATTCTATGATTAAAGGAAAGACCAAATGCTTTAAAGAAAAACCCAGCCTAGGTCTAAGCGCCTTCAAAGCTTCCGCCCCTCTCAGTACCACTTTTCTATTGGATTTTAGCCCTGACTCGTGGGTCAGCTTTTCAACAACCAACTGGCAGCATCAGCACAGTCCCTGCACCTGCAGAACACTGCAGTGGCACTTGAGTACTAATACAGGGGATGACCCTGAACCACCCCCACATGCCCACACATGGTCATTCTCAATCCCTGCAACTCCTTCCTTAGAAAAGCTGCCCACCTTTTTAGTAGCACAATTCACCAGTTTTATATTCTCTAACTAACTATCAGTCTTGATCTATAATATGAAAACAAGAAAAGTGATCATATTGCTGTCTATCTACACCCACAGCCTGACAGTAGACAGGAAGGTATCAATAAAACAAAATCAATAATAAAAAAAATCCAAAGAAAACAGCTACAGTTTATTGATGAGCCATTGTCTTTCAGGTTAACTACTTCCACCACAGAGACAGAAGTTAGTTCAAGTACTCTGTGCACAATCTGCATAAACATCATAATCCTCATCTTCTGAGGACTCAAATGATGAGAGCCCAAGAAGAAATAAAGAAGTGAATACTCAGAGAAGGGGAAGTAGAGATGTGACACAATGGAAAACACCATAAGGGCACTAAATAAATCAACTCAGAGCTAACACTTCTGACAAACACACTTCTAAAAATGCAAATCATTAAAAAAAATTGTGCAAATGCATGTGGAAATTTCGTGCTATGTTTACGCTGCCCTTTCACAGATATAAGGTAGAAGCCACTGTTGAGACAGGATGTGAGATAGGGCTGGATTTTCCTATCACTAAGTACAGATATATTGAGGCTTCTAATTCAGGTTGGTAAGGCTTGAATCTATCTGGTTGCTCAATCTTACCTAATAACTGCCTGTTTGATTAAGTAATTCTCACTTCTGTGCCTGTCCATGCAGGACCCAGAAAATGAGTTTCTCTGGCCTCTGGGTAGCCTCACCAGCCAAACAGCAATGTTCACAAAATGCAAGCCCCACTCCAAGAACCCTGTTCATGGAGGGAACATTTGGGCCACAGAATTACAAACAAGAGGCTGTTTCTTGCCTTCACCCCAAACTGTGAAAAACAGGTAGCTAACCTAGGATAAGCCCAAGAAACCGTTTGTCCCTGGAAATGCCTCACGGCATTTCCTGCCTGCCTTACTGACAATACCTCCTGGCAAAATGAGACGACACTTTCCCATCTCTCCACTCAGAAAAATCCTCACTGAGTTCCCACAACCTAAACCAGGAGCACCTCACTGCCTTACTGAAAAATCCACGTGGTGCTTCTGGAGCTGCCTTCTGAGGACAACTGAGGGAAAGGCAGAGAAGCAAAGAACAGAAAAAGAAGAGCCCAGTTTCCTGCATCCTGTGCAACAGCTCATGCAGTGAAGCTGCAACAAGAATTTGGAGAGGAAGGACCATGCCTGCTGCTGATGGATTCCTGAGGCCTGCAAAGCATCAGAGAGACTGGAACAGGCAGCTCTTGAGGACCTTGTCCACAAGCCATGTTACTCAACCAGGTGTGACAGATGTGGCTGGGGTAAGGCTGTAGCAGTGCCTGCAAGGCCAGAGACAAATCCCTGTCTCTACTCCCAGCACTGGGGTGAGAGAAGGAAGCCCAGGCTGAGGTGAGTCTCACTGACAAGCTTCCTTATTAGCAATTATCAATACAGAAAGCCTCAGGAAGATCATCAGGCAACCAAGACACCTACAAATTGGGCAAGCTATAGGTTGCAAGTGTCCTTTGTAGATTTAGTCAAAGTGGCTCTTGCAAAGCTTTGCTGATGGCAGCAGTGGAGACAGAATCTGGAGTGTGCAACTCACTCCAGATCCAGCAACACAGCCAAGGATGAAAGGTGGATTCTGTGTGCTGAGTCAGCTCACGTTACCCCACAGGACCAATCCAGATACACACGATAAACACAAACATTGCCCATTTCCTCAGTAAATAAGCACTCCACTGGCTGATATTTCTTAATAAGCTTTACTCTAGCTCCTGCCATCAGCCACGTCACGCAGGTGTTCCAAAGTGATCCACTTCCAGAGACTAATCCCACAGAGGTATTGTAAAGCTGTATTTTCCACACAGAAAGTTCACCTTTTTTTGAAGAACTAGAAGTTTCACAAGAGAATTCTAAATCTAGCAAGGAACTGAGAAAAGTCAGAGACTCCTCTTCAGCCATTTGCCTACAGACCTTGAGGTTGTGGATACGGCCACAGCATTTCAAGGGAACACCCACTCACTTACACAACTTGAAACTAAAGCTGATTCAAAATATATATTTGTGTGCTGTGAATCCAAGGCCTGACACACTCAAGGGAAATTTGGTCAAAACATAACATGAAGAACATGGAATGAAACACCATGGTAAGAGGAACAGAATGAGAGAGTTCTGATGTCAGAAAAAAATACAGAAAAACCCATCAGAAGAACTGTATCCTATTGCAGCTAACGAATGCTTTTCCGGACCTGACAGATGTCTCTCAAACACCTAGGCAGGATCACCTCATGTTTGTTACAAACCTATTTTACCAAAATTTTCAGAGCATTTCTATAGCAGCAGGCAGTCTCAGAGATTTCAATGCTAGGTTCTAGCGCCATCATCTGCCTGATACCAACATCAGTTGGTGGCAATTCAGCCAACATCTTGATATACCTAAAAAAAAGTGGGTTATTTCAATCTGCTTTTCAGAACTTCTCAAATCTCTACTGTATGCTTACAGCAGCATTTTGAGACATGGCTACAATTTAAGCAATATGTAGACAACTATTAAGAGCACTTAAAAGCTATCTTGCCTTCATGTAAACATGCAGACAACTATTAAGAGCACTTAAAAGCTATCTTGCCTTCATGTAAACATGTTTTACTGCTGTTATTTTATGAACTCCAAAGATCAACTTGCCTCTGTTTCAAAATGGAAATTGCAGGTGCCACCAATGTTCTGAGCCAATGGAAAACTAAAAGATAAGCGGCCACCGGAGTACGGTCTTTAGGATGTTTCACCAAGTGCGGGATCTAACAAACACTACAACAGGACTCTCAATCTTGCCAGATTAAAGGATGCTACATTCCCAGCACATTTCCACAAGAGATGCTGCACAGTGGGAAAGCAGATGGTCCGTGCTGCCAAGCAGCCCTTGCCCACGAGGAGCAATGTTTGAGGGAATGTGTGTGAGCACCACACCACCAGGCTGGCCTCGCTTCCACAGCGGCCTCCTTCCCTCCTTTCTTCCCTCCTGTAACGGGTTGAGTTCGAAACTGGGCAGAAAACACCAATTAAATGTAGTGGTTTTGGTTCAAAATATTCATTACTTACTCATTTTCTTTCTGTGAGATAAGAATTAGGAGAAAAGCAAAGCAGGCACAAACCTTAAACAGTTGCAGTACAATGAAAGAGTTTTATTACTAATAGAATTAAAAGTAAAAAGGCAATAACAAAACAAAATTAAAGCAAATCCCCCCCCCCCCCCAGCACTTCTCTCCTTTTACCCAGCTCACACAAGGGATAACAGAACATGGGATGTTAGTCAGCGTTCCAGTTCTTGAAAAGTCTCTCTCTTATGCTTAAGGGAAAAAAGGGTTTTTCCTTCAGTTGCACGTGGTTCCCAAACTGCCACTAACAGCAGATCCGCCCGGAAACAAACAATCTGCTGTGTGTAGAACATCTCTCCCATGAAAAATCTCACAGTTCCTTCACACTGCAAAACATGGGCCATCACATGGGGTTATTCATCTTTTTTAAGGATAAGTTCTTTTGGCCTGCACACAAAGGCTCTTCTTCGCCACAAGTCTCTAACAGCCTCTTACTACTATATAGCCTGGCATCGGCACTCTTCACAATCTTCACAGGCACACGAAGATACTCCATCCCCCCATGTTCTTCAAATGGATTAAAGAGACAAACAGTTTGTGGTATTACAGCTTCTTACCACGGCATGCAAGAAGGTTTCTTTTAAGCTGCCCGCCAGAATCGCGGCCCCGCCCTCTTTTCTCCCGTCGCCATTTCCAGCTCCGTCCCACGTGACTCACTTCTCTTTCTCTCTGACTGACACCGCCATGCTGAAGAGTGTTCTTGTTCAGCCTTTACGGTGGGGAAAGCCTCGCTCCCTTTGTGCTGCTGGCTGCGTGGTGTCTTCTTCAGTTCAGCACGAAGTGTGCTGGCTGCAGACAGGAGGCTCCGCCGGCTCCCGTTGACTGCGCCGGCTCCGCGTGGAGAGGAGAGGGACCCGCCGGTCCCCAGAAGCCGCGCTGGATGGGTTTAGCTGTGAGCAGTCCATGGCTGGGTTTAGCTGCCTGCGGCTCTGGGACAGTCCCCCCCAGCCACCCAGGGTCCGTGCCACAGCGTTGGGAAAGGGGGAAAGGGGCAGTGGCCCCGGCCCGGCCCGGCGGGGCCGGGAGGCTCCGGAGCCCCCACCTCCCAGCAAGCGAGCTCCGACCAAAGGGGAAGTCCCGCCTTTCTGTGCGGTTTAAATATGTAAATTGTGAGAAGCGTAATTGGTCTTAAAGACTGTCCATCAACTCAGGGTCAACCCAATACACCTCCCTCCCTCCCACCACTCTCTGCCCAGAGGAAGGCAGTGGCCACTGCTGTGGGGCCACTCTGGCTGGCCAGCACACCCAGTGTAGGTGGGAATATGGAGGTGGCTGCAGGTGGAAGAGGGCGAGTAGGAATCCTGGCCACGTCATGGTGCTCCCAAACCTCCCCCATGCGCCTGTCACACAGAATCAGAGCATTGTGAGTTAGAAGGCACCCACAAAGACCATCGAGTCCAACTCTTCAGTGAATGGCCCATACAGGGATCAAACCCACAGCCTTGGTGTTATTGACACCACGCTCCTGGGAGTTTCCTGTGGTAACCAAGGTTGTGGCCATTCCTGATGTCTGGTCCTGGGGCACAGGCTGAAAGGCCTCCAGCCCCAGGTGACCCCTGTGTCCACGTTGGTCATTCTCGTTACTTACCCGTTATTTGCTTACCCCTCTTCAAATCACGTTGTGAATAAATGGATAAACTGCATCCATCCCGAATTGTGAAGGGCAAAATATTTTATGAATTGGGAGAGAAAGTGTGCCTATTTAAAGCAATGTGAGAAAAAGAGGTTAGTTATGTTTTCCCCTTCACTGCCTATAAGTCTTGTAGTTCATTGGGAAGAGCTATTTTAAACAAACCCACATGCAGTCAGCAACAATATACAGATCCAGAGTTTCTGAGGTGGGTCTTTGAAATATTTAGGAATTCATAAACTGAAGAAGGCTGAAAAAGTTCACTCTTGGTCACCAAAATTGTCTACAGTTTCTTCTGATGAGGACTCTTTCTCTGTTTTAAACGTGGTTTGCTATTTTTTGTTGTACCCTTCTTGGTTTTCTATTCTCTGTTGCATTTTTGTGTTTCATCTATTAGTATTTCCTCTCCTTTGTCAGAGTACACATTTCAGACTTTAGGCTGATACATTTGTGGCATCAGGTAATCCCTTCTGAAGTGCTGCTGGTGCCTCTACACAGATGCCTGTATCAGCACTTCAAGCCCTGCCTGAAGACTACAGCAAAAGTCATGGGAAAAAGATGGAGTTCTGCTCCACAGCAAAGCACTTGGTCATTGCTGCTCCCAGCAGCTCCCTGTGGGATCATTCACAGCCCATGGGCACACACAGGCCCTTCACACAGCCACAAGTTCACAGGCAACCCAGACTCACGGCCACCACGGGTTCTGCACAGAGCAATCATTATGGAGGCACATTCACCACCTTCAAACACACAACATCTTCTGATAGCTCAGAATGCCTTTTAAAGATGTTAGATTTTCAACCATTTTTTAAACACCCCACCTTTTTAATTTAAGAATAATACTGGTAGATACTTTTTTGACACCAATTAGAAATTTTGAAATTTAGAGAGAGAGAGAGACAGAGACAGAGACTTTATTTAATTTGAAATCAAAATGACAATCAACAAGGACAACCTAACCCTGCTGAAAAGCAGCCCAACTGCTTAAGCTGCTGGAAGGATGAGTTGGCTCAATGGGAAGCAACAGTAGAGAAAAAATTCTAATGGAAGGAAAAGTGAAAGAACCGAGAACAAAACTCAGGAAGTTCTTACAGAACTTCTTCATTTAACTGCTGCTGCACAACGTGTGGCATGTGGGACAAGCTGGTGCCTCACTTAACTACAGAAAATTGGTAGCAGCTGTTCTTTAGCAGGGGTTAGAAGTAACTACTTCCGGACTTGTACATCTGTGTGAAATGTCTCCCTACACAACTTGGCTTTATATACTCTCCAACAGGTAAAAGTGTATCAAGTCAAAGAGCCTGAAAGTGTTTATTTTCACTTACCATGAACACATTAGAAGCAAACCACTGTTACTCTTGTCAGTTCTTTATTGGTTTTCATCCTAAAGACTAGCACATTTACAGCATACATGGATTGGATGAACTAGAATATATAAAACAGTAGCCATATGTTTATGATATATTAATACTGCCCAAAACCAAATAAATAAAAATATTTCAATGCACAAAGCTTGGCAAATACAGTCGTGTTGGGACAAAACTGTGTCATATTATACAATAATTTTACACGTATAAATGAAACGAAAGGCAACTGTGCTGTAGGTACTTTCACAGAACATACACAGAACATACTTGGCAACAGTTTTCTTCTTTTACCTTTGTATGTTTTATAATTTAAAAAACGTACTCAAAAAAAGAACATTAGATAGAACTTCATTTTACAGTAATCCTTAGATTCGCCTCTCCTGTGCAACAGAAAAGCTCCCTTCCCCCTTGTGAAGGTCCCATGTGGATTTCATGAGTCACAGCTTTCCTGGAGGAACCGCGGGAGCCCTCGCTGTCGGTGCTGCCCTTGGGAGGACCCCGAGCTGTGCGTCCCGGCAGCGCCGTGTCCAGGATGCGCCACGGGGCCACCGCGCTCGGCGCGTCGGCACAGGCAGCACAGCTCCCCGAGCACGGCCCCGCGGCACCTGGGGCTGCACCTCCACCACACGCAGACAAAATTCAGCAACTTTTTCAGATTACATAAGCATACAAAATAAATAAAGGATTGCTAAGCTCTAGAGCAGGTCTAATGATTGTTGGCCACCACCTAAGAGAGTGGCGCTGCTAATGGTTACAAGAGACATCTTGTTACTTCCTTCTGAAGCTGAACATTGGAAGATTTTTAGTGTAACAATACAGGACTTAAAATTAACCACGTTTGAAATATACAAAAAAAAAAATCAACAACTCATAAAAACTAAGGGATACAAAGAGCACAGTTTATACAAAAATAAAGTAGCATTTAATAATGGGCCAGGGACTGAAGGCTGAGCAGAACTAATGGAATAACATGTCTAAAGAGATCCCACTGAAATTTTTTTTATCCTACATTTGTTTACTTATTAGCAAAAAATGAAACAAAATTAACATTTATTAATTGGCAAACAGGATTTGCAACATTTCCCAGGGACTGATCTACTGTAGATGATTTGTTCAGAACTGGGGTAGGTACAATACATTGCTTTTGTACAGAATTCCATGTTTTGCTGTCCTAGAGAGTCTGAAATAATGGTACAGCCTAGTTCAGCAGAACTCTCTGACCTGGCTTTGTGACATGCTGCTCAGTGATAAACTGCAAAAAGCAAAATGCAAAAACTGCTGGACCTGTAACCCCCAAAACTACATGGGAGCAGAATGAACATGGCTGATTGATAGAGCAGTGACAGCACAGACAAACACCAGTGAGAGGGAGAAAGAAATCAGAAAACAGCCATATACTTACCTGGCTGTTGCTACTCCCACAAGAATAAATGGGCAGATTTTTTCTATTCTAAAACTTAGATCCTTAGAAACCAAGAAGGAAAGGACAGTGTGCTGAATGAAACTAGCTAGAAATTATTTGATCCTGTTAAAATTTGGAAATGAATGTTTAGCTGCTTTATAAAATGCTATCTTAGCTTCGAAGGCATTCTTTGGGAGATTATTTCTGAAGAGATCTGTTGAACATTTTTTATCAAATGCTATCTAACTGACCACCTTTTTCATAAGCTAGAACCCACCTGTGGTTCTCAGGCACAAGCAGTAGCACTGAGCAGTTCCTTTCTATCAACACAGGGCATTGCTACATTCCTCAGAAATACCCTGACACCAGTCACACTTCCCCCCACCAGGATTCTCAACAGGTGAAATGCGAAGGTAAACAGAAACCAATTTTGGTTTTGGAGCAAGAGGAATGCATTGGGCACTTTGAGCATTTTTGTAATGACATACAAAAGCAATACAGAAAAATCGTACGCTGACCAAAATAATGTAACACCCCGAGATACTAATGCTTACAATCCAGAAGTGATATAAAAAAACCATGGGTAAAAATGTGCTAATTAATGTACAACACCATGGAATATACTGAACATGTCATGTGCAACATCAACAACTTGCTTGTTGCACTTGCCTTAGAGTGGGGAAGGGCATGGGGAATTGTTGCTGACATTAATAGTTAAGCGTCATGATGTTTCTGAAATACTTTTTAAAATCAGCTGTGTGCCCAAGGCCTTATCTGCCAAAGGTGACAGGAATTTGTTTTATTTGAATAGAATTATAAACCAGACCTCACATGTCTGGCCTTTTATAAGTTGTTAATTTGACACATGAAGATGGCATCCTATGTACAATAAAACAATTATTTCTCCTGGCCCTTATTGTGCCAATATTTTTTTTAATTAACCCCCCATTTATCGATTGTAACAATGCATTCTACAGTTACTAAACTGTCTAGGATCCTTTTTATTTACAGCTTCTGAGTTTTACTCTCAGTTTTAAAAAGTTTAGGAAAAGCTCAATCTCAAATCAACTCAGTATAAAAAGATGTTCTGTGGAACAGCTGCCTAAATGCCGTTCCTAGAGTCCTTGCCCATCCGGGAGGTACCTAGCTATTTGCATATAGGTAATTATTAAGTAGCACAATATCTGCTCATCTTACATACACTGAAGGCTATTTAAATGGGCAGAGAGTCATCACACTATTCTCAAGCTAAGGTGTCAGAATAATTGTTACTATAGATTCCAATTTGGTAACATGCTCTGTATGACCTAGCGAAACGTACAAAAAGGTTATTTATGTCTTCTGGATGACGAAATCATGTGTTAATCTAGAGTGTACCCACATGTTTTAATGGAACAGCAATTAAAGGACATAGTATGCTTATGTTTCAACTTTTCCATAAGTTCCTTCTGGAGGCCTGTAATACTTTGGGAAAGCCTTCAGTTGCAGGGAATTAAATGCATACTTGCGACATCCAACATTCTTCATTGTATTTTCTCGGCGACAACCCTCACTGGGGAAAAAAAACAAGCACAAAAAATGACAGCAGTAAAAGGGGAAAAAAAAAAGAAAAAAGACTTAAACTAAGATGAAATGAACTGGTTATTTTATAGCATTAAAATAAAGTCGGTTATATTTAATGAGCGTTTAATTAATTTGCCACTGCAAATATTAAAAAGATGACTCATCATACAATGCTGGTAAGAAGCACACAGAATGGACACAAGCTATGTCTGATCGCTAGTTTTGCATTTCTAGAAAGCAGCAGCACATCTACCGAAAAGGTTCTTTCGTGCCGGTTTCATGTATTTCAAGGTACACTGCTGTGGAGTTCACATGCCATTCACTGCACAAGGGATCCCAAGGGATTGCTTATAAGCAGTTCTGCTAACTTACTAACACATAAAGCTGAAAACCAAAACCTGCTGATCTCTCTGTAAGAGCTTTAAAGTAATTTTATTGTTCCCTGTATATCAGTATTGTAAGTACTTACTTCAAGATTAGAGCTGATACAAAAATAATGTATGACTTTCCAGTTATCTCTGCATGCATAAATGGACTTGAAAACCAACAGTCTAAAAAGAAGTCCTAATCATGAAATAGCAGTGCAAAAAAGACTGGCTGTATTGACAGTCATCACCCCAAAGAAACAAAGCTGTGCAGAATTTAATTTTCCCCCAACGTTTTGGTGCAACCGCCCCACATTACAAAGAGGTTCTGTGCTACAATAGAAAACTACTCCAGTTATAAGGCTTCTTTACACTTGTAAATCTAATTCAGAGTTCCTTTGATTATATCCAAAAAACAGACATACAAAGAGGAAGCACTATGTTTTAAACACATATTATAAATCAATTTAGGCTTGCAGGAGAATGTCTTTCCCTGATTGAGGACTGGAACCTAAACAATGAATACTAGACCTTCATGGCAAAGTGTACAGTACAGCATCTTATGGTGGAAATGACACATTAGTCCTGTCTTGGACTACCAGCATCTACCAGGTAAGGTGAGATCATCTGATTCAAAAGAAGGGTTTGGATTCTGGTTCAGTTTGAAAGCTCTCGTGCTCTTACAGACCTCACCGTTCTTCTAATTTTGGTTCATGGAACTGGCTGTAACTGTTCTGTATGTAACACCTAGTTTGACTTCATAAAATATAGTACATTTTTTTTTTCTTTTTGCTTTAAGGAACAGTTTAACTAAGTTTGAAATTTGTCTCCAGAGCACATTCTGTGCTTGCCTTTTATAGAATGGATCATCTGTGATGACACTATTTTTCTGGCACTGGTTTGTGTTTCAAAGCTCCCCCGACGGCTGTTGCAGCCAAAGAGCTACATCAAAAGTTTGCACAAGTCATACTTCGGAGTACTAATAAAAGCAGTAAGTTTAACTAGCAAATAGTGGGATGCTAGGTGAGCATTTTAACTCCAAAGTGAATCATTCTCTTTATAACACATTTCACAGCATCTGGTTATTGCACGTGTCCCTCATGGAGCAGTGACAAAGATGTATTTCACACATTTCACATGCCATCTTCCTTCTCTTGGAGGCACATAAGCAGGATGCACTACTGCATCTGAAATCTGGATGCCTTAACAAAAGCACAGACCAGGCTCCAAAAGGAAAAAAACCCCAAACTTGTCCCCACCTATGTTCAAGAAGAAAATAAAAAACCTACATTGTTTTCACAAAGCCTAGGCTTTCATTCCAAATGGTTTTAAGGTGGCCTTCCTTACTGCAACGCTAGTGGTAATCACAAGCAGCACCTTCAAACAGATTAATAATCTCAGGGAGTTCAGTGGATATGCCTGCCACCTTACTACCAGAGGGTGGCTGGACACTGGAACAGGCTGCCCAGGGAAGTGGTTATGGCCCCAAGTCTGCCAGAGTGCAAGAAGTGTTTGGACAACGCTCTCAGGCACATGTGGGGATGGCTGAGCCAGGCCAGGAACTGACCCTTGATCCTCGTGGGTCCCTTCCAACTCAGGATATTCTGTGATTCTACTAAAGTTACTTTCACATCTGGTTAGGCTGAACCCAGGACACTCTCCACATTGCAAGGTCAAGGCCACGGTCCAACCTGACAACTGCTCACTTTGTAAACAGGTAGCCTGGGGCACCCAGAGCAAACAAACCAGTGCTAAACAGAAAGAAGAGATGATGGGTATGGAGACACAGCAGTATCAGGCATCAGCACAGCACAGGGATATGTCCAAAACCACCACACCCTGATAAACCTCAACAGCAGTAAGGATGTACCAAAACTAATTGCAGCTAAAAATAAATAGGATACGTGCTTTATATATATAGATATATAAACATATAAGTCTTTGTGGGGTTTTTTTTGTTTTGTTTTTTCTTTTAAAAACAAAATTGGAAGAATAGTGAGGAAAAATATTAAGAGATAGTGTACTGTACAGTCTGATTTCATGAAGACACAAATACAACCACACGCTTTTTTTTTTTTTTTTAAGTTAGAATTATTAAATCCAAATTTAGGATTTAATTCTGATTTTTATTCTAACTGTACTTTTTTGGTTTTTTATTTCAGCATACTTCTCTCAGCAGCTCTCAATTCCATTAAAATTGATAATAAAAGCTAAAGCTACCTATATCTTTTGAGCAAGTTAATAATAGTAGAAAATACAAATCACAGTACTAGTTCTCCTCAGAAGCCCAATGTCATCTCAGGCACCAAGCGAAGTAAAACTCTTTATGAATTTATCAAACTACATTAAATGAGGTTAGTTTTTTTTATCAGCTATTGCTATTGACAAGCTCTGCCAGACCACAGCAGCAACAAAATCTTTCAGTTTAAACAGGCCTCCCTTAGTTTGACGTTATATATAAATGACAATCTAATTTCATCTGCAATTACTCTCCATCACTAAACTAGGAAGCCACTTTCGTCTCACCACTTAAATAAATGTTAACTTACCATTGCTCACTTATCACTAAGTCCCTATCAGCATCATAATTTATTAAAGCTGTGCAACGCTTAAAAATGGAAGTAACACTAATATTTAGTCTAATGTAATTAAAATAAAGCCGAGTGGAAAACCTGAAACCCACCTACAAAAGGAGTTAACTGATACCTCCCTCTTCTTGCCTGAAAATTAAAGGCCATTATCTTTAACTTCTAGGATGACCCTATTTTACAATAAGTTCTATAACAGAGCACCTAAAATAGATAATGGATCATTAGCTAATGCCAGTCACATCCCCTTCCTAACCACAAGTCATTCTCCTCATGTCTTTAATACATTGCAAAATGCAGATCTACAAATAGAATGAAATAATTCTGCATGCAGCACACTGCAAGTTGTTTTCTGAGTGTTTTCTAGTCTATTATAATATATTTAACCATGAGAAAGGAACAAGACTATGGTTCTACAAACTGTTCAGTAATGTAATTTGGATATTATGCTTTGAAATTAAGGTATAAATTTGTTACTTCTTTAAATAAATTTCTTACAATTTCTTATAAACCCCACCCATGTTTTTATTTTTCTCTTCATACCTCGTAAAAATGAAAGGCAAGATTAGCATACACCTTAAATATACAAAAAGATACAAATTTTTTTCAGACAGAGTTCCTTTCTCTGGAATACATGAAACAAATAACACAAAACTGTATTTGGTAAGAGATCTCCAGGCCGGGTAAAGTAACGAGGTAACAGGCCAATGTCAGACTATGTTACAAGCACTGAAAGCAGAACAATAATTTAAAGTTTCAATACAATTCTTTTCGATAAAATAATTTGATGTATATTTACAGTTTAGTACAATAGAAACGGAAAATTGTAAGGCATAATAATAATTCTTGGCAGACAATGCTATGACACATTCCTTTGTCCAGCAGGTACCAAGTGGCAATACACATTCAAGCACTTTTTTGTTTTTGTGTTTTTTGTTTTGTTGTTTTTTTTTTTCTTTTTTGTTTTTAAATTCTATTTTCACTTGCAACGTAATCTGGCCACCAGGTATGCTATGCTCAGAAACAGCCACACAATCAGTAAATTGGGGCTGAGAGCTAGTAAAGGAATGGAGTAGAGGAGGCTGGGATCTAGTCTGAAATCTCGGATGGGCACCAAGCCACTCAAGTTCTTCTGGGTGACTATCTCCCGTGTTCCAATGCTGTGAAAAGGAAGAAGGTTGGGAAGAGGGAAAATAAAACAGAAAGGAAGACGGACATGCAAATGAATGGATAACAAGAGATGGCAACACAAGGTGGTCAAGAAAATGAAAAAAATGGAAGAACGCACAACAAAACCAGAAGATGAAGTAAAGAAAGAGTGGAAAAACATCTCAAAAATATGTACCAGTACAATTACAGAAATAAGGAGAGGGAAAGAGAATAAAAGAGAAAAATAAGAAAGAAGTACTGTAGTCCAGTGAAAATAAACACATGTAGGTTGAACATTAATGGTTTTCCATGTTCATTCTTTCAGATTACCAAGCAATAATACCCCATGCTGCTCTGCCATGCTTTGGCATGCTGCAAAGAAGTGGAGCTCTGAAAAGCAAGCTGAACATGAATAACCATTGTAGTATTTGACCCTTTCAAACATCTTTCCATGGGGGCTGCAGTGATTTAATTTAACCTCTTAACTACCTGTCCAACACAGTAATTAAACCAAACCACCCACCTATTTTTCTGCTTGGATATGAATTCAAGTGTATATCAATAGGCATTTTTCTGAAGACATGCTGTGTGCACCCACTTCTTACATTGAGCACCAAAGGCTACAGTGGAGAACAACTCTTCAGATAATCTGAGGCTTTGTTGTGTGGTCTTTAATTTTGGATCACTCTTATACCCTGAGCAGTCCAACTCTATTTTTAGTTTACAAAGCAACAACTAAATAACCAAAATGAACAGAAGGATGGAGCACCTCTCCTACAAGGAAAGGCTCAGAGAACTGGGTTTGTTCAGCCTAGAAATGAGATGGCTTAGGGCTGACTGAATTGCAGCCTCCCAGTACCTGAAGGGAGCAAACAAGACAGAGGGAGAGAGACTATTTACAAGAGCATGTAGTGACAGGACAAGGGGGAATAGGTTCAAAGGGAAAGAGAGGTTAGATTAGATACTAGGAAAAAATTCTTTACTCTGAGGGTGGTGAGGCAGCCATGGATGCTCATCCCTGGGAGCATTCAAGGCCAGGCCAGATGGGGCTTTGAGAAACCTGATCTAGTTGAATGTGTCCCTGTCCGTGGCAGGGGTGCTGGAACTAGATCACATTCAAGGTTCCTTCCAACTCAAACAATTCTATGATGCAACCTGTAAGCCTGATGCTGTTAGAACTTGTGCACTTGCTCCATCCATAACAAGCCATCCATAACCTTGATGGTTGTGTAGCGGGGTTATGTAAGCATCAGACAGTGGCCTGCAAGAAATCAGACATACCCTGGAGGTGGTGAAAAAGAGCATTCAGATGCTGGTGACACATCAAGTCAAATGGAATTAGGTGGGCAGGGAACGAAAACAACTGTATTTCTGATCTGGATTTGATCCAAATTGGTGATCAAGATATGTTTTCACTCCTGCTGCCTACACTGGACAAGGGCAGATTGAGCCTACAAATTCCAACTACCTTTGTAACAGTGGGGAGGGGGGTGTGTGTGTGTGATCAGGAGAATCAGCCAGTAGAAACCTAGTGCTTACTGGACAGCAGCCAACAAAGGCTCAACAAATATCCTGGAGGAAGTGTTTTAGAATATAGATAAATGTAAAACAACGGGAGAGGGCAAGAAGGAAGGTTAAAAATGACAAGATGGCATTATGAACATCACATGCCACATCTCCACCATTAAAAATTAGTATCAAGCTACTCAATTTTACACAAATACGTATACACAGACACATATGGTGGGAACGGAGGCAAGAGCTGGAAAGTGCTTTCCTTGTCACTGTTGGCCCATGTAGATGCTTCCCCCTGAGGGGTGAAAAGTCAGCTTTTGGAAATATCAAATATACCAAATTGTACGGTGTCTTAAATCAAAACATTCATCAGCAGACTACCTCTAGGAGAGGACTGGGGTTAAGACACAGCAATTTCCCTTCTAATTTAGCTTGCATATAGGAATCCTCTCTGTTAGGAGAGGCTGGGGCTGCCCCATGCTGGACACTGCTGGTCCCAGCCAGCTTCAGTGACCCACTGAAGGCACAGCTGAGCCCTCTGCCATGCTGGTGCCTCAGGGAAAGAGTGTGTGAGAAAAGGCAAAGCCCTGCATGGCAGTGAAGAGTGATAGGAAAAGACCTGAGAAAGAGCCCTGTGAGGACCAAAGTCAGGGAAGGAGAGGACAAAGAGCTGAAGCAGTTTCCCCCACAGCTGTGGAGAGGAACTATCCACACTGCAGCCCATGGAGGACCCACAGTGCAGCAGATGAATATTTACTGAAGGAAACTGGAGACCATGGAGAGCCCATGCAGGAGTAGGTTCATCCTGAAGGACCGCAGCCCATGGGAAAGGACCCACACTGGAGTGGAGGAAGTGCAAGGGGGAAGGAGCAGAGGAGAGCTGTTATGGACTGATTGCAAATCCCTGTTCCACATCCTCTGTGCATTGCTCAGCATGGGGAGGAGGTAGAGGAGCTGAGAAAGAAGCAGTGGAATACTTTGGCCTGGGACAAGAAGGGTGGTGGAGGTAACGTTTTTAATTTTTGTCTTTATTTCTTAACACCCCCAATCCATTGGCAATAAATAAAAACTTTTTCTCTGTTTTGCCTGTACCAGTAACTGGCAAGGGATCTCCCTGTCTTTACCTCAACTCATGAGCTTTTTCACGTATTTGTTCCCCCTGTCCTGTTGAGGGGAGGTAGTGAGCAGCTGGGTGGGCATCTGGCAAGTGGTCTAGCTCAACTCAACATGATTTTATTCTTAAAGCAGGTCAATCAGTGAAAAAATCCAACCAAGCCTGGTTTAATCATAGCTGTTTCATTGCAGTGAGTGGTCATACCCAAACATGACTCCTAGGACTTTGTTATGTAATCCTTTTAGTCAGCACCATCATGGCAGCTAGAAGACATGATTTTCCTCACCTCATTTCCAGCTGCTTTTTAAGAGCCCCTGTCAGAGACAGCTCTTCTCTGTTGGCTAAACTGCTTGTGTTGCAACTTCCTAATTCATTTAATGAAAATGCGCTGGGCTACCTGAAACATGTAAAGGATTTTGCTGCCCAGGATGATTTTGACTGAAACTGCCTCAGAGCATATTCCCACAAACAGCTCCACTGGCATTTCTGACAGGACAGAAACCTGGCAGGGGGAAGGAGGGCAGGGAGTCAAAGATGGAGAGTGTGGGCTGCAGATAGGAGAGGCTATAGTTGGACTTTGACTCCTGTTCTGCCTTTACTGGTGATGTAGCTATTTCCTCTGTAGCCTGAACTTCCAGACATATCATCACGATTTTACTTTTTGTGGGCCGGGAATTACTGTGTGTTTGATTTAGGACTGGAAAAGCTGTAACTTTTTTACAGAAAATGAGTTTACTCTACTAGGATATTTGTTTCTAAGGTGACAGCCACGAACTTGTATTGGTGAATTTCTACAAGAATCTACAAGAACACTCCATGTTCTCTCCCTGATGTCCCTGCTCACTGAACACAATTATCACAGATACATAATTATCATAAGACTAGGAATGAAGGGAAGACCTTGAGGACAAGTAACTGGGAACTAACACCTCTGAAGATCAACATCACATAGAAGACGATGCTTTCTTAATTTTTTCAAGAATGGTGTAAGCAAGGATGCTTTTCTTCTCTGGGAAGTTGTCAGTAGGGAAGAGATGAAATACTTTGAGTCTCACAAATTACTAGTACTTCTTCCTTGTCCTTCAAACTGCCTCAGAAACTTCAAAAGTCTTTAAGAATGAACCAAACCTTCCTTTTCCAGTACAGTTACACAAATAAAAGATCCAAGGTAAAAGAACAAAACCCATGTTTTCTGAATACTCTGGAAGCAATTTGCTACCCTTTCTTATCCTGTATCTGTCATCTAGGTCAGGCCAACCTGTCCAGGCTGGAATGGGATTTGGTGGAGTGGAACTCCTACCTATTTGTTCCATAATCCTATATCTCCCATTAATCTTTTAATTAATTCTGTGCCATTGTTCCTGAGTAGAGTTGACAAATGATTTTAAAAACACAACCACCTATCCCAAAGAGCAATGAGATGTGAGAAAGAGTGATAGGCTTGAAGAATGGTCTAATCTTGGTTTTCCTTCTGGACTAGTCAGTATTTGTTCTGCACAATCTCTCCTAGTCCAAGATTTAACGGAAGAGAAAGTCATGTACCTCACCTGCCAGAGGAAGTCCCTGATGCTGGTAGAACACTCAAGCCATAGGTTTTGATTAAATTGGCCCTCTTTCAATATCCCTGTGTAGGTCAACACAAAGCAGTATTTTTCTTAGGTCAATACTTTATCTGATCCTGTTATATTAAATTGGTAGACTGAAGGACCAAAACAATGTTATTATTAACCTTTCTCTCTCATGTCCATGACTGCATTAAAAAAACCCCAGTGACCCAGTAAAGAATTTGAAGAAAGTAACAAGATGCCCACTATTTCTCCTAGTTGGTTTTATTCTTATTAAATACAAAACTGTGAAACTGTGTAACAGTTTCAGATGTCTATGTCAGCAAGCCGCATAATTTAAATAAAAATGTTTGAAAACCACTTAGTCCATTTTATGTTAGTAGTTTCTCCCTCACAAAGCTGTTTCAAGTTTTGTTTCTAATATCAAAGTTTAACTAGTTCTTGAGTGCAGTCTTCATGTACTGTCCTAATTCTGTGACAGTGTAGCAAAAAGTGCAGCAAAAAACTGAAAATAAGGAAGTCCAGTGCCACCCAATTAGATGTAGATATAAATCCCCAAATTACTAGGGCAAGAGGCTGCAAGTGTTATTATATGAGACACTTTTCTTCAAGGTAACTGAAGAGTAAGAAAGGGTCAAACAGCAAAAACATACAGAAAGGATAAGAGAATTGAACA
Organism: Coloeus monedula; assembly: GCF_965178545.1. Lineage (NCBI taxonomy): Eukaryota > Metazoa > Chordata > Aves > Passeriformes > Corvidae > Coloeus > Coloeus monedula. The sequence goes on from NC_138783.1 coordinate 88,172,254, forward strand.
CTCTAGAGAATTTGGTGAAAAGACACACAGTACAGTACATTCGGTAAGAGTGAATGTTGAAAAACAGGACTGAACAGCATTGTTGAACTACATTGATAAAGACTAAAGCTAGATTTCTTATCCTTTCTTTTGGTATGTGACTTACGGAGTTTTCCAGCAGTGCTTGAAACAAGGCATTGAACAACAGTAAACAGATTTTATTATTTTTTTTAAGTACAGTACTTAATTCTGCAAACATCTCTGCTGCTTCAGAATACAGAACATCATTATATTGATATGACAACAGCACACTGACACGTTGTGATGAAATTTGGTTGCTGTAGTGTGAAACACTCATACTGACATTTCACCCAGTGAGCAGTGTTTCACTGCTAAAGAATACATGTGGCAAACCAGTGCAAACTGCAGGTGTCTGTGTTTCAAAGAACAAAAGACAGGTCATCCCTGAGTAATCTCCCTGATCTAGAACTAAGAAACATAGTGCTATGACAGTTCAGGTAAAGTCATCATTAAACAACTTTCAAAGAAGCACCAGTTTCCTGTTCTGTAAGCTCAGCATAAATGGAAAACATGTTTTTACATGCTTGTCTGAAAAGTCCTCATTTTCTACTGAAAACTCAAGCCCATCTGACACAAATCTGGTAAGAACCAGCTTTAGCATATGCAACTCACATGCACAGGAGGGATGAATTCTAGCAGTCAGTTCTACAGTTTCTTGACTTCAGTTTACTTTTTTTTTTTCTTTTGATGGAAACAGAGACCACCACTCCTCTGCAGTTTGCATGGTTCCTTATTTAGGAATAAGTGATGCGGTCAAACTCTTACCTCCTCATACACTCCAGAGCCTGAGTGAAGACCTGTGGAGCCATTCCATGTTCATGCTGTAGGATCAAACACTGCTCCAGGGTGACCGACATGGCAGTCCTATCCTTGGCACTTTTACAGCTCGTAAATCGAACACCATTAAGTCTGCGGCATATCTAGAAATGGGATATACAGTCCATCACTCCTTCTACATGCATAACCTTCTGTCAGAGAGAACACCTGTACTTCCCCTTAGAGAGACACAAATGTTGTGTAGGGCTTTGATGTCAAAGTTAGTCATCTTTCAGAGAGCAGAACTTCACTGCATTGAAGGGAAAATTCTGATATGGAAAATACATTTTATCTCCCCATGTCCCATTCTAGAGGAGGTCTAGCCTGGCAGCATTTCCAAGCTACATGCCAGCAAATGAAGAAATTCAAACATATCAGTAATAAAAAAGTGGAAAATACATATGCATACAGAAAATCAGCTAAACTATTCAGACACTTAGATGAATAAATACCTCAGCAGCTTGCCAAAGGATATCAACATTCTTGTTTTTCCTTGCATGTACATTTTGTCCCAGAAATCTTAACAGTTCAGGCAGGCACGTCTGACTACGAGATCGAGGTAGACCTATAAAACAAATAAAACCGACTCCACTTATTCTTCTGTATTCAACAGATCTTTTACAAAGTGTTTATATATGCCTGTTGCAAACACACTTGCGTTTTCTTGAAACTATCAAAGCTTAGAACAATTATTCAAGTTCTGAATTACTTAGTACCATCAACAAAACAAATTCAAGCTTAATTAAACTCAACTGGAAATATAAACCCCAGTTATTTAAAACTTCAGGAACTCAGAATCTAATAGCAATATAATAAGAGAATGAACAAAGGGAGTAAGATTGGTATAGTATTTTGGTTTGTGTGTCACAGAGGTGACAGCAGAACATGCATGTCTTCAGAGAAACTCTGAAGCTATTGTATATACTGCTCACATTTTTTATTTTAAATTTGCAAGCTGGTCAGCTTTCAGTTACAAGGAACACCCTCTTTGACAGGACGCCTCATTTTCATGATCTGTTTGTTAATATTTCACTAAGTGGAAATAAAGTAGTGGAAATTTTTCAGTGCACTTTCAGTACTCATCTTCTGTGTTCAAATTGTTGCACACCATCTCTTACATATGTAGCAAGATACTCCAGACAATCAGTTACAAGTATTCAACAGGATGTCTTTTTTATGGTTTCTTTTTTTTTAAAGGCGTAACCACAGAGAACACCAACTAAAGCTGTGACTGAATAAATAAGGAGGTATGCACTGCAAGAGATGACACTGTGACAAAAAAAATCCTACCTGAGTGACAAATGAGGTTTTATTTTAGGCCTACTTCTCACAGCAAATAGTATGTTAGACTAACCTGATCTCCTCCTACAAGAATGTGACGTGGTGAGTAGATGAGGGAAGGCTGTGGACATTGTTTACCTGGACTTTAGCAAAGTGTTTAACGCTGCTTCCCACAGCAGTCTCCTGGACTAACTGGCTGCTCATGGCTTGGTAGGACATCCTGCTCACTGGGTAAAAACCACCACCTGGATGGCCAGGCCCACAGAGTGCTGGTGAATGGTGCTACATCCAGCTGGTGTGGGTCCCCAGGGCTCAGTTCTGCAGCCAGTCCTGTTTAATATCTCTATCAATGATCTGGAGGAGGGAATCAAGTGCAGCCTCACTCAGTGGGAGATGGCACCAAGCTGGGCAGGAATGCTGATCTGCTGGAGGGCAGGAAGGCTCTACAGAGGGATCTGGACAGGATGGATCAATAAGCCAAGGCCACTTTCATAGGGTTTAGCATGACCAAGTGTCAGGTCCTGCACTTGGGTCACAACAATCCCAGGCAGCGCTACAGGCTGGGGACAGAGTGGCTGGGAAGCTGCCTGGTGGAAAAGGACCTGGGGGTGCTGGTCCACAGCATCTGAACATGAGCCAGGGTGTGACCAGGTGGCCTAGAAGGCCAATGGCACCGTGGCCTGGGTCAGCAATAGTGTGGCCAGCAGGACCAGGGCAGGGATTGTCCCCCTGTACTCAGCACTGGTGAGGCTGCACCTCAAATCCTGTGTTCAGTTCTGGGCCTCTCCCTGTAAGAAGGGCACTGAGGTGCTGGAACCTCAGTGGTGTTCAGAGAAGGGAAACTGAACTGGTGAAGGGTGTGGAGCACAAGTCTTATGAGAAGCAGCTGAGGGAGCTGGGGCTGTTTAGCCTGGAGAAAAGGAGGCTCAGAGGGGACCTTATTGTTCTCTACAACCACATGAAAGCCAGGGGGGCTCTTCTCCTGGCAATCAGCAACAGGACAAGAGAATATAGCCTAAGCTGCACCAGGGAGTTTTAGATTGGATGTTGGGAAAAATTTCTTCACTGAAAGAGTGGTCAAGCACTGGAATAGGCTGCTCAGGTAAGTGGCTGAGTCACCATCCCTGAAGGTATTTAAAAAATGTGTAGATGTGGCAGCTGGGGAGACAGTTTAGGGGTGGACTCGGCAGTGCTGGGGAAACAGTTGGACTTCATGATCTTAAAGATCTTTTCCAACCTAAAAATTCTACATTTATATTCTATAATTAACAATTTTGTATTTGTCCTGGTCTTGTCTGCTTAAACTCTACACCTAGAAAGTAAGTAATACCTGTAAACAAAAAGAGGGCACAGGCCATCTCCTCTTTCTAAAGACAAGGAGAGCTAATACAACAAGGACAAGGAGCTAGTGAAGCAAAGACTAATTAATTTCTTAGAAATTCTGCAGATCTTAGAATTAAGAACACAGGGACAAGGACAGTGAATAAAGAATCAACTTTTCTTGTGGACTGTTCTTGAAGGGAACATTTCCTACAATCTGCCAACAGATACCTCACTGGGCCCTTTGTCCCCTAGAATGATCTGTAGGGTTTTCCTTTTGCCTACCACAGACTGCATCACTGGGCATAATCACCTGGTTTGCAGTTAAATGTAAATGCTATTCTCTGTTGACAAGGGTTCAGAGAAAAGTAGATGTCACTTCGTATATCCTCAATATCACCACAACTTCAGGAGAAAAAAAAAAGGCAAAAGCTAAAAGATGACTGGATCAAACATAAGAGGTTTGGGGAAGAGACAAGCAAAATTAAAGAGGAGAGGAAGGAGCTGAATGGGAATTATTATTATGAAAGACTAGGCAGAGACATGAACAAAATTCATTTTAAACTGATTAATTTTTGAATCTTACAAGAAAATCTGATCCTAGACTTCTATACAATAAAAAAATTAAATTTTGCAGCTAACAATCCAGAGTATTAATTATGCAGGATTATGAATGCCTGGATGGAGGGAAGCAGGTTCTGCTCTCAGCTATATCAAGAACATTCAGAGTAACTGGACGTGCAGTAACACACTCTACAGATAGACTTCTTAACTATCCTGCTGCATGATGTTGCATTTGAATTTCTGGAATAAAATTGCAACAAATTGTAGGACACATGAAATAACCTTACAAGAGATTTGATAGCAAGAATAATGAATTGATGAATTTTCACCATTTTTTTGTGGTCACATGTAAATAACACTTATGCCACTGCCTTCTCAAAAAAACCCCAAGCAGTAACAAGCAAATTAACCAGTAAAAAAAACCCCAGTAAAATCAAAGCTTGTAGCTATTGTCTCTCTTCCAGGCTCTCTGCTGTTGGCTGCGGATGCAACAATTATAGGAAAGTGCCAAAGGAAAAACAGAGGGAAAGTCATTGATTTCCTAAAAACTGGCAGTTGCTCTCTGCACAGGTTTTATCTTAAGTGCAGGGAACATCATCAAAAACTGCACATAAAAGTGCTGCTGCTAGAACCTGTCACGTTTACACCTTTACCTTACAACAATCTCACTGCCTAGCTGGATGATTACACAGTACACACTGCCACTTAGAAAAAGATGTAAAAGTAACCTTAAAAAGGAAAGTTAATCAGTCTGACCTTTAAACCTCTTGAATTCGCTCTACTTAGTACTAAAGTATTAAAAAAGAGTTGCATCATTTCTTGGAGGTTACTAATGCTGCTGTATCATCGACATTTACAAAACCAACGTAAAGCAAACAAATGAAAAAATCAGCCTGAATTGTGCTGTTCAACCAAATTTATCATTAATTACAAAATACTTACAATCATCAGGCAAAACTTCCTTGAACTGCTCAAAATATGAATTCAACCGCACTAAGCTTTCCATGTTAATTATTTCTTGCAGTGAGGTGTCTCCAAACCTGTAAAAGGAGAAGGAAGGAACAATTAAGCCCAGGGTAAAATGTTTCTCTTCTTCTTTGAAACAACTGCTCTTGGCAATATGTAAACCAAAAAACAGTTTAAAGATCAATCCCAGGAGTTCCCTAACCATTCAAATGCCAGGTGAAATGTAACAGAGAACTGTTGTAATGACTCATTACAGAGAAAGGAAATATATGAATGTGAGGGGGAAAAAGGGAAGGAAGGTATACGAAAAATCTTGTGGAAAATAGTATTTTAAATTCTTTGGCTTTCATGTCTCTCTTTCAATATTAAATTCCTACCTGGCAAATTGTTTTACCTAAATTTAAACTTTTAATAATGAATTTACTAGTTAGTTCATAAACCAATAATAACAACCACAACATCAGTAGGTAGGACTGAGAATGTTGACTTCATGTATGTAAATAAAAAATATGGATCCAGGAGTAATAAACCATGAATAAATATTGTCAACAATGCCCTGATATATCTCATCTAAATATCTACATACACAGATGTACACACAGAGTGCTGACATCTGTAACTGTGCTAGTCATCTTGGGCTTGCTTTGTAGGAAACACAGGACAACAGTAATTTCTGGAATGCTTTTGTTAGACTTTTTCTTGTTGTCCACCACCACAGTGCACACTTCAGCCTGGTACTGAGGCTGCTGTCACAACATGCATGTGCCTGACGTTGCTGGAGTTCTCCAGTAGAGCAGTGCTCTGTCAATGTACTCTTTACAGGATATGGCCACAATAGAGGGAATCTGCTAGCTCTTCCAGAACCAAACAGTTTCACTAGAAAATATAATTACATAATTATGCTTTTCAGCTTTACAATAGCATTGTTGCATTACATAAATACTGCAAGGCTATGTTAAAACAGACGTACACCTTGCCAATTATCCTGGATTTTGACAGTGACCAGGAGAGGGAGTCTCAGGGAGAGTGCAAAACCAAGACAGCAAATACGCAGCAATACTCAGAATGACCTCTCAGCCTCTAGTGATCTGTCACTCAGAGAGGTCTTAAGTCACAAAGAGCACCTGTGTGCTAAATAGCCCTTGATAGATCTCCTCAGTGTAAATTCACTTCTGAACCACATAAACCCGCACTAGTCTCCAACCCATGAGGTAAGGAGCTTCACAGTTACGTGGTGTATAAAGGACCTCCTTTTGTTTGGCATTTGACGGATTCATTTAGAACAGAGTACTCTTGTTTGTGTACTGGAGAAACTGAATCGCTGTTAGTTATGCAAGAGTGCAATTCCACAGCAACGTAGTTCCACTGCTGAACTGCCAGTAAGGCTGAGCTTGACTGACTGGATACCTACTTCTCTGCTAGGGTTTGCTGCTCATTGATTCCCACGTTGAAAAGAACAGGCTGAACCCTCAGTAACATTCCACTTTGAATCTCACGCGGCAACAAATCAAACAAGGCGCTTGGCAGGGGGATCCTCACATTAAATCCATCACTGAGAACAGATAAACAGCTGTTAGACATGGGGATCAAAAAGCTACGTTCCAAGAATATGTTATTTATCTAAAGAGGGATAACACCTAGAATATAACATATCCATTAAAAAGCAACTATCAGTCAAAACTGACTTTAAAGAACTGCCACAACTTGCTTCTAGTCAGAAAATCTATTCTAGTTCAAAAACAAACCCGCAGCAACCTGTAATGTTGCATTTATATCCTCATGGACATTCAAATAAGATCTGCCAGTATCCTGACAATAGCTGATTTTGCTCTGCTCATTAGTACTGCAGTTCTTCTACAACTTGGGTAGAAAAAGCAAAGTTTTGGCATGTCCCCATCTCATCAAGAATAAAGTATATTTATTGTTTTTTACCGATTTCCAGTGATGACTGGCAGCATGTCAGTAGATGTATTTGATGTAGCCTGAGTTACTTTAAAGGTTACATTCCTCAAGTCCATGATTCCCAAACTCATGTCCTCCAGCATTGCCAACTCCTCACCTAAATCCAAGAGGAAAAAGTGAATTGTAATTACTTGTTATGCACAACTTTCCTTTGTCAATTTGATGACAATAGTAGATCATCACTCCATGAAGAAGTTCCACAGATGAAGAGGTCCTGCAGCTCAGGCCTCCCCTTTGACCTAGAGACAATGCCATGACTGATTTTTTGAGTTCAGCAAGTTTAGAAAATACCATTTATCTAGAACAGTCCAGACTACTGTCCTTCAAGTAGTTTATATGCTGATTTTCCAAGTTAGATGATGCTAGTAAGTACTTTTCAGCATTGTCAGAGCCATGATACCCTTTGTACTGGAGAAGCTACAAGGTATTCTGGATTTGTCTGGAAAAGCATTCCCTAACCAACATCCAGACAGCTTTTGAGACACAGGAGTGAAACACTCCTGAGTGAAGTACTTTCCCTTTTTATATTCTCTCTTCAATCTCACATTGTGCTGCAAGACTACACAAGTTTCAAGAAAATTCAAAAAGTGAATTTTGGGCAAAGTTTCTCCCAGCTTACCAAAACTTTAATCCATTTATTTTCTGAAAAAACCCAAAGACCACTGTGATACGTTTTAGCCTTTCTTAAACCTTTGACATTCTATTATAAAACAAATACACTTTATCTTTTAGATATTCAAGTAAGAGCAAATAAATTCAGAGTTGTTAGATATTAAGTACTTCAGCTATAATCTATCTTTGCATTTTAGTTTTCAAAATAATTTTATAGCTGAGCTGCAAAACACTCAGATCCCATTGTAGCCAATCAAATGCAGAATTTGCTGACTCAACAGCTAATCCCACCCACTGGCCTCGTGCCCTTACCATAAGTGCTCAGCAGGCTCTCAAACTGTGCCAGCAAGCCAATGGTGTAGAGTTGTCTTAGAAATCCGTCATCATGCAGGCAGTTCCTCAGCTTGATAATGAAACCACAAATGAGTGCTGTCAGCTGTGAGAGAGGAAACAGACAAGAATGAAATGATTCAAGATAAAAGAGGTTCTTCAGCCCCAAACAAAAATGATAGCATGTATAAGAGGTGCCATAAAATCTGTCAAACAGATGCTCTTTTCCCTTAAACATCACTCTTCCTTGCAGCTGAAGAGAGACAACCAACCAATGAAAACCCAAAACATTAAAAAAATCAGATTCAGGGCATGCTGCCTTCATCTGGCAAGCTGTCTGAAAATGGGGCTGCTGTGGATCTCACACCTTTTTGTTTTCTGAACACGATCACTTGTGGTAGGGTCTACAACTTAGGAATTACAAAAATTTCTCCTTAGAGAATTGTTTTAGTTTTAGACAGAAAAGCAACACAGCTAGTTCCAAGCCAAGAATTTTGATAGTATGAATAAATTACTGCTTTTCAAAAATGGCATTTGAGAAAGCTTAAAAATGCAGTATCTGTTTGCATTATGCAGATTCAAACTCTGGTGTTACAAGTTATTCAGCACAAGATCCTGAACATCTAGTACTAAGGGCAGTACTATGATCTAAGATTAATTCTAGTCTTAATTCACTGTCAGCAAAGGTATTTCCCAGGTTATTGCCCTACACTATGCACACAGGTGTATGACTTTGTTATAGAATTAAACAGAAGAGAATAAAGTTCTGATCATGATAGGTAAACATACTCAAAGTATTGAGTTTAAAAATTATCTGCAATATGAGGTGTGTTTTATATAGGAAAATTCCCTCATTTTATCCCGATGAGATCACAGATTCAAAGAATCATTAAGGTTGGAAAAGACCTCTAAGGTCACCAAGTCCAACCCAGCACCACCACCATGTACACTGCTAAACCATGTCCACAACTGCCATATCCACACATTTTTTAAACACTGCCAGGGATGTGACTCCACTACTTTCCTGGGCAGCCCACTCCAGATCTTAACAACCCCATCCATGAGAAGTTTTTCCTAGTATCTAATGTAAATCTCCCCTGGCACAACCTGAGGACATTTCCTCTCATCCTGTCACTTGTTTTACATTTTTGATATTACATTTTGGGACAAAAGCCCTGCCAAATGATGTCCAGGAAATAAACTGTTTGAAATAAATGAACAGGATAGTGATTTCACAGGAAAGTGATTTCACACTACAGAAGTATAGAGGGCAGAAGAAATTTTTTTCTCTGGGCAGTGGAAATTTTTTTAGTGCAGTGTCTGCACCTGTAGTCAGTGTCTGACACAAGAGATGCCAGCAGGTGCAGAAACAGAACTTCTAAGAAAAACATCCCAGAACTAATTTCTCTTCCCATAGCTGGGCTTCTCTCCTTAGATACCATACGTCCTGTTGGGTTTCTCAATGCAGAAAACAACAAAAGGTAACTGAGGGAGTACACTTGCTACTCACAGACCTTTCTGCTCCCCTCTTTCACATCTTACTTCTGCTTTAGCTTGGAGACATTGGAAGGCAAAGGTTGTTTCTGTATACAGCAGTATATTTTCACTAGTTCTGGGATAATTTTTGTCTTCAATAGCAAGTGTGTATCCAAGGGGACACCTAATTTATGTATTGTCAAATGCATGTAAGTAACCAGTAAAGACAGGATAGCACAGCTTGTGAGGGGAAATCAGTGTCAAACCTGGGAAGAGTTCTGATAAATTCTGGAAAGAGTAATCTTTCATATTTCATAGAAACCCCACCAAATGTGGAAGTGAAATCAAATCATGCATATTTGCTTGCTTACAGTCTGGCAGAAGACAACATCCCTGCGATACTGAAGGCTCAGGCAGAGCCCTATTGTCGGGGCACTGTCCTGCATTAATAAAAAGACCATGGCTTTCTTTGCCTTGTCACTCATCATGGCTACGCAGTCAGTGAGTGTGGTCAGCAAGGGATAAAGAGCTTCGCTCCATTCACCTGGTTAAAAGAAAAAAAGAATTAGCAGCAGTGGAAGCACTTTATTTGAAACAAACACACATTAAGAAGAAACTTCCTGTTTCAAGTCAAAGTTGTTGATAATTCCCATTTAGAACTCGCTCTATTTTGGCAGGATGGTTACTCCCTGCTTTGTAATAATTAAGTAATCTTACAGTGTAGTTATTGCATGAGGAAAATATGGAGAATAATCTGTAAGGCTGTTATGACTTTCCATGTAAAAGTTAGCAGAATTTGTGCCCACACAACAAGCTATACAATAGCTGATTAGGAAATCATAACAGAAACATGAATAACTATATACAGAAGTGTATATAACTGCATGTTCATGTTCAAACAAACCCTTTCACTGCACGTACATGGACAGACAGTAAGGAGCCTATTGTATTACAGAAATAGGGACCATCTGCTTAACCATTTCTGTCAATGAGATTCTCCCAAGTATCTTGCCTTTTGAATCTCTAGGCTCGTAAGTGTATCATTCAACTGCCCCACCACCTTATTGATCCTTATTGCACCTCAGTGAGGCAAGATGATGCTCATCTCCTATTTGCAGCTAAGAATAATAAGGCGGAGAGGTGAGAAATTAATGTAGGTACTCTTTTAAGTGTTTTCTGTCTCCTGAGTGGTTTTAAAGGCTTTAACCTAGCTAACAAGAAATACTAAATATAGTGATTTAGATGGGAGTCATACAGATTCTTGGAAGTAGTTTGGAGCTTTTCTTCCACTGAAATACAGAAGATATGACCCAGAGGGATTCTGTTCAAGGTCCTGCACAGGAAGCACAGAAATGAAACTGAATTGTCCAAGTCCTATTTTGGTACCCCAAATATTGTGCCATTCCTTTTCCTTAAGAGACTACTCAGCCTTAAAATATCCCACATGCTCAGTTCCTTTTCTTTCCTTATTTCATCTTTCATCTTAATCAATCACCAATTAAAAAAAAAAAAAGCATTTCCATGAGTTTACAAAAAATTATTCAGATGCCATACCAAAACTCATTCTCTCTGCAACATAAAAAGAATACAGAGCAGGGCTTTGGTTTTGCCCTCCTTAATGTAAGGTTGAAACAGAAGAACACTTCTCTTTTTAAAGGGAAGGACAATATGTTTTATTTTTTAGAAGCACCAGAGCTCACAAACAGCTCACACACAACTCCCACCCCAGCTGGCTGCAGGAACAAGGCAACGTACAAACCAGAACCTGCATGAATGAGACACTTGAAGCCCCTGAAAGGAAATTGTTTGGGATTTTGACTCAAAGGCAGAACTAAGAGTCAGTAATAATAAGTGTTCCTTTGATAACCAGCCAAAGAGGGGAGCTCTGGAAGTCTGCTAACAGAAACATATCTGGCAAGATTAACAGAACTATCCTTTTGGCTTTTGTTCTATGCAGTAGATAGATAACCTAACAAACTACACAAAGGGAAAGTTGTTTGACTCTGTTCCATTGCCTTAAAAAAAAGCAGGAAATGTCAAAAGAACAGGCAAGGATTCACAGCTTAAATTCTATTCAATACTTTATCTCAATATTAGTCAGATGCCATAACATGGCCTTGTGAACACTTAGAAAGCAAAATACAGATGACACTAACAGTGTTTCTCTTACTGCATTTAAGAGCTTTTCCATAAACAAATGAGAATGAGAAAGAGAACTGAAAGTATCTTCCAGCACATCATCTCATTGTCTGGTTGTACACACATGTATATAGTTACTAACTCAGTGAGGATTTAAAACTGTAGTGTGTCTGACAGCACTTCATTTGAAAGATATGGTTATCTCTGGTAATCAAAAAGTACACTGCTGAAGATAATGCAATTAGCAGATGGGGTTTCTTCTCCCAACATTCACATACAATGCAGAGGCTCATCTAGGGTGGTGAGCAAAAATCCTCTGTGCTTTGTATTCTCTTGGTTTAAAATTCTTGCCATGAAAGAACAAACCCTTGTCAGTCTACAAAGTTCTAAATTATTTTTGCTACTTACTTCACAGAGGTGTCACCTGTGTTCTTTTATTTTTTAGTCAATGGTAGTTGTTATCAACAGCAAACTGGAATAAAAGGAATTGCACTCCCAGTCTCAAATTAGGCTGGAACAAGGTAGGGATGTTGGGAAGGCCTATAAGTTTGCATAGCAAACTTTTGCTGACTATATACTACTGATTATTTCATAAAAAAATAATGTCTTATTAAGAGAACCAAATACATAAAGCTTGTAGGACATAATGTCAGGTGGGAAAAGTCCTTGCATTTTTCACCCTAAGGGTCTCTCTTCTCCAGAGCACTAAAAATATTATTAAAACAGCTGTTCTCCAGGGCCTTAAAAAGATATTTTGAGTCTTTTCATATTAAGTACAGAAGGACAAGGACAGAAGAAAGAAGGTTAACACTGGGATGAGACTCCTAAATTCTGTATCCTGAAACATGAGACTTGCAATCCCAAATACTACTTGGTGTGCACCCACAACAGAAATTTTCCATCAGCCTTGTTGACTCCTCCATGTTCTGCTCGACTTCTCATCCAGAAAGACCAGCTCAACAGCCCGTGTGAAAGGGCATGTCTGAAATGCCACACTCCCACAGACTTCAATGACATTTGGAATAGGCCTCAAACCACTGTCACCTACATCAGTTTGCTAAAACACATCAGCTGGAGAAATCAAAGAGGCCATGAACATTCGCTCTCCCATATCTGGACATACAAAATGACCAGATACCCCCTGCACTCTTAGGAAATAATAACTTCTCAACAGCTTAGGTAACTCACGTGGTGTTGCAAAGCATTGCCATTTCAAAATGGTCCATCTTAAAGCAAGGCACTTGTTCAGTTAACTATGAACAAACCCCTGCAGTTTTCAGAAGAAGCAGAAGCCATGAATGCACATACCTGGGGCAGATTCTTCCGGAGTAGGGCTGCAATCTGCACAGAAATGGAGGGGCAACATGCATGATTAAGGAGCAGCAACACAGTCTAAACACAAGCAACTCAAATGCTCAATGCCAGGGTTCTCAAACATTTTCACTGAGTGAAGAGGAGCTCAGCAGAAATACTCTGTTGCCCATAGGTACCGAGGGCATGGGCATCTCCTCCACTCCATTGTTCTGATCACAGGAACACCGGGATGGGGACTTGGAGGAAAGCCGGTACCTGCTAGCTCAGAGGCTCGCTGTGGATTACCAGCAAGCGCACTGTCAATCCCCAGTGATCCACAGGGCACAATTTGAGAACCACTGGTTTACTGCAATTATAGAGTATGCTGGCAGTAAGGCTGCTAAACAGAAAAGACCAGCAGTAAGTTCAATGCACTTAACAGAAAATGACATTAAGGCACCCACAATGCAAGAGTGATAAAAAACCAGTACCTTGCTACCTTAGTTAAATCTGTTAACAATTTCTGAGATAATTAACAGAAACATTAGAATGTATATTAAGGGCTGAAACCCCACCAGTGAAGTCTCTGAGTATTCCATACTCACTTCAGAGGGAGGATCAAGCTGTCAGATGAAAATATACAATGCCAACAGTAAAAAAATAATGTATATCCTGTTATAGCAAGTCTTGCATCAACGAAAAGTAGTTTACTAAGCTAATAGGATTTAAGCTTCTGTTGTTTATATCTAGAGTCACTAGTCAATTAATTACAAATCTGAACATAACAACATACAATATAAAATTCAACTAGTGTGCATCAGGACAATCATCTCAGTGAGATAATCAGAAAAAACTTCTCAGTAAATTAAAATTCATCATGTTCACTAAAGAAACGATATGTCCCCATGTGATTTTAGTAATGAATATCTAAGCCTATAGCATATGTACATTTGAAAATATATTTTTTAAGTTTCCTTTCTACTATTTCAGGCAGTATTTTCTTTCACAAACATTCATTTCTAGAGAGATCCTCTAAAGTCCTTCAATAAAATTTTACTGTCTCTCTCTTACCAGTTCTGGAACTATCTTGCTTGACTGGTTTTGACATTGCTTTCAAAATAATTTCTGTCTGCTCTCTACTCATTTATTCAAAATTCATAATTACTAACAAGAAAAACATTAATTCTTTGAATACACAACAACAAAAAAAGTTGTGATTCTGAACTTAGAGAACCTTCAATTCTGCCCCAGGTTCTGTCAGTTAAATAGAAAGATTTTTTTTTTCCTATTTTGGAGGAAGAACAGGGAAAAGTTACAAAAAATTCTTTGCACTAACAAAATCTTTGGTAGGGTCACGCAGCCAATTCCACTTTTACATGGCACAAGTGTCAAGATACAGAGCAGATTTAAAAGATCCACTGAAAATGGAAGAAAAATATTGTTCTAAGGTGTTTTCAGCATAAAACTGTCTTGGGAAAAGCTTCTGATATCACTCATCACACATATTTCCTGGGCTTTTTAGTATTAAAAATCCACAACATTTAATCATTCATGTGAATGTGCATTGAAGGTTACTGATTAAACTTAGATGTAAATACATATAAAACTTCATGTAAACTAGCTAGCAAAAAAAATATTTATAGGTATCAAAGTGGTAGAAGAAATTTAGTCAAAGATTAATAGCATACATATTCTGAAACAAGAACCTACTCTCCTATTTTTCAATAATACACAAAAATATCAGTCTAATCTAGAACACGGTTGTCTAAGATACTAAATAAACTACATGTAACATGCAAAGCTACACAAAAAAATATTAACATTTATTTTCACGTCCTTTTTGCTTTTTTTTTCTTAAGGCACTGCCTTCCACTGCAACACTAACAATGTGATGGACATGAAGTCACAGACACACGTAAGGGACAAAGGGCCATCAAATGATAACACAGAACAGGACAAAGGAAATGAGAACACAGATCAGTCTTTTTAGAGCTTCACTTCACCCACCTGCGCTATTAAGTGGCCAAATCATAGTGACCACATGTAAAGAATGTGAGAATATGTCAAATAAGTACATAAGTAAATGAAATAATTCTGAAATTTAATGCACAGCTGCCAAACTGTCAATCTAAACTGATAAGGATATATTTCATTCACATGCTCACAACTTTACACTGGGTTCAATACAACATCCAGTTGACCTTAAATTTTGAATGGATTATTCAACTAAGAGCTTGCACTGCCAATTACTACCTTCCAGCTACAAGAAGTCTAAATAATGGAATGCCTCAGCACCACAGTTTGGGTTAAAATTTGCTTTGAACTCCATTAGGTTCTGCATTCAGCTCAATCTAATGGGACTGCTTGGGCTCCTCTCCTGTGCTTTAGCAGTCCAGCTGGGACCATCAGTTTTTCAGTAGTGCCTGAACTTGTCTCATGATTTAATTATCTGTAATAAGCTTTGATTGCTGCAAAGAAGCTGAAGCCAACAGGAAAGCTACCAGAGGTGGTGTGTCATGTGATAACCCATACAACTGCTTTACCAGCTTAAAACACACAGCGTGAAAACCAAGAGCCACTGTCATCAATGGATTTGGCAATGATTTCAGTGGGACCTGCATTTCAAAATAAGTAATGGGCTTAGCAGCTCCCAGTACACCAACAGCTGCTTCTGCCTGACATCACTGCTTAACACCACCACTGAATTAAAAACACACAGAGGGCTGTAAGGGAGGCTTAGGAATGATGCCAGCACACAGGAAGAGAGCAGCAATGAGAAGCAGTGTCTGGCATACGCACTTGTCTTGAGAGAATGGCATGCACAGGATGGTGTGGATGAAGATGGTGGTGAGGATGATGAAGGTGGTGAGGATGATGAGGTCTCATTTAAATCTTCTGGATTTATCCAGTAGGCACGACTGTCCCGATTACCTTTCTTACTAGTACTGCTGACGTCACACTGGAAAACGTCTTCACAGCTGTCACTTTGCAAGCGCTCCTTCTGGAGAAGTTTGTCCACTCTCTGTATGATACACTCCAGACTTTTGTCGACGTTCAACCAAACTTTCTCCTTAAAAGAAAACATTACTTTTTCAGTTTAAAACCAAAAGAGACGTTGGGTAACAAATCCCTTGGCAATATATTTCTTCCTGGGTTTCTAGTCATAACTCCTCTGCAAAGCTTCCTCTGGGCTATTGTGGTTACAGGTGTGCACACACAAATTATGGATATATAAGTAATGTACACCAGGACGTCAACAATATGCAATATGTAGTGACATGACTTGTGTGGTAAATAGCAAAGCTATTTTCTGTGTAAGTTTGCCAAACAATTTTAAGTTCCTCTTCCTGCACTATTATTCCAATTTCTAGATGGCACTATTGTTTACTCTTGAAATGTTTGACATAATTGTATACAATCACACATCTTTTTTTTCTCCGTAACTCAGTAAACAACAGATAAAATTACTGTATTATAGTAGTCTAAATACTGAATAAGCTTTATTTGTATCTTATTACTGTGACTTTGACTGTAAGTCAAAGTATGCCAAAATAATTACAACTAGCAAGGGTCCATTTCCAAAATGAATTGAATCTCTTTAAAAAATTGGTATTTCACAATGTTAATAATTGCTTTAATTAATGTTGACTATTTGCGAGATTTAGTTAACTTCTGTTTATTTAACACAGTGACAGAATTTACACAGTCCAATTCTCATTTTGATTGGCAGTGTGGTAAGGAAAATCATTTAAATACATGGTGCAAACAGTTTTAAAATGCTGTTCATAATCAAAGAAGTGATCAACTGCAAGTTCTAAATGGTTACAGGGGAATTTTTATAAGAGGAAGGCTAAACTGCATAGCTAGCACACACAAAATACACTTTATCTGGGAGAAGTGCAAAAGCCCATTGTAGTACGGTCAGTTTTTCACTTTAAAAGCTATTTACTTTCTCTTGGACCTCACCTTAAAAATGCTATGCACCTACTGTAACAATTTCCACTGTTTAGGAGACCCAGAAATATTTATTAAAGCCTGCTTGTATTCCCATGCCAAGGAGCAACTGCCAGCAGGATAGAGACAACATCTTTGCTAGCTGACCAATACCTCCTACATACTCATCCTATGCATTACTAAAAAAAGAAAGTAAAAAGAAGAAAGTATTCATCACTCCACTACACAAACATACCCATTCCTCTTCATGCCAGTCCACCTGCAGAGAAGATCGGCTATTTCTTCCTGTCCATCTGGCCACAAGTGTATCTTGGTCATTCCTTAACATCACTTGTTCTCCTTCTCCAGAGGTTGGAGATGCTTTTGAAGCTATATAGTCTGGCCTTGCAGCGTTCAGTCCATGTATTGAATTTGCCAACAGCTTGCAGTCACAGACTGTGACAAGTTGCCGGGTCTAAAAAGCAATAAGGCCTCACATTTTAAAAAGTTTCATTATTTCATACACAATTTACACTGTAGTTTTTCAAGGAAGAAAGAAGTAGTATTCTGTAAAAGAAACTATTGCTTTAAGGCGCCTTTAGAATACCTTTACAGAATGACCTTAAAAAACAGTATAGGATCCCAGAACACAAATGATATATTTCCAAAGTCTGTACTACCATATTAGACTTGCAATTGTTGAAAATTTCACTAAGGAATGTGCAATTCATCTTTATTTGCACTTCATTCTCCATTTGATGAAAGCTTAGAACAATGTGCAGACACATGTGCAGTGCTTGAGCACTGGAATGGGCTCCCCAGGGAAGCGGTGGCAGCACCAAGCCTGACAAAGTTCAAGAAGTGTGTGGACAATGCTCTCGGGCACATGGTGTGAGTCTGGGGGTGCAGGACCAGGATGGTCCTGACTGGTCCCTTCCAACTCACTGTATTCTATGATTACATAATTTTTTTACCCCACACAACAGCTGCCACACCAGAAGGATCAAGCTTCACCCCAATCATCCTGTCCGAAATCAAAACAAGACTTAAGAGGAGGGCTGAAGGTATAACCCACTATCAATGCAATTTGTTCCCTGTCTTATTTAGCCATGCTGTATTATAGGATTTCTGTAAGCCATATGAATATGAAAACTATGTGGCCTATGTGTCTACTAAAAAACCAATAAACAAGACATTAGTATGTTATATATACACATAATCCAGTTGTAGAAAATCCCACAGCTCAGTTATACACTGTACTCATTTAGAATGAGTATTATAATAAATAATACATTTATACGAGGTCACATTATACAAAACTGTATGCATATCCCTTCCACTGGGACAATTTACAGCAAGCTGATTGGCCACTACTGCTGTTTAGAACCTTCTGGCTTCAAGGACAGAAGGGGTCAGTAAAACTGTATTTGGGTTTTTTTCTCCCTCTAAGGTTGTGTTCAGCTGTGGGTCCAGTCTGGTTTTTTTAGCACACATCAAGAAATAACTGGTTTACATCACTATAATTCAAGCAAAGGCTGTGTCACCATTATTCCTTATTTCACCAGTGGAAAAATACAGAATTGTTTCATTAACTCTCACACAGTTGCTGCTGCTTGACAGATGACTCAGAACATTAAAAAATCCCAGGTGATTATGGAGAAAAGGATATAAAAGAAAGTGAAGAATGCACATTACTGCAATATGATGAATAGAGGGAATCAGAGGATATTGCTCTCCACTGCACTTTCAACAGGAGGTGAAGGCAAGAGTGTGGAAAGTAGGAGACAATCTAAATAAAACCAGGAACTTTTGTAGGCTGATACAATTTTTTTTTAGGACTGTGCATGTTACAACACACTACTGAAAAAGGTAAAATAGATGTTTCAAGAAAACCTACTAAAAGCACAGACAGAAAAAAAAATACACTGTGCTTCAGCAGGGAAATGAATTATTCTCCTACCTTATCTGCTAGGATGGCAAGTGTTCTTTCAAGGCCATTAGCTGATCTATCCTTGGCAGCTCTTGAGAGCCTTTCTGCATAGTAACTGACTTGTGTTTTCAGGGTGTTGATTTGTGCAATAATTTCCTTTGCTCTAACGATGTCCTGTGGGATGTATATTATAGACTGGGAACTTGTTGAAGTGCTGAAAAAGAAAGACTGATTTTAGGGGGGAAATTGATCTAGAGGTACACACATTACAGTGGCATGCTGGGCAATTAATGTCAGACAACAAAAATTTACCTAAACTAGTGATCAACAGTGAAAGTCCAGTGGGCAATTGCACAGCAGGAACATGATCCTAGAGACTTCTCTGCCTTTACTGAAAGCATTCAGATGCAGATTTACTAATCCCTAATACCAAGGGGCTGTGGGCAGAGTTTGTACACCAGAGGGACAGTTTTGCTGAGGAGAACGTGGGTGACAGATTTTGCCATCAGATACAGACCCACTGTTTGCAGAGACATCTTGCTCCATTCTCCCTCTCCTTACAACACAGATACTTCACTGAGGCCTTCACTGAGGCCGGGTTTACAAACATGCTTTATCACATATCTACTAACACCATGAAAAGAAAATCTGTGCTCCTTCTAACAGTGAAATGCCACCCAGATCCATAATACAAACACTGCGGTATTAACAAAAAAGTCCTTTTGCTAGTATATAATTTCCTCTATTGCAGACCAGGATCAAGTTACACCAGCACAAGCAATTTTGTGATAGGTAAAAAACCAACACACATCTTCAGGCTAATCCAAGGACACTGTCCTTTGTGTAGTGTCTGTTCACACACACTTAATTTACTAAACTAGGGACAAACCTATCTTTATATGGGGATAATGCAGCTACACTAAGACGGCTTATTAGACAGTGGAGAATAGTTTATGCCCTTTTAAGTTTAACTGTCTGCAGAAGTTGCTTTTCCAATCCTCAACAGATGCTCTACAACTGCTGGAAAGAGAACAGCACTTCCAAAGGCTGATTTAATCCCACCTGAAAAAGTCATTCCCAAAAGCTGCCTTTTAGCTTAGAAAGTTACTCAAAGCTGAAGCTGTGCTCTTATTAAGTATGAACTATTTGGAACCAACTGACCACTACTCCCTTTGTCAGGCAAAATGCTGGGGTTTTCCTTCCCAGTAGGAAAGGTACCCAAAAACCAGGCCTTTACATCATCTCCAGCTGTGACAAGTATGATTCATGACATGGCATCAAGCATGAGGTGACACCAATTGTGTATTATCTTAATTTTATTTTTTTTTTTTTTACAGTCATGAATGGCTTCAGCATAGTAACAGCACAGAAGAACCTACTGTTTGCACCAATCTCAGCACTGTTAAATGGAGGCAGCCATGCTAAGAAGCTACATGGAGAGGAGTTTCTTTTCCAGGCACAGATACCACAGATCACAACCTCCAAGGAGTGTGAACTCCTCTGCTACCCTTAGAGCAATGCTGTTAATTTCTGCAACGTATCTGTGAGGTAGGACAGGAGGGTTGCGTGGGGCACACTTTAAAATCATGCCACAATTCCAATTCTTGTCCCTTAAAGGATATTAAGGCAAGGCAGAAGCTTAATGCCAGTATCTGCCTGAGCTCCATTACAAAGGAAAGATGAGGGATTTGTTTTGAAAGGACGTAACTCAGAACTGATTCTTGAAAGAGTTTCCCTGTTTGTGCTCTGGTCGCCCACCCAAGTGGGGCAGAGAACAACCACTCCCCAGTACTGCTATGCCATGCAGCAAATTAATCTCAGCTTTTAGGACTTTCCCTGTACTTGATTTGTGCTTTCTAGTGACTGGTGATCTTAGTGACAATTCCTCTGAGCAATTTCTTTCCACGACAGTGTGGTTAACATGCATAAAGACATATTTGGCAGAAAAGGCCATGCAGCATATTGAGATTTGATTTAGAATTATTATATTTTTAATCATAAACATTTGCTAGGATGATTGGGGGAAAAAATTTATGGTGTGAAGTTCACATATACTTACTTTCCAACCTGCAATTGCTTTTTCAAATGAACAGCTCTCATTGTATTATAACAGCAAACTGTAACACAGACTTAAATTCTCAGTGAATTAGGGGTTCAACCTTAATAAGAGTAATTTAGAGCAGAACTTCTGCATTTTTGAACCATCCAGTAATGTCTGCTTTTGATAGCACTGAACACCACAACATGAGAAAAAATAAACAACAGTTATGTGAAAATGTTTTAAATAAAGACATGGATTACAAAAATATAAACCATGCCCAATCTATCACTATTAAGATTTAAAAATACATAGAATTATCTTAATTATCTTCCGTCACTGGCATCACATCTCATTCCAGATAGTTTTCACTGGAAATAACAAAGGAAAAGATATAAAATCCCTGTCTTCTGATTTTCAGTTTTTTAACTTATGATCAGAGAGAGCCAGGAAACTAGCTGTTCATTGCAAACAAACATTGCAGATGAAATGAAATTCATTCACACATCATGTTCTACAAAGCAGCTACAATTACTTAGAGCACAATTAGGGATGCCATGATGCTTGACATTAAAAAGCCCTGCACACTTTAAAACACACCAGATCTTTGCCAAAGAAAAGAAAAATAAAACAACCCAGAGAACAGAAACCCTCTGTAGAACCCTCAGAAACAGAAAACTCACCAACACTCCTCATAACTGCTAAAAAAACAAAAAACCAAAATAAAATTAGCAGATTGTTAGCAAATACCAAAAGCAGAAACAAAACAAAGTATGTTTGGGGAAATAACTTATTTGAGTCATTTTTTCAACAAGGTGGGTACATGAACTTGGAAGCAAAAACCCACAGATTGCCAGATGACCATGGGTTGATCTGGGGAAATGCTGTGAATGCACCAAGCACAGTTATGCCAAAGAAAGGAGAAGGAACTGAATGTAACAATGAAACTGAGGAGATGGATCTCAGTTCTACTACACTGTTTTTTTTGATAACATAGAAGTACTTAAAATGAAAGTTGTTCTTCAAATGTTGAACCTGCAGTTTTCATGGACCCAGAAGGAACAGTTCTGAAAAGCTTAGAGGAAAAGTACTGGATAGAAATCAAACTCTCCAATCAACTTAATTATTGGGTGAGGGGAAAAATAACAAATCCACATGGGAAATTAGCTATTGCAGAAGTAAGGACCACTTCAGTGGCTACTCTGACAGAAGGAGGCTATTTCAAAAAGCCATAGTAGTATCAAAAGAACAGAAAGGGTGAGCCTGGCATACCAGTGTTCCCAGGTTTACATTTTCCTTTATGCCTATCCTAGTGCACTCTCTAAGACTGAATAATTACACCAGGTATTTTTGCAGCAATTTTGTATCAGTACATATCTGACTGACATTCACAGGATGCTGCTATTCATTTCTCTACTGCCAAAATTAATTCTGCAGTTGGTTCCCACGTCATTCCCTCCTCTCTATCAGCTCCAAATCCTACTAGTCCTTTCTTTGGAAGGGCACTGTCAAGGTCTCCTTTCCCCTGACTACGACTCCTTGTCCTGCTGCTCTTGTTTTCTCTCCAATGCTCCATACAGCAGCAGAAGCAATGCGGACCCTGCAGCACTCTGGTTCCTCTGGGAGCTGGAGTGGGTGCCATGTTAGCGGATGTGACCTTCCCAACTTCTGCACCTTCCTCTAGCTCACACAGTTACACTTCTACAGAGGTCACTAGGCAGTCCCTGAAGACAAAACATGGGGGTCAGGTATCCCATCTATACAGCAGAGGCCAGATTCAGAAGCCTAAACTATGCATAAACTTTAGGCAATGCAGGAAGACCTCCAGCAATAGTTTCAGGACTAAAACCATTCTGTCAAGAAGGAATTTACCGATCAGGTACAGCAGGTTTCTACTAAAGAGAGCTCAGCAACAGGACCTTGAAGCTATGAGAGGGGTGAAAGTCTCCTGACAATAATGGGTTGAAAGCATGATGTAGTGCAGCTGAGGAGGTTCAGCAGACAAATGTTCTGACCCACAAATAGGCAGAACCCAAACCCAGCACCTAAAATAACTAAATTAAATGAATCAACAAGCATTCAGAAAAATTGAAGTTTTCATAAAAAGGCTCTTAGAAAGCGCCCATCACTAAACAAATAAATACAGTAATATAAGGAGGAAACTTATTTCCCTTCCTTTCCTTGGAAAAAAAACCCCACAGAAAAATCTTCAATACAAAATATTGTATAGTAGTACTATTGAATGAAATAAAAACATAGAATGGAGTGATTTTCCAAATAACTGAGCATGGACCAGGAAAAAAAGGCACAATAACAGCTGACACAATAGCATTTCTACTTACTGTTTCTTTGCCTCTTCAAATTTATGCAGCTTTTTCCTCAAGCCACCTGATTTAAAGCCTTGACAATGAGCTGCTGGTGCTCCTATGGTGACTATGTCGTAGTTCTGATCTGGGATGGACAAAAAGGACTTACAAATGAAAACTTGTCATCTTTAATGTGGGCAAACAATTGTGTAAGTTCAAAAACTTTTCTGAAAGTAATTTTTGAAAAACTTTGCTGGTGTTTTGAAAGACATGGAAAACTGAGTTGTTCTAGAGGCCCTGGAAATCCATCAAGTACTTTTTGAGGTGAAAGACCCATACATGAATGCAGGTCCTCTGTTTCTTAATCTATTGAAAGTGAAAAAGAAGTCTTGAACACTGGTCTTTATACAAAGCCTGACATTATTGGAATCCCTCACATGGACACAAGTGTGTCATGGGGAATTACTGTTAAAAGAAAGGAAAACCCAGGTTATTTATGAAGAAACAAGCTTGATGTGAACAAATGTTACTTTGCATTACTGTACATGATGATTCCAGAGAAAAAGCACACAAGCTTCATCAGAAACAACAGTCAGAACCTTTGTTATTCTGCTGCAATACAAAATGTCTGGAAGGGACACAGCAACTTAACCCAACCCTAGTACAAAGGCTAACTTGTGCCACCTAGAATTCCGTTAACTCCAGAACCTAGTTTTGCCACCTGTAGAACAGCAGTAATTATACTTACATCTCTTCTTTCGCAAAGAGATTTGGAATCTGAGAATAGAAGGTGCTATAAAAATGCCAAGTAGCACTACTAAAGTAATTTGTAGAAACTTGGCTGTATGGTTGAGGATGGAAATTTTAAAAAATGGAGAGAAAAGTAGTAAGATGAGCAAAGAAAGGGAAACAGATACCTGATCCTCCATCATCCTGGACTCTCATCCTCTGTATATGTAAATTTGTAGGAACGAATTCCAATTTTTTATCAGCTTTCAAGCTACTGGCTTTAAATGAAGGACCTGAGAAATGCAAGACAAAAGTAAGCATAAAACCCTTCTCCTTGTGCCTATACTAAAACATTTGCTATGTGCTGAAAGTAAAGCAGAGAAAATTAAAAAAAAAACGAAACAAAATCTCTCTGTTACTGTTCACACTTGTCCTCTACTTTCAGAGTAAGATAAGAGAATGAATAGAGAAGGTAAATATTCCCATGTAATTAGCAAACTCACAATAAATATTAATAAAGACAAGAAATATAATAGCATTTTTTACTCATCATAAAACATTCTGGGTGCCCAATTTCAGAGAAGCACTAATAATAAGGCAGAGAAGAATCACATTTTTATCAAAAAAAATCACCTTTATACTGGTGCAGGTCAGTTAGATTTTCCTGGTAAGTTAAAATAATCGTTTGGTACTGTGTAACTATTTGTCGACGAAGGCTTTCCCAACAAGGAGACAGTTCTCCCAACTCTTCTAGTTCACAAACCCTGGGGCAAAAAAAGAGAAAACAGGGGGGAAAGACAGGTGTTTATATCCATAGTCCACTTGACCAAGAATGGCTTTCACATTGCAGCAATGGAGCACCATCCTCAGCTGACACATTCTCAACATACGGTGGTCTGAGCTACTCACCAGACTGGAAATGCTTCCAAACACATACCAAAGCACAGCCCAGAGCACAGGTTGAGCTCTAGTCCGAGATACATTGCTTCCTCACAGGCAGAATACACTGTGCTCCCCCCAGGAGCCTCAGGTGTTGGTCAAAAGCAGAGCTTCCCACCTTTCTGCAGCTCTCAAGCTATATGAGGATTTGTAAATGATGGGAACTGTCATCATGTCAGGTGACTCGGGACAATGGGAACCTTGTAAAGACACCTTACTGAATTGTGGTGGCTCTTTAAATAAGAACTATGACACAGATTAGGTGGGATATTAACACCTATCTGATGTTAGGTACAAGGATTCAATTCACCGGTAAGGTACGTACACAACAGTTTGCAAGGCCAGGGAAAGCCTAAGAAGCATAAGCATTAATAAGGGTTTGGAGACTGAAGATGAGCCAACAAAACCTTCATCTGAGATCCAGGATTTTGGGCACTCAGGGTAGAATAAAGGATGACTGGATATCCCCAAATACAAACAGGAGAACCCCTGGCTTTCCCCTTGTACCCTGACTGCCAGGTTTCCAGTCACACATGGCAATCCTGTGTTACATACTGTTTCCCAGCAGTGCTGGTGAGAAAACACTCATGTCACGTTTGTATTACTGTCTTCTTGGATTAATACATTATTCGGAATAAAGAAAGAAGGGTAAAAAATAAACAAGTCAACACCAGACACAATTCAACAGCACATTGTCCCAGGAAGGTAGAATAATCATCTGTCAAAAGGATCCAGCAGTTCTATTTGCAGTTCTCTCAATATCTCTAATTTGATCGTTTTAACCAATTGTGTATGTGTAATTTAAGACATCATTTCACAGAGCAATTCCCACTCCACGGTACTTAGGATATTATCAAAAAGAACTAAATTTCCAAGAAAAACATCAGATTGATTTGCCAACAGGCAACAGCATATAGTATATGTATTAGTGACCTGGATAAAGACACTCCCAGTTTCATCTTGAAACATGCTTTCTCCGTAAGATGCTATTATGATTACCTTGTCAAACTCCCTGCTCCAAACCAGCCATGCACCTGAACCCTGGTCTTCCTGAAATAAATTCACAGCTTAACACTTCAAGTTTACTTGTTTGTCCCACAGAGCCAAGACAGCAAGGAATATGTATGCCATAAATAATGAGGCAGTCAAAATATCACACCCCTCAGTTACATGTTTCCTTTCAAAGGGCTCTGGCCCAGAGGAGTTTTATCTAAGAGACAGCAGTTGTGATTATCCAAGGACATTTTAAAAGTCACCAGGATGTGAAGACAGAAGCAGCTGTGCTTTTGTAGCTGTCTGTCATTCCTCTGGGCTGCAGCACTGAGAATGGAGAACAGAGAGCTTGGTCAAATCTGAGTGACTCTGAATACAAAGTGTGATTGTGCACGTTACTGAGGGTCACCTCAACAGAACAGAGACAAGGCAGCCTTTCCCAGTAATTACACAAAGGCCTATTTACCTTTGAGCCACACCACCCAGTGTACATACACAAGGTCATATTAATAATCACCTGGGCTGTTATTAACCTGTACCTGTTTACAACAGGCATCCACTGATCTCTGCATGATTTTAGCAAGAGCCTCTGAACAGTCACATTTCAAGGCTAAGCCTCCAACTTCACTGAATCTTACAGATCTTACAGAAAGACACATCTTTTCCCTCATTCACCCTAAATTCTCCTATCTTCAAGTCCTTAGACTACATCCATCATACATGGAACCTAATGGATAAGCTTGCCAACTCTTTATTATTATGGTTGTACCTCATAATGAATAGGTGCTTTTAAACCTACTGTGAGAAAGCTGTAGAGAAACAAAGACAAAAAATAAAAAATAAATAACCCTTGACTAATGTGCAATGGCATATCCCTAGCCTGCTCCATCAAGGTTGTAGCAGGACACCTGAACAAGATACAGCATTCAATCTCTAGAATCTAAGTGCACATCACTAAAAACATAACATCAGAAAAAAGAATCAATGTGAAGTTGAGAATCTCAATTAGTTTTCCCATGCATTACAAGAAGTCTGCCATCTTCCTGTGAGAATTTATCATTTTCACAAAATATGAAAATGAATGGATTAACCCATGATTTTATTCCACAATATCCCAAAGGAACTGAAATGTCCTAATATACAATAGTAAGAGCATTAGTTAGTTTTACTTTTAATTAAGGTCAGATTTAGTTAAAGTCTATAGGATTGAATTCAAACAGAGTCAAAATAAAATAAAAGCCCAATACTCAAAAAACACAGCTAAAATTCTTTAACATTCCAATCTTGGCCTTTATAAAGAATACATAAACCATTAGATTGGCAAAACACAGCCTACAAATGTAGGGAAGAAACACTCATAAAGGAGTATGTTGCCTGGAAGAGAGTTAATTGCTTCAGAAAGAAGCAAATTCATAACAAACCTACAAATTGCTTAACAGATTTCCTTCTCCCTCCCACCTTCTAAAATGAGACAATGTCATTACTGTACTACAGCATTTTACTTGCTTTTATTCTGCTTTGTTTTCCATTCAAAACCACTCTTCTGACTCTCAAAGCCATTTCTGAGTAGTCAGTGCATTAACACAAATATATTCATTCCTTTGTAACTCAGTAACAGCCACATCACTGCTGTACTACTGCACATGTAAACCATCCCAAAACTCACCTTGCTGCATCTTCTTCTAGAAGCAGCTTCACAAATTGTCTGGGGATGTGCAGTGACAGGATGCTCTCTGCCATCTGCTCCAAGATTCTCAAGTGGTTTCCATCAGTGGTTGGGAAACGATACATTCGGCAAATGGCACCACCAAACACTAGAGAATAAAAACTATATTATTTAAGACTAGGGTTTGATTTAAAAGTATACAAAGTATCTTCTTTCTTAAAGTGAATGGCTTCAGTTCATTAACATGCTGAAACACCCTGCTGTAAAGATCTGGTTTAACCAGGCATCAGTCTTCCTTTTCCAAGCATGGTCATTCTGCAAGGACCATTCTTCAAGTGTTTGTGGGAAACAACTCCGCCCCAAATCACTTAAAACGCTACTAAGGAAATTAAATGGAATACATATTTAACTTTTAAAACGCTTTTTCTTTTCTTTTTTTTATTTGTCTATGTACCGTGCATTTTCCTCTCATGCAATCTTTTCCTGGAAAACTAACCTTTCTGCAAGATTCTTTTTTTAAAGCAACTTGTCCCTCTCCTCAGCCTGCAACAATTGCTTAGGAACAGACCATTAAATTGCATAGAAAATGTTACATTACAGTCAACTTAATGGCAAAAGTTTGCTTCTGCTGTTTTTACAATACAAAATAGTGCATATGATAAAATGATTTATTCTGGTATAACCCTCAAAGGACTGCTCAGTCAGCAGCCTGTCCCTATTCAAGTGAAACATCTGCTGAAATGCCCTGGGGCCACAGGCACACAGGGAGAGATTAGCTTTTATTGATGCCTAAAGCTTACTTGTTACAGCCCAGGACAGCTTACCAGATTTCAGCAGTGCATCCTTCCGCAATGAAGCATATTTGGATCTGATTCCTAAAGATTCTGTTAAACTTTCATCAACTGGCAACACAGTCTGAACAAAAACAAAAAAAACCAGAAACAGTAAAGAATGAAACCTCAGTGCCCGAGCAATATGCAGTGATGACCTATCACACAGACTTCAAAGAAATATTCAACTCAACACATGCTTTAAATAAATATTTCAAATATTTTTACTGTGGACAAAAAGTATTGCAGGCTGAAATAATAAATCCTAAGCATTTCTATTAACTTCTACTGCACAGTTCAAAATGTCACAAAAATTTTCACCCAGCCTGTCAATTACTTATGTTAGCACAGTTCCAGAGTCCTTAAAGGTACTGCATCAATAGGCATGAACAGATCTGGAGGATAAAAAGGGATTCTAATGCACACTGTGAATCTAATACACACATAAAAGTGCAATGATCACCAAGATATTCAAAACATAAGGCTTACAGAATTAAATATGTCTAGGCTGACAAAGTGCTGCAAACATCTGCTCTCAAACAATTATTTGGGGATCAGGGAAAAAAAAATCCAGTAGTAAAGTAACCTCTTCAGTTTTACTAAAATTCTGGGAATTCCCTAGCAACCTCATCACAGGTTTGCTTAATAGCACTTTCCAATTCACAGTGTGAAATGAAATACCACATCTCTCTGAAACTGGTTATCCATGCACAATGTACACCAATGACTAGTATCAGAAGCCTCTTCCAATGAAGAACATGACTACTTGATACTAAAGCTTAATCACTTGATATTAAAACTTTTCCCAAGAATTTTAACCCCACACATGAGCACCAAGAGCTCTACAAAACTCAAAATGGCTTCATCACCATTAGGCTGCTCCTCCTTACAGCATTTTGAAAATGTAAAGCACTACTAAATATCAAGATGGACAGGAAAGTTGCCCGCAGATGTCAACCTAGCTTGTTTTAATGCTGGCAATAAGTCTGCACCCTTCTAAATTTGATATAATGTTCATACTCACCCTTCCATTAATTGTATCAGGTGACCTTGTGACTGGAGGCCTTTGGTCAGATTTTTCCTCCATCTGCCATCCAATAACTGTGATGTTACCTACACGGTCACTTTCAGCCGACCTGCAACAAATACTCTGCGTTGAGATTTTTTTGGAGGAGGACCTGTTCATCAACAAGGAAACACTTATAAAAGGCTATTGATCTTCAAACTTAAAGAACATTTTAAATAGGAAGCTTTTCAACTTCATTTGGAATAATTTTATTACAGTTTAGTCCAACAGGAGAACATTCCCCTTATTCTGTAGGGATGCTGTACGGAATTGAAGGCAGCCTAAAACCACACATTGTTTCCATGCTTCTGTAAAACCAGAAAGAGTCCACATTTTACAATTAGGCAAAAGCAACTTACATTGTGAACATTACTGGGGGAGATATTTGAATGTACATGCACATGTGTGTGGGCTGCCTGTGCATTTCAGTGTCTGAAACCAAACTTTTAACTCTCATTGGGGCAGTTTAACTCCAACTGGTACAGTTGCAACTAGCAGATTTTGATAATATGTGGACCAAGCAGAAGTACCACCAAATCTTCTCAACAGAGAAGTCAGTCAAGGTCACCAGTTATCAAGGTGATCACACCTTGTGTTTCTGCAGACAGACTATTTAGATTGGGAAAACTGGGGACCTGACATTCCATAAAGAAAAACTGATGCTAAAAGGAAGGATCCTGAAAAGAAGTGGTCTAGAAAAGAAGAAGATCAACACTTTCAATGGAGGTAAGACCCCTGAGGCAGAGAAAAATCCTGGACATAAGGGAGTTGTGTGCAATTACAAGAGATCTTCAGGAATCTGGGCACCAGCACCTGAGACAGGACACGAACAGCTGGGCAGCTGCAAAGCAGGAACTAACACAACTTTCTACCCCACCTTCCCAGAGCAGCAGCCATCTCCCTGCTGGGGAGGGAAGCCAGCACCGTATGCACACATGACAGAAAGGGTAGCAAATAAAGTGAGTGAGTCAGAGACAGAGAAAAGTAGGGCAAAAGCCACTCTCCTGCTGGGTTTAAAATACACACAGGTACCCAGATCTATCATGAGTGTCATTTATTCTGTCTCATCCATGACACAGTAATTTTGGCAGAGACATCATGTTATTATTTTAAGATGGAGTCTACATGGTATTTTAAGATAGCTGTTTACATGTAAAAATACGCTGAGACAACTAAGACAAAAAAAAAAGTTGCTGGAACAGGCTGCTGGGGAGGCAAAAGAAATATGCACACAGGGTGACAACAAGAAAAGGTTTAAAAATCATAGAGCATACTTATAGACAGTGCTCTGTCCTCAGCTTACATATAGTTAAAGGTTACATGACGATGAGAAGAAACACATGTATTAACACACTTTGATAACCAGAATATACTTGATACCAAAACAAGAGAGTTTAATTAAGTCCATTTTCAACTTAGTCATGAAATAAGAGGTTTTCATCACATCTTAAGCATGTTTTGAAGAACTAACACTTAAATGAAGGAAAATATTACAAACCTTAGTGTTATGTGCAATCTGTGGTACTTCTCCTGAAGAAGATCCTTTACAGTGAACGTCCCAGAACCCAACAAATACATCTGAAAGAAAATTCACCTTTACAGTGAGCAAAGGCTCTGACCACAGCATTGAAGTCTAAAATATAATTATTATGCATAAAAGTCCAAGAGCAAAAGCATAACTAAATATGCCATACATAACTAATTAAAACCTCTTAAAATTTAATATATTTGGTAATCTATAATTTTTTTTTTTCTGGAGGACATATGCATTTTTGTTTCTCTAGGATATGAGTGGAGGCACATCAGTATATATGAGCTTAGGCCAAGCAATACAGGAACATTGGAAGCAATGACTGAACAGGGCTGACACTGGATCCTTGACCCAAACTTGTCTCCTCCTGAAGAACTTACCTCCTCTGGAGGTATTCATTTTTCCCTAGAGCTTCCCTATGAAGCACTGAAGAGAGAGGGATAGCTCTGCTGCCCCTGAGGGACCCATGGAAGAGAAGACACATGGGGCCTGTAACAGTATTCTGGACAACAGTCTGAGAATAAATGGCCTGTATTGCCAACAGATCCAAGTAGCAACATGGGAGCACTGACACTGAAATTTTTTTCAGTACAGGAACAAGCCATACACCTGAACAAAATCTAATGTATCAGGGCAGGGTGATTTCTGAAATCTAGCTGCTCTGTTCCAAAGGACAGTTTCATTATGGCATTTTGGCACAGGCTAGAAGCCTTGGTTAGGGGTGCTGAATCCTATTCATGACTTAGTTCACTAAAGATGTCCACAATATAAGAGCACAAGTGACAGGACCTTTTTAATTTAAATCCATGGTTTCCAAACTTGCTGCAGACAAGCCTTATTTGAGAAAACTGGCAATGCTTCTCACTCTGCCAAATCAATCTCATTTGATCCTCCTTTCCTACCCATCTTGTTTTCTGTATAATCAGTACTGCTATCCCTTTGTTTTCTTCCGCAGAAGTTACTAATTTTATCCCTTTGCCTCTCATTTCCTTGCTCCACACTGACTAGGCAGGCAACAGAATAAAGAAAACTTACTGTTCCCTGAGATCTGTCTTTGACATCATACACGGAGAGTTTGATTTGTGTCATTTGATTGATAAGAGAGTCTTGGAAAAAGGCAATGCTGCTTAGAAAGATAGGATTACTCGTTCCCTGTAATCATAAACAAAAAGCCAAAAGTTAATGTAAGGTGATATTTGTTAGGAAGAAATGATTTCTGTGCTACCTTCAATTTTAAATCTAATCTAGAAGTACCTCAGCACTTACCTCAATAATTTCTGTCTGTGCATGCTTCGTCCAGAATGCCTGGGGAGGTGTAGTTACACTCACTGCTACAAAACTATTTGGTTTTCGATCTAGCGATGGAGTTAGCAGCTCACTGCAAGCTTTAGGTATGCAACAGATAAATAAATTTAGATTCAGGATCTTTTTCACATTGCTGTAAGACTCCACATTTTTATAAAACTACATTATATACTCTGAGCAATCAAGCCACAAAGGGCTTAAAATTCATTCTACCACCACACCGTAAAAGCAGACATGACTCACCTTTGTGCATGCAAACAGTAAACATGCAATCAGATCAGTCTGGCTCCAAGCTCTAGAGCTGCAATTTAAACTTGTTCTCTTCTAATACATGCCTATCCACTCCCTGGCAAGCTCGTTCTAACAGCCTACATGCATAGGTTTTCCCCTGGGAATCTCACGAGCGTGGCTGCATTTGATTCGAAGTCACGCTCCATTAAGCCCATTATCAAACGGCATTTGCCCAGGGAGAACCAACAGAAGCACCTGAACACTGATCAAGCAGCAAACACTACTGAGGAAAACCAGCTTGTAATTGTAAAATGACAGCAATTTATTTCCTCTGAAATGTTACTGTGAGTTTAATTGCTGGGAAAGGACTGTGGTGAGTAGGAAACAACTTTCAAAAATTTCAGTGAGTGACTCTACACAACTACATTAAACTTCAGAGCCAAATTCAATCTAGATAGATACAGTTAACCACAGTGTGGTCCAACTCTGCTTCAGCTATGTGCAGGAAGTTAATTCTGAAATTTACCTAAACAGCTCTGTAATTCTAGATATTTTTGATTTATCTGAAAATAATTGAAGTACCTCATTCAGCTCTGAGAGTGCTTGTTAAGATTATTATTCATAATGCAATTACACACATCTACAGAAATTTTCTAACTTTTCATTAGCACACTGTTATGAGCATAACCTTCCAAATAGTAGTCCATTATTAAGCCAAGAAAACCATCCTGCAGTTGAAAATGTGGACTGAATTTTCATGAAGAAAATATTTTTCACTTGTTCTTCAAGTGAGGTGAGTCAATGCACAAGCTTCTTGTCCAAATTCAACCATCTCAGGATTCAGGTCACTTGTGTCTTGCATTATCACTTGACAGCAAAGACCCCAGAAAGAAGGTATGCATAATTCACAATTCTTAGAAAACATTCTGCCCTAAAATGGTGTTTCCAGCAAATCTTCAGTCTGCTTGAAGACCTGAACTGCTGACATACTGACACTGAAGACAGTTTCACTGCATCTTCACATAAAAAAGTAAACATTTAATAACAATATTCACATAGTAAACATTAAAATTTTTTAAAACCGATGTTTTACTTATAGACTCCTAGAAACTCCACGAAATGAAACTGCTGGCTGCTTATCAAAAGATACTGTACAGGCAGTGTGAAAACTGTACCACATCTCCATAAAAATCAGAGCAAAGCTGCAAACCTTACTATATGAAATGCACTTCAAAATCAACACTTAAAAAACCCCACCCATATTCAACATCATGCATCATTAAAGCTAGCATAAAAATCACTAAGCCTACCTAAACTGAACTCTAAAATCGGCTCATCTGGATCCTGAATGTTTCCTGTAAATCAGAAAAATTAACACAAGATTAGCCAAACATCACTGCCACGTGAATTCTTTCCTGAAGTTGCAATCATGCAGAGAAAGAAATTACATTTAATACAAAAAAATATTTTTCTTTAATTAAGTGAGCCATGGCTGGTATCTAAAAAATTTATCTGGTAATCCTTGGTATCTAATAATTATTTGGAAAACCTGGGATGATCTCAGTTTATAAAACATATTAAAATATGTAAAGCTATGTGAGATTATATGCAATATGGGAATATTAAATGCTTAATCTCAATAGAAAACAATAGGATTAAAGCCTGAGCCACTATTAACTCCAAATTATTAAATCAGGTATGTCTACTCACTGGTAATTAAGAGGACGAAGTTTGAAAGTACCTGTCTCTCTCACTAATGAAATAAAGTCTCTGAGGGTTACAATCCTAATTTACTAACCATAAAAGATAAAGGAGATAAACCTCAGCTCCCTGAACTCTCTTGAAAATTTTATACAATGTCAAACAAGGAGGTTGCCAAGACTCTTCCTAGACCTTGACATTATTTTGTTATTTTCTCCCCATTGCTTATTTTTAAATGATATACATAACTACACAAAATCTAGCTTATTTTTTTAATCCTTCTCTGATTTTAATGATTTGTCTATTTTAAAAGTAGTAAATTCAAGATTTTAAAAATTTTTTAGTATAATTCCTTTATCTCATTACCTCCAGATAACCAGACACGTCTAAATCTCCGAGCAATTAAAAGAAAAAAACCCACATTAGTACAAGGCAGATTCTGAAAGGAGCAGCAACAGAGCAGTAGATGATAGGAAGGTACAAACCTGTTAGAGAAAGGCCAACCATGTCAGAGGTGACATCAATGGTGGAGGCCCTCTGCACAGTGCGGGATTTGGCGCCATGGCGGGGACTGTGTTCTCTTGCTGTCATTTTCTCATGAAGAGCCCTTCTTTTCTTGCTGCTTGCCTTTACTGATGTTTGTCTCACAGAGTAGCAGAGTGCAGCAGGTTGTCTCCAACTGCTATTCCTCTAACATTACCATGCTAAGCAACAGAGAAAGCAAAAACAGACACCAACATTTCAGGTCACTATCAGCTAATGTTCTTTTCAACAGTAGCAAACCTACTGCCATACAATCACCTCAGGTCATTCAAATAAAATGCTCAAGGCAGATCCAATGCACAGTAACTCCATTTGCATGAACTGTACATCTATAGCATTTTACAGCAAATTGCAGAAAACTGGACCACATGCAAGAAAGCTTTTCTGTCAGAGAATGGGGCTTGAGAGAGACATGTTAACAGACCAGCTGCTCTTCTCCTTTGTCTAAGTTATTAAACCATGAAGTTTCCTGGTTTTCATAATCCCTGGTAAGCACAAGTAAATCTGTCAGATGGGGCCTCTGTCTGCAGAGGAAGGACTAGGGATAAGGACAAAGGGACAACAGGTCTGTAGAGTGCAGAACAAAAGGGCAGGAAATGTTGTTAGTGTCAGCACACTGTGTTGTTCTAGGCTCTACTGCCATGAGAAAGGGATAATGAAAACTATAAATAAAGCCTACTGGGTCAGAGAGAGGTTGAAACTCTGGGATGGTGGTGGAAAGAAAAAGCAAAAAAGGATGCCTGCTGATGTGGTGTGGCATCAGGTGCTTTTCCTCTGCCACTACACAGATATCCATGACAGTTCTTCCCCTCACAATGCCTATGAAGTGAAAAATTACAGTAGGAAAGAAAGCCTACAGAAAATTTGGTTATGATTTTAAATATGGATGTTCCTTCACTCAGCCGTGCTAGCACTGCAGTTATGGAACTTTTTTATTTGTTTCATACTATTGTGACAAAATCCATTAATTTAGGAAGTGAGGAGTAAAATCTGATAAACCTGAAAGGTACTAATAGAGTGACTAACACCTTCACAGCAGCCCCTTGTTCATTCTACAAAACATTTGAACCACATTGCAAAAATGGAAGAATATTTATTTTCCTTTTAGGTTGATGGACCTAACAATGAGCAAGATGCATTCTAATTAAATAAAACACCTAGCTTATATTCTGTTCTAAAATGCCACTTTAAACCTGTCTGAAGGCCTCCAAAGGAATGTTCAACCTGCTTAACTTAAGTCTCTGAATTTAACTAATCAGCATCTCCCTCTGCAGGATTTCAAAAGAATCTTCCCCTCTCCACGGGGTACCCAAGCTTCTTCTTAACTACCACTGCTTCACTGGACATCAAAAATTCAAATTAAGCATCTAAGATGCAATTTAAGCATCTAAGACAACTGAATTGAATGCAGCCCTGGCCATCTACATCAGCTTAGGAATTAGATTTTAAATTAGTACCTCATTCTAGGGAGGAAGGAATTCAGGCTGTATCTCCAAGACAGGCCAGTCTGTTGCCACTCAGAACTAAGAATTCTATTCAAGTCAGGTTTATATAATATGTCACAAGTCAATTCCACATAGGAAAAATAAACAAATTCTTGAATGGAAGAAGCAGAAATTGAGATCTCTGAACATCCCATCCCCAAAAGCTCTGAAACTCAGTGACAACATACAAAACAACACTCTGCCTATAGATACAGTTTCAGACAGCCAAAAATAAAAGCAGGCAGTTTTCCAATTCATATTTAATAGTTGAGGTAGGATAAATTCTGGAGTTTATCTAATCCAATCCCCTTGTTCAAAGGAAGCTTTTCAGGACTGCATCCAATTGGTTTTGGACAAGAATGTATTTCTCTGGCCAACCTGGTTGTTCCAAGGTTTGATCACACACAGTAAAAAAGCTTTGTTGTATTTATTAGTGTTTAAGTGGCTAGTGAACAACCAACCTTTCTCAAATAGTACTGAATGTCCTAGTATTTAGTCAAATAAAACTTCCATCAAAACTCTTTGACAGTTTCCAAGGCTTTCCATTCTCCTATTTTTTCCCTTCTTTCAGCAATAGGCTTTCCTTGGTTTGTTCTTTATATAATGTGATGTTTAACAGTATGTAAGTCTCTTAAACCTACCTGCCTGATGAAAAGATGTACAAAATGTCCTTGCAGAGATTTAGACAGGATCCCATAGTCCCTTCCCCCAAAATCTACAAATAATATATCAGAGAATAACTATCATGTTCACCAAGGTACAGGTCAGCCCAGCTGCTTTTCAGCTAAAATCTCTGCAGTTGGTGACATCATTAAAAACGGACAATCCTTGATAAGTTAAAAGACGGCCAGGTATCTAATTTGTTTTGAACCTATTCCTATTTAAATATTACTGAATGTAGTAATTTTCCAAGGCTCGCTAAGATCTCAACTATTCATTTAAATTGCAATATTAATTTACCATCTAATGATACATCTTTACATTACTTACAAGTATCATACTTACAGAGGGCTCTTTTCCTCATGTGGGGAGGGATTTTGTATATCATAATATCAGTTAAATCCACATCTAAAAGAATTAGGAAAATAATCATCATAAATGCACAATCATTATATACTGCATAAATAACAACCAGTGGGCAGGTACCATTCTCAGATTAACTGTAAATTTAACTTCTGATTACCAGTGCTCACAATAAAGTTGACTGAAAATAGAAAAACTGTATCTTCTACTGGACCTCACCCAGCACTAGTCATGGCAATACCCAGTCAGAGTAGGAGCACAAAGAAATTAGCTTATGCTGAAAAGAACTGACTTCAAGTCAGCATTTGGTGAGTGGGTAGAACAGCTGTAAGAAACATATGTTAACATGTTTACCAAAAGGTTTGGTGCTATTAAGATAAAGGAATATATATGATATGTTGAGAATAAGACAGCATTTGTTACTACACTTGCTTTTCTACAGCTAAACTTTTAAAATGTTGTTGTTTGGAAGAGTTATAACTGCTACTGTCAGAAGAAAAGATCCTGTGTCAAAACACAGAAGTTCAAAAGATCAGGGTGTATGTCTCTTACTCCATTGTGTGAAAATACTATGTGAGGGAGGCTTCTATGAACAGCTAGCAATGAGCATACAGTAAAAGTGAATTATTTTTAAGCTTACTACAGGTTAAATGAAGATTTGTATTTGATAATGCTACCATCTCATTCAAGTACATTTATATTAAAAAGCTATGTGTTTTAAGACCTCCCATCTATCCCATATTACAGTAAAAGAAACACAGAATTCCAGTCTCAGTTTCTTGATTTAATCACCAGCCCTACCAATTACCCAAGGCTGCTTAGGAATTTAATATGAGCTCTTATCACTTACAGAAAGATTTTATCTCACCTAAATAACA
The DNA here is from genome assembly GCF_965178545.1 of Coloeus monedula. Taxonomy (NCBI): domain Eukaryota; kingdom Metazoa; phylum Chordata; class Aves; order Passeriformes; family Corvidae; genus Coloeus; species Coloeus monedula. Next base: position 88,210,199 of record NC_138783.1, read on the forward strand.
GAGGAGGCAGGTATCTGATCTCAGCTCACTGCTCAGGTTCGCTGTATAGTCAATGGTGAGACACAGGGACTTTTGGAGAACGAGTCACTATTTTCCAAGGTAGGTGGGATGAGTCACCCCATGGAGATACCACGCTCTAATTATAAAAATTATTTAGATTACTAGCTTAGTCCTGATGCTGCAGCTGGGCAAACTGGATTCCTCCCACTGTTGTGCTAGATCAGGCAGGGGTGAGTTCCCTCTACTCAATTCATAGCCAAACAACAGTTGCTCTGATTCCTCTTCTGAATGACAATTGTTTCAACAATTTCAACCTTACAATCATGTTTTTGATAAAAACCAACGGAGGTAGCATTCTTACCAAATTAAAGGTAGTATTAATAGATCACATAGTTTCCTTAGATGGTACCTATCCTTAAATGGATAGTTTCCAAAGACTGGTACCACTCAAGCAGACAGCAATGCCAAAGGGCAATGTAATTCATGTCGAGGCAACCTCTTCTGAAGTTGGCATGATTTATCTACACATTAGTCTTTGGCTTTGCCCTTACTAATACTGCAGACACTGGATGTTGGCAAGATGTGCAGCTTTGCACTTCATGAAGCTTTGCTGCAAGCCCAGTTTTCAACAGACACATGAGAAACTGTTGTTCACCTCCAGTATCAGTAACGGCCACGTCCACAGCTCAGAAAAGGCTTCTGAACAAGCCTCCCTTCTGTTATGTGAATATTTATTTGGCACTCTATTAGTACAAAAGCATATGACCAGAAGAAAAGGTCTTCATCTGATCTCACTTCTGCCCTGCTACCTTCAGTCCTGTCAGTCAGCTGTGAAAAGCAAATGCCATCCTGCTCAGCTATGTGGCCTCATGTCTTCTGGGACTGAAACTTTGGGACATTTGGTCTCACTCTGCTTGCAAGATCTCAAGAAAAAATGATGATCAATCATCTCAGCCCTAGAATAAACCCCTGATGATTAGTTTGTACAACTACAAGCTAACACTCTCCTTATCTCACCAATTGTTTGGCAAAGTGCTTTGGTCTGTTGCCTTCTTGAAAAAAAAAAAAAATCTCCTACTAAAGTACCCCTTGAAACAAACGTGTGAGGTAAGATCAAACCTTATTTCAGCCTAACATCTACTTTTTTGACACTTCTTACACAACTGCAGGAAACAGGATTTTTCACACATCAATAAGCAGGAGAAAGAGGATACTCCAATTACTGACTGAATCAAAGTCTACTTTGAGACTGTACTTTGCTACAGCCGTAGTGCTCTGGGCTTATGGCATTCGATCAGGTAAAGAGGCATACCAAAGCAAAAAATGCAACAGCAGTAGAAGGCTAAATGTTACTGATACATCTACACAAAGAGAATAACAGACAAAATAGGAGACTGTGACAGTTTCCTTAATGCTTTAAAAAAAAAAAAAGCAGATGTAATCCTACTGAAAGTTTACCATCATCTCCAAGAGGGTGTGAGAAAGTAGGTGTGGGTTACTTACTGAACTGCAATTAGTTTTAGAGTCTCAAGGCTCTCCAGACTGTAAGGAACCATTCCCCGAACCTTACAAATTAGGCTCCCTGCTCCTAAAAAATACATTTTGAAACATCAAGATGGCTCCTTCAGCCAACTGCATTCTTCAAACATCATCTTCATAAATAGTTTCTCCAATTGAAAATGTTTTAACAATACACAAAATTATGAAAGTGAATATTGCCTAATTATATTTTGGATCTGCAGCATGGCCTGGTTTCCAACTAACATTCTATTAACTATACCAATATGGACAAAATAATGGAAAGGATGAAATGCCAGATTATGCTAAGTTATGAATATGTTGCCTTTTGTGTAAGAGCACCATCTCTAGTATAACTAGCATGCAGGGAGTGTCTCATTATTTATTAATTACCTCCAACAATAGAAAACCTTGGTAGTGAAACAAGATTTGCCATTTTGGCTCAAACCCAATCTTTCAGCAATTCCAGCAACCCACCTCCAACAGCTGTTTCAAAGAGGATACAAGGAACTTTATTAACCATGCAAAGATCTGAGGCGAAGGTCGGGACCAACCTTGTCACTCATGACTGCAGAGGCAGCCCAAGAGCAGAACATCAGCTCAAAGGACAGCAGCTCCCACCTAAACCCTGCTAAACTCAATTAAGAGCTATTTTCTTTACAGTCTGAAATGCATTTCACTCTTCTGTCTCATTTAATGAGACTGAATGTCCTGAATCTCGCACAGATCAAACCAGGACAAGTCAAAGCCATGAATTTGGCACCTTGAGTCATATTCTTCCAGCCAAACTCATGGGGGCAGCAACACAGAGTATGTCTACTGCAGATCCATAGGCTGACAACAGTTTCAGTCCACTCATTCCATGGTCTAGGCCTTGGGAAGGCAAAAGACTGCAAGTGATGCCAGCATCCAGTATGAACCTTTGCCTCCCACTGACACTACTTCCCCACAAATCCATACTCAGCAGGCGCTAATCTGTCAGCTCCACAAAAAGGCTCTATCTCCCCCCCTCAGTCTGCTTCCTAAGCCTAGGTTTCTCGCGCAAGCTGGTTAAATGCCCCCTTCTCCCACACACCAGAATCTTGATTAAAAAAGACAAAAATATTATGTTTGGCCTGAAGAACCTTCTTGTCACTCTCTGAAGCTCACCTGAGGATTCTGAGTAAGTGAGTAACTGCAATGTGAACAGGGAAAAGTCTTCCATGACAAAATGAAATCAACTAACACAAGATACAACAAATGTATTTGTGCAATGTGGAAATCCCCGAATGCAACCTTTCAGTGATATTTAGATAAAAAGACATTTCAGCACCAGGAAGTGGCTTTCTTTCTTTTTGCTCTCCTGTCCACAGATCCAACTTAGTTGCAGGTACGTTTGTAAGTCACAAAATTTCTTCTTAATCCTTCCCCACTATGAAACTTCAGCAAACTCAAATAATCTAAAAACCTAATTTTACCCCTTTAATATATTTGAGTACTTTTTATAGGAAACTGCAATTTAGGCCACTTAGTTCTTTGTGCAAATTAAAACTATTTGTCTATTTCACAACAGAAATACAATTAGCATTTTTCTTAACAAGATATTGTTTTAATTTCAATTGTCATTGCAGTATTTTTATTCCTTTAGTGTTTCTGTGAGCACAAAAATACGCGAACCCAGAGGTGGAAGCGAGCATTTGTAACACACGTCTGTTAGCTAAAAAGGAAAAAGCACAGCTCTGTTTCACTTTGCAGAACAGCTTTTACCAAGTTGAACACAGCCCAATGCGATGGAAAATGCTGAGTTTTGCTACAGGGCTGTTTGAAGTCCAACCCTCTCAGTCTCCTCTGTCACTTTACCAGCAGAAACTGAAACAGCTTACAAATGGTCTTTACTCCAAATTAACCTTTATCCTCTTCACAAGAAACATGCTGGGCACTTTGTGGTAAAGTTTCCTGTGCACGGGATGACTTCTCTCCTCATGACCTGGGGTTCTCACACTGCCTACAGAGACATGGAAAAGCCCATGAGAACAGGGGGCACATTTTCTGTTGAGGACTTTGGACTGGAAACACTTCCCTGAATCTGATGGCCCTCCCAACACCTGCCTCTCCTAGAGCAGCCTTTCATCATAACCATGAAGCTAACAATGAAGAAATGCACTGCTCCAGCTGGAAAAAAACAAAGAGCTTGACTCCCTCTCTGAGCTTCTCCTGCTGCAAGAAAGAATGAGGCAGGGGAACAAAGGCAGGGAAAAAACCCAATGAAACAAGACAAACAAAAACCAAACAAACCCACAAAAAACCCCAACCATCTCCCCAAAACACACAAAAAAAAAGAAAAAAAAAAACCAAACCAATGAACCAAAATAAAACCCCAAAAAACCAAACAAAAAAAACCTAAACCAAAGCAAACAAACAAAAAACCAAAACAAAAAACCCCCCAAAAAACTCTAAAAAAACCTCCAACAAAACAGAAACCAAAAACAAATCCAAACCCCAACACTTTATGACCTAAAATGGAGATGAACCAGACACACATAACATTTGCTAAAGATTTCATACTGCTGTTGACAACAGATCAATGGCATTAACATATTCTCCCTCATACAGGCAGTGAGAAGGGCACCACACACAAAAAAAGAGGGATAAAAGCACTGAAACTTATCTGTCAGCAGAAGTTTTAGTTAAGTCTGGATTACAACCAAATGTCTAGGGAACTATCTGACCTTTCTGCCTATAATATTCATCCATTCCACAGACTAACATAGCACTAATTAAAGTTAGTGTATACTGGGCAAAACAGCCCAGGAATCACAGTGTACTGACAGCACTGTCCTCTATGTGTGTGATGGGACCTGATTGTCTGCACTGCCATCACTGAGCTTCACCTGTGCAATGGGACTGCACCTCAGAGTCACAGCTGAAACTTTATTTTCCTGACACCACATTTTCCCACATGGAAGGAGTGACCCATTAGGTCACAGGCACAACAAAAAAATCTTCCAAGCACTCTTCCTTTCCACATGGCATTGTTCGGACTCACTGTGATTCCTACACTTACTGTTTTAAACATTTATATAAATGAAAAATAAACAACAGCACCCAAAGACAAACCAGCAATGCATGAATTCTTTCTCTAATATATGGGTTTTCAATAAGATATAACTAATTGACTCAGGATTTGAAACAGTATCAAGTATTTAGAAAATTAAAAATAAATGTTAGTGTAGGAGTTGTATTCCACAAAGGTTATTACTAAGATTTAGGCAGCACAGCAAAACCGTCTTAATTAGTCTTAAGCTACTAATTCAAATCTGATGTTCTCCATCAACATTTGTTTTGTACTCTTGAACTGTGTTTTGTGCATGTATTTCTGATAGATGTAACTCTTTTTCTTACACAGTGCATGCCTAAACTATGCCTCGTGGCTCCAGTACTGGATATCCTTTCAAATAATTTTATGTTGTTCCAGTATCTGATTCCTTTGTGCTACTTTCATTTCTTCTATTTCATCTTCCTGGAAAATAAAATTATTTGTTTGCTTACACTGACCTTTCTAAGTCAATGGGAGAGAGGGTTGCTGCAGGCCAAGCTCCTGACTGCATGGCTCTTTCCTGCATTTCTTTCTCAAGTCATGTGAACAAGTGGTGGGATGCTGGCAGTTTGCAAGCATAAGCATCTAACTCCACTGAGGCCAACAACAGTCTATGCTTCCCACCACTGTTCCCATTTCAATGCCTCAGTGGAACAGCTGTCCCAGTGAAAGGAATCCTTTTTAATGCCAGTACTACCCTGTGGGTAAACAGTAAGATCACCCTGTAACACAGAATGGAGGAGGTATGCTGTTTTGGTTTCCTGCCAATTTCTCAAAATAGTTTCCTTGACAAGTTACAGGAGGCCTGCCACTAGTGGTGTCCCCCAAGGTTCAACTGGGCCCACTACTGTACAACTTATTCATCGAGGACTTGGATGAAGGGGCAGATGCCTCCTTAGCAAGTTTTAGTGACACAAAGCTGGGAGAAGTGGCTGATACCACAGAGTGCTGTGCAGCCCTTTGAAAAGACCTCAACAGGTTGGAGAGATGGGCAGAGAAATCACCCGAAATTTAACAAAATCAAGTGCAGAGTCCTGCACCTAGTGAGGAACAAACCTGGGCACCAGCACAGGTTGAAGGCTGACCTGCTGGAAAGAAGCTCTGCAGAGAAGGACCAGGGAGTCCTAGTGGACAACAAGCTGTCCATAAGAAAGCAGTGTGCCCTTGGGGCCAAGAAGGCCAATGGTGTCCTGGGATGCATTAGGAAGAGGATTGGCAGCAGGGAGGTGATGGAGGGAGGTGATCCTGCCTCTCTGCTCAGCCCTGGTGAGGTCACATCTGGAGTGCTGTGCCCAGTTCTGGGTTCCTCAGTGCGAGAGAGACATGGAGATCCTGGAGAAGGCCCAGGGAGGCCAATAAAGGTGATTAAAAGACTGGAGCATCTCTCTTACGAGGAAAGGCTGAGAAGGCTGGACCTGTTCAGCCTTGAGAAGAGACTGAGAGGGGACCTCATCAGTGTATACAAGTATCTGAAGGCAGGGTGTGAAGAACCAGGCCCTTCTCAGTGGTGCCAAGCAATAGAACAAGACACAACAGGCAGAAACTGATGCACAGGAAGTCCCATTTGAATATGAGGAAGAATTTGTTTAATCTTCGGGTGACTGGGCACTGGAACAGATTGTCCAGAGAGGGTGTGGAGTCTCCCTCACCGGGGATATTCAAGAACCATCTGGACACAATCCTGTGCCACGTGTTCTGGGATGATCTTGCTTGAGCAGGAGGTTGGACTAGATGACCCAGTGTGGTCCCTTCCAACCTGATCCATTCTGTGACTCTGCGATTAACTTGTAGCAGAGCAACAGAAACCCAATCATGTAGAGCTTCCAATCATGACATTAGTGATCATCAATCACTTTAAAACATACTGGAATAATATCTGGAATATATCGAAATTGGCTGTATTTGGCTGCTAAATTAAAAAAGCCTAAATCAGCAGCACAGAACTGGAATAAAGAACACAACCTACAAAGAGAATAGGTAAGTGCCTGTCTTTGAAGCATCATCATAAGAGGAAATCAGACCAAATGTCACTGACATATTTCTATGAATTTTATTACAAATCAGTATCTAAGATCAACAGCTTTCTATCAGAATACTGTATTTCAACAATTGTTCCCTACTTGTGAAAATTCCTGTAAGGTTTCCCAGTTTTGACTTTCAGCCTTACCAAAATACTATATTCATTGTTGAGGTATGATTGAGCAAAAGAGCGATTATAGAAAATAACAGCTGGATATTATGATGTTAGCTCTGAGACAGAAAAGACAAAAAGTAAAGTTTGGTAAGAGTAACAAAAGGTATTTCTACTGCTCCGACGGTTTGCATGTGCAAAATGAGCAAACATATGAACACCTGAGGATAAATAAAAATGTTGCAGGTACTTATTTCAGAGGTTCGTGTCTCCTCACTCCAACATATTATGGATTAAAATGCTCCATTCATACAGAGAAGGTAGCAAGTACTTGTGCAACTGCAGTATGTGTTGTGCGACACTTTATTCCACTATAACATTCTTTTCTTTCACTCTCAGCTACTAACAGACCAGATGTAATAAACATTTCAGCCCAAAATTCCAAGAATTCAAAGAAAATTAAGGCTCCTATAGAGTATGGCCACGGATTTCTGAAGTACAGGGCTTTTAAAAACAATTTTCAAGTAACTGTAACCACAATCTACTGGTTTGTTTTCAGCAGCTAGTACTGATCAATGTTTAGAACTGGCGCAGTTTAGTGGCCTTCAAAAATTTATTTAAAAAAATAACAAGTGCTGCAGGGATGATAGCAACAATCACAAAAAAATATATAAATGGTATGCAAAGACCAAAGGGAGTATATTAATGCTGAGCTCCTTGCAGCACTCAGTGCTTAAAAATATGAACTTAAATGTCAGAGTTTCATCAGTTTTCTAAGCACTTGCATGAATTCTAAAACTGGTATACTACAGGCCAAGTTTACCTGAATCTCACTTATTTTAAAAGCAAATTTTGCATGAATACAAAAAAGCCTGAAAATATGAAGGATGTATCCCAAATTACTTTCCTTTCTTAAGTTCATGACTAACTCACTCTCATGACTGATATATTTGACTTCCAATTTTTTCATGTTAAGGCAAGCCACAGTGATGCCGACTTTTGCTAACTTCTGCTGCCTCCCACCACACTTTATCAGAAATTCATAAGCATGCTGCCTATCTCAGCAGTGAAACCTCCACACCAAGACAGCAGAAATGATAATTTTGCCCACAGCTACCTGTCTTGCTCTTCAGGCCCTGGTGAGAGCAGCTGCATTTCAGCCACACTGCATTTACAGTCCATCACCTCATCAAAGCCCCCTTCAGCAAGAGGTTAAACTAAGATACTGAACTGTGTCACAGTGTGGGCACATGGTCCTACATCCACTCTTTCTGCTGGAGAAGCAGTACCTTCTGGCCAAAGACTGGGTCAGAACAAAAGCTTAATCAAGCCTGGAGTCTTTTCTGAGAGCAGGCAATACTAGAGACTGAGAAAAACAGTATAATGAGAAGCACTGGTATTCTGTGTGCCACTCCCATATTCAGCTGACAAGCATCCTGAGAACTTCTGAGCCAGGCATCACACCCAGACCTCCGTACTTAAGGTCTGGAGGTAGCATGACAGACAATGTGTCACCAGTGTCTCTCGCTGGCCCTTGCAGCTCTGTTACCCTGTAGCCCTGTAGATACCACACTGCCATCACCAGTGACTGGCCAGAAGCATTGCAGTGGGGCTTGCAAATGCTGAGCACTTAGGCTTTTCAGGCTTGCTTTGTTTGAACTTTTGTTGACCTGCTTGCAACTTTGTTTTAGCCTGCAATTAAACTTGGTTCAGCTGTGACAACAATTTTTCCAACTGCACGGATGTCTGTGGCTGATTTGTTCTTATTTTTGTTTATACTTGCATGGTACCATCACCATTTTACAACTCAACACAATGACGTAGTGTAGAAAAATACAGGCCTGGTATGATAGCATAAAAGAGGGTACGGAGCTGGCACTTGGAGGCACTGTGGCCATAGCTCACTCATGGTCACTTAAAGAACTGCAGACTTAAAACTGCACAAAATTGGTTTTAGAGTGATCAAGTGTATGTATGGTATCACATACAGTAAATCTAGATGTAACTTGGAGCTGCAGACCAACGAAAAAAGAGCGAGGTTTCAAAGCTTGTCAGCAAATATAAAAATGATCCCAAGTGGACCCTAGAGTGGAGAAGAAGAAACTACCAACGTGAACATCATAATCCTCAGATATTCAGATCCTTCAGTATCTGAAGTCCTTTGGATGCTGACAACTGCTGAAATACCTCCACATACCCACCATCAGAATGAAACCACCTTACAGTCCAGGGGAGGAGGAAAAAGGTGAGCATTACAGCGTGATAAAGGTAGACACTTTACATGTACAATGAATTTAACTGCATTGTTACTTGTCGAGACTTTCCCCTATACAGAAGCATTATTTCTTTTACAGTAATTACTGGATCCAGCCAAGTAGTGATTCCTGGATCAGGCTGTAATGACTTTTAATTATAATAACAACAACTACTTATCTTTAGATATAATGTGGGTTTCATCTTTTCACTTATATAATAAAAGATTCTGAGTATAACAGCACTTATGTGGAATTTTGTGCCATTCTTCACTGTTTACATGTACCAGCAGATGCTGCAGTCCCGTGCTTTGTGAGATAATTTCTTCAACAGTTAGGAGCACTAATTTTACTGTTTCCAGACTTTTCAGGTCCTGCAGATCTCATCTCCACTCTACAGCTTCATTTACAGAGCTTTTACAGAATAAAGATGCAAGAATGAGAGCTAGCTATAAGAGGCTAGTTAGGACAGTTTGTGATCATTTGGATAACTTCCAAGTTACAAGCACAATATATTTGCTTCCACTGAAAACATAACATGATTGTCTGCCCACAGAGACACTACTGTGAATCATGGACATCTTTGTCAAATAATTTTTTTTAAAACAGCAAATGTCACAAAGCTCAGCTTTTTAACTGTTAGAAGTGAAATAAACTAGAACTGCTTGACAAAACTAAATGGAACATTATTAAACTCAGTTATCAATAGCTTTCAATCTTTTCTGATTTGAAAACGCCCTGAAAATTTTCCAGTGGAAGAACAAGCTAATTTAAAGCTACTGATCGTGGGTTGTATTCCCCAGTCACTTCCCACCAATTTTATTTGCATAGTTCATGGACAATTTATAACCATCAACTTAAACATTATAAACAGTTGTTTCCATCTGCTCAGAACTACACAAAATATTCACCTAATATTCTAAATTTTTCCAAGCTTGGTCTTAATTTAGAAGCAAATTTGTATTTGGAAAGTGTGAGCAAATGTCTTTCTGGGTATTTTCCAGTTCTGAAAAGGGAAAGTCTATTAATAACTTTCTTTATGCAACTAAGAAAGAAAAAAAAGAAAGCAATCTTTTTTCAATAATGTAAACTTTTTTCGACCAAGAAAACAAAAACAAAGTGTAACTGAAACCCTACAGAACAAATAGTTCTTTATAAAGTATACAGTTACAAATAATTTGTACATTTGCTAATTCAAACAAAAGTGAGTTAGAAAAAAAATCAGAGCCTGGCATTACCTATGTGGGAGAAGTCAGGGACCAGTGGCTGAAACGCAGGAGAGTAGCCTCGACCTTTTAATACTGAAGCAACAACAGTGTCAAAGCCTTGTGAAAACCCAGCTACTAAAGGATGATGCAGAAAAAGTGGTATTAGTGTGCATCCAACAAGGACTTTGTTAATTCTTCCACTCTGAATATCTCTGTGGCCAAGTACCTTAGGAGGGGTGGCTCTGGGGTAACAGACCAGATTTTAAGAACTCTACAGGCAACAAGCTACCAAATTGCATCCTTATTTTGGCTATGAAATTATCTGAGTGCTAGAGAACGTCAGATATGCCGCCTCAGCTCACAGTAAAGACTGTGAAAGTCACTAAAATACTGTCCTCTATACTTCATTTACACTCTACAAGTTATTGTATGACCTAAGCCCCATAAATTGTTTAGCTAATTTAAATGATTGGTACTGTAAACTACAATCTTAGAAATGGATGAATGCTTTCAGAGATCCAGGGGGGTTGAGAAGGTATAAAAGTTTGACTGTACAGTCAGGTAGAAGATGCAAAAGTTAACATATTTATTAACATTTGCATAAAAGCATGTATCATGAAACTGCAGCTATATCTGCCTTTTACAACTGCAGATAAAATTAGGTTGCCTGGGAGTGGACAACAGCAGCATCCAAATAATTAGAGTTAAAACATATGCAGTTTTTCTCCCCGCTGAGAGTCCCCAGGCCCATCCTCCATAAGCAAGAATAGAATTTGCAAGCACTTATCCAAATGGATTTTCCTAATGTGTTCTGTCATATTATACAAGGACTCCTTAACCTGCCAAGATTAAAACTCGGAAGGCAGGATTCAACTGGGCAAAATACACTGTGAATTTCTCCTCAGTTCTAGGAAACCAGTGACCATGTGGTAATTGCTCTGTTTTTCAGGCACTTTTACAAACCAAAATCCCTTCAGTTCTCATGTTCAGATTTTCTTTTTTCATCACTAATATGGAAACTGACCTCAGGACAAAAGATATCTTACTCCTTTAGTGCTAAATGATTTCAAAGCCAAAACATTAAGTTACAATATGCCAGTGTCATCTCTGTTGTGATGGATGCAGCTGGACATAGAAAAGACCTTTCCTATTCTGTGAGGCTCCTATTTAGCAAACGGATTTAGTCTAGTCTAATGAAAGATGTTTTGTAATGGATGCCAAGTACTTATTGGTACTTATTGGTGCTCCTGGGGAAGGGGAAAAAAGGACAGTTTTTAAACAAGACCTACAAGAGCGGCACCAGACGACTGGAGTTGTACTGGGACAGTTACAAGCTGCTTTAAGACTTGAAGAAAAATCATGAGACATTATTTGTCTGCACTTGCCTCTTCCCTCCACTGCATAGCAAGATAACCAAACTCAATTACAGACAAACTGGAGTACAATCAAGAATAAATATCAACAAACACATAGTAAAACACAATCAACTAAAAGCACTCATTCCCAGTGCTCTGGGCATCTGTTTTGTCCTTGGTATCCATAACCACTGCCCCTCAGCTTCACTTTTGCTCCTAGCAGAGCTCTCTCAAAAAAACCAGTCCTCAACAACTTTTTCTTTCAAGTTTTTCCTCCTTCCACATCAAATACTATCTGAAAGCATTTATCTCCCATCATTCCTACTCAATGAAATAGAAGACCTTGTGTGGCAGGGTTGACTTCATAACTATTACTTAACCCATCAAAGCAAACGGGTTAACACATATAACCCTTTGTTTGAGGATAAAATGCACCAACAGGCACCACACAAAACAATGCTGATTTGTCATACTTTGAGTCCAAAACAGAAAAAGCTTTTCTTCTGGTAGTATATGTTTTTCAGAGATGATTCATGGAGAAATAACAGGAAATTACTGAAGTTTTTTATTATTATTAAAGTAATTCAGAAACTAAATGCTACTTTTCAAGCTATAGATAAGTGCCACGTCTTAAATGTTTACAAAAGACTTTTTTTCAGAATCTATCCTTAACAGCCATTTAAGTACACTGTTAAAGAACTCATCCTTGAACTAGCAAACAGCTCATCTGTTTGATAGTGCATCATTGTTGACTTAAATGCCCTTGAACACTAATTTCTATTTTTACCTACTTCATATTTCTACGGCCTATGAACTACAAAACAATAACAAAATAAAACAGTGATAACTTTTTTTCAGTAACAATGGAAACATCAAAATCACTATGTTGATAAATAACTGTAATTCTATGCCAAGTTTTAACCTTGCTATACTGGCATGTGAAGATACTCATAACTCTTCTGCTAAAATGTTCAAAAATATAATGAAAAAGTTTCAGAGCAGCAAACAAAACTATTTATATAAACAATTAGAAAGTAAGACCTTTTTTCCCAATAACAGTGGATAGTAGATTTTACTGCAAAATATGGTATTGCACAAAACAGATTGCAGTCTGATTGTTTACCATCTTTTCTGTATTTCTACTACCAACAGATTACTACCATGGCATTTCAATCACTACTTTGACATCCTTCAACTTGTTTTTCACATCTTCTTTCCAAAAGCTGTTACCTTATTTCTGTGAGGAAGCTGTTAACTTTTTTTTCTGTTCTTAAAGGTTATTAAATCTCCTTCACAGTAGAATTATAGACTTCCTGTATTAACCTGGGCTCATGCATTAAAAAAAACCAGAATACATGGAGACTCCCAGTTATTTATTTAAGAAAGAAAGCAGTTGAAAAATATTTTAAAGGAGTGTTTTCCTTTAGTTTCTGTGGCAGTTTAGCTAGGGAAAAAGTTTCCCTTCTCTCTAAACTGAAGACAAAGTCTTTACTCTGCACTTCAAACCAAAATGAAAGCCTTAAAAAAAGGAAAATCAAAAGCAGCTCACACTGGCTGCTTTGCCTCCCACCACCCATAAAAATCACAGTTGGTGCCTTACAGGTTTAGTTTATAAAGTCAGGTCTTGTTCATCTAGTACTAACAGTCTTCACTGAAGACTAAGGGACCCGTCATGTTTATTAGGTAGAGCGTGGGTCACCTTATGGGATGGGATTAACAAACATTAAGAGTGCCAGCTGAATAACATGAAAAACACCTCAAGGTGGAGATCTACAAGTTTCTGAAAAATCACAGAATCATTGGAATAGGTTGAAAAAGACTGCTAAGAGTAGGTTGGAAAAGACTACTAAGATCAAGTCCAACCACTAACCCAGCAGTGCCAAGTCCACTACTAAACCATGTCCCCCAAGTGCCACATCTACACGTCTTTTAAATACCTTCAGGGATGGTGACTCAACCACTTCTCTGGGCTGTTTGTTCCAGTGCTTGACAATCCTTTCAGTGAAGAAATTTTTCCAAATATCCAATATAAACCTTCCCTGGCACAACTTGATCAAGGCTGTTTCCTCTTGTCCTGTCACTCGTTACTTGGCAGGAGAGGCCAACCCCACCTGGCCACAACCTCCTTTCAAGTGGTGTAGAGAGTAACAAGGTCTCCCCTGAGCCTCCTTTTCTCCAGGCTAAACAACTCCAGCTCCGTCAGCTGCTTCTCGTGGGACTTGTGCTTTAGACCCCTCACCAGCTCCATTGTCCTTCTCCAGACCCAATCCAGCACCTCAGTGTTCCTCCTGAATTGAGGGGCCCAGAATTAGACACAGGATTTGAGGTGTGGCCGGACCACTGCCAAGTACAGAGGACGATCACTACCCTCATCCTGCTGGCCACACTATTGCTGACACAGGCCAGGTTGCCATTGGCCTTCTTGGCCACGTGGTCACACACTGGCTCATGTTCAGCTGCTGTGGACCAGCACCCCCACGTCCTTTTCTACTGGAAGCTTCCCAGCCACTCTGTTCCCAGCCTGCAGCACTGCCTGGGGTTGTTGTGACCCAAGTGCAGGCAGGCAGCACTTCACCTCGTTGAACCTCAGACTTTAGGCCTTGGTCAAAACCCCACTATCCCAAGATGCTTCCAGGACACTATGCCAAAATTTTATATGTACATAACTGGAGTTTCCTCCACACAACTCTTTTTCTCTACACCTGCAGTTTGAATGTTTGATGGTATTTGGCAGCTACCCGGGACAGCTCCAAAAATCACCTTATCTCAGACCACAGCAGATTTGACTGAAGGAAAGTCTCCACAGTGAACATGCACAACCACAAGTGAAAATGCCTTCACTTAGAAACACCAGATCAATGTTCAAAAGTCCCACTAAAAATAGCTCGGTGTTAAAAGCCGAGCAGCACTTTTTTTCTTCTTTTTCTTTCTTTGCTCATGTAAAATTGACAAAAGGCAAAACTACCATTTCAGACAGCTTATTACTAAAACGTTTTCAAAGACTATGCTCTTATAAGGGCCTGTGCTATAATACGTCTTTCAGACTATCTTATCTTTGCATTCTAGACATTTCCGGGGTTAAAATTTAGCAGGAACTGCATTAAGTGTAAGGTTTTTCTAATACAGAAATTACAGAATGATCTTGAACATAAATATTCCACAAGGAATATATTCTTGTTTCAAAACAGAATCAACATAAACACATTTCAAGAATAAATCATCTCTGTCATGCTTGACTACAAACCCCCCAAATACCTTGGCAAAATTTATTTTTAGTTCTTATAGCATATATTCTATCCTAACAGCAAACATACTATTAAAAACATCATATGCAAATAAGTTGGAACAACCTTCTCTCTTGTACTGCGCACAGTTCAGCAGAGATAGAGTTCACGTAGATCCCGTTGTATTGTATAAAAATATTTAGGTTTTTATTACTGTTTAAGAATCTGCGTGAACAAAGCATGAGGACAGTGTTTACCTTGATTAAACACCATGCTATGAAAAGGTTAAGCAAGGTGCACAGTCTTTGGATGGGATTTACTTCACTGAACTGTATTGAAGTTAAGCAAAATAGGCAACTGGATAGAACTGCATAGGGAGGGATAGGAATCTTCAAAAGGTCATTTTTTCTGACTTGCAAACAGCTATCTTAAGAGACTATGAAACAAGATTAAATTTGCATTCCAACATCTCATGTTTAGTAATGATCTGCAACAGTAGATTGTGCTTATTTGATCCACCACCATCCCCCTCACCCCTCATTCCCTCCCCACACACAAAGAATCTGGGTTTGCTGGAAATTTTTCTGTTTCTTTTTCTTCCCCAATATGACTGTGAGATGTCTTTTTCCTGAAATTTAGAGGTGGGTTCCCTCAGACCTTATAATCTTTTACAGAAACGTCTTCAAGTGATGTTGTTCCAGTTTTTCTGGGCATCCTTATAAGTGACAGCCATGCAGGCCTGAGATGCTCCAAGTGCTGTCTCTCAGGAAGAGGCTTAGACAGATTTTCAAAATAAACCCCCAGTTTACTAGCCAGAAAAACATGACTTGGAGCTAAATAAAACCTAGAATACAGAGGGAAGAAAAGCCATATCTAAACTGGGACAGATTCTAAATCTAAGGTAGTTGACCATGACTCTAATAAAAAATAAACCTGAAAAAGCCCTGACACATTTTCACACTTATCTTCTGAATCCTCCCCTCCTTGTCATCCCTCCTCTTGGACTGTCACTCAAAGCACTGT
The DNA here is from genome assembly GCF_965178545.1 of Coloeus monedula. Lineage (NCBI taxonomy): Eukaryota > Metazoa > Chordata > Aves > Passeriformes > Corvidae > Coloeus > Coloeus monedula. The sequence goes on from NC_138783.1 coordinate 88,225,986, forward strand.
GTTTCCAAAAGAACAACCCCCTTCCAAACTACTGACAATTCAGTCCATAAACAGAGTTTTTCTTCACTGTGGCAACTTTCCAAGTAAGGACTATGAGATCATCATACAGTTGTTTTTATCACAGAACAATAACAACTTAGTACTACCACACAATAATTAATTAGGAAGAAGAAGAAACAAAAAGAGAAGCCATACTACTCTCTCCTGATATTCTTCTGGGCACTTAAAAACCTCCAAGTCCCACGCTGAGCACTTATTAATAAACAAATAACTAGAGAACTAAACACAGTGCTGCCAGAAGTACATCAAAAATGTTTGTGGCTGTGGTATTTTCCTCCTGCTATTTTATGAAGATTTCGGGTAAAGAGCAACCTGATCAGTATCTTAATAGCTGACAAAGTCAATTAGAGCAACTAAGGATTTGCAAGACATTAGAATGCACATTAATCACCCTTGGTCAAAGGATTCAGCTCCTTTTTGAACCCAGTATTGGGACAAACCAGCATCCAGGCAAAGGACAGCTCTTCACTAATGTACAGTTTTAAGTTTCAGTGTTTATCAAACTGAGGAGGTATCTGGGACAAGGGCTGTCACTGACTGTAAGTGCTGTACCCATCATTTGTCACTACAGGCACATCAGAGATCTACAACCACAACTTCCACTTCAGAGCAAGCTTTTCTCTCAGTGGTCATAAGTTTGCTATCCAGCAGTCAGCTTCTAAATGTATCTTTGTCACAGGCTAAACTTAACATGCCTTTGTCCAGCCCTACAAATTCACTCAAAGCCTGATTTATCACATAGCATTCCCTGTGTAATGCAGGGCAACTGCAGGGCAATACAGCAGACAGTAAGCATCACACTCTGTAGGAGTGATCAAAAAGCACAAGCTGCCAAACAGCCTAAATCCAAAGAATCCAAGCAATCATTGCCCTTCATAAATCTTTAAGCTTGTCCCTAACTGTACATCAAGCATTCTCCTACTGACTACTGTCATGTATTATGCAATTATCACCATGCATTCTACATAAGTTAAATATTTTATCCATGTGCTAGGTGCACACACAAATTCAATCAGTAAGACATGCCATATATTCAGTTCACATCACCTCTAAATCACACAAGTAGGCACTTCTGTTTTGGTATCATAATCTTCCTACAATACCATACTGTGACACATAGACCTGCACTAGTCCTCCAATGGTCTGCAGAAATCCTGCTTGTTGGCTATCACCTAGCTGATATCAGCCACATTTCAAAGCTCCCCATGACTCCAGAAGCAGAGTTGCAGCAATTGCATTTCCCATTTTACCAGTCTTCCTGACATATCCAACACAGCTGTCTCAGACTCCTCTTGTAACATAAGTACTTCTTCACTGTAGCTTTTCACAGAATGGTTTGGGTTGGAAGGGACCTTAAAGACCAATTAGTTACAACCCCCCTGCCATTCCAGTAGATCAGGCTGTTCAAAGCCCCATCCAATCTGGCCTTGAACACTTCCAGGGATGGGGCATCCACGGTTTCTCTGGGCAACCTGTTCCAATGTCTCACCACCCACACTGTAAAGAATTACTTCTTCGTATCTAATCTACCCTCTTTCAGTTTTCTCTGCCTCTCCTACACAGTGAGGTGAAGTTTCTCAGATACTGAAAGAAGCGTTGCACACTTATTCCAGATCAGGTCCCAGCCCAGATGCACCCAGCTGAGATGCCCTCCCTCAACTGGAAATGCCTCTTTTGACACTTCCATGTAACCCATACATCATTTTCATGATGGTGTCAAACTGACAGACTAAAGACAAACTTGAACCCACTTACCCTCATATAGGCCTTTCTCCTTCAAAGTCTTCCATTGCTGAACTCTCTCTTCATAGGAAAAGTTGTTGCATTACTTCCTAAGCTGAGGCTGTAGCACCATCCAGTTTCAGGCATTCAGCACTGATGCCAGAGTCAGGTGCCCAGGCTCTGTTAACAGTCAAGACAGAAAGCAGGAGTTGGGTGCCTAATTAAAAATCTGCCTCTTTCCACTGATTACATAAGAGCTCAGACTGTCATACTGCTAATTTTGACATCAAGGTTAAACTGGGTAAGTGAATTCATGACAATGTGTGGCCTGACACTTTGCTGGGTTGAATTCCATCCCTTTAGTATTATCTAATTGTCCAATTAATTGTATAGTCATTCCACCTAAAACTGCACACTAGAAATCAACGTCCTCCTCGCATCTGCAAGTTTCAACAGCTTGCTTTCAATAAAGCATGCCAACAATATCAACCAGAGAAAAAACAAAACAAACAAAAAAGCCTCAAGAAAACTAAACAAGTCAACTCCCAGAGAGTAATTCATCACTTATATCTAGCTCCTTCTGTCTCTCCTGTGCCAGTTCTTCAGGTGTGTTTACATGCATGCACCTGTTCTTCCTCCACCTTGAACAATAATTTTGATGCAGCACCATGTTAAATGGCTCAGTAGAATCCAGAGAGACCAGATCTAGCCCATTTATTTTTCTAGAAAACCTACTTTCTTATTAAAAAAAGATACTAGGCCAGTTTGACATGACCTATCTTAGCGAAATAGATTGTGTTTCATCCTCCCTCCACTCAACTCCCATGTCTTTAATTATTCATTCCTTAGAAAAAAATTTTAAGGTTATTAGGGTCAAATTAACAAGCCTGAAGTTGCCTAGATCACATTTTCCATAAATATAAAATTCAATAGTATGAAGAATAAAAATTCTCTAAAAAATCTTAGTAATGGATCTATATTTCAATCACATATAAAAAAAGGTACCTTTAAAAAATTCCCAATTTGGAAACTCCCAATGGAGCAACTTAAAAAGTCATTCTGACAGCCAGAAAGTCTGATGGGTTTTAAAATATGAGACATGGAAAAACTGGATGCTTCTTCTCAGAAATGTAAAATCATGAGTAAAACACCCAAGACCTTCTGAAACCTCCTGAGACCACAAAAATACAGGATATAGCTAAAGCCCTTGTATACCTTTATATGTGTTGGACTCAAAGATCTTGGAGATCTTTTCCAGTCTTAATGATTCTATGGGAAATCCCAGCGCAAATCTGAAATGTTTGCGGGATTCCGTTACACAAGCCTCTAAGAGTTGCACAGTACCTTAAACTCTCATTATGCAGTACAATTTCTTATATTCACAAACTGTTGAATATGTTCATGTGGACTTTTCAATTACTTGGGTCACTCAAGCATGCAACATCTGGAAATGTTTCTGCTATAAGGCATGATGATTTTCTCGATAATATTCAAAGGTTTTTTAAAAGAATAAATACACTACTCATTTCAAGAAAACGGTTCAACATGCTGTAAAAATATGTCTTTTGTTTTTCTTCCTCTTCTTGTTTTAACGTTTTGGTATCTCTACCAGCTTGACATACAAATGCAAAAAAAAAACCTTAAAAGCACAAAACATTTCCTTAGTCTGCAATTTTAAGCTCTTCTTCTGACCCACATTTGCATTTCTCCGCTTTGAGCTGAAAGTAATCATCTTGTTAAAAGGTGGTATTTGTATATGTTGCCTCCTTCAGACAAATTTGGCCTGAATTTTAATATACTTACTTGTTGATTCATTCTTCTAACAGCAGAAGCGTGAGTTGTGCATCTTGGTGCTTTAGAAGTAGGTTTGCAGCTGTCTGCACATGTCACACAATAGTCAAAATAGGTAAGCAGTTAAGATTTCCTCTGAATATCATGGCTAAAATTGTCTAATTGTGCTAAATTAATAGCTATGGGGCATCCAATAGGAGGGGTAGAAGTGGGAGAGCAGGCACCAATCTCTTCTCTTTGGTGACCAGTGACAGGATTCCAAGGGAATGGCATGAAGCTGTGTTGGTAAGGTTAGGTTGGATATTAGGAAAAGGTTCTTCACCCAGAGAGTGGCTGGGCATTGGAACAGGCTCCCCAGGGAAGTGGTCACAGCACCAAGCCTGACTGAGTTCAAGAAGCATTTGGACAATACCCTCAGGCACATGGTGGGATTCTTGGGGCTGCCCTGTGCAGGACCAAGAGTTAAGACTTGATGATCCTCGTGGGTCCCTTCCAACTCAGGAGATTCTATGATCAAATAAATTCTGGCTCCACAAGGCAACCCAGCTTAGGGGCAGCACATGAGCAGATGCATAACTATAAGCTTCAGTTCCATTGAAGCAAGCAGAAAATTTAAGATTTCTCCTGGTGTAGATTTTAAGACTGACCTGACTTTTTGGGAGACCTCAGATCACTGACAACTGCTCCTGACTTTACCAAGGGCTGCAGCTCCCCAGTGTCTACAAAGGACTTTTATCGAGATGTCTGACTTCAGATTAAAGATACTAATTGGAAAATTTTCCCTGCCCTCCCCAAAGTTATGAAAAATCCTGCACTAAAGTTAAAAATAACTATAAGCCTATTCTGCTACTTATTCTTCAGAGAATAGCATGCTAGTAATGCCTCAGTCTGAAGCAATCTGCAGATTTTTTGTCTTTTATTGCAGTGCTTCAAGCTATTGCAGTCTGTATGTATGGGGACCATACAGAACGTTTGCAAGTGTTTGTACTGCACAGTCCAGACCTTTTGATGTATGGAAGTCTGTACCTGAGGACCTACACACTCACTTTCTCTCTTATCTTCCTAGCTAAATGGAAAATACGAATGGAAGTAGGAAATTATCCATATGCAGAGTCTCCAAAAAGGAAAGTAGCATGGTAGGCAGCTGGTTTTGAAAGTTGGTTTAGATGGTTCACATTAAGTGTTAATTCTCTCAGTAAGTTTTAGTGAAACAATTATTACTGAAATCTTCATTATTATTCTGTGGTAGTTCATCTATGTATCTCCCAAGGATAATGCTGAGATTATTAACAATAGGTACTGGACATTTTGTAATTTAAACATTGTAATAGCTTTATAATTAAAATGCAAACACAGGAGTAAAATTAATGTTATCGAATTGATTGCAAGGTTGGACAGGATAAAGTTCTGAACACTTTAAAGGGCTTGATGTAAGAGTAACATTTAATTCCAGAAAAAGCTTAATTTTTGTGCTTGCACAGAACATAATATAAATAAAGTATCTGTAAAAAGTGACAGCAGTCATAAGAAAGAACCAAAGTAACAGCCCACAGATCACTGTTGTTTCCAGATACTTCAAACATTTGAAATTCTACCTCTGCCTTCTCCCTGACTATGTGCCCTCGACAGCTGTTCTCACTAGCTATGTGACATCATGTCCTCTTACTCTTCTTTCTTTCCCTCTCCCTGCATTCAGGCTCTATTCAATATCATCATGCTTTTGTTTAACATGTTACTCAAACTCAGTTCTCCATCCCTCTCTTCACTGTTAAAAGTCATGGTTAGCTCTGTATACCAAAGCCAGCAGTCAGAAAACCCCCTAATGGAATACAGAATATTACAGAAAGGCCAAGTGCCACACATTATGTAATGACTGCACGTGTAGTTACTGCAATTATACATGCCGTGTCTGCATGGGGCATGAATTGATCTAGCATGAACAAGAGGATGATGAACATTACGCTCTAAGAAACAGGATCACTGCACATTTAACACAGCCACAGAGTCACACATGGCCTGCTCTGAATTTATACTTTAGAAACTGGCAAGAAGGAAAAAGGAACAAACTAGCAAATGCTGGTGGTTTTTGTTAAAAAAAAGCCCAAACTGTAAAAGCAGATAGTAAACTTGCAGTAAAACCTAACAGCAACAATCATAAAGCAGCTTGCTGTGCTTATATTAATGATCACCTCTCCTTAGTCACCCATGCTGTTTGTCCACTCATTATCTACAGCAGCATATAATTTAGCAGGGCACATTTTCTATAGATGTCACCCAGAGAACTGACTGAAGAGAAAGCTGTGACTCTTACTTAAAAAGGGTGACAATAACCTGTCGTACACATATTAAGGAGCCTCAATCAAAACAACTGTGTGGAGATTTACATATGCAACACGGAGTTTGACTCCTAATAAAGAAGCCACTAAATCTACATCAGTGGAAAGCAAGTATGCACCAAAATAGCAAGAGAGCAGGCAAACAGAAGCGGTGGCGTTCTCTTTTCCTTCTCTCCTATTTTCTCTCCAGACCTACTCTAACACAAAGCTTCAAGCAGGTAGTGCGATCTGACAAAATATGGAGCGGGTTGCACAGCCAGGGCCATATTTGAGAAACACTTAATTAGGATGATATGCTGTCTCTGTAGGGCAGCCCCAAATGCTGGTTTTTAGCTCTGTTGTAATGGATTTCTTTGCAAGTGTGGAGACAGACCCCACATGGGAGAAGTCATAACTGTCTTGGGGCAGAATGACAATTCTTTTTTAATTTCTTCAGCAAGAAGCTGCACTGAATTGGATGGAGATGAAGGATTGCCTCAGGCATTTCTTTTCCAATGCAAACAATGCTGGCAATGCTAATTTGCTGCTGGCAACTTTATCCTGGCCTTCTTGGGATGGAGAAAGATCTCTAAGTGCATGCCTGACTCCCAAGTTGATCTTCACTGAACAGTTCAAGATGGTGAAAGGAAAAAAATTACACAAAAGCCTCTAGAGCATCCTGTTGTGCACTCTATTCCATTCTGCCCCAGTTAAATAACCGAGTCCATGGTATCGACCATTTGCTTTAATTTCAGATGTAGGCACAATCATGGCAGCACACCTCTTTAGACTTTTCAGTAATTGATCCTCAGTCTGCATTAAGACACACACTTGACACAAGAAAAGCAATGCTGCAGGAGAAAGTGCATCTGCTGACTTTGTCTGTTTGATCATACGAACGAACTTGATCTCCCTTAGCAGGAGCAGGGGAATAACATCTCTGAGAAGTCAATACTGTTCACCATTGACTCTACTCCACCATTCATTATTTGCTGAACTCTGTAAAAGGGCACTGAGGGCACTACATCAGGGACAAGGCCACTGAGGTTCACCCTTAATTTCTGCATGCAACCATAAGCATCACATTTGACCAAGAGCATCCTGTTTCACCTCTCTCTACCTCCTACTCCCAGACCAGAAAAACCTCCTGCCTCTACCAGAAGACTCATTTTATTAGTCTGCTTCATACTGCCTTGCAGTTCAGGCCACATCCCCCATCTCATCAGGACATGTGGCCCAACTTCTCTTACTCTCAGGAATACCAGAAGCAGCTGTTCAGCTCAACATACAGCTGCTCTGCACACAGGAAGCAAGAGGAGTCCTATGACTGAACTTTGGTTAGAAACAAGTGGCCAAGAGTCTTCTCAGTTCTGCTAACAGGAACCCCACCAGGACACAGATTTCTCTCTCAGGTCCTAGTAATGTGACCAACAGCCTCTGCACCCTGCCACACCACAGGACATAAAGTAGCTCTTTCACTGTGGAGAAGTAAATACTTGACAAAGGTTTGTGAAGTGCCCAACAGGGTTCACTCCCCATCCTGAAGGATACTGCTGTATGCTACAGCAATGCTCAGTGACTGGCAGACCTGCCTTCTTCCATCTCAGGATGTTTAAGGAGGAAAACTAAAGAATGACTGGTTTGTTCCTATGGTAGAAACAGGTGACAAATATTGGCCTTTCAGCACAGGCTGTACTTGAAATCTCACAGACTTCCAGAAACACAAATTGGTTCAAATACAAACATATCACACTGTCACTAGCTACTGAACTACCTCACCTTCTGTGGACAATGCACCCAAATAAGAGCAGAAAATCTCTGGCCAATATAATGAACTACCCCCAATACAATCCATAGGGTAAAAGCATGACACTGGTACCAGAACACAGGATCTTGTCAGCTTCATTATTTCCCAGGCTGAAGCTACTTCAGATTTGTCTGCCCCTAATTTATGATGAATCTTTGAACTCTTGCATTCAGTGTCAACAGATCATCACACATTACAGCAGTAATCACTAAAATTATCTTACCTTACTCCACCTTTCACAAATGAAATTCAGCATGTGTATCCAATTCTTTTTTTAATGAAGTCTGAAAGACACAAAAAGGACAAATTACTTCTGACTGAATCTTTTTTTTTTTTTTTTGGGGGGGGGGGGGATAAGTAATAAATATAGGAACAAAACCCCACTAAAAACATGTGAAAAAATGCAGACTGTTAACATTTTATAACACAGCTTCTCTACCATTTGAAACAAAATTGTTCATTCTGTTTCACACCTTCACCTCTCTATTTACACTCAGAATTACAGAACAAAGTCATTAACTGCATAACTGGGACGTAGCAAATAACTCTATGGATCGAACTATTTATCTTAAGGTCAAAACACAAGCTTTTTCAACTAGTATGCTTTCCAGTGTGATTTTTAACCTGAAATATCTGCCAGTTTGCTTCAACAGAGTATGTTAGAAATCTTTGACTGTGGTACCACAAAACTGTGGCAAGTCAGCAGGTTCCAGTATGGAGAAGATGCTTCACTATCAAAATGTACAGATGGAGCAAACACAGAAATATATACACTAAGATTAAGAAAGGTAGATCTTCATTTCACAGAAAAATGCACTGATCAGTCATAAGCAAAGCACTCCTCAAAACATTAAATTCAGGGAAGATTCATACATAAAGCAATGTTCAAATTTGTGATGCAGTAATCAAGATGCAATTCATCAGTTTACAGCAAAACTAGCAAAGCAGAACAAGGACTGAAGTAAAAGAAAGACATTAAAGAGTACTAAGATAAAACAGTACACTGCAGACTAACAAGAACTTCTGCTACCAACTGGGACCTTATCAGTTGAAAAAAAAAACAAGAAGAAAGAAGACCTTCGAGTCAGATAAGACAGCCACAAAAAGGGTGAGAGCTGCACTAGGGTGTAGCAGGCAGTGTGCTCTTGTTGCTACAAGAAGTAGCAATGAACTTAATTCAGGAACACTTGCTACAATAAGCTGAACACCGTCCAGCTCAGTCTGCAACTTGTAGAGAAAGGTTTGTGCAGACAAGGAAGAGGCACCTTCTGCAAAAATACTGTTAAACTCAGCAAAGTGGAAGCCCAGCTGAGTTACAATTTGCTCTTCAGAAATACATGACAAGGGCTCACACCACTGTGGTGAAGAAAGTGTTAAGATAAACAGGATGTTAACAAAGTAACAAACCTAACCTGATTTATAGGACTAATAGCCAAGGATAACCTTGTTTCCCATATAATAGGAGTGTTATGCCCCTGTTAAAACGAGACTTAACAACTCAGGAAATTCCATCCAGCCCTGTGCTTTCATGGACTCATCAGCAAAGCATCTAATATTTCTTACAAAATTATACCTCTTCACAGAAGTGGCCTGTAAAGCACCTTAGGTTTTGTTCTCTTTTCATTGTCCAAGGTGAAGGCAGAACAAACTCGAGGTTCACTTCTATGACTGTCAGTTCAGAAGTTACAAAGCATTTAAGTAACCCTGGCTTTTTGTCCTCCATGAGGACAGACATCTAACATTATATTGGAGGTCTGTGCAGGGTAAGTGTGATATGCACGTTTTCAGGAAAAAATAGTCACACACTATTTAAAATAATTTTTATTTCATCAAATTCAGTTGCAAAGTTCCAATTGAATACCCTTTATAACTTCAACTGTATTTATTTAGAATGGTTATTTTTTTCTTTTTCCACTCTAAAAGCAGGCCAAGTACTGTGAAAGCTCCCAGATACCATGAAAGCCACTCCCAAGTCAAGTCATTGCCAGTCACAGTTACAAGATCAAGGGCTGATACCATGGACCTACTACATTATAATCCTGTAATATACTGTACCACCATTCACCTGCAGGACACCTAATATAAATACTTAAACCTGGTCAGTTATTATTCATTTCATTTAAATGAAGGAATTAAAATGGCAGAGATGATAAAGGAATCTAAAAATTCTATTTACAACACTGTGACAAAAAACAGATTAGTTCTATGGTGACAGGAAAATCCTTTTCAACTTTGTGGCTTAGCTCATGTATCTGTAAAATAGAGACGATGTAACTACATCGAGCTTCTCTGCTGCCAAGTTATATTCGTAACTTGTTCACTACCTTCAGGAAGTCACACCCATCTTGCAAAGCAACACTGAGATTAGCAACGTGTACTAAAATCAGCCCATCAGTGAGATTTTTTTAAAAAATATTGCAACTTCTGCAGAGAAGGCAAGACCTACATACCAATGTCTCTGCAAGTTCTGACCTTCCACAGATGCCCTCCTGCTCTGCACCCCCTTCTGAAAGGAACTTTGGATTTTCAACTACATTTCTAGAGTCCATCTTTAAATTCTCCTCTTTGACACAACCACAGTTTTTCACTGCATTCCAGTTCTGTTGCACTTTGGTACCTGATTAAGAATTGTCAAAGTGCCGCTTTAGCTATAACAACTAAACTGAAGACCAGCAGCATATGCCCAGGTATTACATTCCCAGAGATGCCAGTGGCACTTGCAGATGAACGATTCTAACTGTGCACCAATTCCAGCCACCCTTTTGCACCCTACACTGTAAAGCTTTTTAATTATATTGCCATATAATAGCCGTAAAACCATAGCAGAGTGTGGTAACGTACTACTGTAAACCGCACCATAGGACCATCTTCTTGACATGTTCTGCCTCTGGCCTTTTGCACTAAGACATCTTCATGACAGAAAAAAAAAAAGATTCTATTAAAGACTGCAGCACGGTTTTACTTAATTAAAACCATATAGAAATTGTTTTGCAATCGACTGCTGATGGCAATTCAAACCTGAGAGCTTGCTGTCAGATTTTAAAACCAATTGAGATCCTTCACTATAAGGAAATTATCTGCAGTGAGGCTTTTTTCCTCCCCAATCACTTATACTTGCATCCAGGGTTACTACACAAACTGAGAACACCAGTTCTCAAATAAATCTGCCACACTGTTATTCCAAAGTACTGCAGAAAGTGAAGCACATGACACTATTTTCTGCAGAAAAACATCAGTGTGATAAAAATAACATAAAAATAACAGGGAGTATACATGCTCCCACTGGAAAATCCCTCACTTTCTCCTCCATGTTCCCTTCTTCCTTCTTTCTGACTCACTGAATAGCCGCTAAATCGTTCCAGGAAGGAAGGCACAACTAACACTTTTCCTTTGCAATTAAATATGGTGTCAACACCTCTGAAGGTACCTGCAACCCATGACAGCAGGTGTAATTCTGTCTATTAGTTAAACAGGGAAAAACAGCCACTTTGACTGGAGGCTAGCCTTGATAGCTTTTATCCAGGTACAGTCCAACAGATGCGATATTCCCTCGAGAGTTTTGCCAATCTAAACTATTGTCTCCCATTGCTTGTCCTCAATTTTCCCTTCCATCTGTCAGCAAAATGGCACATGTTGGTTATAACCTAAACTTCTTCTAAAAAAAACTCCAAGCACACCACATCAAAAGCAAACAAAACAAAAACATGACTCCATCACCCTACCCCACTTCTCCCCAGAATAACTGGACAGAAAAAAAGCAAAACAGAAAGGTACAATGCAAAACCAAAGCTGACAGGATCGAGACGGGGAAGAACTGTTTGCTGATTACACTGGCGAATTTAAGGAGCAAGAACCTCTGCAGTGGACAAGAAGCTGAGGATGAACCACATGACAGCAAAGCTGCAAACTAACACTCATTCAAAACAAGTTGTTAGATCCAGTGTAGCTCAGAAGATATTTCCTGTAAACATATTTTAAAGGCTCAAGGTTCCAATAATCAGCCTACAAACACAGGCAGCATGTTCCATTCCTAGTGGAGAAAGCAGAATATACAGTGTGTCCTGCTGTGCTCTGATCTTCTCCTTTGCTTTGTGGCAAATAAAATACTGCATTCTCTGAACTCTTTTGCAATTATATATGATTTCCTGAACTCTTTCTTCATTCCCCATCTTGAAATACCAGTTTACAGGAACATAAGAACATAAAGAAGATAAACTCACTTCATTCTGAGCAAATCATTATTGTGATCAATGTGGCACCTCTTTTTGCAGTAATTAGACAAGATGCTATCACCATTACATCAAAATACACCCTCCAGAAAAAGAGGAAATTTGCCTTGTCTTCATTGACTTCCCCAGAATTATTTCAGATTTGCTTGCATTATGTATGCAACCTGTACTGTGCGCATTATGTACACAACATTAAAATTTCATCTATTCTCAGCTCCTGGTTGTGAAGAAATAAAACACACGTCTGCAACTCTATATCACTTGGTTGCAGCAGTGCTTTAGCATTCCTCATGCTAGGCCATGCTCCTGAATGAGTCACAACTTCACAATTTGAATGAGTTGGGCAGAAACACAGGTACAATTTACCTTGCTCTGCACCTGATTTTTATTAAAAGAAAATCACAGCACACAGCAATACCTCCCCAGGTTGAACACACATGGAGTCAGAACCCAGAGCATTAGGTCCATTCCTCAACATTGTCAAATGCACACCTCCACAGTCTAGATAAAGAGTGCAGTCCTGCAAAATGGGAAGCCAGGAAGAGAAAATTACAAAAGATAGTCTCAAGGTCAAACCAGTTTGCACAAGTGGATCCTGTATTCCATATTCTATTTTACTATTCCGTATTCTAATTTACATATTCTATTCCATATTTCTATTCACTAAAGAGAAGACATAGTTCCATTTTGCAAGCATTAAGGACCCAACCATCTGCTATGTGTTTATGCAGAAAAGATGAGATGACACCCAGGACCATGATGCACCAACCGTGAACAGTTTTGTAATAGTATTGACAGTAAATGAATGGTGTCCAGTACCTAAAATTCTTACTCTCTTCTCTCATTTATTCTATCATTGTCACAGTTAAACACATTTTAGTTAGCTACCAAATGCCTACATTGCCTCTCTTTTTTTTTTTTTTTTTTTATCATGGGAGGCAATGTTTTCAAGCCAGGTAATATTCCACTGTAAAACTAAACATCCAAGGAACAATGGCTGGAAATTATATTCATGCAGTTTAACCAACCGATCATTTTCTGAAGATGTTCAGTTTTACACAAATTCCCAAGATGTTGAGACATAAAAATGGGTTTTCCTTACCGCACTGACCTTGTAATGTTCATTTTATGAGCCCCCAAATGCAGCTTGAGAGCTCATGTAAATGGGAACATTGGGTACTTCAGCCATGAAACATGCAGCACAATATGGAGAAATCTAGGCTGCATTATTAACTTTTCAGATAAATAGTCATGTTTACTGTGAAGGCTCTTTTCTCAGAAATATAAATCACAAAGGAGTGGGGGAAAAAAGTGCAAATTCTAGGGAAGTTGGGAAAGATGTCATACTTTCAAAAAATAAATGCTGCACACTGTAACATTCTTCCTTCATCAGCTACCACAGCCCTCCCAAATGCCTATTTGACACATACCTTCTCAGCAATCAATTTTAGATGTCTGCAAATGTTGCTAGTGACAATAATGCACTGTGCTAGGAAGAAACAGCTCTTCCCATTTATCCTGGATGCCTTGCTCATGACCGGAAGGGGGATCAAATCTTCACACAAATTGAGTCAAATGAGTAGGAGAGCTCTTGTCTCCTGCTTATCACAAATATAACACCAGCTAAGCAGATCTTCACTGGTAAGTGTTCTGTCCTCCACTTGTCTTTCTGCTAAATTTTACATTAAATTGCTATTTAAAGACACCCTTGGTTTTTAAAGAGACAATTCTTACCTGTGCCAAATTTTTTCTAGCCCTCGATAAAATCTTACTGGTGGCCCCCTGTGACATTTTGATTTTCCATGAAATTAAAGACTATGGTGATGTTTACATACCTGAAATATAAATCCCACTAACAAGCACAGGAAAGAACATGCAGTTCTTCTTGAGCTATTAGGAAATATTTGCATCCCACAAAAAGGCAAAGCATTTACAAGGAAGTCAAAATTGAGATGTGGGTGTTGAAGCCAAACCCCTCCCTTCCTCAGTTCACACACACACAGACACTGGCAGCCTTCCCTCACTTCCACACACAAAAGGAGCTGCTTCCTTCACACTCTCACTGTGCAAATGGAAGTTTATCCTTCCATGTGCCCAACCAGGCCCCCCCCTCACTGCTCTCTGTACCCTGAAGGTGCTCATCTCTTTCCAATATCCCCATGCACTCTGCCTCTCTTACTACGTACCAGCAAAATCTGCCTCTCTTACCATGTACCAGCAAAAGAGTAGTCACTTTTCCATGCAACTTTTCTGTGTAAAATCAGTGTCCTGTAGACATATCAGAGTTATAATTTCATGTTCTCATCAGAATCTACAAAGCTATGGGACAATGATGAGAAATCTTTCTTATGTAGGCAGAACTACAAAGGCCACATTCTTCCTATTACTCACTACCTCCTATTTACCAAAACACAATTGAAAGCCATTTATTTCTCTCAGGAACAGAGAATAATTTAAGTAACTTTTCCCAGACACCCACATTTGAGAGAGTTTATGACAGAAAGAGCTCACTCTAGCCAGCTCAGTTGCATGCATTTTTATGTCATGTATTTAGAGCCACGATACTAAGGTTTAGTGATAGTAATACCTGTGACACAATCCTTTTCATACCAATCCACCATACTATCATAAAGAGCTCAAAAGAGCTCTTCTTCCAAGTTTTCCTGAAACAACAAAGGACACTGTCAACATGGTACTATTTATTTCATGTCCTTGTATGTGTATTGTACAAATCAACATTTTATCATTTTGCTCTTTATGTCTTCAGGAGAAGCCCTCCCAATTGCTTGAGAGACATAAAATTTTTTTCCTGGCTTGACTGAAGCCAGGAAAAAAAAAAAATCTTATGCTGTAAAGTCAGACCACTTGTGTCTATTTCTGAAATGAGACAGAAGAAATTTTTTATAGCAGTTTGTATTTCAGGAATCTGGGACTTATAATACATTCACCTATCACACACAGGAGACCCGATGAAGTTACTGGCGTTTAGTGCAATCCAAAATACTGCAGTGCTGTCTTTTTTTTTTTTTTTTAACAGCATATTTACTGCCCAAATAACCTGCATGCTCTGTTATTCACCTCTGCCTGTAGCTGCTTTGCCATCTGGCACTATCAGGTATTTATCTAAAAAGTAAATTTGAATTAAGGATCATGAACCCACTCCCTTTAAACTATGTTTCACCTGAACATAGAAGGTCAATTCACAGTTACGCGAGACATCAAACCTACCAATTAGCTGCTGTTTATTTAAGCTCACACAGCAGTCAAAGGTACTCTGCTGCTTTGAAAGGCTAAGCATCAATTTGAAATGAAAACTGAGCTAATCCCAGATTTCTGCGTCCCTATAAAATACAAGGAGAATTCTGCACAGAAATAACATGCCATCGTAATCTAGGCCATAACCTCATTTAACCAGAGCAAAATGAACTATCCTCATCCTTACACTGGCTCTGACTCCGGAGCAGGACAGGGGGACTGTAGTCATGAAGCCAAGTGGAAACTCCAACCCTGAAGGCAAATGAAAGGACCACCACTGTTATATACTCATAGGCTGTACCCCTCACTGTTTATTTAAACTAGCACAAGCCTAAAAATACACATAGGTTTAAGCAGACAAAAAATGAGACCGTGACTTTTTCTGTGTGATGCAAAAGCTTGTGCAACACAATGAGGTGGAGCCCCTCTTAGCAGTTCAGGCCTACCAGGGCAAACAGGACATGCTCACTGCCTCCCTCTGTGTCCCCCTGCTTGAACTGCTCCAGGATTAGGTGAAGAGCTTTTCAGGACACACTATAAACAAAGATTTAACAGCTCTTTCCCCCACCTCTTTAAAAACAAGGCAACAAATCTAATCACTACAAGAAGACTTCTTCAGAAAACAGGAAAAGGGGCCAAGGTGATGCCCTCTAGATGCCTACACATATAGAAATATAACTGACTAATAAATAACTGACATAAAAATTGTCATTTCTAAAAATTACACAAATAAAAAGAAGAGTTCTCTGGCAAACAAGATAGTTCAGTATTGCAAATGGTGCTATTCATACTGCTCACATGCAAGGATTTTATTCCAATATAACTCCAGTTTACATGGGCCTATTTCAAACATGCAAAAAAAGAAACGAAAACTTGTAAAAAAACCCCAACTCATACAAACTTTTTCCCTCCCTCCCTCCATTTCAAATTGCTATTTGAAAATAGAAATGCTGTGCTGTTCTGTGACAAAGATGCACTACACAAACACCAATATGCTGCATTTTCATACACGGCAGAGTCCTTTTTCAGGAAGTCTAATGTCAAACAGCATGTCGCTATAGAAAATATGGCAACCATTTTTTCTGGGGAAAAGATAAAAATCCTTATTCAGTGCATGAACCATCTTTTGCTCTGTGTAAAAGCTTCTGATACAGCAGTGGTCCAGTCTGGGTTGATCATTAATTAAAACTGTAATACAGTAAAAAACTATCCCTCATATTAAAGATGACTCACATAAATTAATTGCAATGACAGGATCAGATTTCCCTCAGGTGAGGCTAGTTATAAATCATTGCTGATGCAGCTTTTGCATAAAATAGGAGAGTGCTTCCTCCCACTAAAGAATTTCAGAGAAATGCTTTATTTTCTCTAGGGCCCTCATTTCTCCACCTACTACCCACAGCAACAGCTCTGTTTCCTGCAGTCATTTCCCACTGTCATGGCAGGGAGAGGTAGAATATGCCCAAGGATGATGCTACTGTCTGTTCTGAAACTTCTGCTCAAGGACTGAGAGAACAGAACACCCAAGAGATCAGACTTAATCCAGCAGCACTGCTCCCTGATGGCCAGGAAGGCTGACAAAGGGCTCAGAGTAACACAGAGCATGGCTGCAAAAGAAGTCATGAAAAAAAGCAGGAGGTTTTACAAAGGAAGAAACAGATAAAGGACAGTTGAACACCCCCCACCTGTTGTTTGCAACACAAGCAGCACAAGGAGCAAAAGGGAAGTGCTAACTTACATCATCTTTGTGGCTTTGTGCCACTCAAGGCTTTCCCAGGCGGAAAACCTACCAAAGGGAGAGAATCCACACCAGAGCAGCTCAAGTGAGCATCAAAAAGGGGGCTTAAATTTCAGCAAGACATTCACAAAAGCTTTAAAGAGGGTAAACATAACAAAGCATGGCTCTGTAGCAATGCAAAGACAAGAAAAACAGCTGTGATATCCTGTAGGTTAGGAACAGGAGGGGAGAACAGAGAGCTGGGATCTTCTGTTTGGGTTTACAGAAATGAAAGGCCAAGGAGATAATGAATTCTCACAATTCAAGTCCTGCTAAAAGTACCAGTGAAATAATCCCAATAGCTTCTGCCACTTGTTACCTCTGCAGCCTAATGCAAAGCCAACTTAAGGTGATAAACCCCAACTTTCAGGGTGCCTAGAGAGCAGGCTTTGACAAACCCTATTATACTTACTACAAAATCCCTGCATGGAAGGATCAAATGCAGCTGGTTCCTTTGCACTTAACATAGATATGTTCACTTCCCTGCACAAATCTCTCCTACCTTTGATATTTATGTTTTCAGTCGTAACTTGCTAATATATCCCAAAGAAGGCATGGAATTATTGACATGGTATCACAACAATCAGTGCTAGAATTGCATTAGTTCTTCCCAGAAGCTCTCCAATTCACATAGCGCAAACTGTCTAGCTATCTTGCATGACTGGAATTTTTGTTCTTTTTTCAGCTGACATTCTTTTTCCCTTAGTGGCATCCCTGTAGCAGACAGAGGGACACAGCAGGCAGCACAAGAACGATGTGAATCAGAGGGAGTTCTCTCTGGTGGTCAGCTCTTACACAAAGAGTCTATGGACAAACAGGGTGGAGAGGACCTCTTCTGGTTTGTGTTGATTCAGAGGCTGTCATCCTGTTTTTCAGATGTTAAGCATGTTCTTGAAATGTCTTTTGAAAACATGAACTTTAACATTAATTATTTAACTGCATCCACAATGCATTACAATAAAGAAATTATGTAAACTAAACTGAAGATAATGGAGTTTTACTATAATAAATTATTTGTTGTGACAATACAGAATTCATATCTAAATGCATACTTAATGGCAATCATGAAGGCAAACACAGTTCCGACACAATCTTAAAAAACAATAATTCAGATCCAAATCAGTGGGAAAATTAAGACTGTAAAGAATGTTTTATTTCTACTTTTTTGGATTTGGGAAGAGGAGACTGACAGGCGCCAGAACTTTGTTAGTGAACAGTCCCAAAACCAACCCTAACACTGTTTAAACTATACTATACTACTGTAGTATAAACTGCATTTATAATGCTGCAACATGAGAAATACTTAATATCAGAAACACAAGTTATTAAAATTAGTCAACAAAATTTTTCCTCTGGGAGTTGGGCATCCATGACTGACACTGTTTTTAGAAGCGCCTCTCACACTGTAGTTTTCCAAGTTGGATATCACCAGAAGTAAAAAGATACTACAAATGCACTAAGAGACCTTACTTTCCATTTTATTACGAAAACTAATCTGTTTTAAAAGAGAGAGTAACACCAAATCTGGTTAAGTCATAGCAATGAAAACACTGTACATCAGCAAATGCTATAAACTAGCAAACAGAAGAACCTGTGCAGTCACCCCAAGACAGAACCTAAAGTATGCTGTCATTTTTAAATGCTATTACTACAGCACTGTATTTCATCAAGAGAAGATGACAGTGGTCCCTTTTATGTAAATTCTACAAGGAAATGAGTGGTAATTCGAAGTACCTGAAAGCAACCTAGTAAATTATCAGGTTTTGAAAATACCCTCATGCTCTCATTCGCAAAACAAACACAAATGATCTGGCTCCCTTATTACTGAAAGCAGCTGCCAACCTCACTGTAAGATGCACTTTAAAAGGACACTGCTCTGCAAATCCAAAATTAATGGGAAAAAAAAAAAGAGAAAAGAAAAAAAAAAAAAGAAATTAGGATAAATTCACTACTGCAGTTCAAAACCAGAATCCCTAGCTTATAAAATCTCCTGTGGGGAATACAGCAAATGCCCAAGACTCAATGGATTCTACGTGAACCTAACAAGTGATACTAGTCTAACCTACATTAAAATTATAGCAATAAAGTGAGTAAAATAGCAGTAAAACCATTACAAACAAAGGTTACACCGACTCTGAATATGTCAACACTAACTAGAATACGTCTCATTTTTTGCATATAACTAATTGTTAGAACAGGACATATATATACATCTATGTGTTTTTAGTGGCACAAGATGAAAATCACCCCAATATCTGAAAGTACCATTTATAGTATTTGAAGAATCACATGCACAGTCCCAGCCTGAATGCTGAAGGCAAAACAACACAGCGACTCTAAAGGTAAACAATTATTTTGCTACTTCTAATGCAACTGCTTTTTTTATTCTATTAACACAGGAATTCAGTAAGCAAGAACTAGAGAACTGCAGCACTCTCCAAAGAACAGAGCTGCTTAAAAACTACTTGTTTTCCTTGCCCTACCATCTAGCAGTACTGTTTCTTCAAGAGGTCTTCTGTCCTTAACATGGCTGCCATGCCTTACATAACACCAATGAATGAGAAAGTTATTTTGTTTCCTAGGACACGCACTGCCCATTAGCCATATGATTCTCCATATGGCACAGCACACAGTCCAGACAAAGCTGTGCAGTAACACAGCTCCAAAGATCAGCATCCTCTGAGAACAACAGCAACAGAAATTCAGACTTCACAAGCTCCAAATTCCCTTTTGTATGTATATAAATAAGCAGGCATTCTTACCTTAAGAAAACAATGCTACTAATAATAGCAGTGCTCAGTAGAGCCTCCTCTGTTTCATCTGTGCTCGTAAAAAAAAATCTTGGTGCAACTGTCTGCTGCAGCAGGTAATCAATAATATAACCTGCTTCTTCTGTTGCCAGAGCTGCTCCATCTGAACGCTAGCTAACGTGAATACTGTCAGTGTGAGTCATACCAGTGACTCAGAGCAGATGCAGAGCTGCAGGAGGAGTTTAAGTTTCAAGGCTTCCTCTTGCTCCAGCTCCCTGTCACACAGGCACTCACTGCCTGCCCATGTCTCTGTGTACCTGCACACTACCCCAGCTTGTTCTTTCAGCAGAAGTTGGATTTTATCCTCTGCATAATCTTGGAGAATTGGGTGGTTTTGGTTTGTTTGTTTGTTTGGGGGTTTGGGTTTTTTTTACTCCAGAATAGCAATTCTGCTTCTTCGCTGCAAATATATTTATTGTGAATGCAAAAGCTTGCTCTGCAGACCAAGTTAACACCATGGTACGTCAGGTGATGTGCTACTGCAAGATACCTGTGGGCTCACGTATCTCATCAAGACTAGGGGCAGAACTCAAAAAACCCAGGAAAGACCATAAAATAAAAGTATTGAGTCTGGGCAACATCCATTTATTTGTGACGACTTCATAGCAAAGTGTCTCTGATTTCATTAAGTACTCTGGGCAAGGCAAATTTGGTCTTAAATGCAGTGAGATGAAAGAACTGTGGGAATGACTGTAGGAAGGGATGCACATGAGTAGAAATGTTGTGGGCCTTTTACCAGTCGTAAACACCAGTTTACCTGTGCTAAACACCAGTTTAGCAGGGAAAAGAGCCTATAGGAAAAGAGAACAGCTGCATTATAAACAGGAATAGTGCATCTGGGTTTAGGGTTGAGTTGATCTGGCAGCCTCCCCCACAGCTATCCATCTCACTAGGCACTGATAACCTAGTCAAAGGAGCATTCTGATCATGTATTTATTTCCCAGGCCTGCCAGACTCCCCACCACAAAAAAGGCAAGAACAGGCATCATGAATCCAAAGTTAGGTACTTAATGTTGGACACTTTTGATATGCAATGCTGTACTGATCCCACTTATTTCTGAAAGGTTATACCTTTCATATATTATACCAAGCAGTTGCAGTATTTAACAGATCCAACCTTCAAAAGAGGCAGATGAATCCAACTAGTACTGAGCCATCAGGTTAAGCACATGGAAACGAATTACGGTGGGATGAATCAAGCAAGTATTGTCAAAAGAAGCTGCTGGCTGAAGGAACAATGCTATTAAAATGCGTAGACCTGCTTAACAGTCACTCATATAAACATCCCAGATAGTTCGGGGAAAAAACACTTGGTTTATGTCAAAGCATTTACAGCTGAACATCTTTCCTCATGCTTAGCAAATGTCCAGTTGGCTATCACCCAGATAAACAGATTTGTGTTGAGATTTCTCATGGAAAGGCTAATATCAAAGCATGACTTTCATGGGTCTGCGTGTTTTGTCATTTTAAAGAATTCCTTCTTTTTCAAAGCCCAGTCAAATGAAAGGTACCCTTGCCCATTCAATCCAAGTATGTGCAGCACTCTTCGGTATGGTATCTTGTTGTTAAAACTGCTCAACAAACTGTACTACTGGTGGCAAGTGATTGCTCCATGTATCTCAAAGCAGCCAAGAACACTGCTTTGGCAGGGATCAAGAGATGAGAAGGAACCAAGCTGAATAAAACAATCTTTGAAACATGGTCATGGAGACAGCATAAACAAGGGGGATAAAGAATAGCTGGTATCTATGAAGATACACTGAATTGAACTCTTTCCCCTAAAACCACTAGTATTCTATCGCTTGGAAAATCTCATGTTGAATCCCATCCTTTCCCCCAATTTACTGATGACAGTGAATCTTTGCTCCTGTCAAGATTCCAAGGCTTCATTTTCGTGTTTTAAATGCCTGAATGCTAAGAACCATGACATGTCAGGGAAAAGAAAAAAACAAAAAACACAACAGCAGCAACAAAAAAACAAACCTAGACCCCTGAGATTTTAATCAGGAAAACTAACATGGTCCAAATGGCATCTATGACACAGGCAGAGAAGAAGACAAAACTGAATGATATTTCTCATGTCTGGGGGTTTGGAGGATGGTTGCTTGCTTTTGGGAGGTGGGGAGTTGTGGTTTTCTGTTTGTCTGCTTTAAAATATATGGCATGCAATTGTATATCTACATTCAATTTTGTGCTGCTGTCCAGCTAAGAGCATAGATTTGGATCAAAGCTGACTCAAAGAAAAGAGCTGTTAAAGGCCTCAAAGAGATAAAGCACACCAAGAGCAAACACCCACTGTGTAAAATGCATATACTTGCCTGAGCTGCAAAAGACCTCATCTACAAATCAGATGTGATTTAGCTGCTGTAGGCAGCAGTTTCCTGTTGTTTAATTGATCAGTCTTTTTTGCTGGATCTTCTGCAGTAGAAAGGGGCTGGGTCAGGGGTTGAAAAGTGGGAAAACCTGAAGCTTCTTAACCCAGCAGAAGTAAATGTACACAGATGTGGATGAAATTTAGGACAGCCTGCTGAACTAAACACTCCTGCAAGAGATTCTGCATTAAGAGGCAGGGTAGACTATTATATATTCTTTAAGGTCTACAGACAATATTTTTTCCCTTTTCACCATTAGGTAACAAACAAGCAAAGGCTTTTCTTATAGTACCTATTCAACATGCTACTAGGCTCAAGAATCTTGTTCCTCCTCCTCACCTCCCTGTCTCCAGGAATTTGTTTGGAATTTTTTTAAAAGTCATCATTAAGCCAGCAATGGTGGAAATGGTTTCCCACAGCCTATTCCAGATTGTCAAATTTCTTATTAACCTGCTTTCTCATGAAATCTCAAGATTGTCCTTACTGAGAACATGAATCTCTGCTCCTGTTTCTGAGCCTTATTCTTCTTAGGTTATACTGTCTGGGAATGGGGGTGGGGAGGGAATGGAAAACATTTTTAAAAAGCATTTATTTTCTTCAAAGACAGACCTGGCTCCTGATGCAGTACAGCAACAGAAGCAGATTGAGGACAACTGCCAATATTCACAGTGCCTCCGTCCACCCTCACCTCCTAGCTTTCCAGTCATCTTTCCAACAGCTACACACTCTGTTGCATCCTAATGTTTTATAATCCTGTTTTTCTGACCCCTGTGCAAAGGTAGGAGTTCAGAGATAATAATTTTTGAGAAGCACTGACACACATTTTAAAGATGAAAAGCAGAGCTAATTTCCTGAACAGGCTCATACTCCCTTTACCACTGATATGGGCATTACAATACTTTCCAAAGTACCAGTGAGCAGCCGCACATGGAAGTGAGCACTATGCACACACAGAGTAGAAGACATCCACTGCAAAAGGAGCATGTATTTTGAAAACATATATAGGCAAAAAGTTGAGAAGATATATATTTTTTGCATTATCTTACAAACACAGCTAACTGACTTGACACATGTCCACAGCAAAGCAAAATGCAGAAACTAGATCTCAGTGTCTTGCTCACTGGACTGTCAGGCATCTCTGTTGGTGCATCTCCCTAGCAGGTCCCTTTCTTCCATCTAATTACCTTTCTTGGGTATTTTGATATGCCGTGACAAAAGCACTGTTTGCTTCTCAGGAAAATTAAGACTCCTGCTGGGAAAAGTGTCAGAACCAGAATCTTTACCGTGCATAGACAGTGAACAGAGGAAGCCACACATGAAAGCAGATCTTTAGTGATTGGGTATGGGGGGAGGGGAGAGGATGATGCACTTACCACAGTTATCTCAAAGTTTCTGAAGATAAGTAACAGGACACACTGTAGCAGTTGAACTTTTTACCTTCACTACATCATGCACCACTCTGTAGCATCTTGCAGTCCTCTCTAAAAAGCAGTTAGCAAAGCAAACCACAAGAGGCTGTGGGAAACCATTTCCACCACACAAGTACATCTCTTCACTGAGACCACCTCCTCAAGTTACTGCTACAGCTATGACCCACGTAAAATGTATTTTTTATTACTCCGTAACAATCCAGAGCTACATAGACTGCACTGGGAAGAGACAACGAAGTGACAAGCTGTCAGTAACACACTGCATGCAGATCTCGGAGGGAAGTAGTTCTGCAAATCCAGTGAAAATGCAAAAGACAACCTAAATGCCCATTTCCTCTTTATTGTCTGTTCTCAGCAAATGAAACAACAAACTGCAGAGACTAAGATAAATGAGGTAAACAAGACAAGGACAATATATCTCATAGCAAGAAAGATGTACTGACCAGATGAGAGACTGGTTTACAGACACTGCATATATAGACAACAATACATAGCAAAGGCTTGCTTGGGTAAGAAGGACTCTCCAGATTGCACTTGATGTCAGCAGTGTCAGCTGATCTTTTGGCAGCCGGCCTGCTCACATCTATCCGCTTCTGCTCTCTTTGTCTCTCTAATGCTAACATCTGCCCATGTTTTGCATTGACAGAAAAGGTCAGCAAGACCCTAATGACACATTAAACCTGATAATCAAGCAATGCACCATTTACAATTTGTGTGCCCGCTCCGATTCCCCTTATATTCAGAACTCTGCTTTTTCCTAAAAAAATCCCAATACAGGGCAAGTGCAGAAGAATCTGTAATCTCAAATCTGACATATATGCCACAGAGTTCAGTTTGGATAACAGAGAAAGCATGTCAGAACATACCTGGTCGCACCAGGCTTGCAAGAACATTAAAATTTGTTCTATCTATATAGACACAAATTTCTTATTCCAAACAATCTTTGTTTTTCTATACAATGCACAACTACCTTTGTAACTCTGTTACAAAGCAGCATGCCCATTTTCTGCACTCATACAATCACTTCAATTGAATCCTGTGAATCCTAAGAAAAGAGACACCCAAACAAACCCAGGCATAAACTCATTTTGAGGCAAGCATGTCTGACTTATACATCATGGTTCTTCGTATTGTCAAACAAAATTCTATACTCTCATGGATATTCTCTAAATCCACTCATTTTGCTCATTCAATATACACTACACATTTTCAAACCGAAGTTTTTCTTGTTGTCTTCACAATGCATGACTTGCAGGTCTCATGCTGGTGACCTATGACTGGTAGGTTCTTCAAATGCCTCAGAAAGAACAATTGTCAATGCTGGAGAAAGTGGATGCAAAGACTTATTGTTTTCCCAGTACCATCTGCTGCACTGGGCAAACCAAATCAAAACCCTCTAACACTGAATGCAAAGTTGGACATTTTTGATAACTACTCCTGCAGCATTTGTTATAAAATTTACTCCTCATTTCCACAAAGAAAGAGCAGCTGTAATGAGAGAGTTCTGTGGTTGCACAACAGATTTCTAATGCTTTGTCTTCCCAACTCATCTGTAGTCCCTTGCAAGTTAACCGGTCCCTATTTTCAGCAGGGAAGTCATCTTTCGATAGGTTCCTAATTAGTAAGGCCATGAAAAGTAACTGCTTATCTAGACATGTTTACAGGCCTCATTCTCTTATTCCTACTTTTGGCATTCTTTGCCTCCATCGTGCAAAAAAAAAAAAAAAAAAGTCCTGCTCTCAGTACAGTGCAGCACTTCACAAAATGCTAAGAGGATCCCCAAATGTAAGCTGATCAGTAGAAACCTAATAAAATGAAAGGCCATGGAGTTAAACAATCTTTCATCTCTCTCAAAATTCTTTATTTCTTCTTTCAAAATACATTAGAAAACAATCCAATCATAAAGTTATCTGCAAGCTCACAACTTTTAAGTCATTATGTATTTGTGGTGCACTGCAAATTATTCTCCAGATTAGTTCCACCCAATAATCAATGGGACCACTCAAAGACTAAGGTACTGTACACACTGAATTGTGCATCCAGCGGGAGCCCAAGGTGGAAAAGCTTATTAAAAGTGTTGATAATGGAAGTGTTTCTTTCATGATTAATCTAAATTTTGACATTCAGAACTTAATTGACTTGAGATCATCTGGGATTTTTCCTAAAATTAGGTCACAGAAAAAGTTCACTAAAAGTAGCACTGTGGTGTTTCTAATGGGATTTCAAAAAATCTTTACGTCAAAGGCTACATATCTTATTCTAAGAACAGTTACCTCCAACCAGGAAGCCTACAGAGATGGAAAAAGAAGGCAAGTAATAATGATTAAAATAAAGAATAGATTCAGAATCTCCTTATTAATGAAACCATTTTCTTTTCTGGCAGGTACATAAAAATACAGACCCCAAAGAGACCCACCAGTTATGACATTTTTTTCCATGTATCTCTTGGAAGAGCAGGTGCTGTGATGGGTTTCTGTTTTTCTCTTCAATGAGTTTTCCTTGTTTATGTATAATCCATAAGCACGCAATAATATATTGCTGTATGTTTAGATTATTTGCACCTTCTAGTAGAGTAAAAGGCTTTTGGCATGGGATGGCTTGGGATGACTAGGGTGAGACCATCTGATTATAGATGTTTGCATCATACAGTGTTTAGGGAAAAGACTTTGAGTCCTTGAATTTTATGTTAACACACAACCTCTTGTTTATAATTATACTGCACCAATCTAAATTGGTAAGATTACTAGCATCGTCTTTTTATATTACGAAGACAATAAAATGAGTATTTTTTATCAACCTGCTCTCTCCCACTTCCACCTTCTTCTAATTCTGTGATGTACTTCAGCTGTTTGGAATTGATGGCTGCTCCTGAACCTGCCTGATGATGGTCACAGTGGTCACAGCCCACAGGTCCTGCCACTGCAGCCCCTGGGAGCTGCAGCTGTCCTTTCCAGCCTGGCTGGGCCACAGAACCAAGGCTTCCTTCACACAGAGATTAGTTTGGTGAAAAGGACAGGTCTGTTGGCAGGCATTTTGCATCTGAAAGAAAGCGAGGGTAGAGAAAAAGAATGCACCTGGAGATGAGGTCACGGTTATCCTCATTACCTGTTCTCTTGATCACCTCAGAGCTTTTAACCCAGACCAGAGGAAGTCGGGTTTTCCTTCCCCACCGCGTTTTGGGTTTTTCTGGGGGGGAAGGTGTGGGCCTGGATGGCTATATTTTGTTGTTTTGGTTTTCTTTTCAAATGACAGAATGAAGCAGATTGAGTCTGAGGCTCAGAGGCACAAGTTTCCAGGGCCCACCTCATTTAGCTGGTAATGATTTTACTCATTACTTGCCTGACATTATGCAAAGAGTCTTGGGAACTGAATCTTAAGCTCTAATTAGTGAACTTAATACTGTACATACTTTCTTTAGGGTATTATTAAATAATTCTGGGATAAAGCTTAGTTTTGGAAGGAAGATATCCATTTATCTCCCATCCAAATCTTGTGAGGTTGACTCTAGTCAATGCAGAACTCTTCAAAGGACTATTTAACAAATGATAGTCACATTCCTAGAAAGGTGCAGTCCAAACTACATTCACTTTTGCAAGTTGAGGATTTCAAAAACTCATCAAATCATTTTAGAGATAAAGAAGACTTACAGGAAAGAGCTGGCTATAAACACAAAACCACCAGTACAAGTCAGCAAGAGCCATAAAGACAGGTAGTATAAAAATACTTCATCAATTGCTATATATTTCAAAATAGCATTAATTCTCTGTTAATTTTTCTTGGGAAAAACAATTCTAGTAATCCTCCATTCAAAGCCTTCCAAAATAGGCTACAGTACATTAATATTTGCTGATTATATGAATAGTGAACAGAGACAGCAAGCTGAGCAAAGAAGAACACCACAGAGCATGGAAATGATGTGATCCACACCCATAACTGTAGAAGGACTCTTAAAATACACAGGCAGTAATTCAGCATTACAGCTGTAGTTAAGATGAAAAAGGAAACAGAAATATTAAAATTAAAGACAAGTAAAAGCTATCCTCACACTAAACCAGTTTCAAAAGTATGGGTGTCTTCTTTTATGAAGTGGGTCCAAAATAGGGTAAGGTTTAAGCAGCACCTGTTTTAGGCAGAGTTTCTAAATAACCTGCCTTTTTTAGGAATTCCAATAATAGGCTAAAACCACACAAATACTGCCTAAACACTATTTCAAAAGGACTTGACGCTTTGTCATCTTTATATAAATAAGCTTAAAATTTATTTTTATAGACTACAATAGGTAGACAACACAAGCCTTTTTCTTGCACAAAAATGGGGCATATTTCTTCTACCTGCTCTTTCCCCCCAAGCCCTTCCTCCCAAAAAACAACTGATTGCAGGTTTAAAAATATAACTAAGACATGAGCCCTTTTACAGACAGTAACAAACTTTGCATGAAACTGGTAGCAATCAGCACCTATAAGAGAGTGAAAAGGAAATAATAATTTTTTACTCACATAGAAAATAATTCCACACAGGAAAGCAACATATTTTTGGTATCTTACTTATGATCTTTTTGTTTGTTTTTAAGAGAAGCCTTTCCAGGTCTATTATTCCAATGTGCAAGTTCCTGTAATTTAGGTACTAAAAAGATGAAATAGGTAAAGTTTTTCATTGACAAATGTCCCATTAAGGAAAAAAAAAGGAAAATAAAAAGTGGGAACTTAAAGTACTTCATTAAAGAAACAAATCTATTTATTCCTCCTACAGATGCAGCCTGCTAACCAGCAATAAAGGAATATTTAAGAACAGGAGCTAAAAAAGTCATGACTTAAAATTCTGCAATGCCTCTTACCATCTTAATAGGTTGAAAATTACTACAATTCACGCTACCTCTTACATGCAAAATGGAGGATGAATAGACTACATTAACAAGAATGTCCAGGAGAGTCAGGAAATACACTGTATTCTCTACTTTCTCAGCAAGAAGATGGGAAGAGTGCAATTCAGAGCACCTAAGCTAAGCAGGAGATATGTTGCTGACTTAGATTCTATCAGGAATCACTTCTATAAAGGCAATTGCTTCCCTTGAAAACCACACAGGCAATGAAGTCTGCTGGTGCTAATATGCCCCAATCAGGCCTACCAACAAATAAAAAATTCCACAGAAGATATACAGAAATGCTGCAGTGGCTTAAGTCAAACAGCCATCCAGCAGAAGCAGAGCTCAAAATAGAACATAGATGGGAAGAATCTCTGATGAAATTTTTTACAAGATAATATAAGAAACGGAGGAAATGTCCTAGCTGGGGAATCAAGACTCTCAGTAAGGTAAAGATCAATGTTACCATCAACAGGATACAAGTTTCAGTTAAAACACCAACCTGAGAGCAGTTCTTAGCATATGGTCTTGAAAGGAGAGAACTTGATAGCACTGTGGTGGCTCACTAATGTGGCAATCCGGTTTAGAGAAGAGGAAATGGAGACGCGATGGCAAAAGTGTACAGCAAGTCATCTTAGGGGAAAGTGTGGCAGGGCAGGAAAAACAGCACAGTTAACGCTGATGGAGAAAGATGCAAAGAGGTGGATTCAGGACAGGAGGAATTCAGGCAGAGACAGGCATACGTTTCCCCGGGCAAGAGTGAGCTGACTGATTGACAGACTGCTCAGAACAAAAGGAAAGAGATGCCTGGGAAAGCTGTGACAGTAAAGGGAGAAACAGGAGACAAAAGGACCTGGGAAGAGATCATTAGGAAGTTTCACAGAAGTATTATTTGGCAATAAAAACAATGTTTGCTAATTCTCTGGGGGAAAAGACCCAAATTTTCCAGCTGAGTCTCCCATTTTGAATTTAGGCAGAAGAGTTTTAAGGCTGTACATAAAACTTTGCTGTAGTTAACTATGTTTCTTGACAGTAGCAAGGCCTTTTCCACTGACCCAGCTGTCTGAAGAGCCATGAAGATCTCTGTAGGTTTCAGTCCGGAAAAAGGTCCAACGGCATTTTCTGATGAACATATCATTCCCTGAAAGTTTGAGTCTGACTGTCAGGAACCCAAGTGAGACACTACCAACAAAGCTCTTTTTAGTCAGAGGCTTCGAAAGTCACTTCCTTCCTTGTTCAAGGGACTAACCATTTACTATGAGGCAATAAATTCTTACATCAAAGCAAGTGCTACTTCACGTTAAGTATTTAAGGTCTGCTTAGCCTCTTTAATGCAATAAAGGCAATAATACTGAATAAAGGGAAAGCAATACCATGCAAGTTTCCAGTGCTTCAATCAGAAACTCCTGGCTGGGCATTAAGCAGTCCTCAAAGGTTTGGCTCCTGAAGCTGCAATACGGAGCTATGCAAATCCTCCAGGATTTCTGACCATGCTGGAGCACAGTTACACAAAACATATGACAGGCTGAGCTTGGATGCTGTTTTGGACCACTCATCCCTGAAACTCCTGGTCTTTTGGCTCGTGACAGAAATACTCTTTTATTGTCAGTACAGCTTTCTCCAAGTGTCGCTTTGCCAATTGGCACCAGTGCCATTTTTCAGAATTGTGTGGCACCGAGAAAAAAGCCAACATAATAAGAATAAAAATATCAGTACCTCCAGAAGAACTGCTGTGCAGAGCCTCCACAGGATATTCTACTGCATGGGCTTCAGGCCTGGAAAGGCACCATGGCAGGTGTGGCCTCTAATACTGCAGAAGCCACACAGAAAAAGGAAAAATGATACTGCAAGTTTATGATACTCTGTTATCAACACCCTGAAATTTGTAACACAGCCACCTGAAGCAGTTACCTTTTATTGTCCTCTTTAAGTCCACACACTAGTTTTTGTACTTTGAGCAGCTACTTAGTACAGGGTCTTCTTGAAGAGCTGGACGTCAAATACAGGAGGAAAGGATAACTAACAGGATTGCTTTTTTACATCTTGCAAGTTTTGGGGGCTGCTCATCCTTTTTCCTCCAAAATCTGCTACTCCTCAGTTTTCTCTAAGTACAAAGAACACTGATGAAGGCAGGTGTGAAAAAGGTAGATAAATAGGGAGCAGTACTATGGTACTCCAGTCTCAGCCTAGTTTCTAAAAACTAAAGACATTACCAGCTGAAATACAGGACAAATCTGGCTTAAATGCAGCACTGTGGAGAATATCAGCACCAACAGAATGAAAAACTGTCTTTAGCTCACACAACACTCAACATATCCCAATTTGTGTACCAAAGCAGACCAGCCCTAGTTTTTCAAAATAGCCTAAAATTAATCCCAGCAAGACATGAGCCACTGGATAGCATCCTTAGTATTCAATTTGGAAGAGCACTAAGAGCAGCTGGTGCAGAGCAGCATGTCTCCAAGCTAATCTCTAAACTGTTACCAAGTCCTAGAGTGCTCCTACTAACATCTGCAAGCACAAAAATGAGGCAATTCAGGAAATTACAGTTAGTCCTTTTTCTCTTCCCTCAGTCTCTCAAGCCTGAAAGCTAACAACTCTAATAAGAAAGAAAAAGGAGAAAAAAAGACAAAATCATTTTTTAGGTAAGTAATTAGACTGGTAGGGCTTATTTTAGACAGATTACCCAGTTAAATATCCAAAAAAATTTTCCATCTCCTAGATATTTTTTATCCTGTTGCCTGTATGAACAAACAAAATATAATCTATTTTTGCACTATACAATCGTCATGGGTACTAAAGGATGAGACTTGTACACTTGGGACTAATTAAAGGTAATGTCAACACTTATGCACACATGCACCATAATCAAGCACTTACCTTTCTTTGCAGGTGAAAACACAAAATTAGTCAGCCAGTTTTTTTAGTCATTTTGCTCTATTTTGTCAAGTCTGTCTGCTTTGTCACCCTTCAAATTATTAAAACAATGCTGCTACAAAATCATTCAGAGCAAGGTATCTGCTTGAAAAATATCCCTATAGACAGGTGTAACTTTAAAAAGTTAAAGCAGAACAGTTTTTTCCTGGTATGCTTTTAAGCAATGTAAAATTTGTGCCAAAGAAGTTACTCTTGTATTTGTGAGAAAGCCTTTAATATATTTCTCAAAAAATGTCACTTAGAACACGAAGCTACATGGACAATCAAACTTGAATCTCTTTAGGATACATTCAGCAAATACTTCAAAAGGACAGTACAGAGGTACGGGCCTACCCATCTTACTGCACATACTCATCCACATCTGGCTCAATGCTGCACGGAGAGACTGAAGATCAAGCCAAGGAAAGGCATGTTTGCAAAGAAAATTAAAGCAGAAAAACATCTCAGGATGAAAGTACTGCGAGAAGCATTACGTAGACAAGATATACCCTCTGTCATTATGTTGCCCCAAGGCTGGGGCAGAGTCAGACGTTTTAAAGCACCTATGGACATACATAGTGTATCAGAGTTATAAACTGTGTGATATTCAATGTTTTCCCCAAATGCCCAATTCCTAACATTGCAAGACTAGGTAAAAGTCTCAGATCTGACTCCTAAAATTAAGTAAAATTAATCTCTACTCTTCTGTGATTTAGCAGAGGGAATTTTGAAGACCTGAACCACAAAAGTTCAAGTGCAAGAACACTATTACAAGGACCTCCACCTTAGGGTTATTTGAAACCTCATCAATGTTTACACCTAGCTTGAACAGTGAGTTTTGACCACTGGCAGCAAGGTAGCTGCACCCAGTCACAGTCACTTGGACTGGAACACTGCAGAAATATTTAGACCAGGTTCAAGTAGCAAAAGGAAGGATGCATGTTGGCACAAAACACTAAAAAAGTAAGCTGGTTCCCTCCATAAGGACAGTGCTTTTCTCTCAAAATCTCACCAATGTGAGATTTCCCTCTAAAAAGTCAAAGCCAGCTTCTGTCCATCGCTACATTGCAGGGTGCTCTCTGCTCAATTATGCCTGCCCTATGCCTCCATAGCTATACATCCACAAGCAAAGCAGCAAAGCCACCTCCCCTTCTCCCTCTAGTAACTCCTTTCAGTTTGTTTTTAAAAAATGCTCAAAGCAGTTTTCCCTATGGTTACAGGTAATTTCTTTCACAGAACTTATTTAAAACACTGACTCCAGGCAAATAACTTCCTGTTCTGCAAGTAACTTCGCCAATGCCAGTACAACTATACTCAGCACAAGAAAGACACCACGGCTCGACTTCAAGCTGTTTTCAATATGTAGGATTGGGTGACAAACAGGAAGAAGTCAGTTTCCCAAGGCGTGAGTTTTGTGCCTCTGAGCACAGGAAGAGCAGAAAGCCATACATTATCAGTCATGAGTGTCGCAGATGTCTTGTGCAAACCTGTCCCCTTTAGAACTAAAACTGCTAGAAAGCACTGATCAATAACTATATGTAACCCTGAATTGCTTCACTTTGTGTAAGGCTGAAGTAATCCATCTGGCAATGAATAAAAAAAAGTCAGGGAATCTGTAAGGACATAAGGCACATCCAAAGGCGAGACTAGCAAAACCTAACACATCTGTGATCCACGTTTCTGGGGTTTTTTGACAGGTATAAGCAAAAGTGACAGCAAAACTGGAGAACCTCTACTCTAAAATGTAAACTACTTGAGAAATCCTTCTTAGTAACTGTTTCCTTGTTTCATGCTTAAAACAGAAAACCACTTTAAGTATTCCAGTGACACAAGTTAAAAGCACTAAGAAAACAAAAGTATTTAACTTTGCAGATACCTCAGGTTCCTCTGACTACATCTGCTGCTTTCAAATAGCAATCCCCAAGTTCAAAATGAAGTCTGTTGGTGTTTTAGACCTCATCCTGCCTCTGGCTCACACTTGTTATCCCCATAACCCTTCAACAGAATGAATTCATGCCACTAATAGGTCATATAATTTTTCACCTCTGTGCTACAAGACATTCTACCATGTCTACCTGTAGAGGCCCCAGCAAGTCAGTTCAAGCCAGACTGGTGTTGGTTATACCAGCAAAACCTGCAGAAAAAACAATCTGAGCCAGCCCTTCACTCCCATCCTACTTCCAACAGCAGGCTCACATCTCTCAGCATGCAGACAACTGGGCTGAAGCCCAAACAAACACAAGCGCTCTTACAAAAGCCTCTACAAAAACAGTAGTGCTGATGCAAGCAAGAACATCCTGTTTCAGCTCATTTCAAACAGTTACCTAGAAAACCCTTAACCTTGCTTAAACTATGTTTAATTGCATTACCTAATCATTTCTCACTTCCAAAGGTTTGCAAAGTAGAAAGAAAACAACAAAGTTAAAGCTGTGCTTTTCTGTTCCTCAAAGAAGCAACAGGCAGCCACCTGAACTCCCACCTGCAAGAGCTAAACCTTTCACGTTTTGTTGATGAACCAGAACATGACACCATTCATTTAAAAGGAATTACTTTTTTCATCTAAAACTAAAGAGCTATTAGTTCTAGTAGCATTTCTGTTTTCTGTATATTGCCTCTTACCTTTCCTCATGTCAGCTTGTCCTACTTCTCCTGCTATAAAAACAAACAGATGTTTCTTTCCTTTCTACGATTCTATAATGTAACTCCAGTCTGGATGATTTCCACAGAAGGAAAGGTTTGATCCAACACCCACTGATGTCAGAGGAAGAGACAAGTCAGACCATAAAGAGAGGGAAATAGCCAGAATGTAAAAGGTCTGTTCTGACCAATTTAATGTCTGGCTTTTGCAGTTTTTAATGACACCAAGAAGTGCCAAGAACAAAGACTCCCTCAGCTGGAGTCCTGGCAGGTATCATAAGCAGAGACAATGGGTTTGTGTAGTCTTCATTCTCTGTGTACTTATCATGAACTCCATTTGCACAGTGCAACCTACTTATGCTCCTGCTACAGAACAGAACTTGAAATCCTTTTTTTAAAAGGGAAAACCCCTCCCCAAACCTCAGAAAAATATTACATCATTTCATCCTATCTTCTGTTACCTACAAAAGTTTCTGTTGACCATAGTTACCTGAATACACACTCTGTACAGCCAAATTTAAGAGCTTCTGTGTATATGGAACTTACATGCATATGTAATATCGCATATTTGCAAATGTTTCTCACCTACAGATACTTAGACAAACACCTTTTTCTGAGCAGAAAACCATCTACAGACGTCTCACTTATCTCACTGTGCCCATAGCCAAAAAAACAATAAATGTATGTTCAAATAATTTTACCTTAAGCAAATCTGTCATTACTAGGTCAAATTCAAAGAGGAAAGTGGCCAGTAGGTCAAAAGAAAAAAACATAATATTTTGATTGGCCTTTCCATTGTTTTTGGAGAGCTCCTGAATAACACACTACATAAGAGACAGCTACCAATTGTATTCTGTTTCACTGAAATTAAAAGCCAGTTTCAAGGGTAGCAACAACTCTGTCCAGCAAACAAATTATCATAATAACTTAGAATCACAAGTTGTTTCTGGTTTTTGACTTTGTTTTCCTTGAGCAATAAGAAAGCACTGATTTTAATTTCTCAAGCATTAAGAAAACTCTCCGTCTCAAAGCCTACATTCACCCTGCCTGGGAAAGAACACACACTTTTTTCCAAAGCAACATCGTTATTGATTGCACGGCAACTATCAGCAACCGCAACACACTTCACATCTCTCTGGGTTCTGTCCACCCATGGCCACTCACTCACTCCCTCTATCAGCAATTCTTTGGACAAAACAAGCAACAACAAAGGAAAGCAAAGCCTGCAGATTCTAAACCAGGTGGTAACTTGTACCAAAACATAAACAAAACCACCCCAAAACTCGAAGAACTATTTGTGAAGTTTCTGCTTATACTGTTTCTTGGGATATTCTAAAAGGACTGGATCTCAGCAGTCAACAGCCACATTTAGCCTTTTATGTCATCCTCCTATGAGTCGCGTTGCATTTTTCCCCCATGATGCAAGTAGCCATAAATAGATGTGAGAATCCAAAAATATGAAATTAATTTTATGGGATTTGTTTTCTTTTCTTAAAAAGGGATGATGCTGGAAAGAAAGAAAAAAAAATCAAATCATACAGTGCAATATATTTAATTACATTTAGAATTGTCTAGGGAAAAGAATGATCTGAGCAAATTCAGCATCTGAAACGAAATCCAGAGTTTTACAGCACACCAAAATAAAAACACAGAGAAATACAGAACTTTCCCAAAGTCAGAGTACAGGATGTATGTTTACTTTATGCAGAAATGATCACTGTACATAATGGACATCACTGTCATGCCTAATTAATAGATATCATAGTTCTTCCCTTCTTTTTGATCTACAGCCCCTCAGAACTAAAAGGAATTTGACTACCTTATAGATGATGTTGCCTTGGTCTGAAATGATTTGCTTTTCTTTCATCAAGAAAACATCCCACAGTCAAATACATCTTGATAAATGTATTTTTATAGAGACCCCAGGAACTGAATGTTTTTCTTCAGTATTTATTTTTCACTAACTAAAGTCAAAGAAAATCTGAAAATGCTACCAGAAAAATGAGGATTCTGCAAATTTCTAAAAACATCTGTGAAAATGGTAACTTAAATCATGAAAAGAAATGTCTTCAGAAAAATATTTTCTTCACAAAATATAAATAGGCATCCTGCCATATTTATGGTACATTTATTTGTCTTCCAATTATAAATTTGAGGAATGAAAACAAAAAAACCCAGAGTCTCTTACATCTACTTTTGTAGAAAGCCCCAGAGAGAAAGATTTCCATCTTGAGATCTCCAAGTATTTCTACTCTCCAAGACATCTTACTTTGACTTAACAATCAGTGATTTTAGAGAGTGCATACTAAATAGATGATTTTTACTAAAGTAACACAAGCAAAATACTAGTGAAATTTCATTTATATGAGGTATGTTAGAAAACAGAATTGATAATATCCATATCAGCAATTTCTAGCTTTGCTGCAATTTTAGCTGAGAAAAAATTTTTTTTCAAGATCTGAAGCATACAATTGCTAAAGAATTTGGAAAGTGTATGAGAGCACAGGTATCACTGGAACTTTCATTCAATGAAATATTGATATTTCATTAGTATTGATCTTGAAGCTTTGACTTTCTTTCTCTAGCAGTACATCTGTTAGCTATCAGAAGAGTGAAACATTGAATAAACATCCTAGAAAATACATGTCTGCATGCAGAAAAATTAACATTATTCAAAGTTTCCAGACAAGATTCAATGTGACAAATAAGTGATGCATCATTGCCACTGAAAGTAAAATTATTATTCTTTCCTTTCTCTTACAACTTCAGTACAAGTCCAGAAGAAAATGTACAGAATTTTTTTTCATCCCAATGTTTTCAAATAGAATTAAACACTGCATGTTTCACTTTCCTGTTTCTTGTTTAGTGAGCAGGAATGACTGCTTTAAAAGCTGAAGCAGTAAGTCCAAGCAGAAGACACAAGCTTCACGTTCTTCAAACAAAGGTCTTAATCTGAATAAAGGAAAAGGTTTAATCATTTTGCACAGTTAAGCCTGCACATTTATGAAACATTTTTGACAGGAGCTTTGAAAATTGTTTTTCTAATGTTGGTATGAAACCAAGGTGATCTAAACAAAGAGGCCTTTTTTCTCTATAGGCAACTTTTTCATTAAATGGGTCTTCCAGTTCAAGGCCTGCAGTGTGAAGGAAAACACACTGTTATTGCTCAAGGTTTATATGTTATTGAAGACTTAATTCCTCTGAGCTGTCAAAACACGACCTCTCAGCAGTTCAAACTTTCAATCAAAAGAAAAAGATGACATTCACAAACACCTTGAAGATCACAAGGGAGACCTAGCTAGAATCAGAGCTGGCACAAAAGCCTTTCTCCAATGGACAATTCTCTTACACAGTTAATCGCCAGCCTGAAAACAACATCCCCTGAGACGCTCATTTTGGAGATAACACTGCAGATCTGAAAGTCCTTCCAGGTGAGCATTTTTATTTTGCTTTAGTATCAAGCAGTTCTGCTGTGCCCCATGGCTATGGCCCAACACTGCCCTGGTGCCTGCTCATGCTGTCAGCAGCAGAGAGGGGCTCTCCACTCGGAGCAGGTAGCATCCTGTGTTGCCGCAGTGCACAAACAGCCCTTTCCCTTTCCCTCCTATTCTTGGCAAGGGAGGGACAGGGAGGATGGTCCCCCACACTGACCCCTACACCTGAAACGTATGTGCACATGCAGTCCATGGCAAACTGGATGCCAGCTTTTTCAGCTGGGGTTAGTGGGACCATAGGGTTGTGCAATTAACACCCCACCAGGATGATGGGCTAAACCACTGTTCTCCTCTCGGCTCCAGTCCAACAACAGGAAAACAGCTCCCACTGAATTATAACTTGTTTTCAGCAGAGAGCATGGTAGTCCAGATCCCAGCTACGAAGTGCTATGTTGAGCAAATTACATGAGAAGTTTCTCCTCCTACATGTCCAAAAACATAAAAATGGCTCTACCTAAGCTACACTATAGCAGTTCCCCTACTGCCCTGCCCTGGCCCACTTGTGTTCACAATCACATCTATATAACCACTGCTAATGACTCACTGAAGCACATTAGTAATCTGGGATTTATGCCATGGTTTTTTTTCAGTCAAGACTGATTAAAGTGATTTGGCAATACTGCAAACATAATTCAGCATCCCTGGCACTGTTTAGAAAACTGTGATCACAGCATCATGCGTATTAAGACAGGTGGTCATTTGCAAAACTACATGCTGATGCATCCAAAGAACATATATTCAGCCAGCCATTTGAACTGTGGCTGAAAAAGATGGGTTGGAAAAGAAGAAGATAAGATCCAAGAGGGTATGATTAAGCAAATACCCTGTTCTAGAGAGGATAAAACTCAGCATTAAAAATAGATACTCTGTGCAAAACTCAAGTGTTGCATTTTACATTAACAAATTAAAAACTAAGACTTCTATAAAAATATAGATAGCTGGTTTCGATACAACACACCTTCTCACATTAATTATTTAAATATGTTATCAAATTGCAACAATGTTTCTCCCCCACAACTCCTCTTTCCTTTCAACTTTGCCTGAAATCTGTTCTCCAATGACAGGAGCAAACACACTTTGCTTCAAGCATTCTTCTGACACCAAGAAATGGAAGCAGGGTATCAAGTTAATTAAGAGCATGATATTAAAAGCTGTGTTATCAGCAAAGTGAATGTGCAGACAGCAGCAGATTTTCTGTGACTCTTTATGAGAGAAGTTGCCTCCACTTCCACCTGAAAGCCAATATCTAGTGCTCTGAATATGGAAATTCAGTTAAAGCCTGGAGGTCAAACAGCAAGAGATTTTAGATTCAAGCAAATGTAAGAGAGAAATTCCAATTTCAACAGGTAGCGACTACAGCTGCTATAAGGGGCTATGCCTTTGTTTGGAGGATTTTCACACATACAGTTGTTAGCAAATCCTTTCCAGAGGAAAAATAAGCCAGTCAGCCTGACAGCGCAAACAAATGACAGTATCACATTTCCAAAGCCTTCCAATGTGTTGCATGTCCCTCTCATCACCCACCATCATGTTTTGCAGTAAAAATCATCTTTATGGGGACATCACAGAGCTCCCACTCCAGCTTAAGGGCCTTCTTGTTCAGGCCCTACTACTTCCCTACTACTCATGTTACCAAGTTTAGTCATTATGTCTGTAATTTTAAGGATTTCCACACTGATCATTACTGCCAGGAACACACCTCTTGAGCCTCAATTCTGCTTTCATTTCCATCCCTGGTAGCACCCAATGCTGAGTGATGCAGAGGAATTCAATATCTGATAAATGCAATGTCATACACACTCACCAGTACCAAAATATCACTTTCAAATGTGAATGTGACAGAAGGTCTCTGGAAAGGAACTTTTTTTAGCATTTGAAGCACACAGACACAGAATAACAGGTCTGAACAGCATATGGCAGGGTTTCTTTGTGTAAAAATCAGACAGAAAAGAGCAGGACATGCGCCTGAAAGGCAACATGGAAAATGGCTTTAGCTGGGCCGTCAGAAAAAGAGAAGAGTTATCAACTATGCTGGTACTTTGGTAAATGTAAGCACATTCTATATACACATAGAGGTGCAGTCCCTTTTTCTCCCAGAAAGCTTTACTAAATCATATTGAAGAATATTCAAATGAATGCCCAAAAACATGTAAAACAACCCAACAAAACTATTTAATGACAACAAGGAAACATGTAGCTTTATCTTCCTTTTCAACCTCCCTTTCAACCTACTCCCCCATTATGTTACTCACAGCGCCTGCTCTCAGCCGTGTGCAACACATCATTTAGGAGAAAACCAGGCCTATACCCACATTATTTCCAACCACACATAGCACAACAGGAGAGCACAAATACACCCTGCACCGTTTTATCATTCCACTCCCGTCAGCAAACACTAATCTCAGATAAATGCAAGACTCTATTACAAAGTATCTCCACTAAAGAAAGCAAACAAAAAAAACCCCCTAACTTTTCTCTAGAGTTATCCACCTGCACAATGCATTTAAACACTGTTAACCAAACCCTTCCTACACAAACACCCATTCACCTTGTAAAAGGGTACAACACCTGTTCAAAAGCAAACAGGGAGGCAAGTGATGGGATGGGGAAGGGGACTGACTGCCATTCCACACCTTGGAAAGGCTTACCCTTTGGGAAGGTCAGGAAGCAGCTCTTCAGAGACAGAGGCTGACTAGAACCACCTCTCATGCTGCCTAGTCTCCAGGAGGATAGAACTGCTCATTACCTGTGGGATGTTGCTTAATTTTAGTTCAGTAAGAAACAAAAACACCCTTAATATCCCATATACCATGGTACTCAGAGCCACCTGACAGGAAGGATTGCAAGCCAACATTTTAGTAACGCATCAAACTTCCAGCTTCAACACAAACTTTCAGCCACAAGAGTTTCACCTTGACAAACAGCCTAACGAAACACCCTGTCAGAAGTAAAACGCTGTTTGTTTGGACCAAAAGAGTAAAAGTGGTAAGTATCTTGCAGCTGATGGAAACAGGAAAGATGAGATTGAGAATGCAGTTACCGACAATATAACAAACCATTTCCTTGGTGTCAATGTCTTGTTGAAGACATAGTCAACTATCAACTATAGCTTTATTTTTAAGTCATCTTTCTTCCTCTCTGGAAATTAATTACATTTGCATACTTCTTTCTACCCACAGAGTAGCCATTAAAGAAGTTTTCATGTTACTAATCTTCATCACTAAAATCAAAGTAGCTGAAAGTATTTTAGGATAACCATGCAAACTGAAATATTATTTCTATACCCATCAGCTACAATTAATGATTTTCTTTGATTTAGGTATCTACAGTAGTCAACATGGGAACATCATGCTTTACTTCTAAAAAGTAAAAAGCTTTCTTTCTTCCTTTTGTAATTTAGCATGCTAATTTTGAAAGTAGAGCAAATTCTTATCACTTAAAATTCTACACAGCCTCTGTACTGGGCCTTCAGTTCACACAGAACCTTGAAGGTACTCCTTTCAAGCATTACTTCAGTATTTTGAAAATTTATTGTGCAGAGGGCTGCTTCTCCTTTCATTTTCTTTCTGAGAAATGCAAATCTCCCAACTTCTGAACTTTTGTGTACTTTCACTTTTGGACTGCTAATTCTGTTAACGCCCTAGTACCAAAATTCCCTCAGAGTTCACAGTTCCCCTTCTGTTTCTTTTTTATTTTCCCTTTTTTAGAGGGTTGTTTTGGTGATTTTTTTTTTTGCTTTTTCAAATCTTCCTTCTTGCAGTTCTTTATGTTCTCCTGATCTTCAATCCCAGTTCTAAAGTGTCTTCCATTATCTCCTTCCCAGCAATATCATCAAAATGACAGATATTTTCCCTATCTTCTCCATAAATTAATGTCAAGGTCTTTTAAAGTCTGTATGCCTAGAACCCATATATAATCCTGTCAACAGTTCACAGGCAGCCCATGCCTCTCAACTTGGGCTCTGCAAGTACCCTTTCTGTTCAGGTATATATCTCTTTCCACCTTCATGGCTTCCCTGTTTCAATTTATCTAAATTCTAGTCTAATCCCAATCTGGAATCATAACTGCAGCAATGAGGAAAAATCAGCCATCGAAAATAAAGCCCCGTAACACTCATATTTTCTTTTTTTTATTCCCAAAGTCTTGCAACATTTTAGGTAAATTGAGGCTCTCCTCTTTCCAGAGCCACACAGCCATTACCCTCCCCAGAGGGTGACTTCACTGACTCTCTAACCTGGATGCTAAAAATAAACAAACAAACAAACAAAAATAAAGGCAAGAAAATAGATGGATTTTTAGCACTTCTTCCTTCCTCCAATCCTTAGATCTCACAGTTTAAATTATACCAACTATTCACAACTGCTAATTTATAAATCTCAGCAGCAGGTCTCAGGTGGAAAGTATTGGGCCAAGAGGAGCACAGCACTGCCACAACATTGCTCCCTCTGCACCTTGCTCCTTGGCGCTACCCACGTGCTGGGAACCTCAGCCTCAGCAAAAGGCTGCTTTAACACTCCGCTTAGGGTTAGGGTTATGCTTAGGGTTAGGCGTGGGAAAACCATAAAGCCTAGAGCTCCGGGGACACTGGAACTACAAAAGGCATGCCAAGGGGAACACGGGGCTGCCACAACATTGCTCTCTCCACACCTTTCTCCTTGGAACCACCGCCTCACAAATGGCTGAAGTACACCATATTTTAGAACCTTGGAATGCTTCTGGGAGGGCACTCGACAGGAAGGGTCACGGTATCAGAGCAGCCTGAAACTAAATTTTTTCCATGAAACACCTGTCTCAAAATCTTTATTTCAGAAACTGTATAGCTCCTGATTCTGCTCTGCTGCAGAAATACCACAAAATGGACTTGTCTCCTTTCCACTAACTCATCACTTTCTAAGCACTCCAGGGAGATGCAATACATACAGATACTGATGTCAGCACCAAGCTAGTATCCTTCGCATAATTTTGCACCATGAATCCTTAAGACAATGAACCACATACAATGAAACAAATCCAGACATGTTTAGAAGCCCATATAAAAGTGGGGTTTGTCCATTCTCATAACCACTGTGAAGGGCCTCAGAGAAATCCAGAACTTTTGTAGAACTTGCAATAAATATTCACTCAGGATTCACTGGTGCTTCTGATAATTTTACCTGTCTCAAAATCCTCAGCCTTCTCCTGAAAGTCACAGGTTCTTGCAGCATGTATTACACATAGGAAAGACAAAACCATTCACCTTATTGGTATCAGAATAAACTTTGCAAACATGCCTGCCAAGTCAACTTGTTAAGAGGGCAGGACACATTAGCATGAGCCAGCATCATTCACAGGCATAAAAAAATCGAAGACATGAGGGGTTTCAGAAGAGCAGAATTTCAGGTGATCACACAGCATGCTATTTTACTATTTTTAATGGAGAGCTATGTAAAATCTCCCAAAGCTGGGAGACAAATATAAAGTTTATGGCAAAGATTATTTCAACAAGCCTCACAATTTCGAAGGCTTCCTGTGATTTCCAAATGCCCAAAGTTGACAATACCACTGCCACTTATGTTTCTTGATACCCTTTTTTAAATGCTGCATGTAAAACTTAGGCTCATGACTTATTTTACTTGAGACATGTC
The DNA here is from genome assembly GCF_965178545.1 of Coloeus monedula. Lineage (NCBI taxonomy): Eukaryota > Metazoa > Chordata > Aves > Passeriformes > Corvidae > Coloeus > Coloeus monedula. Next base: position 88,269,086 of record NC_138783.1, read on the forward strand.
TACTATGGCTTCTCCTAAAATAAACTTCCACTGGATTCTGACAACCAGTTTCAAAGAACTGTTTTCCTTCACATCAATCTCACCAGTACAGCTCACCAGGTGCCCATGCCAAACGCAAATTTACAGAGTAAGAAGTGGAAATAGGAGGGGTAAAAAGGTGCATTTATAAACCTCCACTCTCAGACTGAAAGCTCTCACAGGCATCCTTGCAGAATAACTACTCTACCACGGTGCAGAGGTATTCCAGCCCCTACCTGCCAGACATGGTGTGGAAGACAGATCCAAGTGGAAACTCCTGGGATGAACTATCCTGTTCATATACGCACAGCAGTGGAGAGGACTATGTTGTTTGCCTTCTTTCTTCATACAGCAGCAGATGCCTCAGGAGCAAACACATTCTGGAAATGGTAGCATTTCAGCCCTAAACAGGAGATGTTCAAAGCAACCCTGGATTGCTAGAACAGAATGGTAATACAATGGCACTCTGCTGTTCCAAGAGTAAGAATTAACATGTTACTTTCCAAGCTGTAGAACCCTGAGTTAACTCTTAGGTAAGGGAAATGAGGGGGAACACATGCTTTTGTCCCTACAGAGCAACAGGACAGAAAGAGAACAAGGAGGAAACTTAACCACAGAAATAAAGAATTTCTATTCCTATGCCAGGTCTATGTGAGATGTGACATTTATGTAACAGAACATTAGAAGTTTTCGCTGCTCTTCCTGAAGGGGGAATCTCTAGAAAAACACCGATCCTCACAATTCATTCCCCGCATATTGATGCCCCAAGTACCTGCTTTCTGCTAGGACTGGAAAGCAGTATTTTTAGAACAGCTCTCAAAGTCTCCCTGGGCTTAGCAGCCAGTCTAACTGCTGAGCTGCTTTTCCAACAGCATCTCTTCTCCCAGGGCACTATTATCCTGCTGGGAAGTAACAGACATTATACACTCACTGAAATACAGATATAGATATAGATACAGATATATAGCAGCCCAATACGTACACCAAGAGCAAACAGTGGCCCTGTGATGACTTCTAATGGCTTTATTTACATCTCACCAGTCCATTTTTAGCAGTACGCTCATTCTACCTATGAGATTTTAATACAATTGCTCAGTTCACATCCAAGCCTGCAGGGTGCTGAAGATCCCAGTTTCTGAGAGCACCTGGACACTTAATTGCTCTGCTGTAACTGGGCTACCTATGTTATACAACAGAACTGCAAAATATTTTACATAGGCAGGTTCATTCGATATGTTAGTGAGATTTAATCTGAAATCTCCTCAAAATTGCATAGAGCGCACACATCCAAAACTCTCATTGCAAACTCTCTGCAGGGGCCTTCACACGGATTTCTTGACTGACTGTATTTTGCTGTATTTTCCTTTTATAGAGTGGTCAGTAATCTTCTGGTCATAAAAGATTGCTTGCTTCCAGCTTAAAAGCCTCTTGGGAACACAGAACTGTAACCTGCCATTCATATATTAAGTACAGAACATTTCAAAACACCACAACACAGGAATCACAAACTGAGAACCTGATACAGAATTAAGAGGGCTTGTTTCCATATCCATGTCTAGATCAAGTGAAGCTGTAAATCCATACCTCATGTTGGATATCTGTGTCTCTAGCAGTGCTACCACAGCCACTAGTATTTCCAGCAGAAATACAGTTCTTACTGATACTTCTTGGAAAGAGTAATTTCACTAAAATATAGACTGGGTCAAACTAACAGGAACACTTATTCTTGGGTAATCTGTTCTTGCCAAAAGAAACATACTGTGAAAAAGATTCAGTCAGAGCATATGTAGTTTTCTCAAGTCTTATAAACTTTGTAAGATGAAGTCTGTCTATTACTTGAATTAAAAAACCTTTAAGTCATGCTGACAACTTAGATGGCAGCAACCATACACTTTGGGTTATTGCTCAACAATGTTTCCTCACAGTTGTTTGAGAAAAGGTACATTGCTTGGGAAGAAAAGGGTTTTGCTATACAGCAAAGCAAAGATGCACTTCAACATTTCCACTATTCTTACCAAAAGGGGAAGAGAAGGAAAAACTCTATTTACAGTGAAAGCAGTTCCTTGTTAACACAAGATTTCCCCTATTTTTCTAATGGCCAAGTCATTTAAATGCCATCACTAGTCCCACATTATTTTAAAAACCTCTTATATGCTACTGCATGTCAAACATTACGCTGCCGTGCCACTGAATGATAGCTGAGATACACGGGCTCCCATTAAGTGAATGAACAGTTTGTAAAGCACTTCCTAATTGTTCAGCAAGGAGGAGCAGTCAGAAGCTGGGACCAGTAGCATCTCTACCTGTAACTATGCCCGCTCAACACCACTTCTTAAAAGACTATTATTTTCATTTGCTTACATTTTTCCAAAGTGTGTGCCCAGAAATTTTTCATGCTGAGTGTTTGTCTCAGACTGGTTTTTAAAGAAAAATCATCAGATTCAGCTCAAACAGTTCAGCTACTACCAAGAATAAGATCTAAAGAAAAAATGTTTTGCATAATATGAAAAAAACCCCCAAAACAACTGTCAGCCTTTCTGTTCTACTCTAATCCTTTAAAAAGTCACAGTAAACACAGATCCAGTAGAGGCTAATTCACAACTAAATCTCCAGAGATGCCAGAAGAATGAGTACTCTTGATTTCCACATGTAACATAGCTGCACATACACTGCCTTACAGACACCTCAAGGGCTGCAGAAGACAGTTCCTTTTAATAATCATTTGTCAGTTTGGCTGAATATTGAACGTGAACAACAGAAACTGTATTTCTATGACAAGTCTTCAGGAATAAGAAAGAAATATCAAATTCAATAACATAAGTAAAAATGGTCAAACCAAAGGAACAGGAGAAGTAACTGAAGAGAAATACTGGCAAGTTGTCAGAAGACCAGGACTGACATCTGGAAGTAGAAATAAGGTCAGAAACAACTTGGCTGAGAAGAAACATTGCAGTGAAGAGCTGGGAAATTGCCAAGAATGGGCAGACAAGAGGTGGGATGAGCAGCATAAAGAGAAAAACCAAGGGGAGAAATCTAAACTGGTGCAAGGAGACTGGGAACCATCTCTGGGAAGGGGAGAGGTGCTGGACACAGATTTCAAGGGAGAACCAGCCAGCTTCTGCAGAAAGAATAAAGTACCAACTAACTTGGGTGTCCAACTCAAGACACTCACAATTCAACTTTGCAAGTATACAGCCTTTTACATAATATATGCAGTAATAGATGGGAGGGCTTTTACATAATATATGCAGTAATAGATAGGAGGGCTTAGCCTTTTCTATGAAACTGAAACCAGATCTTAAATCAGGCACACAAAAACTGAGAAATATTGTACTGACCAAAGGCAAAAGGAAAATTTTCAAAGACTTGCCTTGCACCACACAGAAACTCTGGGGAGTGGTAAGGTCGTGTCACAGGCCTCTGGAAGGATGCAGCTCTCAATTAAAAAAACAACTTTGTCCTCCTCTTCCTTTAATCTCCTGCTTTGATCGCTGTACAACTTCCAATTTCTGCAACAAATAAAGCTGTTACACTCACTCATGCTCCTTACTGAACAGTTCATTCCCAGATTAGACCCCTCCTGTGCGCTAAATAACAAGAGAAAAGTAGATCATCTAACTAAAGATTTAGCATAATTGGAATCCATGAGGCCGAACTGTGGTTACATAGATTGCTCTTTTAAGAGAGCTATTTTGACAGCAGTGTAGGTCATTTGCAGTTTAAAATGCTGTATTCATACCTATAACTGTCATGGTTATATGGAGCAGCACTGCTTTCCATTCGGCAGGGAACCAGTTCCAAACACCTCTCCCAGTCTCAGAAATAATGATGGATGGTCCACCCACACTTCCGGAGCAGAAGTTATGAGATCACCAGAAAACCTCGAGGACCATGTTCATCATCCATGTTCGTAGAAATATGCGACCGGACAACAAAGCAAGTTCCTGAGTCTACAGGGAGTTAAGTGTCACAGGCCAAAAGTTTCCAGCTTCTAGCTGTGACACCAACTTTTAAACATAGATATATATATACAAGACTTTTCTACTGACATTATCATCTACTGGTACTATGTTAATTGTTGCTGTAACTGTCTGTGTGATACCATATAATTTTGAACTTTAAAAACTGACCCATAAAACCTGGAAGGGGTAAGACAGCCATAAGATAATTTCCTTATGCAGATAACGTCTGTTCTCAAAAATGGAAATGCTGAGAAATGCTCTACAGACTTCTGGACCTGGACAGGAAGACGTATCCCAGATTTTACATTTTATGTGTAGCATCTTCCACAAGAAATACCTGAGAACCCTTTTTAAAAGAAATTGCACAATGTTCAGTAAGTTTTAATATTTACAGAACTGTTATTGAATTAACAATGCACTAGCACTTAGCACTTTATGGTAAAAAATTTAACATAAAAATGGCACAAAGAGCTTGGCAAGTAGCTCTGGTGACTGAAGATATTACCACAGTGCTGTTCAAGTTTATGACCTCCCAAGCAAAGTCAATGGACCAAATCAAGTGAACACTCTTCAGAAATGTCAAGCCAACAGTTTAAATTAAGCTGCTGAACTTTGCACTAAAGTTGCTGAAGCATAGGGACACATTTCGTTCCACCTGCCCTGCTGTGGGAGGCAGTAGTTTCCAGCCTAAAGAATGTAAAAAGTAGCTACAGGATTGAAAGAATTGTTAGGGGCAAGACAAAATGTAGTGGGTAATGGAAAAAAACTAAAAAAAATTAAATCTTTAGAGATTTTTAGAGATCAATACCTACTATATTCAGCACAACACAAAAAATACCCCCCACATGTTGGTTTTTGAAAAAGCACTGTGAAAAATTAGAGGCTCAGCAAACTATGAAAAATTATTCCCTTAACACCGGTCGTCACAGAGAAAATGTAGAAAAAGATCTGGAAAAAGAACAGAAGAGACTCCAAGCAGGCCAAGTATTTTTAAAATTCTTGATACAAAGCCATTTCATTCTGAAGTCTTATTATAACTCTTAAAGACTGAACAATTGTTTAAAAATTCTTCTTAAATCTGAATCCAAGCCTCAGACTGCCAAGGGTTAAGACCTAAAGCAAACACAAACCACAATTATAGAAAGGTCCAATGCCTAACCTTAGCAGTAAACCCAGCACTGCATTTCAACACAATAGATTTAACAAGACAGTATCAGTGGAAGAACAAATTCTCAGCAAATCTCTCTGCCTCCACTGCTAGCTGTAATTTCCACCTTAGAGACTTGTTCTACTCATGGCAAAGAGAAATTCCAGGCATCAGACTCTTTCTAATCACATTTCATTTTGCTGGAAGGAAATTAGAGAAAACTCAGGGATACAACAGGGTAAAGCCAGGTAAAGCAGTTTTTCATGCATAGAGTTAATCTGGACTTCCTGGCCTCATATAAAAGGAGGGAACCAAGCATGTGCAGAGACATTCCCAGGAACTGATTGCAGTTGCAGGATTCTGCACAGTTTGCAACACTGCAGTAAGGGTATCTTAGGTATAAACTGCCCCAAGGAATTGACGTGTGCTGTTTCCAAAGATTTGCAACATCTGTACATATATGCTTCCTATAATTAGTCATATGGTGGGAAGAAAAATTATTCTTCTAAAAGTTCAGATGCATGGTAAAACATATTATTTTGTTAAGGAAGACTAAAATACCCATGCTTGTGAGAGCTGATGACCCCAACAGCTCTAAAACGTCTTACCTAGCAGTGGGAGTTAGCAGCATGCAAACCTTGTACCAAGCCTTAGTCTGCAGGTTCTCACTCAGAGTGACACAGCCCCATTTGCTTCCCATATGCTCAGATTCACGATGCATCTGCCAGGGAAGTCCAGCTGTAAAGCCCAGCCCCAGCTTCTGCATCCTCCCCAAGCCCACTCCAGCTAGAGCTACAGGTTCGCAATACTTCCAGATTTTTTTCAGAAATTACAACTCCAAAGTGCTCCACTGCCAAATGCTACGTAACATCGATGAGAAGCATACTGGATGAAGTTTTCTATCACTATGTCCTGTATCTCTTTCTATCCTCCTTCCTGTACTCTCTTATCCTCTACACTCATTTCCCTTCACATCCTTCCTCTACATCCTCATTCCTTTTCTCCTATGCTATGCCCTTTCACCTCAGTCAGTTACCTCCTTCACAAGATCTGTTCTGTCTGCAACAAACTGGAAGAACACAGCTGTATTTAGAGAGAAGCGACTCACCCACAACACGCTTCTCTGTGAGCACACCACAGTAACAGATGCACAAACAAGATGCAGGCATTCATGAGATACACAAGCACATCAAAGGGCTCATACTTGCATGAGTGGGGCAGGTCTAAACGTTAACAGCTCAAGAATGTCAGTGTCTTTTTGAAAATATCTTGCTGGTTTCATATAAGGTCTAAGCAGCATCTCACTGCTGTACATAATAAGTACTTTTAGTGAACACTGATGCACATTCACAAACCTCTGTTGCAGAGAAATCCTTGGTCACATACTACAAGCTGGGCAGAAAGTCTCCTTCACCTAAGGTCAAGATCTCAACTTGCCTGGAAATTAGGGGAAAAAACATGTTACTCTCTTATATATCATCAAGACAGTTTTAGCTAAGTCAGGATGTAGCTTGGTACTTCAATTTCCCAATTCACTATTTATTGCATATTTGGTAAAATTATCATAAATTCAATAATTTCACACTCAGTAGAAGTTCAGAAATAGCCTTCTTGCTGAGTGAATATACTTTACTGAAGGCTTCAATTGCTGTTTTCAGGAAGTGCTAGCGTATTTCTGTAGTACTGGCACCTGTCTTTCCTCTGCAAGACAGAGAAGTGGGTGGATCAATGGGCTGACAGAAGCACAATGTCCACCTGTGTTGGCTCATGGAACATCATTAACCCCAGTTTCTGGTAAAACAGAGCAGTAACTGCCAGGAAAGCCTGGAGTGTTTGCCTTCCATTTTCTCCTGTACACCTCCCTTACCACGTACCTCATAAACCACAAACACTGGCTATGACCCTACCACTCCCCTGTGCCATCAAGACATATGCCCTATTCTCAGTCACGTCCTTAATTTACAATGCTCCTGTTATTTTCTGTACTTCACTTGATCTGCTCCTCATTCTCGACCTGCTTTGTCTTGGTTGTTCCTTGGTTTTGCCTCACATGCCACCAGTCTGTGGTGATGCTTCCCTCACAATAAGCAAAGCTCTACAGAGAACAGAACATGGGAAGCAAAGGAAGGAGGGCAGTGGTAGCAGGAACTGCCTGTGACGCAGAAAAGGGAAATGCCTCCTTCTATCTGAGAGCCAGAAGAATCAACTTCATCTGTAGTAAAGAGATTATCATATTAGATAAAGCAGCAATAGGTGTGATTTAAACACATTTGAGGCTATGCCTCTCTGTCCAACAGATGTGAATGAAGCAGATACACCCTAAAGCTTTCTTCTTCCAAGGTCAACACTTTCCAACAGTGTTTCTGCAAAGGATGTCTGTTTGAGATTTAGGTAGATAATCCAACAATGGAGAGGAAATTCAGTTTGTCAGACAAGAAACAGGAAGGGAAGTGGCAAGCAGAAGCAAAGAGCGCATAAGACCGAGCTCTGAGCTGTGGTGCCTGTGTTATTTGATCTCCCACCTCCAAAGAAAACAGGTAGAGGTTTCAAACTTCATCTCCAAGCAAGGCAATTTCTCTTCATATCCAGTCAAGAAATGGGGAAGTTTTTCCAACAAAGACATCTACAAATGGGGTCCAAGAGATATCATTATACTCTAATGGTGCATCTTACACACTAGCAACTGAGCAATTAAAATTTTCTGTAGCAGAGCACAGCCCAGAAACCTGAATTAAATCTTAACAAGGAAACAAGAAGTGAAAGGGGATCCTTGACCTTCTCATTTTCCTTCCTAATTCTAGTAAAATAATACAGAGACTGAGGAACCAGAACATACAGGAAACAAAGCAGTCATTTCTCCTAGCAGTCAATTCACTCCACAGGGAGAACTTCCATTTAATACAGCATCTGTACAATCAGACTGGACTTTAATAGGTCTAAGAGATGACTAATGACATCCAATCCTCAATATATCTGAGACCTTAAGACTGAAAATTCTGCTACCTGAGAAGGGGTACAGCCTTCAGTCTCAGCTGACAGCAAGTGAGACAGATGTAAGCAAGTTTCTTCAGAGGTGTCATCATTGTCTTCAGTAAGGGAGCCAAACACCCTCTGAAGATGACATGGCTCTTTTGCCACACTTTGGCAGGGTTCTTTCTTTCTCCATGGCTCCCTGCAAGCTACCACCCACTACAGATTAAGTTAAAATTAGCTTATTAAAAATAAATTAAATCATAGGCAAAGTTGTCATGTATCTAGCAAAATGCATACAGCCTAGATACAGATACTTGAAAACAGCCCTGAAATCATATTTTTCTATCAACTTAGTACTGCAGCAGGGAACAGTGAGTAAAAGAGGTCACATCCACCTCAAACTTTGAAAGTGCCAGAACTTCTAAATTTAAGAACACTGAATGTCAAGTTCCTGCCAAAAATACATATGCCCCCCCCGCCTGCCATTTGCTCCCACCTAACATTTGCATAGAGAGTCACAGAGACTTGTGAAAAAACTGGCAAGATATTGCATTCTCTGAGTTCCTAGAAGCAAGGCAGCCCACTGAATTAAGATCTTCAGAAGCAGGAAGAAAAACTTAAGCTTTTAATTAAGAGCTTTTATGAAAAGCATCAGCACACAGTTGTTCTGCAGTGGGAAACTGCAAAGTAATCTTTTTTTCAGCACAACAGGGTTTTTTAGAGTTTGAGGGCAAAGATGAGTTTCTGCCTCTGTTGCTTAAGTAACCCAGCAAGACCTTCCCAGCTGGGTCTCTGCTGCCGGCCTAGACAAGCTCAACACCAGAGGCTTTCTGCAGAAGGATGATATCGGCCTGGGGATGGAGAGCTTCCGTCAACACCGTGCTGGACCACCCAGGTAAAAGCCCCTCTAGTGTCTCTGCAGTCCACGCTGGGCTCTGATCAGCATATATTGACTTTGTTCATGGTACGGGGGGAATGTACGCCACTGGGATAAAGCTTCAAGTTCATTCTTAACGCTGCTCCGCCAAACCCACATAAGACGGATGAGGGTGCATCCGTACTGCAAAGGCATTTCTACCATATTTCACAACCATATTCCAGCTCAATAAAGGGACAAAAATCTGAAATATGCACCAAACCAAACACACAATCTGCTTCCTTTTAAGGCTTCTCAACATAGGAAAGGAATCATGAAACCCGGCCTGTAATAAATTAGGGAGGTTAAACATCATCACAGTATTCGATGTCTGGCTCCCGCGTCCCCCCTCGGACGCGGCTGTTTACGCGCTGTACCATCCACACACGCTGTTCACACGCACCGCCGCAGCCCGGCACGGCTCGGGACGAGCCGCAGTGAGCGCCGAGCGCGCACCGACAGAGCCGGCAGCGCTGCCCGTGACAGCGCCGGCGGCCGAACCCCGGCGGGCAGGGCCTCCCCAAGATGGGGGCTCGGCCGTGCGCGCCCGGCGCGGAGCCGCCTCCCGCCGCAGCCGCACGACCCCGCCGCGCTCGGCGACCGCCCCCGCCCGGCCCCGCACCTTCTCCCCGCTGCCCCCCGCTCCGCGGCCGCCCGGCCGGACCCCATCGCTCACCTCCGCAGCCGCGGCTCGCCGGGCACCGCCCCGCGGCAGCCACCGGCCCCGCGCCCCAGTCGGTGCCCGCCCGCTCTGACGGCGCCGGGAGCGGCGGCCCCGCCCCGGCCCTGGCCCGGCCCCCTGCGGCCTCAGCCGGGCCGGCATCGCCCGCTCGGTCCGCCGGGGCTGGAACGGGAGTGCTTCGGGCTGCCCTCGCCGGCCGCCCGAGCCAGGGTGTCAACTCCGGCTCCGGAGGATCCAAAAAATATAGAAACTAGGATTCTCTTGTATGTTCATCTGCAGTCAAGCACTGGAGGTTTTGAGAAAGAAAATGTCACCGGTCTGCAAAGCACCCACACCACGGCTATGATGTTTGAGCCAAATTATTTGAGCCAACAATCCAGATTTGGTTTTGTTTTCTAATATTTTATCACTGAATCAATTATATTGGAAAAGGCCTCTTAGATCGAGTCCAACCTATGACCATGTCAACTAGACCATGGCACTGAGTGCTGCATCCAGTCTTTCCTTGAACGTCGAGGGATGGTGACTCTACACCACCCTGCGCAGCCCATTCCAATGTCTAACCGTCCTTTCTGTGAAGAAATTCTTCCTAATGTCCAACCTAAATTTCCCCTAGCACAGCTTATCACTGTGTCTTCTTGTCCTGTTGCTGGCTGCCTGGGGGAAGAGGCCAACCCCCACCCAGCTACAACCTCCTGTCATGTGGTTGTAGAGAGCACTAAGGTCCTGCCTGAGCCTCCTCCAGGCTAAACAGCCCCAGCTCCCTCAGCTCCTCCTCGTAGGACATGTGCTCCAGACCATTCACCAGTTCCACTGCCCTCCTCTGGACATGCTCCAGCACCTCATTGTTTTTCCTGAACTGAGAGGCCCAAAACTTGACACAGCACTCAAGGTGTGGCCTTGCCCATGTGGAATACAAGGGGAGAATCACTTCCCTAGTCCTGCTGCTCACACTGATACATGTTAGCATGTTCTTTCCATCCATCCATCCATCCATCCATCCATCCATCCATCCATCCATCCATCCATCCCTCTCCACACTTGAAGTTGCTCAATAGCCTGTCTCACTCACGTGCATGTGCTGAAATTGCTGTGTAGCTGGAACCAGAGCTCCATTTCTTAACCAATTTCTCTGCCATGCTGTTACGAGAGATTTATCATGCTTGAGCAGTGTTAAGAAACATTTGAAAGAATGTAGGAAGAGGTCACAGTCCAGCTCTGGCTTATTCTATTATCTTTACATGGTGCACAAAAGCCAAGGAGAACACAGGTTACCCAGAAATTATCTTGTGGGAACTCCCAGGAGGGAGGTGAGGGGCTCCTGCATGGAGGAAAGATGCTGAAGTGGGGAATTACGCACACACACTTGTCTGGATGCCTCCAGCCAACCGTGCATGACCTGGAGGACCACTGCCAAGAACCAGCTAAATCAGTCCCAACACTGCTCTAGTGTAAGAATTTTAATTTGCCTGTTGCAGTTCCCTCGTGCTGGAAGCTGCCAGCTGAAGTTCCCAGTACAATCTGAATTGGGATAGAGAAGCCAGGAGAGGCAGCTTGAATTTTTCATTTTTCTTTCTGCATGTCATTGGTGAAATTCCATTAAGGACTCCCTGCTTCAAAATCACACAGAACTTAGAGAGAAGAGGTGTTTTCAATCCATAATTAAAACATGCGGAATTTTTCACATTTACCTTTGCACATAGTTTAGCACAAAGCTAATGAATCCTGCCGCGTTTTTTAACAAAGAGACAGAAAATAAGAGTTCCTCTGCATACCATGCAAACTTAAAGCCATCCTCGCATAAAAATATTAAATATACTTGGTGAGAACAGGCTAGAAAGCAAGTAGAAATTGTGAGTGCCCTTCAATTTAAATACAGATCTGACAGCATTAAGAAGCAAAAAAATCATAGTTTATTTGCAGCTGATGACATTTTCAGTCATCATCAACCAAAATACAACCTTTGTAAACAGCAGCCTTGGACAGCTCCCCACCAAGGACTCTGGAAGAACAATGTTTACTACTGATATTAATTTAGTATTAGGGAACCGAAACAGCACTAAAGCCCAAGGGATCAGAAGGGCCTTATGTTGCACTAGTGTTGAAGGAGAATGTGGAGAATTACCATGTTATTTGTAGGCAGAGCAGTCTGAATTACCCAGGGCAAAATACAAGAAAACCCAGCCGGGTAGGAATGGATAGGCTAGAAAGGTTTCCCATTTACCTCATTTTTTTGTTAAGATTATGTTTTCTTCATCTGAGAAATCCGTAAGTAACAAATCTCACAAATAGAGGGGAGTTGTATTTCAGTAGAGTACCTAGAGAGCTGAGACCATTACCAGGTTTAAGATTATTTCACATTTTCTTCAAAGGCGTGTAAGTATGTATAAACTCACTGACAATTTTATTTGTGGACAACTCAACAGCTGATTCTGTGATAAACAAAAGAACTAGGCTATCACATAAAAGTTCTGGAACAGATGATAAAGCATACTGTTCAAAACTTTTACTATTTTTTAATAGCCAAATCTCAGGTTATACATCCAGGAAAAGAACACAATGCTATACCTTGGAGAAACAAGCCATACACTGGGAAAACATCACAGTGAAAAGCTACTGACTGAAAAAGGCATCAGGGTCATAAGGGACAGGGAACTGAACACAAGATACCAACTCAACATAGTGTGTTAAGCGACAAAATGTGACACTCACCTCGGAAGCACAATCAATAGTGTACAAAGAAAGCAGGGGATTTACCTGTATGTAGATCAATGAACAAATCTGTAATAAAAGTTTATCTCCTTCCTAGAAGAAGATTGCAAATCTGAGAGGGGACTAAGGAAGGCAGGTATAACACAAGATTTTAGGAAGTCAATCCATGCACTTCATTGCAGAATATTAAAGGCTTTTTTTTTCTTTTACTTTCAAATGCATTCCAGCAGGAAAACATAAGATACTACTAACTTCTTTGTAGAGCCATCCCCTCTTATTCTCCCAGATGTGAAAACTGAAGTCAAATTCTATCCACCAAACAGACATGCTCTTTCTGCAGAGGGTATACTGGCTATTGAAATATTCTATCAAAACATAATTAGATTTTATGCCCTTTTCAAGAGCTGATGCCTTTCTCTGGCATATAAACCTTCACAGGTCAGACTACATGAAAGATGTCAAATTCTTACCTTAACTACTACTATAAAGCAGGAAGGGACCTGAACGTCCAGTCTCAGCTGAAAAAGGGCTTTACGGATTTTCTGCCTTTATATTGAACAACACAAATTTATATACATCCGATAATCAATCGCCTCACCACACTACTTACCCTCATCTTCCTCAGCATGCCAGCAGTCCAACAGCCTGTAACAAATTTCTTCCTGCTCAGAATCCCAGAAATCATCCTGCTATGACTGTTAGTGACGTATGGCTGCTACAGAACCAAAAGCCTGAGACAATAGCTAACGCATCTTAGACCTTTGTGACCTCAGAAAGACTTCAAAACTTTCCCCACCAAAAAAGCCTCAAAAATTCCTGTCACAAATTGACTTGGAAAAGTTCATATTCCTCTTCCTTTGGGTGGTAATGAAGGACAACACAATACAATTTTACAGTAGCACAGTTTATCATTAGCACTTACTAACTGCAAGACAATTTCTGCTTTGCTATTTTTCCATAGCTCCTTTTAAAGCAATAGTAGCAATATTGCAGATTTTTAATATCTTGTTCTAGGTCACAGAGATTTACTTGTATCATTTCCTCTGTTACTAAAAATCTTTAGGGAAATCATTCTGTTTCATTTCACTGCAGCCCATTAGTACCTACAGGCCAGGCAAAAAAGAATATTGCACAGGAAAACCTCTGTCAGGACACACCAACCTCAGCTTGAAATAAAAATATATTTTTAATGTTTAGCTATGAGAATACATTACTACTTGAAATTTATTACCTTCTACTAACCTGATTAAGCAACTATTAAAGTTGCTTCTTCCACTTTCAGTGTTCAAGAGCATTATTAATGAATCTACTGTAAATCCTGAAAATAAAGCACAGACCTCTTCAAGAAGCTCTCTGCATTTACAGAATTTTCTTCCTACAGACTGTCAACCAAGTCATTGAGGAGTGTGCCACTTAAAGAAATAACTGGTTAATTATTTTCTGAAGATAATAAAACTATGCCAGAGACAGAAAATTCAGCAGGCAGATTTGGAAAAAGAAAAATGAGGAAGGATCTTAAGGTTTCTGGCTATTATTCTGTCAACTACAATTTATGACTGGAATTATGGTGTTGTGTTCTTCAGCTTTAGACAAGACACATATTTACAATAAATACATGTATTCTAAATGATCACATATCAAGGCAGCATAAAATTCATCATGTTAACAAAGCTGCTACAGCTCTGTATTTATAAGTTTTCTAACCACAAGCTTAAACAACAGATACTGTTTACCACCTACATACTGTGGCTGCATTTTTAGATTATGACTTCATTTAATGCTCTTCTTATGAGTAAAAGGTGTCAATCTAGTTTGTTCCAGGCTTTCACTGAAAATATATTATTTTAAATGTTTTCTTTGGAAAAAAGCATCTCATCCAATCTGCTACTCTCCAGAAACTTTAAAAGTGAAGAGAGATTTATGCCACCCAGTGAATAATGAAGCTCTTTGTAATACAAATGCACCCATTCTGAAGCAGAAAATATTTCAAAATTGAGAGTTTTTAAAAGATGCTTTGTTTTCCTTTTGAGATGCACAACTGAAATACTAAGTGTGTGATACTTTTTAAACACCAACCCCTTTTCTTTCACTTTTCAACATATGTACACATGGGCCTTCATTAAACAGACTCATATGCCTATTGCTCTGTACTAACTTGAAAGAACAGTTAACGGCATAAAAGATTTTCAGAGTAAATTACCGTAGCCTATTTTTTATTATCATAAACATGTGAGCAGGTCTGCAATATGTGTTAGCTCTGTAAATACAACTGTGTTTGCAGGATTGGACCACAGAGAGAACATTTTAATTGTTGAAACGAGATGTTGTAACACAGAGATGTCCTAACACTGATAGAGCCACAGCCTGTGAAGTCAGTCTCAACAGCATTTAGGACTCTGACTCTCCATCATGGAAAACAAATGGGAGGAACAAGAGCAGCAGTGAAAGGTCTTTGCAAACTGTGCTCTTTACTTATTCAATACAAATTATTAGCACTACTTATATTTGTGGTTCTAAAACCAGTACGAGCCTTTCGGTACCATGTCAACCATTTCTCCTCAACAACCCAATTTCACAGATTCCATCTTGAAAAATCTACCAAAAAATAGAAAAGTGCATTTTTTTTTAGTAAAAGCCAGTAGTGTAGCACAAGGCACAAGACAAAAACATCAATATGTTTAAATAAAAACATTTTGTGTATTAGGGAAAAAGCTGTAATCAAATGCATAGGACTTACGGCATTAGTGAAACAAATTATTTTTCCCAAAGGAAGCATTAATATCTCTCAAGTAGGACAGCACTCAAAGTCCAAAGATAATTATATAATTACTTATCTTAGACAGAGTATTATGTTACACTACATTGGAATTGAACAATAGTCCCTTGAGCAAATCAGTATTTTGATACCTTTACAGTATTTTCACACTGTCCTAGGTAGTTTAATGAACCATTAGGAAGTTTTGACATTAACATTCTATTGGATCAAATAATACACATGTTCTGTTAATTATTACATCCTTAAATATCCAGTAGATTTCATTTTAACGCTTGATCTCCACTGGACCAAGCCAATTGCTAAAAATAACTACGTGCTGTCTATGATGTAGCAATCTTCCGGCTCCCTTCCAAAAGGAGTTGATGCAGCACCATTACCTGAGGCTTAGTGATTGTGGCTGAGAAAGGAATACTGATCACTTGAACCATCAACCTACAAACCCCCGCAGTAGGGCAGACCATGGAAGAGTCCTTGACTACCAAACCCCTGTATCATTTCCACTCTTCTAACTGACATTTAAATACCTGCCATGTGGCTTTATATTTATTTTTAGTTCCTTTTAATTTTTTTTTCCCCATGGAAAAGGCTTGTGAGTAATACTTTGGAATTAGAGTGTAAAGTTAAAGAGACTCTTATAGACATCAATTATCATTTTAATGTATGTAAAGAGATAATATGGTAACTAGGTTGTGGAAAACAAAGGATGCTTACAGCACTTGAAGAAATGAACTAGCTTCCATATGATCAAGAGAACACAAAAATGTGAAATCAGAGTTATTTAGATGGCAAAAATAAAGTCCTATACATACAAGGAATATAAACATTCTCTGACAGTTGCTTAAGACAGACAGAACTAAACGTGTGCTCATTCACTGAAGTAATCAGTTTTAGAAACAATAAGTGTTGTATGCATCTGTTCAAACTGAATGTAAATCAGACACTTGACTATAAGCTTCAGCCAAGAAAAGAAGTTACTACAGCTCTCTCCCCTCTCAGTATTTCCTCATCTTCTTTCTAATCAGCTTGTCTGAAGTTATTTGAGTTTCCATGTGTAAGAGTTACACTAGCATTTATTTCTTAAAGGCTTGTAGAGGCAGGGACACTGGAGGAAGAAAAAGGCAATGTTCCTCTGGAAAAACAGTTCTTAAACAGAACCAGTTAACATTGACCACAGTCATGGTCTAAGCACTACATAATGCTTCTTACTCCCATAAATCCCACTTCCTTGCCAGTGGGGGACTGAAAAACATTACCATTCCCATCTATTACAGATTAATTGGGTAGAAAACCTACTGGAGAGGAAGCAGCTTGCACACACATTTTACAACCTTGGTCAACTCCTCATCTCTGAAAACAGTTCTGTTCTGAGGAACTGTTTGAGATACCCATCTACTAACGAAACTCTGCCTCAACACATCAAGTGAACTCTCAGTTCCATACCTTGTATTATTTCTAATAGTAAAAGATGATCAGAATTTACAGTAAAGTCACAAAAGACCACTCCAAAACAGAATGACACTCTGCAGCTTGTTCTGGATTTCACATTTTTATTGTAAGTACATGACAAGTACCCAGAACTTGCAGCTTTATGCTTGCCTTCTTTTTAACATTTAAATGCACATTGAGGTCAATCTGTTGGAATACTCAGGAGTAGATACCTTCCACGAAAACACTGCATGAAAGGATGCAGCAGGTACCATTTCTTACTTTAATCTCTGGTTTGTGTAGAGAGTTGATGAACCCCGAATTCCCATGGCTAGGTCTCTTGATGAGGACTTCAGTATCCCTTCCTTCCTCTGAATCTTGCCCTGGTATCCAACTGAAAATTGAAGTCAATATATTAAAAGCAGGTATTTTCCAAAAGAAGTATTGAGTGTTTGTGCTACGTTGGAACTTTGTACCATCAGAACAAAGGCCAGAAGAAAGATGAAGAAAACTAGTGATACAGCCAACAAGCTACAGGGGATTCCAATGAAAGAGAGATTATATGATCTTAAACCTCACACAAAATGAAAATTATGTGATAAGCTTCCTGTGCATTCTGAAATAAACAATCTAACAACATAAATGACAGAGCAGCAAAGTAGGATAGAAAGGAATACATAAAAAACAAAGTAGTGTAACTCTGCTTAGATCAGCTTTGCAAATGTAACTGATAAACTGAAGGAGGAAAATTCAGATTTGGTTTAAGTGGGAGTCACTGTAAATGTCCGTGAGGAGAGGGATAACTTAAATATACAAAGTTTCTGGAAAAAATAGAAATAAATCAGTAAAAACAGAAATAATATTCAGCTTGTAAAATCTGCAAGTTTATTCTTGGCAATTACAGGAAAAGCATTTCATGAAAGGCTGAAGATGAATGTAAAGCTAAAATAAAAGCCACAGAACTTACAGAAGCTAAACTGCAAGTTCTTTCTCAATGCAGCAGAAAAACACACTTTGATCTTGGGAGAAATCTTCTGAATTTAGATAGCCAGTCTTGAAGATGGCAGTAACAGATTGCAACTCAGCCATATTCTGATATTAGACTGAGGAGGTTTCTTCTACCACCATTAACCAACCTTCCAGAATTCCGAAGTGCAGCAAAATTTGTAAAGAGCTAGACTCATGATGACACAGCTTGTCCAATAACCAAGCAGCTTTCACTTTAAACCTTGGCCCTACTTCGACATAAAGTTTACTCCTCCGATAAGACTTTCTCCTTCCTTGAAAAGAAAACAGCATCTAGGCAAAACCCCTGATGATTTTAGCATACTGTAAATTGTACCTGCTTTTAGTGTCTAACATGGTTTTGCACACTCTTTAAGTTTCACTATTATAACAAATAACAAATTTGACTGAGCATGATTATTGAAATTTACAGAATTAACAGGACAAGAAGAACATCACTCATCAGCCTTAAAGTTTGGGAGAGTTAAATAAAATCATTTAAGAGCCAGGCTTCTTCCTGCATGACTGGAGACATGTAGCTAGAAACTTAGTTTCATTAGGCTCCCTTAACAATCCATAGACAGCAAAATACAGGCACATCACCGGCAGATACATATGTTGCTACTGCAGCTTTATGGAGGTATTTCAAACTTTGAATACACAGCATTTTCCCATCCACAGAAATAATAATTTGTCACTATGTGGATTATTATGGTTCATATAGGAGAGGTACAAAAGCTGCTATGACTAATACAAAATGGAAGAAAAATTTAAGGTACCATTTCAGCTGTACATTCTTCATTATGTATCACACCAGCTAAAAATATAAATAAGCCCTGCACTTCCCATGCTTAGAAAGTTTTAATACCATCTTTACCGCATCTTAAATATGTTTTAAATGTTATGGAAACACACGCAAAAAAACTCTGGACAAGAAACTCCTATCAAAATAGGGAAAACTTTACCTAATTACAATTTTAAAAATTACCTGTCATTACCCTATGGGATAGTTCATCATATAAAAACACAAACTGTTATTTATCATGAATTCTAGGACTCCAAGAAAATTAATGATTAAATATGAACTCAATGCAAGATCCTGTTTCAATAGTAAAAGTCTCACTTCATTTCACTGAAACGTTCTCTATATAGATGCTTTTCAATGACCTTACAGACAAGAAATAATTTGTTGATATTCTTCCAATTACCTGATCTACTATTACTTTTTAACACAAAACTTTACTAAAAACAATAGTGAAAATACCTACCTCACAGTTACCTGTGACATTCTAAGCCTAAGCCAATCTAAACATGCCTTTTTTTCAATTTCTCCTACTCTCCAGCTTCTTCTTCACGAGAACTGAGTACAATATCCATAGTTTAATCAGGATTCAAAGGCAAGAGCTGTTCTGCTTAATGACACCTGCCTTACTGAAATTGTGTTTTTCTTCAAAAGAGGGGGGAAAAGGACAGGAAACATCCAGGCCAGTAGCAGAAGATGCATCACACTTACCATTGATCTTTTGCATGCAAAGAATGTCACTTGCAAACTCCTACAGTGTCCTTCCCTCAAGCATTGTTTAGGGCTTTTGTTTTCCTAGTAGATGAAAAAAGAAGGGATTAAAATTTTGATTTTTGCAGCTCGTCAAAGAGACATCAAAATACTTCACAGAATGATAGAACAGAGTTGCCGAATATTCTGAGTTGGAAGGCACCCACAAGGATCATCTAGTCCAACTCTTAAGGGAAGGCCAATACAGGGATCGGACCCACGACCTTGGCGTTATTAGCACCACGCTCTGGCCAACTGAGCTGATTTGGGTTGGAAGGGGCCTTTGAGGATCGTTTAGCTCCAACTTCAGAAAAGTTCACTGGGGATTTCGCTTCGGTACGGTGACTTGCACTCTCCTCGCAGCTGTAATTCCCTAAGCTGCTGCAAAAACGAGGTAAGAGGCCGTAAAAAAGCGACCTGCGGGTGCCTGCCCCGGGAGGGCAACCGCGCTCACCTGCAGGACGCAGGGGCTCTCCAGGAGGCACTGCCGCAGGTCCTCCCTCACGCCGCCGCAGGCGCGCCCGTCCTCCTCCTTATCCTCGTAGTACTTGGGCATGGCGGCGAGCCCGGCGCTACGCCCCGCTGCCGCTCGCCCTGCGGCCACCGCCAACCGCGGCCTCCATCCCCAGCGCTGCGGCCGCTTCCGGCGGGGGCAGGAAGGGCCGGGGCGGCTCCGGGAAGGATCCCCAGCGCCTGCGCCGCGGACGGTGCCGGAAGGCTGCGGGACGCGGCCGTGGTGGCGGTGCCGGGCGGGGCGGGGGTCGCGCTGCGGACCGGGGCAGCAGGTGAGACCCTTAGCGCGGGGCGGGGCTCGGGGCTGCGGCGCTGCCCGGCCCGGCGCTGAACGCGGGCCCCGCTGAGGGGGGGCGGGTGTTTGTCAGCAGCGACGGCCGGGCCGCTCCTAAGTCACGGAATCGTACACTGTTAAGGACTGGAAGGTACCGTAAAGATCATCTGGTTCCAATCCCCCCACCATGGGCAGGGATGCCTCCCACTAGACCAGGTTGTTCTAAGCCCCATCTAAACTGGCCTTGAACGCTGCCAGGGTTGGGGCATCCACAGCCTCCTGGGCAGCCTATGCCAGTGCCTCACCACCCCCACAGTAAAGAATTTCTTCCTTATATCTAACCTAAACTTCCCCTGTTTCAGTTTGTACCCGTTACTCCTTGTCCTATCGCTACAGTTCCTGATGAAGTATCCCAGGTTCCCTGTTTTACCCCTTCAGATACTGGAAGGTGCTAGGAGGCCTCCACGCAACCTTCTCTTCTCTCTCTAGGGCTGAACTGCCCCAACTTTCTCAGCCTGTCTTCATAAGGGAGGTTGTCCAGGCCTCCCGTCAACTCCATGGCCTCCTCTGGACTTGCTCCAGCAAATGTCATTGTTTATACTTGTGCTCAGTTTTTGTCACTTCAGCATTGTGGCCTTCATCACGTGATTTTATTTGTAGCCTTTATTATGTGCAAAATCAAATACATCTTCTGAAATTCCTTCTTTAGCAAGATGCTGCCAACCACGCTGGTTAATTCTGGGAGCCAGGGCAATGGTGTGCTGAGCCCCCGAGATGCTGCGAGGCACACGGCCGGAGCAAAACGCTACAAGTACCTCCGGAGGCTCTTCCACTTCCGGCAGATGGACTTTGAGTTTGCGCTTTGGCAGATGCTTTACCTGTTCACGTCGCCCCAGAGGGTGTACAGGAACTTTCACTACAGAAAACAGACAAAGGACCAATGGGCGAGAGATGATCCTGCTTTCCTAGTGCTGCTCAGTATCTGGCTCTGTGGTGAGTGCAGGAGAACAGACAGCATAAGGAAGAGGGAGGGAAAGTTTAGGGATGAATGTTTATTTTCCTTCTAGTAACACACACAGAGAAAAGGCCAGTTTTTATGGATGATCTTTTAATCAAAGTAGAACAGAAGAAAAAGGCCTAGCCTTTTTAAAGTTAAGGTGGGAAGTAGAAATCAGAGTAGGCTTAAGTAGTACTCTGCAGTTTTGAATTGATCTCTCTGTTGCAACTCATTTTTTGTTGCATTTAAAACTGCGTAGTTCACTGTAACTTTACAGACAGTAAGAAAACCCTATGCCACACGGCAGTGTTTTTGTTAAAAAATACTGAATATTTGGTTTACCTGAATATTATGGATAAAACACTGTTTTTACCATAAAGGCCCTGATGAGATTCTGTATATTGCAGAATAAAGCAATAAAAAAAGGAGCTCATATAAATGACTGAACTGCAAATTAAATAAGTATTGTCTCAGTTGCCTTCTATTAAATAGTGTATTGCTGTTCGTAATAGAAAAACTCTTAACTGAAATAGAATTACACATGTGGTTTGGGTTAACAAGGAACTTTTATAAAACAAAGAATGTTCTATTGTAGCATTGTGTGAATTTAAAAAAAAATAGTTTGGGTGGAGCATTACAATTAAACCCAAGTACAGATGAGCATTCATATTATGAATAAATTGCATTATGTCTAGTTTTTGGTGGAAAAAAGTGAGCTGTTGGACTGAAAATCTCAGGGGAAAAGTAAAAAGGAAACTGGAGATTTTGTAACAGGATGCTCAAAAAAAACCCTATCAGTTTAAGATCTGATGCTTTCTTTTCCACAGCTGACTTTAATAATCTTTCTCTGCTTTCAGTGTCTACTGTAGGATTTGGATTTGTGCTGGACATGGGTTTTTTTGAAACAATAAAACTGCTACTTTGGGTTGTATTCATTGACTGCGTAGGCGTTGGGCTCCTGATTGCAACTCTAATGTGGTAAGTAGTGATTTCTGAAGCCAAATTCACTATTGCTGTTCAGACACAGAGAGTCCTCTGCTGTTTGTGAGACACTTGGTTCTTTCTTGGGGTAAACTTATACACAGGTATTGACCATAGGTTTTATGCTGTTGTAGTAATTGTTTCAAAATGATACCTTAAAAAAGAACACACCTCTTTCTTTACTATTTCCTTCAAAGATAAATGGTCAGAAGGTCTGTATTATAATGAACATTCCAGCTTTTTTTCTTTCTTCTTGAGCTGGTTCAGTAGTAATGCCAATTAAAAAAAAAGGTGGTTAAAAAAAAAAAAAAGCTGTTTAATCGAAATAATGAGTGAAAAAGTCACATAGCATGAGCCTGAGGATGATTCTGTTTATGTAGGGTGATATACACATGGCCCGTGCTTCTTGCTGAAGATTGTAGCTAGTGCCACTACAGCCACATCTGTTCTGTCTTGTGCTTGGCAGCTTTTTGCTTTGTTGGTAGTTGCTGCTAGTTTTATCCTCTACTGTCCAGACTTTCAGAAGTAGAGAGGCAGGAGCAGGTCATTTCACAACTCAGGCCTCGTCAGCACCATAGATGTGTCCTGCAGCAGTGAGGGAACCATGAAGTGACAGGAAGCCTGTGTTTCTGGGGCAAGGGGAGGGCACCAAAGAAAGAATTTTTATTTTACAAGGAACTTCAGAAAGCAAGGGCATTTAAGAGTTCTTAGTGATGGAGCTGACATCTTAAAGTGATGATAGTTGGAAAAGGGATAAATCCTGACAGTGGCCTCAGGAACTCCTGCTTGTAATTGCAAAATTGAGAATGAGGCACATAAAAGAAATATAACTGATAGACGAAAGGTCCACTTGACCTATGCTCCTGTCTGGGACAGCAACCCATAAATTGCTTGGGCTAGAGCTTATAGTGATGCTCCCTGCCACCATCCTCAGCAATTTGTGCTTCAGGATGCAGTCTCCTAAGCCAGGAAGACTTCAGCATCTGCTAATTTTCCTCTGTCTTTTGATCAGCCTCAATACCAGTCACCTGGCTCAAGTTTGGTTCAAGTCCTTTCTTCCAGTGCAGGCTCACCTTTTTTCCCAAAAGCTCCCCCCATTCCTAATGAGTCTAAACCCCTTCTTGCCTCACCTCTCCTCACCTTGCACCCAGGCTCTGCCTCTTTGCAACCCCACCCTTGGCACAAAGAGTAGGTCAGAGGAAGCTTCCATGAAAACTCTGGTCTCTTATTTCTGAGCATCTATTGACTTCTTGTTCCTCTTCTAAATGGGATAAATATTTTGATGTCAGCAGAATTTAAGCTGAAGGAAAGAGCCTTGAGGTCCATTCAGTAGCCTGTAATACTGGGCAGTGCACATTGCATTTTGCACTTCTTTTCAGTAAGAACAGGCACGTTATGACCACTCTCCTGGCCTCCTCCTGTCCTTGCAGTGCATCAGTTCTGTAGAGATGAAATAAACCATCTCTGTGTGAGGTGTGCTGATCCTGTACAAGCACTTCACTGGTCATCTCCCTGTGTGTACAGAGAGAATGAGCTTGTGGCTGCACTGATAAATTGTAGCACTGATCTCTTCTTTATAAAGAAGTTTTGTTTCTGTATTACCCGCAGGGTATTTCAGCTGCCTGTAGCATGCAGGGGATGTGATGATAGTTTTAACAAAACCATTTTAACCGTAGTCTGGTCTGCATGATTCTTGCATGTTTTTTCTCCCAGACAGCAGAAACTTTGTGGTGGAGAGTTGGGATCACATACAACTTACTACATCAAACCTATGTTTTGTCAGTCAGCTTTATAGCTTCATATTAACAACAGTCTCAAATATCTTTTCATGTAGGTTCATTTCAAATAAGTACTTAGTGAAGCAGCAGAACAGAGATTATGATGTGGAGTGGGGATATGCCTTTGATGTACATCTGAATGCTTTTTACCCACTTCTAGTCATTCTGCATTTTATCCAGCTGTTCTTCATCAACTGTAAGTAGAATACTTTGAGCTCTGCTTCAAAATGGTACACTATCAAAACAGCTGAAAGCAGTTATCTCTTGCAGATGTCATCATATCTGATTCTGTCATTGGGTATTTTGTTGGGAATACGTTATGGCTGATTGCAATCGGCTATTACATCTACGTGACATTCCTAGGATACAGTGGTGAGTAACATCAACTTATTTTGTATTTGTTTGACTAAAAAGAAGAGCATGTTTTCAGGCTATTGATTTGATCTTAGCATATTATTTGTAAAGCAGAGGCTTAGCTAAATGTTGAAGTAATTATTTCTTTGTGGTAAATGAAGTTTGACAGAAATGGACCAATCCATGGTTGCAGCTGGGTGGACATATTAACCAAAGAATTTATATTCTCCACCTCACCTTCTTTTGTTAGACCTGTAGCACCACAACTTGGTTTTCTTGTTCCTCTGTAAATCCACTTGAAGATGTTTGCATTAGATAAAAATTCTGTGATGAGTTTAAGACCATAGTTTTAGGTAAAACAGTTCCCCAAAGCATTTCGTGATAACAATAGGACTTGCAGGGCAGAGATGTCTGAGGAGGACAACAGAGCAGAACTATTTTTTATTGCTGCCTTGCCCCAAGGCTACTCTACATGAAGCACATTTTTAAAGAGCACTACTTTATACTTGCTTCAATATTGCTTCTGTTTCAGCATTGCCCTTTTTGAAGAACACAGCCATTCTTTTGTATCCATTTGCACTTCTCATCATGCTCTATTTGATCTCATTAGCATGTGGATGGAACTTCACCAAGATGCTTTGTTCCTTTTATAAATACAGAGTGAAATAAAACCAGGACTTCATGTATCTAATGTTTATTTTGTTTCTACCTTAGCCATTTTGACAGTAAAGAAAAAATTAGGAACATTTTGTAAATGGTTGTAAATTTCTCTTTATTGTAGATAACTGTGTAAAAAAGTTTGAAGTGTCCTTTTTTATTAAAATATTTACAACAGTAAACATGTTAGCAATTTTATTCAAATACTTTCGCAGTACATTCCTAAAAACAAGTTACTTGTACGTTTCTGTAGCTTAAATTTAACTGCAACAAGTCTATGTAGCATAACTCTTACTGCAGATACTTTGCACATACTGGCATAAGCTCTACATTATGAGGGGTTTAAGTGACATCAAATAGCAGTTTTATTGAAGAGTAATACTGGAATACCTTGCCCTGGGACTGTGTGAAAGTATAGATCTTAAT
This sequence comes from Coloeus monedula, assembly GCF_965178545.1. Classification (NCBI taxonomy): domain Eukaryota; kingdom Metazoa; phylum Chordata; class Aves; order Passeriformes; family Corvidae; genus Coloeus; species Coloeus monedula. The sequence goes on from NC_138783.1 coordinate 88,294,234, forward strand.
ACTGTTGCGATGGTAAAGCAACAACTGTCTCTAGATACAGATCTGTCCTCTCCTTGTATGAAAATTTGTGAGAACAGATTCACTTTAGTGACTACTTCAAATATACATGGACAATTCTGGCACACAGAAAAAACAGTGATGAAAGGCACAATTAACATGACCCTTATCAGGTTTCCAAAGATAGCAGCAAGTTTTTAAACCCAATCTCTAGCAGTCCGGTGGGTATTACTACATCCACCATTCGGAGTGGCAGGTCAATGAACATGGAAGGGAAGTACAAGTTGGTTTGGCTACAAGGGTGGGCTCATGGCAATGCCTGCAGCTGTGAAGTCCACAAGGCAGAAGTATAAACTGACCATTACAAACAATACCTTATGGAAAGTGAAGATGACAGCTTTCCAATGCAGTGTTCAGCATGAAACATGAGCACTAGGATTCAGTTTCCAAAACAACACAAGAGTAAACTGGTTACAGTAAGACAATTTCAATACTAGAATCTGATCTCTAAGGAAAAACTATAATTTATCTTAAAATACCAAATATGCTGGCAGTGCATCTTACAGTACTGTGTGTTTCAGCCACTGTTAAGGCTTGAAGAGATTCATGTTTCCCTCTCAGCAGATGCTGAGCAATGTTCTCCTTTAAACAAGGAAAGCCACTGAACTGCTGATCCATGGAAGGTGAAGGATTCCAGTCAGGATCTGCTCCGTCCCTGGCTAACAGCACAAGCTCCCGTCCTGCAGGCAGCTGCAGCTTAACTGTACATCTTTTCCCTAACAGGAATCCTAGCATCAGTGATCACCCACTTCAGTTCAACAGTAAAAAATACTTCATATTTAGTGCCCTGTGGTGTGATACCATTGAAGGACTCAGGGCCTGTGTACCTTCCCTTTAGAAATATCGAAGTTTTTCCCATGGAAAGAAGGTTACATCATTCTCAAGATTAAGCTACTTTAACTTCCAGTAGCTCACTGTTCACAGCAGAAATCAGCAAAACCCTTTAGTGACCACTAAGGTCGGAAAGGTGACACTCAAGGACTAATTCACCAGGTCTCCATGGGCTGTGTGTTTTACATCAGCAATCCATGCTAGCCTGAAAACACCAGTTGTTTAATAGCTTTTCAGCCTTATGCTGGTGATTGTAAAGATGATTTAAAAACACAAGGACTTCTTTTTTCCCCTTTCTAGCTATAGTTACTTGTTCTAGCTTTTTCAGAATACATCCTTCCTAGTAAGAACAAATATAGAACCTTGGATTCCTGTATTTTAGGGGAGCAAGGTTGGAAAAGATTCCATTTTTCTTTTCCCCCACAAGACTAAAATAATACTTTCCAAGTTGGAGGCGAACTACAAATTACTAGGATACTTCATCTGGAGGAAATATTTCCAACAAAATACAGAGATTACTGAAATTATAATATATTTGGGGAAAAAAAAAAAAGAAGGAAACTGTTACACAGTTGTTTAATTTTTCCAAAGACTAATTAACTTCAGGTCATTCAAGGAACTGTGTTTCACACAGGCAAAGTATAAATTGCTTTGCTCTAATCTGACTCAAGGTATTTAAAAACTGCTTTGAAACAGCTAGACAAGCAGTGATACAACAGAAGACTCCAGTCTTTTCTTGGTCCATGAATCACATCTATCTGAATTTTTCTAAGCCATCATTAAGTACAGAAAAAATGAATATATCTATAGGAATTTTTTCCATCAATGAAAACACACAGTTGAGATGCCTGCAAAAGCTCAAAGCCTTATACAGTGCTTTAGAAACACTCTTTAATTATCACATCCTGTTCACATTATTTACAAAGTTTTCAGTAGGATGACCCACTGAATGAGCAAAGCAAGATTATACTGACAGTCTTGTGTTTCCTTGGTGCCAAGCAATCCTTATCAGCTCAGAAAAGCAAGTGTTAGCATCAGCCAGTCTGTTTGGCATCCAGTGTAAGAAGTTCATTTGCCCAGATAATGAAGGTTTCTGGCTATGCCTTTGGTTTCACAAAAATTTGCTTTTTCTGAAGCTTTAACAGCATCAGAATGAGCTAACAGGAGCATAGGATAGTGCAGTTCATTTTGAAACATTTTCCATTATTGGATAACTGTAAGATTCAGCGGTCTCAAGGGGATTTTTAAGGTCACAACAAAAATAACTTGAAACTGAATACATGTACGGAAAAACTCCCCCAAAACAGTAATAGGCTTAAGATGCTGTTTAAGATCTCTTCTGGTAATACTGTCCCTTACAATGGAGACGTGCAGGAGACACCGGCCCCACTGGTGCAGGCCCAGTCACAAAGAGTGCCCGAGCTAGAGGCTGATGAGCCAAACAGCCCAAGTGTTCTTATTTCACTATACTTCCAGGAAGGAGACTTGCACTACTTTAGCCTGACTCGGGAATTGGAATTTAAAGGTACAAAGCCCAAAATAGCTGTCTGCAGAAATAATTAAGATAGAAAATATTTTCCTTGCTTTTTCTATTTCTCAGCAAAATTTCCAAGCAAATTTGCAGAAGTACCTGATTACACCAGCTCTGAATTTACCTGGATCTATGAAATATAATTTTTACTAATGTGGCACATTTATCCAGAGAGCCTATAAGCTCAGGAACATTGAAAATATTAAAGCAGCCCAGAGTATTTTCAACTCTTGCTACTACGACGTAATAAAAATGCACCAATCTTTAGAAAACAACCCACATTTTACCATGCACTAGTTAATTTGTTATCTTGGATAAATTTCTTCTCAACGTTTTTGAAAACTAAATATACTACTAACCAGAGTCTTGCAGTCAATGTGGTACAGATTCTATGTATTTAAATATATTAGCAGTGATTAATCTTAACTGCTGTGAAATACCAGGAACAGTGATGCTTTGAGAATAAGCACACAGTGTTCTTAAACAAGTGGTACCAGTAAACTTCTGGACTCATGCAAAAATGGAAAAGGTCACTGTCAGCAAAACTAATTATATTAAGAAACTGCAGTATCTAATGTATTTCTGCAGTCTGGATTGTAATAAATAACCCTCGTTTAAGTAACTTGCAGCATTCATTCACAGACTCAGCTGAGAAGAAAACCTAAATACTTCTCTCAGACCTTTGCTAGTTAATGTGTGATAAAAAGCCATTGCATGTTGATAATTTGATGGCAGGGCATTATACAGGGAACAGACAGGGCTGCAGCACCACAACAGGCTAAAAGTCACACAGGATTCAGAGCCTCGTGACCCACATTCCAAAATCCAAGAATAAGCTCCATTTATGTGACCAGTGCTTAGCTTATGCCCACAGTCTTTATGGGCAACACAAGCTTTCCAAGCAGCATTTTATTTACATCACCTGATGCAATCAGGAAAAGTAAACAAGGTCTGCCTGGTATCTAACTTTACTTGAACTTACACCAGTCGGTCTAAAGAGAAGGTCTTGTACAAATCTTGACTTCCTGTGTCCCCAGACAACACAGCTAATCTGTACAACAATCTGTAGAAGAAGTTAAGTTCTTCAACTTGAATATTGCTAAACTGTCAAAGCTATGGCACAATTCTCCAACAAGGCAGAAGAGAAGACAGGTTGATGCTATAACCCAGTGAAGGCTTGCAGTGCTAGAGAGGCAGGTTTAGGCTCCTGCTCCTTATAAACATATCATGAAAGAGGCCAAATCTATCAGCTGAACTTTAATGGGGAATTCAAGACCCCTGCTCTAGATCAGGGAGCATGCAACAGGTTTCGTGCATCTGTGCCCTGATCACAAAGACATTAAAGGTCTTTTCCAACTTAACTGATTCTGTGTTGGGGGTAGCAGAGTGTTGTTTTTTCCACAGAGAAAGCTGGCCAGGTTTTGAAATGTCAATTCCAGTAGGCTGGTTCACAGCACAACTGAGAGTACCCTAAGCCAGCGTGGATGCCTTCCTCCAATGACAGTCAGGTACTTCATTCCTATTAAAGAAAGGAATTCCTGCCTCTTTTTCCAGGCCATTTCTGACTAATTGAAATCTTCCCATGCCTGAGTCCTTACACATAAGCACCTAAGCAGAAGGACTCTTAAGAAAAGCAGCAGCATTAGTACTGCAACAATTCCACTCTGATTGTAGTCCAGATCATGTTCTGTTCCTGACTGAATTTCTGATTCATTTAAGATCACTTCTGTTTCCCTTGAAACAAAAAGGCAGGGTACTAACTTGAGGCCAAATTCAGTTCCTACTATAAAGTTAGTGCAAGTTATCATACTGATCCATAAAGGAGTCAAACTAAGACCTTGTTCTTGAACAAAGGAAGAAAAAAAACTGTAACTACTCACTAATGTGTCCAAAGTAAACACTGCAATAACAGAACTTTTTAAAAGGAGACTTCGGTAGGTCAAATGTATCTACTGTTCATTCTTTTGATAAAAGGTAACCTCTTGTCACTCCAAAGCAAAGCTGGAGAATGATTTTCTTCAGTACAGAAAATGAATTTGTTTAGCCTAGGAAATGTTTACAAATATTTTTAGAAAGAACTGATTTGGAGTAAAAAAAAATTATTCTAAAATGCAATGGAATCAATCTAAAATCACTGCAGATTTAGTACATAATATGAAACAAGACATTTCAACATGCTTTTTATGTGGCTACAAACTGTACATACTGGAATTTCATAGCCCCAAAGAATAATGCTCTTCAGAACTCTGTTTATGCCTCTGAACATCATTCAGATTCTGTGTATAAAACTACATAATTTAGAAACTTAATCTTGTTTTTTTTAAACATGGCAGTATATTTGAAACATGGTATTAATTTATGTTTGCATCTCCAAAGAAAAATGTAGAAAGATAACTTAAACTAGAGAATTCATAAAAAAACTATATCAATTTAAAATTTTACTGCATAAAAATATGTACTTTTCAAATTATTTTAATAAATTAAATATCCCTAACATTTTTAATATATATCCCTGACAGTCTATAAAAGAGGGTTCTTGTTATAGAAAATAAATGGAACTCCGAAAGGACCCCCTTCATAAAACTTATTTAACAATAATTATATTTTTTTCTTCTTCAAGGAATGTAATAATATGTACAACTCTATATTACTATACTATCAAAATAGTACAGGTTAAGCGTAGCAGGGTTCTGTAATCATAAGATGGTAAAGTCACATTACAGTGGAGGACAACTTGGGCCTCGGACGAACGTTATCAGTGTGGAGCATCAGTTTCTGGATGGATCAGATAAGAAGGGGTAAATACAATCTTCTCATCTACAGTAGATTTCACAAGAGGTAGAGTTCAAGTGAAAAAGAATGACATTTGGAATAAGGTGCATGCTCAGTATTTTCAATGTGTGACTTGCTAAGGATGTCAGATTTCATAGGAAGAGTTTTCAAGGATTCTTTTTTTTTCCTCTAAAGCAGATTTCCATGATCAGTTTGTAATCTTTTTAATATGAATCTGAAATAGAAATCAGAAAACATAAATCATGGTTTAGTGTATTACATTTCTGAGTAATAAGAAGTAACTAGTGTTAGCCAAAAGTCTGAGCTTCAAAACAGAATGAAGAAATCTCCCATTCACCAGTTATGTTTTCAAATGTTCTACCACTTCTTACCTCATTCAGAATTGCCCACACAGCTGAATTTTGTATCACTGAAAGCCGGAATGATGAAATAGGATTTAGGCTGGGGTCAACTGTTCCTTCAGCTACACCATTCTCAAACTTCCCTACAAAAGAAGCAAAAGTACATTCAGTTCAGTCCTGTTCAACAAACTGAAGTATGAAATCCAGAAGATGTATCTGTAGTATCATAATTCACAGGTGAAACCAGTATCATTCCTGAAACAAAAGGCAGTGAGTGATTTTGACATCAGATCCAGTTGTGCAGCAGCAAACAATATGGGGCACATCATCAGCACACACCAATCTGAACAGGATTGCACAAGAATAAAAGCTTTGAAACTGTCTAAAGGCATTGACACCTCAAACTCTGTGAAGATTTTGGCACAGGTATTCATTTAATATCATGGAACTAAACATGACGCCTTTGGTTTATGGGTTTTCAAGGAGGATTAAGGACAAGGAATATCATTAATGTGTAACATATTCCTATTTAAAGCATCTTCAATTATATTAGGGTGAGTAAGAATTCAATTTAAAAGCCCAGTTAGACTTTACAGTGAAACCATATATACAACAACTGTAATTTATTATGACCAAAAAAATGTGCTTCCAATATAACAGGATTGCCCAAGCTGTGTCCAGCAACTAATTAAAATCCATGAGTAAAATTTCTCTTCCTTGACAACATGTATCCAGGCACCTTCCCCAACAGCCACTTGGCTGTTGAAATGACAGTCTCATCCTATGATGAGACAGCTGATTGTCTGTAGGGTGGATTCACATCCAGGCCAAGCACACAGCTCACACCTAAGTACTTGTGCAGTCACAGGACAGAGGAGGTGATCTTACACAACCTGGAAATGCCTCTACCATAATCCAGGTGATCAGTCCTGGCAGAAAAGTTGGATGTAGCTGCACTACAACTAAGAGTCACAAGAGATCTCTGTTTAGTACATCAGTCTCTGAAAAGAAATAGTGGACACAATACTAAGTGAAGCCTACAGGGTCACATACCCAAAAATGAGTGATCAAAACTCAGGTTTAGGTTTGTTTTACTTTTAATGAAGATGTCTTTAACAGTTGCAATAGTAAGAATACACTTTTTTTTCTACTGTTACATACCTATCCTGAAGTAACCATCCTCTAAGCGTTTGTCTTTGGTTTCTTTGCTTAATACCAGTTCTTCATTCTGGAACAACAAAGCATAAATGAGATAATTTATTTTGACATATGACTTTGCCAGAGAAAGACAAATGTGTGTGCACTTTTCTTATATATTCAGCATCCATTTTTTCCAAATAATTAAAGAACAACGTGGAATATAGTTATTTATAGCCTTAGACAAGCCAACACAAAAAAATTAAGAAAGAGCAGCAGTGTTCCAGAACTGAACAATACTTGGCTTCAAGGGAGAAAAAAGAAGCACTCCAAGTGCCTCATGTAACTTGCATGGTAAGTGCCCTGTGAACAGAATACTTAGCAGATACTGGCATACACAGTAGGAGAAAAGCAAAGGCAGGATCCTGCCTTGTTTTTCTATGACTTAACAAGAGCTTTCTCTCAGACAAATGAAAACTTGCAGCTTACTTTTTGATCTAAGACTTTGGGTGAGATGGAAAGCATCAGACCAGTGAGGGAAGCACTGCAATTATCACTGCCTTACTAATATGGATAGGGATTTTTTTAATAAGCACAAAAAAAAAAAAGTAGAGTAGAGCTTGAGACACAGCTTGAAAATTACAACCATGATCCAATACTGAAAGACCCACTCCAAGAATTGCCCAGGAATTAACTAAAAATGCTTGACAAAACAGAGATTAAATTGATCCGCTTTTTTTTTTTTTATTCCTGTTCTGAAGTGAGGCAGCTGAAAAAGTGGTCGGGATTTTTTTTTTTTATTTATTTGGAGGACAAGTGTTTTAGTTTTCTTTTGTTGTTGTTGTTGTTTGGGTGTTTGGGGAAGTTTTTTCTTACAGGTTATCTTGAGGGTTTTTTAGTGTGCTGCTTGAGTCCCAGGCAAATCCAGTCTGGGGGCACTCTGGTTTCTAAGGGTTGCTTTTTGTTTTTCTGAATTCTACTCAAGGAAGATCAGGGTTAAAATACCTGAATGGACTTCTAGCTCTACTGATGTCCAGGGAGGAGAAACAGGGCCCTCAGGAGCTGCTGTCCTCCCACTGACAATATTTTCTGCTGTCATCAGTGGCTTAGGAACAGGCCAGCTGCAGAAATTTCTGTTTACCTTTTCCACAAATTGCATCAATAGCAATACAACCTCTGTAGCATTACTTCCTTAAGGGATGCTCCAGGTTGATGGACATTTAACAGCCAAGTAAAGCCAAAAACGATGATGCCTGATGCACATTTTTGCTCATTACCTTGTGCATTCTTGTATCTTGGGCTTAAATGAAGTGAGGGCTGCTGCTGTTTTTGTGGTTGAATGTATTTCCAAAGGTCTTGGGAAACAAACCCCTCAGATCTTATAATATCACACGTCATGTTGTATGATTACAATTAAACTAACAAATTTCTTTTTAAGTCTGGGAATACTAAGAATTTCCTATTTTTGCCTGCTTCAAGGAAGGCAGACTGGGAAAATGGAGATGTGAACTTCTCCATGATTCTTTACTTTAAAAAAATAAATAAAAAGGAAGTGGAAAAAAAAAAAGATTCAACACATGGCAATTTTGGCATAGATTTCACGATTCCTATACCACATATATGGGAGAAGATAGAAATACTTTGCTGTTTTAATACTAAATAAAATAAACTTGTCTGAAGTAGTATCATAATCCTCTCAGACTTTTGTGATATATATAGTTAGCTGTAATACCTAGCTGACGAAGAAGAACCCATACCATCTGACTTCAAACAAGAATATACTTTAGATAGTGTAGTGCTATCTTGTGGTAAAACTGACTGATTTATGGGGGAAAAAATCAGAAATCAGAGGAAAGGTACAAATTCTATTTAACAATCTACATATTTCAGTATCTAATGGGTTTGGATGTGTGTCAATCCCTGAACTAAGACTTTCTTACTAAATCAAAAAGCAGATTGATTTAGGTTTCCCATTTCCCAAAATACACAGGAGAGGGAAGACTATTTTTTTTTTTAAATAGTAGCAATGAACTAGAAGAAAATTACCTTTTTCACCTCCAAATTACCAACAGCACTTGTGCAGACTGCACCCTGAATGAACATCTGAATAGTTACAATAGTGTTCTGTGAACATACCCACTTAGAAGAAGGAAAAGTATGAGACCATCAAAACATCAAGTTCATACAGTTAAAAGAAGCATTTATGTCTCCTCACCCTGTTAAAAAAAAAAATCAATAAAGAGACTTTGCTTTTATCCTGTAATGGAGAAGACACTAATCAAAAAATTCATACCTGAAAAGGCAAAACTTCTACAGTTGTGTTTAGAAGTATGTCTCCTGGATGCTCTGGATTGCCACTGTGAAACAAGTACCTATAAATGAAAAGGGAAAAAAAGACAGTCTACACACATCAGTCAGAATCAGCTGTGTTACTGTCTTGCATGTTAATTGTCACATACAGATGTTACAAGGATAAACATTATTTTTATACTGGGCCTACCTCAGCTGGGGCTAAGATGGTTTCACATGTTACTGTAATTGGAAGGGGTCAGGTTTTTCAGTTGCTAAAGAATAGTTGGGCAATGTTGTACAGAGGAAGGGAGTTTGCATCATCTGCTCTTCCCAGATTGCATTACACAAAGCTGTAGTCATTACTGCCTGGCACACACTGGTATCAACTCCAGAAGCAGGAGGCCTGCCTTCCTTCAGCCTCTCCCCAGCACACGTCACCTTCTCCCTGTGCCCACAGGATGAACTCTGCAGATCCATTCTGAACCAGTTCTGGGAACTTAGCCAAGTCAATATTTTGCCAGGTGAGTGTTCCCCAAGTGCATCTCTCCACCATAGTTCATTGCAAAATCCCATTGATGATTGTGCCAGGAATTCCCAACCCACATCCACACCCTTCATGTTACCTGAATTCAAACTTCTATTCCAAAGACAGATTTAAGAAAAAAAAATTCCTCAAAAAAACAAACCAAACAAAAAAAACCCAAACCACAAAAGCCTGTTTTTGACATGTATACATACATAAAAAGGACTTTCTAAAACCTGTACAAAGACCCTCACTCAGTTGTACAATTAATTTTTTTTTTTAATTGGACAGAGTAAGTATGTTTGAACCATTATCTAAACCATCCCTGTCAGTATCAATCAGTGAAGTGTTCAAATTCTAGCTGCCTACTCTGAACAGCTTTTGCAGGACTGCACATGTGTAGATAATTTTACAAAAGAGACAGTTTAATTCCTCTTTTTTTATATATAACAGGAACTTCATGTTATTCTAAACACATAGTATGTAAACCAGTAATAATTTTTTTTACCACTAGGTGGAATCAATGCTTGAAAATTTTTCACTGCTTACCATTTTTTCTAGTGGACTAGAGTTAATTCAGATTACTGTCATAAACTAATTAGATCCTACACCTACTCAGATACCACTTTTAAGAAGCCTATTTTACTTTTATTATGTTTAAATGAATATTTAAAAATCTATCAACACATTTCAAACCTTTCTTCAATTGGAACTTAGATGGTGCTTACTGTTAATTTCTCTTTGACATTAAATATGTCACCAGCCAGAGACAAAATTAGTTCAGAAATTATAACTTGATTAAAATTACAAACATTAGCTCAATTTGGAATTTATTAAGATGCAGTTAGAGATGTAAATTCCAGTTTGTCTTTATCCAATATATCTGAAGCCAGGTTAAGTACCTACCATTAATCCATACTCCATACCTACAAGACAAGTAGAAGAAAACTGTGCTCTAACCCTGCCTCAGAAATGTCTGTGATGATAGAAGTATTTTAAGAAACTGCACACACACGTAGAACATTTTTTTTATCAAGGCTCAGGAAAGGAGTAACACCCCACATTGTGATACAAGAAAGCCACACTGATTTCTATTGCATGGGTTTCAGCAGAACCACACAATTGTACTGCAAAACAGAACTGGACTGAATAAGCCTCAGCAAAGTATGTGTTTCAAGAAAAACAATTTCCACACTGTAGGGTAATGTAAAGGTTAGTCAATTCCAAAGTACACAAGCTACCTAAAACATCCACAGTTCTTCCAAGACAAATCTTGTGACCTTTTCTAGACATTAAAGACATCCAGAAAACCCCAATGCATTATTTTTTCTAGGAACAAGTGTTAACTGTACATTTCAATAGTAAGCAAAACAAAACTCTCAGGAAAGCTGACCGGAAAACTAAAAGTACATTCTACTGTCTTTTGACCTAATAGATCTAACCAGTCATTCCTTAGTCTGTCAGTTATCCTAAGCAGTACTGGACATTTTTTCTCTTGAAAACACTGAAAATTCTAAGGAGACTTAATTTAAAATGAAAAGTGATCAAACATTCACCGTCTAAGGTATTCCCATCAAATGCTCCACCCAAACCACAGACATGCTGCTTTTCCTTAGCACTTCGTTCTGAGAAGACACACCTAAAAATCCACAAAGAAACTCCCTGTGATCACTGTGCTCTCTATGAACAGTAATTGGTTTTGAAGGTTTGGATGGGTTTTTTTGGGGGAAGGTGGGCAGAAGGGAGGCAGTAGCAGTGGGGGCTTCATTTGTTTGTTTGTGAGGGGTTGTCATTTATTTATTTGGGTTTGCTTGTTTTTAAAAACAACCCTGCAAGCACACAACCACAGCCAACCATTTTTCCTACTGTGCTATCTTGAGACTGAGACACAGCTTCCTCCCCTCAGCAGTTGTCACTCCATTAGAGCAATGCACTCATGAGTTGGCACAATGCCAAAACAATTTACAGCAGTAATTAATCAAACCCAATTTCCAGATTTCCATGTAATCAAACCTGCTATTTTAGTGTGTTTTCTATAGCTATCTGTTAATCCATATGCAAACACAAATGTAACACATGCACATGTCACTTTTTAAATTATGTTTAGAAAGGAAGGGATATTTTTATATCTGAGTCTTGCTTCAACACTTGACAGATAACACCTCCTTAGACATTAAAAGTTACACAGATTGAAAACAGAAGCCTAAATACACATACACAGTCAATCCACAGCTATGATAAATATTTTGTTTAGAGATAAAATTTACCAATTAGAAAATTTAATTTAAAATAAAATGTACCTTACAATCAAACAGATATTGTACAGCTCCTAAAGTAAGTGTCATTGGCTATTCTGTTGTAAAACTTGCTTTCCTGACAGGGGAGATTTTCCATGGAGATTCATTGGAAATGGGTTGAGAGAGTAAAACTCATTTTGAAACAAAGGTCAGTTAAACCTCCCATCCCCAAATCCTTGAAATGGCTTTTACGGAATCTGTCTTTACCTCCCTAAACCTTCTGAGTTTGCACTCTATATATTCCAAGACCACTTTTACATGACTTGCTGTCATGCTAGATATTTAACTAGAGAAGAGAGTATTATGGGTTTCTCCCTCCCAGGTGGGGGAAAGACTCTTATGTCCTTTAACTAATGAACTGATTTATTCATCTGACATTTCTTAAGTAAAACAGACTTTTCTAAAAACCACAGAGTCATTTGCAGGACATTTATGGTCCTCATTAAATCACTAATGTAGAGTAATCCAGTTGATAGCCATAGTATTACAAGGTTGGGGTTGTTTATTTAATTCCTGCACCAGTAGTAAGATGTCTGGCCCATTCCTTTTTTCTTTCAAGAGAAACACTGGTTTATAATTGGACTGAATGATCTTAAATGCCTTTTCCAACCTAAATGATTCTCTGAGTCTAAGGTTTTCAGACTATGATAGGTATTTCTCAATACAGATACTGAAAGACTTGGAAATAGCTTTGCTTTCAACTGTTGAATTATTTTGACACCTGTCCTGGGATTTACACATGACAGTCCATGTAAACAGTAAAAACATGCTTTTTTTCTTCCTAATTACTTGACATTTTTCTTTGGGTAGAGTCATTAAGATTTCCTTGTCTATCTGCTGCTTAAACGTAACACCTTCTGAACTATTCCTTCAAATAAAAATTCTGAAAGCCATGGATCTCTACATATAGTAATTCCAACCAAACACAAATTCACCTCAAGTTAAAAGAAACAAACCATACTATTGCCTTATGGAATATTACTTCACTGCTTTCTTAATTACAAAATACAAACATGAACACAATTGAACATTTTTGATCAAAGTCATCAGAGAAAACTAACTTACAACTTTTACGTATAATACTAATGTATCTGAATCTAACAGAACCTTTTCTGCTGGCAGGTTCTTTTTGAAGAGTCACAGGTCAAAGATAATAACCAGCTACTCTAGATATTCAAACACAGACAAACCTCCCCTCTACCACAAAATAATTAAATGTATGAACTCACATACATTCTGCTCGTGACCTCAATGTGGTTTGAGAGTAAGAGGATGCTAAGCATTAATATTTCATGTAGCATAAAAAAATACACAAAATTTCAAGAGCACTGAAGGTTTAAAAACAAACAAACACACAAACAGAAAAAAACAACACCAATCACCAAACTAAATGGAGCAAAGTCAAAGCCGCAAAGAAAACTTCTGTTTCCATACTCAGTGACTTCAGTATTTATCCAAGTTGAGAGGTTGACTTGTTGCCATGGAGCTAGATACACATACAAAATCAAGACAAATAGAGGGGGAAAACCCCCCAGCCAATAACCTGAAACAAATATTCATACCTTCCACGCACGTCCTAACACACAAAGGGAGGGGAAGGCAGAAATGTGATTATCATTAATACACTGACAGAAGATCCCATTAGTTTGCCAATGCAGTTAACTCTTAGGGTGCTTCAAAAGCCTACACTGAGGTTCAGAACTCCTCCAATAGTGAGCATCCAGAGAGATTCTCACCTTTTGTAACATGTCCCAGAAAACGTATAAATTAATATTACTAATCTGATCTGTTATCTTTAATATACTTTTAATAGCTAAATTTTTTCATTACTTGGGCTTTCAAAAAAACAAAACCAAAATAACCATACCCATTTCTACCCTTCTCCTATTTTGCTTATAAAGGGATGTATATGTATCTCTCTTCTTTCTGTCACATTGAAGCATATTTAGGCCTAAAAAACTATTATTCTCTCTATTACCCAGTTTTATTTTTTTCAGGTGTTAAAAAAACTTTAATATTTTATTTAAATAAAGTGACAATTATTTTTTAATCTATAGAAAGTGTTTTAATTAAGTGTTCTAATTAAAAAATAGAACTCAATACACAATAATTTTCTTAGTAAATTATGGCCGCTTTATAAAAGGAAATAGTATACAAAAATTCTATAAACAGCATAATTCACATCCACTGTCAATATATCTGCATTTTGTTTTGAAGGAAACAAGTTATCTCACCTGATACTAAACACAAATATTCTAAGAATATAAGAATGCAGGTCTTTGTGCTCTGTAAACATTAGGAATCAAATTCTTTGCTTTACATTTCCTCCTTACATCTCTTTTTAGCAATCTGATGTATTTTAGTATATCCCATTTTCAGAAAAGGAAAATAGGTAGGAAGGCAGAGAGGAAATGTTTCCTTCCACATTTGAACAAATTATCCATAGCAACATGCAGCCTAAGAGTTTTTAATTCTGCACAACATGAATTTCTATAAAAGCAATATTAAGTCAGCAATTTTTTTGCTCTCTACAGATGCCATCATCCACTGTAAGAGTCATTATTCACCAATTCTATCCAGCATTTTTGATCACTGGATGCAAATGTGGAAAAAGAAAACTAATCTACCTCCCTTGTCTCACTTTCTCAGAATCCTAATTAGGAAGTGTTATTCTACTGTCACTGGAAACCAGTATGAACCATTCACTATGTCCTCATGCAAAATACAAACAGAAGATGAATAATTTCTTGTCCTTGTCTCAAGCTCAATTTATTCTCCTATTCTTCACCTCTTACTGAGTCATTTGAAAAAATTGCTTATAATTCCAAAAAAAGTGTAATTCCTCCAGTCTATGTATATATATGCATCTGCCAAATACTCACAGTAGGTAAGCAACATAGCGGGAGCTTTTCCATCTTGTTATAATTCCCAATTTGGGAAAAACTTTTCTGTGTTTGTTTGGGTTTTTTGCTGGGGGTGATTGTTTTTTTACAAGGTTATTTCTGCTGAATTTTTAACCCAGTAAGATGTAGAAAGGCTTTGTTGGGGTTTTGGGTTTAGTATGTGTGCGAGTTTATATGTGGGTGTATGTATGTGAACATCTTGTACCCGTCCAGCTTGGCTGGGGAAGCACAGATAACTCCATTCAATTTTATTACACAGAGGCATTTGCCACCATTTGAGATTGCACTTGGGTGTGTGACCTCATCACAGGCCAGAAAGATGCAGTTATGACATCTCAGAGACTCCAGTCCTTCTGGAAGTCACGTGAAGTATTTTAGAGTATCTCAAGTGGCATTAGGGAGCTAACATTTTGGCAACAGCATTAAGCCTCCAAGATTTCTGACTAAGAACTATAAAGCCAGGAACACTGCCAAATACACAAATCTTGGATATTAGTACCATTAAGGAAGAAGCAGCATGTCCTTGGCTTAGGCAGCTCTTTTCTTCTGTCTCTGATCCATACTTTGAGGTTTTTTTCCCTTTTCATATGAAGTCCTTGCCTCATTGTTATGGGCAGAATTCCATGCCCAGAGCAAACAACATCAGTGCCTGGGAGCTTGCCTGCCAAATCCCTGCTGTCAGTGCATCCATTTGAGGATGCTCTACTCATTAGTACAGAAGTTTATGTAAACAGAGAAACCAAAGTCCTCAAATTCTCTTTTATGTACACTAAAAATATTATCCCGCCTGAAATGTACTGACAAACAGCAAAACATTTAAACAGAGATTTTCAAATATTTCCTATCAGCTGACATGACCATTACAAGCTTAATAAAATGGCATTGCACTTTAATAGCATATATATTTAGAATCAGAATTAAAGATTACTTCTAAATCATACACTCTGTGTATGTGCACTTCTATGCTTCTTGAGCTAAAACTGCCCCTAAAAGGTTTAATGTATTGCACTGAAGGGGAGATTCTACACTGAATAGGGATTATGAACGAAGAACAGCTTATACATCAGTCAAGTCACTGCTGTACTCATCTAAAACCAAAACAATTTTGCAGTTTCCTAGGTTTTGAGTGGTTGTTACTGCAAAAGCAAATGATGAGGAAGTTCCATTTCCAGTTTTGGAAAGCTGTTAGAAAGCCTTTTTTTGGTTGTAATGCATTTGACCTTTTATCTCTCTAGCCACAGGAGGACTTGCATCCCATAGGATGGATAATTTATTACATTTTGGATACATACAAGACTGACTGCTATAATACTTATTTTGTAACTTTTTTTATACTTAAAAAAGTTCTTTTTATTTTTCACTGCTAGAGAACCTGTTTAAAAAGCCACCTTTATTTTCCTTTCCAAAATATCAGCTGCGCATCTGTCACTTTTTATGCAGCTGTTTTTCAGCACTGTCACAATAATTTCAAAGCAGGCAAAATAATGTACATGTTTAGTTACCAGTAGCCCAACAAGACACTCAATATATTGATTTTCTAGCTTAAATAGTCAAATATATATTTTCTTGCATGACTATTAATTTTGTGTTGTGAGAAGATGCCATATAATATAAGTGAGGTTAACATCATGTATTCCTTGCGATTCTAATGCCAACAATATAGAAAATTAGATGAATAGTCTCAAATACTGCACATCCAGTATCTATGCCAATATCAGAGCAGAAGCTAGTAAATGTAATCTACAAGCTGGTTTGTCAAGGTATTAAGTTTTCACTTTAAAACTGACATTCCAGTCAGCAAGTTGTACCTTATAAAATCACTTTATTAATAGTCAATGTCACATTAGGATGACTACTCAGTAAGTTGCTAAAAGAAGAGACCAACCAAAGATGGGGCAACTACAGAGTTCAAAGCAGTGATGGGGGAGAAGGGGAAGGAAAAAAACCCAACACCACAAACAAAACCACATGGCCCCTCCCCTAAAAAAAGCAAACTGCTAATCCTTTTGAAAATATTCAAAGTAACACTACAAAGCAGTATTGCAGAAGAGTCTGGAGCACGAGTCCCGTGAGGAGCAGCTGAGGAGCTGGGGGTGTTTAGCCTGGAGAAAAGGAGGCTCAAACTCTCTGCAAATGCCTGAAAGGTGATTGGAGCCAGGTGAGGGTCAGTCTCTTCTACCATGTCTCAGTGGAAAGAACATGAGGAAACAGCCTTGAGTTGCATCAGAGGAGGTTCAGATTAGATACTAGAAATACTCTCTTCACTGAAAGAACAGTCAGGCATTGGAATAATGCCCAGAGAGGTGATGGAGTCACCATATCTGGAAATTTCCAAGAGGCAACTGTATGTGGCACTTAGGAATATGGTTGAAGGGGTGCTGGGTTGATGGTTGGACGAGATGACCTTGAAGGTCTCTTCTAACCTTGATGATTCTGTGAAGCAGTTACATACAAGAAACAATGAGCCTTATATTTTAAAAATATAAAGCAAATTTATATACGTGTACTAGTGAGGTTGGGGTGAGTTTTGGTTTTTAGTGATTCTTTTTTTTCCACAGTATAAAATACATGCTTGTCTTTTCCTGCAGCTTTTTTCTTTTAAAATAAAGATCAGCATTTGAAATCCATTTATACTGAAGCAAACCTGAAGCTCTTTTTAAACATATCCATTCTAAATTCCTATTGCAGAAAAGCTGACAAGTGTAAACATAGTCTAATTGAAACAGCCATAGGTTATGCACTTCCAAGGGCTTTCTCAAAGTAATTAGTGCATATGTTCTTTGAAAACAACATCAGATTTGTGTCAGTCATACCTATAGAGAAACTTAGTCAAAAAAGAAATGACTGTGATGATGATGGACACCAGTACACTTAACTGCTGCAATGGAATGTCTTTCTCACATGTGCTTTGACTGGTCCATAAAGAAACTCTTAAATATAACTGTCAGTTTTAATAGTTAAATCTGTGCTTGGAACAGCAGTGTACATACCAAAACAGCAAAGTGGATTTCAGTAATTATGTAACAACCTGAGGAAACAGAAATTCATATTTCTTATCTTTACAATGTAGGCTGTTCTGAGCATTTAGAGAACACTCCATCCCTTTATTTTAAAAAAAGCCCAAACAAACCAAAACCAAACCATACCTTCAACACTGTTGTGCAATTTGTTTTTAAGAGGAATATCCTTCAATCTACTTTCCTTCCCAAGGATCTTCTACTGAAAGAAATGTATGTATTTTCTTATTGCAAAGGATGAGACCCTAGATTACTTTTCAGGGACTTTAGTGTTTTGGCTGGAGAACTTTTGCTTGGAAAAAACCTAGAAAGCTTCAGTACAAGAGCTGTTACTAAAGTAAGCATTAGAATGTTTCAATTTACACATCCCTGTTCTCCAGGTATTATTCAGAACAAGCACCATCTATTTCACTGTTCAATATTCAGCAGGAATCTGCCAGCCAGGTCTTGCATGAAATAGGCACAAATGTACTTTCTGCTCAGTGAAGTGAGTTCAGTTCTCACTTTAAGTTATTAAGAGATCCTTGCCAGTGTTACCCCTGACAATATTCTCAGATCTCAAAAATTAAATATCTAAAGACTTAATGAAAGCTAATTACTGAACTGCAGAAAACTCAAATTCAGTTCATCAAAACATTTGGTGTGGAAAAATAAACTACAGGAACAAGTCAGTGCTCTGTCACAGTGTAATAGATGTGCCATTTATTCAGTCAGAGCTGTGGTCAGTATTTCCATTAAAAACCTTCTTCATCAAGAATTTATTATGGGAGTTACTAAGCAGTTACACCTCAAACCGACTTGGCAGACAAAATTTCCTTTAAATTCAAAGAGCTTTTCTTTTACTTAAAAGAGAAAAAAAAAGAAAAAAGCTTGTTGCATCTTTTCACAGACACAAGATCACTATGAAAAGTGTATTTTCTACTATTAATTCCCACCATCAGATGCATTTCCCCACCAGATTAGTCTTCCTAATGCTCAGTCCATTTTCCCTTTTCTGTGTTACAACCTGCCACTCAGTTTTATTTTTGACTGCCTCAGGAAGCATCCTTGAAATATCAGGAAGCTCTACTGCTCTGCTAGACCTCCACTTGCCAAATTCTGCAGCTGCTGCTCAATTTACACAAACAAAAACAAGTCCCCAACAATTTGAAATTGAAACATCTGTAAATCTAATCAGTCACTGACTTCAGAAAGGCAAAATACTGTATTTTTGAGGACCCTGTGGCAACAAAAGCTAAAATTCACAATAAACTTTGAAATGGCTTACAATGATAGCTGAATAGGTAGCATCATTCTAACTTGTGGACTTCCCTTGAGGAAGCAACAGAATGCAAGATGTTTCCTTACTTCTAAAATTAATATGTATTTCTTCAATAAATAAAAATAACAAAACAAAACAAAGAAGGAAAAACCAAGAACAAAAAAAAACCAAACAACCACGCAAAAAAACAAACCAAACAAAAAATCCCCAAACAACAAAGAAAAAAAATCCCACAAAACCAAAAAACCTCCACAAAAAACACACAATCACAAAACCCTCCAAAACAACAAACAAACAAACAAAAAAAACCCTAAAAACCAACATTCCCCCCCAAAAAACAAAACAAACCCCCACAAACAAAAAAACCCACACCAAACAAGATCTTGAAAACCCCCACTTCTTCCCCCAAAAAACCCAAACATATAATCTGTTACTGCTGAGACTATTAACACAGCAGGTAGACATAACTACCTTAGGCCTGGTCACAGTTTTCCAGGGCACAACAGTGAACATTATTTTCCCACCTTTTACACAGATAATTAGTACTTTCTCATTCCCCTAGTTCCCTTCAGCATTAAGGCAACAGGTATCAAAAAATGTATTTTTTAAACTATTGGCACAGAATAAGTATTTTGCCTTTAATCTAAATAAATATGGCAGTTATGTTCCTCAACACATACACCTCGGGAAGCTAACCAGGAAAGTCTTAAAGCATAGCAATCAACTGAAAGAGTAATCTAACATGTGTAACAACAGCCTTAAGTTTCATAGGTCAGACTAGTTTGGAACAACATAGTAATAAGGGAACTACTGATCCTCACTGTTGTGCTAAGCCAAGGTGAAGACTTAGCCTTTGATTATGTACCAAGGTACATGAGTTGACTTATTGGATTCAGTTCAGGACAGCAAAACGGGCTCCTTCACAAGAAAAACATCCAGTCAAACTAATTCAAAGAAACTTTGTTCTACCGGGCTATAGGTACTGGCCTAAAAAGAACACATAAGGTGTGTGAAGTAAGGAGAAAAGGAATCCACTAGCATAACAACACTTAAACAGACATTAAATAAACCATGTATTTTATACATCTTGGATTACTATGTTGGCAAGACAGTAGCCAGCAAAGCAGCAAATGAGTCTCATTAAAACTAAAGGATGACTACTGTCTACAGTGCTAACTCTATTATCTTTAATTAATCTGACCAGTAGTTAAAAAGAAGTCACCTTTAGTCCTCCAACAGATCCCAGATATTTGTATTTTGAAAGCACGCACCCCCCCTTTCTTTTTTGTTGCATTTTAATATCTTTTAAATAGGTCAACTTGGAATCTTAGCACAGTGACTTTTTTCAAGCCCTAAAGCTACATCTTAAAATTATTACCCTTCAGAGTTCCCAGCTTTCAGGTCTGGAGACATCCTTACATGCTCCAGCAAGATTTCCAATATGGACAACCAAGGGACCAAGGCCCCAGGGTCACAACATACTGTACCACATACCATGCTGTACAACTGCTCTGTAATTAGAAGCAGACTAACCAAATACAAATAGAATCAAACTGGCTTATTTTAAGTTCTCTGTGTCAGAGAAGCACCGGTTTTCCACTGCATTTTTCAAAAAGGCTCCAGATTAAATGAAAAGAAAATTTAAAAAGCAAGACAAAATTTACCATAGTAAGAGAATTAGAGGAAGTAATGATCACAGTTTCAGCTGAACTCCAAAGGTCCTACACCGTTTCACTTTAGGTTATAATGACAGCCCCAAATTCTGTCTTCAAGCATTCTTGGCACAAGCAACTTCATATGAGACCAACAGCAAGTATTTACTAACCTTTCTACATTGACTGGCTTGTCAAATTTAAAGAGAATATAATCTCCAGCAACTGGTGTGACAGCCCAGAAAAAATCTTCCCCTACGTAGGTTTTTTCTAGCGTATGCCCCTGGTAGACTTTTAAAGATGTCGAAACCTCTGCAGGTGGATTCACGTGGATTTTATGCAGTAATGGTTTCAGGAAGTCTTTATCCTAATTGAAAGACAGACAAACATGATGCTGGTCAGAAAACCTTGTTTATTATGTTCTTTTCCTAAGTGGTTACACTTAAAACAAACATTGGCATAAAATGGAAAATGAATGCATTACTCATTTTAGGTGCACCAGATCTTGTACTGATTAGTAAGATGGACATGCCATTAAAGTAAAAAAAATAATAAAAAATATCCCCTAGCAAAAATCCACATAAATAAGCTTGACTAGCACTTCTTCTACTTTATAGTAACCAGTCTGTATTAGATTTAATTCCAGCTGGAGAAAGGTACATCATGCTTGAAAATGCACGACAACAAGAAAAGGCAGGCCTGTTTTCTTCACTGCCACAATGTTTTTCATTTAATCAGCCTGCTCTGTAAAGGAAGGGAAATACTGTCTACTAACTGTGAGTTTCTGGATCTTCCCTGCTAGAGAAGAGTGGAGGCCAACATGCTGGAAAAGAGAAGGCCTGAAGCGTATCCGTAGGTTAGATTTCTGTCGATCACAATGCTTCTGAAATAGTGGGGGGAAGAGGTAAGGGTGGGATAAAAAACAAAAACAAAACAACACATTAGTATAAACCAACACAAGGTAAGAACCTAGGCCTATTTATCCAGTTTTTCTTGTTTTCATTCCAGAAATCTACCAAGATTGCTGTACAAATATAATACCGTTCAGGGTTCTTGCACAGAATCCATTTATTCAGTCTTTCAGCAATAGTGTTACTTGAGAAATGAAGGACCAAAATCTGAAGTTTATTCCCCATTTGGAACCTTCTCCAAGACTGCTATCCAAGCAGTGGCATTTTGCAAACCTCACTGGTGATTACATGTGTAAGTTTATTTTAGGACTGTTACACACAGAATCTAACTAGACTTTTGCTTTTCATCCTTACTGCACCCATCTCCAAAATCTTAAGCAATAACAGTTATGATGCACCTGAGAATTGTCTCTCTAAAGTTCTTTTTAAGATAAAAATCTTGGCAGGAAGAAAGACTCTTCCAGAACATGCAGTAACCATAATGTACACTTATGCTGGCTTTCAGCTCACAAAAATCAACTCAGTCATCATCGTGAAAACATTTTAGAAGCTTTATAATAAAAACAAACTTACAGCATCTTTCTCAGGGTTACACACTTTCACCCAGAGAATATGGTCCAGAAGCCAATCAATAGGTTTCTCCTTATAAAACATAAATATGAACTCTACAATAAGAGTGATATCTGGAGACTGGAACATTTTACCTGTGGGTGACATTAAGAATAACTGGAGTTACTTTAGATTAGAGATAACATTGTCTTTTGAAATCAATGAGATAGCAGATGATACCTTTGTGCCAAGGCAAGAAATGTTAGCAATCAACAACTTGAAATTTCAATGTTATTAGAAGTTCCATACCTTTCAATTAAATAAAACAACTACTCGAACAGAACTTGTTGTCATATATCTTGATGCTATCAAAATATTCAGTGTATATTCAATGTACCACAACACAGTCTCCTTAAGAATAGAAATTATCAGTTTGAAAAAATAGAGAAAGAAGAGTTATAGATTGGCATCTATTATTCCCCATGTCATGTGTAAGCTCAACCACCTGAGATGAGGAGCTGTTGCAAGTGTTATCTGCCCAATCATACAATTTCAGCTTCTGCAGGTACAAAAAGCAGGGATGGAACACCTACCACTAATTTCAGATTCTTTTGGGCAGAAAATCAAAGGGAAAGAAGGAAGGTACCAGAACATATACAGAGACAATGCAACTCAAAAGGAGACATCCCAGAGTGACCAGAGTTTTTTTCTGCAGTGCACAGGCCATCAGCAGGACTTCTGTGCGGCACTGTGCAAAAGGATTCTTGGGAATCCTGCAGACTGTGAGGCTTAAAGGAGGCCTTTGCAAAAGAAGGAAACTGACTGTTGATGAAGAGAGTCCATTTAATATCAACATGAGCAATCACCTACATGGTTGTGGAATACACTTCTCTACCAGTTGAGGTCTCTAAAGAGAAAGGTGGCCAATACACCAGGCTATTGTGTCAAATTGAATGCAGCACTTGAAAAAGGTGCCTTGTATGAAGACACGGTTACCAGGAGCAACACAGCTGGGAGTGGGGCAGTCCAGGGCTGAAGATAGACTGACAAGTGCTTGTACCAGGGACTGCACTGAAGCACTGAAACAGGCTGCTGGGGGGAATGCTTAAGGCACCATCCCTGGAGGTATTTAAAAGACGTGTAGATGTGGCACTTGGGGACATTGTTTAGCAGTAGATTTGGCAGCGCCGAGTTAGTGGTTTGACTCGATAATCTTTGAGGTCTTTTCCAACCAAACTGATTCTATGGCCACATGCCAGCTAAAATCCCAAAGGCAGTTGCAGATTTCAAGGCAGATGCAGAAAACACCAGGTTTGCAGATGAAGTCTGAAGTCTTTGGGGGGTTACAAGGGAGAAGGCAAGGAAGAAAGACATTATGTAACAATGGATCTCTCAGGAAGACACTGGCTGAAGTGATTCAGTTCTGCAGATGTTGCTGAGATGTGAGCAGCACTGGACTAAACAGGGATGGGTTCTTTGGGCATGTGTGCATCAATGGATCCGAGTCCAACAGAAGCTCTTCTCCAATGCAAGTCTTCAGTCCTTCCACGTTTTGGAGTCCTGTACAACACACTAACACACAGCACTCAGGCACAGGAAATGTTTTGGGGTTTTTTTCCCACTTGTGAAGAGGCCTTCATAGGCTTTCTAAATAACAAGTTCCACAAGTGGTAGATGTTCTAATCTTTTCTCCTACTCTTAGGAAAACCAGCTGGAGTAGACGTTAAGAGGAGATCACTTAAAGAACCTTGATAAGAACAAAGCCAGTGAAAGAATACTCAATGGGAATTCTGAGATGAGTTTGGAGGTGTCTGAGTGAGACTACATCATTATGCCATGCAACAAATATGGAAGAAGCATCTCATTAAAGTAGCAATTATTTCACCCATTAGAATGATGCTAATACTCATTATAGTAGACCATTTACACACTGGGACGGAAAAGTAAATGTGGTAAAACATTAACTGATTTGACATTACTATATCAAAGTTGTTCCTTACAGAAACTTTTCATCCAGCTCTTTATAAAGCAAAAATATCATCATCACTTTTAAGTGGCTGTTGCAATGAGGTCCTCAAATGGGTATCTCCACATGAAAATACTCAGTAACTAAAATTCGAAACTCCCACTACTAAAGGGACAACTCCTACTAAGCTAGGGATCATTTCAAAGCTTTATTCTTAAAAAACACAAGAAAGATGTTATTATTTTTATTAGTACATTGTTAGTATTTACACGCTATATTGCCACATTGTTTAACATTATTTGTAGAAGTAAATATTTAAAAATGGGTAGGAAACAATCATATGATTAGTTAAATGTTGTGTAAAATAGTCATGCAGAATAACAGCTTTCAGCTTGTCACACTTGGAACTAAACAGACCCCAATTTTCCTGATGATTCATCTCTGCCTACTGCTTTCAGTGGCATAGGGCAGGAGAAGAGAAAAATATGGTAAACCCTAATAAAAGACCAGCTAAAAATGGGACTAATCAGATGTTTCTGGGACTTTTATGGGACTGAAACCATCATTCATAGGTGACACCTGCTGAGGCAGTCTGTCAGTCACATCTGTTTCCATAGGAAGTGCACTTTTCCATGTGGTGTCAGAGAGAGGCACAATACGGTGAGAGTCAAAAGACAAATATTCCCACAGTATTTCTCTAATCTCAGTGCAAGCAGACTGAAGAGACAGTTTATCCTCTTCCAGGATGTATACACAGCCATGATGCTCTAGAATCCTTTTCCTTTTCTACTCAAAGACAGAGCAGAAGAATCACACTGACATTTCTTCCTTTGACTAACTCATCTTCTGAAGAACACAAGGATTATCATCTTTACTTGTTCCCACTCACAGACCATGTCACTTAGAACTTGGCACGAAGATACAGGATCCTACAATTAAGTAAGCTGAGAACAAGACTGAAAGTAAGAGTAAGAATCTACTCTTATCCCTAATTTAAGTTATCCTAATTTTATCTAAAATAGAAACAGGATATCAACAAATTATTTACTTCCACATGGCAGACTTGTCTAGGCCCAGAGGCAGTTTCCTCTAGGCCGGCACTCTACTGTCCACCATGCAGTCAACCACCCCAGACTTGGGAAATAGTCTAATTTCCATGTCACAGGGCACACCAAGGAAAAACAAGCAAACAAAACCCAATCAAAACCCAAGCCACGCTGATACATCCAACTGCAGCTCGTCAGCATAAGTGAGGTAAGCCGGCTGTACCTGCACTGGCATCTTTGGACCCAAGTGGCCTCTCTGCATTACGCTGCCCAGCACCATGGAAGTGTTCAACAGTGGAGACAAAGTCTTCTCACATTAATTCTAATGAACACTGGAGCAAAGATGAACAGGAAACACCCTGATCCCAAGACAAGCCCTTGTGTTCCTTCAGTAACCAAGGACAGACACCCACACAATCGCTTTCTGAAATGCTGTCACCACCTTCCACACACAGCTTGGCACAGTTTGGCCCCAGCCCCTTGTTCCTCTGTATAACACTGCCTCACTCATCTGTCATTTCTGTCTCAGGACACCACCAGCATAGCAGTTCTGCTGTGGATCCATGTCCTCCTTTTTTCCATCAGAACAGTCTTCCTACAGCAACTCCAAACCAGAGCTCTGCAGTGAAGTCTCTGGTAAAACAGATCTTCAAAGCTCTGGATCCCTGACTGTCCACACCTCACCCTTGTAATGGATACCAACTCCTGCTGCACTGATCCAACACCCAGCCCCTCTGAAACCAAATCAGTCAAGTCCTTGCCTAGTCTCTCCTAAGCAAGAGCAGCAGCAGCAGCCTGGTTTCCCTAGGGCACAGCCACAGCCCAAGAAGTGGCAGCATTTGCCAAGGTCCTTCTGTCCTGCAGCTCCCATGCAGCAGCATATGAGGAAAGTGCTGTGAGCCACAGAACTACTGAGATGCTGCCTAAATCCAGCCTACAGATTGCCTACTGGCCATCCCCAATATGCACTCAAAAATTGTCAAGCCAAAGAGACCTAAGCAAAAAGCTGCACTCAACACACACTGCCGCAAACTGAAAACTCTGAAAGAACTGAAGCAATGGCTCATCTTGCACCATGTTCATGCACTTGGTACAGTACATGGGAACAGACATAAAACAGACATAATTTGCTGCCAAAACTTCAGAGCTTTCAGATTCTGGGTGCATACAACCTACCATTGTGAAGAAACTTCAAAATCTGAAAGAATTAAGAGTCAAGAAGCAAAGCAAAATCTTGCTCCATAAAACTCCAGAGATACAAAATGTAGACTTTCTCCATATTATAGATCTATATTGATAAAATTGAAAGTCAGCACTGAAAAAAAACAACCCACCTGTGGAACACTTTCTGCTATGTCCTGTGCCCTGCCAAGACTTCTATTCATTTTTCAGTCCTTTTAAAAACCATCCTTAGTGAATCACTCTGGCCCTCTCAGTATTTTGCTGGCAAATACAGGGCACACACAAAATGAAACATTTTGTTTTCTAGTTCTTTGAACTGCAAATATCTGAATCATTCATTTTAATTCTTCCACATGAGCATCACTAATACTGAGTCTACACCAACAATAATTTTACACCTGCAAGCACATATTCTAGCTATAGTTGATGTTTTCAATGCTTTCCCTGTTAATGATATGCAAATTACTGGCATTAAAACCAGAACCTCTTTGAAGTTATTTAAAGCTCAAATGTTTGACTTGATCTACTCTTTCCCAAACTTCAACTATGTGCACCGCTTGAGCAAAACTGCAATCAGAACAACTTAAATAATCAGAACAACAGGCCTTAAAACATCAGGGCACAATAAGACTCAGAGAAACTGTATAAGTCAACCAAAAGGCCATTTCAGACCACTCCATTAAATGTTTGTGACAGCTGGCATTATAGCTACAGTGCAAGGATTGCAGTTCCTCTGGAAAACACTTCAGCTCACAGGCAGCTGGAAGACAAATCATTATTCCTCATGAAAAGCTAGTAGGACTTTCCTACATTATGTCACAGGGCTCGCAGTGCAAACCAGAATCCACAAGAGCGAAAGATACATCTCCTTCCAGAGAGCTTCTTAAGGAAACAGCATACATCTCACCCATTATTTATTAGATACTTGACAGCACTTAAGACTATGCTTTCAGTATTAAAAAAAACCCAAAGGAACAACGTCTGTTCTGTGGCAGAGGTGACAGAATTCTATAATCCTGCTGTCAGCCTAAATAGCTACATTTGCCACTTCCTCATGTAGCACTTGCATAAATTAAATTTTCAGTTCAGAAATACACTACAACAAAAAATCCCACATTTTTACCTCACAAACTTTCAAGCTAATCAAGGTTTCCAACAGCTAACAGTGAATCAGCCACATCTCTCTTTTTATTAATAATTTAATAATTAGAGATTATTTCTAAATTAGTAGCATCTAGACAATAGTTGCCCAGGGAAGCTGTGGATGTCCCACCCCTGGAACTGTTCAAAGCCAGGTTGGACAGAGCTCTGAGCAACCTGGTCTTGTGGAAAGTATCCCTACCCTTGGCAGGGGAGTTGGAACTGGATGATCTTTAAGGTCCTTTCCAAACCAGGCCATTCTATGATTCTGTGAATTGAGTGTTCTAGATTCTCTCTTGGACATCTACACATAAAACTCACCCTCAGTTACAAACTCTTGTTGCTCTTCCCAAAGCTGTCTGCATTACCAAATTACCACACTATCAGTCTGCATCAAGATCCATAAAGGGATAGCAGAGACAAGGCAAATCTGCATTACTTGCATAAAATTTCCATGCAATATATGGTTATAGCACAACAATGTGTCTCAGAGCCAAAAGTTTTAGTTGCTTTCATGAATACTAATTTTTCTCTCAAAATTTAAGAACAGGATAAGTAGCTAAATTGGGAGAAGAAAAAAAAATCTAATTTAATTTTCTAGGTAGAAAAGCAACATAAAGATGTGTAGCCATAGCAAAATGCATCTGAAATTCCACTGATTTCATCTAGTTAAAATGAGGCAAACAAATATGATACAAGAAACAAAGAACAGACATGCAAGCAGCAGGAGCTAACAACTAAATTTAACTACAGCTACTTTCAGAGCCCACACTGACCAGAAGTACACAGACAGTATAGAAAAACAAGATATTTTTAAACAGTTGTGCTTTTGATTAAGCGACGTCTCAGTATTAAGAACTATCTACCTACCCCACCAGGCTTAAACACTATGCCCTCTATAACAGCACAGAGAACACAAAATGGAGGGTGAAATACACAAATACTAAAATACACAAATAAGCAAGTTAAGTGACCTGAAATACAACTGCACTGCGTAGACAGTGTTTGTCCTAAAGTGTAAGTTGGTTTTATGCACATTTGATGTGTCATTCTTACAAAGTGGCAATTTGTGAGCACACTCTACTACTAAATCAGGCAAACGTAGAATAAATGTAAATTCTGTAGCCCCAGAAATGTCATACAGAATTTACACTTAACGTGCAATTAGACTGGAGCTAAAACTCAAATTGTGGGCTTAGTCTGGGTTAGTGTTTAACTGTTCAACAGTAGAAACAAAGTCTTATCAGATGCTTTATTCAACCGGTCCCTGTTAACATACAATGTTGTGAGGGGTTCCCCAACCAAAGAGACAAGTTTACTTAGGGCAAGATGTCAGTAAACTACTTAAATTCTTATTTTTCCATGATAGGCAGCACAATTTCCTATTTCTCCCCCCTCTGAGGCCACAGAACCAATCCCATAATGATTTCAGCAACAGTGTATCTCTGACAGTAGCCCAAAGCAGTTACACGATGGCCAAGTGTATAAGGAGACTTCACTCAGCCCACTTCCTTTTCTCCTCCCCATTGTTTCCGTAGGTTAAACTGGCAGACAAGTCTATGAAGTACCATTCTGTACCGTAACACAGCATGTATGGGGGATAATTACTGTCTGCCTTTCTACTCCAGGAACCTCTGAGACCCCGAAAGTCAGGGAACTATTGCACACCTGATGCTGAGCTGGAAATGGGATAGCACTTAATCGAGTAGTGCCAACATTCTCAGTTCTCAGTACGACCATTATGGGTGACTGAGCTAAAAATGAAGCCATTCTCTGGCAAGTAGATCCAAAGGAAAGAGAACAACAAGAATTTCCAAGAGAATGATAGCATTCAGGGCTGCACTTTTATCCATTACACATAGGATTTCCTTTCTGTTCTGAACTCAACTTACAGCCTTCATACTGGAATCGTTTGTGTTGACCACAGGAATCTCCAAAGTCTGGCCCAGCTTTTGATTTTTCCTTGCATATCTCCAGCTTGTCACTTTTAAAAAGATCATGACACATCACTGCAGCAATGAAATAACCTTTTGATTTGTAAAATCCCTTCAGAACTTCTCTTTCATTGCTTTTCTGTTAAGTCTAGTATCTCTCAATGAAAAGATATTAGTGTAAGAGCAAAGAATTGTAATTTCCACAGCACCCTGGCAGTCAATCCACAACAACCCGAGATCCTGTATTAACTCCTCTCACTGTTGCTCACTGCAAATGAGAGACTCTGACTGCATCTAGGAAGGAGCTGATTGTCATAACTTCTTCATGAAGTAGAAAGATGGAGATAGAATAGGCTTTGCAACAAACTGATGCCTGCTAATTCTTGGAAATTTTGGCACAAACACCAATGAATTTATTTTAGGTGGAGTTAATTTTCATGGTTTTTCTTTACTTCAGTCAGCTGTGTTTTAATTACATTTTCGTTTTAACAGCAGCTAAATAAAAATAAGACATGCCTTGCAGTTTGATTGCTAGTATTTTTATAAATTAACTTTTGGTTATAAAAATGCCCTCTTTTCCAACAGTTTGAGTTTGCTTCAGTCATACAAAATTATATTAAACAAATGAGGGGCAAAAGCAACAACCATAAGCTAAACCAGAGTTCCTAAAAAAAGGCCATTAATTTCTACTTCTTGGCCTATTTCCAGTACAAAGAAGACCGCTTTGAAGTCAGATCACTATTAATTCACAGTCTGAGGATGAATGTATTCTTTCAAACTGCAAAAGTGAACATTTTCTTACCAATGAAACCCAGCTGAGAAAATTCTAGAATCATCCAATCTTCAGAAGCGAGCTGAAGTGCAAAATTTTTTATTGTGCTGAAATAATTCTGCTTGACAACAATGTCATCTTCCAGCTAGAGGAAAGTAGAAGTGATATCAAAACAAATAAATAAATAAATAAAAGCACTAGCAAAGCAATAGAAAAAAGTATAGCTAGGAAGTACTGACTTATAATATATTGCTAAGATATAGCCATATATTTCTAATGCTAGCACGGATATAAAACATAGATGTCATAGCCTGGAATAACTATTGTAGGGATCAGTCTATTTGTGGAGAACTAATAGAGTACTTCTGTAGTAAGACTCCACAAACATATCTCAACTTCTTACTTTAGAATATTGCTTTTCCAGCTTCTTTCTTCAGAGGGAAATCATCCATGAAATAATGTTAGTCTAAGTGACATCATCAGAACAAGTACAATATCTGCATTATTTGTACACAAACATGTCTGTTTACTCACAAAAGAAAGAGCACTGAAAGAGTTTCTCCTCTGAGACAAGAGGCTAAGAGACACAATGTCTGCAGAGGTGGGATTCATTTCATCTGTCCAGCAAAAGCACAGGTGCATAGTCCATAACCACCGAGTCCAGGCAGCAGAACTGCCAACATGGGGTGCTACAATCCCTTTAATTCATAGTAAGTGCAGGCCATTGCTGCATTAAGGATCCTGCTTCTCCTGTCGCTTCTAACAATGCATTCATGCCTTCCCCCTTGTGCTGACACTAATATTTGTGCAACTTCCTGGTATCAACCAGACTGTCACATGTTATTGGCTCTGCAGCTTCCCAGAGAGCTGAGACTCCAATACTCTCAGAGAGGAGTCAGCATAGCTTTGTGAAAACTAGATGAGATGTGTGGGACTTTACACCCCAAGGACACAGGCACAAAATCTAAATAAAGATCATTAGCGCAGTTACTAAAATCTGCAATACCTGTAGGTAAGACTTCTACTTCAAAGCAGAAACACATGGTAGGAACAATTCTGAACTAAACTAAAGAAGAACTGCTTAACTCTGTAGTTGAAAACCTCTTCTAAAAAAAAGAAAAAAATACGACGTCTATACACAACAGTCATATTAAAGTGACACTGCACTTTCAAAAGAAAATAGATTTTAGCTTCATTTCCACTCAAGATTAAGCTGGCTTTTTTTGTCAAGGCAACTCAACAATAATTAATTTGGGGGACAAGGAAAAAACAGTAGTTAAGCTGCTTGGATTCCTTCACTTTTTTTGCTAAGCATCTTAAGATATGTGACATAAGACAAATTACTTTCTACTTCAGAGACAGTGAGAGTGTCCTGCTCAAATTACTTCCCAATATACCATAACCACCATATTTAATGCTCCCTTTAAATTATGGGATCAAGTTATCTCTGTTCTGTGTAGGTCCTTTGGATGTGTCCAACAACATAATTTCTGGAGACTCATTTGAAAACTTGTCTCAAAATAAAGAAGAGAAATTTACCTGAATGTAATAAACCCCCTTTTTCTGGGCATACATCATAAGAAAACAATAATCCAAGTTTTGTTTTGTTCTCCATCTGAAATTAAATTGAAAGCTTAAGGTTTATGAAAAAAGGTTATTTCAATACATGCTGGCAATATAAAGTAAATTTTACTATGAAGAATGATGCATATTAGTGAAATGTTAGAACAGCTGCTTTTGGCACTGTTCCCTCAGGAAATCCACTGTCTGAAAAAAAAAGGAACAAAGCTTTCACCTTAGGCTTTAATACAAACATGAAACTGGTTTAATTTGAACCTGACTTTGTTACAACTACCTGACATTTCAATAAAAACACGTGGGCATTTAAAATGCTAATTGAAGAAGAACTAGTTGGTTTTACCCCGTATTTCATGAAGAAAAACAGTAAACAAAAGAGTCCACATACAAGAATAAAAGTATATCAAGTCTCAGTTCTCCTCCCAAAATTTAACCCTAAATGGATTCAACCAAGCATAGGTGCTGATCATGCACAGACCAGCATGTAGCTAGGAATGAGATGGATTCACAGAGCACTTTTAGCATCCCCACACTTGCAAGAATTACAGTACGAAAACATTTCAAGAATTCACATCCCACTTGCTGTTTTATAAACAACAAAAGTGTGGGTGTGGGAGGAGATGGGAAAAGATCTGGGGGAATAAACCTACCTCACTCTCTCTTTTGAGTCTCCAAATGTTTCTTTCAAGTTTGTCAAGTCGGGATAATAAGTTGCAGGAGGGGCTATTACTTCCACCAAGCCAGAATTGATCTCTGTAGAAAACCTGTCAAGAGAAACATCCTGAAGTCACATGAGAGATTCTGAGTTCTGTAGACTTCCTGCTCGCTTGCTGTTGGAACAGTTATTGTGTCTGGTTATGAGGACTTGTTCAAATGAGGCATATAAAAGAATAGTAGTATAGAAAAAAGTATTGTTTTCCTTAGCATGTCCTTCAGAGCATTGTTGCCTCTTGCCAATCAGAATCAAACTAGATTCTAAACATTTTTTTGCCTTTTTCCCAGAACCTAGTGATTTTTTTCTGCAGTTCTCTTTGAACATACAGAATACAAGGCGCTAACACAGATGTCACAAATTTCCGTTCATGTTTAAACAATTCCATCTGTTTATGTTGCATCAAATAATTTAATCCCACTTACTGTTTTACAGTTTAACTGACTGAATCACTGCCTCTTAATTTGTCATCTCTTACTTTTTTGTTCGAAAGTCCAAAGCCCCAGGAAACAAAAAGGCATGATCTCTTATTTCCAAAATATTTTTTAATTGCTTATTGCAACCTGATTTAGTTTATCATCAATAAAAAAAGAAATCCCCAGTTAAAACTACAACTTACTCTCTTTCCAGGCTTGCAACAACACTGTTAACATAATCAAGATCAGTCTGCAAAAAAAAGAAACAAACAGAAAAAATTAATAGACAGTTCTGGACTTACATGTCAATAGAACGATGTAAAATAAACATCACAGGTGGCTGTCCTTGAAAATCACTTTCATTGCATAAGGTATTGGAGCAATACAAGAACGCATCACACATGTAACTATGTCTTACCTCTAATATGATAATTTTTTGGGAAATAATTATCTCAAGATATGCACTTAACAGAAAATTGTTAAAACTCATGCTCTTGATGACGAAATGATCACTGAGTGTTTGTGTAGGAAGAACTTATTATTATACAATAATAATAATATGTAAGAAAATATTACCAAAGAAAGCTTTCTGGAAAACAGTGCATTGAACACACACACACACACACACACACACACACTCTCTTCTTTCAAAAGTACATCTCCTAAACTTTGGATTTAAAGCAAATTCCCTAACCACGGACAGCAGTGAACCTGCTGCCTTTCTGACCAGGGTTGCTTTTTTGCATCAGAGACTAAACTTGAGGGACTACCAATCCTATCAATCACTCAGCTCTCATAGATGCAATGATTCTAAAAATTACTTGTTGGTGAAAATACAAATAGTGACATTCTGGAAAAGTCTAGATAATCTAAATTGCCAGCACTGGACAATTATTCAACCTGGCTGTACACACGCATTCCAAGAAAAGAGTCTGTGAACTCATAAATGACTGAAAACCCTGGTCTTTGTTGTACTTATTAATCTAATGATTTGACATACTGTTTACATTTTTGAAAAGAATAGTCTATAAATCAACCCAGATTCTGGCTCATAAGGATTCTGGAGAAAGAGTTGTCTTTGAAATGCCGGAAACAAAGGAACAGTTCATATTTTTCCTGATGAATTTGTAACTTAGGATATCATTAAAGGATTATACACAGAGTAAATCCCTCCCAAGCATTTCTATAGAACTGTTAATCTTGTTTGATAAAGGTGCTTACCCTTTGATCTTAAAAAATCACCATTTCTATTTTTTAAAGACTTATTTTTATGAAATCAAACATAATGCCAGTGATGCACGCTTTTCAAAAAGGACACCAACAGAAGTGGATTTCTTCCAAAAGCAGGTTTTAAATACCACAAGAACATGCGAGTAGAAAGTATTTCTCATAATTTTGTCTTGTATTTTCTTCCTAAGTGCTATGCCTAGTGCTGGGCAGAAGTTCTGGTAAGCTGGTAAGGTGTTCACAATTTAAAACTCATCTTGCACTGAGTTCCACACAAGGAGACTCACAAGTCCATATGGACCTTGATATATCATCGTTTAAATACTTTTATGGATTGTTCATACACATTTAATTAATAGAATGGAGTTAGACATAACTTTTTCTGGTTTGTGTAACAGTTGCAAATCACAGTAACCTAGTGACTACCTAAAAATAATTTTAGTATATCCCTCTTTAACTGAAGCATCTTTTTCTCTTTTCAAAACCCTTTAAACATCAAAAATACAGAAACTGCAATTCAATCATCATGTGAAAAGACAAAAATTTGCATTTCAGTTGGCATGCCAAACTTCAATTACCCAGTTCAGCATTAAGAACTCCAACACATCCAACAGAGTCCATACCGTAATTGCATAGAAAGATACAGGATTTATATATATCTACATACACACACTCAGCAGAAACACAGCTAGTTTCTATTCAGTTTTCCAGAGATTAAAATAAATGCCAAACTTCATGCCAACTGGAATCATATATTTGATCACAAGCCTGTGCCTCAGTGCACATCTCCTTAGCAGGAACATAGTTTTGACCTATTTTCCACACTACCATGAAGCCTTGCTACTGCTTGTAAAACCTTACACTCTTACACAGAAAACCATCACCATCAGAAAAAAAAGTCTGGAATAAGGGTTTTTTCCCTACTTCCCACTATTTGTTTGTGTGCTTCACATGAAAGGCTGGCAGTTTCCCAGACAGAGCCGCACTCACAATAGAATGACATTAAAAAGATGCAGCTTGTAGTCTTCCAGCCTCATACTGTAGTCTTGGCTGCTGTCACACAAAGTCAAGAAGGTCTGGTCTAGCTGCTATGAACATGAAATACAGCAAATACCACTGCTGCTTAGTAGGTAACCTCTCCTTCTCAATCAGCAATCACTGCATCACTGCAATGCAAAAGCAGATGACACTTTTAGAATGAAAAAGAACATGTAGATTAGAAGAGTTGATGCCATTTTTCACATGATCAAATGCATTAAAACACTGGTATTCTGCCGTCATTTTTAAATAAGCAGTTGTATTTATATCTACCAGCAGCATACAAGATTCAGAACCAGGATTTCAACACAAAACCCCCTTCCCCTCAGGACAGCAGGTTGACTGTCCTCTTTCCACATCAGAACTTCAAGAGACAACTCCTCTCATTGCCCAGTCTAACACTAAGTAGGATCTTTGCCAACACCCTTTGCTATGGACATGTCCCAGAAAGATGGCAATTCTAAGTTAATTCACACCACATCATGAAATAAGCATGAGAATATGCAGTTAATGTGATCAAGCTGTGACTACACCCAAGGGAAGAGTTAAGTAGACAGAAGACTTTGCAGGATAGCAATGGAAGGAAATCTGGAATAGCTGAATTAAATCTAAGGATCTTTCAAGCAGTATCAACAAATTTAGTCAGTAATTTAAAAGCAACAGAAAAAAAATCCATTATTAATCAAAATCTATTCCCCATTTTCGAGGAATAAAGTGCTTACTGCCTTGACAAAATAAGACACAGGGTCCTCTTTATCAGTCTGAAGGACACAAGACTGCTTGCCTCCAAGAACCTTAAACTGGACAAGATAAAGCCAGATTAATAAAAAGAAGTCACCCGTGAAAGAAAATGTGTAACTGTTCTTTGGGCTTCCAGCGAAAATCATCTGGTAGATACTAGATCAACTTTGGAGTACACATGATGAACTTAAAATCTGTTTCATGGTATCGGTGCTGCTTGTAACTACTGAAATGAAATGTTGCTGGTGATCCCAATGATACAGTTATGAATGCTTTTTGTCTATCAAATCCAAAGCCATTACTAAAACTATAATTTTTCTTACTAAAACTCCTAAGGTTGAAGATCCAAAAAAATCCCTAGGAATTTTGGACCCATAAAAAAGAAGCACAAATGAATATTTTAAGAACAAATCCCTTTAAAGCAATTAAGTGCAAAATTGCGTTAGGCCCCAACCAAAGCGTTAGCACCGCCAGCCACAAAGATGCATCTTATCAATGAATTACATGAAGCCTTACAAACAACTTTGTCCTGGTGAGTGGACCTCTGACAACTTCATAATGAAAGGCATAAGTAGGGATGGTTATTTTAGTATCAGCAGTTCAAATCTTTCGGTCTGTTCTTTCTTCCTAGTCATATGAAATTACTGATCTTCAACAGAATGCAAAACACTTGAAGTGAGACATCTTCCTTTAACTATTCATACCAGATCAAGGATTGATCCCCATCAGCATCTTGCTTCCAGCAGAAGCAGCCATGAAAAGATACATAGCAAAGAATAAGAACAAGACACATAACACTCCCCCCCGCTATCATCCACGTTCCAACTACCTTCAGTTCAGGTTGCTTCCTGAGACAGATGCAATTTTGTGTATTTAATATTCCTCAGTAGACTCATGTTCAAGGTACCTCATTAGCATCCCCCTGAGCCTATGTAAACTTTCAACAAGAAAAGAAGATTTTTAGCTTATGAGATCTATGGAGTTTCATAAGCCTGTGAACATGGCTGTATCTAAGGTTTAATTCTGCATCAACAATTTTGATGACAAATGCATATATAGTGCTTTGATGAATCTCTCTTTAAAAAAAGCCTCACAGTCTGTTGCAGAACAAACTAAAGTTGCAGATTGTCAGTGAAATAAGTTTTACATTTCCTCTGTTTTTGTAAAATGCTGTACTCCAATTCTCTAAAGCACTTTTCTGTAGTGCAGGTGAGGCTGCACATCAAGTTTGTGATTATTCCAACATCTGTCTGAACAGACATCGTTATTCACAACAAACACAGAAAGAACCAGAGAAGCAGTGAAATTTCCAATCTTCTTTACTGACTTTTAGGAGTGTGTGCACAGCAGAGCAGCAGAATACATTAGCTATCAGACAAAACAAGAGGTTAGAAAGTTCTGATGAACAGCTAGCCAAACATCATACAAAAACAAGATTTCTACTTTTAAGAATCAACCCTTTCATATTGTTAAATCCTAACTTCATACCCTCAAAAATGACAGAAGGTAGACTGTTTCTCAAAATGTAAGAAAAACCATGGCATTTAAGACCAAAGGTTTATTTACTGTCCTAAGTGGCAGATGCATAGAAAAAAAAAATGCAATCATAGAAACTCTCAAGCTAAAAAGGATCCAAAAGGATCATCAGGATCAACACCCAGCTCCTCACAGGACTACCTAAAACTAAACCATATGACTAAAGCATCACCCAAATGCTTCTTGAACTCTGACAAGCATGGGGCCATGACCACTTCCACAGGGAGCCTATTCCCATCACTGACCAGTCAGTGAAGAATGTTTTCCTAATGTCCAGTCTGAACTTCCCCAGTTCACACAGCTTCACACCATTTCCATGTGTCCTGTCACTGGTCACCAGAGAAAGGACATCAGCATCTCCTTCTCCACTGAACACCTCAAGGAAGCTGTCACCTGATGAAGTCACCTCTCAGTCTTCTCTTCTAAGTTTAACAAACCAAGTGACCTCAGCTGCTCCTCCAAAGTCTTGCCCTTGAGGTTTTTCACCATCTTGGGAATTCATCTAGTCTGTTAGATTATCCAGATCTCAATTCTTAAATTAAATCTATTAGAAGTAAGTCAAAGTTCAAGAACACCTTTCAAAGAATGAAAAAAGTATCTGAGAAACAAGCATGCTAATCTACATAGTGTGGTCATTTCATTGCTTACTAATTACCATTTTATTTGATCTTTCATCATCCCCATAGAATAGGAGTGGGATAATTTTATCACATATTTCATATAATGACAAGCAATATAAAATTACAGCCTTCAGAAAAGGCAAAGTAAATGTTTATTTGCCTTGAAAGAGTGAAAGTACATATGAGTATCATTACCTATATACAAGGCATTAAAATTTACATAGGAAAAATCAGCCACTAATGTGGCATTTGGACCTATTTTGGGATATTTATGCAGTGAAGACAAAGCCCTAGGGAATAAAAGTGCAGCAGTGGCTTCAGTGGTTGCAGTAGTGTGTGTATATAAACAAAGCCTGTGGAAAAAGGCAGTATCATCTTTTAGAGTTCAACAAATGCAGCTGAAAAAAAAATTATTTTCAGGAATACAGTGCCTTCTTTCAAATCTGAAGCAGTGAGTTCAAGTTAAATACAGAGAACATGAGACCAAGATGCAAAGCAAAGAACTGGAATGAGAATACTGTCATAACATAACCAGCTAATGTTACATAAGCAAAATGCAGCCTGTGTCCTACATGAGTTAATTACTTCATCTCTCCCTTACTGAAATTCCCCCCTCTACCACATAGGCAAGAAATTTCTTTCTGTCTCCAGTAATTTCTAATATTAACCCAACTCAATTCAGGACAGGGTTTCACGACACAAGTCTTTGGCAGCAATAGCAGGAATACAAGTATAGTCTTGTACCACTCCACTCTTGTTTCTCCCTACCCTTGTGCCCTGCCTGTCAGATTCTCAACCATGAGGGCACACGTCCATATGGATTGTGCTGTGAACCACAAAGTTGTGTCAAAGAACAAGCTGAGTTTTTAAGAAGGCCAGCCAGAGAAGAAAAACATCACGGGACAGTTCAAAACCAGACATTCAGATGCAAGTTATGCTAGTGTCATGTAGCCACTACTAGTTTTGTGCATGTTGCAGATGAAGTCTGGTTTGTGGAGACTGAAAGAAAGCAGCATATACTGCCTTGAAGAATGGGAAACCTTTTGTTGTCCTTGGGGAAGCCTGTAAATTGTTGAAATGGTCTAGATAGCTTATCTTCCAGAAGACAGGCAGTTGCTGTGTACAGTCTGAAGCACCCTTCTACAATTTGTGCTCTTTATTTGGAGGACAGAAGGAATTTTTAGGTCAAGGCAGACCACTGTAGCAAAATTTGATAGTGTTGTCCAAAATTCAGTGTCAGTTCACTCCACCATACAAGTATGAAGTCACCTGCTACAACGCTTCTGAAATAAGATCATTACCTCCCACCTCACAAATACCCTAGATGTCACCAGAGAGATCAGACATAACTCTGGCTGTCAATACGGATGTTCCCTTACCAGAAGCATCAGGTAGTTACTGTGGCCCAGCTGCACCTCAGCAAGTATCTCAAGAAGCACTTCAGTCATTCAAGCCTGGGCTTGAGGAAAGAGCACAATCCTGGATTTTATCTTTGTGCTGAGATACTAAATTTGTCTCAGGTACACTGAAGTTTTCAAATCCTGTCAAGGATCTTTTCTTAGAACTAAGAAGGATTTTTATCACTGGTTTAATTCCTTATAAAAACTTTGCTGGTCATTGACATGAAAAGAGGAGCATAAAATCCTATGTTGGTGCCCAGTATTAGCAGTCCATACTTCAGTGTACCAAAGCTTAGGTGACAAAGAAGCAGGGACTGCAAAAACAACATAAATATCTCAAATTCTCACAGACAGGTCAAGCTACCTTTTCAGATACAAGAGCTGGCAGTGTATCTAGAGGGTGTGTTCATCCTGATGAGTTTTGAGTGAGACGTCCAAAACAAAGATTCCCATCTGTGTAGGCCTTTAATATTATTTGGTGTAGATCATGTATCTTGACACAACAGCTTTGATTTTTTAAAAATATACATACATTACAGACATATACATGTATGCACACACTACGATCTACCAGATTTTCTCCAGCCCAAGATGCACAGTCAGATCTTTCAAGGACTAGGAATACACTCCCCAGAGCAGTTCCAAGAAGGGGCAGCTCACAAGTTTTCAACAATTAGCAGAAAGCACAAACATCTCTGTAGCTGGGGTAATGCTAACACATCCAGGTTGAGAGCAAGACAGTCAAAATACTCTTTTGTTTTCTATCAAGAGAGCTGCTGATCAGAGAGAACTACAATTCAGGCCCAGAGCAAGAAGAGGTGAAAATACAAGCTCATTTATTTTATGGAGAAGGTTTACATATTGCACTACAGTGTTAATAACTACAAAACAGGTTCAGCAAGGTTTGACCCAGTATGTGGGCATGACCCAGTCCTTAATTTGCTGAGGCTTTGTTCACACCAGTGCACAGGATGGTACCTTGCTGGGTGCTTGAGTCACACTGACCCAACCAGGACAGAAACTTTTCCAAAGAAATAATAAAGATTCTCCAAGGAAGGAGCACAGAGAAAACACTATTATAGTTAAACATCTTTTAATTTAGCAGTCACTGTAACATAAAGAGATAACACAGTGACAGTAAAAGATAATCAAGATATGCAAATTTTTCCAGCTTAAGTGAACTGTATATACATGAAACAACAGAGTAAGATTTAAAGAAGCAATATGTAAGAAACTATAACTTGTGGCCTAAGAGCAAATGGCTGGTCAATTACTGCCTAGTCAGATGTAGTCAGCAGCACACAGAAAGAGCAAAATGGTTTTGCATACCTGCAGTGTCTTCCAATTCTTCCTGAAATGATTTGTCCTTCTGATTTTTTTCATCAAATCAAGGGCTTATAGTCTTTCCAGCATGCACTGATTACTGTTTGTACAAAAGACTGTGCTAAGTGCAGTCTCTGATTAATGGACTGACAATAATTTCTGATATATTTAGAACAAGTCTAAGATGCATTTTCTTCATTGTAAATGAGATCTCCCCACAGAAAAAACCCAACATTTTGTTTAGATACCAGGAGAGTACTCTAATTTCTCTCATATTCAGTAGTGTGTATATGTATGTCTGTTGTTCCACTATGATCATTTAAAATACTTCAAAATTATGTTGCCCATGTTAATTACAAACCCTATTAAATAAAAATTCTAGACAACAATTTTAACCCAGAGTTTATGGTTTCTTAAGCCTAGAGTCTATGGCTTATTCTGAAAACAAGTTCTCATACAAAGCAGGTTGATGAGATTTGAATCGTTTGTTTTCAACTCATATGAGCTAGAAACTAGCTACATAGTGAGGGGGAATAAAAAGATTTTGAAGAACTAAGGTAAAATGAATCATACCTATTTATTAGTCATCCTAATGAATACCTGCAAATTATTCTGCCATAAAGCTATTTTAACAAATTAGAGAACACAGACATATGTCAGTAACTAGCACAGTTTACTGTCAAGCAATTCTAGTAATTACTTAAATTGGTGATTAGTTATCACATCATCTGAGATATTTCAGAGTTTCTTGAACTTCCAGTATGGAAATTTACTGTGTATAATTATACTACTGAGAAATATCCATACAGTAAATGAATATGCAGATCTCTTTATTTAGCAACCATAATGCATCTATATTTACTAGCTCATCTGTTTACACTGTTGATGCTGTTTGCAGAAGTCCATTAGCCTTCTAATTTGTTTTCTAGTAAAAAATGAAATTGCAAGAAATGAGTGAGATTGAACTAATCTAAAAAAATAGCAGTATTAGAAGAGTTTTGTAGGGTGCTTAGCACAAAGAGATTACAGTCCATGACTATGGCTCCCACCAATGCTCTTAAACACTGTAAATTTGATTTCTCGAATAAAGATAGCAAGAAATGTACTAAAATCCTTCTAAAATACTACTTTTCCTATAATTTTCTTGTAAAATCATTTTTGCAGTCTTGTGCTTCTTTTTTGGGTTGTTGCTACAAGATATAGACAAGACACAGATAGTAATTTTAAGCTTATTAGCAAAATTACATAACCTCACCCTATGACCATTTCTGGCTGTACTTAAACTGCACATATGTTTGAGCAGAGGCCATACCTTTTTTTAGACACTTTTGCCATCATTTTTAATACAAGCATAGTTGGTCTAAGTTCTAATGTATTTAAAAATAAGCCTTTATTATGGCACGTGTTAATGACAGCAATAGCCTAATGCATTTTAAAAGACACAGCTTTTTGGTTAAGGAGAAACAGAAGTCTACCAGAGGAGTAGGCCTTCCTTTAAACAGCCAGAGGAAATGCTTAATAAACCTACACTTTTCAT
The DNA here is from genome assembly GCF_965178545.1 of Coloeus monedula. NCBI lineage: Eukaryota > Metazoa > Chordata > Aves > Passeriformes > Corvidae > Coloeus > Coloeus monedula. The sequence goes on from NC_138783.1 coordinate 88,336,497, forward strand.
CTTGCAGAAGAAAACTGAAATACACAGAATAACTCAGAAAAAACACAGCATAATTCAGGTGAAGCATTTCATGCACCATATTAATCATTTAGAGAGCTCCCTGTAGCAATTACAAAGCAAACCATAAGATACTGAGCTTAAGAAAATAAAAAACATGGTCCAAGAATAAAGAAGGAAGATAATAAACTGGATGTAGTAAAGAAAAAGAAATGCAAATCTAACAAATGATTACAACAGAACAAAAATTTAAACTTTGGTTTTTCAAATATTCCCATACATTCATGACTTGCAGTGCCCAAAACAGGTCAGCACACAGAACTGCTCTCAAGGAGATGGGATAAAGAAGTAAGACACAGAGGCTAACTGTACCCCACTCCAGAGCCAAGCACACAATTCTCCATGGGTACAGGAGCAGTAGCTCCCACATTAAAATGTTCAGTTCATCTGCGGTCACTTCTGTGAAATCACTCCTAAGGTGAGGGAATTCCACACTACCTCAAAGGAAGAAAGTTATTCAGCTATGCAAAACCCAGCTACAGCAATACAGCTTGTCTAAGGCAACAAAAACATTGTGCAGATGGGGACACTTCACTCCTATTCCAAACTTTGCAGAAGACAGGGAATCCAGAGATAACAGACAGTCTTCATAGCTCGGACCTCCTTAAGGAAAACAAGTGAAACTTCAGTTTTAAACCTTGAAAAGAAGCCACACTAACAGGCAAAGAAATTTCTCCAACTAATACAGTGAGGAAAAACACAGCATTCCAGTAATTCAGAAAGAATTCTGTTCCCCTGATATTCTCCACCAAGAGATGTTTTAAAAGCACTTTTTTTTCAGAAAAACAGTATCTACCCAGAGAGACAGTTTTTGACTGGCTGTCAAGAAAAAGAAAATAGAGCAATTTGCATTGGAGAACACTAAGAAATTATTTTATTTAAAGAAACACTTTTATAAAAATAAAAATATAATAAAAGAAACACTTTTATTCTCAGATAAAAGCAAAATGTTTACAAACTTTCCAAGGAAAGTTTTAATATGTTGATAATAGAACTAGAAGTATTAAAATGCCTGGCTTTCCACTGATTCCATCCCTAAATGGACACTGGCTCACTGAATTAAAACCACTTTCAGTTATAACTGGGGACTTGAATTTTCATCTGTGAGACTTATAAAAGACTATTTCAGCAGAGCACTACAGTTAGATGGATGAAGGTCAAACATAAATATAAATTTCCCACTGTCTAAGTCAGACTTCCGAGAAAAACATAGAGAACAAAATAGGTACATGCAATTCGCAGCATCCAACAGAATTATTTCTGAAAGTACTCTATCATTTTCCTAAATTTGATTTCCGTTAAATCAGAGCCAAACTGAACAAACAGTCCAACTGAACACTGAATTAATCCATTAAAAAGGTCTGGGCTTCAAACATCCACATTGTTCGGAAAATTAATTCGGTAACAATCTGTGCCTCACATCTCAAACTGCAGCACTCGTTTGACAGAGGACTAAGCAGTAGCATAAAGAAAATGGGAGGAATCCTCCCCCACGAGAGAGTGCCTTAGCCATTATTCTTATGTTGAAGGAATTAGCACATCTTTGTCACTGTGTATAAACATAAGAAGATTTGCAAAATAACCACTCCACTGAATCCATGTCCACTATTCCCCTGATAAACAGAAAAAACTGGGCTCTTCAGGATTCAGGTGTCTCAGAAACCCAAGACTCCCTTCTCCCGGAAGAAGAGAGTCATCTCTCTACATCTTGAAGAAAAAGTAGATCCTCATCAGTTCCTGAAAGGAGTGTTACTTGTGATTAAAGGCAGGTTAGAAATTGTATAAAAAAATTTAAGTGATTACCTCTCCTATAAAGACAACCATAACACAATCCAGTTTTTCTTCAGGGGACAGCTTATCAATAAGGGAGTGGAGAGTTTCTGTAAGGTAAGACTTGACTTTTCTTTTCACTGTAGGTATTCCCATTACAATGGAAACTGAAATCAAACAAACCAGAAAGGTACTTTCAGTGATTTCATACACAAGACAGAAAACAAAAATCTTGCAATAAGGCACTGCTTAAGAAATGCAAAGGATTAAAAGGTGGAGATAACAGTAATTAAAAATAGTTTAAAAATATGACACCCAGCATCAGGAGCATGACTAACAATCACCACCAATGCTCAGAACAAACACAGCAGCCAAAAAAAAAAAATCCTAGACCTGCCAGACTATTGGGTAGGGCTGATCCTGACTGGACACCAGGTACACACCAAAGCTGCTCTATTGCTCACCTCCTCAGCTGGACAGGGAGGAGAAAATATAACAAGAGGCTCATGGGTAGAAATAAGGGCAGGGAGAGATCACTTGCCAGTTACTGTCACGGGCAAAGCAGACTCGAGGAAGTTAATTTATTACTGATCAAATGAACATAGGGTAATGAGAAATAAACCCAAATCTTAAAGCACCTTCCCCTCACCCTTCCCTTCTTCCTGGGCTCAACTTCACACCTGATTTCTCTACCTCCTCCCTACCAGGAGCACAGGGAATGGAGGCTGGAATTCAGTTCATAACACATCATCTCCCACCCTTCCTTCTCCTCAGTGGAAGGACTCCTCAGACTCTTCCCCTGATCCGACATGGGGTCCCTCCCATGGCAGATGGTCCTCCATGAACATCTCCAATATAAGTCCTTCCCACAGGAGGCAGTTCTTCATAAACTGCTCCAGCATGGGTCCCTTTCATGAGCTGCAGTCCTTCAGGAACAGACTGCTCCAGTGTGGGTCCCCTGCAGGGTCACAGGTCCTGCCAGCAAACCTGCTCCACTGTGGGCTCCTCTCTCCATGGGTCCACAGGTCCTGCCAGGAGCCTGGTCCCATGTGAGCTTCCCAGGGGGTCACAGCCTCCTTTGGACATTCACCTGCTGTAACATGGGATCCTCCAGAGGCTGCAGGTGGATTTCTGCTCCATGGGCTGCAGGGACACAGCTGCCTCACCATGCTCTTCACCACGGGTTGCAGGGGTCTCTCTGCCCCAACACCTAGAGCACCTCTTTCCCCCACCTTCTGCACTGACCTTGATGCTTACAGTGCTCTTGCATGTTCTCACTCCTCTCTCCAGCTGCAATTGCCCTTGAGCAGCTTTTCCCTCCCTCTTCAATCTGTTATTCCAGTGGCACTGGTCTGGCTACCGGTTCTACTGGACACAGGAAAAAGCTGCTGGCACCCTCCAACAGAAGCCACCCCTGCAGCCTCCTTGTTGCCAAAACACTGTCACACAAACCCCAATACAATAGGAAATAATCATCAACCACGGTATTAATTGGGTAAGATACACTAAGAGTGATTAAACTCCCTAATTTAGTTTTATTTTAAACTGATATAACCATTCTTCGTAACTCAAGTACTTAACTTCTCAGAAGTCATCTTTGAAAACAATACTGCTGAAAAACTCTGTTACTTTCCTTGCACCTGGTTTTGGTTCTTCTAAAAAAACAAATCCAGGACATCAGAATTGCATGGAAGTTCCTCAACAAAATTTCTTATCTCTGACAACAGCACCACAAATGCAAAGTAATATGTCCCCAGCTACAATGTTATTAATACCATGTTTCAGCAGGCCATTTCACTCCTGTGTTCCATAGCTTTTCCACAGTTTTTCTTCTGCACTGTTCCCAGGGCTGGTTACCAACTGGGAACACCACACATAGCAGCAGGAATGCAGTGAAAGGATAAAGCAGACTTCATGAAGTCCTGAAACCCTGAATTTCCTCCCTCTGTTTAATTAAATAAACCTGATTCCAATTTCTATTTTGTAATTCCAAATTTCTGACATATATTCCCAGGGGGATATAATACAGACCTCACTTATAACAATAACAGATTATTAGATTTTTCCTCCCTTAATAACAACATTGAAATAAAAGGTATTTATAGTCAGAAAAATACACCTGTGGCCTAAGCCCACACACCTATCATGCACGCATACTTTCTGTTAAAAGAAGGAGCAATCAAACTTACTGAAGTAATGAGCCAGGAGTAACTACAACACTGAATTTTTTTTCCCCTCCAATGACTGTCCAGATTTTATTAATGCAATTTTATCTGATTATCTTAGTTCTCCCCACTTTTAATTTATACCTTGAAATACACTGTTCAGAACAACAGAAATATCAATGCTAAAATAAATATATCCATGCACGGTTACCCCGTAAATTTGAAAAGCCAAAGGGATATATATCCATTGGCAGTTCAGAATCTGAAATGCTGGAGCTTTGTTTCCTTTAAGTTACAAAAAATTCATCCAAACTAAATGCTTCTTAATGTGTACCTTAACACGGCATGGGGTGTGACTGAGATTATGCAGAAAAGAGCAAAGCTGAAACCAAGCTCCTTTCATCTCGGATTCAGTGCAAATTCAAAGGATATCAATATCACACAAGTTAAATGAGATGTCCTTGATCTACCAAGAAATGAAATAAATTCTGAGACTAGAAGGTCCTCCAGATATAAAACATGAAATAAACATCATATCAGCATACCTCCTGTCCTTCCAAGGCCAACCTGCACAGAAGGTTGAAGGCTTCCTTCATTTTTCAACAAATGAGGCAAATGGTAATAGATATTTGGCACTTGAAGAGATTTTCTACTTGTTAGCTCTTTTAACAATTTCAGCGTCTCATCTGCAAACATACAGGAAATCAGTAATGCAGAAAACAAATAATATTAAGTTTTAAGCAACAGTAAACAGAATAAAATTCCAAGCTTGGTCCTAAATGAAAGCCAGAACAAATTGTGCACCTTTCTGAGGCATTGTATCTTGTCTACAAAGGAAGCCTTTTCTTATTTTGATTTTTTTTAACAAACGATGGCCAAGACTATTTTGCACCTATAACCTTGTTACAGATACAGTGAATACTTACCTGATCATATCAGATTTAGTGTGGACTTTCAGAAGTAAGAATGCTCCATTCATCTGGGGTGTTGGTGGTTTTGTTGGATTTTTTCCAGTTAATCAAATGGGAGGCTTATTTACCTAGATAATCTTTTATTTTTGCTAACAGAGGTCATCACCATCCAGCAAATTTGCAGCATTACTGCAAATAACATTTCAGACCTACGAATACGTATTGGAATATACTGCACATACACATACAAAATAAAATAGCATTAAATATACAGCTGATATTATGGGTATTCCTGCAAAAAAATGAATTTTAACGCGAATTTAATTTAGTCCATTAGAATAAAATTATCCTATTAGATTCCATTAGACTCATTCTTGCTCTTTCTGGTACAACTGCCTCTCAGTATGTCCAGGTGGCTCTCAAAGTTGCAAATAACAGTTTTTAAAATTACCCTGCTGTGCGTGTTGATTTTCTTGCATCAAGTGTGAAAACAACTCATTTCAAATGACAAATATGATAGCATATGGATCTTTGAAAACTTATGGGCTTTGTAACATCAAGTTAAGTAAAAACTGCACACAAGGTTTCTTGAGATAAAATTGAGAAGAAGTAAGAAAAATAATGCCGTAAGTGTAATTTCTCTCAGATTCTGAGCAGAGCTTCTGCAAAGATAGATGTGTTTTGTTGTGGATTTTGGTTCTGTATGTTTGGGGAGTTTTAAAATATTTATTTTTAGGGGAAACTAAATTCCTAACCACCTCAAACCTTGCAAAAAGCTTTGTAAATAGATGCCATAAGTAGATATGTCTATTTTGATAGATTCCAATACAGGCACATTTTACTTTTCCTGCTAACAGTTCTTTAATTTCATCTGCAAACCTGGACTAAATTCTGTCCAAGTATGACAGCTCTTTGTCTGAATGAATAAGGATCTACACAAAACAATCTGGAATACTTTCAGCTTCAAAGAGACCAAATAATATTATGTATACTTAAGTGTATTAAGCTAAATAAAAATCTATCTAATACTACATTCTGAGCACAAAAGCTCAGTAATTCAGCTGGCTTCCCATTATGGCTCTACATGGAAAAACATGGATGCCCATCCCAGCTGGGATCCTGACATGGCAGAATGTTAAATGAATTAGTACTTTCAGCTACATCAGAAGAGAGTAACTCCCTATAATTGTATTGCCTATAAGCAAACTAAGTCCATTTTAGAAACAAGTGTGGTAAGAACTTAATCCTAAATCCAGAATCAAAATTATTTGACCTCCTCCACAGCTTACTTTAAAAGCAAAAACACATACATGAAATAGGAAGACAAGATTTACAGACCATGCTAAATGTAACCTTTATCTGTGCAATTCCTGGAGATCCAGGGGACTATTGAGACCAGGCCATTAAGTGTCAGACAGCAATTCATGATTAGCATCAGCTCTGGGGCCTATAATTATAACCACTTCCCCACAAAAAAAAAACAAAAAAACAAAAACAAAAACAAAAAAAAAAAAAAAAAAAAAAAAAAAAAACAAAAACAAAAACAAAAAACAACGAAACAAAACCTACTGAAAATAGTAAATCATAGCACAAATGCAAGTAGACAACAAATTCAAAAATCTTGTTCCAGGTTTCTGATTTGCAGAACACTTTGCGTTTCAACTCCTTATTAGACCAATACAGTGAGATTTCTGCAATCTACCAAGTCAGACCTCTTGACAGAAAATTTGTACTTATTCCTTATTCATTTTCCATCCACAAAAATCAGAGCAACTAAAGCAGTAACACTGTGATTTTAAAAGTTAACATCAGTAGTCTGGTGAGTATTGCAGTGTCTAATATTGCCAAACAGCTTTTTATAAACCTGAGCACCAGTCTCCAAAATGGGTAAAAACTTTTGGAAGACTTTAGCAGTTTAATCACTAGTTATTGAAAAGGCCATTACCTGTACTTTATACAAATCATAACCAGTACTTTAGTCTATATGATTTTTACCTTCCATTTGACTTTTAAACATATTTTAACTGCTTCAAGTTCAGCCATTTCTTCTGTTTGCTTACTTTTCCCCTCTAACTATTTAAAAAGCGATGTAAATTAATTGTCAAAATACATTCAATGTATTAAATAAGTAACCAGAAGCTCCAAACTTTGGGAGCTAGGTGTGGAGTAAGTAATTCTTACCACTTTAGGCACTGAATAAAGGTGGATGAATCATTAAGAACAACAACCGGAAAAAACAAACCAAAAATACCCACACCAGATATAACATATTACACGTTCTTTATTCACACTGCTGAACAGTTTCATTTGGCTTTCCTGGTAGCAATTTCTTTTTCTATAGTAATAAGAAGAGATACTGGCATTGCAGAGGTATAAAAAAATATCTCAGTCATAGTGTGTACCTGAAAAATTATTCATGGCATTCTTACTGCCGTTTGTCTCTGCCACCGCCCGCCTGAACTGCTCCAGGATCGCGTTGAGCTCGGACGAGCGCTGCAGAGTGCGGTGCTCAGCAATGCGCAGACGCTCCTTCAAAGCGTGAAATTCCCGCTGATATGCAATCAGCTTTTCTAGGGAGAAAAAACGTGATCCAGGTTATTTTCAGAAACAAACAGTACTGACAGATCTGACACTGCTCAGCTCTGCAGCACCTGGAACCCACCTGGGAGGGCAGAGCCCAGCATGGTCCCACCTGCGGAGCTGGGCGCATCAGCACCCACGCAGCACAGCGAGGGCAGAGCGAGCTGCACCACACTGGGATGCAGGGCAGGCACTGAGCAGGGGATGCCCCTCACCACAGCCACACACCAGGGCAACCCTGAGTCCCCAGCACTGAGCACCACAAGGCAGCTCTGAACCATTTCTTGGAACAGACGCCCACAAACCATTTGTTTTAAGAAGCCACACAAGAGTGGCCCCTTACAAGAGCACAGGTTACGTCTTCTAGGAGACCTCTCTGAATACTTTGCAAGAATGAGTGGAATGAGACAATATTTCAGACATATCAATTTTAAACCCAAGTTTTAACTTAATGATATGGTCAAGTGCCTGACAACTGAAGAACAAAACTTTTTTTCTAAATTCTGCTAATGTTGATACATACACATACTCTTGAAACGGGACCAAAAGGAGATGGAAACACCAAAACTGATTTGCTGATACATTCCCTTTGCCCTTGACATCCAGCAAAGTAAGTGTGCCTGGATGTTGTATCCTTCCTTCTTCCTATTGGTAATTTCCTCAAATCTGCTCACCATCATCACTATCACCCTCCTTCAACCAATCCACAGATACCAACTGGATAAGTGAATCTGTAACTCATAATCAATACTCCAACCACTCAGCTGACATCCATGGACATATCTCTTTTGTTATTTACCTATCCATTCCTGGTATTTTCATACTGCAATGGTAGGGAAGCAGAAGTTTAGCAAGCAATTTGAAACTCTTCCTGTTGCTATATTAGAGTCAACTTCCCTTGTTAATAAGGCTGGTTTTCTTCCAAATTCTTTCAATTTCCTTTTTTTTTTTTTTGTAGTTGAGATATACTGCTCTGATTATGTTTAGAAAACATAATTAACTAAAACGCCCTCTGTTTTAAAGATGGAAAAATAAAAACATAGTTCACTACCTCTTAAAAACATTCCCCTTGCTAGCTTTATTTTCCTTCTTTCATTAAAACCAAATGGTTATTGCTTTTGTGCAGATCCTGGCCCACAACACAGTGCTAGGCACACTACACACTGCTGACTGAATCCAGACTGTTATTTGAAATATTTAGTCAGCAGCACTTAGAAGACCAGGGAAATTTTTTGGAGTTTCTGGCAAGAAGGACATTCTTACTTGCCAATGATAACTAACAAAGTAGTTCAGTCCTGATGCTTCCAGTGAAGTGTACTGGGATTGCATTTATGGTACTTGAGAGCTCAAACGCATTAACTCCTTTAAGAAATACTAGACAAGTAGTCAACTTGTCACAGTTCCTTCAACCAGACTTATCTGGGTTAAGGAGGCTGCTCTAAAAGATACATAAACTCCTGGCAACTACCCTTCAAAAATATATGGCGGATTTTTTTTTGTTAGGCACAATATTATTCATTCAAGTAAAACTAGAAAATCCTAACATTATAAGTACAGTAATATTTTAAGTCTACTACCCTATGAGTATTTTTCTAGTTATTTATGCAAAATGACATTAAAAAATAATTCTTTGCTTAAGTGAACTTAGGTGATCTAAAACATTTACATCTCTAATTTGGCATTTTTGTACTTGCTTTATGATATGGCTGGCTGTACTTTTAAACTAAACAAATTAAATTTAAATGTCTAACACTTCTATCTTTAGCATACTTTCAGTACCTCAAAGATCAACTCGTCAGATATTTATTACTTACAAACAAACAAAAAACACACCGAAATTTATCTCATACTGAAAGGAACTTGCAAAGGAGAAAATACTTCTTAGACTCTTACAGTACCACCATCAGTACTGACCACATGTCCCAGACTTTAGAAAAGCATCCCTTAAGGCATCAGGAGCTTATAAATGCTCAAATTTGATTTTTCAGAGTTCCTAACTAAGTACTTGGGAATGAGCCTACAAGATTACATTTAAGAATCTATTTTTATTTAAACTTTGACTGAGCTAAAGTTTGGTAGAGAAAGTCCTATTTAACTAATTTGGTATCATTCTATGATAAAATCGCCCTCCTCATGGATGAAAGCAAGACGAAGGAAAGGCAGTGGATGCTTTTTTCCTTTTTAAATTCTTAATAAGGATTTTGATACTGTTCCTCACAGCATGCCTCTGGACACGCTGTCCAGCTGTGGGATGAGCAGGTTCACAGTGCACTGGGTGAAGACCTGGCTGGATGGCAGAGACCAAAGGGCTGCAGAGCTGACTGGTGTAAGCTGGGGTTACAGCTGACTGGAAACCAGGCACAAGCAATGATCCTCAGGGTTCCTCAGGTGATAGGACACATGGGAATGGTCCTAAGCTGTGCCAGGGGAGGTTCAGATTGGACATTAGAAAGCATTTCTTTACTGCCAGGGTGGTAAAACACTGGAACAGGCTTCCTAGAAAGCATGAAGTGTTTAGGCGGCATCTGGACAATGCCCTTAATAATATGCTTTAGCTTTTGGTCAGCCCTGAAGTAGTCAGGCAGTTGGACTAAATGATTGTTGGTAGGTCCCTTCCAACTGAGACATCCTATTCTGTAAGCATCGTATATACAAAAAAGTCAACAGTGTCCCTGATATTTTCAAAATACATTTGACCATTTAGTGTTTTATTGTTCAAAGAGTTCTCCAAAACCGAAAGAAACTGAATTGCTTTCTTGTCCAAAAGTATGAAAACACTTTTTTTTGGTTGCTATTACAGTAAAAAGGAAAGTACTGAGACTAAAATCACAGAGGAAACAGAGGTCAGTAACCACCATCATGAAAAAAAGTTTCTTTTTCTACAGGATTACAAATTACTGTTCTTATTTTCATGCTGAAATCTAGTGTTATTTAAGAAGACAGAGGAAGGAATTCAGACAGTAAGTTATTGCCCTTACAACACTGATGAAAGAACCCCAAACGTATCTGTTCTCTGACAAAAAAAAAAAAAAAAAAAAAAATCCCCCTAACAGCAGCTATAGCCAATATCAAAGACATTTGGTCTCCAATAATTTCAGCATACAAGCATATTTTTATTTAAGAATAATATACTATTTTACATTGAAATGAGAAGGTGATGTTTTTCCATACTTTTCTCTGGAAGCCAGAAAGATCGACTAAAATAAATACCTTGTTAAGAAATTACTTGAGAATTGAAAACATTAATTCTTCATCATTTTTCTCTTAAATTCTAGTTGGTTTAGCAAAACTCCAGAAGCTAAAACCTAAATATTTTAGCGGGCTGAATGCTGTGCAGTTCTCCCAATACTATGTCAACTGCACCAGTACTTTTTCAACTTTCTTTCCTTTGTTGCATTATGTTCTCTTTAATATGCAGAATCTAGAATTTAGACAAACTCACTTGAAAGTTGATGCAGTATCTTGAAAAGTGAAAATTCAAATAAAACTCTCGAGATTTGCAAGTTCTTGACCAGAGATGAAATCTCAGCTCTCACCCTTCTCTGGGTTATTTACGGTTCTCCTACTAAATAACTGCTAAAAAAAAAAAAGTTATTCCAAAAAGACACCACTAGCCCAGAAGTACAAACTCAGTCCATTCTCCTCTTAGCCACAGACAATCTTGACTACATAACTTGTTTAAGAGTTGTCTAAATTTGAAGAAAAATTCAAAGTTTGAAAACATGGAGCTTCTGAACATCTTAGCATGCATCTACTTTCTTAGTCTGGGCTTTTGTACTTCTTGAAAAATCTGTTTATGTACTTCAGTGTCTGCTTTTTTTAACAGCAAAGAGCTTTCCCTTGGGATAAAAAGGGACATCAAAGTAAAGGAGTAAGAAAATATGCTGTAGTTTGAGTCTAGAAAAAGATTTTGCAGAGTATTTCAGCTCAACTGAAATAGCCTGTCTGAACTGCAGGTAAATTACCAGCACTATCAGAACACTTGCTGTATTCTAATTCCAAATGAAATATCTACTAAACAACAAAACAGAAAAAATACTGTGGAAACTCAATCAAAGCAATCTTAAGGCTATACAGTTTCAATATCAATAAAAATCATCAACAGCTCAGTTTTTTGTTCATGCTACTTTTTTAGCAAAGTTAGATTTTTTTAACGCCCCAAGCCTGTCAGTGTTTAAGGGGCATTTGGACAATGACCTTAACAACACATCAGGCAGCTGCACTAGATGACCATTGTAGTTCCCTTCCAACTGAAACAGTCTATTCTCTAGCATGAAAAGTTTTTGAAGAAACTATTTGAGTGCACTTCTAAACTGAGTGGAGTGCACACATCTATACAATCACCAAGCTGCTTACATTGCACCAGGGAAAGGGGGTACAGGCAGCATGTAACCAGAGATGTATTCAGCCCCTGCAGAAACAAGCTGAATGGTGCACATAGAAAAAGGGCTAGAAACCATCTAAAAAGGGAAGTTGTCATTCCTGGCAATCTCTGTGAAGTCTGACTCCATGTAGCCTGCACCAGCCATACTATGATACCTTGTGAACACAGCCAAAGCCCCGCCAATCTCTAATTCAAAAAAAATAATAATAACCTGTGGCTGCTGTTATATACACACCCCCCCCCCCTTTTGTTTTTTTTTTTGGGGGGGGGGGAGGGTATGTAAAAGGAAACAGAATTGCCTGAAGACCCTTTCACAACCCAAGAATGTTTCAGCAATTCTCAGTTAGTATTGCCATTATTCCTCAAGGAAAGCCTTGACTGTCTGCTAAAAGAACTACAGTCTACAACATAAAAAGCTGTATGAAAGTTTTGGGAGCTGTTATTTATCTTATCAATCAAGCAAGTTCACAAATACATTAAATCATGGGCCGTTTTCACAACTGGAAATTGAACATGTTGAACTAAGATCACTGGACTAAGGCAGCTGTATTCACATAAATAAATAATTACATAAATAAAAGACAAGCTATCATTTACTCAAGAGCTCTGTGTTTGTATGGCTGATTGTACCCAAAGGCAGATGCATCAGACAAGATCAGGAAAAGCTTTATGACCTTCCCATATCACAAGCAGGCAGTTGAGTCTTCCTTCAAACTCCAAACCAGCTAAACACTCAAAGTGATGGATCTGCCACACAGACACAAGGTAACCAGCCACAGACTTGGCACTCAAAAAACACAGCAAGCCAAGCACAGAGGGCTTAGCTTTGCCAATTAATTGTAGGCCTGATTTATATTTTCTGCTCTTACCCAACTGAACCATAGCAACTTCACCCCCTTTTTTCATTAAACAACAACAGGAAGGGTTGACTGTGTCTGACACACAGACAAAGGGCTCTGGTTGACAACAAAGCATTGTACACAAATATTTAATGAGTAAAACACGTAGAGAAGGAACAGATACCTGGTAAAACAGGACTTTTCCTCTATCCAAGGGGGGAAACTTTAAATCAATATTCAAATCAACACTGTATCACTGGCAACATTCCTAAATTCACCATGTAACAGTTTATTGCCCACCCTAATGACAACCCTTTCAGCTTTTACAAGTTAAAGGTGCCACAGCAGATATCTCATTTTTCTGTACAACCTGTTGAAGAATTATTAAAATGCCATTAAATAAATGCTTGAGTCTGTGAGAACACACTGTAGTAAGTGCTAGTTCAGGTATTTCTGTGATTAGTTATTCTACAACTCATTTACTCCCATTATAAAAACCCTACAGTAGTCACCCTCATGCCATGGGTAAGAGACACTAACAAGCTTCATGTATTAATTCATTACACTCCCATCAAGGATGTTGATCGGTTCACAGGTTGATAACAGATATGGTCTTAATTGGCAGCGAGCTTCCACACGGGGTTTCATCCGGAGTCAGCGGTGAGGCAAGAGGAGGTCACTCTTGAGTGAATTCGGGATTTGTCAACATGCCAGCCAATTCACTCTGGCACGGCTCTTACAGGAACATTTCTTTGTTCAAGCTACAGGAGGTATAAAAATCAAGTACTGCACTTTCCATAAAATCAGTTCAGACGCTTTATGTGATTCATGAAGTTGTAGCATCAAGTAAATCAGTATCCAGTAAGTCATGATGATACCTGCACGGTCCTCCACTTCAATCCCACAGATGTAAGCAACATGTATTTTTTAGACCATGCTTGGTTCATAATACCCAAGTACCTTACAAGCCATCCTATTTTTAATATTACTGATAAAATACTCATCTTCATGTCATAAAAGCAGATATCGTTTTAAATTAAAATCCTGCTATGCTAATATGTGGCAGACTAAATTATTTCAACTGTCAGCCAAAAAAAAAGTTAATTCCTCTAGTAAATAAAATAAAATTCTTACTATGCTAGCACTTAAGTAATTCTAAACTTCATCTTAAAACTGACACTTTTTTTGACATAGGCTACACTTCCTCTTTAGCACAAGTTTTGCAAAATGTAACTGCAAATACAATTACCCAATACTGTGATACAAAATTCTGTTCCTACTGCACTGTACACTCATCCAATATCCACATAGTGATGCACAGACAAAAAATGCAAACATTGCTTCCATTGCCCTTTGGAAGTGACTCCAGAGCTCAGGAGATATTCACAAGGCACAAATGAAGCACTGAATTCTCAAATGTCCGACCGATGGGAGGCAAGCAGAGGAACTGTCAAACCTATCACAGAGGCACAGACAAAAAGCTATGTCCACACAAGACATATATTAAAGATGTTCCAGAATCCTCCTGTGACATTTAGACTTATAAAAACAGTGAAACCTTGTAGCAAGCTGAGCTAATTACCAAGTGTCAAAACCTGCACATAAGCACAAATTATATTTATAACCAGCAACGTCAAACAGTGAAGAGTAAAGAGGGTGTTAACAAAATTTTCCCCCAAAATTTTAACCTCAAGTGTGCTTACAAATCAGATACTGACTTATCTCAAAACTGGCAAAAAGCTGATATATGGTGTCCTTGAAATGTTACAATATATTACCATGGATGACTACTCAACAAAAGCTAATTAGCTTCCCCGCTCTTAAAGTGAAATTAAAACCTTTTATAAACAACTTATGATGAGTTATAAAATCCAAAGCAGAAAAGCAATCAACCATGCAAACACAAACACAAATAAAGCAGTATACTGTAAAGGCTAACAACAAGACATGCTATAAATAAAAGCTCTTAAGAAAACTGCTCAAGGTCAAATTTTATCAGTCCTCTTTGAACACTTGATTCTGTGGGCCTTTCTAGTTACAGAGTTTGTAGCTATTCATATTCATAAAGCTATTCCATTATTTTGAAGGGATCAGAGAATATGCGATTTTTTTAAAGTATAATACTCTGTGAAATTAAAGACAGGAAAATACAGTAGATGATTTACAAAAAAATACATCCTACTAATCATGACAAAACATTTTCTGCATCAGGAAACAAACAAAATCAAGATGCAGGAAAACAAGTGGGCAAGTCATTTTTTTATCCCTAATCTTGTTACTCAAATTGATGGGTCATTTCAGCAATTCACTATTTCAATCTACCAAAACAATCCAGCACAACTACTGTTTATTACCCTTGTTTTCCACATAGGATTGTACTTATTAGGACTGTAACTATTTTAAAAAATGCTTATTCAAGTAAGCATCTTCAGTGTGAAGAATAGCTTGTTTTTGAGGGAAGGTTCTGCAGGTTTTCCTAGTTTTGTTAGAAAAAAAAAACAAACCTCAATAATTTTAATTACTTAATTTCTCATTGCAATCTTTTCACATTTTGCACTTCAAGGATCTCTATACAGTGTTTTTTGTTCTCTCCAATTTTAGAGCACTAGCACAAGTCTGAAGTGCTTGCTTTGAAACTTTCAGGGCCTGATCCAATCTCAGTCTAGATACTTTTGTTTAAACATTCCTTTGCAGCAGGAGCTGAAGTTGTTTTCTCAAAAATTTTTAAAGCAATCTGAATACGATCCTTTGTCATATCAACTGGTAAAACCTTTCTATTTTGAAATGTAAATTTCAGAATCCATTTTCTTGTAAACAGTCCTTTGAAAAAAAAAAGCCCCCTGCATTCTCACAGATTCCACATACACAAAGCAGAAAAATGGGAGTACAAAAGAGATCAGACTCTGAGAATCTGCTTCCCCTCCAGTTTTCCATCTTTAATATAAATACCCTAAAAATGATGTAGCTTACCAATCAAAATGGAAGCATGAAATGGTACATTGTGTCTGTTTGATTTTTTTATTTTTTCTAAAAAGCCACAGAATACAACATTTTTCTAGAGGTAAAACAATTCTAAGAAATTAAAAAGCCAAAGAAGCCACACTAGAATTGTGACGATTGATGAATGATTTACTTAATGAGTATTTTCATAGCTGGATAGAACAGCCAGGAACAGTTTTAAATGTCTCCAGACGCAATTGCACACCTTTGCCTCTAGATATAATTTTTTCACTAGAGAAAGGTCACAATTCAGAAGATTTCCAAAACCATTATAAAATCTAGTATGACACCACATCCAAATCTCCCCTGATGAGGGCTGACAGAGAGTCTGAATTCCTTGTTCCTTCGGACACAAGGAATAAAAAGAATACTATAACAGAAAATCCAGACACCCACAAATAAGGAGGTCAAGTCAACAGAAGCATATGGTGTTCTGTCTGTGCACTGGCTTCAGACAATAAGGATAATTAAACCCATGATTTGTTTGAGAAGAGTTATTGGCAGCAGTTGAGCTGAATGTCTTCTTTTAAAGCAGAGAACAGCAAGCTACAGTGACGAGGAAAAAGCAAACAAACAAACAAAAAAAAGAAATCACACATTTGCAAATTATTTGTCCTGATCTGACTGTTAACTTTACTAGGATTCACACTTCCATGACTAGTAAACAGCACTGCCCAAGACTCTTTGGATAAATATAAACCTCCGGGCTTTTTAGGTTCCAGCTATTTCGTTCTGATTTTATTCCCAGTGCTAAGAAGTACAGACACCTCTACTGGCATTTCTTCTTTAAGGGGAAAGTGATATAAAAAGGTCACTGAAATCATATGCTAAATCTGTCCCACAATAAGCAATCAGTATTTAACACATCTCTATCTCTGAATAGAAACACTAAGGAATAAATAAAAGCTTCATATATTCTATTCTCCAAAAAGCAAAGCAGTACAACAACTATTGCAACTTCTGTTGTAGAAATTCATTGCATAAAGAGTTCCGTTTAAGAAATTGATAAAAGAAAAGCTCAGCCAAGTATACAAAGTACTGAATTCATGTAACCTGAACAGTAACTCTTTACAGTGAAAAAAAATTACCTTCAAGTAATTGCTATAAAAACCTCCCACTTTGACATTTCTGACATGTCTTGCACAAGATTTAAAGTGTACAACAGTATAAAAGAAACTAGGAAGCCTTCAACAACATCACAGTATTACCTCAAAACCACAATTTACAGCGACACCTTTTACAAAGATCATTATGTCACAATTATTTTTTCAAACTAACTGCCAAATAAAGAGCAATACTGTAACTATACTGCTCAAGCAGGCACAAAGCTCCAGTTTAAGCAAACATTACAACCATAACACTGAAACACAAGATACAGGACAGGTCAATAGCTAGCCTGCATTCTTGGCAACACTGAAGGACTGAAGCATATAAGGCAAAAGAAAGCATTTCTACTGCATTTTTTAACATATTAATATAAAAAAATCCATTCTACACTTCTGCAGAAACACATGTATGAAGCATACACGCCGCATTCATTTATTATGTTCACTTCCATCATTTAGTTTTGATGTGTGTCTCTACATACATTTTATTGTTACCAATGAACAAGAGTATCTTCTAAAAATCACAGAGCAGCTAATTACACTCATCCCTAACAGGACATATCAAAGAAGTCATAACTGTTGATCTGATCTGAGCAGTGTGGCTTTATAATCAGCATCTCTGTGGGGTATCATAATTTCAGCATTAAAATAAAAACAAAATCTAACCTTGATATAACACATTTCTTTCACATCTGTTAAAAGAGCACAAGAAACAACGCCTTCACCTGAAATACTTACAGATTTACTGACCATGTAAACAAATGTAATTACCCTGTAGGTAACTCGACCGCTTACAGTCAGTTTGACTACAAGTCATCTGTGACATCTCGTGTTTCTCTTCAGATCTCAATCAGACAATAATACTTTCAGCTACTTTCTACAAACAAGCACATATACCTATATTAAGATACCAAAATATTTGTGCTATCTAGTGGTCTCAAATTCCTACGCAGTTCTTTTGTGGTTTTTTTTTATTTTAAGGAAAAATATTTCTCTGCATACCACTTTTAGTAACCTACTGAACTTCTAATTCCATTTACTAATATAGCATGCTCTGCTGTAACAGAATTCATGGAAGCAGGGGGTTTGATTCTCCTTGTTACTGACTTGGTAAGTTAAAACTGGAAAAGGGATCTGAAAGAGAAAACAAGTTTCCATAAAATTACCAATTTGGTAATCATTCAAGCTTCCTCTCATCCTCTAACTCTCACCTCTTGCAAATAGCCAGACTTGCGCAAAACATTTGACACTGTCCTGCACAACATCCCTGTCTCCAAACTGTAGAGGCATGGATTTAACAGATGAACCACTCAGTGAGTAAGGAATTAGCTGGATGGTTGCAGTCAAGAGTTGCAGTCAAAGTCTCAATGTCCAAGTGGAGACCACCGATGCATGGTACCCCCCAGGGGTAAATATGGGGACCAGCACTTTTTACCATCTTTGTCAGTGACATGGGCAGTGGGACTGATGGCACCCTCAGCATGTTTGCCAACACCACCAAGCTGTGTGGTGTCTGATGCACTGGAGGGAAGGGATGCCATCTAGAGGGACCTGGACAGGCTTGAGACAAGGAACCAAGTGAACTTCATGAAGTACACAATCCCTAATGTTGTTCCCCGTGTATGTCTTCCCACACATAACAGATCTTCTACCCATGAGCAGCATCTGCCTTCAACCCCAGCAGCAGCAGTGCTGCAGCAGTTCTGCACCCACTCAGTCAGCAGAACGTGAGCAGTGGCTGCAGAGACAGCGAACCCCCACGCTGCTGCTGAGCTCCAGACATTCTCCCTTTGCCTGACCAAGAAGATGCTCTGTCCTCGTCCTAACAGCCTGTGACAGAGGGAAAAAGAGGATACAGCAGCATGTTTTAATGCAAAAGAAGCTGCAGTGACATTTCGAATTTTGAAAAAAAGCCATCCCACGCTCATTATCCAAGGTATTAGGTTATCTTATGACTGCACTTAAAACAACTTAAAGCACTTACTACAGTATATACATACTGTAAATGCCCTAGCACCAATTTTTTCCTGCATAAATACAAATTCTCAGCTTCACCCAATTCAAACCTTTGATCACTTTAATCTGTAGCTAAAATACCACAAAACTCAATTCAACTAATTGCTGGATCCCCAAAATACAACAAGAGAAGTCTTCCATTCAGTTACAGTTAAACACTTTCCTGAGTTAAATACTGTCAGGTCTAAAGCAACATACTACAAATACAGAGTAAAGCATTAATCCCTTTTTCAGGGTCTTTGTGCGATATAAAATTGCATTCTATACAACTGCCTTCTCAGTAAAGCAGAGTGGAGGAGAACAAGGGAAAATGAGCCCTGACCTGAGGGAGTCATCTCTATCTATGAGAAAGCAGTTTTCTACCAGCATGTGTGTACACACGTGAATTCCAGAAAGGTCTCCCCTATTTCTTCCAGAGCCTCTCTCATCAACAGAGAGTGCAAACAACCTTTGTGCAAGGCAAAAATGTTTAACCCTGATGCTTCCACACAAACAAACTCTACAACACATGCACGTCTAAACATCCTCCAGATACAATGCCAGTATCCCACAGCACATAAAGCAACCAACTGCGCAGTAACTGAGTGGCTGACCCCTCTCAGACATCCCAAAAGCACATGGACTTGAGCACTATTGTATAATTGCTCAGCAACTACTTATCACAACTATGCACTTACATAAAACTTCCCACAGGTGTCACTTACTGTGCACACTTGATCTGTGTGTACACAACTGGAATTTCTGGTCATGCAGTAACCTTGTGACTAACAGGATGCCTGTGCAGCAGCATCCACCCATCCAGGCTGCAGGCTCTGCATCTGAAGGATTTTTGCCCAGGCAAAATTTCCGTTAAGAAATTGACGTCATGTCCAGGAAAAGCCAGGTATATCTGTCTCAAACCTTGTCCAAGAATTATCACATTAATATGCTCACATACTCTTGAACATTCAGGGCTCAAGATTTTTGAGGGTTAAGATGCTGAATAATCTCAGTATAATTAACTTAAGAGTCCAATGTGGCAAGGAAACAAAGTACACAGCAAAGCAGAACGCTAGCACGCAGAAAAAGCAACTACTTCTGACAGCAGGAAAGCTTCCAAACACTTTAACATGATTTGTTTCTACAACAAATTGTCAGTAAATCAGTGAGTTTCTGTACATGTAAATCAAGATGCTCTTACTTCAAACTACTCCCTTCCCTCCCCTCAGAAAAAAAACATACACATACAAGGCAGGAACTACAGCAAGAAAACGCAGCTTCCTAAACTAAAAAGAGATACGTAATGATCGATCTACAGCCAAACATTTAACATATTAATACAGTAGAAGAAAATTCACCTAGTAAAAATAACTAGTCAGAAGAGTGCTACAACCTCACAACTAATGGCACTATTTTAAGAGCTGAAACTTTTAGAAACTCTTAATAGCCTGGGCACAAAGTTCAAGCCACCACGGAAGTCTGGTTATTGTTTCCATACACGCTAGCAGGTTGAGGTTGCTGATGCTCCTTGTTTCTTTGTGCTTTGACAACTGTGTTGAACAAACTGACTCTGAGAACATACTCTTTCTAACTTGTCCTCCTTGCAAGCAACTCAGGATCAAAGCTTCATCATGCTCACACATTGCTGCAAATTAACAACAACCTTGTAAGTCAAATATAATCCCATCACTTTTGTTTTATTCAAATCTTTAACAGTACCTCTACAGTGTGTCTCCAGGGGCTGTGCAACCAAGTATGAGGGCTGTTTATTGGCACAAGTACTTCACTAGTAATTTGTAACAGAAAAAAAGATTTAGTTCAGCCTATCTCTGAACTGTCTGAAGAAACTTACACGTTCATGGCATTGATACGTGTCTGCAAGCTACTATAGCAAAATTTATGCTTGATAAGCACTGAAAACTTTTAAATTCTTTTTGAGCATTACATAGTAAAATTATATACTGTCACAAGCAAAAAAAAGGGGGATTCTGCTGTTTACAGTTAGATGGATGGGTGGCACATCTGTGAGAAGCATCCACAGGAATAGGCAGAAAGCTGCATGAAAGCTGAGGAGACTACCAGAAAAACAGCTGGAAGCACAGTTCTAAAATACTGTAGAGTAATTGCTTTTTAGGCAGAGACTAGCTGGAATAAAGCCTTGCACTGTGAGCAAGGAAACTGCTTTCTATTCACTTTCTGCCATGCTCAGGAAAACAAAATAAAGTGCATTATAAACAAAACTAAATTATAGACTTACCAGTGCCTCATCTTAAAAAGAAACAACTTTCAGGATTCTAACCCTAAAGATTGTATCAATAATGAAAAAAGCTTTTTTGTTATCACGGCAGCAAATAAAGTCATAATTACACAGCAGAGATACTGAGTCAGATACTACTCTAAACTGTGAGAGTGAGAAAAAAAAGGAAAAAAAAAATCACACTTGAAAATAAAAGTAAGTCATTTTTTGATGTTTTTCTAACACTGTATGTTCATGGCTCCTAGCTATAGAAGTGGCTGTTTATTGTTAATAACAGTAAGAGATTAAAAATAAACAGATAAGGGAATCTGCTAAAATACAAGCAAATATTTTATGTATTTTAAGGGATCAAATTATATTATAATAAAGGGCAACTCTCACATATCTCATGCAAATATCAATATTATTTAGTAATGAAACACACTGTCATGTTGCTCTTGGTATAAGGAGAGATAAACCTGGCAAATGTCAAGAATAATTTAGGTTAGAAGGGACTTCTGGGGGTCATCTAGCCCAATCACCCGCTCAAAACTAATTTCATCACAATTGCTACTTCAAAGCTGGAGCATTCCTGCCAGCTGTAGGTCTTCCCTAGCTAAGATTTATTTTGGAAGTGTCATATTGACTTTAAAAATCAGTGTAACTCACTCTTTTTGTGCTAGCGCAAATCTCTATTGGTACCAATTATGGTCCATTTACTTGTCATTGCTGGTTTAACTTATTCTTGAAACTGCCTACATGGAAATTCTTCACCATCAACCCCTCCCCAACAATCTACTCCAGTATGTAACTATACTTACCATTACAAAAACTGTCCACTGTCTAACCTTCCCCTCCCACTCAATTTCAGTCCCTTATATCCTGTTATTCACTATGGCCACAAACAATAGATTATGCCTTTTTTTTTTTTTTTCCCTCTGTTGGCAAGAAATTCTTGGCAAGAATGTTTAAAGCATTTGAAAATTATCCTCCTGACTCTCTTCTCACACCTCTCCCTTAAAGTAAGGAATGTCAAGACACTGATCCTTCCCTTACAGGGTAGACCTGGATCTTTGATCACTTGTTGCTTCTTTGAACCCCATCTAATGAATGTATTTTCTCTCCAGTGCAGCATCCTGAAGCAGACCCAGCACAAAGCAAAGCAAAAAGAACACTTCCTGTGTCATGCTGGAGCAGTAGACGTCACACTTATTTCCTTACACCTCTTTTTTTTCAGCAATAATGTGATGAGTCACACTTAACATGACCATCACTCCTACCTATAATGCCAACATCAAATTTCTTCCAAATTCTTCATGTATACATTTTATTTTCTTCTTCTTCTTCTTCTTCTTCTTTACTGAACCCCATGTTTTGACTGAGGCACTTTCACCTACCTTCAAGCCACCGTTCACTCTGCTTCCGGACTCAGTCTCCAATTTGCCTAATCTATTTTAAACTTCAACCTCTTTGTCTACCTTTGTTGCTCCTCCCATCGTGGTGCTGTTTGAAATCCAGCAAGAATTCTCTGCCTCTAATAATCTAGATTTACTAAGTATCAACTACTGTCAAAAAATGACAGATCATTGCAAAGCCCCTTTTACTCACTTAAAAATGTTACAGTAAGGTATGAGCAGCTCTGTCAGATGCAACTATCTTTCCTGGCTTGGCTAAATTACCCCTATGATAGTCTCAATAGTCTCTGGTTGTGAGCAGCAACCAGCATTTTGGAGGAGTTGTTACCAAAAACTGGTAAAAATAAAACTCCTTAACACCAATGTAGCATTAAGAAGCAGGCAGTCTTTATTTGGCTGGGTGCACGAGAGGATATCTCATGGAAGCACAGAAGACTCAGGCTGAAGAAGAATTAAGAGAACCCACACTGGGGAAAAGAATGGGCTTTCCCCAACTCTAACACTAGTCTGTAATCAAGAGCAGTACCTCAAGATGTTGGCTGAGCCAGATCCCATTAAATACTCTGGTAGCAACCAAGTTTTATAATCCCATAAACTGATGAGCTAACCTAGCTAGCAGGTTACAAAAAATGCAAGGAACAAGGCAGTGCTGCAAAACCCCTTTGGTAGCAATCCTTTTCACTGTAGTTCTCCAAAAATCACTGGCGGCAGATATTATAAACGCATATCATAATATTGGCTTCTTGCAAGTATTAAGGTGAATATTATACAATGTTAGAAATGCTTTTGCTGTGTGGATGTAATTTTCTATCTTTTCAGCAAGAATTCAGCAAGTGTGAGTGGGTAAGATAACCTCCAAGCAAACAGAGGATGAGGCCAAAGCAGCTATCAACACTCTGCCCGGAGAACAAAGAGGCCTAAAGCTGCTATCAACCCTGACTGTCTGGGGAATTAAAAGGCCCACTCTACTATCAACTCTTACCTATCGAGCCCAGGCCCAAGAATCAAAAGAAATAAAACCGCAAGGCAGAAAAATACGCATGCTCTAAAAAGGTGGAACCAAGGAGTGGCCATGCAGAACAGTTTCTGGAAATGTTGGAATATGCATAAAGAACAGACAGTAAAAATGGTATAAAAAAGGACTATCCCCGAGCATCAGGTGTGCTTTTGGCAGAGCGCCAAGGCATCCGGCCATTACCTCTTTGCTTTATGTGCCTCTTATTGTGTTTCTATTAAACTTTTAAATTCTCACAGGACAGTGAACCTCGTTTTTCACACAGAGGAGATCTGCTGCAACAGTCATAAGACAGACACAAAGATGCTGCAGACTTAAACACTGTCCCACCTGAACAGCTATACAGCTTTTCTGCCTTATTCACCTGGGACAGGGTGCTCACTACATGTACAGGACTCCCAGTAACCATACCAAATCTACATTGGCTGATGGGCTTTAATGAAGTTCAACTACTTTTAGTATCAGTAAGCTATAGGCCAATTTCTTGTTGAAAACAAGCTTAAAGTGTATTTTAGATAAAGAACAGAATAACATTCATGTACTAGTGTTAAAAAAAAAAAAAGGAAACTCTTACTTCCTTTAATTTCAGCTCCTGGAAGATCTGCAACAGAATTTCCAAAGGAAAACATTTCCCTTCTGTTTAATAGAAATGAAAGAGCTCTCTCTTCTCCAAACGGGCATAAATTGTTATAAGCACTTTCCACTTTAGCATCCCAGCCTGTCCCTTCCCTTCCCTTTGCCTGTCCTCACTCCTCCCCGTCTGCAGTCCCTTTAACTTTTTTGATTGGCTGCTCTTAACTCATATCAGTGGGAAATGAGCGTCTAACTCCAAAAATCAGAACACACAGTCAGAAGGCTCTAGCAGCATTTACACACATAACAGCTTCTTTTAGGATCCACGTAGAAACTAAGGTGTGTTATGGATGCAAAATACTAACATGCAGCTCTCAGATTTCTCACCTTTTCTTAAAGAGAATATGCATAACTACTGCCAAGGGTGAAGATAGATAGATAGACAGACAGACAGAAAGAACAAACAGACTCTGTCCTCCTTGCCTTGTTTCCTCTGTGGTTCTTCCTTCAGGACTCTTCCTCCTCCAAGGATAAATATTCCTGTTTCTTACTCCAAAATTAGCCACCACTGGCTGAGGCTTTTTGTTTTAGTCTCAGTTAGGTTTTGTTACCCTTGCTAAGTTTAGATGCTTTTGAACACTTACGATTATTGTGGCTGAGAACCAGCATGGTAATTCTAATTTTGTGAAAACAGAGGAGAGAGAAGACATTTTTTCTATAAAGTCCAGGCCATTTTCTCTCCAAACGAGAGACATCATGCTTAAAAGAAAACACGCTCAGCCTTCATTACTTAAGCATGAGTGAATGTTTCGTGAACTAGGAAGCTAGACAAATATCTCAAAAAGTTCTCCTGGAGGTCTTCACATGGGAATTTGCACAGGTGCACCAAAATAAGCCATCCCCATGCAGTGAGGAAACCCTGCAGTTATGATAACACCCTTGGAGGAAGTGAAAACCAGAAGTTTTTCAACTAATTCTTCATCATTAAAGAAGAATGATGAAATACACTAATGGTTTCAGAGTGCTATGAAAACAACATTGTTTAACTAATCTTGAAGCACTAAATTGCATCAGGTTTTCACAATACATATTGCATACCTGTTCTTACCACTTCAAGTAGCCAAACATCTTCTAAAAGTGATGCAAGACACTGCCAAAAACTGTCTTTGACCGAGAATAAAAGTCATATACTTTAAATGAAAAAATACTTGAATTTCATCCTACCATGCCTGATTAATTCAGTAAAGTTATTTACCCTCCTTCCCAATTTCCACAGCCATCAGGAAGTTTGTTGATCCAAGAAGGGGAGGTTCTTTACCATTATGGAACATAGTGCTCCTCCTGGAACACTATGTACTCAGACCAGCAGTCACATTAAAGATCAACGCACCAAGACTGCACACTTTACACAGCATACAACAGCTTTGATGTAATTTTTGTGACTGGTCTAATAGATATACAGTACTGTTCTGTACTGGTTAGATCTTCTTAAGAGCAGTGTCTTCAGGGCAAAAAGCCCACCACATTTCTAGAGCTCACAAATGAGGTGGTGAAGACCTGTGACCCTGAGCAGGTCAGTAGTACCAGAAAACATGATTCAGTCAAAAGAGATGGTATTAAGCACAAAGTTCCTCCTTGCGTAAGAGCTCAGTTTTAGGAGGAACTCAAGGACATTTTACACTGAACTAACTGTGAATGTGAAGTGACTGCAGATCCTTTAAAAGTGTTTCTCCTGTGCACCACAGTAATCAACATTTTTAAGATTCCATTTCCAACATCTACTTCATACATGCTAACCATAGCACAATTTTAATGCTAGAAAGTGGTCTTGAAACTGATGTGCAAGAACCCCCCAGGAGAGGTCTTTCCCAGGTGCATTCAGGGCTTGTACTGCTTCCTTACAAATACCAGTGCTTCTACACATTGCATAAAGTCCAGAAAGCCACAAAGATCTTGGACTGATTTTGAAGACTCTCTCCAATGCCCAAAGATATTTTAGCAAATCTTCTTCAAACACAGTTATATTAAAACCAAAACCATGCAATTGGTCATTTCATGCAAACAGCAATATCTGCCTTGTGAAATGTTATTCACATAATCAAACCTCTGGGTAAGATACAGCCATACTCTTTCCAGCAATGGCACTTCAAACAGAGTATTTCCTTCAGCTCTGACAACTTCTCAGCATATCTTAAAGTTTGTAAAGCATTGTTCTGCTGAGACAAACTTTTGTGCTTTAAGGTAGTACCACAGTCTGTATCACTTAGAAGTGTCTAAATCCTACCCTGCATAGACAAAGACTACATATATTTACTAGAGAAATATATGATCTACAAAAATATCACATCATCCCAGTCTAATTGGTATTCTACAAATGATGCTGCATTTTAAGTGACAATTATCCAAGATCTTAGTTTCAAATTAAAGTAAATCACTTGAAAACTGATTAGGGTTGTTAAAAAAAAGCATTATGCTTCTGCTTTTAAAAGCAGAATTTGTTTTAGTTATCATTGAGCAACTTGAGGGGGGTTGCTTTTCCTTTAAGAAAGTGTAAAATGGCATTTTCTTTCTAACTGTAGATTTAACTTGCTGTCCAAAGATTAACAAATAGCTACAGGAACCTAAATGTAATATAAATCTAATGAACAATAAAATATGATGATCAAAGAATGTGACATCCCACAGCCTTTCAGTGAATAGGAACAGCAAGCTATGCCTGCTTCTAACTCAGCCACTCAACAATTTGTAATGAAAACGTTATCAATGAATTAAAATATCATCCCACAAGGCTATAAAATTACATTCAATTGGAAAAAAAGCCTTAGCAAATATTTATCATCAGACTCTGAAACTTTTCCATTGTGCATTGATTGGAAATGTGGTACTGAATTAACTCAAGTTTGTTTTGATTTTGAATAACCTGTGAAAAAATTAAAAGGAATGTTCTATGTATAAACCTCTCTTGAACAATATTATTTAGACTTTAGTTTCATAACTGTGATTTATGATTAATTAACACATTATCGATCTCATTACACTGATTTTTATTTCACAAATTATCATCTTAATGCTCAACAGCAAGATCTCAAAGAAGATAAACGCAGAACTTTCATACCAACATTAAGAAAGTATTGATTCTGAGCATTCAGATGGAAAACAAAAGTATAAAAAAAAATAGAGCAGTCTAACTAACAAAAGCTTAAATTGTTGCAAAGTGTCATATATTGTATGCTCTCCAAATAGCAAGTTTTTGTTAATTTAGGAGCGACTTTCCTTTGTGTCATGCTTTACAAAAGAGAACAAGACTTGTATGTCATGTATCAAGTAAGAAAGAAAAAAAACTGAGAAAGAATGTCATAGATAAATATCTGCTGAAGTAAAAGAAAAACTCTTATCAGGTTCTGAAGCAAGAAATTAGTAAAAATGTAACTACTGAATTTGATATTGGTCAAAATGAAGAAAGTACTACTTACAGTGCTATTCAGACACCCTTTTCTTCTCTGTCTTAGGCACATCTATGCTTTTGTTGTCCAATTAAAAAAATCTATATATTACCATAACCTTGAGAACTTGGCATTTTTCCTGCTGCTTGCATTCAGAAGAATAGCCTACCAACCAACTGCTACAGCAGAGATTGCACCACAAAGCATCTGCTTCTGCCACAAGTGCCCAATGGAAAAAAAAATTCAGCATGCCACAGAACTCAGCTGCTTCTGTTATACTTAAATAAGGGTTACAAGTTGGCCATGCTACAACAGACAGTATTCCTGGAAAACCTCAGCTTCCTCTAATTTGACCTGAAGCACACCTGAAAATATTTTCTGCAGAACAATCAGAAAAAAACAATCACGGAAGATGAAATTAGTTTTAAAATTACTTGATCTTTAAAGGACATAGTCTGCTATTTTTCAAGAGATCAGATGTTTATAAAATAAAAAAACCAATCCTTTCTTCTTTTAGAAAGCATTGCTGAATGAGTTTATTTGTTTTACTGAAGGACAAGGACAAAACCAAATCATCTTACTATCATAAACAATCCCAACCCTTAGAAAAACTGAATTCTTCAGGGTTCACAGGGAGTGCAGTAAGATCAAAGATAGATGAACAGGTAAAAGTCTACTACACAAAACAGTTACTTAAGTATTTTATAAAATTGCTCATGTTATTTTAATAGATGCATTTCCTATTGCCTAGTACATTTGCTCATATTATTTAACTTCTTATACGGTACTTTGACAAAAAGTGTTTTAAATAATTTTCAAAGACAGCAAGAAAAGTCTTTCAACAGTGTTAATTGGCAGTTTGCCATTGCCATCAGTAAATCACCAGGGAAGACAGAAAGCAGCACCAAAAATAACATTCTCTAGTTCGGTCCATTGGCCATATGGTACATGTGAAAAAAAAATAAATAAACCACCAACCAAAAACAAACATATGTTTTTCCAACAACCATAAACCAGGAAACAAAAAATAATAAAATCAAACCACAACTCTTCAGCCTTGACCAACCCCTTCCTCCAAGAGCAGCATTTGTTTTTATTCAGGTACTTTTTTTTGTTTCCTTTTTAAATCGGGACCACTCAAAGTTAATTTTCCTTTACTTACTAGCAAGTGTTTATTTCTCACCAAGGCAGTACCTTCTGTAGCAGAGCTAGCCAACAAGCAATTTACAGATTGCTAACATACAGCAGCAGCACACAGCCATATGCAGGTCAATTTGTTTTGGAGCTTTTTACTTACCTTTCCCATTTTGCCATGCAGTATACCAGGACAAACTGAGGAAAGTAGTGATGAATACTAACACGGTGGCCACAGTTCCATTTCGGAGCCTCATCTCATTTCAGCATCACACTTGTTTATGTTCTGTTAGTGATGAGGACCTATCTGTTGGGCTTGGTGCAATGAAGTCAGCTGAAGTACTCCAGCAGCAGCTGGACAACAGTGACACAAAATGCAGCTCTCATGTATCAGACATATCATAAATCAATCCATTCCAAACTGTTGTATGCTTTCTTATAGTTCTCATCAATCCAGCTTCTCTTTATTCTTCTAGTACTGTTTAAAGGAAACAAAATTTTAACAGATTATGCCAAAAATACTTAGAAGAGTACCCCAAGAACCGAAATACACTACACCCTCGTTGTGTCTTACACGCACCTCCCTCTCACTGCCTCAGTCTTGGCCAAGAGAATAGAACTTGTTAGATTACTGTGTGCCTTTTCTAAGACTGTTTGCATCTGGGGGAGCTGTATTTCACAGGAATTTGGTCACTGAAGGACAAACATACCCATCACCAACACTACCATTTTATTCTCAACTCAAGGCAAGGTCATGTGTCACCTGGCAGGTGTCAAACTAACACAAGAGCTGCTCTCAGGATGCAGCAACTCAAGGCCCCACTCCTAAGACCTCACTTCAACAAAACCCCTTGGAAATCAGTGAGGCCTCATGTAACTGCAAAAGCAGAACTGCCTCCAGCGAGCTGGCAGACCAGAACTTTGAACACCATGTTCAGTTTTACCCCTGAGGAAGGTTCCATATGCTGGTATCAGAAAATCATCAACTGGCCGAACACAGCCAGCATCTAATCACATTGTCCTAAGCAAGACAAAGAGAGTATAGGGCAATAAATAAACCAACTTTAAAAGAGAGGGGAGAGGTTTTCAAAGTGTTAAATCATCCTTTACAGTAGTCGAACACTAGCAGTCAACATCTTTTCAAGGCACTGCCAGGATTTTTCCCCCACTATAAACTGTATCTGAAACAAGTATGTTACTCAGCAATAAATAACTTGCTCTGCATTTTCCTTGGAAGCAATCTCTGTCACCTTCTTGCCTTGCTGCATTCAGAACAGGGGAAAAAATAATTTTTATTATTATGGTACCAAGAGATTCCACTCAAATCTGAACTACTCTTCCAAGCTTATATCACAGCACATATTACCTTTACCAAAGGGCTCACAAAACAAGGCATAACCAACAGGCATGGTTAACAAAAGAAGAGAAGCAAACAATAAAGTTGCAGAACTATATGCTCTTGTGTTCAAACCTTGGTCACAACATCCAGGTTACAGGAAGTGTTTACCTTTGGACCACAGTTATCTCACCCATAATGCTAGTAACGTAGTCTGCTTTGAGGAATTTCATGCACAGATAAGTTTGTGGCTTTAAACATTAACTCAGAAAGCCCAAAGTACCTACAAGGAAGGGAACAAATGCAAGTACGGGAAGCAGACAGAGTGGATGGTAAAATTCAGTGAGAAACAAAATAATCAACTGGAATAGAAAGAACTGCAAAAGGCCTTATGATATGAGAAACCCGAGCTCAACGCAATGAGAGATAAAGACAACTGAGACACCTATAGAGAGCTAACACAGAAAGCAGAGTGCCAGGAAATATCATCAGTACCAGCACTCTGAATAGGAGATGGACATAATAAAAGCCAGAAGTGTTAGCAATAATAATCAGGTGATAAGATAAAAGTCTTGAACTTTAACAGCAAGGAGAGGCAAAGATCCCAAGTCCCAAAGTTTTATGAGGACTGTCTATGTGAATTTAGGAAGTTCATGTGATTCCCACACTACCAGAATAAGCAACTAGGATACTGACACTAACAGTTTAACTCAGATGAAGTGTCTCTGAAGCAAGGATGGCTAAATTCTTATCTACCTTCCCCATTATTTTAGCATCAGTCAGATCTCTCTGGAGCAGCTCAGGTGTGCACAAAGGACCAGGCTGCAAGCCAGAGGGATCATCCCAGTGGGGGCAACTGACAGCTGGTCCAATGTGCTAACAAGAGAGGGCAACCAGGCGAGTAGAAATATTATCTGATAATGCAAGGAAAGTGAACCATCTGCCTTGCCAGAAAATGTGGGCATAATTTTTACATTTGCTGCAACAAAATCAAGATGTTGCGATCAGGGCCTCTCACCGTGCTATCTGAATCTTCAAAAACACAGTCAGAAAAAATTCAGAAAGCAAAAAAGTAAAAAGAACAGTAGCAACATGATTCAACCAGCAGTCAGTATGCACAAAATTGTGTCAAATCAATAATTATCATGGGTTTGAGTTGGCTGGTTCTGCTTTCATCCTTCTCTTCTAGTGTTGTAACCACTCCTCTTAGCACAGGGACCAGCAGCTCAGCTACAGCTCAGCAGTACTCAGATGATTATTCAAGCATTTCCCTATATCAAACTGCATACATCAAGGCCATGCATGAATCAGACACGTTTCAGCTTTTAAAAATGCATATACCTAAACCAGCAGAAATACATGTGTAGATGCACGTAAATTATTTAACTCCCAGGTGGTCACTTTAGGTTTGTTCAATAATTTACAACACAATCTAAACAAATTTAACTGAGGGGTAATCCAGTTTGAGATGACAGTATGATAGCGTATAACTAGAGAGATGAAGCCTATGAAACTTGCCAGTGCCATTATGACCTGAACCTTTCCCACTGCAGACTGAAGGGAATGACCCGGCTGGATGCTGAAGGCCATGGGTGCTGAAGGTGCCGGCACCTCTCGGACGCTGAGCAGAACCCTACTGAATCACGTCTCAAGTAAACTAAGAAGTTTCTACTTGTATCCAGACATTCCCAAAATACATACAAAACACATTCCCAACCGCAAAGCATAAAAACTGATACACTCCAGTGCGCCTGCAAAGGTTCTTCACATAGTTGCTGAAGGGTTGGATGGCGCAGGAACGCAGCACAAAGAGTGCCAGACTTCCGAGAGGACGAGCCAGACCCCATCCTGCCGGGAGGGTGCGAAATCACCTACCGCGGTAGCACTGAAAAGATTGCTCTTGAAGGCACGGAAGAACGGCCCATGAGGAAACGGCAGCTAAAAGGTAAAGGCGGCGGGGACCTGCTAAACAGGGGCTTTTCCACCTTATTTCCACTGACACGCTCCAGCACAGCCCGCGGCGCGCAACCGGCCGCCGCCACCCGCTGCCCTGGCATCCCGCAGCCCTCAAAACCGGGGAAGAGGAATCGGCTGCCTCCGTGGAACCTGTCCCGAGTTAGTCAGGACCTTCCACGGTGTCCCTCCGCCCCGGTCGCAGCTATCTCGCCGGGGAAGCGAAAAATCGGGGGGGTAGGGTACGGGCACCGGGCGCCGCCAGCTCTGCCGGGCGGCAGAGGGCGAGAGCTGACGGGGACGGAGAAAGGGAGGGAGAGAGGGAGGGAGAGAGGCGGGGAAGGAGAGCGCCGGTCCGGGGAGGTGCGCGGCGCCCGGGGCATCGCGGCGAGGCTGCGGGGGAAGGAACAGACACAGGAAACTGCAAACTCTGCCGAACGCCCCTGCGATCCCAGCGCGCGGGGAGGAGGAAGGGTGAGAAGAGGGCTATCCCCCAGGCACCCCAGCAAGAGAGGAAGAGGGCGCAGCGCCGCTCTGCCCCGGACCCCCGCGGGCACCCCCGGGCAGCGGGCGAAGGGAGAGGGCGGCAGGTCCTGCGGAGGAGCGGCCGGCGCTCCCCGCATCGCCACGCAGGTGCACGGGAGCACAGAGGGGAGCGGGCAGGCAGATGACGGAGCAGGACGGCCCCCAGCCTCCCTCCGGCGACACCGCAGAGACCCGCGGGGAGGCGAAGCGCCTCCGCCGCACTCCCGCTCCAGAGGGTGCGAAGAACCGCCCGTCCCTGGATCCCTCCCGGAGCCGAGCCGGCGGTCCGCAGGGGCGCGGAGCGCGCAGGGGCA
The DNA here is from genome assembly GCF_965178545.1 of Coloeus monedula. Taxonomy (NCBI): domain Eukaryota; kingdom Metazoa; phylum Chordata; class Aves; order Passeriformes; family Corvidae; genus Coloeus; species Coloeus monedula. Next base: position 88,369,248 of record NC_138783.1, read on the forward strand.
GCGAGACGCGCTGACCGCCGCTGCCATCCTCACCTGTGCGCGGCGCTCCGGCACGGCGGACCCGCGGGGCACGGGGGCTGTGCGGGCTCCGCCGGGGCTCTCGCTCCCCTTCCCCGCCCGCCCCCCGCGTCAGCGGCGCACCCGGCCCCGGCGACCGCCCCCCGCCCCGAGCACCATGGAGCGCGCGGAGCCCCGCCCCGCCCACCCGCCGGTGCCGCGGGCAGCCAATGGGCGCCGCCGCAGATGGCGCCAGTCATTGGCTGGGCTGCCTGTCGCTCTCTCCGGCCGCGGCTATAAATGGCGCTGTCTCGCAAAGCCTCCCTCAGCGGCTGCGGCGGGAGCCGGCAGCGGGGGTGGTGTTCTTGAGTGGCGGTTTCGACAGCGTGTTCCCTTTTTTGGAGCCGCTTTTGGGGGTTTAGGGTTTCAGGAGAGCCCCAGGAAAGGCCTAGCTGTGTCACCGCTTGGGTGCTCATTGCTCCCTGGTCAGCTGCGGGTACCTTGAACTTTGGTCAGGACTGAGCCCCTGGCCTGCTACGTGGGTGTTTCTCCATCTGCCTGTCAGTGCCACACAAGCCACATGTATCAGTGCCTCGTGTGACCTGCTTGCTCACGATTTACAAGAAGTCACAGTCTTGGATTTCACCGTTCGAGTTCATACCCTGCTAATAAACACCTCCCGGAGCTTAGATTGAGAGCTGTTGAAATTAAAGAGCAGCTTGTTTCTTCATGCCAGTAAAAGAAACCCTCTGTGCTTTGTCCCGCTCTGGGCAGAGTGTTCTCATGCAATGGCATGTGGGCTGCCCACGAGGTGGTTACACAGGTACAGCCGTGTGAGTATGGAAATGTACTCGGTTTCCTCCAAAGGTTCCTGCACTGCGCAGTCACTGAGAGAAAGTCAGTGGCAGCTTTACTCTATGGGTTCACTATTGAGGGTCATGATGTTGCTGTTCTGTAAGTAATCCCCTATCTTCAGTGGTTTGTTTAATGTGTTCCAGGAATTCCATGCATCTTTTAGGGTCTGAAAACTCCCATTCAGATCAGATGGCACTCTTAGCTTAGGGTAGGACCCTATCTACCTCACAAGAGCTCTGCTCTTGATGTGTAGTGCTAACGGGTTGGTGATGTTCAATCCTTTTCATGGACTTGATTTCTTCCCTTTCTCAGCTTATCTTCCCCCTACTTCAAAGTCCATAGTACACATTTTAATCTCCATAGAACTATAGAATCATATAATGGTTTGGATTGGGAGGGACTTTAAAGGTAATCTACATCCGATGCCCCTTGCCATGGGCAGGGATACCCATCACTAGACCATGTTGTTCAAAGTCCCATCCAACCTGATCTTAAACACTGCCAGGGCTGGGGCATCCACAACTTCTCTGGGCAGCCTGTGGAGTTTTATTCTCCATTAAGGCTCTTAAGCTGGATATAGTGGGATAGCTCCCCACTAGAACTTTAGAAACTGTGGAAAAAGCTTGCAATTTATTCTGTCTGAAGAGTGACATTTAACAAGTTTCCATATGCTTTCATTTTTTCTTACCAGTGCTTCAACACATTACAGTATTTTTACACATTTGGGTACCTGCACAGTAGCCCTCAGTGATTTTTCTGTCTTTCTCGAAGATTTCAAAGAGGGTCTGGTGGCAATTCAGGCAGATCGCAATAAAGAAGCTCAGGAGAAGTTTGCAAGGTCTTGACACCCAGGCTGTTCTGTAATTTTACTCATTGAGTGGTGAGAATTTATTATGTAAATGTGTGCTTCAATCCTCCCTTTAACAAAGAAGTGGAATGAAATGGATTTTTTATTGAAAAACAAATTTAGCACAATAACTTTCAAACAAAAATTAGAGCGTGCATGTCCTCATGCACATGGACACATCTGTAGCAGAATTTTCTGTAGAGATCCCAACGAGCTAAAAACATTAAAGGCACCACTGTTTGCATCTAATAGATTAGTGCTGCTTAGGGATATGAATTTTTGCATTTCTGTGCTGGAAAAAAACTGGCAGAGACATTTTCACATAAAAGTCCTTTTGTCAGGAGAGCTTAGTCTGCTGAAGAAAAGACTCTGTTACAAGATGAGTATAATGACAGTTATTTCACAAGGACTCTCTGAGCTTTCCTACTTTTTGTCCTTTCACTGATTGAACATTTGCATTAGGAAGGTTTACCGACTGGACCTTGACAGTATCCGATTAACTATTAACTACCCCAAACAATAGAGTATGTGTAATGTAGTTGTTTCTCTGACATCTTCCCCTCTAGTTAGTTTCCTGAGTTAGAAGGCAAAGTTCAAAATGGGAAAAAAAATCAACATTGCCCTCATCTGACCTACTACAGCAATAATCAAATGCTTCTTGGCGTATTCCACGGCTTGATGCATGGACAAAGTGCACAGTGAAGGAAATGCTGGAGCTGCCAGTGGAAAGGAGTTGGGACAGGCACACTAAAACATCGCTTACTTCTGGTGAGGGTTGAAGCCCCCTTTTAGGCCTGAACAATATTTAGTGCCGGCAAATTTCTGAATTTGTTTTTCCTCCTGAGTTATTCTTTCATCCTACAGCCGCTGCTGTTCAAGTGGAGAATCCATCTGAAATGGGAGATGATTAAGCAATCCCAAACTCCCAAAATTGTATTTGAATACAAGTGTAAGGTACATACACTATAACAACCTCAACAGGGGAGACTTGAGGGGAGAAAATAAAATTTTAAAAATACAGGAAGTTTAAATTCCTAGTATTTCAGCTTTGGTTGCTGGAAAAAAAAATTTCCAAGAAGCTTACTATTCTATATCAGCAGGAAATACAACAACACAAGAGAGAAATTAATAATAATGTTATAAACATATATTATAGTATTGGCTTCTCGCAAAGTATTGAGGTAGATATTATATAATGTTAGAAATGCTCTTTGCTGTGTGGATGTAGTTTTCTCTTGTTTTAGCAAGAATGTTAGCAAGTGTGAGCAAGTAAGAGAACCTCCAAGGGAGCAGAGGATGAGGCCCAAGGAGCTGCTAATCAACACTTTGTCCAGGGAACAAAAGGGCCCAAAGGCTGCTCCGCCCGGAGAACGGGCGGCCAGGAGGGTCCGAGAGCTGCTATCACCGCTCCGCCCGGGGGACAAAGAGGCCCAAAGCTGCAATCAGCCCTGACTGTCTGGGGAATTAAGAGATGCACCCTACCATCGACTCTTACCTAGCGGGCCCAACTCCAAGAATCAAAAGAAATAAAACCGCAAGGCCGAAGACTACGCATGCTCTAAAAAGGCAGACCCAAGGAGTGGCCATGCAGATCAATTCCTGGAAAAGTTTTAATATGAATAAAGAACAGACAGTAAAAATGGTATAAAAAGGACTCACCTCGGGCATCAGGTGCGCTCTTGGCAGAGCGCCAAGGCACCCGGCCGTTATCCCTTTGCTTTATTTTATGTGTCTCTTATTGTCTTTATATTAAACTCTTTAAATTCTAACAGGAGAGTGAACCTCGTTTTTCACAATAATATTTCAACAGAGGGAAGATTTCATGGTGAGAGATTTTTGCTAAGGTATTACCTAACTATTAGAGTAAGGACAAAGTAGTAAAAGATGCTCCAGCCCTGCCATAATTTTGTTTATACTGCAGTGGCTGCACACCTGGACAGCCAGCTTCTACAGAGCTGTGTGGTTGCTTCCATTCATCAGATCTGGAGCTTATTTTATCCAAGCATTTTCCTGACTCCTTCAGAATCACAACACTGTTGTTGTTCTTGCATTTCACTGTGTTAATGTTCTGGCTTTCCCAGACACTGGGAAAGATGCAAAAAAGGTAGAGGTGGTTGGCAGTGGCAGCAAAAATCTTAATGGTTGTTTGGCTGAAAAATGGCCATCTGAAAATTGTCCGCATCTCCCAACCAAAAATCAAGCCCTCTCTTAGAGACAGGGTTTATTCCCAACCTGCCACTTACTCTTGTTTTTTAACAGAGCGAATTCCTCTCAATGCTTCTACCTCCATTTCACCTCAGTTTTTCTTTTTTCAGCTGTAATGACCAAATCTTTTTTGCTTTATGTTAGCTGAGCACCTCACTCAGAGAAGCTGTATTTCTGCTGGGTCTTTTCTACACTCCCATATCAACAATGAACAAAGAGGGGCACAAATACACCCAGCGTGTGTCTCAGAAGGACTGGCCATGGTTGCCCACTGCCCCTGCAACTGGTCTGGGCCCCAGGCTGGCTCCTGCTTAAGGCCACGTGCCATCCCTACAGTACATGGATGGGGGAAGTAAAAGCCAACTACCCTTCAACCACCTTCTTAAACCTGGTGTGCTGAGGAGCTGAGCTTCAAGTCATGCACAGCACAGGAAGGATTTGAGGCCCTCACCTGGCACCATGGCAGGGCAGCAGAAGGCCAGGCTCGGGAAAGGAAGGGAAGGCAAGGCAAGGCAAGGCAAGGCAAGGCAAGGCAAGGCAAGGCAAGCTTTCCCATCCCCTTCCTATGACTAGGTTAAATGGTGTATGCATGACCATACAGAAGATTTTTCCATCTCACAGACTGATTTCATGCTCATGCAAATTCAGATCTCATTCCAGTTTTGTAGATGTAAATTGAAACAAATGAATATCTCAGTTGCTGAGCTAGTTTGAAAATACAGTTTTTGGTTTGTAGTATTGTAAACTTACTTTATACACAAAGGTGCTGTAAAGTTCATGGCTTGTGTAGCACCTGTTGTAGTGCTAATAGTCAACAAGTAAACGGATGTAGAAAATCATATTAAATATGATGGTATATACAAAATGCTTAGTAACCATAAAATGCCACATTTAGGTAATCTTTATTCTGTCTTTTCTGTGGCAACATTATGACATAATCTTCTGTGTTGTGATGCCGCATTTCTGTACAGAGCTGTTTCACTCAGAAATCAGGTGTGATCCTTTCCAGTAGGTAACTAGTTGTTCCACTTTAACAAGATAAAACCTGAGGTGTGAGAGAGAGCAAATAATCTGTCTGAGAAGTCTTTTGGGAAGGTAGGAGCAGAGCTTGGTCTCCAAACTTACAGAATCATAGAATCATTTAGGTTGAAAAAAGACCTTTAAGATCATTGAGTCTGTGTTTCTTTACTCTCACCCCCACATCACTGTCATTTCCCTCTCTGTGGAGATTCTGTCTGAGCTACAAATGCCTCTGCCATATGCTCAAAGGTGAGGAACATTTACATTTATTCATCTCCTTCTGAAGGCAGAGACTTTTAAACACATTTGTACTGTTACATAAACATGAACCCAGAAACTGTGAAGTTCATATTGTGCCAATATTGCTGATGGTAGCTGAGGTCCAGTGTCTGGGTAAAGAGCAGTCAGATACACTTATATTGAAGAGGGAATGCAAGTGAAAGGAAATCACATTAGGAATTAAGGATTTTGACTGCCAACTCATTTTCCAGTTGCCTGCTTCATGGTACTGCTCTCCTAAAAGAAAAAATTTTCAGGGAAATTTTGATAAATAGACTTCACACACTGGACATCTTCATTGTAAGCGAAATCCACTGTGAAGGTGCTTCCTTTAACTTACCTCAGGGTAACTTGGTGGATGATCCACTGATGGCCAGGAAGCTGCAGTTAAAGGGAAGTCTGAATTAGGTCCTCAGCAAGTGTGGGTTTCTGAAGCTCTTCTTCTTCTAAAGGTCTGTTTCACTCTTTCCTAGGTAAACTGAATGTAGGTCTAGACAGCACGGCAAAAGAATCCAAGGCAACTTGCACAGGCAAAAATAAGATATTTTAGAAAGGTCTGTCAAAATCCAGCACATTGTCTCACTGATAGATGAGCTTTGAAAGAGAGAGTGTGTGTCTCCTGTATAACTCTTAATTATTTTGTGCAGAATTTTTACAAACGATATAGGTTTTCTAGCTCCACTCACTGCAAATGCCCAAATACCTACTTGAATAATGCACAGTTAAGGCTCTAGCATATTTTCCAAAGATGTGAAGATTTGTAAAGCTGGATCTAAAATTTGCAAAAACAGTGCCAATCTAAACAACTGACTGCCAAGGGACACAAACTGAAACTTTATACTCCAGACTTCTGGCACAGGCTCCCCTGCCAAAGAGTGGGCTGGTTGCACATTAGTCTTTGCATTACTTTCTTTGTCTCACCTCTCTTCTTGTCTAACCCAGCCTGCCTCTTTATCACCGATCCTTCTTCCCACAGGAAGGTGGGGTTATTCAGGACATGGTTCAATCCACTTTGTTAGAACCAAATATTAGTGTCAAAACCAGGCACCAAGCTATTGGCTAAAATCTAACTCTGGAGCAAGTAGTTCCCTCCTACTCTTGCCCTGTCACCCAGATGTCTGGAGAGTGGACATCTTTTCCTTCCGCTGCTGACTGAATGGCAGATCTGGACATCTCATGCAGACCAAACTGGAATAAAGCATTTGCTGCCACATCACTTTATGTTCTGTTTCTGACGGGGGTCAATAGCCTGTGAAAAGCCTCATTATGACAAGAGCTCTACAGGTGGAGGAGCAAGGGAAAGCTTCCTGTGCTTCCTCTTGTTGACCTGACCTCTTTCTTTATAGAGAGGGAGCACTAGGATGAACATTTTCTGCTACTAGAGACAGCATGGGGCAGGGAATGAAGATTCCTTCTCACAGCAAAAGATTGACTGGGAGGTGGGTAGCAACAAGTTAATAATGGAATGTTTCCAAGGATAGAGCAGGCTGCATGTCCATAAATGACTCTAGCTGTATGGCTATATGCATTCGTGCCTAGTGACCTAATTCCCAGCCCTAAATGTGTACGTGGAACCTGATGCTGGAGATGATGGTTGGGTGAAGATTTGTGCTAACCGCAGTGATCACCTGTGGCCCACCAGCACCTGAGTCTGTATCACCTCAAGGGGCAAAGCAGCAGAACCCTTCCTCTTGTGCCTTCCTTACCACACCTGCTGCTCTGATCCTGTGCCACTCTCCTGTCTTCCCCAACTGCTTTGCTTTCATGATGCTGTGCCAGTACTGTGAAGAACAGGCAGAAGTGGTTGATCCCATTAAAACTGGTATGAGTGGAAGAAGAGACAGATTCATGAGCACCTTGAAAAACCATGACCCTGAAGCTTGCACTCTTCTAATCATGTCCAGCCCCATCCCATCAGATATGGATAAAAAGCTCAAATCCAGTTCATCCATAATTGTTGGTAAGGGGTTTTTGGTCTCCCCATCCATCTGCCTGCTCTAAATTTCACCCTGAACAGTGTATTCACTGTGCAAGTCATTCCATACCACAGCAGGGCCATGGACCAGTGGGCTCAAATCCAGCCTGGAGAGGATGAGGTCTGTTGCTTGAACCTGAGGTTTATTTGGGGTGGGGGGAGAAGAAATAAAAGAATTTATACCTTTAGACCTCCTTGCTCAACCTGTAGTACATATCATTAACATTAACTTCTGTTCCTCCAAGACACATCAAATGTCAAGATAATCACTGTGAGCCTGTGAACTACAGCACTGAAAATAATTATCAAAGCCACTCTCCATTTAAACTAGAAGAGCTGTTGCTCTGCTGTAATGAAAAGATCTCATGCTTTGCCCTATCACAGCAGGGATCCAGGCTGTATTAAGTCATTCTTACTGGCCTTAAAAGCTTTAGTGATGTTTCTTTCATTTGAGCGTTATCTTTTTGCCAATTTAGAATCCCATCTCCTTCCCATAAAGCAAACCTGTAGTTATCCAAGCAGTAGTGGAGGATGGTAGGTGGCAAGGAAAACATAGATAGCACAGGAGCATTCTTCATGGCATTTAGAAATAATGAGTGCAATTTCCCAGGTCTTAGGACTTTTTAGACCATGATTTTAGGAAAAGGAGAAGTGAACCTCAGTCAGACAGGAGCCCTAACCATATAGCTGTTAATACCATGTAAGAAGCAGCAAGCTAGGCACTGCTGCAGCTCCAACAGGCAACAAAAATTATAGTAATAATATAAGAGCTTTGGGACTATCAGGCAGCTCCCTCTCCCAGGAAGGACACTGAGGACATACATTTTTTAATGAAGCAGTGTACTCCCTTTCTTCACTGATTTAAAAGAAGCTTTAGATTCCCATCTCCACTTGCAAAGTAGGTGTTCAGCCTCCTCTCAATTGCATGCAGATTACTCTCCTGGCACACAAAGGGAAAGCAGCAGTTTAAGAACAATGTATTGATATTGTATTTTATTCCCAAAAAGTACTTTTCATAATGACAGCTCCTAGTGTGATCCCACGTGCTGTGTAGCCACTTGGGCAAATGCTAATTCCACCCACCAAATGTGCAGGTAATGACAGTGAATGGGACAGGGGTCAGGAGCAGACTCCAATCAAAGCTGTTGAGTACCACTGGCAGATGGAGCACACTGAGCAATTAATAAACCCTTTCTGAGGTTGGTACCGTGTTGGTGATGATGAGTTTGATAACTGCAACAGCTGTATCACTGGTGTATTGCATGTCCTGCGTAATACTGCTGTTCTCCCTGTCCTGAGAGAAACAGAGCTGAAACAAATGACAAGACTGACACATGCAGAGTCCTTTGGTTTTTAAGGTGATTACAGGCAACAGAGTTAGGGCACATGTGCAGCAACGTGTTCCAAGGATGACTCCTGGTAATGGATAATTAAACTTTAAAACCATCAAGGACTGGGTGTTGTCCCTGGCTGCCAGAGCTGAAGCAGGGGAAATGCAAGGACAAAACAGAGAGCTTCACATTGGGCACAGGTGAAGTGGACTTGTCTGGAAAGCAGTGGCTTTCCTCCCCATCTCTCCCATGCTGCAGGCTGTATCTCCTCTTCCCACAGCATTTAGGTGAGGTTGCTAAGTGCAAGGATGTGAGCCCGGGGCTGGCCTTGCTTCTCAGGGAGGACAGCTGAGATGGTATGTGGTCAATGGGGGAAACACATCTGACTTTCTTCTTGCAGAGCATGGCTGCAGCCTGGCTCTCAGTCTTAACATTGTGCCCATCCTGTTCCATTAGAACCTGTTTATATTTTTAATACTGTACCTGCTGCTAATTACAGCCCAACAATACTAACTCAGTGTGCAAACAAGGCCATCATCCAAATATTGTTTTGCATAACCAGAATGCTGGGGTTGCAAACATTTGCATAATGTTTAATTATTTAGTCAGAACATAAATTTGTCTTCCTCTCACAAGCATCTTTGTGAAATGTCTCAATAATTAAACACCACTATGTTTATTAACAGCAGGGAAGATTCATGAAACATATTAGTCAGAAAAAAGCAAGTAGCTGCATCTACAGTAATCCAAATATGCCTTTCCAAAGTAGGTCCCCAAGCACGGCAAACACCAGCATGAACTCCTGTGTGCAACCAAGCAGAAGACAATTAAAAGCGTAACAGTTCAGCAGCTGTAACTTGGAGGGGTCAGGGAGCCAGAATTCAATGGCTTAATTCACTCTTTAATCAATATGTAACATTTTGAGAAGACTGGTTCAATTCTATTGAGCCAGCTGAAGTGAGCCTTTTGTCTATGAGAGGTAAAATTTGAGGTCATCTGGAGGCCCACACATGGTCCTGCAGCCTGGGAAAGGCGTTTGCAGGCTCCTGCTCTGACATGCTGCCCATTGGAAGATGCCTGGGCCCATGCACCAGGTGACAGGCCCACGTTTGTCCCACCCCAGTGGGACCTGGGACAGGGGGTGGTTCTTCATAGGGTTCCTCTAGGCACTTGCCTAACAGGCTGGAAAAAAGCAAAACAGGATCTAGTAAAGTAGCCAGAGGCACATAATAAAAAGATCAGCCTTGATGGCATAAGAAAGGGATTCCTTCTGCAGCGTTTCTGCACTATTGCTTGCTGACAGGGAAGAGGAACCAGTTTTGATCTCAGTCATTTTGGTGTGTAAATAGAAAAATTCCCCTAAAATGAATGGTTGGAGAAGGGGCTGAAGTTGACAAATATGTTGGGATATCCCAGCACCAGGCAAGACTCAGAGGTTCTTTCAAGCAAGTAAAATTTGCAGGCTGCAGAGGAAGAGACAGGCTCTGGCTGTCACCTACTGGACTCCAATTTGATCAAAATAGTTTCTTTTGCCCAAGTATAAAAGCTCCAAATTGTAATACGCTGTTTGAAAGGAAAGCAGATTTCAGGACCAGAAATTGTTTCTCAGTTAAAGGAGCAACTGCCCACTAAATCAGGAGGAAGTATGTCTTATGTCCTGGAAACAAACATTCACCTCCAAAATCAAATATTTTAATAATTTGAAAGGATGAACTTGCATATAAGAGAAGCATAAAGTTAAAAGGTTATTTTATTTGGGCAAGATTGAGGTTTTTATCATCTCTTTTAAATCTGACTTTATACTTCAATTGTATTTCAGTAATGTTATGCAAGAAACTAAGCTTGTGTCCTTCTGCCCTCTCTGAAACTCATCTGTTACTTGCTAACAAGAACTCTGCATTACTCCAGCCAATTTCTGAGACATGCATATAGTTAAGAGGCTCCCTTTTTGCTCATCAATTACATAAAAGCAGCCAAGGAAACCACCTCTTCTCCAATACCCTTGGTGTAACTTCCAGGGCTCAGTCTGAGCATTACTGTTTTGTAGCACAAGGCCGGGGTCCTGTCACCCAGGACGTGGTGAGGGGATGGCTTACTTTGGTAGGTGAATTTGGGGAGGTTTTTGTGCAAAAGGATAAAGCAATTAGGGAAACCAGCACAAGTCTACCTGCTGGAATAACCACCCTCTTCTTTCCTTGCATGAAAACCTGAGCCCACATAAACAGGCTCTGACAGCAAATGCTGTGTTTTTCCTAAGCCAAAGCAAAACTCTCCTTCCCATCCTGCTTTCAGGAAGTAGGTCACAAATCAAGATCTGCTTCCCCAATCTCTTGCCCATGACCACAAGCTAAGATAAGATATATTCCCACATTAATTGGGGAAGTTGGGATGTGAGAAGGCAATTCAAGGGCTCTCTGGTGAGCAGCTGACAGCACCATCCACTGTCAAAAGTCCCTCACAACCCTCTGCCCCATGCCTTGCACTCCGCTGGTGGACCAAGCTCAGTAGCTGGATCTGATGCTGCAGAAACACAGGCAACCTTGGGTGACAGGCAGCTCACTCTGGGCTGCTTCAGCACACATGGAAAACAAACAGAAAATCACAGAGGAGGAAGTAGCAAAGAAACTGGGCAGTCAGAATTCCTAGCTGAGGTGGAAAGGTTCCCTCTGTTACCTCTAGTTCAAACTTCTTTACTTTATATTGCTTTTCTTCCTTCCAAGATTGTAGCACCACTGTAGCCAAGCTGTGCGCACCACATTGCTGTGCTGCACAAAAGCACAGGCAGCATGTCAGGTGTTGGAGCACATCCTGTGAACACTGGGGCTGGATTTAGTGAAGGAGCTTTGCAGTGCCACAAGGTTGGGGGCCAGGGAGTGACTGGTGCCATGATTTGTCTTACTTGGGACTCTCATTGCTGTGGTTCAACATAAAGGCATAAACCAATCTACAGGCTTCATTAAGCAAAAGCAATCTTTTCTGTGTACTTGAGGTGAGTGCTGCAGGAAGAGGCAAAGGAGTTAAAAGAAGGCAAGTCTTGTTTCAAGGAGTGGCTAGATGGGGAAGATGATGTCTGTTTTGCCTGGACAGGCTCAGGACCTTATTCTGCTGCCTTGTCTGCAGGCAGCCTGCCCATCAAAATTATCTCCGGTGCTGAGTGCAGAGAGGATGAGCCAACAGCTTATTAAATAGGAGTCTCTGTTATTTCTGCTGAGAAAGGTGGCTTTTATTTTCCTGGAGGGTTATTAACCTGAATTCTTCTCTTGTCATAACTCTGGTTGTTTTCCTCCACTTTTTCCAGACAGTTCTCCTTGGTTCTTCAATGTAGGCAATGACTTGGAGGGATTTACTGGTAGTCTTGTTAAATTTGGGGCAGGAGGAATAAAAATAATATGGAAATAGGATTTCTTTGGGAGACACAATCACCAGAGCCTGACTTTGAGGCAAACTTGGCTCTGCAGTTCAGCAACTGCCCATTTCTAATAGAGTGCTGAAATCTTCACAGCACCTTGGACTGCCACCTGCACAAACAGTCCCATGACTGGAGCTGGACCCTGGAGATGTGTAAATAATGTTGGCCTCAGCACAGTGTGGTCTGGGGCTGCTGGCTGGGGAGGGCAGCACAGATCGTGGTGGGCAATAGGGTTTTGCCAGATTCCTCTGCCTCCTCACCAGCTCTGATGGGGCCATGGTTTTCCACTACTTGGCCCAAGAGCAGCATGGATGTTGTCCCAGAGCTGCCAGCATGGGTGACAAGTGACAGTGTAAAAACCATGTGCTGGTAATTGTTTCAGGACCCATTGGTGCAAAGTGTCATTTTTCAGTAGACAGTGAACAGAGAATTCTTTCTTTTTCCTTTTTTTAATTAGAGGTTTCTCAGGAAGAGCTGACTCTCAAAGGCAGGGTAATAATTTGCATGTCAATTCTAAACTTAAGAAATCAAGACATATTTGGGAAAAAATGGGGACTAGTTGTTACAATGAGTTAGGATACCACAGTACTTGGCTCGGCAACCTTGAATAGGCTTCAGTGGAATTATGAACCTGCAAAATGACACCATTTCACACTTATTTGCATAGGTAAATGAGCAAAGCAAAAATGAATCAACAATGAAAGTATTCAATGTGATGGTGTGTGAGATGGAAGGAAGGAAAATTGTCCTCAATCACTTTGCTTCAGTAATATCTCATATGCTCTTAGCTGCATTCCTAACAATTCTTAAGAGAGAGATTTGGGATCCTGGAGAGGGAGATAGCTCAGCATTTCCCAGAATGATCTCCATTTAAGCTGCCTTAAGTGAGCTAGAGTGGTTTTCTTCTGGGAATACAGCCAGTGTACACAGAGAGTTAGAATCTGCAGCAAAGGTGCTGCAAGATACTGCAAAGGAAGGAGATCTGAATGGTCTGTGAATACATGTCCCATCAGTCCCCAGCTTCAAAGTGAATTATCTGGGAGTAATAATCCATTAAAAAATCTATACGTGGTTTTTATTTTGTGAAGTCAGACAGTAAAAGATCCCATGCTATAAAAACTCAGTGGTTTCTGTCACTTGTTGAGCATCTTGGCAAACATGGGGAGTATGTGAGCCTGAGTGAGACCTGTGCCCCATTGGAGCTGAAATGTCTTCTCCTGCAAGAGTTAATCCCATGCAGCCCCATTGTGCAGGATCACACAGGGTTACATTCCCCCCTGGGGTTTTTACAGACATGCAGCACTGCCCAGCATTCACATTAGGGTCTGGGGTTTTCTTTGACTCTCTAACAGTACAAAAAGTTATCTTCTAACCACAAACACAAAATCCTGTAATTAAACCTTTGTTACCCACAGCAGAGGGCTCATCATGTATACAAAGCAAACATTTTGGCAAGTTTATTGTGCTCCTTGAGACTAAGAGGGAATTAATAACATGGCAAAATTACAGCAAGCTGCTTGCTATGCTGCTGCTGGATATTTTCACTGACAACAAGATTTTGTGTTCCTCTTCATCTTGAAAAAAAATGCAACAGTTTTTACTGTCAAAGGCAGCACAGTGCAAAACACCATAACAAAGTAAAGACTAAGGGGATATTTTGGCCTTAAAAATTTGCACTTCACTGTCCATTTAAAATCATTTAGTTGCAAATTTTTTACATACAATTACTAAACATTGGGAGGTAGCTGATTAGGGTAATCCAACTAGTAAACTCCATAAATCATCAAATTTAGGGGTTTTGTGCTCAAAGACGCCTGATAGACGATTTCATTTGCATTATATGAGGCCCTTCACTGCTGGGAAGGCACCTTGCTCATTAAACAGAAAGCCAAAGGTGTCTCATGCAGCACTTCTGGGAGAGGAAACTTCTATTTTTTCAAGTCCATTTTGTTGTTGTTCTTTGACTGTAATTCCAACTCTTGTTAGTTTATGTGCATGAGTCATGAAGAAAAGGTGAATTTTTACACTTTATTTCCCTGTTAGATGTTATATTCCAACAGTGTATATTGCAGCTGCCTGAGCAAAATGGATCAGCCCGAGTTAGTCATATTGCCTCTCAGCTGGAAAAGTATAATGATGTCCTCAGGAAAGCTGATTGGATCTGAAAGGCTTTTCTGGTGGCATCGAGTGTGAAACATAACTCACTGTTCATGCAGAGGAGAGAACTATATTTTTATTTGCATCTTTCTATTTCCACAAATGAGCCATTTCCCCAAAGAAAAATACATGAGTTCTAAAACTATTTTCTGCCTACCTGTTGCAGGACACCTATAGCAAGTTCTGCTTGCATGACCCTTTGTCTAAGAAATCTGGATACAGAGCAACACTGTGAGAAAATAAAAATTCCTCTGGCTGTCATATCAGAGGTGCAAGCAGCCAAGTGGCTTCTCTTGCACAAAGGCCAGGGCCATTTCAGTGGTAGGAGAATATGAAGAAGACCACTGATACTGCCTCCCAAAGACTTTCACAGGCTCCCAAACCAAGGCCTTGGCTTTTTTGTTGAGCAGCTTCAGGGATTTTTTCCTTCCACTGGTTTGTTTTTTGGAGCCAACTAAACCTTTGGTGTCTACAACCTCCTGTGGCAATCACTTCCATTGTAATTGCGCACCATGAGAAAAGAAGCACATAATATTAGTGATTCTCTGAAGCATATTTTGAGACACTTGAATTGGTCCATAATTATGGCAGAATTGGTCAAGATCCTGAGTTTGTTTCAGGTAGGCCTGAGCAGCCTTCAGGGCTCCAGTCTTGCCTTGTAGGTCAGATGAAGGTTGCTCATGAGCTCATAGGAATCCACAATGCTGGTTGTCACCACGCACAGCAGTCATTTTCACCCACTTGGCACTGGAAACTTGAAGGCGAGCAGAACCACTGGAAACCCTAAGGCAGCAATACCTGGATCATGTCACAGTTAAAGGCAAAGCAGAGGCTGACGTGCAGCCCATGCTTCCCGCCTCGGCATGCTCCCAAATCTAGATCCCAAATCACACAAGGAGGAGGCCTGTGTCCAGTGAAGAGCCGGTTGCTCCCTCACCTCCTCTCCTTGACATGTCCGCAAGGCGGTTGGACACAGGCCTTGTTCCCCTCAAGGTGGTGCAGGTCTTGCCATGATACCTCCACCTTTCATCTCCATTATTCCTGAGCAAGAGATTTTGTACTCTTCCCCATACAGCTGCACAGATCATGCTCCAGGAATTCAGTCATGATTCAACACAGTTTTAATTGTTTTAAACAGGGAGGGAATTGTAAGAACACAGAATGTACCTTTAACTACATTTCCTGAAAACATTTTCATGGGGTGGCAATAATTAGAGGGTACAAATTCAGTCTTTTTTTACATGTTATATTCCTTTAATAGAGAAACTGGGTTTTTTTCAAGACTCCTACAAAAGGTAATAGCATATCGTAACATTACACTTTATGCTAATTAGTTATTTGTTTCAGAAAGGGTGTTTTGGAAAGAGAGGGAGTTAAGATGGTTTTTATTGTATCTGAAAATGTGCCTGTTTCTACTGTAGGTCCTAGAATATGAATACCAAAAAAGAAAAAAATATTACTTGAGATTAAGGATTGTTCATGCTTGCTTATGGGGGAGAAGCGTGAAAGATTTTTGCACAACCAACCTTTGGGCAATTGAGCCCAAGGTTGCAGATCCTGTAATTAAGTTACTATTTCTGGTGTGGATCTGGTGTGGATCTGGTGTGGACAGAGAGCTGTCTTGCCACTTCTGATTTCAGTGGGTATCTCACACTGCCTTTTACCATCTGCAGGAAGGAGAAAACCCTGCAACAGCTGGCAGAACCCTGTTTGGGTCGGGACTACTGGCAGCTCTGTGATGGGCTGCAGCAGGTCTGTGCACGGCCCCATCCAGGCCCCCAGCAGCCATGCAGGCTGATCCCAGCAGGGATGCAGGCTGACTGGTTCTGTCCTAAGGCTCTGACAAACACAAAACTAGTTTTTCCTCCTCCTATTTTTAACAGTGAAAGACAACCTGACTGAAAGCCTTTAACAGTGTCTTGGATATTCACGTGCCCAACTCTCTGTTTCTTTATTCATTGCAAAATGCAGTTGTCATGACTGAGAGGGCTTGGGTTTTCCTTCCCACGTCTTCAAAATTGCAAACGCAGGTGCTAGAAAATCCTACATTTCCTAAAATCTCCCCACATATTTCCAAAGAGAATGTAATGTGACAAGAAAAACAAAACCACTAATATAAATATAAATAAACCTAGGGATTGCAGTGCTAAGGTAGTACTTCACCCATGCATACACAAAACGAAATGTTTGTCTTAGCAGTGGGGTATCACAGGGCTTGCCCTTTGCTTCTGTAACTCATAGGGAGGTCTTAAAATATGTTCAGAGTAGTTTCAGTCAATCAGCAGCAAATGATTTATCTTGTCAATCTTGTTAAATAAGCGAAGGTGAAGAGCCTAGGAGACTTCATGAGTGGGAGTCACAAGCTGGTGGGGGAGACTCAGGCCAATGAGCACGAGGATGTTACATAAAGGTAGTCAAGTACAGATGTGCTATCTGTATATTACTGGATTTTAATGAGAAGAATTAAGATTATGTGGGGGGTGATATGTGAAGCTGATGCCGTGATGAAATTCACAGTTTTCCCCAGCATTTCAGATTGAACTATAGCTCCAGGATTTTCAGTTCTTATTTTTTAATTAAATTCATATTGACCATTGTTATTAACACCATCCTCCTAATTGGGCATGAGGTTTGACAAAATGGAAAGCCAGTTGCAGCCAGATGAATTCAGGTAGGAAAGCAACTGTGAATGCATTGATGAGCTTCTAACTGCAGTTCAGTCTCCTTACTGCACTGTGCAGCCAAGGTTGCTCACAGAAAGAACTGAGGAATTTTTTTCATGGTCACACATAAATGTGTGTATTTGTGCCTCCTGAAAGGCAACCTAACCCCAGAAACTGTACCACTGGCTCAGCTAAGCAAACGTGCAGCTCAAGCAACACATTTTAATGGAGTACTCACTAGCAGCTATTCAAGAATACCTTGAATATTCTAGAATATTCAAGAATAGGCCTAACAGCTTTGGTAGAGAGTGTGTCATGTGATTCCAGTGAAACACATCAACAGAGTCAGGACGTTAATGCACAATTTATAAATGTAAACAGAGAAAACCATAACAAGAATTTTCCAGCAACAACAGGAGTTCAGCAAAGTTTAGCAAAGATCCTGTTTGGATGCAAACATCATTAAAAGCAGAAAATGCAGGAAATACGTAAGGCAAAAGTTTTATTTTCCAAAGGGTAAGTATGTCCTTAGCATAATTTAAGTAATCCATTGCCATTGCAATTCTGATTGCTACAAAACTGAAGGTAAACTTTTTGACTGCACCTATTGCACACTTTCTCCACAGCTGTATAATAAAACCCTTCTGTATCAAGAGATTCTTCACTGTGATTAGCTGGTCTGTAGGAGTTCAGTTAAGTAGTTGACTTAATTATGAAAGATGCTACTTGTTTGCATCATTCTATTTTATAATCTGCGGCATATCACTCCAAGCTTGAGATTTCTTTTTGGCCAGCTCCATCCATGATGGCTGATCTGGAGCAGCATTACTGACTTTCTTCAAGTGGTTTATTTCCTCCTTACCCACCAGTGCAGGTGATGGAGCTACTGTGAATAAAACACATGGACATTTTACACTTACTTGCTGTGCAACTAAACACCCTCTTTTATTGAATACTTCCCATGCCTTGCCCTGTGGTAGAAAATCTTTACATTTCACATGGAAGCTGCTTCTGCAATAAGTTATTGAGGAAATTACCATTCTTTGCTCTAAATAATACAGTTTTTTCATCACTAATATCTTTTGATCCTTAAATTTACCAAAACTCAACATGATGACTTGGATTCCTTACTGTGCCTTATGTTAACACCCAGGGCAAAGAAGAGAGTGTCTTTTCATTAGCTAAAGTATTTACTTGTGAATTCCTCCTTTACTCAGCCCCCACCTCACAGGAATTTTCTTACTTCAAGACTTCCACCCTTCTTTGAAATTTTAATTTACCAAAGAGATTTACAACAAACTCATTGTGGGAGGACTGATGGTCAGACAGTTTGTGATCACATCATTCCAGCTTGCTTAGGAAGCCACATTTAAATTGAATGCTACTGAAAATATTCCTGCTTACATTTTACACTGGGGTAGTGCATTTGGGCTTCTGTCCTGTGAAAGAGCCTGGAGTTCTTGATTCACATTTCTTTCAACACAAGTTTTTGGCTACCCTTTGTTACTCTTTTATTTGTAATCAAACTGGTCAAAAGAATATGCCACCAAATAAAACCCCAGACGTGAGTGCTGAGAAAACTCTTTGCCCTAGCTGATGTGGGGCTGAGGAAGAGATTAGGCTCTATCCCCTTCTCCTTTTGCAGCACACTCAAGCAGGATTTCTTCTGACAAGGTTGTGAGGTAACAGCCTACATTTTAAGCATTTTGTTTCTTACCAGGGGCATCATGTGACAGTGAATTGGTTCTCAGCAGGGACTTCGCTTCAGACTTTGTGTCTTTCCTCTGCTCTTCAGAAGTGGTTTTAGGTGCCAAGTATGAAGGTTTGCTCCATTGTGGCTTCACTGGCCCCTAGGCACAGAGAGGGATAAAATCCAAGTAATGCAGGGAGAATGAGTTCAGTTTGGAAGAACATGAGCAAAGGTAGTGGATGGGGTGCCTGCCACAGTTCAGCAGACATTGGTCCCAATCGTCTCCTGTGAGCTGATATCTGTTCAGAAAGTTAGTGTTTTCATGTTAACATCCATAATACTCAATTTTACAAATTAAAACTATCCCTCTGTATATCTTATTCATAATGGTGTGAGTAGATAATGATAGTCTTCACTGCAAAATGTATTCCAAGTCCTTTGCACATCTCTACTAGCATACATAGGATTTGGAAACAGCCTCATTCTCTCATGTTTTTCTTCCATCTCCCAAATTTTGTGGGCTAGGGCACTGTATTTTTGGACAGTTGATGGTAAATGGATTTTTCATAAAGAAGGAATCAAACACATCCTCCAATAGATTTTCTTGCCAGTATCAAAAGCTACCCTAAAGTGATAGTGCCTGGTGCCATGTGGGAGAAAGAGAAAGTGGGAGTAGTACAGTGGCACCAAGCCTCACATGCTGCAGTCAGAAGCATCTTGGCATGTTTCTCTGTTAGCTGCTATAAGGAAATAAAGTGCATGGCATGAATTTCAGGGATCATTGCCAGCTAAAATCTGGAGTTTCCTGTTCTGACATAGGAACTGTATTTTGGGATTATGTTGGGCATTACTGCACTTCAGAAGTTTGCCTAGACATCTTATTAGGTATTACTTCTTGTTAATCTAACCACTGCTACTTTTCATCATCTAGAAATCTTCTCTTATTCCAGGATATAATACACCTGTCTGGGGTTCTAGCAGTACCACCTGAAGCAAGAAAGTAGGCCATTTGCTCTGGGTGTGCTGCACGAGTACAGGACACACATTCTCCTGCATCAGACCAGGGCTCTTACTTGTGCAGGATGCAAAACAGGCAGCAGGTTAGTGTTCTGGATTCATGCCAAGCACTTCTGCTGGCACAGCTTTGTCATCTGGGAAGATCATTTCCTACAGGTATCACCCTGTTTTGCATGGGATCTCTGAAGAGGCAGTGTCAGCCCATATTCCATGGTACCACATGGGCTTCTGAATTATCCATATACAGGGAACCAGAATTTATATCTTGGCATTCTCTGCAAGTGTGAAAGTTATTTTTATCCTATTTCACTTCTCAAGGCTCTAAAAATTCTTACCTAGGAGCTTCTGGGACCAAGCTGTTCATTCAGTGTTAAATCAGTCAGGAGGTATAAGAGGTTCAATGAAAGGCTGTGCTTAGAAGGATAGTTAGAGAGAACATATTTCCTCTGCATTGAAAAGGATCAGAGACTACAATTTAGCACCTCACTTTGGATATTTTGGCATGCAATACACATGTTAGATCTGGTAGGTATGCCAAGAAATATTACACACTTCACATAGTTCCAGGATTTCTTGGAGATACAAAATTACATATCTGAATAGTCAGAGAACTTTGAATCTGTAACACATTTATGAGAGCAGTGTCTTTGTTATTATAGTTGCACTCATGAAGTATCTGTAATCACTATGGCATGACTGGTAACATAGCAGTAGATCCAAAGAGTACTACAGGAGGTGATACAAAAGCATCACAAATTTGTGCTGCAAGTACCTCTGTTTGTTCGTTTCCTTTATTCTGTTTCTCTGTATTCGATTTATTATTTGGAGCCCCAAGCTTTTCTCTGTCGAGTTCCTTCTCCTGATGCATGCCCCTCTGCTTTTGCCTTGCAATGGAAATCCAGGCTGGTTCTGTAGGAGTGTCAGGATCTCTTCCAGAGTCTCTGGCAGCCACGGGGGAAGGCACGCTTTTCTCTGTTGACAGATTATTTATGTACATGGTTATAGGAAAAAGAGTTGTAATCAGCTTCAGCTCATACTTTCTCAATATACTGATTGGTCCCAGGATATGAAATCAGCCTGGATAAATAGGAATTCCGTTTAGTTTGGTCTCCAGAGAGCAATTTTCCTGTGCTCACAGGTTTAAGTTATCATTCTACTGATAAGAAATGCTTTGCATCTTTGTTCAGCTGGAGTCACAGTGTCACTGCCCTCACATGCGGGAGATACAGAAACATTAATCAAACTTCACTAATCTACCTATTTCCCAAGGTCTGCCCCTTTTGCTCCCTCTTCCATGGCATCTTAGAGACAAGCAGCAGACAATTCAAAGGTGGACACAGAGGGACTGTGTTATTGCAAAGGCAACCTCTTCCCCCACTGTGGCTGCCCTTGGCTCCTGCTCTTCTGATGTCCACGCAGCAGCAGCCCATGCCTTAGTCTGGTTCCTGCTTTCCTTCCATCCCTTCAGGAGCAGCCTCCCTCCCCAGCTCCCGGGAGTCTGCATGTGCTATGGGTGCCTGTGCACAGCAGTCTGTGGTGTCTGAGCACACAGAAGTACTGCTAAAACCTCAGAGTGGCTTCCTGGTCTTTTGATGTGAGGTTTACGTTGACTTATCCCCGCTGATGCTGACCATGCTCTTCACTGGAGCCAGTAACTTCCATTGTGCTCTACCAGAACTGAGACTTCAGTGACACACAAAAAAAGAGACAATTTCTGGAGAAGAAAGTTAAAAGTGTTACCCTGCTGACCTCACAATTGCTACCCGAGGACATGCAGAATCCAGGGTTATGGGAAAGAGAAATACCCTGTATTCAAATAGTCTGTGGCAGGAAATCCTGTCTATTCAGTGAACAGAACTGGGTCAAGAGAAGAGCCTCAGCAGCTCCACTGGTTCCATCCCCCTGGTTCTCCATTTTTTGACTCACACTGAACACAAAATTAAGTTTCCCAGCTAATGGTAGAGCTTCTCTGTAGTTTAAATGAGGAACAAGAACAGGACTAACAACCTTAGACCCAAGAAGGTTGATTTTATCTTTCCCAGCCATTTCTGGCCACCAACGTACCAAAATTTACAGAAGGCTCTTTCGGAACAGAAGTTAAGCTTCTCGTCCTCAAATCATGTGTGGTCCTGCTCTTAGGAAAAGTTTGTTACTTAGTCAGCACCCTGTTCAGGGACCTGGGAGGAGGCAGATCCAGCCAGAAAGGATTACTGCCCTAGGGTCCCTTGGGGGCTCAGCTACTCTGCTGATGTAGAGCCAACCATGGGACACTGTGGAGCTGTCAGACACATTTGTGGAGCGCTATGGGCTAGTTTGGCAGAATGTGGCCCTGATCAGGAAAGCAAGCAAATATCTCTGAAGGCACATTTGAGATGCTCTTGAAAGCATGGGAGATGAAAGGGATGATGCTCTCCCAAGAGCTGGAGTCTGCCAACACAGGCATATTATGAAAGCCCACAAACTTGCTTTGCTCAGGGATCTTCTCAAGTCATTTTTATACCTCACCAGAGACTAGTTATTTGAACAAGAAAACATTGTAAAGCCTATGTCAGCTGAAAAATGAAAAAGAGAAAAAGCTCCATGCTTTAATGCCAAAGCAAGATGTTTTGCGAGCTGATGCCTGCATTTCCTTTCACATTCACCTCATGCCATCTTGCAGGAAAACCTCTGGAAGAAATAAACCAGAAGTCCAGCTGTGCAAATGTGGCACAGATAAAACAGAGGCCCTGAACACTGAAGGAGCTTCTTGCACAGCCCATTACTCCAATTCTCTGCATCCCACCTAACCCCATCTTTGCATGACAATAGCTGCTCCTCCCATAATCTTTTTCCCATCACTGTATTTTTTTTGCCTTCCATTGGCTCTTGTCACTTCATTGTTATCTCATTTTACAGGATGATAAAGAATAAGGCTGAGAGAGATCTCAATATGTCATGTAGTCTGTCCCTCAACTGCAAGGCAAGATCAGCTGAAAAATCAGTTTCATAGAAACTGTTTCCTTACAAATATGTATCTATATAACTCTCCAAAAACAGGACAGGTCTCAGAGTCTCCCTAGGCAACCAATCCTATGGCACAGCTCTTTTTTTCTACTTGGTTGGTTTTTTTTTTTTTTGCCTATTGGGTAAGTTAAATCTTCCTTGCTCTAATTCAAATCCTTAACTATTTCTCCTACACACTACGGACACGAGCAGATTACTCATAGTCTCCTTGCAACAGCCTGTTATGCATTTGAAGACTTAGACCATGTTTTCCCTATTTTTTTAACTTTTCTGATTAATCATATTCTCTAGATCAGTCTTTCTTTTGTAGGAATTGTCCTAGTTTGGTTCAAATCTTCTTCAAATATGATGGTCAGAACTGGCACTTGAGATGAAATGGTGTTAGCATCAGCTGACATGGAAGGACTACACCACTTCACCTGGAATGGTTTTCTGTACACATCAGTCAGTTCCCCTTAAATTCCCCAGCTCTCCAAGACAACCACTAGTAAGTCAGTCTCCTAGCCCATCTTCTCTCAGTATCTTAGGACAAACCTCATTAGGATCTTCATAAATGAACACACACAGCTGAAATTATGTGATGTCTGCTAATGCATCTGCCATCACATTCCCTCCTTTGCTTGCAGCCATGCTCGTGAGCCCATCTGCACCTTTTTAGGTGATGGGCAATTTGGGCAGGAGCTATTAGTGCACTGCCCAGTAAAACCAGGCACTACACTTGAGCAGCTCCCAAAGCACTGCTGCGGCACACGGATGAGCTGCCACGACTGAAGGTGATATCCAGAGTTCCTCAGAGCTGAGGAACAGCTCTGGCTGTACAGCTGCAGACACACCACCACATGCATCCTCTTCTACCACCTCTTTACCTTCCTTCACCGTCTGTAATGTCTTGGTGCTCAAAAACTCCAATGTCTTTATCCTGAAGGTCCTTTTAAATCCAGCCACACTTTTTGATGATACTGGGAACCTGGCTTCTGCCTTGATGCTGCTAATGATGTACATCTTAGTTGCTGTGACTCCAAATCCCCCTTTGTGTTTTGTCCTATTTTCCCTGTCACACCACGGGAGCTTTATGTAAACATCAAGGTTGTTCCTCCTCTGCTTCCGCCACACAATCCACACTGACAAAATGACTGTTATGCCCAGGCTCTATTTCTGACATGTAATGGTCTTACTGCTACCTGTGCTTCCATTTCTCTGTCATCCTCATGAACTTAGGATTCATCCTGCTGTTATTTCACTGTGCATTGCCTGGCACAACAGGGTTCCCAGTCCTACAGTGATGTCTGGAGGCTGGTATTATAACAATGTTTTTCATAAGGCAGACACTCTAATGAAGTCACCAAGCACCCTTACTCTTCAGGCAGTTCTCTCTCATGAGATGCCAGACATCCTAGTCATGCCAATTAGAAGGCAGTCAAATTAGAGCCAGGTATCATTCCATAGGAGATGGTATCCAAATGTCGCTTTGATAGTAGGGGACAAAAGCTCTTTATTTTAATATTAAAGATTTTATATGTATCTGTATGGGCCAACTTAGGACAGCAGAGTAGTATCATGTACAGAGGATCATGACCTGATCTGCTGCTGGGAAGGGCTTTCTTGTGTCTTTAAGCAATTACATTCTGCCCTCGTTCCTTTGAGAGTCTTTGCTGCAGAAAGCCAGACAGGCAGACAAGGCAGGGGAAATGCCTTATCTTCAGAAAAAAAACCATCAGATGCAACCCACGCAGGATTTGCTGCCTCATCTGGCAGCCAGAATTACTGTAAGGGGTAGAAGAGGCATATTCACTATTTATTATCTTTCCCATTGCCCAGAGGTCCTTTACATCCTCCCACCTCCAATTAGATAAGGTTTCTTGGCAGCATATATGCACCATTGTTCCAGCCAGAAGGATGAAAGGCAGTGAAGTAATCCATGGTGAAGCGAGCTGGCAGTTTAAGGTGACCTGAGACTGTCCTAGGAAGCTCTTGGGACCCTAAGGGACACAAAGAGGCAAGAAGCTTTCTCAGGAAGTGACCGTTCCCAAGGGAAGTGCCATTCACACATCTTTCTTGGTTCATGACTGATCACCTTGAACAAGCTCTGTCTTATCTAGTCATGGGATAGTCCATGTGCCTTTATGGTTCACCACGTGGCAAAGCACAGCATTTAAGGAACTGGGTAGCCAGAGTGGAACCAAAAGTACTCAAAAGGATGATTTTAATTCCTGCATCTGCTGCATGTCACATGCACAGCAGCTGGCACAGAAACTCCCAGCTGGTAAATGCCACTCTTAGGGAGATAACAAAGTAGTACAAAATGCAAGCAGTGGCATCCTCCATCCAAAGCTGAGCCAGTGTTGGCAGATCACAGCCACCACAAATGCCCTGTGTTTCATTTCTCTTTTGTTGAAGCAGGGCTGTGCCTCATCCTTCCGTGTTACACTTGGGAGATTTTCTGAATAAAACTAAAGTCTAAATAATATTCTTAATT
Organism: Coloeus monedula; assembly: GCF_965178545.1. Classification (NCBI taxonomy): domain Eukaryota; kingdom Metazoa; phylum Chordata; class Aves; order Passeriformes; family Corvidae; genus Coloeus; species Coloeus monedula. Next base: position 88,394,172 of record NC_138783.1, read on the forward strand.
TCATATTACAACATGTTATTTTAAATCTTGTGCTATTCAACTCCTTACTTAATAACTTCATAAGCTAATAAAGGATATTGCTAGCAGCAATTTGTCTCTCATTCATTCAGTTTTAACCTCATGATTGCTTCTTTCCCTGGTTTCCTTGGAGCTGGCTTGGCCTCAAGCTTTCTTGAAAGAGAAGAGTCCCTTCTTCCCCTTGGGATAAGCCACCAACAATGGAAAGATACCAGGTCCGAACTTGTCAAGCCAGTCTGTGCATAATGTCACTAGGTATTAAAACCAGCAATTAATGTAAGCTGCTGAGGTCTTTTGCTGCCACTTGAAACCACACCCAGAGGCTGCTGAAGCCTTCATGTCTTCCCCACAGCCACCCAACACACATGGGACAGTCACAAGATCAGCTCTTCTGTCTGCATTCTTCACCACTTCCACAGCTTCCAGATCAACCACTGAGGATAGGCTCTGAAGTGAATCACAGCCACCTTCTCAATTCCCTCCTGCAGCTCAGAATCCCCTGAGCTCTCCTCCACAGGGTCGGACAGCAGCAGGGCTGGCTGCCTCAATGGTCCTCCAGAGGGGGTAATTTCTCTGTTGCAACCCCATTTAATGCAGGTATCTGTTTCCCTTAGTATCCTACTAAAACTTTTTTTTAATTAAAACTTCTTTTTTTCCTCGGTCTAAAGCTATGATCTTATAGATGAAATTTCTTCTGCATAAATATTCTGGAAATAAACGTGTACACTTCTCATTGATATTTGGATATTATCCTGTAATGTGGGTCAGACTGGTTGTATGAACAATAAGGTGAAGATAAAACATTAATCTATATGTACAAAAGGAGCTATGATTGACTTGTTATTGTGCATGGGTTTATAGACACACATAGAAAGTGAAAGAAAAGTATGCATCTGTTTCTGTCTATTGACAGACAGATATACTTCATGTATTCAAATGTACCTTTCTCTGTGTGCTGCTTATATGGATAAACACAGCAAAGAGATATTTAACCATTACCCTGAGATTTAGGGATTAACTTTGTCTTTTTTAGAGATGGCCTCAGGTTTCTTTGAAGCTGAGACATGTTTTCTTTAGATCTAAAAGCCTCTGTGCACACATTGTAGCAGAGGTTCTTTATGACATGTAAGTCTCATACCTGGAAAAGAACATCTTATGCCTGCAAGGACTGCAAAGAGTGGTTACTCTTGCTGTACATCTGTGCAGGCGAAAGGTCAGAGCCAGAATTTAGAGTCTTTTGAAAGTCAAACCACTAACAGCAAGCAAAACTAGCTTGTGGATTCCCTGAGTGTTTTAAAAGCAAACATACTCAAAACTAATCCAAACAACTTTACACAGGGAGATAACACCCTCTGCATGTAAGTGTCATTGTTTTATAACACTGCTTATGCATGCATATTTAATTCCACACTGTTGTATCTTTGCTCATTTATAAAACTCCAGTTATTTTAAGAAGGGCTTTACAAATGCATATAGCATTTAGAATATCCTGGCCTACATATTTCCCTTGTTTATTAAAGCACTACATGCATTCATGTCAGTATACACACCCAATTCCTTAATTTCAGACAAAGCTATTCTAAAAGATTTGGTTAAGTATTTCTGACATTTCTTTCTTCCCTAAGCTGCTCTGTGAGGTATCTGACTTTTGATTGGATCTATACCACCGATGCCAAAAGAGGTTTTTTTACACAAGAAACTGCTGTTTGCATCAAAGTCTATTTCACTGCTGGAAAACAGCCATGTTGCAAAATAGCCTGACACAACTGAGGAAGCAACTTCTTTTGGAAGGGGGGAAAAAAAAAAAAAAAAAAAAAAAAAAAAAAAAAAAAAAAAGGCTTGTTTTTCAGCTGTAGCCAGGACAGCATTAAAGCAATGTCTTTTTGATGTAGAGAGAAATATTTTTCTTGACATTTCAGAGCCTGTATTTGCCAGACAATACACACCAATTTCTTTTACCATTACATCCATCATTCTTCCCTGCGATCTTTTTCTCTTTTTAGAGGATGTCTCCCCACTACAGCTCCTCAGTCACTGGTTTTTGTTTATCCCAACACGCAGATTCACACAAGAATTGCTTATGGTTTTGCTCTTGTAATAACCTGTTAACATATGGTAATTGTTTCTGCCCTTTATAGGATTTATAGCAAAGTGTATCAACTCCAAACAACACAGCTTAACCTTTTAAATCTTGCAAGGACTTGAGCCTTTAGCTCCAGAAACTTAAAAATTACTCCTTCTGGGGTGACTAATTTCACACAGACATTAAAGAGCCTCCTTGCAGCCTGACAGAGGTAAAGCAATCCCTCACTAGTTCCCCAGAAAGCTCTGGGGAGCAGGAGTGCTGCTTTCACCTGGCATGGTAAGCCAGCATCCCATCAGCTCTCCTGTTCCTTTGGTACCAAGAGTGCTGAAAAGCTGAAATGTGAACTGAATGAACCACATTGCTGCTACTGACTTCATGATGCAGCAAACTGAGTTTTTTGAAATGAGTGTACATGAGAAGGGAACTGCATCCCCTTGTATCACCATTTCACAATTGTCTTCTTGTTCAGCATGGGGATTTCCTACCTGCAGTGGGAATAAACTCCGACAGCATAAAGTGTCTCCTGATGGTGACTGCAGCTCTTTGAAAGGGCTGATGAACTCAAGGGCTAGGAGAGGGATAGGTGGTTGTAGGGGGAAAAAAAAAGTGTGTGTCCAGGCAGATCAGGAGGCCAGAGATGCCTGATAAGACACATGATCCATGAAGGGCTATGTTGATTGTGTTCATCAGATTTCTCCTGTTTGCAGTTGCAAAGACACAGTCCTGACTCACCAAGCTGAGAGAAACTTTTCATAGATCTTAAGATGACGTTTGGGCAGGGCTATTGCCCTGCTAAGTCCTCACTGCATCCAGTATCTCTCCTATGCCTCACAGAGGGACATCACTTTTGGGGTGACTGTGCAATTTTTCCCAATAAAGCTGGTGTGGTGCCAGGGCACTCAGAGGAGGTGGGCACACCTCATTCACCCATGACTTCAGGTGGCCAGTTCAGGCTGATGTGGCAACTTAGAAAAAGGAGGTGCTTGGTCAGGTGTCTAAAGAGAGAGGTCTGCAGTGGGTCAGGTCAGCTTGGAGAAGACTGGTTTTTATTAAGAAAATTCTGAGTCCTGGCATGTGCTCATATCAAAACCCATTACCAAATAAACCAAAGCTGGAAATACATGGAAACTGTCACAGCAAACCTTTTAGCAAAACTGTTTGCTTAAGTTGATACAGTAAGTGTGGCAGTAAATAAGGAAGAAAACTAATTGCCATCACAGACCAATCTGAACCATCATTTTAAGCAACCTCAGGCCAGACAGATTTGTTGTAAAACTCCCAGGTGGAGGGGAACAAAGCAGGGATTCTTAACCTTGTTTCAAATTCCAGGTGCAGGCATCCCTACCAGGGAGACCGAGACTCAATTCTCACCCACAGTTCCTATTTTGCAGAGGGCAGTCCTGCACCTCAGGGCAGGAGCCTCCTTCCTCCTAGGGCTGAGGAGCCACAGAAGAAGCCTGGAGGAGAAATGTGCTCCCCGGCTTCATTTCTTCCTCCTTCCTTCTCCAGCACTCATTGTCTTTCACTGCAGGAAGACACTCCAGTCCATCTGCAGGCACTCTGGGACTCAGCAAGAGGGATGTGATAAAGGGCTGTGTGAGGGAGCACTGGTACTCCCACTGCTCTCCTCCATACCCTGCCAGAACAACCCTACTGTGCTAGGTCTTCTCCTCTCTTGTCCCACTATGACCCTCCCCAAAATCTCAATCCATCAGAGATGTAGGCATCACTACAAATAATCAACTATTCAGGACAGCACAGAGAGGAAAATGCCTTTAAAGGGAGTGTTGGGATTATATACACATATATATCTATATATCTATATATATCACCTGCCTTGCCTGCAGGGTGTGGGGAGGCTCTGGCTGGATGGCTGTGGGGATCTCATCCAGCTGTGGATCTTAATCAATCCCCTCCTTTATGATGGCAGGGAGAACAGGAAACTGTGGACGTGGCCAAAGTCCTACAAAAATGTCTGTGATGCTGCAGCAGAGGACTGCTGAAATCAGATGTCACTCAGGGCATCAGCAAGTTGCCTCTGGGGCCAGGAAGAGACTTTTGTCACCCTAGAGGACAAGAGAGGGGAAGCACCTTCTGTCTTGGTAAGAGGTGCTGACCAGAGACTCTCAGAGAATGACCCCAATCAGAGAAGAGCAACCAGATGGGGGGAAGCTCTGCAATGACACAGAGAAACTTTATCATTTTCTTGGCCAGCATTATCTCACATTTTTAACATCAAACCCATGCCCAGACAGGTCCAGGACAGGGAAAACATTTCTTCCACGTATCAGAAGACCTAAAGATTCTTTTTCCGTTCTTGGCTGTTCTCTGAAGTGAAGAGCAGAGGTCTTCTGCTAAAACTGCTTTAGTGTGTTTCACCTCACTTGTTTACTGTCACTGCAAAGAACTCAGCGGTGTCACTTCCAGCCTTTTCTGTTCTCTGCCTGTAGCCCACAGTATATTAGTCTCCAGACGTCTGATCATTTTTTTAACTCTAACCCAATTATATAAGACAGACAACAGGGTGAAATATAACAGTCTGCAGTAGACACGATCTTGTGGTCTCTCCTGGCTTTAAACTCCAGGAAGCTTCAGGGTTGTTAATTTTTGTTTTAAACAAGGAATGAGTAATGATAAAGATGGATAAATGAATAAGAAAAGCTCACAGGAGGCAATAAATAAATGGTGTGTTTACCATGGCAGGCAGTGACTGTCCTCATTGCATTTCTGCCTTAATGCTATGGTGAAAAAGAAGGTCTAGAGGTCTGAGTCACTTGTCCCACACAGGACACTACACTTAATATGTGCTCTTGAAATTTGAATTGTCATACAGCAGCTCTAAATGGGGACACTTAGTGGCCTGATATTTCTGTTTTCCAGTATTTGCTAGTGTACTTTATTTTTTGAGTGTCACTTTGAACATCCTTTAAACAATACCCTGAAATTTAAAATCAGAGGTAAAAATATCTTATTCTGTCTGCTGTTTCTTCCCTGCTGACATTTTGATAATCTTTTCAGCAAGGGAAAGTAAGGGAGCAACATCACTGAAGGAAGAGCCATCAGCTCATGCTCACCAGACAGATACAACAGTTCTGCCTCATGCTCTCGCACGGGTAAGGTCACTCTTTGCAAGTGAAGGTAACTTTATAAAGTTTTGGGAGTCTTACCAGGCATTTTACAAGCAGTTGACTCTTTCTCCAAGTCTCTGTCTTCATTTCTGGATTCAGGAGAGTGAACAGCTTTGTCCTGCTTATCCTTGCTTGCAGTAGTGTTTGGAATGGTTATGTTTTGCAACGCTGGCTTTTTAGGCAATGGAGGTTTGCTACTAAGCTGTTCAGAGGACTTTGCTTTGGGTTTGATCTTTTCATTAAAAGAATCACCAATATTTGTACTGGCTGTTTTTCTGATCTCTGCCTTATCACCTCTTAGAAAGGAAGTCAATCCCTCATTTTCTAAATTAAATTCTGCACTGTATCTTTTAATCCCTTTTGACTCTGGTGGTGAGTTGTCTCCATATTTCAAGGACAGTGAGGTGGATCTAAGTTTCACTTGTAAAGGACTTTTATCTTTACGACTTGGCTGATTCTGAGATACCACTGAAGAATTGCTTGGCATTGGTACTGCATCAACAGCCAGAGAAACATAACCAGCCAAAATTTCTGTAGGTTGGCCTGTGTTCTCAGAGTAGGACTCTGGCAGCAAAGTCTGCTTTTTGTTGCTACTTTTTTCCTCGTCCAGATCTGATCCTTTCTGGAAGTCTTCTTGCCACTTCTCATTTCTTGAGGAGACCTTTGCTTTGGACAGGAAGAATCCAGTATTTAATGAGCTTTCCAACTCTGATCTTTCTGGGAAATGCAGGCTTCTGGTGCCTGGCCTCTCCCGTGCAGAGGAAACAGAAAACTTTTTGAAGGCATTGAGTTCATTGGCTGCTTTTTCAGCTTTCTTCCCCAACTGTTCCTCCTTGTGGACCAGTGACTGACTGTTCTCCTTACCAGAAGCAGCTGCTTCCTCTGCAGTCTTTATTTTCTCTAGAGAGCAGAAAGTAGATGATCCCATCTGCACTGAGGAAGCAGGATGTGAAACATGGAATGAGTCTGTGGGCTGAGAAGAATCCATGAAAAACTCCTTGCTGGACTCTGACAATAGAGTAAACTCTTTCTTTGCCCCTTCATTACAGGGCATTTCCACAGGTACCTGATCATCCTTCTGTTTATTTTGTTCCAACCTTTCCAAGCAAACAATACTATTCTTACTAATTGAAATATTTTCTTCAGATGGTAATTTATTTAATGGAAACACAGTAGGAAGCTCCTTATTTTCTTGATTTAAAATATTGATTGACACATCCCCAGACAACAGAACCAGTGTTTCTGAAGAATCTTCTTGCTTTTGTAGTTCTCTGTCTGAAATGGAGTAGGAAGAAGTTGCAGAGCCTTTGTCTTCTGTCAGCAGTGAGGACTCAGACTCCTCACATGTCATTTCCAGTGGTGGTTGGCAGTCCTCCGGCTTATTCTCTGGTAGCAGGGTTTCCTGTACAGCAGCAGACTCGGAAGCAGGCTGAGTCATCACTGGTCTCAAAGCAGGGGGGAGGTCCTCAGGCATTATGGGCTTTGGCCAGGAAGCCACATTCTGTGTTGCAGCTGTGCTGCATGGCAGTTCTTGATTGCTGGGTTTGAATACAGCATCATCTTCTTCTTCTTCCTCTGGGGTACAGCTCAAATCAGTCAGAGATTCAGACTCGGTCCTCTGTAAAAAAGAAATTCAGAAAGCCCCGTCACCATGTACAGCTTCACTTTTTTTCTTAATTCATCATTACATTTACAACTGAGATCTCAGAGAGAAAGGCAATACTTGCCTCCAATGCTGAGCTTGCGGTTTTCTTAACCTACTGACTGAATGCTTTTTTAATTAAGCAGATCCTGGAATAATGCATTTAACCAATATAAAGGCAATGAGTGACATTTCCTTCTGCACAACTAGTGCTTTCATGCCTTTGTAGATGGGAAGTCCATCAGAACAATGGCCATTCGACTGTCCTTGGCAATTGGTTCTCCAGAGCATACTGCCTATGTTGTGCTGCTCTTAGGCAAAAAACACCACTTGAAAGAGAAAAATCTGTCCCTTTGTATTTTGCTACTCCACACTAGCATTAAAAATAAAACAACCCATTCTTCCTAAAGCATGACTCTGAAGAGGAAAGAGTACATAGAAGGAAGAGCAAAAGCCTAACAATTCCATCTGGTTATGACACTCCATTCCAGCTGAGTATCTGACCCGTATGGCAGTCTTGTGTCTAATCCCATTGTCATACAACATTACAGCCTTGCCTCCTTTGTGTAAAAGTCTTTTTCTTTCAAGAGTTAAACTATCTGATAGAAGTTTATAAATTCATATGCGGCTAAAAAGTTTACAAATTCATATGTAATTGTCTGTGAGGTCTTGTGATTAAACTTGATGTGAGGACTGGCTAAATACACAGGATTATATGAAAGCACAGTACTGAGCTGCTGAATATGCCTTTTCATATGGTGTCTGTATTAGCTCACTGTTTCGCTGTAGTTTGTTGGGTAAATACATACTTTGGATGTGGGCCCTAATTCTAAGAACACAACAACTGCACTTCAAAAATATTTTAAGGTGCTTGTGACTTCTTGTTTTGCAAATGCAATTGCAAAAAAGCCAGTTGCAATGCCACCTGCATTCACAATCCGTATACACAAGAACATGAAAGCAGAAGATATCAGTTAGCCAGAAGCAAGGTGCACAGGCAGAGTTGGGCAAGAAAATATTAAAAATTGTATTATCAAAATATGTGAACACTCTCTGTGGGAATCCAGATGGGCTCAGTCAGCTGGCAGTGCATAGGCAGCCTGGACAAAGCAATCATATTTCAGTAACCACGTTAGAATGGAAGAGGAGGATTGATCGGTGAATTATTGCGTTACATGTTTTTCTAAATAACTGGCCTCATCATTGTGCTGCTCACAGCACTGCTCTACCGAGCTGAAAGGTCACTCACAGATTTGGAGAAATACAGAATATCAGCTGGGTAATATTTTGAGACAGAGGGAATAATATTTCTGGTAATAAGCAAGCCAAATTAATGGTTTTACTGTATTTAAAACATTGAAAAAACCCACAAACAATAAAGTACAAATAGTGTAGTAAAAGCTGAAAACTTCAGTGCTAAAAGAGAGGAAGGAAAAAAAGAAAGAAGAAAAACTAAGGTATACCCTTCACAAAATATGACCAAGGATCAGATAAATGGTGTTTAAAAAGACGGTTTACAAAAAAAGATTTTTTTTTTTAATACTGTACACTTTTTAATAACCTTTTAAAAATAGTTTTGATGACACTTTCATTTTTATTATGGGGGTTTTTTTCCTATTAAAACTTATTTAATATCACTGTAGGACACGTAAAGGATTTACAAGTTTTGGGGCAGGGAGAGGTCTGAATTTAAAACAGTCCTAATGTACAGAATTTGGCTCCAATTAATAGGCCAAAATTTGCTCTTTCTGTACTTTTTGAAAATACAAGACAAATTATATTTTGGAAGTCAAAACAGCTCCTCCATGAGTAGTCTCCCAAGGACTCAAGATTTTACAGATTATTCCAGACTAGGAAAAGTACACAAGTTGATCATAACATTTAAAAAAAAAAACTTTTAAGTAAGAAATGAAGCAGTCAGTCCAACTTGTGCATCACAAACAGGATACTAAATTGTATTGCACAGTGAATGCAAAAAGAAATTGTTATATAAACCACTGCATCAAGAGCTAACAGGTAAACTCATAATGTTTAATCTGTTCCTAGTGTCTAGTTCAGATACTCATCAGATAACAGCTATTAAAACCCAATGAAATATCCACGCTGCAAACTGACTTTATAATACCTGAGTTTGAAGTACAAAGTCCAGTAAGAGCTTTCTGGGTCTGTGTCAAAAGTGGCACTGTTTATTTTCACATGTACCTGAGAAAATTTTCTCATTCTACTGGATCTCTGGTTCCGGGGTTTTATTAAAAGCTTATGTTTAGCAGCAGAACTATCCAAGAAAGCAGAAAGCTCAGGTGGAATGTCAAAATTGGCTGTAGGGGAGATGGTACTGTCAGATGTCCGGGAAGATCCAGTTTTGGTACTTCCATGTCTAGTGAACAGCTGACCATCTGTAGAGTGAGATCTAGAAGAAGAACCCAATGTAATCTGGAAAAAAAAAAAAAAAAATCCCCAAACGGACAATCAAACAAAGAAACAAACACACAAAAATAACAATTCTACAAATAAGTAGCCATGTTTAATACCATTTTAAGTTTGCCTCTTTTTCTTTTTGACATTTCTTTAAAATACATTGCATTTCCTAATGTTGCATGTGATGTACTGGTGTTAGCAATTCTGCATTTTTAGCTGCTTCAATATTATGATATACTGTCCAATGGGAAGGAGCAAATCCCATCTAACTGGATGATCTAAAGCACACAAATACATGGCCAGAATGTTTTAGAAGACAGATTTATGAAGAGTGCTCAGTTACAGAACCTAAAGGGCCATTTTCCTTTCTGGGTCTGTCTTCCAGCATCTTTGTCTAGGCTCCTACCCACAGTTGTTTTGTGCTGAGCATCTTTAGCTTCTTATATGTCAACAGGTCCCTTCCAACTCTACAATACCTTCCTAAAGACAAAAGAGTTAAGAATTAGTGGCATTGCCAATTAATTGTGTTTTCCCCTCATGTATTTATGTCTGCATTTACTGGAAATGTAAAGTTTCATTAGTAGACTATTCTGGGGAAGGAAGTGGTGGAGAATTCCTACTAGAGGTCAATAAGCCGTCCAGAAACAGCTCCTGAATGCTGCAAGGGTATCGTACTTTCATGAAGCTGGAATTCAGCTTGCCTGTGAGCTTCACCAAAAACTACCGTAGTTCCAGGGATGATGCAAAGAGGACACTGGAAAATTTATTAAAAATTACTCTAAAAAGGGGTCTTCCTTTCTCTCAGATTCAGTTTTGCAAATAGGCAAAATGGTATTTCCAAACTCTGTCACAGCATTAACATGACCTTTGACAACTCATGACAGCACTCATTTTGTAGCCTCGAAATTCTGATTCATTTCATGGGAAATTTCCTCCTTTGTCATGCTTTCTTCTGTGGGAATTTGTCTTTCTTATTCTTTCTTTTTTTTTTTTCTGGAATTGGTATTTTACTAAGGAGGTTGAATGGGAGAAGGGGAGGGCAGGTTGGTGTTAATTTTATTTTGAGAGGGAAAAGGCATCAGTATTTTCTGCAAGTAGAATACTGCAATATGCACTGCAGCCAAAAGATACTCTGTAGTGTAGTGAGAGCCTGCTACAGCTTGCTCAATGGCCAGGGGAAAAGTCCCATTCCTTTTAGCAGAGGCTGGATCCACACCTTCTACTCATACTTTCTACTTAAGAAAAAGAAGGTAGCTCAGACATGCTGAATAATGGATGCTCTCATTAATTTTAACTCTACAATATCGGCAGTCTCGTAGTCAAACATGACTAATGTACAACAAACGATAGGTGGCTGCATTATACGTTAGTGCCTAACAGTGAATACATTGACATTTCAGCTCCATGATAAAGACACAGCACATGTTCTCTTTCAAGGCACGTCATTATTTGCCTGCCTTTCTTCTGGCTCCTGCTTTTCCTCGAAAACTTTGCATGTCTTCTTGTTGGCAGTGCACAGAGTTGGCCATTACACTGGAAAATCCAAAATCTGGTTTGTTACTTAAATTTCAGCAGCCTTAGTGAATGCTAGCTCTGAGCCGGCTGCAGAAGCTGTTTGTCCCATGAAGTCTGGCTTTGACAAAGCCTACTGGAGAAGGAAAGAGCTGGCAGACCCCTTTCTCCAAATCATGGCTCAGTCATCCTTCAACTGGTCATGCGGGGTGGCATAAGGTGGGGGGCCATGAGGAAACCCCATCCCCAAAGCCCAGACAGGAGAGTTGTGATTCCTTTCTTCAATCCCAAAAGGCTGCCAAGATGCAGCAAGGTGTCACTGCTGCCCAAAACCTCAGGGCTGTGTTGTGAAAAATTCCTCAGCCCTGTTAACTGCTCTCCTCTGATTTCTAGAAGCAGGGCTAATTTCTCCGAAATGCCAGGTAGTAGATCCTGTGGTTTGGGAAGAAAGCCTTCAGATGGAGCTGCATTCTGGCTGCACTCTCAAACTGGCATGGGATGAAGAGAACTCTGAGCTAAATGATAGGGCATGTGGAAAAAGCTAAGCAACTGTGTAGTCAGCGCCACGACTCAGGAGTCAGCAAGTGAGTCAGAACGTAATGTTAATGGAACAACAGGGAGACATAAATCCTCTTTTAGCAAACATGCATCTGGACTGGACACAATTACAGTAAGACCATAACAACTTTCATGAAATACTTTCTTCATGTGTTCTGTTGTTTTTATTTTAAAAATATTAATATTGCACTGCATATAAGCAGTTTTTCAAGCAGCTTCATGTGGAATCTAAGAAGTAAGGCCAGAAATCTTTGCTGAGCCCTGCTGCAGCTGGTCCTGAAATACATTTTGCATAATTACCAAGAAATGGTCAGCTCGGGACTAGTTTCTCTATTTCATTTCTTCAATTTCCCTCCACTCCTCCTCCTATTTCTAGAACATGCTCTTCCCTCTACCCCCTGTGTTGTTTCCACCACGACTCCAGCTGCAGACAGCTAAAAGGGACTCTTCAGAGCTTTTCAAAACAGCCCTTTAATCAGCCAGAACGGCTGGCTGCTGATTGAAGAAAGCCATCCATGCGCCTATACTTGAGCTCTGAAAAACATCACTTCAGCAAAATTCACAGCCGGAATCCGACTGACGGCTGAACTCAGACTCCTAAGCAGCAATGTCAGCCACTATCATCAGGCAAACACTTTCTGTGTCAGTGTGAGGTAACTTTGTACTTAAAGCAGGATCTGGGCAGATTTCAGAGGATCTAGAGCTTGTTCCCATCTCTTCAATAAGCTTTCTCCCTTATCCTATGCATATAAGTCAAGCAGCCTTTACTGCAATTTCCCGTCTTTCAAAAAATGGGCACTACTTCAGTGTCTAAATCTGGTTGGTTGTGCTTGGAGATAAAATCATGTCTATAAAGTCTGGTAAAGGATATGAGCTTTTCTAGAGACCTTAACTATTATCAATGGGAGATTACTTTGCATCAGAATTATGTGGATAAATAATCATAGTTTTTATGTTAGACAGTCAGGCATTAAAACAGCAAACAGTCAGGCAGGCAATTACATGCATACAAAGCTGTTTTTTGCAGCAGACAGGCAACAAAATAATATTTTTTCTATTTCTTTTAAAAACTGTTATGGATAATTGCTTGTCCCTTAATACATTTGGCAGAAGTTACCTGTTCTTCTTCTTCACTGCCTGTTCCAGCTAAACTCAAAGAGCTAAGGTGCTTGTGAGAGTCAGAGAACTGTGGGATGGAATGAGGAAGAGATTCAGTAAAAGATGACAAACAAGGTGGATATAATTGCAGAAACCATCTACACAAAGTGCACAAAGGTACTGACAATGTAAGTTGGTTTTCTCTATAGTCTTAAGAATTAGCAAGGACACTGCAAACATAAAGCGTCAGACATGCAGATAAAGAATTAAATAATGTCTAACAAAACTATCATAAAAAACAATTCAGATTATTTTATGTTTCTTTTTCCAATGACAACCTAGAAGAACATTAGAGAGCTCTCTTATCAGCACACTCAAGGAGGAATACAGATTTTTCAGCTGTATTTTTTTTATGCCTGGCAGCTCTTTGTAGTCTCTATAAAAAACACAGCACTGCCATGCATGCACACAAACACATACTCTTCTTCCTAGTTCTGCATTTTCTGGTGTGATACTTATATTTCAATAGGACACAGACTCTAAGTAGCTGTTTACATAGAGAGAGAGTGTTTTCCCAGTTGGAGCAAGGCATTTCTGAATTGCTCAGAGGTAAAACAGTGATACATAAAACCAAATACTTTATTCTACCTTCCACATATAGGTAAAAGAAGTCATTAAACACACATTTTTGTCAACACTGGAACTACTCACTCTTGTTTTCACGCCTGAGTTTAGGCTTTCATGAAGCAAAGATATTTCTGGAGGGCTTCTGGGTAATCCATCATCTTCAGAACTGGTCCCAGCATCCTCTGTTCGCTTTGCATGAAGTCCAAATGGAGGTGGAGGTCCCAATTTCATGGTGGGCTGGAGTTTCAGCTTCAGTGTGGCATAAAAAACATTAGCTTATGATAGTGATGGAGTTTTTCCCAGAACATTTTTTAAGCTGAGGTCAATGAGTTACAATTATTTTTACTTCACAATTGAATGATTCAGGGCACAGGACATCTGCAGTTACATATTCTCTAAGGGAGCCAAATAAACTATCCATTTTCCAGCTATCATTTACGTAGAACCACGACAGGATAGTGCTGTCTAATTAACAAATGCAATATTTGATGTAAGCTGCTGACAGATATTACTTACTAATCAAATGTTCAACCACAAATAACATTAAAAAAAATCAAGCCTGGAAAGGCATTCCACTTCTTGCATTTAAAAAAAAATTATGTTGTGTAAATTACCTGTAAATCTCTAATCCGATCAGAAACGTTTTCTTGAGAAAACACTCTTACTGGCCTTGCAGGCTCTTGCCCAGTCTCAAGGATGAAAATGCTATCATGTGACAAAGCTCTGCTTCCCATAATGCCTTTGTGTGTCCTAGAATAATACAACAAATGAGTGAAAACATGCAAACTTTTTTGCCATTTCTCTTAACTCACGTAGTCTATTGAATGTGGAATGGGAGACAGGCATGCACAGCATACATCACAAACAAGATTCCAGACTTCTCCATGAATACAATACAGTCATTCAGGCTAATCTAAGTAACACTTTTAAAAACAACAAAAAAATTTGTAAATGCTGTTATCTGACATGTTAACAAACTGAATCAAGGTTAAAGACAGTTTAACCCCAGAGGATGAGTTATATCTTATGGAAAAAGCTACTGCCCCTTGAGTGGAAGCCGGCAGCTGAGTGGTGTCAGAGTGCCACAGGCAAGCCCAGGTGCAAAATGAAGGGAGTTCACATAAACAAGCCTGTACTGAGAGTTCTTGCTAATGTAAGAACATGTCTTGCAAATGAGTGACCATTACCATCGGAAGAATAAGTACCTTTTACTATCTAAATGTGGTACAGCATTTAATATATCTCTGCCATATAAATCATTAGCAAAAACATTTCAGGCAATGTAGTCCTCACATGGAATCATTTGCATATATCCTTAAAAGGTGCTATTCTCTATATCAAGATCCCTCGTATCTTCTCTTATGAGCCTGTGAGACACATTTTTTCATGGACAATCTTTGTGGCCTAGTTAGAGGAAGTGGGAGACGCTTTGTGGGCAGTTTCTCTCATATTCTGTTTCCTGCTTCTGATGCGTCAGGCAACTTCTTTTGCAAATGGTGCATGTGGGATATGAGCATCTTCTTTCCTTATGGGAATGGTAGAGAAGGCCCACAGACAGAGAGCTAGCTGCTAGGAAGTTTCTTGTGCTCATTTTCCTCAGCTTAGTTTGTACCCTGACTGAGCAGGGACAAGAAATGCGCACACAGAATTTTTTTTAAGAGTACCCTTTTAAAATTTTTTAAATCAGGGAGCTGTGAAATGGCAAGTGAGTGCAGAATACAGAATTGTTCAGGTTCATGTAACTATCAAGTTAATTGAGCAGAAAATAAAAAAGAACTGTATTTCTGGATCCTAGATACTGTCATAGGGACATTGAGGACAAACATAAACAAACATGGCAGATAGTAGTATTTTTCTCATAATGGCTGCTATAAATATATTTGATAAAACAATAGCAGGAAAGAGTTGATCTACATTCTTGCTGCAGAAGGAAGGAAGGCCTGCTACTTCTGCTTAATGCATTAGAGACATTAGAAGAACAATTTATCGAAGTGCAAATGTGATCTCTGCAATGCATCCAAGGTCAGACAGATCTATAGCAATTTGCAGAGCAGGTGCCAGTCAGGGCTGCAGTGGTGCCCAACGCACCAACATTTAACAAGGGCGGCAGCCACGCTGGCAGTGTCGTTGCATGGGCACATTTACCCCAGCATTCCATCCTCATTTCCCCTTTCTAGTAGATGCATCCCTCCCAGACACATAATGGAGGTACTCTACATGTCTCCTCAGATTAAGTGTGTTCGAATTAATTTTCCTTCCTTTCAAATACTTTCCTGGTCTTTGTCTACCTAAATAGATATTAAGAAACAATAATGTAACAACCCTTCAAGTTACAGCACAGGAATACGGCCAAAACAGCCAGAGATGGCACCTACTCAGACATGCCCTTGCTGAGTCATACACGGGGGAAGGAAAATCTCACCACCCATGTCTTGTAAATAAGTTGTCAAACAACAACACTACACACCACCTGGTGCTGCCAGCCCAGAACTCCTAGGGCTTCAAGCTGGACTAACTTTGCTATTGCCGATGCCATGAAAGCAAAAAGATCAAACCAAACCAAACCAAACCACCAAAGAAAAAAAAGGAAAAAAAAAAAAAAGTAGTTAACAATTTCTTTTGGTTGTTTGGCGCTGCCTGGTGGCCACATCGAATAATGTCGTTTTAAATGGCTGGGATGGTTTCCTTTCCCACTCCGGGGCGCAGCAGCACCTCCTGCTTGAGGACCAGGAGGCTTGTTGTGAGAGGCACAACATCCACCAATGCAAAGAATTGCTTTTTAGTTAGCCAAGGGGCTCTTCAGTCCACCTCTCCATCCAGAGACATGTCTGAATGTTTAGACCGGGTTTCTCATGGTTACCTTTCATAGTGGGTAATGTTTTTGCAATGTCTGGATGAAGACAGGGTTTTCAGAGGCAAAGAGATACATAGGATGTGACTCATGTGGTCTAACTTCAGACACCAAATCACGCTATTTACATTGGAGTTGGTTATCCCAAGCTCCTGTTTACATTCAGTGGGGAGATACAGACACTTCCAGAGCCTATTTCATGGATAAGGATGATACAAGCTTTGTTAGCAATGCTGTCTTCTCTCTGATTATAAAAGGCAACTGGTAAGTAACTATTCCTGTCCATGGCAGAGAGGTTGGAACTGGATGACGTCTAAAGACCCTTCCAACTCAAACCATTCTATGAATCTGTGGTTCTATAACTCAAATGCAGACACTTTTCCTTTGGTGAGATGAATCCCATGTATACAGAGGAAAAAAAGGCTTCAGAGCCTCTAGATCCTACTGATTTCAGTTGCAGTTATCCCATTAGTCCTTCCTTGCTTTCAAACTCTGGCATAAATGGCTACATTTCTCTAACAATCCTTAGCAGTTACATTTTAGGGGCATAAGACAATCCTGGTAGGATATAAACTGAGTATCTAATTCATTTTTGAAGATGTAAATGACATTTTTTTGAAATTATAACCCAAGGCTTAATCATAAATAAGTGAAAGCTTTTTTCATTACTAATTTCTTGCTACACCCCATCCAATTCCCTTCTGATTTGCCTTGCATCAGCCATTTTAATTTGTACTTTCCTAGGAAAAGCAACTATTTGGAAATACAGCATTCTGTACAAGGGGAGGAGGCAATTTTGGGGTGTCTTTAATCTCCAAACATTGTAGCAATTTTGTATTTGTTTACGAGACAGAGTCCAAAGACTTACTCAAGTTCATCTTCAGAATCGTAACTAACGCGCACGTCATGAGAGGCTGGGACATCACTTGTTGACTGGCACAACTTCAGACTGCTGCTCACAGAAGATGATGTCTCTTTCCTTTTCTTTTTACCAAAAAACTTTTTGAAAGACTTGAACTTTGACTTTTTCTTTCCTAAGTGAAGGAACATAAAGAAGATACAACCAGCAGCATGTGAAAATTTTTGAACAATAACATTTCTTTATAATTTTTTGCATAAGTGATTTTTTTTCCTGGAAAATTCAACACAGTCCACTCTTGCATTAATGCCTTTCAAGACTATACTGATAGCATGAAATTACCGTTATCTTGGAGAATGGATTGCAATGTTTATGAGACATAAGAAATAACCAATGGTGTAGAATCATTCCTAATAGAGTTTCTACTTGCCTCTTGAGGTAATTAAACTGTGAAGGAAAAATTTGGTCTTAACTGCCTAGGATACAAAAAAGAAATTATTACTTGGAAACCCACTGCCTTTGTTCAGCAAGCTAAGCAGTAATGGTAAGAGCAATGCTACCAAAACCAATTTAAGTGTAAAAAAGGCATACACAGGTGAACGCGCCATGTCAGGAGGCTAATGCCTTTTAAATGTTGGGTTTATAATACATCGAGAATATTTTGAATGCTAATTACAAGATTCAATGGATCACAAAGTATTCATCTAGGAATCAAATGCTAACCTTGAAAAGCAATTCTACTCTGCTCAGTAAGGGAAGACCTAAATTAGGATCAGTTGCAAGCTCTGTGAAGGAAACTCTTTAAAATTAAATCAGTGTTTTGCACAAGAATTCCAACAACTTGTGCCTGGTTTGTTTAAGCTGGTATGACAGCATTGTGAGGCATTCCTGTCAGCATTTCACTTACTCTTGGATCTTGTTGGGTAAAAAAGTTAGCTTGTTCACAAGATGCTACAAAAATCTTATTTCAAGCCTCTGAAAATACTGAAAACATGTAACAGCTTTTGGAAACAGGTGAAGAGAAAGGCAGAATGTGTTCTCTAAATGAACAAATTCACTTCTATGACAGAGCAAAGGCATAGAAGCTCAAGAAGTCACAGCACTTTTCATTCACTGGGGAAGGAAGAAATTCTACCTGAATTGTCCTCTCCATCTCCTTCAGCCTCTCTCATCTTAGAGTCCATTATCCTTGAGGAACTCATGTGGCAATCACTAAAGGAGGTACAAAAAGGGTTAGTCATATCAACAAAATAACAGTACTTTACTAAATATATGTACACATACAGGCAAATTACTAAAATATAAAAATATAGAATAGAATATTATGTGTATGCTTACATAATATATGTCTCCAGATATGTCTAAATATATGTGTGTGTATATATAAATATACATAAAATATACATAATATATAAAAATATCTCATATGGTACTTAATAGGCTAAGATATAATAGATTCCACAGACTATTTCCACTTCCAGAAGACAATAGTACAGGACAGTTTAGTCGACCAGCCTCTCCTGTCTGAAGACTGAGTTTGGTGAATTCTTGAATGCTTCTAAAAACATGCATCAGAGGAAGTGGGCTTCTTTGATCTCCCTTTCTCAGCCCATTCAGGACCAGAGACAAAATGACAAAATTACAGCATTTGAGTAAGTGTACAAGTAACAATAGTAGAGAACCCCATGTATTTTCCCCTTATTTATATCCAATTTGAAGTATTCTACAGATTGTAGTTTTTCTTCCTTCTAAAGAAACATGCAAAAAGATAATGATTCTTTCTATTCCTTTTTTTATTTTTAATAGATAACAGTTAGGGAGAATTAGTAACAGAGAAATACAAGTAAAATATAAAACAATAGATTTTCTTATTTTCTTCTCTCTTCTTAACTTTTTGAAAGCAAAATATTATTTTGCTTATTAAGGTTCCCAAATTAAAAAATAATTGCTAAACTGTACATGTCCAAAGCCTGAAGATATTATATCTGTAATTTAAATTGCATTTCCCATGCAGTAGTCTGTGCTCTCTTTTCTTCATCTGGAGAGCAAAATTCCATGGTCAAGGGAGAATAAAGTCACAGATGCCATTGATTGGATAGTGAGTTAAATGTTGTAGAGTCACTCTTCGGGCTGTAATGGTGACAGATGGTCATGCCACAACCCAGATGGGAGGGTGAGTAGATTGTGGCTCTTTTGATCCACTGAAGTACCAGGAGACTTAAGAAACAAGGCTCGTAAATTCAACAAGTTAGTGAAATGGAAATGAAACCCTTATTACTCACATCTAAAACACAACACATCGCCTGAACCATCCGCAGCCACCTGAGCCTGGCCACAGCACATGGCTGCAGGACAGCCACAGCAAAGGCACCTCTACTGCCTGGCAGCTCTGGGACTTCTGCACCAGACGGACCCACACCTTGGGTGTAAAACACCCCCTGCCACCACCCACCAGGTACCAAATCACAACACAAACATGAGAGTGAGCAACTTTTGGTCAAGGGCATCTGCCTTAAGTGTAGAGAATTAATGAGGAACCTACCCTACAAAAAAACATGGATGAGGGTGGTGAGGCACTGGAACAGGTTGCGCAGAGAAGCTGTGGATACCAAACCCCTGGAAGTGTTCAAGGTCAGGCTGGATGAGGCTTTGAGCAATCTGGTCTAGTGGCAGGTGTCCCTGCCTATGGCAGGGAGGTTGGAACTAGATGTTCTTTAAGGTCCACTCCAACACAAACAATTCTGTGATTCTAGGATACCTTTATTTTTAAAGTAAATGTCCACTGGGAGGTGACAGATAAATATGTATTGTGGGCTGTGGCTGTGTTAAACAGGGGGTCTCAGATTCCTGCTGTCACGTTGCAGTAGCAATGGCAGGAATGTAAATCAATACCTTTAAAGCTTCAGCTGTTATATGCATGCCCTGTAGCATCTATAAGCTACACACATCCAGAAGTGGGATCCTACAGTCTCTGTATAAATTATGGATGACATAACTCACATCCTTATCTGTGGCTCACTGGCATCACCCTGCTGCATCCAGCTGCACTCAGGTGAGGGTTTGGGTTTTTTTATCCAAATGTTTGTATGCCATACTTCATTAGTTCTCCATAGTAAAGCCACTGGGGGATAAATCCCCACACAGTGACAATATTTGTTTGAAACATGCAGGCAAGTATGAACATGTTCCCTCTGGCAAAATTCAATCAGACAGTATATTATATTCCTGACAAACCAGAATTGTGTCCCTGTCCCAAACCTTGGCAGACAAATTTCTAGAGAATAAAACCAATTAAAAAAGAAAAGTTAGCTCCGCCATAATGCATGCAAAGATTTGTGTGATTTATTTTGTGACATCTGAGGTCACAAAGAGTGTTTCCACTGGATGCCCCAAACATTGAGGAACACTAATACGTGACCAGGGTTGCAGCATAAATCTCCTGACTTAAGAGTAAACAGAAGGACACTTAACCTTAAAGGGCTCTCTCCTTGCCAGTCATGCACCTTGAAGAAAGATACTCACTCCCCTTCTGCCCTCATGCAGCAATTCTTCAGACCCACCAAGTTTTTGCTGTTTCCTAACATATTTAAGAATTAGTGTCTTACCAAAATGCTCCCAAAACCCAAGGAAGGCAGCCCTCCACTGCTGTGTCTCTTGAAAAGGTGCAGGGCTGGAGCCCTGGCTTGTGAGGAAGGAGGTGCTTGGCCACCGTGTGTGTGTGTGTGTGTGTATGTGGTACTCTTATTCCATCACCCCTGGAATCATGGGGATTTCATTATGAGGGGAAATCAAATTCCTAGGTTAAGGGAAGATGCAGGTCAATGTACATCATTATTTTATATTATTTGTTCTGGATATGACCCATCCTGGACCAATGCTGGCCTGTTGCTGAAGGAGTTGTGCCATCCACATGAGCAAGATAAAACAATTGAAAAAAACATGTGCAGTTGACCCTACTGGCAAGGGGAAGTTGGGCTGTCTGACCTCAGACTGATCCTGGCTGGGGTTGTAATAATCAGACAGAGATAATTGCCGAAGTGTGATTAGAGCTTGTGAGGAGATGAGTAAATTGACCTAAAGTACAGGAATATAGACAGAGACCAGCATAACATCCAACAACTACTAGAAAAGATTGTAATGGGTTCTGTTGAGATACAGGGGAATGGCTCTCCAGAATCTTAATAATACTTTATTATTATTTATTATGATAAAATATAATAGCAAGTGTATTTGTGGACCCAGCTGGCTCTGACATCTGCAACTATTTTAAGGATCACATGTCAGAGTGACAAAGAGAAAATTAGGAAGATACTATATTACCTGGATGTTCTAAACCTGTCCAACACATAAATGATTTGTTCCTTGCCAGCAAAACACACAAAGATTGTTTGAAAGATACTGTTTGTCCATGTACTGCTTTAGCAGGTTAACCAGGGATTTCTTTTCAAGGACCCTCTTGAGAGATGCCCAACTCAGGCTGTAATGCTATTAATAAAAAGCACATTTATAGAGGAATCTGTCTTTCAGCTTATTGATTCAGCTGAAACCCAGTATTGCGGCTGGCATGCGTAATTTCCATAACACCAGGTTCCACCACTGCTGCCGGAGTCATCCCTAGACAGCTCAGTATCACCTGGGGGAAAAACTGGCTGCTTTGCTGTGGGAGAGCTGCCCAAGAGACCTGGGCTGTGTACAGGGAGGAAGGTTGTCCAGGTAGGATAACTTTGGAGTGAGGCAGAAAGCAACCCAAGGTGCAGGTCAGAGGCACCTGTGTGCAGGAGACACTGGGCACAAGTACCAGTGGCCTCTACCTCCGGTGCAGGAGCCCAGAGACTCTCTCATCCTCAGCAAGGAAATGGTTATTTTAAATTATGGCAAATAAATCCTGTAAGTTTGGGTCAGGTAAGCAATACTGGGTTTGCAGCAGGGTGACTGTAAAGCTTTTATAAAAACTGCCTCTCAACTCATCATGCAACTATAAGGATTTGGTTTTCAGTTCAAAAGCCAAGTTTCCAGCGCAAACCCAGAGTTTCATGTGACTGTCCCAGGCCAATGGTGGGTGACACAGAGTAGGAGTGACAGCAGCCCTTGCAGCAGTCACCATGTTGTGCAAACATACACTATGACGAGGGCAATGAGGTGCAGCCACCCACCCCATACCAAGGATGCAGAAGAGTTTTGTGCCTGCTGTTACCAAGGGGAGATTTGTTTGCATCAAGGGATGAATGGACACATCCTTCCTTAACCTGAGAACAGAACAGGGAGGGGAATCAGCAGGTACCAGAGGGGACTGGAAGAACTTGCAAAATGTTTCTAGGCAGTGTGCTGGTGTTCAGGTTTTCAGAAACATGCTCAAAAGTCAACAGATTCATTTTTAGCAAACCCTGGTTTTGAGCAAACACTGAAGCTGACACTTAGCTGCTTACTTGAGTGTTTTGCCAAGTGATGCTTTGCATTGGAGCAATATCCCAAGACAGTGTGAAGAGATACTGATCCTTGCTGAGCATCCAGCAGCTGCCGGAGATCCCTCTGTGATGCTCTGCAAGCCAGGCACTGCCTGGCTTAGTGTCTCACCAAACCTCGCTGTAGACAATCACATTCATTTCTACCTTAAAATTTACTATGATGTTTTTATTAACCTGGGGGAAGCTGGTTTTCCTTTTAAATGCTTCCTTTGCACTGTCAGAGAAACACTGGTGTTCACCACCAGGAGATAATCCTATTTTCTTTCCCAAATATATAAACTCAGAAAACCCTACTATCTATGTCTTCCCTTTTTCCTTCAGTGTAATGTATTTTAACAGTATCTTTCAAGACTTTTGCTCAACATCTGTAACAAACTTTCCAGTATTAATACATTCATCATAGGAAAGATTTGATTCAAACATGATACTTAGGAGGAGAAACAAAAAAATCCAGAGTTTACCCTTCATATGACTGTAACTGCTTGTCATTTCCCTGATGTAAGCAGAGATTGGAGTTTTTGCTCTGGAGCTAAATTTTTTCACCCTCAAAGCTTTGTTTAAAGTCTACAATGGCCTACAAGTTTAAGAGCTGTGCAACGAAATACTGACAAAATCCAGCAGCTTTGAATCAGCACCCACTGGGACGGGTGGTATTCATTGCACAGTTATGCTTGGATCTAGAGGCTTGGCTGCTGAGCTTTCTCATTTCCAGTTTCCCCAAGGATTTACTGAAGCCCATCACTTAATTAAATCATCCTGTGGTCTGAAAACTCAGCAGGATTTTCATCCTAAAAAAGCAACCTTCCTCGGTTCTCCCTTGTTAGCAAGGGCAAGATTTGCCACACCACTGGTAGTCACACCTTTTTCCTCTTTCTTTATTGTATTTGTGGTTCTTTTCACAATGGAATACTAGAGGTACTTGGTTTATCAATTTATTATGAGCTTTATAAGGCAAAAATGTTGGATGACAAATTCCTAAATATTACTTCTTTATAACACTATTTTTGCTATATTGGACTTTTCCCAGCAGAGACTTCTTTCACTCTCCTTCCTCCTTCCTAGGTCCTTTCTAGATAAGCTACGATACAAGAAATATATCTAAGACTCTGCCACTGCAGAGAATAGAGATGGAATATAGCAGCACAACAGGTTTTTATTCCCCTTCCTATACCTTCCAAATGCCAGTACACTCAAAATTGTGTATCCAAAAACCAAGCAACAGCAATTAACACCTTTCATTTCTCTTTTGTATAAGAATATCTCTTTTCTAGTAGACAAATAAACATGAGGAGTTAAAAAAATCTGAATTGAGGGAAATTATTTCACATGAGAGGAAGAGCTGCCCTTTTCTCTGAACATCATGATATACACTAGCATTCCTACTAATATTACACAGCCTTGGAGACTTGGAGAGGGGTAAAAAAAGGAAGGAAAAAAAAGCAGGGATTCTGGGGATATAACAAAAACCCAAATACTCAAAGATACTCCTCTAGCTGAGAGAGTAACCAACTCAAAACCATCCCAAATGCCAGGGGCAAAGGCTGAGGCAGCTTTTTCTCATCCTCCCCCTCTCTGAGGACTCAGACCTAAAATGAAGGCACCATCCAGAGGCCACACAGCCTCTTCTCCTGTCACTTGGACTCAGAAATGGGACAGCTCAAAGTTTGCAGAGGGAGAAAGTCCAGGGTGCCTGCCATGGTCCTTGGCCATCCCAAGGCACACCAGCAGTGCTTTCACAACCCTGGAGATGCTCCAGCTCTCTGGCATGTGCATTAACAAGAGCATCACCTGGACACAGCCCCAGGGTGCCATGCCTTGGTAAAGCATAGGCTCAAAAGTGTGTTGTGATCACCTGCCTCCCAAGCAAAGGTTTACCCCTGCAGCCAGGGGAGACCTCATGCTGAAAACATTGTGCAATGGGGTGTGGCAGAAGGAAAAGTGTAGGGCAGCAGGCAGGTATTCACACAGCTCAAGAAACCCTGCTGTTCAACACACCTCTCTGCTCAGCCCTCCTCCTGCTAACAGAGATCATTGTCTCCTCCTTTCAAACTCCCAAGCAACTGTCAGTACTCCCAAGTGATAATGCTTGAGCCTAGCTAAAACTAAATCTCTCACAGTATGTCCAATTATAAAATCGTTTCCAAAAGGCATCCATCATCTTGAGCTTTTGTTTCTAAGATAAACCACCTGCAACAGGAGGTCTAAGAAGCATAGTGAAGTGCTGCCCCTGAGCTAGCACAGCACGTATGAGCCCAGGTATTAGGAATGTCCATATGTGTGACATGCAGGTCTCTGGGAATCTGATTTGTCTGTATAAACATATCCAAAAATCTCATAAAAAGGACAGGAGAATTTCATAACAACTGCAACCTCCTTTCCAAAGCTATACATCTTCCTGCTTCAGACCTCTCATTAGGTCAAAGGAGTTTCACTTTTCATTTTTTATTTGGCCTCCAATTTTTAAATCAAGTGAACAAATGCACCTGAGTGCCTGCTTACGTACACACAGCCATCCTAGAAGCTTTATCCAGAGTCCCAGCACTGGGACTGAAGGGTCACACTGCCTTTCTACCATATGTCAGCATCTCTACAGTATCTGTACATATTCTGCCTGTGTCCTCATCATGTGTGAATTATTAAAAATAACTTACCCAGAGAAGACATTTTCTGAGAAAACTGCACTGGTTTCTACTACCAAGTCCATATAAAATATCAAAAATAAACTTCATGCCAAACCAGAAAGAAAAACATCCTTTCAGTTTTTGTATACAACTTCGCATTTTGTTTTCAAAGTTGGGCAGACAATCATCTCCTTCAATTTTGTTCAAATGGTGTGAATCAGTAAACAAAAAGTATTGCTTTGCAAAGTCTATGACTTCATGTGTTCTTTGCTTGTTTTAATAATTTAGTGCAGATGCTGTTAGCACCTATTTGTTTACACTGACTGATGTCCACGGGGACACCATCAAAATGTGGTATTTTCACAAACAGTTCACTGTCTAAATGATAGTTTGCTATCCATTTTCATCTGTCTCCCACTGAAGCTCGTACACCTTCCCCATCTTTTCTTATCTGCATTATTGGCTAATAAAAGCGTTTGTTTCTTTGCTTGTGGCTAACATTTTTCTCCAGCTAATGCGATGTTTGTGGCATGCTCTTACATTAAAAGAAAATTTGCATATTGCACAACCACATTGGTGTGGTGAGAGCCTCTGAGCCACTCCTCATGCTCAGAGCAAGGCTGGCTCACATATCTTTGCTGCCAGCATCCTCTCCATGGCTGCATGGGTCCTAGGCCAGCATCCAGGTGAGAACACCCAACCTGAATACAAAGTCAGTGTCCTTTTCTTTTAAAACTCTGCCAGTTGGGGATCCTCTGATCCTCTTCCCACCCACTGTCAAAATGAATAGAGCTAGCTGTGAGTGATTTGCCTTTTCTCTCAGAAATAATTAATAAAAGCCAGTTGCACCAGCACATACCTCTTCCAATGCTGTTCCTTGAGCCAGTTTGCTATTCTTCCACCCCCAGTGTGGGTGGAGGTGGAAGAATACCAAGCTGTCCCACACAGAGCAGCAACGCATAACTACTGGAGTGTGTATAACTACTATACACACTACTGCCCCTCTGCATCAGCCCTTGCCTTTGCAGTACTTCATCTATCACTCTAATTCCTGTTGTATACGATGTAAACATAATGTGGGGCTGGATGTCCCTGGGATCACTGAGAAGAGACATCAAGGGATGTCATGTAATAAAATACCTGCTAAAAGGAAGATTGGAGAGAGGAGATAGGATAGAGTTTGCTGCATGGGCTTTGAGCCCAAGCCTTTGTGCAAACAAGGCAAGGTCTGCCACGAATAGCATGTGAGGCTTTATGGGCTACAACAGAAAAATCTTCCCAAGCCTTTCAGGGTTTTCTGGACATTCAGTTGTTTTCAGTCTTTCACTGCTGTTGGGCAGTGTGTTTTTTCCTTTGCCTAACCAGGCCAAACTACTCTCTGGTGCATCTGCCCCTGTTATTATTCCAAAGGCTGTGCAGATTCTCATCAGATCCTTCATCAGCCCTTCTGCCACAACCCTGCCAACAGCACATTCCTTTCTCTATTACAAGCACAGTGCATTTCCAAGGGATGGGAGGGAGAGGGGAAAACCTTCCTTTTCTACCTTTTTTCCCCCAAGAATTAATAGTCCTTCCTTTCCTCAGCATTTCTGAGAGAAGTGAGAAACACTCCATGAAATAAACTTTCCTCCTAAGCAGCTTTTGAGGAGTGAACTTTTTGTTTTTTAAAATAGTGCATTGCTGCAGAACACACAAACAGGCCAGAAGGCATAACTAGGACTGCCCAGTCTGGTGTCCTGGATAGTGCAGGGAATAGGCTGTTCCAGAAGGGTGAAGGGAACCTTCTTCCCTGATAGAGCCCAGTAACCTGAGGATGTACACCTTCACAAAGGTCATATTTTGTTCATGGGAAAAGCCTTAGCTTGACTTGCATGCTTTCTTTAAACAAACAAGAAACCCCAACAAACCAAAACCAAAGCAAAGCAAAGAACCATATAAAAGAACTACAGGAAGGGGGGTGGGGGGAGGAGTCTGCATTGGCAGAATAAAGAATAAAGCAAACTCATGTGAAATGTCTTATTCCTATGCCGTAACCCTTTCCTTCTTGCTTTTGGTCCTTTATTTTTTGTGATTTAATAGAGCGGCCAGGAGATTTATTCTACCAACATGGAAAGCATTATTATTAAGAGAACTGTTAAAGTAAAAAAGCCACATTGGCTCTCCTTCTTCCTCAGCATGCAGGGATAATAAAGGCATAGCTGTTTTACACAAATACACAAGATCTCCCCCAGCTAGCTGCCTACCAGAGATCCTCTGCTATATTTATGAGCACAAACAGCTCAATAGACTACCAGACTTTTAGGTTTGTACCAGCCATTTTTACTGATGGAAGAACAATCTGTATTTTTAACTTAAATAATATCAAGTGTTCACATAGAGTATTTTGCTAATAATGTTCTGAAGAAGTTCATACCTTTTTTTACAATAGCAAGCTAACATCACTCAAGAGTCAAGGGTCAGTGAAGTATTAAAAATTCACTGTGCCTCACCTTGAAAAGCAATGGAAAAAAAAGTAAAATGTCTTTCTTCAGTTAGAACAAAATTACATTTGATTCTACATGTTGCGATTGCAATTACTGTTGAATTCAGCACTGGGAACATTCCTGAAGCTATTTCACAAAAATAATTATACCAGGTCTTTTGGTATTCAGAATGAGTAGAAATATCAACAGTGTTATAAAGTCTCCGTGCCTTTAAACTCATGGAAATATAACAGGGCTTTCATTGATCCTTTCTTGCTTTTTTGGAACCATGAATACAATAAATTGTCTATTCACCTACATACAGACACACACACTTCTTTTGTGGTAAAGAAAGAGCAAGTCTCCCCTGGAAGCACAGCAAGCCCTGAGCAATGGCTCACTGACACCTGCTGCCCCATCAATTAGCCTAATGTAAGGGTGTTCTTGTACAGTGCAGAGGTTAATGGGAGTTTAAGATACAGAAATGTTTAGCAGTACCCGGAATGAGATCCTTGTTCAGCTTTATCTGCTGTTCTGAAGGAGATTCGGTGAGCCAAGTTAACCAGACAAGGAAGTCAGTTGCTAACATCTAGAGCTGAATTTGGCCCAGTTTTCACAGGTCCATAATGTGGGTTGTAGTCTACAAAGTAATTTCAACCATTTTGTTAAGTTTCTTTAAAAGTTAATGACAAATCTTTGAAAATGTTGCATTCAACTGAACACAGAATATAGTTATATCCTAGGCCTACTTCCAGATATTTTGCCATTAGAGCAATGAAAATTAGGCAAACGTAAGAAGGAAAGCGAATAAAATAAAGAGACTAAGCTGGGCTTTACCAGCTTCCTTGGGAATTCCTGTGCTGGAAGGATGAAATAATTATTGAGATCATCCATGAACCATGTGCAGAATAGTTTTAATATTGAACATTTAAAATAGACAGAAAAAAAAGAAAGTAGGAAATGTGAAATGAATGAAACAGGTATTTCTAGGAGCAGCCTGAGCCCTTCCAGGCAGAGATACACCAGCCTACCAGCTGAGACCAGCCAGAACATAACACTTCCAGGACCTGCTCATGAAAGGTGCCATCAGGGGCCCTCAGTCCTCAGCTCTACACCTCATTTCAGCCCAGACTGCTCTGCTGAACCAGCTGCAGCCATGTGCTAACCTGGAGTCCCCTCGGATGCAGGGATAACAAGAAGCCATGTCTCCAGCCCAAGGACCAGTTCGCCTTCCTGGGTCATCCTAGCACGAACAAGCAGTGAGAATGGAGTGAGATCCAGCTGAAGCGACAGGATGGCAGCGGGACATGGTGGGGAAGGGGAGCACCATTCCCCGTGTTCCCTTTGTAGATTGTAAGCTTCAAGACCAGTTTCCTCCCCAACATCCACACGATCTGTCCAAAAGGTACAGCCACTGTCAGCACAGTCACAATCCTCTGAAATTTCCCCAGGCAACAGCACTCACATATTTCAGCAATAACTGCTACCTTGTAAACACATTCCACATTCCTGTTGCATTAAACCCCCCAGGTCAAATGCAAAGCTGAACAGCTCTTGTCCAATTGTTGTACAAGGCTTGCTCTGAAGTAGTACATGTGGCAGACTTTTATTTGGAAAGGACCTTATTTAGCCTCTTTTGACCCTTCTTAATTTAGGCTCTCTCAGCCTTCAAATTATAATTATTTTCTTGAGCCCTGATGGGAGACAGATGAGCCATGGGCTCCTTTATCTTTCCTCCATACCAGTAATATTAGGATCACTTCGGAAAAAAAGAGCATGAGATTTTTAACACAAGGTGACAGTAATACATGGCTTCCTCAGAGGTTTCAGGTAGGAGTCCAGCTAAGCTGGATTTAATAATCCAGATAATTTCCTACACAAAAAGACTAGAAGACTGCTCTCTGTCCATGCCACAATAAACATCATGTCTCAGTCTTTTCATCGTTGCTTTGAACCCTTCTCCACAGTCTATAAGAAAAACAGTCAGGATTTCACAAATTTAAGAACCCTAATTTTTTTCATTTACTCCCTTCAAGACAGGAGTTTGCAAAATTTTCATTCCCACTATCCATTCAGGATGTAATTGCTATTTTATGTTTGAAAGAGAGGAAATATTTTTCTGTAGCTCTTATCTCATTTACTTGCAGGTCTATGCTCCAAACCACACTGTGCTCCAAAACAAGGACATGAGCAAATGGAAATAACTGCGACTTGCTCAGATTCTTGTTTTCTCCTTCACTCCTTCCCTGCAGCAATAATCTCAGCAAATATAACCTCTGGTGAGTCATTCTGCATGTATCACCTCCAGCTGCTGCTTCAGACTTGTAGACTTTTGAAAGTCAAAACTCTGAGTGCAGCCTAATAATTTTCCTGCCACCTTGTCAGAAATCCAGACCCAAGGCTCAAGTGTGCCCTAGACCACCTGCACAAGCCTACTCATTGCCTTGGACTGGGAAGTAGAAAGCATATCACAGAATAACAGAATTGTTAGGGTTGGAAAGGACGCCTGGAGATCATCTGGCCCAAACCCCCCTGCCGAAGTAGGGTCACCTGGAGCAGTTGACATAGGAACATACCCAGGTGGGTTTTTGAATGTCTACAGAGAGCGCAACTCCACAACCTCCCTGGACAACCTGTTCCACTGCACTGTCATCTTCAAATGTAAAGAAGTTCTTCATGTTGAGGTGAAACTTCTTGTGTTTTAGTTTATAGCTATTGCTCTCATCCTGTCACTGGCCACCACTGGAAAGAGTCTGGCACCATCCTCCTGACATCCACCTTTGAGACATTTATATTCATTAATGAGATCCCCTCTCAGTCTTTTCTTTTCTAGACTAAATAGGCCCAGCTCCCGCAGCCTCTCCTCACAAGAGAGATTAAACGCTTCTCCCAACGTTCTTCAAGCAGCAGCTCTCAGAGCAGGGACCAGAGTGAGGCTGTCACACAGAAGCAATGCTCAGCTCCAGGCCGGTCCCTTGGTCCAGCTTTGCTGGAGCCAATGGCATAGACTGAGGTGCCCTCTCTGGCCTAGGGCCCAGCTCCCCATGGCGCCTTGTGGCATAGTGGAACTCAGGAGGCAAAGGGAACATATTTGTTCTCCCCAGGTCTTTGCTGGAAGGGGTTCCATGGACCACTGGTGGGGAATATACTGTGAGAAATTTCTCCCTTTTCCCGCATCACCGCTTGCCCTCAGTCTCTTCTCCTTTCTGCAACTGGGACAGAAGTTCTCCCTATCCCCCTCTGACATGATAAACACCTTCCTTGTGAAACTCCTCACTGCTTAAGACGTCTGTCAGAAATCTCTTGTGTGCACATTTGCCTCTGGCAGCATCTCCATCTTGGCAATGGAAAGAGGAAGACATTTCAGGAATTAATAAGTCTAAATCACTTTACCTGAAAGAGACACACCTCTGCAGAGGAGATCTCTTCCTTTCTGCCTGTTCTAAACCTAATTTTCAGGTTCCTGTACAGCCTTCAGGGCTTACTTGGCATGGGGAATAGGATGGTGGGGATGGGAATGTAAAGTCATTTGGAGACATCCCATTTGTCTCCAGGCTCCCTTCTTTGAATATACCACAAATGTTTTACTTCAATTCTCAAAAGCCCAATGAGATGCAGGTTATTAATTCATGACTATGACAAGATTATTATGGTTAATTTAACATGTGCAGGCACTTAAGTAACTACTGTTGGGAAATATCTGTCATTAATTCAAAAATTAATCCTGCCTGTAATTTGGCAAATATAAATGCAAGTGTGAAGCAGAAATCCAGCATGACATAAAGAGCACTCATCTGCCATCACCTTTACATATGACTGTACAATGCTTGATCTCTGCTTGATTTAAATATGCACAACAAAATGTACTGCAGGATTCATAAATTAAGTGCCATTGACATTCATATGCTAGAAAGAGCTCAGATGTAGGAAGAGAAACAGAGAAGCAGACAATATCCCCATGGGTAGCAAAAGGGACACCATCAGGAGAGAGTGTGGCAGAGCAGTATTCCTAATCAAAGCTCAAAAAGCAAAGCTGTGCAAACAAAACCTACTTGTGTGGGCTTTTCTCCCACTTCCTGTGGGTCTGCAATAATTCCTACCAAGGCAGGTGGTGCAGAGTAAAACCACCAGAGTGGTTTCAGTCAGGAACAACTTGTGTCTGAGGCATGGCACAGACCCTGGAGGGTCATCCCATGGCTCCTGGGGAGGGAACTCCCTGCCTCAAACTGCTGTGCTTTGCTTGCTCCCCTACCAGGGAGGTAGGTGAAAATTCTGTGTGTACAAAGCTAGTTGCAGCAAAAAGTCAAAAATTCAAGTCCAAAGTAACCAGTCTCACTGCACCTGAGAAGGGTCCCAGCACTTCTTGGCCTTTGCTCATCCCTTGGCCAGGTCCAAAGTCAGTGATGAGTCATTTCGCTCACAAAGGCTCTTTAGCTTTGTGGTTTTGCAAGATTTATCACTATGAGATGCATCCCACCTATCAGGTCCTTCTCACTGAGGAGCTCCATGCATTGCCTGAACTTTTTCAGTTCTCTCATATGGTAAAAACTCCTTAGGGAAATCCTGAGGAATGTTTTGGTACACTTATATCTTTGAGTTTCACATAGGTGTTTCAGAATAAAATTTGGAAACATACTACCAGAGGGAATTTCCTGAGCATTCAGTCCCTTGTTGCTGGCAAACACTTGATATAATCCCTTCACAGGCTGATTAAATTCTTATTTTGAAAACTATTCAAATTCAAATGCTATTCCAGAACTTGGTAACTCTGATGGGTAGAAAATCCCAGACTACATGACCGGTGCTAATGTAATACTTTCCTTGAAGCAGCTTTTTTCTTTTGCCACAGGTATTTAGAGAAGATGTCCATCTCTCCTTTCAGCCTTCATCTTCAAAGCCAAACAAGCCATGGCATCTTAATTTCCTCACAGATATAAGCTCTCTATTATCCTGCCATCTTACTAACTTTTCTCTGCACCTGTCCTACTCCAAGCTCACCTCTTCTGGCAGCCGGATGCCCAGAGCCAGACACTGGGTCCCAGGCAGTCTCTACAGCTAAATGACACAAAGGTCACTCTTGGATTTAAGCTTCCCAGCTCCTAGTTAGGCTTGCACATGTTGGCAGACAAATAGAGAGAAAGCATTCACCTGCCTCCTCTAGCCTGCTCTCTACTGCAGAGTCCAAGTACATGTTTGAGCTATCAAAAAATGTTTGTGCAAGGCCAGTGTTTCAATAACCTCTGCAGACTTGGCTCTTTCCTATGTCCAACCACCCAGATGCTGATGCTGGCTGCCAATACCAGACTTCAGGATTCATTCCAGCTTCTTTTCAAAGCCCGAAGTGCCAGCATACGCTCCCTTGGCTGGATTTGCAAGGGCCCAGCCATCTGTGTATCTACAGAGTGTCTCTGGTGTAGATACAATGGGAAAATATTTAGCCTTTTACATGAAGTTGGCAAATATACTGGCTCAAGCCTGAGGAAATTCTGATTGTCTTTGCTTAGGGGCCTGCTTTTCTTAAAAATTGTAAAAGTATTTGTGAGTCACAGCAATGGGTAGGGAATGAGACATCTAGCAGAGCTCCCAGCTCTGGCAGAGGAGCATTACTAAGAGGACACTGCCCGACTTTGTGAACAGAGGAAAGATCAGGAGGTACTGGGTGACTTAATCTCTCGTGTCCCATGCTATGCTCTGAGGGTGCTATTTTACTGAAATAGCTAGATCAAAGCTACTAAAGAGGTTTCTGCCATTAACTGTCTCCTGAAAGTTGCTGACCTAGACACCAGAACAATTAAATGAAATGTGAAGCACCTCCTCAAACAGGTATTTTTCCTACTCTGTCCTACATCACCTAATCAGACAGTAGTATGAAGTTACACACTTGGGAGAGCTTTTTGTAATAAAGGACATCCTGAACTGCATGAAGACACTGCCCTGGTATATATTTTTTCTATCTTCTTATGTGGACACACACCCTGTGAGTCCTAGGAATGAATGTATGAGCTCTCCCATAAGTACGATAGAGACAAAAAGTCTGGGATACCAAATTGGACATGTACACTTGAAAAGCAGCTGCTGTATCAGGTATGCAATGTGAGACTCTGGGAATTGTTTTTCTGAATATTAAATGTGGAAAATATCAACTGAAGCTGCACTTAGTCCCTCTGAAGAAATCAACTTCTGAATGCCTTAGAGTCAACATTCAAATTGAACAGTTTCATATTAGAGATAATTAAAATATATTGCTTAAAAATAATCTGGTCTTTTATGTCCCTATTCAGAATCCACCACTACAACTTCCAATGCAAAAACTATAAACACGCTTGCAGTGTACCTGTCCCAGAGATGTGCAGCCAGATCTTTGGCTGATGTCACTTGGCAGGCCTTTGCTCAAGTTAATTGGAGCTGTATCAATTCATATATCTGAAGAGATGGAATGTACTGCTTATAGACTTCTGAAAAAGGCAAGTTAAACAGCTTGTATGCACTTGGAGACATTAATTTCTATGTTTTTCAAAATAAGAAAACTGTATTTTCTGTGAGGAGTGGTTCTTCAGAAAACCATCATGCCAGCCCTGTAGCAGCACTAGATACGAACAGACTCTGGTTTGATTCCCACCATTTCTACTATCTGTGAGTAGAGAAGCTACAACACAAGGAACACAATATTTTTTTGTAAGTATTTTTCTTAGACTGGCACATCGCTTTAATTTTTACATTTAACAAAGGGCTTCTACTTGTAATCTATCAAAGGAAAACAAAAAGCAGTAACAAATCCCATTGTGTTACTAACCAGAGGCAATGACTGCTGGCCTCTGCAAACAATACATAGCCAGAGGGACTTGCTGCTTTCTATTTTGCAAATATACTACAAGCCGTGAGTTGCAGCGAGAGCATGGCAACCAATAACTCTTGATCACTTCAAGATTTTTCGTTAGCCAATTCTACAGTAAATTAACTAGACAAGTTTAAAGGTTGTTTTCAACAATTTATAAACACACACCACAAAGAACAAGACAAGACAGTTCATCTTTCTACTTAACTTTTTTACTTACCATCCAATGAAACTTTAATAAGTACAAAGGCAGGTCAATAGTCCCAGAATTGAATGTTGTGCACCTGTGTAACCAAGAAACACATTTCACCTGTAGGAAAACAACCCTTAAAATACCTCAGACATAAACTTTCTTCAGCTGCTTACCTGCGTAGGTTCCTGTTTGTCAGATTCAACGCACCACAAAAGGCTACTGGTGTTTCAAAAGGGATCTGTCACCTTGCCAGACATTTAAGTGGTAGCAAAACCAGCAGAGGCACTTTCAAGTTTGTGCAGAGAATTCTGAAAGTCTCAATTCAGTTCGACTTGGACAGTGCACCCTATGTCCCATCAGATACCCAGCACGGGGCTACTCTGCCTTGCTGAAGCATGAGTTATTAGCACTGCCCTGATCCTTTCACCAAGTG
Source organism: Coloeus monedula (assembly GCF_965178545.1). Taxonomy (NCBI): domain Eukaryota; kingdom Metazoa; phylum Chordata; class Aves; order Passeriformes; family Corvidae; genus Coloeus; species Coloeus monedula. Next base: position 88,428,978 of record NC_138783.1, read on the forward strand.
ATCCCTGTATCTAACGCGGAAGGAGTCGGTCAGAGGAGAAAGCACCAGTATCCCCCAGTTGCTAGGTAACAAGCAGGGAGATCCTGACCTGAATTCTTAGTGCAGGCTGATGTTACTCAGGAAGCTTAGCTGGGTCCTTCCTGGAAAGGGAGAGCTACACCAAAAAGTCACTCCTGGCTTTGTTAAAGGCCACTGCATAGCACCCAGGACCAAGGGACAGCTGCTGAGCTATTTGTATGATAAAAAGGCACCTGTTGCAAAAATAGGAAGTACACATACAAAAATGGAGGGTGACATTTTCTGCTCTTCATGCCAGTGAAACCAGAAAGTTTTTAACCTTAAAATACAATCTATTTCAAATCTGGTCATTAAATAAAGCAGAAGAAACCACCCAGCATGTGCACAGCCTCAACATTAACAAATACAATGAGAGAATATTAAGCACATGAAAATAAAAAAAATAATATTATCCCATACACATACACTACGAAGCATAATACAATGCTAAACTCAACATAGAAAACTGAAAGGAAGCAAACGATGGAAGTTTATGATGACACAAAACTCTGCATTTTCTGGCCGTGTAAATATTATAAATTATTGCCATGCCATTGTATTAATTACTCTATTTAGCTTGCAAATTCCTCAAGAGGTATTTTCTAAAAGACGAAAAGTAAGAGCTGAGCCAGACCTGAAGAGCTAAAGTGCCTCTGGGTCCCTTGGATGGGGTATACCCAACCCTGTCATCCTGTATAGCAAAAGAAAATAATGCCTACTCATATGCAGCATAACACAAATGTCAAAGACCCAGTTATCTGGAAAAGATGCCTGTTTGCTTTCTACTGGCTCCAAGGAACATCTTGGTAAAAATGGCATGAAAGCAATGCTGTGCACACCACGTGTGGCCTGGCTCCCACAGGCTGGAGGGGCCCATGAGGCCAGGAGGGCTGAGGGGTATCGGTGCAGAAACAAGCCTTTTCATTCCAACCGCCTGCTTCCCCATCACATCTGAGCACATTCTCACATGTGAGCAGCTCCCTCCTTGCTCAAGTAGATTCTGCCAGTCCCAGACAGGAATATCTGTCAGGATTCCAACTCTGCCAGGATTCCAACTCAGCCAGGGCAGCAGCTCCCATCTCTCTGCATGAGAGGTTTGCAGTGGGTGTACCTATCACCCAACCGCCACACGGGCAACACCTCTTTTAAAGAAGGGTCTCAGGGACAGGAGGACTGGCCAGTCATGTCTAGAGAAGTCCAGCTACGACCTTAAAAGGGAATTACTCCACAACAGCCTTTTATCTGGTAGAAACAAAGCAATGCTTTAATGGAAGGGAAAGGCACACGTGTCTGCAGAAAGCCAGCCCTGCTCAGCCGTGCAATGGCACACCTAATGCTTACTCCTAATGCATGTAGTGTATCCCCAAAAAGGCTCTCCTTTCAATGTAGCCAGGTTCAGTGGCCCAATAAATCTGTGTTAAGCCCAGACTCGAGGTCAGGAAGCAGTCTCTCAGCTATGCTTGATATCTCTCCCTCCCCATAAATGTCCCTATTTATCCAGGGAATCAGTCTACCCCTGCAGCAATTATAACTGCCCAAAACCAGATGAGTATTATAGTACTTCAAGTACCTTTTTGAACAAGAGCCAAAGCTCATCATATTGATAGGAAAATTACAGTTCTTTTATTCATTTCCCTTTCTCATTTTATTGCAGAAACAGGAAAAGCACATAGAGTTAAGTCTATCCCCTAAGCACTTACATTTCCAGACAAAATAGTTACGGATGTCACAATCTGAATTCAGCAGGGTTAAATTAATCCAGGTTTTACACAGAGGTTCATAATAGAAAAACCCCTATAGAAAACCAATAGGCATTTGGAGGAAACATAGTGAAAATTTAAGATATTAAATATATACTCACCTGCTGCTAAAGAAAAACTGATCACGTTACAACACAGCCGGCACAAATCAGAAGCCACAGCTCTGTGAACTGCAACTGATTTTTAAGCAGTGCAGATACTCTGAAACAATTTTTGGATGAAAGGCCATCTTACAGATACCATCACTAGGAGGCAAAACAGTGCAGAAAATCTACTCATAGAAATATTTGTGTTTTAGATAGTGCTAGACTAATTTTTTTACTATAGATTCAGCTTTTGCATACCAAGTGAAGTGGATGGCACTTCAGTGCAACTTTTCCTACAAATTCTTCCAAATGGTCTTAATGCTCAGCCATGCAACAAGCTGCATTAAATAGTAGATACTAGAGAAAACAGAGAAAGCTTGGCAAGATGAAAGGTGTGGCAAATATAAGCTTTTACTAGTGAGGCCCTTAACAGAGGCAAAGAGAAATTGAAAGACACAAATATGGTAGATTTGAGAAGACTGCTGAGCCCAAAAGACAGAGGAAGAAGGAAATCCTTTCAGGATTCATGTAAAAGTTAGAAAAAAGGTGTAGATGGGAACAATGCTGTTGGAAATGCTGATTCCACAGAAAGCACTAACTGGACACCTCTCCTCTCTTTTAACATCTCCTCCAGTCATGTCTTGAAGAGCAAGAACAGGTAAGTAGTAAAATGGAGCTGGGTGGGGTACAGAAAATCCACTCCATAGCGTTAAAAATAACCTATCACATCTTCCTATTGTCTAAACTGGCATAACACCACCAGCTTCATTTTATGCCAGCTTAAGATGTGGTCAAATGCAGTAAGAGGAAGATAGCAGTTCCTCTTACATTTCACTTTGCCTGCAGGCAGGTTTCAGCAAATTGTGTGTCTATTCCAGGGGAACATACTTAATGAAGGATTTAATCTTCCTGATGAATACAGAAGGATGCCAAAGTACCAAACTTGTCAAACACACCTTGCAATAAAACACATTGTTACAAATTTGCTTTACTTGGCTATATACTTGTAAAGAGGTGTAAAACAGACAGCTCCAAATTGCCTGACTTCAACCACTGAAAGTCAAACACTGCTGTCCAAATCCGCTTGCAAAGGTGTAGCGTTACAGTAATTGAGACGGTCCGTAATCCGCTCACATCTCCGCGCACATCAGCAGCACAGTGCTGAGAAGTCTCCCGGTTGTTCAGCCGCAGAAGGAGCTGCGTGAAGCACTGATTCACGCGGATGAATTGTAACCAAGCAACACTGCCAGCATCTCTCCAGCCCATTGTTCCGCTGAGCTCGGGAGAATAGCAGCAGAACAGCACTGAAAAAACCTTCCAAACTCCGACTTCAGTTAAAGGGTACCATCCCTCTAACACTAGGTATAGTAAATTTTTTAACCAAAATTTAACAGAAATAAGCTGTTACTTCCCTCTCAGTAAAGATAATGATGTGCCTGAAGGCAGCAAATTAATTTCTGTGTGTCCAGGACCTCTTGTAAATCATCTTTACAAAAGAAAGAGTTGAAATTTACTTTACACAAGAAATGCAGGGCAATGAATTATTCATCTGAGCAGAGGGACAGAAAAACTGCCTTTTTGTTAGTCTGGCTATTAGACACTGGGGGAAACTAAAGACTTTCTCAGATACAATGACAATCAGTAACAACACAGATGAGATGGAAAGGAAATAGATATTTGAAAATTTTGTTCAGTGAAAGTTGGCAACCTTTTCCCATGTAAATGTCTGAAACCAACAGTTAATGCACAAAATACTGCTACAACGCCATCACTCATGTGAACCTTATTATCAACAGAGGCATTAAAAAATTAGGTTACAATACTGAAATCTTTTTCTTTTATTGCAGTTAAGTCTGAGTGGTGGGATTATTTGTTCTGTTTAATGCCACGGGCCTGGACGTCAAGAATAAAGTTCACTGCAAAATTATCCACTGTTGCCCTTTATGGAAATAAGTTAACACAGTCTGCCAACAAAACTGTTGGTTACTAGATGTTTTTGCAATGTTCAACAGTATTCCCATTTTACCAGGAAAAAAAAAATCATGTATAAATTAAGAATACGATACAGAATTGACTTCTTTTCGTAACATAAAAGGCTAGCAGCTGTAGGCATTTCTCAGAGCATAAAAACCAAAAGCACTGACCTGTAAAACAGAAATAGTAGTAACATCTGCTAGACTTCTGGGCTCTGAAATCACATTCCCTTAGAGCAAGTTTCCAAAAGAAAGGTTGGGCACTTATGTAAAATACCAATTCCCTTTTCAATGGATTATGTTTCTCTTTTTAAATTATACTTAAAAGCCTGAGTCTGAAAGCACATCCATCTTTGTTCTCCAGGAACTAATGCAGTAGGGCAAAGTAACAAAATGCCATGGCACTGGCATAAAAATAGATTTATCATTGTCTTTCAGAATTTGTGATATCATAGAATCATAGAATGGCTTGGGTTGGAAGGGACCCTAAAGATCATCTAGTTCTAACCTCCCTGTCATGGGCAGGGACACCTTCCACTAGACCAGGCTGCTCAAAGCCCCATCCAACCTGGCCTTTAACACTTAGAAGGGATGAGGCATCTATAACTTACATTAGATCACCCTCTTTGCTTATTTCCATGCTCATCTTTCTAGTCCCTCTCTACAAATGAGGTTCCTAGGTGTGGCCTTTTCAATCCCATTGTGGGGGATCAAGCAGTCACTATTCTATGTGGAATATCACCAGGATCTCACACAGGCAGGAATGCTGCTTCTTAGGCTCTATCTACTTGATAGTTTAGGGTCCTTCTTATAAGTCCTCAACATTGCCACAGGCTTTGACACTACACAGTACTCCTCAGAGGCTCGAAGCCTGCTCTCCCATGGTACTAGTTCCCACCAACTTCCTCTCAATGTGAACAGATATTTAAAGCAGAACTTGGTCTCATCATCTTCTTTCCCTTCATAAGTTTGCCAGATGGCTTTATTTAGAGTCTGTTCTCTGGATTGGCTCTTAGATTGATTTTTTTTTTCCTTTACATTTGCCATCTGCTGGTCCAAACAGCTGAATTATACACTTCCTTTTCAATCTCATGGCATAAATTCATTCTTGCTGTCAATTTGGCATCCAAAATAGTATGGCAGGCAGACTGGCAGATCTGGGTAAGGCCTTGCTCCACCAATAGGCGTTTTCTCCTTGTCCCTTTGAGACCCATTAGCATAGGAGAAAAGTTTTTAAGAGAGAACAAAGTACAAGCCAGAGCAAAAGACAGGTACCAAGAAGAACTGAATCATGTTGTCTCAATGATGGAAAGTGGTCTGTGTTGAGGCTATTTCCTGGAAGCAGGATTTGCAGCCCCAGCATTGTGCAGTCTTGTACAAGGAGAAGACATCAAGTTGTGCAGCACCTAAGGGCAGAGAATTGCATGTGGACTTCCCAAAGAAACAAATGCTGTGTGGAAAAAAACTTGACTTAGAAACTTCAAATCATTTTCCACAGTCTTCAGCAACTGTCTTGCTCTTTCCAGTGAAAATGTATGAGGACTCTTGTGAAATAACTGATGTGGATATGGGATCATGCCTGCCCCCTGCAGGGTACCCAGCCTGGGCTGCGCTACAGGAGCAGCTCCAGAACAAGGGCTTGCAAAACTGCAACAGCAGCTGGCTGGGAAAGGCATCAGGAGGAGGACAGAAACAGCACAGGAGGCGGAGGAAAGGAAAGGTGCCAGAAAGTCTTGTTATGACCCCACCTAAACGCCTAACAGTAAGGTATTACTGAGTGGCCTGAATGTGCATGTTTTACCCATCTTGTTACGTTAAACTCAGAATTCTTTAGAGACAATTCTGTCTCTTGAGTGTTTGCACATTTCCAAGCACAATAGCTGCTTGTACTGGCTGAGTCCTTTGAATGCTGTAAGAATACGTTTAAAAAAATAAGAGCAGTAAAAAATCTTGATGCTATTCATATTTGAGAAGATGTCACATGGCTCTGGACAAATCATAACCACAGCAACATTCTCAACAAACACATTTTCTAATCCTCTCATTACTATTTTAGCTTTCTTTTAAAGGTAAAGACAGAAAAAATGTCATGAAAAAAATATTAACTGTGGTTCATATCTGAATGGCACAAAAGACCAACAGTTTATCCAAACAGTCTAAGTGAACAAGAGCTTGAGAACTCCTACTTCAATGCTTCTCCATATACATACATTTGCGCATACACTTGCCTTTTTCTGTTTCCCCTGTGGTTTTGGTGGCTCAGCTGACATCCAGTAGCCTGCCTACTCTCCACTTTCTCCATGCATTACATGGTTAAGTAAGTGGGAACAGTGTGACATTTGCAGTGCTTGATCTCTTAATGTTTAGATAAATGCTGATACTACAGAGCTGGTCCTAGTTTTCCAGAGCTTCCTACCTCAGTTATGAAGCTAATAAACCTAACTCAGTGGTTCAGTGTCCTTGGTCTCAGCAGCTCTGATCCAATGCCCATTGAAGCCAAAAGAAAGATTCCTTAATTAGCCCGTTAGTGTCAAATCAAGCGCAATTAGGCTCGAGTGCCACTGAAGAATAAGATGTATAAATTCTTTTGCAATGCAAATTCCTTTGCTGCTGAACTGTACGGAACTGACCCACCTGCTCCAGGTCTCTGCGTAACCTGATACTTCGTACACCACCCAGACATCAAGGGAGTGGTGCTGAGAAACAGATTTCTTGAAATTCCCAAGCTGCTTTATATGCTTCACGTTGGTGGCTCACAATCAGATTTCTGGCTGTCACCATCATGAATGGAAGGATAAAAATTCAGTGACAAGTTATGAAATGTTACATCTGTTCAAAAAGGTAGAACGACCAGCAAAACCAATGTGTCAAAGAAATGTGTAAAACAGCTCCAGATTTAGCCAGATCCTGCACAAGCCAGGTCTATATTTGAAAGCTGCACTGGTACAGATGTTAGTAGGTGTATGAATAAAGGATAGGAAGACTGTACTACCAGTTTGCATATCCATGGTAACTAAGAGAGGCTCTCCTGAGAAAGGGAGCTGTGAGGTGGGGAACAAAGAATTCTTTTCCCCTTTGAGGGCTAAAGAGCTCACACTATCTAGTGAGATTATTTAGGCTGGGGACATGTGCACCTCCGGATTATAAGAGCAATGAGGAAAAGAGAACAATATGACATCTTCAGTCCTCAGAGGACTTGTCTAGCTTGCATGGCAGTCCATGTCTCTGCATGTTCATAGCTCTTGTTTCACCTAAGCTGAAGTTGATGCAAACACACCCAGTGGCCTTACAAACAACCCATTATAGTATACATAATACACTACAGTACCCAAGACATACACTGGCTGGTTGGGATGGGCAGACTACAGAAAGAAACAATGGCCTTCTATACAGCTCTCAGTATACAGTATTTAGGCAAAAATCATAGAACCATTTAGGCTGGAAAACATCTTAAAGACCACCGAGTCCAACCTTTAATCTAGCACTGTAAAGTACCAGTGTAGCTCATTTCTCTCTGCATGTATGAGTATGTTCTGAATACATTTATGATGATGCAATTGCATCCATTCTAGGCTGGGTTTACCAATCTTTACTGCTTCATGACTAGTCATAAAATTTCTATTACTATTGAAGGACAACATCCAGATAAAGTATAAGTGATTTCAGTAGAATTAAAAAGTTAAAAAACTACGTGCAACATAGAGTGATACCAGTGTCCTCACACATGTGCCTACTCCATTATTCTAATGATTCAAAGGGCAACACTTGAGTTCCCAACTGCTCTGTGTTCCCCAAGCAACTCTCACAGAGCTGCCATCACTCTCCATTTCCTTACAGCCATCATTGGAGCAGGAGGGCAGTGCTACTGCCAGCACTGAGCTGAACCCATCTGGACTGGATTCTGGGTGCCTGCATGCGGAGCTGCCAGACAGGAAGTCAGACAGAACAGAAGAAATAGGCACCATCTTCCAGGTTGCTGTACATAACCTCTGAAGTAAAAGGATGAAAAATTTCTACAAACACAGTTTCTTTTAATAATCTCCTTTTCTTTTTCTCCTGCCCCTGCCACAATTTTTAGTTTTAGATACGTGAGTCTGGCAGCTCTCTGCACATGGTCTGATTCTCCAGCTTATTTCTGGCCCAGATTTTCCTTGGGTTTTACTAGAGGCAAGGAAGAGTGATATCAAAAAGAAAGGGGGATAGAAAGAAAAGTGAGGAAAACAAAGCCTTAACATACCCAGAAAGTCATCTGAACATCCAAACAGGAGCAGAAAAGTTCCTTCTTCTTTTAAATATATCTTCTGTTTCCATGCTATAGTAACTACATGGTATGTTTTTTAATAGTCTGTTTTAAAATAAGTTGGGTGTGATCTAGTTACTAAATATTGTATGATTTGATAATTATGCAGCAGAGCAAACTACTTTCCTAATCTGGAATAAGATCTAAAATTCTACAGTGCCTTTAAGAAAATGGGACTTAAGTAACTTTTATTTTTTCCAATGACCTGTAAGCCCAGGAAAAAGTAATTCTCTATTTTAGTTAGTTTTGAAAGTTTTAGAATGGATAGTTGCATGTAAACAATTTACGCCTTCACTTTTACAGCTACATGAAATAAGCATTGATTTATGCAGCACACAATGTCTTTAATTCTTGATTAACTTCCCTTCAAATTCTCACTGTAAGCCAGTGATATTTTATTAGAGATAACGTTGCTACTTGTATTAATTTCCTTCATTATATTCAGTTGCTCATAACTTTGGCAAGTGGTGTAACTTTTAGGTCCTTTGGGTGGGGGCACAAAAGGATGAATAACTCGTGATGGTGTAACTGGAGTCCACCCCGCATACAAGAGGCAGGTTCTGGCTGCACAATGAACTTTGGTTCTGACACACTCAACCTTGTGCTTTGACTCAGCAAAGTAAATAATGCTCCTTACAAGCACAAAATTGTCAGGGCGTTCTGGTTTAACACACAGTACGTTATCAGGCATTACACATCCAATATAATTAATTAAGACATTTAAAAGCTGAAGTGGTTTCACCTGGTATTTGGCAGTCTGCTGTTCATTAGCAAAGTGGCTGAGAGTTTAACAAGAAACATCACAAAGACTAGCTAAAAGTTGAAGACCATTTTGATTACAAACCTTCTCATGTAAGTAGACCACTTGCATGTTCCTATCACAGTAGTGCTCTTACCTGCACTAGAAAATGGCTTTTGCTTCCTTACCCTAACCTTTTAAAGCAGGTATTGTCTCCAGATCACTACAAACTGTACAGACTGTTGCGGAGTAAAAAGTTTTAATAATATCACAGCAGACTCGTGGGCTGAGCTAATACAAGCACTCAGCTTTAGTCTAATACTAATAGCCAAACAAACAGAGTTAGGATGATGCTCAGTGCTATTGTAAATTCCAGCCACATTCCACACTGAAGAGTGGATGGAGAAAACAAAATGGTGTAATCACTTACAAATATTATGAAGAAAACTGGAATGGTCACGTTTGTTTTGCCCTATGCTTCAGAAATAGAGGCTATTAAAATAACAACTAGTCAGATACAAAAAGCTTGGAGGAAATTAGACTTTATATTATGGAAATACAGCTGACAAATGCAGTGCTGTAGGAGCAGATGTGGTTGAGAAAACAGTGAAATACTTTTCAGCAGAATTTGCAAGGTTTTTTTGTGGAGGTGGAACCAGGAAGCCCTTGCTGGAGATTCCCACACCATCATCCATAGATCCAAAGTACCTATGAGTCCAACAGGAAGTTGAGATGTACCTATCTGCACACATAGTCCTCTTATCTTGTTGTGATTGAGCTACAGTTTGTGACTTTCATTCAGAATAAGACTGCAAAGCAGCTGAGCTGGTTATTAAACCAGACTGTTGAAGCAATGCAAGTAAAAACTACAGAATCTGATTTAAAAGTTACAGTCTAATTGTCAGTATTTTGCTTTGACTAAGAAACTTGCCACATCAGGCTCATTGGAAGAGTTGCAGAGAAAGTTTCAAGAAAACTGACCAAAAATCTTTTGTGTACACAGGACAATTTACAGTGCTCTCTGCTCATAGAGTAATTTCATATCAGATTCACAGGATTAGCTTTTGCTAAAAAAATCCTCTCACGGTGAGAAAGGTCATGGAAACAACCCTTTGCCCTAGAGCAGACAGCACTTCCTCAAAGCACTCCATCAGAGTCCAAATAAAAACACTCATATGCTTGTGCTAACAGTGTTGAGTTACACAAGAGTTGGTAACCAGTTTAAAGAGCATAATTTTGTCAAAACAGCAGGCCAGCTACCATTATCCTTCCATATAGTGCAGACTCAATGCAAATGTCAGAGGAGCCAGACCGTTTACTTGGTTCAGGTATCTCTGAAATGGACTAACCTTCAGTCCCATAAAACTTTGAACTTTGCCTGTTCAAATGTTGAAGCCCACTTGGGGATTCTAGAATATCAGATATGCAGTAGTATATTATTACAAACACATGATTTCAACTTGCTTCTAGGAAAGAAATATATTTTTCTCCTATCATCTTCCACTGTTAAATTTCAAGTTAATAACACACTGTTGTGACTGGCTTAAGCAATACTGAAGCAATTCAAAGCAAATGTAAAATGCAACAGAGATTCCTTATCCAAGAACATGATGAGAGCAACAGAACCATCATCATAGATGCATGGCAAGTCCAAAGAAGCAACTGATGTTCTGGGGCAGAAAAGATGTCCCTTCAGATTGCTATCACGAATGCAGATACTTGTATTGCAGAGATGTTTCTGTGTGAAAGACGAAAGCAAGGAAGGAGAAACTTTGCAGGAAAAACAGTAGCAAAGGCAGCGGAAAGACCAAGGGAAAGCAAGAGTAGTTATTGAAAAAAAAAAAAATCCTAAAAAGGGCTAATGACAGAGCATCACTTCACTGGTGGCAGAACAAAGTAGGGAGTGATACTCAGAGAAGCCTCCTTCCTCTTCATTGAATTCTGCTTCATCCATGGAATCAAGGTTTGTTTGGGGGTTTTTTTAATTGCCACAATTAGATCTGGCTTCATCATCAGATTAACATTAGCTAAAAGCCTGGTTTTGACCTAAGTTTTGACAGCCTCAGATCTCAAGTGAATCCAGGGACACAAACAAATTCTGACCTTGCAGCAGATTGCTGTTCTGTCTTGCCCACATATGGCTTTATTCATACACACTGCAATGTGATCTCAAATGCCCATGCAAAAGTGGAAGAAGCAGCAGCAGCAGATCGACTTTCAGGTGACTTTTGATAATTTCTTTCACAGCTGTGGCAAGAATCAACACTGGCATACTTGTCAAAAGAAGCAAGTGAGCCTGTTCTACAGCCAAGAGGCCACAGACAGGACAACACCTACACACCCCACCAACCCACAGGACCCTGCGCTCACAGGAGCTGTGCTAGAAGGCTCCCTTCTCCTGTGCTGAACTCCATCCACCTTTCCCAGGAGCCATAATGTTCCTCACTGTATTCTGCACCCCAGCTTACCAGACACGTTACCTTCACACCATCACGGCACCCAACACAGTGCTCCTTCAGACACATTTGCAGATACCTCAGAAATTTTGTCCAGCACACAGAAGGAGCCGATTCCCTGAAGTACTTTTGGCTTCTCAGCTGACTGCACTATGTGCCACAGTTTCTCAAAACTAATCTGCTGTTTCAGAGAAACATGAAACTTATGAGAACATGTCAATTCATTCATAATATACGCTCTTCTACAAATATGTAACACAGATTGGAACTGACATTCAAGATGACCCACACCCTATATAAGCCTCACAAAAACTGCCTAGTTATTCACTTTTCCAGCTTGGCAAACTAAGCCTCCACACTCACTGTCAAGCTAAAACATTTGTTAAAATAATTCTTGGCTTCCTTCCACTCCAAACAAATTCATCAGACAGATATTTCAACTCATTTTTGACTCAAGCAAGCAGAAATAGGGAGGTACAAAAGTAGAGATGTAGGAGCCTTCATTAATTAGAATATGACTTTTTTTTTTTACACCTTTTTCTACCACATAAGGATAATGGAAGGTTTCGGCTGTTTTTGAGGTCACTGTCTCCAATTAAGAGAAACGCATGAGCTTTAAACAAATCAGACAACCGTGGAACAATTTTAATCCCTGAATGAATAAATCCCTTGGGGGACGTGGCTGCAGAGAAATCAATGGGCAATTCTATTAAGCCTTAACAGCAAATAAGGCACAATCTGGCTTCTACAATGAACCTCAAAGCCACAGATCCTGTCATAAGAATTTATCAGATTTGTGTGATCAGTCATCAGTGTACAGAGCCCGATTATACCCAGAATATCTTCTGCTTACAGCAGCTGTTGGAACAGCAATGTACTAGACCATCTTCGAGTTAGGGGCTATAATCTTACAGCAAAAAAATGACAGAAATAAGTGTTAGCTGAGTGAATACTCATTTGTTCCGGTGAACTCCTACTCTGTCAGCACCCTGCTGCCCACTGACCTTACCTCTAGCTCCAAAGTGTTAAGAGAAGTGTGAGCTGTGACTGTGAGAAAATTGGCATTTGCTCCCACAGCCTTTTACAGCAACACTTAAATGACCTCCTCTGCCCTACAGACTGGAAGTACTCTCTCTAGCTGTGGGATCAAACACAAATCATTCATACCTTGCTATATAAAGTCCACAGGCTAGCACAGAGAATAGAACTGTGCTTTGAAAAAAATCATCAAAACAGAAGACACAACTTCCCCTCCCCTTCAATACACCTAAATGGTCACCTACTGACACCTGTCAGGGTAAGGACAAAATCACTTTGCTTGGTGTGGTTGATGCAGCCACCATCTAGGAGCCTCTGCCTCAGGCTACATCTGCTCTCGTAAGTGAAACACTCTCAGGATTGTTCTGCGGCACCAGAGACAATATTTCTGTACCTGAAACAAGACTGCTAAATTCTCATGATCTTCAAAAGAGGTTGACTACATCCAATCCACTTGTTGAAAGCCATCACCAGTCTATCCAACCAGGATTGTGTCCAGGGCCGTTCCAACAACACAAGATGAATGACAGCCTGACTCAGGAACATTTCCTGCACTATTGAGTAGTTTAGATGCAACTTCCCTGTCCACCTACCCGAACTGTTCAGATCTGAGACATGTCCAAGGTACATGACAGCTGCCTTCTTTGCTCACAGAACCAAATTTCCTTTCCTTGAAATCAAGGTATGTGAACAAGGAAAGAGGGTGAAATTGACACATATACATACAGCTACTACCCAGACAGAGCTATACTACAGACATGGCACACACCCAGTGTTCACAAGTTCAGAAGTACTCCCTATGAGCATCCACTGTTTAGATGAATAGTTATTGAGGGTAAAGTTTTCACAGCCATTGAATGCCTAAAGATAGAGATGGGAGCCATCATTTCTTGCAGTGAATAGGAAGCATTATCCAATAAGATGCACAATGGGGTTTTCAGGTTAGGTGCCTCATTCCTATTGCAGTTAACTGGAATTATATCCCTGAAGATGTTAAAAGCCTCTGTGTTGAGTGTGATGCCTTTGTTATCCCTTTACACAAAAGTCTCTAATCCATTACACTGGCTTATGAAAGAAAGAAATACAGGAGTAATACTACAGGCAAGTGTTTTCCTCCTTCTCCTGGGTAAAAAAAAATATATATCACCTGCATATTTCAGCTTTGCAATCTTGCTTCATGTCTATCTCTGAGAAAATAAACTGAAGTCCTATGGAAGCTGCTCAGGTAAATTTGAACACTGCCTAGTAGTGTGAGACACAAGACAGGCAGAAATAGTTAAGTAGTTTAATTCACACTGGTTTGGCATTTGGTCAAAGAGGTTTTGTAGAAGTAATCATAAAAAGGGAACCTTAAGTCATTAGAAAGAAAAGTAATTTTCACAGTGGCACTTGACTTTTTTTCCCCCAGCATCCTTTCACTGATGCAAGTTACCCAGAACTCTGTGATTTGCACAATCAACTTAAAACACTGATGTACAGTTAGCACCTCACTTTAAAGAAATAAACCAGTAAAGAAACACAGCACTCTTCATCAGTTGGTTCAGTAGCAATTAGACAAACTGAGTTTACAGTCTGCACCATACTTTCATCTCACAATAAGATTTGAAAAGAGCTAGGCTACAAGATTAAAAATATATATATCTATACCTGTGCTCCCATGATTTTGTATCAAATAACTTTTGAGAAAAGTACATATTTAATTGAATATTTGAGAGCAGCAACCTCTACGGTATCTTATAAAGCAGGCTGCTGAGGAACAAGAAACCCATGGACCAGATACAGTCTATCACTTCGCTTTGATAATTTTGGACTGAGTGATTCCAGGGGAATGCATTAGGACAAGAAAGAAAGCGAATATGTGCCCTGCCAAATGGGTCTGACAGTTCTCCCTGCGTTGCAGGAAAATTCTCATTTGTCCTATAAACCAATACTAGGAGAAAATTATAACACACACTGTCGTAAGAAAATGCTCCTCATTAACTGTTCCTATAAACATTAATGGCAAGTAAGAGGGACAAAAGTAAAAAATGTTATCCTCCTTATTTTAACAAGGGACATCTTTTTTCAGAGTTAAGTTAGAAGTATTCATGTTTGGAAGCTAAATCTAAAATACCTGAAATGGGCTCCATTTCATAAACTGTTGAGTACTCCTCTCTATAAAAAAATCAACCTTTAGTTCATCCACCTTCCGTGTCCCAAAGACATTAGCCATCTAGGAAAATTCAGGACACTTCACTGAAATACACTAACTTGTCTTTCTTTAAATACTCCTTTTTAAAATCCTGAGACAACAGTGCTGATGAGAATAGCATTTTCTTTTTCTTGCTTGGATTATCTGCCGGTGTGGCAAAATTCAGCTACCACTGATAGCTTGAATGCACCAAGCAAGATATGGAGAAGGATCTCTGCAAGTCTGCATGTTCATTCATGTTTACAAAAACTGACATCACACAGATTTAAGAGACTGATTGATGTATTTTAACTGTTTGCTTAAATGATAATCAAGTCCAGGTTTCTCATGCTCTTTTTGTTTCACAGTGTCTTATATATTTGTTCATGACACACTGTTGAAGAAATTAAGGGCTGATTTCTGTTTGGCTAAAGACATCAAGTAAACTCTATTTTATTATGATGCTGCCACCTATAGTCTTTCTGAACACCACACTACCTCTCCACAGTTTTGATTTGCATTTAAATTTCTAAAAATTGCATTGTTTATCCTTTGCTAAAACTTTCAACATCACCCCACCCTGCAAGGAAAACATCAAATAAAATGTTTGGGGGGACACGCTTTTGTTATCTTTCTTCTGTGATTTCCAGCCCCACCAAGAAATCTCCCCAGTTTTGGCTACTCTGATGTTCTCTGATGAAAACTCTGCTTTCAGAAGGTCTGAGAAGAACAGGTGACTCTGAGGTGAATGTCTACCAAACCAGCATAAATGGTTACTTCCAAACACCAGAGAGCATGTCTGAACACACTACACAACCAGCCTACAGTGTGCAGAAGACAGGATGGAAACCAGATCTGAAGTTTCTGTGAGGCCTAATGGAGAACTCTCACCAGATACTCCTATATATACTTAATTCCTGCTCTACTCCTGTACTCTGATTAGGACAACTAAGCAGTGACATTAATTCTCTTCCTCTCCTGTTGTTTTTTTTTTTTTTTGTACAACAGTTTTCTTAAGCTAACCTATCATTAAGTAAAAATCAGACCTTGAGTAGACCAGACATACATGCCTTCCACTGCAAGACACAATTGTGGATCTGGAACTTCTCTGTCCTGTAATCTTTCCAGCCAAGACCTAAGCCATAGGAGTGTTCCTAGCTATGAAAACTGTCAACCCAATGGTGATGCATTAAACACTACACCAACTCAAAAGGCCTGTAGCTGCAGAAATTAGCAATTTGTTCTTCTTCTAGGAATGGAATTAGTTAGGACGACAGATAGACAGATCATGTGTCTGTCCCTCCTTAACCTCCGATCTGTCCAAGTACCTATGGAAACTCTTGCGTGTTTCCATGGTCAGCTGATGCAGTCCAACCCCTGCATCTGCCCAACTCCCCAATACCTGGAAAAAAACCTTAGTCATACTGATTCCAGTATTAAGGAAAGAATGTCACAACTGTAAGATTAAAAGAGCTACTAATTTTGATGGCATACAGTGCCCTGAGTCCTTTAAGTTCCACATTATACTGTATTTATAACCTCTTTGTTCAATTCTAGAATATTTTCCATTTTAGGAAGGGAAGAAACCTACTCAAGTGTAGAATCAAACAAACCCCTTAATTGTAAAATACAGGCAGCTGATTGCATTGTATTAGACAATGAGTTAGAGATGAAGCCGTTCCTTTGTTATATTCTACTTCTCTTTAAATAGCAGAGTTGCCAAAGCTGATGTGATAAAAGAAGAATGACATGAAGAATGAGAACTGTGTAATCTTCCCATCTTGCTCACCAATTTAAGATACAAAGGAGTAAAAGTGCAACCTGTCTCCCTTGTCTAGAACTTTTATGTGCTGCAGATGAAAAACAAAACACAACACACTGAGTTTTTAGCTTTTCAGGGATGCAATATTAAACAATGTCATTAAAAAGAAATTGACTTTTTGAAAAAATAGACTCCTTTTCTGTTACAAAAAAAAAAATTTTAAAAAATTTAAAAAAATTTTTAAAAATGAAGAGCTATTGTGTATTTTTATCCATAGAACAAACAAACTGTTTATAGGCACTGTAGTTTGGCAGTGCGAGCTGAAGCACTTTTTATAACTGTGTACTCTCAGGAGTGGCTTGCCTGTAAACTCGGACATTATCCCTAAAATCATTAGTGTTTCCATAAAACAAAAAAATTGTGCTGCAGTACTGTCAAGAAATTTTCCTTGAAGGACTCTTTTCAAAGCTACTTCTGTCTTAACTGAGCAACAAACTTCACCAGAAAACCAGCTGGCAGAGGACAGCACAGAACGTATGTGCCAGCTTATACAGGAGCAGGTTTTCCATACTCCTGGAGCTGACTTGATGAAGTCTGCTCTCAAGCAGCTGGGAGCATGGAGAACCATGGGCTGGAGAATTCTGATAAACAAAATGCACTGAAAGAAATACCAAAGAAATCCGTGTCCTCTTTTATCTTGGCAGCTCAAAGCCAAGCAACTGGGTGTGTTGGCCCCTGAGAAAATACAGAGAGAGGTCTGGGAGAAGAGTGTAAGTGTATTAGTAGATGTTTCTGTGAAAACGATTGGCAGTGGTACTTCTAGTGAAGCTCAGACTTAAATAATCATTGTCTTAATTTCAATGGTACCATTTTACTGTGTTCATACCTCTTGCAAGCCCTATTATTCCTGATGCCTGTATTCTATATAGCCTCAAAGGGAGTCAGCAGAATTCCTCTTGGCAGTAGTAGCTTATCCAGTAGTTGCAGGAGTGTAACAGAAAAGTGTCTTGGAACCCTTCAAACATCAACAGACTGGCTAAAAAACCATTTGCCCTAAGTAAATACTCTTGTAATTACACTTCACTAGACTCATTCAAGGTCATGAAGAGTCAATGGTGATAAACTGCTAAGAAGTCCCACTTCCTCTCTTATACCTGTTTTGATGCATATTTCTCTGAGTCATTGATTTAATCTTCCTCTTGAATTATTCCAAAATTTGTCAGAATTTAAGGCATCACCAGTGTGTACAGTGAGATTTGCTCCCAAGGTGCATTTCAAAAGCACTGTACAAAAGCAGATGCACCATCTGCTGTTTGAAGGGTTCCAAGACACTTTTCTGTTACACTCCTGCAACTACTGGATAAGCTACTACTGCCAAGAGGAATTCTGCTGACTCCCTTTGAGGCTATATAGAATACAGGCATCAGGAATAATAGGGCTTGCAAGAGGTATGAACACAGTAAAATGGTACCATTGAAATTAAGACAATGATTATTTAAGTCTGAGCTTCACTAGAAGTACCACTGCCAATCGTTTTCACAGAAACATCTACTAATACACTTACACTCTTCTCCCAGACCTCTCTCTGTATTTTCTCAGGGGCCAACACACCCAGTTGCTTGGCTTTGAGCTGCCAAGACTTTTAGTTTCATCCTGTTAAAACTCATCAAACAGATGTAGGCATTTTACACTCAGAATTCTACAACCCACTATGTGCACTCTTTTTAGACACCAAAAAATGGAGTACTCCAGAATTCCTATACTGATTGCATTGTTTACTTTTATGTCTAATTTCAAAACTTTCCATGTTAAATGTATTTCAGAGCAGCCAGACATCACTTTGCCTCTAATATTGCACTTTTACCTACATCTACCTCCAAAAAGTTAATCAAATTTGATACTGTATCAGGAAGATCATTCTATTAATGACTTTATGAGATGACACAGATTTAATGAGCCTGTTCTAGCTTCCCCCTCTTCATGTGTAGTGATGGAATGAGAGAGGCTACAGTGCCACACTGAGAAGGCACTGGGGAGAGATTTGTACAAGTATTGGCCAGCTCAAAAACATAAACTGAGAGGACTCAACCTTCTCAAACCCAAATAATTCTGAGGGAGTTTTGCTGACTTGAGGATGAGCAGCAATGTACAGAAATGCTTTGGTTACAGATAAAGCCATCTTCCTTAAGTGACTATGTCCATGAATGGATGTTTCACTGTAAGAAAATGGGTAAGTAAATGGTCTCCTTTCCTGACCTTTTTGCATAGACTCTCTCCTCTCTTTAATAATACAGAACGATAAATCTTGCAGTAAGAGAAGACTGTATCTTTAATGCCTTGGATACATTACATTTTATGACTGAATTTCCATCTCTCTTGTGATTGTTAACTCTCTTCCAGTATATGCACAGCTGGGAAAGGAAGCAGCTTTTTCTTAGAGCATGTTACAATCCTAGCATGTATAGCCTTCATTCTACTGCCTTCCAACAAAGATTTCCACCTTCAAGTGGATATCCTTTAGTATTCTGGACTTAAACAAACTAGACATACTAAGTTCATCAGCACCTACAATTGCAGAAAGGCATTTCTAGGCTTCTGTAACAAATAGATAAATGAACTGTGCATTGCTGGATACATACTATGTTTAATGGGCCAAAGCCAGAGCTTACTGTTACGAAGCAAGACCTCAGAGGACAAGAGAACTGATGCATTCCAGCTGTGCAGGGCACTGGACAAGAGATCTGTGACTCTAGTAGCAACAGACTTCAGAGTCACCTTCGCTTTCTGCACAGTGAGTGCTCTGCAGGTCCCTATCTAAAATGTGTATGGGTTATACTCTCCAGTCAACGACTGGCTGTGCTGGAAACACACATCTGAAATCAGGAGTGGAACAGGTGGGCTATGAGGCAATGACCATTTATTAAATCACACAAAACAGGGAGAACTTGTCTATGTATTGTTAGACATCGATGATGTCACTTTTGTCCTGGTGAATCTGAAATGCAGCTTTGCTGCTGCAATAAACATTTGCCTGAGACATTTCCATATTTCAATCCCATTTTCAGTTCCTCGGTAACAGTTCAGTGCCAGTCCTTGTTATTAAGGAGTTTTTTTACTCCTTTTTGCTACTCTTTCGTCATGACTCTAAATGCTGAAGCTGCCAGCCAAGTACTGTACAGCTGTTAATGTCCTGCACAACAGAGGACAGCAGAGGCTGTCAGTACCACCACAGGCTGAGTGTGAGCAAACCCTTTCCTCTGTAAAGCTCAGTGGCAGGCAGCACACACGTATTCCCATCACTGCCTTAGAAGCAACACTGCCAGGTTAGCTGGTTTTTTTCCAAGAGAAGAATTAGACCCTATACAACCACAAGCACATGCTAAAGAAAACATTTTTAATTAAAAACACAGCAGAATTTAAGCTCACAAGGTCTTTGTGAAAGCAAAGAAACATGACCTTCTGGTTTCTATAAACTCTGACGTCTGTACATAGACAAACTAATTACCCACCACTATAAACAACCACAGACAGCTCCTACCTCATCACTGGATAAACCTAAATGCACCTGCTCCCTTTCCTTTAATGATAAGCCAACTCCTACCCTGAAACCGCCTTCTTTCAATGATTAAAGAGCTACAAGGCAAGTATCAGTAATAAAGTTACTTTTTTTTTCCTTCTGTAATCTAATCTTTGCCCTGCAGAAACTGCTGATGAGAGCTCAGTTCCACTTAAAATTTACATAAAAACAATCCATATCATGTTGCATGGAAAAGGACTGTTGCCCCAGTGTTTATTGGCATGATGATACAAAGACTGAGAATTTACTCTGATGCAAAAATGATGTACAGCTTTGTATCAGTATCAAACAGGCTTTGATGCATGGTTGCTATTTTTGGAAGCTAATGATCTGTGAGTGATAAAGCAAATGAACTTCTTAATGATGACAAATACAGGAGAATGTACAGTGCTGAGTAGAGAACATGATGTCCAAACAAAGAGAGATTTATGGGAGATAGTTACGGTACCTAAGATTTATAATGGCAAAATAAGAGAGCAGGAAAACCTTCTGGAAGATCTTGTGTGTCTACCTGGAAAAACAATCTATTTTCAAAGGACAGAATGTACAGTCCACTGCATGCTTCTAGCTGATACTTACATTTTTTTTGGTACTTATATGCATATAAAGCCTAAGATATGCATAACTTTACCCAATTTAAATACAATTAAAATAGCTATAGAAAAAAAATTTATGTTTTTAACTTGTGTGAAAATATGCAAACAATTAGTGTTTGTATTGTTGGGGTGCTCCTATAAATGTCTCTTTATATATGGGGTGGTTTTCAGTCAATCGTATGGCAAAACTGGCAGGGTGATGTTTTCACACCTAAAATTTCATGGTGCTCTTAAAAGGTTTTGAACTGGAGAGATTCCTGTACAGTAACCTAAGATCCATCAGTGGCAATTAAAATTTAATACACTAAATATACTATTGACAGTAAAGTTTGTCAACAGAAGCTAGCATAATAATGAAAACAATGCATTTGTGGTATTTCAGGTCTAGTGTCCAAAAATATACTAAAGAGGGGGGAAAGTCACACAATTTACAGCTAATTTCAGGGTAGAGGATCAGTCAGCATTTTGAGAGGTATTTGAGGAATGGAGAGGAAAAACCACAGCCTTTAGGACAAGAAAACATGCCTGCCAGCTGAGCTCAGCCTTCCAGCAGGGAGCCGGGCTGGTGGGAGCACAAGCCTGTTCACCTCAATCCCATTCACACCTTCGAGAAACCTGGAAACGCCGGTCGCGACGCAGCCGTTTGTGTACGTGGAAACCGGTGTCCCACTAGGTACCTTTGGCCTCTCAATTAAACGCCTGCTTTGCTTCAGATTAAGCGTCTCCGGTCGCTGTGCTCCCAGACAAACAGCCTCCGGAGAAGACGCGGGGAAGGAAGCAAAGCCCTGCCCGCCGCCCAGCCTCCCCCGACGGCAGCGCCCGCGGCTTGGCCCGAGGGAGCCCGGCAGGTCCCTCGCTGCCCTCACTCACCTGGAGCCCGTGTGGGGCGGCGGGACAGCGGTAGCGGCGGAGCCGGGCGGCGCGGGCCCATCCGAGCCGCGGACCTGCCGCCACCTGCCCGCGGGCCTGCCCGCTCCTCCCCGGGCCCGCCGCCACCTGCGGCCCAGGACCCGCCCGCGGCCGCGGGGCCAAAGGCGAGGCGAGCCCGCGGCGCTGCCCCGGGGGCGGGCGGGGTGCGGTGCTGAGGTGTTTTCCACCTCGGCAAGACATTGACCGCGGCGGGTCACAGAGGCACGCGGGGCTGAGGAGAAGGAGAGGACCAGGCACTGTGAAAGGGCGATTTCACCGCCACAGCTTTCTGCCTCGGCTCTGCTTTCCCCCCGTCACCTACCCGAAGTAGCTTAAGGTAGCGATGAGCCATCTCCAGGTTATTTTCTCGAGCGAGTTAGAGTGTTGGAGGTGGCGGGGTACTTGCAGCTCGTAGCTACAGTCAGGATTCTTGCGGCGGTATCAAGAGTGAAAGGCTCTAGCTGAAGTTGCTTGCACCTGTGAACAGCAGTGCCCTTGGATCTTCAAATGGGGTATTTCAAGCTTAGCTTCTGTGCAAGAGGTGAGAAAGGAAGGCTGGACGAACTGGCTAGAAGAACTGACCAAAATAACATCGAGTAGTTTGTTCCCCACTTCAGCATCTTATCTATTTCAATAAATTTCTCTCAAACTTGTGAGTTGTGGTTTCAACATGAGCGCTTTGGTTTTTTTTTTCTCTAAAGAGTCTCTCTCGTGTAAAGTCAGTGAGTCTGAGGACAGCAGTTTTGGATAGAAAATACAGGTGTTGCCTGATAAATGAATGAACACCACAGTACACTGCCTTGCAGTCCAAGGTAAAAGCATTAGACTGGAAAATGCTGTGGGGGTTGCTTGTTTCTTAGGGCACTGATAAGGGAGGCAGAAATGAAAATGGAAAGCTGGTGCACACTAACTCGGTCTTCAAATGAAAAATAATTTCAACACTACTTCCAGAGCAGCCACTGTGGGTCAAAAAAGAAATTCAATTATAGGTTTTATTTCTGCCAAGTAGCATTGTTTTAAAAATATTCATGCTATACTGGAAAAAGTGATTTTATGAAATATTACTATGTACAGGAAAGAGATATCCTCGTGTAAAGCAAATCTGAGAAGTACATTGTTCACTTGCTTGGTTGCACTGCAGCTCTGACAACAAAGACGTTTTCTGCTTTGTGTACTCTATATAATTGCTTGGGTGTAGGCTGCATTCAAGATAAAAAATGTTTGTTCTTCTCCCACCTCAGGAAATAAAAGCACCAAAAATAAAACATAGATGAGAAGCACAAGATTGGAAACTTAAAACTAAGCTTAGACTTTTGCAACTGCTGAAATAAATTATTAAACTTCTGCATGGATTTTAATAAAAATGTGGGACAGCCTAGAGAAAAATCGAATTACAGTATATTAGAGAGTCAGGTGAAAAAAAATCCATTGGAAGGGAACATCATTTCAGGCCATGCTTTTATACATAATGTTTTAATTACAAGCAAATTTTGTTTATTCAAAGTTTACTAAAAAAATCTGACCCTTGCCATGAAATAAGGTTATGTTTTAATGTAGTAAATCCAAGTGGAGTCACATGCAAATTTTATCCGTCTTATCAAGCTTTTTCTTCTGTTTGGAAAGTGTCCAAAATGTAAAACTAACTGAAATATCTTTCCACGTGTTCAGATAACTGTGCATGTTAATACCACAAGCTATGTATGATTCATTCATCTTCATTTCACTTACTCCCTCTGCTGGGAATTAGTGTGAAAGTTCAGTGGCTCAGAGGAAAGATCATTAAGAGTGCAAGATACATTAAAAAGATTCTTTTGCTTCTTTTATTAGAAGATCACACTTCTTCACAGACCCTCCAGTCTGTATCAGTAAATCAATTTGCATTTCTTGTTGCAAGGCTATCCATTCCAAAATGATGTGGAAGGAGAAGCTAATGCAAATTAACTAGTTAAATATGGAATATATACTAAATTATTATGCATTCTACTGTACCATTGTAACTGCCAATATCAAAGATTAAATAAATATAGAAAAGCAACTGAGTAACAGAACTGCTAAACTATATCTGATGCTGATTTTGCTGATTAGCCATTTTGCTAATACTCCACTGCCTACACTGACACCAACCAAGATTAGTTGGTCTGAGAAGAAATGAAAGGGATAGAACAAAAAACTCAGCTGTAGTGCCACCATAGACTACCCCACACCATGAAGATTTTTTTCTGCACAAAGACTAAAACCACCTGCTTTAACACTGACAGCAGAATCTTCTATTAGTGTTGCTAAAGTTCAAGCTTTATTAGTGACTGAAAAGAAAAAGAAACAATGGAATGACAGCAGTGGTCAACAAGGGGAGACCAACAGATGTCATTTCTCTAGACTTCTGTAAAGCCTTTGGTACTGTCCCACATAACATCCTTACCTTCTTATCGGAGAGATGTGGATTTGATCAGTGGACTGTTCAGTGGATAAGGAATTGGCTGGATGGATGCAGACAGAGTTGTGGTCCATGTCTCTATGTCCAGGTGGAGATGGGTGATGAGTGGTGTCCCCCAAGGCTCTGCCTTGGGACTGGTGCTCTTCAATATCTTCATCAAAGACACCGTCAGTGGGATAGAGTGCACCCTCAGCAAGCTTGCAGATGGCACAAAGCTGAGCGGTGCAGGTGACACAACAGAAGGACAGGATGCCGTGCAGAGGGACCTGGACAAGCTTGAGAAGTGGGCCCGGGAGAACCTCATGATGTTCAACAAATCCAAGTGCAAGGTGCTGTACCTGGGTCAGGGAAATCCCAGATTATGAGTGGACAGGGAGAAATAATTGAGAGCAGCCCTGCAAAGAAGGACTTGGGGTGTCTTGTGGATGAAAAGCAGGATATTACCCAGCAATGTGCACTCACAACCCAGAAAGCCAGTTGTATCCTGGGCTGTATTGAAAGCAGTGTGGACAGCAGGTCGACAGACGGGATTCTGTCCCTCTGTTCTGGTGAGACCCCAACAGGAGCGCTGCATCCAGCTCTGGGGTCCTGAGCACAGGAAGGACAGGGACCAGTTGAAGCAATTCCAGAGGAGGCCACCAAGTTGATCAGAGGGATGGAGCACCTCTCCTATAAGGAAAGGCTGAGAGAACTGTGACTTTTCAACCTGGAAAAGAGAAGGCTTAGGGATGATCTAATTGCATCCTTCCAGTGCCTGAAGGGGGCTTATAAAACGAGGGAGAGGGACTTTTTACACAGGCAGATAGGGACAGGACAAGGGGCAATGGTTTTAAACTGAAGGAGGGCAGGTTCAGATTAGGTGTTAGGAAGAAATCCTTTACTCAGAGAGTGTTGCACCAGACCAGATTGCCCAGAGAAGCTGTAGATGTCCCATCCCTGATGTGTTCCAGGCCAGGCTGGATGGAGCTTCAATCAACTTGGTCTAGTGGAAGGTGTCCTCCGTACCACATGGGTTGGAACTGGATGTTTTTAAGGTCCTTTCCAACCCTTTCAAACCATTCTATGATTCTATGAATCTGATTCATTCTAAATCTGCTTTTCTTTGAGTGGAAAAACCAGGATAAATCACATAGATACAAGGCTCCAAATGCTGCTGAAAGGTTGCTTGCATAGATTTTACAAGAAGCAGGGGAACATTTCTACCCAGAAACACACAATGAATTCTTCCCCATTGGAAGGTGGGACTATATTGTAATGGAGATACTACTCTGTATCCATACATCCTGCTGCTTCTAGTATGCAGAAGAGATACGAAGGAGAAGGGCACCAGAGGTACTGAACTCTTTCTTCTACAAACCCTGTAAACCAGTTATGCTCAAGTAAAATACCTTCTACTGAGTAATGGGGACAGTTTCCATTGCCACAGGTAAACAAACTTAGTTGGGAACAACTCTATAACCAGTGGCTAAAAATTAGCATGAATACTTTTACAAATACTGTAAGTTTCTTTGTTATGCAAACCACATGATTTTAGGTCATAACAGTATAGCTGAGTTTAAAATACTCTTATTTTGTATAAAACCATGAATTGTATTTTCAAGTTTACCTATGTAAAAATATTGTGGTAAAAGGCAATTTAAATATATATCTAAAAATTAAGTATAACATTGTTCATGGTTGCAAATAACTGTCACAAATGCAAACAAATGATAAATAGATTTTTTTGGTGCAGGTTTCTTTCCAATAAAAATATTGTAACAGCAATGACAAGAAAATCACAAGTAACCCACAACATGAGCAAACAGATACTATCACAAAGTGTGTAACACATTTCAGGCTGGGCATATATGACAGTAATTCCTGGGTACTGAAAAAATTAAGATGTATTACAGATTAGAGAGTTTACAACCAAAAGTAAAGAACTGTAAATACTCTGAACTCATTATTGCCCTTTACATAAGAACAAAGTTTAATATTCAGTCATGGTCTGAAGGTTTTTAGAATATACTACTGGGCAGTACATACAATTCCCAACTAACAAACACCATTCCACTCCTCTTGGGCTATTACTACAGACATTGCGAATAAGCAAATTTGTCAAATAAAATATATTGTTTGCAAACTTCTGCAAATTCAATTAATTACTTCATTTTTTTCTTTCTTTCAGTTTCTGACTTAGGTCACACATAGGGGGATTCCCAATGCAGTGATCCTGCTCTCTGAATATACTCACTTGCATGGTTTCTTTTCCTTAACCATCAAAAATTATGCAGCAATTAATTTCTGTCAGAAGTCACTTGAAGTCTGTATCTCATCACCATTGACAAAAGTTCCTTTGGCTCCATCCATGACCTTGTAACTCCCTTGCAATTTTCCTGCAAAAACTAAAAGTTTTAATTTCTAAAAAAATTTTTAAGGAAAGGCTAACACTAATAAAAAGGTGATTGCTTTACCAGAGTACTCAAGAAAAAGCAGGTTTATTACATCTTGATACTTATAATGTCATATTCCCTTATTCCTCTGCATAAGAGAAGAATTTTAAAGTCCAAATTGCTTAAGAATCTTCTGGTTTTACTTTGTAGGTGAGCACCTCTTTACTGACTTCTTCATTATGTTACATGGAAAAGCATCATCATTGCAACTAAAGAATTACATCTTAGGACATGGGCCTCTGCACAGCATATCCACTCCCAAAAAGAACTCCTTTTATCTGTACTAAGTTTATCTAATATCTGCTTCTCATCTTCTAGATGATAGCATATTAGTTTTATAGACCAAGATCACATTTCTCAAACTGTTTTATGATCATCTTCTAGAAAAAAAAATCAATATGACAATATGATTGCAAAACAACAAATCTCTTTCTCATCTTCCAGAATAATGAAATGATCATCTTCTCTCATCTGGGAAAATTGTACAATATGCCTTTTAATAACTGCATAATGTGGCAATGGTTAATATCATTATGTCTGCTCCTACAGTCTTTATTACTTGCAAGCAGTCCCATTAACATTGGGGATGGCTGGAATGACTTCCATGGCTGTGCCAAATAAGGAATGAAGAACCAGGACCTCCAAATTAAAATCAGTTCACCTGTACTGAAAAATATTGTTACTCTTGTGGAAGATAATCCTAAAATGTATGTAGCACATACATATTTATACTTTTTTTTTTAAACATTATTCAGAAACTATTTTTACAGGCTTGTTAAAGTTACCTGTTCCTAAAAAGCAACACAGTTGCTTTTTCATGGTATTAGGTGCATTTGTATGGGTTCTGTTGTCTTTAATTATTACTCAAACATGAATGTTAATGTTGAGCAGTCATCTTATAAAAAAAATTAATATAAAGGAATATATGTGCAAGTTTATGCTTAACTCATTATTGTGACCAACATGCTTTTGCTTGCAAAAATAAACCAGAGACCTAAACAATTCTTTTATGAAGATAGAAAAAAGGATAAATAGAGGTGTGAATTCTGAAAGCACTTCCTAGTCTCTTTAATAGTCAATCCAGATCATTTGACAGATTAGATTTTATTGTGTAAAAATGTTATAACACATTTGATGTGTAAGGTAAGCTTTGGACTCCTATCACTTAAAAAATCAGACAGACAAGGTATTTCCCACCAGGTCTGAAATACAAACTGCAGGACACATCCTTTTCACTTTACTGGAGCAAGGAGTCTGGTTCAATAAAGATACAGAGAAAGAAGGAATAATAAGAAAAAGTTACTGTCCAATTTACTGCTGATATCACATCCTTTATAGAATGAAAAGGTGACTGTCTGCCTCATCTCCCATCAGACTTTCTGCTGAAATAGCAGCAGAACCCCAGAGAAAAGTAAGGGCATTAATAGTAATTCCAGCACTGCTGTCTCATTATACTTCATGTAGAGTCACACATTAGCTGTGGAAGAAGCCTCTCCAGTTTCTAGCAGTTGTTTCTACAATACCTTTTTCAATGCCTGATAACTTGTCTCAAAGCAGTTGAAAAATGAGATTTCCCCTCCAGGAGGACCCTCCTGAAGTACTTAACAGGAACTTACACCTAGATCATATTTCATCAATTCCCCAAATATGCATTTTAAAAGTCTTAATTCTGTGATTCTGCTGATTATTACACCCAAATATTTGCATTAATATTCTTGTTTTTACTCTCAGGCAATATTTTACATTGGTTTTTATTTCGTTCTGGACTCAATGAATTTTCTAAATCTTTCCAGAGCTCGCTGAGAAGAAAATCATCATGCATAGATACTTCGGACATTTCTACTATTCCATCTTTTTCCCAACAGACACTCTAAGTTCTTGACATAAAATTTATCAAGAACTTTAGTATTGTGGACATTAAAGCAAATAGGCAACTCAAATGTAAATTACTTATACAAAGCAGACACTTCCAGATTCAGATCTCTGCTCTGTTTTAGGAGAGCCTTTTCTAACAGGCTATTTTATTCATTACTGTATCACTACATTACACAAACCTGACAAATTCTTTCTGTTTAAGCTTTTAAAATGTAGCACAAACTTCCAATGTTTCAGTTGTTCTTGCACATTTTTTTTTTTAAATGAAAACAATCCCAAACCATTTAGCATAAACAAGTAACTAAGTAGTGTTCAAGGGAATTGAGCAACCTGGTGTACTGGAAGGTTAGAACTAGATGGTCTTTAATGTCCCTTCCAACCCAAACCATTCTGGGATTCTGTAAGTAAGTCTGCCCACCTAGCAAAAAAAAAAGTATAACAAAGAGTTGGATGAGGAAAAGAAGTTATGAATTATATTAGTTATTATATATGAATTGTATATCTTGAATTCTCAAAAATGGAAAATAACCAAGCAGAAGAAAAAATGAGTTCATTTCCATGCAAAAGCTACATTGATTTAATTGAGGAAAAACTTAACTTGAAACAGTCTGAAAATTTTAAATGAACCTGGCTCACTTACTTCAATTTTAGTCCTTAAATTCATTGTACCCTAGGAATGTGCAAAAGCCACATAAGGCCAACCAGGATAAAAAAACCAAATCAAACCAAAACAACAAAACACCAAGCAAAAATCCCCCACAAAACCAGAAAAAAAAAAAAAGAAAAAAGAAGAAAAGGAACATCAAGCAAGATAGGAATTGAATTCCTAATCTAGTTTGTAGAAGATTAGTCTTCATTTGTTATTTAGGCAGAAGTTTACTACTTAGAATGGAATTTTATCACCCTGAAAAGGAAGTAATGCAAATAGAAAAAGCACCTTAATTGTTAGTATCGATGCGGTGACTACATGGATTTTCCTCTTTTCTTTGTAAGTGTCAAAAATAGAAGGAAGTGTTATGGTAATTAAAGGCGAATGAAACCATTCCAAATGACACAATGTTTCTTTCAACAAATTTAAGAGCTACACTGTACTCGGATGAAGGAGGAGTAGACTCAGTTCTATCAGAGGACTGAAGACTCCCTGTACTTGCTATCAAGGATTGGCAATAGCTACAAAATAACTGTCTAGCACAGCTGTGTTTTCTTGCTAGGGGCACCAGAACCAGCTCACTGACCCGAGGAAACTTGTCTCATATTATTGGGACCTATTTTTAATAGTTAGAGGAGCCTTTGACTGCAAAGATTAATCAAGTGCCAAAGGTAATAATCTCAGTTAACAAATTAAACTTGGAAGTACATAATAATCTCAAAAACAAGTCATGAACTGAGAATTTTTTCCCCTCAACTGGCAATATTTTTTAATGCATGCTGCCATCAATCTATCAAAAACATGTGATGCAACAAGCATGCAGCTACCAAATAGGAAACTAAGCTGAGATTGAAATTGTCAGGAGTAGCTCCATACTGTGGAAGCTCCATTCCATTAATTGTTAAAAAGAAAGCTGGGCTTGCCCCTCCTCAGGATTACGAGTACTTGAAGACTTACAGAATGTGTTGATGTTCTTGTAAAAATGTGGACATGTATAGAGTAAAACCTATCCTGAAAACTGGAAGAAAGACTGGATAGTTAAGAGCTTTTCTGTAAGAAAGATGAAAATATTTACATTTACACTTAGTGCAAAACAGTGACAAGCTGATATTTTCTGTAGCATTATTTCCATTACTGTTTTAAGAATTTTTAACTACAGCATCCCAGTACAAGTAGTTGCTGTTGACTATATAGTTTGATACAGTTCAATAAAACAAAATTAAAGGAGTATCATCAAAATATTGTGGTCCTGAATCTTCTTGTAACTTTTCCTCTATGAATATAATTCCATGGAATTCAGTTGATATTTCGACAAGAAATGTCAGAGTTCATGCTTTTGTTTTTATTTCCGATCCAGTGTTTGGAAGTTAAATGTTGTGGAACCACTTAGCCTTCCAGGGACTAGTCCAGAGACCCATCAGGAGATCAGTGATGGGAATGTTGAGGTGATGATGTTTTTAATGTAGAGCTTAAGTGATGTGAATTTGTACAACTCTGGCATTGAAGCTCCTGAAGTTCCCGAAATAAATATTACTTTACTGTGAGACTAAGCACTTTTCAAAAACCATCAAAACTATCTCACAGTCACTACAAGCCCCTTTTTTTTCTATTTAAGATTTTCAGCGTCTAAATTTTATTTTAAAAGGAAATGTAGTTTTCATCATATGCTTCTCTGAAAGACAAATGAGCGAGTCTTTTTGTGTTATTCCCTTACTGAGATACTGCATATCCATTGTCTCAATTTTCCCTGAAAGACAGAAGATAGCCATGGTTACTGCAGGTTTAAAACTAAAAACTGTAAACATCTCCAGGGAGGAAGAGCCTAATTTTAAGGTTATTCAAAAGTAAGAGCAGTGCTGCTTGTGGTATTCCTATGCTGTTTGAGTTGGCAAGGCCAGTGGACTAGAGTCTACTGAAGTGCCCTGAAACTGCTGGATATTTAAGAGATGCTGGAATCCCCAAAGTTGCAAAATGGAAGTACCTGTCATTTTGACTGCAAGAGATGGGGCCTGGATATTGGATCAATCCATAACTCCTGCATCTGGCTGTATGGGAATGAAGTATGTGGGATTGGATAATACATTGGAAAGTTTTGAAGGTACGTACTCCTCTGGGATCCTGGTTTCAGTCTGTCAGTTGTTTACATAACAAGAATCTAGTCTGTGTTGTTTCCACAGGAGTCCAAACTCTTTCTGCAGTCTGAGGGATGGGGAGGTGCTTTTCCTGGCTGGTAAAGAAAAAGCCAGACAGATGGATCAAGCCTCCTGGTATCACTGTTTTGGTGCCTGTTCAAGCTCTGACAGTGTTGGCACTTCCACCTCCTAATTTCAGGCATTATTTCGTTCTGCACCAAGGCAGTAAATCAGTACGACTAATCCAGTGAGTGTTATAACAAGGATACCATATACCCACTCCTTTAAACTAACAACAAAACAAACCAGTCACTACTCACAGCTGTTGCTCTCATTATGTACTAACATGATACTGACTTTAATGATAATATTTTTCTTATGTGGCAAATTTTCTGGTTTTCACTTACCAGTGCCAGAAGAATAGATTGGCTCTAAGAAGCTGGTTTGGAGCTTTAATTTCTTTCCATGAAAGCAGAGATACCCTCTCCAGACCCTTCGTCCTTACTTATGAGAGAACAGAATATCAACAATTTACTAGTTAAATGAGACACCTCATTCTCAGACCTGTGCTATAATCACATCACTCTGCTTCTTTTAGCTCACTCTTTTACACATCCAAAATAATATCCCAAACTGTAAGATATTATCCTCAATACATGCATGAAATAGAGAAGTATTGTTGTTTCAAAGATAAGGAAACTATATAAGACACCAAGACTATGTAGATAAATTAATTCATGAAGCAGGACAGGGACCCTTCTCTGGTGCTGTGGCCAAATCATATGAAATAGTTCCTACATGTTGGTAAAGTCTCTTCTTGCAAAGTTAAAAAAAAAAAAACAAAAACAAAAACAAGCAACTTGTCATACTGCCATTTGGGAACCATCCACAGCACTTCAAGTAGTACTTGGGAGAATGGGGGTTGGTACAGGCGAAAATCATTCCAGAGGGTGCAGAGAACTAGTAGGCTGTAAAGCACTTGTATAAATGACTACTCACCTGGATTTTCACTATAGATCAAGACAGGCATCAATATAAATGAGTGAAGAGAGATGAGCATCTTCAGGAAAGTGACCCATCTCATCCTAAACCAGGCAATTCCAGAGGGTAGTTTATCTCACTGTCTAATTCTGTTGGCTATATAGTCAACCTACAGAATTAATTTAGACAGCATGTGTAACAGCTGAACAGATTAAATTTAGTGACATGAATAGTCTCTGAACATACAAGAGACGTACAGCAGTGCAAAGCCAAACTTTGTTGTTTATCTGACTAATTAGTCTAAGTCTCAGTACTATATTGCATTTCACCCCAATTAGCTGCAGGAAGCACAATACAAAAACATATACTTGCTTGTCAAAGAGCTCAGTCCCCAGCTGTGTTTTGGTGATATCCAGTTCTGACTCTAACTGAGCTGCTCTGTTTCTGAGGTAAAATCTTGATTCTGCACAGCACTGTGAAGTCCATACACATTAATTAGATAGCAACTGTAATTCTCCAAGCATGTAGCCACATGCAATTATTCAAAATTAAAAGGGAAGCTATACCATGCAATTGAGATTAAGAACATTTTTTTGGAGCAAAATATAACATTATGCAGAAAAGTCTGTTAGGGTATAACCGAGGAATCAAAAGCAGGTTTTGGTATCTTCTGCTGTTAAGGTAGTCAAGCTACACTGGCCATTTGAAAACGCAGCTAGATATAAAACCACCTCTGTTTAAATACACGTGGAAAGAATGATAGAAACGGCAATACTCTCCTGGTCATTTACGCACAGATTATTTTCTACCAAAGCAAGCTGTTCCTTGAGAAATTGAATTTCAGAGTCTTTCTCTTGCTTTGCTCTCTGTGACCGAAATGCTTTCTCACAATTGGACACAAGCACAGATTCCAGGTTTTTCATAGATGCTCTTTCATTTCCCAGCTGTTCTCTTAGCAGCTCTGTTTCAGAATGGTATTACTCACACTTACTCTGCAGATAAATAAAGATTTTAAGGTTTCAGATGTATGTTTATTAAGCTTACTGGCATTCTATTGAGGTAACCTTTAAAAAAAAAGATAAAAATAGAAAAGGAAGTCTGGGATCAATGATAAAATTTGCTTTCTCTCCAAGGTGGGTGATTAGTTCCATATCTTCCCAATCAAAATCCTCTGTCAGATTTATAAAATCATCAATTTATATCTTAATATAAATGTACTTGATACAAATGACAAAATACTATGATATATATGGATCACTGGATTCTGTAGACAGACTCACTACAGAAGAGGAAGGAAGTTTCACTTTTTTTTTGAGGCAAAAAACTATTTTTTAACTGTTTGGATGCAGGAAATAACATGTGGTACTACAAACTGGTACCAGCATCATCAGAAGAGTGAGATTACACTTATTTTACTTACAGGAGCATCAAGAATAAACCGGGGGAAAAAGAAAAATTAAAAAAAAAAAAAATATTAAATATCTATATATCTTGGAGGAACTTAAAAAAGAATACCCATAAAACCTAGTATATTCCACTGCAAAGGGAACGATGGACATACCTGAGCCATAGCTACACACACATATAAAAAAAAAATAATTCCAGAGGCTGAGAATCAGGAAAATCAGTATTGGGTCAGCTACACAGACAAAGAAAGCTGCCTCTTTTAATCTTAGCATAAGTAAACTGGATGCTATTTTCCCTTCATCTTTTCATGTATGCATTATAGTCTGTCTAAGTGAGTCTGTTTGGGGTGCTGCAACACTTTTATCTGTGTTTTACTCAAGCCTAGTTTACATTAAGCACAATAATGCTTAGCCAAAGGTCATGGGAAATCTATGAACTGAGACATCTTAACAAACACTCCACCTCTCCA
This sequence comes from Coloeus monedula, assembly GCF_965178545.1. Taxonomy (NCBI): domain Eukaryota; kingdom Metazoa; phylum Chordata; class Aves; order Passeriformes; family Corvidae; genus Coloeus; species Coloeus monedula. The sequence goes on from NC_138783.1 coordinate 88,462,780, forward strand.
GCACATTCCTCAGAAATTTCAGAAGATAACCACTTGTATGTTCAAAGGGGAAAGATACTGGAAGAACTCAGATGATAGGCCAACAGAGCGGGAAAAAAAAGAAAAAGAAAAAGACATTTATCAAAGCAAAAGTAAATTTTTTTTTTCTTTTACCAAATGTAACTGAAAGGTTTCTTCATTCTGAAACATCCCATTTTCTATGAACTGTCACTCAAAAATCTAGTTCCTTTGCAGAGAAACAGTTTTGATATTCTACATTTGTATTTCAGAACAAAAGAATACTGAAAACTGTAGACAAAGAAGACGTAGGAAAATAAACAGTATTAGAAACATTGAAAGAACAATATTATTCAGAATCAGGTTTACTTTCCACTTCTGAATATAAATATGCTGCAATCTAGTAATGTAGATTCTGCACTGGAATATTGTGTAAAGTAAGAGCCTTATCTGAAGGTTATACATGGCTGATGAAAGACTAGTGGTTGAAAAGATATATTTCAACTAGTGGTTGAAAAATGATTGAAAATTTCCCAACTTCTGACTTTTCTCCAACTGTCCAACTGCATTTCTGCAGTTTTCTTTCCTGAAACTGTTGCTGTTCTCCACAGTCCCAGCAATCCCCTTCACAGAAGGATCCAGGGAGTCTGCCGTATTAGATCTCATAAAAGTTTCAGATAAATGTCATATGCTGGAACCCTTCCCTATCAAAAGAATCATAGAGGATTTCACAAGGATACAAAAGACATCACACACATTTGGCTGGAAGTGATAACCAAATGGCAAACAGCAGCTTTACCCACTGTGTTTGCAAAAGGTAGAAAGGTTAAAAGAGACTGCTGGAAGCAGTCTTATTCTTGTAAAGAACAAGAAATCATCTCAGTTGGAGCAGAGGATGGACAGGTCAGTGATAGAATCACACTGAAAATACCTGAATAATCTGAGTGGGTATAAACAACTTTTCAAAGTTTATCCAAGCTGAGTTTTTAAAAATTAGTGTATCACACATTAATTTTGTAGTTTTTGTAAAAATCAAGGTCAACAAAACCTGACTTTAAAGGGAAATTAAGAAAAGATTGAAGATATTGATACTTCCTAAAACAGTCAATCATTTTAAAGTCCATGTCAAGTTTCATTGCTAATAAACAGCTCCAGCTATTCTGCTTACCTAGAAACTAGCTGTAAAATCCAAGATATCTTTCGTGAAACCAATAGTAATTTTAAGCCCTGACTTTTGAGTATTCATAGTAAAGCCCTGCAAAGGAGTGAAGCAGACTCCTTTTCAAAGAGTGTACAACACAAGCCCTTTGAGGAGTAGGCCCCTGAGAAATGACAAATTAAACATTTGAAAAATTGAAAAAGTGATCATTCATGATCCTAAAGTACATTTGAATCCCTTAAGCATAACATTAACATAAACTTATTTTTCTAATATATTTCACATACCCTTTCTACCTTCTCTGCTGTGGAAATGAAATGCTAATTTAATTGTTCTTTGATTGCATCTAGCTTAATGCAAATTTCTTGTGTAGATGTGACATTTGCAAATACAGAGCCTCTCTTCCAACGTATGTTTTGAGGCTCTCCACCCATTTTCACAAGAGAGTTGCTTAAGGCAGAAATAGAACATTTGTATGCTGCTTCTGTTGTTAAAAGCTACAGTAAAGCAATATCAAACTCTACTAAAAAAAAGAATTAAAACCGCTTCCAAAATCCTACAAAATATCTCTGTGTAATTGTGGCAAATTTTAAGAGGCCACAGTAATTTATTCTACAATAAACTTTAAAGTTATTTCTTTAAATAACTCCTGTATAAAAAAACTAGAAGAGTTCTTGCTTCTGACAGCAAAATTAGCTACTGACATTTTATACTCTCTTCCTAGAATTCTACTCCTGCAGAATTAATAAGGTTGAAAATTCTGCCATGGACCACATTTTATTTTCAGATGAGATCCTCTTATTTTAGCAATAAAATTTGGTTTTGTATGTAGATGAATGCTGATATTCTGTCAGTCATATTTATACTGTTGTCACGTGTGAATTCGGGTATGAGTAAGAGATGAGAGAATCACATTAAAGAGGAGTGCACAAGGCAGCAGCAGCAGGTCTGACTAAAAGCATTAAGAATTTTGTACATTTAAAATTAACATAACCTAGGTTTTTCCTTTTTAAAAAATGCCTGTACTGTGCCCAGTGATATTTACATTCCTGGTCAGTCACTTTCAACTCCTTAAGTTTCAGAAGGTGGCAGAATGAGTGTGGAAGGTTAATAGAGCAAGTGAGAGGTGAGGCACTGTGATTTGCTTGAAGGATTTGCTAGAAACAACATCCAAAGGGATTATTATATGGGAGCACATCACATTAATTCTAGCTCCGTCTCACCTGAAAAAAAGCACAAGGAATACAGAGCACTGCTGAGCACATTAAGATTTTTGAATATAAACTTCTGTGTTCTAGATACATGCCTTGCATGTAACTGTATGAACCGGAATATGGCATCTGGAATTTGGACCCAATATGTTGACATAGTGTTCATGAAGAGACCTGTTTATTCCTATACTTAATAGCAGGCATGTGGGGAGGAATTAGAAAGATGAAACATCTGCTGGTTTCAGGCTTGTTGCACAAACTAGGACCGTGTACCAGTTTTATTATATCTTCAAGGAATGTGAAAATCTGCCACACCATCCTCATGTGCTGTTTAGTTACTGCTGCATTTTCATCCACTTTCTGAACAGCAACAGTTTTGTTCCTCTAGAGTATCTGATGTTCTTGAGTAGCCCTCAGCAGCTTATGTGTTATTCAGGAAGCAGAGATGATCTGTAACAAAAACTGGAGAACCCCAAAACCATGTTTATATACTCACAACATATTTCCAAAGCCAAGCCGTGAATTTTCCTTTAAGTTCTTCAGATTTTCAGAGGCTCTTTGGGACATCTAAAGCAGTGGAAAGAAGGTTGAGAAGCTCAATGCAAGAAGAGCAGGGACAGGAACATGACAGGTGACAAAGCACTTGACATGTTTCAGGTATGCTGTGGAGTTGTGTGTGACTTTATGCCTTCATTCATTCCAAACATGAGAGCATTTAATTTTTTTGTTTTTCTTGAAATTTGCTATTATTTTTTTAAAGATTTTTTTTCTGGAATTTTAATCATATTATTATATAAAGTCACAATCATACAGTTCATGGTGGAAAATCTCTCTTAAACAGAAGTGGAATTAAACATAATTTTAAAATACTACTAGACCATTTCAAGGGTGAACTACGGAAAGAACGATTTCGACTCACTTGCTCCATCTGTGTTTCAATGGACTCTATTTTCCCTTTCCAACTGTGGCTCTCAGACTCTGCACGGACCAGTGCCAGTGTAACAGGAAAAGCCTGTTTCTGCTTCATGGCATTTTGCTTCCCAACTTTCTCCTTGTTCACGGGCTTTGTGATAATTCTCCAAGAGCTCACAGTTCTCTCTCCCAACACGTAAAGCTTGTTTATTTAATAATTTACAGTAAGCTCCACAAAATAGGGATATTTATAGATCTACAGATACAGTATTGGATATTCACTTTCCACTGAAAATTTTGCCATTTAGCCAAAACATTGAGAGACTTCTCAAGAACCAGAATTTTGTTCAAGATGACTACATTTTAATGGGCAAAAGATACCTGTTCAGAATTGCTAGGATACATTAGACATGCAAGGTACAGAAATATAATGCAGTAATATGTCTTTTTACTTTAATCCCGTAAAGTAATGAAGACAAAAGAGTTCCACGTCTCTGTATGATTCCATCTGGTTCTTTAAGTTTAATAAACACACACGTGTGTATATATATAACCACAATGAAATATACTACATTAATTTTGCACTGCAGAAACAGCTATGAAAGTGTGTTCAAACAACTAAAACCAAATTAATAGAATGCAAACAAGTTTTGGCTAGGAAGCAAATTCTTCCATGGAGATATCATTAAAATTTCATTTTTAGTTAAAAACCAACAGTTTTAATTTGTATACTCACTTCTGACTTCAGCACATGCTTCAGCCTGAAAATAATTGTTTTGAATCCTGGGCTTTCAATTTCATATCATCAAGCTCAATTTGGTACTTTGCAAATTTTTTATATAGTACCTATGAAGAAAGGTTTTTTCCATAAGGTTTAAGTATACTGCTTGTACCTTAAAAAAAACCAGTTAGTGTGTATCTAAGGTCTAGGGCTATATTAACTAGTTTTTTAAAGGCTATGTAAAATTCAAATTATGTGTATTTCTATAAACCAAATTTTTCATTCATGAAAAATATTTTTTTAACTTATAAATAATGCTAAATCTTCTTAGAATGAAGAAAAACATCCATAAAGGAATGTAGCAGTTAAGAAGAAAAATACAGATGGTTTATTTAGCAGCTAGATTGTCAAAACAAAACAGCCTATCCCATTTAACAAGAAGAGCTCAGTCAGTTCCATCTTTTTTTACATTACAGTTTTCAAAAGCCTACATTTTAAAAAGCAGAAGACTGATAAAAAATTAAGTAACTTAATTATTAATGAATTGCTTATATCCTAATTAATTAAGTCTTTAACTCCCAATCAGGAGAAATAAAGCCACAAGTATTTGGAGAACAGACAGAATTTCTGACAACTATTGCTTGAGAAAGAGAACAGAAGAAGGAAAAAAAACTGCAGAAAGGCTGTCTTGAACTGCACAGTTCAGAAAATTCTGTGCAAAATTACTAGGAGAACTCAGCTGCAAGAACTGGGGGAAGGTGTGGTGGTGTGGGGGAAGACTATGGAGAAACCCCTATTCCTGTTGCAAAAAGGCTTTGAGTTACTGAGAAAGGTGTTCTGGAAATTTGTGAACTTTTCCAGTGGATCCAAGAAAAGAAATTATATATAATTTAAATATAATATATAAATTTATATAATATATAATATTATATAAATATAATTTATATAATACTTTAAATAATTGGAGTATCACCTCAATTAATGGAAGAGCTTAGAGGAACCAATACATACTCTAGAGGCAATCCTACTAAGAAGTATTTTATCCTGTAGGACCAAGATTTTTTGTTTCCAACTGCTTATGCAAGTGTCTAGGTATTGCAAAGAACATTGTGAAGCTTTCAAAAGTACCTGGGAGCAAGAGTAAGCTGCATTTTGTACCAGATGACATCATCCTTATCAACCGTGATTCCAGGAGAAGGTGAAGAAGTGGTTCCCTGGTGAACCTCTGGCAGTCAAAGCCACTACCAACCTCACCTTTTCTGGGAGGGCACTTAAGAGAAACAATTAATATGTTTGGGAGAAAAGTTATTTAGAATGCAAGTGGTCTCACCTAAATTGTGGTCTCACCTAAGAATTAAGCACCTGATCAAAAGCCATTAGCTATACTACCTCCATAATAAAGGGTGAGAGGTAAAATTAATTACTTTAAAAACTGGGATAGGATGAATGTCCTGGAGAACTTTTCATCACTTAAAAGGGAGCCTTAAAGACTTAAAATTTTTACATACCTAACATCAGGTGCAGTTAATTTGCTCCTTTAAAACTGAGCGGCACTTCTAAAGGAAGATAAAGTCAAGCAAGCAGTAGAATAAGTACACAGATCAAGTACCAGGAAATCTAAATTAAGGCAAGAAGCTGAAGAAAAAGAAGAAAATCCATAACATTACAGTGAGGAACTCCTACAGATATTAAGCTAAATTTCTAGCTGCTTGGAAAACATATCAGTGCAGGAGTATTGTGTGTGCATGAGATGACACTTGAAATATTTTAACTACTTTCACTAGGAACTGGACTGAGATAAATAACACAGTAGATAATGTAAGGCTGTATTATAAGCCACTATTTCAAGTATCTTTTATCCAAAAGCCGCTCTTGAAGAAACATAAATACAATACTTCTAATAAAGTTTAGAACCTCATTAAAATGTGTACTGTGTTGAATTATTAGCAAGTCAAAGTCATAAGCTTTTATGTACTCTAGGCCAGTCACAGCACGCTGTAAGAAATACTTGCTGCTTCCTTTATAGTACTTTTCCATGTAAGTGATAATTATAGCTGCCTCATTGTTTTTACTTCAAGATCAGGGAAAAAAACCCACTAATTAGCTGTTCCTCAAGACAAATATCGAAACCACTGCATAAGAATAGCTGGTCCTCTTTATACAAGTGATCTGAGCAATAAGGGGAAAATCTGGGTTTGAAACATGAACCTAAAAACTAGTCCTGGAATTATTTCAGGTAAGGACCCACCAATTCTCAGTGCTATTTGTAAAAGACACCATCTTTTCTTTCTAGTCAAGGGTTCCCTCTACAAATATACCTGAATTTCTTGCTTAATATTAGAAAGATGCTCTTGTAATCTGTTGTTCTCCTGAGCTAATGATTCTCCGTTCTTGTTAGTCTGAGTCCTTTGTTGGTTTCTTGCAGCTGCTGGTGCAAACTGGTGATACCCTTCTCACGGAGACTTCTTCAGCAGATTTTCTAAGCAGCAAATAAAAAATTGCTCAGGTATGACAATACTGCCCAACCAAATATAAATTATAGCTTTTCCAGTGTTTTTCAAGTCATGAAACAAAGCTGTAACATATTAGCACACCCTATGATTCCATTTTTTATTTAAAGCTATAAATCAATCAAAATTTTATAATGATCTTGAATTTTTGTCCTCTACTTTGTGGAATGCTCCAACTCTGAAATCAGGATCTTGAAATCTGAAATATTTCTCCTTTAAAAGAAATGCAAAATTAAAATATATCTCTCACCACTGCTGAGTATAAATGTGAAAAAATTGAAAGAATATGATAATACTCTTTATTCAGCTAGCTGAATAAATTCCTATTTAATGCAAAATGGATTGTGATTTTCCAAGTTTCATCATATACTGTTTAGAGCTGAAAGTTCTTCTCTTTTTTTTTAATTTAGCAAATAAAGGAACAAATGTTATCTTCTTGCAGAATATAATAAATTTAATTAAATTTTTATATCCTTTGTTTATCCAAATATAGCATTTGGCTCAAAGTCACAAACCTAAATGATGTCTTCTGCCTATTAGGTAAGTTAACACAGCTCTTCCACAATGAATAAACTACTAGTCTGGTAGTTTTTAATTGATAAAAAAGAACTCTATCACAAAGTATATTACTTTTCCTCCCTTGTCTTTGGACACAGATACTAAGAGAAGCATAGGCTTAGAAAATGTCTTTTACTAGAGACACAAGAGGTAAGAGACAGCCATCTCTTCTCTAAAACAGACACAATTTTACAATTTACTGTTAAAAAATGCAAAGTCAGTGCTTACGGAAAGATGTGCTGCAATCATTTTTCTTTAAGATTTTGTTAAAAATCAATGCAAATTCTTGCATTAATCCACAGCAGCTTAAAAAGATCTTGTTTAGTTTATCCTAAATCAACATCCATGTCACTTAGGCTGAAGTGAAAAATCCAGTTTCATAACTAATAACTGAGCAGCTCCATTATATAGATTGAAATCACACTGTGCAATAAACCTTAAGATGAAAAGAACATATTTCAGATGTTTTTTCAATGACAAGCAAGGCAATATTATTCAGAATCCTACATCTTTCACATCACAGGACCCCAAGGAAGAACTGAGGCTAACTTTTACGACAAACAAAATATATTTTCGGCTAATTTTCTCCACTTCAGGAGAGTAGGTAAAGTCTCCTCTCTCGGTAAGTATAACTGATACAAAATACAAAATTGAGATGATCAGCACAGGTCAAACCTACCACTGTTGGAGTCAACATGAGTTTCATTGCTGTCCTTAAACTGGAGCAGAACTAGACCAGCACACAGCACTATTGTAGACACCAATGTAAGGTAGGTGTGATGGCCCAACAGATCCCCCTATTTACCTTTTGTGACTATTTAAATATTAGAACATACTTTAATTGCCAGGCTTTCCTCAGAAGTAGCAATGCTCTCTCTCCCTTCTTCCACACAGTCTTGCAAAGATGACTTCTCCTTATTAAGTTGTGCAATTGCTTCTTTCAAAGCACAGATGTCTTCTTGTTGTAAAAGACTTTGTCTTGAAAAGTTTTCTGGATGCAATCAGAACGGTCTCACTTTTTATTAATTCAACCCATTTGAAATTAAAATTCTTTTAATACACTTCTAAAGCATAAAAGAAAAAGGCAGAAGTTCCCCTTCAAGAAAGCACTGAAGCGTGCACCTTTTCAAAATACAATAATAATCTATAAATTATACTTACAGAAATGAATTCTTCTTTAGATCAGAGCCTTAAATTACATGTCTCAGAACAAATCTATTTTTCAAGAGCAAATACTTAGATCATTGAAAATAACTTTCTCCAGTATTATAACAAAAGTTTAAACAGAATTACTATGGACAGAAGCAACATGTAGACTGCAGCACGTAATTACAGATGAAGTAAGAGACTGTTTTCCTGATATTACCCAGGAGGTAATAAACTGGGAGGAGTAGCTGATATACCAGAGAGTCATGCTGCCATCCGCAGGGATCTTCACCAGCTGCAGAAATGGGCTGAGAACAACCTCATGAAGTTCAATAAACAGAATTCCTGAAGCTAGGGAGGAACAACTCCTGTCACCAGTCACATCGGGGGCCACCCAGCTGGAGAGCAGCTTGGCAGGAAGGCTGGGGGTCCTGATGGGCACCATGTTGAACATGAGCCACCAGTGTGCCCTTGCTGTAAAGAAGGCAAGCGGTATCTTGCTCTGCATTAGGGAAAGTATCACCATTCTACAGCTGTAGTTTTGGAAGAACACCTTCCTTGGCACTACGGGAATAAAAATCCTTCTATTCATCTCCTTTACTCCCATAATATAAAAAAGGTGCAACATACAGTACAGGATACATACTACAATACACTATAAAGTATGTTTTCCTCATTTCCACCATCAGTATTTTACAGTGCTGGGAGGTGCTACCACTGCCTTAGTGAATCACAAATACAACTGATGTGCTCAGACACTGCACACTGGTACTAGCACACGCTGTTCAGCTGACAGCACGTGTTGTCACTGAAACTTATATTTGCCAGAGCTCTGTCACATAATTTTAAAATGCAAAAACCTTTCAATAATGAAAGAGAAAGAAAGTTTTGCACTCAAAATGTTAAAACTTTCAGAAGTATATTTATTTGCATTCAACATCTTTTCTTCCAACCCATTAAAAAAAAAAAGAAGACAACTGCAGAATATTAAAATTAGCCTATTGAATTCCATTATAAAAATTGGATCTGCCACTCACCAGCTTTTTCATCTAAAAGCATAATTTTCTCTTGACTAAGTTGCATTTCAAGATTTTTCTTCACAAGGCTTCACTGAGTCCCTGAAAGACTCAGTTATGTCTTTTCATTCAATAAACTGCAAAAGCAGAAGCATTAAACAGGAGAGTTCAGACATTGGTATATTATTTTTTTTTTCTTTTGGAAAGGTCATTAAAATTGCAAAAGATAGGAAAATTGAAATTTTTCTGCCTATTTTAGACTATTTGGGATATTTTATTAATGTTAACTTTAATCTCAGTACATTAAATTCTGAATAATCCTGTAAAGGATTACAGAAAAGTAAGAAGAATTCTTTGCAACAGGTGATTATAAAACAGTCACAAAAATAATTAAAATAAAAATCATCCCCTGGGACATCCATTGGAATGCCTGACCTGTTTCAAGTTATAACCAAATTATCTGTTCAAATGTAGTAATACTAATGACAAACACTGTTCAAGAAACTGGAAAGAATTACCAGTCTGGTTTGGGGGTGTAAAGAAAAAGACCTTTCAGTAGCAGCAACTAGTTTTCAACAATTCAACAGTATTCATGAATGTGACAATTTATTATAAAGCAGCACTTGCTGATCTATGTTTTATTCCCTAAAGGCTTTGACTGAGTCTAGTCCTACCATGCTTCTGAACATGGTTAGGAATTCCAGCTGAGCAGCAGACCATAAGCCCTATGCAAAGATTCAGTTTTATTTCCTCTCATGAAAAGGCTTCAAGACTTAAGAAATGGATCTTTAAAACTAAGAACACGACACTCACTGGTTTACGCATGTTTGCCTGTTTCTATATAAAAAAACAATTTTAATAAATGGAAAGAAAATTGTTCATATGCAGTTTACCAAAACTCATCAATCCCCGTAGTTTCTAATAGCAAGCTCCTAATTCTAAATTAAGTGAATTTTACTTTTTCACTGAAGATGGTTTCCACCATATCATCATATCAACAAGACAAGAACATTTACATATAAATAAGCAATGAGGAAAACAATTTCATTCCAAAAAGGAGGATGGCTCATAAGCAGCTTTCATAAATTCCTTTCCCTTTGTGCTATATAACAGTTAGGTAAACCAGTGGACACCGGCTGATGTTACTAGTCAAATTAATGCAATTACACACTTTTACTTAACTAAGAGAAACATATTCAGCTTCCTGTCAACTCAGCTCAGTTTCAGAACCCACTGCTTTTCTTGTCAGTCTTTTCATCTTAGTTTGCAGAGAATGGTGTCTTTCATTAGTGCTGCTTTGCACATCTGTTCTAACTGTTCACTATCTAACTATAAACATAATCAAACATTAACAGCTGAGGGGAAAAAAAGAGCTGATTTATAGAATTTATATTATTTCAATTTTTACTCTGTTTTTAGCACAACTCTTTTGCTGAAGAAGAAATGTCCAAGCATCTGATTTACTCAAGGCCTGACTCAGTCTACTGAAGATACTTGGCAAAGAGCTGAAATGTGACTTTCACTTCTTTTGAAGGTAAATCAATTTCCCATCTTTCAGACCTCTGGGAATATTTTCATTTATTCATGTAAATTTTTTGTTGGTAATCATGCCTGAGGGAAAAAATGTTTGTCATTGATCAACATTAAACGTTTTTAGTGCAAAATAACATAAAAGAAAACATTATTGTGAGTGTATGAAGGAAGAAATCACAGTTTGGGATACAACATGACCAATAATGGCTTTAGGCCTCTATTAAGTTACACACCTATGCCAATAACTGGGTAAAGAAATCACTGTAGAACACTTGCATAAAGCATTATGTAACCAAGTTACCATCATGAGGCCTTCAGGTCTGTAGCTAGAACAAAGAACAGATCCAAAGCCTCCTGCACAAGCTCCAGCAAAGCTGGTTTGAAATATTCAGTTTAAAGAAACCTCTATCTTTTTATTAAAATGCTTACACTTAACATTTGAAAGACTGTCCTTTCTAAATTATTTGAAACACCTCTTTTAAAGTACAAAAATTCTCACCTCATCCCCCTCCTCACTTACCAAATCTTTCAGTACTTATTTCTGTGTTACTATAATCAAAGGTCAGGCCTCTAAGGAGCAAGTCAGTAAGCCTCTGGGATACAGGACCTTTTTCAATACAAGTGCCATAAATTTCATGTTGATGTATCGCCCTCAAAGGGTACCAAAAGAACTGAAGAAATAAGATGATGTACCTAAAACAGGGCTCCCAATACTCACTACATGTCGTACATAGGCATGTGATTAAAAATCACTTACTACTCAGAGCTATTTCAGCCTAGAGTGTATTCTTCATATCAGATGCACTCAGTTTAATATTATAAACTGTGGTATTATATTTATAAGCTTGGTAGGATTTTAGAAGGCTGAGGGGGAAAAAGAAGATAAACCAGAATTTGTAACCACAAGATCTAGAAGAAAGATATACTATAGAAATCAATGTTAACTTATTTAAACATCAAGTTCTACCAAGACTGTTAGTAAATTTAAGATTTATATTCATTTTATTAATGTTTTCATTTTCTATTTTAGTGCCATATGTAAGCAAACAGTTGCACACACAAGTACTTAAACCATATTAAATACAACTTGCCAGAACTGAGCAATTACTTTTAGCTTTGAAGCACCTGGTCTTAGTAATACACAGTCATAAGACAATTCACATTTGAATGGACTCCAGGTCTCTAGCCTAAACCCCTGCTCAAAGCAGGGCCAGCTCTGAGGTCAGGCTGCTCAGGGCTTTTTCCAGTCCAGTCTTGAAAATCTCCAAGGCTGGGGACTGCTCAGCTGCCCTCATGAGAAGCAAGTATTTCCTTGTATTCAGCCTGAACCATTCTGGTTTCAATGCATGCCCATTGTTGCTCATCTTTCCACTGAGCACTGCAGTAAAAAGCCTGTTTATGATTTCTTGATGAGTACTGGCAGGCAGGACTTATGTCCCTCTTAAGCCACTCCTACTCCAGGTGGAACAAGCCTATCATAACCTGGATATATGAACACTGTGGGTAACAGTGTTGAAAGCTTGGTACAGTCTTAAAATCACAGAATCACAGAATGGTTTTAGTTGGAAGGAACTTCAAAGACCATCTTGTTCCACACCCCCTGCAATGGGCAGGGACAACTTTCATTACACCAGATTGCTGAGTGCTCCATCCAGACTGGTCTTTGAACACTTCCAGGGATGGGACATCCACAGCTTCTCTGGGCAATCTGTTCCAGGGCCTTATCACCCTCACAGTGAAGAATTTCTAACTTGTACCTACTCTAAACCTATCGTCTTCCAGTTTAAAACCATTCCCCCTTGTCCTGTCACTACATGTTCCTGTGAGAAGTCCCTCCCCAGCTCTCTTGTTGATCCCCTTTAGGTACTGGAAGGTGCTAAAATATCTCCTCCAAGTCTTCCCTTCTCCAGGCTGAACAATCCCAACTCTCTCAGCCTGTCTTCATAGGAGAGGTGCTCCAGTCTGCTCTGACCATCTTTGTGGCCTCCTCTGGACTTACTCCAACAGGTCCATGTCCTTATTATGTTGGAGACCCCAGAGCTGGACACAGTCCTCCAGGTGGTGTCTTACCAGAGCAGAGTAGAGGGGAAATAGTCTTGGTAAATAACATCCACTGCTCTCAGCCTGTTGTTTCCTGATAGCAGTCAGGTTGGTCCTGCAGGATTAACCATGAACATCACCTGTATTATATTTAAAATTCCATAAATAATTATTTTCCCTTACATTATGAACAGTAGTTTCAAGCTCTTCAATTCTCTGTTCCAAATGAGCCTTTTCATTAAATGCAGTATCTTGGGAAATCTCTATCAAGTAAGAGCAACAACAAAATCACATATAGAACAAGTCTCAATTCACCACAGACTTGTAAAGCAATTAATTCCCAGGACCAAAACAGAAATCTGTAGCAACTTTAATTACACTGCTAAGTAGTTTTCATGTTTAAATAACCTGTGGGGTGGGGCTGAGGTGGGATGGAACAGAATCAAACCTGTACCTGCTCCCTGAGGCTATCACATTCTGTAGGCATCCTTCAGAAATCTGACAGTGCTGTATCCCTTTCTATCTCCATGTGTCTTAATACAGCTTGAGCTATCACAGTGCTTTTGGGAGTCCTGGGGCATTTTGTAACTTCCTGATGAAGCTGGGAACTCTTCTCCTGCGCCTGTTTTTTAAAAAAGCAGCATAACAGAAACATGGAATAGATAATCAATATATTACCATGGCCTATGGCTGGTAATGCAGAACATCCCAGAAACTGCATAATATCAAAGATGTAGTAATCATTTGTGCACACATTCTTTGATTCAGGAAAGGATTTTTAACTCAGGACGGCACTTACAAACTTGCATTGAACTGACAGATTCAAATAACAGAATTTCCAAAACTTTTTTTTCTATTTTTTAACAAATACTTTGCATTCTTTCTTTTTTCATACAAAGCCAAAAATATTTTTTCTTGCACATTACCTTGTTATTTCTATTAATCATACAAATATAAATAAAATTACCTGTTCATAAAGATTGACAGTTTTGTTGCTTTCAGCTGTTAAAACTTTGAAGTTACCCTGAATTTCTGCCACATGACACTCATATATTTTCAGTGTTGACTCAAGTTCTTCACGTTCTCTCGGCATTTTCAAGACTCCTGGATCAGAAATCACTCCCTTAAAGAATATGGAGATATAAAGATAAAAGTAGAGCAATAGAACTTAAAACACTTGCTAATTATATGTGGTTTCTGTTTACAATCAATTTGTTTTTCTTCCTGGTAGTTATAGCTTTAGTAGTTTAACATGAGATAAACTGACATTCTAAAAAGTACACTCCTCCTCTTCCAAAGTGATTTCCCAAGCTCACCTGGATGGGTAATTATTTTTTTACATGCTGCCACAAGTAGAGGTTCACTTAGGACTTAAAAATGTGTTTCCTAATACCTGCAACAAATTCTCAGTCTCACATTTATAGTAGTCCTTTTCCAGTGACTTAATAAAGGCATCAAGCCTTGAAGGTGACCTCCCCTGCTTTATCTCAGATTGTTTGTAAAATAACCTGCATTAGCATAAATGAGAGAATACCTTCACTGAAATAAAACTTTTGTAATTATTGATACTTCAATGTAAAACAGATAAATATACTCTTCAAAATGAAGATGAAGCAGATATCAAATTAAAATAAATGTCCACATAATACTTTAAAGTAACTTCTGAATGTCTGTATTTTCTCTTTTTAGTTATATTGCAGAATATGTCTGAATGTCCTTCTAATACGGATATAACAAGAAAGAAAAGGACATAAAAACTAAATGCTAATTAACTGGAAATATATCTGTTCAAAACTAAGGAGGACAATTAAGTAGATTTGTCCTGGAATATCTAATGAATTTTTAAATATGAAAGGAAGCAGAAGTAGGCCACCATGTTTGTTTAAGGTCCACGAAAGGTGAATTTTTGCCATGGCAATAAAGTAATGTGCAAGTAAGTATTGTTGAAATCCAGAAAGTCATGTAGGGCCTAAAATGGATTCTGAAGATAAACTGCAACTCTGAAATTCAAAACTGCACATCTAATCCCATTTGTTTAAGAGTAAACTAATTTAATTTTGGGTCTTTACAAAGAGTAATCTCTATAAAGTGATTCCTACAATCAATTTTTTGCATTCATACTAAAATTAGTCATGTCCTAGGTGTACCTCTGATGATAAAGACAGCCTAGATATCTATTACAATCATCACTGTTGACATGTCAATTATATTATTGTGAATAATAATATTGGTGAATCCCATCGTAATACTCTGTTCTCTCTGAAAGAGGCACTCTCAGGTTCTGCAGTTATATGCATTGCCCTAGTCCTAGGGAAGGGAACAGATCAGAGCAATCAAGCAGCTCGCACCTTCAGTACCTCACTGAGCACTGAGCACTCAAATCTCCACATAGAATTTACACACAGTATTTGCTCACTCACAATACTACTTTTACCAACTAGTGAAAGAGCACTTTTTGGAAAACATGATAATATTATATATCCTAAAATATATACTTACACTATACTTGCCATAAAGTGGTAAGAATTTACTGCTGTGACACATTTCACCACCATCCTCTAAACTGCAAAAACACAACCCCATCGCAACTGGGATTCAGCTTCCCATCAGAACCCCTCGCTGGCGGCTTCATGCAGCACTAGAGACACCTGCAGCAGCCCTTCCTGCAGGACCAGGAGCACTCAGAGTTAGCAAACGTTTTGGACTGATTAAGCCCCCCAAAACGTGTTTGCGTTCCCAAGTAGTTCAGTGATGAACCACTTCAGATGTTCCTTTCCTCCTTGCTCCCCAGAGTACCCGCACGCCCCGGTCCCCCCTGTCCCCCCGCACGCCCCGCACTCCCCGGTCCCCCCGCACGCCCCCCGCACTCCCCGGGCCCCCCGCACTCCCCGGTCCCCCCGCACGCCCCCCGCACTCCCCGGGCCCCCCGCACTCCCCGGGCCCCCCGCACTCCCCGGGCCCCCCGCACGCCCCCCGCACTCCCCGGTCCCCCCGCACACCCCGCACTCCCCGGTCCCCCCGCACACCCCGCCGCCCGGGGCGCGCACCGAGTCCCGCCGGTCGCTACCTCGGCGCGACTCTCCGCTCCCCCCTCCGGCGCCTCGGGGAGCCGCTCATGGCCATTACCGGGGCCAGGAGGAGCACTGGCGTCTGCTGCCGCCCCGGGCATCACCGCTGTCGCCCCAACACCCGCCCCCTTTCCTCCCTCCTTCCTTCCCTCCATCCGTCCCGCCGCGTTCCCTGGGAACCTGGCAGCGGCCGGCGAGCTGCCGCGCCCTCCCAAACGCCCCTCTCCGCATGCCAAGCCGGGAGGTGGTTCGTCTTCTTCCAGGTATCTGGTTATTCTGGATGGTTGTGAAGAGCTCCTAGAAACCCCTACTCCAGCTCTCGCCCGAAGGAAAAGCTATTCATATAACCATTACATTCTCACAGTATTGTCCTTTCCTCCAGGCCAGGCCCATTCCTGAGGGAACTGGTGGATGAAGTGGCTAAGCCACTATCCATCATATTTGAGAAGTTGTGGCAATTTGGTGAAGTTCCTACTGATTTGAAACGAAATATGGAAGACACAGGGAAATACAGGCCAGTAACTCTTGCCTTGGTATCTGTCAAGACCATGACACAGATCCCCCAGGAAACTATACTACGGCACATGGAAAATAAGGAGGTAATTAGTGGCAGTCAACATGATTTCACCATGGCGAATCATACCCAACAAATTTGGTGGCCTTCTACAAGGGGGTTACAGCAGTGATGTAAAGTAAGTGGTGAGGGAAAAGCAACTGCTGTCATCTACCTGGGCTTGTGCAAGGCATTTGACACAGTCTGGCACAACGTCCTTGTCTCTAATCAGGAGAGATATGGACTTCAAGATGGACCATTCTGTGGATAAAAATTAGATGGATGGTTGCACTCAAAGTGGCCAATGACTCAATGTCCAGGTGGAGACCAGTGGTGTTCTTCAGGGGTTGATACTGGGCTGGTGCAGTTTAACATCTGTCAGTGACATGGACACAAAGCTGGGAGGAGAATGGATGGAGAGCAGCCCTGGGGAGAAGGACTTAAGGATACTGGTGGACAAGAAGCTCAACATGAGCTGGCAATGTGCCCTTGTAGGCCAGAAGGCCAGCCACATCCTGGGCTGCAGCAAAAGAAGTGTGCCCAGCAGGGCAAAGGAGGTGATTTTCCCCTCTCTACTCTGCCCTCATGAGACCCCACCTGGAGTGCTGCATCCAGGTCTGGAGCTAGAGAAAGACACTGACCTCTTTGGAGGAGTCCAGAGGAGGGACACTGAACTGATCAGATGGCTGGAGCACGTCTCCTATGAAGACAGGCTGAGAGAGATGGGGTTGTTCAGCCTGGAGAAGAGAAGGCTCCAGGGAGACTTTCCAGTATCTAAAGGGAGCTTACAAGAAGGCTGGAGAGAGACTTTTCACCAGGGCATGTAATGATAGGACAAGGGGGAATGACCTCAAGCTGAAGGAGGGAAGGTTTAAATTAGATAATAGGGAAGAATGATTTATTTTCAAGAAGAATTAACTTCTTCTTAGGAGGGTGATGAAGCACTGGAACAGGTTGCCTAAAAAGGCTGTGGAGTCCCCACACCTGGAAGTGTTCAGCATCAGTCTGGATGGAGCTCTGAGCAGCATGGTCTAATGGAAGGTGTCCTGCCCATGAAAGGGGAGTTGGAACTAGGTGGTCTTCAAGGTCCC
Source organism: Coloeus monedula (assembly GCF_965178545.1). Classification (NCBI taxonomy): domain Eukaryota; kingdom Metazoa; phylum Chordata; class Aves; order Passeriformes; family Corvidae; genus Coloeus; species Coloeus monedula. The sequence goes on from NC_138783.1 coordinate 88,480,295, forward strand.
TTCCAACCCAAGCTATTCTGTGACTCTATGATTTCCTTGAGCCAGGAGTTCTGTAGGACAGAAGCCAAGGAGCTGTAATGGACATACTGACTTCTGGCTCAGTACAGCACAACCGCTTACCTAAATAGCTTTCTAGCAAGCATGCAGTCTCTGCACTTTTATTTTCTTTACTCTTGCTTTCCAAAATGATCATAATATCTGTAGTTCCTACAGATGTATATGACTGAAATTCTATAAAATGAAAGGTTAGAAATATTCCTAAAAAACATTTCTAAAAAGATGCATTGTAAAATCTTGTACAAAATTATCAGTAAACCCCTTTCCCCATTAATTCTGATATAAATATTTATGACCACTACTTTAATAGAAATTTTAATTATTTCTCTACTTGATTTCATCTTGGGAGGTTTTTGAATAACTCTTATCTATGAAAATTCAACTTTCAGTATCAGGTTTATTATGTAGAGCACAGTTTCTCAATAAACATTACTAAAGTCAAGGAAAGGTGCTCATATTTCTTTTTGGTTTTAAGTACAAATGAATACTGAGTGACCGGTTACTACCATATCTTTTTGAAGAGCTTTTTTGTTGGGGGAGGCAGTTAAGCCAAGCTTCTCCTCAAGTGACACAACAATCTCTCCACATCTTGACAGAAAAAAGGTTACTTCCTCAAATAACAGTTAAATTCTTCATAGTTATTTGGGGATGGAAACAGGGGGATGGATCATAAATTGGCACACTCAGACACCGCCCATTGCTGTTTTGAGTGAAAATCTTTTAAAAAATTCTTTTAAAGCACCTTTAACCCAAACTTCCCAGGCCCACACATGGAGCATAGGCCTTGCCTGTGATTAATGCAAAAGCCTCAGCAAAAGGCAGGGAAAGGCAGCATGAGCAATGCTTACAGGTCAGAAGATTTCAGAGAGCCAAGCAGCCAAGTCTTGTCAGTCCAGCCCCAGGAGAGAGATGGGTATTCTGAAACTGCCACAGCTGATCAGCCGGGACTGACAGTGAACTCAGGCAGCTCAGCTGAACACCTCTACTCTAATTAGGTTCATCTCTTCCAGAAACTAATATCCAAGGAGACACTTTTACAGATGAAAACTCCAGCAATTGCCACACAATCTCTCTGGCCTGACAAGAACAAAACAAGTGTTAAATAAGACTGACTTAATCTTGTGAAAATAGCTTCCTTTAATTAAACCTTATCTTCTATCCAAGGCCCATCTAATTTCTGTATCTATTTGTAAGACTATGTGCCAGTTGTATCATCCAGAATAAATATTACCCTTAGCACTACACTTCTTTCTTCACAGTGTCAAACATTAGCTTTGCATATATAATAAACCCCAGTCTGAACATATTCCTGATTTTTAATGCCAGGACTAACATTATTACTGGTTTACAAACACTGTGAAGTTAAAACCTCAGAGTATTACGAGGCTAATTATGCTTTTCTTTATTCCACCAACAAAATCATTTGAGAGAAATTACTTCTTATGTTTTCTTATATCCCAAGATAAGAGTTCTTATTTACAGTACCTCTGGCAGCACATATCTTCATCCTGGAACAGCACAGACAGGAACAAGCAGACTGGTGCCTTTGAAGAAAGTGATGCAAAAAGGGTAAGGAGGCCTTGTGATCCCAGTGACTCCTACTGCCTCTTCATGGCAAGGATATAAACAGCCTTTGAAAGAGGCTGCTTTAGGTATTCCCAAAGTCAAGGTGAGAAACTAGACAAAATGTCCTCTCTTCCCTGCTAGCCACTAGCACAGGTTTTATATTCTGGAGACAGTGCAGGGTGAATAATGGGGTCTTTCGGCAAGCAGCCACTATTAAGCACTCATGGATACAGCTCGCCTTTTCAGACATGAGGAGTGAATAACACCTCTGAAATACAATCCCCACCTAAAGCCAGAAAACAAATTGGAAGATTTTAACTTCCAGAAACAGAGCAAGACAAACAAGTTGTTTTCTTTTCCCTCTCCCCATCCTGGATTTCTTGTAGATCTTTCTTTCAGATTTTGGCAAGGTGGAAGAGAAGACTCTGCATTATCATGTTTATCTCCAAAAGAGATGTGAAAAGGGCATTTCATGTTTTCCTAACTTTAACAGAATTACTCTGTGTAAAAATTCATTTTAGGAGTGGCATTATACATTTTAAATTGGTTTTGTTCTGGTATGTCTAAGGTATCCTCTAAGGGACATATGATGAGTTATCTTTTATATCTTAATGCTGGTTAATGTTGTGCAGAGCAGTTGCATTGCTTTTTGTATACCAAACAATGCTTTGTTGATCAAAGAAGAAATTAAATTCATACACAGGATTGTTTTCAAAAGTGAAAATAATAATTGCTGTATTTTACAGATACGTGATTTATACAATAGTAGGAGGAACATAAACAATTTTTAAACGTCCAATCCAGAAGAGATAAATAAATCATGCTGTGCATTTACAAATTCATACTTTTATTGTCAGAATATTTCTAATTATCTTGCTGGATTTGTCCTCAACAATAGGAAAGCATTTATTGTTGCATGTGTATTTCAGCTTATCAGAAACAGACCCATGACATTTTTATGTCCACCTAGTATTCTGCACTTTACATTTTTTGGCAAATGATGGTTCTAACTATGAAAACAGTTTTTGACTAGAAAAACAGAGTGCAACAGCTCACAGTAGGTTTTTAGGGACACCCCGTGGCAAAATGACACACTGCAAATGTTCAAGAATCAAGTGACAGAATGGAAACAAATGGTCCCACATTTTCTTTGGGTTTTACTAACATCAGATGTCTCACAAGGTGCATTTCCATACTTCTGACCAGTGCTAGACTGCACGGGTTCACTTTTGTATTTTGTCAACTGCCTTCAACGTTGATTTCCAGCACATTTTTATGGACAAAGTCCAAATGCTCTTTACCTTGTACATTACAGAATAGTTCACCCCAGTGAAAAATTATCACCAGTCTAATTCAGTGAAAAGTTATGCCCATTTCAAATTGCTTAAAAAAATTACCAACTTTTTTTTTTTTTTAATATGACAGTACAACATTCCAGTTGCTGGCACACACATCACATCAAGTTCCTTTTAGAGCCTTTTCTCTCACTAATCACCACCAGCACACATGTTATGATGGTTTCTTACTTTTTACTTGCCCTACTACAGCCACACAGTTCTTTTAAGGCAGAATGGAAGACAAAGACATGCAATGTACCTTTTAGAAATACACATCCATGAACGAGAGAAATACACCACATATTTGTCCATAGGGATAATACTGTGGATAAAAAACTTCAGCTAGCACTGAACATTGTCTCATGGTGTGAGCTTAAGCACAGACAACGGCTTTTGAAGAAGAATTGTAGCTGAGGTCTGCTCGACTTTAAGAATGGCTTAAATGCAAATCTGAAGACAATCTGCTGCCGGCAATACATCTAGTCTTGATCACCTTCCAGCTTGTTAACGAATTATGCTATCAACATTTAGCTTCTATATCTTCACGAGCATTATAGAGAGTTTCTGTTTATTTCAAAAGTCTCTGTGCATTTGTGTTAACCCTTTCAGTCGTCTTGTGAACTCATAAAAGCTTCTAGCATCCACAATATCCTGCAGAGAGGAACTGCACATCTGGGTCTTGCAAGAAAAATCATCCATTTTATGCATTGTGCACTGGCCTCTTGTTGCCAAGACGCTGTAAATATTGTGGGCAATGCCCCTAAGTATCTGAAGTGAAGGTGTGAAGAGGATGAAGCCAGGCTCTTCCCGGAGGTGCCAAGCAATAGGACAAGAAACAATAGCCAGAAACTGATGCACGGGAAGTTCTGCCTGAAGATGAGGACGAACTTCTTTGCTAAGGTGACTGAGCACTGGAACAGATTGTCCAGAGAGTGTGTGGAGTCTCCCTCACTGGGGATATTCAAGAACATCCTGGACACAACTTTGTGCCGCGTGCTCTGGGACGACCCTGCTTGAGCAGGAGGCTGGACCAGAAGACCCAGTGTGGTCCCTTCCAACCTGACCCATGCTGTGAGTCTGTAACCCGGCCATTCTCGCTTCTTCCCAGCTCGCTCCCCCACCCAGCGCCGTGGCTGCGCCGGGACAGGCGAAACCCCGGCGCTCCCCGAGCACCACGCCTTGCTCCCAGCCCGGCGCCCCGACTCCTCCCCGGCTACAGGGCAGGCGCAGCGCCCGCCCCCAGCTCCTCTCACCCGGGAAGCGGAAGGTGCTCCCGAGGCCGCCGGTTCCAAGGAGCCCGCAGGGTCACGGGCGCCGGGACCGCTCCGCTGCCCGCCGTGAGTAGCGCAGGGCGCCCGGCGGGGCTGTGCGGGCGGGGACGCGGCGCCAGGGGCTGCGGGGACACCGCGCCAGGAACCCCATGGAAAAAAAGGCAGAAAACCCTAACAAAGCTGGACTACGCAAAGCGAAACCGCATTAGCAAGGCTGCGTTGAGTGAGGGGAAAATACACATTCCGTTTCTTCCTTTGGTCTTTCAGGCACCAGGGGCCGCGAGGAGCAGCTGCCCTGACACCCCCGGATGTTCTGGGAGGCTCCCGCCAGGGTCTGAGCGGCATCACCGGAGGAGCGCCATGCCTTGGAACTCGCGTGCTTCTGTGGGAAGTGCATGACTGTCTCATGGCTGCCACTGGCATTGCAGTTCAGTCACAAGAGCCGGCTGCGCTCCTGCCGCATTCAGTATTAGCAGAGCAGGCATTCCTTCCATCCGCTGTCCAGTTATTAAAAACATGGTACTCCAGTCAATAAAGAACTGCCTTTGGCTGTCGTGCATCCTCAGAACTCCAAAAGCTTGCTTCTGGAGCACAGCTAGTGGAGGCCTCATTATCCAGTCTGTTTCTAATGATGTTTACCAAAATCTAGCTGTGGAAGACTGGATCCATGACCACATGGATTTAGAGAAGCAACAGGTCCTTTTCCTTTGGAGAAATTCCCCTGCTGTGGTAATAGGGAGACATCAGAATCCCTGGCAGGAATGCAACCTCAGGCTATTGAGGCAAAAAAATATAAAACTAGCTAGGAGGAGAAGTGGAGGAGGGACAGTTTACCATGACTTAGGTAATATCAACTTGACTTTCTTCACAACCCGAAAAAAATATGAACGAATGGAAAACCTGAAGCTTGTTGTGAAGGCACTGAAAGCCTTGCGACCCCAGTTAGATGTACGTGTCACTGACAGATACGACATCTTGCTAGACAGGCAGTACAAAATCTCAGGCACTGCTGCAAAGCTGGGAAGGACAAGTGCTTATCACCACTGTACCTTACTCTGTAATGCAGATAAGTTTGTTTTATCTTCTGTGCTAAAAAGTCCTTATAAAGGGCTAAAGAGTAATGCCACTCCTAGCGTGCCTGCCTCAGTGAAAAATCTCTTTGAAGAGGATCCTAGTTTAACTTCTGAGATGCTCCTGGATGCCATTGCTAAAGAATATGCTACGCAACACCAAATAGATCACCATATCACCTTAATAAATCCAGCTGATGAGACTCTGCTTCCTGGAATTAGTAACAAAACTAAAGAACTACAAACCTGGGAATGGGTGTATGGAAAGACACCAAAGTTCAGCGTTAGCACTTGTCTTAACATGGCCTATAAAGATTCTGTTCTTGACGTTAAAGTAAATATGGATGTAAAGCATGGAAGGATTGAAGTCTGTAACATTGATCTGCCAGAGCAGTGGCTGCCACCAGGACTGTACAGTGAACTGGTCAAGAGTCTTACTGGCAGTAAGTTTTGCCCAAACGAAACCACTACACTTGTGACAACATTGCTAAGAGTGTGTCCACAAGATGATGAGTTGCACAGCAGGTGGAGTCTACTGTGTGAGAATATGATAATGTTAATGTGACTTGCATTTTGAAAATGGAAGTTAAACTTCTGCTTTTTTACTTAATGTACTGAAAACAAAATTAAAACATTCACTAGTAAGAGAAAAATTCAGCTTGTAGAAAACAAACTGTTCAATCTTGTGCTTTTTTTAAATATTACAATTAAATTTCACACTACCTGCACCTTATGTTCCCAAAGTGTAGGATTGAAACCACTGCTGACAAGACATCATTGCTGCTTGAATCAGGAAAATGGTGAGGGCATCCCAAATTGGCCCTGTAGCAGAGAAGGTAGTTTAATGTTGGGATTTATGTGATGAGGGCAGGAGACGCTAACTGGGACAGAGGCTGTATGTGCCTCCTTTGTTCTTGCACTGCCTGGCACAAAGCTGAGAGTCCCTGCTGCCATGGGTACTGGTATCGAAGCTGAACTTTTGGAAATGCAAATACATATTTAGGAGAAAGAGGTTCCTTCTGTTACCATCTAGCAGAAATTTTCCATTAAAAGGCAATAATGAACTGGAAGTGACAGTTTCAATGCTAAATAAAAATAATAGCTCAATATATAGTAAAATTATGAAAGAAAGGCTCAGGATGTATTTCCCTGTTGTTGAAGAATAAGTGTAATGCAATTTTGATTAGGTCAGAACACAGGCTGTTTATTGATACCGGAAAGGAGGTTGTAGCCAGGTAGGGGTTTGGCTCTTCTCCCAGGCAACCAGCAGCAGGATAAGAGGACACAGCCTCAAGCAGCACCAGTGGAAGTTTAGGCTGAACATCAGGAGACAATTCTTCACAGAAAGAGTGATTGGGCATTGGAAGGGCTGCCCAGGGAGGTGGTGGAGTCCCCATCCCTGGAGGTGTTTAAGAAGACTGGATAGTCTAGTTGACAAGGTGATGCTAGGTCATAGGTTGGACTCGATGATCTCAAAGGTCTTCTCCAGCCTAGTTAATTCTGTGATTCTCTATGTTTGAAATTGCTGGACTAGGTTAAAAGACACAAAGCTTCACATTTGGGAAATTACTGTATTTACAGTGAGCCTTCTCCAGAACATGGCTGGATGTATGAGGCATTACACAGCTTCCTTGAATTTCCCAATGCAGTGAAGAAATCAAACAGAATACTGAAGCTACAAATAATAAAAAATAACCTTTATTCCCATTAAAAATAGGCATATATTATACACAACTGAATAAAATTCACAACAGTGACTAAAAACTTGGTATCACAGCAGCAAGCAAGGGAGCTCCTATGGAATGTCTGGGGCAATGACTAGTAGCACACAGCTCTGTGGCATATGTATTATTCATTCTGCTGATGCAACACTGCAAAGCTGAAACATTATTATAGAAAGGATAAAGAAGGCAGACCACTGGCAAACTGACCCAGAAAACAAGGCAAAGACCAGCTCCATTTCTTATTGATTGCTGTGGAACAGATTTGTTGTTAAAAGGCAAGAGGAAAAGAATAGCAGCATTAGATGACAGGAAATTAAATAATATAGCACATTAAGAAAAAAAAGAAGATAATGGAAAACACCAACCATCAGGAAAAAGAAATACAGGAGACAGAAAAAGTTCTAGCAATAAACATGCTACTAGAATATAGAGGCCTACTGTATTACAAGGCAGAAAGTGTAAGGCACATGTCAGTCCTGAGGCTGAAAAGATTTTGATGGGACCTGAAAAAGAGGCCACTGCCTGTTTTTCATGTCAGAGTGTATGACTTAGGCAGATCCTTGCTAACAAAGAACTCTTGTATAAAAGAAAAAAAGCAGCTCCTCTGGTAATACCTTCTGGTTTCCAAAGGGTGAAGGAATGATAAGGGAAGACTCTGTCTTTATTCTAAATAGCATATTGCTTAGAATCACAGAGTTTTCTGAGTTGCAAGGGATCCACAAGGATCAAGTCCAGCTCTCAAGTGAATGGCCCTTACAGGGATCAAACACATGACCTTGGCATTACTCACACCATACTCTGACCAGCTGAGCTACTCAGGGTATCCAGCTTCTGAAAAAACTTAAATTTATTCTTTTTAGGGGACTACCTAGTAGTAGGGAATTAGCTTACTGCAGTTGAGAGTAGCATGAAAAGGCAGTCATTGGACTTTAAAGTCAGAGAGTAAGACTGAGAGAGGATCACACATCCTTGCCACACGTAATGCAAAGGACAGATACCAGGTATATGACCATGTGTCACAGAATCAAAGAACACACAGGAGTGACAGGGAAGAGAATACAGGTGTTTACAGCCTTCCCAGTCCAAAATCCATTATGCAGAGACACATAAGACAACCCTAAAATGACTGTGTACTGAACGCTGCCACGTTTGTAGGCAAAGACCTTGGAAAACGGAATGTTAAATTTGGGATTACTGGTAAAGTCTGGGAAATAAAGTATTACAGGATTGACCAAAACCCAGCAAAACAGTAGTCATGACTAGAATACAGGAATTAAAGGAAATAAATAAGACTGCTTATAAAAGAGGCCATGTGGCAGCCCAGCTTCCAATGATTGTGAGGTAGTCAGTTAAAGATATAAAATCCAAAACTGGCTCAAGACAAAATCAACAGTAAAAATAAAAATGGCGGTAAAGAGACCTTTGAAAGACAATACTGAAGGTCTGTTATGAAATCAAGATAAAATTTAGACATGGATTGCAATAATTAAGATTACAGAAGTACAGTGAAGGAATCATGTAGTTGTGTTGTCTCAGACTGAAAAGTCTCAAATATTCTTAAACCTATAGATTATAAAAGCTGTGCTCCACTAAGTACTCCAAAGAGTTGCTTCTGTGGGCAACCAGTTGGACTCAAGCAACACCTTCCAGTCTTTACATTTTTATGCTTATGAAAACACTTATTAAAAGCAGTCATTTCTGATCATGTTTTCTTTGTGTATTTAGTATGAAAGACATCCACTGTTGTTTCATGACAAGGTCTCAAGTCAAAGTCACAGTATCCAATGCTGAAATGACCCTGCAGAAATGAACAGAATTTACATGGTGAGCATATATTGTAGAAGAGCTCATTTTAAGTTAATTTAAAAAGTCAAAGCATCCTTACCTTTGGTTTCTTAAAATAATCAAGACCCCTTCCAATCTTAATCATCCACCCATTGTTGAATCTGTTTTAAAAATGCACAAATTTGAAGGCTGTGAGTACACTGGATAAAAAGGTTACATCCACGTGATGCACAAGCACCTTGTTTCAATCACAATTATTTCCTAGTGTCACCAATACCTGTGTGAACCACAGAAGACACCATTCTGTACAGAGACAACTAATATATTCACAATTAGAAAATGTGGAACTATCGAGGGCTGATTTCATCCAGTGAGGGCCACTGCCTTTTACTTTGTTAACCACAGCTGTAATTATCTCAAAAGTTAGGGTTAAATAGTATGTCTTCAAATAACTGGAATTTGCTCATTTTTTATATCACTCACCTGATTTCTCGATCGTGTATTGAAGATGAAAAGTCAATATTCAGTGTTACTCCATAATTACTCAATGACTGTTTTATTTCTTCCAAGACACTCAACTGCTGACTCCTCCCACTACCCTATCAAAAGTGAAAATAACGTGATGGGGTTTGGGGTTTTTTTAACTGTATGTTCTACTTCTGGTCACCTCTTCTTAAACCCACAAACAAAACCTTTTTAGTATCAAAGTAAACCAAAAGAAAGTAACTTGGGTGAAGGCAAATTTACAGTTTCAAAGGCAGGATAAAAAGCAGACAGACACCAGGTATATTTGCTAAGGGATGTGGAGGAGGAGCTCACTCTCAGTGCTTTGAAACTAGATATGTAGTATTTGAGCCAAAATAAGTGCAGTAATAGTTTAAATAAGTGCAGTGATAGCTTGAGAGATTTCAGCTCTCTTCTGAAAGCCTCTAAAATGACAAATACAGCTGTTGGAAGAGCAAAAAAACCCTTGTCTCAACAGATGCTTTGGTCTTTATGACATTTTCCACAACAAAACTTTCACAGAAATTTCAGTTTAAGATTCTGCTTACCCAGAATTTGTTAGAGTTATGAGAAAACTCTGAACTGAAAAAATTACTTATGTTCAACTATCACATTTTTATTTTTCTCTTAATCTGTGTTTTCTGCTGAAAGCATCAGAGCCTGAGCCTAACAAGTTCTGGTAAGTAGGAATAAGTCTGTATTTTTATATTTTGTTTTGCATGTGACATCACCTGAGTATAGGGAAATAGAACCCAAAATCTAGACACTTACCACATCATAGGAAGTGAGGAGGTGGATTGTTTTCACCTTGCACGGCCCCTTAACTAGCATCTCGCAGAATCGTAGAAAGTTATACAACTGAAAAAGTTTTTTTTAATTTAGTAGCTCAGCATTTCTGTAGTGGCTACATCTGTATCAGTTACACCGAGTATCTACCTGATGAACCTGCCGAATGTACGGGTCCTCCACCCAAACTTCAGAAACAATCTCAGTGAGGTACTCACGGAAAAGCTTTTCATAGCCAAAACCTGTTGCGTTTTCTTCTATCCTGATCTGTTTATGGTATTTGCCATCTGAAAGGAAAGTAAGTCTCTTTTTAAGTAAAGGTCAGGACATAATTTCCGTGTTAAACCACCTCGCCCATCAAACATTCACATACCAACAGACAATTAAAAGCAAATGGGTACATGGAGTACACCACAGCTCATGGAATCACAGAACGGGTCAGTCTGCAGGGGACCACAGTGGAACATCTGGTCCAACCTCCTGCTCAAGCAGGGTCATCCCAGAGCACAGGGCACAGTGTGTCCAGACGGTTCTTGGGTATCTCCAAGAGGGAGACTCCACACCCTCTCTGGACCATCTGTTGCAGTGCTCCGTCAGCCCCACAGTAAGGAAGTTCTTCCTCATATTCAGGTGGAATTCCTTGTGCATCAGTTTCCACTCCTTGCCTCGTGTCCTGGTGATTGGCACCACCGGAAAGGGCCTGACTCCCTCCTCTTGGTATCCCCCATGCAGGTATTTATACCTTGTTTCTCTTTCTCAATGTGTTTTTTAATGTCTTCGGCTCTGGTCATGTACTCGGATATCTTCTGCCGGTAGCGGTGCTTTTTCGCCTCATCTGCCGTGGCTGTGAATCAAAAAAGTCATGGGCCAGTTAAACACAGGGGCCGGCCCTCCCCAGCCCTGCCTGGTCCGGCTCTCCCGGGAGGAGACCACCAGCTCCCCCTCCCTCCCGCGGGCCGCCAGGGTCCAACGCGGCTCGCGTGTCCCCAGGGCCACCCCGAGCCCCGACGGCGGTGCCCAGCCCGGTACCTTTCACCACCTGCAGCAGGAGGTCGATGCCCTCCTGGTAACACACCAGCGACTCCTGGAACCGAGACGCCTCGTCCAGCTGCACCGCCCGCTTCACCGTCTCCGCCCCGGCCCGCTCCAGCGCGGCAGTGCCATCGCTCCGCGCCCGCGACATGGGCAGGGACGGGACACGGACCGGGACACGGACCGGGACACGGATCGGGACACGGATCGGGACACGGACCGGGACACGGACCGGGATGGCGACGGGCAGCGGGACGGGAAACAGAAACTGGGCGGGGAACAGAGGGGGCGTGTCACACCGCTGTCCTTCCGCCCCCTCGGAACTGAAGTGCCGCGACACCGCTGTCCGGCCGGAACGAAGGGTGCGCGCCGAGATGGCGGCCGGGGCAGGCCGGGCGGGCCTGGGGCTCGCAGGCGCTGGGAAGGTGAGGATCGGGGCGTGGGGATGGCGTGTGTGGGGGGAATCCAAGTGGGGGTCCGGGGGGAGGGGAAACCCAGGTGGGGATCCGTGGAGAGATCCCGCTGGGGCTGGGGCTTGCAGCCTCCGGGAAAGTGGGGATCCGGATGGCGTTCCGGCGAGGGGATGGATCCAAGTGGTGTCTCGTGGGATTTGATCCAGTTGGGGATCCTGTTCGGGGCTCCGCAGCCGCTGGGAAGGTGGGGATCCAGGTGGGGCTGGGACTCATAGCTGTATCGTCGTGTGTTTACGACTATTCAGAGCTGTAAGGAGAGCGCAGATGACTTATGCCCTCCTCTCTTTGCAGATGCTGGGGAGGAGGATGGAAGGGATGGCGTCCCCGGCGTGGGTTCGTTGTCTCTTTACCAGGTCGAGAATTCCAGACTCGGTATGTGCTTGACTTGCACTTTACATTTTTCCATTTACAGTTCTAGTTTATTTTTGTAAGATACCATCTGGTATCGGTTGACTCTTTTCCTTAAAAGCATTCTTAAAGCCTGTGGAAAAACTTGCCATCTAGAGGCTGAGCACAGGCTCCCTGATAAAATTAACGTGAATTAGGTGTTGTGCTGGTATAGGGTGTTGTCCTTGTATTTCTGTGCATTTGTGGGGCCAAGCTCAAGTGTTACTGTATTTATCAGCAAACCATTATGAAAGTGTGTTTGACTTCATATTATAAAAGCTAAATTTGAGATCACTTTGTTGGTGCTTTGACCACCTGAAAAGAAAAATATATGTAAGAATTTTTACCAAAGTTGAAGTATGTTTTAGACAGTAGTTAACTATAGAATAGATATTTAGGGAAAAAACCTCTGATTTTGTGAACTTTTTATTCTAGGTATTTCAGCCACGGCCTGGAGATCATGAAAAGTATGGAGGTGACCCTGAGGAGCCCCACAAAATCCACGTTATTACTAGAATAAAAAGTGTCATCGGTCGCCCATATTGGGAAAAGAAGATAATACGTGATCTGGGACTGGATAAAGTATGATTGTTGTTCTTTATGCTTGTCGTGTATGTCAGAAATGTAGCACTAAGGTGGTGGGCTTTTTAAGGACCTCAGTTTTGCAGTCACAAACCAGAATTACATTTATAGCAGCCGTAAGGCAATCTGAGAAGCTGATGATGTGTTTAGGAGCTGAGGGGAATGTTTGTGAAAAATGTGCTTTGAGCGGGAATTCAGAATATCTCTGTGTGGTATTGTGCTGCATTGCCTGAGGAGAACTTTACCCTGAGAATTCTTCTAAAATAATAGAAATAGGTTTGTAAATACTATGAATTCAGTTCTCTGTGGGTCATATTATTCAGATATTGTAGGAAGGCAAATAAAACTCATTTATCAATGAAAAGGCTTCCAAATTCAAGACTCTAAAAGTTTGTGTCAAAGATCTGTTTATCCAAGTTTTTCAGGCCAACTGCGCATTCTGGAAAGATTTGTCTAGTCAGTGTTACATTACAGAGAAAAAAAATGTGTGCTTGAGCAATGTAAGATATAACTGAAGGAAGCAGTTTTGTTCCTAAACTCTTGTTCATTTACACTATTATTAACAGTTGGAAGAAAAATACATTTATAATGGAATAGGAATAAAGCTGAAATTGTAATTTTACTGTAGTCAGGTTTTGATTGCATATGTTTTTGTGTGTTCTTGATGCATGACACTTCTCTAAATCTTAGATTTTCAAATGTGATTTATTTTTTTACTGGTAGCGTGCAAAATTCAGCGAACAAAGATTTGGGTTTTGGCAACACATTTGTAAAATCTGTTTTTTCCCTTACGTAGGCACATCAGCCAAGACTGCACAAAAATATCCCTTCCGTGAATTCCAGACTGAAAGTTATTAAACATCTAATAAGGTTTGTTAACTGTTTGTTTATTTGTTGGTAAATTTAGAACATTTAATGTAACTCTCTTCTAGTCACAGGACTTCACTAAGCAGACTCTTTTGCCTGTAGAGTACAACCACTGAAACTACCCCACGGGCTGCCAACAGAAGAGGAAGTGTCCAGCACCTTTCTGACAACCAGGGGAGAGCTTGTCATTAAAAAGCGCCTGAAACCTGTGGAGCAGAAAGAAATTAAGTCATGAGATGTGCTGGTTGGATTTAGATTTTATAAAATAAATATTTTAAATCCCCAGTTAAGAGTTTGTGTATGAAATTCTAAAAATTCTTACTCTGGTAGGAATGGCAAAGGTGACACTGATGCTTAAAGAAGGATTGCAGGTGTACAGATATGAAATTCAATGTTGTTAATAGGTACATGAGATATTAAATGAATTATAGGCTCTCTGTCTTCGTGTTTTAATTTTGTGGCTAGATTGCTGCAGTTTATGGCTGTTAGAGAACTTTATTTATAGAGTCAAATAAGCAGAGAAGTGAGTAGAATAGATCTAGCTAATGATGGTGAGGACATTTCACAGCTAACAGTAAAGATTTACAGCAATACTGCAGGACTTTCACTGCACAAAGGAGGGAATTGGAATTGAAAAGCCCTCTGTTTTGTAGTCACATGAGAACTGACTAGCTATGCACAGAGAGTGATTTACCATGGTTATCCGGATGTCACATTCATTTGTTAGCAACCAATCTGTCATCTGGCTTCTTCTGTAGCTTAAAAGGTAGGTGAGCTCTCCATTTGGGAGTAACAGGAGTTATTCACATCTTGGTCAGTTGTCAAATTTGTCTTTCAGGAAACCTGCTGTCTTCATATGTATCCGCTGATCCTAAGCGTTCAATAAGAATAGCCTAAAGGCTGCAGTCTGTGAAGGTTAATGCTTTTCCTGTTCTAAAATTGCAGACTTTAAAAATGTAGGGACCCTGAAGCATACCTCTGATGTGAGTTAGAATTATGGGCTGCAAGCTTAGAAAATACTACTGCGTGCGTAGTTTCATTTACAGTTTTAAGAGCTGCAGCCAAAGTTTGCAAGCTGCCGCTGTATCAAATGATAAAGTAGTTGCATTCCAGGCAGTATAAACTATGTAGTTTAACATGCTGTGAGCCTCTCCCACATTAGACACACTGAAGAGGAGTTAATCTTAATGACTGCATGTTGTGAAAAGATCAGAGGGATACAGTCCCTGAAAATTAGTGTTTATCCTTGCTGCCTGCTTGCAGAGAAGAGTAAACACTGGTAGGAGTTCAAAGGAATAGGTATATCAGTACAGGGACATAAAAGCTGGAGGCACTGTGCAGAGGGAAAAGGATAGGCCATGGTAGTGGCATTGAGGACTGTAATGGCCCTTATGGCCAGGCTGAAGGCAGAAACAAGAATTTGAGCTGAAATAAAATAGCATGGAAAAGGTGAAGCAGATAAATTAATGTTGCTTTTTTTGCCTCCCTCCTTTCTTCCAGCATCTGCACAGCATCTTGTGCTGCAGTGTGCTATAACTGCAGTCTTTGTGAGGTGTTGATCATATTCCCACAGGGAGGTACAAGGTGGAATTTGAGCCCTTTTGAAGGACGTGTAGTGCATCTAAGGCACAGGGCATTCTTTAAAGAGATGGTGCAAGTACTAGGACACAAAAAATTAGGCAAATGGATCTTGTTGCTGGTGGGTAGCAAATAATAAGACTTGTGCCAGGATCGGTGTCCCAGAGCACCACAGCCAGGCTGGCTAAGCCTTGCCATGCACATTCGGGATTCGTGTCCGCGGCACTGCAGCCTGGTGAGCCTCCAGCAGAGGGCCCTGCCAGCTCCATCCCACACCGTCTGTGTATGGGTATGCGTATGGATCTCTGACGCTGCCGCTTGCAAAAGTGCTGCAGGGTCTCCCGGAGGGACTGTCTTAATAAAAAAGCTTGCTTGGTACCGTTCACTGCTTAAAAAGTGTCTGATAAACTATCTAAGCCAAAGCAGAGCTAATAGCAGGCTCCCACATAGAGAGAAAGGAAAATAAATAGTACATGTTGTTTCTGGGTAAGATTCAGCTACAAGAGATGTTTAAAGAGATACTTAATTGACAAGCTGACAGTTCCAATGAAAAAGAAAACTGTATTTTTTTAAACTTTTTCATATATGTGTAAGTTTGGGTGTTTCTGAAATAGTATTTTCCCCAAGGGCCCCCACTCTCACGCAGTTAGTCTACTATCCCAAACCTTCTCTGTATAAGCATACATTCTCTAAAGATTTGCTCTCGACACTAAAACCTGAACCAGCAGGGTGCACAAACAGAGTGTGTGTCCACATCCTTTCACTAATGGAGCGTTGTAATGCTCCATGTAGATCTTTATGAAACACAGATAAGAGACGTTGCCTTTTTGTGTAGGGAACAAACAGACTGGCTTAAGATGATTGCGAAATTCATGTTGGAAGGTGCCTTTTTGGTCTCTAGTCCAACCTCCTGCTCAACACAGGGCCAGCACTGAGGTCAGATGAGGTTGCTCGGTGCTTTGTCCAGTGGGCCTTGAAAGCCTCTGACAGGGACAGCTCAGCCTCTCTCGACAGCCAGCACTGCTGTTTTGTACTGCTGTTAGACGTGTATTGACAGATTAAATGTAAGGCAGATAAGATCTTGTTAAGTAGCATTACAACTTTCTTGCAGCATTAATCTGCTGCTTGAGAAACTGCAGGCACAGATGAAAACTCTGAATAAAAACCCATTGCAAGCTTGTACTTGTTCCTGGCTCCATTGTCCTCCCCCATTCTAACTGTTTCTGGGGGAGAATGTTTTTAATTAGAAGCAAAGTATGCAACCAGGGCCTAAATCTAATCATTACTCAGAGATCTCTTATAAAACCTGGCTCTTGCAGCCACATCATTGGCATAGTATTTTGCTGATATCCGTTTTGTTGTAGGTCTGGACAGTGTTAACTCCTGCATTATAGGCTGAGATCCCACCTGGAATGAGGGTGAACGAAACACATAAACAGAGGTGCTACTTAATCAGTAAATAAGCAAATAAACATTGCAACTGAGATGCACTGCTTTAGTTTATAGATCTGTTTTCACCAATGTTGTTGGCCATTGTAATACCATTTCCAGCTATTTTTGTCAGATGTGTTCCTTCTGTGTTTTAACTTAGCGAAGAAATCAACATTTCCTCCTTTACATCCAAACTTGGTGATCATTGACCGCTTGCTGTGTTTTGCTAACAGTAACATCTTCACTTTTATGACTGCTTCCATGCGTGCATATTCCTTCACACCCACCCACACCAATAACCTCAGACATGTTTGTATTGTAGTTGGGGTGAAGGAACCCAACTATAACGACTGCTTCAGTGTAACCAGTGTCCAGGAATATAAGGAATGTTTCCTCCAGAGAGGATCATGAGTTCAAAATTAGTGTGTTCCTCCTTCAGAGTTGCCAGGATAGGTTGCTTTTTGTAGGTGGGTATAGAACCACAAAACAAATAGAATGGAGAGAGGAGGGGGAGAGCCCACCCTGACTCCTTGCAACTGAAAAATGTCATAGTATTTGCCATGTTTCAAAAAAACATGCTAGAAGGCTAACCAAGGAATAGGAAGAGGAATGCCTGCCCTACTTCCTTATCTGTCAGAGCCTTAAAAAACCAGCACAGCAGCTGTTGTAAAGGTGACAGTATGCAGAAAGCAAGATTACTGCTGCTTCGCAGTGTTTCCAGGTGCAAAGTGACTGCTCCTCTCCTCCCCAGAATCAAGGGTGGGAAAATCTGTTTCCTATAGGGATCTCCCCTGGATCTCTGCCCCAGTCCTTCTCCCCTTATCCATGAGATAGTAAGGCACAAGTCTGAGGGGGCTGGAGCTGTTACAAAAGCGGATCTCGTGCCTGCAGCAAATGTTTAGGGATTTTATAGACAAGGATACAATTTGGCAAACAAGTGAGGCACAAATGTGGGCATGAATAACGAAGCAAGATCCCCCGCTAGCGAGGCCCCTGTGGGGCATACAGTGTAATTAACCTGATGGTATGTAGCTGCAGCCTATAGTGTGCTCAGTTTTAAAAGGTGCTTTTTGAAATAAGACATTATCTAAATGTGAAATAGGAACAATTAATCTCTTCAATCCCAAGGGAGTGCTGGGAAGCAATCATCAGTCTCACAGTGTCAAAGCATTCTGCTCATGCTCTAATACTGACAGGGGCCTTCCCTAGTGCTGGGAGCTGACAGCCTGGTCAGCGTTGGCTTTAGGCTGGCCAAAGAATTGGCTGAAAAGATTTAGAGGGTCGCCTTTCAGCAGGGCCCCTGCCACTCTTCTGACTCTGCTTCAAAGGAAGGATGAGATTTGTGTTTTTATGGTTACCATAGCTGCATTAAACCAAGTGCATTCCCATGGTCACCCAGGCCGTCCTCTAGCACTGTCCCAGCATGTGACTCTTGAAAGGTAATACCAACAATCAATCACAGCTGGAGCAAGACCCTCACCAGTGCCAGCTTTTGCCATCTTGGCCTGGTATTTCTCCATGTTCTTTTTCTGCTGTCTTCTCTGAGGCAGGAACTCCTAAAACATGACATGCATGACTTTGCCTTTCATTTTTAGAATCCAAACCCAGTTTTTCTGAAGGTCATTACAGCTGAGCTGACATTTTGAATCCTTCTGAATCTGTTTAGAGTGAAACAAAGGTAGAATTGACTAATTTTACTGAAGGGTGCCTTAGAAATCAATACACAAATGATATAAAAAACTTTTTTTTTCAGATTCAGAGGGCAGTTCTCTAGCATGCAGATTGAGAGTGTTTTAAATCTAAGCCTCTGGATTAGTCCCAGAATTAGTCCTTTTTAATTTAGGACTATAGTGGAGAAATGTTTAGGAGTTCATGTTTTGAGGGAAACTCTCTTATGGAGAGAGAAAAGCAGGTTCAGGAGCTGGATACAACCAACAGTCTTTCATTTTGTCTGTGATGGTCTTAAATGTCATCTCAAAGGCAACCCTATTCCCAACATACACTTATGTGCCCAAGTAGGATCTTTGTTGATTGTGGAAAAAATCTGCTTGCTTGGCAATGACCGACAATCAGAGACCAGGATCCATAACAGGCATGAGCTTCTGCGTGGGTGCAAGGGGGGAATGAACAACTGAATTAGTGCCTACCTACACAGCTCAGACCTTCTGGTTTCACAGTTGCCTCCAAAGCTCCAGTTGTGTCAACATTCCGTGTATTCCCATAACGCTCTGAACAGCCTAAGAGCATGTGCTGGTTTCAGCTGAAACCAGCACAGGGCAGTATTTACAACCAGATGTCAGGCCAGTGTAATGTGTGACTCATGCTGTTAAAATGCTTCCAGATCCATGACTGAAAACCATGGCATCCTTTTGATACTAGTGCAGGTGTTTGTGCCAGCAGATGCAGTCATGGTATGTATGGCCTGCTCTGGAGGGGATTACCTCTTGGTAATGCTAGCTCACGTGTACCTTGTGAGGTGAACTGGTGCTTTGTGAACAATCAATCTCCCCTAATTGCCTAAAACTTAGCTGTCTTAGTCTAAGTTTGTTACTTGGACTGCCTGCTTGGCCAATGGAGAAAGGCATCTCAAAAAGGCAGGATTCCTATTCCAAAATTTAAAAAAAAAAAAAAAATCTGATGAGAGTCAAAGGAAATCCTACAGTGTTTACTGGCTCCAGCTGGCTTTTCCATAGCTACAAGAAAATCGAAGAGAAACATCCTTCAGTTACACCCATTACAATTTATCTGACTTGCAGATTGTTTGACTTGCAATTTATCTGCATTTATCTGTTGTCTCAACACACCATTGCAGGAGGGAAAACATGCAAACATCAACTGAGAGAAGCAGTGCTAACACTTAATGGAAAACAGCCTTTGGTACAGTGAATCATTTACAAGAATATTAGACGAAGATCACAGACATGACATGTTTGCTGCCAGATGTCTCCCCACCTTCTCAATGCACTTCCTGGAGACAAATGGGCTTTCTATCTGCTGGCAGTGTTCTGCAACAGCTGGCTCAGTGCACTTCCCACCCCCGCTGGTCTTACAAGAAACAGAAACACCTAACAACTTGTGCATCCTCCCAAACACAACAGGGCTTCTGTTCTACAGCACAAACGCAATTATGATTTTTAAAAATAAAATACCTTTTAATTTAATTTAAAGTCCCATTGCTAACAGTTTGGAACTAGGAGGAGCCTTGTCTGAAAACAACTGCTCCCCTTCAGTTCTTGGAAGCAAAAACATGCTGACGATGGGAAAATGGGAACCTGTGCTTCTGGTTTTAATCAAATTTTTGCAGGCAAAGATCCAGGAACAATTACATGAGCAGAGCTGCAACTGCTGAGAATTCGGATATGCAGAGACTATGCCAGGCCTCTGTTGTTATCCCGTCTTGCAGAGACAGCAAAGGTCAACAACCCTAAATTAGCGGGCGGTGTGGATTTATTTCAAAGCTACTGTAGCTGTGCAGCAGTAAGGAAAACAGCCGCTGGATGGCAGAACTCCCCGCGGCAGAATCTATCCTGACCCGCTTCTCCCCCACGGTAGATTTTGTGGGTGTGAAGCGCTGTTTTGCACTTTCAGCAGCTCTTTCACATTTTTAGCTGGAGAATTCGTCCCTTGTCATTGCACTGAGAGATTCGGTTCTGTAAGTTTTTCCTGTACTGTTGATACCACCCATGAGAACCAGCTGCAAAAAGTCACAGCAGCTCGTGCATAGGGCTCTTCAAGTTCACAATTATGACTGAGTGTAAAGAAGGTTGGAACAGAGGAAAGCGCATCTGGAAGGAAGGAAGGAGCAGATGTGGCTCAAAATAAGTGACATTAAAAAAATTCAAAGTACTACCAAAGGTGATTCACAAGCCAGTAATCTCCAAATGGTCTGTGCTACTATTCCCTCATTGCTGAGGCAGAAACGTAAAGGATATACTAGTTTGCTTCTTCTGCATCACAGTAATTGAGGCACCCCCACCTTGAACACTTTTATTCCCTGCACATATTCTCTATACAAACCTCCTTTGCCACACCTGCACCGTTTCACCTGAATTCCCTGGGACTTGCTTTATAAAACTCAGCTAGCTCTTCAGCCTCCATACAGGGCAAACTGACAGCCCTGCTACTGAAATATTTTGTGCATGTGTAAGTGTAGGACATCCACCTATAGTACATACAGCAAGGGCCACAATGATCCATTCAATATCAGTATCCACGACTGATTAGCAAGCAGCTCTTCATTGATCACAAGGGTCACAGGGGAGGAACAATTTGGTTTACCCAGAAGCCAGGCTGCAGGCCACTGGACCAGATGTAGTACCAGCTACTCTTCACTCTTCTGTCCTGTGTCTGGCAGGAAGGAAGAATTGCCTCTGGCAATTAAATGGTTCAGGGAAAACATCTGTGGGATAATTTGGTCCTCTATATGGCCTTTATGTCTCAGGCATGCAGCTGTGTCTTTTCAGAGTTTGTCTTCATTTCTAGAGGAAAGGTACAAAAAATATGCTCCCAGGATTTTTATTATTATGGCAGGAATCTATAATCCTGATTTCTGTAATCATGCACTCACTCAAGCCCCTTTGTTTCTTGATCTGAATCAGCTAAGGGGTGGCTGAATAAGCAGGGAGTTCATAAAATAAAACCTGATTTAAATGACAGCAATTAGTCAAATTTCTCCTTGCCTGATTTGGAGCAAAAAACCTTTCCAGTTCTTGGAAATTGGGTGTTTGTGGAAGGCTGAGGGCTGCAGCAGTAGGGTCTCAGGTCAGCCAGATCCTCACTGTGGGGGTTTTTTCATGCTCTTGAACGTTTCTCCTAATTGCTAATTAGCTTAATAAGGGGTTGGTAAGAAATGAGTGATCCTAGTTATGCTTTCAGGGGAGAAACTAGGCTGATCCAAGCTTCCCAAAGCAATCAAGCCCGTTTAAGCTGTGGGAGGTTGCCCAGCCCATGGCAGGAGGGCACAGTGCTCTGGATGCAGGGAGAAGGTCCCTTGTCCTGAGGCTGCAAGATGGCCTCATGGGGAAATGCAGGGACTTGTAGATGGTTGAGACATGTGAGGAACTGGCAAAACATGGATGAGAGGTGCAGCATAGAAGGGGCAGGCTGCACCTGGGCTGTAGCATAGACAACCTGTATCACTGGAAATTGAAGAGCTTTTAGATGAGCATTTCCACTAGAAGAAGGGGAAAGCTGAAAAATACAGAGGAATATCCAGTTTCAACTCATGTGATCTGCATGGTGGACAAGGCTGATGTTCGGTTTACCTCTGAAAAAAACATGAGGGAAATAAACAGCACAATCACAATATATGAGAAAGACAAAATGCAGTGGCAAGGATTTGGCATGTGCAGCATTAAGCAATGAAGCAAAGGCAAACTTAGAAGGGTTTTTGTACAGTTGCTACAGACTTCAAAATCAAGGCAGAACCCAAATGCCTGGACCAAATGATAACCCTGAGGCAGAAGGTGTCTCAGAGGCTTGGTGGAGGCTAGAAAACCAATGAGATGCAGCACTGCCAGCCTCACAGGAACGACTGAGTAGGATGTAGAGGTGGAGGAGTGATGCTGTATGTGAAGAATAAAAATGTTACAGCGTAAAAATATGACAGGAAAAGAGGAGCATGCTAAAACCCTGTGGGTGGAAATCCCAGCCGCTACTGATAAAAATGCTGTAGTAGGACTGTACTGTCCTTCTTGAGTTCCGTGAGATTGGTCAGTGAGGCCAGAGGAGCAGTAAATGCAGGATGGTGGCTTGAGTGGGAGCCTGCATACCAGCTGGATCAGAAGCAGAATTTTGTAGTTGCAATAAATCCCTGCCTCTAGGGCGAGCTGGTTGAGGAACCCACAGAAACAAATGCTAGAGAGAGGCACAAGGGTTTTGTTTGAGGGATGTTAGTGGGAAACTGCTTTGAGGTTGCAATCCTACAGCGTGATCTCTTTTAACCCTGAAATGGGAAAAAGCATGCCATGTGCATCCAATATGGGAGTATTCCATTTCAAGGCAGGCAATTAAATAGACTGAGGCAAGCATTAGAAACAGTTATCCCCAGCTGCAACACTGGCTCCATAGGGGTCCCTGGGTCCACAGGCTGGTGCCCATCCTGGGCAATATAAGAGGCCCTGTCCTGGGTACAGGTTGCTGGCTAGGAAATCCCAGCCCAGTTTTGCAATGAGTAACAAAGCAGAACAAACACAGTTATTCAGCTCTGCATTGATGTGCTGGTGTTTCCCTTTGTTTTCTGCATATCTCAAAGAGAGAGACATGGACATGTGGCTCAGACAGACTCAGCTGCAGCATTTGGAATCAGCCATTGGAACAATCTGTTCTCCCACGTGGCTTAGGGCTCTGACCCAACAGGGACTTGGTTTGGACAGTGTTTTCCCACTGCTTCAGTTACTGCTGGAAGAGGTAGTTTAATTAGTCCTTCTGCCTGGTTTCTATGAATGCCAGTCATTGCAGCTCCAAACTCCAGGCAGATCCCCGCCTGAGCCATGGAGGGATCAGCCCATGCCACCTGCAGCTTAACAAGTTGATGCGAGAGAAAGCCTCCACCTCTCGCTCTTTATTGTAGGAAGCACATTTAAATAGATTTCCCAGTACTGACATCAGTTGTAAAACCAAATCACAGGACCCCAACAGAGAAAGTTTTCTTCTCTGTCTGTAATTTGTTTTCCTTTTCCCAACTGCTGATTCTGATTCAGCAGTGTTAGCCTGGAAAGATCCTTAAACAACACTTACTGCATTTCCCCTCTCTACAAAGCATGACTGCAAAGAGAGCAGGTTTAGATTAGATATTAGGAAGAAATTCTTTACTATGAGTGTGGTGAGGCACTGGAATAAGTTGTCCAGAGAAGTTGTGGAAGCCCCATCTTTGGAAGTGTTCAAGGTCAGGTTGGATGGAGCCCTGAGTAGCCTGGTCTAGTGGAAAGTGTCCCTAACTAAGGCAGGGGAGTTGGAACTTGGTGGTCTTTAAGGTCCTTTCAAACTCAAACAATTTTGTCATTATATATGATGTACAGCTACTTTTACATGTTGGTCTTGGATGTTGTTTAAAACACCGAGGAATTGTTGTATTGCTTCATTAGCCTGAAAGTTTTTTGAAGTATCCAACACAAATCTGCTGCCAAACTCACCGCTATTTGTCTTACCCTCAAGGGGAAGGGAAGGATGCCTTTGGCAGGTCATTGCCCTTCACTTCTTTTGCATATTAGAAATCATAAATGTATGCTTTTTCTCTTTTCGGGGGGAAAAATATCTAATTCCTTATTTCTACAGGCTGTACTTTCCATCAGGATTGTGATTGTCCTGAGCACATTTTTGTTTGTGTGACAGGCCAAACACTGTTGCCAAGCCTCACTGACAGCTGAACAGCTGAGAGAAGAGTTACCCCAGGTGCTTCACACACAGTGCTATAACAAAGATAACCCCCAAATGGGATATTCCTTCTTTTTGATTTCTCCTCTCTCCTCTACTGGTACCAACTTCTTTGCTTCCCACTAGAATCCCCAGCCCTTTCTGTGGGATAGTTGCCCACCCACTACACCCCTGCTTGACCTCATCAAGTGTTTTGCACCTGTGTTAAATTGATTTCAGTGCTGTGGTTCCTAGCTGGTTTTCACAGTTTCTAACCACACTGGAAGTGCTCATGTTCCCTTTCCATGTAGCCCACAGTTTGATAGCTCACATGCTCCATTCGTTTCCTGACTGCAAATTTCAGAGAAACTGGTATAAGACAGACTTGTGTAGCTCCACTTGAAAAGTCTCAGCAGTTTGGCCAGAAGCTTCTGATAAGCAGAGCTTTTTCTACTTACTTTAAGGCCCTTCATGTAAAAGGGCACTTCATATTTCTGCTGAAAGCCTTATTGACCTCATGATGTAGCACAACCATGGCTTCTCTCTTGGCGACTTACCCAGTTAGATAAAGATTTTAATTGGTCTGAGGTGGTTTTTCCCTGCCAAGCCAGGCTGCCAGAACCCTCCTGACTGTTTCTTGCTGTTTTGTTGTCCCACGGGATCTCTTGATGAAAAAATTCAATCCTTTACTCTAGCATCTTCCTCAATGTTTTGGGCAGGTGTCTTGATCTTTGGCTCCCTGGACCTTTCTTTTCCGTCTGATTTGGTTTTCCTCTTTCCTTGCCCTTGCTTCTGCTTTTTCTGATATGTTATTTGGTATTAGATCATTTGCTTTGCAAGGTGTCTGTTGGTTTTGGGTTTTTTTTAATAGGTCATGGGTCAAAAGGGTGACCAAGAGCGTGACTGCAGCTTCCTTGTCTACATCAGGAAGAACAGGAACTTCCAGTAACATGGACAAAGGTGACCAGAAAAAGATCAGAGGGGAACAACAATCTGAACTCATTATTTTTCAGGAAACCTTTTGCTCAAATCTTAAGGCAGCATGCTACTGTTAAACTTTCCTTAATTAGTTACTCCTTCCTACCAATTTATCATGCTTTAACTCACTCTCTGCAGGGATTTTATGTATTCACTGCAAAGTGCTGATACCCTAAAACAATATTTGGAACAAAATATACAAATTCCATAACTTTAAATTTTAAATAGACTTAAAAATACAAATAATCCTTTGTGGTGATGCTGCACAACTCAGCAGACAGGTCTGCAGGCCCTTGGGTATTGCTACCACAACATGAAACAGCAGCTTCATAGGTAGCACTTGCACAAATTGGACTCCTGAGGAGCTCAGAGATCTGCAGGGTTGGCAGCATCAGTAGTGGTGACAAGGAGCTCACTGGCAGCGACTGAGGCTGACATGAAGGCAGCTAAAGAGGGCTCCACTCTTGTTCACCCTCAGAACTCAAACCCCAGCTTTGCACACATAGGCAGCAATGAGATTCCCTGCCCCATTTGAAGTTTATACTGATCTACCAAAAATTCATTCATAGGCTTTACATAAGAGGTTTATGTAACACAGAGGTTTACATAACGTAGTGCACCAAAGACTTCATCCTATGAATTTTACATGTTGTCAAGTAGACAGTCATGTGATACATTTCATAAGTTTGTATTACAAAGTAATGATTTTAGTAAAATTATGTTAATATAGTGCAGAATTCTCTAATGACTAAATAAAATATAGTTCAATATCTGTGGTTACTTAACAATGAACTGTTTATAGTAGTCTTAAAAAAAAAACCCAAAAAATCAGTGAGATTTGAGACAAGCTAGAGTTCCCTCTGGTCTCCAGAGGTGATAAAATTAGTTTGCTTGTAATGTATGTTAATCATGCAGAGTCCTTGCTATGAGGGCAAGCAGATGAGTGACTGGCAAGACAAGGGGCACAGCATTAAAATTGCTCTGCTTGCAAAAGCTGTCTCCAAACCAGCTCTCATTCTGCCTGTGTTGACCCTGCCTGGCAGCTCAGGCACACGCACAGCACTGCCCCTTGCTGCCAGGCATGGACTGCCAGGCACACCACTTCTGCATCAGCAATGGTGGCAGCTGGAAGAAAAGTGCCCTGACACCTCCAAAAAGGTAATTTGAAAGGCTAAATGTGAACATCCCTATTCCCATGTTCACAAGTTTGGGTCAGCAGCTGTGCTCAGGCCCAGCTCTTCTGACCTATTCAGTCTGTAGCACCATTATCCTCTCCCTGTTCTCAAATTGAGCTTTAGACCCATTCCAAGAGTACTGAATGGGGTTATTTACTCAAGTTGTAGATTGCTACCCACTGAGCCCCATGAAATTGAAAAAAATAAACATCGAGATTTAACATTTATCTTTATTTCTATCTTATTCTGATTATTATTCTCTAATTAATAAATTGGCACTGAGAGATTATTATTCTCTAATTAATAAATTGGCACTCCTCCACTTTCAAACAAACCTTTTAGGCCCAGAGCTCATTCACTTCTATTAGAAACTGGGATTCCTGGCAGAGGGACAGATGCTGAAATGCTTTTAAATTTGGAGGAAACTCAGCATAAATGTGCCAAAGCTAAAGCAGGAAAGGTTGTGGGGTTTTTTACCAAAACTATTGCTGTGATACAGCTGCTGGGGTGGGTACATATGGGGCTGACTCCTGCTCCAGGGGCTGGTCTCTGATGGAAAGGCATTTTGCTGTGGCACTTGCAGGACTTTCAGTATAGAGGCCCTGAAGAGGTCCCCAGTTGCACCATGGCCATGGACTCAGGGGACCAAGCAAAGCACGTTTTAGTAGTGTCCGCCTCAAGGCTGGCTACAGGAACACTCAGCTACTGCAGAGACCAAAGGCTTGCTGAGAAGTCTCTTCATTGCTCCTTAGTCAGCAGCACCAAGGGAAGGAAAACTTAGGGTATTCATCCCCCTCATTGGCCATGGAGAGGGAAGGAGGTGGATGCAGGTGGGAAGAGCACAGCTGATGCCCAGGGGGAGCTGCTTGTGTGCATGTCTGGGGGATGCACAAACAGCCCCGGGATTCAGCTTTGAACTGGAAGAATCACCTTCCTCATTCAAAATTTAAACATTGCTGGTGTGTCCCCATCTGCCTTTCAAGGGCCCTGAGCTTGGGGTATCTCATCCCTGGGAGTCTCGTGGAAGGCAGTGCTGAGCTTGCCCATCAGTGAGTGAGGGGGTGGGATTTGCTGGAGCAAGCAAGGTGTCATTGGCAATGCCACCAGCATCAGTCCTGCCAGGAGACCTGGGGAGCTGCTCTGGGTACTACAATCACTGCTGGGCCAGTCTGCAGAGGGGGGCTCAGTGGCGGGGCAGGTTTATGACCTAGAACCCATTTCTCTTAAAGTACTGGGCTCGTCTAATCACACTGTTGGCGTAGTTGTAGTCTCTGTTGCATGGGTCTGCCTCGTAGACCTGGAGGTTGCCCATTTTTGCACGGTAGGTGCAGAGTCCCCCTGAAAAGAGTTAAGAAGGAGTTGTTATCGGCTTTAAGTAAGAAATAGAGATTTAAGAGCAAAAATTTGTAGCAAAAAGGGCCATGCACCTCACCAAATACACACAGCTGCTTGATGAAGTGCCAATTGTGCATTATTGTTGAAAAGTGACTGATTTTGTAAAATCTTTACTGCTGCAATGAAGGAGCCCATAACTCTCTCCAAATGCAGGTGGAAATGGAACACTGTTACCAGAAAAGGGTGTAAGCAGAGCAAAGGAAGGGCAGTATCAGAGAAAGGAAGGGAGAGTAAGAAATAGCATCGGGTGAACAAACCATCACCACAGATAGCACAGACTACAAGGAAACCTGAACTGCAAGCTTCCTGGACATAACAGGTTGCCACAATAACCCTGTTGTGTTGTCGTGCCTCCATTTCCTCAGTGACTTTTGTTTAGTTGCTTCATCTTGTTTATCCACCTAACAGCCATTTCTCATTGCCTGTCTGCTGGTCTGTTACTGCTTCTGTTAAACTAGAAAGCTCTGGTTCTGGTTGTTATTTTGGGGCTTCGGGGGTTTCTTTTGTTTGTTTGGGGTTTTTTGGTAAGAGATGCTGTAAAATCTGCCAGGCTGATGCTCCTTTTCCCCTTAAAAGCAACATTAACAAGCACACAACATTCCCATCAGTCAGTCTGTCCCTTCCTAGTACAAAGCCCATCCCTTACCTCTCAGCTGCTGGTCCCAGGTCCAGGTAGGATGTCTTGCCCGTACTTCATTAATGGAAAGAACCAGGATATTTGAGCACTGATTTATGTGCTCTTCACTATCCCACACCGCAAAAGGTTGCAGTTGCTGCCTGCTGATCTAGGAAAGACAAGCAAGAAAATGGGTTTCCCTCTGAATGCCACCCCCTCTTCATTGCACTCCCAGGCTTCACATTGAAGTGACCTTACTCAGGACAGCACTTAAGCACAGCCTTTGATGTAGAGGGATTGCAATAAAGAGCTCTTTCAAACACAGAGCAGCCATTTGCTAAGGTAAAGCCCTGGGGTGTGCACTGCATTACTGTGCTGTTACTCCTGCTTATCACCCTGCTGTACCTGCATCAGGCCGTACTTCTGCTGTCCCCGGTCCCAGCCGTTGTCCAGGAGCAGGCCCACACGGCTCTCCTGGGACATGATGGCACCGATGAGCGCTGGGTCCAAGCACAGGTTTCTGGCTACTCTCCTAATTGGCATCTCGTATCTCCTCAGGCGTACAAGGTCTGCCTCAGCAGTCCTCCGTATCATGGCATATCCTGCGGCGTAGGAAAAGGCAGATTTACACACACCCCTGTCCAGACCCCTTGCTTCCCCCTTGAGCAAGTGTGACAAAGGAGTAACTTAAGTTTTTAAGAAATTGCATCTACATCCAGTTGGGCAGCGGGGTTTGAGGAACAAGCACAGCCCTATTGTGGCCACACATGCGTGGTCCTCTTCTTCTGCTGCACCTCCCGAGTCAGAAAAGTGAAGTTTCAAAATGGATTTGAAAAAATTGAGCCATATGTTGCTACTGACTGGCCACACAGCAGTAACAGCTGTGTTCTATTTATGGAGTGGGGGCTTTTTTAAAGCAAATTTGGAACACTTTGGAAACAAGCAAGCAGGTTCAGATCTGTGCTTGAACACCCGCAGTCAGATGTCTGCCCTGGAAGAGCCTACATCCGAGGAACATGGCAAAATCCCTGGAGATATCAGCAGTATGAATGTGACACAGTCAGCTGTGTGGTGACACAGGGCAATAACACCAAGCAAGAAAGAGAGAAATGTGAAGGATTTACCAAAAATGAGTCAACCAGAGGTAGGATGGCTACACACCTGGGACTTTCCCCCTGTAAAGTGTGTCTCTGGCATGTCAGCACTGGCCAGCTCAGCCAACATGCCAGCACTCAGGACCTGGCTCTGTACATCTTACCCTTGGAGCAGACAAGCCCTGGGGCTTTGTGAGGAGGCTGATGCTAAAGTCCTGGCTGATGGAGAAGCTCTTTTGACTGAAAACGGGTAGTACTATTTCCCTTTTCTTTGAGGCTGAGGATCCTGCTTATGGGACATGAAGTTCATCCTTTCACTTCCCACCAGGTCTGGAGGCTTCACAGAACATGCTATTTTGGGAGAGGAATTGTCGCTTTCTCCCTTTTGCCTAACTGCATAGCTGCACCACATTTAATTTGGCAATAATAGAAGGTTAGGCATCTCTCTGTCAGGTACAAACAGGATGACAAATCGAGTAATGAATGATACATACCACAATCAGAGGCTCTTACAGGTGTGCAGGACATCGTGGGGAGTTGAAGAGCACTTATATCACCATAGCAACTGTAACTCACGGATGGAGCTGAAATATTAAAGGGAGGTGTTTGAACACGTAAGATCTCAGAGCAGTGCTATACAAGTGCTGCAAGTGCATACAAGTCAAGCATGAGAGATTTGTCCAGACCTGCAATCCACATCCCCTTGTGTTGCCCCTGCTTGTACGGTTGCTGCTGCTCTCCATCAGTAATGTTATCAAAGAAAGGTAGAGAACAAAAATTTGTTCTTTTCTAATTGAATATTGAAGCAAATGAATCTAATGACCATTTAGATGAATGTGCACCTGCCCTGTTAGGTCTAAAGGCTGGTGTGGGAAAGGAGAACCACAGCCTCTGCATTTATTTCAGAGGGCTCTTCCCATTCAATGCCCTGCGGTGTTCGAAGCCACTCAGATGATGGCTGGCGGTGTCTGAGCGCCCTGGCAGGGATTGTCTCCTGTGTCCCTCCTTAATTTGGTGAGGAATTAATTCAGGAGAATGCTTGCCTCAGTCTGGAAAAATTACCCTCTTTCCTCAGAAACTGAGGAACAAACAGCCTCCATCAAACTGCTTGCCACTTGTGAGACCATTTCTGAGCAGGCAGGGAAATCAGATAAGGTTAGCTGGGAAAATCAAGAGGAGACATGTCTGTGACTCTCTTGGTTTCAGTCCCATCCTCCAGATGTGCTGGTTTAAAAGACCTGTGTGGGCAGCAAGCAGCCTCATACAGCAGCTGAGGACCTTCAGCCACACGGGATCTTACAGAGCCATGCAGGAAGGGAGCCTCAGGCCTGGCTGCAAACCTCCTCTCCATGGTCCTTCTGCAAAGAATTTCCAGTGTGCTTTTGACAGCAACCCAAACCCATCTCACCAACAAGGGCTGAAAGACCCAGCAACAGCAGTGCAGGGATCATGGTGATGGCTCTCCTCAGCTGTCCCAGGAGACCTGGAAACACAGTGGTTTGCAAAACATGAAGAAATTACTGCTGATTTTCAACAGTACTGTAGCAAAGTCAAGTCGGTATGCCAAAAGCTTCCATCCTGACAGGGATGGCATTAGCCAAAGAGGGGTTGGGCAGCAGAGGTACTTTCTCCCCTTGGGGAGATTGGGATCAGGGAGGTCCCTGATGGCAGCTTGGGCCAGCAGGGACCTTTTCAGCCTCTGTCGGTTCTCACTGCTTGCTCACAGGGTCCCTCCCAAAGGCCCATAGTGTGTCTACCTTTGCTTAAATTTTATAGGTGTTTGAAGTCTAACGTGCTACAAAGTGCACACAATCCTTGCCTCTGTTCAAAAAGGATTTTTCCTTGGCTTTTGGAAAAACTTGTTTTCAAAAATCAAGAACTATGACCCTTAATTCCATGCTAAGAGCATGCAAGGCAACTCCAAGATTTATTTGATGAAATAATACTTCTCTGTGTGGTATTGGCAGATAACCACTTTACTAATAAATGCATATGTTGTGCCTGTTAATAAAATTCCAAAATGTTGTCAGATGATAGCTATCAAATGGAAAAATTTGGCTGTATTTACCTTGCTGATGAACACATTTAAACTGAGCAGCTTGTATGGTTTACAATTTTTTTTTTCCCAGGAAGATTTCAAACACAAAACACACCATTAGTCTTGTAGGCAATTAACACTAGTCCTGCTAACACTTGAAAATGCTTTATCAGTTTTAATAGCATGTGACCTTTTCTCTAGCCTGCCTTTCTACTACAAACCAGATTGTGTGGTTACAGAAACACAAATAATCCACCAGTACCATTGGAAAGACTCCCTTGTCCCGACTGAGCTTATTCAGGCTGGCAATGCCCACGGTCAGGTCAGGGTACACTCGGTAGCTCCGTTTGAGCTCTAACACTAACACTAAGTATTCACAAGCCCAGATTAATACAGCTTGACCCAACACCTATGAATTCAATGGCAAATCCATCTGGGTCCCTACTGAAAGCTACAGGATGTAGCTCTTTCCACATGCAGGAATTTTTTTCACTCCCATCACAAAAACCTCACAGGCATTAGGTAGAAACAGCATAGCAATCACAATATTGGTGAAATGCTAAATCAAAACAAATCAAGGCTTCTGGTTCTAAATAAATATTCTGTGAGTGAATTCAGACTCACCTGTATTCAGTGTCCTTCCTCTGAGGCAGGTCACTTGATGACTTTTATATATATATGTAGGAAAAGGTATCCACCCTACGGGCTTTGGAATGTTAATTTCTACCTAGTGTGATGACTGTTTTAAAGTACAATAAGTAATATATATTAAGAGCTTAGAACTCCAATGATTCCTTTCATCCAAAGATTTGCACAAGTGGTGGTTAGTCAGACTCAGGACAAGTCTGTGAAAGGAAATAAACACTGGGTTTCCTCCATCAATAAGTACATTGATGCACAGTAAATGACTTGGAGAAATTATTGAAGTGAATCAGTGGCAGAGGCCAGGCAAAAAACAGATCCCTGTGTAGTCCTCTTCTTGCTTTGCATCTGCACATATTTCTGGAAGGATTGTTTGTGTTTTGTTTCCTCAATGATTTCAGTTAGGCAAGCTTTTAATTAAGTATCATACTTCCATATGAATTTTAACAAGGACAATTAAGGAAAATCATCCCACTGCTTCATTGCTTACAACAAACCTAATTCAGGATGGGCACTTGACTACTTTGAGAGCAGAGGCAGGGTCTGAGTTTCAGATTTGGGGAGGTGGGAGGTTGCAGCAGAAATTAGGAGGAAGGAAACTGGTCTCTCAGCAGCTGAAGTTAGTGGGGACACACAGAGGGGCTCTGAAAGACTTGCACTTTGCAGCCAAGAGACTTTTCACATACCTAAAACATCTGAGTCACTTGGAGAAGGAAGGACACTGGGAGACCAGTGCCCTTCAATCCTGTTCCGGTTGTCATATTTTTCCCAAGACTCTGCCCAGCATGCGTGGAGGCTAGGAAGGCAGGGTTTTTCTTCTGGTAGCTTTCTCTTCATTATTTAATGTACCACAAATCCATCTATTCCCATTGCTCTTTTGGGATTGAGATGGGGCAGGTAGGAAATGCTGTTTTGGCCTGATACTAATTTACATGTTCAAAACCAGGCATTGTTACAGGAGGCTTGGTGTAAGGGTTAAGGTGAGTCTTAAATATAGAACTCTTAATGAAACCTTCCCAAAGATTACAAAAAGGCTAGGCAATCATTCTTCACGTACAAACCTGTTAACTCATTGTGGTATCTCAGACTGGACTATCACTTAATCCTTTTACTGGGGTTTAACATTTTACATAGCAGAAGGTCAAGTTTGACATAATGTAAGGTGCACATCCATGTGGTGTTGTCATGGTTTAACACATAGAAAATAGAAACATCACATGTATGGTGTGCTTTAATCCTTTCAAAGGAAACAGCAACTGATGAAATGCTGGAGGGGAGGAAAGACAGAAGAAATGATTTGGGAAAAGCTCACAGTGCACAGCTTGATGGCAACAAACCCAGTAGACATATTCATTTATCTGCTACAGAACAAGACAATTTTTATTAGAAAGAGATGTTTTCTCTCAAATAGATTATAAAAATTTAATATTAACATCCACCTGGAAGTTATAAAAACAGCATCATGCTAGTGACAAACAACTAATGTTCCTCTGTCACTGAGCCTGCGTTCATGCTGACTTAGGACCTTTTTTTGAGAAGTAGCCTCTAACCTTAGGTAAGATTTATTTCCTAATGTGTTGTCCACTTGCTGATGGTCCTTAAGATGAAGTTTTGAATTTAGATACTGTTTGTCATTGCTACATATTTTTCTCTTTCATTTATTACCATGTAATCACATTTTTCTACATTTCCCAATAGTCACATGAATTCTTAATGCCTACTCTGCATTGCATTGCTCCTTATGTACTCACTGAGTAGTGGATGTTATGTTTTAAATACAAGTATTTTTATCTGTGCTGCTAGAAGCTCTTAGGTCCCTGGGACAGATTCCTTGTATTCATACAATTTCCACTGTAAGCCCAAATAAGAGGATATTTTTTCAGCAGTGTTACGGACTTTTTCTTGCTAAAAACCTCCTTATCCACATAAATTTTGCCAACTGCCTTTTAGAGTAAAAGCCAAAAGCAAGCACCCTCTCTACGGAAACATGGTCATGCTCATATACTGCTCATATACACTGAATGGAGCAGCTCTCAGTCAGTGCATTTGTCCAAGGCACCACCACGTGACGAGAGCTGCAGGATGTTTGAAAACACCATCTTCTGCTCAAAGGCCTTTGTGGGGCTGTAAACCCAGAGCACTGAATGTAGGTGAGCCACTTAATGAGAGTGGGCTGCATCTGTCACTAGTACAGAACAATTTTTCATTTTTATGATAGATTTAATTTGGAAAATTGCATCAGGAGTACAGTGCCAATACCTATTCTCCTTGTGCTCGGTTTGGTCAGCACAGAGTGTGACTGGGAGGGAGGGAATGGAAAGTCAAGGAAAGAGGAGCACTTCACTTACCAAAAGGTACCTGCATCTTCTTAAATTTAAGAAGCAGGAAAGGTTCCTGGTATTCATGTGCATCCTGGCGTTCAGCTGCAGTCAGTGACCACAGACATGCTTTCTCTGTGATCTGTCAGTGACACTGTCAGTTACATTCAGGTAAAGGGAGAGCAGAGTGGACAAAAAATGTTACCTGACACAAAAGCATTTTCCACTTGTCTTACATAAACTAGAAGGGACCACTCCTGAGATCTAAAGCACACCAAGGTTCGGTACCAACCGTTCTTTCCTACTCACAGATTTTCACTTTATATTTTTTCCCCCTCGTGCCAAGTGAAGTTTTTTCATTCTGCTTAATGGAGAAGTGATCAAAATGAAGCATCATTTTGAAAAGAATTATATGCTGCACATGTTATTCTCCTTCAGGTTGCAGGTTATAGCAACACATGTCACTGGGTGGTGAGAATACCATCTAAAATCACTTGGAATGATACCCACATTAATTATTGTCTCCATTGTGAGTTTCAACTTGTTTCATAACATCGACAGGCAGATGAATTTCTCAGGTTGTTCCTTTTGTCTTGGATGTAATTATAGGTAACACCAGGTATTCTCAGACTTTGTAACTGCTTTATAGGGAAGCTGCCCATCACTGCTGACGTAGGTTGGATACCTACCACTAACTGACCAGTTAAAGATGCATCTATAGCATTGTCTCAGACAAATCCTCTACGGTTGTCCTTCCCAGCTTTTAAAGGGACACACCCAGTTTAATAATTAAATTTCCATATTTTTTCCTTTTTCACGTCTAGTATACCTGGAAGTAATCATAGAATCATATAGGTTGGAAAACACTTCTAAGATCATCGAGTCCAACCATTAAGCCAGCACTGCCAGTTCCACCACTAAACCATGTCCCTAAGCACCACATCTATGCATCTTCAAAAGTCTTCAGACTTGTAAGACATGAGGCTCTCCATTTTCACTGTATTCAGAAGTGAACGAGTGCTGAGGGTCCCAATCTCTTCCCTTATCTTGCCTTTCTGAAGAATGCAGACAAGCATGGAAGTAACATCCCAATCTGCATCTCTCTGGCCTTCACATAAAATAACTAAGGCCAGAAGTGTTTATGAGGGAGGAAAAAAGTATTTTCCTTCTGTTCACTAAAATGAGATTTTTGATATTTCTCTAGGAGTGGTGTTCTAGTAAAAAGGTCACTGGACTGGATCCTATGACAGTTCAGTTCACATCCCATCTTCAAGACAGATCTATCACCTAAAGCAAGTCATTTGAAGTTTGAGCCAGGATAGGGTCCTGCACATGAGTCTGGGAAATCCCAAGCACCAATATCGGCAGGGGGATGAACGGATTGAGAGCAGCCCTGAGAAGGACTTGGGGGCATTGGTTGACAAGAAGCTCAGCATGACCCAGCATTGTGCGCTCACAGACTGGAAGGACAACTGTGTCTGGGCTGCCCCAAAATCAGCGTGGCCAGCAAGCTGAGGGAGGGGATTCTGCCCCTGCACTACAGTCTCATGAGATCCTACCTAGAGTAAAACATTCAGCTCTGGGCTCACAATGTAAGCAGGATGTGCAACTGCTGGAGCAAGTCCAGAGGAGGGTCACCAAGGTGATCAGAGGGCTGGAGCACTTCTACAAAAAAAAGCTGAGGGAGCTGGGATTGTACAGCCTGGAAAAGGGAATACTCTGGGGACACCTTATAGCACATTCCACTACCTAGAGGGGGAACAAGAGAGTTGTGGCGGCACTTTGTACGAGGGCACACAGTGATAGGGGGAATGGCTTCAAACTGACAGAGGGCAGGTGTGGATTTGATACAAGGAAGAAAGTCTTTGTGAGACACTGAAACAAGCTGCCCAGAGAAGCTGTGGGCACCCCATCCCAGGAAGTGTTGAAGGCCACATTGGATAGGGCTTTGAGCAATCTGGTTTAGTGGAAGATGTCCCTGCCCAGGTGATGTTTAAGGTCCCTTCCAACTCAAACCATCCTGTGTTTCGATGATAAGTATCAAGAGCATTTCTGTGTGCCTGCAATTAATTATACAAAGCACTGAGGACTGTTAACATTCCAGAAAACAAACAGGAAACAATTTCAGGCTTTTTTCTAGGGCAGTGCAATAACAAAATAAATAATTAGCAAGGAGGACGTAGATCAGGAAAGTAATTAATGTTGTTCTGTGCATTACGATCACCTGATTTTCATACAATGTCATCTTGGGAAAAGCCAGTCGTTACTGGAGATTGCATGGCTTGTGAAGAAGGTAAGTTAATTTTTAAACCTTTTTTATAAGAGTCACATGTTGAAGTCATACCACCAGGTGGGTGATGCTTGAACAGGCTGTGTTCCAAAATGCGAATCATATTAACACAGACTCAACACTGAGCTGACACAGCTATGTGGCTACTAGATCAGTGTTGGCTTACTTTAGGCAGCTCAAGCCATGGCTGTAACAACTAATCAAAAACCACAGAGTAGCTTTAGAAGATGCACCTTATGGGATCTCTAAAAGTAAGTTTTCTTAACTGCTTCCTTTCCATCAATAAGCACCCAATATCTCTCAGTGTACATGCACTTAAAATTAATTCACCCAATTTAAACAAGGTATTTTTGGGCGACGTTCTGGGGTCTTATGTACTACTTCAGCCAGTTTGATGTGTTACCTTAATTTGTTGAAGAAGGTATGAGCATAAATTCCCTTCTGTAGCTTATGATACAGAATGGTGCTCTGCAGAGGGACAGGGAACAAGGAGCATCTGGTAGACCACAATATCTTGGATCACCACAATCATATTGGACAGGCTGAATGCTGAAGGCTCCAAAGCACGATCCAAGAACAAAAGATCAGAGTAGACCTTTTTTTGTCAAATGTGGTGGAACCTCTCTCTATTTATCCTTTAAACGTGGCTCAGGAGCAACTACCCCTCAGAACAATTCTCAAGCAGTGTACTGTAACACCAAGTATGCTCACCGTCCGTCTTAAGTCTTTTCTTCAGCTCCAGAGTGTAACTCTCACTCTCAAACTGTCGTGTACAGCTGTTCTAAAGAGACAGACAAATCAACCACTGCTGGCAGAATTTTCCTTTCAAAAAGTGCGTTACACAGCTATTGTATATGCAATGAGTACAAAAGCCATGCTATTTCTGCATCAGCTAGTGCTTGTTAGTGTGTATGTGAGAGAAAAAGTGACAGCATCTCTCACACTGGGTTGAGAACACCAGCTTTACTCTTACAGGGAAGACAAAGGGTTTGTCTTAGAAACTGTACTGGTCAAAGCCCAAACCTTCTATAGAAATATCTGTAGAAAAGCCTTCATTCTAGAATTTCTAGGTGGGGAATAGAAAAAAGGGGATTCCTTGTAATAGAGGACTTGAGAGCATCAGTTAATCTTTTGAGTTGGCCTCCCTCCACCCCTGTGACACTTGCAGGTAATCCAGCCTACTAATGGGGTCTGAGAGCAGCTACTCAGCTGTTGCCCTCTCCAGAATTTGTTTCTCATCCTGCCTCTTTCTGGGACCAGACTTCTTCATACTTCCCAGATCCCAAAGCTCAACTCAGCACTTCACTTCAGGGTAGATTTCTTGAGTAGAAATACAGCAAAACACAGGATCAATCAGTGATCAAGGACTGTCCGGTCAAGTCCACTTAATTCAGCATAAAGAGCTGGACAACTGAAATCCTGTTTGGTTATTATTGCCTTCCTGATTTTCTTTATTATTTCATACCAAGCATCAGGCACAGACTTAAGCACTAGTCATTGTTAAAGTTATATGCTGAGTGCAGGCATAAGACCCATCACTTCCAAAGCTGAACATTTCTCACCTCTTTGTTGTCTAACAACCTTTCATGGCTGACACATGCCAGACCAGGTACCATTTTGTGATTAGTCTAGGCTCAGGAACCTTAGTCAGTCAGGTTCTCACATACCTGATCCATCTGCTGTAAGGAATTAATCCCATAAAACCCGCGTTCTTTCTAGATATTGTGAATCATCAGCATCCTCATCCTATCATCTATCAGCCATATGGCCACTAGATTGCTGTTGACAAAGTTAATCTTTCTGCTTTTCAAGTCTGTACAGCTGACATTTATTTGAGCTGGTGTTCTCTGTATTGTGACATTTCCAGCTTGTTGTCCCATGTCTTCTGATCATGGATAATTCATTAATTTAACCTGCTCGGCAAAATCATTAAACTCTACCACAGAAGAGTAATTTGTTCCTCACTACTCAAACTAGACAAATTTCCCATTTCTTAAAGAACTTCTAGGTTTCAGCAAAAATAAATTTTTTGGGTTTGAATTGTTCACCTCAAAATAATATGCAGGATGGAGATGTAACCAAGAAGACTGTTCAGTAACAGTTTTGATATTTATTCAAGACAGAATATGCAGAAAGCAGACATGAAAGTAAAAACCTGAAGGAGCAATCTATGAGATTGCTACTTCAAAATAATTTAAACGTCCAGTATGAACAGTCTCAAGTTCCCTTGTCACCCATGGGAGGAGTGTCCCTGTCCATAGCAGGGGGGTTGGAACTAGATGATCTCTAAGGTCCCTTGCAATCCAGCCCACTCCATGAGTCTATGATTCTACCCAAACCACACAAACTCCTTGTATCAGCACTAGAGTATGTGTGGTCATGGAACAAGCTTGATGAAGGAAAAGGTCCCAGGAAGGATGAAGGAAGATTAACCTAGAAAAAAATCATCAGCTTAAAGTGACATGAAACCACAGACTCTAAGTAGGATTTGCAGTGAGTTTGTAATGAGGCTATTCATGTATGAAACTGAGTAACCTCCAACAACACACTGTGCTGGAATCCTGACAAGCCCATGTGTTTCCACATAGCACGCAGCTGCTTTAGAGGTGATTTTATATTTCCACAGCTTGTTCAACACAGTTAGGGCTCACTGATGAGCTCTGCTAAGACACTTGTAAAAACACTGTTGGAACCCTGGTTTCCTGAATTTCATGCAACTGGATGAAGGAAAAAAAAAGGAAATGAGCACTCTCTAATGCATTTAAAGAGTGTGTGCATTATAAAGGAGATCAACGTGAAGCAAGGCTCCTTTATGCTTCTCCTAGATGAACAGGCAGCTGTGTACATCTTAAGCTGATTGCGTTCTCAAAGTGATCCTGTATGTTAAGGCAGAACTGTACATTACCTGTTAGAAATCTAGAAGGAGCTCATACAACCTTTCTGATGGACTTTATTAATAGAGAAATCAATCCACAGCACCTAGATCTCCTTCTTTGAAAGGATGCAGTAGTCAACATTAGAATGAAAATAATTTTTATTTCAATGTACATGAACAGAAATAAAATATAATTCTTTAAACTTAAAGAGATATATTGCTGGGCTGGCCCAATCACAAGTGTTCTCTACTACAAGGCAGCAAGACTAGACCCACTTCACTGCTTTTTGGACCAACTGGATTCAAAGTACCACCTCAAAAGGGTCCTTCAGCACAAAGCAAACTATTTTTTTGAAAATGAAAAGAAAACTCATCAACTGTTCACCTAGCCAGGAATTTTACACTGTGTCCAAGAAAGATCTCTCTTGAAAATTCTGTCCATTACTGAAGAACAGTACACAGTATGCGGCACTATATCTAAACTTAACGATCAAGGCTTCTCTCAAATACTTTCCTCTATTCTACTCTCTGGTACAAAGCATCTGCTATAAAATCCACACATTCACAACCACAGAATGATACAAACCTGTGAACTAGGCTGTTTTCAATAGGCTTGTTGCTATGTGCTATTACCTGCTGTATCAGCTCTGACATGCAGCGTTCATAGATGCTAAAAAGGGCATTTCTCTTGGCCATCTATTTCAGAATTCTCAGAAGTTATGACTGTTTTTACAACTTATAGTGCAATGCAATTAATTTATTCAATGGCATGATATGGCACCATAAGAGAAACAATTATTTGTTAAAATACACAATTTCTTTACTGATAATTTTGTGGTGCTTTACTGATAATGTAAGTAATAAATTTTAAAAGACAATTGGAACTAGAACTGATAGAGAACAATCTTTTTTTTTTAAAGTGTCTGTTATCTTCTTTAATAAAGAAAAACAGAAAAACAAACCTTGTCAGATTCTGTGAAAACGAGGAAGCACAGTTAAACTGTGGCCTCCTTGCCACATGATGTGGATGCCTGGATACTATGAGGATTAAAAGAGATTTTTCTTCCATTATTTTAAGCAGCAAATACTCTCAGATACGGAGTTCCCCAAGCCACAGATTGCTTAAAGTAGACTGTGGGGAAGCATTGCTCTCTGGTCACCCTGTTTTCATTCTTCCTTGTGCATCTCCTTTTAGCTACTGAGACTGGATCCTGGGCCAGAGGGACCTTTGGTCTGACTTCATACAGCTGTTTCTAAGTTACTTCAAAACATTTCATAAACTTATACTTAAGACAAAGGGCTTAAGTTCATCATCTGCCATGTTGTTTAGTTAGAAGGACCAAGATTTTCAAATTACAAATGACATCCAAAAGAGAAAAAAAAATACTTAAGCTTTTTCCTGCTGTGACTCAGTTGTATAAAACTGTATAGAAAAATGAGAATTATGTGCAGATGTAATGAAAAGCAGTAAGCTTTATAAAAAACATTCTTAGAAATGTACCACGCATAAACAAAAGATGATTTACAAATATATTTAGCGGCTCTTCTAGTCATCATCAGAATCTGAATCATATATCTTTCCTCTGATGGTCTTCTTATCCAGCTTCGTAAAGCTTGTTCCATATTTCTTTTGACTTTGAAAAGGTGGCTCCATCAAGTTTCCACTACGGGAAAAGGACAAGACAAGTTGATTAAAACCGTATTCATACAGACAGTAAGCATCATCTCTAATGACCTGTTTCTCCAGAAAAACACATTCTAAGAGAACACAATGCCTACTTCCTACAGCCACCCTAAGCAGCACTGTGGGGTTGCTAGCATAGCACATCCTGGTCAAAATGGCCTGGATAACTGGAGTTAAGATAGGAGTGTGAAAGTAAACAGCACCTGTGAGTGAAGCTGTAGAGAAAAGCTGTCAGAAAAGGTTTTTCCTGCACACTGATCATGCTAAAGATAACCATCTGTCAGATTAAACTGTAACCAGGGAATTACAGAGAGACTTTTCAAAACAGGTGAGGAGCCATCAGTACAAAAGAAGCTAAAATGTTGTTATGGGGACTTCAGAGTCAAAACTGGGATTTGCCAGAAGTCACCTTGTGCTATCTCTGCCTAGGCCAGACAGAACAGCTTCCCCACAGGACTGCACTTCTACAGGACTATGGGGGAACTCACACCTCAGAGTGCCCCATGATCCTGCAGCGGCTCTCTCACCAGCATGTGCGTCTCTGGGAACAGACCTGTGTTCCCTGCTGGGAACAGCAGGTTTTCACATGAAGCTGGAGCACCTGCTTCTCTTCCAGCACGGTTGCACAAGGAGGTGAATTCTCAGGGGCTGCTCAGAAAAGGGTGTGCCCTGCTTTCCCTCACATGACCTGTGAGGGGCTTGCATCCAAGTGTCAGTGAGTGAGCAATTAGAACAATTACAACCTCCTGGAATTAGCTATAAAGGGGTGTTTAAAATTTATAGTTCTTTACAAAATATTAATACTATTTTGCTGATATTAATCCTAAATATACAGTTCACTGATTGCTACTTAATTACACACATCAATACACCACTTGAATCCTGATTTTGGGTAAATAATCTGACCCGAACAGTTTTTCCCCTAAATAAAGCATATCCTTTTACCATCTGCTATCCCACAGATTAAAGGAAAAGAATTATTTCTAAGCTCTGAGGAGGCCTATGCCCTTTTCAGGAACTCCAGAGAGTGGAACAGTACTTTCAGAGCAGTGTGGAAATGTGGCTCGCATTGCAAAGCCAGGGTCTGCCAAAATGAATGAAGAACAAAGCTCCCCCACACCACAAGGAGCTAAGAACAAATACGCAGTACTAGTAGAGTCACGTAGAAGTAAAATTATGCCATAAGCCAATGTAGCAATGTTTAGCAAATTCAGTGGTGCTTGATACAACTCTAGTGAAGGACTTTTCCCATAAAAGGCTGTTGCTGTCTAGAATATGCATCCAAGAGGTCTCTGTGTATTTGCTTGTTACTGAACTAGGACATACCAGTTGTTTTAAAATTATAAATTTCAGTCATTTCACCTGAAGTTCAACAGCTATTAAGCCAAATTGAGTAGTAGTTTCTTTGGCTTTAAGATACAATA
The DNA here is from genome assembly GCF_965178545.1 of Coloeus monedula. Classification (NCBI taxonomy): domain Eukaryota; kingdom Metazoa; phylum Chordata; class Aves; order Passeriformes; family Corvidae; genus Coloeus; species Coloeus monedula. The sequence goes on from NC_138783.1 coordinate 88,522,627, forward strand.
CTTCTTGCCAAAAATTTGCCTAATTAGATATCTAAATAAATTCAGGTAATGAATTTAAAATTTAAAAAGCACTAAAGACATTCAAAACAATAGAGCAAAATTAACCTAAAAAGATAGATGACATTTGAGCCACACTGGAAAGCAAAGCAAAATTTTGGTAAATAATCCTCCTGTAAAGTAAGACTATTGTGGTGACAGGTATGTTCTACTGCCTTTTGTTCTGTAGTCTTTAACGTGGTATTGATGATGATTCTATTGTATTGTTACTCAATTTGTTTACACTTCTTCAAGTTATCTTTCATTATCAGTACTGTTCGTTGAAGAAATAAGTATATTCATGTATGTGATATTGACTAAGATGCAGTTTAAGGTTGACTTGCTGAGTTTTCTCTCAAGTGGATTAAAACCACTCAGACTTCACTGCATTGCAACTGTGACATGAAGCATCTATAGCTGCTTTGGAGAGGATTACATTAGATACGTGACTCTGAAGCCATATCAGAACATCACTGCTACTCCATACACTTCATGACAAGAACTGGGTTTATCTTTATTACTCTACAAGAAGGACAACTCAACACTCATTACAATGTCTCAATACTTTGCCAAAGAGATTCGCTTCTTTCCCTTGATGAAGCACACAATTTAAGTAACTAGATTAAACTCTTACACGTCTTTTAGCGTACAACATATTGATGTTACAGCCTTTCAGATTCTCTTGTCTGCAAGCTCATTCTCTTTGCACTTTATCTGAAAATAACAGAATCATGAAACTCTTAATTACCTGTAATTAATTACGTCTGCACAGCCTAATCTCCATTCTAAGGTTTCTGTAGTGAAGTCATCAGTGTTACCGAGGTCAGTAAAACCCACGACGTAGTCTTGTGTTTTTCCATCTTTTATTAGTGCTAGAGTGGGAATTACTTTGATGCGCAGTCTCTCGCACAAGAAAGGAGATTTTTCAGCATTTAATTTCAAGAATTTTGTCTCAATGTGCTTTTTTGCCAATACAGTCAAATGTTTGTCCATTATTTGGCACCTGTGGAAAAATTGACCCAAAATATATAACGTGTTAGAATGAATAAGCTGAAGAATATGCATTTGAGAGCAAGTTTAAAAGGAGCAGTAAAAGCTAGTTCTATCATGTTGATACTCAGACACGACCTTTGTAATTGAGAATTTAGTTTCAAGCGAAAGTACCTTTCAGAGGTAGCTGGATTTTATGACTAACAGAGGAACAGCCTGGAGTACCTTTACTGTACAATTATACCATCCCTTTCTCTAGTTTCTTCCTAATTACTTTCCATACACTGAAAGCCTCGCTCTCATTTCTGGAGGCCTGCACTTATTGATGACATCTTTCTGACTTCTATTGTTCCAGCTCTAGCTTCATGCCTGTCAACTGGAAAAATTTCTCTATAGGACATTTCTTCAGAGAAGTACTCTCAACGTGTTACAGCATTTTGGATTTTTGAAGTCACTGTCTTCATAGCTGAGATGCAGTAACTCAGTGTAAGCGAAAAACAAGTGATTTGCACAGTAGTGCTATAGGCAAAAAAACTTTGCTTTTCTGTTGCCATGAAATAGGAGTGAGCATACAATTATTGCTTCTCAGCTATGGGATAATGACATGAACTGCTCAAAATACTTGTCAGATCACAGAGATTTGTGGAATTGTCACCTACAATCTCACCTTTCTGAATTGTCTTCTCTAGCTGCATGAACTCTGCGATGTGACTGCCCTTAAACTCAAGAGGAGAGCTGCACAGATCAAAAAGCTGGACTGGCAAAGGTGAAAGCAACTTGATACGGTGGTTGGAAAACCCAATACATGAGCTTCAAGCTGTCTGTCAGCATGACACATTTTACAAAGCACTTTCTCTAAAGTTCATTCTCCTGTCTGAGCCTACAGACTTTGCTGACTCAAGAAACAAGAACCCAAACCTGTCCTAAGCTACTTTATTTGCAGTGACTTCCTTTCACCTTCTTGAGTAAAAGCTAGCCAAATAGAAATGCTTTAAACACTTAGAAAATGTAGGACACAGATACCTCACTGCAAAATCGAGCCTTGACCTCTTTCAATTTCTCACATGGAGGCTGCTTCAGTTTCTATAAGCTAGGGAGAACATAACACCTTTGGGAGAAAAAACCCCCAATGAACCAAAACCAGGACAACTGGCTCCTCCTCCAATACACTCCTCTACTTCGCAACTGCATTTTAACAGAACACATTGAGAGAGACCCAGTGAGGAGCAGCCTACAACCCAGAACTTCTGAAATTCTTCCAAGGAAGTGGAACATCTTAGTTTGGGTTCCTATTCTGAGTCAGCACATATTCTCAGATCTAAGTGTCTCACACTCTAAAAAAAGTGACAGAATCACAAAGGCACAGTCACAAAGGGAAAGCAGCTGCAACTGATCCTTTCAAAGTAAAAGGTTAAATTCTCAAGATGCTTAGACAAGATTTTGGTTATATTTTATTCCGCCCAGAATATCTCTATCTGGAATGACCAAAGCCATCTTTTTGAAATGCTGCTCTTGTATGGTCTACATTTACAGATCTGGTGGCCTCAAACGAAATCAATAATGAAACACAGCAGTCTCTCAAATATTGTCAAAGAGGTCATACATCTATGCTCTAATCAACTATGTAGCAGACTATTAGTTGTTGTCAAATCATGTTCAGATTAACTGTAATGGAGAAAATACATTTAAAAAACAAATGTCTTGAAAAGTGACTAAGATTTATAATGAAGCAATGTGAATACTTCTAAAAATGCCTGTTCATGTGTGGGATTTGAAAGAACAAAAAAATACATCTGTTTTTGTAGACATCTTTAAACAAAAGGTTTCTTCAGCACAGCTTATTTACTATACCTGAATGTTGTATCTCTATAGAAATGGCAAACCACATTTTTACTTTCTTTGACTTCTTGGAAAAAGTCTCTCTCGCTTGGGATTTCTCTATATTCTCCATGTCCTTTTGAAAGCCACTCCTTTTGGAAAACATAAAAGCAAATAATTAGTACGGAGGTTGTTAGTCTACCTGTTGTGCAAAGTCTACAGCTTTTAGAAAATGGAAGAGGGGGGCTGCAGTGAAAACCCATTTCATATAGTAATGGAGAAACAAATTACTTCCTCCCCTTTAGTTTTATTTTGAAAATACACAAATAAGGCCACCTTGCTTATTTGGAAATACAAATCTTGTACAGAGCTACATAAATTTCTGTAATGCAGCCTGTCAGTAAGACAAGGCTAGTTCAAAGAATACAACAAAAACTGTTGGCATTTGAAAATTGCCAATCGACAGCTTGGGTTACTCTCTCTGAAATGCTTTTGTACACTCAAAGAACTCTTGTCTTAAACTTAGTCAAGTCATGACATGAATTAAATAAATTTCTTTTAATTTTTTCCTCTATGAAAAAATCAGTGAGAAAAAAGCCTACTAACTCATCTGCAATAGATGATATTTACCTATCAAATATACACTGAAGGGATCTTTACATGAACCAGGCTCACAGAAAATCATTTGGAAAACACATGTGCACCATTAGTCATAACATCGATGGAGAAACAGAATGTCACAAGCTAAAATTTAGAGGTAATTTCAAAAACTGTCTGATTAAGAGTGCAAATACAGTTTCCAAAGAGCTCATCTTCCACACTTTTGACAAACACACTTAGGGGAAAAACCCACAGCCTGTATATTACTAAAAGTTAACTGCAGTGTATTAAAACAAGTACAGACAAATCTAAATTTTTAGAAGTAGTGCAGTATGACAAAATTTGACAAAAACCTTCATTTTCCATTTGGGATAAAAAACTAGATAAATCACTGTTCCTAATCTTGCAGTTTTGTCTTTGCCAAGTGAAGGAAAAAAAAAATGTTTCCCAGCAAACCAAAGATATCATGTAAGCTAAATTAGGATAGAACAAAGAATCTCCGGAATATTTACATTAAAAATTCATGGAAGTATGAGCACATGAAGAAGTCATCATGATGGCAATCAAGAACTCACTTATCCCTCAACAGTGATTATGCATTAATCCCCCTCTCCACAGATTTATTCCAGAATAGTGTGACACCACACTCCTTTTACTGAGCAGTATCCTACATCACATTTGCATTTGAAAGTATGTAAGAACAGTGATTTAAGATCAAATGACATGAAAAAGTTTTTGCATGAGATCTATCACATGTTCACATCCAAGGACATCCAAGTGTTATGACTTCTGAAAAAGGAAAACACTAGAATCAAATATAAACTGAACTTCTGAAGACAAGAAAACAGTGTGCCACTTTCTCTACTTCCGTGTTTACAGAATCAAAGCTGCTGGCACTGCCGGTCCTCCAGCATCCCTACCATGCCACGACATTTCACTGCATTCCCATTTCAAAGTCTGGCATTAGCTTTTAAGGACTTCATCACAGCCACAGCATCTCCTTTCAGCCAAGTCACTTCTCCCCCAACACAATAAATTTCTTGTTTAGGTTAGCTCAGATGGAATAAGCTAAGAAACTTACACCTTCCCTACTTATAATTCAGGTCTCGCACCATATGCTACCAAAATTATGGTGTACACTGTTGTTCAAAAAGAGCTCTGAGGGAGCATAAAGACCACCTCATTTGACATGAGGTATCAGGTCCCAAGGGAGAATTTCCTTCCTGTAAATGAGCAATAATACAAAGACAACATTTTATTGGCTTAGAAGGAGTATGACAAATTATTCCAGCTTAGGAACAAGGAAAAATCCTGTTTCATCCTTCTGTAAAATACCGTAAGAGGAAGGCACACATCACTTAAGTAACTGCTGTAAGTAACAATCCAGAAGCTTCAGAAGGAGCCTAAAGCCTTATGATTAGGTTGCCTACAGGGCTTATGCTTCCAGACAGCAATGCTCAGCAAACACTCAAATCTCTGTATGAGACTCTTACTATCCTTATTGTAACAACCACAGAAGTGCTTCTCTCCTCCTGTTAAAAAACACAAAGCATGGACACATGGACAGACATTGGCCTTCCTGGATAATTTAAAATTAATAAGCACAGAAAGGAGAGAAAGAGGGAAAATCCACAAAACCAACCAAACAACCCCAAAACACTTAGTTCACATATATTATTCCCCAAGGATTTCCAAAATGTCTGTTACACTCTACATATCAAGAGCCTGTACTACAGAAATTACTTGTTTCTGCTGCTGGCTCTTTTTTAGGGCCTCAAGCCTCCTCTGTTTAAGGCGTTCCAATTCATCTTCGTCCATTTGGTCCAGCTTCTGTATTTCAGCATCCAGATGTTCTTCCACAACCTTGGTTGTCTGAAGTATTTCATTCTCCAGAACTTTTTGAAGGATATCAACAGAGGTATCAGCAGCCATCTTTAGCTGGAAAGTGATCTCTTCAGAGCTGCGGAAACAGTGAAACAAGGAATTAACATTTACACAAACAATTAAAAGCCTGATCTCTCTTTGCTTGCAGTTCACACCATAGACAAACAAAATGCTGTGCTATTTCCAGACAAGAGTAGACAGCAGATAGTTCTTTTCTTTACTGCAACCCACTTTGGAGAATACTTTCATGATGAATACAGATGGCAAAGATACAAGTCAAGTCCTATTCTCTAAGCCCCAAGGGCAGCTACTGAAAGTGCACAGGAATCTGAAACTGCTTGTTAATATAAAGAGGAAAAATTCACCAGTTCCAAAAGGATGCTCATCCTGAGCCATGTGTACCTACTTTAATAAATATTCTGAAACAAGAAGATTGATTTGGAAAGCTCCAAGTTGCTGGGAGGAGGTCGAAGATGCCTCAGAACAAGTTTAAGCAACGCTCAGTATGTAAGTCCGTGCCAGTAGTTTACATGCAATTACTTTAAGCCCCTCAGGCGCATTAACATTTTAAAATCTGAATTAACACTCCTCTCCTCAGCTACACGAAAGACAAGGTGCTCAACAGCAAATGCTTTAGGCTAATACACTGCTTTAATTAGTACCAGAAAATTACTGTTGCAAACAGCACCTTATGGCAGCCAGCAAGAGGATTTCAAAGCCACTACCTAATTGCTGTGTGAAGAAACATAGCCAAAATAATTTTCTGTAAAGTTCTTCCTGCCCAAACACATCAAAAGACACAAAACACTAATCAGGGCGTATAAAGAGTTGTGACAACACAATCAACTATTCTTCCCAATAAACTTACACTGCAGAAAATTATCAGTGTAGTGATCGACAGTTTTGGAACAGTGACAGTGCACAGTCACCCTACTCAAGTCTGTCAACCTGCTGACCACAGCTCTGACGTGCTGAATTTTGGTTCCAGGCTACTCTTGGCTCTATTTCAAATCAGGCGAACTGCCAGCGTCACTGGCTCTGTAAACACCTTGCATACACAGGCAAGAGAAACATTTTAAGTGACGACGGGTAAAGTACCAACATCATGGCAGCATTCCAGGCGTACTGCAGCACCAGCTGCGCCCAGCCCGCTGCCACGCGTGTCACCGCCACACTCGCTCTGACCCGCGGCACCCTGCTCTACCTCCCTCTTTCCAAAGCTGCTAACCACAAAGTCTTTTTCCTCTCCCTCTTTCCTGTGTTTCCAGAGGAAATAAGAACCTTGCCGGCGAAGATCAGAGGCCAGCAGGTGTCCAGGAGACGGAGAGACCCTGCTCAGCTGGGGCAAAAGGAAGCTCGTCCTCTAAGAAAACAGGAAAGAAAACATGACCAACCCCCCCTCCCAGTCCCCACTGCAATCCGAGGTCCCCAGCGGTCCCCGGCTCCCAAGTCGCGGAACCCCGGGTGCCGAGAGGCTTCTCCTACACAGCCAGGAGCCTCGGCACCACCGGCAGAGATGCGGTTCTGCCGGGAAGGGGCGCCGGGCTCCCGGCCGAGGGGGGCGGCACACGGCAGGGGCACTGCGCAGGCGCCGCGCGCCTCCCTCCGCGGAGCCGCTACACACAACGCCACAAACAATCCACCCACCCAGCTCAGGACGGGCTTTCCAGGGACGCCGCGCCGCCCGCCCTGCCCCGGGCTCGGTGCTGGTGGTGCCACCGCCCGCGGCCGCAGCCGCAGCCCCAACTCCAACCCGGACCCGGCACCCGGCACTCACCCTCCGCTTCCTCGCGCGCCGGCCGCACCCCTCCGCCGCTATCGCGAGAGTCAGCGCGGGGCGCACCGCGCGCGCGCGGAACTCCCCCCGACGGGCTGATTGGCCGGGAAAGCAGGCGCGCGCCCCTGCGGAACAGCCCCTGTGCTGTGCGCGCGCACACGCCCGCGGAACTACCCCTGAGGCGCTGACTGCCCGCGGGCGCGCGCCCCATGCCGGGTGCGTGCGTACTCCGCTCCTGCGGGCGGGAGCCGCGCGCTTGAGCCCCGCCCGCCGCGCCGGAGGAGCGCGGCTCCTCCGAGGTGGCCGCTTCACCCTCCGCGCCGCCGCAGCTCCGCCCCGAGGCGTCCCGGCCTCCGCCAGCAGCCGCCGGCTGGGGCGCCGCGGATTCCCCCTCCCACCGCCGCGGTGCGAGGGGCGGGGCTTGGCCGCGAGGGGCGGGGCAGGGCACGCCCCCTGCTCCAACTCACTTTCTTGCCGCTCTGGCGGCTGTGTGGGTGGAGGTGGTAGCGCCTGCTGCCGCTGCTGCTACTCTGTGGGGGATTCCTGCTCGGGGTTGGGCGTGAGACCGAGGCCGGCCCGAGCGGGGGTGTGGCGGTCGGGAGCCGCGGGGCCGGGCCCCGGAGCGATGGCGTGAGGTAAGTGAAGCTGCGTGAGCCGTGCCGAGAACGCGGGCTGTGCTGCAGCAGCTGGGGCTCGCCGTCTCTTTGCTTCTTCCTGTAAGTGCAGTGGAAGATCCGCTGATATAAATAATGGGATAATAAAGCCTGTTTTTTGAAAAAAGCAAACAACAAACAACAGCAACAACAAAAAAAAAACCCCGATACAAGTGTCCTGCTTTCTTCTTTCTTGGAAATCTGGCTCTCCGGTACCGAAGTGCGCCGACGAGGAAGGCGCGGTGGGAAGATAAACTCGGCCTTATCTGTAGTCGGCCGGGTGCCTGAGTGGGAGAGATAAGGAGCTACTGCTGTATAAAGGCAGAGGGAAGTAAGAAGCCAGGGTGCGAAGCAAGATGGAGGTGGTGATCCTGAGCTTGAAAGGTGTAGAGGACAGCGAGCCTTGCTCTGTCGACCAAAGGAATTATGGTGGCAGGGATGACAACAACAGAACACGTGGAGCTCTCAAAGCCCATTAAATAAATAAATAAAATGATGTCTGTGCTCCCTGTGAGCGTTGTTGTTTCTGCTCCATCTTGCTTTGCTCCTGAGGAACACGGCCATAAGGAGGTGGGGTTGCACCTGAGACCCCCTCTGCCCAAGTACCTGGTGTTTGCTGCCTGGCTTCCACGCTGTCTCTGTGAACGCCGGCCACCTCCTCCTGCCCCGCAGCAGCAGGAGCCGGGTTCTCCTGTGAGAGGGTGCAGCACCGTGTGTTCTCCCCAAGGCTCTTTGGAGGGGAGTGGGAGGGAAAGCTTTGTACACTGAGAAAATCTGGCTAAGGGGAAGGAATTACTGTACTTAATGTTGCTGCCTCGCAGACAAATTCCCTGCCAGGGAACGTCTCTCATTGCTGGAGCTGCATTTGGTCATTGCCATAATGCGAGTGCTGCCTCCTCGGACCCCGTAATAGGGAGAAGGCCAGTCAGTCAGCCTCAGGGTAGGTGGTACACTTCTGGTTACACTTCACCTACAATGCGGGGAGATGCTGGGGATGACGGACCAGCAGAGCCCCGTGAAGGACTGGGGGGGGTGTGCCTTGTGCACCCAGGAAGTGTCCTGGGCACGTCCCGCACAGGAATTCTTCCTGGTCACTGTACTGCTGCCCTTCTCCCTAAAAGCTTCCTCCTTAGCCTCTCCATTCCCCCGTTTTGACTTAGCTGTCCCGTTTGCCTCCAGGTAAAACCTTTTCAAACGTATTTATTTTGACTATCAGGCAGGTTTCATGGCCAAACAGGCCACAATACTGCCGGCAAGTCGTGGGACCCCTGGGAAGGCAGGAGGGCTGGATGGAAACTACAGATTGGGGGCATAATTTAGACATTTTCCGGGGCTGCCTGAGGACCAGGAGGGAAACTACAAGATCCGGGGCGCCACTTAGACATTTTCCGGGGGCTGCCCGAGGTGCAGACTGCGGCGAGCAAAGCCGGTTTCACAAAGCCGGTCGATCGCTGGAGCGCTCGAGAGCAGCCGGCGCTCGGCCCGTTCCCCCTCCGGCCGGCGGGGGGCGCTAGCGCGCGGAGGCCCGCGGCGCGGCCGGGAGCGGGCGGGGCGGGGCGGGGCCGGGGCCGGGGGCGGGGCGGGCGCGTGCGCGGCGCGCGGCGGTGCCATATGCGCGGGGCGGCGCGCGGGGCGGCGCGCGGTCAGCGTTGAGGGGTCGTGCGCGCCGGTGCCGCCGCCATGGGCAAGAAGCAGAAGAACCGGAGCGAGGAGAGGTGAGGGTTACAGGGAAACCCCCTCTCGCTCCCCCGTTCCGCCGCAGGGACCCCCTCGCCGGGCTGCCCGCGGCGGCGTGACACGGCCCATACGGCGCTGAGTCAGGCGCCGGGCCCGGCCGGGGCTCGCGGCCTCATCGCAGGCGGGGCGCGCCAGGCCTGGCTCGGCCCGGCCGTGCGTGTGTTTGTCCGTGAAGGGGCAGGCGGCTTGATTTCCAGCTGAAAAATAGCTGCTTAGTGCAATTGAAGTGATTCAAATGTGGGTTCCTTAATTATTTTTTGTCTCTTACTGGGTATTGGTGCTGTAAATCGTGCTGTGAGACTGATACCTACATGTTTCGTATGCTTGTTTAATAAATGCAGATGCTGGATATTTTAGTGGTTGGAGGTTAAGAGAGTCGCCTCTGTCGTTATGTTCATATCGTCGTGGGCAATGCCTCATCTGTTAACTTTTTTTGTGTGTAAGAGTTTCCTATAAAGGCAGCTGTATTAACCATATGGAATGCTGACCGAATGACAGTGTGTATATATACACTAGCAGGAGAGAATGTATTTTTATTTATCACTATAAGCAATAGTACAAAGAAACAGTCAGTCTAGAGAGTGTTTTTAGTTTTTAATAGTGACAGGTAGTTAAATGAAAACTGATCTCTCGAAACGTGTATGAACTAGAAACTACACCGTTTTTTCCTTGAGCCATTAAGTGTTTCTCCTCTGGAAGTTCTCCCTATGACAGCTGTTTCACAAAATATTTCATCTCGGCGAACTTCTTAGTATTTAGGTATGTATTGATGCTTACTTAAGTCTGATACTCTGTATCAGGTTAGGGTATAAACTGTTTCAGTTTCTCCGGTCCTTTCTGGGTAATGAATGTTTTCTCAGTGAGGTATTTTCCTTATCTGACCGTTTTTCCTGATGCCCGTTGCCGTGCCATGTGTGTCGCTTTTTAGTGTCTGGTGTTATTGACTTGTTTCGCGGGCTGTGTTACACAGGAATATCTTGGGAGAATCTCTGGCAAGACGGTGAGTTGAGTGTGACTTGAGAAAGAGGAGGGAAGGGTTGGATGTTTGTGCTCTAAAGGAAAGGAGACCTAGTGCTTGTCTTTGTATGCAGTGTGGTAGATGCCAGATGTGTGGAAAAGCCTTCGGGTACTGAAACTCTGCTTCTCGGGCCGTTTCAGGGGTGGCGGCTGGTGTGTAGGGAACACTTTGAGAGTCTTGGTGCCTGCTGGATACTTTGTTCTCTCTGTGTATCCCTGCGCATATTTCTCTGTGTAAATTACTGAGCGCAGGCCTCTCTGGGGTGCTACACACAAGATGTCGTTTGTGTCTAAAAGTGGAAGCATACCTTAAAGGAAAGGTCAAGAATTTCTTATTAGAACAGTTGAAGTCTTGAGAGCCTAATGATTATTACTTCAGATTTAAATGTTGCAAAAAAAAAAAAAAAGAACAGCAGTGCTGTTACAGTAGTTGTGCTCCCTGTTGCCAAGTCCTAAGGTCAGTGGTTTCATCGTGGTGGTGGTGAGCTGCTGCAGAGAGCTGTCAGCATCAGGTGTCCTTCACCAGAAGCGTGTGATTGCTCATGGTTGTGGTTTCATCCCCCTCTCTCTAGGATCCACTTGAGATCGTTTTTATATGCTTGCTAATGTGACTTTGCTCTTCACTGATTATTCCATGAAGCTCTATGGTTAGCTACCTCTATTGGCTAGCTCCACAGTACATCCAAATAAGTGAAAGGGACTGTGTATTAAAGACTATTTCTTTCTTGTTTGTTACCCCTAAAACCGATTTTGTTCAGGTCTGCGTTTCTTTTAGCCAGCGTCTCTCCAGTTGTGGGGTGTCCTGTGCTGAGTCTGTAGAAGCCATCTCTGTTTATCCCATGCCTGTGCTCTGTTGTGTCCTGTCTCTTCCCTTCTCAAGGCCACTACTTATACCAGGCCTGTATTTCTCTACATTATTGTCGTGGAGTTGTGAATATGTCATGCTGTGCAGTGACTGTTAGTCACTGATTCTGCATGAAACTATGGTTGCAGCATGCCCAGGTAAACAAAAGTAGAATCAATTAGGCATAGGCACCTGGTTAGTTAGAGAAATTGCTGTCACAGCTAAATCAAGGAACAGTTGCAGGCAGGTCAGAAGTTCAGCCAAAGTAAGTCTTGACAGGCTTTAGTCCCGAGGTCTTGCAAATGTGGTACTGAGCTTAGGAGTTGCTCCTAGCAGGGGCAGTACTGTCACAGGGCTACACAGTTGTATGGCAGTGAGAGGGATGATATGGAAGAAGAATACAAACAGGCATGTGTTTGAGAAAGGAGGACAGGGTGGTTAGACGGGTGTGTTTTATAGCAGGGAGTGAGGATGGACCGGGAAGGCCAGTGGTGTTTTGGAATAGGTGTTACCTGCAGAGGTAACTTCTGTTTTGCTTTTTTTTTTTCTGGTGGTCTTGGTTCTAGGTGACATCCTTGTGAATGTCAAGTTCTCCTGAGAGAGGGGATACACTGCATGTTTGCATCTGTGGCTTGAATTTGGAGTTCCAAAATCCTCCATCAGTCTCCCTTCCATTTCTGGTAACGTGAGAGAGGAATGGCAATGTGTAATCAAAGGCTTCTAGTTGGATTTGCTTGCTGCATCTTCAGTTCTGTGCCATATAGTGCTGTGCTATTTATTTCTTCCTTTTCCTCTCTTCTTTCCCAACAGCTACGTTACAGGTACAATCCCTTATATCCCTTTTTGGCTGCAGCACCCAAAGCATGTGGCAGCTTATGGACACAACTTGTAGTGCAGAGGAAGCATGTGGGAAGATGCAGGTGGTTATGTTTGTGCTGTGAATATTTGTTTAGGAATTGATGTGGTGACAGGAAGGAGATTTTCTGCTTGACACACTGAGACAAATTATGTAAGGTACAAGTAATCTTTACTCTGCTTTTCTCCCCTCATCCCCATAGCTTTGACTTCTGTAGTAGAGTTTCCTCCCCTGTTTCCGCTGAGTATGGTAGCGGTCATACCGATGGGTATTAATGTATGTCTGGGAAGTGTGCTGGGAAATGAGGGTGAGGATGAATTTTGTCCCTATGTACTTATACCCTGTTTCTATAACAAGATCCTGAGTGAGATGATAGCTGTAGTGAGGAGGAAAAGAACGAAAATGCAAGACGGTAGACTGTTGAATACAGATTGCTACCTGAACACTACAAATCTGTTCATACTATACCAGCACCTCTGTTACACTGCTCTGGAACTCTCTAAGTGACTCTTGCTGCTTGATTGCTGTGCATCTGCCAGTGAAGAACATGTTTATCTAGAATGGTCAGATATATGGTCTCTTTGTGGTGTGTTAGATGCTTTGTAAAGGTGGAGAGTGTCTTGGGTCAAAATAGCTCCTAAACCATAGGGAAGTTGCTTTAATTGTTTCCTCTTTGAAATTTTTGTGTTTGTGGTGATGACTCACTTTCCAATGAAACTTCATAGCAAATATTTCAATAAAAATATGAGGTATCTGAGTTTTCAAGCTTTCCTAATTGAAGAGCAGGTGTTCTGATGTATAGTCTAGCTCCTTCTGGGAGTAGTGTTATGCTTTTGTTCTTTGATATGGTTGTAACAGCAGAAGGTATGTCAAGGTTCTATCCTTTTTTTGGAATTTAGTTAGGATATTTTTTTTAATGTGTGTGAAGAAAGGCTGTTATGAACTACGGAACTCTGCTTTGAATCTGAGCCTCAAATTGCTGCTGTAGGTTTCCTAGTGAGTGTGCTATGTACTCTATGTTACAGATTATTGGTTGCCTAGAATATGGGTCTTTCCCTTTGATTGTGTTAGCTTTTAATGTGTTTTTTCCTCATCTCCTAGCTTTAAGTCATCTTCCTTTTCTCTTAATAGTTTTCCTTAGCTTCCAGTAGGTAGTATTTAGGTGTGTTTATTTTTCTGCCCTTTAATAATGTGACCTGTTGCCTAGGCATTCCACTCTGATCATTCATGCTTATTGCTTTAGAAGTTACAGGTACTGCTGTGATTCTGCAGCCAAGAGCGAACACTGCTACTAAAATAAGATTTACAGTGGTCTCTCTTACTGATGCTGTGTATTGCTTTCTGTTCTACAAATGAAATCCCTGGTATTGTCTGCTAGTCAGTCTGTTTGGTTCCTTTTCTATAAATGTGTTAAGTAAAATCTTCTCAATGTTGTGTAGGGAAGTTCTGTGAAGGCTAGAACGTAGTTGGAAACATTCTGTACACCAGAATGTCATTGTAAGTTATCTCCTTCTCAAAAATATTTCCACAAGCAAAGCTTTCTTCAGCTCCATCAAGGAGAACAGCCAATAAACCCTTGAAATCCCTGTTTTGCCAATTTCATCTGGAAGATGGAAGATTTTGTACTGAAAGATGGAGTAAAATAATGCAAAATAACTTTGCCATTACAAAACTTATTGTCCTGTTCTATGCAAATGTATATTTCAGTTCCCCCCAAACCTATAGTTTTTAACACAGGCATTTCATTTTTATAAGAAAATTATATTTACTTGTTGGATTTTATTTTAAACCAAAGCATCATTGTAAAAAGTCTATAAGGATCTTGAAATATCTGTGGTAAGGGCAGCATGAACCAAAAAACACTGCACTACATTAAGGAGATTGTAAGAAGCAGCTTTTCTTGTGGAAATCTTTGTTCTTTTTATTATCTTCATAGGGGCATCTAAATCTCCTATATAACTAATGTTTATGAAAAGTATGAAAACAGTACATTGCAAGCCGTCAGGAATTGCAGAATCTGTTGTTTCAGGTCTCTGAAGACTTCTGGAAGGCCTTGCTCAGAATAGAGGTGTATGGCAAGTTGAAGTTTGCTGTTGTTGTTGGCACTCATAACATCAAGCCAGACAAGCTCTACAAACCTTTGCTGGTTTTAATTGCATTTGTGCTGTCATGTTTTTCTGACTCCGTGCTTCGCTGTACATTTGGTCTGTGCTGTTCATCACTTAGATGCTGCCTAGGAGTGACGGTTACAGTTCTGGACACAGCCTCCAATTTACTAACTCTTAATGCTTGCATAACATGCCTTTTCCTCTTCCCTCTGACTTGTCCACAAAAATGGTCCCTTAAGACTGGTAGAGGAATTAATTTTTCTGCACACAAATTATGTGTGCACATAATTCAGTCATTAAACTTGGCTGAAAAAGTGCAGTACGATCTGATGGGTGTTCTGGCCTGAAAGCAGTTGGTGCCTTACAGAAGTCTTTTGATGATCCTGGTGTTTGCAGCATCAATGACCTATTCTTCCTGTGTGTCAGTTCGGGTTTTCTTCTTTTCTTTTTTTTACAATAGTTCTGAAATGTTAAACATGAATCTGCATCTTAACACCGAAATATGTTTCTTTAAATACGTGCTGTAAGATGAAGTATTGGTTTTAATTATAGTTAATGTAGGTGGGCATTGTTTGCTCTTCAGGATTATCGGCAATGTGAAGTGTAGTTGTGATGTGGTGTTTTTGTGATGTATTTCGATTTTATACAGTGAGATGTATAGGATGTGGAAATTGTGAAACACTGATCTTGGTGGTAGTTTCTGTTATCTTTGCACTTTTCTTAAACAAACAAAAAAAAACCCAAAAGAACTTCTTCAGGGAAGACTGAATGCTAGTTTTTTACTTAGTGTTTCTTATTCCATGCTTTTAGTCATCTTATTCTCTTGAGATGTAAACACATAAACTGAACCTTGAAGAGCTGCTTTATTCCAGAGAGCCATGTTGCCAGCTACTACCCACAACAGAAGCTTTTTATCTTGAAGTTTTGCTGTGTGTCTTTATTTAAATGGGAATTTTAGGTTGTGCTGTGGGTTGTTTTTTTTTTTTCCCTTTGGTGATGCTTTCCTTTTTTCTTCTTTTCTGATTGATTGTTGGTTTGGTTTTTCCTTTTGTTTGTTTGTTTTTGTTTGGGTTTTTGTTTGTTTAGGTTTTTGTTTTTTTAATTAATCTGGGTTATATAAAGGAGGCTTCTTATTTTTCTAGAATCTGTTTGGGTTAAAGATGTAGTTCTCTATCTTTTTTTTCAGAAGGTTTTGCTTAACTGATAGTTATGCCACTCTTTTTCCCCAGCCAAACTTGAAAGAGAAGGCATGGCTCTTTAATATTAATAATGGAATCATTGTCTTGGGAGCCTGAATGAAAAGCAATTACCCTTTTAGTCAGATTTTACTTCCTTGCTCTCTCATGTAATTAGGTAGCTTCACCAGCTTCCTTCATCTATGAAAAATCACAAAGGTGTAGTTCTACATAAAACTCAATCCAGTTGAGCTGTTGAACATTTCAAACCCTGTGGTGTCACTCTTACTGTCCCCAGCTGCCAGCTGTACCTGCTTCCATTGCAGTGCATTCAGTGCTTATGGGCCCACAGTACTAATCAGGTGTGTGTTTTGATCTGCTGCCCAAAAAGGGTTCTCTGCAAGAACTTGTGGCCACAGGATTGCCTGAGCTGATGAGAAGGGAAAGTGTGGCTGGGAATGGGCAAGGAAGTAAATTCTCCCCTCCCCTACACCATAGCTTGAGGAAAAGGCAAGAGGAAGGTGCCCTGTTTCTGGGGTTGTGATTTTTATTATTATTCTTTAAGCACTCTCAGCAGCAGTGGTGGGTTGCGTAGCTGGTGCTCACATGGACACTCCTTCACTTTCTGGGGTGAGGAAGGAGCACAGTTCATTCTTTCCTGAATTTCAAACTGTCTCAGTCATATGTAAGTTAAATGTTTTCAGTGAAGTTAAAAACAACAAAAAAGAAGCTGTAGTGTTGATGTACTTTGATAGGCCAAAATGAGAAAAAGGCCAGGGTTTTGTTTTCATGTTTTGAATAGCCTTGCTGAGCCAGCAGATGCCTGCATTTTTCATTTCATAACCCACTTAAAGAACAAGTTGGTGATGCGGGGTTTTGAACAACTAAATAATCACTTCCTAAGTGGCTTGTGTTTTGGCACAGTTTAAACCAGTTGCTCTTGAAGAACTTGAACTGGCATTCTGTCTTTCAAGCAATCCTAATACTACAGGTGAAAACAACTACAAGTATGTCATTCAGCACTGGTAACTTGCTTGTTTTGGAATAATCTTGTATTTAGAAATGCATCCTTATTACTGGCCTTACAGCTCACATACATGTAGGATGGGTAAGGTGTTCTCGGGGGATAATGGTAAAGATCTGTCTAAAAGTATTAGTTTTACTTGGTCTAAAACTACTGCAAAACCAAACACATGGAAACAGATGATTCAGCTTCTCTTCAGTCTTTTTGAAGGTCAAGGACTTTTTTTTTTCCCCTAAGCGAAAGAAAATGACTTAATGACAGTGATGTTCCTTTGAAGGTGGTTAGAAGAGCTGGTGTCATGTAACTGATGAAATATCTCAAGGTTGCCTCAGCAAAAACGAGCCTTCTGATTATGCAGGAGTGTGGGCAGTGAGTTCACAGCAGTGATGAAACATTCTTGCTGTGTTAACTTGCTGACTCTTCTGTCCCTCGCACATCAAAGTTTGGTTTCTTTGTTTCAGTCTGTTTTTAATTGTACAGTATTTTCTTATGTTTCAACTTCACCTTTACAGGACAGCTTAAAACCAATCCTAAGTAAAAGATTTTTAGCATGATTTGAGTTAGCGTGTTAACTGTGAGATGAAAGCAAACATAAGTAATCGTGTTTGTGTCGCTCAGTGCAATGGATCAAAAAGTGCTTGTAATCTTTTAGTTTGTGTGTACACTTTCGTTTTGGTTTCAGCAGGACAGTGTTATCTTGTTGACTTTGTTTGCAAAGCTGGAAGTTGGATTTCCAGTAGTTTAGGGCTTGTCTCATTTTAAGCTGAATTCTTCCATTTAATTTCTGCAGTTCCATTTACCTAATTTCAATAGAGTCAAATTGATATGAATGAGGGCAACTCAGCTCCTTTGTATAATCCTATTGCTCCACTCTTTCAGTTCGTGAATGGATTAGTAGTTTTTCTTTGCCCTTTATCTCACTGCTGCCTAGTCAGGATGCCATCTCTGTCACATGTAGCTGCACGGTGCCTGTTTATAATGAAGCTTTCCTCAGTGTTTGGGGATATGTTGTAGGTACTGTAACAAGTGTACTGGAAGTCCTAATTGTGTGTGGGCTTAAGAAAGCATAGGAGGAAAACATGCACGTTTGCTGGTGGTCTTGCCAATATAATGAGCTTGTCTATTATTAGAGAGTCTGTGAAATGCTGTTGGTCAGTTGGCTTTCCTTCACTAGAACCGGCACGGAAAGCTGGAGGAGCTTGTTTGGCAAGGAAGGGCAATTATGCATTTTAGCTGCAGAAGTTCACTGAGCAAAGAAAAATGATGAAAGCTTATTAACTCTTATTTCAATAGCTGTGTTCCTGCATTTGGCTTTGTTTTCCTGCCAAGGAAATATTTCAAATTTCCATGCTGAGATTTGTGTGTTACAGAGGTTATATTGCAGGCAGTCCTTAGTATGACGGGCTCACACTATGAAAATCCCTTAATGATGAATATGTTAACTATGTCAGTACTTGAAGTAAATTTTTAACCTTCCATGGAAGAGAAAAGTGATAAATAATTAAAATGTACTTGTAACTGTTCTGACATACTTTATTAGGGAGCATTGATTTTTTTTTTTTTTTTGTGTTATTTGCAAATTTTAAGTTTAAGTCTTGATTTGGAGCATGGCACCTTCTCTTCTGGTGAGTGATGCACTGATGAATGCCTTTAATACTGTAGACTGAAAGAAATGGTGGAACTTCAAAATTTAAAAATATATCTTGCTAATTGTGATCAAGTGTTAGAAACCATGAACTTCACTATGTGAGGGGTTTTTTTAAGCAAAATGGGAAAGCATGCCTGTAAAAGACTAAAGTAAACCCTAGCATGTGGAAACTAGGATTAACATAAATTTCAGCATCTGTAAATCAGAGCTTGTGTTAGGGTCAACTCTGGTCTCCAGATGGCTTCTACAGGGAATTTCTAGGTTCTGGCTGTTGCAGGCCATTGCATCAGAAAAAGAACTTGATCCAAAACTGTGCTTGTTTCTCATGTTTAAAAAAACCCAAACACCTCCTCAAATAAAATCAGTCCAACACCTTAGGTGTTTTTAGTATTTTTTGGGTAGATGGGATATAATAGCTGAGGGGTTGGATTGTTTGTTTTTAAACTGTGTTTCTAGTCTTAAATACTGTCTCCTTGATGTAATAGCAAGAGAAACACAGCAGAGGTTTTTTTTTCTGCAGACTGTGCATCTATCAGTCACAAGATTTTTTTTCACTTTTCTGACTCAATAGCTTGCAACTGTGTGGGATCTTATAAATAGCAGAGCTACTGGATGTCTTTGTACATCTGACTGAGCAGTGGTAGGTGACAGCTCTTTTATTTCGTAGCTGTTTTAGTCTTCACGCTGAAAGAAATTTCATACTTTCTCTTATAGGCAGGATTTGGATTTGTAGCTTTATTTGTTGTTGATTTTTGATTAACATGTAACATGAGCAACTTAGGTTGTTTTGGGTATTACTTTCTCTTACTGGCCTGATTTTATGCTTTGTTTGTTTGAGAGATGTTACTGAACATCCTCTGTTGCCCATGTCTGTCTTAAAAATCTCCAAACACTTACTTGAAATGGTCTGGGTATATTTGATCCTGGTTTGGTACAGAATGTTGTGTTAACACAGCATTTAACTTGTGACACAGTGAATATTCAGGAATCCATCCTTAAGTGGCTTTTTGCATGCAATAGGGGTTTTCATTAGTCTATGCAGACAACTCATACAGAAACCCTTTTGGGCAACTGTTGATTTCTTAATGTAATTTCTAGGGCATTAAGGTAAATATTTTTTCAGTATAAAGTGTGTAAATGTTTCTATGTGCTATTTTAAAGATTTACATTACCGTAATCCTGCTTAAATGGCAAAAGGCAGTGAAATTGTGTAGGGGAGATGTTGAGCACTTTTTCTTTTTGATTAGTGATGTAATTCTAAATAAATTATTTTGTTTGATATCTGAAATGTAGTTATCTCTGTGTGCTTGTTATTGATTACTGCACTCTCCTTTAATGAATGTGACTTGTTTTTCCTCACTGTAGAGTTTTGCCCTATCTTAGGCACAGGCCTTCATGGAAAAATGTCTGCAGCCATTTTTTTGAAAACTGCTTGTTTAGGTTTGAGTGAAGTACACACATTTAATTCGTGCTGTAATTTAAGGCATTGAAATGCTGTTTTAGCAATATCAAAACTCTTTTTATATCTAGCAGCAAAAATAGAGGCTGGTATCAAAGTATGTGAATAACAGGGGTGGCTTAGGCTTCACCTGCTAAACAAAGACAAAGGAAAATCAGGGAAGTATCTCCTTCTCAGCAGTGCAATAGCACTTTGTTTTCATTGTAACACTTTCCATATCTCCTTGAGCCTCTTGTGTTGGGGAAATATGGGGTTATTTTTTTAGTGCAAAGTATTATGAGCTTGAATGGTCTAAGGTAGTGAGGCTGGGAAATCTGTTTATAAAGTCTTCATGCACAAGCAGTTGGAGGTCAAAATTGAAAACATTCTGATTTATAATACATTTGTCAAAAGAAATGCATCTCTCAAATAGTAAATGCAAGACCTCTACAGTAATTCTCATTCTGGTCCTTTCAGGTTCCCTCTTAGGTTTGGACCATAGTAAAGGCTGAATGGAGATCTTGGAGAAGGAGGTTCCTGAAAGAGTGCTTGGGTTTCTGAAATGTGTGTTGGGGGACTGTTTAAAAGCCTTTACAGGGACAAGTTCCATGGTGTATCTAACAAAGCCCATAGGAAAGCAGCTCTCCTGTTAGGTATCTAAGTGTAGTGGATTCCTTATAAGAAGGAATAAGGTCATCCCCCAGGATTAGGGGGCGCATCTTCTTAATCTTCTTTTCAACTTTCTTATGAAATACTAGTAGAATATTATTAGAGTTTTAAAAGGTAAGGAAATTCAAGGTCAGTATGGGAATAAACTTGTAGTACTGTAAGCCAGTGTTTGAATTTCTTGACATTCCAATATCCTTGCTTGTCAGTTCTCATGAGTTGTAGCTGTATATATAAGTGCACACAGCCTTAAATTCACTTATTTCATTGAGGCTCAAATATTTGAAGCTTGCTCTGTCACTTCTTAGTAAATGGAAGTGTAGTGGAAAGTATAGAAGGGTTCTTTGGTTTGGTTTGGTTTTTTTGGTTGGTGGTTTTTTTTTTTTTGGTCAGAAAAATTTTTCAGAAACTAAGCAGTGGAAGCCAAGTTTGGAAAGGTTTTTGTATTGATGCCACAATTGTGACAGCTGAACAGTCTTTATTATTATTCCCAAACTCCTTGTTTGTGGGTGTTAAAGCTTAATGTCTGTCAAATAGTTTTTTTCAGTGTTTGAGATTCCCCCCCCCCCCCCCCCCAAAAAAGAAGTTTTCTTCAAAGTTCACTTGAAGTGAGTTATCAACAGCAAATAAACCCTTGCCCCCTTAAAGCCTGTACCCTGGAAAACATGAGGTACCATAGACATCTTTGCTTGTAGCAAAACACCCATGTGATGTGTTTTATGTTTGGACATAACTTTCTGCTAAAATGCATTGTGAAAAGTCAACCTTGATAATACCCATGTAAAATATGAGCTGTTTAGAGGCCTGGTGCTTTAGTATCTAAACAACCACATGATTAAGGTCCTGTAGTAATGGGAGCTTGGAAGAAGTAGTAGTAGAGCATGTATTTTGGTGTTTTCAAACTATTTCAAGCTTGGATATGACTCAGTCTCCTCAGTTAACTCCTAGAGGAAAAGGAGGTAAGCAAGTGTGCTTAATAAACTTGATATTCAGCAATTAATGCAAAAACAAGTTTGAGGGCCTATGTGTAGGCCTAGATATAGTGTAGTTAGCCTGACATTAGGACTTTAATTCTAGGTGTAGAAGTGAATGGCATCTTTATTTCAGCTGTTACCCCTGGTATACAGCCAGTTAAACTGCTTATAAAAACAGCTCTTAAATTGCTGAAACATCAAATCGTCTTAGGGTGAGAACAGCCAAAATGTGTATTTTCTCTTGAGGGAGGTGAGAATTACTGTAGAGATCTTGCATTTACTATTTGAGAGATACATTTCTTTCGACAAATGTATTACAAATCAAGTCAGCACATGAGGGAGTGTTACTAGGTATATTTTAGGTGTGTTTTTTCTTCTCCTGGCTAAGAGTATCTCTGGCAATACTGGTGCTGTACAGTGAGGTACTTTGTTGTGCTGCTTTTTATTTGGTTTGTTCAGTCTACCCAGAAGAAAATATAAGATCTTAAAAATACAAATAATTGATCTTGGCCTTTAAATAAATGGAGTACTTTGTTGCTTAGTTGTGCTGTTGTCACATACAGACAGTATTTGGTGACTTGCATATTCCCAGTATGTGGGATAAAATGTTTGTGAGTGTCAGCATTCACTTGCAAAAGAATCCAGCCCTTTCCTTTTTGCAAAGAGAGCTGCAACTAAGACTTACTGAATTTTTAGAATCTGTAGCTGAATAATTAAATACTTGGTTTTCTTTATTAAGGTTCAACTTCTGAGTTTATAAATTGGCAAGACTGAAGGTCTGATAGTTTAGAATTTGCTGATGTCTTGAAAGTCCTGAATCTGGAAGAAATTAATTTCCCTTATTTTCTGGATACAGTTTTGGGTATTTGGTGGGCCAGCCTTTGGCTGATTTGTCCTGAGTGGATGCTAGTAAGTGAGACAGTGACATTGTAAAACAGCAGTTTTCTGCTCAGGTATCTAAGAGGGAGTTAAATTAAATATTAACAGCTTGTTGATTAAACGGGTTTTGAAACTGCCAGTTGTGATAAAAGTGGCATCAGACCAGTTTTGATCTGAATACTGAAGCTTTAAGTGTGAAGCAGGGAATAAGTAAGTCTCCTGTCTTATAATTGCACTCTGAATCTGATCAGGTGGTAAAATGTTTGGACAAAAACTTCTTTTGGCTTTCTTTAGGCCTCAGAGAGGTAGTACTAAGGCAAGTGGTACAAATGGTTGCTTGCCAATTTCATTGGTATTTTTTATGATCTGCTTTAAAGACTGGCTTGGAGCTGAACTCTGTTCTTCTGTGTGACTTCTTTTCTTGAGAGATAATAAAATTTTCAGTCTGATGGCAAAGCATAGGCAACTGTTATTGTGAGTCGGAAGTTGTAAAGAACTTCCACTTACTTGGTTAATAAAAATACAGTCGTTTTTTTGTTTGCAAAAGGATGTTTGAGGGAGCAGATAAATATCTTAGTTGGATTCCCTGGCTGTGATTTGCAAAATTTCTTCTGTTTGTGCTTCATTTTTACACTTCGATTGTGGTGGCTGCTTTTCTATCAATGACACCTGTAATTTGAAGGGCCAAACAACTTATCTTTTGGAGGAACAAAGTCAAACAGTCTAGTTACATTCTTCCAAGAAGTTATATCAAATTGCACAGCTCAACTTTTAAAGTCGGTGTTGCAAGAACTGAATGTGTTTTATTGTTCCACCTCCCTTCATGCAGATGACACGTGTGAAGGTTTTTCCTTCACTTCCTACTGAGTGGAATAAGGTAACAGTGCACAATCGTTTGTTAAACGTGGGGTATTTTTTCCTGCATTGCATATGTTTTGTGATTGATTTTGCATTTTCAAACTTTTATTTGTTTTATTCAGATGGCTTCTACTTGTGTAAATTCAACGTTTGAACTAGTGATATCCCTGCTTTCCTTCTTCATTTCAGTGCAAAAGATGATATTGATATTGATGCCCTTGCTGCAGAGATAGAAGGTGCAGGAGCTGCAAAGGATCAAGAGCCTCAGAAATCCAAAGGCAAAAAGAAAAAAGAGAAGAAGAAACAAGATTTTGAGTAAGTTTGGGTTTTTTCCACCTGCCTGATCTTATTCCATTATCCAAAAACTCAGTTATTTAAATGCCCTAACTTCTTTCTTATTCTAGTGAAGATGATATCCTGAAGGAGCTGGAGGAACTGTCAATAGAGGCACAAGGAGGGAAAGTTGACAGGGAACAACCTTCTACAGGAAAGGTGAACACTGAAAGGGAGGTGGGCTTTTTAATAGGAAATAGTTATGAGACACTTCTGTCCCAGAGAAATTCTAGTGTTGCAGTGTAGTTGGAGATCCAATGTGAGACATGTAGCTAGCATGTTCTTTTAGTTATATTTGATAATATTTTCATAGTAAAGTCAATCATGAAAAAAGCCATGTCTTCATGCTGATAATTATTCAAAGCCAGTCAGAATAAATCTTAATTGTGGGCTGAAGTATGGTACACTCAGCAGGAATAGTTATTGCTTTCAAACTTTGTCCTCAATAAGAGAGGTTTTTCGTGATGTATCTCAATGCTACTTCTTAGCTCATGAGGGCAAGTAACTTTTCATGGCTGATTATTGAATTGTTTAATTACTAGGTTGAAAATGACAATGAAGAAAGCTTATCAAAACAAGATAAAAAGAGGAAAGGAAAGAATAAAAAAGCCAATCTGGAAAATGACTATGACAGCGAGGAAGTGGAAGATAAAAAATCTAAAAAAACTCAGAAAGCAAAACAAGACATGCTTTCTGGCAGTGATGATGATGATCATGAGACACAGCTTAAGAAAAGCAAAGGGAAAACTCAGAAGTCAAATAAAAAACACGATTTGTCAGAAGATGAAACTAACATTAAGAAAAGCAAAGAGCGTGGGGGAGGAGTGTCTACAGGGGAGAGTGGTGATGAATCAGATGAGGTCTCCCAGTCTAGAAAACGACAAAAGAAAAACCAAAAGCCAAAGTCTGCTCCTGCTGCTGAAAGTGGGGATGATGAAGAAGAACCTTCATTCAAATTAAAAACAGCGGCTCAGAAGAAGGCAGAAAAAAAAGAACGTGAAAGAAAAAAACGTGAAGAAGAAAAAGCCAAATTGAGGAAACAGAAAGAGAAGGAAGAACTAGAAGGTGGTAAAGAACCAGCAAAGCCAAAGGAATCTCTAAAAAAAGCTGAAGAGAAGGCTTCTCCTGAAGCTACAGCAATCCCTGGCCCTAGGGAAAAAGGAGAGACTCCTGCAGGAACAGAAGGTTTGTAATATAGTTTCTAAAACTGTAATTTAAATACCACAGTTTTTACAAGGCCGGAGAGGTGCCAGGCAGTGATGATAGTTTGTTGGTTTATTTTGAATTGTGAATGCTGGATGTTTGGTAGCCTTGTCTGCCCCTCTGTGTTGGCTCACAGGTGGCTGTGTTTTCTGGCCTGTAGTCTGTTCAGGTACATGGGAAAACAAGCCAGGTGATGAATTCTCATTACAGTATATGATTACAGTTCTGTATAGCAAGAGTATTTTTTTCACTTCACTTACTCTGATACTTTAAGACTTCAGGCCATGACTTGAGACAGTTTTATTGTTTTCATTATGAAATGTTTATGTAGAAGCCAGAGAAAATATTCCTCATTTGATGTTATTTATCATATTTGAAATATAAATTGTACTTAGAGTATCTTTGAAATTTCTGGGATCTTTGAATGTATGCCTGTTCTTTCTGTAGCTGATGACAATGAAGGGGACAAAAAGAAAAAAGACAAGAAAAAAAAGAAGGGTGAGAAAGAAGAAAAAGAGAAAGAGAAGAAGAAGGGTCCCAGTAAAGCCACAGTTAAAGCCATGCAAGAAGCTTTGGCTAAAATGAAAGAGGAGGAGGAAAGAGCAAAAAGAGAGGAGGAAGAACGCATAAGACGATTGGAGGAACTTGAAGCAAAACGCAAAGAGGAGGTAACCTTAATCTGTCTGCTTGCTGGTGCAGTTGGTGAATTAATCCTTAATATGTTTCTTGTAAAAAGAATATGCTTGGGCAGCTTTTGTGTAAAGCATGCTTTAGAGTTTCTGCATGTTTTTTTCTCTAGGAACGATTAGAGCAAGAGAGGAAAGAAAGAAAGAAACAGAAGGAAAAAGAGAGGAAGGAGCGTTTGAAGAAGGAGGGAAAGCTTTTAACAAAAACTCAACGAGAAGCCAGAGCCAGAGCAGAGGCTACTCTTAAACTACTCCAAGCTCAGGGTAGGCAGTAAAGTTTAATAATAATTAAAACCAAACCAAGAAACCCAACCAAACTTCCTATCTGTTATTGCTCTGTGTTTATTTTTTTTCCTCTCTGGAGCTAGGAGGGAGGGTACTGAGTGATTCCATGTAAAGGTGCTCCGTTGTCAAGGAAGGCAGTGTGCGCCCTCCCTTCTCCTTTATTTTTGAAGTAGGTTTAAGTGTCTGTATTTTCATCTTACACTTTAAATATACAACTTTTTAATACTGTCTACTTTCAGTTAAAGATGTTAGTTGTGGAACTTAGGAAAAAGCACTTAAAGAAGTGGTGTAGTCCAAAGGCCAGGAAAAGCAGATGGGCTGTGTTGAAGGTCTTGTAAGACCAGTGATCTGGATCTTGTTGAATTAGTTCATGTGCTCAATTAGGCAAGTGCATCGTTTTACTTCAAAAACAACGGGGGAAGTCCATGGAGAAGATGTGTTTTTCTCTGGGATTTGCAGAAGTATGTAAGAGCTTTCCTACTTTTTCTGCGAAATATGATCTGTCTCCATTGCAATGAAGCAAATTTGTCCAATATATTGTAAGTAAAATGTCCTAATTGTTCTTGGTGTCTGGTTTGTGACTAAAAAAAGAAAGTAATTTGTGAGTGCTGAGTGTCTTTGTATTTGTAGAGTACACTGTCTGACACTTTACTGGTAGGTGGATGTATAAATATAGGAATCTCTGTAGCTAGTAAAATGTTTGGAGTTCTTAAACATACACAAAGGCTATTTCTCCTCGGTTGTTGCTGTAGCTATAAGAATCTTTCTATTTATGTGCCCCTACAACTGGATTTTTGTTAAATCTGCAATATAAGTCAGTCAGTAACTGAGAAAATTTTTAACGTGCAGCAGGAATTAAGTTTTTAATTTGTCTTTGCATGAAACTTCTTTTGATTGAATCCCTTCATACATTACAGCACCTGCTTCCTGGTGAGGCAAAGATGAAGCTGGTGAATTGAACCTGGCATTATTTTAATACCTGAAATCATCAGTGTTGTAAAATTAAAAAAAAATAAAACAACAACAAACCAAAACTCAAACCCCCAAACAAACAAAACAAACAAAATCCACCAACCTCCCAACATGGAGCAAAAGGGAAAATGCCATCTGCTGAGCAACTTTAAGCATTTAAGAAGAGTTGTGGCTCTGAACTACTCCAAATTGTCTGAAATTAGGAGCCTTGGCAGACAGGTTTTAAGTGAGTGTTTGCATAGCAGACCTTAAAGATAAACCTGAGGTATATGTTCATGACATTTTATGTAGGTCTGTGATTAACCTCAAACCTGCAGTTGTAGAATCTGATTTGATTTACTGTTTATTTTTTGTTTCATTGCCATCCCCTTCTTCCAGTTATCTGACCTCTTTTTGAGAGCAGTCAGGAGTATCTGAAGACTCATACTTCACTCAAGTTTTCTAGCTTTTGAATTCAGACTTTTAAAAAGATAAAATATGCACTGAACCCACTTTCTACTCTTTCTTCTTCCATCTTGCAATTTTGGAAGACATGTTGTTATTTAAACCAAAGTTTAATAATTACCTGGATTTTCTTTTTAACAAATCTTTTGTTTTGTTTTGCAGGTGTTGAAGTGCCATCCAAAGACTCTGTGCCAAAGAAGAGGCCAATATATGAAGACAAAAAGAGAAAGAAGCAGCAGCAGCCAGAAAATAAAGAAGGTGTAGTTTGCATATAGGGAGACCTAATAGATTAGTCACATTTCTGGAAATATTTCTGAAATAAATCAGCTAATCTTAAGCTAATTGCACTTCAAGGTGCCTCTGGGGTTTTTTTTTATATCCCTGCCCTCACATCCAAGTGCTGATGCATTAGGATCCTAAAGTTGTTTTGAAGGCTGCTCTCTTAATCCTTTTTTTACAGTCTACTTGACTGTTATTTTTTCCTAACCTGGATAGTGTCTTTAGATTTTCTAAATTTTGGATATGTACAGAGTATAAAGGCCTTTTATGAATGTGACATTGAATGCTTTGTGTGCATATGTAGGTCAAATACAAAGTAGTTTGAGTAGTAATGACTTATTGTTAAGTCTGAGTTTGTCCCAGGATGAAAAGGGATTGATCCTAGTTTTAGTACTTTTAAATTGGAGACAGTTTGTTCATTTGTTTTCTTGTATATAAAACCAGATTTCAGCTCCTGGGTGCCAGTTGTTCAGAGTAATTCAAAGAGCTTGCATTTTTGAAACCTTAGAATTTATTGCACTGGTTAGATGTAGGTTGGACATTTTTTTTACTTCAGTGGTTTCCCTGGGGGTTACTGTGGCTCTTAAGGCTAATCTTTAGTTTAAAAAATGTAGATGTATTTCTTACTTAGCTAGTTTTTATTTTTTTTTTTTCTCCTTAATTTCACATTAGTTATGTGCCTGCTTATCATTTATGGAGTGTGTGTAAAGAATTGAAAATGCTGCTTCTCCGAATTGTATTGGTGATTTTTTTTTCTTTTTCTTTCTCTTTCTCTTTTTTTTTTTTTTTTTTTTTTAGTTTGTATTTTTAATGGAACAGTGGGGGAAGTATGGGTAGTTCATTTGTATTACGCCATTTTCTCTTGTCTTTTAAAGGAAGTGAGGAGTTTTTAATGTCAATAACTGACCTATCTTATAAATCTATTCAACTGCTTAGAAAGCCAAATGTTTTCCAAATAAGCTGGAGTGGAGCTGTATGTATGAGTAAGTCAGTTTGCACTTTGAAAGTATGTAGCAACCAACTTCCTGTCTTGCAATTCCAGAAAGTGTGGAGGTAACTTCCCCAGCTGAAGATGCAGTAGAACTGGAAACACCAGTAAAAGAAGAGACTCCTCTTCCAGCAGAGCCGGGTTGGTAGTAATGCTAATAAATTTCAAACACTTAAGCATGTGTGTCAGTGCTGCATGATAGTTATCATACGTTTCTGGATGGGGCTAAATGGCCATCCTTTCTTGAGGTAGTTGCTTTTTTTTTTCTTTCTTAAGGGAGGAACCGCTGAAATTTTATGGAATAAAAGGCATGAAACCTCAAAATGAGTGTATAAAGGTCCCTTATTCAGGGTGAACTCCAGTGTTCAATTGGCTTAGTCAATTATCTCCAGTAAGCATATTCTGTGCCCTGTTCACTCCCCTGACTTTTCATTTGCTTTTACAAGTCTGTTTTGTCAACAGTTAGGTGGAGGTAGGGAGGAAATATTCTGCTTCTAGTATTGATAGTGCAACATTCACAGTGCTCGTATTCTTTATTGCAGATATTTTGCTTTCACAAGTACTGAATGTGGAGGATATGTGTTAGCTTGTGAAACTGAGTTATCAGCAAGTGATCGTTACCCTCATTTTTGCCTACACACAGCACTTGCTTTATCAAAATCACATTGTACTGGACTTCTTCCTCAGCAAGGAGACTGTTTCAATTTTTACCCTTATTATTAAGTCAGACAAATACTGACAAAATGTGCAGCTTTTGAAAACAAAGCTGAAAGTGTCCTGTGATTCTAGCTTGGCTTATCTTATGATTGGCATTCCATTGCCATAAGAGAAGGGCTCACCAGCAGAATGTTAGTTCCTAGCTAATATTCTAGCAGTGTGGAACTTAGTCTTCATTTCAGAGAGCTGAAATTTTTGACACGTGCTGCAGCAAATATATATTGTATAATGCTTCTTTTGGAGAGGGTTGCAAGTTTGCCTTTTTCCATTTGTCTCTTACTAAGAGCTGCAGTCTCTTAGTAAATCTTACTGAATTCCTTCTGAATGAGTATGTTTAATGCTTCTGGAATCCATGGTATAATTATTTTAAGGCACCTGGTGTCCTTCTTGTAGACAATTTGTATTTTCTCACTAATTACAATTCTACTTTAAGTCGTATTCTTGTTTCTCTGTTACTTTGTTACACATTGTGACTGTTAATTGGGCAACTCCTTGCAAGGATCATGATTGTTGTAGAGGTTTGTGTGGCAGGCATGATGCAGGCACTGACGTGATATGCAGGCAGGAGCTAGATGAGTTGGTTTTCTGTGTCTTTCACAAAAGTTTGTCTAGGCAAAGATGCTAGCACTACATGATTTTTGTGGAGAATTGGAGATTATTTCTTAAGTATGCAGCATCTTCTTTTTATGGAATGTGGAGATAATTCGATAGAATTATGGTAACAGCAAACTTGTAAATTGTAGTTGTCAGTATGTCAAAAAAAAGGGCATCTAAAAATGTTGTATGTTGCTGGACTGACTTTTTTTCTGTTGGATTTCTTAGTTTCAGAAGAAAAGGAAGAAGAAGATGAAACAGAAGATGCAGGTCTGGATGACTGGGAAGCTATGGTTAGTGATGAAGATGGAGAGAAAGGTGGGCATGTAGATACCAAATGTATGATTTTTCTGGTTAAGAGGCTTTGGGCTGAGTTTTCTGTTTCTATAGAAAACAATATTTTATTTAGATTTTTTTCTCTACTCTGTTAGATAAATTATGAGGTAAGTTTGATGATAAATAGATGTAAGAATCTCTTCTCAAAAGCAGAGCTTTCAGAAGTCACACACTGTCGCGGGTTCGGTTTGTAACCGGGCAGAAACACCAATTTAGTGTAGTGGTTTGGTCCAAAATACTCATTACTGTTTATCTGCTGTGAGATAAGAATTAGGAGAAATGCAAAGCTGGCACCAAACTTGAAAGAATATAAAGAAGTTTATTAACAGACCTAAAAGAAGGGAGAAAAGAAAAAAAAATTATACCACCTTCAGAACTCTCCTCCTCCCCCCACCTTCCTCCCTTCTCCCACTGACAATGTAAAAAGACAACCCTTAAGATGTTCAGTCTGTTTAGCACTTCCATAATAACCTTGTTCAGTCCATTTAGAAAGAGAAGTCTCTTCTTGCTCATGCTATGAATGAAAACAGTATCACCACGAGACAGCCGCCCACTTCCAAATATTGTTCAGTCCATTTAGGAAGAGGAGTCTCTCTGCCTGCGTGTGAGTCCTTTCCCCCGACTTGCAGCTTTTCCCGCAACTGCTTTCGAGGGTCCACTCTTGAAGTTTTTTGGGGTACAATTTTAAGGTTGAGCCGTTCAGAAACAAAAACAGAGGCCCTTCTCCTTCCCTGGGAGCAAAGGGTCTTCTTCAGCTTCATCTTTAGGACAATCTCTGGGAGCATCTCTAGGGACTGAGGTTTTCTCCTTTCCCATTTGGAGCAAAAGTCCTCATCTGGTCCATCTCTCCCTGTCCAAACTTCTCATGAAATTACAGCTGCGTCAGCATCTGCCTATCTCAGAGCAGGTGCTTTTGCTTACGAGTTGAACACTCCACCCCCCATATCTTCATGAAATTACAACAGGATACTCTGATATATCATAGCTTCACAACAGAATTTCAGCTTTAAGCATCTCCTCTCTCTCTTCCCTCAGGTTTTCAGCTCTTCACAGCAATAAAAAGGGTTAATCTCACCTCGGCCTTGCAGTTTTGCAGCTGGAATGTTGAATTTTTCTTATCGCAGTGGAGAGGGGGGGGAGCCGAGCCGCTCCGGCTGCCCACGGCAAGGCAGTGGGGGGGGTTCCATGGCTGGAACAGGTCCATGGCTCCAGGATGGCCGTGGCCCAGCCTGGCCTGGCCTGAGCAGGGCCTGGGCCGGGCCCGCTGGCCCCCACACAGGGCCCGCAGCCACCTGTGCCAGCGCCGGAAACGAGAGAGAGCTTGGAGGGGGAGTTTCCCTATTCTTAAATGTGGATCACAGAGGTGTTCACAACTTTAAGTGGCTTAGAGAATTGTCCATATTCAAACTGGCCAGCTGATAGGTTCTATCAGTTCCCAGAGGAAACTGTAAGCACCCCTTAGCAAGGACGTCCCTTCCAGGACTATGCTTGCTAACCTATGACACACACATACTGCTTAAGAAGACAACCCTTTGGTAATACTCTTATGTGCAATTACCATCTAAAATAATTAGGTTGTAATTTTTTGTTGTTTTTTTTATGGGAGTAAAAATCCTCTTAATATGTGCTTAAACCACCTTTGGAAGTTTAGGGAAACCTTTTACCTGGTATTGTATTTCTCTAGTAATTGTTCCAAAGCCATAGTATTTTTACGATATGAATCTGGCAACATCTAGGAGAGATGTTTTCAAAGAAGTGGGGGTCTAAAATGGTGTGAAGGTTAAGTGTGCATGTGTTATAGTAAGTTCTCTTCTACAAGGGAAGGCTGAGAGAATTGGGATTGTTCAGCCTGGAATAGAGAAGGCTTTGGGGTGACCTAATTGTGGCCTTCCAGTACCTGAAGGGAGTTTACAGGAAAGATGGGAGTGAAACTATTTACAAGACCATGTAGTGACAGGACAAGGGGAAATTGATTCAAACTGAGAGTAGGTTTAGTTTAGATATTAGGAAAAGATTCTTTACAGCGAGGGTGGTGAGGCACTGGAACAGGTTGTCCAGAGAGGTTGTGGATGCCCCGTCCCTGGAAGTTTTCCAGGCCAGGTTGGATGGGGCTTTGAGCAACCTGGTCTAAGTGGAAGGTGTCCCTGCCCTTGGCAGGGAGGCTGTAACTAGTTGGTCTTTGAAGTCCCTTTCAGCCAAAACCATTCTGTGATTCTATGATACGCTTCTTTGAGAGGCAGGTTTGGAAGAAAGGAAGGAAGAACATCCATATTCCTGTGCACGTGTGCCAAAGGCCATAGTCTGTCTGCATTCAACAACAGTGCTTATGGGGAGCTTAAAACTGTGCAAGAGTGCAGGGATAACTTCTCAGATATTTTTTTCCAGTGGTGGAGAAAAGTGTATTTCTGTGAGCCATCCTGAACAGGAGTTTGTTACTGGACTTAGTGCTTCCATAATGTCTTCATTGTTTCTTATGCTCAAAGACTATTTATTCATCAAATACTTTTTACTTGCTCAAGCCTATACTTCTGACACCTGTGCTTTCAAGTGTAGTGCTTGATAATACAGATACACACAGCAGAATGGACTTCATTCCAGCACAGGTCTGTTCCTCTGGTGCTTTTGAGTTCTAAGGGCTGCTCACCTTCTTGAGCGTTTGTTTTAGTCTGGTACCACTGTCCTGGAGAGGACATAGCACTACTTACTGCTTGGATTTGAAGGCTCTGCCAATGGGATCCAGAAAAAGAACCTTCCTGGGAATTAGATTTAGTGTATTACTAAGATGATGGACTATGAGAGTAGCAAGGAAATGTAACTTATCTCTAGGAGTAGTGAGCCTGCCAGCAGTGCTGTGAGGAGGAGAATCCATGGTTTTAAAGCGATCATCAGCTTGCCTCTTATGATTTTACAGATGATTATAAATGGGAAGCTTTCAAAGAAAGAAAATTACTTTTTGATAATTCTTTTTGTCTGCTTATTGAAGAATTACTATGAAAAATGATTAATCTTCTCTGAACAGTCAAAGAAAACCTGAAGATGAGACTTTTTTATAGGTGTAAAAGAGACAATTTATTCTGATTGTTATATCTGATTAAATGTGCGTTCCTGATCAGTAGTACAGAATCCATATAGTAATGATCTGGAGTATTTTGGCTTTATTAAAAAGGTGTTGGTGCATTATTCCTTTATGAAGTGCACATGACTTTAAAGAACATCTGAATGTTTGCAAATAATGTTAAACATAAGTGTGCTGATAATATTGTTCTTCACCCCACCCCAAACTTGCTTTGCTTCTGGATTTGAAACACAAGCCAGCAACTCTGAACATAAAACACTCTTTTTTTTTTTTTAACATTGGAAGTTGAAAAATGGTCTTGACAAGCACTTATTGTAGCACTTACTCTGTCTTCATTCTTCTCTAGTAGTCTCTTTTGCTTTCTCATGCCATCTCCCCCACAAGTGTGAACTTAGAGAATTTTTACTTTAGTGTTTTTTTTTTTTTTTTTTAGCAGAGAGCAAACCTGTCCATATTGAAGTCAAAGAACAAAATGAAGTGGACGAGGAAGAGGAGGAGGAGGACGAGGAGGAGGAAGAGGAAGAAGAGAGTGAAGAATCTGAAGATAGTGAAGGCAGTGAAGATGAGGATGAAAAGACTTCAGATGAGAGAGAGGCAGACTCCCAAGCTATTGGAAAACAATCTATGGAAAAAAAGCCCAGCAAGGAGATTAGCTCTGATTCTGAGTATGACTCTGATGATGACCGCACTAAGGAGGAGCGTGCTTATGACAAAGCTAAACGGAGAATTGAGGTATTAAGATACACTTGGATTCTTGTGTTGTATAACAAACAGATTAATTTTCAGTTAATTTCATCAAATTTGTCAAAATGTTGGCTGTGTCAGGGCTAATATTTAAGCAGGTTCATAAATTGTGTTAATTAAAAAATACATACTTGGTTTTGTCTGAAGATAAAGTACTCGTTTTTAGGTAATTTGACCACAAAGATGGCAATTTCAGTGTTGTTGCCCTCCAGCTCTATATCCCTCCTGGAGAAAGAGGCTTTTTTCCTTTACAGATAGATATTTTCAAGTTTTAGAAGATGTGTCTAAACTGTTCATTGCTTTCATGGCTACTAATGTTCTTGGTTTCCTCACCCAAGGTGCTTGTTGAGAATGCACCATCAGCAAAGCCACTGTTAGTGGCTATAACAACTTAGCCTACTAGGCTGTAACCAGAACCAACCAACCAAAAATTTAACTGTTGAAAATTTTTGATTTACCAAAAGAGGGTTGGAAGACCTTAAATTGCCTTGAAAGTATTAGTCCCACAGTTAACTCTGTGTTTGTATGTATGTAATCAAGTCAAGAGGTGAGCTGTGGTTTTTGGTTTATACTTACCATTTTTTATGTGTCTTTTACATAGAAGCGACGAGCTGAAAACAGCAAAAATATGAACACTGAAAAGCTCAGAGCACCAGTGATCTGTGTCCTGGGGCATGTAGACACAGGCAAGACCAAAATTTTAGATAAGGTAAGGTGTGGAGTGTGAAAGCACTGCCGGTGCCTCTTGCTTGAGCACATATTTTTTTGGTTGAAGACAGAAAGAATTAGAGTGTGCTCAGACATAACTTTAGTCTCTTATATGTAAGTATTTCTGGTCTTTTTTTGTCATTAGCTCCGCCACACTCACGTGCAGGACAGTGAAGCTGGTGGTATCACTCAGCAGATTGGTGCAACTAATGTTCCCCTTGAAGCTATTAATGAACAAACCAAGATGGTGAAAAATGTAAGTTACAACACGTCACCAACTGCATCTTAAAAATATGAAATGTAGATTAATAAAGGCCTTGTGAGATTGCCTGACATGGACAGATGTACTTTCCCCCCCTCTCTTATTTTGGGGTTGTTTTTTAATTCCTATCATTCCCCCACCAAAGGGGAGGTTGTCTCATTTTTCATACACTTGTTAATTTCAGTTAATGCATTGCTGTTTCTTCAGAAAAATATGCAAGTACTGTTTACTATGTTCTGGACAGTGCATATATGTACATAGACTGTTTACTTGTCAGTATTTTGATTGTGAATTGAGACTTTTGAAACCTTAAGACTCTTGAAACCTCTTGAGTATATTTTCTGTTAAAAACTTACCCTTTGCTGTATGTGCTGAAATTTGGCCAATTCCTGGGCGATTAATTTTATCGTGTTACACAAATAGTAACTGTTCTGTATTGTGTGTTTTGGGTACTATATCCTATTTTGCTCGCAGAAGCAGCTGGCTGCACAGCCTTGGTGTAGTAACGGCTTTTTCCGAGATTTTACTCAACTTACTAAATATGTAAAATTAGGGGAGAGGAGAAAATCATCAAGATAAGGATGGTACATCTCACTACCCTGAAATGTTTTTTTCTTCTGTAGGCTGCCTTGTCTTACAGATTTTAGCTTAGCTTATGGCCAGTTGATACCTGGAGGAATGTGCTGCATCATTTCTTTAATATTGAAATGACTGGCGACTGATTAGGTTTATAGAAGGTGCTGGCCTTAAAATATGTATCTGGATTTTTAAAGTACAGACTGTCAGTAATGTTGCCGGCTCTTTTTTTTTTTTTTCTTGTGTAATCTCTACAAGATGGCTAATATTTTGAAATGTTAGTTTGACAGAGAGAACATAAAAATTCCAGGCATGCTGATAATCGACACTCCAGGACATGAGTCCTTCAGGTAATGTTTTCTCATAATGTTGTACTTCTCAGAACTGATGGCTAAAGCATTTGGGGATTTTTTTAGCAAAGTGTGAGGTCTTTGCTTAATTCATTGTGTTAGTTCTCACTTGAAAAAAAAGTCCAACTAAACCAACTTAACGTAGAGGAATTAAGTGGATTTGCTTCATTTGCAGGTGCTTTTTATATCTGGTTAA
This sequence comes from Coloeus monedula, assembly GCF_965178545.1. NCBI lineage: Eukaryota > Metazoa > Chordata > Aves > Passeriformes > Corvidae > Coloeus > Coloeus monedula. The sequence goes on from NC_138783.1 coordinate 88,558,358, forward strand.
TTGCTGGCCTTTTATAGCTGATTAATTTTCTGTCTTCGTGCCAATTGAGCCATGAATATCTGAAAAAGCATGTAAATAAATAGTTAGTGTAAGAGGAAATTTGGAAGCAGGAAGCTAGCTGGAGGAAAAAAGGTGAGGATTTCAGGTGACCTAACTACTCTGCTATGAAAAATTAAAACTTTTGTCCTAGTCTCTCATTCAGTGTCTGAATGTAGTAACTGAGTTCCTAAGACTGGAAGTTACTAATTGCACAAGTCATCTGAGTCTTAGCAGAGATCAAATGCTGTCTAGGAACACCAGTGGCATGCAGGCAAGCCACTAAATCAGCTTTTAAGGTTAAAACATGACATGCATAACTGAACTCCCTGAGGTGAGATCTTGGGTGAAATCTTGAAACAGAAGAATTAGGACTTTGATGTGACATTTTTCAGTATAAACCTTTGTAAGCATTGAAATGCTGTGTTGTGGGGCCCTTGGTAATGTTCAGATCAGTATCTTGGCATCGTACCTTTTAGAGCTCTCCATCTTCTTGCCAGGTTTTGTTTGGCAACAAAGATGCGCTAGTCTATTTACAGTGTATTGTATAAAATCATGATAGTCTTAGTGTTTATGTGGTATATAAAAAGTCTTGTTCAGGTTTTGCACTCCTGCATTTCACTTTAACTGTCTCAAGTGTCACTCAGAAAATGATCAGAACATATCTTATATTGTAAAACTATATAATAATATGAAAACTTTCAGGAGAATAATAGTTTCTTAGTTTTGCTTACACATTCTTTAATGTATTTTGTTAAATGAAAATTACGAAGTGTCATTTGAATGGTTTACATTTTTGAGGGGAAATAACTAATTGATGAGCTTTAGCTTTTTGTTTGTCAGTGTAAGTTTGACATTGTACTTGGTGTTTTCATAAAGGTTCTGTTGCTAAGTGACTGATTTTTTTTTTTTTTTTGCTGTCTTTTAATATCACAGCAATCTAAGAAATAGAGGAAGCTCACTTTGTGATATTGCTATACTTGTAGTTGACATCATGCATGGTTTGGAGCCACAGACAATTGAATCAATAAATCTGTTGAAATCAAAGAAATGCCCATTTATAGTAGCTCTCAACAAGGTAGGATAGCTTTTTATTCTAATAGTGTATTTCTCCACTCTAATAGTGTATTTGGCTTTTGACAATTGTGTGTTTTCTTCCTTGAACTGGAATTGTTTTGTGTAGTCTGAAGGGGTCGTTCTTGGGTCCTGTGTGTTGCATTTTTTTGTGTCCTTGATACAACAATGGCTCTACAGGAGCTTTGTGGAACAATCTGATCTTCTTGGAGTCCTTACTGGTAAATTTTGTTGCCTTATGTAACTTTTGTATATGATTCACACTTCTGGAAAGTTGTACTTCAATTGTGGGTTTTTTTCCCTTGTGCCTACTTGTACAGATTTGTGTGCATTCTGATAAAATTGCAACACAAGCTTCACGTTGACAGGTCATACTTTATTTTAGCCACTGATACTGGTTAGTTTGACTTGAAGAGAAGCCGACTTTAAGCCCATGGAGCAGTAATGTTAATCACTGGTGGGAAGTGTTTTGGGCTTTGCAATATTAGATGGAAAATTAGCCAGCTATTTTCAGCCCTGTTTTTAGAAATCCTGTGCATGAGAAGTTATGCTGCCTGTTTGTGATGACTCGATGAATTATATAATATGTATATGGAAATTGCTCATGTCCAATGACTTTGGAAGCTATCTGACATGCTGACAGAGAGCTGTCAGAAGGCTATTCATTTGCAGTGTAAAAAGTGCAATATACTTCAAAAAATGAAAGGAGCATTAAGATTGAAGATGGTTGGAACTGAGGAGGCTGTTATCTCATTGCCAAAACCAGCTACTTTTTGAAAGAACACAAACAACTTCTTGGATAAAGAGGTGTCCAGGCCTTACAGCAGAGTAGTGTAGAGTTCTGTCTTGGTCAGACACAAAGACCCAACTGTCTTTCATTGCCATCAAAGACCTACAGTGAGCCTGAAATTAAATAGCTAAGAGCTCTTGCATTTTAAGTTGTAGTTGTATTATTTGACCAGGTTATAATCCATTTTCTTAAGATGTAGTTTTGATTTGTACAGCAAATAGGTTTTTGGGCTAAACCTGTCCTGCTTTGGCAGCTGTCTTGGGGAAGTGTTTCTGAAATACAGTTGTGTCTTTTGAACAGCCCCACTCTGGTCCCTTCTCTATAGCAACATGGGAAAGGGTCCATATTTACCAGTAAATTTTAAAAGTTCTTTGTAAAACTAGTGTAGTCTCTTTTCAGGAAAAACCATAAACACCTCTGTGGTTTTTGTTTTTTTTTGTGTGTATGTGAATCTATAAACAGGTGTCTTCTGAATGTTTTATTTTAACCTTGATGTAATTTATGCATATAAACTTTTTCCATATGAACCTAGATTACTGTAGCTCGAATTTTTAAAATCTGAAATGATATTGCTATCCTGTAATACTGCCTGACTTAAACAGAGCTAAATATAGCAGCTAAAGCAAATAAAAACTATTTCATTTGATTACTGGAGCAGGTAGATGGCTGGCTAAGTTGGCTGATAAAGTATTTCTCACTGATGATGTGGCATAAGCATAAAGACACCCTTAGTAAGCTGTATAAGATGACATACTGCTGTATTTTCAAGATTGATAGGTTGTATGACTGGAAAAAAAGTCCAGATACAGATGTAGCTGTCACCTTAAAGAAGCAGAAAAAAAATACAAAAGATGAATTTGAAGAACGTGCAAAAGCTATCATAGTGGAATTTGCAAAACAGGTAGGTTGGAATATTCAAGGTTCTTTGCTGAGCAGAAGTGATAGTAAAGGGTGGATGAGTGGTGTGGTTTGTTTTGGGTTTGTGGGTGCTTTTTGTTTTGTTTTTTCCCGTTTCCTCAAAACAACTTGGAATATCAAGAAAACTGTTGCATCTCTTCTGACACGTTGGTGTTGGCCTCTCATAAACCAAGCTTCGTTGTTTTTACATTTTATGTAATTTTAATTGCTCCATCCTTAGCGCTGGTTTGGAGAAAAATATCTAATTGCTGTGCATGGTCAATGGAGTCATGAACAGCAGATGAGGTTTTCTGTCACTGTTCTTTTTCTCTTTGGGAATAGCCTGAGAGAATCCCATCTGTCTCTTTTTCTCTTGGATGCTGGCAGGGTATGAATCACATCAGTTCTGGGAACTTCTTCTGTTGGTGACATACAATGCTGTCTAGAAGCTAGATGGGATAATTAACTTTGTAGAGTTATCCCACACTGTTTCCAAGTGTGGATTGAGGTTCCATAGCATGCTGTCAGTAACAGTGTTGGTTTTTGAAATTGGGATTTAAAAAATGCAGTGGTATTTGACTGAGCTTGAATGTTGCTGTTAATAATGATGTGTATATGTGCTTTTCCCTATATAACTATTAATCCTGATTCCAGGGCTTGAACGCTGCCTTGTTCTATGAGAATAAGGATCCTCGCACTTTTGTTTCTCTTGTACCTACCTCTGCTCACACAGGGGATGGCATGGGAAGTCTGATAGCTCTTCTTGTTGAGCTCACACAAACCATGCTGACCAAGAGACTGGCAGAGTGTCAGGAGCTGAGAGCTCAAGTCATGGAGGTAATACAGCAACTCTTCTTGAAATTCATACAGAAATTTCTCCCTTCCCTGCACCCTTCCTCCTGGTAAAAAATTTATGTTTGAAGTGCTTAAATAAGAAGTAACTTTTTTCCCCTTTCATTCAGGTTAAAGCACTGCCAGGCATGGGCACTACCATAGATGTTATTCTGATTAATGGACGTCTGAGAGAAGGAGACACCATTATTGTTCCTGGGGTAGAAGGTCCTATCGTAACTCAGATTAGAGGTCTTCTGCTGCCTCCTCCTATGAAGGAGCTACGAGTTAAGGTATGGCAGCTGGTTACTGTACTGGTATTTAGACCCAGGAAAAAAATAAATCAAACTTTATAAAAAGAGAATGTAGTAGAATGTGGTTATAGTAACGGTATTTAAAGGGGGCTTCAAGGGCAATGCAGGGTGCATCTGGTGTCTCTTGTGAAAATGTATGTTCCTGTTGGGGTGTGTGTTGTCACAGCAGTGGCAAAGAAAATGGTCAAGGAATTAACTTGCTGTGAGGTTTAGGATGTGTATGCTTTAATAAGGGATTCAAGTATGTGGCTACATGTGAGAGGGAGATACCCATCTTAAATGGAAACTGGAGTGTACTACTACAGTGACTTCTGAGTTAAAGTTATAATATTAGTAAAAGTGGTTTTTTAGTAACAAAAATCACATACACTTAGATTTGAGAAAAGTGAACACATGAGTTTCTAGGGCTGGTTGGTGAGTGCCAGTGACCACGACTTCTGCAGAATCTGCAGCCTCTTGGCATTTACAAAGGTTGTTGGAGGTTTTGCTGCCCTAGTCTTACTAGCCTGAGGAGAGACCCTGAATTTGAGATCCTTCCTGGCTTTCCATGAAATGAGGAGGAGACTTTCCATGGCTTTCCATGAAATGAGGAGGAGACACAGAAGCAAAAGGCTGTAAATAAATGAATACATATGTTAAGATTAGTGCATGCAATTCAAAGGTGATGAAAAGAGCTGCTTTGATGTTTCCTGTTTAAAAGGGAAGGAATAAATGTCTGCACAGATTTTTTTTTTTAAGGCAAAGAAAACTTCGGTACAGATAACCTAGGTGAATGTAATAGGACAGGCTTTAAGGTTTGGGGACCTTGAGCTGGGGAAGTGGACCTAGGGTAGCTGTTCAGCTCTTTTGAGGCAGGCAGTGAGGATACATTTTGACTCAGCTTGTTCATGTGGAATTGTCCTTGAAGTAAGACCCACATTCTGGGGTGGAGAGCTAAAGGATAGAGGTTTGCAGGAACAAAGTGCTTACTGAGGAGGGAAGCTGCCTTGCAGTTTTAAGAGAAGGATGGGACATCTAAATAAATTAAGAAACAAATCAGAAAATCCTTCCAACATGAATTTAAAGATCTTATTTGTTACGTCTTAGAGCCATGCCCTGAGTGTGAGATCTTTGAGGTTCCCCTGGATGAGGGGAGAACCTTGGAAATTGAACATGGAATTATGCACATGGGAAGGCTGGATGGCATCCAGTGGGAGATCAAGACAGCCCTTCCTGCACAGAGCCTTGGGCTGTGTGTCAGCGAAGCTTTAGTGTTTTTGTTAAGCTCTTGGCATCTTCCCATCACTTGCCTATGGGGCTGAATTTGTGGGGTTTTATTCGTGAGTAGCTGTCTATTGCTGCTTGTTCTTTTCTAGTTTATGTTCCTTTTTGGCCCCCTCCTCTTCTTTTAGAAGACTTCCCTGTGTCCTGCCCACCTCGGCAGGGGTGCAGGGGGTATCTGAAGGGAGAAGAGCACAAAGACTGAGACGTGCAAATGAAAAGCAGAGACAATCACTGATGAAAAGCTGGGAGCTGCTGCACTTCGCTGCTCAGCACTGAGTTGTGTTGCTGTGCACCAGCACAGAAGTCTTTGCTAATGTGTATATTCTCTTTTTCAGAACCAGTATGAAAAGCACAAAGAAGTTGTTGCTGCTCAAGGCGTGAAGATTCTTGGGAAAGACTTGGAAAAGACCTTGGCTGGTTTGCCATTGCTCGTAGCTCATAAAGAGGATGAAGTCCCAGTCCTCAAGGTGAGGTGGCTGATGTTGAAGTACAACACACTGAGGGTAACTTGAGCTCTCTGGTGATGCAACTCAAATGTTGAGAGCTCAGTTTGCAAATAACTGGGTTTTTTGGTTGTTTTAAAAACTGTTCCAGTAACACGTTTTAGCCTTGTGCTCATGTGAAGCTTTGGTGGTGTGATGTTTTTAGTATCTTGACCGTTAGTTTTTTCCCTAACATTTTGCTGGGGTGTCTCTGCTGCTAGAATAAGGTTTGAACACAAGTATCATGGCATAGTTTGGCTCTGTTATTTACTGATTTGGTATTTTTAATAATTTATGGAAATATTCTAATCAAATTATATTAGGTACATATCTACTGGTGGAGTTCTGCAAACTCTACTAATTGCAAAGCTAATTTAAGACTTTTGTAATAAATTTCTTTTGGGACTTACATGTTAAAAATGACAGAAGAAAGGATATAGCTATCCTAAACCCAAAACTGCTTCTTGTTTTCCAAAGGCAGGAAGTTAGTTTAGAAAGGAAACTCACATGTTGCTAATTTACTTCTAATCATAGTTTTCCTTTAGTCTTCTGTCTATTTATTTGTGCTTCTGAAGGGAGGTCAAACTTTTGGGGTGTCCAAACACAGACCTTGTTGCTTGGTACATATGAGTATTTACTTAAAGTGTACTACTGGTAGTAGATGGCTAAAAGTCAATGGCAAAACCCATTCATCTGCCAGAGGAAGAGGCTTTGCTGCTCTTGCATCCTGTTTTGTACCCAGGCCTAAAGAGTGTTCAGGATCCTTTCCAGCTCATGGTTCTAGGTGTCAGCTTTTGTCACTGATCCTCAGGCGGCCAAGGGCATTGCCACACAATGTTTGCACAGCCTTGCCAGCAGAAAATTGCAGTGCTGGGGAAAGTGATGTGTAGTCTGCAGAGAAATGTTACCAGCTCTGAAGGTGGGCATCTGCCCAGTTTATGATCACCTTCCTGCAAAATCCTCAGGTCTAGTTCAGCTCAGGCTTTTCTAATGCCAGAAACAGTCAGGAGTCTCATTGGCTGTGTGTGACTTACACTGCATGTCTGTCAGGTGGGACCTATCAGCATGGCTGTCGCATATTTTCAGCAGCTCATGAACAGGAAGATTTTGTACCCTGAGGCATCAGTAGCAAGAGGACTAAAACTTGGTTTTTTCTCTCCTGTTTTTTTTCTAAAGGATGAACTAATACATGAACTGAAGCAAACACTAAATGCAATCAAATTAGAAGAGAAAGGTGTTTATGTACAGGCTTCTACGTTAGGCTCTTTAGAGGCGTTACTTGAATTTCTTAAAACATCAGAAGTGCCAGTAAGTACTAGTGTGCTTTATCTGATGCCGTTGATTCTGTGTTTTAGTCAGTAATTGTTTCCTTTTGACTCAGAAAGATTAGTGACTTGATTTTTGTGGCTTTCTTCAACAGTATTCAGGAATTAATATAGGTCCTGTCCATAAAAAAGATGTTATGAAGGCATCAGTTATGTTGGAGCATGACCCACAGTAAGTAGCTTTGCTTTTGCTCAGTTGATAAATGTGCAGCGGTGCTGCAGGAAGGGCCGGCCGTAGCTCTGGGTTTGTGGTGAACTGTTGGGCTCTCCGTTCCCTCCAGGTACGCCGTCATTCTGGCATTCGATGTGAGGATTGAACGTGATGCACAGGAGATGGCTGATAGCTTAGGAGTTCGTATTTTTAGTGCTGAAATCATTTATCACTTATTCGATGCCTTCACAAAATATAGACAAGACTACAAAAAGCAGAAGCAAGAGGAATTCAAGTAAGTATGAGCAATTGTATTCTGGATGCTTCCCTAATAAGTGTCTCTCTTATTTTAGTGTAAATTAAGCTGTATTTAACTATTTGTTTCTTTATTATTACTTAGCATGTATTTCTAATGGAAAAGGGAGGAGAGGAGGAAGATGGTACGACAATAAATTGGTAGTTTTCAAGAATTTGGTGCTCCAGTCTAATTGTTTAGATCTGGGATTAGGCCTAGTAGGGTGAGGGCTGTGAAAGCTGTGCAGCAGCTACAAGATTGAGCTAGAACTTTTGTATAATATGGAGTGTTTTTATTAAGGTTTGCTTTCTATACTTGGCTTCTCTTCCTAGTTTGTGACAGATGGGTTAGTCTTGCAGAATAAAAAAAATAAAACTAAAGGGATTTGGATTCTATTGTTTCATATTCATGCAATCCCAGTGTAGAGGGCTTAATTCCAACTGCAGTAACATGAATATGTAATCATTTAAGGATTTATAGGGACCCAAAATTAATTTTTGGAATCATGTGTCATTGGGTGGTCTTCAGTAGAATAAGGACAGTCAAAATAAATGAAAACGTATTTCATTTCATATTGATCCCAACTGGAGTTTGTTTAGCTCAGCATTTAAATGCATTTGTTCACTTGGCAAACAAAAATCTTGAAATTTTGGAGTTCAGGCAGCAATATTTCTATTCCTGTGTTCTTGTGACGCTCTAATTACACTGTAAAATTACTACTCCTTTGGTCTTGGTCCAAGTTGAGTGCTCAAGCCTGTCAAATTAAAATCCATGCCAGGCATGCATGATTATTGTTCCTTGTAGATCTTGAAGATCAGGTATTGACTAGAATTAGCAAGATATGAAAAGAGGTTTTTTCCTGCTTGATTTTTCTCCAAGTAACACTCCTAGAATGAATGCCCAAGAAGTGTGGGAGAAGGCAGAACTGTTAATGTTATATACTGTCCCAGCCTATCTTTCAAAGTGCCTTTTCTTGTCATCTTCCAGGCATATAGCAGTGTTTCCGTGCAAGTTGAAAATACTCCCTCAGTTCATTTTCAACTCTCGTGACCCAATAGTGATGGGTGTTGTGGTGGAGGCCGGCCAGGTGAAGCAGGGGACTCCCATGTGTGTACCTAGCAAAAATGTAAGTAAGGCTCTCTTCCCACTGGATGTTTGATCCAGCTGGTAGTTCCTGGGGTGTTGCACCATGGAGTGCTTGCATGCCTTTCCTCAGTGCACAGATTTCTGGCAGGAGATGAGGTTCAGACTTGTAGATCAAGTCTTTCTTCTGGTGCTCAAATATCTCGCTGCTCTCTGCCAGAAGAGTTGAGCCCGGGAGCAGGGCACAAGGAAGTGTGGCTGGAGGGCACCTGCCTGTCAACCACTCTCCTTCCCTGCTGCCAGTTGTGTGCTGTGGTATTGAGTAACAGGCAAAATTGTCATGCCTGGTGGCTAAAAAAGGGGGCAACCAACTCCTGACATTTTAAGGGATAACCAATTGATATCCCAGATAAGCTGCAGGAGGCTGGTGTCCCTGCCCTTTTCAGGATGGAGCACTTGCTGTGCTCTGTGTTTGCCTGTGCTGGGGCATCAGCTCTGCCAGTGCTGCACTTCCTGCAGCAAGTCTGTGCCTACAAACAGTTCAGAGAAGGATGTGTGCGCAGAGGTTTGGTGGATGTGTTACAGCTGCTTCATTGTGTTACAGTTTGTCGAAATTGGAATAGTTACAAGTATTGAAATAAACCACAAACCAGTGGATGTTGCAAAGAAAGGCCAAGAAGTGTGTGTTAAAATAGAACCTATTCCTGGGGAATCACCTAAAATGTATGGCCGACATTTTGAAGCAACAGATATCCTTGTCAGCAAGGTAAGAGCAATCTGCATTTTTTGAGAGGGCTTAGGACAGTGGCAGCTTGCTTGAAGTGGAAATGTTGCATGAAGCCTGAAAAGCATGAGTGGAGCCTTCTGTCACAGAGTGTGTGCAGCTGAGGGGCTCTGGAGCTGTGGTTTGAGGTCTGTAATGGTGCCCCTGCAGAGGCCCAAAGGAATGAGGGGCTGTGGCTGGAAAGACCTTGCAGCTCAGAGTGCCTGAGAGGGCAAAATGCCACACTTAATATTCACCAACTACTGTTTGTAGACAGAGCTGGTGCTCAGCAGTCCCCCAGGGCATCACAGCCAGTGCTTGAAATTGCACAATAAATAGCAATCCTGCAGTTGCTCTAATTATGGGGCACTGGGCTTGGATGAGGAGATGATCCCTTGCTCCATCTTTTGCTGTTGGAAGTAAAGCCACAGCTCTCCACCCTCCCAGCTGCTTTAGTCACCATGTCATAGGACACCCCCTGCCACACACGTGCCAGGGGCCTGTGCCCACAAATTAAGGGTGAGTAGCGCCTGGGACAGGGACAGGGTGGGGTTGCTGGTCCTGGGGGCCCTGGTGGAAACAGGAGACCTCTCCAGTTCTGGCCTTACTGCATAAGGTGTGGGATGGTCTGTCCAGCTGCAGCCCCTCAAGACCAGATAAGGGACATGGTGTGAGGAGAAGTGAAGGGAAGCATGGGATGGGTCACACAGCTGAGCAGTAGCAAATGTGGGCTTAGACTGAGTTTACCTGGTGTGCAGACTGCCCTTTCTTCAGATTAACTTTCCAATGTGGTGAAAGCTGCTTTTAATACCTCTGTGTTTCTGATGGGTTTGTCTCGTGTGTTACAGATCAGCCGTCAGTCCATCGATGCTCTGAAGGACTGGTTCAGGGATGAGATGCAGAAGTCTGACTGGCAGCTTATAGTAGAACTGAAGAAAGTGTTTGAAATCATCTAGATAACTTTTACAGCAATGGGGAGGCAGGAATAAATGCACTCTTCCTGTTCTAAAAAAGTTACCAACAAAGTCCTATATTGAAGACAGTGTTGGATATATGTTTGGGAGGAAAATATGTGGATAAAATGTTTTCCATGAGAAACCAAGAAATTTACACTGGTTTGACAGTGGTCAATTTACATGTTCCCATGGTTCCAATGTGCCTGTTCACCCCTCCTACTACCCTTCCTAATACTGGCTGCTGTTTTAAAGTTTGCCCTTCCCTCTCTTACACCTTCCTGCCACCCTTTTTCCCTCCTTCTCTCCAAAATAAAAGAAATTGAATTTTTATTACAGAACTAAAGCTCTTTCACTTTTATACTGATGAGAGCAGGACTGCAGTATTTGATTAACCAAGCTTCTGCAGACTTTGTGATTCTCGGGACATTTTTGATGTAAGAAATACTTCTTTATTTATGCATACCTCTTTCCTTGACTTTCTTTTCCAACATTCTTCTGCTTTGTGCCTATAGAATTTTTTTTTAAATAGAAAATTAGGCAATTGGATATCTCTGTATTTGCTTTGTGTGAAACAATGTTGTAAAGCATAGCTGCCCACCTTTTGCTGCTTGTACAGTTCATGGAAGTCAACCTGTAATCATTCTAATGCAGAGCCACAAATAAAGGAGATGGACATAGCAGCCCATTTGTTTTACAGTTTGCTTCAGTAATCAAAGTTTCGCTTCATGGGCTGTGGCCGATGTGGAAAGGCCAGGCAGGGGCCCTCTTGCCTCTCTCTGCTTGGCAAAAGGGTGGAGGCTGTTCCAGCAAAGGAATGCACTTCCTGTGTGCTCAAGGTGGTGATGTCAGCGTTCCGAAGCACGGGAGGGGCAGGCCAGGTGTTTAGCACGGCACAAGTCCCGGAGCAGGTCAGAGCTGGCATCTCTTCCCCAGCTGCTGCTCAGGAGTGTAAGCACCTGCAAACAGCTGCCGGCCAGGGCGCTGTGACTTTGGATGCTGCATCACAGCTGCAGAGTCACCTGACACCGTGGGACTGAACCAGCTCCAGCGTGGATGTTCGTGATGACCAGAAGTCAGTCTGTAATCGAGCATTTTCCTACCCCCCCTTCCCCTCTGCCTCCCTGCCTGGGATGACAGCTTGATCTATTCTTACTCAGGCTGTCTCTGGGTAACTCACAGCTCATGCTGATGGGAGCAAAACACTCTTCAAAAGCACAAGCTGGAACAAAATTGAGGAGCATTTATGCAGCTGAGATTTTTAGCATTTAAGATACTTAAAAGAGTTTAACATGTAACATGCAGTTTGATCAGATTTCTTCTGTCACTTGGATTACTTTTTTTGTTGGAAAAATCTGAATGTTATGATTGAGACTTTGGACTCCATTACAAAGGAACATTAAGTAACTCACCTCCTTTGCAAATGGAATTTAATTTTCTGGATTTTTTTTTTTTTGTTGTTAGACTTTAAACTTGCCATGGAACAGGACCTTTTCACTATGGTTGGTGTGTGGTGCAAATTCGCAGCAGTTGGTGAACAGAATGATCATAGGGAGGAGATTGCATTTAATTGTTAAAATTTTCTTTTGCAAACTATGCAATCATGAAAACTACACTAATAAAAAGTTCTTATGAACACAGATGTCAAATAGTGTGGTCTTGATGTATTCTGCATTGTTTCCTCAAACAGGTAAGGGTGTTCTTCCCATAGGTTAACTCTGGGAAATGGATATGCTACTTTGGCAGGCTCCTGTTGTGGAACTTGAATATAGCCTGACAATTAAGGATGGGTCCATTTAACGATGCCAATTTTAAATCTGTCATCAGTTCCAAAGCCAGGGCTGTACCTGAAACCTGACTAGTAAAATACCTGCTTCAGTTTCAGCAGTACCTGCTTCAAGGGGAGCAGTTGTGCTGGTTTTTCTAAGACAAGGCAAAGAGAAAAAGGCAGCTTCAAAAGCAGGAACTGAAGGGGGTCTGCAAGACCCAAACTAGAAACTAATGGAAACTTAAGAGATCTTGATTCAGATAATGTCCATCTCTCTCTAGACACGTATCTATGACTGGATGCAAGTGAATGAGCACCCTCAGGTGTTTGTACACATGGATCAGATTCCCCCAGCCTTAAGGTCCCAGCTCTCCTTGTGTTGTGGAAGAAGCTCCACTCCCTTAGGCACCATTGGGGCCTGTGTTGAGAGTGGCCCCGTGTCTCTCTTGTACTGAGGAGCCCGGCACTGGGCTCAGCACTGCAGGTGCCTCTCACCAGTGCTGAGCAGAGGGAACAACCTCCTGCCTTGACTCCTGGGGATGATCTTCCTCGTGCAGCCTGGCAGGGTGGCAGTCCTAGGCCTTACTGCAGAGCTGGCCCCTCCCTGGGAGCAGAACCTGGCACCTCTTTATGCTGCACTTCACGAGGTTCCCAGCATTTGCTGGGTCTCTGGAAGCAGCACCCCCCACCCTCAACCCACCCTGTGTCATCAGCAAAGTGCTGAGGGCACGCAGCCCCCTCCTCCAGGTCCTTTACAAAGGTGATGGATAGGACTGGACCTGGTACTGGCTCTGGGTACCAGTTGGGCCTGGTCCCTAACAAGACTTTGTACCACTGCCCAGGTGTTTTCAATAAACTTCTCTCTCTCTCTGTCCAGCCTGTACTTCATCAGCTTGTCCCTGAGGACGGTACAGGAGATTTAATGAAAAGCCTTACTGAAGTCAAGGGAAGTGACATCTCCTGCCCTTCCCTCATCCATCACCTGGCTGTAGAGGGCTGCCAAGTTGGTGCCTCTCCCAGTGTCCGGTATGAGGAAGCCAAGGGCACAACCTAAGGCTAAAACCTTGCTGCCACTGCTGTAAGCTGTGCTGCAGCCAGGGATGTGACCACACAGCTTTCTCTGCCCCAGCTGTACTGTCAGCTGCAGCAGCTCCTGCCCTGTGCTAGGCAAGGTGCTTCCAGCTAAGCTACTGGTGCAAATCCTGCTCCAGGGTTAGCTCCAGTTTGCATTCCTGCTCTCAATTCTGTGCCCAGCATGATGTGGGATACTTCTCACCTCCCCCCATCACTACTTCAGAAGAGATTTTCTTACCAACTTGGTTTTTGGCAAGTGGTCTTCATTCTCTCCAGGCACCTGAACAGCCTTGCTTCAGCATACTGGGCCAAGTTCAACTGTGCGAGGCTGGTGCACACCTGGAAAAAGCAGACTTGCCCCAAACATGAACTGCAGGGATGCAAACACAGCCCTGAGCAGGGACACAGTGATGGGACAGTTTATTTTGCTTCTGCTGCTCCCTACAGCCTATTTTGTACTGCATGCAGGAAATGCATGCCACAGGCTGGGGAGAACTGTGGTGTTTTACACTTGGCTCTATCTTGAGTAGGAGCAATGCAGAGGACAGACGCAGGCTTGAACAATGCTCCATGCTGGCTACTCTGCCCTCCTTTACAGTGCTACTTCAGGGTGACTTGCTTTCCTCCAGAAGCATGGCTCCAGAGGTGACAGGACACCCACCCGAGGTCAGAGAGCACCCAGGCTTCAGCTGTGTTCTTCAGGCCACCCTGGCTTGAATCTTTGAAGGATGAAATTGAAAATGAACTAATATTCTTCCCTCACCTTAAAATCTGTAATAAAGCTAGTGTAGAAGAAACAAAAAGTGGCCAGGTACATGTACAGCAGCCTCCTCCATGTGTTGGGGCAGTGCCACTGTGTAAAACTTTGTGAAATGAATCAAAGCTGCAGCTTTAGTAAAAGGGGTTCACTATATTCAAACTGAAGCATCACAAAATAGAATCAGTACAAAAATATACATACAGTTCTTTATTAAACAACTGTAAACACTTCACTGTAAAAATCCATAAAACTTTATAAACAAACATTTTGTAAATAGATTCTATACTACAATAAAAGAATTTTAACACAATTATTTACATGCAATACTGACAAATTTGGCACTTTCTGAAAAGAAATGTACAAAACACTTTGTTGTTTAAAAAGAAATTTGAAATTATAAAAACTCAGGGCATTACTATCATGCACTTTGCAAATACCTCACAAGCACTTATGGCACAGCTAGCAGAGAGCTCCAGGCTCTCATCAAGCTCTTTACTACAAGTTCAGATAACTTTTAATGTGCTTCCGTAAGTTTGTTGTAAAACTACCTGAACATTGTCAAGAATGAAGTCAAATGCCATATTCCAAACTGATTCCACAGATGACTGCATTAACCTGAAAGGGAAAAGGAAGAAGAGGCTGAAAATTACCATTACAGAACCAGTCCTTTTTACAATCACTTTTGGTCTTCACACTGCAAAACAAGATCACAAAAGTTCCCCACGAATGGAATTTTGATTCAGTCCTGGTGAAGTCCTCCCTCACTACTTAAACACACCAAGCCTTACTTGACGCCACAGATTCCTGGTGTGAGCAGTGTCACAGCAGCTTCTGAATGCTTGCATCTGGCAGTGGTGTGAGCCTGTGAATGAAGTGCTGGGTGACCTTCCACCAATTTCATACCAAAGACCAGAAATGGCAAGCTTCTGGATCCTGACCTTTGCTTCCTCATCCCAAGAGGGAGATGCTGTGTCTCTTTTTCCAACAAATGCCAAGTGCAATTGACACTTTTAAATAATAGTGTTTGGGGCACTATATTATTTTTTATAGATTTATTTTTTATACTTATTGCTAAAACCAAAACCTAATCATGGAGACCCACATAGGAGTGTGAGTTACTCTTAGGATCAGCAGCTACTAGAAGCAAATGAAGGAACTGCCCAAGGAAAACAAAGCAGCTCTGTACTCTCAAGTCTTCCTCCTAGCTCACTGTATTAAAGGAGAGCAGAGTGTTCCTACACTCAGAGCTTTGGAGGGTGTAACATCAGTATCATATGGGTAAGTGTGCACCATTTGGAGAGACACTGCCATCAGTGCAGATCCAACACACAGGGACCAGCAACGGGACATTCTGGCAATTCTGAATAGTTTTATAAAGAATTTACTATACAGATTTCTTAAAACAGTTCTTTGCTTGTGAAACGTATTTTGCAGATCTAAAACACAGAGAGCTGAGCCCCATGGTTAAGCATTAGTTAGTAAGCAAGTCATAAATGGATTAAAAACTCAAACTCATGGGAAGAGTAATAGGAGCACAATAACTAAGTAACAGGAATGGACCTAAAGGCTGGAGGTGAGACAGAATCTGGATACAGCAAGAGAATGAAATCAGGTCTAAGGTATCATGAAAAAATGAACAAAAACAGGATGAAGAAAAGGGACAGTGCTGATGAAGACTACAATCTTTGTCTGGAAGACTATTGCCCAGAGAAGTTGTGGATCCCCATCCCTGGAAGTGCTCGAGGCCAGGCTGGATGGGGCTCTGAGCAACCTGGTTCAGTGGAAGGTGTCCCTGCCCATGCCAGGGGAGCTGGGCCTGGGTGATCTTTAGAGGGCCTTTCAAACCCAAACCATTCTGTGATTCTATGAACTACTACTAAATGTTACTCGTAATTTTTCATGAACTACCTATTTTAACACTCCAACTTCTTCCCCCAGCCCCTGTTTTTAAGCTTAAAAGCACTCATCAATGGAATGTCTAATGGGCTTGTGGTCTCACAATGAAGCATTTAGTGTATGAACTCTAACAAAAATAGCCTGAAGTTCACAAATACTAGCAATTAAGTTACCTTTTCATGTACTTAACAACCAGATCTAACTTTTCCAAGTCTTTTTCTTCTATTAGATCAGTACAATATTTCACAACCTGTAGAATGTCTTCTTCCATAGGATCTGTAATAAAAAAACAAATTAAAGAATGGTATCCTCTTCTCTAAGTATACTTAGAATACAATCACAGAATAACGGGAATACAACAGAAAGAAATCCCGCAGTGTCAGCACATCGGGGCCAACCTGACAATTTCTGTATTCCCCACGCAGCTTCCTGACATCAGAAGCTGTGCACATAGCAGGACTGCAAGGTCCTGAAATACCTGTCTTGTAGACCTTTTCTTTTTTTCCAGTAAGAACAACTGAGAGCAAAACTAGCAGTAACCAAAGGGAAAAGAGACTTGGATTTAGAATGGAATGGCTGTTTTGAAACTCTTAGGAGAATAATAATGTCCAGGTTAGGAAGGTCAAATTTCCCAAGGTTTTAAGGAGTTGCTATTTGTTTGACATAATTCAAATCACAATTTAGCAAGAGTGTCCCACTTGCACACTTTTTTTTCCTAGGGTTCTTTCCAGCATTTATTTTGACAAAAACTCAAACCCTGCACTCCTTTGCCTCCAAAATGACATCTTCATAGAACAAAATGAATTCCCTTTCAAGAGCTTTCATCTTAGTGGTTGCGATATGCTGGAAAAATACAGAAAACCTCAGACACAAGTACCATCAAGGCATAGGACAAGGGCCTGACACATGGGTTGAAGAGAGAGCATGTAAATTTTCACGATGTTAAGCAAGACACAGGAGCTGGCAAAACCACAGAGTAACAACTGATAGAAAGAATCAAATTCTCCAAGACTGCCAAGGCAGTAAGGATTGAAGAGTACTGTGAAAAATAAGCAGCAAAAGGAAGAGTGAAGGAGAAAGTAAGTATAAAAAGCCTACTAAAAGCAGTTTTCTTTGTGATGCATTGCAAGATCAGCCCCAGTGTGACACCCCGCACCTGAGATAGTTGTGATCCATTCTTTCAACAACGTCTTTACATCGTTGAACTCCACAGCTCCAGCGAGGTTTGGCGCTTGAGGCCTGAATGAGCCCGGCTGCTGCTCCGTCTGCAGAGCTGACGGGCCTGAAGAATCCGAAGTTGATGGAACTGCTTCTGCCTGTTCCAAACATAGAAGTGGATAATGCTCAGTCTGACAAATATGGAAACACCATATACATACAGAGAAGTGTCAGTAAAGAATCCAGTAAAGAAAACCATGCATTTGTGAACATGAACGCAGCCTACAGAAGCAGACACAGCTTTACCAAAAGCTGTTAAGTGTTTTAAGTACCTGAGCAGCTGGTCCTTCTTGCTTCAAGAAGCCATCTATTAGCTTCTGTGGGCTTCCAGATGTAGCTGGCATGGTTTTTGCAGGACTACCAAGAAGTTTGTTTTTCAAAGGACTCTGAATCTTTTTTACAGGACTGACTAGATTTTTTTTCCGTATTTTCTTCTTATTTTTCATAGTTGTATGCTTCAGGTGTAGGAAAGGATTTTTTGACACTGAAAAACAGGAACAGTCAGTGGTTGATACATTTAAAATTTAATATTTTTCCATTGAAAGGGGGATTCTGTATCTTCCACAAAAATCTAAGGATCACTTGAGAAAACACAGCCTAGACAAAGCAACTTTAACACATACACACCATTCCAGATCCTGGCAAGGTTTCAAGTATTTGAAAAGCACTGTTGGACTTTAAGTGTACTCAGAGGATACTCAGCTATTCATAAGCTTTTTAATGTGAGCATTTGAGTACTTGAATATAAGCAGCTGGTGAAATCTGAATCTACTGGACAAACTGCCTCGCCTCAGAGTACTGTCCCACCAGTGTTATCAGCAAAGCCAGCAGTGTAAAGCCCCCACAATGCCTTTTTCAGAGTTTATGAAGGAAATTGCTCTCACTCCATCATTCTAACGTATCTGCATTAGTCCACTGGCTATGAAATCAGGGTGTGATTATAATTAAAATGCAGTGTTTAACTGGCAATCAACCCAATAACATTTGCAACCTATTTTTATGACAAAGCATGTTCACAGGGAATTAGTCTTATTTCTTTCTACTGATTACAAAAAGGAGACCTGGATGATGAGCTCAGAGTAAAGCCACCTGACTATCAGACATACAGTGAGATGCAGCGTATCTCTCTCTAGCTGCCCAAAAGCCATGCCAGTGCTATGGGTTTCAGGGAACCATGAGAATGCTCCCTGAACACAGTTTAACTAACTTAAGAAGGTGCAATACTTTAAATCACAAGACACATCAAGTTTAGATTCCGCTCTGCAAACATATGGACGTGGGTAAGTTTAGTGCCTCTAAAATGACACAGTGACAGAGTCTCAGTGCCAGAGTCTTCATGAACTGAATTATTTGAATTACCCATCTGAGTAAAGCTGGGCACCTGTTTGCAAATGGAAACCACAGCTGGTTGTAACTGACAGTCTGTCAAAAATAAATACAGAAATTCCATTGAACACAGCATCTTCAGAGACACTTTGGGTATATTTTCCAGTTTGTTACTTAGGGTTGCATAGCTGTTTGGATAGTAAGCAACTGCTATACCAGAAGACTAATGCAAAACTATATATTCTCACCTAAAGTGTTAGCAGGCTGCTGCTCTGATTGCTTTTGCCTTTGATCATATGCATCTTTCAGCTCTGCTTGCAACTCAGCAGGTAGTGCAGCAAAAACCTCGGGGTCCACCTGAACAGTAACAGAAGATTAATTTCATTATTTTAGCAGTGAGCAGCACCGTTTGCTTCCTTCTAGATCACTCACATGAAAAAGGTATTTACATTTCATGCCAAGCAAAAATAAATGAGATATAACTGAAACACTGTGAAGCCCATTGTGCATTTTCTTTGTGTATTTCAGTTTGTAAAACCAACAAAATTTACATTTAATATTACTCCTAATTATTTAATAAAATTACTATTATGAGCATATAATGCATTAACCATATTTACTCACCTAGTGATACCCAGTACAGCTGCATTAAGATCAGGATTAAGCCTAGCTTAGAGAGCACTCCCTTCAAATTTCAAAACACAAACATTGTGACCATCAGACTTTTGTTCCTCCTTTTCTTTTGCTACTTCTATTTCCTGCAAGCTGCTGTATAACTCAATATTCTTGGAAATGGTCTCACGGAAAAGCCAAGTCCAGCTATGTCATATTTTGACCTAGCACAAAAGTGTTTAATCTCTTTCTCCCACAGTTGTCCACCACTTGCTTGACTGATAAAAGCACAGTCCCTTGCAACTGTCCCAGAGACTTTGTTTCTAGACAGGAAATAATTTGATGCCAATTGCCAAACACACTCATATGGACAAAATAAAATTTCTTGTATTATCAGTTATTTTTTCTCACTGTGTGTCTGAAGTAGCAAATCAGTGACAAGAGTCATTTTGTATTTGGAGTTTCCCATTATTACTGGACAGTGTTTTCAGCTCATAATCTTCAAAATCTAATGGAAAAAAGCAAACCTATCATTTAGTAGATTAAATCTGCCAGTGGCAGAGTGCCCTTCATTTCACTGGTAAAATTCAGAGATGTGCACAAACAACAAAAAATTAGTCCAAACTACAATTACTATTCTGAGGCCACAATGCCATTTCTATCATTATCTGAGATACTGTATTTATTACAATCTGCAAATGTATTAAAATTTATCTCTTATTTTCAACAGAGATTTAAATTTTTTTACACCAAAACATGTATGCTATGACAGGGAGATACAGTGTGCAATTCACACACCTGATGTCTAAATAATACAGATCATAAACATGAACATGGCTCTTACAGGTTAAAATTCACCAATTTAGCACAAGTTTTTCCCTTCTCAGAACTCCATGAGTCAACACAAATTTTTCACCATGCAGAACATGCACTAATTGAAGGAGGAAACGGGAACAGCTCTGACCTCAATTACCATATACATTGTGCAGAACAAAGCACTATAGTGGAATACAGCCAATTACATCACAGGTGTAAGTTATCTTTTTAAATACAAATTTTACTTAATAAAACCTTTTTAAAAAGGTTAGTGTTCTCTGGTAAAGCATTTGCGAGTCAAGGGTTTGGAATGCTCTGAACTGACACTGTGTTTTGTGTACACCACTTAATGCAGAAACAATGCAGTACACAAACTGGATCCATTTTTGTTATTCCCCCATCACTGCTCTCTCAAGAGAATAACATGGAAAAATTCAGTTAGAAGAGCCACCAGTCGAATTCATATGAATTCTCCAATATAACTGGAGTTTCAGGTAACTGATTGTACAAATGTCCTAACATTGTGATACAGGTATGTGAAAGCTTTCACATTATGGAGAACCTTGGTTTTATAAAGTCATGGATGATCTCAGCATATGGCTATCAGTATTTCTGATGTGCTTATATCAATTTCCTTAGGAGGAATCTGTACCATGTCAAGACAATGTAAGGATGAGACGAAAACTTGCCACCACTAACTAACACCACTACTACAAATGTCATGCATTTCTAGGCATCTGTAATCTTTACTTTTTGCATCCTACACTTCTACAGGATTCAGGCTGCAGAGATATACAGCAGCTATTCTGAATTTTAAGATTACTTCAGCAACTGATGGAAAGGAAATGCAACCTATCTGGATTACTTTTAGAGGAGAACTTTACGTAACAAAGGAAATTTTCCACAAGTTTTCTAATGAATAAATCACTATCAGCCAATTAGCTTTGCACCTGATCATAAAACCTCAGCTCAGACAACAGGAATGAAGAGTTGAAAAACAAACCTTATGAAGCTATAAAAAGATGGCAGGGCATAATTTACATCTGCTGTAAGTAAAGTACTCATTTTGGAGTGGTTGGCAGTATTTCTGTACTCAAAACCTCTTACTACTGATTTCACTGCTTCATGGGCCACAAAGCAGATTTAAATGTTTCTGCACAGTCATAGCATATACACTCCCACAAAGACTTTAAGAGAAAAGAATGTGTCAAACTGTACTTAGAGTAAAATGGTATTTCTGAATTAAGACCATGTTTGATGTTAACACTGAAAAAAATCCTCCTATATTAATGAACTGGGTTTAGCTTTTTTTTTTTTTTTCACCAAGCCTACAGGAAGCTTTACAACCATACTATTCTAGGTATTAAACTTGGACCTAACTCAGAGAATGAAAATTGTAAATATTAGTCCTCTTTTTGCCAATAAAGAAAGCTGAATGGCTTTCAGGAGAAAATGTGGAGTATGAGCATAAGGCACTCTCTCAAATAGATAGTATGGATATCCCTGACAAATAAATAGGGAGTACTCAATTCTTCTTGAACTACATCTTCAAACAAAAAGCTGCATTTTTGGATCAAGTAACTGGGTCACAAAATACGTTTGTAGATAGAGACAGAAAAAAAACAATGCAAAAAAAATGAGTGTAAACTAGGTCCTTTTAAGAAAACTTCAAAAAGTAATGCTGTTTTAGAAAATAACAATCAATTCTTGACTACCTAATGATTAGACAGATAAAGCATAAACAAACTAAAAGGAATTTTATAGAAAGCCATATGCAGTTACTATTCACCGTGAAAAACAGTACTGAGTGGTAAGCCAAGTGCGGAGGGGTGTACTTCAGAGCACAGTCTAATTTAACACACATCTTGCTTATGGACAGATGTAACTACAAAATTTGAAACAGCTGGGGCAGGGGAAACTCAAATATTATTTGCACACTAGTTCCATAGGGGAAACCAAAATCTGCAGTTCAGGAATAAAAATCGGCACAACTGTTTCTGAACCAATGAATTTGAATCAAGGTGAGGAAATTTTAGTAACAGAATAGACTACGTATTCTTTTAAATAACAATTATGCATTAACTGTTAAGTGGAATTTCTACACTATTTTCTCTGGATTTTTTGTTGGCTAAGCAACATCATGCCTTAGAAACAGCAACAAATCTCTGTAAATGTGATTAGGTGGTATCACTTCATTTGAGAACAGCAAAGGTGCAATGAAACAAAAAAATAAAAACACTGCTCCATTTAAAATGATGCAATAAAAGACAGCGTATCTCTGGGTAACCCAATCTTTGATTTTTGAATTTTTTTTTCTTTTAATTTTTACATTACATTTGTTCAGCACCATCTTAGACTGAAGAGTGGAACAATATTACAAGCATCATTACTGTTACCTGCTGCCCCTTCAGGCCCCTATTTTGACAACCATCTTTGTTCTTTTCTTATCCTGGACATGTTGTGTATGAGTCCATTTAAAAACTGCTTATCTCCATATGGAGAGACGCACAACTTTTAGCCATGACTGCCCTTTTCTCAGGAATGTGATACAAACAACCACATCTACAGAAGAAGTTAGCAGAGGCTGCTTTCACCCCATCAGAACACACACAAACAGAGTAAGTCTCCTGTGACTTAGCTAAGCAGGTTTTAGGATTGCTTCAGACTTATAGTTCAGTGTAACTCAGCTGCAATGCAGACAAAAAAGCTATTTACAGACTGGATTGCAAAGTAAACCATATATGAGGGGGTTTTTACATTAAACACAGGCATAGTGATGACTATAATCTTCAGTAAATATTATCATACTATGTTTCTGACAGATAATGTAACATTTAAAAGCAGACTTTTAGAAGACATTAAAGGACCAAGAACAATTTTGGGAAGTCACAGGTTCTAGTTAATGCTGTCTCAAGAAAGAGCTTTTAACTTCCTATAAGTAGTTTACTGATACTGTGCAAACATCCTACCTGTGAGAAAGCTGGCAAGGCTATTACATTGATTCCCATATTGGCATTTGTTTCTTGGAGCTCTGGTATTTGTAAAAGCACTGTTCCAACTGGTTGTGACAGAAGCGCAGTGTTACATCCATTTATTGGCTCTTTTTTGCTCTCTCCGTTACTCTCTCCTTGCTGTATGGTGCATATTTGCTCTACTTGTTCTCGGAGATCAGGTGGCAGAGCTTCTAGCACAGACTTATCTAGCTACAAGTATATAAATGCTTTTAGTTTTTTCTAAGGAATAGGTAACAGAGTTATTTTAGTCAAAAAATTAGTTATACAGTTCCTGAATTTTACAAAACCTGCTACATATTAACCT
The DNA here is from genome assembly GCF_965178545.1 of Coloeus monedula. Lineage (NCBI taxonomy): Eukaryota > Metazoa > Chordata > Aves > Passeriformes > Corvidae > Coloeus > Coloeus monedula. The sequence goes on from NC_138783.1 coordinate 88,581,403, forward strand.
GTGTATGCAAACATCTTTAGGAACCTGAGAGTTACACTCTGCAGCAGCAAAATGTCATTTAAGACTAAGCAGCTCAACAAATATGAATGCTCAGTTTTATCTTTTCACAATGATCAATCTTCTTACCAAAAATCACAGACAGGGTTTCCTCTACAGTTACCTAATGATAAGGAAACCCAAATTCTGACTTCAAATTATACAGGCAACACATTGATACAAATATTAAATTGATGTCTGGCACAAAGCTGTAAGCAATTAATTTCTCTCTTTACACAGTTCTAGGGTACATGTTACTGATTTACTTTAGTGGCATTACATATGCTTGCACACTCTCAGACTTGCCAGCTGGACGACGAAATAAGCTTTTACTTACTATCAATTATCAACTGAGATAACCTCTCAGTGTCCAGAAGCTGCTGTGTACAATGACAGCTGCACAAGTGACTGAATGAAAACAACTCATGAGCAGATGTACAGCACCATTTTTCTCACAAGTAAAACTTGAATGAACTGTGTAGAGAAATACCAACGTTTGCCTCTAAGTTCTGCTGAATAAGACTTCATAGCAGTGTTAGAATAGTTTATCTTTTACCTTTAAGAAGAAAATTTGGAGTTTATGACCAGATTCTGGATTTACAGAGAAGAACCACAAAAATCTATTAAAATCTACTTGGTTTGGTAACAGAGGTTTTGATGAAAGCTGTCTGTATTGTTAATCACTTCAGTTACTCTGTTCTATTTGTATTCACTCATTCCAAATTTGCTGCATATATAACTCTATAATTTCCTAGGAATCCTGGGTGTACAATACCTTGCTGTTACTTTCCTAGCACAGTATACAAACAGCAGTGTGGTATTAACTCTCACCACTCCTTCCCTGCACTGAATTTTTTATTACATTCCAGATTATAATATGGTTAAAAGCAGAAGGAAAGATATTGCGCCATAACGCCACCAAAGTTTTAGGAACTCTACTGCACACCTGGTGCATTTTTCACTTGTTTATACATATTCCTCTTATGGCAGCATCTGAGTGTACAGAGCTTCACGTTTTCCAGTCAACTAACTTCTAGATCCAGAGCTGGCTTGGGTATTGCATTATAGGAACAAGTTTCCTGCCAAAAGCATAATTTGCTTCTTAAAAATCAATAAATATTTGAGAAAGCTGTTAAAAAAAATCAGAAATGCTTTTAGAGATTTAAATTACAGACACTTAAATTACAGACTTTTACAGAAGAGCAAGTAAATCTGCTTATACCTAAAATACCTGCAGAATTCTGTGCAGCTGTTTCATAGCAGACCCTTTAACAGATGTCTACTTGGAACAGCATGTGGGGTGAAAACAATGAAGGCTGTCCCTTCGTTAAAACACACCTAAAAAGAAAATCCCCCAAACCCACAGAAATATTTTACTTAAATAAAGATTGCCCTCCTCTCATCTAAATAGCGGTATCCTGTACAAATGTTAAGTGTGCATCCTAACTCCAACATGATTTATTTTATTAAGGCAAAATACTTCTGCATCAGTAACAGTTACTTACTGTGCACTGTATTTTACTAGAACTCTTTTTATTTAAAAGGAGCTCATTTTGGGTCTATCTAAATAAGACAGACAATCCCAAGTTATTACAATATACTGCAGATGTTTCATATTCTCAGGTTTACCTGGGAAGCAGATGGAACCTCAATACTCAAATTGAGCCTGGATTTTACACTGACAGGAGAATGCATGCCATTCCACTTGACAGCAGACTCGGTGTTGTTGGCATTAGAATTGAGACCAGGTGTGAGATTGGTACCACGAGATGGAAGAAAAGTGCAAGTTCTTGAATTAGAAGATATTTCGAGGTCCATAGCAGCCACAAATACTGTACATATGGAAACAAAATACAGAATGATAATCTAACAGTTAAAATTAATCTGAAGATTCAAGACACAGTAAAAGGTAATTTCTAGCATTATTTGCTGAAGAGTTTACAATAGCACAATCATAACACTCTCTATTTCAAAGTATCCTCTGTTACTATTAACTAAAACAAAAAAAACCCGATTGGACTAATCCTATCCAAGGTTTTATTAGCAGAATTTTCATTTGCAGCAGCAAACCCCACTCTCAGAAAGTTTATGTTGCCTAATTTATACTGGTATAATATTGAATATGTATTCCAAAAGGTGATCCATGTTAGAGTCCTTCGGAATTGATCATTATCACACATGCCAAGTACAAAGCTTACTGACCTTCCTTATGTTCTTCTTCTGAGCGCTTTTTTGCTTTCTGAACATGAAAAAGATCAATAACTGAATGTGATCCACCAGGTAAATGTCCAGATTGTACTGTTGAGTGAGCTGAAGTTGTTTTACTGATGGGAACTAGCTGCTGTACCTGAATCCCAACCTAAATCCAAAACATAAATGCATTCATTTAACGAAGTTTTAAATAAATAAAATAAATTTTAGAAATCTGTAATTATATCATGATAGCATTGCCTTCTTTGGAATTGGCTGCCTGTTGTGGGTGGGCGAGAGGACAAATAAAAATGTATTGAAATTACACATAAACAGCCACTAAAAACATCCCAAACAAATCCCAGGAATATCCACCACAACTCAACAACTAAGAAATTACAAAGATACTACCATCTTAACTTCTCTGATACAAAAAAGTGCTGTTAACAGGATCATGAAGCAGTGTGTTTTTTACGAAATTTCTTAGACAATTAACAAATTCAGAAATAGTCATTTTCCCCAAGGACAATGTATACTAAATCCATCACTTCAGTCTACACATAAGAAAAATACTATTGTTTGACTTGTAGACACTGTTTTTGCAAAGTCTCAGCGGATAAAAGTACTTTGGTAGAATTAGTCTTTTTTTGATGAGGTGTTCCTCATTTTTCAAGACATCCTGGTTTTTCATTTAACTTTTAAATACCAGATCAGCAGGGGTTCAAAATGTGTGTCTAATTAAGAATGCACTGGTGCACTGTGTGAGTTTATTGCCAGTCCTCCATAACTGTAAAGAGAAAAACCTCACACTTAGAAAAAGTTGTATATGGGACTCAGAAAGCATGAAGGAGCTAGTGTATATATTTCTACCAGGTCTTCTCCTATAATAACATAGTAAGATTTTTGTTTATTAACACCTTCTTAGTTGCAATAATGGGATATGACATCATCACTGTAAAAGTTCTTCTTTGTGCTTTTATCTTTTTGCTTTGAAGTATTTCTAAGTTTGAGTTCTAGAACTTAAATGAAACATTTGGCATGAGTACTGTGTTTGTTGTACTATGCAACTTTGCCTTGGGATTTTTTTTGCCTTTTAGGACAAGAGTTTGAGTGTTATGTGAAGTCTATGGGACAACTGAGCGCATTTATCTGCCCAAGCGTGGGCAAACAACTAAGGGTATCAGTTCAGGATCTTTTCTAGATAGCAACAGAAAAAGATGACTTTAAAGCATGACTCATCTCATGTATAAATAAGGCTTAAGGGGACTAGCTCCCACATAAGACATATACACTGGGCATGTCTGAAATCAGCTGAAAGGAGAACCACTGAGGGACCCTGGATGGATCTGGACTTGATTATATAATCTAGAATGGAAGGGCCCCTCCAGAACTCAACAGAGCCACGTGGTCAGCAGTAGTACATTGTTTTGTAAAACATTGTGTCCAAAAACTAGGGGACACTAACTTTAAGAATCGAATACTCTCAAAAGAAATCCAGTGAAATAGAATGACATCACAAATCAAACCCAGCAAAGGAAACAGACAAGAAACTAGAAAAAGACAGTGACAGGATGGTAAATATTTCCTCAACTCCAAGCCAAGGAGCTGACTTTGCAAGGCAACATTGTGAATCAAAACCCTACTTCTATATCCAGATCACAAATTAATGCAAGTTTGTTTTAGAGATTCTCTGTTCCATTTCAACACATGGCTGATGTCAGAACAGCAGCATCATAGCGTCACATTGCTGTGACAAAACCAGTGAGATGAGCAAAAGTTCTAAAATAAACCATGAATCAAAAGAGCCAGAAAATCACCTTCAAACAAAGGCCAAACCATAGGCTGGTAACTCTTCTTGCTCTAAGACTTGCAGTCTAGAACAAAAGCTCCTTTAATCTCTATGTTTGATTGGCACTACAAACACTATTTATACTAGTTACATAATTAATGTATGGCAAAAGTTTACAGAAAATTCTAAGACAAAATAAAATTTACATGTGCTGATAGAACGGTACAAGACACAGTCTTACTTCGTTACCACAGGCTGTTTTAAGTTGTGGATTAATTTATATCAAAAATATTTTTTTTTATGTTTATGGCTTTGTAACCATGTTTTTCAAAGGTTATAAAATATAATATGGTTGCATACACTAATTTACATAGACTTTGTATTACCTACACTTTTGCGTAAGTTTGTTTATCATCTACCATGGGGAACTGAAAATCCATGAAAGACAATAAAGCAGGTGGATAAAGAGAATGAATTTCAGTTTTTCCGTTAACTCACCCCACGCATATCGGATATGTTCAGTTTCATTGTGTGAAACATGTTCAGAGTTTCTTTCCCAATTACTTTTGCACTGTCTGTTGCATGGTCTAAAGTCACAGTCCTAGAAAGAATAAACAATTACAATTAAAAAGGAAACTGTTCCACAAATTCTTAAGACAAAAATTCTGTATTAACATCCCAAGAGGACCCAAAAGAAAGACAGATCATAATTTCTTGGCATACAGAAACAGAACACTGTTTATTTCTTCTGTGGTTTCTTTTTAAAGGTAGTTAAAACTAAGCATGATCTACAGAAAAAGTAAGAAAAGCAGAATACTTACTAACAAATATTCTCAGTGAGCAGTCCACACATTAAAAGGTCAAATTCAGTATATATTTATATATATGCAATCAATTGAAGCCAGTCACAAAGTTTTTGCACAAAAACACACTCGTGCATTTCTATCTTTCACTCAAGCTTGGTTCACAGAGAGTTTGCTCAGTACTATTTCAGTTGTCAATTGCCAAATGTCTACAGCAAGAGTTTCAAAAGGAACTCAGGGGAAACAGATACAGGCATGTGCATGTGGATTACAAACAACAAGGAATTAGAGTGAATGGCAAGTAACTTTAAACAACATTCCAAATTATCTTAAGCTATGGGCAATTTTTTGCAACAAGTCTAACAAAACAACCTGGCTGTGAGTTTTACAAATTGCCCCTTGAGAGTATGGCAGGGTAGTAGCAGTGCTTGGTAGTTCTGGATTCTCTAATGGCCTAGCCTTTGACATAGGTAAGGACAGAATTTCAACTGGCTCATCAAATATAGGTGAGTGATGTAAAGTCTTCTCATTGAAATAACTGATGCAGTTTTAGCTCTGGTGGAGTGGGCTCCATAAACAAAATGAAGCTTGGTGTTTTGACAGGGTGCCATCCTGACAACTTACTAAACAATTTGATGGTGTTACTCTGCTTATGAATCTGTCAGAAACCACCATGAACAGCCAAGTGATCTCTGAAAAGATCTAGTTCTGCCAATATGAAAACAAAAAACCCTCCTACTGTGAATGATATGAAGATCTCCCTAAGCTTTACCTATTAGTATTTATAAGAAAAAGGGAACAATATCACCACGAGTCTAAACGTACACATAATTTCAGAAAAATATTTTAAAAAGGTTTATGTTGAATGATCAGGACTGGGTTTCAGAGATGCAGTACAAATACCATTTAATCTCAAAAGCTGGATTTGATTTTAAGTGTGTCTGCAAGTTTGAATCCTTTGTAGCACTATGATTATCATCCTAGGAAATCTTGCAGGATGAGAAATCATAGCAAGCAACTTCTGTGAGGTAAGGGAGCAAGAAATGGGTCATGAGCTATAGCTACAGAGAAAATCTTAAACTGAAGAGAGAAGCCGGTCACTTGGGGGAACACCACTCTGAGATTCTAATCCATTTGCTTGGATGCAAACTTTTGGAGTTTACCCTTCCACTGCTAAAAAGCCTTTCACTGGGCTGAACAGAAATGATCGAACAAAGACAGAAATACAGCACCTACAGCATAACCTGGATTAAATGGGGTTGACAAGGTCACTGGAAAGCCAGAAGCAGAAACAGAGACACCACCAAACAAAATCCCAGCATCTGAACCACTTTAGTGATGTGTGAACAATTTTGCACTCTTGAGTGCCCCCTCACCTTACTGAAGACTTCATGAATTAGGGAAATTTCAGGGCATGTGTACATTAGTATGCCTGACCACAGAAAAGGGGTACAAAGCACTGATCTGTTCATGAGAAAGCACTCTGACACTAGTTAAAGTGAAGGAGGAATAAGGCTCTATGCCAATGCACACTCAATACTACAGATTAGGCTGCTAAGAGTAAATCTTCAGCTTGAAGAATTCAGGACAGCCAGAAAACAAAAGTATAGACTGATGGATTTTCTTCTTGATATATATACCAATTCTAAGAAGTGATGAGCTTCTTATAGTGAAACATGAATTTTGTAGTTTGGGTTTTTATTACAGCTGAATTCTATGTAACGAGATCACAAGCACAACAGGTTCTATGCATGCAACCTACTGTTTGAACTACTGTTCAACTGTTCTACTGCTGAACTCTAACCCACTGAAAAAACTCCTGGGCATGTGGATGGTGCTATGCAGGGCCAGCACTTGGACTTGATGATCCTTGGGGGTCCCTTCCAATTCAGCATATACTGTGATCTGTGAACTCCACCACCTCTTCTGTTATCAGCAACTCTGACCAAATGACCTGTCAGTTCAGGAGGGATTAGTCTGTTACAACCACCTGAGATGGAAGGAAAAGTAGAAAAGACCTATCGTCTCTCAAAAGCCAGGATCATCCCGCACTGAAGGAACAACTGCTTTGATAGTGTATGCCTGAAGAATAGATGTGTATTTAGAAGGTTCCATGACAATCTTATATGAAATCTTGTATGAAACAGCATTATGATACCTACACCTAGATTATATCCCTGTGTTTTCAGCATGCAAGTATATATAAATAAAATTCAGATTAAAAAATACTTAGTCAACATCATTCAGTTGATCAATAAGGAACAAAGAACAATGAATAGGAGTAACAGCACTGCTTGTGGAAGCTGAGGGTCCTACTCCTTTGACAGCAACCTATCAGCTGACTACCCACGCAGAACAATTGGGTTATCCCATTTCTTCAGGGATGGGCAGCCACTACAGGGAGCATCTTGATGAGACTGTGCTATGGGGAGCCCAGATAGAAAGGAACTTTATTCCATTGATAAGGATACACAAGAAAACAAAGGCACTTCTGATGAGGAACTTAAACCTACATGAAGAAATGTAACTGTGAAGGTCAAGAGACCTGAACATATTGCCTTCTTGAAAAGCTGAAACATGGGGCACCAGTCTTTGACCTCGTAATTTTGAGATTCAACTTTCTAAGCTCCACTTCAGAAATTCACTGTCTCTTCTAGGACCAAAAAAATTCTCTGCAGATTTACTGGTAAAACAACAGGAAACACAAGATTCAACACTACCAAACTTGTCTGTACTAAAATGAATGACTTCAGTCCAAGGTGTCTGATGCCAGCTCCATCTTCAGAACTCAAAATGGCCTCTCAGTCTTCTGCAGCAAGTCATTCTGCAAATATTACCATAGCTTCCATGCACTCTAGACTTGAAGGACTACTGTACTATCAGACATCTTTCTTGACAGTACAAAGCACAATTTTCTCTGAGAACTGACTCCAACTGTCACAATCAGTAAGAGATCTATCAAGGAACAGCAGAAAGCCTCTCAAGAAAAAAGGAAAATACCCAACATCACACAGCTCACGGAGAGAGAACACTATGCAGCACCAGAACCTTTCAACTTGGCTGGTTACTGAAAGAAATAAATGCTGCTGCATGTGTGTCATAGTGCAGGATGTAAATATGTCTTCTTCAAACACCCTAAGAAAACCCTCATCTCCAATACTAAGCAAGCTAGAGAAAGGTACACCAACAATATATAAGCATATATGTCTTACTGATAACCAGAACACCACAAATGTACAATCCAAACACAGAGGATTTTTGATAATAATATATCTTATTTTGGTGCAAGTTTGATACATAGACAAAAGTACCAAGCACTTTGAAATTTCTGTCCTGTCTTCATATAAATTTTAGATCCTGCAGAAGTGTGTTCATGCCTAGTGGTTACCTGGCAATATTATCACAGATTCCATGACCTCCGTATTTTGCAGGCTCCACTGGTGCTCCAGCCTTTCGGACCATAATTTTAAGGGTCAATCGTTTACCCTTCATACCAGCAGCTTCAAGTCTACGCTGGATTTCTTCTGAGAGGCTCAGAAGGAAAGCTTCGGCTTCCTTAGGCTGAAGGGGAAAAACATAATGTTTAGATAATCACTAGTTTTCAAATACTGAAGTTAAATCATTAAAGGGTTAATACAGTCCAGATTGTGTAAACTGAAAAGAGCAAGCTGACTCACAAGCAATTGTCCCATTTAACTTCAAGTGTTTTGTTTACATTGTAGGTCATTTAAGTTAGGCGAGATGGTGGATTCCTATCCTAATGCTGAAAGAAGTCTTCAAAAAATGTATTTAGAAACCCCACCACAGAATTGCAAATCTAACTTGAAGCACAAACCTAGAAGAAGAAGAGCATAGGACTTAAGATCTTTTTCACCATGAGGAAAGTCAAGCAGTGGAACATGTTGCTCAGGGAAGTTTGCAGTCTTCGTTCTTGGAGACTTCCAATGCCAGACTGGATAAAGTCCTGAGCAACTGGTCTGATTTATTAGCTTCCCCTGCTTTGAGCAAAGGTCTGGACTACACAACATCGTCAGCTCTCTTCAAGCTCCTTTTTTTTCCCTATCATTTCTATACATACTCAAGATCTCAACAAAGTGCTGAGTTACTTTTTAAATACAGTTTTGTTAATAACACTTCCCCCCAAACAGTATTTGTGAAAGTCTAATAAAAATGTTGTACGGGAGCAGCTGGTGATAGTTTCAGGCACTGGCATCTTCGAATAATCAGCATTTAAATGAAAGAGAATGCTAGGTGCTGACAAACCTACTGCAGTTCTCTTTTTCTGTACCAGACTTGTATAACGAATGCAGAATAGCCAGCTAATTTTGTGCAAGCTTCTTTTCAGTCCAATACTTTTGCAGTCTCTCCTCCCATTTTATCGTTTGGTCTCCTACTTCTTCATTTTCCATATTTCTATTTCGTGGCTAAGATGGTGCTCTAACAGATCAAAGTGTAAGTGAAAATAATCAGAATATGAGAAGATTCTTCTATAGCTGAAAGAAGTCACTGCAAAAAAGAAGCAAGTTTAATTTACCTGTGTAAACCTTATTCCATAGTTGATTTCTGCTGAAACAGATTTTCTTTCTTTTTCTGTACGAACAGGCCGGTCATCCAAACCACGACAAAATCTGTAGAGCATTTGTCCTGTTTTTGGACCAAATTCTTTTTGTAGTTTTGACATTGAAGCACACTGCAGATCTCCACAGGTTTTAATTCCCAAAGAAGCCAGCTTAGATTCCATTGTCCTTCCAACTCCTAACAGCAAAGCAATTAGTTCTGTTAACCTTATACAGTTCAAAGCCAGTTAGGTTCTGATTACATAAAATTTTTATTTTTAAACCTGTATTAAGTCATATCAAATTAACAAACAAATTATAAAATATAAAATAAATTCTGCTCTCCATAAAGCATAGATGGAATGGAAACTTTTGCTCTCATCACTGGTGTATCTTTAATCTGTTTCATGTATTTGGTTTAAGATGTCTAACAGCAGAATGTTTGTTTATTTTTAGGTAAAATATGAATGACTCCTGCTTGGAAATTGTCATGACAAGGTACTGCCTGTTAAAGATTATATCGCTCTGAATCCCCACAACAACTCAGTCCAAAAAGAGTGTCCAACATGTAATATCTTTTCCCCTTAAGTACAAGTGATTTAATCCAAAAGAAAACCAACAAATATTTTGACCACCGTTACACTGCTTCCTAGGTAGAAAAATAATATTTCAGGTAGAAGTGATAGCATACCTGTATCACTTGTGCTTTCAATTACCAAACACTCAAAATTGTAGGTATCCATGGCAACAGCACATATGTAAGTGTGATAAACTGAAGTATATTTCTGGGTTTTGGAGAGGTGGCCTGTTACTTCCAGAAAATATTAATCCTATGAGTTCTCACTACCAAAGTCAGCAAAAATCAGAAATCTTAGGTAGTCAGATTCAATTTTTGATAATCTGTTTCTCTGCTGGGGTGGTATTATTAAGGCAGACACTAAAGACAGTTTTTACAATGAACACGCAAGTGAACTCTGAAAACTTTAAAACATTAAAGTCACAGCACAGTACTATACGAGTAATATTCTGGAGGAAAAATATCTCCTGTATATTATGCCAAAGAGAAATGCTACTGTATTGTAAGCAGTGTTTGGCCACAGAAGGGGTCACATAAAGAGAATTTTGGCAAATCTGCACCTGTCTATGGATGCTATTTCTACCAATCTTCCATTTCGGTGTCTATGGCTGCCTGTTTTTTACTGCCCTTCCCTCCTTTTTGAATCTTAAACAGATAAAGATACTATTTTTTACATTTAGCACTAAATACATGCAGGCTGAGGTCAGCTGACCACTAAAAGCATAAATGAGTGCTTACTCAGCACTTCTTGCACCATGCCTGTGTCACACTATGTACTGAATAACAATATAGAGCTACATGTCAGGAAATGCTTTATGTTAGTTACAATGCTTTTAAGTGTTTTCCTGGAACAATAAAAAATATAATAAAGCCTATTTTCATACATATGCCATATGTCTCTACTGTCTATCACACTTTGGACCATAAACATGGAATAGCAGCTAATCTTGTTTGATCTAGACAGCAAATTTGTAGCTAGAACTGGTTTAATGTTAGGAGGCAAAATGCCCTCTAAGAGATAGGAGTACCTGGAAGACTTGTAACAAGTTGCTCTCTGATAAAATCATCCACTTCTTCAGGTTTTAAGTGATACTGTCCATCTGGTTTTGCTTTACGAGTTGCCATTCTGGCCAGCAGAATATTGGAACCTGTAAAAACAACAAATTAAAGCATATCTATGGTAACTTCTGTTGATTCCAAAGTAGAATGCCACAGTTTAACACTCAAGGAAAAATGCAGAAAGTACAGTCAAATTCTTTAACTTTTACCAAGAATTTAATGAAATATATTCATATATATCTGCAGTGTCTACTTTCAAATTATCGGCAAGCAGTATTTGATATAACAGCAGTGAAACTGCAGTGGTAACTGCAACTGCAAAGTTAATAAGGGAAGAATTCTGCTTACAGTCACGAATTTCAGCTTGTCTCACGAGTGGATTTCACACACATATACACTCAGTATAGGCATGTACAGATACTCAACTCTAGTATTAATTAGGAAAAAAATAAAATGAGAAAGGAAGTAGCTAAGCAAAAACAAATCAAGGAAGTCTTTTCGGATGTGTGATTTCATATACAATACCTACTACAAATCACACAGATCTCTGCTTTCAATACCTTCTAAAAACTATGCGAAATCATGTCACCCTGTAAATTCTTACTGCTATCTCCATTAAGGAACACAATCTGTGCTCATTTTTTACTTACTGGAAAAATACAGCGGCATTTCATAAAAATGAATGCAAGAGTGAAATTTTAGCATAGTGTTCAGGTAACAAAGCAGAAGTGAGAGCTGGATGGCCATTGACTTAAGAATTGGACTTGATGATCCTTGTGGGTCCCTCCCAACTCAGAATATCCTGTGATCTGTGATGTGGAAATTTTATACATTTTTGCTTAAAACTTTCCACTTATGAAAATTTTCTTGCATTTTTGTTCACACTAATGTAATGTAAATGGCAACATATTCCACACACACTTAGGAGTTTTAGCAAACTTACATGGGTCTGATACATTAACAAAAGCAGTCGCTGCTTGTAAACAGAAATGAAGCTACTTACCCATCCCAACAGAAGCTGTGCATTTAGTTTGGTCTTTGATTTCGGTGCGGATAGCGTTTGCAAATTCATCAGGAGTCAGTCTGGTCTCTGTAAGGATTTCAGTGATATCTACTAGTGCTTCATCACAACTGACTGCTTCGATGTTATGAGTATAGCTATCAACACAAAGTAAAGGAGGTGAAACACCAGCAACAGCTCACCATCTGTTAAAACAAATATGTAGCAAATAAAGTCTGCCTTTTGTGTGGCATTTCCCTGCCTATTTTGTATCACACATCACTTAGATCTTAAAAATGCTAAAATAGCAAATTACAGTAATATTACTAATGTAAGACTAATTTCAACGTGCATCTTGATTTTAAAGGAACAGCTGGAGAAGGAGTTGAATTTTTTTTTTTTTATTGACAACAACAAATTTCCAGTTTTATTTCAAGTGCATTTTAAACCAGAATGTAGCTTCTAATAGATGTTACTCTAATAACCCATTCTTAAGTTACTCAAAAAACATCTCTTGGAAGGATCTCCCTTCTAAGCAAGGATCTGCTTCTCACTATGTAAATCAGTAAAAAATTTAACAATGACTCATTTGGAAGTCAGATGTTAATTGTTTACAGGATTTGGCTTCAAGATAAAAGCATGCTCCTCCAAGTAACAAAAATACCAGGAAGACAGACCTCAAATAGGAATAGCTTCATTGAAGCTGAAGAGTGGGAGGTGAAAATATAAAACGAATAATAGCATTCAATAGTGGCAAAGAAAATATGCTTGATAACCTTACCATGAAGATCATGCAAACAGCACATTACCTTGCTAGTATTTCATATATTGTCCGTGCAACTTCTTTGTACGCATCAAAATCATACGAAACTGCTTGAAGATTTGGACACAACTTTTTTGCTTGGCCAAAAAACATTCCATTCTTTATGCCAACTTGTCTAAAATTAAATATAATAAACCCCAAGTAAACACAGTGCAAACTTTTCCACAAATTAATAGGGAGTATTTTCAAATTAATTATTTGCTTTTTCCCCCCAAAATGGTGTGGTGGTTTAGCAATTTAGGGAAACTTGGTTTGATGGGCAGGGCCAGCTCTACTGGTGGAACCTTGGGTGTTAACTAACCAGGTGGCCTTTGCTAGATGCTGCTCCCAATTTTTGAAAGTTCCCCCACCCAGTGCCTTCAAGGTGGTTTTCAACAATCCATTGCACTGTTCCACCTTGCAACAAATGGGAATATGAATTCAGTCAAGAGGTAGAAATTTTACAGGTTAAAAAAAATAACTGCAAATAGAGTATTTGAATTAGTTGTATAATAGGTAAGCCATGGAACATGAAACCTGCCTTTAGGAAAATGGTAGAGACAAGAGTCCAGAAAGCACACTTGCTATCTTTTGTTTCAAATTAAAACCACACATATACTACAGTGACTATGGTAACAAGATCTTATTTTCCAAGGTGCAAGCTTACGTAATTAGGCTTCTCCTAATAAACTCTTTTTGAGATACAAATAGTAGTCTGCCTATTCTAGCAAGCCTAAGAAAGGTTCCAATCAAGAAATAATTTCTGGAGTATTATTTCCATCAGGGAAAACTCCCTGTATTTCTAACACTGTGCTTATACTTATAAAAGTTGATTCATATTCTAAACCTTTGTAAGTTAGGCCATTGGACATGGTCAGCAACATCTCTGCAAAAAACGTTTTTTTAAGTTCAGTACTCACATTTTTCCTTTGAAGTAAAACTTTCAGAATGTGTCATTAATTCTAGAAAATACTGCAACTTTGATACAAAGACATGATGATAACATGAAATCAACAGCATCACAGTGAAAGGCATAAGGTTTTTTTTAGTGGGCTTTATTTCAAGTTATACATAGGTTGAGTTTAGAGCTATTGAGCAGCATCTACCAAGCAGCAGCATCCACAGGGAAGACCTTCTGTTAAATTCAAACAACCTATGTAATTGCAACTTTTGAACAGAAACTTCTTCTCTAGATATATTTAACCACTAATAACCACTATTTTTGGATATCTTATGCTTATCTGTATGAGATTTTCAAACAAACTACTGGGTAACTTTTACCTACCTGGCTTCATAACTACAAGAAGCTATTTCAGCCATGGACAGAACAGTGAGATCAAAGTCAGCTCCATTCACATGTGTGGAATCTGGCTGCTCCCAGACTGAGTCCAACTGATCAGGTACTCTAATTTCTGCTTGAAAAATAAAATTTGTCTTTATGTTATTTTTCCTTAGAGTTCAACAGAATGAATGCAAATAAAATAAAAATTTCAGATTTTATTTTACACAATTTCTATACTGTTATCTGTTCACGAAGAGGTTCTTATATATTGATTCAAATACTATATTGAATACCATATTGATTCAAATCATGGTTCAGAAAAAAAACCAGACCCCTTCCCCAGTAATGTCTCTCAGGTCTGTACATACTGCCAAGAGCAATATTAATAGAAAAATGGTGTTTCTATTTCCCCTGAAATTACTAGACAGCAGCTTATTGGTGACTACATACACCATACTGTAACATACGAATGATCTTAGCTTTACTGACCATAAAAACAATGAAACACTTGTGGCTAACTCTTACAACCATATCCTGCCAACAAATACAAGATACTCAGAATTATTTACCAACTGCTTGACTAAACAAGAAGACACTTAGCTATGGTCCTTTTTACAAAAAGCACACCCAATACCAGAACATCGAAAATTCATACAGAATATAAATCCACTTCATACCACACTTAAAACTATTTTTCTAACAGTCTAGATACCACAAAGTGATTTTTAAGAAGTGAAAACCAGAAAGCATATTAGTTTAAATAAAAAACACCAGCTAGAAACTTTTATTTCCTTTAACATTCTTACGGGGATATTAACTGAAAAAACTTCTGCTTTCACTTACTAATAATACTCTTACGAGGATATGTCAATTTCTTTCAAATATTACCCCAAACTTATCTTGGATCAAAACGATACAATTATAAATACTGCAACCTCAGACTTCAAATGAGACAGACCTTCCCTAATTCTATAAAACTTTACTACATATTCTTACATAAATTTTAAAGGATCCTCCAGGCCCACTCGTTACTAGGTACTAGACAGAATTCCATGACACTGAATAACAGAAACAAGCAATAGATTTTCTAGTTCTTTCTGTTTGGGTTTTCACAGTATGTAAACCTTGAAATACTTGCCACACTCTGAATATGGTTCAGCTTGAAAAAAATCACTAGAGGCAAAAACTACCATGCCCGCTCAAACTCCCATCAGAATCAAAACAACAAGGTATCATATAGATAAAATGCTTCTATTAATTTAAAATTAAATCCACAACACAGTTCTTTTTCATTACTGTAGTCTATTTAATACCATACACCTTTGTAATATTATAAATGGGGAGTTTTCTGCAGAGTGCCACAATGCCTAACTATATTCCACAGTACTAACAACTTACACACTGACAATCTGACTGAAAGGAAATGTGGTGCTATGTGCACATATGAGTAGCTATCAAACCAGAGAAAGTGGTATAATGAGTGAGTGGATACCAGGGGTAGAGCCTGACTCATGCGGAAAACTGCTTTTTTTCAAAATTTCTGCTAAATTTGTGCACTTTTAATTTCTTAAATATTTTACTTTATGATGAGCTCAGTAAGTTACCTAAGATGTCTGCAATTGAAAATTAGAGCAAAATTATGCCCCAAATAAAGATAAGAATGACAAGAACAACTTCTTTAGTCCATGCCTTCCTGTGCCCTGGCCTGAGATGATGCTGTCATCTTGTCTATCTTCACTGGATTCGTCGACTTTTTCCACATCGCAGCAGAGCAGATCCCCCCATGAGCTGATGGAGTCACTTCATGTGAAATTCAGGGCAATGCAGAACACATTGTCCTCAATGGAAGGCAAGGTAGAGAACCTCTCATCAAAAGCTGGGAAACTAGACAGGCACATGGTGAATGTGGAGCAACGGATGGAGAAATCAGAGGCCAGGACCCAAGTCTGTGAAAAAGAAATCGCTGAGAATAAATCTGTGACTAATATGATGGTTAAAATCTGCTGCTCTTTAGAATGAAAAGGGAGATTCTAGGGTTGAGGGAAAGGAAGTCTAGAAAACATTCACATCTTGGGCATCCTGGCCATGGAAGAGACCCCAAACTATGAATCCTGATTAACATACGTTAATCTTTTATCTTTGGAACATGAATGTTAAAGATGGCATGTATGTAGAGAAGTAATTTCTACTATCTAGAAAGCCTATCTCCAAAATTTGGTGATTTAGGGTGAGAATGATATCAAGTTTTTAAATTTAAAAGTTATGCATTTTTAGATGAATTAATACAAGAAAAAGAAAGTACTTCATAAAAGACTGAAGATTCTACTGACACTAGATATTTGTCTAGCAATGCAGATCAAAGTCAGGAACCAGTATCACTAACGAAGTAATTAAAAAAAAAAAGAAGTAGCTGAAGCAGCAGAATTCAGTATTTGGTCAAAGTGATTCATAAGGGTTTGGGGTTTTGGGGTTTTTTTGTTTGTTTTTGGGGTGGGTTTTTTTTTTTTTTTTTGTTTTGTTTTGTTTTTTGGTTGTGTTTTTGTTGGGGTATTTTTTTGAGGGGTGAGGTGCTCTGTTTCCGTGTTTTTGGTTGGTTTGTAATTTGGAACCTTTTTTCAAATAAGCAAGACCTGGAGAAAGCAAAATCAGAGAACAGCCTGGAGAGTATGAAGCACCAAAAACTGAAGTGGGTTCCATGTTAAAGCATGGATGTAAAAATATGTTCACGTTCTAAGTTCCTCCCAACTACCTTTCTATTTCATTTATGTAACGTGTCCCCACTGTGTCTGTTGTAACAGCCTAATCTACCATTCTGTATTTTTGATATTTAAGAAAACGCATTTTTGCATGTAATGCTTGTTCCTACTGGACTGTATTTCCCTCTGGCACGGCACAATTAAACACATGCTGTGAAGTGTGTCACTTTCTAAGATACTGTAATGTCTGAGAAGTCTAATCCATAATTCTACCTCTACATCTAAGACCATAACTAACTGTAATTTCTTTACCCCAAAAGGAAGACAAACCGTGTACTTATAAGAAAATGCAAGCAGAAACAACAGGTTTGGGTTTTTTTTAATCAGTAAAATGATTGTACATGGAGATAAAAATAAACAGAGACTCAAAAATATTATGAACTGCAGCTAATGAAACAGACACTATAAAAAGAGTGTTTGGAAAAAATCCTTTCACCAAAACAATAGGCTGCACAATCAGCCTAAGTATCAAGAAAGAGCGAGCTAGCTGCCTGCCTGCATGCAAGCCAGTTGAGACTGGATGCTGAAGTTAAAGAAATGAATCTGTGATATCCAGAAAAAGCTGCCACAGTAAGAAACTGAGCTTGTTATACAATGAGGTTGAAATCTGCTGTACACTTAAGCAATAAATACAGTAGAAGAGATATTATTGAATTTGTGAAGCAAAAGAACATGCTAGGTTATCAGCTAAACTTCTGTAATTCAACCATCTAACTCTCCAAACCACTTGATTGTATAAAGCCACACCCTTGCCCAGTTCAAGGCCCTAGTAGAAGTTAGGATGTCACTGTATAAACTGAACTGCCGGTAATACTTCATACACAAGCTCTACTACAGAAAATCCACCTCCATAAATACCACAGCTATCTTCGTCTGGAGCATACTGGAAAGTCCTTAAAAGCTTAAAGGCCAGTGGGTTCCACAAACATATATTCTACCTCAGTTTTGAAGTGTCCTTAAACTACAGCAAAAAAAACAAACAATGTCATCACTTGCTTCTGAATGTCTTAAAAAACCCCCAACAACCTGCCAGTTTCCAAAGCACTAACGTTTCATAAACAACCATGGAAGAACAACCTGCCATTTGCCCCCTCTTGTATCACCAAAACAAAACACTGAGGAGTAAACTTTATAACAACAGTACTTACTACCACAAGTTCGGTAAAAACTGCATATATGAAAGGGCAAAGGAGAAGCTCAGTTTCCAAATCTAAACTGAAATTTAACAGCAGCTAACCCCTGTATATGCACTTTTTACCAACCTTTTGTAAAAACTATACTTCTAGATAATTAAACAAACTGTTGCTGGCCACTTAAGTTGCCAATGTTTAGCAATATATTTTCTCATACTAAATACAGTTCAGGCGGTATAATAAAACTTATTAATAAAACTTTGGTTCATATTAGTACACTACTACTTGAGGACACAGAAAGCAACAAATTTCTAAATTACTGCACGCAAGTATGGAATTCTCAAAGTACAACAGACACCCTGGCTTTGAGAAAACAAAGTATTGAACAAAGAGAACTCATGAAAATTGCACAGACTTTCCAGAAACCTAAAATGCTCTAAGGACCATCCAAATTAACTCATTGTCCACAGTACTCATCTACATATGCAACTCAAAAGCCAACTTCAAACAAACAAGTTTCTCACTGGCCATGTTCTGTTGATATTACTTTTATAGTAAAAAAACCCTGTAGTAGACTTTCAGAATTTGTTTTGTATGTTCTTCTCTATACTCGACTTTCTGAGAAAAAAGTGATCCTGGACAACCTGTATTTATCTCTCATTTTAAGTAACTACTTCACATTCTATCTTACACTTAACCTCAAGAAAGTGAGTAAAATCTAAAATTACTCTAAACTAATTTACCCATACTGAGAAAAGCTAACTAACAAGAAGCCACAGCGGCCTGCTATTACTGAGGCCACAGAACACCATGTTGTCCAAAGGTACTTTTCTGAAATCCTTCGCATGAAAGAAATAAATTCATCCATGGTACACTTTAGCAATAATTTTAAAGAAAAAGTCTTCTATAACAACAGTTAAAAACATACATACAGACAGACTTATCTGTACCTGCTTTGCCATTCAAGAGCTTTTTCTGGTAATATTGCTGTTCAAGCTGCGGGTTTGCACCAGGGCGCAGCAGTGCCTTTCCTGTACCTCTGTTACTAGTAACAGCTACTGGCTTTCCTGGGGAGAAAAAATGCATATACTTACAGGTCAATCCCTATAATAGCTTACATTTTAATAACAGCACAATTAGGATAAGATGATAAGGACTTTTAATTTACTTTTTATAGTTTCTTTCAAGCTTAGATGCTCTCAAGGCACTAAATAAAGTGACTTGGAATTGTGACAACGGATCTGTCTTAATTGCAGACAGATGTAAAGAAGAAAAGTTTTTCAAGAGTGAAAATACAGCCAATACTAGTTTGTCTTTAATAACAAATATAAATGGAAGCTTTGAAATTTCACCAATGACCTAATGACTCATTAGTTTAAGATACAGCAAACACTGGACTGATTTTAAATACTTCAACGTGTTTATTAGCTTAAGTAAATCAGAAAAAAATACACATGCCAAAACACTTAGTTTAACTGTACAAACCAAAATTTTTAGTAAACTTTTGACTTTTCTGTAATATCAACACCTCCATGGTGTTTCCAAAGAAAGCTAATTTATGCACCGGAAGTCCTGGCAGACTTCTGTGGAACAGAAAAAGTATTTGCAGGAAAGTCCTACATTCTTTATGTTCCAAAAACGGAATTTGAAACTTGGCAGGAAATCAAGCTTTAAAGAACCAAACATAGCAGGAATATCTTTGATACAGCTGCTCCTGCCTATGGACAGAAGAGAGCAATGGAACCACATATACAGCTTATTCTTTCCCAAAGTCTGTGAGAGCTGGGAGTGTGAGATGGTTACCACTACACCAAGTCTTCAAACCTGTGCACCCCTAAAGTTCAGTGTTTGCACAGAACTAGGATCTCCATTTCTGAATGGTACACTTGTAAAAAACAAACCCACCAAAGTTTGCTAAGGTGCTCCGCTAACTCTCCTATGTCTTAAGGATGATCACTCAACTCAGACTTCTAAATGCCAGCTGAATTGTTCCTGAATCCTCCAGGTCTTACAATATTTCGTGTGTAAGAGCTTAGAGAGGAAGGAAAGAAGAAGCAAATTTCTCTTGAAAAATATGCATCAGGCAGAGACAATTAATTCTCAGCCTTGACCTTTCCACTTTTCTAGTTAAACAAAGCTTCTTAAACAGAAGGATTATTAGAATATCCCATTTTCTTTTCTTTTTTTTTTAACAGACAGTGCCCAAACCCCACTTTTAGTACAACCAAAATTCAATTTTTGATTTCTACCATGGTAGAGTAAAATCTCAGTAAGATTATGTACAATGACACAGAGAATAGTTACTACAGATTTTGCTTCTCTCTTCTTACTTTAAATACAGAAAGGGGATAAGCAAGAAGAATTCCAGTTCTCTCTTCCACTTGCTTTTGGATTCTGAGAAACTAAACAGGAATATGAAAGTTGCACGGTCTAACTACTGAAGATGCAAGAAAAAAAGACTGATATGCCAAATTAATTTTATAATTGTGTAAGTCTGGTTTTTAAAAGGCTTAACTGAGTAAACTGTAACATACAGACTTAAATACTGACCTTTGAGATCTGGTCTATTTCGGATAGCCACAGACACAAAGAAGCAATCCATATCCACGTGCATTATACAGCTCTGTGGCTTGGCTGAGCTCGCAACAGACACATTACCTAGTATGAAGATACATCAATAGAAAACTTGAACCCTAATTTATACACTTTGGTACTACTCACAGTAGTCATCAAGGTCTATTATCAAGTTTTTACCACCTCTAAACCATAAATATTTTGGTTCCTCTCATCAAGAAGGTATTTACTCTGAGAAATGCAAACATAAGCAGCAGACAAACAGCCTGAACAATGAATTAACTTCAGAGTTTCTATTTTTTATTTTCTCATGATTAACACCTTCTACCTAACAAGTTCTCCGAATCCAAGGAGATTAATGCATGTTGTTGGCACTGGATCTTAATTTCACTACATTAACACTGAATCAGGAACAGAATTTTATTCCTTTTCGTTCATCGATCAGAAGACTGTTTCAAAAGATAAAAACGTTAAGTTTAGCTCCACTAAGAACTACCATTATGCTTCATGAAACACACCATAATTAGTTTTAAAAATCCCATGCAACTGGATTTTGTCATTGCTGTACTTACATGCATGCAAACATTCAGCAAAGATGAGCAAGACAACTCCTCACTGAAAAACACACATGCCTCAAACACTACAAATACTTTCTAGAAGTTCAAGTCTGCATGTCTATGTTGCTGACCTACCAAAGGTGGCAATCAAAAAAAGAAATTAATTTGAACAATGCATAAAGTGTAACAGTGAAAAAATACTTCAATACATCAAGTGAACTGTTCCACTTAACATCTAAGTTAATTACTGAGTAATCAGAAAAATATACTCTTGGTTTTATAATTTACAATTTGAACTCATTCTTTGAAAAATAAGGACTGTCTTATAATGGGCATATTTACAAACCAAGCGATCAAGTTAAGAAGCTGCTACTTGCCAACTGAATCACAGGCATTAACTATTGGAATACGCTAGGCCAAATCAAAGAGAAAATAAAAATATATTAGCTTATACCACATTTTGATTTTAAAAAATACACATTAAGTAGTTCATAAGCTAACACATTTGATAACTGGTGTGTCCTAACACAAACACAGAATCAGTTAATTTATTACCTAACAATTTTTTTGATGTGGCAATTTCTCATCAAGCATATTTTATGATTACAAGTGAATAATTTTACAGCACAGGAGTCAGAATCTCTTTAATGGTACAGAGCTAACCTTTTAATTTAATGAGACTGTAAACCAGAGATTCTAAAGATGCAAAATATTTTATCTGTGACACTTTGACTCTCATGAATTATACATTTTTTTCACTTTGGCCCTTGATGCAATGACATAAGTATTTTCTCTTCAAGCCAGGTTCAAAAGTCTCGTATGACACTACTACCCACTTTAACAGACTCAGAGCTATGTAAAACTCTTACTAACAAAAAAGATTTAGATTTTAACTCACATCCAAATGTTACTCATCTTTTAAATGCTCATGCTGAACAGTATGATTTTTTCTTCTCCTTTTTTCCCCTGTGGATTTTCACACAGCAACTACAGACTTGTGTATTTAGATATACATAGTACTTTTCTCCCTTATCAATCCATGTATCTTGGTAAAGTCAGGAATACTATTTCTACAACGAGGAATTGAATATAGACCAGAGTATCACATTAAGTAACATTTTAAGTAAAAAAAACCCAAACAAAGCCAAAAGCAGTTGCATCCATTAGTGTTCACTGCATCAAAGTCATCAAGTTTTTCCAGATAGTCTGACTATAATATGAATATTCAATACTAAACTATGTAGCCTCATTTGGACATTTAATGTACAAAGATATAAGGCATCTTCTTAACATAAACCTTCTTAAACAAGTATCTACCTGTGTCAGTTTTAAGTGCAGACCTGCCTGCTTTCCATTTTTTTAATTTTTCCCTTCCTGGAAAGACACCGCTGTTTTTTCTCTGCAGGCTGTTGACAAACTCTGTCAATTCACACTTCCATGTTGATATATGATGCAGTCTTGAACGTGAATAAAAGTCAGAAATAAAACTACAATCTGAAGGTTTGGACACAGGTAAGGAAGCTGCCTTGCTAGGAGCAGGTACAGAAGTGCTTTTTGTGCTTGAAGG
Source organism: Coloeus monedula (assembly GCF_965178545.1). Taxonomy (NCBI): domain Eukaryota; kingdom Metazoa; phylum Chordata; class Aves; order Passeriformes; family Corvidae; genus Coloeus; species Coloeus monedula. The sequence continues at coordinate 88,604,084 of NC_138783.1, forward strand.
CCCCTGAACAGTTGAGTGGTGAGCACCATTTACTTTAGCATTACTGTGCAAAAATGAAGATGAGGATGAGTTACTTGTAGTCCTGTGTGGACTCCACGAAAAGTCTGTATTTTTGTTGCTTTGCTGCAACTGCTGCACTGTGCAGTCTCTAAAGTCAACCATGCCTTTGTCAGTCTTCCCCTCCTCCTGCACAGGGCCTGGAGAGAACCTGCCTGCAACAACGTTGCCGGAGGGCACCAAGCAATCCTGTGTCTTTAAGGCACTGGTAGAAGTGTGAGCGTGTCCATTAAAAAGGGCAGTGCTGTCTTTATGAGACTGAATCCCATTTTGTTTCCATATGGGAAAAATCTCCTCCAGCTCTGTAAATCCAATATTGTCACTTTCTTCTTCCTCTTCTTCATTCCAGCTGCTTATTCCATTGGGTGTGATTTCATTTTCCATTTCACACTTTTTAATATGATTTCTGAAACAGATACAACAATTAAATACCATATCTTTACTAAATAAAGGCACATTTACAGGTAATTTCAAGCTTTTTCTTCCTAATTGTTCTCAATATATACTTCAGTTACATTCCCAAGACAATTACCTCAAATTCTGAGCCACATCCTCTCAATGGCACCAAATACAAAGCCATACCAAAGATTTTACAGATTCTATGTATTATTAACTAGGAGTTTACATGGGAGTGACCATGCTCACATTAGAAAAGCTATTTCCAAGATCTTTAACCTGGTAGGCAGTCTCCAACTGAATTAGAATAATTATTTATTTGTTAATAGAACTGTACTGTCATAGACGGCATGAATGTTGCAGGAATATGCAAACCATCAGAAGGAGATGTCCTTTTATCAAGAGATGTGGTTTTCCTTAACTAGTTACAAACAAACAAAAAGGAAAGAGAATGTATACACAGAGAACTACTTTTTTTGAAAATTATTTTAGATTAATGTGTTAGATTTATTTTTTCTCAACGAAAAAATCTGTTCAAGCTCTAAAAATCAAATGTATGCTTAGCTTTGATAAAAACCACAAACAAACTACTTTTCAGCTTTTAAGCATATACACCAAAATATATTGCCACAAGTGGGCTAGCACAAAGCTTTCATTCAAAAAATTAACTTTGGAAATTAAAACCAAAGTCTTCAAGAGTTCTACATATTCTTGATCTACTGAAACAAACCAAACTCTCACTCCCAACTCCCAAAGCTAGCAATTTAAGTACACAAAAAAAGGTGGGAAATAATTAGCTATTCAGTATGCCACTGAAACCAGAAAGCCAATTATGCATGACAACAATTTGGTTAAGATTATCACAAACATAAATTACAGTAAACAAAGTATTTTTGAAGAGTTGTTGGTTGAAAATGGTATATTCAGTGGTACATACTTAGTGGATAGGCAGGCTTTTGAAGTCATGTTTTCCAGACTACACTGAGATTTTGGGAAGTCTGAATATTCTTCTTATTTAAAAATCTTTAACAATGCAATAGTAAGAGGTGATGGTGATTGTACCACTCATTGTTTAAAATATGAGTATGAAATACTGCTTAAGATATTAATTTTGTGGGACTGGTTTTATTTTTCCTAAATGTAGACAAATCCCACTCATGTAGTGATGCCTCCTCAGCAGTATGCATGTCTGGATTTTACAAAAATCAGCAGACTGTGGAAGAACTCAGATCACCAGTACAGATCAGAAAGTACAGTATCTTGCACAGTATCCTTGGCCCTGTTTGAGCAGTAGTGTTGAACCAGATGATATTCAGATATCTTTTCCAACCTAAAAAAATTCTGTAATATTATTCTTGCCTATAAAGAACAAACATGTACTTCTGAAAAAGATGCAGGAATTTTCTTATTTAAAAAAAAAATCTATAGAAGAGTTCAAGTGGAATGTTTCTTTCCAAATTCCAATTCCTCTGCCAGTTAAAAAGTTTCACTGGTGCTTTCTCTTCAAGTCTCTTCTCAAGGTCTTAGGTCTCTTAGGATACTTTATATTGTAATTTCATTTTTTAATCCATCTTCTCTCTCAAGTGTGACTTAAACCTTGGTGTTAGCATACATAATGTATGCTGTGACTTTTTTTTTAAGAGGCTAAAGAAAGAGATTAACAACTAGTATGCATTTATATTCATTCCTAGGCACCTCTAGCAAAAGTAGTCACCAGCTTTGTATTTTTGAAATAAAGACCTACTTTTCAGTATCACCAGTCAGAATCCTTTAATGCATGCCTGTTGCTTCCACACAGATATATTACATCCTAGGACTCCTAGGTAATATTATCAAGCAAACTGTGGTCCAAAGACTAGAGAGAGACAAAGCTTGGAGTCAAGGTAACTGAGTTCTGTCCTCAAGTATTTATACAGCTATACTTTACGTTTAAATTTCAGCGCCTCAGAGCTTGCTGAAATTAACTTCAAAAATGCTACATATTTACAAATGCAAACCCATTATGGGTGAATGATGAGCATCTGCATTACAAAACCAGAAACACTTACACCCTGTTGAGATCTTTAGCGATATTGCTTGGACCTGGCACAGCATCTTCAGGTTTGCATATGCTGTTAAAGTTGAGACCTTTCTGAACACTTGACTGCTTGGTGTAAAGCTGATACGGAATGTGTGAAAGGAGACGTCCAGCTTTAATGCTGAAAAAAAAAAAAAGGAAAAATTAAAAAAAAATCCCAACCTTCTATGCTAAAAAAACTCCAAACCCTATTATGTACTTGTAGTTCCTTCCACAACCCCTTTCTCTAACTGGATTGAACTGAAAAGTAATTTGTGATGTGGTGACTCGTACAACAACAGATATTTGCAAAGATGTGTTGGTCAGTTGTTTATATCCATTTCTCTTTCCAACTGATACACACAAACCCCAAATATTTAATTTAAATAGAACAGTCAAAAAACCCTTGGTGACTTTTCAGGTTATTCTACCTGAAAAATGCTAACTGAGCTCTTCAACATGGAACAAATTAGAGTAGAATTTGAAAGAGGTCAGCTAAGATGTGGTTCACTATTAAAAATTAACTACTTTTTCCCTTCTGCAAGGCTAGTTACCCCTTGTAAAAAAATCACTGAGGCAAGCTAAACAGAAGAATAATTTCCAAACAGACCTTCCATACGTATCTACAGCAATCATTCCAGTTATGTCCTACTGTGCTCCAATGCATCTACCTCTTCTCTTCTTCCACTGAAACTGCAATTATACTTGAGAAACTGCTAAATTCCTTAGGGAAGCCACACACTCGGAAGTGAAATCATGTCAAAAATATACCACAGGATGATTTCATCTCTCCACCCCAACACCTGTAGCTGGCAGTAGAGGTAACAGCCTTTCAAGCCTATACCTCACCTCTTCTTTGTATACAATTCTTCATATTCAACACTGGGTCAGAGATGCTGGGACTTCTTCCAGCAGAGGAAGCTCTCCCATATCAAAGCAGGTTAGTATTAGTATTTAGTTTTGAGGATAGAACTGGAGTCAAATTTTAAAGCTAATTTAGTTCAGTGTTTTTCCTTCAACACCCAGATGCTTTCTCTTGCTTCAATCTGTACTACTGTCCAGGGAGCTGGACAGTAGAACAAAAGCCCTTAGGAGCTTTCTGGCTGCAATTAGCAAGAATATAGCAGGAGATCACATTTCCCAATTAGATAAATTAAAACTAGTTAAGCATATTCATATACCTGGTAAGGTTTCTAAGGAAATAGGATAGTAAAACAGCCCCAAAAACATATCAATTAAATAGTGTTTGATACATGAATATATATAATTCATAAAGGAACATAATTTGCATTAGACATTGCCAAACAGTTAAAAACACACCTGGGAGAGTTCCAAAGCTTTCTTGTACAGCAAGTGGTGACACAGCAACTAAGTTTTTACAATGCCTGATTAGACTGTTTCATATAAAACTGTGTGAACCTAGGTACAGAACCACCTTGGTAATATTTCAGGGTAATTGCTGCAATTTCAAGATCATTAAACAAACCCACATTTATTTAAGAACCTGTTCACAACTTCAAGGTTTTAGCTACTGGACTTGCTGCATTACTAGATCAACAAACAGTTGCTTTTTTCCAAACTGTATTAAGATGCAGTAGTAGGAATCCTAGTTCAGACGCATCATTCAACATCTTTCCCCATGCCACCTTTCCTGTGTCACAGAATTCATAATCACCAAAAAAAATTAGGTTGGAAAGGACCTCTGGAGGTCTCTAGTCTAAGCACTGACCAAAGCATTATCTTTAAAGTCAGATCAGGTTGCTGAGGATTAAGTCCACTCAAATTTTGAGTATCTCCAAAGACAGAATTTCCACAACCATCTCTAGGCAGCTGTTTCACTGCTTACTCTCTTTTATTGCGAAAAATCTTTTTCTTATAGTCAAACTTTTCTTCACTGCAACTTGTGACTATTGCCTCTTGTCGTCTTGCTGTACATCTTGAAGAAAAATCTGGCTCCACACCCCCGTAACCTCCATACAGGTAATGAAAGACAACGATTAGACCCCCTCTCCTAGTCTTCTCTCCAAGCAGAACAGAACCAGATTCCTCAGTCTCTAGTTATATATCACATGCTCATATTGGTGGTACTCCTCCGAATTCACTGCACTTATCAGTATTTCTTTCACTGAAAAGCCCAAAATCTGACACACAACTCCAGATTTAACTTCAGAACTGTTGAACCAATTGGAAGAATAACTTGCCTTGATCTGGACTGTGGTCTTGCTAATGCAACCCAGTATGCTGCTAGCCTTTATCTCCACAAGGCCACAACTGCTGCTTCACGGTTACCTTTTAGGGTAAGACCTGAGGGTCCTGGTGGATTACAAGCATGTCTCCTAGCCAGTGAGTCCCTAGCCTGCTTGGTTGCATGGAATTAATTCTGTCTTATGCTCAGGACTCTGCATTTTGCTTTGCTGAATTTCATTAAGTTTCTGCCATCCCATTCCTACAGTTTGTTGATGCTCTCTAAAGGGAAACCCTGCTTTCCAGTATATCAACTGTTCCCTTTTAAGTCATCCACAAACTCACTGAAGCTACTGTCCATTGCATCACCAATGTCCATGTAACTAGTGAAGACATTAAACATCTGACCCAGTACGAACCCTTCAGAAATGCCCCTTGTGGCCATTTGCTAGTTTGACTCTGAACTGCTGACCACTGTGGTGACCAAGGTAGTTGGGCCAGTACTTCCCTCAGCCAGCAGCCCACTATCCAATTCATATCTCCCCAACTCGTCTTCAATAATGCAGCAGGGGACTGTGCCGAAAGCACTACTGCAGTCATAGCAAATGATACCTAATCCTCTCTTTTGCATTCAGAATCCTCATGAGAAAACTAGGTGTCATACCAGACCAAGATTTTTTTTTAAATTATTTTAAACTTTTTTACTCACATTTGTGTTAGATTAACACAGTTCTTTAGGAAAAATATTCACCTAATTTGAAAATCAAAATAAGGAATCTACAAATTCTACTGGTACCTCATGGCAGTTATCCTCAGTCTCTGAAAAGTGGTTTTATTATAAATGTCAAATAATGTTAAAAGAACATTTAAATTTGGAAGTCAAGCTCTCAGATCACCTAAATTTGGCTTTCACTGCACAACAACCTTTCCAAGCTACATAATGATGTGGTGTATTTTTCAAATAAAGGAATATTGATTTAGGAAGGAGGCCTGCCTGTAATCCTCTTCATTTATTGCAAAAATGGACAGGCAGCAAAAACACACAATAAGGGGCATGCAGAAAGAATGATTTTGTCACTACAGCAACCACACTACTACACTGGAAACTGGATTTTGCAACTACTGTTACACAGGATCTCTTTGGGATGCTAATTAAACCAAAACTCTAGAGCTACTTGCGTTTAACAACAGGTTTATAAGAGTCTGACTTTAGACCATAGTTCAGAATATGCAAACCTTTTAATGCAGCAATGAAGTTCTACATATGCCTTACGATCCTTATGCAAGTAGCTCCGAAGGATCTTATATAGTTTCCATGGCATATTCCAAATTATGAACATTTCTGGTGTTTTACTTTAATGTATTTTTGGTGGCTCTCAAAAAAAAAAAAAAAAAAAAAATTAAATAATAGCCATTGTAATGGTGCCATGTTATGTTCATTAATCTTTGGAAAGCAAGACAGATGGTGATAAGCACCAATAAAAGACAGGAATTAATTATTCATTTCATTACCAGCAAAGAATTTGAGTCACATGCAGGAAAGTAAGGAACAGGGTTATGGAGACAAGAAGCAAAAGCCAAATCACTGTACTAGCAGTCTGCAACCTGAACTCAATCTTTTCTGTGCAGAGAATGTGGCAGGTGCCACAGTGAAAAAAGATGGCATGTGATCATGTAATTAAGGACTAAATCATAATATATGCACATAAGAAACAAATCAAAGGTCCACAGACAAACGACTTCTTCATTTTGCAACCTTGGGTGACAAGATCAAAGATCTAACAACACTCTTTTACCAGCAGTTTGTGACAGCAACATTTTAGGGGAGATTCTTAATCAAATGGAAAAAATTACAAACCCATCATATTGCCTACAAGAAAATGGGAGAGGGGCTTTTTACAAGGGTGCATAGTGACAGGACAAGGAGGAGTAACTCGAAGCTGAAAGAGGGTAGGTTTTGATTAGGTATTAGAAAAAAAGTCTTTACTGTGAGGATGGTGAGGCACTGGAACAGGTTGCTCGGAGAAGCTGTGGATGGCCCCATCCCCAGACAGATGAGGCTTTGAGCAACCTGGTCCAGTGGAAGGTGACCTAGTCCATAGCAAGGAGGTTGGAACCAGATGGTCTTTAAGGTCCCTTCCAATTCTATGAAACTGGAGACTCTACATCTACTACACTGGTTTTCACCAACTGATCTACTGAGAATGTAATTTGGTATTCCATATACAGAGATGGATTATTTAATCACTGAGTATTCTTTAATATTGTTAAGAAGAAGGGAAAGAAAAGAGAGGTGGTTGCGAAATGAGCTTCTACTGTAGATTCTGATATGAACCCTGTTGTGCTGAGACAGTGAATTCCCCATTTCTTTGTGCTCAAACTCATGTATCTGTCTATACTCGCTTCTTTTGACTTATTCTACAGTATAACCTTTCAGAAGAAGGATGCAGAACCCGAACACAAGACATTAGAAGAAAAAATTTAAGAGATTTCATACATCAGATTCCATCAGGTCTCTACTGAATGTACACAAATGTATACAATGTATATAATTTAGTTTTTCCATCTTGGTCAAAATCACAACAAGATTTAATGGTGCCAGTAAAAAAAAGTCACATCTTTCAAATAAAACCACATCTACCATCAGTTTTCCAAGTGCTTAAACACAGGGATGATAGAAGAGATAAATGCAAGCCACATTAACTGCTCTGAGCTTGGCTATCATCTTTATCAAGGACCTAAGAACAATTTCAGTGGATTCTGTATATTCCAGGGCATGGAGAAACCAAAGAACATAAATTCTTTGTAAATAAAATGTGGACTTTTTTTTCCCCTTTTGTTTTTATTATTTCCTTACGAAGTCACAACACAATAAATGTTTAGATGGATTAGTTCCAATTTTATGAGAGCACTTTTCAATTGACATCTTTCTTTGTATACAGATGACATGTAACTTCTGCAATACACAAGGCAGGCATTTTAAAAACAATCACATAGTAGTTATTTAACATCCTGAGATGAAGTCTGGTCAACTGGTTAGATATTCAATGAAAGTAACAGAATAATGTTCAGTTTCCTAATATGCCTGAAACTTTCTGAATGGTCTTGGTGAAGTTTCAGAAGGAACAATCCCTAGAGAAGGCAAATCTTTAATATAACAGTGGTATTTCTATTCAGCTGTTCCATGACTTATTTATTTTAAGCTAAATCATAATCTCAAAACGCAATCTTTTAATTTTTTTTTTCTCTCCAGATTTTTCATGGCCTTTTTTTCCCCAAAAGGAGAAATCTCCAAATTCAGTAGACCTAAACTTACCTTTCCATGATCCACTCTGGCCGAACTACTTTTTCTCCTTTCAGTTCTTTTATTTTGGCATTTGGAAGATTGGTGGCAATAATGTGAGTTGTTTTTGATCTGGAATAGTACACATGGTATTGGCCTCCATGTAACATCATCAGCCGTCTTAATTCATCAGCTGAGGGATCTATAAAATTAAAACCAGAAATATTCCTGTTTAGTGTCAGCAAATACAGTAAGAAAAATAACTTTAATTGATAAATATGATGCCATGATCAGAAAAAGTGCAAACCATTGCTTTAACCCTGAAAAAAACTTTCAAGTTCTTCAAAGAACAAATCAGAAAAACATTTTGCAAGAAATGCAGAAAACTGTTTTTGAAAACACTTGATTCGAAATGTGAATATTCTACTTGTTATAGAGGATCTTCCCACAGTATGTATGGTGGAGGGCAGGAAAAAAATACTCAAGTAGATGTAATGTTAAACTATATCAAAAAGCGCTTTACATCAACATAATACAAAATTAGCTTATCTTTTCACCAGAGTTTGGGAGAATAGTATATACCCAGAAGCAACAGAAAATAATATCAAAAGGGTTTAGCAACAGCACAGAACTCAACAAGCAGTTAACTCATTCCTTCCTTACCAGGTTATTCGTGAGTCATGAGAAGGAACAAAGAATACCATAAAAGCCAACAACTTCTCTGATCTCCTCAATTGTGTTAAAAAGAGTACTTATTTTGCAAGCAGAGGTGGGGACAAACCAGAAAAAAGTGTTAGCTTTGGAAAACACTTGCAGTGGTGTCGCACAGGCACCAAAAGATTTGGGTCAGCACTAACACAATGTCTGAATACTGAATCTAGCACAAGATACTTTACAAAAAAAATCTGAACAATACAAGAAGGACAAAAAAATTTTTAAAGGATACAGTTACAATTCCTTCCTGTCAACTCTCAAAATACGTCTAACACTCCATTATACCTCTAACTTCTAACTAAAAATAGCACACACTTTTTCCAAGTGTTAGCCTTCCTACTCCAGCCTTTTGGACAACCATCTTCTAGAGCTCTGGGGACTAGCAGCTTGAAGAATACACAAATGTTGGATTCTCACTAAAGAAAGTGCCTGCATTGAAAAGCAATCCAGATGTATTAATAGTTTAACATATCCACCTTACCTTTTCCAATCCGTCTGAGCCCTGTGCTTAAACCAGCACTAATCTATCTCACAGAAGTGCTATGGATCCGTTACATAATAATCACAACATTCCTGGCATAGATCCCTCAAAAAGGCTCCTGGGGAGTTTCCAAAAGGTTATTAAGCTGCTTTATGAAGTAAATAGACGTATGAATATAAGCATGGTAAATAAAAAACCTTACTCCAGCTAACATGCCCTATCAGCCCATCACAGATGGTCCCTACAATGCATAAATGTCTTACCTCTTCTCTTGTTCCTCCTTCCACTATTAGTAGGTTCTGTCTCACACATTATGCCACTCTGAGCAAGGAAACCTTGATGCATTCTCCCAAACATAAATTTAAGCATACAATCTAACCATCACTAATTTGAGAAATTAAAACTTTAGTAAGTGTAGGAGGATGGAAGATATTAGAAGGTTTCATTTCATATAATAAGATCACAGAAATATGGAAAGATCTTCTCCTATTTCTACAAGTTATCTCATGTAAATGATATAATAAAGCAATATTTATATTCGGAATGTAAATCTGATTTTTTATTGAAAACCTTAATCATTAAAAACAATGGAACATAAAAAAACCATACAGTAATTGTCATGTATTTAGTTAGTTGCAAATTCATGTGTTTTACAGTTACCTCTACTCAGGATGGTAAACATGAGAACAACACAAAACAGATCCTTAAAAAAATAAAGGTTCACCTGTCAAGCCATTGACGTAGATGGCGACTCCACTAAAGATACTTGATGAAGTTCCATCCCTCTGTTGTTGTATGGCTGAATCTGACCGGAACTGATCCTCCAGTTTCTTAACTTTTGCTGACATATACCCACCCTAGTTTTCAAATTAAAACAAAACACAACCCATGATGCCAGTCTTATTTCCTAATGTTTACATAGAGAAACTGGTCAGTTTTAAGACTGGAAAGGTAAGCAACATTCCTCCAAACTGAATTTGGTTGACACACAAAAGACATTCTTTTTTCAAATGAAAAACAGCAAATGCTCCACCATAAACTCTTATCTACAAGATAACTGCATCTTGTTACCAACATGGCAGGAGTTATTTCATATTTCTTTTTTCTTATAGGAAACGATTCTATATATATAAAAATTCTTATAGAATAAAAAGAAGAAGAAAGAATGGGATGATGCAAATTTGGGTGCTAAATTGATGGCTCATTGCCTAACAAAACAATGTGGTTCCATGTATCTTCAGTTCTTAAATATACATGAGACAGTAGTATTCTAAACATCTATGTAAATTAGGTGCCTCAGTTACTGTTTGTCCAACTACAGAACATGGTGGAGACAAGCATAAATAGCTTTCAAATTACTTAGTTTATTTTTTAAATGGTGATTTAAAGCTATTCAAGGGTCTGCACTTATTAATAATGAAATTTAGTGATTGTTGTGAACACAGACTTCAAAACCTGGTAATTAAAAACTTTCTTTCAAACGTAATTATGTGTTTTCAAATAAAGTAAAAGGGTTTATAGCACCCCTTTAGCATGTATCACGAAACTGTAACCCCTTTTTAACCACAGTGCTATTTACCTCTAAAAAAAAAACTACTAGGTTTTGAACATACCCATATTCCCCATCCATCGCCATCGGCAGCTCGTTTCCGCCATCCACCCCGCCTCATACTGAAGCTTCTGCATAGGAAGAACAATGCTTGATCAATTAAATGTTTAGCACTATCATCAGTGGCATTTCAATGATGGCACTACAGGCCATTTACAGATTATCACAAAGATTAAATTTTTTCAACCAACTTCACTGAAGTATTTGAGTTTCACAGCCAATCTAGAAATGCAAAATTGCATAAAAACCTGGGTTCCTCAGTTTTGTAGTAATGCATACTGTGGTTCCTGCTATGCATCAAAAACCACACATGCACATTTTGCTTTATTCACCCTGAACATAAAAAACACCGTACAATGTTCACTGTCCATTATAATTTATTAAATTCTTTCTGTTCTTCATACACCTCCTATAAAAAAGAGGAATAATAAAAGCTTCTTAAATACAACTGCTAACATCCATGCAAAATATTGTCCGGGTCATGAACAATCTTTTATTTCCTATATAATACCATAGACATGGTGTGATGCAGGCAACCACCTCCCGGTATTGGAGACTGGATTAATTTCACCAATGGATTTACAGCTGATTATAAAACGTCCAAGGATTTGTTGCCGTAATGCAATATATCATATCAAAGCAAAAAAACAAAGGTGATCTTATGGTCAGAGAAAAGCCAGCTGTTTAAGTGACCTAGTATGATCTATAGTTAGGTTTGTGATTTGATTCTTTGGGGCTTTTTGTTTGTTTGCACTGCTTAATAAATAAAAAAAATAAACCCAACCAGCCAAATTGCAGTTTTCCTTTATGCAAGACACTTATCCCTGGACCATGAGCTGCACACACCCGTGTCCCCAGATGAGCTATAAGTTGGCTAGAACAGAACTCTTGGATAGAAAAAGAAACAGTTGGACAGTGGCCAACTGTTCACCGCACCCAAGTGATTCATATTTACTATAGCTGTTGTAACACTGATTTTAGAATATTGATTAATGATGTAGTAAGATCATGAGGTCACTACCTGCTATTACATCTCTCTCTTTCCAACCAAAATAGTTCCCTAAATAAAAAGACAAAATAGTCTTTTGGGTCTATCAACTCAAAGGATGAGGACAAGACTCTGAAATTAAAAAAAAGTGACTGTCTTAAGTCTTCTGTTTCATTAAACATTTTATTTCTATTCCTTCATCCTCCCTAAAAACCACGCAAAACTACAGTAAATACACAGAAGGAAGTCACCTGTTTTTTTTCTCCATTCTTGCCTGCTTTTGAGTCTCTGGATTATTCACAGCATTGACCAGTAACAAGAGCACAGAAACTTCACTCAGTCTTCAGCTTATCAAAAAGCACATACAGTTGTGGATGGAGATGACAACACATTCTGGTCATACTCCTTTCCAGGCCTTCTACTGCACTGTTCTGGCAGTGCACTACTGCCTCATTTATTGTATTAACATTCTGTTTCTTATGAACCTAGCTGAAAGTGAGTTCTAGCTTTCGTCTCTTAAATCCCTTTTGTCCTAGAGGACCAAGCAGGCATACTCTGATACCCAGTTAAGCCACCTTGGACCGCAGGCAGGTTTGACTGCAAAATAAGACACAGCTGAAGCAGAAGTTTTCGTAAGTACTATCATTTTCATGGACTACTGCAAATATGCCAAATCAGGCAACCACAGAACTACAGTCAAAGCAGGTACCTTGAAAAGACAAGCATCTGTTTTATGCTTCAGGACCCCTACAAACACAGAAAGATCATGATGCACCTGGTTCTATTCTAACAGTTGCTCTTACTTGATACACAACCAACAAACACGTCATTGCAGGTGCAGTTATGCAGATCAATCACATGTCAAGGAGATGAGCTCTAAACCAACATCCAAAACAAAGCAACCCCTTCTGAGATTGCTGTATTTCCTCTCTAGGTACCTGCATTTCTTACCCAGTGACCTATTTCCAAGACATCAGGCCTTCTGAAATTAAGTTTTAGTGGTCTGGACTGTATCTAACAGATACCACTGAGGAAAAAGAGAGGAGATGAGCTAGATGACCACATAAAATACAAAATTGACTTTTTTCCTGCAGAGGAGAGTATATACTGAAAATGGCTTGATGATTTCTTTCATAGGGAAAATTTGTATTTTTCCATCAGCTGAAGTCAAATGTAATTCACATCTATCACTTCTGGCTAAGAAATTCTTGGAAAAAACAGAGAAGTGTGAGTTCATGAAAAAACAAAAACCATTAATAAAAATGTCAATCTAGTTTTTTTAGATATTACAGATACCAGTGTATGAGCTCATAAGAGACACCAGAATTTTAACTAATGATTACTCTTTCTCCCTCTTAATAAAGAATGACAAAGTCTTAAAGGGTGGCTACAAAAAGAATTAGAGGCTCTCTCTTCGTAAGGAGCCACATGGAGAACACAAGAGGCAGTGAATATGAGCTGAACCAGGAAGTTTAATCTTGACATAAGAAAAATATTTTTTAGAGTGAGAACAATCAATGACTGGAATGCAGGGACACGGTAGAGTCCTCATCTCTGGAGATTTTCAAGCTGCAATGGGACAAGGTGCCAGATAACCTCAAGCAGGCTTCCCTACCCATGAAAGGCCAGACTAGATATTCTTTCGAGGTCACTTCCAATCTGTGCTGTTTTGTGATTCTAAGACTATCAAATAGAAAACCTCATAAAAATATGAACTCTTACTCTGAAAAAAACCAAAGACTGTACGAAATGCATACTCTAAATCATCACAACTCCAATCACGCAGAAGACAAGATTTGATAGGTAGTTAACTCTGACGCTATACAACAACCTCCTGCTTAAACTAAAATATTTAATGTTGATAAACCAAAGAACTACCTTCATAAGAGTGACCTTTTCTGAAATCTTGAAACACATTTCCTTTTTATTCAGGACACTGGAAGGTGAGGAAGAAAGATCTCTAGTCTAAAAGTGAAGTCAATTAAAATCAGAATCATGGTTACAGGCCTAGTTTGATTAAAATTAGAAATCAAACAAAACTACTTAGGTCAAGGTGCTAAAAACATGACATATTAACTGCTCAGAAGCTGTCTTCCTGGAGCCTCCGAAACTAGAGAAACTAGGCTGTAATGCCTACTTAAAACATCTGATAGTGATTTACCATTTCCTTAGCAGATGCAATTTTTGACTCAATCCACTTAAGCCAGTCCACCTAAATTCTAAACACACAGGTTAGGAACATGGTGCTTCAGTGATCACTAGATGCCTCTGGCTCTAGTCTTCAGGGTCATGGATTATTTTCTTAATGCTGATATGAAAACCTGGGAGATCAGTTTCTCCCTTTATAGTTCCAGGAACTGACTGATGAACCAAGTTTTCTGGACTACAGAGAAACCTCACTGCTAGACTTGGGCTTACAGTGTGAATTTTTCCTTGAAAATGAAGGTAACCTCTTACGGCTGCCTTGCTGAAACCTAAGGAACAAATGAGCACAAGAAATATCTTTCACAGGATATATTAAACCACAGGAAAAGTTAAGTAAGATTTTGAACATGCTCACTGGTTCATGAAATAAGAAATGTAATGACGGTATGACGCTGCCCCCACAGGAATCATGATGAAGGGATGAGTAAGAGAAACACTTTGTAAAGAACCTGTGAAGGTGGGGAGTAGATGGGGTGTGAGTTGGTAGAAATCAAGACAGGGGACTTCAAACAGCCATCACGAACAGGCCAATTTCAGACAAGAGTTCACCTTTCTTCTAGGTCTTTCTCAGAGTATCTAACTTGTTTCAGAACAGTTTTCTCTGTGTGCACAAATTCAAGAGCACAAATTCACAGAGACTCAGCAAACCACCATAGTTACTAGTTTTTAGGTTATTTCTAGAGCTTGAAGGACAAGCTACAAGGTGACCCTCTGCCCAGAGAAAAGTTTTTAAAATAAAATAGAAATGCTCATATTCTGGCCCTATGAACATAGAGAAATCTTCTGCAATTAAAAAAAAGAATCCAAACAAACTCTAAAACTCCACAAAACCCTGTAAAGATAAAACCAGTACTCCTAGGAACGGATTCCAGTTTTTCAGCGCAAGATAAATAACTTTTCAAGCAAAAAAGTCAAGTTAAAGACTCCTGTGGTCAGAATTAGCATAATTTGGCCCTGTATCTTCTTCTAGACCACATACAAATGACAAAATCTTACCATTCTGCAAAATAGGGTTAGCTAAAATTCAAACTTCTATTGGATGATCCTTTTCAAAACTGAAGCGAAAAGAGAAACAAAGAGTTTTGAAGCTTTGTACATCACTAGTGGCTCAGAAATAGTCAACACAGCAAAGATATGTAACATCCCTTTGAACACTGCTTCATAGGCCTAGTATTATACTTCCCAATCCACAACCACTTAATCCTGTTACTAAAGACTGTTAATCGAAGCCCACAGATCAGGTAATGAAATGAAATGCTAAGTGTACATTCTATGAATTCTTTGAACATGTCTGGGTGCATACAAGACTTACAGAGCAAGGAATGTAGATGTGAATATTGATGCTAATATTTGTTTTAGTCTCAACTAAAGCACACACTAAAGAAAGTTATTTCTTCAAAATATTTTAAATTTAGGATGGTGTGATTGTAAGACAGTGGCTTTCCATTATCCTGGGCAGTTGGGATAACACGGATAAGGATCCAACCCGGACCAAAACCACAGGTATTATGGGAACAAATGGTTGGGAGCACAGAATACAGACCTCAATGACTCTGTTAAGAACTGAATATTGATCCTCATGAGCTTTTTAATTCCAGCACAGTACTAGTCCCTGCTTCTGTTATACACTTCAGCAGTCTCTTTGCCAAGCACTTACACAGCGCAGAGGTATTTCTGCTACCTCTTCAAGTAGCCAACTTGCATCTGGCAGAATATAAACTTTATGGCTCTGCTCTACAAGAAAGCATATGAACTATTTCCAAAGACAAAATGAGGCTGCACTGTGACTCAACAAATAACCCTGCCACAGCTGTGTCTAAATACATCACACAAGTAATGTTCCATCCAGATAATCCAATTTTAGGTAACTGAAAGCTGTATGAAGTGTAACACACTATAACAGCTAGTCTGCATTTCTGACCAGAGCAGACATGCTGTCAATGTCCTCTGATGCAAAAGAACTTGATTTATTTAACACACTCACATGACACAAGCCTATATAGAAAGTGTAACTCTAACAGAAATATGGGTGTTTCGGGCCACTGCTAATGAGTATCAGAATCTTGTCCTTGAACTGTAGATTGAAACCATCCTAGCTCAGCAGGGCTTAAAAGTTTTTTCCATCAAGTGGGTATTTTGTGGCTTGTTTGAGTTTCATGCCTCTACATTCCAGCTGCCACATCAAACTCACCACTCTACTTGGCACTAGTCTTCAAGCTCTTTGAGCAAAGAGCTATCTTACATGTTTACACATTTCTCAGCACAAGAGAGTCCTATTCTTGCCTGAGTCTTCTGGAAAACAACTGCTGCTACAGGGTATAAAACTATTTTCTACCACATATTGGTAAGTTCAGAATCCAGCAAAAAGAACTGACACAAAAAGTCAGAAGCTTTTTAAAAGATACTATATGCTTAAATGCCTACGATTTTAGATAATTCAGAGTTAGCACTACTATTCTGTATTAAAATTGCTAATTAGTACATTGCAAAGCAATTGAATTTTATTCTAGGTGGGAAATGAAGTCTCAGGATGAAGATTCATAAGATGTTTGAGTCAACTTGTTAGCTGACTGCTACCAACAGGGATGGTTCTGCTCTTCAGCCTCTGCTGGCCTAACAGGCTTCTTCCCTTCTACCCAACCCCTACACTACTTCCAAGCATGACCCCTGTGTTCACACTCGTGCTATGTGCAATTCAGATCACTAAATCAACAGAAAATTGACAGGATTCTATGGTTTAGCTTCCTGCAAGTTTAGCCAGATGAGGTGACTTACAAAAGCATGAGATAAAGCCAAAGCAGACAGGCAAAAAAGGAGGAATGGATGGGATCTTAAAATTATATTAGCAATTTCTAGAAACCAAATTTTGGGTCATGGCCATACCTAAGGGCAGTATAAATGTAGATACAGAGCTGCAATGGCTGGCTACTCTTTGCTCAGTAGTGCTGCTTACGTTTTTTCCCCCCCAATAAAACAGAGATAGGCTACCTCACCTTTTCCATAGGGTAAGGGTTTTAAAAAAAAGTTAAAATCAAACAGCTCCACATCTTATGCCACCTGTCTCCATAGGATAAGCACTCCTAACTACAAGCATATGACGTTACAGGGTCAACCAGGAAGTCCTATTTTGCACTTAATTCTTTGATGATATTTAAATCAAGAGAAATGAAATTAGCTGAAGGATGCTTGAAATAACAGCTGTCCCCAAAAACACCCAACACCTCTTCCATGTCCTGCAAGTAAAGACAAGAGTGTAAATTAGGAGAGAACAAACTTCAAAATCTTGTGCAATTTAAGTATTAGAAAAAAGAGTTAGTATGAGAAATTTAGAAATAACATTTGTCTAAAATATGAGTATCCATGGCATTGCTAGAAAGGTGAAATACCATACAACTCACATAAAACATGGAAAAACCCCAGAGTCCTTAAAAATCAAATCCTTATGTGCAGATGACTATTCTAAAACTATGTTCTGTGCATACATTCATTTGAGCTTGACAGCACAGAAATGATGCTCTGAGAACCTTCGGTTCAATCACTCCCCTCAGAAAGAGATGTTGGAACTCTTTGCAAAACTAATCCAGTTTACAAAATTACCATTTTTGCAACTTAAAATGGTCCTTATTTCAGATCAGTTTAGTTTACAATCACAGACTAATACTTTACACACAAGTAACAACTAAGAAATTACAGATTTCTTTTCCTGGCTAAGTGTCACAATAACACATGAAGCAGTTGTACAGCAGGTAACTGTTTATATGAGCTGTACAAGACAAAAGTCTATCTTTTCACAACTAATTTGGGAGTCTGGGACAGACAATTGTTTTAATTGTCACAACTTGAGGAAGCATAAGGTCCAGAAACCAGGATCACTGTACAAACCACACCAGCTTTGAACAATCTGTTTTCAGATTATCCTTTTTGCTTTTATACATGGCATTTAAGATGGTTAATTTTTTGAAAAATAGCAAGACAGATTTAACTTGAGACCAATTGTCAATTCCCCTCTAGGAACAACACTCAGTGGCAGCTACAGTATACTTAGAGCTTGTCACAAGTAGTGGTTTAACTTGGTTGAGTTTTTCTTCTGCTTACAGAAGACTGGCCTTCAGTTTCAACATTTCTGCATTTCTCAGTAGAGTCATGACTTCCCCAGCCCCTTCAGAGTTCTTCAGTGATGAGTAGCTTTTCTTCAAAAATGTTCACTGCTATATGTAACCATGTACCTAAATTCACATTTTAGTTCAAATATCACTTCTTTGACACAAGGGCTCTTAGTGCCACAACACACTGATAAGTTTCAGCAAACTTCATCTACTGGCTTCATCATTTATTTTCTGTGCTTAAATTCCTCTGGGGCTTCAACCACGAGAGGACTTGGCACAGTCACAATCTTTATACCAGCTTCTAAATGCCTAAAATCCAGAGTAAAAACCATTAAGCAAAATCAGAATAAGAAGCATAGTTTGTGGAATTAGGACTCTAAATAGCAACACAGTGAATGGATTGTAAATGACCAAAAAGAAATGCTCTCTTGGACTTCAGTATCTAAAACAATAAACAAGATGAGCTTATGAGCTGGGTAGTCTTCCTTCAATCCCCTCTGTTTAATATTTGAGAAGAGAGAACTATGTCTCTTTTTTCTTTGAAAATGAAGTCTGGGATGTTAATTTTCTACCTAACAAATGAACAGAACTTCTTTAGCAGGTTTTTTGGTCTGGGCACTGGATTGTATGACAATCCAGTCCCACAACTCCTGTCTTCCCCAAGCAGCCTATGGTAAGACATAGGCCAAGAAGTCAGTAGGTAGCATAAGTAAACCATGATCCCCACTCCCAAACAACGAGAAGAGTTACTGCTGCTGAATGATTTAGGACTTTCTAAGACTTTCCAGTCACAACTGAAACACCCTAAGCTAAAGAAAAACTTAAAAAGGCAGAAAAAGTGAGTAAGTGGGGGTATAATTATTCAAAAAAAGACAACTGTAAAATTTTCATGACATGACCAAAGCAAGGAATCTGTGGATGTTGTGAATTTAGTAACATCAAATTCAGAGGAACTGTGCTTGTGAAAACCTCTGACATACACTACCTTCAGCTTTCCCAGACTTCAGCCCAGGAGATGGGTGAAATCCTTCGGAAGAGACTACATCTTTTTGATTGAATTTAGGTATTTGACTATACACGTGTGTATGGGTATCTGTATGTATGTGCACACACAACAAACTGATCTTCACTGCTGACCAACATGAGTGCTCGCTACCCAGACCGACCACTTTGGCAGTAGTGAATGGCATAGAAACAAATCCCCGCTCTGGGCCAGTGCTGTAACCAAAGTAATGAGAGGGTACATGCAGTTTAACAACATCAAGCATAAGGTGCTGCACCTGGGTGGGGGCAACTCCCGGAATCAATACAGGCTGTGGGATGAGCAGATCAAGAGCAGCCCTGAAGGACTTGGGGGTGCTGGTGGATGAGAGGCTGGACATGACCCAGCAATGTGCACTCACAACCCAGAAAGCAGTCATACCGTGGGCTGCATCAAAAGCAGCATGGCCAGCAGGGTGAGGGAGGAGATTCTACCACTCTGCTCTGCTCTGCAGAGACCCCACCTGGAGTGCTGCATCCAGCTCTGGGGTCCTGAGCACAGGAAAGACACTGGGCTGTTGGAGCAAGTCCAGACAAGAGGCACCAAGGTGATTAGAGGGATGGAGCACCTCTCCTATGAGAAAAGGCTGAGAGAATTGGGATTATTCCACCTGGAGAATCGTGGCCTTCCAGTATGTGAAGGGAGACTACAAGAAAAAGGGAGAGAGACTATTTACAAGAACATGTAGGGACAGAACAAGAGTGAATGGCTTCAAACTAAGAGTACATTTAGATCAGATACCAGGAAGAAATTATTTTCTATGAGGATGGTCAGGCACTGGTACAAGTTCCCCAGAGAAGCTGTGGATGCCCCATCCCTGGAAGTCTTCAAGACCAGACTGGACGGAGCTCTAAGCAACCTGGAGTAGTGGAATGTGTCCCTGCCCATGACAGAGAAGGTGGAACTAGAAGATGACCTTTGAAGTTCTTTGCAACCCTGACCATTCCATGATGATTCTACGATGAAGCTGGGGTTTTTTTAGGAGACACACCTAAGGCAGTTGTGCTTTACGGTCAACCCAATGTTATCACTGAGTAAGTGTTGATCCTGCCAAGCTTTTCAGGGAAAACAAGAGAGAAGGCATCCACTTTGCAAACGGTAGATTATGTCAGATACTAAGGAGGACTCTACTCACACAGGGGCAGCAAAACTCTAAGAAATCAACAACTTTACCAGCAAAAGCACTGATAACTACAGATTCAGTATTGAAATAGGTAGATTTTCTGTTCATAGCAGCTTTTGAATGACGTTAATTTTAACTGACATTGCATAGTCAAGTTCCCAAATGCTTTTCTGACATTGCCTTTGAAACTCTCAAAGCTGCAAAATCTTTTTTGAAGTAAAATCTTCACAACATAAGGCTTCTGTGCTTAGCCTTGAAGTTTCAAGTTTCTACTCAAGTTTTCTACATCTTTCGTAAGTCCATGGATATTACTTTTTTTCATCAACTCAGACCAACAAGACTAGGAAGAATCAGATGAAACTAGCAAGTGGAGAGATCAAAAGAAATGGAAATATTTTTTCATCTATTGCCTAGTTTATTTGAAGATTATCTGACATTAGATACCAAGGATTCTAAAAGTCCATATCTGTTGAATAGATAAATGGAATAAAAAGATATTCTATTTTTTTAAGGTAACAAACTACAGAAGCTCAGAACATAAAGGGAAAGTATCTTGGTATATTTGTTTATTATTAACAAAACAAAGTTCTGATCTGACCCAACATATTATCAAGTTTCCTCCTAGATTCAGAGAAAAATAAAAAGAGCACAATGTTTCTGTGTTTTCCAGGAAAAATATAGTTCTAAGATCTTGGGACAGAACAAAAGTGCTCTAATTCTTCAAGATTCTTCAATTTAAACTCAAATCTGAATTGTATTCTTGGCCTGAAGAGGTCCTACATTGGTATTTTAAGCACCTCTGATATAAACCCAACAATGTTACACTGCTGCTTAGTGAAGAGAAATCAATACAAAATGGCTACAAAGCAAAAATGGCCTATCCCAAGCAAACAACTTGTAAAACTTGGGTTAAAAATCAACTATAGAAGTTACAGGAATCATTATGAAAGGACAACACTTAAAACTTCAAATCAGCCAGAAATTACAGTAAAAAAATCATTACAGCCTTACGTCTCCCCTGCTATTGGTTTATTAAGAGGATTCTTGGAACTGCTTACCAAATAATGGAATTACAGCATGAAAATCAAGGAATGTGACTGAAAAGGCACTATGAGAGGCCTATGCTCTAATGTTTCCTGAAAACAACAGGGAGATTCAGAGATCAGGAACAGTATCCTTTCAGTATAGGTCATTATTTTAGTTCTTTACTTCAGCTGGGAGTTGCATTCAATAGCACAGAATGGTAAAATACACTCACACTACTTGGAAAACTGCACTAATCATTTACCTTACATGCCATAGGGTCAGGGGCTTTCCTGTTGATAAGAATTACCAGCAATTCCATTACTTCCTTCAAAAAAGCAACAGCTTCTAGGTTTCCGAAATATCTTAAGTGCAGTACAACCATTTGTCCAAGATGTTGACTCATCGTGCCCTGAACAAACACCTGACCTGAGACAGCTCAAAGAGGTGAAGTCATGAACATGGTGGACTGAACTTTATTTTACTTTGGACATTCACTGACAACTAGAACCTGACAAAATATACTATCAACAGTCCCCAGGATCCTGCCACCACATACCTTACCCTGCCAGAAGACTACCAATCTCTATGTTAATATGGAAAAACCTTAGAGCAGTTCTTGACCCTACTCTGCACAGGTTCAGCACTGACTTTCCTGCTTTGGCACTCAAACCAATTCACCTGCATTTGCAAGAATGGCTCTGCAAGGTACCTGAGCAGTGTCTTCTCCTAAGAGAAACCACCTTTCTCTTTTCCAGGATTATTTACTTTCATAAATCAAGCAGCTGAAGAGACGTGCATTAATTCAGGCAAACCAAATAAGGAGGTTACAACCAAGAACTCCATTACACTGGAACTTGGTATTTACAGACAGCCAGTAACAGAAAGCAAAACCAACAGAAGAGTTAACCACAGCATGGCTAACCTTTACTTCTGCTAGTAACTGAATTTCAAGTCACCAGGTTCAGCACTACTAAATAGGTAGAATACCAACTGGGAAACCTGAAACTTTGAGATAGGAAAGGAGTTGCTTTCCCCAAAGGCTAACACTGAAATTCAGGGACCACAGTCTGCCTAGGCATTTAAAGCAAGGAATATGGAATATACAATCCTTGCTATGGGTATACCAAACTAAAAGTATCTCCTAGGGGAATTTCATGGCCACACATTCCTTAGCTACAATAGCAGGAGTCCTTAAGTCGATTTTGAAATAAAAGCCACAGGAATGGAAGTTATCATTACAGCCCAGAATTTAAAGCTGTTCTGCACACTCACCTCTCTTCTGCTGAAGACTGAGAAAGAACTGTTTCCTAATTCTGACTTCTATCTTAGGAGCACCAGATACTCCACATGAAATACAGAAGTGAGGGGATCACAGACACGGCAGGCCCTCTTCCCTAACAACATTTTTGTGTCCAATTAAAACGCTGTCTGGTTTCCACAACAGCACAAAAAGCTGCTCTCGGGGTAGAGCACTACAAATACCTATCTTTTAGAGAAAGACACTTCCACAAGTACACTGTAAGACACGTGTCTGAGAATTCCTTGTGATTTTTGTCATCCCCTTATGATTTGCTCTCTTACTTCCAACTTTTTATGTTAACTCCACGGTCACTTTCATTTCTATTTGTTTCCATTTTTCTCCTCATTTTGCTGTGCTTAGGTAAACACGTGGCACAATCACCAAATTAATCGACATTGTATTCTTGAAGAAGGGTTTCAACATTTGGATATTTAGCTCCCTTGTTGTATATATACACCAGGCAAACCTCCTAAGAGCTGACAGATCTCAGTGA
Source organism: Coloeus monedula (assembly GCF_965178545.1). NCBI lineage: Eukaryota > Metazoa > Chordata > Aves > Passeriformes > Corvidae > Coloeus > Coloeus monedula. Next base: position 88,627,147 of record NC_138783.1, read on the forward strand.
TAATAATATACCCCTTTTAATTAAAAGAGAAATATATTGAATTAAAAAAACCCAAAACATTTCTATGAAACAAACAATAGCTAACAAATTAAACAGGGAAAGTATGTGGCAGGGTCAGGCAAGTTATTTTCTTCCTGCTTGTCCTGCGTTATTAAAAAAAAGATCTGTGTAATCATATTAATTTTTTTCTACCTACTCAAAACCAGATTTCATTCTTACTTTTTTTTAATCTCTCACGTAAATGAAAGGGATGGTAGAAAGATTGAAAATTTGCCATGAAAATTCTTTCAAGAAGTCATGTGGGTCAAGGGATCAGAAATGACTAACAAAAATTGGCACTCTGTTACAACACACTGTCACTGCACTAGAACAGGCTGTATGAGAACGTATGTGCTATTCAGAAAGATGGACTCGTGCTAGGTTTGAAGGGCCCATTACTAAATAATGTACTGAAAACACACATACTGTACACAGAAAAAATGTTCAACCACTTCACAACTGAGGCTTGAAATATACTGATTTTTTTTCCTATTAGAGCTTTGCTTTTAAAACAATCTTTCTTCAAGTAGTTAAACATCAGTGAGTCACAAGGCAGGTATCTGTACTGTGCCTCTACTAACACTGTCCTACCACTGACCTCCAGTGTGACAGCTTGGGATTATTTACTAACAGGGATTTGGTACATTATCCAGTGGAAGAAATGGACTGAACGAAAGACCAATATGGTGGGAATGGGTAATAACTACATGCTTGAGGCAGGATAGCAAGGAATTTATCAGAGATCTAGATTTCTGTCTGATCTTGGATTTCATTTGTGTTACATGTCATAAACCTTAGTAAGACAGGGCTATTCCAGAAATAAATTTTAGTTGTAACTTCTTGCAACTAATGGTTATTAGGTAACTGTTCAAACCAGCTCTATTTGAGCAACAATTGCATCTACATGAGTAAAGAATTCAGATAATAAAATTACAATCCCTTGGTTTTGCTTCTTTGAATAATGGTGTCAAATTTGAGGACGTGGATTTTAGATCAAGGTGCATAACAAACATCAACTCATCTTTTCATTAGGACAATTATTAACACAAGCAGAGTATTCACAGGCCTGTCATTCTGAAGACTGTGATGTTCATTTTAAAGCATCAGAAATAATGGATTATTACAGCACACAACAGACTTTCTACCAAAAAAACAAACGTGCTGGTGATACTATGTTCCTCTTCCTTCTTAGGGTTAACATGCCATTAGGGCGCATTTCCCATCAGGGGCTTTCAGCTCAGTATCCCAGGTCAAGTCAATAGCAACTGTATAGCAAAAAGCATCAAAATCAGACGAGGAAGGGATCAAGATGGGAACACATCTGTCCCTCAGTGTTGGTAAGCACGGGCTTACTCATCAAGCACAGGTCCTTCCTCTTCCCTTCAGCACACGGGTTATACCCAGCACTATTGCTCAGCAAATACAACTTGTGGCAAGCACTACGGGAAACCGCAGACAAGATACACGCTGCTACAGCGCGGGATGCATTCCAGAGGGCACGGCCGCGCCAGGGCTCGGGCTTCCCCTCTCCTCCCCCTCCAACCTATTTCCCTACAGTGACCCCTCAGCGCTAGCAGAAAGCTGTGGCACAGCCTCGCTCACCCCGGCTCTGCCTGGGGGACCCGTGTTGTGTCTACAGCGCAGGCCCCATGTGACAGACACAGATACAGACGCACAGACAAGACAGACAGACACATGCACAGGTGCGGGGAGGGGCGGGTGACCCGGACACGCGCACACCTGGCGCGCACCCGCGGCGTCTCGCGGGACGGGCGGGGGCGCGCACAGGCGCGCGCACAGGGGTCTGTCCCCGTGTCCCCCCTCCGCCCTCCCGCGCGCGGGCAACCGAGGCCCCCACGCGCCGCTTACATAACGCCGCGCGCCGTTCCCCTTTCCCTTCCCTTCCCCCCGTTCCCGCGCCGGGAAGAGAACGGGAAAGGCCCAGGCCGCGGGCCCAGGGAGGGGCTGTGAGGCAGGGCAGCGGCTGCGGGCCCTGCGTCTGCCTCCGGCTCCCCCTCCCTTCCCCCCGCCCTTCCTTCTCCCCGTCCCCGAGCCACCCCCCACGTCCACCCCACCATGGGGGCCGCCGCGCCGTAGCGGGGAAGACGCCCGCTCCCCCAGCCCCGCCACCGCTCACCTTCCGCCGCGTCCCAGACACACATTCCCGGGGGCGCCGCCGCTGCCTCCTGCCCTGCCGGGCCGTGTGTGTGCGTGCGTGTGTGAGTGTTGTGTGTGTGTGTGGCTTCACATCGCGGCTCCCCCTCCGGCACGGACGGACGGAAGGACGGACGGACGCACGCAACCGCCACCTCCTGCCCGCCTTCTTCTTCTTCTTCTTCTTCTTCCTCCTCCTCCTCCTCCTCCTCCTCCCCAGCGCCGGCCGCGCTCGCCTCTCTCTCGCTCGCTCCCTCCCTCTCTCCCTCCCTCTCCCCCGCCTCGCTCGGTGTCCCCGGCACGGCCCCTCCTCCACCCCCCCGCCCCTTCCCGCGCGCGCGTCACGGGAGAGTCTCGCGCCACCAACCCGCCGCCGCCGCGCGGTCAACAAACGGCGCGCGCCGGGCCGGGCAGGGCCCCTGGGCAGGGGCGCCCCCTAGCGGCATGCCGGCAGGGAGGAAAGCGGCTGGCGGCCGGGGGGGCGCTCCCACCGCGGGCACGTGACAGCGGGGAGGGGCGGGGCGCGGCGCGGCGCGGCGCGAGAGCTCGCGCGCCTCTCCAGGCGCGCGGGTGGGCTGCTGAGGGCGCGGGGCGGCGACGCCCCCTGGCGGCCGGCTGGGCGCGCCGCAAGCGCGGGCGGGCGGGGATTTTGTAGCGGGACGGGAGCGGAGCGCCGCGCCCAGCACGGCCCGGAGCTCCCGCGGCCGGGGACCGCCCTTCAGCGAAGAAGCGGGTGCGGAAGGCCCGAGTAGGGCTGTGGCGGTGCTTGCCCCCACTGCGTCCACCTTCCGGCCGGGGACCCGGGAGAGGGGTCACGGCCCAGCCCCGTCTCTGACCAGGTTGGGTCATTGTGGATGAATTGGAGCTCAGCCAGATTCAGGCCTTGCCACCCTCTCTCTAGAAGGGATTTCTTCCACAGAAGAAGGGCCTGGTTGTTTCCCTCGTGTGCTGGATACAGGAATAATACCCACTCGTTCCTCCCACGTGATTCTGGATTTTTAATTGCAGAATCACAGGCAAAGATCTACAGATTGTCAAGTCCAACCTTTAGCCAGTCACCACCTTGTCAACTAAACCATAGCGCTACGTGCCACGTCTAGTTACTTCTTGAACACCTCCAGGGATGGTGACTCCATCACCTCCCTGGGCAGCCCATTCCAGTGTTTAACAACTCCTTCCATGATGAAATTTCCCTGATGTCCTACCCTGGCACATCTTGTCCTGTCAGTAGTTGGCTGGGAGAAGGGAGTGAACCCCCACATGGCTACAACCTCCTTTCAGTACACTGGGGATACTCTGAAGTGTCCATGGGGGAGGCTGAAAAGAATGGAAGGCCAATTGTGGGGGAAGACATAGGGTATGTGGAGATCCTTGTATAGGAAAGTAGGTGTAATAATGGTATGGGAATGTAGGGGAAATAAGACAGAAATACTTAGAAACACCAGTCTTATTAATTGTGCTACTTACATAAAAATTACTACTTACATATCCTAATTCTGTTATATGCAATTTGTTACATAAATAGCAAATAGCCCCAATCCTACAACTGTGTCCACATAAACAGATCTGCTAGGAGTCCCCACTGACACTAGGCAAAACTCCAATTTGGTTATAACCACATCAGTCAGATGGACTCAGACCCATATGGACTTAGTTCCAGGGATGAAGTTGTCTGTCACTGTAAGACAAGAGCTTATGTAAAACCTTCTTTTCTCCATCTGCATTGCCACAGTTGTCCTGTTCTGTGAAAAATATTGCAATTTCGAATACTTTTTGGCTCTACTTTGAGTGATAAAATGAAAAATTAATGAATGTCCAGCCTTCTACCCATATCTAGTTACATATTGCTCAAGATATCCAGGTAGGATAAGGAAAACTCAAGTTCAGGTCTGTGTCTTTTGGTTGAGCACCAGCTATTTTAGCCAGTGTGGTTTCTGTATTTCACTTTGAGAAATATTTATAGGAAAACTCTTAGCACCTTCATGAGAAACACCCAAATACTGGACTTTCACTCAGTATTTTAACAAAACTCCTCTTTACAATGTGGCTGTTTCCTGCCAGAGGAAAGCACTAACTAGAATTTTCACCATCTTTAAGTCAAATTTTGGAGACATTGTGGCTGGCTGCTTTCAGTCTGATTTTTATCAGCAGTTATATTACCCGCAAAAAAAAAGTTCTGAAAAACACTGTTTAGAAAATTTCTGTTATCTAGAATATATCCATTTCACTGGCCCAGCATTTTCCAGTTTTGCCAGGAAATGACTCCACCAATCCCAGTCCTTGCCAATCTGGAGTAAACTAACTGTTAACTTGCAGCCTAACTGCATGACTGGATATGTGCATTATTTTTTTCTTACAGAGCTATTTCTCTAGGGGGCAGTTGCGGAGCAGAAAGGCAGAAAGACAAGTGGAATAGGGATTAATTTAGGTTAGCAAGAACAGCTTTAAAACGGTTAGTCAATGATTGTATTTTATTTTTAAATAGAAACTGACATATAAGGAAATTATAAGAGGAACCAACAATTATTTAGAGAGGCATGTGGGGACAGCTATTTGTTTTGTGAAATATAGCTGGGGTAAGAGTTAGCAGTGAAAAAACCTGAAATAGCCATACTATCAGCAAAGAATACATACAGTTAGTTAAAATAGGCCAATATTAGTTTAGGAAGAAACAGAAAAATGAATTAATGTTAAAAAGAGGATAAAAATAGGGAAGTCTAGGAAAAGGGCCAAAAAATAACAGCAGTAAGTTATCTTACATCTTTTAATGCCCTCATGCTGTAATTCATCTTCACCAGCGAGCTCCTGAACTGACAGAGAAACATCTTAGGTTATAGTAGCCAGATCGGGAACTGGGTTTATTGCTTAGTCATTGGTAAATATTTACAGAGTGAAGCCTGGTTCAAGCCTGCTGACTTCAGTAAAAGCATTCTTGCTGTCTTCACTGAGTTTAGAATCAAATCTGAGGATGGGGAGAGAGACACTAGGTGTTCAGTGGGACTGAAGTTTTTAGCTGGGGCATCTCAATGAGGTGTTATTGTTGACCTGCATTTACCTATAAATCTCACTTTCTGAGTCAAAATCTGCTCCAACTTACAAAAAGTATGTTTGATGTAATTTCAGTAACTTTAGCACAAAGGCATTTCCAGGTGAAACTCGAGAGGCTCAGGGTCACGCAACTTGCAGCCTAATATAGGAGGCGTAACCAAGCAGTGACTGTGGCTGCTATGACCTCTGAAGGCTTCTGTCATGACATCTCTGGGTCTCATATTGTCAGGAAGGGCACGTAAAGCCACCAGTGGAAGATCCCTCTCCATGCTGATATTTCTGTGTTTTCTTTCTAGTCTCACGTGCTTCCCAGGGCAATGTTGGGCTGTCAAGTACACACCAACACAAGGGACAAAGGAGCACCAATCTTCCAGTTTTCCACAGAGGAAGAAAACTTAGCTTGGGCTATGCTGTTGCTTGCTGTTTTGCTGGTGTGCAAGTAGTTATGTTTAAAGGGCAGAGCACTTCCAATTGCTTGGTCTAGCAGAGCCAAGCTGATTGTATAGCAGAAAGTGTCTGTCACCTTCATGCCATTTCCAGAGAGGGTCCATAAGGTGAAACTGACAACCAATTGCTGCTCACCGCTTTACCATGGCAGTCACCGGCCTGCAACTTCTGTAAGCCGCAGTCATGACAGACAAATAACCAACTGAGAATAGCTGCAGCGGACTTTTTCCTTGTCATGTGGTAGAAAGGTCCTTACTTCTCACTCTGTAGTTCTCCTGGTTCAGGAGCTCTTGGAAGGATCACCTGTGTCAAATTCACACTGGGTGGGTTCAACTCAGGTTCAGTTCTCAGCAGTAAACGCAGAGGTGATTTTTATTCAGGCAGCCCAGGGATGAGAATAGGAGACACTGAATTCATCTCCAAATGTTGGCTGGGCTCTCTGGACCCTTTCATACCAGCAGGTTCAGCCTTATAATTAATTCAGGTGTTTATCTCCGCCCAAGCTGTTTATCTCCTGTACTGTTTGAGTACAGACGTGCCTTATCCCCAGCGCACCCAACGCGGCTGCCCGCCAGTGGCTCAGGCTGTGGCCGTCAGTGTGGTGCTGTTCTCCGCACAAACACGTGTTACACACTCACCCCCTGCTGCACACAGCCGCACATCAGGGATCGGCCCGCCCAGCCCAGCCCCGCGGTGGGGATGGCACAGGGCAGCCGTGTCCCGGGTGGCAGCGCTCAGCGGAAGGGACGCGTGGCTGCCCGTGCGGCCCGGGGAGGCGGCGGCTCCGCCGGCGGCTCCCGGCGAGGCGGTGCTGCATTGCGGGCACAGCCCGCCCCGCCCGCGCCCCTCTGCCTGCGGGGCCGCCTTTCGGAGCGCCCCGGTGACACCCCGCCCGTCCTCCCGCCCCCAAGGAGCCTGTCGCAGAGCCAGAGGGTAGGGAAACGTGCTCGTCTGTAGTTTCGCACGTTTCTCGCAGGGCCGAGGTAATTATGAAAGACAGAGTCACATTTCACAGCTCCTGCAACGCTGTAGTAACACAGCCTAGTGTAGTAATGCCCTAAATATTGACATGTAAAAGCTGCAGGATTATTGCAGTAGTTTCTTGACCAAGCACTATTGTTTCATGGAAACCAGTGAAACTGCTGTTGTAAAATCTCATCTGCAGTGTTTGGTTGTAGCATCAATATATTACATATCACTGCCTATACCTATTTTTTAATCGTGATGCCTATTTTCGTTAGCTCCTAAACCACAATGCAGTCAGATATTTTGAAGTGGAATATATGTTTTATTACAATCATGATTAATTAGTTATACTAAGCAGAGCTGCTCTTGCTCTTTCAAGAGTAAAAGAACCTTAGGAATATTTCTAGCCAGGGATAGAAATCCCTGTTTCTCTGGCATGATTTTCAAACATCACAGAAAAAACCACCAAAACCCAAAAAACTGCCAAACCTCTGCAGGATAATCTACATTTGTAAACAATCTCTTCCCCCGCCACCCCCCCCCCCCCTTTTTTTTTTTTAATTTCTCAGCATGTTATCTGAAAGGATAAAATAACATAAAATCAAAACTTGCAAAGAGCAGCAGTCTACATTTGGGCCTCGCATTAGGGGAAGTGGCTGTGAGGCTCTTTGCACAGAAGGTGTTCTCAAGGCAAGAGTAAAGACCTCGGTTAAAAATGGTGGGAAGCAAAGCAATTATGAAAAACAAACAAACCTGGAAAGGCTGTTGGAAAGAATCAGAGCCAACAGTTAGCTTCAGGCATTTTTCCAATGATGGAGCAATATGGTTGTTGTGTTACTGCTGCAGATCACAGGACCAGTGGTTGAAGGGAAAGGTGTCACCAACAGATATTTGTCCTGTGTCTTCAAACTGCCCAACTAAGAAGAGTAAAAAATGCTGGCACATGGGCCTGTTCTCATGGTTTTATTTTATGAACCTACTTTGCTTCCCTGTAGTCATTTTGGAGAGGTGCACTAGTGTCCAGAATGGAGCAATGCATCAAGCCTGTTTTACACAAAGTGTGGGTTTACTGAAGAGTCTAAAGATCTCTCGGTTCTCTCTTCCTCTTGCTCATTACCATTGGTGGGTGCAACACTCTTTGCTGGTGCAGATCCTGTGGGCACAGCTGAATGGTGAAGAATCCTCCCCCAGTCATATGTCAGGGCTGCATCTGCCCTTGCAACTGGGAAGAAGACATAAAAAAGTTTTATTTTGGCTAACTTTGTGCTGAAGCAGTTTAGGACACTGTATTAGAATTTATTTTAGATGAAAATTGCACATCTGCAAAGATTTCTACATCATCTTGATAGTGCTCTGGTATCTCCATTTCAGCAGCTCCCTCCACGCAAAATTGCTTGTGTGAAGAGCAAATATACATGAGTGGATCACCATCTGCAGCCCCATTTTTAATGAATCTGAAACTGTGGCTCAGTACTCAAAGATATTGAGTACACTATCCATATATGGATATAATGCGTGCCTTTATTCCATTGACCTTTTATTTTCATAGTCATCCTAGGCTAATACTCACTGGTTACAAGTTTTGCCTCTTGGTTTCAAAGAGAAGTTGAAATGGAGTCCTTGATCTCGTTTGCTGTGGTTCTTACAATTTCTTGATTGTTCCCAGCTGAGCTTGAAGCATTGTTGGACACAGATGTTCATACAGGGTTCTGCCTAAAGTGGTTGCTTGCTACAACATGGGACAGTCTATTCAAAACAACAAAGTCACTGTTAGGCAACTGGAAGAAGCCTCAAACCAACAACAAAACCCAGGGTAGACATATTGGATCACAATAATATAAAGAAGCCTAAAGCTGTGTCTCTCACCTAACTGCCCTGTCTCTCCATATTCAGAGGCATGTATCTCTCTTGACAGTGACCCAGCAGATGGACTCCTTGCTGACTGCAGGACTTTGCAGGCCCCTTGTCAACCTGTTTAAAAGTTGCATAGGAGGAGAGTTCTTACTCTCTGAAATACTAGTTTTCTGCTGTAAACTCCAGGTAGTCTTTGCTAAGGAAGGCAAAGGATTTTTCTCTTATGAGGCCAGTTACCTCCAGTTCTTTCCCCCTTTTCTGCTTGGAGCCAGTCTTTTCCTTCTCATCAGAATCATGAGTTATATATTTGAAGTCCATATATTTTTCTTCCTGCCAAGATTTTTTTTTTTGTTGGTATTGTAATTAATGGATGCCACTGGCTTACATATTCTCTCTGCACAGAGGGCAAAGCATTATTTCTGGGGTTCTTTCTCTGTAAAGCCATAGGAGAGCTCAGCTTCTCCATGGTGGAAATTAGTCAGTGTATTTGTTCTGTCTCTCAGGGTTCCTGAATAACAGTGAATACCAAACAAATTACAGATTCTATTGCAACTTGCAGTTAACAGGCAGGAAGGATCCTGAGGTACTCTGGAAGACAGAGCTGTACTCTGGCATAGTTTTTCATGTTATGTCTTGTGGTATCTCTAAGAATGTAAGTATTGAAAAATACTATTGGCATCAGTGAAGTGAATGTAGTGGATTTCGTGAATGCTGATACAGAAGATACAATTTGAACCAGAAGTGAAGGATTGAATTAATTTCTCCTAATTTAGATACCCACAGCTGAGCAAGCCTTGAATGTACCTGACTATACAGACTCTAGGATGACTAGCTCATACATAAATGTCTGTGCTTTGGAATGTTTGGTATTAGCTAGGACAAATGTTAGTCACAAAAACCAGTCTTTCATATTCTTCTCACTTTTCTGCCATGCATCACAGTCTTCTTAACACTTTATCCTTTGGCTGTTCTAAGGTACTGGGAAACTGACAGCTCCTGAGAAAACAGCCTCTTGAATGGATCTGGCCTGTGCTGGCTCTCAGCCCAGTGTGGAGTCCCAGAGAGAGTCAGAATTGCCACAACACTAAAGGACGAGATAAACAAGTAGAATGTGGATAGTAAAATGGGAAAAAGATGATGGCATATCAGCAAGGATGAAATGGTATGAGTGCTACAACCATGCTAGTAGTAGAAAGTAGTAGAAAAGAAAAAAAATCTGTGCTGAGGCTAGAGGTACAAAAATATCTGGAGGATGTTTGTGAATCAGAGGAGGAGACTGGTCAATACAGGTCTGGGTTTTTTTTGTTTGGTTGGGTTGCATGTAGACAGAGGCCTCTGCAATGCATTTGGGGAGAATTTCCGTTGCTTCAGATTATGAGATAGAGGAAATCATACTGTCATTGAGGGAACGTTGAAATCCTTCCCTTATTGCAAGATTCCTGTCTTATTTTCATTGTATGCAAATTTGCCAGAAGGGAAACCAAGACTGAAGCGCCAGGTGGGGTCTAAACTTTATGATAGAGAAGGTTTTCAGAAGTTCCAGTGAATTGAATAATACTAGGGATGCATGGTCCAATCACAAGCCTGAATTCCAGGCAGTTCTGTGAGGCTGTGTGCTGCACAAATCATACAGCTGCGATGTACAGGAACAGGTCTAAACCAGATTGCAGCAGTTTTACTGTTTAAAAATGCTGAATATTGGCTGTCACTGTTCTCTCAGAATGCTAACTCTTCAGATGCAAAACTGAGATTTGGCTTGGAGCTTCATTCTTTTATTGGAGACCTAAGACTAAAAGGAAGACTATGAAAAATCTTTCCACTCATGACTGCAATGAATTCCTCTGATTTACGTATTAATAAAGAACGCCATGAATTAGCAAAACTCTTTTTCCCTACTGCTCTGTTGTAGCAGAACAGAGGATGTGAGTGCAGTATGGAGTAAATGCTAATTTTTCCATGCTCAATTAGAGTTAAAAATTGTTTTTCAAAAATACAGAGTGTCTAGAACTCCAGCAGATTTTAAATGTGAAAAATTTGGAATAAAATGTAGTATCTCAAATCACAGCCAAAGACAAGTTAATTTGGCTGGTTATGCTGATTGCCTGCCTGAGAAAGGCATAGCACAAATTATTTCCTCTGACGTTCATAGCTTATTAAAGATTTATCTATGTTTTGCACTCCTAACTCAAATCACCATGTAAAAACACTATAAATGAGAGCAGCCAATGTTTGAAATCAAGCTCAGTCTTTCTGAACTTGGGGTTCAGAAAATCGATGAACCCTAAAGAAAAATTAGATCGTTTTACATGTGGACTCTAAAACAGCTGCAGAATGTTAACTTTCTGAACAAACCATTCTGTGGTCATTTTCCACATAAATTATTAGAAAATTTGCAAGCCATGCAGATGTTGTCTAGTTCACTTACCTGAATGTATCTCAGATAGGCAACTGCTAATGCATCAAGTGTGGGCAATGCTTTCAAGGGAAGACCAAAAAAATGATCCGAAAGATTGTTCACTCTGGGTGGTCCAAGACATTTTTTTCCTTAAATGACAAACAAAATAAGGCAAAGGCAATAGACCAGCAAATCAGGCTTCCTATTGCTGAGGCAGAAAAGAGTTTCCAAGAGAATGCCATGTGGCACATGCTTCCAGCACAGCATAAGCCTGCCCATAAACCCTGCTTTAAAAGCATTAGTGCTTAGCCTGCACTATTCTGGTTCTCAGAGCCTGGAAGAAAGTGCACGTCCCCATCTGAACCCTGATTCTTACACATATATCTGGCCTTCCACACACTGGACATTTCCTGAGGGATTTCAGAACAAGTTCATAAAATCATCATAGAATGGCCTGAATTGGAAGGGACCTTAAAGATCATCTAGCACCAACCCTCTTGCCGTGGGCAGGAGCACTTTTCACTAGACCAGGTTGCTCAGCCCTGCATTTAACTGGTCTTGAGCACTTCCAGGGATGGGGCATCTACAGCTTCTCTGGACAACCTGTTCCAGTGCCTCACCACCCCCACAGTAAAGAATTTATTCCTAGTATCTGATCTAAACCTACTCTCTTTCAGTTTGAAGCCACTCCCCCTTGTTCTGTCACTACATACCCTTGCAAATAGTCTCTGTCTTTTTGTATTCTCCCTTCGGGTACCCTAAGGCCACAATTGGGTCAACCACAATTAAGTCTTTGTGCCAGGTTTTCAGAAATTGCCATGTTGGGCTGAGATGAAATGGATACTTTTGCCTGTAGGGCTATAACGGTGCTGGTGAAATCTCATCTTGTTTCCATGTTCATCTTTCCTTTTCCCCTTTCCCCATGTGCACACCTGTGCAGACACCCATGCACACACAAACAGGACACGGTGTGAGGAGATGTGGAATGTGCCTCTTCCTGCAGGACACATTATGGAAGCTGTGAGGTGGGCAGTGGAGTATGTGCTGTATCTTGGTATGGGCACACTGGATGAAGTCTCTGAAAGCTGCATCCCACCTTGGGATCCCTGGTGTAAGAGACTTCCTTGCACTGTACTCCAGCACAGGGCTGGGCTTAAAGCCATCCTTTATCTCAAGCAGGCCAAAGCATATGTAAGCCTAATTTTTGCCAAAGCTAACCCTTCTTTTCTGTATGAATGCAGCAAGTGGCAAATCCAGGCAGGATGCTCTGCCCTAGGTGTGAGAAGATCCTGTGGTTTCCCATTTCTCTGCTACTGTGCCTCAGCTGAGCACTGTGTACATGAAATCTCCACTGGTTGGATGGTAAAACTGGAAGCACAGAGAAGAGAAAAGGAACAATGTAAGCGGATTCAAAAGGGATTTGGATCATTTAGTTGATGAGCCAGCAGATGGCAAATGCTGCTTGGTGTAGAAAATGAAAAGTAATTAGTCTGGGAACAAAGAGCAAATGTAGGGAATGGGTGTTGCATTCAACACGCTGATCAGAGAGAGAAAGGGGTTACTGTGGAAAAAAAGCACATAGGAAACGTCACTTCAGTGCACAGCTGCAATAAAAAAGGCAAACAAGACACTAGACCGATGGAACAGTGAGCTATAATGCACCACCAAAGAGGCAATACAGTCCTGTGGAAGATGGTTATTAGGCCCCAGACTACTGCATGGAGCATGGGTCACTGTTTCAGAAAGGTTATGTTTGGAGAAAGGTGCATTATAAAGCAACTAAACTCTTAATGGTTTCAATGATTTCAGTTCTGAGGCAAAGTTAAGAGGCTCATTCTGAGGGGTCAAAGAGACCTTAAAGAGATTTTGAAAATACAGTAATGATCAGTACAAATATCAGAAAATACTTATAGCAATACAAGATTATAAAAATTAAGGAAGTGGTACTGAGCACAGAGCAGAAACTTCACAAACTGCTGCACAAGAAAAGGGCAGTTACCTTCTGATTCCATTGAGTTGGCTATGGTGAAATACAGCTTCAGGAACATATAACTCAGTCAAGTGAATGATCCACAGATACAGTACATGAAACTGTCCTGTGGAACAAGCAGGAGGACAATGAAGACACAGATAAAAGTAGGAAAATTGTTTAGAGGAAGAATTCCTCCCTAAGGCTTCACGGTTTGTTTTTATTTGGATTCTGTTTTTACAGATTCCTAAACTGTACCTATCTGCCTGCTAATAGACTGAACAACCTTTGCATGCAAGCCATACTGAATGTGGGTTCCCCCAAACCACATTCAAAGAGGAGGAAAGGGTAGGGGGAAGGTAAATGTTGTCCTGTCTTCTTTCAGGGCTAGCTTTGGGTCTAGTTAAGCTGGAGATTGTTGGGCTACTACTTAGGAAGGGTTGGGACAGCAACAGGCTGAATTTGAGGTCAACGTGTAGTTTACCAGGCTTGGGAAGGAGGGGAAAATTGCAAACAGGTATACCTGCAAAAGGGGATGTAAGCACTAAAACTGCAATTAAATAGATTTCAGGTGCCTATGCTTATCTCGGAAACTACCTATGCCTAGAAAAATAGTGTGGGGTTGTGCAGGCATTAGAGAGGCACTTGAAGTAAATTTACTGATGTGTGCTGTGGTGCAAATACAGAACTGCTGCCACTGCAGCAGAGAAGTTGGGTGGAGCCCGTATCTCCTGCTTAGCCCTGAGGAGGGCTACCAGCCTGAAGCTGGTAGATACGGTTTAGAGCATACAGATTAACATGGACATTGACAGGAAACCTGGGCTCCTTCCTTTTAGCACTATGGCCAGAGAAGAGAGTGTATCACTTCTATTTGGGGTATATTGTCAGGAAATTGGAGGTTCATATGCACAAGCCTCCCAACAGAGAGCTTACTACTGGATTAAGCTTAGGTCCTGATCAAGGTTTTGCCTCTTCTGTAAGAGGGAATGCAAGACTGTGAAAAGGAGCTGACAAGACTGAGCTTACCTCTGGGGTGAGGTGAGGGAGGTAGTGAATGCTGTTGCTCCACGTCTACAAGGCTGCAGCTCCACAGTTGTAGCCACGTTATGATAAAGGAAATTGAGATAAAAACACCTTGTGCTGATTAACTACAGGTGGTGCCATGGATGTATCACTAGTGAAAAAAGGAGGGTTTGAATTTGCTGACATTATTTCAGCTACACAAAGTTATTCAGTGCCTCCAAAGCTTATGTGGAAGTGGGAAAATAGAAATTGTGTAGTTCATGTAGACTGATGTTCTGGCCTAAAGGGAACAGCATCAACTTCTTGTGAAGAAGATAGAAGGACTTCTGAGAAAGATGTGGAATAATCTACCCTTACAGAAACCTAATTTTAATTCTCCCGTAGTCAGGTACTGGCTTAAATTCTGAAAGCCTGTCTTTTTACTTTTTCCAAAGTTTAGCATAATTGTTCTGACTGGATATTCCTGTGATCCACATAGCCATCCAATCCTTCTTTGAATCCTGCACAGTTCTTGACCTCAGTGCTTCCTGTGGTGATATCTTCCACTTTCCAATTACACATTATGTGAAAGAGAATTTCATTTGATCAGCTTTGAATACATGAGGTCTTCATTTCATTGAATGTTCCTTTATTCTTGTGTTATGCAGCAAGTTAGAGAGAAATGTCAGATATTTCTTCTCTAGAGTATTTGGTATTTTATCTTACTGTGTGCCTTCCTATCTGCCTCTTTTCTGAGATAAACAAATCTCATTCCTTTCACTCTCTTCTGGTGATAGTCTCTGCCTCTACCGTTACACCCTCTGACCCCCAACTCACTCATTCTCATTCTTACTCTCTGACCTCTGCTTGTCTCTTCAGGATCTTCTAGAGCTTGGAAAGGGGCATGGACGGTATGCCAGAGGAGAATTCAGTACTGTCTGAGTAGCCGAACATCTTGTTATCTGTTTGGGTTGCAGCTGTACCCTGATCAGATGTCTTAGTTGAGCCGTCTGTACTGTTTTTTAGATAGTTGGTGCTGAGCTCATCACCTCAGACCTTAGTTACTATAACCAGCTCCTCTCTGGCATCTCTAACATTCATGCTGTCTCATTTCATTTGGCAGGTATCTTGCCACCCAGGAAGACTGCATTATCCAGTAACCTGACCTTGTCTCCCCTTCCTAAATCCTGTTTTCTACCACTTCAAGAAGAAAGGTCTTACCCTTAATTGAAAAAGCCTTTTCAATGCTTCCCTTTGCTATCTGGTTTTATGCCATCCTTAAGCTATTTATCACTTCCTTTTCATGTATTAGTAGTCTTGACATGCATTGCCCCCACTGTCCATGCTGTCTCCACAGTAAGAACTTTTCCATGCCAATATACAAGGTCTCTTATTATTACCTCTTTGTAGTCATTCAGGTCATCCTAAAAGTCTAGTTTTCTGGTAGTACATCCAAGATGCAGTGAAGGGTAGTAAGGCTGGGTCATCTGGAATTCCATGGTATGCCTGTAAGATGTACCTAGACCTGAAAGCATGAGCAGCACAATGAAGGTGGAGCTCCCCTTGATATTTACCAGGAGGTGTATCCCTTCAAACCAACTCAGCCCAGGTTGGTATGTGAAGTTGTAGCTCAATCAAAGCCAATTTGTGTCTTCCATGTCAAAAGAACCACAACTACTTCACCTTATATGTGTTTGCCTGTATGTGCTAAATTCTCTGGTATTGAGACACTAATTTTCTGGCTATGCTTCCTTGCTTGTGAGAATTGCTCCTTGGAAAGTCACAGATAATTCATGCAGCATTAGACAGTGACCTCCAGGGCTGTCAGGGGAGCCAGGCACTAAAATGCATTTCAGTTAAATAGATTATCTTCCTGTCCTATTATGACTCAGTGCAGAAAGCTTTCTTAGAGTTCTGGAGTTGAAGGTGTCTCTCCCATGCATCTCTTGTGGGCTGTGATTTTTATGTGGGAGCCCTGTTTGCATAGTTCTGCCTTCTACAACTAAAACTCCAGACATTCTGGAAGCAGAAAAAGGAATTGACTTTCAAGTGTTTCTTATTTTTTGAGCCTACTTCATACTGCAGTGCTGTTTTGCTGTGTTGGCTAAATAAAATGAGGTGTCTTTCATATTAATACGTAGTTTTGGAAATGAATAAGTTCTCACAGGTAGGAAATTGTGAGTGAATTGGAAGTTGACTGAATGATGTTCAGGAGTAATCTGAAGAATATGACCTGGGGAAGTGCCACTGAGGGGATTCAGTGCTGAGGTTGGGATACTTTGTGCTGAAATCCACAAAGCTTTTGTTTCTGAGATCTTGTTCAAAAAGGAGCTGTAGTGGAATTAGGATCTGTCCAGGTTATTTTTGAGAGGGCAACTAGGATGGTGGACAATTTGCAACACTACTTAAAATTAGGAAGACACCAGTTAGTGTAATCTTTTTCGTACTTTAATAATGCTTTAATAAATACAATGTAATCCAAATGTCATCTCTTCATTATGAGCCAGTTGTGCTGAGCCACATGTTTTAAATTGGCACTGGTAAGGCGAATTGAAAGGTGAATAGAACAGCTGAGCAGAAGAAGCAAACCCAGTTGGGTCACTTCTGTTTCTTCAGTGTAAAATTTTCAGAAAGCATGCACGATAAAGGTATAATCAAAAGAGAATTTTGGATTGCTTTCAGGGTTCCAACTGCCTTCCATCTTCTCAAAGCACCTATTCATGCTTTTACAGGAGCTTTATGAAAGCATGTGAAATAGGTATCAATTTACCCCTGTCATATGCTTGGAAACAGACAGGATAGCTTTATCCTCTTCTTGTGGCTTTGTCTGGATGATGATGATGAGTTTTGTGAGCCTGATCTAGAGCAGCCAATACAAAATAAGATCTTTTTGTACACCTCATTTACAGTGTTTAAGCTTAAATCCTCCGTTCTTGCAGTGTTTTAACTCAAATAACTTCATATACAGGAAAGAATACCTTGTTTTGATTAGAAAGCTAGTTAGAGGGCCTAAGCCTAGATATTTAAATTCCTCCCTGGTAAAAATTTATGTTCTGATGAAACAAGAACAAATTATGTCTGCCTCATCTAAACCTATTTTTAAGCTTTTAGTCCATTCTGCATCATGAAGAGAGCTATAAAAACAATCCACTGAATCCAGACTTACCATGTTGCAGTGACTTGGAGAAGCAGATTTATATTTTTGTATTGTTTATATTTTGTGTCCTTGAAGTTTAAAGAACTTTCATCACTCTTAGCTTCCTCTTTTTTTTCCTGGTTCATCAGTGAGTTTAGGATACCACTAAGTACTACTCTATTAATCACATTAAAGGACCATTAAGCCTAGTTAATTTTTTTCTGCTGCTGGTAGTATTAGACGTGCAAGAACAACCTAAAGATGGATCACACATGCTGTGGTGGAACAGGTCCCAGATCCTTGGCAGAGGGTGTACTGTGGCTGGTGTTGGGACTGTGGAGCCTGTCTTGGGGGTGTGAGTTTCTGCTGATTTGATTTTCTGTGGTCATTTTTCAAACACCAGTATTAATTACAAATAAATACTTGATCCCAATGGGCAGCTTGGAGTGGGGTTTCTTCCTGAGAGAGGGCCTGTTTATGTTAAGGCTTGCTTTCAGGTCACCACAAAAAACCTGCTGTATTGGCCTGCAAAGAAAACTCCAGAACGAACAAACACCTCCAACCTGTAACTGTTGCCTGGCCCACTCATTTCCTAAGAGGTTTGCTTGGTACCCTAAAGAATACCTGTAGGAATGTACTTTTCTCATCTGGGTGGAAGGTCTTGTCTGGGGCTCTGCATCAGGTGCCGATTATTTAGAAGGGACTGGAGATTATTGCCCTGCTTAGGCATTGCTGTCTGCCTGGATCCAGGAGCTCTTCCCTCAAGCGAAGGTTCATCCAAGTCATCCAGATCCCAGGCACCTGAAAGGATCTGTCTTCTAACAATGCCTAAACCATTAAGTAGACATGGCTGCAAAAGCTTCCTTTTAGTACTTTTTGAGAAACATGACAGCAGTGAGAGGGCTGGGGATTTTTCTCAGGGAGATCTTTTACACATGGGTACCCTTTCCCCAGTGGCTTTCCAAAATGGATATACTCCTTGTGCTTAGTGTTCATTCTCCTGCTTACCTGCTAGGATTTGTAAATCATGAGCAGTTCATAGCACTGTGTGACTAATAATTTTTTTCTAGGGAGCAGGAAAAAAAAAAAAGAAGAAAGATCTGTATCTCTAGGCCTGTGTTCCCCATTATTTTAAGCTCCGTGTAGGCATATGTGCTCTCAAGTCACAGTTCTTGACATATGTAACCTTAGCTTCTTATAGCTGATTTGTAATACTGGTGTTTGAAAAATGACTACAGAATATCAAATCAGTTCAAATTCACACTGTCAGGAGTTGCATAAATGGTCCTAGGAGACACTGTAACAGTACATCTCTACTGATTTGTAATTCCTCATAGGACAGGAGGTTTCAAGCTAATAATCGCTATCCAGGCAGTTGAGTGGCCTGGCATTCATTTTAAGGAACATCAAGATGTGGTGCTGGTTCCTATTTTTAAATTAAAGAAAATGTAAGAATCACATTATGATGAATGTGAGCTTGTTGCAAATTTGGAAGTACGATGACAGAGCCTGCATTTCAGCAGGACTTATTGCAATGTTTCCTTTTGTGTTTTGTCTTGTGGGCTTGCATGTTCAGTGAACAAGATCACAGACTATTTTATTTCAGAATAGCAAATACTACTGTCTATGCATACTTTCCTTAAAATAGGAGCAGAAACCTCCCTAAAATGCAAGGTTTCCCCCATTTTTTCCCCTTTCAGAACACATATCCCATTTCCAGGTTTTGAGTTTTCTTTTTTTATTTTCTGTATGACTTTGCAGTTGGCTTTGATACCATTCCAAATGAAGCACTGGGGCAGAATTTTTAGCAAACAGGAGTCAAAGAGCTGTGGAAAATTCTTCATTGCTTTGTGTCTTTAAATCAAGATTGGGTGCCTTAATAAAAGGTTAGGCTTCTCTTCATCGAGTTATTAGCCTTTCATAAAGAAGTCCCTTGATTAAATGTTATGGCCTGTGTTTTCCTGGGAAGTAAGACTAGATCATTGTAATGGGCCCTCCAGGTCTTTAGCTCAGTGGTGCCTAATTTCTTTCCTGACCTTGAATTACACTGAGAAGAGGAAGTTTAAGAAGAACAAGTCAGGAAGTAAAATTCTGCATGAATATTTTGCAGGACTACCAGCCAAGCACTGAGGTGTTCAGAGGGAGATGCAGTGCTAAAACAAAGAGCTCCATTAACTGGCAGACGGTACTGAACCTGTGTCTGGTGTGTCAGACTGAACCAGCATTGGTGTGCTAGATAGCAGTGGGCTCACTCTGAGCCTTGGTGGGCTTGGAAACACAGCTACGTGGAACTGTCCCTCTGTGCGTGGTTCTTCAGATCCTCAGCTGCTGCAGGCCGTGCCTGGGAAGTGGTCTCCCATCCTTTGATGCTGCAGGCAGAACCTGGGGAGACCATTCTTTGCCTGTTTTCCTGTCCCAACAGCAGTCTCCCAGCAGTGATCAGGAGCAGCAATGCTGTGTGTCAGCCCATCATGAGTCATATTCACTTCATGAAATCCATTCTCCACCCTCAGTAGCTGAAGCTCTCCATTTATGTGCTTCAGCTTGTGATGGTTAAAGTCCATTGAATGCACAGGTTGTGTATGGTGGTGACTCACCAAAGTGCAGAATATTGTTTGGTCATTTTTTCTGTGCTGCATCTGAGATGTTCAGCCAGTATCTGCCCTGGCTGTCAGATGCTGCCTGGAAAAATATATCTTCCCCAGTAAAAAATAGGAAAATGTCCAGGCCGTGACTCCACAGGTATTGATAGAGCAGAGAAGAACCACAAGACTCCACCACTTGGAAAATGGCCATGTTAAAACAGCAGCATTTAGGTTTTGGCCTAAGTATGGAATAAATACTCTGACGAGATGGCAATCCTATGTGGGAAGAAGCCATAGGAATTGGGAAGTAGCTGGTAAACATTGTGCGTGTGTGTGAGGACAGTGGAAGGCAGGGTGGAGAGTGACTTGTATTTCTTGTGGTTTTATTATAATAGTGGCTGTAAATTGTGAACTGCTGCTCTGCAACTGCTGAAATCATGGCTGGCTTTGGCACTACTTAACAGACGTTACTGGTCTTAAGTACAGGGGCTTGTTTCCTACATCTGCATAAAGAAAAGCTTGGATTGGTGATGTGCTCATCTGGTGCCTCACCAAAATGTAGCAGCGACTGCTCTCCTTTTTCCTAGAGAGCTGCCTCTTTTGACATCTTTGGTTCTGCCAGACACCCCAGTTTAAACTGGTGTCCTGCTAATGAGATCTGCTGTAATGGAAGAGCCTTTCCTCCTTCCTTGTATGAAGCTTTCATGAGCTCACCCACGAAGGAAGTGTGGATGAGGGTAGGTGACTTAGGCAGGAGCACAGGTGACTGTGATGAGATTCAAAAGCCGTAACACAGAACCAGGGAATTGCTTCCCTTGGAAAAAGGTTTAAGAAAGAGACAGATGAGGCATAATTGAGACAGAAGGATGTTGATTTCATGGTTTATTGTCACATTAAAAAAGTAATATTACTGATGAATTAATATTTGCTTTTTAATATAAAAGTGCTTATTCTTACAAATCCTTAAGGCTCATTCTGTTACATTACAGTAGGATTTTTCACCATCCCAGAAACTGTGCTACATGAGTTTTACATGAACTGTGGACATAGCAAAATCTCCAAACAGTAAAACAAGTCATTGATAATTTCATTGCCTTTGTATGCATTATCCTGTTTAATTGTGTAACATAATTTAACATGAAAATAAACAAAAGCAACATTTTCTTCTATTTTCTAGTTTGGCTTGGAACTGATCCCCAAAATATTTCTACTTTTCTTGAGCAAATGGAACAAATATGATTGATTTTAAATCCCAATTTTTTACTCATACAGCAGAAGGGAAGGAGTGAGACAGAGGAGCATTACAGATGTAGCATTTACCCTATGTTGCTTACTAAAGAGGAAAGGACTGACTACAAAGCACAAGTACTGATTATATGCCATATATTTATTTTTGTAATGTCCCTATGTTGTACTTAGGTAAATCTCCCATTGAAGCCAATGTGAGTTTTGCCTGAGGAAGGAACAAGACCAGGGCTCTTGCGGGGGACATTTTATAGTACGTAGTTTATTATATTTTTGTCTCACAATGGAAGAATGAAACAAGTGAAAGTTACTAAAGCTCTTGTTCATATTGATCACAAGTGGAATATGATTTCTGGCATATACTATGATACACAGATAAGAGTATACCATATTTATTTGTAATCATAATCAGAGCTATATTAGTTGGATGGGCAGTGAATTTGCTATTTCTACTTAAATTTTAGATATTTATTTATTGTAAAAACATTTTTTTTCAATAATTGGGTCAAAATGCAGCAACTAAAAAAATACCTAATGAAAAGATAAAAATAATTTAAAGTATTCTGGATCAAGGGGGGAAATGCTAACCAATCTAATAAATAAGGCAGTTTAAAGCATTTGTGACTGCTACTGTGATATATGTACATACTTTACAGCATAAATTACTGTACAGAATACTCCATTTATTAACCTGTGTAAACAATATTGCCTGCTGTATGGGGACATATTGTGGGATTATGGTCAGCGGAAAGACAAACTGCTGTAGCAGGGTGGGGGAGGCCTTGGGTAGCACATCCTTGGAGAGGAACATGAGTGTTATTTTATGAGCTGCAAACAAAGCCATCTTAACTTGAATAATTTTACAAAAAATGCACTGACATTTGTTACTATAAACAAAATATGGAAATTAACCTCTGTGGTTTGTTACAAAAATAATTCTAGTCATAAACTGGTCTCTGCATACCTCACCTGGCCAGGGAACCTCACTCAGGAGTTCACTGTGTGAAAAGGGAGATGGGGAAGAGTCGCAGTGTGCCAGTACCTTGTCGTGTGCTGTCTGCACTGCCAGCCAACAGCTGATCCCACACTGGGAATACCACACTGCCTTTTCAGCCACTGGTGCTACATGTGGCATGGGAAATGGGGAGGAAACCCTGTGACTGTTGCAACTGGCAGGAGAAGTAATGACAAATGTAAAACTCCTGTTATTTTTCCCATCCTGAACTGTCTTCCCCACCCATTTGTTTCCCTCACCCACCCAACAGTGTGGTTTGGTTTTGACTTTTGCATGGTGGCAACTCCACGGAGAGTCTCTGTAGGATGCCTACTGCAACATGGCACTGGTCAACAGACACCACTGCAGTCCAGGTTTCCATAAATAATATGCCCAGGAAGGCAGGGAGTTGCTAAAAGCAGTAAGTATGTGTGTGCAGCCATGATTTGTTACTCTGCCTATTGTCTCCATCTGCCATGGTCAGCACAGAACAATGCCCCTGCACAGGAGAACCAGGGATTAGCCTTGGGCTGCCCAGAGAGCAGTTCTCACATGGCCTGGCTCCTCTGCTTTGGCTCCTGCCTCTCCTGTTGCCATGGAAAGAGACAATGGCACTGCAAGCCCACCTTGACCCGGCTGCTCTGGAGCTCCCAACATAGCACTGCTCTTTCTGCCTCCACCAACTGTAAGGGGAGCCAGCCCTAGGAGCTGCTGCGGGACTACTGGTCTGCTGACAGGCCACGAGTTTTAGGTGTCCCTGTGTGGCCTATGGGCTGTTCATCATGGATAAAATTGCCATTTTCACATAATGAATTGAAAAATACCGTTTAATTTCCATAAAAAAGAGTAATATTGGCCTAATTCAGGCTCACAGCCAATCTCATCTCTTTTGTCATCTACAGAAAAACTTTCTCCTTGTTTAAGGGAGGCCAGCTCTACTTCCAGGCAACATATGGGAAAAGTGCCTGCAAGTGTTTAGTAAACTGTAAAATGTATTTTCTTGATATTTCAGTAATCATTAATAGAAGAAAGGTGCACATTCAATTCTCAAGGATCTACTTTGGATTTAGGCCTAGTGAATTAGAGAGTGGTCAAGAGGTGGTCCAAGTCTGAAACATATGCTTGAAACATCTGAGAAATAAATGTATTTACCACATACCTATTTTCCTGCATATATGCTCCCTCCCAACATGATCTTAGCCCCATCCTGCCTCAGTGCATCCTGAGATATTTACCAATTTTCATCAGGCATTCCTGTCAGCAACAGGTATGACCATAAACCTGGGGTGGGATTTATAGCACCTCTGTATCTGAGCTCATCTGTTTGTAGCCAGTGGAGAGAAACAAGCATGTGATTCCTCGTGCTAATTTTAGACCTTCAGTATAAGATGAGGTGATTTCCAACTTCTGTGTTTAAATCAGGACCTTTTTTCTCTTTCATTCCACGTTCTCTTCCTATTTAACCCCAGTGAATTTTTATGAGGCTGATTGTGTATCCTCCATGGCCCAAAGAAGGTCGTTGTACAGGTGAGACCACCAGCTCCTGCTGGTTCTACTGCAGGGCCATGAAGTGGCAAAGCTCACTCAAGCGGGTTGGTAGCACAGTCAGGCCAAGGCCAGGAGATGCTGCTGGCACCCCTCCAGCTGCACTGCTGTTTCACATAAGGTGTTTGAGTCACCAGCACTAAGAGCTTTTAGTCCCCAGATTACTGATCCCTCCTATTTGCTTTTCCCTGCAGAGGAGAAGAGCTGTCAAAAACTGCGCATGGAGTCATCAGCACTCACTGTCCTTCCTCAACGGGGAACTGAATTCTCTTGCTAGAAATAATGGCAGAAGGTGGGTGCCAGTCCCACAGGTGGGGTGGGAATGAGAAGAAAGCAGAAAGATCCTGAACTGCTTGGAGCAGCTCTGCACTGCCTTTCACCTTTTTCCTGTGACCAATTTCAACTCTACCTTGTCCTGCATGTCACAAGCCCACGCTGGGAGATGCATTGAGGAAGAAAATGTCTAGAACTGCAGGGAGACCTCCAGAGGGACCTTGACATCCAGTGAGACCTTGAGAGAGATAGGACCCAGGTGAACCTCATGAGGCCCAACAAGGTCAATTACATGGTCCTGTACCTGTGTTTGTCCAAGCTCCAGTATCAATACAGATGAAGGATGTATTGATTGAGAGCAGTCCTGCTGAGAAGGACCTGGGGGTGCTGGTGGATGAGAGGCTGGGCATGAGCCACCAATGTGCCCTTACAGCCCGGAAAGCCAAAAAAAGCACGACCAGCTGGTCAAGGGAGATGATTCTGCCTTCTACTCTGCTGTTGTGAGACCCCACCTGCAGTGCTGTGTCCAGCTCTAGGGTTCCCAGTACAGGAAAGACATGGACCTGTTAGAGCAGGTTCAGAGGAGGCCATGAAGATGGTCAGAGGAATGGGACACCTATCCTATTAAGACAGGCTGAGAGAGCTGGGGTTCACCCTGGAGAAGAGCGGGTTCTGGGGAGAGCTTACTGCAGTCTTTTTGTACAAAAAGGGCGTTTATAGGAAAGATGGAGAAAGACCTTACTAGGGCCTGTAGTGACAGGACAAGAGGCAACCGTTTTCAACTGAAAGAGGGTAAATTTAGATTAGATCCAAGGAAGAGATTCTGTACTGTGAGTGTGGTGAGGCACTGGAACAGGTTGCCCAGAGAAGCTGTGGATGCCCCATCCCTGAAGTGTTCAAGGCCAGACTGGATGAGGCTTTGAACAACCTGGTCTAGTGAAAGGTGTCCCTGTCCATGGCAGTGGGGCTGGAACTAGATGATCTTCAAGGTCCCTTCCAAGCCAAACCCTTCTATGATTCTATGATAAATCTAAACTGCAAATGAAAATATGCTTTTTAAAATAGAGATATATTCCAAAATGGAAGTGAGAGAAAGAATAAGAAGGGCCTCTCCTTTGGTAAATGTTATCTATGTCTAGCTTGTTCCTGCAGGAAATGTTTCCTTTCATGTCTGTTGACAGGGTGAGAATTCCCTATGTAAGAATGCCAAGTGGAGGAGAAAAGGATAACTAGTGCTAAGAAAGGACTTGTTAGTGTTGACTGAATAACATGAACCACGTTAGAAAAGTTAAAAGTTTGTTGATTTGACCGGTGTTCAGTACTTGGTGAAGTGCTTTATTGATAACTCTAGGGGTAATGTGTCAGAACAGAGCTGGAAGTTTGCCCTGGGGATACTGGCTAACAGTGGTGTGATTTGGGAAGGTCACTCCCTGAATACTGTGTTTCCAACGTATCTCTGACTTCCCAATTTGGTTACTGGTAATGTGTATCAAAAGCAGACACATATTTTGTCATGAAAGACTTAAAAAAATTTTTTTTGTTAAGCAACTAGTTCTCTGCAATGCACCATTCTAAAAGAAAATTTCCATTGATTTGAAGTTATGTGAAGCTGGTTTTGGAATAACAAATTATTTGAACATTTCTGGGGCTGTTTTGAGGAACATACTTTGTACAAATTTCTTTTGCAGAAATACAAAGTGACTGAAAGACATAAAAAGATTTGAAATTCTAAGGATGGCTATGCAGCACTTTGTTAATTTATGCTGTTTGTCCCATTATGTATTGTTGTGATTCTCGGTCTCTGCCAGGATCAAAGTCATAGATACTCTGGGAATGGCAATTTCACCTAGACTGTGACTCCCCTCGGTGCTAAGCACTAATTTTATACACCCTGGTGCTTACACCAAGAGCTTACATGGTATTTAAGGATTTTGAGGGTCTTGTAGCTCTGGACTCAGGGGTGAAATTCATCCAGTATACTTAGCAGTTTTTTCCATAGCTCTTCAACAGAACTTTCCTTCTGAGGATACAAAGTGATTTGCAAACATTAATTAATTCTCATAAAGCCCTATGAGGCAGATAAATGTTAAGTATCCCTATGTTAGTACATATGAGAAACATGAGACCTGAGTGCCTTATCATTCATGCTGTTCACTGTATTTGCTCCCAAAAACGACCAAGTGCCATGGGACAGAGGAAATCCCCTTTTTTCCCTAATTCTGTTGTTTTCCTTGGACCCTGTGGAATTCTTTGAGGGCAGCAGGGATAAAGCTGGGATTCAAGCTGCAGTGTGAGAGATTCAAGCTACACAAACTGCAAAAGTGAGCTGCTGGTTTGGGGGGCAAAAGCCAGGCCCTTCATGCAACCTGTGGGTTACTTGCTCCATGTTCCAGCACCCCATTTGAAAGGTAGTTTGGGCTGCCAAAGTAGGAAGCACCCCTGAAAGTCAGGCAGACTTGTGGGCTACCAAGAGCAATAGGGCCATATAGCAAGTGGAGGCAAAGGAATTACCTGAAGAAATAGTCCCAGCTCGATCCCACCCATCTCACTGAGGAAAACCACAGTCTTTTGAAAGACCAAGGGATGCTCTAAATCTTAGTGCTTTTCCTCTATGTAGCTTTAGTCAGGTTAGCACAAACAGGACCTAAAGTGACTTTCGCAGTTTGTTAATTAACCTTAAGAGCAATTTACAGCATGGTGACCAGTGACACTGGAAATGGAGTCTCAGCCTGATTGAGGGCAAACAGCAGCTTTGTGAGAGACAGTAAAGTACCTAAATTTTCATGCTAACAATAGTGGCTGAGAGACATTGTTCCATATTTTTTGAGACATACAAGACATAAGATCAGCCAAATGCTTTTCTGAATGCATTCTGACAAATTTATCTATGGTTAAATGCCTTCCCAGCCCTTGGTGCACAGCACATAACCTAATGTAACAATTACAATTGTGATACTGATCACACCAACCAGGCATTCTAAAGACATGAAAACTAGACTAATTCTTTAGTTTGAAACATGAGGTCAAATATGTGATGTAAACGATAACAAAAAGATACCAAAATGAGAGGCATTTTAGGTCTGTGCCAGACAAACTTTTGTTGTTACCTTAACAAGTCTGTATACTTCAGGCATTATTTGTATTTCTGTTGTGCCAAGAGATTTTATTCTTTAGTTTGAGGATTCTCTCTGAATGGGGGACGAAAACGTTGCCATCACTGTGAACAAGAAACATTTCTTTCTGACATATTAAGTATTAAGAGGATTATGTAAAGACAAGGCATATTGCAGAAGGAGATGCTCTTAATATAGCTTTTACCATGAACCCATGACCTGCCAAAAATTTAGCAGAGTTAAAAAACCTATTGCTTTGACAATCTTTTCATTTTAAAAAAATCATCTTGTAAAAAGATCAAGGAATTCATCCACTGTTATTTACATAAAATTCAAACTTTCCTGCTTAAAATAATGAATAATTTAATGTCACATCTGCAGGATATCTAGGCAGATGCCATTAATCCAAGTCATTTTGCAAATTCCAATTTCATTTGGATTAAAACCTACAACTAAGTCAGTGAATAGCATATACTGTACATGTGTTAAGGCTGGTGACAACTAAAGTCTCTTGGGTAGATAAACTAAGTACAGCTTAGCCAGGCCTAAGTGTATGTTCTCATCTGGGGAAGAAAAGATATCCTGACATTTCAGATTTGAATCAGTAGCCATGAAAAATGGTTGAACATTTGTATTACAAAAGAGATACTATGGCATGGTCCAAAAGGTGCATTTCATATAAATTAATTAGTTACACAAATTATTTTGACAACAGCTACTGCACTTCTGAGGTGATATGGCTGCTCAGTGATGAGTACTTAATGATCAATGGTAGGCACTAGTAATATTCTTCATGCTGAGTGACTTTTATTACTATTTAGATTTACAGTATATACACGTGTTTGTATCTACACTTAGGGCTTGATCCTCTTAACCTTCTTTACCTAAGGTCTTCTGTTCACTATAATCTCTTCCTTTGGAGCTCTGTGTTATTTGGTCAAAAGAAATAGGCAAACAAGGGGTTTGGGTATCCTGCCGTGTGATAGGAAGGACTACACCTGGCTTTTGACCACACTCGAACCTCTGCACATGCTTTGTTCTTACCTGAAACTCATGCCACCATGCAATACTACAAATGATTAAGGCCAAGGGCTCTGTATGATCTTGCTGTCTGTGAGGATCCTATAGGCTGTTCTGTATTTGTCATGTCCACCTGCAATACACGGTTCCTTTGAATCCATTCCCATTGCTGTATCAAGTCTTACTGATTCAGAAGCCTCTGTTTGTAAGCAAACCTCTTCCTCCAGACATAATCCTTCTGGATTTGTACAGAATGACCTCTTACTTTTCCAAAACTGAACCTGAACATTGCTATGGCTAAAGAAGCCTGCATGTTCCCAGACTTTTACAGTAGACTAAAATGTCAGTGTCTTTCATGGAACTGCAAAGAAGGACAGTCTTCTCTGGTCCCATCCAAAACACATAGAGCATCTTGGACACAGAGTGTGATATACCTAAGACTATTCAGGTTCTTAAAGTAGTGCTTATGCTTAACTGGACCAGACCTGAAGTCACATGCACTTTTGCAGAGCAGGCCCTAAGATGATGAAATTACGTATTTGTTGTTACCATGCCACATTCAGTCATCCAATCAGCAGCAAATAGCCTGCACAAAAAGAGTATTCTAAATAACCTCACTAAATTAGTATAGCTGCAAGAAACCCTATGGAGAGAAGGCCAAACCCTCTAATCTGTTCATCCCGTTGCACCACCAGAAATTAAGGCTCAGTGTGCTCATCAGACAACACAGATGATGCCAGCACAAAAACTAAAAACCAGTAAGACTTCCATGGAAGCAATTGGAATTTTAGCTGAAATAATTCAATACAAGAACAATGTACAGAAGGGACAATCATCTACAAGAGATGCTTAGTACTTGGAAATGTTACAACAGAACAGCATTAATTCTTGCATTTCTTTGAAGTTTCTTGACATATATCCATACAAAGAGTTCATCATGATTAAGAAAAATATCCCAATCTTAGTAAAATAAACATGCTTCAAAGTTCCATATTTGAAACTCAAACGCCACATGTGCAATAAAACTAAACTCCATTTAAGGCAAGTAATACATGTTACTTCTAAAATTTCTCAACATTAAATATCAGAAAGGCCTCCCAACCCCCCAAACTTGTCTGAAGATAAACATCATAGGCACCGTCAAAGAAAACAGAAGCTAATCTAGCTGGAGTTTCACTTTCCTGGTCTGAGGAGAAATCCCGCAGTACCTGCGTGTGGCCCTGAAGCAGCCGACAGAATCCATTGCTATTAGTCTAGCAAATCCTGACAGACTTCCACAGCCGGAGATCAGGCAAGTGATAAACAGAAAGGCACCGATCAAGTTCTCCACCAAACTTGTGACAAAACAAATTGTGTTCCTTCTGGGGTGGGTGACAGCCAGGGCTAAGAGTGATGGCAGGACTCAGAGATCATGTATTTTGTAATTTAAAGGCAAGTATGTGTTCTCTCCTAAAGCCAGCCACATTGAAACACTCGAGTCCATGCTAAGAAGTGACCACAGCCACAGGGATTCTCTTGGGGGGAAGCATCTGAGCACCGATGGGCACATAAATATCGGCCCAGGATGGCTTGGGGCTGAGCAGTTCCTTGGTAGCTGCTTCAGAGAACACAGTGAGTGCTCTGAGTCTGAGCAATAGCTGGAGTTATGGTGAGCAGCCTCGGCAGAAAAACGCAGCTATGTGGGGCTCAGTAAAGCCCACTCTTTACCACGGGATACATGGAGTCTGTGCTACCAAAGACATTGGACTAAGAAATTGTGCCACACTGTTTGGTATCTTTTCTTCAAAATGCAGCTCTTCAAAAATGGGGGAGGAAAAAAAAAAAAGGCAGCAAGGACCAATTAATCAACCATTTGTATCAGTGGCTACTTCCACTTGTATCTTCTAATGAAAGTGTGTTTTGTACTCACATTTTTTTAATATGTAAGCAAATTAGATTAGAAAATAACAGTAAAAGGGTTCAACTAATGACTCGGACAAGAACAGTCCACTGAAAGTCACTGGAGCTGCTGATTTGAGTAAAGGCAGCAAATCTGATTGCAAAGAAAAAATATATTTCCAATACAGAGACCCTCCCCCCCAAAATATGTGAAAACCACTGAAAATGAACGAAAATGCACTGAGTGCAAGCACAGTTGATATAAACTGGCCTTGACCTCATCTGACCCAAATTAAACTCCAATTATTGTGGGATTAATTCTTCTGGCATGAAAAACACAGCCTGTCAACAGGAATTGAAAACATCCCATAAATCAAGAAATGTTAAAGCCTAGTTGAGGATTATGCATAAAGAGTGAGAGGATTATGATAGGAAACAGTTCTTAGCCTGATGAGCAGCAAACTCAGCTTCCCAGATAAAGGAAATTGCATGTAATGCTCCGGTACAGCCTGGAAGAAAATGTTGCAAGCTTCTGCTAGATGAAAAAGATATGAAAGTCAAAATCTGCAGAATGAAGCCTTCCCATGCAAAGCCAACAACTGTTCTAAATATCCGTCTCTCTGTGTGTGCAGCTGAAATTAACACATTTTCTTTCCTAAGTGGACTACTGTTTGCCATAGTTTTCCTTATCTATTTACTGTCAGTAACAGAATGCAATTATCCACCATCTCTTTTAAGTTCTTGCTATCAGCATATCTGTTTTCAGGCCTTCCTTTTGCTCAATACCATAGGTTGCACTGTTGGTGAGGAGCTGAACAAGAGGTAAAGTTATTTAAAAAGACAGGAGATAAAGAAATGCATGCAATTTGTTGAAACTTATTGCACATGAAGGAATGCTGTCTTTCTCCAACTTAATGTGGACTACTCAACTCCTCTCTGTGCTCCAGTGGAGAAGTAACAGGGAGATGGCACATTAATATGGAAACTTCTGTGATGTGTCCATGCTTGCAGTAAAAATTCTCCATGTCTATGATTTGCCCTCATTCCTTCCAGTTCAGGAAAGCCCCTGTGTATGTGCTTAAGCTCTGCTGAAGTCATCAGGATTTCAGTACAAGCTTAAAGTTAAGAATCTATTGTGAGCTTTCCTGAACAAGGATCTGTGCTTATTGCACTTGGTTCAATCAACCCATAAGATTTTGGTTTCTGAGTTTTTCAGTACAAGAATAGAAAGGGTATGTTTGTGCATTAAGATCAGTTCTTTATAGTATTCATGAAAATGTTTGGAGAGTGATACAGAACAATTAATTCTGAAGAGACATCACTGTATATTGTACCTCTACACACATACATGTCTACACTCAGAAAAATTTTGCTCAATATTGAAGAAATGTTCACCTTTGTTTGGATCAATGCTGTAGCTGACTATTTCTGTAGCACAGTGTCCAGAATAACTGAATTATCCATGAAAGGGATACTGTCCATGTGAATGGCACACAGTCATTATGACAAGTGAGCGCTATTCCGCACCCAGTGAAGTCCTTGTTGAGTGTACTGAACTAAATGCTCCATACTGCTGTGCAAGGTGATAGGTCCCATCAATGCGTCCAAGTCGTTAAAAAAGTCTGCAGGGAAAAAAAAAAGATTCAGCATCAGAAGAGTGAATCTTTATTTGCTACTTGTCACCCTTTAATAAATTTTATTCTCTTGTAAATTGAGTCAGGCTGAACATTCCATGGGAATGAAAGTTTAGTGCTGGTGAGATTAATTTTAAAGCCCTGTGGTTCATGATGTTACAGGCTGATGCACAACAATTTTCTTTTTAAAGAACAAAGCAGTGAGTTCTTCAGCTTTGCTTTTCATTAATTTCCATTGAGTCTTGATAAAGCAAACAGACGTTGGGCAAGATTTATTCTGAAATTGAGGACAACTAAATCAAAAAGTCTACACACAAAGTCCAGTGATATATTTGTGATATGCTAGATATTTAAGCTACCATGATAGAGAAATAGAGGCCTGTACAACATAGCCAACCTAGCCTAAAGAGTAATTTGGCTAATTAGCCAGTCAGGACTTAGAATCACAGAATGGTTTGGGTTGGAAGGGACCTTAAAGATCAGACAGTTCCAACCCCTGTGCCACGGATAGGGGCAATTAATTTGTCTACTCAGAGGCATGTAGCACCCATTTGAGATGCTCTCAGTGAGTTGATACTTACAGCCTGGACTGGCAGATCTAACTCAGGATGTACAGGAGAGTTTTGGAGTGGCAGTGTAGGTAAGGATACCTCAGTGAATTGTATCCCTGTCTCCCTTTCAGGGTGAACTGAACAGCACTCTGAAGCGCTGTCTGTATTGAACAAAGATCCATCAACTGCAATGGGAGATGAGCCCCCCGACTCATATCTACATACCTACATTTAGGTGCCCTCATTTTGATTCACATCTTGCCCATGTCCTTGCCTTAAATACACAAATTAGCCTGAAAACCAAGGAATACTTTACCATCAAGTCAGATGCTGAGGCATTTGCTCACAGAAACGAGTTCACCTGAGAGAAGTTTGCTGCAGGCACCTTGTTCCAATCTGTGTCTGCTATGGATGGGGGAGGGCTAGGGGCTGTTCATTCCTTCTGCAGAAAGGAGGTGTGCTCCTGCTTTTTGATGTGGTCTGGCTAAACACATCCCATGCAGCTCCATGACTTTGGGGCCAGGAAGCTGTCTTACTTCCCACAAACATTCTTCTCTAGAATGACACAGATGGCAGTAAGTGCTACTCACAGCCAAGTCTGTGACCTGTCTGTCACAAGTCCTGGCTCAACTCTTCTGAACAAGACAGCTATCAAAATTGCCTTTTTGAGCTATTTTGGAACAGACTAGGAACAGACTGAAGAAAAAAATCACCTCCGCAGTCCTACTTTGCAGCCAGGTTTCGTATCAAAATAGTTATTTTCCTGATCCAAATCATGTGTCAGTCTTCTAGAACAGGCCACTGCCTTGCCTTGCTCACCTCTGTTTTCCTTGGCCAGGTTGTCAGCCATCTCCCAGTAGTCATAGCTGTGCAGAATGCTGTTGGTGATGCTGACATGGTTGGCAGCCATCTGATGAATGCGCTGCGGGATGCTGATGATAGGAGATGGGGAAGGGGCTCCTGTGCTCCCCTGGGATCCTACAGAACTGACTGGAGAAGGGCTAGGGGACATAGGTGATGGAGTTCCTGTGCTCCTGGAAACCAATGTTAATACAGTTATTTAAAAGGTATTTGGATTAAAAACATGAGAGTATCTGAACAAACCACAGGTAAAAATACATGGTTTCTGACTGACAATCTGATATAAGTTTCTGTGCAACTTACTTTCCACTGGCACCCCAAGGAGATGGGTTCTGGGCAGCTTTTGATGAATTCTGGAAAGGAAAGAGTAATTCACAATGCATGTAATTTATATAACACTACAAAATGAAAACATTAAAGAGTATAAAAGTACAGAAATGTAAAGAAAGTGATGCAATTGCATCTCATGATGCAAGAAACCCATTCAGCCTAGTTTGGTGTTATGATGAAGCAGTGCTGCAGAACACAGTCTGTTAAACACCCTGGCGTAGGGCTGACTAGGAGAACATTAGGTGAAATGGCAACTTTTCACAGAAATCCTCGGAAATCAGAAAAAAAGTGCTGCCAGGACTCTTTGTGAAGTTTAGGCTGGAATTTCTTGTGATGAAGAAAATGAGAAAGATTTCCTCCCACTCTCCTGCCCCCAATGACAAATGTTATTCCCCTAGGACCTGCAAGAATTTGCAAATCTGCTAGCCTGGCATCCGCAGGGATGTGAATCGGGATCTGCAGCTCAAGTGGGTGTTTTAACCACCAGGCTCAAAAATCTTCCTCATGATTGCTCCTTGTGGAGCTGTTCCCCTTGGTCTGAACATGGCAGCATTCACAAGGTCAGAGAGACTGCCCACGTAGACCGGTGGCTTTCCTAGGTGAAGGATTCCCCAGAAATCCCCAGAAGGGGAGAAGGGGCCATTAGATCATTTACTGTCATCTCTTGCATACTTGGAGTCATTAAGACTCTCTCTGGTATACTGTGCTTAGGCTAAAGAATTTAATTGCTTGAGGAGAGATTACCTTGTACAAGCACTGTATTTACAGAGCAGGAGAAATTCAGGTGTCAGCAGTAATGGAGACTGGATAGCGAAAATAATTTTAGTAGTTAAACCTCCAGGAATTGAAGGGAATTCAGTGGCTGGTTCCTGACCATTTGACCTGTGGAAAAACTCCACCCCTCTCCCAAGTGACTGATTTAGTCCCAGGCCTGTGAGAAAGAAGTCGTAAGAAACCAAGCTTTTCTAGTTCATCCCATCTACATCCTCACATTCAGCAATGGCCAGTCTGATTCTTCAGAGGAAAGTAACCTCCTTGTGCTCTCTCCTGAAGCCATACCTGCAGGTAATTGTGTGCTGGAGAACAGCCCTTTCTTCCTGACATCCATGTGAGACCAGACAAAGTCCTGCAGCTTGAGATCTGTTTATGGATACTGTCTTAAATGCAAGGCTGCAGGTGTTGTAAACTGCAGGAGTTACAAGCAGTTCCAGCAGTACAAAAACTCTCGGTCTCTCACGGCTTAGTAAGGGAAAATGGTAAACAAGGGGCTTCAGATGTTCATGGATTTCAAGGCCAGGAGTAATCCTGCAGTGTTCACCATCTGCAATTCATGTTTTCCACCAATCCTGGCACTTCTAAAAGAAGCTAAATTACTTTTTAACTTTATCTTATTTTTTTCCTTCTAAAAAGGACAGCTAGCCATATAGGAATTCTTAGACACTACTTATCCTCCTTGTTCTCCTGTGTTCTGTGTTTAGCAGACCTCACAAATGCTGTTTCAGTTTCAAGATTGAATCCTCCTAACTTCAGTGCTAGCTTTTGGATTCTGTTGGTCCAAAGCCAGCAGTACTGCATGACATCTGCAAATTATCAGCTCTGTTTCCATGTACACAATGATCTCTTAACCCATTCAGCACTAAACTGGACACATCTCCTGAGCCTCTCTTCAAAAAAGTTTGTTTCCTCAGTTTTTATGTGTCTTCTGAACAGCCTCTTGGGTTTCCACATCTTTTATGTGCACCCCAACACTGGCTGTATTTTAGCAGTAATCGTACCAGTGCTGTGTGCACTCTGTCATTCTTCATGCATTTTGACACTGGGTCTTCTGTGTCCCAGGTATGTGATATGAAAAGTAAGCTTTGGAGTGTCCCACAAGGGGTTCTTCCTTCAGAGGGGTTTTCCTTTTTTTTTTTTTTTTAACAGGAAAAGCTAAGGTGTGAAAAGATAAGAAAGGAAAAGTTCTCGTTTACCATCTTAAATAGAACCAACCTGGGAATCCTCAGCATTTGATCCTCTTATAGAATAGATTCTTTGTTTTTTTCCCTTTCTTGTCTGATCTCTCTCAGAACTACTTGTCTTCATCTCTCTAGTGTAATGGAAACTGAGTACCTGTTATTTACTTACAGAGTTGGAAGCAGGAAGATTTGAAAACTGGAGTCAAGGATACTTCCACTGTAAATCTAACCAACCTCTGCCTTATTGTACAACTTCCCACACACCTTTTTTCTCATATTTTAGGTATATTGCTTCAACTTCCTCTCAGTTCTGCACCAGAAAGGTGGAGGTAAGGATTCTAAAAAGTGTAATGTTGTAAGGGACCATCTCTTATCCCACTTTCCCTACTGCAACCCATTCTCCTGGTTTCTTTATGCTCTCATATGTGCCAGGCCCCTGAATTTCTGTGACTTCTTTTTAATTCTCTGCTGCATTCATTTTTTTTGTAATGGAAAAAAACCACTTAAAGGAGATTTAAATAGTATTTTTTTCTTTTCTAAAATAAAAGTGTGTCTAATTTTCCCTGCAAATGTGTGACAAGGTTTAAAATCTTTCTCTGATTGATAATACATGTGGAAGTTCTTAATGCAGTCAGCATTTCATGTCACTTGGTTTTGAAAGCTTTTAGATACCAAATACGAAAGGAGTGGAGAATTGGCTTGTTTTCCACTGAAAATTATAGCAAATGGTTTTTTTTCCCCATTTTTGCTTTCAAAGGTGAGAATACTTTCTAATGTGAAGCTATGCTATCATTGTATCAGCAGGAGCTCTGCAAAAAACCAAACTCTTCTTGGCTACAGAAGAGTGTAAGTCCTTTTTATGTTTGCTGTGAAACAGTGTCTGCTAGCAGGAGACATTTTACATGGTTGAGAGCTGTTCTTAAAACAGCTATTCTCTGAACTGGTCAAGAAAAATAAAATAATTCAATAGGCACATATTTCTTTCCCTGAAATCAAGTAATTGTTAGAGAAACATAACGTGTTGAATTATATATTGCTAAATTTTTGAAGCAATTACATTGACTTCAATTTCCATTTGACAATAACGGATCTGTCAATTCCCTTCCTTGTCTTCATGTGTTCAGAATCTGGTCATGAGCATTTGTGCTTGTATTTGAATTTTTTTATTAACAAAATGTCAAAGGATGGATGTTTTTCATTTCAAGGTTCTTCCCTCTGCAAAAAAACTCCAACAGATGAGCCCTGTGTTCAAAGATAAATGGCTGTTCAGGTCCCCCAAAGTGGTTTGTCTTAAAACGTTTGTATGTTCATTCTTTTTTTTATTATTATTATTATTAGGAAGATAAAGGCTAATTTTTGTGTTTGTACATCAAATTCTGGATGAATTGACTGCTAGGTGAGCTTCACCTTAAAGATTTTGTGCTTGAGATACTTTCCAGAGAATGGTTGCCTGTCAAAGAAAATATATTAAAATATTTTGAGAGACTTCCGGTCTTTTTCAAAATAAGCAGTGCTTGGACTTGTCAGAAGTGAAAAATGGAAGCAGTAACAGGTGAAGCAGAGCAGGAAGGGGAAGCCAACAGTGCCATGTCAGGTACGTGGCAGGTGGTCTGTCTGCCCTCTGATGCCTCTGTACAACTCCTGCTGAACTCACTGTGAGCTGTTTGACAGTTCCCTGAGTGGAAGATGTGCCACTGCACTGTCCTACCTACTGATGCTGCTGAGTGGAAGGCCTGCATCTATCACTGAGGACTGATCTAGATCAAAGTCTTCAACTCATGGGTAATCTAGTGGGAAGTGTAATCCCGAAGGGGATTCTTAGAGCAAAATCTGCAAAACCTACTCACAACAGAGCTGGATAGCACTAGACAATCGACCAAGAATAATCTGAAAATACCTGTTAGTACAACAAATTTATCATCCTTTGTGAAGGGACATAGTGTGTATTTTTCAAAGAGGGACCCTTGTGAAGGTAACAGAACTAGCTAGAGCTCAGATGTTGCCATGGGAGTCTACAGTAAAACTCCACTGACTTCACAGGGGACAAACTAATCCCAGCACAGCTACTGTTCTAATAAGATGCTGTATCTCCTGTAAAGACACATTGATCTAAAACCATGCCATAAATAATGCACCTTGAAATACTCAATAAGCGCTTTTGAGTACTTGACTGCGTGGTCTCTCTTGAGTCGGAACATCCTCCAGTACAGAAGGGCCAGGCAGCGGTAACTGGAATATAAGGGAGAGCAGAAAGTAAAGGGTGACTCCTGAACAGAAATCCCCCTGAATATCTTAAATTCTCACACTAACACAGAGTGGAAGGTTGACAGCACCTTGCTCACAGTTTTTATCATCATTTGTTGGCAGTACTTCACACTTTGCCATGGATTAATGAGCAGAGCAAGGTACTACAGCCAGGGCAGGTCACGCTGACAAATGCTACCCAGGAGGTACTAAACAAACTATACGCAGAAGAGTCTGGGCTCCCAGGCCTTCATTCTGACTTGAAGTCTGCACACTTGGCCAGAAGCCTCTCCCATGAAAAGAGACATCCTGGAACCCAACATACACATATATTTGTATTTTTTCTTGTAAATGCATAGACAGCTTTTTGAGATCTCTTATCTTGGGACTTTATTGCAATAGCCTGGAGCCTGTATAGTGAACTCAAATTATAGTGGATGTATTTTGTATACACCCAGTGGTCTCTTCCAGCAGCTGGAGGTGTCTGGGATAAAGGGAAACCTTGGATCTGGCACAGATTTCAGTGGCCAAGCTCCTCTGTAGGAAACCAGAACAGAGATTGTTGGAGCCTGGAGGCTATTCCCAAGCCACTTGCCTGATTTGGTCCCCAGAGGAAACCAGCAGTGGGCTGAAAATCTCAACGTGCTGTACTGGAACTGCCTGCCCCTGTGCTCCTCGTTAGTCTGCAGAGTGCCACACACCTTTAAAGCTACATAATTAAATGAGAGTAATGGCTATTGACTATAATTATGTATCACAATAGCTAATAGTCAGTATTCAAGACACATACGCTCTTTCCTGTGCCGGTGACTTTAGGTATACCAGTCTATTTTCCAAAGTGAGAATCACCACCACCTCTTCCCAGCAAGCTTTTTGATTGAAAAAGTGTGAAAACTGGGGCAAGTGTGAAAGCGCCCCACTACAGGAACTCCACTTTCAAAGGAAAAAACCCTGTGTGTTTTGCTTCTCCTTTGGCAGCAGAGGCCTTGTTTTTAAAAGCAGTATTTAGTCTTGGAGCCAATCCGGAGCACCAGAAGGTGCCTTGAGTTTGGAAGTGCAGAGTGTTCCCCATCTCCCTGCGCCCAAGAGTTGCCCACACCTCAATGAACGCCTCGAATTAGCAAATTGTCCCCGAAAAAATCAATCCCCGCCAGGGCTGCTGAGCCTGCCTGGCTGCTGCCCGGAGCGCGGCGGTGAAATCCCGGCCGCCGCCGCTGGAGGACAGTGTCTCCCCAGGAGAAGCGGGCCGGGAGCGGGCGGGCTGGCAGCCTGCCCGGCGGGCGCCGGGAGCAGCCGCGGGATGCGGCGGCCGCGCAGCCACCACCATCACTCTCCCTCTGTCACCTTCACAGGTACAGCACATATGCAAATGGTGTCAGCTCATCTGCTGGCTGGCAGACGGTGAGTTAAGATTGCCATTCATCGCCCAGAGAAGGCTCCGTCTGCTTTCCCTCGCGCTGACCTTTCTCCTGCTGGAACAGATGCAGCGGCTCCCTGAATTTGGATGTGTTTCCGCACGCACCGAAGCGCTCCGGCAGTTCTCAGCAAGCCTTTGTAACACGGCTTTATATGTCCTTTTTAAACCGTTCTTTAGTCATTTTCCCACCTAAGCATTTTTAAAGCAATCGCCATTAATGCATTCTGTGGGCCTCTCGATGGGACAGAAAACCAGTGACAGCGAAAGGGCATTTTAAAAAAAATTGAATCTCTGAATATTTTGTTCCTTTTTATACAAATGATTAATTAGGGCTCCTTATTTATGGAGGCTAAACATGCATTTAATTTTGGTTTTTAACAGATGGTTAATAGATGTTAAAAACACACTTGCTGATTGTAAATGTCCACTTACTGAGACTCAGTAACCATGTAATAGGTATTTTATGTATTAACTACATAGATATTAAATTAAAAATGATTTTAATAACATTCTAGTATTTTACTAGCAATCGGCAATCATCCTATAGAATCTAAGGTGCTTACATATATATTTAGAAATCTCAATTTAGTAGATAATCCAAGGGACTTAATTATCCCCATCACCATATTGCCCTTCATATAATATAAATACAATTTATGATTATTGAGCCTAAAATATCAGCCACGAAAGAACTTACCAAGCTGTTGGTACAAAAGTACATCAGTCATAAAAACAACAAACCATCATGCATTTAAAAATTAATTACACTGATGTAGCATAGCCAACCTGTCACAGTCAATAAATAAGTACGAATCGCCTATTTAGAGAGACAGAATGCAGACCTGGTAGTGCTACAAGGGCTGGGCCTTCCCAGAGCAGAAAGTATTCTCTTAATTTCACTAGAGAACATAATTCTATCTGGCTGCATCCAGCATCTGATTTTCAGGAACTGGCTCACTGCAGAAAAGAAGCCTTTTGAGGAAAGCTTGATCTACTAACCATAATGCTGCCAGCTGTTTGTCTTCTGGCGTGGCGTTGGGGCCTGAGTGGGTTTTTAGTCTCACTGCATACCTTAAGCAAGAAGAAAAAAGCCAGTGTGAGTTAACTGACACAGCTTTATATTACTGATCAGAGAGCTATGCTGGCCAATGTTGTTTGATCTGCCCCTTTATACATATTTGCTCAAGTTACCAGACATACATGTGTTTTTCCTGGTTGTGTTTCAGAGCTATTTTGCCATTAGTAGTGCATCCCTGCACTCTTTAAACAGCTGTGAACTCCCTTGATCATCTGTCAGTCCAGAGGGGAGCCTAGCTGGCGAGGTGACACTGTCCTACCGAAATAACCTCCGCTGCTGCGGAGACCCAGTTACACAGAGTTCATGCAGAAAGGGTTTTGGAGTCTTTAAAGGCAGACAGCCTGCCTGGAAGCTGGTGCTGACCTCACCCTGCCAGTTCTGAGTGTGTCTATCCAGATTTGCTTCTCCGAGCCCAGCATGGCAGAGGGGGAACATGTGGCTCAGAGCTATTTTTGCTCACATGACATTACATTCAAATTCTATAAATATTAAAGATCCACAGAGGTAGCATTGCTGTTTCAAGAGTGTATGTGCTATGCAATCACAAATTGGTTTCTGGAAATCTCAGCTTCCAGCTGAATACCTGAACAACAGACAAGGTTAGAACAACACACAGAGCTTCTGGGCTCACTTCCAGAAAAATACCTGTTCCCCATAATTAGCTGCTTGTGATTTTTTTCTTACCTTTTCTTTCAAACTCTAATTCTCATACCTATGCAAAGATTCAGTACGAACATTTTGTTTCCACAGGCATACCTAGCAAACCACTTATTTTTCTGAGTTGCAGCGAGATCAACAGCAAATCACACTACAACACAGCCACAGCTACACACATTATTGAAAGCTATGGATCTGCAAGCAAAATTCATTTCCAGAGTTAGGACCATATATTTACTACCATGAGAAAAGACAGGGCAGACAAAGAAAGAGCTTTCTGCCTTTTGGGAAAAAAAAAAAAGGGAAGAATTACAGAGATGGAAAAAAAAGAAGGAAAAAATTGCAGAGATGGAATGTACTATTCTCTTACAGAAAAAAAGTATTTGATTTTGTTCAATAACCTTCCAGTTAGAAAGCTGGCCTCAGTCCACTGAAATGCATGAGAAGACAGCCCTAAGTGGAATAAAATGTCAGTGGAATTACTAACATGCGAGAAAATCTTCACATCAACACTGAGTCCAAAAGAATGCTTTTGTTTTAGCAGCCCTGATTCATTATGAATATGATTAAAAATGAAAATGTGTTACTTCCTATGAACTTAATCCTGACAAGAACTGCATGGTCGACTGTCCTGAGGAATGATAGCATGGTCACTGTCAGTGCAGATTTCTCCATTAGTGTGTCTGGGGTCACTCTCTTGCAGAGTCCCTCAGCTGCTGCAGTTATTTTGACCTCTGTTTTCTCTACCAATGACACTGCCAATAATATTAAGTACCAACTATAATGGAGAAAAGGACTTAAGAGACATATTTTCTTCAGAGGGACTGTGGATGGCACTGAATTCTAGACTGCCCTGTTTGGAGAGCCATGAAGGTGACTAAAGGTAGGGATAGCCCTGGGGTGAGCTGTGCTGCTGACTCCACTGGCTATATTAGGAGCACACACATCAAATGGACTTTGAGTGTCCATTTTTCATCACTGTTCACATCTTCTTTCAGGTAATCTTTAAACAGCAATCTTAAACATGTTGCAACATTTTTCAAGCTAGCACTCCATAAGAATGTTTTATTAGTATGGATTACTAGTTTCCTCCATTGAGTAGCTCAGGACTTACATCATTAAACTCTTGAAGTAATTTGCAATTCAAATAATATGAAAATCTTTGAGGTTTTTTGTTTGTGTTTTTGTTTGTTTCATTTTTTTTTATTCTTCACAGTTTCTTGATTTAATTTCCAAAGAAATCACAAATAATACATATACATTACATATATATTACATAACCAGGTCCTTGTAAGGAGTTCACTTCTACCCTTTTACTGCATGTATGAAACTATGATAATGCAGATGAGCACATTTTCACAGAGTAACCTCTGGGATCATCTCCTCCCTTTCCTACCTGATCAGTTCAACTGTTTCTGAATACATGGTATAAGGGGACTTAGATTCCATTGGGCCTTGTTCCATTGCATTTCCACACTCAATAAAAGATAGTGCTGCTTCTGCATAATTCAGTGCCTTTCCAAACTTCTCCACCTAGAGAGAAAAAAATGACACAGATATAACGTAATCATCAAGATGTGGTTACATTTGATGGGATTTTCTCAACATATATTGTAAACTTGACACAAGTTGATATATCTTCAGATTCACAATTTTTCCTGTGAGAAAGCTAATACCCCTCAAACCCTGTGCATCAGTGAAAATCATAAGATACAGAAAATAGAGCTAAAAAAGGCTCTGAAGTATTATTTGTTCCACACTCTTGTGTCCAAAGAAGGGTTGGCTCTGCCTAGGACATTCCCAACAGTGTTTGTCAAAACTCCTCCAGCGCTGGAAATTCCACAAACTCATGCTGCCTTTTGTTCCAACCTTCATTAAAACGAGTTTCACACATCTTTGCAAACATAGATTTTTATCACTCAACTAAGAAAGGTAATGGATATCGTGAACTAAGAGAAGAGAATTAAATACTTTGACTACTAACTCTTATACAAAGGCTCATCTCTATTCTCCTGTCTTCTTTATTCCTACCATTTTCAGCATTGTTTTCCTCTTGTCAGGAATTTGCTTTCTATATCCTCCTCCTCTTTCAGGGACTGCTCTGCTCCCTCAGCATATTCTGCCATCCTCCTTCCTCACCCCGTTTCTTCTCC
This sequence comes from Coloeus monedula, assembly GCF_965178545.1. Lineage (NCBI taxonomy): Eukaryota > Metazoa > Chordata > Aves > Passeriformes > Corvidae > Coloeus > Coloeus monedula. The sequence goes on from NC_138783.1 coordinate 88,669,690, forward strand.
TATTTTTGGTACTTCTTTGACTCTGTGTGTGTGTTTGTGCACTTACATACATATAAATGCATGTCCTCAGTAACAGTGTATATGCAAATATGCATATAATGTTCACATGTGTACACTTACATGCCACTTATCTGCCCTCAGAATTTCATTTTTGATGTGAAGAGAGAGATGAATCATACTAATACCTCTCTGTCCTGACTTCTCTCTCCTTCAGTCGGAATTCCTGCAGTACATAAAGCCCATTAATGGACTGGATGCATTTGGTTGAAATCTGATGCACACAGTGAAAGGTTAATGGACCTTATTCTTTTCCAAGGGATAAAGATTTTAAATAGTAACTTTGGAATGGCACACTAGCTTCAATCTATTTTAGGTTCTTATATGACTCCCACTGCGATCATACCAGAGAACTTCACAAACTTTTTATTATATTTCTCCCCTTGATGCTCCAGTGCGGGTGGAAAGTGCTATTATCCCAATTTCACAGATGGGGGACTGAGGAGCAGAGAGACTTAGAGTAATTTTCAAGCTGCTCACTCTAAGTGCCTGTGTCAGGTAGTGCAGTGCCAAAGTAGGTGGTGTCAAGCTCAGCAAGGTGATTCAAAGTGCCTGGAGGCACTTTGGCAATATGGCATTTTCCCCAGGATGCCTACACAGCCAGGGAGGAAGAGAAAGCACATGCAAAGGGCTGTTCAAAAGGTGTAAGTAAGGTGCTGGTCCACTGTGTAGGGAAGCTGAATGGGGAGGATATTTCAGCCACCTGATATTGATAGAAGGCTATTTAAACCATGCCTAGGTGACTTTCATGCAGCAAACTTGTGGCAGAGCAGAGAATAATGCTTGCAACTCCTCTTTCTGGGAGTCTGCCATAAAAACATTTCTCTCCAGGCTAAGAATTTCCTTTGCATATTAAGTGATCCTTTCCATTCTGTTTAAAGCAACACACTAAAATGCACCATTTGTACTTCTCCACAATATTTTCTGATTTTAAGACTCACTTTAGAGTAATATGGAACTGAATAAACCATAGAAATTTGTGCTAATAAACTCAGGTAGAATGTAAAACTCAGTGTTAGTGTCCTAAATGAAAAACCTGCTTCTGCTTCCTTGGCCTTTTTACATTCTGCACAGCTGGGAAAAAAGAGGTGAAGAAACAGAGGCTCTGAGCCACGTTTCTTCTTTCCTGATGGTATGATAGCAAAGTGTCTGTCTAACAGAGCAAGGCAGGAATGCAGCTAGTCCCACCTGCCAAGCAGCCACGCCAATGCAGGGTCCACCCATGTTCTGCCATCCCAGAGACTTCATGTTGTTAGGGCTGTGCTGGCTTATCCGTGGTGCTGGACAAAGACAGCCTTGGAGAAAACTGAGGCACAGCTAAGCAGAGCTCTGCTGCAGCACTGCATACTTTGTTGCACCCATTTGGTTGGAAAGACAAGCATCTCTTCAGTGCTCCATATAACCTCAGATTCCCCTTTTTCTTACTGACTATATTTTTAGACAAGGTCAAGTATCTGTTTGTTGCAACAGTACTTTGTGCGCTAGGTGTTCCTCTAGGGTTACACAGATTCCTTGTGTGCTTCTGATTATGTTGGGAAACATCTGCCATGAAACCAGTATTCTTTTGGCACTGAAAAGCCAAAGCTCTTAAAAAAAAGTACAAATACTTCAGCTACCAGACCAAATTTGGAGATGCAATTATAGGACCTAGCCAGCTAGTTAAACTGAGAAGATAGGTATGTGGATCCTTTAGGCAGCCTCCATTACTGTAGTTACTAATTAAAGCAAAGGGATAAATGGAAAGTTTTATTTATCCAGGCCTTTATCTCAGTAAGTCATTATTTGTTAAGTCATAGTTTATTGGGCTATGAACATTTGATTATATAAACATTTCTTAATTTAACAAGCCTAGCCATCCTTATAATAGATTTTATAATTACCCCAGCAATACTGCACTGATGAAGAAACTGCACTGCAAAAATTATTTGGAGCAATGTAACTGGAAAGAAAATGTTCTCACCATTGCATCTGCTTTATGCTTCTTCCGTTTAGCTTCCTGCATAAAGTAATCTGCATTGCGTGGTCTACCAGGGGAAAATAAGAAGACATTTTGTTATTTTCTGAGGTATGGAATATTTTAAGGTTATTTTTCCCTTATTTTAAACCTGTTTTGCAAACATTTTTTATGAAGAAAATACACTTATCGTGTAACCATGCATCCTCTATTTTCAAATTGCTGCCTGTGGAGACAATAGCATTTATGGCTGTTCTCATTCTTTAGAAGTCAGTGATTCAAAGTAAAAAAAAGGCTAATAAAATGCATTTTTATGGATTATATAAACTGCTTCCCAAATTAGTGCAGTTCTGATCTGCAAAATGGATACAAGCATTAAGCGGAACAAGATATTCTGTCTTCTCTCCTCCCTGGTGCTTGCTTACCTCTTTTTCTATTCCTCTCTGTACATTGTTATTTGCCTTGGCTTCTCCCTCCTCTCAAAACAAGTGTGTGTTTAATCTCTCCACTTTGAAAACACACGTTGAACCTGCTTGCCTCCACAGCTACATCTCGCTCTTGTCCCTCTTATCTGTAAGCATGCTGAGTGCTGTTTACTTTTGCTGCCTGGAGTTCATCTCTGACTCAGTGCTGGGCCACCTGCTGCAATTCCACTGGCATTCCTCGTGCCAGTTTCTCCATTGATTTCTCCTCAAACAGATCTGGGAGATTCCATCCCTTCCTTAACCTACCTGACCTACTGACTGCAAGGCACAAATTCAACTTCTGTCTCTGTCCTGAAATTCACAAGTGCATTTATAACCAGATTTATCCACTCTCATTCAAACTGAAAACAAACTGATGTCTCCTTGTCACCACATCAGTGAGTTCCTCATGGCTGAAGCAAATTTCTTCATCTCCTCCCACAAGCTCTCCCTATGGCACCATTCTCAGTCACTGTGGAGAACAGCCATTTGCCATGTCATTTCAAACCATAACCTTGCATCTTCAGTCACTGCCTCTCATAAAAGTCTTCACATTTCCTGACCCTGCAGATTCTTCCTGTCTCATACATGTGGGAGGTGACCTTCTTCTTTCTCTACTCAGCTAAAATATGTCCTGGTTCTTCTCAGCTTATACTGTGGTTACTACATCCTTGTCTCTCTCAGAGAGGGAAGTTTTGACTTGCAAAATAGTTTTCTTAGGATTGGTTAGAGTGTAATTCCTTTGTCCTCATCTCAAGAAAACGAGATATTCCTGAGTTGTTGGAGTATGAGTTCTCATGTTTTTACTATTCATGCTTTTAAGAGCTTGGTGTTGTAAATGATATGTTACTATTGCCACTCAGCAATCTGTTGTATGTTAACTCCAAAAGGCAGCTCAGCTCCACTCACTCACTCACTCACTCACTCACTTCCCTCCCATGGGATGGGGGAGAGAATCAGGAGACTAAAAGCACAGAAGAGTAAAAGTAAGAAAACTTGCACATCAAGATGAAGACAGATTAATACATAAAGCAAAGCAGAACAAGGAATTCATCCACTGCTTCCCATGGGCAGGCAGGTGTTTAGCCATCTCATGGAAGGCAAGGTTTCAACATGATTAACAGTGACTTGGGCAGACAAATGCCATCACTCCAAACATTCACCCCTTCCTTCCTTCCTCCTCCTTCTCTCACCTTTATAGGCTGAGCATGGCACCACACGGTGTGGTTAGCAGGGGTCAGCTGTCCCAGCTGTGTTCCCTCCCAACTCCTTGGGCAACCCCAGCCTCCCTGCTGGAGGTGTGGGGTGAGAGGCAGAAAAGACCTTAAGGCTGCATGAGTGCTGCTCAGCAATAACTAAAGCATCCCTGTATTATCAACACTGTCATGGATCCAAATCACAGCACTATAGGAGCTACTATGAAGAAAATTAACACTATCCCAGCCCAAAAAATTCGTATTTCTAACTACTTTTTTTCTTGAAATTGAGATTTCTCAGCACACATATTTAACAAAATGTTTTGTGTCAGTCAGAGAAGATGCAGATCTAAAAAGTGAAGAGGAGTGGATGAGTAAAACATTTGTGCTGGTAGCAGTAAGAGCATGCTCAGATCCATAACTGAGGAAAGTGGGAGCATGGGGGAACCTCCTGACAGAAGAGGGCAGCCATATAACTTCCTTAAGAACATAAGGCTATTTGAACAGTGTATTTACTTAGTTGGTTTCTTTCTACTTATGTGCACACAGTTTTAAGGACGTTTAATTGCATCAGAGAAGGTTAGTCAGCCTTATTTTGAAGAGAAGAAAACCTAAATATAGCTAGATAGAAATGAAATGCAAAGTCTGGCTAATTTAGAATGATTTCTGTCCTAAAACGTTGTTGATATGAAAAACAGTTCCTCTGTTCCAACTTTCTTTAAAATATTATTCTCCCGCAGAGTGAAATTTCACCCCAGCTTACTCTACCTGTTAGGTCAGAAAGGGGACTAGACAGGTTTGTGCCCCAGTATCTCATAACCTACTACCAATGCAAATACTTCCTATGCCCCAGAAGATGTTCTTAATAAGAAGAACCATCTGAAACTGTTCTTGGTTAATTACAAAATATTACACATTGAAACAGTGTTAGCTTGATGCAGAAAAATAGCTATATTTTCAGAAACACTGAAACAATTCTTAAAAAAGTGTTAAGTTCTATCTCTCTTTGTCTTGTGCATTGACCTAGGGAAGATAGTTTACTATGAAATATCAAAAAGCAAAGCCAAGTAGAAAAATCAACAAACCAAGTCTCATCTCTCTGAAATGATGAAAGTGATGAACTTTTACATGAGCCTGTCAAACTCAGGTCATTAAAATACATCCTCTGCAACATTCCCTCCTATGTATCACCCAGCACTCTATGTCTAATTTCCCTGTCTGAAGCATGGTAAGAGGCTGTAAAAACAAAGTGAGATAACAGAATGTAATTATGGTTGACTTATTTATATGTTAATTGTAAAATGGTTTTCAACTTGCAGCAGGATTTATCCCTGCATGAGACATGAACATTCCTGAACCAGGAAGACTTGCATTGACGGCCCTGCTATGGGATGGTTAAGCATAACACAGAAACTGAAGTCATTGGTTTGTACTAAGCTGCTTGCAAAATCTAAAATAAAAAAAGAAGCTATTAAAATGCCATTTTAAACCAAAGCATAAATATATTCTCCATGTGAATGTTTAGGTATTTCCATTCGAAAAATAGAAGATTGATTTAAAGATCAGGGCATGCCTAACAGAAATTAAGATGGATTGGGATAAAATGGATAGAGTATCATTTTTATTAGCTTCTTAAACAGAACTTGTTCAGTAGTGTTAATAAACATGCCAAGTCAAATTCTGATGTCTTTATGCCACCTATGAAATACTATTCTTCAATTTATCGCTACATGTTAATGACCTTTCTATTCAGATAACTAATGTGCATGTTAGGTAAAAATGGGAAGCTGAAATGTCCAATAGATTCAATGTATGTTTTTGTATCACTTTAGTAACAAAAAAGGGTGCTTAGATTTAATTATTTTCTGGGTTTTTTTAAATGAGAATTAAAGGTTTAATACTCAGTTTTGTTTAGGTTCCCATTGCACATGAACATAATCTGTCTTTTAAAATTCAGTATACTAGTTTAAATTATTATGTTGTGAAGTAAAAAAATAAGAAAAACACGCTCTTTTATGGGTTCCTTGAAGAGGTTGCCTGAGCTCATGGACATATGCAGACACAAAAGAAAACTGATGCATAAATTAATTATTCTGGAGAGGTCTTTTGCATGCTGCACATTTTATATCTATGAATTTTGTTAGTCATATTCTGATTTTACAGACTCTGAAGTTACCGTGACCAAGAACCCTTCTCTGCTATAAACGTGAAGGTCCATGCAAACCTCCTCTGCAGCTCGGCCTATTTAGTTACATTGGTGATAATCTCAGACTGGAGATTTTACAGGTAATCTCACTGGATGCTAATTTCAGATACCATATGTTATTGATGAGAGGCATCTTGAGGAGAAGCAAACGTGTTTTCCCACTGATGAAATTCAGAAAGATCTGTGGTTAAAACCCTTTCCAGGTCTTTGGTCTCAGCTTTGCAATCCCCCTGCAGATTCCATCCTTGCCACAGCCAGAGAACCAAGAGAATAAAAAAAATTCTACAGGATTAAAATGGTACTAGGCTACTGGTTGAACTGGAGTGCCTGTGAGCAGCAGAAGCAGAACTGGAGACTCTTTATATTTACTGGTCATGAATGTAAACTGAAGTCACAAGGAAACTTACTCAGTGACTTCTGGTTTTCAGACAACTGGGTCAGATTCTCCTCTTAAATTAGTTACAACTGTATGCATCTATTGGCATCAGCACTTTCACTCCAGACTTACAAACAGAATTCAGACCGCTTGTTGAAAAAAAAAATTAAAAAGAAGTCTGACTTCAAATTAACAGGTAGAAATAAGTGTTTTATCTCTATTAACCGCACAAGAAAGTCTTTTGTTTCTGAATATCTGATTGTTGGTACTTTTAGAAATATAGTCCTCTTCAACAAAGCCAAAAAGAAGTTCTAATACACTGCTCTAATGCATCTCATATATCTCTCTGAATGGCAAGAGAAAGAGCGTAAAGCATTAGCGCCAACTAAGTCAGGCTGCTGGTGAATTCTCCCTGGGATCAAGTGTCATTATGTGAAACTGGCTGCTCTTGAGGAGAATTTACCCTACTCTGTTGATTGGGGAAAGCAATCAAGTACTGCTGGAACCATTTCAACACATTCTCAGTCAACACTAGGCAGTCACCTAGGTACTGCAACAGAATCCAGCCTTTTACAGAACAACCCCCCCATGGCTAGATCTGATAGTACAAACAAGGCCAGGCTTCCTTTTCAGCAGTGGCATTCAAACCATTTATGACTTTGACAAGGGCAGCCTCAGTAGCATGGCTGTGGCTGAATCCAGGATGAAATTTATCAAACAATCCTCCACTGTCCAGAATTTCCCTCACTCGCCTTGGCACCACTTTCCCTGGGAGCTTGTCGAAAACCAGCAGGAAGGACAGCATTTCCATTGCTTGTTATGTTGTGCGGGATCCCAGCGTGAGGTGGGATGGCTGCAGGCATTGTAATTACTCCTCTGCCAGAAGCAGCCTTTCAGAATTTCCAGGCTGTTGAGCTCCTCAGAGTGGTGTTACCACTACCTAGGTGAATGCCTGCATCTGTATGTTTCTCTCATCCTATTTAGCTCTATGCCATCACAGTGCATCTCTGCCACCTTTGTCTTCTGCTGCCTCCTCTGAATTTAATTTACTCCAGCTTAGCAGATAATTGCAAAAATGTAAACTCATGCAATAAAAAAAAGGGAAGAGAATCAAACAAAGTGAATCAATAAAAGCCTTACTTTGTACAGTAATTTATCAGCATCTACTGCAAAATAATCTCCTTGGAACTCAGAGCAACCACTGGTATTTACCAAGTATGGTGTAGCTTAGACTCCAATATACAATTTTAATTATGCTGCATTCAAACCCACATTTTTCATCTAATTTTTATATTTTATATGAACTAAATACTCAACTATAGCATTTTCTGCTTCATTTACATAATCTACCACTTGTACATTATTTCTTACTGTTGTATGGTGCTTTATGAGGATACATTAAAAAAACCTAATAAAAGTTCAATTAAACATCATAAATGTAGCCAAGTGCATATTTTAATACCCTTCAGAGATAATACTGCAGAAGTGTTGTAAAAAAACAAGCTAGTGCTTCCTCAGTGTACAACAACCGCATGTAGTAAAAGCAGCTTAAATCATAATTCTAAATATAGGACCAATTTCACAACTTCAGTAATCTAAACCCTAAAAAAAAATGATTGTGTTGGAAAGGAGTAGAACAGCAAAATGAGCAACTTTAAAATATGATCAGAGCTAGGGGCAAATCAAAAGAAATTGGCTAGCCAGGGTAAGCCCATGACCAGTTTTGAACCTGTGCCAGTATGCCCTGAACTTTCAGTCCAGGAGGAGAAGAAAATCCTGCAAGAGCAGGAAAACCATGTAACGTGAAAGGCACGTGTACACAGCCTATTTGCTGTCTCAAAGCATGTCGTGTCAGGAGCTTGTCTGACATGCTGGGTCATAGGTAAGGGTGTTCATCTTTGGGGTGAATGATAGAGCTGAGGGGGTGTTACTATACAAAATAGTGTTCTCCCCTGATGGATCTTAGCCTCCTGCCCATTCCACAACTTAAAATAAATGCTGTTTTATGGGACATGGTGCTGCTGTGTCTGAGGCAAGGCACACAGGCTGGGGTAGAGCCCATGGCACTGCACAAAGTGGGTACCCAGCTCTGTGGAAGTTTCATGCTCACCCTGGCAGATCCAGCAGGCCTGCAAGTCCAGTAGAGGAGCATGCAAGTGGAGAAGGCCAGGAGATTAATAGTGAGCCATTTAAATGACAGTACTATAGGCATTTCAGAAAGATAGGAACAAAGGATCTGATTGGAGTTGGGCCAAATGTGAGAAAAATTTACCCAATCACACAACTACACAACTACTATCTTGTTTGGTTTAGTATAACAAAGTCAATAGCTTAGATAAGATGAATAGATGAATAGTACAGATATCTAGAGAGGGAGTTACTGTTGCAAAAATAGCAGGCAAAATTAAAGCCAGGTATCTAATTTAAATGAAATGCAGGAGATAAAAATAAGTGGGGACTCCTCTTTTGGCAAAAATGCAAAATCCCTCTGACTAACCATGTCAGTATAGGGAAATACAAAAGACCATGAGAAAGAGTCAAAAACTACCACAGATTCCTGTGTATGACCCAGATTCATTACTTAAAGATATCCACGTGAAATCAATATCTAGACTAAAAGACACAAGAGCAAAGTGTACAAGTGAAGAGAGAGGAATGAAGTAAGTAGTCACAATAGGGACGTGAGTTCCTGTTTTAAAAGCAGAGGGAGAAAACACTGTGTGCTTGCAGATAAACAACAGTTTTGTCTATTTCAATATATGTTAAATAGTTCTGAATAAAGCTGATTTCAGTCAAAGATGGAGTGAAAGCCTTTATAATCAAACCTACAGACACAGGATGGGACCACAGCAGTCCAGATCTATTTTGTTTTAAAATGCCATGGAATGGCACCTCGAATTCTCAAGAAGCATCCGAAAAGCAAAGGCAGAAAGACCTTTCTGGGAGAGGGTCTACCAGGCAGCCAGCTCTGATGTTTCTAGCTCTGATGAGGGAGTAGACAAGGTGTGCGTGATACTGTTGGGTGACAGTACCTGTGAAGCCTGAGTCAGTGAATGGGGTACCTACTCTGAAAGAGGCAGGGGATCCTGAAACAAAGATTCTAATGTTATTTTCTCATGGTCAGCATACATGTGAGAAAATTCAGTGCCATGAGTAAGAAGGGAAGAAGAGGAACACTGGGGATGGTCAGATGAAGTTTTGAAACCCCCTAAAGCCAAGAAGCTGCGAGCAGTCCAAAGTAAGCATATGAATTTGTGAGGAACTTGGTGTCGTAGGTGTTGGTCTGACTAGTTATTTTCTAGACTGCTGATGAGAAGAAAGAGGACCCACTCTGTTCCTTAACTGTGCTCCTCAGGATATGTTCAACACTACAAAAGTACCTCTTAATACTCCAGGAATCCTTGAGGCATTTCGAACAATTCAAGTAAGATCACTTCCAGATATATGAGTCACAACCCAAGAGCACCTTTTCCTTTCCACTCTGGGAAGGAATAACAAGGAAGAGAAGACTGAAAATGGGACCCTTGGGGTTCAAGTCAAAACAAAGAGAGGTGCCAAGAAGTTATTCTCATAAGCTCTATGTGTAACACCTTTACAGGTGAGTATTTTCTGGGTATATGGTTTACTGTTTGACAAACACGGGAATTCTATCTCACCGCAGGATATATCCCTTGGACAATGTAAAGCTGATGGGTGTCTGCAGCACCTAAATCTATAAAGGTGGAAGAGACATTCAACACAATATGAACTTAAAAAAGAATGCTGTAGAAGATGTATTATCTTGCTCCTATAAGGCAAGAAAAAAAGAAAAATAAATGTAAGTGAAGAAAAATGACACCCCAAGTTTGAAATTATAACTCAAAATGCAAGTAAGAAAATAATCCTGAGGAACATGTTCTGATTTAGCTATAAAGAAAGCTGGGTATGCTCTACTATTTTTTTTATACCACATATGCAGTGTTTTGAGGAGGGTGCCCTTGGGCACCCATAGGATGTCTATACCTAGCACTTTAAGGACAACAGACTTTGTTCCTAAATGCAGTTATTGGGAATTCTGTTATTCAGTGAAATTACAGAATGACTCCATACGGCTTGAAGCATTATTATGTACCCTTGTTCGTGGAGTCAGAAATTGCCAAAAATTCAGGAAATCTTAACTAAAAATTACTACTGGAAACAGCATTGATGTCACTGACATGTGACATGCTGAGTACCTCCAAGTACATCTAGATTCATCAGCAAACAATGGCAAACCAGGGAAAGTAGAATTTTGCCTGTCTTTTGAAGACTGTTAGCTATATTTACTGTTATACTGCAGTGTATGTGTATACAGCACTCTGACAAGCAAGATATACTTTTTACTGACCTACTTGTGTTCCAATTTATTGCTAGTGACAGCTGTTGTCAATGATCAGGAGAAAATAAATTGAGAATAAAGTAAAGAGACACTGACTGGTCAAAAAAATTAGTTGTTGTTTTAAATCAAATATAAGGGATTTAGTCTCTTAAAAACTTTAGAGTCTGATTAAAATTAAGACTTTAAAGCCATGGCTGGATTACAGTAATGCAGAACTTCATGGATGATGAGATGAAATACTTCACAGGCATCGTTTAGAACAAATGCTGCCATTAGGATTACTACATCATTTAGACCTACCGTCTTGCATTTCTTCAAATCCTCTGCTGTGGTGCTATACAAATTTGAAAGGCACTGGCTGCCATGTTTAATTTGATCCTTCTAACATGTGAGTCAAATTTGTTGACATTTAACATTTGCAGCCAGTCTAATCTGCTACAGTTCAGTGACTGCTCTGCACAGGAATTTCAGAATGAAGATCCAGTGTAGCTGGTATTCTGGTGGTGTATCCCAGCTACAAGCTGTGTACGGCAACTGCAGTACTTGACAACCTCCCTCCTCTAGTTAGCACAACAGGCAGTTAACTGTTTCTGGTTTTTAAGGTCAAACTAAGACATATTTGATTCTATGTTTTATCTTTTCTGGCTTTTTAGACTTTTTTTAGTGGTCTACAAGTTGCTTGGGGATATTCTACACAAAAGGCACTACACATGAACAATTTAATTGTATCATTCTCTGAAAAGGTGAAACAGTTTTATTGGAGACGCCTGCCAGAGAAATCACTTGTATCACTAATGGAGAAAGCTAGTAATAAAAGCCTCTCAGATGATAAAGATGGTGACCAAAGCAGATGACTATATCCTAGGGGGAAAGCGAAACAAACCAGTCCCCTTTTTTTTGTCAGCAGCTTGAGGGAAAATCAGATGAAGATAACAATAGTTCTGTTGTAACTGTTTCTATGTTTTTTTCTAATCCAGAGATGAGCACATCCTACAATTTTGACTTTTATCAGACACTCTGACACCTTTCTGCCTTGTATGTACATGTTTAAACTGCAGAAAAATTGAGCAGTTGCAAGTAAATTACAGATGATAGAGTATTTTAAGAGATATGAAGAGTTAGTTAGTATTTCTAAAAAGTTTCATGTTTCCTCAATGGATATTGTTGAATAAGTGTACCAGGAGAGTTAATAACATGGAGGGAAGTGGAGAAAGCGGGAGAATAAGGATACATACACAGGGGAGAACTTTCTCCAAAAGAGGCGGAAAAACTGATTACATTTATTCAGCTTACAACTGCTTATGACTGCCATGAATATATACAAAAATTAATCTCACCAGTCCTCTTTTCTTGACATACAAACCAGTTACATCCTTTTGAAGTCCACAGGAATTATTTACATCTTATAGTAGCAAACGTGGTTCCTCTTTATGAGAGGCTGCTGTCTCTCTGGTTAACCTTGAGACCAGATAGTGTGAACAAGCATAACAACAACAGCAGTAATAATAATAATAAAAATATTTAAAATCCAATTCTAGTAGAAAGCAGTTCCTAAGGAAACCAGGTTGTTTGTTATCCCAGGGTTTCCTTTGGTATAAAGGAGTTTGAGACGTCATGGGTCAAAGTCTGGGAATATGAAAAATACGTCAAGGTCACACAGCTCAGAGCTTCACGCAGTTTGAGACATACCTTGAACAGAACCTCTTCTATACTCTCCAGGAGCAAACACCAGTATTTGCAGGCCATAACATTACCAGTCAAAAAGAATCTGGATTTTCTAGACACTAGAATGTCAACCTTCAGTTTCACCATTACACCTTATCTAAATAATACTATGTCCTAAATGACCTCGGGAACAAACCAACTATTTTAATTTACCAAAAATAAAGACAGTTACAAGCTTAAATTATTTTAAGAGGAGGAGAGAGAAGGATGTGTGAAGAATGCAGTGGAAGTGGCGAGGGCCAGGTATCTCTCCAGATGCTCACGCTCACCATTGCTGCTTCCTGCTCCCCCGCCTTTGTGATACCTTTAGCTGAGCAGAAGTAGCCATGACAGCAGCAGCTATCAAGGCTCAGGGATGCAGGGATGACTCCAACCTTGGGCTTGCTCTGCTCACCTTGCTTGGGCGTTGTGGGACTGGACCCCTGCCAGCTGTGTTCTGCATCCTGGCTCTTGGCTCCCTGTCCTTTAGGGAACAACCAGTCCTCACTGCTCCCTGATGATCAGGGACTTTTGACAAGAGCTTGTAGTGACAGAACAAGTGGGAGTGACTCAAAGTGAAAGACGGTGGGTTTAGACTAGATGTTAGGAAGAAATTTTTTATTGTGAGGGTGATGAAGCATGGAAACAGATTGCCCAGAGAAGTTGTGGATGCCCCATACCTGTAAGTGTTTCAGGACAGGCTGAGTGGGGCTTTGAGCAACCCAGTCTAGTGGGTGGCAGCCCTTCCCATGGAGGGGAATTGGCACTCAGTGATCTCCAAGGTACCTTTAAACTCAAACCATTCTATGATTCTATGAATTCTACGATTCTGTGGTTAGAGACTTAACTTATGATGAAAAATGAAAGTTTTATATAGTATTTCTCATTCATTTCTCAATGAATATTACTATAAAACTTCAGGCAATGTCTCAGTCCAATTGGACCAATTATATTTTCCTCTCTTTAAATGCTATTGTTTTCTTATTTTAAAGCCGTATGTACTCACATATCATCGAAGATAAGCTTTGTTCTTCTGCAGTCCCTGGGTGTGGTGGACAGAGGTGACCAAGGCTCTGTTTGGAACTGTGGCTTATTGCACAGAAGAACGTTTTCTGAATTGATGTGAATTGCTTTCTAGACAACAAACAGTAGATAAGACATTTAGGAATTGGCTATTAACTTCAAAAAAAAAAAAAAAAGTAACAAAAACCAGAGCGTCTTTACATTGTGTTGAAAATTGGAAGCTAATTTTCCTGCTATTTCAGCAGGGAGTATGTGTAAGTGTCCTGTCACCGATGGACATGAATTCACAGACATTGCTCAGAGCACTTTGTAAAGGGTTTGAGTTCAATATGATATACACCAGAAACTGAGCTAAACTATTAGTAACTATCAAAATACTCTGAAACACAGTAAGTGAAATAATTAAAGAATAGATGTGTTGTCATTTAGAAGATTAAGTTAAACCTCTCGCCTTCAGCTTCCAACCTAGCATTGTACCTTGCTTAGGAGAGCATGGCTCACGTTTGACTTGTTTCACACTACACTGGTGATGTGCCTGTGTTTGAATTTGTAGTCCAGATTTCTTTGTGCTCTGGACCCCTGATAAGCTTGAAAGATCACTTCTCTGTGCTGCAGTGGAAGCATGTCTTTTGGCAGGGTCTCGTGCACTCCCTCAGCTGCAGGCCTGTTCTTGATGTGGTCTCCTGAGGACCTTTGGCCCACCAAGTGACCTGCTGTGGGGGCTACTGTGCACTGGTATAGTGCAAAACAGAGGGCCCCAGGTTGTTTTTGCTTGATAACCACTGCCAAAAAATGCTGTTCATCATCAGGTGACAGGTAGAAAGGCACCAGGGACACGGGGAAAAAAGCTCAAATGGATAAAAGTGCATCGTGGGCAAGCTTTGCTTGCAGTTTTTCACAGAAATTTGAGGGACCACTTGGGCCTGCCAGTTAGGTGCCATCTGGGAAGATGGGATAAAACAAAGCTAAGTTTAACATTCATAGTTCATGAGCTCTCATCTTCTACATGGCACATCCAGATCAGCTCATCAGGCTAAAGTTTTCAGATGAATAACCAGATACATAAGAATTTTATTGCAAAGGTTGTTAAATGTTGACCAAATGGTGCATTGCTAGGCTATGCAGAAAATCTCAGTGAAATGCATTTGCTAAGGGTGTGGATCATAAAGCAATCACCTTTTACTTTTGATTTCCAGCACGTTTGCCTGTGAAGGAATTTAAATTATTTTCAAGATATCCAGTGAAGAATCATAATTATAATTCTGAATGGGTTATAAACTTCCAAATTTATATTTTAGAAGTCAAAATGTTTAGAACTTTACATTTAATTAATGAAAAAATAAATGAATAGCTATAATATGTTAAAGGCCTTTTTACTGGAATATTTTATGTAATTTTTTTTTTCAATTTACCAAAAGCGTCTGTGAAATATTCTTAAAAAACATAAATTATGGTAACTTGTTTTTGAAAATGTATCCAAAATTAAGATTATATTTACTATTTCCTCCTCCACTCTCAAAAATAAATCTATTTAAGTATAAACATATATATTTCACAGATAGAGGGAGGCCACTTATCTCCACAGCAAAAGTTGCTGGAAGAGGCCACTGCTACATTTCAGGTTGCTTGTTTTCCAAGAAGGTGCTTAGGCACCAATACTTAAGCTTTGGGAGCCTCTTGTATATCAAATAACAAACACAGCAAATAGATACAGAATAAAAACCATGAATAGCTTTTGTAGCAAAGAGAGGAGCATGGGCAGCAGAGTGCCTTAACAGCTTCTCTAGAAGCTACAGCAGTGGGCATCAAGATGATGGTATCCAAATTGCTTCTTTTAGGCATTTCACACAAAGCAGAACTGTGTCATAGGGAGGAGGTGACAGTATTCTGCCCTTGATCATCCACTCTCAGTATCCTGTAGGCTGGAGAGTAGGGTATGATTTTGAAAGATGAGATGAGAGACGGAAATTTCCTCAATCAAAAGAGCTAACAGGCTCTTTACTCCAGCATTCTAATCACAGAACTCATGCATAAATGGGGCAGCATCTCCTCCTCTGTCTCTTGTGCTTTGAAGGCAGAGGCCACAATGCAGTGTTGTAGTACAGCCTTATCTGGCTGTACTAGAGTGCTCTGGGCACAATTAGTGTGAGCAAGACTCTCTGATAAGGATATGAATACCTGGGCTTTGATGGAACTGAGTTGTGAGGCTGGTGTTAACCTGTTCACTGGTATAAGCAGAATCTGAGGAAGTTTGTTCTAAGAAAGGTAGAAGAACTTGTTTGTAGGCACACACATGGTTAGGCAGTGGCTGAGTAAGCCCTTATACAGTAGGGGCCTTATGCACCATGAATGTAGGGGGCTTGCATCATGCCCAAGCAATGCTCTGGAGGACTAAAGGCATTTGTTTTGGGCCATTAGCTTTTACCTTTTGCTTATGTAGCCTTTGTTACTTGCCTGTCTTACAGCCTGACCTCTTTCCTTTCTTCTATGCCTTGCTAAACTCCAAACCAGAAAAGCTGAACTTAGAAAATAACATTAACTATTACAACTTTTTTTTTTGCATAGCATTCTGCAAAACTATCACAGACTGCAATACAAAGTGGAAAATATACTGCTAAGCTTTACATTGTGAACAACAGCATACACTTACATTGAAATCTCCGGGATGTAGCTGCGACTGGATTTCACCCTTATGTTTTTTGCTGGAGGAGATGGAAGGTAATAGACTGCTGCCATTAGGTCTGCTGGAGGAAGTTAAATCATCGTTGGAATATTTGTGTTTTGATGCATCAGAGAGGGGAGAGACGGGTGACCGAAGCATTTTCTCATTTTTATTTATTGGTATTGCCAAGCTGGAAATGGAAATTACAGTAATGGAGTGTCACAAAGCTGGCTTTGAGAAAGGTAAATGTTTTATATATTACCAAAACTTTGAATTTAAAACCTGCTGGCAGGATAAAGTCTATTGGTATCTGGAAAAGAGCTTACAGTACGGGGACCAGGAGTTCATTTACAAATTTGTATCGTGTTTCTTCTCTTTCCCTTCAAGGCAAATTGTCATTCTGAAGTTAATGTAAAGTCTGTATCAGAGTACTTGAAAAAAAATACAGAGATAAATGGCTACTTGCTCACCATTCTTAAGGGATAGCTGGAGATGAAGATTAGGCTCTGAAATGTAAGTTCAGGTTATGGAGCCCTATTTCACCATTACAGGTGACAATTTATAAGCCGTGGCAATAAAACCATATGTGAACTAAAACAGGAAATGTATTTAAAGACGACTGGCTTGTCTTTGTGCTCAATGCCCAGCCTTTGGTAGCAGTGTTTATACTAATCTAATACAGACTTTGAAGACAAAGAAAGATAGGCTGATAATGCGGACAAAAGGAAACATATGCAAACAGTAGACACAGAGAAATGTGAGCTGCTCTGTCTTCTAAAGCAGAAAGCTGTAACACAGACAGTATTTTCAGCTTTCATTTATTTGGGAGAAATTTTGGATGAGAAGTCAGACATACCTTATAAATATGCCCAGAAATAAACTTCAGATGCACTAATTTGAAGAAAATATTTAGCTGAAAATCTTCAAGCAACACACAAAAAATGCAAGTTTTTTTAAGAAGACAGTTGGCATTAAGACTAAAACTGCGATTAAGGTCAGAAAGACAATTTTAACACTATACCTTTCCTTGTCACATTCCCCTTTATTCAGCCTATTACTTTTTATGGACAATTCTCACTTCTTTATAGTTACTGTATCAGACAATATACACTTAATGGAATCGCAAAAAAGAATACAGTAAAAACTATACTTCATTTCTGCACATAATTTCAGGGAACAGAGCTAATTAAATGTGCTCTTATCATACATTTGTCCATTTATCTGGCAAGTCTTTAAAAAGTAGCTGTAAAATAAGCCACAAATCGTAATTCAGAACGTTTACTGCTTCACACAGCGTAGTACCTTTAAAACACTAGGTCAACTGTTTTGCTTTAATGACCAATGGTGTTTACAAAAGCAAGACTCAGAGTGCGTAAGATGGACAACCGTGCCCTTCTTCTCACCCTAAGAAAAATAAGATCTTTAGCACTATGTTGAATATGCAGGCTGATGTTGTCATTTCTTTTCCTCTTTTCAAACATATACCCATGCCTTGGCTACCCACGTTTATACATCACTGTTGAAGCGTAGGCCTAAAGCATCCAAGGGAAGCCACAGCTCTTTGGAAGTATACCCAAGCCTCAAAAGCTTGGCTCTGAGCTTGTGAGGAGTAGCTGAAATTTCTGCTTGTGCTGCACACCTCCTACATGGCCTTTGGACATTGAATAGGGCCCACCTCAACACACTGTGAGCAGTTAAAGTGCAGCAGCACATCTTATACTGAGAAGCCATGCAGGACAACTTGCAGCAGAGGAGAGTCTCAGAGCTGTCATCCGCTGGGAATGGGCAGACTGTGGATCTGATACAGGTGCAAGAGATCTGGGGTATCTCTGAGCCTGCAGCCTTTCTTGTCAAACAGGACCTTACTTAGTCTGCATCTCAGACTGTAATTCCAAAATAGAAAATGCTCATGGCTGAAGGTGGTTTTGCTCCTCTCATTGCTATCAGCCCTCAGCTGAGCTGCCAAAACTGTCTGGGTGGCTTTACTGGGAGATTAATTATACTACTCTGCCAAAAAAACCCCAACAAAATAAAAGAAGGAAAAAACCAGAGAAAAAGAAATAGAAAGATAAAATGCAAAAAGAAAAAGGAAATAAAAAGAGAAGGAGAAAGGAGGAGAAAAAGAAAAAAAGGAAAAGAAAAGAGAAAGGAAAAGCAAAAGAAGAAAAAAGAAGATGGAAAATGAAAAGGAAAAGGAAAAAAATAAAGAGTTCTAGCTTCAAACAAGTTTCTTGAGTATATTTACAGGAACCCCTCAGAGGCATCTATGGTGGTATAACTGGAGAGGGGATGTGCCAGCACGAGCAGATGCTGGTTGCAAGAGGACCAGGAGGTCACGATATCTAGCTACAGCCTCAGTAGCCCTTCCTCAGCTGTGGGAATATCAGCATTTGATATCATGTCCTACACTAGCACAAACCACAGAAACATGTTGGAAGCAGAGCAAACCAGGAAAGAATTAGGAGGCAAATGTACATTTCAGAAATTCTCTGTTTCTCTAATATACAGTTGCAACCGGAAGTACTGAATATAATGTCAAGAAAAACACAAATTACTGTCTTGCTTCCAGGAAGCACAGAATTAACCCTGTGACACAGCAAGCTAAGACAGCCATGCCACTCTCTGAAAATTAATGCAACATAAAACATATGGCACGGCGGTGACAGGAATGGCATGTCTGCATGCAACCATCCACAAGAAAGGAACTGTTCTGGGCATTGTTTTCACTTTATGAAATGTATGTGACATGTCAAGACAAAGAAATTTAATGTGTATTTTTGAATAAACACTATACATATAATTTTTTTCTGTGATTTTTTCCAGTATTAATAACAAGAATTGCTCAATCTCATCAAAGATGGGTACAACAGAAAAGCCTAGTACAATAAATACAAATATTTTCTTTGTTTATAGCAGTTTCACCCCAAGAAGTACCCTAATACTACCAGAAAAATAATAATAATAAAAAAAAATACTGATGACCAGCATGTACCAAGCAGCAGGCAGCTGAACTCTTTGAAAAGGTGCGTGTCTAAGTTTGACTGCTGGAAGCCCCCAGAGAAGCTCTAGTGTGATTGCTCTGACATTGATAGGGCTCTGTGTGCATAAACCATGCCAGCGAATGCTTAATATTCATCTTTTGTTTCATGCCCTATATCCTTTGAAAATCTCACTTTTTAAGAAGTCTAAGTTCCTTGTCCTAGAACACTTACTAATTACACAGAATGGAATGCTTGTAATCTCAAAAATATTGGATCTCAGCTATATTCTGGAACTGAGTATTGCAGGCATTGTTATGAATATTTTTTTCAATCTTTTCCACAGAACTGATACATACTTCTATTTATATAGTCAAACTTAAAGCTTGAAACCTGTAACACTATATGAAAGGACTATAAGATGGTTGTATATGTGAATTGGTGCCTAAAACACAGTGTTAGGGAATGTCTTGGACAATTGCACTGCCTTGAGCCTCACACTTGAGCTCACAACTTCTTTGTACAATAGGACAAAAATGCACATACGTGACTGTGTCAGGAGCTACTAATTTGATTATTAAACCAGAAGAACAGAGAATGCAGTGGGTAATTTTTCAACATAAAATGCGATAATTAAAAAATAAATCCTACTAAAGGAAAAAATAACACCTGGCAATGAACTGGAACTAGTTGTATGATTCAGTGGTAACTAAGAAGGAAAAAGCTTACCTATTTTCATTCATATTGCAGTGATTTGCTGTTGTGATGCTTTGGGCAGAGGCAGCTAATCGTGAAGAGCTCTCTCGCTCTAAGTGAGTCTTCTTGATGTCTCTGCACTCTTCCTCATTCTCACACTAAGTGAAGAGAAAAGTAATAATTTTTCATGGTTTGGATTAACCACAGATCCAAAAATATTTCAGCAAGTCAGGGGCTGGCATTTTCTGTCATTTTGCTACAAATGATGGTACTTTCTTTGAGTATATATCTAACATGGATCAGAAATGATTGGTCCATGTCTTAAAAAATAAAATCTAAAGAGGCAGCATGTAAAGAAAGGGGTACAATATAAAACTTGGTTTCCACCACTTCCCCACTTGAACCAGGGTTGCCACCTTTCAGATACTAAAAAAAGAAGAACGAAAAAATGAAGAAAAATAAAACAACGTGGAGGACTGGTTTAGATAAATGGTCCTCAAAAATACACAGATCCATCTGCACACATACAGTAGTTTAGAGAGCAACAGATGACTGGATGCACAGCAAAACTGTCCAGAAATTGAACAGAAGGTGATTCCAGCTCAGAATGACTTTTGGGGTCAGATCGGTACAAACAGACCAGAAAGCCTGTTTGGTGGACAGCTTTGGCCATGGAGTGGAGGAGGCTTTCCCCTTGGCACCAGAAAGTGAGTGGGAGAAGTAGGGCAGAAGGGTGGATGCGAGCAGAGGGCTGTGCCCACCCAGCCACTGTGACAGTGCTGCTGAGAAGGGGGCAGCTAATGAACTATGGTCCTACTCCTTCACCTGTAGCCCCAAGGGAAAATGGGGCCACCAGGATGTGAGGGAGCCAGGACCAGTTAGGTCCCAGGTCTCTGTGAATGCATCTCTCACAAAGCCAGGGTTCCCTGCTGGGACTGAAGGGCTTGCCTCTTGCTGGCAGTCTGAAGGGAAAAAAGATGCTGCCTTTTCTTTTACCACATACGCAGTGATACTGTGCGGACTATGACAAGACATCAGACAGTTGTTCCTTTGCTGACCTGAGCATCATTTCCAAATGCTCAGGTTTTGAGAGAAGCCACAGGAGAGAAAAATATGCTACTAAAAAGGCAGTGCCTTCGCTAAGGCATGCAAAGGCACACGCCACCAGTCAACGCTGTCTCCAAGGGGCCGTGATCCCTCGCGGCCGGGAATTTCATCTCCTCCTGGGATGGCATCTCCCCTGGGGTTTGGCCAGTCCCTACGTGGAAAGCAGGGACAAATCCCAGCTCTGAAACGCCAGCCTGGGGAAGACGCTGCCATCGAGCACAGGATGTGGGCGCAAGCGGTGTTTGCCTCCCACTTGGTGGAGGCTCCCCTACCCCGTCTGATCGGTTCCCCAGCAGCTCACCTTGCGTTTCCTTCTAGATTTCGGTAAACCCTTCTCTGCGGGGGGTTCAGCACTACTAGCCTGCGGGAGGCTGGCCGCCTGGTTTGCTCCGGCGCTCATGGCCAGCGGTTCTTCGGGCAAACGCTCTGGAATCCTGGACAAAAGAGCCAAGTCAATGTTGACCCACAGCGACTTTACCTCATCACTGTCTTTCAGAGGAGACAGGAGCTCATTCCTACCGAAAGGAACCAGGGTGTAAAACTGTTCCTCCAGCTCCTTTGCTATTTCACTACTAGTTCTGGCATTAATAGAGCCAAAGGCACTGCAGCCGCCGTGGGGTTTGCTGGCGGTGCCGGTCCCCGTGTCCTTGGTACCCCGCGGCTCAGGCCCGGCTGCCACTGGCGCCTTGGGCAGCGGGCGCTCCTCCCGCTCCGACTCAGAGCCTGAGTCGGAGGAGGATGACGAGGATGAAGACTCGGTCTCGATGAACTCCTTGGACTTGGGCGCCGTTTTGCTCGGCCCTCGGGCCCGACGCTTCTCACCAGCTGCAGCTGAGCGGGGCTCCCGGCGGTGCCCCGCTCTGCAGCCGCCGCCGGCTGGCCGGGCCCTGGGCGCCTCGCCAGCAGCGCCTTCAGGGAAGCCGTGGCTCCGCGGAGGCTCCTCTGCGCTGGGGCAGGGCGGCCCGTCTCCGGCGGAGTTCCTCTCGGCCCGCCGCGGTGCCTTCTTCCCTGCTGCGCGCCTCGGCGGCCCGCCGTCGGCAGCGAGCGGTGACTTCTGCCGGCTGCCCTTGCTGCCTGGCGCTTTGTTGGCGGTCCTGGGCCGCGGTCCGTCTCCGGCGGCGGCGGCGGCCGTGCGGCTCTCCCCACTGCGGTGCTCGGCCGGGCCCTCAGCCGGGGTCTTCTCTCCTTCCTGCCGCTCTGCCTTCACGCGACCGTAGTAGGGATGGGCTTCCAGCGCCGGGCCATCGTGGTGGGTTAGGATGGGTGCTTTGTGAGGGGTAACTTTGTTCAGCCACTTGTCCAGCTGCCACTTGTTGGACGAGGGCGGCTCAGGCTGAAAGGGAAACAGACAGCAACGAGCTTAGTGCCGAGGCCCTGCTGCCCCCGCCCCGAGGGTCCCTCAGGGACACCGAAACGCCGCATCCCTCCGGGCACCACAGAGATTTTCCTTCGGTCCAAGAGCCTCCCTAACCTGTGGCAACCCCTTGGCACTGGCCCTGAGTGGCAGGACAGGGCTCATGCCTTTCAAGCGGGGATGTTTTTGGTTTTAGAATGGGGTCTGGAGTTGAGAAGAAGGGCTTCTGTGATTGATCATTTCCAAGGGTGATTCACAACAGACTTCTGCCATTGGCTTTACTGGGAAACACTTCCAAATTTCCAAATAGGAAAACAGTGCAATGGCGATAGGAAGGGAGGAAAACAAGGCAGGAGTACAGCTGAGGCTAAGGGAGAATAGCTATCAGGAAAGCTAGGGATGTGTATTTTGTGTCCTATGCCACTGCAGTAAATACAGCAAGCATTTAAAGAGCATACAAAGTGGCACGTGGTGGGGAGTTGGAGGGCTAATCAAGCACTTCATGTAATCTGCCTGGTATTGACATTATAATCCACAAACATTTGTTGTTGGTAGTGCTGTCAAGGGTTCATTTTGTGAGTATTGTGTGGCTGTTAGTTTTTCTTTTAATTTCTGTCCCAACACTATCAAGTTATAAGAGCACATCTAAAACATAATGATGTTTGGACAGGGAAGAAGTGGGATAATCATGATTTCAAATGTAACCACAGCTCAGACAATGTTATTGCAGAACAACATGTGCCTGTTTTCTAGTGCTTCTTGCAATCAGTAATTTGAATGTAATAAAATGAAGAGGAAAGGCAAAACCCCCCAAAAGATATAAATGATGGAGTAGATGGCTAGTCATAACCTAACCCCACAGAAGCCAAAGCAAAAAACTTCCTGATTTCCTCAGATGGAACCAAAATTTGATTCACTAAGATATTGCATGTGAATAATCAAAAACTGTCATGAGTTGAACATGAAAACCATCAGTGCTCTGGAAGAAAGTTTGCTCAAGAGAGAATATCCACAGTCTCTAACTTAAAAGAGTATCTTACTTCCTATTTAAAGTAGATGCCTGAGGGCAACACAGGTTTCCTGTACAGCCAAGGGCGCCTTCAGAATCACCCACCGAGGGTTGTATTCACTTTACATGGAGCAAAGGCTCCTAAAATAAGCAAAAAAATTAGACACTGGAATTCATATGATAAAAATATTCCTTCTAGCTGAAGTGCCTAATTTACTCATTACTGAACTAGCCTAAACCTATGGGAAGCTTGCAGGACTGCCTTATGTTTATGTTTTTTAAAGCATGCTCCCTAATATCTTACATGAGGAATTTCTTTCCTGAGCTGTAAATCTTGAAAATGGATGGTCAATATTTCTCTTGGATGAAGCTGTATTTTTACAACCCTTAACTCTTTATCTAAAAATGAACTGCATTTTTTTTATTGCTGTTGAAAATACAGATAAATTTGTTTGGTGCCATTCACTGTGCACATATTGAATTTACTAGATATATAATAAAAGTTCACTATACGTGGAAGTCTTTCCACTGTTCAGGTGTATTTCAGAAAAGGAAATACATCAGAAGAACATGGGGAAAAATACACCTCTGCCCATAAATATAGGTGAGAGTGAGTGCTGCTTGAAGGTTCAAAAAAACTTCCAATTCATCTGTTACATCCTGTTCTGCCTCTTCATGTATCTTGTAATTCTTGAAAATGGTGGCTCACGGATTTCAAGGGATCACAGTAAACCAGCAGAAAGAAGTGATTAAGGGCTACAGTGTCATAACCTGGCAGCACAGCACTTTCCTAGAGTGGTATGTCTGCTATTTAGGCATAGTAACTACAGTCCTACCAACCTATTTGCCAACTACGAAGTTTAATAAAAAGGATCAACAGTGTTACCAGCTTTACTGGTTTTATCAGGAGTTTCAGGTGCACTTTTGAGGTTTATTTAAATAAAAATTCAAATCTTTGTGGCTTCTGAAAAAAACCCTAAGATCTGTCTGCTAAAAATATCCTTTAAGATGCATCTGATAAAAGTAAAATGCCTGCAGCCCATCAGGGAAATTCAAAGAACCCAAATTTAAGAATCAGAATTTTAAAACTTTTCTCACTAATTTTTGGCCCCGATACCATTTTGGAATATTTGAGATTGTCAGGGTACATGAGTGATGCTAGTTCATTTTTGGAAGTAATTTATTCAGTTGATTGTTCTAACTGAAATTTACTGTACTTTGAGATCATATAAAAAACCCAAGAAAGTACCTTGCAAGAGAACAAATCATGACAGCCAAGAACAGACAGCAGGACTGGTAAAAAAATGGATTGGGAAAATTCACTTGAAAATTTTTGCCCATCCATTGTACATGCCTAATTGTAATTATTTGTGGGAGAAAATCTCGAATTTCCACTCCACACACCATTCTGTGGAAGAAAAAGCTGGTTTGCTTGAATTGGAAGCTTTTCAGCAGCATATAAGGATGGAAATACATATGAATATATATCCAGAGTGTTCTGATACCAAAATGCTCTCTGCCTATTGGTTTTGGTGTCATGGAAGTATGCTGCCCTAGGGCCTTTTAGAGAACTGGGTGGTTTTCAACTGGGTAAAGCCAGTGCTGTCCAGATGGGCACCAGTAATAGGAATAGCAGTCTGTGATCAGCTGACTTGCAACTAAATATAGGTTTGGCATGAAAACTCAAACCAGGAAACTTAACAGAACAAAGATACTTTCAGGGATCAACGTACCAGAGACATACACATGTGCCAGGCTTCATGGAGAAACAGGAGGATGTGATACATTTCCTTAAATATTGTGGGTGGATTCATCTGTACAACATCGACACCTATATCTTAGCTAGTCAACAAGTTCCTTCTCCAGTCAGTGGACTACTCTTCTAGGGTGTGAAAAATTCTCTCTTTAAATAGACATATGAAATAGGCCAGATGAGCTGGGCCCTAAAAACGTCTTCTCCTCTCCCCAGACTGTAAAGGGGAGGCTGAGGTGATGAGCAGATGTAGGTATCTACAGGAGAAGCGTGCAAATTTAGGCGGGATGACTCCCACACAGCATGTCTATATATCTCAGATCTCTTCAAGGCTGCAAGTGCAACCAGAGGCACAAATGGCATGCATCCAAAAAGAAACTTTTGGCAAAACGTTATCCAGAAACACTTTCTAGGGTAAAGGGCTGTTAAACAATGCCAGTGTAATGGAGTCAGTCTATGCTTGTTATCACAAAGAAGGACCTAAGGCATAGTTAATATGTGGCAAACTTGAAGTATGACACCACTTTCACTGAGACATGAGAGAGCCTGTAACACGTGCATGGACACAGCCCACTGTGGGGCAGGACTGAGCTGTCCACCATCCTGCAGGCTACTCTGCCTATTGTAAATTCATGGACTAATTTACCCTTGTGGTAACTTGCTCGTGCGGCCCTGCTATCAAATACTTCACTCAGGGCAATCCCCATACAAATGTGGTGCTTTCTCGTTATGTTTAAGGCACAAATGGCAATGATGATGAAGAAGAAGAAGATGATGATGATTATTATTATTACTGTTATGTTATTGCTACTATTAACCCTGCTGCTAGTGCTTTAACAAATTAGAACTGGGCATTCCCATGTGTTAGGCACAGCACACATATACAAAGGGTTTTCTGGAGGGAAGGGAGAGTGTAGTTTGCAGTCTTTGTCAATAATAGTCCACAGGACAACCAAAACCCATGAATCCTATTCGCAAAGGTAAAGATAGTGTCTACAGTTGGTCTAGTGGTAAAATCCCCTTTTCTTTTGTATATGTGACTCCTTAAAAAGAAGGAAGAAACTAATGGTTGTGAACTAGTCACAACAGCAAAAGCTGTAAAGGCCATTGCATTTGGTATGTGGGGCTGGTGGGTCTCAGAAAGGGGCATCTTTCTTTTCCAGACTGGTTACTGTTGAGGAGCCATTGATCCTTTGTTCCATGTGATAGCTTCTCTGCTTCCTTCCTGCCTGTTCCCCACTCTTGTCCTCCCTCATAGTAGGAATTTGTGGTTGCCTAACCAAAGCCAGCTTTATTAAAGGTTCACAGGATAATTCAATGGAACAAAGAACAAACAAACCATATTTTTAGCTTTAGAAATGTAGCTCTTTCTATATACTTGACACCCAAATTTTTTTCTGAAAAAAATCCATCTGATTTTTTTCAGAAATTCTGAAAAATCCATCTGAAAAAGGATAAGACATAATTTTTTTCCAGATTCCTCGTTTATGACATTAATTAAGGTCATTCAAAGAATTCATGACTTCAGCAAAGAAACAGGAGATACAAGTCTCAGTTCCTTGTTCATAATTTTAGGTTTGGCAGTCCACAAAACTTTAACTACTCCCATTAATGTCTGAGGCACCTTAATTTGTCCACATCACTGAAACCAGTCTGAATGTTGTCTCCTGCTCTAGCTCAGTCATTATTCTTAGTTTACTGCAGACATAAAGTGTAGACAGCTGAGCTAGTCACTGCTGGCTCTAAATAGTCAATGGAAAGAAACAGACACTTTTAGGGTGCAATTCATCTAATCTACTTTATATGTATGCTTTACAATGAGCTGCTTTTACACTCTAGGCAACTGCATTTAGGCACCTGAGGAAAACTTGAAAATCTCAAAATGAGATGAAGAAAAAATTACAGAAGACATGAAACAGCACTTGTTATATTGTTATATAAGCTCAAATGCAGAAGATATACTGTCCTAGAAATAAAAATCTTGGAGTATGTGCATATAATATTTCAGATTATAAGGGGAAAAAAAAGAATGAGGGCATCATAATGGTTTGCAGATTTCTACATTAAGTTCCTCCCAACCTTTAAATATGGAGTTCCTGCCCAGGATTGTGCTGGACTACTCAAGTTCATTGAACCTGAAAGCACCAGTTAATGCTAAATCAAAAACCAAGATGTATTTACTTTTTTTGTCTTATCCAATAGATTACGTTAATTTTAAAACTAAATCTGGAATTGAGTCTGCTACTTAAACTTAGGTGGACACAGCCTCCCTTTAGGGAGCTTCCAAGGAGCTATCTCTTTCCATTTACTGGGTAAGAAACTGGCATATACTTTAGAAAGATGGCTTCACCAGGTCCATAAATCTAAGTTAAAGCATTTATGCAAAGCTAAAAGGACTTCCAGTCAGAGACATCACTTGAGCATGTTTGAACTGGTGCCATCAGTCATATGATAGGCCTGGGAAAGCATTTACCCTTGGGGAAAACACAGGTATCCTACTTCCCTGGGACACCCTGACCCTGTCCATGTGTGCTGTCTCCCATATCCCATCAAGGGATGAAAATTGCCTATGAAAATCACTGCAGCCATCACATTTTTGAGTCACTTAAATGTCTGTGTAGACATGTTTCATACAGCATGTCCTAGAAGGCAAACCACACAAATATAATGCAAAGAGACAAGCAATCTGCTGGAGTGGGGCAGCTGTTCCATGACAACAATCACTGACAACTCGGGCTCTGTACAAAAGTAGTTCCACAGATCTCGAGAGGATATGTATAAAATGCTTAAGAGGAAGCATTTCCTCCGTGTTTCCATGACTTAGTTCTCTGCTGGACATTATGAAATCCACAACCTCCCTCAGTTAATTAGCTCCTGCATTCCCTGAGGAATTGCTGCTCTTGGATCCAAGCAGCATGGGTATCTGCCTAGATAGTAACCACTCCTCCCTTCCTGTGCTTTTCCTCCTTTCATCTCATATTTCCTTCCCCTTTCTTTCTTCTTTTCGCCCCTTTTCTTCCGCCTTGGAAGATCGCACAGAGAGAGGAGAGACTGAGCATGAGATCTTTGAACTAATTCCAGCAGGGAATTAAGCAGACAGAGAACAAGGTCTTAACAGGTCAGATGAGAAAGCTCAGAATGGGAAATAAGACATGGGTACTGCAGGGAGAGCAACAAGAGAGTCTGGAAAGAAGAGAGAGAGATGTAGGAAGGGGACGAAGTGAGAGGAAAATTAACTGGAAATGGGTCTGAAAGTACTGTGAAGAAAAGACAGAAAGTAAGTATTAAACAAGGAACAAAAGTGACAGAACCTGAGAAAAATATATTAAGGATGTTTCTGTGATTACTGCATTTTGCTCAATTGGAAACATGTCTCCAAATAACCAAGGAAAATATGAGGAAAGGTTTGATGGTTTTTTAGTATAATTTTTTTCCAGGGTGAGAGAATAGGTGAGACAGTTTTCGGGGGAGGATTCTAGTGATTGGATGGTTCATGTGGAGTAGGAAAATACACTGACTGTATTTCATGTGTATTTACAATCTTGCTGCTAGATTTTTGAATATTTTTACATACATTAATGTGTGTGATGTGGCTGTGGAGTTCACAGTTTAATTCTAAACGTGTGTATTGACCAAAACATGTAAAAGTGTCAATCCTGGTAGAAATGCAGAGCAGAGAAAGCAGCTTTGTTGTGTCTGTTGAGCTTTCTGCAGAGGTGAAAGCAGAAGGTGTCACAGCACTGGCAGCTTAATTGTAGTTTGGCTAGGGCTTGTCTACATGTGGAAATTTTCAGTGCTAGCTTTCCAGATGACTAGTTTGGGCTCAGTGTTTTGCACCATGAGTAATTCAGTTTAGTCCATTTTGGAGGTGAATTGAAAGAAATCACATAAAGGCAGCAGTAGCAGAGAATAATTCACTTAGAGAGTGAGGCAAGGGAAGTGCATGAGTGAACAACTGGTTTCTTTTAAAAATCCACCCTCAGACTGATTTTATAATAGCTTCCCTGTGTAGAAAAGCCTTTAGTTCCCTCACAGTGCTGGGAGCCCACATCAGGACTTAACACACTAAGCAAGCCATTGCTATGGAGGCAGAGTTGCATAAAACTTCAAGCAAGCTGTGAGCCTTGCAAGGTGCTCCACTCATCTCTAATTTGAGGAAAATGCAACAGCGTCCTTTCTTTCTTCATTTTTGTTTCAAATGCTTTCATCTGCCCCAAGATCCTCTGCCACTTCCATTTCACAGCATGCCAGGAGGAGGATCCTTGGGCCTTTCCCACTTTTTTTTTCCCCATACATCTCCTCACAGCCTCCTTGTGTTGGCTTGGCTGGGAAGAGGTGTGAGTGGGTGTAGTAATGGAATGCCACCCTAAATCATAAAGAGACAATCCCTTACCTCTGGGCTGGAGTAATGCGAGGGTTTGCTTCCGTCACTCTCGCTGGAGCTGCTTTCGCTCTCTGAGTCAGACTCTGAGCTGGTCTCCGATTCACTGGAGCTGCTGCTGCTCGACCCCTTGCTGGAGAGTCCCGAGGCTCGGGTGTTGGACTGCGGCACCACCAGGCTGCCAGCCCCACGCACAGCCCATCGGGGTGTGGGGGCAGGGGAGGGAAGAGAAGGAAACAGGAACATAAACATAAAGACCCCACATGTAAGAACCATGCTGTTTTAGGGAGCATACCTCTCAGAATGCCTGTGAGCTTGTCTCTGTGGCTAATGAACAGTGAAGTGACTTCAACATTACATTGCTATAACTGGGGGGAAAATACGGGGTTACTCTCATATCCATTTAAATCCATAGCCTTTGCCATCTTTTTCATCTGAGGAAGAGTCAAGTTTTCACTTCAGCTTGTCTCTTTGCCCATTCCACAGATATTTTAGGATATATTAAAAATACTAAGTGTTAAAAACCAGTATAGAAAGCAGTTTTATGCTGTCTAATGAACACTCAGCCCAGAGGTGAAAGCAGGAGACCAAAAAAGTGAACAATTAAGAAACAGAGTTGAACGCCATACTACCAGTCATAAGTGATAATAGCAACAACCATAAAAATAACAATAATAATACATTTTCACTGGAGCCTCCAACCCCCATCTTCCATTTTGCACACTTCTTCACCTACCCATAAATGATGTGGTTACCTGTGTATACCATCTTGATATTGACAATTCAAGATCTAAGACTCAGCCTGCAAAAACTTGAAGAGCTCAGGCTTGTGTTTTTGCATGTCAGCAGTGCAGTGCTGTCAGCAGAGCTACTTGCCTTCTTTAAAGTTATGTTCGCATGCAAGTGTTTGTATTATCAGGCCTGACAGCAGCAGAAATGTGTATTTTCCTGAAACAGTTGACCATGCATATTAAAAATATCACAGTCATAAAGACTTGAGTGTGAAATATCGTATTAAGTCATCCAGCTTATTCCCCAGGCAATGGAATATTGTTCCCTATAGCAGGGTGCATTTTCTAGTGAGTTGTCCAATTTGATTTTAAATGACTTGAATGTAGCTTTTACTTTTACCCCTGGGAAACTTCTCTGCAAACTAACCCAAATTCCACTGTCAGAAATTTCTGCCTACATTCAACCTGAAGTTGCCCTTTTAAAATTTATAGTTGTTACTTATTATTTCATTGTATTACTAATAGTTACTATGATAAATTATCCTCCTCCCTTTTTGCTCTCACATTTTTGCAGACTGTTTTCCTGCCCTACTTCAGTCATCTTTCAGACAAGGCCTTACATTTACTTCTTCTGATCTTTCTTCATAAGTCATTATCTCCAGGGATATGGGATCATTTTTATGGCTCTTTTCTGAACTCATTCCAATTTGTCTATATCTCTCTGATAACAGGGTGCCCAAAACAGAGTGCAGCATTATAGATGGCTTCTCACTACAGCCCTACAATGAAGGGCTATTACCTACCTGCTCCTTGATGCGTTGCTTCTGTAAACATATATCTGAGCTGTGAGGGAATGTATAGTCCATTAAAACCTCTACTTCTCTTTCAACACTGCTTTCTTCAGAATTCCTTCTACTGATAGCTACATGATTATTTGCTTCCAGAGAGATTAGCTCACTTTTTTCCTTCATACCTGTTCTCATTTTCTTCTTTTACCTTGCAAGTTTCTAGCTCCTTTTGATTTATTTCTCTGCCCTCAGAGGTGTCTGCAGCAACTTCTAATTTAGTATCAAATGCAAACTTAATTAAATGGTTATTCACTTCCTTTTCCAGATCATTAATGAGACTGTTAAATAAACCCCACATGAAACACACTGGTACCCTGATAACCATCTCTTCCCAACTCCATTTACTGATGTTTATCATTACCCTTGTTTATGCTCCATCAGTCCAATATTGTGGCTAAAGCAATGTGATCTTGGAGATGCATTTTGTGAGAAATAATATGTAATAATTAATTACAGTTCTGCTATGTTGCACCTAATGAATTATCTTTACATGTTAATGGTGCTTTTCATTATGGAAAACTGATACCTGACACCTTGCACAAGCCACATCTGACAGGCAATTCCTGGGGCTTTGAAAAGAGGCCAGGCCATCAGAGATGCGGTTTCAACTCCACAAATCCCCATGCTCACACACTTTCTGGCCCTCTCCCTGCCTCCCCTAACATATGCCAACCTTTCCCCTCTGGACCACCTGTCTTGCACAAGCCAGTACTCCCACCACATTGCCTTGCAGCATCCCCACTGCCTTTTGCTTGGAAGTAGCACAGCTGCCTGCAGCTTTCTTGCTCCAGAGAGTTTCTGGTTGCTTGGGGAATCATGACATTGTTGGAGATCTTTCTGCACCCTTCAAAGCACAGTGGGGACAGGCAGTGAAGAAAATTTCACCTGTGATCTCACCTTACTAATTAAAAGCAAGTAAAATAAACAAGAGGGGGAAGAGCTGAGATCTATTATATTTTTGATCTTTATTTCCATCCTTGTAACTACTGGATGGTAGAGAGAGAGGCGGCAGTAAAAGCTCATGCTCTGTCAGGATGGCTTGGTGCTACACATGTGGTCACAGAAGTGTCTGCCGCCTCCTGGGGCGCAAGAGGTCCGTCTTTATGCACAGGCATTAAATGTACCAGTTACGACAAGTGCCTTCAAAAAACTTGTTGCTTTGTCTAGCCATGTAGGTGTGGTAAAGACAAGATTTTCAGGCATTCGTATAACTTCATTAAGGCACAGAGGTGATAGAAACAGCTGATATGCTTGTAAAAAATTTTCATTTTTGGAGAAGGAAAATTGATATTTCGTAGACAGCTTCAGGATGCTGCAGCTTTCCACTTGTACATGTTGACCAGTGAACTCTAGATTTAAGTTGCTCACTTATATTAACAGAGTGCAGTTAATCCCTTGCTAATAAAACAGTGAGAGCTATATACAAGCCATTATGGATAGGTTTTGTGGTTTTGATTTTTTTTCCTTAAGAGAATACAGAAAGAATATGAAAAGTTAACTGCCTTTTCTGACAGTGTAGCTTAGGGAATGCTTTTGACAGTGTCTGACTCTGATGGATTTCCAGTCCCCTCCACAACACCAATGTTACTGGAAAGTTCTTCAGAATCACAAAACATCTGCACATTTATGTCCTGCCCTTAGTGACTGTGGTTTTAATTTTTAAACCATCATTTTTATTTGCCATTGACTGAAGTATTCAGAAATTGCTATATAGGGGATGAGGGGGAAAAAACCCATGGTAATATTTCTTTCCTGTTGTGACATGAAATGTTTTTCTAGACTGCTGAATAGGAATTGTTACTCCAGCCCTAGATATAAAATATAACTGTTGGACTCTTCACAAACATCTGGAAAACTATGTTTGCTGTTCTAATGGTAGCCAATATACTACAAAATTTAAATTTTACAATATTTTCCCATTTATGCTGATACTGATGAAGTCTCCTGTCCCCCTTCTACTTTTTCAATTTTGAAATATAGCATATTCTTATAAGGATCCTCATTATATTATAGTGACCAGGGTAATAACAGTTACATCTGTCTTCATGCATTCTTATTTAAAAACCCCCTTGTTCTAAAAATTGGGGACTTTTAGTTTGGACTGCTCTTTCTGAAGGATGTAAGCAAGATCATGCAGTTAGACTGATTTACATTTTAATGGCTGTGGCACATAACATTCATGCGTATTTTGCTACTGGTTTATGCCCCAGAATTAATTACCACATCACAGAATTTGTATTTTTATTTTATGGAATTAAACAACAATTTGGGTGAGAACCACTTTTCTTTAAAGCTCTTCATCAGAACATGCACCGACTTGAGAGAGAGTAAATACCCCGTAAATTTGCCAGAAGCTCAGTAATAAGACCATTTAAAAACCAACACACCATCTGAAGTTTCTGATCAGATGTCTCCCATCATCCTGGCTACAGGGGACCTGGGCACCCAACTGCCATGCAAGTCTCCAACAACCTGTTTTCCTGCACTGTCGAGTGAACAACTGACCCTTCTTAGCAGAACTGCTGGATTCTTTGTAGCCTCTATTTTTCTCATATGTGCAGGTTCAGAAACCCAGTGATTTGGGGAGATTAATACTTCTTCCCCACTCAAATTAACTTGTGATCCAAGTTGAGAGGTGGAGCCATCTCAATCCCTGGACAAGGCCGAGAGGTTATTTGTGTGGGACCAGTTGTTAGCCCCATCAGGCTGCATGGCCATGGCCAGCCTTTGAATGGCACCAGTGGTTTGAACAGTTATGCAGGAAGGTGCAAGAGTTTGCTATTCAGTCAGTGGAGACAGATTCCCAAATGAGATTACTTTGGTGGCCCTCAGGAGACCTCTTCAGGTTAATCACGCTGGATCTGAGTCCCTCACTATGCTTCATATTAAACTGCTGCTTACAGCTGCACTACTTCCCATGATAATAAATCACAGTATTCAGCACTGGCCACAAGAAGTTCCCAGGCCAGGCATATGCTGCATTGCACGAAATCAGTCCCAAAGACATGCAGCATGGATAAAAGTACAAGTAAAACTGATGCAGTTCTTTACCAAATTGCAAATATTCAGTGACAATATAAGTAGATTCAAAAGAGAAAAACCCCTCTGATGCTGAAGGATTTGCGATCCCAGTTTTTAGTTGCATTACAATATGAAGGCACTTTATACCTACTTTACACAGGCATGAATGATTATCAAGAATGCAACTCAAGGGAGAATCAGGCCTTGGAGAAATGACTCAGCCAAAGGAACATATCAGAGTGAGCCTCTCAAATACTTTTCCAGCCACAACAAAGGCTATGCAATGCTCACAGAATCATAGAATCATTAAGGTGGGAAAAGACCTCCAAGATCATCAAGTCCAAGCTTTGACCAAATACCACCAGGCCCAGTAAACCATATCACAAAGTGTCTACTCATTTTTTGAACGCTTTAGGTATGGTGACTCCACTACTTCCCTTTACCACTCTTTCAGTGAAGAATTTTTCCTAATATCCAGCCTGAACATCCCTTGGCACAACTTGAGGCCATTTCCTCTTGTCCTATCACTGGCTGCCTGGAAGAAAAGGCTGACACCTACCTCACCACAACCTCCTTTAAGGTAGTTGTAGAGAGCAATAAGGTCTACTCTGCACCTTCTTTTCTTCAGTGTAAACAAGCCCAGTTTCCTCAGTTGCACCTCATGGAACTTATGTTCCAGAACTTTCACCAGCATTGTTGCCCTTCTCTGGACACACTCCAGCACCTCAATGTCCTTCTTGTAGTGAGGTGCCCGAAACGGAATACAGTACCTGAGGTGTGGCCCCACCACTGCTGAGCAGGGGGAAAATGCTTCATATTTTAGAGTCCAGTTGGTCTGTGTAATTTCACTTTGCAGGAATTGTATCCAAAGCTTTCATATCAAAAACGTCACTAACACTATCTGCTGTATTTGTGTTTGTGTCTGGAGATAGGATGCTACTTATCCAATGTCATCTGCACAGTTGTGATCATCTAAACTATTCTTCTTCTAAATCTCACTCTACTGTGCAACTGCTAAGTGGCTGTGACTTCCCACAGGAGAGAGAAATACAACAACTAGTGAGAAGAGCTTATTTGAATAAACAAGTGACATTGTTAGGGATCACACTGTCAACATTGAGCGGTAAGCATGGAGAAGGTGATCCAAATCCATATGTCACAAACATCTGAGAAAATCCTAAGAAAGGCTGTATGAATACTTGGAGTATTTGGGACACCCAGAAAAAAGATCTATCACTGTCTAAAAGATTGAGGCCAGTTGTGGGTAAACAATACTCTGAAACAGACACCAGTCCCTTAGCTGGTATAAACTGTCATAACTCCATTGACTTCAATTAGGCTACAGTGATTTAGATCTAACAGTAAATCTGACCAAGACTCTGAAACAGTATTTCAAATTCAGTGATGAAAATATATTCCATGGTTTAAAGCTCTGTTGGTAGAGCCTCTATTTTGATTCCAGATTAAAGTATCTGAAACATCCCTTCCTTCTTCCCTCAGAGCCAACCTAAAACCCATTGAAGGTCTTTTGCGCAAAACTCTCTTTATCCCTTTGTTGCAAGAAGCAAATTCCACATAGTGCTTCCTCAAAGCACAGGCTGAGAACATTGTGCCAAGATCTGTATAAATATCTCTGCTGCCTGGCACTGAAGATATTGCATGTCTCTCATGCACACAGTAGGGAATTCCTGTCTCAATAATTGTGAATGAATCACAGAAGCCATGAAAATGCCCACTTCTTGCTGCTGCCCCTGTGTATTTTTCAAATTCTCTTCCAGCAAAGACCTCTGAAGCATGCTTACCATGGGAATTATCTGGACTTGCAGATCTGGCCATCCCAATACTGTAACAGAACATATGGGGACATTTTCTGAGGCAACTGTAGAATGCCAAGAAATAGCACCATTAGGACAGCCTACAGAATGAATGTGGACGTCATCCATTTGTTTCAGGACAAAATCATGTTGAGAAAAGGGAAATGATACCATTAACTCTAGAATGTGCCCAGACAACAGCCAGACACCACCATGGTTTAATATACCAGTACAAAGGCTGGTTGTGTATTTAACATTCAAAGATGAGTACAATCACAGAGCCATAGAAAGGCTTGGGTTGAAAGGCACCTTAAAGATAATCTATTTCCAACTCCCCTGATCTTTAGGGTCTGTTCTAACCCAAGCCTTTCCATGATTCTATGCTTCTGTGATTAAAAGGCTCTGCTCTAGTATTAGGTGTGCCCCATTGTATCTGAATGACCAAATCAAATGACCCTTCCAGGGCTCCAGCCACCATCCCATACATGGGTGTAACCGAACTTCCTACAGTCAGTGTGTTAGGAGACATCCTTCATTATTCTTTAAAAAGCACTAAGATACCATTTTTCTGAAGTCAGTATGGAAGTGACACAAATTTATGGTTTTGTACCTTTGCTAACTATAAGAATTAAACCAATTAACTGTCTGAATTCTTTCCAGTTACCAATTGCAAAAACCTATCGTTCCCTAACAGGAAAAGACAGCTAGCCCTGCCATGGCCGGCTGTTTCAGCCTGAACACAAAAAAATGAGGCTCAATGCTTCCCTTTCTCCAGGTAAACGATTTCCCAGGAGTCTGTTAATACCTTTTGGAAACAGAGAAATGTTTTCATACCTCATTCCTGTAATGGATGAGGTATGAAATGGGAGTCATGATGAGTGAGAGTCCTGGAGGTTGTTTGGCTTGTCACAATATATAATGCTTCTGTGAAAGCACTGCATTACCTTAGCTGCACCACCTTTGCACAGCACAGCTAATAAAGCACAGCTGCCAAGAACAGGGTTCATAGACCCCACCTATATTTTAACACTTTCCCTGGGTGCTTCTTAAATAGTTTGTGCTGACAAGACTACAAGTATCATCTGATAATGCGAACTGAATCTCTCTGAAGAGCGTCAGGTGTGCACTGTGCAATTGCAGCTTAATTGTCAGAATAGTCACTAAAGAATATTTGATAGGAAAGGCTGTTTAAAAGAACAAGCTATGAAGCTCATGCACACACATATACAAAAAACCCTGAAGAAAATTCAGTCTGGCAAGGGGCATCTACTTGAGGTCTGGTTGATACTGGAGGTAGCCAAATCACAGCTCCCACTGTGAAGGAATATGGTAGAAAAGAGAAAGCCACTAGAAAAAGCCCACCTTGACTAAAAAATAAACCCTCCTAAAATAAAATACCATGTAACAATTAATAGTGACACTTCTGTATAAATCAGTCTATCAAGAGGAGCGTGTGCTGGGGTATCTGAGATGAAAGGGTCCAGTAGACCTGGAGCAGCATTAACATGTAGATGAAGTGATTAGTCAGCAGGCTGACAGCTGTGATAGGAGCCTGGTGCCAGATTCCAGCGTCTGCTTTCCACTGCTGCCAAGTGTTCGCTTGTCGCTCCAGATAAATGGAGCATCAGCAGTGTTTTATTTGACCTGCTCACAAGAAAAATAAAGCAACTCTGACTTCCTTGGTGTGTTTGTCATTGACCTTGCATCAGCTGAATATGAGCAGAGAGAATCCCTGGTCCGGGCAAGTTAACTCTTTAGTAGAAGAGCAGTGATAGGGTCTTTTTACCTTGGTAGTTTAATTAGTCTCTTAATGGCTCAAAGTACAGTGACTTGAAAAGAAGAAATGACAGGCATAGTCTATGTGTCCTATACTGTCCTTGGAACATGGCTTTGGACCAATGGCCTGGAGAATGATGAACAGCTTTGAGAATAGTCCATGAACAGCACCCTTCTGCCTCCCCTGCAAAATCAGGAAGCAATCTCTATAGAGACTTTTCTTTGGGGGAGGGGGGAAAAGTGGGCCAGAAATAAATTGGAATTGGATAAAGTTGTTGAGAAGATTCAGTCATAGAACACTGTTTTTGATATCCCCTTGAGGCCAAGGGCAATGGCTTTTGTGTGTTTTCCTTCATATGTACCCCAGAACTTTTAATTTTTCTTTTTTTTCGTAATTTTGGCCATGTTAGGAATTTCCTATTTGAGATCCCTCTATTGTCTGGTCAAGGCCAGTTTGTGCCCACTGGAGATTCCTACCTCTCTTGATGGACTAGAAAGAATCTAAGATCCTAAGGATTGCTTAAACTGTGTGCTTGGTATGCCCAGCTCCTTGTGCATTGTAATCTGTATGGAAAGCAAGTTGGCTCAGATTCCTCTTCATAATTTTTCTTTCAGTATTCAGTCACCTCTCTCTGCTTGTCTAAGGACTGGTATCCAATATGAAGACGTCTATCCACTCCCAACCTAGTACTCCACTATTTCATTAGACCACTATCAAAAGCTGATCCCCTGTCAGATTCAATTATATCAGTACCACCTATCTCAGGAACAGATCGTCCACTAACATTTTGAAGGTGATTTCAGCAGCCTGGTTGGCTTCAACCCGCCGAGAGACATGTTAGAAAAATAAAGGTAATTAAGCATTGGAACCGATCATCAGTAAAGATAAGGAACATCAGCCATGGTAGTTTCAGAAACCAGGCAAAGGAGCAATGCAAATTATTCTGTAGAGTGGCTTTAACCCACCATTTTCAATATGTGTCATCAGGAGATTTTGGTTACAGTTTCACTGGATATTAGCCTGGGTGTTGCTCTTTTTGTCTCATTTATTTCCTAAAACATGAAGTATAAATGTACTTCTACCCAAGAGAACAGCAATTTTTGCTTGTGAGTGACAGCTTCATCAAGCCTCAGAAGAAAACCACAGCAGTGCAGACTAGAAAAACCTTCTCTGCACTGGCCTACCATCACCTTTTCTCAGAATTACTGTTAATAAAACTCATGTTGTGGCTGGCCATCAAAACAAACAGCCTTTTGTAGTCTTCAGACACAGTCATAGCTCGCCTCAGCACAGCAGTCTTTTGCCTCAGTCAGCAGAGCCCTGGGTATGGATCTGCCTTGCAAGACCTCTTGCTAAGCTCTGGGAGTCCAAATACAGATGAACTTGTGCAGATAAAATTACTAACTACCATAATGGCTGTCCAAATGGGTGCAATAAATTTCAGCATGAGACAAACTCTCTCAGGTTTTACTGACTCTTAATGTTGCTGCTGCCAGCTTTAGTGTTACTCTTTGACTCAAGCCATATTCTGTTGTCTCCCAAAGGTCTTTTTGGCCCGTCAGCTCTAATCAATATGCTGCCTTGAGAAGGAGCTTGTTTTAAGTAGGTTTGCTCACCATAAAGAACCATATAAAGAAAATTTGACTTCTAGTCCTTGTCAGCATATATCACTCCCTATGCAGAACAGCATTTAGATGGTCTGTTATTCGAATCCAAGTGCTCTCTTTTATATGTTTCAAAAAATGACAAATGCCTGGAAAAAATGCATAGTTTTTCTACAGAAGACATTAGGCAGGCTCAGGAATGGCAAGCAGAACAGCTAATAAAGCTCAGAATTGTAGCAGAGAGGATGTAAAAGCTAATTAGTTTGAGATTATTTGAAGACTTGTAAAAGGTTCTTCTGTTCTCCTTTCTGTTGTAGGCACAGCTTGTTTTCCATCGTCATCCAAAAATACTTTAATATGCTTTTAGAAAGAGTTGCCCAGGATATGCTGTTTACCTATTATTGACACATTAGCTGGAAATAAAGAATGTTTAAAATGAATTTTCAGCTGTTGAGTTTTTTGCCTGTGGTGCAGCCTTAGGTTTTCAGGGGCCTGAACCACTGGGAAAAAAACTTCTCCCATTCTGACCAGGCTCAGGTTCTTGACCCCTTATTCTGGTTTAATAACATTGTACTTTACAGCTTGGATAAGAGTACCCAGAAGTGCTCGTGAAGAGCAGGACTGGTCTGTGTAGTGAGGGTGTCAGGATCTGACGCACTGTAACTCAGCAAACACAGTGTGCAGATAATTGATGAAGGATTTTGAAGAAGAGAGCAGTATCTATGAGTAACCTTTGCTGTGCTTTCATCAGGTATAATGTGGTCTGTGAAAAACTATGAAGAAGGGTGATATGCACAAATATATAAATGTTACAAAGAAGTTATATAAATTGCCCTTTACAATTCAAAGGAAAAACTGAATGTGAATTGCATCTTTTTGTTAGATGTTATCCATGGAAAGTAAACTTGAGGTTTGCTCATGCACACACAGATGATGAGGGGAGGCAGAAATAAATTTCAAAGTAAATATAATTTTATTTGCTTTATTAATCTAGAATGTAGTACCAATGTGTTTGGACTCAGTGGTTCCCCAGCTGCAACCTCCTGCAGGATGTTATCAATCCTTTATTTCTGTGAAATGTGCTACCAACTACTACGAAAAACACTAGATCTGTATGACATTTTAATTAAAAAAAAAAATTGGTCTTATACCATGCTGTGTCCTGATGTAGTTAAACATAAATCTTCCAATATACCTTTCAATCCGTATCTCACATGTTTTGCTGTTCATTAACCACCATGCATCTTTTTAGGTTTCCTATGAATTTACAATATCACTAAAGCATGTGGAGATGCCTTTGCCTATTCTTCAATACATCTTTTTCTCTCCCTGCCTCTCCCAGTGGGGCAGAAAGGGAATGCACCCATGGTAGTGGGGAGAAGGCACAGGGACAGGGAGATACATTGCTAGTTGGTACTGTGTTTCCCTCCCAGTGGCACAACAAGCTTTTGCTGTCATCTTCCTTTCTCTGCCCCCAGGCCAATAGTCCTTTTCTGGCACCGGTCTTGCTGCAGTGCCTCAAACATGCCTCTGCCTGCCTGAGCTCCTGCATGGTCTAGGAAGTGCTGTGTCAAGTGGTGAGCCTCTTCAGAGAAGGAATGTGCATTCAGCAGTGTGATCCAGCATGGAGACTGTAAAAGGTGTAGGAGTCAACATGTGTTGCTGCTGGGAGTTCAGTGCCCAGCTGTGAGGATATACATTCAGTATTTCTTTAAAAGGGTATCACATCACCTGCCTGCAGCTGGGAAACAGCTGGGGGAAAGTTGGACAGTCTGCACAAGAGCTTTGCTGAGATGAGACACAGATTTCCAGGAGAGTATGATTTTCCATGGTCAGTGCAGCATGAAAGTAACTCTTGGGGATTTTTTTTACCACCCCAACATGACCGTAAGTGCTGCTAGGCAAGCTTCAGCTTGGGGAGAAAGATCAAGCACTGGGTCTTTGCCATTAGCTTAGGCACTAGGGGAGAAAGCTAGATGACTTTGTTGATAACTACTAGCTTGAAGACCCCAGCAGGCCTTCAGACAGTTTTATTAATCATAAAAGTCATTAAAAATGGCCAATTCCTCAGGGGCAAAGTAAAAACAAAACTTTGGAAGAATGAATCAGAGCAGGCATCTCCCATTCCTAAGAGCACTCCGTTCAACATTCTCTGCAGGAAATGGAAAGGGAATATTTAGGACTGATACTCCCAAGCAATATAATCTAATGCTTTCTCAGGGAAGGGGCAAGCTTCCTTATGGACTTAGATTGCAACAAAGGAAAATATTGATGGAATTTGTGTACAGCTGGGAGGCAATGAACTCTCAGTCAGTTGATTCAGAGGTTTGCATGTCACATCCAGAATCAGTAAGATAGTCTTCCCCTTTGCCTTTGCACTTAGCCTTTCCTCTTTTACTTTTTTGCTTTCCCCTGGCCTCTCCCTGGATCCAGATCTGGGCTCTGCAGTACAGAAGAGACACGGAGACCAGCAAAGTGCCATGAAGATGATTAAGGGATTGGAACTTCTTTCACATGAGGAGGCTGAGATAACTGGGAAGGATAACTACCTGACAGGAGGAAGAAAAGAAGACAGAGCCAGGCTTTTTTCAGTGGTGCCCAGTGACAGGACAAGAAGCAAAAAACAAAAGTTGAAATACAGGAAGTTCCATTTAAATATAACAATTTTTTTTTTTTGCTGTGAGGATGGTCAAACTCTTGAACAGGTTACACAGAGAGGCTGTGGAATCTCCATCCTGGGAGCTATTTGAGACCCAACTTCGGCCTTGAGCAACTGCTTTAGCTGATACTGCTCTGAGTGGGGGCTGGACTGGATGATCCCCAGAGGTGTCTTCCTGCCTCAGTCACTCTGTGACCCTGTTGGGACTAGCTCAAGTATGACAAACTATGGTGCTAACTAACGTGATAATGTGATAACTACATGGGCACCGAATGGTTCCTGAGCTCCATCTGGCCATGAGAGTTCCCCTGTTTTGTGTTTAAAGCTCACTCAGATGACTACTGGGTCACTGCCCCAACTTGACTGAAATGTAGACTTGGCCTCAGGCACCAAACCTACAGCTGAAACATGTCAACTGCATATCACGTGTTCACAGCTTTACCCACTACTCCATCCTCTTGCATGCTATTCCATGTTTGTCAGAGTAAAATGGACTCAGGGGGTGTTTATTAGGTTCATTTGCTGCATTTGGTGTATTTTACGGTAAGTGGAATGTGCAACAGCAGCAGCCAGAGGCTGGAAAACTTCCTTCTCCTTCAAACATTTCTGGATCTGTTTCTGAATGTGACCAGCAGTGTCTGAGGCAGCCCATCAGGTTATGCTTTATTTATTGAGCTGTACTTTACAGCACCTCTCTTCTATAAAACTGTGCTGTTAGAAGACTGCTTTACATTTTTTTTTGGGAGTATCTCTCAAGTGCAGTTGTCTAGCATCACTGCCCAGAGCAGCTGCTGAGAATGCCAATGCACTGACAGCTGCAAAATCCCTTCTTTCTGAAATCAGGAGTAGAAAAGATTATCATGAAATAATGGACTAATGTGGCCATTCTATCTATGCTGCTCATAAATTACATTTTGAACCTGGCAATTGCAGGGTAATTAGGAGGAGAGTAGCTTTCCTGCAGGAACATATATTTCCTCTTCTGCTTGCCTGACACACTCCAGTTTAATTTTTCCTTTGTTCATTCAGCTCAGAGAATAGCAATTACCAGAGGTGATAGCCTAGTAGCAATTTTTGAAACATGAAGAGACTTAGCACAGAAATGAGATAAAAAAAGGACAGGTATCACTAGTAATTAAAATAACTTTGAATTAAAGGGACTATTGCAATAATTGCTTTTGTCCTATACTTGTTAGCACATAACCTATCATTATGAATTACTAATACAGTGAAATAACACCACTGTGGAGAATGAGCTTAAAAACACAGCTTTCCTTAACATGTTACTTCATCAGTGAGAGGTAAGTAATATTTGGGTAGACATTTTGAAATGGTAGGTGATGCCACAGCTCTGATCACTAACAGCCATGCAATTTTTCAGCCCTCCTTCCCCTTTTGGCCCTGACAGAGAGGCACAGGAAACAGGGCAGGAATTCCCATCTCAAGTAGCCAGAAGAAGGTTTCACATTATTAAAACAAATGATTTCCTTCATCTAAAAGCCTCTGAGGAGCATAAATTACAAACAACATCAAAGCAAGTGAAAAGTTTTAGAGCAGACTGTCAAAGAGGCTGCTGGGGTTTCCTTGGTAGATTTCCATTTTTACTGAGTCTAAGCCATTTGCTTTCTTTCTCAAAACAATTCCATATGTCTGTGGATTATTTACGGTTGTTTTGGTTTTTGTTGTCAAGGGTTTTAAGGAAACAATATCACAATTATTTAACATGGGGAACTAAAGTTAGACAGACAGTGCCTGCAGTAAGAAATTATTGGGATGATCTCATGGACTAAAACTTTGCAGACTTCTCTGTACTCTCCAGGGTTAGAATAGATACAAAGAAAAGCAGTATAGACAACTGGGAAATAACTGTAAGTCTGACACTGTACAAATACAGCAACTAATTATTCATGTTGCCATCACTGATTTTACAGGATGGCAGGATTTTACCAGTGTGGCACAGGAATAAGGGCTGCAAGATATGTTGGCCCAGACTTGAAGTAGAACTGAGAAAACTTTGTTTAATGATTATTGGAATTCATTTGATGAA
The DNA here is from genome assembly GCF_965178545.1 of Coloeus monedula. Lineage (NCBI taxonomy): Eukaryota > Metazoa > Chordata > Aves > Passeriformes > Corvidae > Coloeus > Coloeus monedula. The sequence goes on from NC_138783.1 coordinate 88,713,468, forward strand.
AAGCACAAAGGCCAGCTGGGGTCTTAGATTAAAAGTCATCAGGGCAAGCTGTGAACCGATTCACATTAGCTTCCTAACTTAGTGTAAAGAAGTGATTCTTATTAGAAAAGGCATGGAGACACTATGTGCTGATGAGGTTATTACCTTGTCCTGAGGAGGTGGCACCTGCTGAGTGTAGGTTTTAAGTGCTTTCCCTGCAGGGAAAGGTCGTCATTACTCGCTGGGACATGCACCATGCAGGAGGCTGGTGTGTCACACCTCAGCCTGTAGCTCCTGCCTGCAAGGCCATGGGTATACTCAGCAGTGATCTACAACCAGATACCAGGCTGTATTGACCACATCCAGGAAACCAGGCTCCATCTGTGCCATGAAGTAAGCAGGAAAAAGGATGGATCTGTTGAGAAGCATTGCCACCCCTTGGGATCACCGAGCAGGAGATGTCAGTTTTAAAATCTGTCATTATCCTGGCCAAAGCTTCTGCTGTGTTGGCAGCCAGCAACCATGTGAAATAGAGATCCTTAGGAAGAAGGGACAAGGCAAAAAACTTTCTTTTTCTTTAAGGGAAGGATCCCACTTTATTTCACATATGCATGGATGCATAGCTGTTTGGCCAAAAAAGGAAAAAAGTGGAAAGATGCATATTAACTGCTTGCAGGCGTAGCAGCAAATGCCAGATTCTTAGATCCATAATTTTCTTCAGGTGAATTATTCCAAAAGTTATTCATAGTCCTTACCTAGTAATTATGCAAGAAATATTTTCATAAAAGTTACATCAATAATTTAAAAGCAAGAGCATGTGATTTTCAGAGTGACCTTTGACTTGAGTTTGATGGCCAGGAGAGAAAAAGAGCAGAAGAATAATCATACATGGTAACTATATGACATGAGAAAGAAATTCTAAACCGTGCATGGCTGATGAGTTTGCTCTGATGGGTGGACTTCTCTGGACTGAACCATAACAGCACCAATCCTCCATGCACCCCTGGCAAGGACTGAAGAATACTGTACTTGATTGCCTTACTCAATGCTTTGTGTTGACTTGAACATTTGTGAGGAGCTAGGTTGAAACAAGAACTGGCTGATGCAAAACCAACTGGATGTAGTTGCATCTCATGTCAAGCTTATAAGGTAAAGCCGTATACCTTCTGCATTGAATGTGTCTGTTTGAAATCTCCGAGCTCTGGCTCATTGGTTCAGGTCTTGATTGTGACCTTGATTTGATGACTGTGTTGTCCACTGTTAATCAGCGTGTTGTGGTTCTGCTGATATGATGATGTGTTTTACCTTTGTTTCCTTATTTTTAGTACACAGGGCTGGCTTATTTGTTTCAATTGTAATACAAGTCATGTCAACTGAAGATGTATGTGACCTACATTACATAATTCCCATGCATGTGGCCCTGCAACCAAATAAATAACCCTAGTCCTGACAAGACCATATCAAGATTAAAACAAAGATATTAAAATATCTCAGTAAGAAATTAAACAAAGAAAATCTCAGAGTTGCACTACTGCCTTTAACAAGCTCTTCACCAGGTGCAAGACAAACCTAAGGCAATCACTTCCTAACTATGGAGTATGCTTGTTATGTCTTAGCTTTGGACACATGTTGGTAATTTTAGAGTCATCGTGGCCATATGAATTGGGTGTCACTTCTGAAAAAAAAACAAGTGCAACTTTTGGGGGTAGTTATTCTTTTCAGTACAAGTGCAGAAAGTGTATTTGAACAGCCCAAACATTCACAGAAGCTAAGCTTTGACTCAATCAAACTGTAGCCTATGACAACCTGAAAACAGTACCAGAAAATCTATTCTTTCAGATATGGTATGGCCTTAATAAAAGTAGTGCCAAATTTCTTAACAGAGGCTCATCTTTCCTCCTTCCAGATTTTACCTTCCTTCCATGGTGTCCCTTTTTACACTGGCGAGACTACCTATATGTTTCACCTCTTCTTCATTCGTGCAGCTCTTGATGAACGAGAGGAGTGACTGGCAGGTCCATATAGTTACAGAGTTTGCAGTTACCAGTTCTTCCAGCTAACCTCCCAGTTCAGCAGATGAACACTGGTGCATGATAATGCTGTGGAGCTTAACTCCAAAGCACACAAGGAGTGCATTGTGACACTGGAGTATGTCTTCTCCATTTGAGGCAGTGGGAATTAATTTGCCATTCGTTCCCTTATTTAATCAGAGAGTGTTTTCATAATTTGTTGTAATATATTTAAAAGGCTGGTGTGGTAAATGGCTGACATGTGAACAATTAAAACCAGATCCACAATTTACTGTTGCTCCATAGTAATACCAGATTTTGGTTATAAAAATAACCCTAATAATTTCAGTAGGGCAACTCTGTCATAATTCCCAGTCTAACCAATCTGTGAGACTTACAAAGGCAGAGGACAGCAACATACAGTGGACAATGACAGAAATTTATCATGGCTCTTGTTAAATGGCTAATGCTGCATTTTGACCAAATGGAAGAAAATAATACAATACATTTCTTAGAAAATAATGTGGCGTTGGCTCAGATTAGCTAGCGACATCAAATGCTGAGGCGCTCATTGCTTCAACAGTGCCCTTTGTCTGCACACATAAAGAATATGCATGGGGATAATTCAAGGCTCCAGGAGTGGGGCAGATGTACTTGCAACACAAGGGAAAATCTCCTGGATAATCAGGTGTCAACCTGCTGCGTTTCATCAACATTAAGTCCCTTAAAGTAATTTAGGAAAACAAAAAAAAATTATATAATGCTTATAAAACATCAGCAATCTGAGGTTAAAATTTGGTTGCACTTGACAAGCACATAATATGCTAATACAGAAAATGGTGTAAAAACAGAAGTTGAAACAGAGGTACATATGAACCAATACATCTCTATCAATTAGAGAGTGATAATCTCAAAGGAGTGTTTAGGTTTTGCTGTCTCCTCAGGCTTTTCTCTGGGTTTGTACAAATGACTTTGCAGTTGTTGCTTTCCCCTTCAGCTTTAACAGAGAGAGGTGCTGTGCCATGAGTCTCTCTAGCAGAAGGAGAAGGGAGAAAGCTGAGGGTGATCTGACAGCGGGAGAAGCCCAAAATTAGGTTCTTCTCAGAGCTCCACTTTTCAACATCATTATTTCAAAAATGTGGGCTACAGCTTTCATGTCAGAATACCAGCACTCTCATTTTTCTATATACTGGTGCTCTTCCCACAAGTCCTGTGGGAGATGTTTGCACTAGGGGTGCTCGCACCAGAAAGTTTCAAACTGGAAAAATGAGTGTGCTTCTTATTAGGTTCGGCAGACTGGGAATATGCCAGGCTTTTATAAAACTGCTCATTTTCTGAGTCTTAGCTCTTTCACCACTTTTTTTTTTTTTAATTGAGCGCGAGACAAGCTCTATCTTATTAAGTGAAAACAAAAGAGTGAGAAGTTGGAAATTGCCAGGAAGCCTGGGAAAGACCGATATTCAGCTGAGATTTCATTCCATGTTTTCCTGTTGACCTCACAGGCTCTCAACACAAGAGCTCTGAGTACATTAAAGAAAGGCCACAGTCTCATTTGGTCCTGTGAACATTGGCAATATGTTATGGGGACAATATACAAGCTTGAAAAGGAAAAACCGCAGCAATGTCCCCATGCCCTGGAGGTTTTGTCTGGTGCAATGCTGTTTAACCAGAGCACTGTGGGGTTTTAAATGGCCATATGAGATTTATAGTAGGTCATGACCAGATCTCTTTTCAGGGCAAAGTTTGAAAAGTCCATTTGTCTCAAAATTTAAAAAAAGAGTCTGGTAATTCTCCAAGGTTTTTCCTCTTCCTTCAGGCAACTATTTTTGCCTGGCCAGAGTTCCTAAACCCTCCCCAAGAGCCCTTTTAATGTGGGAATTATTGTCCTAGTGTTGCTATCAAAGAAATAATACTGAAGATACAAATATTTACAAACTCACTCTAACTCCACATGGTCAGTATCAAGCTTATTAAGTTTTAGAAAAAGGAACGTCATGACCTGAAAGAAGTGGCTTCCGGAAATCAGTATTTGAGGGCATTATTAGGAGGGAAAGAGTGATGGTTACTGCGGGGAGTTGAGTGCAAGGACTCAAGGAGCAGACAGAACCCGTCATGGCCAGCTGATGGCGTGGCTGCCCCACTGTGGGGCCGGCAGCCGAGGGCAGCCCTGGCTGGATGGGTGGCAGTGCCGGCCCTGCTGCTGCCCAGCTGGGCTGTGTCCCACCCGTCTCAGCCAAAGGAACGTGCCGGTGTCCCTGGGGCTGCAAAACAAGGCAACACGGCTGGCCCTCACCACAGCTGTTTCTCCACTGTCCTCCTCCAGTGATGGGGTCCCCATCAACCTTTCAGCAGTGGGTGATGCTTGGGTACCCTCCACTGGGCTGCACTCATGACACAGCAAACCAGAGGGCCTTGGCTCCTGCTACACTGGGGCAGCTGGAGGAGACTGGTAGGAGATGGGGCTCCAGGGAGGGTTCCAGGCACCCCAGTGGGGTCAGGGTGGTTTTGAAGAATGGGGAAGGGGCAGCCTGGGCAAGAAAGACAGCAAGGGTCCATGATATGCAAACAGAGAGGCTCTGAGACAAGGTCCCCTTGGGAAACTTAGCCAAAATCATGGAAATCTAAGGCCACGTGGGGGAAGATGCATGATAGAGGCTGCATGTCTGGTTTTCCTCTTTTCCCTCTAAAAGGAATGTAGGAAGGAAGAAAAGGAAGATGGGAATGACAAGCAAAGTCCTTCAGGGCTGCTAGGAACCAGGGTGTAGCTGCCCCCTAACCAGCACCTTCCCCGCCAGCAGGCATCACCTTCTTAGACATGAAACAATACAAGCCTCCCTGGGTATGCACGACACCAGGGCCACAGCAGGTCCTCGAAAAAGCATATTAAAGTGTCTGAAAGGATCATTGCAAAGCAAGAAATTTACCTGGCAGGTCTCTAGGACTTTTCAAGGGGGGATTTTTATCTATTAAATCAGAATCATGGGATTTTTTAACCCCGCTCCCCTGTTTTGGGGGTTTGTTTTTTCTTTTTTTTCTTTTTTTTTTAATTTGCCAAACTGTTCATTTAGGGCAGTTATGTTTGGTTGTGCCAGTAAGTAATAAGTGAGAGCTATTTGTGAATTATTTGTCTGCTAATTTTTCACAGAGAAGGGCCTCTTCTGTGTGAATGTGTGGGTGAGAGGCAGTGTCCCACCATGAAAAAGAGTTCTGTGCCTGAGTCAAGAACGAAAAAACACTTTAAAATCTTGATAGCAATCTAACACAGAAGATACACTGCTATGCAAAGTAAATTTTGTTAGATATAAAATACCTACCTTTAAAATAAACAACTTTCTTTTTGGCTAAAATGATGGAAGACTGCAGACCATATTAAAGAAAGCATGTGTCATATTTATATCACACCCCATGGAAAAATACCTAATTTAATTTAAATAATTTCTATTTATTTCTGCCTTTCAAAATGATAACATTTTCAGGTTATAGAAATGCAATGTCTGAACTTAGACTTTTTACACCCAGTTTCAATCCAGGCCTAATTTTACTTCTAAGTTAAAAACACATAAGAGCAAACAGTCATAATATGATCTGGCCCCTCTCTGACTGCAAAAAGGGCAGCCTACTATAAATACAGTCCTTGAGAGAAGCAAGGTCTTCCATTCGGAGAAGGAATTTGAAATTTCATGCCATTCCAGTTTGGAACAAAGCCCTCCAATTCTGAATTTACCCATGAAACAACCTCAAAAGAAAGCAATAATAATGAAAAATAAAGCAGAAAGTGCTTGGTCTGGTAATTTGTAAAGAAAAAGTCACCAGACAGACTCCCTGGAAATGTTGAGTGAGCAAAAAAAACCACTTGTAACTTTAGAAAATGAGCCATTTGAGATTTCTGGTCTCAGTTTACATCAAAAAGGTTTCAATGGTTCCAGAGCCTGAACACTTTCCCTGCTCATCAAGTTCCCAGTGAGGGTCTTGGGGAGCTAGTAGTGCCCTACGGTACTTCTGCTGTCCCTTCACAGCAGCATATGTGAAATAGCTAAGTGGTAAAAAGCTGTTCCATCCTAAGAGCTTTGTTTAATTTCACAAATGCTCCAGTTTTTCTTTGGGAGAAAACCCAGGCTGTTCAAACATTTCCTTTCACTGAAATGCAAGAAACCTAGAACAGTATGAACCATTCCTCAGTGGTAGAATAAATCCAATACTTTTCCAAGAGGAGAGGAAAGGATAAAAATCTTCCTGCGACTTACATCAAAATCGAGGCAGTCATGAAAAAAAGGAGGAGACATCTGGATGGGACTGCATGGGGGAGCGAAGTATCTCAGATCACAGCAATGTGACTCCTTGCAGGAGCATTTCAGGCCTGCTTCAGCCACAACTAATCCCCACGGAGAAATCACAGGGTACCTCATTCTTTGTACTAACTCATCCTATTTTTTTGCCTGCAAGGAAACTGGACACAGTTCTGCATCTGTGTAGTATCCTCTTCACCCCTCAGAGAACAAAGGGCCAGCCAAAGCACAGACTGTGTGTTGTCTCCACTGGGGCCTCATGAAGACACTGTTCTGAGGAATCCCTTGCCCATCCTGGGCACAAACATATCTTTTTCATCGCACTGGCGTCCTGCAGAACCTGACTGCTCTCCCCTGAGCAAACCAGTCTCCCCTTTCCTTTTTGCCTCCATTGTTGCCAGGGTCAGAACAAAAGCAAGTGCAAGGAGAAAATGCTCTTGAATCTAAAATTAAAAAATACAGAAGGCAGATAGCCTTACCAGGGACAAAGGCAAACCCAGAAATTTAGCTGAGATTTCTAAACCACCTTTGCAGGAAGGCAGGAAAAACCAACTGGAGCAAGCATGTCATCATCCATGGAGCTGATGCCAGAAAGCCCTGTTGTGCCTCGCTGATTAATGAACGATTAAAGCTTGAAGGGGGGATCTCCTTCCATCTGCTGCATGGACTGCTGCCTCACTCAGAGGGAACTGAGATTTCTCCTTTGCATTGCTGCACCTGCTCCAGAGACTGCCTGAGCTACAGCTAGGACGCAATTCACAAGCACACAGGGGTCATAAGTCCCAAACTTGTGCCATGTAACTGGACCAGGCTGAGGTGTTACTGCTTGCTATGAATTTTCAGCTTTTCTTAAAATAAAGGGGTAATGAAAGTGGTGATCTGTGTGAACAGCACGGCTGCCAGTTTCCTGCTCTTGGTGCTGTGTAAACCTGAGCTCTCTTTCATCAGACTGCCAGGAAATAGATACAAATGTATTTAGAACATTTCACTTTTTGCAGCATCGAACTAAAAATAGCACAATATGTCACTCCTAGTATGGGGCTCTCTGTTCTCTTATCCCACTGCTGAAGTAAGAAAGGCATAATGTTATCAACTAACTGTTCTCCCACCTCTTTGAATGAAGCAAGTTTTAGCTACAATAATTACTTTCAGGGTTAAAATCCCTTGTTTTACAACAGGTTCATTGCCTAGGGGGACTTTTATTGCCCAGAGGGAGCATAGTGTTCAAATCTCATTGAAATATCATAAGTAGTATTGATAACAAGGAAAACAGAATTCATTAACAAACTCACTGCCTATAGCTACACACTCATGATATATGGACATGGTGTTCAGAACATCAATTCCACAAAACTTTAGGTCAGTGCTTCTTTTATCCACATTTATGAAGATGGACAGACAGGTTAGACAAGATTATGCCTCCAAGACTCATAAAAATGTAGAAGTTTCCCAACTGCAAACTGATTTTTCAAAGAAAATTATGTGCACAATTTAACAGGATAGCCACACATGCCTCCCAGGTTCTATATTGTTAATGTTTGTTTCCTTTTGGATTGTTCCTGTTTCTCCTACTCTCACACTTTTTATATTTTCCTCAGATACACACATTAGAAAAACACTCTCACACTTCTTGTCCTATGTGATTTATTCCGAAGAAATTAAATTACATTTTTATAAGCCTGTGTTACCACAAATGATAGCTGAAGATTTGCTGAAAAAATTAATTCCTGATCTGTTGCTGTGAAGCATCCTCGCTAGCACTGTACTGACTCCGTCTTTCAAAACCAGATGGAAGCAGTCCAACAGTATGATTAACTTCTTAGTCCCTGCAATTTCCTATTGCTCTACTTGCCCTAGATTTCAGGATTGACCTCCTGCTTCACTGCAAAATGCACAGTTGCTCAGTTTGATAAATCACATGAATACTTTTTTGATCACAGTTATCTACTATTTACTACATACCCGGTGAGGTTAATCATATGCTGAGGCACTTCATATGCTGCACACATATACACTCTTCTTCCCAATAGCACTTTGCATATTCTTCATGCTGCCAGCCAGCAATGGGACCTGTTCTCTCCTTACTAATATGTGAAAGACCGCAGACCTACACCTTGCATTTTTACCTTCCACATTCACACTGTAATTATACTCACAATGTTTCTTGAAAGACCAAGGAAATCAAAGAAAATATGTGAGAAATTACTAGTCAGACCTTTCTTCTAGCAGATAGATATTTTTTTCAAAATGCAGACGTTTCTGGGAACAAGAACTGATTGTCTTCTCCCAGATATCTTTGGGGAGCAAATGCACGAGTTTGCCCATAGGGAGGTGGGAAATGTTTGGCTCCCATGATAGCAAAACACTATCACGTCCTTGAAGAGAAAAATACATCTTAACTTTTCTTTTTCTGTCTTTAAACATCAAAGGAATTCCAGTATTTAGTAGGGCTCAAAATCGTTACAGTTCCCTGGGACAGTTCTGCTCCAGCTTCTCACACAGCAGTACATCCACATCACATCTTTGGTGTTATGGTAGAACAATTCTAAATAAATACCAACAATAGTCAAGGTATGAGAAAACATCCAGCAGCAAAAAAGTGAGTGCTACAGGTCTTGCTCACAAATTAAATAGCAGGAAATGGAGTCCCAGTTTTACAGAGATACCTATTCCTTTTCATTCTAAGCTGTCTACACAGACTCTTCTTCTAAAGCCCTTTTTCACTAATTCACAACATTCTCCAATACTGGGAAAAGTATCCTATATACAATATGTATCATTAGTCTTCCACCTCCATGTTCTGTGACTACCAGAACTAGCAGTTTCTGTGAGAAACTCTAGACCATTCCAAGGAGCAGCTGCTCTATACTGGGGCGGGGGGCAGGAGGGGGGGATGCAAGTGTGAGACACCAGCATTTCCAAACAGCCAAGCTTTCATGTAAGACATAAATGATAAATCCATATATTCTCTCTCAGAGGTATTCTCTTTTTCCTCTCAAGGATAATCCAGGAAGTTTAAGCAATGTGCTAACAGGGAGAGCTGCGTGTCTGCCTCTGTGGCAGTGAGCACTGTGCGCGTAGGCTCTTCTCCAGCCAACCTTTTTGACTCCTGTGGAGCCTGTGATCTCAGTTCCGTCACTCTCTGCTGGGACCCAGATCAGCTGTCCCAAGCCAAGGCTTCCCCTCGGCTCTCACTGATTGCACAATGCTGCCACATGAAGCCTTTCTGGCCAGCCTGCCAGCTGAGTCATTCACTGATAAGCTGACTGATGTAGCTTCTCATGTGAAAGACTCTCATGGTGTGAAAGGCGATGTTATCGAAAACATCAGTCCAACACAAACAGTAAGTATGTGAGTGACATGAAGCACATGAGTATTTTTGCTAGCTGCCACTGGACTATTTACTTACTTTAGGGTATCACAAGTTTAAGTGCTTTGCATAATCACAGCTCAAGCAGATACCTGAGAACAAGAAAACTTTGTCTCCTTCCACAAAAAGTTTTAAGGCTGCTTGGACAGCTGCCTTGCCTGCCCTAAGTGATCTATTAAAAATCTACATTGCCTCTTACTGTTGCTTTAATATTTTACAGGCAGTGCCTCCCCAGGCCTCCTAACACAAATAGTGTATCTCAGTGTGGCTTTGTCTGAAGAAGAGCTGTGCTACACATCCTGCTGGACTAATCATCAATTTTGTGGCTGCTTACAATCTCAGGGGAAGGGACTGGGTTGTCCGAGGTCAACCTTTTTGATTTCTCTTGCACCTCAGTGCTAAATGCATGCATGCAGCCATGAGAGGCAGTGCAGCAGCATCTCTGCTTGCAAATGTCTCTCCCCACAGGTGTGAGGCTCTGCTGCTTCTCAGCTCCCCAAACTCTTCACTTCTCCAGAGGGGAAGGGTGAAAATTTTGTTTGCCTTTCAGGATCCTAAGTGCTACTGGCCAGTCCCATCAGGGTAAACCACCTCATCTCTGGTACAGCCTGCATTTTGGTGTCCTAACCACGGCATGGCATGGTTACGTGGGAGTGCAAAGCACTATCCCTCCTGCCCAGACTGAAGGTCAAGACAGGCTGTGCAGCTCACCAGCCATCATGAATGGGGCTTGTCTCCACTGACAAATGGATGCTGGTGCTGAGATGCCTACTCTGTGAACAGCACAAGCTGGTAAATCTAAAAGGTTTATCATAGCCCGTGCTTCACAGTTCAGGTCTGGATGACACGTATGTATTACCCAGGTGCTGAGTGTAAGCTATTGAGCTGGACTCTTTTCAGGGCTTATCAGCTGGGCATGGCTGGCCTGCCAGCACAGCCATATGGCTCCTGAGATGAGTGGGTTCAGCTCTGCCTGTACCTTAAATGCCTGTGCTGAGATTTTTATGGGCAGAGCTGGTGGATTTTGCCTGCATCCTCCAGTATAAGTACACAGAAAGGAGAGCAGACCATGGCTGTGAAGTCAGCACATCTCCCAAGTACCACCCAAGCACTCAGCAAAGGACTTGTCTTTCCCTTGTTACAACCAGAGAGGAAATTCAGCAGTGGTACAGCAGTTTCCTCCAAGTGTTTAAAACTCTTCAGCAGACCCACTTGGCCTACACTCTGGCACAGAGAATTAAAAGCAACCAGGGGAGTAAAAGTGCCCTAGGACCACTGTAAATCTTGACTTCATGGAAAATCTTATCTTGCACATGAATATGAGCTGTGAATAAATTTAATGTGTGGATTAGGTACTGTACGGTCTCCCTCACGGTGGGCTTTTCAGCCGAAAAAGAACAAAAGAATAATAATGAGTGTTGTGTTTGGGTAGGATTGCAAACAGCTGTAATTTACAGCTGGACATTCTCTATTGCAAATGTATCCAGCAAGCAAGAGCTTCTGGGTTAGTGGAACAGACTGCAAAAAAAATTAGCTTTTAACTTCAGCCTTAAGGTCAGAGTTCTGGAACCATGGGAGTCAATAATAAAATCTATTTAGCTCAGTGGGATTAAGCAGGTTTAAGACCTGGCTTAACCACACTGCTTACTGTTAAATAACAACAGAACACACTGAATATTTTAGTTACAGGAATTTTTCTTCATTTGAAAGCTATTCAGGCAGTGGATATGGGAGTCAGACAATTGAAAATATGCCAGCACTATACCATTAAGGTATATGAGTTAAGTTCTTGCTCTTCTCTGTCCCAGGAAGTGAGTTATCTGTATAGTTTGACCACTTTACTGAAGAGCACAATAAAATTAAAACCAAGCTGTAGTGAATAAACACCGAGGGCTTTTCATGAGAGAATGAAAAGCTAATGGGGCCAGTGCATCTTTGCTGACAAAATAGTGAGTGCATGTGCAGAGCAACCTGTCTTCTGGAAGCAGAAAAGCTGTTTCAGTCAAGCTTCTGGGTCACTAATCTTTGTGTTTGCACATAAATCTGCTGGGGGTTACTGTGTCATTCTGAAAACAAGACTGAGTGCAATGCACTACAGAAGTCAATGGCTAGGTTTAAAAACTCTTTTTTGTTTGTTTAGTTTTTTTCTCCTCTTTTAGTTTAGCTAATTGTTACCTCTTTACTAGAACCTGAAAGCAAGAACTGCAGCAGGAACTGCTGGAGAATATATTAAAAAAAAAAAAAAAAAGGGCAAAATTACTGAAAGCTTTATAGTAAGCTGCCATCTCCCTTGTTGCTGGGAAGTGCTGGTGTGTGACTGGGAGCTCTGAGTTGCTACTGGGACACAACTAATGAGCAGCAGTATCACAGGCATCCTCACTCTAGCCAAGAGGAGACAGAAACTGCTGTCACAGTGTGGGATTTTGGCCCCCTGCCCTCCCATTTGCTTGCTGCAGTGAGGTCATGGGTGGCAGGGAGACAAACCCCCAGGGTGCACCCCCAGCCTTCCCAGCACCCCCTCCAGAAGGCAGGGGAAGGAGGGTGCCCTGGCAGCTGAATATTTGCAGAGCAGGTTGGAAAGCTGTAGACCCTGAGCATGCTTTTAGGGGCAGACAGGGAAATATTTGATCATAAATCCTAAATCTGAGGTGTGATGGTTATTAATACTGAGGCCCTTCTGCCCTTTGGATGAGGCCAGCCTGCACCCAGCTCCCTCACCACCTTTGATGAGGTAGGGAACATTGATCCATCACCACCACTTTTCTTTCCAGGGGAGACAGAAATCAAACTGTGGGGTTTGGGGCTTGTTAATTACCTCCAGGGGCACTCCTGCAGGAATGTTCCTCATTCAGCCCAGGGGGAGGATGCTGTGAAAAAAATTCCCATGTTTCCTTTGGTCACGGTATTGTCCCCACCAAGTGCAAAATCTGCTTTGCCTTGGGGTGAGTTTGCATGATGCTGACTCCAACTCCACTTTCTTTTGACTCCAACTCCACTTTCTTTTTGCATTCATTCCAGTTACAGCAAATACTTCTGTGCCCTATAACTGTGCCAGCAATTTCACCCACATCCCATACATTTCACTCAGGATTTTTTTTTCCTTAAAGGGGGGCAAAAAATTCTAAACAAAACGGTGTTTGTAAACTTGGGGAGGGAAGGTTGATAATTTTGGCCATCTTAGCCTCCAAGCAGAGAGAAATGTTATTCATCCATGCACAACATATAATTCAGCCTAAGTGACAGGCTCTGCTCTGGAGAAATCCTGGCCTGAGCTGGCTTCCAGAGTCAATTACTGCTTATTCCCAGGGAGGCGGGGGGCTGGGGGCCAGACGGAGCAGAGGGGGCTGCCAACAAGGCATGGGGAAATTTACTCTGTGTCAGCCTGCATGACACAGTACCTCATTTGTGGAAAAATGTAAATCTGCTAGTTCTTTTTCACAGGCACTAAAATGTACAGTGTCTCCTCCCCCTTCCCTACCCCCTTTCCCAAAACTGGAAAAGAAATCAGAACCGTCTTAGAAAGCTACCTTATATTTCAATCAATCCTCTTTCATAAAAGTCATTTAAGGTAAATACCTGTGCAGACCTACAACCCAACTATAACATTTACTATGGCCCAAATCCTGAATTCCTCACTCAGGCAAGTTTCCCATTGAAGTTAATAGATTTTTGCTTGAAAAAGAGCTGAGTAAAACCTGAACACTAAGGATTTGGTCCCCTGCTTATCTGCCTGGAGCACTGCTGTGGTTCCAGAAGAAGTGAAAAAATTAATTAAATTCCTCCAAAATACCAATCCCTTAAAACTTAAGGGGTAAAAAAGGGCATTGTTTTTGTGCATAAAACATACAGAGAATCTTATCAAAGGAAGAATAATTCCCAGGGAAAGGACTTGGAAAAAGTCAAAAGAGAACATCCCGGAATAAATGAAGTACTTATTGCTGAGAAATGAGTTCAGATATATCTCAGCAAACTCTAAGCTCAGAATTTACTGCATCATTCATGCCTTCTCCAGTAAGTTTCTTATCTCTCGTTTGGTATCACAACAAGGGATTCTGCATACTCTGTATGAAATACAACAAGACTGTGATTTTTGCAGTAATAAACTCTACACATGCATGACAAATCCAAGCATGCAAAATGTTTAACATCCCAGTTCACAGATACTTTGGGGACAAAATCCGATTATGAGTTATATGCCACAATAAATAGGGCTCAACGTTTCATAAAGCAATTTATAGTTCATAAAAATGACAAAATGTACCTGTCAGATAGAACGCGGAGAGCAGATCTCTGTGCTGCCTGCTGGAAGAAAGGGCAGAGATGTTTATTTTATATTCTGACTTGAAAATTATGAGCACAATCAACACTTTAAAAAATGCGTTACACACATTTTTGTCACATGTCCAAAATGTTAAAGTATGAGCAAAGTAGCAGAGAGTCTATAGTCAAATGGACATTCCAGCCTAGTAAATGTAAGAACACACTTTGTTTAAAATGCCAAAACCCAGAAGATTGTCAAAGCACCACACAGTATCTGAGGTCTGAACTACTCTATTTAGACAATTTTTTCTGTAGGTCCCTGAAAACTCGCCAGGACTTGGTTTTCTGCTTTCCCCTCTCCCCGCTTCCACACTCCCACTCCTTCTCCTTTACCATTAGTCTCCTCCCATTCTTCCACAGAAACAAACATCACATATTTGGTTCCTTTTGCGATGAATTATAAGTTTTGCAAAGCTTGCCAGAGCTGCTGTAGACTTTTCATGAGTGCTGCCATGTTAATCTGCTGGCAACATTTGCCTACTCAGTACAGGATTGACCTTTTGCTGGTTTGCTCTTCAGTTTTTGCCTAGTACAACTCTTTCGATGGGGTGGGGAAACATGGTTCTTGTTCTTGTGTTAACCACCAGGTCTGGGAATAGAAATCATAGCTTCTCAAGTTTAATAGGACTCCCAAGCCTATCCCTGAGCTAGTTTGCCACTTTACTATTATTATTTTTCAATCACTTCAAGTGGTGTGATTCATGGCACAGTAATCAGCTGCTAAGCAAAGATTAAATCCATAATGTTTTGAAAATCTGCCTTAAAGCCTCCATTCCACTTGGACATGGCCAGAGTGTCCTATCCCCAGCTGCACCTGTCCAGGCTGTGCCTCACATGGCACAGAAGGGACACAGAGCTAAGCAGTACAGAGAGTCAAGGGGCAGGAAAATAAAAGTATATTTTCTCACTGCAATTACCAGTAAATATGTTTTGAAACTGCTCTTCCTGACTTATCAGCCTGCTGGGGACTGCATCCCTATTTCCAAACAAGCTGGATGATTTACAGGTATCCTGCTCAGCACCAGAGACTATGGAGGTAACCCTTCTGGCTTGACAAAAACGCTGCTGACAAATTGCAAAGAAAAACTTGATAAAACCTCACTTGTGGCTGCAGTTACATCGTATTTCACAGAAAAGTGTGAAAAGATCCACTGAATGGATCCCTAAAGATCTGACAGGAGTGGGAAGAGTTTCCACTTGATTTTGGAGGCAGGATTTCTGCTTTGTGTACTTTCTGAAATAACTTGTGCCTCCTGAGTTCCCTGGGGAGATGTAGTTCGATGTGTATCACACACCAGATTGTCAGAAGACACAGTGGCATAGCTCACAGGATGGTTTTTCCTTAGTGTTGACTTGCTGCAGTGGACAGAGAACCTGTGGGAAGGGCTTGGAAGGTACCAGCAGCTCAGTAGGAGCTTTCCCATGGCATGAACACATTGTTTTTAGTGTTAGGAAAATAATATGGTAAGTCTGGTATTTTTCGCTGTTTCCCATTGGTCATACTATTTGCATGCTCTTGGACACAAAACTATCCATGCCACTGGCTTCAGGCCTTGAAGAGTGCAGCCATTCTCCACTCCTGTGGGCTGGAATCACTTCTCCTCTCTCCTCTGCAAGGGGTTCTTTAGGACTATGTCATACCACACATTCCTGCCCACAAGTTCAGGGGAGACCCAAACCTCAGGTTTTAGAATGATTTATGGCTTAAACTCTTTCTTAACGCCCTGGGCCAACACAAGTTCCTCTGCTCCCATGCCTAATCACTCTCACTAGCAGGAGGCTATGGCCATTTTGAGTTTCAAGCTGCCCAACTTCCATGCTGAAGCCTGCACTATGTTACACCGTTGTCTGCAAAACTCAGGAGCCTCTCTCACTATCTGAGCCCTTTTCCATGGCCAAGTTGTGTAGACACCGTTCAGGTCACCTCTTCTTTTCCTCCCCACCAGCAGCCAGGGCCAGTCTTTCCCTCATGCAGCCACTATGTGGCTGTGCTGTTGAAAGCACTTCTCATGTTTCCCACTCCTGCCTTGGGCCACCACAGGTGCTCATGTGGTTGTGCAGTACAACAGGTTAGAAAACTGATTCAGTTGAAAAACAACAATTTTCCTTCATTTTTGTTCTTTTTTTTTACCCCCCCCCCCCCCCCCCCCTAATTTTCCCTGTGTTATTTGTAACCTAGATCCCTTTTCTGAGCTGCTTCCCCACGGAGAGTGTGTCACACCACAGGGTGCAGTGTGAGAATCTGAATGGTATTGGGGGGGTAGTGTGCAGTGGAGACCTTTGCTGCTGACATAGGTCATGTCTACCAGCAAGGTCACTTCCACCTGACATTGTGTCCACTCCCCTCTGGAGCTGCAGAGCACTCCTGGAAAAAGGTATATGGTGGCTCTGGTAGCCAGAAGGCATTGAAGGAGACAGGTTGCTCCGCAGCCACAGGCCTCGTGGATATTGCAGAGACCACAAGAAAGGAAACATGAACTTTGATGATGCTAAAAGCCCCTAATATGGGATGTGGGGTTCATGTTACTGTTGTATTTCCCTAAAATCCCTAATTTTGAGAGGAAGAAGTGCTGGATAATTTTTCTTCCAGGCTTGAGGAAAGCTGCCCTCAGGAGGGAAGAGGAGAGGTCCCTTGTGTTGACCCAATTTGGTGTGCTAACCAAGCCAGGAGACACTGTGGAACTGCAGCCTCTGTAAGTGTACCAATCTTCAGTTTCCATCTTGGTGCATCCAGTTGCTGAAAGCTTTGGAAAGATGATCCCTTCTGGACAAGAAAGTGGATTCAGATGACATAGAAATGTACAAGTGTTTTTCAGTGAGATCATTCTACTTTTTCAATTACCCTCTCATTTTAAGTCCTTTAATAAACATCCTTCTTCACTGAGGTGCAATGCAGATTGCATGGGGCACCTAAGTCTTTGCCTGGTGGTCACACATTCTCTAAATGAGACTATTGATTTCTTTCTTATACAGTCTGGAAATACAACTGTGTTTGATTGCATATTTGTGTGACCCCCTGAGTTGGTAATGGCCCCATTTCTAAATGATGGGGAATAAGATCCAGTCGCAAGTTTATTCTTCCTCCCTGGAGAAACAGATCTATTGCCTGCAATGAAAGGCAGTTAGCAACTATCCAGCAATTTTAATTCTAGCCTATATTACTTCCCTCTCCTGGAGAAAGTGAGCTGTTGTAATTAAAGGTAGTTAGCAGTTTCCTAGCAAGTATAAATACTTGCAGCCACTAATTACAGTCTCCTCTCTTGTTCTACTCCCTGCCACAGGACTGGGCTGCTCAACTTATGTGGAAATATCTGCCCTCACTTCTTGCTAACCGTTTGTGATCCCATTCACACTCATTCATGAATCCCCATGGAGGGTCATGACCCATAGTTTGAGAAACTCACAGCTATAGAAACAGCTTTTTGTGATTTATTATGTTTCTAATATGCTGGTATTATCTATCTAACAATGTAAGCAAAGGGGTGGTACTTCATATCATATAATACCTACATAACTATTTTTTTAATAGCTACATTTTGACTGTGCTATTTAATTTGCATTTTATTTTACATCATTAACAACTTTACTGAGGCCAACTCATCATCCACCAAGAAAGCTGAGAATATGGTCTACAGTCTTTATTATTCCTGGAAGTAAGTGACTATGCTGGTTATAGAAATTGGGGATAAGAAGTAATTTTGATATTGCCAACAGAATTTTAGTATCTCCAAGACTTAGCACTAAAAAGTGCTTTATATAAAGGGAAGCTTAATATTCTCCTGATAAGTGGTAGAATGTGTTAACCAGCAATGAACATAATCCTGAATTTTCAGTTCTTGGAATCAGTGGGGCTACTTAACGGAGGAAAGTTCTCCTCAATATGAACACGGATATTGGAGGCCAACTCATCACATAATAACTTACATGCTGAGTAGGAAGGAGGGAAGGGAAAAGAAACCCCTCAGGTGTCTCAGGTACATGGGCTAGAGAAACCAGCCACAGTAAATGAGTATGAATTATGCTGTTTCACTACATCAAGAATTGCAAATTACAGGACACTGGCTGCTTAGACTTCTTTGATCCCCAGCTGAGTTGGTTAAGATACATTTAGGGCAGACTCTCATTGATCTGCCTATAGCCTGTTAATCATTCATGAAATATTCTAGCTGTACCCCCAGACTACTGGGACAAAACAAGTTTTCAGCCAGCAGTAATCATGGTTGGGTTCTCAGTCTCCAGAGATTTCATCTCCTTTCTCCATCCTTTATTGCAATGAGCCAGAGCTTGGGAACATACTCAGGTTTCTGTGTGTGTTAAATGAGCTACCAAAATTAGCTTGAAGTGTGACAAGTTGCAATCTGTTGTTGAAGGGAAATCAGAGAGGAAATTAAATACTTTTATTGTAATTGGGACTGAGCAGTGAGCTAGCTCATTGTAATTGGGACTGAGCAGTGAGCAGAAGGGGTTGAATACAGCTATTGAGATGGAGATCCAGGAGTGTTAAGAGTGCTCCCCAGAAATCCCTCTTTTTTTAATTTGTTGCAAAAGGATTGCTTCATAAACTGCTGGGCTCACAGGCATTTTTGGATAAGAAACAAATGAGAACTACTGAAGTATGTTCTGCTGGGCTTGGAAGACTGTCTTGGAGGCACTGTGGGCTGACTGTAGATGCATTTTCCTATACCTCACCCACAGCAACCTTTGGCAAATCAAAGCCAGTAAACTGGCTGTTGGCAGATTCAGACATTTTGCTTTCCATCTTGCCCGTCCTGTGGATTAACTGCTGTTTTTGCGAGAGAGCTCAGTTACAGTGATTGTATGGAGTTACATGAGCTACACCAGAGACTTCACTGAGATGGCACAGGTGTGCACGTGGTGAGAAGTTGAACCATTTCTTTGGTGACAGTGAAGTAATACATGCTACCTGTGCATGAGTAAATTCCATAGCTTCCAGAGCATCTTGTTTGTCTTCCTTGGGTGGTAGGTGCTGCCCTGGAACTGTGCAGTGAACCATTTATGCTCTAAGTCAGCAGCCCTCAGGTTAGCAACCACCCAGAGTGCTGGATGTCACCCTATATTGGCCTGCAGTTAATGAGCTGTAGACATACTTTTTCCAAGCCAGGGTTAAGGAAAGATGTCATTACTATATACTGCCATTTGGGAACCAAACCAGGAAAAACACTTTTATATCTGTCTTCTTTCATATTTCACTCTTCACATGTCTTCCATGTTGATTCTGTTTTTATTTCACAAGGTTTTGTTTGTTTTTATCTTAAATGCAGTTTATTCCTAAGCTAGTGAAGCCAGGAATAAATTTTTGTGAAGAGCACAACCTGCCTGCATGCTTTAGCTTGGGTGATGGGACTCTGCAGAGTGGTTTTTTTCTGCTTCAAATCTTGGTGCTGTTGTGGACCCAGAGCAAAACTTCTGGATAATCCTGTGGTTGTGAACCCACCTCAGTCCAACCACATGCACAGTTTTCCACCTTCCATGTTAAGATGAGTTTATAAACACTTTCTTTTGCTGGAAGTTAGACCTGTGCCTGTGAGACAGAGCTGCCCTGCAGCCTCCCAGCTCCCTTCCCGGCACAGGTGTTTATAGACTGTGATCAAGCCAGCCAGCCAGCAGCCCTGCTTCAGTCAAGCTCAGTCCATTGTGCGGATATCTTTCGCTCCAGGGCATGTTTTCCCAACGAGTTAAGCATCTTTCTCCCTCATCTTGAAACCCTCTCCAATTTTCAGTGTTCTCCTTGAAGAGTGCAGAGCTGCTCATCAGGGCTGAAAACAGAAGTAATGAAAGCCTCTCGCACCCACAGACTTGCCCTGTTTAAATGCCCATGAGTATCTTGTGGCCACAAGAAGTTGCCCGAGGAGATCAGGTCAGGCAATTTATCATAAGTGATTCCTAACATGCCTTCTCTCACTGCATTATTCTGTACTCCTCACTGTTCCTAGGGGCTTTGTTTCAGGATTGCTTTCCTGTGTGGATTTCTGAGGGATTTAAAATCACTTGTAAACTGCAGCTTGAGTGTTTCTCTGTAAATTTGCAATATGAATGTATGAATGTGATTTTCACTGTCTGGTTCATATTTATTTAAGATTTACAGGCTGTAAGACTTAAAGGGGTCTCCCTTTCTTCCCATTTTGGAGTTGGTTATCATCAGAGCCACATCTTTTAAGAAACTGTAAAACTTCTGGATTTCATGATTTTTCTGAGGCCTTTCAACACCTCGGTATTAATTTTTCACCCTGGAGTTTTATTAATATGTTCTTGGCATACATTGTTCTTTCTCCTCTGCTTTGCCCATTAATCCTTATTAATCTTCAGGGGCAACACAGTCTAGTGACTTGAACATGGCACCTGGGAGTGAAAGACCCAAGTGCTAATCCTGACTTTGCAGCTGACTTGCCATGTGGCTTCAAACAAGCTGCATCTCAGTCACAGTCTCCCTGTCAGTTCTATAGAGATAATAATTCTTTCTTAGCTCTACCTAAATACCTCTCAGGGGCATTGTATTAAGTAGTTAATACTTGTAAAGTGATTTGGATCTCCAAATTGCTGTATAATCAGCATGGGTATTAACCATACAGAGAATTTTATAGATCTGTAAATGCTGAGTCTTCTGTCCTGCATCTGCTCAGATTTTTCCTGCAGTCTGGCCCCAACAACCATGCAAGGTTTCAACACAGATGAGCTAACTTTAATCTTTTTCAGTGGAGATGAGCAGAAGAAAAATCCTTGTCATTTTACATTAATAAAATGATTAATTTCCAATGCCACTGTAGGAAAGTCTCAATCATTGCAAACAAATCAGCAGTCACCTTGGAAAACCTCCTCTGTCTCCACAGAAGTTGTCTCCTTATCCAGGAAAAAGTAACTTGGTTGAAGTGCTGCTTGCACCTAGGCTATCGCAGACAAGAATTATCAGTGTTGTGCCACAGGCTTTAAAAGATTTATTGGGAAGTCTGAAAGCTCAGAAATTAAAGTAGAATTTTTTTTTGAGAAGTCCATATATGTGAAAATAGGGGAAAGACAAGCCTAAATTCCCGAAACAGTGGTGACACTTCCTAGGGATGTGCTATGTCAATCAGCTGTGATGCATCTGTTACTACCCAAGTATCTGCTTGGATTGTGCTAGGAAATAAAAATAAAGAAAGGGGTAACACCCTGGGCTGATTGAAACCAGTGGTTAAACTCTCACTGACTTCAGAGGAGGCAGTTTTCATCCTAGGTGCAGGAGAAATTGTAGCAATGGTTCCTCAGTCTCTTTTTCTTAAACAGTAGTTTTGATAGATTGGCTTCTGAATCTTTTAACTTATTTCTCATCATGTTCTAATATAACTTCTACTCCCTTTATAGTGTCCTTCTCCCCCCAGTTTCTTTTCTTCATTAATTTTTTTATTCCCTTAATCCCTTTCCCCTTCTGAGTTCATTTTGTTTTCCAACATGCTCTCAGCTGCCTCTTTCTCTGTTTCTGTTGTCATCCACCTCTGTGCACCACATCTCCTTCACACAGCTCCTCATGCTGACATCACCCCTGCCCAAGCTCAATGGCCAAGGGGAGAGAAGTGAGCTTGACCTTCTGGCTTGCAGGGAGCAGCAGGCAGCTCCTAGAGAGGCTGAGACTTGTGTTTGTGTGCATGCACGCGTGTGTGCACACGTGTGAGAGAGACACAAGTGGGGTGTGTTCTCCTCTAACAACTTTTAATAGCTGTGATGTCACAAACAGCACTAATTATTTGTGACTGCTGGTTATTTAACCATTCTCTTGCAGGCACGCTGGAATGCATTTGCCTGCAGGGAAACAGAACTTGGTGGCCAGGCTTGAGCTGGACCAAGACTCAGGCACAGCGGCTGGCTTCAGTAAGGGCTCTCTGCAGCAGGAGGAAAAGTGCACAGGCTGTAAGGCTTATGAGAGACAGGGACAAGCAAAATCCAGCCTGGAAATCCTTCTTTATGCCTCAAGTTAGCTGACACTGCTGAATTGATTGCACTGGGATACATTCCCACGCCAGTCAAAACAGATGTTCATACAGTAATTCTACTTCACAAGGGGAAAAAGTTCTAATGAAAGACTCAAGAAGATGGGGTTAATAATGTTACGTGAGATACAGAAAAAAGTTTTGGAAAAAGGTGATATGAGTGGAAGAGGGCAGGCTTTGGAGATTTACCAAGCTAAAACTCAGCTTAGTCACAGCATCCACATGAGGAGACAAGGAAGATACCCTTACACTTTAAATTTAATTTCCTGTCTATTTTAGAGTTCTGTTACCGAGAAGCATGCAGATCAAAGTGCTATGTTTAAATGTCCCCAAATTTTGGGCATGTCCAAGATCCAAGCTGATCCCCAACTTTTTTCACTGTCATTCATAGTTGTGGCATTCAAATTTAGAGCTTGATCCTACCTGCCAGCCATAGAATCTGATTTTGTAAGATAGACAGTGATATGAGCCAAATTTGGCAGGACAAGACCGAGCTCTTATTTTGTTTCATCTGACAGTTTCAGTGAGGCAATCTTGGTCTTCTTGTCATGCCTTGTGGAAGTGCAAATTTAGATGTCACGGAGATTTTAAAATCAGAGCTGGCAAACCACAAAAAAAACCTTGTCTCAGCTGGCTTAAATCTTACTCTGGATTCTAGTTAAGTTGGATACCAAAAGAATTGCTTCTCTAATACACAGGAAATAATGGACTTACCCAAGTTAAGTCAGGCTGTTACAGTGGCTATTCCTCCAGTCTAAAAACACACTCACATTATAGTGACAGAGGGCTGAACGGAGCATTTGGATTAAGTAAAATATCACCTGAGGTTCCAACCATTCCTCTACCCAAAACTTAATTTTTTCCATTTTTGCTTATCTCTGATTTGTGCGGGTTTGGTTGCAGTCAGACTTGCATGTAGCCAGACTTCATGAAATAAGTCTTCCGTGCTCAGTGGAGTGAGAAACTTCTCATCAGAAAGATATTTTCCTCCAACTTTATCAAGGCATTTTTTTTGAGAGAAATTCATTTGCAGAAATGATGCAGGCTCTGTATTTTTCTCCAAGCCTGAGTATTCTCATCTCCTTTTTCACTCATTTTCCCTTCTGATCAAACATCAAGTATTGCACTGACGAAGAGGTGAATAAAAGGGAACACAACACTAAAAGGACTTAATGTGGTTAAAATATTTGGACGTGGCATATGTGAATGCAATTATCACTGTCTGAAAATGGTTCTAACAATGAACAGGGCTAATGCAGTGTTGTGTTACAACCTGCCCAATAAAACTCTTTTCTCTAGATGTTCCTGCCTTGGTGCTCTGCTCAGTTGATCTTTGGCTTTGGAAAGTGATGTCCTAACAGGTCTTACAGAAAGAAAGCTTTGCTCTTTTTTCAATTTGTTTCAGAATTCATTACAGATGGCTTCAAATTAGCTGAAATATTACATTTCATATGTAGAAGTACTGTTTATAAAGACTCTACTAGAAATTATTCCTTCTGGAGGAAGGTAGATGCATGACTGTTCATTTCAGGATAATTATCCTGTTTTTGTTGATTGTCACTCCATATCCAGAAGTGAAAAGTCCCACACCAATTGCCATCGAGCACATAGATGGACTTTTGTTCTGTTGCAATGTCGTGACAGATTTGGCTTGTCCTAAATGCCTGTGCTGCAGACAGTTTTACCAGAAAGATGCATTTCCAGCGATGCACCCTGGCAACACTCAGCACATACATGATGGGAAAGAAACGTAGGCACCCATGTTCCCATGGGAGCTATGAGTGTAACTTGAATCAGCATCAGTTTTTATGGCTTGACCATGACAGGGTGATGCTGAAGCATGGACAGGTCCCCCAGGGCCAGCAGCCCACCCTGACTGCCCCTAGGCTGCCGTGGGTGGGAGGCAACCCCAAGATGCCCAGGAGGGCACCGGGCTGGGTGGGCTTCTATCACCCTGTGGGGCTTGGGTGGCGAGCCACATCAGGCTGACAAGACTTTTTATTTTACTGTGCTAAAGCTGTGAGCTTTCTGAGACTGCTCTTCCCCAAGGTCTCTTGTGAAATGACAAGGCTTTCTGTTTGTCTTGGCTTGCCTGCGGAGGGGCTGGTTTTGCTTACACCACTCACACCCTGCAGGGCCAGTCTGTCCCTGTCCTCTCTTGAGAAGGATGGCCACTTGCAGGCAAATGCTGCCTGATCTCTTCCTTCAGTACAAGGCACATGAGCAAAATTAAGGAACCTGAGAGGACTGATTGCTTCTTCCCTGTGCACTCTGAGAGGGAGGGATTTTCAGCCCCTGCAGTTAGTTACCTGCCGCCACAGGAGAGTAGCCATACTATTTTTTCCTTGAAAAGAAAAAACTTGTGTCTTCCCTTTTGAGATCAGCTGGAGCTAGAGTGCAGAGCCATGTCCCTCAGAGTGTGTTCTGATTGCTTCTTCAACTTCTGTTTATACGATTTTACTAAATTTTGGCAGGAATCAAGAGCACATACCAGGGTGTTGGCTTTTATGAATCTCATGGGATGTGAAAGTCAAGCTGACTCCATGAACTTTGGTTACATATTCCAGACAAGCACAATGACTCTATTTATTCAGACTTGGCAGCCAGAATGCAGATTGACTCTGTGGGTAATAAATTTTCACAGCCACAAAACTTCAGCGGCAACCAACCTGATCCTGTGCAAAAAAAATGCATATGAGGAAGCAGGCTTGGGTTGAAAAAATATGTTAGATTATTATTCCATGTATGCGTACCAGTCAGTTAATTTATTTGGCTATTGATTGACATGAATTGCACAAATGATGCCAGGGATCTTTTTCCCCTTAAAGGAACTCCTTTCTATTACAAAATGTTCATGTTGTAAAAGGACAAGTAAGGGGGGGGAAAAGAGAATTGTTCATATTACAATTGACAATCTCCTTTTAATATTTCACCCAAGACTGATTTAAGTTATCCAGTGACCTCTACGGAGAAGAGCAAGGTATTATAATGGGGACTGTTTCATGTGCTATGCAACACTTCAAAGAACCAAAAGGCAATAACCACTACAATTCAGTACTCTGAACAATCTTAAGTACAGTTTTGACATCTTCATGCTACAAAGCTTCAGATGCTTTCTGGGAGAGACGATGATGAAATTATTACTCTATGTGTTATAAATCAGAGTGAATTGGCTCTTTAACTTGCAGATTTATGTTAACTACCTTGGTATCTGCTAATTGCATGCTCTTCAGATATTGATTGGGGATTAAAAAGTATATTTTCTTCAATCTGTGTGGTGTAAAATATGCCAACAGGAAATTTTCTCTCTGCATATAAGATCCTATGATCACTGCCTGTAAAATTGAAACGATCAGTTTAAATGGATAAACTATGCTCATTAAAGAGGAAAAATACATTTATGTAATTAAAATTACGAGATTAATATGTGTGGATAATGTAATTACTGTGGGCACACACACACTCAGTTCAAACCCAGCCTCTTTGGCTTCTCCTGGGTCTGTGAATCTCACTGCCTTAATAGCTGGTGTTGAGGGAAGGGTTGGGAATGCTTTGCCCACTGCAGTCTCAAAGCTTTTAATCATGCCTCTGCCTTGCATCTGGCCTCCCTCATCCATGGCTCACATTCCTTGGTTTGGTCACAGCACTCCAAATGCCAGCCCTGAGAGCACAGAAGCACTTGTCCCCCCTTTGCACCGCTTCAGAAACTTCCCATTCGCTGCTTGGCAATTTCAGACATAAATGCAAAATCTCCTCCAAAGTTTTCCCCCTAAACTTCCCCATTTAGAAATCAGAAAATTAAAAGCTTCCCAGCTTGTGTACAGCTCACTTTCAGCTCTTTGAGAAACTGGACTTCTTGAATAAGTCTGATTGCTCAGAGGTTAATTTATTACATGAGGAATATCTGGGAATCTCTCATGTACTGTTCCTATTCATTCATCTCTGATTTCTTTTTTTTCCTGTTCCTGAGCTCAGGAGATACAAGATTAAAGAGCCTCTGAGTCAGGAAGTAAAAGGAAATGAGTTCTCCTGCTGACATTTAAACACGGGTCCATCTGAGCAGCTATTGGAAGAAAGAGTCTGTGTTACTCTTTTGTTGTGTCTATATCCCGCTAGGTGGATGGAAAGGTAGTGTTTTGTTTTTCCAGCAGGTATATTTATTTAGGATTGCTCATTAAGCAAACCTGCAGGTCTCAGCTGAGGTTCTACAAAGCATTTCATAAAGCAGGAGCCAGCCTGTGCCCCTGGGAGTTTTTTGTCTGTAGAGTCATGTTAGGAAAAACATGTGACTAGGAAAGGGGACCAAATAACTAAGTAAATTCCAAAGGTTGTTCATGCTAGGTCCTGTGATGATTAGAAGTGAGTAATGGGATCTCAGCCCTGCTCTTTGCTGCATGGCTGGTGAGCCCTGTCCTGGCTCTGCAGAGCTTGCTTGAGCACTGAGGTGAAAGACCCAGCCTGCATCAGCTGCATCTTGGAGCCCTGGTGACTGAGCGGAGAGCTTGTGTAGCACACGAGCACACAGAAGATGTCAATAATTACAAGTCACAGTGATAAACCAAAGGTCCATGTGTGCCTGCCTGATCGGCAGGACTTTTCCACAATCCCTTCTCTGCCTAAACCTACTTGTTCTTTATGCACCATAAACACTTTCACATGTCCTTTTCTGTGTGCTATGACACAAACCAGAATTTTTTCTCTCAGGCTCTCTCAGCCTGTTTCACTCTGACACCCATTACTCAGGATCCTCTCTCCCTGCCTGAAGGACATCTCTCCTGGCCAGCAGCTTGTGCCTCCCTATCACCCAGCCCCTGGCTGCAAGCATCATGGCACCTTGGTCTGCTATTGTTACTCTTCAGACATCCCTTCCATCCCTCACTTTACTTTGCCCTGTGCTATGAGCTGTATTTTAAGCCATCTAGACAAGCAGGAAGAGTAATTAAATGTGAAGTGTTTCAGGAGGAAATATGTTAAACAAAAAGAAATTGTATAAATATGTAAATAATTGAATCTATGTGCTGAATCTTCTTAACACCAAGAAGCTTTGCTCAAAACAGATGAAACAATGGTTTAGTATAAATATTAAGAAGTTTTGATTTACCTGTTGTTTGGAATGTATTGTAAAATAGAGATATCTAATAACAAGAATTGAAGAAAATCTTGGAAGAACTTCATGCCTATGTACCTAAAATTATTTGTCTAAGATCCTGAATTTCAGAAGTCTAGATACCCATCCAGCCTACCCATCTAGATACTCCAGTTACCCATGACTGAAACAAGGTTAAGCCCCAGCCAGCAACAGTACCATGCAGCTACTTTCTCACTCCCCCTGTCCCAGTGGGATGGGGAGGAGAGGCAGAAAAAATGAAGTTTGTGAGTTGATGTAAGAACAGCTTAACAGTTGAAATGAAAAAAATAATAATAGTATAAGAATAATAATTGCAGTGAAAAGGGAGACAACAAGAAGAGAGAAATAAATTCCAAAAAAGTGATGCAAAATACAATTGCCCAGCATCCAATGACTGATGCCCAGACCATTCCCAAGCAGTGATTGGTTCCTCCTAGCCAGTTCCTTCCCCCAGTTTATGTACTGGGCATGATGTTCTGTGGAAGGGAATCCCTTTGGCCAGTTTGGGGCAGCTGTCCTGGCCATGGGCCCCCACAGCTTTTGGTGCACCTGCTCACTGGCAGAGCAGGAGACACTGAAAAGTCCTTGACTCAGGGCAAACTCAGCAACAACAGAGACATCAGGGAGTTATCAATGTTGTTCTCACACTGAACCAAACCAGTGCACTGTACCAGCTACTAGGAAGAAAATTAACTCCATCCCAGCCAAAACCAGGACAGAAAACAACATTCTATCTGTGAGATGCAACCAGGAGTAGTACTGCCCTCATATGCTCTGGTGAATGCATGGGTCGTGTATTTTAGGGAAAGAAGGGAGGGAAGTGGTTCTTGGCCTCTCATTCCCAACCAAATCATCCATGCCAGGATACTGAGAAGGAGAGAGCACAACATAGCACTGCTTGGCAACGAGGCACTCAGCTGGTCATGGGAAAGTCAAGCTCCAGCCCTATTCTACTGAGTCCTTAATTGTTTAGACAAAACGCAGCAATATTTTAACGAAAAATTGGGAGACACCTCCTACAGCCAACAAAACCCAGCTCTCCTGACACATGGAAAACTTTGGATGGTGTATCTGCTGCCAGTCAGGTAGTTTAGAGTCTTTAAAACACAGTTGCTGTAATCGCTGCGTTACGGAGTGAATCAAATACACAGCCAAGGCTTTTTCTCAGTTCTCTTTAGCTTTCTTAGCAGGCATGGGCCACACAGTGTCAGGACCAAAAATGCTCAGAGGAGAAGCCAGGGCTGGGGGGATGCTGGAGGCAGGTAAGAGATAAGCAGCCCAGCAGCTAAGCCCTGGGGCCTGCTCATGACTGCAAAGACGGCCTGAACTCTTAATCCAGAATTCCTGTTTCTCCCCTCCTTGGCCACTCTTTAAAACAAAACAAATTCAAATCAGAAGGAAGCTGATACAAAAACCTTCTGGGTCACATCAAGGTAATAAATCAAGAGCACTGCAGCCTGTTCCCTACCAATCCAGCAGTTAGCGCACGCAGCCTGGCTCCGAGCAGCAACATCTGTTACTCCAGTTACACTGCTGCCATGTATTTTGATAACCTTTATGTATGTTTAGAAAAAGCATTAGCAAAATATTTGCAGTAGCTCAGTCTCAACATGAAACATGCTACAAGTAACACGTTACTTGTCTGGTTCTTACCTGGTCATTCTCCTCTTCATCACTGCTTAACTTCAGGTCATCTTCTAGCATTCTGGAAAGCAAGCAGAATAAATTATAACTTATCAAAATGCTTTAGATTGGATATTTTCTCAGAGCTACTGTAAACATTTAATAATGAAAACAGAAAGAAAATATATTTTATCCCAGTAACTTTGTAGCTGTGACACTTTATATCTTATCCAGTTGCTATCAGCTAACTTCTTAATTAATTTCCTGCTATTGCTGCCTAAGAGAAAATGTTTATTAGAGTAATAATGGATTTTGAAAAGATTCTTATTATTACAATTACTGAAAAACAATTTTTGTATGCTAAAAATAGTATTTTTGATGCTGACAGGTCAGTAGTCTCCCTGAGAGGAAATTTTTTGTCCATTTGGCTTTGAGCTTACAAAACAGAAGTAGATGTTTACACTGGCAATAGTGCAGCACAAAATAAGGTTCAGTGATGTTTCCTGAAGGCCACTTTTACTTTATTGAATGTTTGATGTAAAATTGACATTGACTGAAACAATTAAAACTAAAATATATTGTCTCAGGGCACAAGAGTATCCACAGGATTTCACTGTCACGTAAACATAGAAAATAACACATCTTTTCTAATGAGGATTTCATCCTCCCTTCCCATATCCTTTCCTCAACTTGCTTAAACTGGTGCACAAAGAAGAGGAGTCTGGTTTTACCTCCATACATTTTTTTTAGCAATCTAAAATTAAGTAACCAGCAGTTAAAGAAGTTGAAAAGATGCAAAGATTTCCCCCAGTGCTTGAAAAGTCTTTGAGAATAGGACCTGTTTTTAAAAAGCGCCTTGGTAATAATAGTAATAATTTGGAAAGCTGCTAATTTTTCTCACACTCTGTGAAAAAAGAATCTGTAATTTCATCTCTGCTCCAGAGGAAATCTTGGTGAACAATTCAAACACATCCTGTGACGTGGGTGGTCCCCGGAGTGTAAGTATTGCAAGAAGACATATGTAGTAATTTCAAACCACCTCCTTGTACTTGTGCCTAGATCTTCCAGGAGCGTGCCTGAAAAGCATGACTCTGACATGGGCTACATGTGCTAAAAGAGCACAGAGCGTCACCATGCTCTCCTCAGCTCCTCACAGTACGTACAGTCTCTGCCTGTTAGTGCTGTCACAGCTGCTTCCCTATTTCCCCACGGCACCTTTCAGGGAATGTAGGTGTATAAGAACAGAACTGGGGGTCAGAGCAGCAATTCTCAACTAGTTCATCTCTTCAAGATTCTCCTCTTGCTTTTTTCCCACATTTCCTTCTACTTGTGCCAAGATTCCTCCTCTGTAAAATCAACGTATCAAGTTCAGCAAAATCTTGTTGGAATGCAGACACCTCACATATACAGGACACTCATTGAGTTGGAGTGACTTGACATCTCACAGCAGGACTTGCCTATATTTTATCTTGAAGTATGTCCATTGTCAGGAAAAAGCTCTCTCTGTCATCTCCCAAATCAGCAAAGCCTTGATGGCTGTATCAGTGCAGGCACTGACCCAGCTAACAAGCCCTGCTGAGAAGTGGGCAAACAGGATGGGTATGATGACACAGGATACAGCTCCTAGGAGTTAAACATGTCAGAGAGTCAAAGGTTCCTGTAAACACCACGAGAGCCATACTGGCTTTGGATCCCATCACATACAGAGATCCAAACAATCTTATAATTGCTATTCTTTTAATTAGATCTGTTTAGGCCATCCCTGAGAAAACAGTACTCAAAAATAGAAAGCTCAGATCTGCAATTCAGCACCTATGTGATGAAATCTGCACTGATAGTGATTTAACCAGAAAGTGGTATGCTTGTGTGAAAAGCAGAACTCCCAGGGTGTCACTGCCTGCTCTCCCTTGACTTTGAGTGTGTGAATTTCTGCTAGTGATGTGGTAGTTAAGTACATTTACTTTAGGCTTAGCAGTTTAGTTCTTCTCCTAAATGGTAGCTGAAAAATCAAAAGCATATAATGAAACATTCTAGATAGCTCTGTGTATTTGTGTCCTGTATTTTTGTATTAACATATAAAAAGGTGTTTTGTGAGCTTGTCATTAGAAGCAGCTAGGATACATTGAAGCCTTTGGGTTGTGTGGAGGTGTGAGCCAAGGAGTGCAATCCGGTACCATCCACACAAAAGGAACAACAAACCGCAGCACTGGTGCATCAAACTCTCCTTGCTTGCACATCTTAGCCTCTTTATTTTCTCTGTCTGTTTTTCATTTCAGAAGTGCTGCTTTCCAAGAAAAGCACTGCCTGCCTGGGGCTTGCGGCCCCTTTTGGAACTACCATCAGCCTACAAACACACTCCTAACACTGGGGATAGGAAAAACCAGGTCATCATAAAATGCTTGCTTGCTTGCTTTTTTTTTCCCTAGAGTGGGATCTGGCTGGCCTGATACATGTATTTGTCACAAGGATGTATCAGGTTGCCAGTGTACAGGTCTACCTTGTAAAGCAGGAGTTGTGCAGGTATAACCTCTGTGCCTGAAAGTCTTCACTGGTTCCACACAGCTTTCACTCTCAGGTGAGGCCCTCAGCCCTCATCTACAAAGCCACAGCCAGAGCAGGACACAGTGTCACCTGGTGGGTGAAGCTGAAGCTGGCCTGGAGAGAGAGGCTCCTTGGGCACCAAGGCAGCTCTCACAGGCCAGGCTGAAGCACACCCGCGGTGAGGACGGGGTGTTTATATTACAGGGATTCCATTTTGCAGTAAGTGCCTTCAGTAAGGTAGATCAGTTTTGAGTATGGACGCTTTTGAGGAATGTTTGAAAGAAAAATTCCACAACTGGACCAGCAGACCCCACTTGAAGAGAGTGGGAACAGAAGAAAAGCTCACAAGAGGCATTACATTAAATTGTAATTTATCTGAAAAGCACTTTGATACAGATTCAGCACAGAATGAGTCTTGATACACCCTGTGTTAGCAAAGCACTTCAGACCATGTTTAAAACAACCCTTGTTTGGGATGGGGTTTCTTTACATATTCTGGCAAACTAGTATAAGGATGGAGAGACAAGCACAGACAAGCTCATGTGCAAACGCAGCCTTTACGCTTTTATCAGAACACGCAAAATTCAGGCCAGTAAGTGACATCATTCATGGACTTTCAGATTTTTTAGAATGAACCTTGCTTTGATGTATTCAGACACTGATAAAGAGGTAAGTAAATACAACCTTGTAAACAAAAGCTAGAAAAATGAAGTGGTACTCAAAGCAGCTCTGAAAAACACATAGCACCACTGAGGGCTTCTGCACTTGAAAAGAGCACATACAGCCAGGAAGTCACTTTGCAGAACCCAATTACACATTTTTAGTGAAATCTCTGTGAGGTCGTGGAGGCAGTGAGGGGTGGGCTCAAGCAGGAGTGCTCACCACACTCTAATTAATGCATTTGTTCCTTTCTCTACAAAGAATATGACAGGTAGAGACATATTGAAAGGAAATGAGGATGGGTATGGGATATTGAGAAAAGCCTCAGCAAGCCAGGTGGTTTCATTCTCCAGTAACCAAAGGGTTTCAGCCTGGGGTGATGGGCCATTCAGGTACAGGGAAAAGGAGGGGGTGTGCAGGCTTACTTACATGCAGTGGAAAATACAAAGTGGTCTAGAGGGCATTGATATACAACATCTGCCAGTGTCAGTGTGTCCAAATCTCCTACACAGCGTATTAAAAAGCCTGACCTGTTTTAATCTGAGGGTTGCTCACTGCATTGGTTCAGAAGGGTACTGGGGCTGGCGTAGCCATGTGGTGCACTGCAGAGACCTGTGGGACTCTTGTTCATCCCAGCATGCCAAAGGGCCAGGAGTTATTCCTGGTCAAAATTACAGGAGATTTGGGATGGAAGGTCATCACAGGCTGCCAGGGAACCACATTGCTCAAATGGAATAGTTGAGATGTGCAGCTTCACTGTTTTGTCTGCCTTTTCTCGTGATTTGCTGCTGCTGGAAAGCTCAGTCCCAAGCAAGTGTTATCTTCAGCCCCAGCCAGAATCCAGGGAATAGCAGGAAGACATCTAGTTTCTCCTCTGCAAATTAACATCAAAGTAACAACAAGTTTCAAGTGTGAGGGTAGAGTCAGGCCTTATGTCAAAGATTTCTGATAGAGCTGGAAGATTCTCCTTCTGAGAAGAAAAAGCTGCTGGGGAAGGAGATGTCAACGGTGCCATCTGGAGGAGGTCATCCTCAAGAGCCAGCAGAGAATCTGTTGTCACTTTTGACGTATGGAACCAGTCTGAGACAGTTCCAGCACAGCCCTGCTTAGGAGGATATCTGTTTTCTTCCACACTGAAGACATGCTTCAGGCCTGGAATTATCCTTCACATCTGCTGGTGCACATGAAAGAAGCAGCAGGCATCACACCTTGTATTTCACTTTAACCTCTGATAAATTTCACATTCCTTGGCCTAATGTCTTCTTTCCTTCCCCCTGCAAAATACTTATTAAGGCATAAAACTCTCAAAAAATTCCTCTGTGGTTTTTTTTCTTGTGATTAGAGAGATTCCCTTTTGGCACCTCAAGAAAGGTTGTACAAATGAGGGACAGAACTCTCTTTATGTCCCTCTGGTGGTCTAAGCTACTGTACAAGATATGGTCTTTCTTCATGATAGTGTTGATAATTAGAAAAACCAGGAAAAAAAATCAAGAAGGGAAAGGAAAAATATTGATAGTAATTAATCATTAACACTAATGCTTCAGGAGAGATCATGCCAATGGTTTGTGAGCCTGGGGCACAAATATATGTATATTGCAATTGTCATTTAAATAAACTCAGAAGTCACCATTTTTGCAATCTGTAAAAGATCTCCTGAATGTATTAATCTGATCAAGTATATTGTCCCAGTTTAATTCTAGGCAGCATCTCAGTCAGAATACCGTGTTTATTATGAACTGCTATGATTTCTGCTCATTGTGGAGGAAAGGAACTTCAGTAGCGGAAAAATACTTGGATTTTAGCTGAAGAGGAACTCCACTAAGCAAAGAGTTGTAATGAAATATCAAAATAAAATAACTAAGTGCTCATTCGAGTTTATGCTACCACAATGTTTCATTCTGAATGCTTTTGGAAAATTATCTTATTTTTCAATGTACAATATCAGCATTTTTTTTTTTCCCATAAATGCATAGCGACCTTTCAAGAAGTGGACATTAGTTTTTATATTACCAGAAACCCAGAAAGTAAATAGATATTATTCTAAGTTGCAGTATGCTAGAAGACTTTCAGACTGACCCAAAATGTTTAAAGTCACAACTGATGCACTGTAATAGGAGACAAAAAGTATTCCTTCACACTATAAACCAGCAAAACAAAACCTTCCCAGAGGCACAGCACCATGTAAGACCTTTAACTCTTGTCCCCAGCAAAATGAGAGAGAATGCCAGGTGGGAATATGATGTTCCTACCCAGACTGTGCCCTTATGTTACTGGGATTGTTTCAGCTACGAGTGTTCACATACATAATATGACTTAAGCTCCATGAAGACAAATGTACCTTCAGTTTCTGGCTGTCTTCCATTGCTTTCTAAAAGAGAAATGCAAGGGAAAATATGCCTGGTAAGAAGTACAGAGAATTCATAAGAAACAGATGAACATGTTTCCTTTCTTTAAAAAAAAAAAAAAAAAGTAAAAAGAGAGAGAGAAAAAGGGAAACAAATGTTGTTGCTATTACCTCGGTTACTTGCACATAACAGATGGTCAGTTATATTCACTACTTACCTACAGCCAAAACAGGTATTTGAAATAGCTTTGTTTACTAATCCTAAATATAGGAGTGGCTGGTTTTATACAGTAGTAATTTTTAATTAATTATATTCTGATTGCTGAAATTATTTTTCACTCTAGTGCTATAACTGATGCAAATGTTTCACTTTGGAAAAGCTCATGCATTTATATTATCTGAGAAGTGTAGTATTTATTTGTGTTTTATACAAAATAAAGTCAAAAGCTTATGGATTAGGGTAAACAACTAGATCAAGAGGATATTTTATAAGTGCTGTAATAGAGCTTTCAGGAGGCTTGTAAGACCTCTGCAAGCACTGCTTGCAGCATCTAAAATTCACTCTGAATATATGATGTTTAAGTTGTACAAATCCCCCAACAAACAGTTTGTGCAAGTTCTGCTACACAGAAACAGGCAGGAAAACATGATTATATAGAATACCATCAAATCTAATTAAAAACAGAGGGAGAAAGCCAGTAAAATCAGGCTGGTGAAATATTAATGCACTTAATGCTGGAATGAAGCCTATATATCAATGTGAGATTTAATTCCAGAGTGTAGAATTTAAATGCCTGAAAAACGGACTCAGTCTATAGAAATAGAATTAGCAATTCCAATAAAAAATAGATACTCTGAAGGAAAAGTCTTCTGTCCTTGGCTTGAATCCATCTAGGCTGGTCTACACCACTCTTCAAAACCATTTAAACCAGCTAAATGTTCTGCTAAATTCCCATTACACTGATGGTCTCATTAGAAATGCAAGGCAGACCTCTCCAAGGGATACAGCCATCACTCTCTCCTATGAGCAGAAGCTCAAATAAGGTTTCTTCTGCAGCAGCTGCCCCAATGAGTGACTGTGTTTGCCCTGGTGATGTTTTTCCCCTTTAACGAAAGGGACAACAAATGCAATTGAATCATACCCTGAATTTTCCAGCTCCTTGGCAGGGTGGTGAGAAAGTGCCCCACAGATCACAACACTTCCTGAGAATGATGTTTGGGCAGAAGGATCCAGAGTACCTCCTTAAAAATGAGAGAAATTCAGGAAAGCAAGGAAACAAACCCCTGTGAAGCCACTCTCTGAGCAAGGAAGCCACCAAAAAAATGCATGAATACTCAGAAAGAGGGAAGACAGCAGCTCACGCCTAAGTAGTCCAATCACTCTGACGGCTTACCAGAGTTTCATGGCTAATCATGCTCTGTGTGACAGGAGGAAATACATTTGAAGAATAAAAGTTTTGAATGTGCTGCTCGCAATCTTCGAATCCATTTCTTGCCTCCCTGCCCCTGCACCCCCTAAGCCTCTCTAGGTGTGATTAGCAGTTATTTACTAATGCTCTCCCTCTAATTTCTGAGCCATTGCTGATGCTGCCACCTAAAAAATATTCATTTCAAAGGTGAAATGAAGTAAGAGTGCATGAACTGCAGTACTGCCTCTGTGTCAGCCATTGTGACAGAAATCTTGGGGAATTTAATGTTTCTGAGACAGAGCTGACACTGCCAAGTCTCCCTGCTGAATGTGCAGCATCTGATTTTGTGCTCAAGTGATTATTTCCTCACAAATGATTTCTTACTGCCTAATCCCAAGTGCTACAAGCATCTGTCCTTATGCTGGAGTCATCATAGGGTGAGCTTTATGTCACATTTCAAGGTACATCACAAATGACCCTCAGATTTTGCCAGCCAGTGGTCTTCCAGCCAGTGTCTGTATGGTGACATGGAAGATCTGAGGTGTATGGATACTTCTGTCTAGCGTAGCTGATTTTAAATAACTTATTGTCTCTAGACACTGTTCAGCTTCCTCTCTGTCTAATAGGCAAACCTGCTTTTTCTCACGTGAAGAACGTATTTATTGACTCTAACATTATTACAGCTTTAATACTTCCAGCTAATAAGGGGCTATTGCTAGAATTTCTTTATTATTGTTGTTTTCATGTACCTTAAGAAACCCCATATTCTCATTGCCCTCAAGCTTTCCTCTAGTATCGTCCATTCTGTTTATCCATCTTCAGTATTTTACATTTTCTATTTCAGACTATGTTTCATGTACATGTATTCATATTACATATATTTAAATTTCATGTCTATTGCACAGATTGCTTTTTCACTTCTAATTACGACTTTTACTTGACCAATGAAGCTGAAGCCACTTTCAGTAGTTGGTTTTTGTCTTGATTGTGGAAATGCAGCCTTTTTCTAACCTAACAAACTCTGCTTAAAAAATTTCAAGCTTCCTTGTCTCTAGACTTTTCTACCCCATCAA
This sequence comes from Coloeus monedula, assembly GCF_965178545.1. Taxonomy (NCBI): domain Eukaryota; kingdom Metazoa; phylum Chordata; class Aves; order Passeriformes; family Corvidae; genus Coloeus; species Coloeus monedula. Next base: position 88,750,192 of record NC_138783.1, read on the forward strand.
CTTATGGTCAACAATTTCTATGCTTTGGGACACCAGCCTTTCCTTTATTTGTCTAGCTTGAACATAATAAAATCATGTTCTGGTTCACAGGCAACCATATGCTTCCTATCCACTGACCGATTTATCTTTATTCAAAGGAGGGGTGAGAATGTCTGGTGAAAAGTCATCAGTGCTAGAAAGTGCCACAAAGACCATCTACAACCTTCACTCCAATTTCACAGCTGTCTGTGCTGGACCTCTGGTGATACCTTCCAAACCAGGACCTCTGGAATCCACCTGATTAACCTGCTTTTCCTTTCCACATTGATGCTGATGGAGCACCTTCATCCCCTCTTGTAACTGGAGTCGATATTCAGTTGATATTCTGTCTCTGGGATAAAGAAGAAGTTTATTTGACATCCTGAGCTGGAGCTTTCCATGTCAAGAAAGGCTAGAGGAGGAAAGGAACAGTTCCCAAAGGCACATGGCTGACTGACTGATACAGAGAGGCTATTGCTGAATATATACATGGCACAGGAACATATGGCAACTATACCTCCTCCATTCCCTCTGCAGCTCCAGCCAGTAGAAGCACATCTGTGAAAGACACACCAGGACCCCCAAAGTTTTCAGCATTTCCTTTCAAATACTTTGCCTAGCCATTTCCTGGAAAGTCACTAAATGTATTTTACTCAGTCCCGTCTGCAATACTTATAGCTTCATTTAGTTTTAATATAGTTATAAATGGGCTGTAGCGGCCTGCTTTTTTTAATAACTAAGTAAATGAAACCCTGTCTGTAATAATAAATGAACCATCCATCTGGGAGGCCTCCAGTAAAAATTTCAACAGGTATTTATTGCTCCTTTATGTAAACAGTACTCTGGACAATACAAGTGATTATACTCTCTGTCAGCCTTGTCAGGAAGGAGACAGTACAGTTTTGGATGAAGTTCCATAGCATACACACTGAATTTAGAGGTTTATTTGACTAGATGGAGAAAAAATGATTAAAACAAGCAAATAAACAGAAAAGACTCCAGTTGGCTACTGTGAAAGGAAGCATACCATTTTATTTAAAGATACGGGGTGCGAGGATTATCTATAAAAAATGGACAGGTCTGTAGTGCTAGAGACTTCTCACAACTCCAGATGCTACACAGACAGCTCCCTAAACAACCCCACCCCCTCAAAAGTGGAAGGAGTTTCACTGTCAAATCAACACCTTACAGTGACTTTAAAATATCTTGTGCTCTTATAGGTTCATATATTATGGAAGAGCAGTGCCTCGGGAGAATCTCCAACTGGAGTGCAAGAGACTGAAAATCATGCTATCCTTCCCTGAGGGTTATCCCTTTCATTCATGGACACTGTTCACACACTGGAACGGGCAATAGCATGACACTTTCCAAGTAATGACATTTTAATTTAAAAAAATCTCATTGCCAAAATCATCTTCATACCACTGTTATATCCCGGCTCCTAATTACACAATATTACATTCCACTATTGTTGGAATAATACAACGTCAGAATAAATTGTCAAGTAACTAATTCAGTGTGTAGCAAGAAGGGGAAAAAAAGAAAGGAACAAGAGGCAGAAAGACCTGAAACTCATGTATGGCCAAGGTGATGTGCTATCACTTGATGCTGAGGAGTGAGCCGTAGGGAGTTCTGTGCATTAAATATGCAGGGGCCATTGTGACTTTTGTCAAAATTTCCAGCCCTCAAATTTCTGTGGGAATGGGCTTAAACCTCTCCCATGAGCAGATTTCTGAGAGTCTTTCATTTTCAGCCAAGATAGGCACAGGGAAAAATGCATTTTTTTCCTTCTGATGCAGACTGTAAAAGGAAAACAAAGCTCTCTGCCGAACACCAGGCAGATTCTGCCCCACGGCGCAAACCGATTGCTCTCCTTATGAGACCTGCACCCTGCATGCTCTGCTCAGAGAGAGAGGTAGCACTGCTCCTGAAGCTGCCTCCATGGCCAGGGTGTTTCCAACAGGGTTACCAAGCTTACCAAGCTTAACTAGCTTAACTTACTAGGAGACAGCATGTTAGAGATAGTATTCTCTTGACTCCTCTCTGCTTTTGATATGTTGCAAGATGTTGAAAGAGGAAAAGATAATCTCAGCAAGGCAGACATCTCTGAAGTGATAGCAGTCCCACAAAAATACAGGAGTTCTCAGGTTTGCTTGAGGATGGGCTGAGGGAGGGAGGAAGCTGCTAAGGGAGTGCCAGGACATGGGGCACAGGCTCTGCAGGGACAGGGAAGCTGGAGGCTGGCACTGGCAGCTGGAGCAAGCTCATGGCCATGAAGTTCACTGTTGGGGCAAGAAAACACGTGCAATCTGCAGTGGTCAGATAATTCCTTTGCTTCCCATGGAGCAGCAGCGAAGGGATGGTTACTCATAGGGTGCCATTAATTCAAACTGCACCGGTCGAGGTGTGCACGGGCTTGGCCAGGGCCTTCCTGGCACCGACCCTCAGCTGCCCTGGGGCCTGATGTCACCAAGTGCTTCTGACCTGCTTGCTTCACTTTGAGATAACCCCTTCTAGGGTGCAAAATGGGCTATTCCTCTTTATTTGAAATAATCTCATTTGGACATAGCAACAGCAAAAATAATCAGCTGAGGGCTTCTCCTTCAGAGAGAAGAGTTTTATTCCCAGCATTCAGATGTGCTGTGCAGAAATACACCACCTGGATTCCAATATATATGTATTAAAAAAAAAAAAAGGAAAAGAAAAAGTATTTTTTCTTAAAAACGCTCTTTGGAAAAAATTATGAATTTAGCTCTCAAACAGTAAACCACACTATATCTCCTCTCTAATGTCTCTTTTTAAATATACACCAGGGAACAACTCTCATAACTCACTCGACACACACTATCTTATGAGTTATAGGTCAGTCATCTATGCTCAGAGTGTGTGTTGCACTTCCACATAACCTTATGAATTTTCCATCCCTCATCATTCATAACATGTCAGAATATCTATTACAAACCCTTGTTTGCAAGGAGGGCTTCTATTTTCTCCTTTCGTTTTATCACTGCTCTTAAATTTTCTTCTGGACACCAGCTTGGCATGCTGGCAGTACCATGCTGGCAGTTTCTGAGAAAAAATCAGTCAAAAATTCTGTCAGGTTGTAATGTCACTTGCAAAGAAATATCCTTTTTTAACTAATAGGAGTAGTGTATAAAAATGAATTAGGCACAATTGTATTCTGATTGCCAACTTCTACCACCCAGCTGCTAACTACCACAACCATCTCATAAAAAAGAATAATCTGGAAGTCTAAATGATGTCTGATAATGCTTTCTGCCATCCTAAATCTTTGGAAATGTTGAATCGTCTTGAGAAAAATGTCAACAATAATTTTTCACAAAGGCTCAAGTATGGACAAGACTAACTAAAGTCTTGTGTGAGGGATTTAGAGCTGAGGGAGATTTTCTAACATATAGTTTGGCCATTAAGAACAGTGTGAGGACCAGCCAAAATGCTTGGCAATTGCTAGATTTGAGCACTGCTTTTCCCTAAATAAATAAAGAAGTTTAAATTCTATGTAAAATGATAAATTTCAACATTTCCGAAATGCTGTACTTTCCTTTTCTTCTTTCAAAAACATTACTTTGAAATATGCTTGTATCTAGTACTGAAACAAGGCTGCCCAAGCACTTTCAGGAGTAAGGTAACCTAAATGAAATTATTAGCCCTGAATGTATTTCTTTTTCATTTTGCTGAGAAAATTAACAAAACTATTTTTATTTTCAGTTACCCCGTATGATGTTTATTGTATTAAACAAAATATCAATTACCCATGCTGATTCAGAAGCAAATTTAATTCAGTCTGCAAAGTTCTAAACCTAGATTTGTTTTGAATTTCATATGGGTGCCCAATACTTACTAGCTTCTTTCAATTTTTCCCTCTCATTGGCAGTTAACAGAAACTTTCAGTGAAATTTTTTTTTTTGTCATCAGTTGCCAGACTGCCATTAATAAAAGCAAACATTCTGAGTGGTGTTGTGAGCAAGAGCTGGTATGAACCAATCATACGGGAGACAGATTCTCAGATTGTTACGTGACTGAAATGGAGGGATTTGTGTCGCTGGCTTTTTAGTTTAGTTAGTTAGTTTGTTTTACAAAATCAGATAGGAATAAAGACCACTTGCTCAAATCTACTCCATTAGATAGCTGGTTGTTTGGTTTGTATGTTCGACATTTATGATTATCTGATACTGAGTTCCCAGGAAAAGAATTCTGCGTGGGCTCCTACAGGATCTACCTATGGCCTCCACCTTTGAAAAAATGGCTTTAAGCATCGCTTAACTTGCTATTATTTGATGTCAGCTTGAGTCCAATCAAAACAATCATTATTATTTCAGAAGTACTTTTGGGTGTGGAAATAAAATATGCAGGACTTAATATTGACAGAGCTGTGAATAATTATCTGTTTGATATTTAAGTAAGAATAAACCCTACAGATAATAATGCGTTAATTTAGTACAGCTGCAACTGGTTTGTGATCAAATATTGTGTCTATATTATGCAATATATGTTCAAAAAGTCATGTATACAAGGAATGACATGACTTTTGAAGAATTCAATTTAGTAGTAACATTGTTAATGGTCAAAAGTAGATCTCCTGAACTAAATGTATTGGGTTACTGTCTTGGGGTGACCAGGACAGTTACTTTTATCATCAGTGTCACTCAAGTAAAACCAGTTTATCAGCAATTAATTTAGCTCACTATATTACCTTCAAGGCAAATGATTTTTACTGATAAAAGAAAAAACTTCAGATGTACATGTTATATCAGGCACTTAAATACTTTTAGTGCTGACGACAGCAGAGGTGGCTGATAAAAATAAGAAATAAAGTAGGCAAAATGTAGGAGACTGACAATAAAGAGCTTTGAAATATGTAAATAACTTTCCAGAAGTTCTACAAACCCTTAGACTATCTCCAGCAGTGTGTTTATTAGTCTAAAGAAATCATTGTGTACTTTTCAGTGTACTACAGAAAGGTTTTTCCTGCTCCAAAGATGCAGCAAACAGCCCTCATTACATCTTTTATAAATGTCTTGAATGCTTCAAGTTTATTTGCAATTTAAAGAGGTGCCAAAGAAGAACAAGGAATAAAAAAAGGTCTGTCAGAATTTTCTTATTGATACTTTCTCCCACTCTTCCATCTAGCTGAACACCAAAGCATGAGGACTTACTCTCCTCATTACCAGGATCATTAACTAGTATGAAATAGGACCCATCCTATCAAGACAGGTACCAGTTTGTTACTGGGCTTCATCCTATGGCACTGTTTTCTAGTGAGAGATCTCTGTGTAGGTACATTTCCCAACACCCTATGAAACCAGAAGTAAGCAAACCCATGATAATTCTCAGTCACTCAGAAAGAGGATTAGAGGCAAAGAGATTCGCTGTTTTTAAACAAAGTGACAATACACTGTTCACTGAGATTATGAGCTGGGAAGGAAACTCCAGGTCCTGCTGGGAAGACATAGGCACTGCCTCAGATGTACCCATGACCCAACATCTTACACTGTTTACTCTCTACTTCATCTTTGGAGCCTGCACTAGGAGAAAATTTTAAGGGAAAGAAAGCCAAAGACGAGGTGGGAAGGTGAAGAGGTGCCGAAACAGTATCTTTCTCCATATCTCTTCTATCAGAGCTCAGCAGAGCTACCAGAGCAGAATATGCCAACACTCAAGAACCTCTAATTTTCTGGCAAACAGGCATTCCTGCCTGAGACAGAGCAAGAGGTTTTATGTAAAGAATGCATTTATTAATCTGTAAAATGTTGCAAATGAAAAATAAAATTGGACCGGAAGATTTCAATTTTTTCCAGAAAAACCCATAACATTTGACCCATTTTGGTATTTTAAATCAAAATTTGATTATTTTAAGCTACATGTGAGAGATCATTCATTCCGAACAAGGATTTGTTATATTGCTTGTATAGAGTAGGATTAAATAAACTTTTATCACGCTGGGACTGTTAACTCTTGACGTTCTTTACTGCTACACTCATGCAGTTATTAACCCCTAAAAGTCTTTGGTTTGGGCTGTAATTGCTTCCTCCATTAGTTTTTGTGAGATCTGAAACTGCACTCAGAAGTGCCCTTTAAATACTTGTTTTTTGGTGGAGTTTTCCCCCCATCCTTGTAACAGCCATGACAATTGGGCTGCTAATTATTATCACGAGATATTAAAAACCCATTTCAGCAGATGTGTGAAGGAGCAGCAGATAGATGCCTTCTGCACCCCTGCTTGGGACCACTGGGGCTGTGCATGGGATGTCAGTGCACCTGCGGTGGTGGTCCCTGCCTGCCTGTCAGCTGGGGAGAGTCTGCTGCCAGCATGGCTTTCTGTGGGGGACTGTCTCTGTCCCAGCTCAGCACCAGCATGGCTCTGTGACCAGGCAGGCAGGCAAGCACACCTGAAATCAGCCCAAGCCAATGTCATACTCAGAGGTGTCCTTTGCGAGAAGGGGTGGGTGAAAATTAGCTTGGAAGGATGGCCATGCCTTCTGGGGTGCTCTGGGGTCTGGTGGCTTGGAAATGAGGGGGAGTGGTGCCCACGGCTTGCAGCAACTACCCATGCACAGGTCTTGGGGCTACTTTGGCTTCTGACGCAGCTGAAATACCAAGTACGGAGACTTTGTCCCACAGCCCCAACTCTGAGGCTCACAAAAGGTTACATGGAGACACAGGAGGTGCCCTTCTCCAGCTGCTTATGGCTTAGGGTCAGTCCCTGAGGAGTTCTGGGATGGTACTCAGGGCTGGGGCGAGGGACACTGTCGCACATGGCCCAAGAAACCACACCAGGGCTTGACAATGTTGAAGACGTGGGTGAAAGCACACAGAAATGAGTGCCTAGCTATTTAACAACAAACATGGATATTTAAGACTGAAACCCAAGCCACAGCCCCATTTTGGGGGTTCAGGCACAAGACGAGCCTCTTGCATCTTTGCTTGGACACCACTCCCGAGGTGTGAATGCCCTCTGACACCCAATAGCAAGAGGAGGTCAGGGAGCAGGCACTGGCACACCCTGCAGGGCATCCCTCCTGTGCACTGTGGCCATGCTGGCCCTGAGCTGCTCTCCCTCCTCTGAGGACTGTGCTTCATCTGCTGTGCAAAGATTGAAACCAAGGAAGGAATAAGGAGGAAAGTGCTAGCGAGAACTCACTTTGTGGTTTCAGCTGTGAGCATCTTCAGTGCTCTTCAAAGGTGGCGATGCTGCTGTATCACATTAGCCCCCTGTACAGGTAATGAATGGGAGCTGTATACTGTGAGATCATCAACCTCAAAGAGATTTAGGGGGAAAAAACCATAATACAAATTGAAAAATAAATACATGCAGACTGGGACATAGAAATATGTATTTTCTTTAGAATGCTGATTAATGTTGCATCACAATAGCCCCCAAGGCTCATTTTCCTATTTGTAAAAGGGTAATAACTATTAGCTTTACCAATGTTTGTAGCAGGCTTTGAGGGGGGTTGTGTGTTCAAAAGAAATACTAATGACCTGAAGAGGTCATTAGTTTGGGGATATTCTGTTGGACTGGCACCAAATCTCCTCTGACTTTGCCTAAGAAATCATACAGCAAAGAGTGAACTTTCATCTGCACTAGCTTCAGGCATATTTGAAATTACTTAAATGAATGTAATTGCAAAGTAATTTTATTCCAGTGTTTTATAGCAGTTTTTCTGTTCAGCCAAAGGGAAGACTGGCAAGCCCTTGAAGGACAGGAGGCTGCTGAGAGGATTATATTTTGTCAGGACTTCTCAGCACTAGAGGACTCACCTCATCTCAGCAAAGAGCCCATCACACAGGACCACCAACATGAGCCCCACCACCAGGCGGGGTAGCCCTGATTTACACCATTTGCACTTGGTCTGAGTACCTGATGAGGTGCTAACTATAGCAGGTCTGTGTGACATGACTATAGTCCTAGAGGTAATTTCCTACACCTTATTACCACATAATAATGGCCTCTTAACAACCAGGCTAATCAAGAATTAATGAGGCACTAAAACACTTTTAGGAACAATGAAGGATTTAAAAATTTCTCTTATGTGTTTTATTTAAAAAGCAATTAATTTAACAGTTACTGCCCTTACTTTGGAATCATATAAAAAGTCTTGGTACTTATCAAATGTATCAGTTGAAAGGTTTTATTCATTTATCAGTTATTTACTCATGTGAGGCTGCACATAACCTAAAGAGAGTAGAACCAGATCTGGGCCCTGTCTGCCTCCCTTGTGTAATTCCATTTGTCTGCTCAGGCACTCCCTGGCTCTCACACAGGGAGGCCTGTTTGTCCAACAGTAAAGTACAACACCAAAACCAGACCAAAGTCAGCCCAAATTCACACTACTGCCAAAAAAGGGTTTTTTTTCTTATCTCTGGAAACTAAACTGTCAGGGTTTTGGTTTGTTGTTTGTTGGGGGTTTTTTGGGTGGTTTTTTTTGTTTGTTTTGTTGGGGTTTTTTTTGTTTGTTTTTTGTTTTTTTAAGGAAGGGAGGGTGCACTTAAATGGGGAGACATCCTTGATGGAAGTTTTTGAGAAGCTGAGTGAAATAAATCGGGGAAAAAAAGTAGGGATAATTCATGCTGCTAAAGGATTTCATATCAGTGACTCAATGCTGAATTAAAGCCTGAAAATATGTGCCTTTACCATCAGCCTGGAAGGGATAATCAAAACAAAAACATGTTCAAATTTGACTTATTTTTTAAAACTTCCTTCTGTGGTGTAAGGGTGGGGGTTATATCCTGGTTTGCTGAGAAAATCCCCAAATAGATCATTCTGTGACAGCTAACAGTTATGGTTATTAATTCCACTGCTGACATTGAAATTATACTGATTCCCAACATAATGGATGAGTAAATAGCACATTAGAAATTCTCAGATGCTTCCACATTTCCTATGCAATCAAAAAAAAGAACTCCCTCATTAAATAATACACTGTCAGAAAAGGCAATTTGATTAAATAAACCTATCTGTCAATCATGCCTAAAGTTATAAAAGGAAAACATTTTATAGCTAAGTAAAACTTTTCTCCATATTAATCTCTCTGTCTCTCTTTTTGTTTTCTTTTTCTTGTGTGATTCTTAAAAGAGAAGTAATGGAAATCTATGTGCCCTAAAGGGAGCAATACCTGGGCACCTGACAAAGGAGTTAAAAGTTAGTCTTTACCACGAAGCAGAGATGACATGATGGAAGAATCAAGGGGGAAAAGAGGCAAATGATGACATGCACTAATCCAGAAACCTGAGCTACTGTGGGTGTATTTTTTGTATCCTGTGTTACATATAGCTCTTTCTTTCTTTTCTGGTTTTCAGGAGACATGGAGACATGTTTTGTGGGGCAGAAGTAGAAAAGGGGAGGGCCCACAGAGGTGAAAAACAGTAAGAAATGAGGCTGCAGGTGATGAATCCTGGCAAAACCAGGGATGGGATGGTGGGAAAACAGCAGAGAGGGTGCAGCAAGAAAGAAAATGAAGGGAAAAAAAGCAGAAGTGGTGGGTGGCAGAGGATGGACAGCAAGTAACAAGACTGGGAAAGAAATCAGAAATCATCCTGTGCATTGGGCCTAGGGAGCCCGGGAGTACCTGGAGACTGGGCAGGGATGTGGGGCTGTTACCCAGGTTTGCTCTACTGGGGTCCCCTCTGCCCCATCCACAGAGCCACACTACCAAAGCATCAAACACGTATTCTCCTGTAGCAGCAAATGAGGCCACACATTACCCAGCTGCATTACAACAACAGTGGAGTTAATTTTTCATGCTACTTAATTTCATCAACACTGTGGGCTGGGGAGAGGGGAAGAGTTGTGTAACATGGTGTGATGGGTGGAAAGTCTCTGAACGTCACTGTGTCTGGTGGCCAAAGATGGAAACAGGGTCTGGCTGCTTCCTCTCCATGGCTTTGGGAGGCAGCAGCTTCTTAGGACATCAAATACTTAATTAACTGAGCTGCAGAATTGTAGGATAAGATTCATACAGTTCCTTCTCTGATGGGAGAGTGTCAGCCTGGACCGTGCTGTTCTTGGTGAGTCTTTAAAGCTAATGCAACTCATACAGAAGACATTCTTTGAAAAGATCCAGAGATCTATTTGAATAAAAACCTGAGTGGATGACAAGTGCATGCAAAGCAGTAAGATGAGATTTTAATTTCGCTCGAGTAGAAAAACATAAGCGGCTTGAGCAGGAGGTATTTGCTTTCCAGCTAGGCACCCAGGCTTTTATGTTCTTCAGTGCACAGAAAGAGTTGTTCTTCTCATAGTGAATTCATAGCTCTGCAATGTCATTGAGCCAAATGGGATCATGCTAAACAGATATTTGGCCATTTCTGTTAGATAAAGATAAATCAAAATAATTTTAGAAGGAGGGCTGTTGCTTTATATAATCTTTTCACAAGGCCTGGAGATAATGGTTATTAAGTCATCCACCTACTTTTGTCTGAGGGAAATATATACAAATTTGGAATAATAGCAGTATTATAGGTCCTTCTACAAATCTTACCTTTAGCATCCAACTTTTTGCCCACCTCTCATTGTTTTCGTATTTTGTATGTCTTTATATTTGTTCTGTCTTATGTGCTAGATACAGTAATGAAACTCCTAAAATCCTGGATGAAAGTCTTCTGTTACCATACCTTTGATCTTCCCCCTTCTCTCTTTATTCCACTGTCTCCCAGGCTTCAGAGCTGGAAATCTGGTCCCTGATTCCTGCCTACTCAGCATCTCAGGATGCTGCTGTGGGTGCTGCAGGGCTCCTTATCAGAGCATGCCTGCTGAAGAGTGGCATTGGCCAGCCACTCCCAGTCAGTAATGAAATCCATGTAAAAGACTCAGGGAGAGGTTTCTTTCTCTTGAATACAAAGCCTTCAAGAGTAAAACTCTTCAGGGGAGGACAGAACATCCCTCCTAAGTTGACCGTGTGTCTCCTGGCCTTGGAGCTGGACCGCTCACCCACCAGAGCCGTGCTGGGATCACTGCGCTGCGGTACGCAATGCTCAGTGGGCTCATGGCAGCTGTGAGGGATGTTGAGGAGAAGCAAACCTCCACTCTGACAAACACAGGTTCCTCTTTTTATCTCTCGCTCATTCCATGTGCAGTCACTTTGTAGCAAGCCCTTTTTTGAACACATGCAAGTCATCCCACTTTACTGAGGCTGCTCACAGTAAAGCCTGCTGCTCCCAGGCAAAAGCTTTTTAACTGAACTGGAGATGGGCAGCACAGCACAAGCAGAAATCTAGGTACCCACAGGAATTCTCGGTCTTTTAAACATTAATACTGAAAGAAGTCCTGCTAGAAGACATCACGCTTGTCTATAATTATTTATGAGATCAAAATCTTCCTGTGTGACAGAGGAGAACCCAGATTTTTTTAACAGTTTGTGGCAAAAGGCTTCATTGTTTCTTCCACAGAGGAGTATAGAAATTGCTGTTGCTTACAGTTATTACAAGTATTAAAGTTTATGTCTCATATTACATTTTTTGTATAAGTAAAATGTGGATTTTACATGAGCAAGGAACCTGAACTGTTTCTTAAGACCAACAGTTAAAACCAGTATAGACCAGAGTAATGAAAAACTGTTTTTGAGGTTACGTCAATGATGTTCTGGGGTTGCCGGCCCCAGACCTTTTCCTTGCTCTTTGCTGTATTTGGCCTCCATCTGAACTACATCAGGACAGGACACACATCTGGAAGCCTGCCTCATCTCCCTGGGAGACTTCAGAACAGAAGTCCCCCTCTATGCCTACCTAAATGCCACAAAATTGGTCATCAAATCAGGTACAAAAGGGCAATTTTCTCATTCTTTGTCTGTATTGTGCTATTAAATACTTTCAAGATATTATTTGTGCTGATTTGTCTGCTTTGGTTTGATAGTAGGAAAGCTGATGGTGAATGTACAGGATTTTTACCCATAACTGCACTAAATTCTAATGCAATTAAATATATGGTAAGTTCACATGTTTATCAGGTAACAGATCAGTTCTGTTTTAATTTAGTCTACCTGATCTATCACACCTCCTGGAGTGTGTCTCTGAAGAAAAATGTCAAGTGACTCCTTTTCTCTAGCAACAATTGCTTACAGTTTATGCCATGAAAGGGGGAATCAGCACAAATGAATCCTGACAAAATATCTTACAAAACTAATAAAAATCAGCATGCAGAAATGCCAGCTGTAATTGCACTATTTTGCCATAAAAGGTCTGTGGGCCAATCAAACCATGTGGTTGTTTTTTTTTTTTTCCTTTGGAAAAACTAAGCTTTTATCTTTGTAAGTCAGTGGTACAGTTGCCCTGATTTTGGAATGATCAGTAAGTATAATCCTTTTGAATCTCAGGAACAATATACCTCATCCAAACCTTTGTCCTGATTCATCTCCAGCTTTGATAGCTTTGGTGTGTCACCCTGCTTGCTTGTCAAATCTATCTATCTAAATTGCCGATAAATATATTCCACATCTCTTTGGGGAGATGAAGCTTGTCTGCATGCTAAACAAAGAACAGAATGCAAAAAGCCAAGATACACGCTGAGATATAATATTCTCCCTCTTAAAATACCACAGGTGAAATGATAATGTGGAAATATTCTTACCCTGAGGAAGGCAGACTCCAGTTGTAGCTTAGCAAATCAAAGACCAGAAAACTTGCTTGCAATAACATCCTAACAAATCCAAAGGGTTGCTTTTTCCCCAGTTAAAAAATATCCGCACTCTGACTTTTAATCCAAATCCAAAGATTAAGGCAGAAGAACTTCAATAATTTGTTTAGTTAGGTATGAAAAGTAATTTGTCATGAAACTGCCAGCCTGCCACTATAAAGGTTTAAAAAAATCATAGCTATTCATGGCTGAACAGTCGGACTTTTCCACACAGGAAAATTCATCATCATTTCAGGTTTCAGTATCTTTTTGTATTTTGCATGGCAAATAAAAAGTTGTCCACCAAGCTTGAAATGTCTCTTTTTTTCGAGTTGGTCACTCTGTGGGAAAAACAGGCGCTTCTTTAAACTCCTTTTATTTTTTCTTCATAGTCATAAAATAAGTTTTTAGCAAAATGAGGCAGCTTCTCATTCAGAATCTCACTTTCTTGTTATTAAAAAATTCTATCTGTGTACCAATAAAGCAGAAATCTAAGGCACTTCAGATTCCAAAATCTTTCCATTCCTGGACGAGCTTTAGTGTTCAAATGTTAATAGGATGCCTGCATTTAGGGGGAAAAAAAAAACCTAAAAAACTTGGCCTGTATTCAGGCTCAAGAGTCTGTGAAACAGACTTTTTCCATACTATGACCTCAGTCTTAGGATTTCTCTTTTGCAAAATGTTAGTTATTTTTCTTGGCAGGTGGCCAGAACCCTGTATCTCTCTTCCCCTCTCACCCTCCTCCTCTCCCCACCCTCTAGGCGCACACACACCTCTCTTCTTCCCATCACCCACAAATTCAGCCCTGAGGCAAGGTAACCCCCCCATCTTTTAGCTGATGGGACATGGTGTGGAGAAAAGAATCAGGTTATGACATCCTGGAAGTATCCAATGCTCCCAATCGCCTTTCTCTTCTTTTGGACCCATTTTGTCTTGTTTGCCTGCCCCAACCCCCTGGGCAAAGCCAGCAGCCCCCCACACCCAGCAGCAGTGGTGCCCCCGCCAAGCATCAGCTACAGCGGGTTTCAAGTTGCAGCAGCTTTAGCCCAGGGTAGAGAATTTCCAAAATGTGTTACCCTGGCAACCAGGAATTTTAGCCCAGCAAAAACCACCACGCACACCGCGACTCCAACGTGCGAGACGCTGAGCTTCCATTCATCATTTTCTTCAGAGAAAAAATACAGAGTGGGGTCGATGGTGTCTGCCTTCCTGGAGGCATTGCCAATGAAACAGACTTCTTCCCAGGTACTTGCATCTCCTGATTTTCCTGGCAACCCCTCTTTAACCACTGTATTCCGAGCTAATACATAATACATACAAAGTTCCTAATTAGTCGCTTACAAATGACAAAGTCCAAGGAAAACAGTACTTAAGAGAAAAATAATATGCTTTCAGTGTAATACAGGAAAACATTTCCTCAAGCATGATGATATTTCACCTGGTTAAGTTAGCCAGCTTTATTCTAAATGGCATTCAATGAACACTGGTGATACAGAAGCATTTTTTGACTTGGTGTAAAATTAGAAATAATGCTCTTCATTATAGTAAGTTTTCCAGTGGGACAAAAGCTGCTGTTTTGTGGAGGTTTCTCCTGCATAAAACTACTTTCCCCTTCAGCTTTGAGCCAAGGGTGGCATCAAAACGAGGGCAGCTTCCTGCAGCTAATTATTTTTCCCTACAGTGTGCAGAGTACAGGTAGGTAGTAAAGGTGAAGGTGCTACACAAGAGGACCTGTATCAAGGGTATTTTATAAATAAAACTCTGCACTGAGCCATAAGGGTGGTTAATGCAAGCTATTTGCTATATCTGGTAAAAGAGAGGGATAGCATTTAAAAATAGGACAGTGAAAGCCCTTTCTCACCCCATCTAAGTAAAACAAAACTTCCCTGGACCTCAGTAGTACTTTTATTTAGTGTTCATCTATCCCTGTTTCTGTTGACATCTCAGATAATGCTTTTTTTGGTCTGACTTGAAATCAACAGAAGCTCAATTTTGTCCCAGGAAAACCACAGCTGGAATTAGGGTCAGATTGGGTTTCCATATGTTTTCTTTCTAAACCAAACAAATCAGCTCCAACTCATCTTCTTTCAGGGAGATCATGCTTTTGACATCTTTTTTATATGACTTTCGGTGCTATTTAAAGATTATTTTTACTTGTATCAACTTTGACTGCTGTGTGTCTATATATTTTACATGGCAAAAAAAAAAGACCAATAGTTCAAATTTATTCTTTCTCCTTAACTTTGTAAACCTTACAGACAGATTCAGTCAAGATCTGTGTGAGCAAATGTCTTCCAAGAAAATGCCCTTATAGCATTTGAAGAAAATAGACTTCTTGGTATCAACTTACAATAGGGTTTTTTTGTGAACTATCAGCTGCATTGTTCTCTGTAAACTCGAAAAATCTGTGCTCAGAAAAGGTTAGGAATTTGCAGGAAAGGTTCACATTAGCATTGTGACTATACCACAGCAGCTCTGATGCATCCCACAGGTGAAATCACTTTGTTTCTGGGAGTGGGAAGTTATGGTAGAATTACATTTTTAACAGTCTATATATTTAACACACAGAGAAACACTCTGTACATGGGCTAAGGGTAATATTTCAGAGGAAGGGGCAGAAAAAAAGAACTTTTTCATGGAAATTTGAGAGCTGAGGAGGGAGTTTTAAAATTTTAGCTGCCCTTGCTGGACTGGCTGAGCAGAGTGAGAATCTGGCAGTGTTAGGGGTCAGCTCTGCAAGCTGAGGCTCAAGTAAACAGGTGGAAGACTGCAATGAAGCCAGCCTTCTTCTTCTGCCAGAGACTTAGTTCATGGATAAACACTAGACTTTCACTTCTGCAGTTTTAAAGACCTCCATCACTCTGAAAAACACTGCCTTCATTCATCATAGTAAGGGGTTGTTTTCTTTCTTTCTTTTTTTTTTTTTTTTCATGGTCTGCAAGACTTCTCTCAAAAACATCACAGATATACATTAAAAGCCATTGACATATTGATGTTTTTAGAAACAAACAAACAAACAAACACATAAAGGATGCCATTTCATATTAGCTACCACCCTTTGGAAGTTATGCTTCTCAGCAGAGTAGGGTCATCTGTGGCTCATGAGCAGATTCATATACTCCAGGATAGCCCTGCATAGAGCCCATGGAGTTACTAAAAGAGTTTTCACCAAATCACTGGCTGATGTGTCTGCTGCAGATGTCCTTGCCATCTAGCATGCCCACAAGCTGAACTGTGAAAGACTAGGAAGTTGCCCCAGTATCTTAATCTGAAAGCTAAAAAGTGGATTACATCCCCTAAAAGTTTGTGCAGCCCTTTTTTTTTGGAACCAGCTTCCTCACTAGCATGGATTTCACTCCTTCCATTGTCCTCCAGACCCATCTGTTAGCTATTTTCTGGTTCAATTGACTTGATCCATCATGGTCCTTTTGGCAAACAAAGAGAAGGATATTGAAGATGCACTGCTGGAGGGTTTTTCCTCTGCAGCTTGCATGCTTTGTCCCTTCTCTATTTGCCATCTCTCTCTCCAGTTCAGCAAGACTAAAGCCAAATCATTCTAATTTAAATTGTGTGACCCCTGTCCCAAGACTGAAATTCTGGGGAGAGAATGGGAGAGTGGTGATGGGGCAGGAGCTGCCACTGATCATCACGTCTGCAGGCATCTGGGAAAGGCAGCAGCTTCTGCTCTCCCTTTCTCCCTACATGTGGCACTCCTCAGGACATTTACCACTTACTACCCAAGTCTGTCTTTGAAAACTGAAACTACTGCCCATTTCCTTTACTTTTCTGGGTGAATAATCCTCAGCTTTTTTTACAGAACATTACATTTTTCAACACTTTGTACAAATAATGAGATAGTTCTCATGGTGGTCTAATTATTTTAGGTGGGGGAAGTCCAAGCTTAAAATAACTTGCAACAGGCCTTTCAGTGAAGTGAGGTGGGATTAAGGCTACTCTTCCAACTCCAAAAGTCCCAGCAGGTTGCAATTGTTGCCTGAGAGACTTAAGGTCAAGACTACAGGTCAGCCAGATGTGAGAGGACAAGCTCCCCGGGGCCTAAAAGCTGGATGGTGAGCTGGCAGCACTTGCTCAAACTGATTGCCTGTATTTGAGACTGGCTCCCTCTGTTCTCTGCAGACACCTTGTAACCCCTCTGCCTCAGTCTTACCATTGCAGAAGGGGAAACCAGCAGGAGATTTTGGCTGTTGAATAATCTGTAAGACGCTCTGAACACACAAGGGGCAAGACAGAAGAGAGGAAGAAATAATCAACATGCGATGCTCATGCCAATACAAACGTGTGTCACATCAAGCAAGAACAACAGTGATGTTGCTCAAACATGATGCTTCCTTCCTGAAGGAGAATCAGGGTGGTGAGAATGATGAGCAGGTGTTGGACAGGCAAGAAACTGTAGCACTAATGTCTGCAAATGGACAGCTTAGAAACTGCTGACTTTAGTGCTGTTAATGAAGATCACCCTGAGCAAACCATTCTGCAAGTGATGCTGGGGACCAGCACAGGGAAGGAACAGAGCCAACATCTATTTCTGCCTGGCAAAAGCAAACAAGCCAACACACACACACACACATGCACACACACACTGTGATTGCTGTGATTCTCAGAGAGTATTAGCAAAGGACAAAACCTGCATAACTGCCATAAATTATAAAAGCCCCCCTCAATCTTGGTTAATTCTCTTGTAAAAAGGGAGGGAAAAATCTGGAGCAGCTCAGCATGAAAGCAATTGTGGGAGGGTTAATAAAGAGACAGCACTGAGGTATCTAGTTGCTAGCCCTGATATCATTAAGTTAGTGCACTAGAAATGTCGAGGTAAATGCATAGCAGTGAATCACAGTCAGGCATGATTAACCTTGGGTAGTCTGAACTGAAAATCATTTACAAATACAAGGTGCTGAAGAACATCACAACAGACAGTACATTGAAAGTCATTCCAAGAGGGGAGTCACGCTGAGCGCTTTGTGTATTTGCACCATTTTTTAATTATTGTCACATTTTGCACGTGGGAGAATGGAAGACCCCAGACTCCCAGCTCAGGGAGGAGTTTCTTTGGCCCTGCAAGGACCTCTGAAACATGTGCACTGGTTGGAATCAGTCTGCCTTGCATAGAAGTTTTCTAAAATAAAAAGTTTTAATTGCAACAGTCTGAGCCTTACTGAAAGGACAAACAGATTTGCCAAAGAAAGACTAAAATCCTACAACTGCAAATACTAAAGAACCAAAGACCCCTCTTCCTTCATCTGTACCCACGTCTAAATGCAGCCCTCCAGACTAGAGGTGGTAAAACTGGGGGAGGGGGGGGGAGGAAGAATTTTAATAAAAATTAGGTGTTTTTAACAAAATTTGTGAAAGTTTTCTGACCCTTGAAAATTGACCCTCTGATCACAAAACCAAAAGAACAAAAAATCACTGGATATTTCTGATCAGTCCCAAAAGTTTGGAAATGCTCAGCAAAGCTGTAACCATACGACCCATAGAGAGCTATATATATTGTGTACAACAACAAAACCCCTCCAAATACAGAATTCTCATGGCTTTAAAAGCATTCAATTACAAGGAACATGAATCAACCAGGGAAGACTCCAGACAGCTTAACACTTCAGTATTGTTTGCACCTTTTATTGCAATTCTTCAGTGCCAGCTCAGGTGATTATTGTGAATGCCAAGGTGGTGAAAGCCATAGGAATACCGTGCAAAATGTTACAGCTTAGATTTCCTTCCCGCTTTTGCATCAGTCTCATTCTCCTAAATCCATCTCCATTATCCTTAGCACTGCAATAACTGCCCTTATTCATCTGCCTCATTAGGATGCTGCATCAATTAATATGCATCATCTAATGCATACTATTTTTTTAATGTTTAATATTATTATCAGTGGAGAGCTATGTCGTAATGAGTCTATCTAGGGAGTTAATGCACACAGGAAAAGTCCCTATGCATAATGCTATTCCAAATGATTACTGTACCCAAACCCTCTGAACAGACCACTACACATCCTGCAGTCTCTGTTTCTGTACTCTCAGAGGTTACAGATAGCACCTCTGGTCCTGGGGCTCCAGGTCTCAGGGTTATGTTTGTTTTTGAGGACCTGGAGCAAGGCACAACGATTATCGTGAGGGGAGATGTCATGTTAATGTTTGGTTCACAAATGCCTCCCTGCCTGATTCAGGAGGGTAATCAACCTGTCCTTTGAAGCTGCATAAATAATGTTTGGATGGAGGTAGTATATCTGCACCAGGGGTTGAATTAACAGCCATTGAATCATATAAGCTTGGCTAGAGTGTGAGGCTTGTAACATGCCTGAGGAAAATAAAAAAGACATTTTCAAGAAAAAAACATTAATTTACTCCTCCCCATCTTTTCTGTTATTTTCCTCTAGGCAAACATGACTTACTTTGTGGGGGGTTTTTTTGTTGCTGTTTGTTCCATTTTCACAGGGAAACGCTGATTCACAGTGAGATGCATCCAGTTTCTCCTTGTCAGGCCTGAACGTGCTGTCTCTCTCCTACATCAGTGTTGGTCCTTTTTAGCACCCCTGCCAGGAGATGCCAACTGGGCTCCTTTGACACTCTGAGGGGAGTGACACCTCGCAAGAGGGTGCAGCCTTTTTACCCATAGGGACCACTGGCAGCATTCGTGCCCCTTGCACAGCCCTGCAGCTCCCAGCTGGGCACTGCTGGAGCTCTTGCCCAGGCATGGTCTTCTCCACGTGCGTCAGGGAAGAGAACATCCATCTGCAGACAGACCAGGCACACAGGCTCACACATCCATGTGCAGGTGTGCACTGCAGGTTCTCCTGGCTGTGCATCGTGTGCACAGGTGGGAGTTGCTACAGCCCCAAAAGAGCAGAGAAAGTTTGTATTTGCCTGAGATACCAGGGGTAAAAAGCTGTCCTAGGAGATGGTGGAAAAGAGAAGAAACCCAGGAAACAGCAGGGTAGCATAAAGAGAACTGCGGCATTGGTGTGTGTCTATGTATCAGCATGAGTTGCTTTCTTTCACTAACACTCACAGATCCAGCCCTCTATTGAGTAACATGAACACCTTTAGTTTGCTAGTGGCTTTTATTTGTCTTCAGTTTTTATCTCTGGTTTTCTCTTCTACTGTTCTCAGTTTTGCATCTCTTTCTGAAAACTTGATGTTCGCAACTCCTTTTTCTGCTTCTTAACTGTATCCCTCTCACTTTCTTCCTTCTCTTTTGACACAGCACTTGTTGGTTCCCTTCTTCTCCTCTCCTCTTTTTACCCCTGCCTCCATTTCCATGGAATTTCTCCAACTGGAGGGGCCTCTGGTTGCTGAACGCAGCAATTTATCAACAGTAACCAGTTGCTTCTGCCTCTAAAAATTGTTCTGGGAATCCATGTATGCTGTGGGGTAGCCTTAGAATATAGTAACAATTTAAAGGTAAGAATTATAAATATACTGTATCTAGTAGACAGCCCAGTTCAAAAGGTTGTACCAACATCTCTTATTAGGCAGGGAACCTTTCACACCTAACGAGATTCTGACACACTATATAACCCTGTAGGTAGTCTCAAATCCAATCCATAACCATATTGGGGTGTACCTCTGAACCCATATTTTGGGTTCAGCGATACCACTATTGCTGGTTCAGAACTCTTACAGGATTTTAATCCAATGAAGAAGAAGAAAGGAACATTCCTCATCAATAAAATACTAAGTAGAAAAAAACACTGTTTGGAGAATGGCTTGCATTTTACATATTTCTAAATATCAGCAAAAATAAATGTGTTCATTTCTCCAAAATACCTCCAGATGGCATTAAAACCCTTCTTCTTTTGGTCTTTATTGCAATATTATTTTAAAAAATGATAATTATTGAAATCATTCTATTAAACGTTCCCAGCAATCATACTATCAGAAGGCATAAGGTTGCTAATGCTTAATTCATTTAATAAGTTTGTCTGAATGTGCTTGCACACTATAATTACATTCCACAACACAATCTGCAGGACAAGTCATTTCTTACACCATGTCAAATCTTTTTCTAGATTAATTTCCAGAGGATTTTTAATGCGTATTTGCAGCAGAAATCAAAACGTCCCACAATAAATCATTGTTATTGTACCTCCTTCTGTGACTACTTTTGGCCATGTAACAAATGGTGACACCTTGTGAGATTTACATGATATAATGCTCTGAATTTAAATAACAGGAATCAGAAAACATAAATTATGGGCCAGATGCACTCTAAAATTCACATGACTGACTGTTAGAAGAACTTCCCTCTCTCAAATGGGATTAAAGAGGTGAATGGTTTTGCAGAAATTCATAATGCTCCTGCCTACCGGTTATTAAAAGAATTCACTTATCTCGCTCAGTTTGGGAGACTGATGCTATTTTTTACATTTTTTTAACTTGCAGCTCATCTGTTTCATAGACTGGTTTATGTTGGCAAAACAATTCAGTCCTTTGTATACTAGAGTAAAGAACGGTAAAAGCTTCTATTGTTGCACTAAAGTGAAGGTGAACACTGATATATTACAAGTGCCTGTTCCTATCTATTTCTTGACTTCTTTTGTTAATTCAAAAACATCAACAAAATCGTGAGAGACCAGAGATAACTGTAATTGGATTTCAAGTAATTCAGAGGTGAAGCTGCAGACTGCAGTCTTTTAAAATTACATCAGTACATCAAAGGCATATGTGACATGATGTTTTTTAGCAAGTGTGACAAACTCCAGCAGCATTAAGGTAATGTTGAAGTAAGGTTCTAAAGGCCAGCCTTGCACAACCACAAAAATAATCTCATATCTATTCAGCGTGATATGGAGCCATTTCACTTGCAAAGATCGCTGACTTACTAGCATGCAGAAGTTCTAGGAATAATTAATGTTTAGTCATTATCTAAAAAGCCGTTTTACGAAAAGCATCAGTGAAAGAGCTTTATCTTAATGAAAACAAACAAATTCTATTTTGCCCAACAAATCTGATAAAAACACAGCTGCCTTCTCCAATCTTAAACACAAATATGACTTACGATGTATGGGTTGCGCTTTTCTCTGGGGTCTTTGGCTCTACATCACTTTTCCCTTTAAAAGAGAAGAAGAAAATGACATCAGAAATGGGTCAGTATGGAAACTGCTCAGATGTGACACATCAATGCTTTATTCATTGCTAACACTGACCACTCCTGCCACACACACAGACAGCTGTGGAGGCAGCAGCAGGGCTGCAGGGGCACTGAGGGAGCATTTGCAAGCAGGGGGTCAATCCTGACTTGACTTTTCTTGTCACTGACACGTGCTCCGGAAATGTCAGGCAGAGAAACTCTGCAAGAGGAGATGCTTAGAGGACACAGGCTTCAGCAGGGACAGCAGACCCTGGAGCAACTGAAAGCATTTCTCTAGGGCCCTAGAGCTCTGCTGCTGAGAGTGTACTCCATACAAGACGCATTTGCTCCAAAACCCTGCTCCAGGAAGAGTAATTATTTCATACAAAGCAAAACAGCATCAGCAGGAGACTAAGGCAGTGATCAGGGCGCAGTTCTGCCAGTGGATATTTTGGCTCACATTAATTTTGACAGATTAAGGATTTGATCTTTAGCTTCTGTGAGTGGGGGCTGGGGAAGCCCTCTTTGCTGTGCTAGCATAGTCACACAGTGCCAGGAGAAGTCAAGTACCCAAATGCTTGAGAAGCATCAGAGGCCCAAGGGATGCCTCTTCACATTTCCTTATGACTCATATGGGTCCTGGCATGCTGGCTTGTGATGATCCCCATTTTGGGTCCAAAATAATGTATCTGCCCAACACAGTTACATAGCACAGACAGTGGGAGGCAGGCTGCTGGCAGATGGGGCGGAACTGCTTCTGCTGAGTCAGGCCAACTCCTTCTCCCTCCTTTCTACCCCTCCTGCCAGAAAACAGTAAGGCTGATGTTTGCTGTAATTAATGTTCTCTGAGTAACCAGACAGAGCTGTGCTCCAGTGTTAAGATTTCTGTGTAGCTGTACCATGGATTTAGAAGGTATGCTACTCCACTTGAATCACCTTGAACTTGAATTCTGCGCCTAGTGACTGTGCAGATGCTGCTCCTCTTGTGTGTTGCTGGATGCTAATAGCTGTCTACACATGAGTTTATGTTGTCTAGCAGACAAGGAGGCGCAGAGGTTGAATGTGACTGGTTTACTGATGGACGTGTTTTTCTCCATTACCTTTTAATGAGCTGTGTTAAGCCAAAATCCACCTATTCCTTCTGAAAAAAATGCGAGAAATACATATTTTGGTCAGGCTGTTTTGGTGTTGCCTGACATGCTGCAAATGAGCAGCATGAGTTGAGTGGGTTTTGGATCAGCCCTGACCTAGTCCATGCATATGAGCATCACGCATCATCCATTTGCTGCTGATGAAGTCCTCGCCCTCAGTTTCCATAGAGCAACAGCTGTAAGGATACCTCTGGAAAACCCGCTGCTGCCTTCAGAACAGGCAGGATTCTGCTACCAGTGTTCTTCCACTGCTGTACAGGAGGAAGCTGAAAGACACTCTAGGCAGTGACTTTCTGTAAGTAGCTGTCTTGTAGTGGAAGTTCTGGGTATCAAAAACACCTTGACACAGTGCTTTTAGATCTCATCCTCCTCTCTCGTAGGGTTTGTGTCTACTCAGCTGAGGTGCCTAAACTTTACTGAACGGGATGGGGAAAGCTCTGGATGACGTCAAAACCACCAGTGCCTTCATGGACCTCTAGGGAAGCTCAGCATTCATGGTAAGAGGACAGCTAAAGGCACCTAAAATTTAGGCATGAACAGGGCATCCACACAGGATGGAATACATCCACTCCATAATCTCTAGGTCACTCTTCACTTTCAGCAGAGACCTCAGAAAGTATATCCAGATGGTGAACTTGCTGGCCAGGAAGCTGTTGCCTCTATATATGTTTGTCAGCCTTCCGGAGCCTGGAGCTCATCTGCATTATGGTAATTTGGAACAAGAAACCAAAACAGTAACAGTTGGCATATATTCAAAGATTCTCTATTTGTAACTTGGGTCTTTTCTAAGTGATGAATTATTACCATGAACACTGGTTTGTTTGAGTGTGAGAGACAATATGGATTCCTGAGTGCTTTGCCAGCAGAGTTCACATCAGTTCTACTTTCAGCAGTGTATGTTAATGCAGCAACAAGGGAAAGAGCATACGTACTGTGAGGAAATGGAATCTCTATGATTTAGCCAAACTGGATATTAATGGATTACCCTACAGTAAGCATTTGTAGCTGCTTTTATGCTAATTGTCACTTAGCATACTTCTGTGTGGAGAGGAAGGACGAAGCCTGTACAGATGGTAGAAATGCATCAGTCCAGCCTATTAGAGTAGAAAATCTGGCCATTAATGCGTTATCAGTTCTTACCAACTTCATTCTTACTTGACAGAATCTTAGAAATTTTACAAATGTGTATAGCCTAAGCATAGCTGAATGTCACAGATATGGTACAGATAATATTTTTGGATAAGGGCATGTTACAACAACTTCGCTGTTTTACACTCACTCTTGGCCAAACTAAGATTTGCTTTTGATTTTTTCACCTGTCAAATGCATGCAGGTACCATTGTGGGAGGCTGGCATTTGCTGAACTGCTAAATCTTCTCTAGTTTTGACTTTTTATGGGCAAATTTGTGCCAGCCTTTGCTTTTCTTAGCCTTTTTTGGAATTAACAAAAAACAAGCTACCCACCTTGCTATGGGATTGCTGTTAGTACACTTTGTTTCAGATGCTAAGCATCGTGTATGTCTCCTGAAACAGGTGTGTGTGTGTGTGTCAGTGGGTGAATGCAGAAAACGTACAGTGGAAACCATCAGTCCACAGATCCTTAGCCACAGAACGGGGAGGTCTTTGCTAGCTCCTACCTCATCTCATGCAACTTCTTTCCTAACCTTTTCAGATACAAGCAGAAGACCTGTCCAGATTTCTCAAATTTCAAAATAAAGTTCAACTGAACTTTTGTAGGATTTCCCTGTTGAATAGTGGGTGGCCAGTAAAGGAGTTCTCTTCTCTTAGCTGGAATTTTGGTGAATCACTCAACCAGATTAAGTTTCCCTTTCTGGGTAACAAGGATAAATGATATTTATTGTGATGGAGTAGTATAATTTCAGCTATTATGAGGTTTTAAATGCTTTGATTTCCTTGTGGGGGAAGGATAACAGAAATTCAAATGCTATCCATGAGAAAGACAATGTTGGCAGCGGCAGTAAAACCATTGCAAATGACAGGCTCAAGAGCCACTCCAAAGAAGTCAGGGTGCAATGGGAAAAACCAGCTAATTTGGACTCTGAAGATGTGCACTTGGATAACACAATACATTGACCATTAGATTTCTTTCCCACAGAGTAATTTGCTAGTATTTCCTGGCAGGACCCCTGGACTCGTGAAGAGAGAAGCCCACACTGGAGCAGGTTGGCTGGCAGGACTTGTGACCCTGTGTGGGACCCACGCCGGAGCAGCCTGTTCCTGAAGGACTGCACCCTGTGGAGGGGACCCATGCTGGAGCAGTTTATGAAGAACCAAAGCCTGCGGGAAGGGCTGGTGAGAAGTTAATGAAGGACTGTCTCCTGTGGGAGGGACCGCACACTGGAGCAGGGAAGAGTGTGAGGAGTCCTCTACTTGAGGAGGAAGGAGTGTCAGAGACAAGGTGTGATTAACTGACTACAGCACCCATTCCTTTGTCCCCTGCACTGCTGGTGGGGAGGAGGTAGAGAATTTGGAAGTGGAGTTGAGCCCAGGATGAAGAGATGGGAGAGCAGAAGGTGCTTTTAAGATCTGATTTTATTTCTCATTGTCCTATTCTAATTTGATTGGTAATAAGTTAAATTATTTCCTCAAGTTGAGTCTGTTTTGCTTATGACAGTAACTGGTGAGTGATGTCTGCCTGTTTTTATCTCTACCTATGATCCTTTTGTTGTATTTTCTCTCCTGTGTCCAGGAGACTAATAGAGCAGCTTTGGTGGGCACATGATGTCCAGTCAGGGTCAACCTACCACACATCTGAATCATTTTGTCCCAAATTTCCTTTGAGTATGACATACAGGACTGGTAAAGTCTATGTCTCATTCTAACTGTACTATATCTGATGTCTTATTCCAGCACCTCAACAGGAATTCTCATGGATACAGCTATCAGAAGTAGTCAAATTCTCTGTGATACTAGGAAAAGTGCCTGGGTGTCTGACAGTGACCCTAACTTTTGCCACCAATGAAGAAAATATTTCTGCATGGGTCCAGCTGTTCTTTGGTTTGGGTGCCATCAGCTAGGCAATACCAAGTGTAGCTTCTGACCAGCTGCAGATTTTGCTGAGCAGGATGAATGAGGAGATGAGAAGCTGGAGGTATTGGGGTGTGGGAGGGATGGGGGACTTGGAAATGAAGTGGGGTAGGAGACTGCGGGAGTAAGAAGCAGGGAGAAGTTGTAAGGTCATAGGATCAATTTTGTAATACACAGGAAAGCAGGTTTCATTAAAACTGCAGAACAACCAATTTTGTTCAAGTGTTGGAAGAAGGAAATACTCAGCTAGGACCAAAGCTGGCCAAAAACTGTGGCCTCTGATGTCATTGCAAAGCCCTCAGCTCAGCCAGTGTGTTTGTCATGCTTGTGCCTCTGCCTGTGTTTGCATAGCCCTCTCTATTATGGTTCTTTAGTGCTTCTTTCTTTCATTACTCTATTCATTATTTTCTGACAGAACCTCATACCCTTTGCCTTTTATTATTTCCTTAGTGCTGGTACTCACAGCAATATCAAACCAATGCCAGCAATTAAGTGACACCACTGCATGTTTCTTCACAACATTGTCCTCCTCATGCTGACCTTCCCCCAGTGAAGAGCCATACCGTTTAAAAAGCCTACATCTCCCAGTCTTGTGTCTCTGGATGTCTTTTCCTTCACACAGTGGGTGACCAGACCCTTTCAAAGCCCTAGCTACCAGCTCAGGACATTTTTCATCTTCAGTCACAGCCCTGCAATTTGCAAACAGGGCTCTGTGTTGGCTGACAGGTCAGGAAGCTAGCAAAATAATTCTTTTGGTTGTGATGATTTTATGTGGAGAGCAGGATAGAATCATGTATTTTTAATATGCAAGACAACATCAACAACCATCAGAGGTGTCAAGGGAGAGGATTAATATTTCGTTTTGCAGAACAATTCAATCTTCCTGTTTAATACATCTGCTAAGTTTTTTACCATAGCTAAATGCGTAATTAAAGTGCTACTGATCTGTGCCATGATTTGCAAACTGGAGTCTGCTGGAAAGCCCTGAGCAGGAGCCACACAAACACATATCACTCCCCTACCCACACTGCTAGCCAAAAAGACTCATGGCCATAGGGTCTTTGAAACATTATCTAGTGTTAGTTTGGCAAGATTTATGTAGCTTAGTACTGTGCAATGGCCAGAAAATATACCACTGAGTATGAAAGATAAATGATAACAAGTTTTCTTGCAGAATTTTCTGGCAGTCTGGATCTGGCTGTGCAATTAGGTCATCTCTTTTCTGGCTTTCCAAAAAAACCACTCTTTTGCCCTTTCAGTCTTTCTCATTTACATAATGGAACAGTGATAATGAAATGAATACTTTTTGTTGTTCCCAGGCCACCAAAAGAGCTGACATTTTGATGGTCACTCTTCAGTTCTCCATATTCGTCCATAGCTGAGTATTGCCTGCTGAGGCTCTGTACTGTCCCAGTCTGCTACTGATCCCTTACTTCATCAATCACTTCTTTTTCAAAGTCATTGTCTACCCCTCCACCCAATGAAGCCAGAAAATGAGTTGGTACTCACTTGTATTGCTGTGTCCTGTGGATCCCTGTTGTGACTCCTACAGTAATAACAGAAAAAAGGGAAGGTGTATTATTTTTTCAGCAATTTTTTTGCTGCAATACTTGCTTGGACATTACCTTAACAGTACAAACAGCACTGATGATTGTCCATTTGGTTTCAAACTAATTTTCAATTACAAGAATAAGTCCAATATTTCTTGGAAAATCCATTAATTCTTAAGATTGTAAACTTATTTCACAACAACCCTTTAATGGTGCAATTCCTTGTTTAGCTATTACCACTCTCCTGCTCACTATTCATGTATTGATCAGCCAAAACTCGTCTATTATCTTGTACAAGTTCAGATGAGAAGACAGAGGGAAGGCCAATATTGTTTCATGGACCATTGGATCCCTGAGGTAGTAGCACAGCTGGTCTTTTCACATGTTGACATTGACAGCATCAGAGAATGAAAATACAGACTAGTTCTGGGTCCCTGAGATTACAAGGCTGACCTTGTATGACAACAGCAATATCTGTGAATGTGGTGCAATAAATCAGACCATTTTCTCCTCAAGTGCAAATGTTCACTCACTGTTTTTCATTCAGAGAATTTGTTTGCATTCATAAAAATATAAAAGAAGGCTATGAATACAAATATAAACCATAACAGAAAGATATTTAAATTAAGGGAAAAAAGAATACTTTGCCACGGACGCAGCAGGAGAAGTATCCTGTATGTAACTCTGCTTCTGAATAACCCAGACACACACAGGAATACCACCTCACATCCATGCTGCTGTTACAACTGCAGTTAAGACTGCTCAGAGAAGCCAGGCACCCACAGGAACACATGCAGTCATTTTCAGTGAGGAACTGGGCACTGAACCAGATCCCTGGTCCACAGAGGCTGAGGGATGAGCCAAACACACAGCTCATGGAGAGAGGAACTGCAAGTCCCCAGAGAGCTGAGGATGCTCCAACTTGGTTGGGCTGAGATTGTGCTGCTGAGACAATCAGGAGAATTCCTCAGGGGCTTGGGGTCCCAAGAGCTTCTTGGGCCCTATAAACAGAGGTTGGCTGGACAGCAGACCCTGGCGTCTTGAGGGCTCGGCTGATCAGAATCCCTCGATCTGCACAATTTGCTCTGGAGTCAAGGCTGTCCAGACTGCATGGCTTTGATCTGTAATTTCAATACTATAATACACATCTGCAACTCACTTCCATCCTACATACCTGTAATGTGAGATGTCAGATTTTTGGGCACGCCCCAATAGTTTCTACCTTCTACTGTAATATGAAAAGATCTGTACCATGTTTCACATGCCAAGAATAATTTCTCAGTAGTTTGAAATTGTGTACTTTTGACAAATTGCATCAGCTTTTTGTGAATGTTTCTGATGAAGAGAGATTAAAGCCTGTTTTTTTCTGGTGACTGAATGTAATCTTAAAAAGTCAAGATCAGCTTGCAGCAGTGATGTACTGGTATGTACAACTGAATTTAAATGCTATTCTTGTAGCCAACCACACTCCCAATAAAAGTAGGCTTTTAGAGCATGTTTAGTTTCCAAAACAGAGAATTTATCTACCTAGAGAAGTTCAGGGAAATGCAGTAATTTTGAGGGAAATATCTTCATATTTGTAAAAATGTTTGAAACTTCTAAACAAGGATCTTGCCCACTCTTTTACCTTTTCATTAACCTCAGGAAGAATGCACCATCCCCTTTAACTGCTGAGCACAGTATCTTGCCTCTGCCAAAGGCTAGTAAAAATATCTCATAGAGGAATATAGAATGGTCTTACTAATGGAGGAAAAATGAATGTAACTTTAAACAAAAGGTGAAGTCTTCATTTCTGAACATTATTGTCCAGTGTATTTCCTCCAGCTTGTTAAAATCAACAAGAAAGGAAAAAGCAAATGAATTGAGCTTGTAAAGAACAACATCAGTATGACAACTTAGCATCTGCTGAGAATAATCACCCAATAGCTTTGTGACAAGAAACCAGTTCTCCTGGAGTGGCTAAATTAATTCCCAAATAACAAAATGATGGCTGATCCCATAATATCATATACACATAACTAGAAATCAAACACCTGATCGAACTATCAAGACATAAAATCACAGTAAAAATGAAGAAAGAGAGCAAAGCATGCAGCAGAATTAACAGCATTTTTTCCTGCACAAGAGAATTAATACTTGAACATGAAAGCTCATCCACACAAGCATCAAGTGAGCTCTTATTTACAAATTTAATTATTCATTTAAAGTTTATTTATTAAGATGCTTTTAATAAAATTACAATCAAGAAATGCCTGATCATTTGTACATAACAAAGCGTGGCTGAGAAAGGAAAGCACACACAGCCTGTCACATCACACATTCATTCAATTATCCTCAAGCTTTGAAAAACAAGAAGCAAAGAGACTGTCATTGCCCCTTCCTAGTAAATTCAAGAGTACAAATTAATTCCAGAGAGAAAGAAAATTCAAAGTTAAGGATGAAATGTAACTTTATGCCCTCCATTACATAAAGGACAGCTCTCTAACAGTGCTCCTCCAGCAGTGCAGTATTTGGAAACCTACTGGGCACTGCCACGTGTCACACGTGACTCAGACTCTCTTCTCATTCTTGTGAATCAATGCAGACCTCCCATGTTAATGAGGCCTGATTTCATATAGAAGTACAGCATATGCACATCCATCCCCTCCATCAAATGAGCATTTAGTTATATTGATTGATACAGCCACATGTGCAGTTTCAAATGTGCAATTCTGTTATATTTGTGATATATAAATCTCAGATATTTAGCTTTTATTACTAGACTGATTTCAAAACCACTCTAGCTATAGTTGCTGTGGCCTTTGCAACTCTAATAGCCTAATTAATAAATTTCAAGTTTCAAGCTGTCAGACAGCTAATTACTTGAATTGCAGGTTAAAAGCAGTGTGGCGTGAATGCGAACTAATGATGCTGACACTCAGTTTTTTATGGACAGAAACATAGTTATGATTTGCATCCTTGTAACAGGGCAGGAGTCCTACAAGCTTCTCTTTTTCCCATTCCCAAAATGATGAATATCTTAATATTTGGGAACTGTCTTCTGTTAAAAGCAAGTGTAACTTCTCTTGCTGTAAGAGTTTTTGCAAATGAATTGAACTGATGTCTTAGCACTGCTATTAAGACTGAAGAGCAATTCATGTTACCATGCATGACTTGGAACTAAGAGATGAAGCTGTTGCCCAGAATTTAGCCTTTCAGTCTTTACTGGCTTTGGTCACTACTTAACTGACAGAACCATTTATATGAATAATGTGCGATCCACAACAGTTTGGTGTAGCCCTCAGGTTTTAAAAAGTAGGGATAACTACGTGGATTACCTGTGGGAAAGCTTTCTAAGAGCTATGGAGACATTCCCTATGAGGTCCAATAAAGATTTTACTCCGTGCTTTGTGAAAAGCAATAGCTAGTTTATGAAGGTTTGAAAAACACATTTGAAAAATTAGGAAACCATTTTTTGCATTTTGGAGCCTGAAAAGCAGATGCTTTCTAAAGTCGGTAACAGTACAGACTAATGTTAAGCCACAGAACAGCTTTTAATTATTTTAAAATAGAAGTGGTGTCTAAAATTAACATAATCTATGGCCAGTAATACAGGATTGTTCCAGGACTCTGGTGAGTTTTTTAAGGTACTTCTTTCCCATCTCACACACAAAGCACTCTCATTTCTGACCATGCAGACCACCCAGGCCACAATACAGTTGTGATGTTATTGTATGTACAAAAGTATGCTCGTATGTTACTAGCTGAAATCTTGTCCATCCTAAGCTTAAAAAAAATGGAAATTCTACTTTGGCAAGAGAAAAGGAAACCGCCTTGAAAAGGATCTTTAAAAATGAATGGTAGATCTCTGAAATGGCTCTGCAATTCAAAATAATAGAAAATTTCCCAGAGAGATGGATGAACAGGCAGAGAGAAGATGAGAAAGTCAATATCAACCATTATTCACATATCTTTGCTCTCTGCTCTGCGGTTCTCCTATTCCTATATTTATCACAATGCATTTAGTTGTGAGGAAGTGGATTCACGATGGCCACACAGATGCGCTGACAGGTGCACGCCTTGCCCGTGCACATCTGCACACGTGTCACACAAGCACACCGTGTGGTGGCAATTGTGGCAGAAACTGCAGCGCTGCAAGCACCACTTCACTTTGTCATCCCTATGTGGCACTTCACCTGCTTGTAAGCTGCTGATCCACCTATCTCCTACAGGACTTACTCTAACTTAACAAGCCTCTGGCCTGCCTACCATCTTCAATCAGTTGTCTGCCTTCAAGCAAATAGTGAGTTATTTCCTTCTTTTTCTTTCATAACATGCCAGAGATATTTTGGTTTACACCCCTGATACTTCAAAATCATGACACTCTCATCCACAGAAAAGCTGTTTTACTGTAGGCAAATGAAGTTTTCTTGGCTTTGTAGTTATAATTATTCCCTAAACTAAATTTTGCAGAATGGACTTAAAAGTTGCCAAACGAGCTTGCTTTAACAGGAGAAAGACTATAAACAGCATCAATACCATCTTTCAAGCTTGAACACTGCATGAAATATGCTTGTGACATCTAAACAGTATATGGTGATACAATGTGAAATTTATTGGCTCTTGCACAAGATATCTGATTTCATTGCCTCCTGACTTACCATGTATAAATAATGTGGTTTCCCCAAGCTTGTGCTGATGAGCTTTACCACGCTGCACTGCATCCTCCCTGGGACACATCCTATAGTGGGGCAGGTTTTAAAGGACTATCAGCAGGACTAGTGGCTTTGGTCTCTTGGGGAATCAAATATTTCCACGGCAAATGCTTCTGTGGCCCCTCTGAGTATCTCGGCACTGGGCTGACAGCCTCTCTAGCAAAGCTGCCCCTTTGAAGCCAGGCTGGTGGCAGGAGATGTGTGCCCAGTCCTCAGGCCCAACTAGAGGCCAGTGTACTAGTGAAGGCCTGCTCAGACCTCAAAGGTTTCAACACAAATCTCAGATGGTGAAGCCAAATGACACAGGAGCAGTGGATGCAAGGAGGAGCTCCCTGACATTCCACAGCTGTCTGTGCCCTAAGGTGTCAATCAGGAGCCTCAGCAGAAGCCACCCCATCTGGACATCCCACCAGATACACCTGTGGTTTTACCTTGCTGTGAGGAACCCATGACCCCCACACCATCAATTCTGCTGCCAAGAGATGCAGACTGTAGCCCTGCTGAGGCTGTAAGAAGGGAAAAGACAGGGAATACTGGCACACACACATGCATATCATCAGCACAGCATCAATCTCAGCCCAGAGACCTCACACACTTAGTCAGGGCTTGTGTAGGACATATTGTGAGGTGCAGGAGGAATGTTTGTACATGATGCGGAATGTCTTACCTTGTTTGGGAAGGGAAACTTGCTTTGTTCTGCCTTTCCTGGTGTGTGAATAGCTGACAGTGGCGGAGGCCATGAATGGGTCATCTCCTGAAAAACAGTATTGTTCAGCAAAATGTATTGAGAAAGTCAGTGGAAAAGGAGACAAGGACAGCATATCAGTAGCAAGAGTGCCTGGGTAGTGGAATATTTAAGTTACTGCAGCTTCTAGGAAATGCCCAGTTTTCATATAATCTAGACAAAACATGAGCTACAATGATTTTTACAGACTCTTGAGAGCAGTTCTTAAGCACACTCTCATTTTCCTGAATAGATAATACATCTTAAGTGCAAGAAGTTTGATTTTTCTGACAATCTGCAATACAGTTCAATCACACAATGTATTTGGGCTGGTGAGACTAACAGAACATTCTTTTGTAGATGAGAACAGAAATTTCAGTTCATGACCAAGTGATGGGGTACACACAGTGGACTAATCACACAATAGATTTCACAAAGTCAAAGTGGTAAATGCTTACCACTTGCTAGCAGTTAATTCCTAAAATTGCCTTTATCATTGTAAAGGAGTTGAATAAGTTCCTAACTCCAACGTGTTTGTGCCTTGCAGGACACAGATATGTGGCAAGCCCTAAACGAGGCGTGCTGCACACCATCTTTTTCTTCTCCCTGTTTTGTCTGGAGGGACATTTTTTCATACCTAAGAGACAGATGCAGCTTGACCTGACTTTTATGCAGTCATCCTTGACCCAGCTTCAGGTAGCAGGTAGGCACACGTTCAATACTGTTATGATTTAAGTCTAAATGAGTTGGTCTCCAAAGCAAAGCTGCTTTTGGGGGGAGATAAATGAAACACTTCAGACCATTTGTTCCTCTCTAGTGCAGGATGTTAAGGGACAGATTTCTTTTTTGACATGTTCAGCACCAACAGCCACAATATTTGGTACACAGTAACTTAAGAGAATTAATATGAGAAATAGAGCCAAGCATGACAACCCTGAAAGTTGGCCCATACGTTAGAAGAACTGAAGAGAAAATAACATCCTGCCTAAGCAGGGGGATTTCTGACACTATCAAGAGTCTGCCTGGCAGATGCTTTGCTGGGTTTTGCTACCATTAGCTGACTGTGGAGTTGTTTCTCAGTGATATTTCAAGGAGCCATGCAGAGATCCACAATCAGTCCCGAAATAAAACAGGAGTTATATTTCCATGACTCATTCCTTTTTAAAGAGAAAAGAAAATTTTCTTGTTTGGAAAAAAGGATGTGTGAGTCTCTTGCCCATCCTTCATTAGTACTGATGGAACTGCTTCCTGACCCAGCATGGACTGAGCTGCTGCATTTTTTACATAGTGGAAAGTCTCTGGCTGTTCTGCCAATGAAAGGACCAGCCCTTTCAACACAGTTTATTAGCAATAAATGTCACCTTTAAAGCATTCTTGATAAACAGTTTATTTCCTAATAAAAATTGCATTCTTTTAATTTATTTGAAGCTAAAAAGTTACATGATTTATTATACTTCTGTAATCTACATGCGTGCCTCTAATCAGAGCATCATCTGGTTTGCAGTTTCAGTATCAGAATTGCTTTGCTTTTCACTTCTTTGAGGCAGATCATTCATCTTATGAC
The DNA here is from genome assembly GCF_965178545.1 of Coloeus monedula. Classification (NCBI taxonomy): domain Eukaryota; kingdom Metazoa; phylum Chordata; class Aves; order Passeriformes; family Corvidae; genus Coloeus; species Coloeus monedula. The sequence continues at coordinate 88,784,662 of NC_138783.1, forward strand.
TTCCTTATCTGGTAAGTGCCAGCAATAACAGTATATAGCAATTTTTAATATACAGTAACTTCTTAAAACTCAGGCAGCAAAAAACAGAGGCAATCAGATTGCTCTTTGCTACAAGTACCTGGCACACGTGCTACTGTTTGCAAAAGATTAAGAAATTATGTATTAAGAAATATCCCAATAGTAAAGGTGTATGACAATAAATTGACAAAATGGAGATTTGCAATGTGGATGTTTAACCCTAAGTCTGTCATGTAAAAAGGTATCACTTTCATACCTGCTTTCCTTGCTTTTCCCTTACAGGACCATTTACTCTGTGGGAAATGTTGTGTATATAGACTAAAGGTGTTTCCAGCAGAAAAACCCTGTTCCCAACCAAAGTGTCCTGCCCTACAAGTTGAGGTGCTGAGCCCAAAAAACCACATGGGAATGACTATCCCTTTCTTCCGTAGGGCAATGCTTTACGTTATCTCTGTCAATTGAAGAACGGGGGCAGACAGACTGGGAACATCTGGTGGCTTTGACCCAAAGTTATCCTACTTGTGAAATATTCTATTCAGTGCTTATGACTGCCATTTGCTCAAGAAGCAGTTCTTCCAGGTTGTACAGCTGGTGACCCCACTGTCACCTCCAGGGACACCTCTCCTGAGGAGTCTGCTCTGTGCCAGCACAAAACAATCTGTTACAGCAGCAGAGCTCTTTCCTCCCACCTTGCTTGCCCGAGTCTGACAATGATGCCTTCATCCAGTGAAAGGACCAGAGGGTTGATTAAAAATAAGGGTGCCCTTTTTTTTGACATGTCAAAATCTTTCATTTCTTCTTTTCTCCAACAATATTTCTCATCCCCACTTCAATGAAAAATAGCCTTAATAGTCTTTTTTTTTTTTCAGCTAGCTCCTCTTCTCCTTTTTTTACTTTCAGTTGTGGTATGTAATAAAGCTTTCTACATAATTTAAATTGCATGTAACCCTTTCTGACACAAAGATTTAGTAAAACCACTGATATCTGCCAAGGTTAATAATTGCCATTATAATGACTATCTGAATGTGAATTTACTAGAATAATACATTGAGTTGTGATTGTATTGTTTATTTATCTCTACCCTTTGAAATTCAGACAACTATAAAATTAAATAAAATTAGAAAAAATAATCGGAAAGCCACAATGAAAAGTATCCCAAACTACAGGCTGTCACCCCTGAGGAGTGGTAGGATTTAAATGTAGTATAATATTTTTCTAAATAGAAACATTAAACTATGTGCAGAGTCTCTTTCTGGCTGCCAAGAACAGAGCCTCAAAAATCAGGAGAAAGAATTTAGGTGTCCAGCAAATGTCAACACCATGCAAGAACAAGCAGAAACAAATCCAGAATATATTCAAGTGTGCCAAGTCTCGGGATTTTAGACTCTAGCTGAAGATATTTGAGACAGATTCAAAACTCTAGTAGTGACATATGATTATATCAAGTTTTTTTTGGTACATGGTGTGAAATGTCTGAAAATGCAAGCCTAAATGGCAACTATTTAACTAACTAAACAGAAAGGACTCAACTTTTATTGTAAAATGAACTTTCATGAACATCTTCTCTTCTCAGGTAACTTGCCTGTCTTTGGAGTTTGGGATTGGAAGTACTGGCATAAGGCACCCGCTGGACTGAAAACTGTTTGAAAAGGACTGATGAAAATTTAAATGTATTTAAGAGCCTTAGCACCTTCAAATTGGTGTTAGAACATCGTTTGACTCAAAAGGTTTTTAAAATTAAAAACAGAAAAAACCCAGGGTCCTTTTTAGCATAAATCAAACAAAAAATAAGTCAGAAACACCTGGCACCAGAAAATGTTCCAGCCACTACAAGACAGACAATGGTCGAATTTAAAACCAACTTATAGTCTTCTTCAAACTTGACTAACTTAATCCTAAAGTCCTGAACAACGTCAACAAAAGAAAGTACTGAGAAGACATTTGGGGTCCAGAAGTGGGGAAAACAAAGACTTCTAGATCAAAGAAGGAAGCCCTGACCAGGCTGCTTAAAACATATATGTGGATGAGCACATGTGCCCAACTGCAGGACAGATTGTTTGAGATGACAGTGACTGCCCCCCTCCTCCTGCAGCCAGATGCACAAGTCCAAGGAGCAGCTCAGATGCCCTCTCTTTGCTTCATAACACACATTTCTCCTTGTGAGGGTTGCAGTGATGTTGTTTTGCACTGACATCTTTGTGGTGCTGGTGGTGATGGCACGTCTCATTCACATGCGTACTGTAACTCTACAACTCCGCAACTTTACTCGTCTCTACCTGTAGTAAATCAGTTTTCAGCAGTCATACATAAATGTCCAGTTTTACAAGCTATAAAGGTCCAAGCCTAGTTAATCTTACTCAACATGCCAACTTGGCTTTTCTTCTCACTGAAGGGAAAACCTTCAAATTAAGAAATCTATAGTGTTGCATATCCTTGCTCCAACTTCAGTTTCCGCAGCAACAATTAAGTAACCAGACATTTCTTGGGGATTAATGACTGCTTGGCAGTGTTTTGTTTGGGGCTTTTAACCCTAGCTTGTAGATAATTTTTCAGGAGAAGTACCATGCAGAGGTAAAAAATAGTATTCACTCTAGACTTAAGGCAATGCTATTTATCTAGTGTCATCAATCTTTCTGTGTGGCACATGATACCGGGAATGGTTGAACTGATTCAGAAAAATCGTAATTAATAATAAGTAGGGAGATGGGTAGCATCTAGATTTAAAGTCTTGCCACATGTATAATCTTGCTGTTCACTTGGTGCCGAAACCAGAACTTATCATTGGGTCATTAAGAAAACTGACTGTTTAATCCTCCTCTCTGCTTGTGCTCACCTAGCTGATTTTTGATTCCAAATATTTTGTCTTTCTACAGAGGATGATTTAAGAAATATTTGTGGCACCTCATAAAGGACTCTGTCAAACACCTTTTGAAAGTTATTTTATCTGACTCAACTTCATCCACTGCTCAACTGACATGTCACAGGAATTATAGGAGATTTGTGAGACACAATTTTCCTTTACAAATACTCTGCTGGTTAGCTCAGGCAGACTGGAGAGGATCTGTTTTTGTAGTTACCTGCACTGAAATGCAGATTTTAGGGAAGCATTAGATGTATTTATTCAGCTGGAAGTCAAGGCCATGCAAAGGTAATGCAGAGCTTTCCAAGACCCTTTAGCAACAAGATGCAGTTTGAGAACCTCTAATCTAGTATCTCTTCTGTCTTCACAATATTATATTTTCTTTTTTTTTTTTTTTTAGCACAGGAGTCACTCTTTTTAACTGCTGTCAGTTGGCAAATATCCCATTCATTTCAAGGAAGCTACATTGCCACTAGCTGACAACATGGCTATGATTTTAGTGTCAAATATCCAAAGCAAAGAGTCAGACACTGAAACTTTTGGAGACTGTGTTGAAGCTGACAGTATTTCACTGTGGTAAGGTTCCTATCATGTGAAAAGCCAATTTTCTTTTTTCAAAATTGGTTCCTGTAGTATCTGTTATTGCTGCAACTTCTCTAACCCAAACTTCAAATATGTGCCTATAAAATGGAAAGATAAAGCTGTTTCCTCTTGTTTCTTTATGATGTCACTTATCCATATACTTAGAACTCTCTTTCTGCTTCCTCATAAGCCCCATAGTTTCCTTTGAACAATTGATAATTTTCTACTTTCCATTTGAGCATCTCTTACTGGTCATTATCCTTTTGATAACATGTTATTCAGAACCATCACCACCCAACAAAATATCTTGTCATTTTCCAGCTTCTGTTGTTTTCTGTTCTACTTATCTTCTCTCCACTCATTTGGGTGGGTTTTAATTTATAGTTAATATTTGTCGTGTATGATACAAAATGCTTCCTAAACTTGAGGTAAGTGGCACACATGGTTTCACCCACTAACTGAAGGATGAAATAAGGGAACTACTGTAAGCTGCCTATCATGGTGCTGAAATGGCAGTAAGGACACTGAGCTGGGTGCCAGTTCAGCACTGAAGCTCAGTCAGTTCTTCAGTCTCTCCTACTCCTGCTAAAATGATTTCAAGGAGTAACTTTTTTCATAGCAATCTGCTGCAAACACATTCTACCACATTTCCCCTTTGGCAACAGTCCCAAGACTCTCCAAATGCTCTGCTGCTTTCTGAAATATGAATTCCTTTCAATAGGCTTCATTGGTATAACTTCCAAAGATACATGACAATCCAGGGGCAAGTGCTTGTCAAGGAATATTTTTTTTTTTGTTCTAAGCAAAGAAATAAAGGTAATTGTGTAGCTTGTGACTGTGTCATTTTTGCTGTGCTTGGTTCTTCAGACATGCACAGATGGTCATCAGCAGAAACTGCTTGATAGAAACAGGATTTGTGTGTGTGTGTGTGTGTGTGTATACACATGCCCGTGAGCTGGGAAGAAGGAAAGGAAAAAAGAGAAATTAGGCCCATGAAAAGGGAGAAAGTAAGAGATTTTGCAGACTGCAGCACTAAAGAATGTGTTCAGCATTAAATATCCAGATATTTGGTATCTACAGAACGAAACCATTCCAAATCATGAGTATTTGCAACGTGATCTGTGGATCAATTCACTCTACAGCAAATCAGAAATGCCAGCGCAATACGTTTCTGTTTGGAATATGTTCTCTCTGATTTAGTGGAACCATCCTGAAAATAACCTGCAACACTTAGTCAAGGTTCAGCAATCTAGGACAGATAAATGTGAAAGAAGGCTACAGCTGCTTACTTATCAAACTGACTTATTTAGGTCCTTCATTTGTATGATTATAATTCTTTAGCATAGAGGCTTGCAGATTTTTATTCATTTTTGGGGGGAATAAATGAGCCTGTAAGTCTGGAAGAAGTTATGGATACCTAAAAGAAATGTGGTCTGATTCTAAAAACAAGTAAATTAGCGTATAACCCATGGCATGCTCTCTCATATCAGAGTTAAGGACAAACCCCCTGTGCCCCCTTATTAGGACAGGAAGGTGTCCCTTTACAGGTAAATCATAGGACAGCATTTAGACAATTTCTTTAATTTTTAAAAAATATTCTTCACTGAAATGAGAAAAAAAAGGATAAAATTTCTCCTTTAGTCACAAAGATGAATATCTCTTCTTAGCTAAGAAGCTATGGTTCTAGATGAATGCAGTGAGCCATATGATACAACAAACTGTCTGAAAACCAACCTTGCTTGGGCAAGCTGAGATGACGTGGTTAATCAAGGTACAATCTTTATTAGTGCATTAACCTCCTGCACCCAAGGACTATGGATTCTAATTCCTGAATTGCCATGCAAGACTGATGCAGCTAGTTTTCTAGCCTCAGTTGGCAGCAAGCTAACAGAAGTGGCTAATGAAGATGAATAGCTGCCTCTTGGGAGTGGGGGGAGGAGAAAGAGGAAAGTAAAAGACCTAGGGTATTTCAAGGTCCAGATCTCTGCATGATTTCAGATAACAATGAAAAAGTGCACATAGCTGACATTTTCAGAGACCACAACAAGCATGTTAATTCTTAGGCAACGGTAGTGGCCTCAGGATTGCTCTGGAAACATGTCAAGAACTTAAAACAAAGGCTTTTGAAAAAAAATACCAGGACACTGATCAGGGTCTTACTCCTGTTTTGATGGATGATTGTATTAATACAGAAAAAAAAGCAGAGAAAAAAATGCTCAAAGCTGAAAACCAGACACATTTAGTAAGGAAAACATCTGTGGTTTGGAGAAGACAGAAATACCATCATGGTAAATATTTATCAATACTGAAATATCTTTTCCACAAATGCATGCAATGTTCTAATATAAACACTCCTTTAATTCAGACAAAAATACACTGCTAAATGCAGAGAGGTCATTGAAGCAAATTTTGCGGGGAAAAAAATCTATTTTTTTTTTTAGAAAGTAGACAAATTTTTCCATTTTCTTATGTTGTGGGAGGCTGGAAGCTTTGTGATAGGTACATTGGTGGTCCTGGATCACTCCCTTGTCAGAAGATGAAATAACAGATCATTGGTTTGATCTAATTTGTTCTTAGCTCCAATTTCATACCCCTGAAGCCATTTTAAGAGGACTGGGGGTACCATAAAGACTTACTTGGTTCCTGGAAACCTGGGGGTTCACTCAAAGAGCTCTTTTGTGCATCCACAGTGGAGATTCACCAGTGGGGATGAATTGGTATTTTTAGCTCAGCTTGTTCAGCCAACTGATTGAGCACATCAACCTTCACGAACTTAGGAGTAACACAGTGCTGCCTGTGTGTTCTGTGCACAAGTTATGGGCAGACATTACATGAAGTAAATACCTTGTACTCTGGGTGAAGGTTTAAAGTGCTACCAGAATGCCTTTTGGCTAAGATACCTGTGAAGGCTGCCAACCATAACAAGAAGCAAGGAAGCTTCTGTTCTGTGCTACTACAACAAACTTGGTCAGTGTGAAAAGATGATGGAGACGGTAAGAAAAATCCATAAAAAGAAAAAAGTCAGAATTAAAGTATTAGAACTTAAACCGCTGTCAAATGTAGCTCTATAAAGTACAGTTCCAAGAGGATTTGCACTTGTGGTTTCTCAATGCAATTAAATTAAATGTGTACAATTTACAGGTGAAAAGTACACCAAGCTGGAGCCTCAGACTGAAGAGATTCTCATTCCCTTTTCCCTGTCATAAAACAAAGAGGTTCTGCAAGGCGAAGCAGCCTGTAAATCCTTCCTGGACAACCTTGCATGGATGTGGCTGACTGCAATTAGCAAGCAATTTTGTTTATGATGCTCTGACAACTTGGGGAATCTGTTCATATACAAGTCATTTATTCTGAATGAGATTAAGAAATCAGTGTAGCACTGTGTGCTTCAGTGTATGTGAATTCAACCATCTGTTCTCAAGGTTACATCGTGTGCCTCCTAGATCTGAATTGACAGAAAGATGTTAAATCTTGCTGGTTTGTATTCTAGAAGTAGCACAATGGCACAATGCAATGTCTGAAGCCAACAGATACCAGTTCAGCTATGAGTGCAGAGGTGTACAGAGCTGAACAAACTCTGTACATGTTCATGTACTCTGTACTCTGTTCATGTCCAGAAATGAAGAATACCATAGACTGGGACACATTGCCCCAGAAAGGCGTTAGGGGTTATCAGAGGACAAGAAACTGAAAACAAATATCTCACATCTCTTACTCTTGCCCAAAGAGCTCTATCGACCAGGGTGCATTTGTATATGATAGCACAATAGAACTGGTTACACCAATGGTGTAACAGCTTGTTTCCTTGAACCCATTTCCTCAGAAATGCTGGGAATTCTGAGCAAGTGGAAAAAAAAAGGAACATAGAAAAGATCGCAGATGAAATCACCTCTGTTACACTAAGAGCCACTAACTATGCTGGATTTGTGTAAGCAGCTTCATGGGGGAAAATCCCCTGTAACATGACTTCTAGAAAACCTATTCGTAGCTAACTATCAAGTGTCCCAAGGAAAGGCAGAACCTCTACTCACCAGCTTCAATAGGATTCTCAAGGGATGACTTAAAAAATCAGTGGAAACTGTTGCCAGTTCACAATATTAGAGAAAGACGAAAATCACTAACTTCATTAGTGATATAATACACATACTTCTGGTATCATGAGCCAATGATAGAAGAACAAAAAGGCAAAGTGAAGTTAGGAAAAATAAGAACAACTTCTCATAAGCTGGTGGTTCACTGCTGGGATGCAGTGCTATGGAAATGCCTATCTTCATGTCTTCAAGTCATAAGATAAAGGAGGTTTTTCTGAATTATATGCTTCAGCCACATACTAGATAGTAGGCTCAAGACAGGGGAGAGTGGCTGAAGTTATCTGGCTTGTAACACAGGTCAGAGCATTAGTCATTCCAGGTGATTCAGACTCACACCTAAAATGTAGCTAAGTGGGATTTTCTTGTTTACTTTTCAGTCTGTCAAAATCCTCAGCATTTATGGCTATCAATACATACTTTGTAAGTCAAGAAAACACGTGAACCATTTGTATTCTCATGTGAATGTTAGGTACTGACCACAAAAGGAGTGACTGTGAGAAAGGGATGTCCCATTGTGCTTTAGAAAATAGAGAAACAGAAGTTTCTTATTTTCTTATGTATCAGTTACCATAGTTGTCCTCTGCTGCTTTTGATTTCATAAGCTCCCGATGCACCACAATAAACCTTGGGGATTTAAGCGCAGGGATAAACACAATGGAGGCATTTGCCTGACACTCTTGTTGTGGTCAGCAGAAAGATAGCATGGGGCACATCAGTGGACCTAAGATCTGGACCATCCTCTGGAAAAGTGGGGAGAGGGCTGGAGGCCAGTCCCTTGTTGCTCTGAAGAAAAATGTTAGGCTTTCCAGTAGCATGGTGCGTTGGGAGTCCTTGTGAGGGCATTGTGCACAAGCACAGAGCCTGTCTGGCTGGGAGCTCTGCTCACCATCCTGTTCTCAGAAGCCAGTGCCATGGGCATGAAACAGCACTTACCATTTCTCCCTGCTACACATGGGGTGGCCTTTGGGATGCTGTCAGAGGCAGGCAGAGCCCCTTTGTTTGACTCAGATGTCCCTAGGCAATCTGGCATTTCTTGTTAAAACTCATTTTGTGTGTGTGCTTCTCTCTAGCTGCAAACACAGCCATGGAGCAGCGAAGGAGACCATTCTGTAGCTGTGCAATTTACATTTGTCTAGTGTTTATACTAACTGTGTTCCTCAAAGCTATTATTGTCTCAAGCTCTGTCTGTTTTAAGCCCTGAAACAGTATTTCGTGCTTATTATATGCACTGGTTTTCATTTGCAAGGTAGTCTGCAAACCTGAATTAGGCATACCAGCACCCCCATAACCTCTGTAAGTACCATAATATTGAGTTAAAACTTATAAAATTGGAACTAAGGTTGAAAGAATCTTGAGTCCTAAAGTCCCTTAAGAAAACCCATCTCGACATAAATGGCACTGTGACAATGCCAATTGGTGACTCCAGTTGGAAAAACAGTACAAGGTATGAAAATATACACTGCAGACTTAAATCTACTCTGAAAGCATGTTCTGGCTTCATCCATTACGCCATTTATTTTATTAAAAGGTAGATTAACACCAGTATCTTATGCATTATTGTAGACATTGTCTGCATAAGTAATTTGCCTCTATTTAAAATAATGGCCATTTAAACCATTTTAACTAAAACCAAATACATTTAGATTTATCTAAATCGGTTAAAATCACATTAAATTATTAGAAAGCAAAATGAACAGATCTTTGAAACAGTTTTTAAGTAGACTGGTTACGAAACAACTAAGCTTGAACTGCTGAACGCCCCGTATGGGGCCCAGAAAGCCTACGTGGAACAGCATGTCACGCTGCCTCACCATTTCTAGGTATTCTCTGCCGATGCTGTACCAGACTCTCAGCACAAAGACAGCTTGGTTTTACAGCTAGAATGATATGAAAAATGATGCTAGCAAAAGTTTTTACAGCTCTCTAAAAAATTCCTCAATATGTTTGCCAGCAAACAGTAGGTGATTATGAAATTATAGGCTACATCATGATAGAGGTATGCAAGGAAATAAGATGGTTACAAATGCTTGTTTATTTTTGAGCTCTTAACTACACATGATTTACTTATCCACTTTACAATATAATTAACATTCCTTTGCTGACATTTAAAAAATGAGGATGGATATGTTTTCCTTTTTTTAACCTCATAGAAATCATGTGGAAAAATTAAAGTACTACATAAAGAAAAAGGAAACAGGACATACCTATACCACTATTTAATTATGTTACCTATTTTTTAGAGTGCAGGGAATCAGAAATAACGGCCTTAGCATTGGAAATTTAAAATACTAAGAGTCACAAAAGGTTGTTTCATGGCAGCAAACATTAATTTCTTTTGATTTCTCTTTATGAGAAGCATCAAACTGCAATTCATTGAAATGAGAAGTTTCAGATAATGTCTGTGTAGCAATTAATATCCACTTAAGCCTTCAGGGACTTCTCTACCCAAGCAAGGTTTTCACCCCTGTCAGTTAAAATTAGTCCTTTAGGTCAGTTCTTTTTCACTTTGAAACAGTTTCTTAGTAAAACAAAGCAGTGGATATATCTTTCAAAGCTTTAGCACACACAGAAAGAAGCCCATCAGAAGAAATATCACAACATAAAGCTTTTTTCCCTACTAGCCATAAAACCATAAATTGGAAATACCCTCAAAATGAAATGGAATCAGTTGGAGATTTCTGTACTGGTAAAAGAATACTGTAATAATGAACATTTGGGGATCCTGCAATTAAGGTGGCTCAATATAATCTGCATGGGCAAGGCAACTACATCCAAAGCATGTATGCCGAGAGAAGAAACAGTGATCTAGAGGTGACTCAACTAATCCAACTCTGTGTTCAGACTACCAGACATAAAAAATACCAGTGGTACAAACCCAGCCCATTCCCAGTGCTGAATTACATCAACCAAAGGGAACTTGTGTTACAGAAAGGCAAAGCGGTGTGACCTGCCAAGGGTTTTGCAGACTGTTCAGCAAACAGAAGCACTCATAATATCTGCGCACCAGACAGACAGAAGTTTTAAGACAGAGCATGTGATAAAGTGAGATGAGAAAAGATAAAAACTGTACTTTCAAATTAATCCTTTAATGCCAACTAGCAATAAAGCTTTTAGTAGAGTCTGTTCGGTTTTATTGATAGGTTCAATGTGTTGAATCCCTACCCATATTTTAGCCTCAGTGCCTAGATTCACATTGCCTTGGTTTCTGATGCTTAATCTCATTAGTGCAGCTATTTGTATTGATATACCCAATAAGGCTGCTAACACTACCTTAGCTAAGTGTTATTTATTGTATCTGTATATACAACAATATTAACACAGTCAAGCATCAGCATCAGCACTTGAGGGCACCATTAAATTCACCCAGTGTTCAGTGAGAGATTTAATGATGGATTTAATAGTATTAAATAGGAAAAAATGCCCTTGGCCTTTACATTCTCATTTAAAAACATATAAAAGAGTAGTAATTCAGGCTTCTTCATACTTCTTTCAAAAATTTTCCTTTAAATCACGCTCAGCAAAGAGATCAGCTGTACTTTGGTAGTTATTGTATCTTGACCAAAGACAGCAGCCCCTGGCCTATCGGAATCACCAAACTGTTGGCAAGTTCAGACGCAAGTTCCTACAACAAATATGGGTGACTATGCTGCTAAAAAAATAAAGACTGGTGAAAAATTAGCAGGATGATGTTGCCTGTGACCTACACTGATGAGACTTCTGTGATCAATAGATGTAAGCAGAGCTGTGAAATAACCAGACATTAGATTTTTATGCTAATTTTTTCCATGGAATATAAATATGCTGGAGTTTTGTACAGTAGTATGTGTGCTGAATTTTTTCATACCTTTTAGCTGCATTTATTTCTTCCCATCTCCAGATGTCCGCTACTGAATCACAGAATTGTTTAGGTTGGAAAAGACCTCTGAGATCATCAAGTCCAACTGTTAATCCAGCACTGCCAAGTCCACCAATAAACCATGTCCCCAAGCGCCACATCTACATGTCCCTTAAATATCTCCAGGGATGGTGACTCAACCACTTCCTTGGGCAGTCTTTTCTGATGGACCTACTGATGTTCTGCAGCTCTTCAACAAGAGAATTTCACTGAAGAAAGGCATGGGAAAGGCTTATTTTTTTCTGTCTTTGAAATAACAGTACCCTTTCGGTCAAAGAACTAGGACTCAGTATGCACCGGAAACTTTTTTTATACACTGCCCAGACAAATGTCCTCTTACATTCCATTTGAAACCGCCAAGTGGGAGGAAGAAAAATGTTGGAAGACAAAAATTCTCCCTATGTGACCCTTACCAGTGACCAGAGGATCACCTAAGCTCCTGTGACTTCTTAAGCTTGGAAACCGTGGGCCATATATGCAGGCTCACAGTGACTCCATATATAGAACTGAATTTATATCACCAGGAATGAACAAATTATTCAGTTATAGGCTTTTTTAAGACATATTTTCAGTGTCTATCATGAAAAGGATTAAAAACTTACACTACCAATATGAATACCGACAATTAAAAAATTACAGTAAACCCATCATATTTGAATTGAAACCAAATTTTAAAAGGTTTTCTTGGCAATTTTGGCATTAAAGAGAATATTGATCAAATCAAAACTATACTTCCACACACATGGGTAATAACACTTAAAACTAGATCCATAGCAGAAAACTGTGCAAAAAACAACAACAACAACAACAAAAGCCGAAGTGACTGCTTGTCAGGGAACATTCATATTTTCCTCTGAAATTTCCCTGCTTGTAAATACTTCTACTGACACAGATACTGAGGTGTTTTGAATAAACTTGCTTTATAACATCTCTCAATACAATGTACCTAGTTTAAAGCTTGAGTTATGCAACAGAGACAAAGAAAGGGACAGGGCATTCTCATTTCTTCAGATGTCCAGACATTACTTATAGAGTATTATATAAATGTAGACGTCTGATTCCACAGTACTTTCCAAAACAAGGGTAAAATATTACTGACATTCAGCCACATCATGGGTAGGAAAAAGCCATATAGAGTGCACAGTTCACTGCACAACAGAAAGGGGATGGGGAGTAGGCTAAAGAAAGTATTATCCAAGGATGAAAAGAAAAGAAATCCCATTTTTTATCAGACAAGCCCCCAGGTCTCTGATGTCATTTCAGAATGTGGGTCTTTAGCTATTGCAGATACAGCTAACATTCTCATACAATGAAACAGACACTTCTCAGTTTATCTGTTTCAGAAAAATGAGTCAATACAGAAAAACCAGGTTCTTGTGCATACCATTAGAGCCGGGACTTCTGCATCCCCATTGACACCCTCATTTTGGTGCATGAGACTTTGGGTAGATACACAGCTAAGGCTTAGTTTATACATCTGCAAGTATGGTGCATATGTAATATGCACATTTTGCACATTTATTTTGGATAATGAGAAAGCAATTTGCAGTTAATTAAAAAAAATTATCTTAAGTAGTAAGGTTTGTTGAGAAAGTACCAGTACAGGTACCATAGAGCTGTCTTCTCTTGCAATCTACAATAAGATTTATTTTATTTTTTTATCATCTCTAGCAGCAGGCAATCCAGTATTAGGCATTCCTGAAATGACTTCATAGCACTTTGCTGTCTTCAGATGAGATACTTGTGGTGAGTCTTTTGGAGGCTCTAAGCTTTACTTCTGTCTCTGGGTGCTCAGAGACAACTCCCATTGAAGTCAATGGAAGCTAAATGCTCATAAATAGTAAGAAAAAGTAATTTTACTAGTGGCAGTAAGGATTTATAAATGCTTGAGTAGGCAAAATCCCTTCCTCAAGCTGATTGCTAAAATGATATACTTTTAAGAGACTGAAAAGGTTCATCTAGAATTTGCTCTGTTGGTTAAATAATACTTACAGAGGTTTTTGCATGCCGATTATGTATTAATTATTGTATAATTGCATCATTGCTTTAATTAGATTAAACTGCATAATTGGGATGTCTAATTACAGATTGAAGGGGGGAGAAAGGTAACTTACCTGACATTAGCTGTGGTTTCTGAAGAGGGGCTTCCACACAGATTTTGCTCTAGAGGCAAGTTTCCAGTGCAGGAGTCACTGGCTTCCTCCACAGTGACAAGACCTCAGGCGGCCCCCAGGGCACCACCACCATCCAGACCCTTTCCGGAGCAAGGTTCTGACAGGGAGGGCATTTGCCACTTGGTACCTCAGCAGTGAGGTATGTCAGAGCACTGGGCTCCAAGTCAGCAGGGACAGTGGTGAGGGGACGTGGGTCATTGAGTCCGTGCGGAAAACTCGTCGTGGAAAACCAGGGTTAATGTCGAGGAAGCTGCTCCTCTCTTCCAAGTGCTGGTCCACAGAGACCAAGAATTCTTGGTAACGAACAACGGCATTTTAAATACAGATGCAGGAAGAGAAATCTTACCCAAAGAGCAACAGGGGTACAAGTTGATCAGCACTCTGATTTGCCAAATGGAACTGGGGAGTTGAAGAGATACCTCAGCAAACAGAGACGAAAGGGCTCCCAAAGCCTGAAGAGCATCCTCTGGAGGATACTCATGGGAAATGGCAATACAGTACAAAACCTACATGGAATAAATTGGTTTCTAACCTTTTCAGCTGGACACCTGAGCAATTTTGGAGGATCACTTAGACGTGTTAATCCTATACATGTTAAATGACATATCACCACCTTACTTTGTTAAGAGTGCACTGAGATTTTGGGAAGAAAACAAGTAGAAGGCTGAACTGATAGGGCTGGAGATGGATGTGAAATCTGCAGAAGTCTCCAAAACTATCTGCAGGTCATGACATAAACTTAACACATTTCCAGTGTTGAACTTACATTGTGTCAGGTCTTTATTGAAAGCTCTCAGAAGAATGAATGCTATAGGGTAGTGATCATAATTTTTTTCCTCCAGATATACAAGTTTAACAGATTCACTTCTGCACCTTCATAAGACAGAGCAAGAGCATGAGTGGAACTCCATTCTGAAATTGGAACAGCCTAGTTACAGTGAGGAGGCCTCTTTGGGAGAAATGCCTCATGACAAGTAAAGCTACAGATACATAATTATTGGCAAAGGAAGGTCCCAAGATCTGGGACCTTGAAGAATCTTTTGAATTTAGGAGGCAATTTCAGGTGAGGCTGAACTTTGTCTTTCAAAGGATGAGGCAGTAGATGGGCAAATCATCAGGTCCTGGATCTCTCCCCCATTGTCTAGGAAAGGGTCCTTTCAGGCTGTTGCAAACCCTGTTGAAATGCTAAGAGGAAGGGACCCTCCCAGCTAGGAACACAAGGCCCCTGCAAATAATCTCCCTTTGGACTGTGAATCTGCATGATAATTGTGAATGGCATGTGTAAACACATAGTTTTTTTCTAGAGTCATGGTCTGGACCCACTCAGCAAAGTGCCCCACAAAGACACTGAAATAGCAGTTCCTGCCCCAAAGCACTGGCAGTCCAAATACGAGATGAAATTCAAGATGGATGCAGACAAAGGAAGCAATACAAGGAAACAATGACTTAATTTTGAATATTGAATAGACTTTAGCACACTAAGATTGTGTATTTTGAAAGTCCAAGGGCTATTAGGCATGTTTGCCATTTTCTTTTTTCCCCTAGAAGTATCACAGCACATTTAACAAGTGGGCTTATATAAGGCATCATTCACCTCTATATCCTAACCAAGAGATGGTAACTAAGTTGGGGGAAGACCAGCAAGACATGAATGTTTGATAACATAGGACAGTAGATGTCAGAAAAAGTGTCCCATGGTTGTATATGCAGATTAGCTCAGCATTCCTTCTGGTTTGGTTTATTGTTTTTTCCGTGGTAACTCCGACTGAAATGGAAATGGCAAGACCACTTATGGTGACACAAGATGGTGAGACACTGCTGTCAGGCTCCAACAAGAAAGATGTATCATGACTGAGCTGATCAGAGAGCTGCTGTGAAGCAAACCAGTCCATACAATTCTTACAATCAGCTTTGTAGAGGGTTCTGGCACTACCATGCTTTGAAGAGTGTTGGCCAAAAACCACTTGGCTGGCACCTAGTATCAACTTTGGCCCTGGTCCTGGGAGACTAAGATTCACAGAAAAGCAACAGACAGGGCTGGCAGATCCATCGCATTGGACAAACAAAATTGTCTTGATCCTGTTTATTTGAGTTTTCTAAGAATTACAGGCATCCAGAGAGTCAGTGGGGAAGTAGAGAATTTATTGAAGTAAAACATCAAGGGTTTTTTAATGAAGTGCATAGCAAATAGAAGTTGGTAACATGCCTCTTCTTGGTCACAGCTATTTTTTAATCCACAAATCCCTACAGAGTCCTGAAAAGCTGAGTTGCTGGGGTAGGGCACTTTACAGACCATGACTGTTGGTGGCAGCCAGAAATAAGCATAGTCTACTTGACAATAATACAGAAAAACCCCCTTGTTCCCCAGACCCCAGATGAAGTGTTTCATGAGTGTAATGGCACAGGGCTAGGTTGCCTGTCATCACCTGCACAGTCCTGGAGCAGGCAGTGTGTCCCTGGATGAGCCAGTGTGCAGTCTCCTGTCTGCCACTGAGCCAAGAGGGAGGCTGTCACTTCACCTCCTGAGCTGGCACCCAGCATGTGACATGAGGGGAGATACTGCCGTATGTGGAAGAGGAGGCAATCCAGTTGCACATCTCGCCTTCTGATCAGCAAGGACAGCCTTTCTGAACCAATGGAAACCCATGGAACTACAGTGCCATTGGAAACCAGAGCTGAATTTTTTATAAACAGTGAAATAATGTACAGCATAGGTATCAGGCATGATGTGGTGTGTGAGCTGGAGGCTCACCACTTTTTTTGTTCTGGAGTGCCTTCTGTTTAGTTCTGGATTTGTTGGGTGAGAAGTAACAGCTTTTTCAGTGCTCACAAGTGTACTCTTGTTTTCCTGTGGTACTGTCTTGGTTAATTCTTTCATCTGAATATGGGTTAAGAGAGAATTCTCCTCTGTCTTTTGCACAGAGAAAAGACAAGTGATTAACTGAGCCAAGGCAGTTCTACCTATGTTAGAAATTTCCCATGATTGAAACAACCATCCAGTTACATGATTCTGACTGATAACTGAGTTCATTGGTCATGAGGGGATGCAATCGGTTTTGCAGGGATTTCTATATGGACCAAAGGAGTTAACAAGAGATCAACTGGTAAAATTGCCCAAACAAAATGTGACTTTATGCATAAACAGATACTAATTAAAAAAAAAAAAAAAAAAAAAGCGATGCTGATTCTCCAAACTCCTTTCTTCTCTGAAATGGAAGGAAGGTTCCTCTGAACACTGACAACACTTCTTGGACTACAGTGAGTTGCATCCATTTTAAGAATGGTCTCCTCAAATTGATGGGAGATAGGGGAGGAAAGGAATTGGACCAAACTGGTCAGGTTGGATATTCATCACTCACTTCTAGCAGGATCAGTCAGGGGTCCAGAGCAGAGGAATTGTTAGTGGGAAAACAATGCTGATGTTTTCACTAAATATGTTGGAGGAACAGAGTTAAAGCTGTTGTATGATCCAGGGGCCCAAACATTAAAGGTAAATTGTGTGGTTAGAAGCAATGGAAGAGTAGTGTGAGCCCACCCTATCCCTTTCCTTGCAAGTTACAGGGAAGTAGGTAGGGTGCAAATGGAGCCATGTGGTTATTCAGAAAAAGTCCAATGTTTCTGGGGTGACATCAGCAGGTATGCAGCTGCTCCAGAGTGAAGAGGCAACTATCAGTTTTAAAACACTGTAAAATTATTTGCAGGTATTTTTTAGTAAAGTACATTGATTGATCATGAAGTTAAATATTTTGGCCTTTGCAATTTCCTTTCTTTCATTTGCAATTTTATCTATTAAAATTTCACAGAATTGTGAAATTAGTCCCATTATAAATTAATTATTTGCACATTTTTCCTTAAATAAGTAGGCTTTAGAGCTTAAGTCTTATATCTATTTTTAACTCTTCTACAGCTTAAAAAGAATAAAAGAATGAACTTCTTTTATGTTTCTTTCACTCCTCCCCGCCTCTGGTGCACATGCCTTTAGAAATAACTGCCCAGATACCACACCCCAAATTATATCTTCCAAGGGAGATGTTAGACAAAATCCCATTGACTTACCGGTTGTTGTTGTGTGGGTGTGTACCAAGAAACAGCATTTAAAAAAGCTTTTAGCATGCCAGCTTTTATCCAGAACAGCTTAATTAAAGTCAGATACTATAATAGTACCATTTGCCCCAAACTGAACAGTAGGTATACTAACTGCCAGTGCATTAAGTTTGGTTAATGAAAGGAATTGTAATACACTAGTAACAAAGATATGAGGGATGAGGATAATGAAGAGCCATTTGCTGCATGCTGAGGCGTGTGGAAGCCCCCAGTTACCCCTTGCCTAGTGCTGGCAGCCCCCTCATGTGCCGTGGATCCACGTGAGCCTGCAAAAGCATCTGCGGGGTACACGTGCCAGAGCCACCCTGTGCCTGGGGAGCACATACAGCCCCAGCAGACAGCTCTCCAATTCAAAGAAGATTGGGAGAAGTGGTAATGAAGGGAATAAATGCTGGCACTCAGGAAAAAAAATGTTATTTTGTTGTGTGAAAGATATTTGTGAGTGATACTGTCTGTTATTACCAACTGCATTTTTCTGAAATAGATTTGCCTTCTCCAGGCAAGAATGAAGTGAGGTGATGAAGTCAGCTCAGTCCTGTAAAGCCCCAAATCTTGCACAACCTGACCCAAGCTGAGGCAAAACTGTCCCTAGATTTGAAAATGCTAATATACTAGGAGTTTGCAACAACACTATGCTAGGAAGCAGGAACGGCAGATTGTGTTGAAGAGCAGAAGAAATGAGTTTGAAAGTGAATTTTTTAAGTTTCCCAGAACACCCTAGGTAGTCCCTATATTTTGTTGTTGCTGTTTTTTTAACCCTAGCTGTCATAGGACATATCTTAAATACACCACCACTCAAACTACTTCTCTGATTTTGAATCCCAAGTGAATGGAAATGCATAGTTCCCTGCATGAAAACAAACTGCAATGAAGAGGGAAACTAAGGATCACCACTAATGCTTTAGGCTTCAACCCCAAATTCAGGTAATAAAAGATCTATTATATTTCTCCAAAACTTAACAGATGAAACCTCAATCAAAAGATATCCGAGGAAGCAGGACAGGATCAAGAACAGGGCTAATTTTGCAGAATTAAGGAGCAACATGAAGATTTTTAACGAGGAAGCAGACACCTTTGCAATAACTGCACTATGATATGTTGCCTAGCAACAAGATATAAAAATGATGTATAATGCCAGTAACTTCTTTCACATATGAAAACAGCACCCTACCAAGACAGCTTCATAATGTACTCTTACAAACTAAAAATCCATAGAGACCATTAAAGCCTCCATCTTCTGTAATATACTCTGTTAAACAATCATGTGTTTTTGTTAATGCAGTAAAACACTGAATTTATTTAATGATTACCCAATGATACATCAGCAGCAGCAAGCAGGAACATTTCTATTTTAAGCCTGCAGAATCCATCTCAAGATACCACACTTTGACGGAGAACAAATGCAATGAGCCAGACCTGTGCAATGCCCGGGAGAGAGATGCATTTATGGGGGGCGAATTAAGATCACCTTCTGTCTGCTAAAAAAATAGCATTATTGCAATGCATGGGAATGCTTTTATTGCTTTTTGTTTTCTTCTGTGGCTTGTAGCTTAACATGATATTGCTCATAGAGTACCTCCAGCTTCCTGGCTCTGGAATGGGAGAGGCGAGGAGGGTGTCAGGGTGTGCCAAAGAGTGGGTCGTTACTGCGTAATATCTGCTAAAAGTAGTTCTGTGAAGATGGTTGCACAGGACAGGGTGAAAGAGGGGACTGTCAGAAGGTGAGATGCCAGGTGCTGGTGGGGCAATCTGCAGTCTGGGTGGAGGGGGAGCAGCTGGCACTGGCAGCCCCAGCCCCAAGCAGAAGCAGAAGCAGAAGCAGAAGCAGAAGCAGAAGCAGAAGCAGAAGCAGAAGCAGAAGCAGAAGCAGAAGCAGAGGCAGCCCTCGCCAGCCCAATTACAAAAGATGGTCCACGGCCAAAATGCAAGCCCTGCAGCCAGAGCGCCGTGCCAAGACACCAGGTCCTCATCTCTAGGAGGGCTTGTGGGGGGACAGAGAGAGTGGGGAAGTGCCCCATGCCTTGGGGGGACTCTCTTGCCTTCTGCAGCATCACACCCAGCAAAGTGATAAGAAGAACAGCCTTAGCAAAACACAGCAAGTAAAACCAGAGCAGAATAACCCCAAGTTTAGGACTGGTAATGTGTTACAAGGCTTGCTGGGGGACTCTTCTCAGCCATGGCTGGGAGCAGCCAGTGTCAGCCGAATGGGACAGTTTGGCTCCGTTCAGCATTACACAGAGAGGAAAACGAGACTTTGCTTATCTGCTGTGAGCGGGGACTCGGCTCAGGTTACCACCCTGCATTGCTCCTGCGTACTCGTGGGGACAGGTTGCTCGCGAAACTGCCCTGCAACCCAGTGGAGCACAACTCCTGTGGGAGAAGGTCCACTGGTCCACCCCATCCTGTAGTCCCTGGCTGTCTCTTCCCAGTTGCTGTCATGTCTCCCTGCCTCTTCTTCTTTGAAAGTTATGGGCTGAATATTTCCAAACCCTGGAATATTTCCAAATCTGCAGATTAACTGAGATACATGTTATATATGTCTAGAAATGAAGCAGATGAATATGGCACTTAATCCTTTGCTGATCTAATGCCTTGAATTTTAATCCTTGCTCTACCACTTGCTTTTTTACCTTGAGCAAACCACAACAGCTCTCTGTACCTCAGCCCACCCATCTGTTCAAACATATCTGGTGATGTGACCCCCTCCATCTGACCCATATTTTATGGGATTGCTGCAAGTCTGCATTAGCCTGTGACTAGATACCAGGACACTTTGAGATGAAAACATTAACCATGTTATTGCACAAAGTAAGCCTAATGCATTCTTGCATTGAACTTCTGAAAGTATTAAATATTCATAATGGATTGTATATTCTATGAACTCAGCAACGCCAACAAGAACCAAAATCCATATCATTGGGATTTCAGTGCTGGGAGTGTGGTGAATTATAGGATTCCAGGACTTGTAAGGTGGAGACTACAGGGACCAATGGAGAGACCGGGTCCTGGGTAAGCAGGGAGAGGGTAACACAAGCAGAGGGGAGCACGAGCAGGCACAATCCTGACCTACTGCCAGGATAATTTCTGCTGCAAGCCTTTGAAGGTAAAGCATGCAGAAAAACTAAAAAGTCCCATTCTTCATGTAATACTGAGGACCTGCAAAAGTCCAGTGTCTAGGGACAAATAAGATCAAAGATAAGCTTGTGTGGTTTCCTTTAATCTAAGTGAAAGCCAACTTTTGAGCTCCAACAGAGAATTTCAGTGTAAAAGGTCTTCTTCTAGGCAGTTATTTGGATTAAAGGTAACTGGAAAGATGGAGACATTGGCAAGATATAGAAAAATATATAAATATGTAAATCCATAAAGGGAAGTCAAGTGTGACTCCCTTTCCTAATTGCCTAACATGATTCCCACTAGATGCATAAATTACAGCTCCTATTAACAGCACTATGAATAATAATCAGTTTACTTTCTGGCTTGTATCTAAATATACTTTCTATATGATTTCATCTTTTATTCAGCTGTTTAAAAGCAGAACATCTAATTACAGTTCATATTAGTCTACATTAATTTTTTTTTTTTTTTTTTTGCCACAGAGCATGTGTGATGACTGATTTTCTAAAAACAGACAGAATTTTTTAGCATATGGAAAAATCATGTTATTATTAATACATTCCCACATGACTCTACATTTCAATTCCCTTAATTATTTAGTCATTGCTGATTATGTCTTTTCACAATTCATTATCCCATTTCCTGCAACGTGGGCATTTTATTCATTAAGTGTCAAAACGAAGAGCCTGACCTCCAGGAAGATAATCAGGAAATAAGTGGCAGACATAAAAGGTCTGGGTTTCCCTTAAGTGCTCACTTATTTCGGTAACTGTGCCATGTTTTTAGTAAGCGGTGACAGAAGCGAAGCGTTGTTGGTAATTGCAGAAGGGCGCAGGGCTGCCAGACTGCGGGAGCCGCGTTTCCCCCGTGCGGCTCCCGGCAGCTGACGGTCCCTGCCGCGCCGTGCCGAGCGCGGCTGCGCTGCCGCCGGAGCGGGGCCCTCGCTGCCTTTCAAACACCGGCTGCCGGAGCGAGCGGGGGGCGGAGGGCTGGCTGGCGCTCCGCTACTCGGATCAGCCGCTCTCGCCAGCCTCAAGGGGCTCCTGCTTCTCAGGAGACCTTCAGACCGTGCTGAGCTTTGGGAGGAAACACTGTCCACTCCCTCCTGTTGAATGTGGACCTCTGGTGAAGGTAGGAAAGCCGAAGCCAGTCCAAGAGGCATGACCAAGGGTCACGTTTTCAGCCTAAGGGTTAGACCATGGGGCTGGAGAGGGATAGCCTCAGTGTTTCAGGCCAGGCCTTGTGCTTCAGGCCTTCACTGGATTGAAAACAGGTCCACAGTGCACCCAAGACAGAGAAGCACATGTTTCTGGCCTCCTGCATGAGCCTAACCCCAGCCACTTATGGGTGTATCAGTGTCCTAAAACCAGAATGCTGATGGAAAAGCACCTGCCTGTGTAAGCACTGCTCCTCAGCTCCCTGACCCATTGCTCAGCCAACCCATTCAAAGCTGAAAGAGCTCAGCAGACAGGTGTGTCCCTGCTAGATTTTCGAAACCAACAATGTAACCTGTGAGGAACAGGTACGTGACATCAGCAGTCATCTTCTCCTGCTGCCATAGATTTTTGTCAAACTCTGTCATATCAAAAATAGCATCATAACACAGACAAGTAACAATTATTCAGTACACACACGCACAGCATCAATTACAATAAGAATGTGAAGATGATTTAACTAGCTGCTGATAACTCCTGGTAATTTTGCAAAGTTGTGACTAAATATTTGTGGTATTCATAATATATAATGCATACATATGGGTATCCCCATATGTGTGCATGCATATATATAAAAGGCATATACCATGTTTTATTGATGGAGTTTCTATTACCAAAAATTAATTTGAAAAGCTTAATTTGAAAAGCTTTAATCAACATCACATTAACAGACAGCAGTTTCTTAAATAGCCTCATAGCTAGACAAATACTTTGCCTAATGCCATTTCATTTTCCGCCAGCTGCATGTGATTTGCTTTTGATCTGGCACGCGCTTCGTTATACATTATTAACGAGCCAAACAGCATGCCCCTGGAGTTAGCATCCTGCCCCTGCTTATTTTTTAACAAATTTCCTCTTTTATTTCGTCCCACAGTGATTAATAGTTTCAGCTAACAGCGGCACTGTTTATGATCTGAGTCAGTGACTTCAGACCATCTTAATCTCCTGTTAGGCAGGTTTTAATTTGCTTACAAGTTTTTATTTATAGCACAGTATGCTCTCCATTTCATGTAACAACAAAACCAAAACCTGCAAATAGCGCTCCATTTCTTCTTTTAATGTTTCTGATGAACTTTTATGGGAGAGAAAAGCCCAAGCAAGACATGAAACAGAAAATAAAAAGGCAGCATGATAAATACTTATTTTTCAAAACTGTCTTGTTTTTAATCCTGTTATCTAGAGAGAACTTGTTGCTTCCAATGTCTCTCTGCAGCCAGATTGGTTATGGTGTGGGTTAGTCTGTACCCCATGGTTGTCTGTAACAGTGCTTTTAGATGACTTATTAAAGCAGAGTCCTGTGGGGCTTCCAAAGTCCTTACTTGCAGAATCCTTATTTGTGGCATGGTTGGCAGAGAAGCAGCTTTGATTCTTCTGTTAATATTACAAATATTTCCAGCTAACTTTAAGATCTATGCTGAAATGGATGACCTCTTTTCTATGTTGTTATAGCAGTTCAAAAGACTCTTTTATTAAGCCAAGTACCGGATCATTATTGGTTTTTATTGTGCTGTAGTTTTGTCTAATATCAGAAGGAAATGATTTGAGGCGAGAGATAAAACACCAAATGGATTTAGTTATCAAAAACTTTATGGTATCTTAGCTTCCTGCAGGAGTAGTCTGAATAGATCTTTTGGGGAGGATTTGTATTTTTTTCTAAGAATAAACTGTATACCCATTACAATGCTCTCTATCACATGGGCAGTGCCAAGGACTACAGTCTGCTTAAACAAATACTGAGTGAGGCAGACAAGGTGCCTACAGAGCCCAGCCAGGATGACACAGAACTGAGGTCACAGGGTTAAGATCTACCATGCCACTTTCCCAGAGCTTCCCACTCCACAGTCACCCTACAGAATTCTGCATTTCTAATGCCTACAGATTTTCTCTTTTGATTCTCTTTTGCACCATAATGAATTGAATACCAGACTTTTCTACATGGGAGAAATAATGGGCAATATCTAAACTTTTGTATAGGGGGGAGCAAAGCAGCGAAGGTCGCAGGAATAGTTTAGGAGATTAGTGGTCAATTTCACAGGGAGGGAGACAATTCTGCACTGCTCTGGGGAGGGGGGAGATTGAGTTCCTTCTGGCCCTCTGGATGCAGAAGAAATAGGTGCCAGGATCCACTTGCTTCCTTCCACTTTTCACTTCTCCAATATTGTGTTTGCTTTTGTCTTTCTTGTGTGTATTTTTAAGCCAGTAATTTTTCACCCTCACTCATCTGTTCCTATTCCTAAAGTCAAAACTGAGCATCCCATTATGGCTCCTGAACATGTCTCTCTCACTTTGACAGATAGTTTTTCATGTTCTTGATTTGTTCCCAAAGGCAGATGATCACTGTGGGCTCTATGTTTATGTCCTCCAACTCCCTTTCAAGCATTGTCATCCAAATGGTTGGTGGTTCAGTCATAACCTCATTGTACTACTGCTTGTTTCTGTCTTTTTTCCTTGTTGAAAATTTTCCTATTCACCACTTCTTAACAACAAATTTTAATCCATCTTAGTGTTAGTTTTAAAAAAATAATATATATATATATGTATATAAAAATTAATTTTAGCAAAGAGACTGAGATCCCTGTGTAGTCAGTGAGGAGAAAGGCATCTTCAGAGGATAATTTGTCCCATCCTCTCTCCTGTGACTATGCAGGGAGATTAAATTCCTAACTTAGATTAGATGCCTATCTTCAGATAACTACAAGGTGACATAAATTCCATCTCAAGCCATCATGTAATATTCACACAGTAAAAGAAAATCTTATTTTATATGCTTTCATTTAGTTCAGACTTTGGTAAACCTGGGTAATTCTACATTTCATGCTTAGAACAATGAACATGTTACTAACCCCACTTTCACAAATTTAATAGTAAACTATCAACTTGTGTAGAACCAGAGAGATGCATAATAAATGTTACAAGAACAGCTTTAGGCATTGCATATTAATAGCTGTGGTAGGATTGACTTTCAAAGCCTTAGTTTTATGATCAGCAACAAGATAATTAGTAAAATTATCCTGCAAATTCATTACCTTTATTCCTTCCACTTGTGCATTTCATTCATTACATATCAAAATGAGGAGCCTTGCCTCCAGACAGATAATCAGAATGTGTGAGACACAAAAGGTCTGAACTTTCTTTAGATATGCTTTGGTAGATGTGACCTTAAGTAGTCTCCACGATACCAAGGAATTTACAGTCATTATTCCAAAAAGAAGAAACCCTGTAATTTTACAGAGAAATGCAGTTGTGCATTTTGTAGGCTTTCTCACACCTTAATTCTATTTTGAGATAAATGACATAAACATTGGATAGTTCAGGAACAGAAAAATTTCCTTCTGGTTTAGTCCAAATTCAGCTGCAGAGCTGTACTTTGCTTTCCATGCTCCTTGTCCTCCCACTGCTTAGATCCACAACCCAGCTGAGCTACTCTGAGACTCCCTTCAACCTATACATCCAGGGGATTTGGGGCTGAAACTCGGGTGCAGCAAAGTTGTGTGGACTGATTTATGCAGGTCTGGTGCCCTGCTGTACGGGCAGGACCCAGCTAGACATGTGAGATCAGAAGTCCCTCTTGGCTACCACCAGTTTAGATGGAGTCAGATGGACCAACAGTGCTGTCCTACACCAAACATCTCATTTTGCAGTTCTTTATAACGTTTCACATTTTAGATTTGTGGCTCTTGCATCCCTCCTGCTCGGAACTAACACAAAGTGTTCAGCTGTCAGTGCCGTGTCTGTTTTGCAGGGGGTGCTCACGGTGGCTGTGTCTGACACTGAACTCAGGGCTGGGTGCCTGCTCCTTCTCAGCTCTCATGGGAGCCAGTGAACAGGAGGAGGCAGCAGCATGAGCGTGATTCACAGCAGGAGCTGTGTTCCACACCAGAGAAGCTGCAGTGCTTGGCTGGACTGACCCTGCACCCAACCCCATCTGGATACAGAAGCAGAGACAGAGCAGGGGAGAGACGAGTGGGGGTGAGCTGGACAGGAATAGCTGGGGTGGATGGGTGTATGTCAGCCACATTTTCCCTTTTACCTCTGTTTGCTTCAACACTTGACTCTCCTTATCTTCATCTCAAAAAATGCACCATTTTCATTTACTTTAACATACTTTGAGTTGCAGGATTCTTAAAGTGCTTTTATTTTGGGATGCGAGCTTCATAAAAATGCATCTGCCAAGCCAACAATGCTTTAAAATCCTTGTTTTGTATTTTAAAGACACCTAAGTTTGTACTTTTAAGATTTGATTTGAAACATGGCCTTAAATATTTAGTAAGAGTGGCATCTTTTGTGGAAAAATTGAGGACACATTGCAGTAGATCATATAATTATGGTTTCACCACAACTAAGTACTTCTTGCTGGCCCTGAATCCTGAATGGTTCCTATGGTGTACTCTGTGTACTAATTCAATGGCTCTTGTCAAAAATACAGGCACTTGAACTGCAGAACAAGATGCAATCATGGATCAACCCGTTTCTGCGTGTTGAGCTTACTGTACTCACACTATTTAGCTGGCATGGCTTTTGAATTATCTTTTGCCAAGTGAAGCATGTGAGAAAGGACAGCAAGACGAAACTCTAGGTCTGTGTCTGTCTAAGCTGAGAAATCCCTTCACGTGTTCATCTAAGCTGCGTGGTTTCTGCTGGCAAAGAGGGACAGAGACAGGGGTAAAAAAATCAGACTCCTGTTGGTTTATTTTAAATCTGAACTCACTGAAATTACCAAAACAAAAACAACAACAACAACAAAAAAACCCCCACAACCCAAAAAAACTCCAAAAAGCCAAGAAAAACAAGAAGAAAAAAATCCATTAAAGCTTAGATGATAAGATATGGAAAAGTACATACACCACAGAAAAAATAACTGATAGGGAACATCTTTAACAGAAGGGAATGTTTGATGATTTGGGGAATCTGCCTATGTATAATTTATGAATTCCTTATGGCTGTTTTTTACTATGTAATGCTTTATACTCCGTATGCTAAGAAGACAAGGAAAAGAAGTTAATGTCTGTGCATGAGAAGGTTGATAGCTAAAGATTATCAGCACCTGAACAGATCTTACCCAAGGAAAATAAAAGGTTAAGGGCCATGTTTTTTCCCTGCCTCTCCAGAGGGGTCTATATGTGGATAGTGGAAAATCCCAGGCAAGTGAAAAAAGATATCAGATACTAATACTGGGTCTTAAAAAAAAATCACAGAGTCTAAGTGACTCCTGTGAGACTCCAAGGGCCCAGAGACAAAGGCAGCTTGTTTAGGAGAAGAGAGCCTGGAGGCAGCTCTCTGAGCAGAGAGACACCAGGGAGGATGAAAGATGCTGCTGCCTGGGAGGGGAGAGAGAGGGAAACCCAGGCTGAGCCTGGAAGACAGGGTGGAAATGTCATCTTCGGATGCAAGGGAGCTGAGGAGTGACAGCAAAAAATGATGGGGAAATTTAGACAAGGAAAACTGTGCAGATCTTCTATTGCTTTGTCTAGAGATACACATTGCTTTTCAATCTAACAGGGAAAAGCCCCAACCACCTATTTTTTTGGAAAGCCTCCAGAACCTGCAGTGGTCACAGAGCCTGGGAAAAATGATGCACACAGCAAATTTGGGTAGCCTGCTTAGGCTAAGGGAAACCTGTATGCTGGTTGTCCCTGTGTGGTAGGCCCACAGAAAGAAGGATGAACATTGTCCATGTGCTTGGAATAAATCTGAAGTGGCTGAAGTTAAAAACCGAGCTCATGTCTGTTCCCAGGAAAAAATGTTCTTCAGGCATCGTCCTTCTTATAGTGCGAGGCTGCGGCAGCTTCGAGCTTCCCCATCTGAGGAACACGAGAGAGAACCAGCTGCCGCAGCAGCAACTATATTTAGCAGTCTGTTCTGCTATTGATGCATATATACCCGGTACCTATCACCTATAATGAGTATTATTCTCACAAACCACAAGGAGAACAAGCCTTTTAGGATTCCGTTCGTATTAACAAAATGTCTGAGGAAAATTACCCTCTTTTTGTCCATGCTAAATTATTCCAGCTTTTCATTAATAGTCATTAAGTTTTTAAAGGTTGGCATTTTTAGCAAAAAATAGTTTTCACTGACAGAAAAAAGCCACCCAGATAAATGAAGAAAATGTTTACTCAATTTAATACGCATGATTTTCTCTTCTGGTGCTCAATTCAACATCAGGATCTGAAGTCAACACAGGTTGGATCATGGTCTACAATTTTTTTAATTGGGCTCTTTTCATTTACACTGGAATACTCTGAAAATGCACAGCTATAATGAACCATTACATATGCATACGTGCAATATGAGAAAAATTAATAATGTCTTGGATTTGCTTAGTATTTATTCAGCATTCACTAGTAAATAACAAATAACTTGATAATATTAATGAAAAAAAATCCTGTGGAAAACCCACACAGCTGGAGAGAAACTTTTTTACTGCATGAAGCCCACTTTCTCTCCTACCAAGCTATTGTCATTACTCTGAATAACTTTTTTGCCCTCCAAGGGTAAAGTGACAGGCTTGCAATTTCTATATAAAATGGCATGGTTTTTAACAGAAGCTTGTACGTAAGCCCTTTTATGTCTGGGTGACTTTAAGTATAGTAAATATTATTGCAAAAAATAGCTATTTTAAATTTAATTAATTCTGTTGGCAAAAATTTGATTTTCAGAAACTGTCAGAAATGTGATGGTTTATCATCATTTTCATTATAATCTGTACAGCACGACTGCTTGGACAACTCACTCAGAGGCCCATCATTTCAGACAATATTAATAATTTGTACATTAAATAACTGCATCATTTTCAAGTACCTCACTTTTGAAGCACACCTGATAGCATGTTACTTCCTAAGTTACGAAATCCTAAATAACTCCAAGAATAACACAATGCACCATACACAGTAAATGGCATTTAGCACTAATCATAAAGGACAGATACTCTGGCATTTTGGTTGGTGAAAACTTGATCGGTATTCAGTCAGTCTCTCTCAAAGTATGCTATTAACAGCACTGCAGACAAGTGGCTGTGTATGTTCTTGTATTTCCTTCAAAACCAAATTTTACCTTTCACATTTTCGAAGAAAATACCCAACCCAGTATGTCCCAAGGGCAGAGAACTACAATGGCAAGAACATGCCAAAATAGATAGGATTTAAAATGTTGGAGATTTTCAATCACATTTTTTTGCAGTGTGGCTAGTACTGTATTCCCCAAAGGCTTTGAGTTTTTGCACAGGGCAGGAAGAAGCCCAGTGCACTGCACAGAAAATTAGACTGCATCCCTCCTAATGCACTGAGGGGATCACACCTGAGTGCTGGCCCACAGCTGTGCGTATCATTAAATCACTGACACCAGCACGGTTTTGACTGGGGCCAGCCCTTGCAGAGAAAGTCCCTGCATGCCTGGGGTCTCTCCCAACAGGCAGAATGGGTGAAGCCACTCTGCTGTATGTCTGTAAAAGAGCTTAGCTTTTTGGGCATGAGCCATGCAATGCTGATTGGCCTCAGGCTAAGAGAACACTTATTAGTCCACTTTACTTATTAGTACCGACATTACAATAGAATATTCTTGAAAGTGATTTAATTTCCTTTTATTAGACTCCTCTTTTCTCCCACAATTTCCTTAAAGTCTTTCTGCCAAGTGAAGCTAACTGCTAACTCATGTGTTGCTCCTAAATATGATTAAATAAGATTAACAAAAGAATATTTGTCTCAGCTCCCAAATGAGGAAAGCTGCCTCTCAGACATAAACAGAGAGCTCATGCGTCCTGGGTCAGACCAAAATGTGACAGTGGTGGGAGAGTTCCTGCTGATCATCTCCAGTTGTGGAAAATCAGGCACCACAGAGGAATTTCCTAGGTATAAGAGAATGTCTACTGAAAATATTAGTGTAGGAGACAGGAAAAGGTGCATGGCCAAGTACATGTGCAGTGTCAGCCACTGAAACCCACATCTCCAACTAATGCAGGTTTTCAGTGACAACGTAAGGTGGGGATGGCAGTAGGTCTGTCACCCTGCAGGCTCACAGGGCAAACCAGGGCTGTGTCTGTAGGTGTCAGGGACTGTGGGGCAACGACTGCCTGGCTCTGCAGCCACAACTGCAGTCTGCAGCCCAGAACACATGGAGTATGGGGAGTCCTCTGCCTCTCCCTCCATTCTCTATAGCCATCCCTGGAAACATGGCAAAGAAAATGGGAATGCTACTTTGGATGGAAAACAGACAATATAACAGAATCTAGTTGCATTCTCTGGTCAGTTTGGTTTCTTAATGCCTGCTCCATCAAGGAGGAAACCATTGTCACTGTAGGGTTTACTGAAGGGCTCTGTCATGTCAAGTCACATCTCCTTGTGGTTTCAATTTGTTTTGGGCCAGTTTTACCAAGGGGGTAGACAGTAGGTTTTTTCTAAAGATGGCAGCTGAAGGCTCAAGCCCCAGGCTCCCAGCAGTGCAGATACCTGCTATTGCCCAAATTTTATTCTTCTTTTGTTAGGACTGATAATACTGATCCTTTCTGGTATTATTTTGGTATTCATTTTGCTGGCCTCAGAGGAGCTGTGGCAGGGCTATTAAAAATGAGGATCTACCTGGCCCTTTGCCCTTACTAACAAGGAATCATTTCTCTGTATTGGAACAAGATGATGATTGTTCTTTTTTTCCAGCTTTGTGAAACACTCTAAACAGAGGGAAAAATTAGTAAGTATTTTACTGTATTATTTCTGTGTAGCAGAGAGACTGGATAATTAATTCTAGATTCGCTCTTGCTTTTTCAAATAACAGGGTATATACACTTGCTACAAAACAGCAATTTTTAAAATTAATTCCACCAAATTAGCACTGTAGTGTTTCATTTTTATACTGACCTGACTTTCCCTAACACAAAGCTTTTGCACACCAGCTACTTGAGTTCTAAAAAGAATATGGGTCTCTTTTGTCTG
The DNA here is from genome assembly GCF_965178545.1 of Coloeus monedula. Lineage (NCBI taxonomy): Eukaryota > Metazoa > Chordata > Aves > Passeriformes > Corvidae > Coloeus > Coloeus monedula. Next base: position 88,815,638 of record NC_138783.1, read on the forward strand.
CAAGACCCTATTCAATTCAAAAGAGACCAGATTTTGCTGTATTTGAAAATGCCAGTGTCCCAGCACACAGGTGTCTAATGGCACAGAGTGTGCCTCCACATCCTGCACTGGCACCTGGAAGATTGAAAAACAGATAACCTTTGAATGGTGTTAGTTCTTAGTCCTACATATGAGTTTCTAGCTTGATATCCTATTTCCACTAAAACATTTTTGCCTTTTTAAGGTGGTATTTATTAACTGACATAAAGATTTACTATGTTCAAGTTTTAAATATACAGCATACTTCAAACCTCAGATTCCTTTGAGACAGTATTTTCAACATAAACTGTGGAAGCAGCAAAAATCCAAGAGTGACAATTCAGGGGGACAGCTGATGTACAACTAATTTATGGTTGGTTGACATTACCACTGTTAGTGTAGCATTTTAGTGCCATTTTACATGGTGTTCTGTACCTCAGACTGTATCCATTAAGGGCCAGGGAAGCAATATTTACATGTCTAGGTTTAACATGTTGGCTGTGAAGGTTTATTGACAGCTGGAAACCACAATGTGGGCAATAAAAAGTATGTACCATGCATGGTGCCCAAACCAGGGGCAGGTTCTGATCAGATGAGCTAACAATAAGTGATAGATGACCTGGAGAGGGACTCTGATGATCTGAGAAAGCACAAAAAGGGACAAAACGTGTCAGAAGCAAGCAATCTCCCTCAAGCCTTTTGGATGGAGAAAGAGGTAATGGAGAGAGCCTGCCTGCAGCAGATACACAGAGATAGTCCAAGGCACCACATACAGGGGGGATGTCCTGAAAGTTGTCATGAGGAGTCAAGGGGATGGTGGTGTACATAGGCATGGCTCTCTGTAATCACTGCAGCTTATGTGGACAAAGCCAAAGTATCTTTAGCACAAGGTACCGTATGGGCTGCTAATTCTCACTGAGAAGCTGGAGAAACTCCAGGCAGAGCTTGCTGAAGCTCTACAGTGTTGCTATCCACACCACTAACAGTACCCAGGCTGGCTGGAGGAAAGCTGACAAGGGTACAGTGACTGCTCAGAAAAGGCACTGTACAAATGATCTGGGTGTGTGTGTGGTAAGAAGGGCAGTGTTTATAGGTGAGTACTGCAGGTTGGATTAAATGGCTTAAAATGTGTCTTAATGTTTCTGGGATTTAGTGACTTGAGTGAAATGGTAGATTTCCCAAACATTCTTGGGTATGTATGATTTTTCATTTATTTGAGTAAGAAAGACAAAAAGAATAATACTGAAGAAATGCAATGAATAGTATACATCAGCCAAAATAATGCTTTAATTGCTCTGAAATTTAGGATACTAAAAGCAAAGCCATGCTGTGGAAGTTCTTCTGAAAGATTTCAATGAAAAAAGTGGTATTTTATGCATCTGATACATTATTTAACATGATTCTGACACTTTGGAGTACTTCTGTATTCAATGAGACTGGTCACGTGTCTGCAAACTGGGGCTGCTTGTAAGTCTCCATACCTTCTCTCTCCTTCACCATCTCTTTTTTGCCTGAAATTGGTGTGTTCCTCTGGAAACTTTTCCAGGAGTTTCCCACCAGATTCAGTCACAATTGCTAACCTGAATTTCTCCACAAAGGTGCTGGCCTGAGGCTGGCCTTCTCACCTCCCTCTTAAGGTTGCCCAGCAATTTCTTCCCAGCAGTGAGACTGCAAAGAAACGCTCTGCTAGTGCAGAGGCAGCTGTGCACGAGCGCTGTGCAGCAAAGTGGGTCTCATTCCACCTGCAGGGTTTTCCCTCTGCTTTGGAAAGCAACAGGAGTGTTTAGAAATAAACTGCTGATTACCATACTTGTGTTCTGTAATTCTTCACATGTCCGACTCCACCAGGAGCTTAACTGCAGCCAGTGGGATCTTACAGTCATTAACATTTACAAGGCAGCGGTTCACAGTTGTTGAACTAACAACCTACCTCTAAGAAACTGATTTTTCTCCCCTCTAAGTATTGACACGTGCTCTGCTGACTGTGATGCTTATTCACAGTGACAGTGTGTTTGGTAGAATTTCATGTTTTCACAGGATTTGTCTTGTGCAGACAGTTTCTAATTTACCTCTGCTCTTGTTTTAATTCAATCAGCTGATAGAGTGCAGCTGATCTCATGGCACATATAGCTGTTCAGGTTTGAAAAAAGGCCCGGAATATTTGATGGGTTGATCCTTAATGCTTTCTGCTGAAGAATTAGCAAGACTGCTAATGAGCCAAGGGATCCCAAGTGGGAAAGGGAAAAAATACAGAATTAGATTCTGGTTTTTTTTTTTTTTATGTTGCTCAGGTAAGAACTGCAGTGCTTTACACACTCTGATTAGATTCACAGAGTAGAGAGAGTCAAGTAAATCACTTATCAAAGCCACCACACTTAAAATGTCATTTTCATAAGTGGATGTCCTGTGGCCATGAGGAGTCACAACCTGTTTCACGGGCCATCTGTGGGTGCTTATCCCTGGACAGGAGGTTCATGGCACCAAGGAGAGTAGTCCTTCAGTGGGGCGGATCTTCCCAGCTGGAGTCCGTGTCCCTTCACTGCCTCCCAACGGCTTTTTCTATCTTCCCTGAAAGAACTTACCTGTCCTCCACTGCAGACCCCAGCCTGTCTCCCCACTGCTCCATGCCATTTCAAAGGAAGTGGCTTTTCTGTGTTTACTGGCTGTGCTTGGTTTTTCTCCAACCCTTTCTCTGCATTCCTGTTGCTCCACCAGCTTCCTGCTGTCTTTGTATTCTGCAGCCAAACACTGTTTGCAGGCCAAACACTCAAACTATGCCGTCTCTACCCAGTTCAATGACACCGCTCATGTCAACACAAAAAAATCCAGGGAATTCACAAGGAACCTCTTCAATAATCAAAAGCTCAGCTTGCCTGTGGGTTTCCTTCCAACAAAGCTACCACAGCTCTAGGAAATTACAGCTAAGACTGTAAGAATAGCCAGATCAATCTCCACTTACCTTAAAAATCAAGAACTGCCTGCACTCAACATGCTCCCTTACTTCTTAAATCCATGGCAAATATTCTCAGAGTGCATCCTGTATTGGTTGCAACATTTAACTAACAGTGGAAAGGCAGGACCCTTGTTCCTCCCATTCTTTGAAAGTACTACAGTAAAATAAATGTTTTCTTTAAATGCCACCAGTCATAACAAGATACACAGTTCCACACACTAATGAAGTGAAATAGAAATCAGCCAAAATTACTATCACGGAATCATAGAATCATCATAGAATGGTTTGGGTCAGAAGGGGCCTTCCAGATCTTCTAGTTCCAACCCTTCTGCCAAGGGCAGGGACACCTTCCACTAGACCAGGTAGCTCAGGGCCCCATCCAACCTGGCCTTAAACACCTCAAGGGATGGGGCATCCACAGCTTCTGGGCAACCTGTTCCAGTGCCTCACCACTCTAACAGTAAAGAATTTCTTCCTAATATCTGATCTAAACCTACTCTCTTTTAGTTTGAATCCATTTCCCCTTGTCCTGTCACTACATGCTCTCGTGAAAAGTCTTTCTCCCTCTTTCTTGTAGGCTTCCTTCAGGTACTGGAAGGCTATAATTAGGTCAGCCCTAAGCCTTCTCTTTTCCAGGCTGAACAATCCCAGTTGTCTCAGCCTTTACTCACAGGAGAGGCTCTCCATCCCTCTAACCAAATTGGTGGTCTCCTCTGGACTTACTCCAACAGGTTGGTATCCTTCCTGTGCTGGGGACCCCAGAACTGAAGCAATCTCGCTTAGCAAGCCTGTGTTTTAGCAAGGAAGTGAATAGGTTGGCTTTGGCAATGTCTCAGGAACTCACATAGCAACTGCTCCATGCACAGTGGAACAAAGGGTGTTTGTGTAGTCTTAACTTTTATTTTCCACTTCAAAGTTTTCTATCATGTCCTCCAAGAACAATGTGAAGCTTACAAGGAATTGCCTTTTAAATCTAATAGCAAGTAATGAGCCTTTTCTCTCATGTTTTGACATTACATCTGTAACTTGGTCTTACTGGAGTTATTTACATCGAAGGCTCTCTTAGAAATTTCTCTATCCTCAAAGTGTGTGCCTGCAGCTGGACAGAGAAGTCAGTGTACTTTAAAGAAGTTGCTATAAATTAGTGCATGGGGTTAGATGAGGTTCAGGATTCCTGCAGTGATTATAAACTCTACAGGAGACCTTACAACAGCTCCAATCTCGACAGGGTTACTGTCTTGTTAATCAACCTCCTTCAGGACTGGAAGAGGTTCTGTGTCTCAGTACTTGGGGGCGTTCTCTGGAAGCTGCAGTTTTGTGCAGAAGGATCTGTCAGTTTACAAAGTCTATAGAGCTTTGATACATTTGGTAAAACAACATCAAAAAAGGCTAGACTTAAGCTGTGGCAACCTGTGTTACAGCAGACAGCAAAAAACCTTTAAATTCCTGTCACAGTTAGTGCAAAATCAGATTTGGTGATTTTAAAGCCATGCCTAAGTTGATTTTGCAGCCCAGGTGCGGATGTTAGCTCTGGCCATGGCCACATTCTGGAACCAGAGGGTGACAAGATCTGTGCACAAACCTGTCTCTTCTCACCTGCTGGGTGAAGGGAACACAGGGAAGCAGATGGAGCAGACCTGGGGCACATTTACTACTGCCCTCGGTCTTGACTGAGGAAACACGGACATGCCATGGAAGTACCTGTTTCATGGAAAAGCCACAGCCTGACTTGTGCAGGGAACACAACACCTAGAAAGAGGATGTTTTCTGCTTTGTGTTGTGCAAGAGACAGCTAAAATAGGGTGAAATGTTCCTTAAAAGGATGAATTCTAAGCATCTTCCTCCTTCTGCTGATGCTCCATACAGTAGGAGTGGCCCTTCCCATAACAAACACATTCCAGCATGCCAGCCATCTTTTCTGAGGGGAACACAAGTATTGTAGCTGCTGTGGCTTTTCACTGTCTGCCTTTGGGCACCTGTATAGAAACTTCCTATATTCTGTCTGAAAAGAAGCAAAACTTTGGCTTTATTATGTGAATAGCACCTCCAACAAAAACATGGAAATGGCATTCCTTATAAACAGTCTGTTTCAGAAAAGTAGAAAATCTGTGTTACAACTTCATGGATCTGCTCAGGACAAAAAGAGGGCATGAAGAGGGATGGAAATGTCTAGATGCCAGTAAATTACAAAGTAAGCAGCAAAGGTACATTATTACTGTTGCTGTTTTCAGTAATTATCAGTGACAACAACCACCGCAGAGCTGGATTTGTATTACGAGAGTACCTAAGCACTGCTTTTGTAATACACAGCAGTTCCTTGACATAGAAAATCCACTTTTCAGTACAAAAGAGAGCAGAAGGATATATTTGACCTGACAGAGTATTACAAGAAACAACTGGGACAAAAATGTTCAAGCATGAGAAACAGTGGTAGAACCCTGACCTCACTGGTTTTCCACCATCCTTGGGAAAAAAGGACCCCCTTTAGAGAGGATTGGGAGGTAGCTATTTAGCTGATTGGGAAAGTTTTCAAGGCTCTTCCCAGATCTGAGAGGAAGCATGGGAGAAATTAACTGGTGTTAAACTTAGCAACATTTTGACATCACCGGGTAAGCTAAAGTGGGATTTAATACGTTAGCAGGGACTGGAGGCCTTAAAATCAGAGACAAATAGCTGTATTTGATGTGATAGAGAAGGAGATGACAGTGGTGATATGTAAAGACAAACGTCTCCGGGCAAGATGTCAAGCTAGGAAAATGATCTGCGCAGAAGCATGAGTGGAGGTTGGTAACATTGCATTTGTCAAAAACTAGGAAAGGATGCAGCAGCAATCAAAGTGTGAAATGAGAATTTTGGACCGAAGACTTACACCCTTGAGAATAAAGAGCTTCATCAGAAATACTATAGAGTAACAGCGTGGAAGATTTACATGTAGTCTCAGACACAGAGACACAAGGGCAGTTCAGAATAGAAAGTGATGCCCAGCTTTGCACATATGGAAGATGGGCAGACTGGTGAGGTTACCCATCATGAAGCTTGACAAAAGAATTTCTTTAGGAACATTGCAAAGGAAGAAAAAGAAAGAGCAGCAGCTGTGTGCATTGTTTTGGAGATGCACCTTACTATCTCTAGTCATACAGTGCATTTTTCTTCTCAGATGGAGTCTCTTACATACCTATCTTCCTCTGTGAGGAAGGAAGTGTGCCTCTTCTACATTTTTGCTTAATTGCATGAGCCCAACTACAGAACCTAAAGGAGGAAGACCAGCTTCTCTGACTGTTCATTTTAAAAGCCTTGCATAAAAAGGGGAGTCTGAGCCTCACATCACATCATGAATTCATGATATCTGCTACTAATTTGTAAGAAGCAGCAGGGACTGTGGCTAAGGCTTGTTGAATATGCACCTAAGTCCTAACAAAGCCTACTTTGTAAATGTTAGCTAAGTAAAAACTCTGCCAGTGAAGTCATAAGCAATACATCATCATCACCCTTCGATAAACTCTTTGTCCAGTTTAAGAATTAAAAGCTGCATTTTGAGGGAGAATGGAGAAATGCCTTTAGAAACAACAGACTTAATGCACTGCTGATCTCCAAACCAAATATTTATAGCCCTGTGGTTTATAAATCATCAGAAATATTTGGGTGCTGGGATATCCAAGAGGTAGAAGCACATACAGTAATAGGGAGGTTTTATCATTCCATCTACCTTGCTTTGTGTTTCAATCACTATTACATCAGATTTTTAAGCATTGTGAATTACTGAATTATCATTTTTGAAAAAGAACCAAAATAACCACGAGTTAAAATATTACGGAAAACTTTCACTGTTTATAAATTTTTCTGCCACAGAAAATAATCAATATCCAAGTTGATTCAAGCCAAGATCTGTCTGGATGTGTATTAATTTGCTCCATGAAAATAAACTAGAAATTACTATGATAAAAGAAATAATAATGAAATATGGAAATAACTACAGATTTTGCACATTGTCATTATATAATGGACATAATGAAAATAATGACATTACATAATTAAATCCAGGTGGAAAATGACCTTCGTAGACCTCCCTTCAAAATTAAGATTTTTGACAGTCATGATTAATGGAAACATGCACTTTGCATGGTTTGTAAACCTGAAACATCATTGTACATTTCAGTTTATAATTTATCCCATTATCTGCTTCTCCATGCATGAAGGTCAGCTGTACTGGCATAAAGTAGCAGTGAAATCCACAGGCTTTGAAAGGTTGTTCTCACAGATTTTTCAATTATTTTTCATGAGGAAATAATTTTGCCTACTTTTTCCTTAGAAAGATGACAATCTAAAAGAGGAAAATTTTAAGAGCAGTAATTGCAATATTCTCATTATTCTCATATGTCTCATATATCTTTTCAGAGCAAACAAAATGGGACTGGAAAAAAAAGATTTTTCAGGATTCCTACCCGCAATATTTCTTCAATGCAGCTGTTATCTCCTGTTCCACTGTCCTGTAAACAAAGTGAGAAGACAGTTTGTTTATGTTTTAAAAAGAAATAACAAATAGGTCTGAGGACATGGTTGTCACATGTAATATATTCCGAACTCTATTACAGTTTCAAAATGAGGCCAAGTCTTTCCAGCATCTGAAAAGTTGCACTGCTTAAAATTCTCAAATTATTCCCCATCATCACCACAGGAAGATGCAATATTTACAGTGTTTACATATGACTGCAACATATTTGTATAAATTCATAAGACTTTGTTCACACCACTTTTGGGTGTGGTTTCTGCAGTTTTGGCTCTACTGCGTATGAGTAAGCAGAAGCAAAGCAGTTATTGCATGTACATGGATCCAGTGTGCATTTATTTATATTAAATAAATAACATCTCTCCACATCCTTTGTGCAGCAAAGCTCTGCAGTGACACTGTCTGTGCAAAGCCTGACGTTGTATAGGGTAGAGGCCCCTGTGCTGCTGAGCGGAGAGCTGCAGAGACTGCAATACAGGCAGCAACACTGAGCATGGGCACAGCAGTCCTGAGAAGCTGTATTTCCTGAAATGCTGACTCTAAGCCCACCCAATACACTGTGGGACTGAGGGTGCAGAAGAATTAGACTCTCCCAAGCAGTATGACTCACTCCAGAGCCACTCTGGAGAGGGGAAGTCAGAGATTTGGCAGGGCAGCTATTGCCCTGCCGGAACCATCCAGACAGTGCCTCACCTCCATGCTCAGCCTGGGTGTTCATCAGGACCCAAACTTCTGCCAGCAAGGATGAGGCAGCGTGAGACACATACCCCCACTCCCTCCAGCCTGCCCTCTGCCCACAGTTTGCTCGTGCTGCCCGGCACAACTGGGAAGACAGGGCACACTTGGATGGAGTTACTGATGCTGAGGGGGTGCCCATCTCCTACAACTCTCCACAAGATAACAGGTGGCTGCTGCATCCAGCAAGCTGTCTGGGGACTTCCTTCACCACACCATACTCCCTGACAATCCCCCAAAGAAAGGTGTTCATCTTTTTGCAGGACAGAACTAACTCAGGAAGGAGGGGACTGGGGCTTGAGGTCTTCCCATGTGGGAAAGGGCGATAGAAAAAATCCATCTGGTAATTACTGTACCCAAAGAACTAGCAGAGAGGTGAGCTTGGTCTTCTCCTCTCATTTTCAAAAACCACCTGCATGTTCTGAATTTTCAGGTGTGCACCCGGAGATACATCAGAGCAATTTGTTTTTCCAAACTGCTGAGCTCTTCTCATCTGGAAATCAGACTTCTCTACCACATCTGTATTTGTACACCCAGAAAACCAGGAGGCATTTTCAAAAATGGATTCCTCTGTGCCTACTAAAGCCAAATGATTGCACTGACCAGTTTGTGTGAGTTCTGGACACTCTTACCACCACTTCTCAGTGTGAGCTGAGGGACTCAGGAGGTCTGGGTCTTCAGCTGCTTAAAGCCCACTAGCTGTAACCAAGGTCAGGAGAACAACAGCCATGCATATGCAAAAGAACTATTTATGTTTTCTAATTTTTTGTGGCTGTTATTTCATGCCAATTCATAGAAAGTCATAAGTGCTTTATTGTCTGCGCTCCTGTTAAATCTTTGCTGAATATGGCCCTTGATTGTTAAACAAATGAATCACATTAACTCTTCATGAAACACAGTCCATCAGCTTTACAGTTCACTACAGTTCACTACTACAGTAGTTCATTACTATGCTGATTTCAAAGGCAAAGGTACTAAAAATGTGGTGAAGTCAGACTTTGGAGAATTACTCATATCTGATATATGGATGCTGAAGAGAAGCTGCAGCCCTGAGCAGATAGTCTTGTTCTGACCTCAGTCCTGCCCCTGAGGAGCTGCACAGCACCACATGTGACATTCCTGTCACAGGAGCAGGAGGACAAGTGTTCATGTTGCCAGTGAACCTAGCAAGACAGAGAAAAACAACAATCTCTGGATATTTAATAATTTAAAAATTCATATTAGATAATGCTATTTCTCTCTTCTCTGTGGGTTTCCATCTACTTTTTCCCTTTCCTTCCCCAAGCCCCAGTCTATTCACTTGTTATCCCACTAACAACAGTGGAGAGTTTAAAGCCCTCATCACGAGTCCCTTGTTTACAGAGCAACAAATTTACTGCCACCCTTAAGTTCTCTGTTCTAGTCTACTGCCATCTTACAGAAGAAGGGATAAGATGACCATATGATCTCATGCTGTATAGAATACACTGAACGTAGGATAAAATGATGATCTCTCTTTCTCTGTAAGGATAAAAATACTAAACGCGAATTTGGCAACAGGCTATTTCAGACTAGGATTGGGAACAAGCGTCTGCTACAAAATTAAACAATTCTCCTGGAAGTGTAGTGAAATAAGTCTGCAACTACTCGTCAGCAAGAAATTTTGCTTTCTATTACCCCAGAAATAAAACCTTAGCTTTTCTTTAGCCCATCATCTCTCTGGGCAGGAAGTAAAAAACTTTTCACATCTCTCTCTCAATATCATCACACAGCCTCTCAAAGGGTGAAATATAAGCTAGAAACACAAAACCAAAGACAATCTATGCAAAACTGATATAATATTTGGGGAAACCCCCCCTCTCTTTCCATATTTTCCTCTTTGTTTTTCATCTTCTGAGTGTCAGATATAAAATTCTTAATTTATTTTGCTTTGAATACTTGCAAAGATCTTAACATTACTGTTGATATCAAACTTTCTAGAACATCCACTACATCTCTACTGACATTACAGAAGAAGATGCGCTGCCATGGAATCTGGCAATCCGAATTTAACTTCATGGCCGCAGTTTAATTAAAAAAAATCTATAAGCAAAAGCTGGTAAATGTTTCTTGAAATCTGAATTAACAGACGGGACTGCATTAGCCGCAGGGAACAAGCAGCACAGAGCCCTTGACACGCTATTTGCTTCGGTGGACTTCCCGATCCGAGCACCCTTGCGTTGGTGCCGGCTGTGTGACGCAGCCCCTGCGTAAGGCTGATGTCGGCAGTGCTGGCAGGCTCTGCAAAGCCTCTCACCAGCCACAGGACACTTGTGCAATGAACGTTTTAATTGGGTTTTTTAAAAAGAAATTTAAACCAAATAAAGGTTTTGAGGCTGCTGTTGCAAGCTAAGCTGAGGAGCTGCTCCCCTGTGTTTGTTCTGACACTGATGAACCCGTGTCGTTTGTCTCCCGTTCTGTTTTGCGATCTGTCATAACAAACTTGCCTCACTGAACCTCCAGTGGACCATCAGCGAAATACTGGCAAGTCTTGGGGAGCTGTCAGGGGAGTTGGCTCAGCCTCTTCCCCCTGCGATGCTGTGCCCATTACCTTCGTCACTCAGTCAGCACAGCCTGCAGAACGCCAAACATCTGCACACACGGGCGGCTGCCGTGCAGGCTGGCAGGAGGATGCGAGGAGCTGCCGCCGAGGATAACAGCAGTGGCTGCTGAAGAAATAGCCGGGAGCGTCGTGCTGCTGATAACACGAGCAGCTAATTACTATGCAAAGCACAGGGAACTGTAAGAAACAAGGCTGAATAAAGGCTACATCGAATTCTTGGGAAACGGGATGTCATTTCAAAAAAAGCTACCTCTGTGCAAATTTTATTTCAGAGCATTACTTTTTTTTTTTCTTCCCTTACCAAGAGCTTTCACATGGAGATATATAAAGAAACCTCTCTGAAAGGAATTGCCTATCTTGTGATACTTTTCCCTCCTTTCAAATCTTTATGTCGAGGAAAGAAAGAAAAATCTTCTACAAGTATCTATTTCCATTTTAGCCCAAGAGATTTTTATGATGCAAGCTTTGGGTGCTGTCATTGTTTGGACTGTGCTAGGTGTTTGTAAAAAGTGTCCAGAAGTTGTTGGATTTTTGCCTCCAGTATCAATTAAGCATAAGTATGATCTTCAGAAACCTGAGGTACATACTTGTCCCCTCAGTGGGAGCCAGGCTGGTTGTGTCATCTCCAACCAGAGGCATGACAGTGGCCACCCCATGTCCTCCCCACGCACAGGCACGGCACAGCACTGCTGACTGTGGGGCTGCAGGATTTCCCCTGGGGCCTAAAGGGACGCTTCAGGCACTGAATGTTGGCAGGCAATAACCTAAATCCATGATGAATCAAAACAGGAAAAAAGGCGGGGGGGAAATCTCACACTGATGGACCTTGATCTGAAAGAATATTAGAAATGTTTCTTTGCCAGGCAACACACACACACACACACACACACACATGTGCATATACACAACATTTTCTATGCAATCCATTTGCTAGAAAGGAATATCCAGTATGAAGAAGTAAACTCCTTATCTTTTTACTTATCCATAAGTGTGGCTTCTGCCTGTTGGGTTCAGGAGAACCATTACTCTCAACAAAGTTTCCCTTTGATCATTTCTCTAAAGAGATCTTAACACATTCAAGTTGTGGTATTTGCTGGAATTTAACAGGGTTTCATGCCTGAGATCGGAGATGTGATTTCTAGGGGTTCTGTAGAAATACGGCTAGGCTGTTGAAAGGAATTTTTGGGAGGTGTTATTTGCAGATGCCCAGGAAGGGCTTTTATACATTCAGGGCTTAACTTGTTACTCACTTCCTTACATGAGCTACATCCTCCAAAATGCTCTTTATGGAGTGGTTGTGCTGAACCCACACTGCTATGGAGAGAAAAGGAAGGACTTTGAACCTCAGGAAAGGTGGGCTGGTTAAAAGATTAGACCTCAGCCTAGTTAAAAATTTACCTTTTTGCCCCTCAGGAAATACCCACTTCTTGTAATGTTTTCCTTCTGAATGGGGACCTCGGGGCAGGCTAGCTACTTGTTGATTGTATCCCTTTGGCTATGCTCCCTTTCAAAATGCAACTGCGTCACATCACTACTTTAAAAATTATACTTTAGGAAGCATTCTTCAATTCAGTTGAAAAATCAAAATTTGATTAGGTCAAAATACTTCAAAGACAAATTTTAAGAAATATAATCTGTAGTCATAGAATCAGATATGGCCTAAATCAAGAAGTCATTAAAACAAAATATCAAATGTTTCTCTCCAAATTTGAGAATTTTTACTTTAAGGAAACATTTTCTTCAAGCAAGAATGAAAATGGGTTTGATCAAAATCAACATGGATGCAGACATTTTCAGTTGTGATAACCTGGAAGATCCCATAGAAAAAGGATTAAGTAGGAAAAACCAGAACAGAATTAAAAATTGTATTTATCTTTTCTTCTTCTCCCTCTTTGAGAACAATGGCATTTCAATCTTGATGGGTGATGTGACACCTACCAGCAGTGTTTCCACCTACCTTTAGAGGGACAGACTTCAGGGAGCCATGACACACTGTGGTGAGCCTCATTTCACTGGATGGCATTAGTAAAGCCTGTGCCTTCCGTGAAGAAGACTCCTAATCTCGCTCTGAGGATGCAGGCAAGCAGGGCTGAGCTGCATAGGGTTACACCAAGGAAAGAGACAAAAAGAGAGGGCTCAGGAAACTTGATTTTCTGTTCCTGATATTGGAAAGCTTTACTTTGCACTCATGCTATGCCTTACCACTAATGGGAGTGCCAGTGGCCATGGTGTGTTGATACCGTAGTTTTCTCCTGTGCTTTGCATTGCTGTAGTAGGAGCTGTTTCACTTTTGCTGTGAGGAATTGCTGACACTTCTTTAGACACAGAGAAGTGCAGGAGGGAAATGGGAAAGAAGAGCTAAATTCTCCTCAAGGTCTGTGTCAGAAAGTGTTGCACTAATTAAAGTCATTAAATCCATCTGTTTCCCAGTCACTGTTAATAAATTGTTACCTTTAATAAACCCATCTCTTTTGAAATGGAGCCATCATATTTTTTAAGGGGATTATTTTTCCTACCAAGGGATCTTGCAACACTCTTCTTGGTTCAAAAGGGAAGAGGAGTAGATTTAAAGAAGATTTTATTTCAAGGAAAAAAGAAGAGCAAATGATGAAAGTCATCCAGCTTTGCTTTAATGAAAGTATCTATCTGTACTAATTGGGAGCCTCACTGCAACTGGAATATCATGGACACACCCTAGTCTTGTACCAGGAACAGGAATATATTCCGGCTAATCAAGTAAGATGAATCCAAAATATCTGTACATAGAGAGAACTAACAAATGATCCAATAGACTTGCCATGCACACTAGGAAAGAGAAGCAAGAGCACATTTTGCTCTTGATGAATGACACTCTCTCACAGCAGTGTGCTCAGCAGCTCCCCCACAACTGAGGCAGAACAGCAGCTTTTGCAGAGCAAGAGCCTCCAGAAGAAAGACTAGAGAGAAGTTCATAGAGCCATAATCCAGAGTATCACAAGCCTTAGGCTGTGCTGGCCTTATATGCAGACCTGAGGTTCAGGTTGGTGTCTAGATGAAGATGGATGTACTGTGGATGTGTAAGTAAAGCCTTTCACCACACTGTATTGTTTTTAAAAGAGCAAGGAAATGATGTTAGAGTGTAACTCCTCCGATATGTGTCCTTGGCCTGTCCCAGAGCTTGAGACACCTCCTGTCCATGTACTGCCTGGCCTGAAGTAAGTGTTGAAAAGCCAGGGTCAGAAAGTGAAATGATGCTGAAGGGCTGCCATCTGGATGGCTGCTGGGAGATTCACCATGGCTTAGACTCCTACAGCCCAGTTTGGAGGGGATTTGGAAGGGCTGGGTCTGGCCATGTGTTGAGAGGTCATCAAACTGACAAGATGGTCTGAGTCCAAGTCTCAGTGTCCACACCACAAAAAAAAAAATCAAAACAATTAAAGGCGAAGAACCCTTCTTAACCCTCCCTGCTCTCTCCATCTGTAAGGGTCATCGAACAGTCAATGACTGGAGCTGCACCAGTAACATTTCATCTAGTAAAAGATGCTTGGGAGCCTCAAATGAAACCTACTGGCAGATCAGTGGAGTGATTTTACAGGCTTTTACATTATATTAATAAAAATAAAACTCCAAACATGCCAGAATTACACCGTGACCCAGAACAATAAAGTGAAGCTGTAATGGAGATGAACTGCATTGTTCTATTAATAAAATATAAAGGTTTTATTGTTATTGGGAAAGATTGATTGATTCAAATCAATACCATGTCACAGCATATTAATGTTTTTCTTCACTAATGAAAAAACAGGGCCTGATGTGATTACGCTCTCTTACTACCCATTTGAAATATATGATGCGCTGGTGATAATGAAGATTGCAGCTTTCAGTTTTACTCCTTGCTAGATGCTTGATCCTGGGGAGGTGCTGAGTGAGTCACCTGTGCTTTCAGAAAAGTCTGCAGGAGAGGAAGGTAACTAACGTTTATGAAAATGCTGTCAAACCCCCTCTGACCGGACTCCACCATCCCTGCTTCCCACCGAAAAACTGGAAAAAGCCATGGAGGACCTCTGGAAAAGTCTTCAGCCTACTACATTTTCTGCAGCACTCTATCCATGCCCAAAACGTATCAAGTAGACTGCTGCTTGACACAGTGGTGTATTTGTCAGGAAGTTTCCATGAGGGACACCAGAGTCTTTTGGTTTTGCAGCATGAAAGGCTTTTTAGTCGAGTCACGGGCTTCTTCCCTCAGCCTGTGCAGTCCTTCAACAGCCCACCCAAGGACCCTGCCCTGAGATCGACAGAGATCACCTTTTCTCTCCATTGGATGCCTGTCCTCCTTGCTGCACAGATGGCCAATTAGTGTCAAATGGAATGTGATGCCTTTAGTGATGTGGACGTTTGTCGGCTGAGACCGGGACTGAGCCTGATCGATTGCATTTAATATATTGTCTGTGTTTGTTTGGGGAGAATATATAACATCTGTGTAACAGCAACAGTTGGAAAAACAGGTATTACAGAACTGTTGATATTTTTGTGAATTTTAACATGAATTTAACATCAGTAGTATAACACTCAATAAATTAAATTGATTACTTTGCCAAGAGATCCTTTAAAAGTGTTAATTAACAATAAATCAATAAAAACTATTCAACATGAAAATCAATTACATCCCTGTTTACATTATTTAACTCCAAACATTTCTGTTTTGTGTGCTTGTAATTAGCAAGCTATAAAGATGCCATAAATAGGCGCATAATGAGAGGAACTGTTTATAAATGATAATTGGTATTCATTCCCACTGAGCTAAAGGTTCTATGATTACAAACTGTTGCACAGAAAGGGTTAAACCTCTTGCAGATAGGAGGTTTTACAGTACACAGCTCTGGAGAAGTCTTTCCCACAGAAAGCCCCTGATAGAAGAAAGCCCCTGAACATGAGTGCTGATGGAAAGAGTAACACCTACCAGGCATTCCTTAAAGCCTATTTACATCCATTTAGAAACATTGCATGGGGAAAAAAATCTGCTCTTTGGGCAGTGGTGGAGGCAATAAAAAATGGAACCTTGCACAAGGAATTTAGTGTTAATAAAAATCATCATCCAAACATCTCTACAAAGCCTGAAGGAAAGATACTAACACTGAAATGCTACGAAAAATCTGGATGACCATCCTGTTAACAAAGCTGAGGACAGGACAAAGGACACAAGGGTGTCTTCTGTCATGATGGGTGACAAGGATGTTGCTCTACGCAATACCTCCTTCAAAGATTAAGACCAAAGGCTTTCACAGAGGGCTAAAAGAGGATTAGAAGATCTTCAAGCAGCAGCCAAAAGCCCAAAACACTGAGCAACAGCCTGTATCTCCAGAAGGTAACACTGGATTATTTCCCATAACATACAGAGATGAAAAAACTTTCCTGAGGAGAAGCAACCTCTCATTAACCCCTAATGCTGAAAGCAGCCTTCTCAGTTTTAGAGACTGAGACCCGATCTAAATCCAACAGGTAAAAAACCCCATGATCCGGAGACCAGAGGCTTTCTGCTAATAACTTTTGCTAGTCTAAGGATGTCACCAACATCTGACAGTTTTGGCTTTGACAGTGTCTCCTCCCAAGGAAAATAAATCTCAACCTTTCACTATAACTGCTATTGTGAGGGCAACAAGCATCAAGAACCCTTCACTGAGCAGGTCTGACCAGTGAGCATCTGGTGATAAAGCCAGCGGAGTCAAAAAACCTATTTGCAAATCCAGAGCTAGACCATTTTTCTACCTTGTCTGGACATAGGTGATGCATATTTCCTTTCCTTTCTGGATTGTGATTTAGAACACTTACATTGCACTGCTTTCCCTCACTTGCACAGAATACAATTGCTTCACAGAATACATGGACTAAAATTGAAAGTTTGGAAAAAAGTGTCTATTTTGTGTAAGAAAGAGAGCCTTACATGGTTCTGAAAACAATAGCTCAATCTCATTGCTAAGAATGCAAAAATATATTCTCGTCAGGCAACTATGACCTGGACACCTATTTGCCCAAGAGGGTTATAATTTGCTATTGAAAACCCAAAGCTTTATCAATGAAGAAAAACAATTGTATGCATCTGCATCTTTAAATCACTCAGTTGATGCCTCTGGTCAGCTCAGGTGGATTCTGCTAAAATCCACATGGAAGCTGATAAATAGCACAATTCTAAGCTGCAGTGAAAACCTCAGCAGAGTTTTATTGTGCTTTCAGCATTCCTGAAAGTCAAAAGAAAAATCCAGCTATGCTTTGGTCACTGACAGACTGATGGGAACACATTCACTGCAAAACTACGGAAACCTGTACTTTTTAAAAGCATTGCAGTTAATAGGACACATAAAATTTCAACTAAAATGTCAGAGCTGGATGTCTTAGATCTCACACATGCAAGTTCCTTCCAGTTAAAAATGTACATGACACCATGTGTATATACATCAAGGTATAAATATATATACCCAGGTATACATACACATGCATGTATATATGTACATGCCACCCAAAAAAACTCTGCAGAAGTTTCCTGGAAAAGCCCAAACTAACCAAACAAGTGTCAAATCTTATCAACAGAAGCCTTAATATGGGAATCAATAAGTTCAGCAAAAAGTTGCAGAATAGAGAAATAGCTTCCTTATTTTTCCTGCCCTCTCTTTTCCAAATCCCACTGAAAAAAATTTTTTACCACTGATTCACTGCAGGCCTATATCAGTGCTTGTTGTTGGAAGCTAGGCAGGAGCCAGGCACTATGCTATGATCCCTTACTTCCACAGTGAAGATATCTCTGCACCTGTAAAACCATCCATCCCAAGGAGTGTTAGCTTCCCAGTACTTGTCCTGGCTTTCTTGTGGGCTCCATGACAGCACCCTACTTTTTGGGCAGTCACGAAGACCAGGAGCAGGAGAACAAATGATATCCCAGGTTTGGGGAAGAGCCGCAGGTAGATCCCAAGTAGTTGTATGATACTTGTTAACATTATTTTGTTTGAAGCCACACTGATCCTTTGGTCTTGGAGGACAAAAGGTTGACTTTAAATGATCCTAGTTCTTTTTCTTTTGGCTTTCACTTTTCTTTTCATATACTCTCAAGTTATCCGCTTTTAAAGGGGATATGGCAAGTGAATGTCACAACGCTTTCTGATTTTCTTTTTGCCGTCACTGGTACAAGTAACAGTGAAATACAGAAAGAAAGTAGAAAGAAAAACTGGCCTCAGCTTTCCCAGATTTTCTGTCTTTGGAAGAGTACGCTTGTCCTTCCAGTAAGCACACTTTCCCACCTGCTGGCACAGAGCTCTCCCACACAGATAATGGACCACCATGTCTTAAAGGGGTTTGCGAGTTTTCACAAAAGGGTTATGTTGCCCTTAGGTTTGGTTTGGGTTGATTTCCAAAACTTTCAATGGAAAGCTTCAAAAAGCCTCTTGGATTTTCACTTTTTTTTTAACAATCCTCCACTTCAAAACAGGGTATTTTGTCTCTGGAGAAAGAAATGTTCAATGTAAACCCATTTCATTTTAAATGGAAGCTAAATGGAGAGAAAATCCCTAATACTGCTTACCGACATTTCCATCTAGGTCAAGTACAACAAATCTGCATTTTTGAGCAGCAGAGCCAGCTCTCTGTCCCTGTTGAAAATGGCAGGTCTTGTGACACCCTGGATTATAACAACACATACAGAAAACAGGAGTGCAGTTGGAAAGCCTTTGAGCTGAGAAGCCACATGCTTCCTTTTCGTTATGTGATCTTGATGAATTTATTTCTTTAGCTTTTATTCATGTTTCAGGGTGTTTAATCCTTTAAACTTGTTAGTATTTTCCCTTTTTTATTGTTCTCTGCTGCCTTTTGCTGTTTTATTTTATTCTTTTGTTCCCCAGTGTACCTGAAAGTAATGCAGTCCTGGGCCTATTACCCTCAGTCTCTTTGATCTGGCAGTGGATATCAACAAAGAAGTTATTTGTTCTCAACACATTAAACCCTTCTGTGTAGTTTTTTACACATTCTGTTATGCAACTTTGATAGGGCCTGGAATGAGTTGTCAGGTACTGAAAGGCAGGGGAGCACAAAGACGTCTCCAAAAGCCAAGCTATGAATGGTGTCATCTTGCTGTTTCACTTTCAAAGGTGGCTCATAGGGGTTTGCTGAATAGGAGTCGTTTGACAGCAGACATCTGAATTTGTATCACAGTCTCTAAGACACCTTTATAAGAACTTTGAATATCTTAGTTGAGTCCCGAGGATCAAAGCTTCCTATGTAATACACCTATCATGGGTTACTCAGGGAGATTTTTAGCATTAGTAACAATGGCAGCTGATTTGCCTCACATAAAAAGCTACCAATAGAATGTCAATACTTTAACTAGCAAGATAAAAATCTATCTGAAACTCAGGAATTATATTATGGTCTCATAATTTACTTTATAAACCATCTCCTATAATTTGAAGACACGCATTAAGTGTTGCTTGAAATACATTAAATTTTGATTTTTCAAATCAAAATACTAGAATAGTAAGTAGAATTGGCAGCATAAATGAATATAATGAATAAAACACAAAAAGCTCTTGGCTGGCTTTTGTATGTAGCATTAGAAACAGAGAAACACACATTGTTTTACAGTGAACTACATGAAATATATTTGTTATGGGTTTGAAATACTCCAAATTATTTGTTATGGATGAGAGAGGATGTTCTGCATTTATGATATATGATACCACATTGTCATTAATTGTCATGCTTTGTTTATAGGACTGAATAATTTGTAATCATCAGATTACTATGTTTAGTCCGCACACTGTTTTTTTCAGAGTGCGTATTAAACAGATCAGATCCATGTATCTTTTATTTATTTGTTTGTTTATTAAGGGAATGATGATGCCCATTCTCCTGAGAATTAACTATTTGGTGAAAGGTTTGGAATTTCAGGTCCTGGTTCTTCTTGGAGAGGAGGGAAAGGCAAAACTACACTTGGGCCCTGATTTTTATTTGTGTGCCCATACTGACACGTAAGGACATCAGGCAGTAAAATGAAGAGAAAAATGAAGATGCAAAAGGCTACATATATTCTACAGGCTTCCTTCAGCTTTGTGGCTCCCTTTCCCCAGCCGTACTTCCAGTAGCATTTCCTGAACGTTTTATGTGCAGATATCACTCCAAGTCCCTTGTAGCCCAGTTATATATTAGGGCAGGTAGAAGATGGGGAAGCCACTCCCCAACATGGATTGTCTTGCAACATTTGCAGCAACAGGTATTTTGTGAGGAACAGAATAAAATGTTCTTGGCAAAAGCTTCTCTTTCTCATTATTCTTTTCCTGCTGGAGAAATACAACTATGAAGCGAGATACTCCAACAAGGGTTGCAGGCAAAGACTTTTAACTGTTTCTGTGCAGGGGAAGGCACAGACCTGGGAAGTCAAGAACTGGCTGGTCACTGTTGCCTCTGCCTTAGGGGGCTACTGGGAAAATCCCTACCAAAGAGCAGCTCCTGCCCAATATAAATTTTATATACATTTATACTAGAAACACAATGGGATTTTAAATACCTGCAGTTGGGAAATCAGTCAACAGTTATGGGCTGAATACCTGTATCACTTTATCCATGGGGACTGTAGAGACACAGCAGCCCATCTGCACAGATCACCACGCGGGTCTCGGGCTCTGTAGGGTGACAGTTAGCCCTCATTCACTGCCCCATGTCGACAGCACCTATATATAAATTCAAGATACAACGGGATTGCTCATTCCTAGAAAATAATTGCAAAATCAAACCACTGGCTCTGAAAAGGTGTGATATTGGTTCATTTGCTACCCAGAATAACTGTACCTCTAAGCTAAAGAAGAAAACACCAGCAAAAATGAGACAGAAGCCAAGCTTACATTTCCATTCTTATCTCTCTGTACCGATACTCTCTCAGAGGCCCCTGCTTGCATAGCAGCTGCTGAATTGCTACAGTTTACTGTCTAGCATATTAAAATAAACTAACACTGATTTTGGTAATTTGCATAAACAATTGATGGATCTCTACAGCAGAGACAGAAGCTCTTCATCTGTGCCCACCTGTGCATCAGATCTCTGAGCCTGTACAAGGACTAACCACAGCAGAGACTGCTGTGTGAACCTACACAAAGCCAACTATTGTGTCTCATTAGGGTTCAGAGCTCCATCAAAGCTACCAACACAAAAGATGTGACTTTTGAAAGTGGTTTATCCTGCTATTTGATCAGATGAAAAAGATTAAATCATAGAATCACAGCCAGCCCTCTGATCATTGTGGTCCTCCTTTGGACCTGCTCCAACAGGTCCATGTCCTCCCTGTGCTGAGGACCCCAGAGCTGGATGCAGCACTGCAGGTGGGGTGTCACCAGAGCGGAGCAGAGGGGCAGAATCCCCTCCCTTGCCCTGCTGGCCACGCTGCTTTGGATGCAGCCCAGGACACAACTGGCTTTCTGGGCTGCAAGCTCACATTGCCGGGTCATGTTGAACTTCTTGCCAACCAACGACCCCAAGTCCTTCTCCTCAAGGCTGCTCTCAATCCATTCATCCCTCTACCTGTAGTTGTGCTTGGGATTGCCCTGACCCAAGTCTGCACAGGCCCACCTCTCAAGCCTGTCAAGGTCCTTTTGGATGGCATCCCTTCCCTCCAGCGCACTGCTGCCAGCACACAGCTTGGTGTTGTCAACAAACTTGCTGAGGGTACACTCAATCCCACTGTCCTTGTCACCAAAAAAAATGTTAAACAGATGTCTTGACTGAAAATAGTCTGCAATAATCTGCATTTTACATGCATGCACATTACCATGAAGGCTTGTACAGCACTTCACAATCTAGATACGTACTAGTATATGTGACTTTAAATACAAGAATAGGGCTACAGTTCTATATGGACAACACTATATATTTTTAGGAAGGATAATAAAGAGTACATTGTTCAGCATAGAGGGTTGGAAGCATTTTAGGTAGGCAGAATGCAACTCCCCCTGAAAATTACAGTACCAAGTGAAACAAGAGAAGTCCTAACAAACTAACACACACACACACACACGCACGCAGATACATACACTTAAAAATCTACAATGGGTTTTCTGAAAACAAACACAAGGCCTGTCCACAAGATCTCAGCTTTTCAAACTCAAGCCTGCAGACATCAAGCTTTCTCAGACCCAGTCCTTCACAAGATGGGAGTGAGGGCACAGTGCACACTGGAGCAGTATTTCCAGGGCTTTCACTCACAGCAGCTGGGTCCGCCAAGGGGAGGAGGTTTGCAAGAACTCTGTAGGACCTCTCCAAACAGCAGTCTACCACTGATGCCCAGAAATGCCTCTAATACATTTGGGGAGGAAAAGTAGCCAAATGTTTCTGTCTGCTCACCCATTACCTGCACACAATCCTGTAATGCCTGCACATGGTGTTACAAAATGTTCCCATAATTTATTTGCCCACAAAATATGAAACAGCTAAAATCCATGGAATATATCGGCAGCTGATGAGCAATTTCTTCAGAAATAAAAATGATAGCTGAATTTGGGATCTCATGTTCCAGATGATTAGCCCCACCTTAAAAATCAATATGAAATGCTGTAGAATTAGATGTAGGAATACTTTCTCTTGCACACTGATACCTGCTTTAGTGTCGGCTGGACTTCTTGAAAGGCATAGAGGATGGCTTTGGAAACAGAAAGGAAAACAAGATCAGACATTCCCACATCCTATCATAATGACCAAACAAATCTGTTAAAAAGTTAACTGAGTAACAAGTGCACTCCCCCAGCAAGGCAAACGAAATCTTTGACTTGTTTCACTCTTAAGGTTGGATATCACTGCTGCTGAGCAGATCTGCTACAGGAAGAGTGGAAGAGGAAATGTAGGTGAAAGGATGGTTTGCTCTCAGTAGGGGTCTAAAATCTAATATTTGATATAAAAGCAGTGCATCTTCTGAGACAAACCATAAAAATACAATTATTATAGTAGTGTACAATTTATCAAAATATTTTGACATTTTTCCAGAGATAGTCTGTTTTCTGGTATTTGCACAGCTTTGACTCTAGAATATAGGCACGTATAAGCACAGAAGAAGACAAGACAGCAAGTAACTATTTACTGATTAAGGAGTGGATGGGCTTCAAGTTTGAAAGATTAGCATTCCTATTTCACCCTTATCCTTCCAGAGCAGGAAGGAGAAGACATAAAATACAGTGTTCTCAACTCACAGACATTCCTAATTTATGGCATTAATGCCATAAATTTCTTCTCTTTGCTCTTTTGACTCACTTGCCATATCCTGGTAAGCCCAGGTCAGCCATGCTCAACTCACATTTACTTTGCTGAGGTGGTAAAGGTTACACAACTCAAATTTTTTTTCCATTTCTAAGAGAAATTAATCCAAACTCAGATAATTTGTATACAGTTCCAGGCAATATAAACATGGCTGGTTAGAATCATTTATATAGTATAAGCCTTTGTACTCTATACTTCATGGAAGTTAATAAGTAGGTGTCAAACTCTGAATTAAAATTCCCAGAAGAGGACACAGCACAAAGGACAATAAAAATGATTTTTAAATAATCATAGGGATAAATAGCATCCACTTCTGACAAATGTAAGTGCTGGAATAAAATGTTATTAGGCTACAGAGATTTTCTTTTGTTCAGGAAGTATGTTTTATTCTCCAGCAGTGTCATTCATCATCCTAATGAGCCCTCAAAATGTAAATTAAATAGCAAAGACTGATTCATTCAAAAACATCTTTGTGCTGTGTGTTAAACCTTTTTTCTACTTTTATCCTTATATATTGGTCCATTCTTTCATTGCAAAATAAACCCTCAGCCCTTGTATGCTTTAATGACCAAGTTCAAG
Organism: Coloeus monedula; assembly: GCF_965178545.1. Taxonomy (NCBI): domain Eukaryota; kingdom Metazoa; phylum Chordata; class Aves; order Passeriformes; family Corvidae; genus Coloeus; species Coloeus monedula. Next base: position 88,839,269 of record NC_138783.1, read on the forward strand.
CAAAGCATATTTTTAGTAAACACTGTTTATTCATTGCTGCTTTTGGTATAGTAATTAAAACAAAACTAAACCAAAAAAAATAAAACAAAAATACAACACCTCATTTAAAAATTGTGTGCTTCTTAAATTATATTTGATCCAGAAAATCTCAGAAACCTGTGCATGCATGTGGTTTTTGTTTTATTCAGCGTCACTTAGTACAGGAAAACCCTCAATGGAAAAGGATTAGTAGAAATATCAAGCAGCTCTAATTTACTGAACTGAATACATTAACAACAAAGCAAACACCGTATTTTTGCTAATGGCAGGGCAAAAAAAAAGAATCCAGGGTCATGAGCTAAATTAGTTCAGATTTCTTGTTATCTGTTGATAAGGCCATTACACATTCTTACCAGGAATGCAGTAAAGAGGTTTCATACTTGACCTGAATTTATGCATGAGCACACACACAACAACAAGAGCGACAAGGAACAGGGCTTCTCTGGAGCCCATCCAAACAAAAATATAACAGGAATGGAAAAAAACCCAGCAAAAGCATGTCTAGTTTCGGTATGATTAGTCTTCAGTTATCTTGTTCTCTGCCTCTTCCCTTCTCTTTCCCTTCCTCTAATGCTTCTGGAAATCATCTTCAGCTTAATTTGGGTGTACATATGTTTCTGTGTGTACAAAATGAAGATGAAAATATTAAGAGAGAGAGCAAAGTTTGCCTGATGACAAGAATCCTGTTATATGTAACTGCATAAACTGCATATGTAAGATTTAAAAGCCATAATCTTCAGAATAAATTACATAAAATCTCAGCATTCAGTGACATTATGCTTTTATGAGGTCGAAATGTTGGCGCGAGACACCGGGGGTTACAATGAAACCATCCAGCTGTGAAAGAGGTAAGTACATGTATGGTGTCTTGCTGCCAGGGATCCAAAAAATGGCCCTAGACCAATACTCCTTTTATTGCAAACCCAAAGAGACGTGAGTGATGCATTGGTGTAATTGAGTTAAGAGAGCTTAGAGACGGGGTTAAGTGTTACAACTTTTAGCTAGAATATCTTTGATGACAGGTGACCTTTTGAAGGGTTTCTTCTAAAAAAGTTAAAATGGTGATTTATGAAAGTTCAGCGAAGGCTCCATACTGCAACTGTTAAAGAGACCATACACGTAATTAGGTTAAACTCCACTAAGCAGAAAGAAGAATAAAAAAAGATCAGTATTATGGCATGAAATATTATCACTTAAGAAAATTAAGCATCATGAACCCTAGCTGAGAGAGCTTAATAAACCATCTATCATTTATCTTTGAGTGCTGATTCAGAAATCAGACTGGCATTCACAACTGCAGTGATTGATTAAAATAAATGCATACAGTATAGTAATTTATAAATGAAGACAGTAATTTACAAATTAAGTAAAGACTTTATGCCTGCAGAATAAGCTGCTGAAGCTGAAAATATATTTGAAGATACTTCAAACATACTCAACATGTCACAAAGAGTCGCATGATGCAGCAGCTATCTGATTTTATACTTTGCTCAACTAATCTTCAAACTCAAGAGTATCTACTAGATGAGAAGCCTGCCTTTCACATCCTTGTGCACACATGATATACCTAGGTACAATACCTGTATTTTTGCTAACTACCCTTTTTATGAACACTGATGTATTTAAGTACCTCTTATTACCTAATTTTTTTACTCTACAGTCAAATCATAGATCCTTGGATCCTATATACTGCATCAAATTAGAGTCTTTCCAACCAGCTGCCCAAAACCGAAGCACAAAGCTGCAGAGACTCCAAAAAAATCTTCCTGTTAGACTTTAGTACACCTGAGAAGCCAGAAAAGAGAAAATAAAAAACGAAAACTCTTTACTCTGACTCTCTATCAGCCAGAAGACAGTGTGTTTCATTATGGCATTATAAGAATACTGTAGATTCACTATTTTAAAGCTCATCCACAAGACCACAATTTTAATGGCATACTTAGAAAGAACAGGATGTAACACCTTTATTGTTTGTTTTCCTTTTCTTTCTTTTTTAACCAGTGTTTATTTGATTTTTAAAATCTAACAGAAATAGCAACAAAGGAAAAGTTAATAGAACTGATCTGCCCTTGAGTCTTGCTCTCAAAGATCCTGGCTTTCTTCAGTATCGCTGAAGCCTCAATGCTTCCTGCAGCAGATGGAGAGGCTACATGAAGGTTAGCCATCGGTGCTGCACACAAAACCTCTGCTCTTCCTTGGCACCTGCAGCCATTTAAAACACACCCTAAAATAAGTGTTGTCATTTGGGGCCCAGGTATGGTCCTGACAAAGAGTGGACTGTTACGCAGAATTCATCTTGTTGTCAGTGATTACAATGTTGACAACAATGATTGAAGTGAAATAGATCAAAACATGACGAAAGTAGCAGAATTAAGCTTATCTGTGGAAAATGCTCCCGTCTTCCCCGAGCTAATGCTTCCTGTTCCTCGGCTGGTGTCATTTGTTGCTGCTTGTTACATGGGAGCTGTTTGTAAGTCTGACTCCGGCAGCATTAGCTATGGCTCCTCCATTTCACGCGAAGGTTTTCTAGACTGTACAGACTCCAAGAATGACTATTACAGAGGGAATTGGGCAGAAAAGAGAAGGAATGAGAAGAAAAAAATCCTTTATATAGTGCGTTCAGCAGCTTTTGCTGTCCCGAAAGTCACAAACCTCCTCCGAATATCCTTGTAGAGCAGAAAGGAGTTAGAAACAAAACCCATCAAGAATGGGCAAAATGTGAATACTGAATAAGAAATAGATTTGGAGACTGCTGAAGGATGCAAATGAACACCGAGTATGTCAGACGACCCTTTTTCCTTACTTGAGTTGACACTTTTCCATCCTATACCTGCATGTTTTGAAACGAGTTCTCACAGAATTAAAAACATGGATTCTGCTTCAGGTAACATGCATGTAGTTAATTCAGTGATAAATTACGCCTGATAATATATACCTTGAAATAATTTTAATATGCTGTTTATACATGCAATTTTCACTGTATCTACACTTCATTGAAGATTTTCTGTATGTCGAGTAATTGTATGAATGCATATGTGCACAGGAATGCTTGTAAGAGACTGCAAATATGTGTCTAATGATTCTTAGTTCAGCCAGAAAAAATATGCTGTATTATTTGAGAAATAGTTCATGACCATATAAAGAAACATCACATCACAGTGCATGGGAAGAAAATTAAGATTGTCATTAAGATCGCCATTGCCAAAATTGAGCTGCTCCTTTAGTTCTGAGGACTTCATTTTCAAATAATTTTGTTCTAAACAGAGAAGTAAGCAGAAGGGAATAGTTCTGTCCCCAAAATATCTTGCCACTGAAATGGACTCAAGGAACACCATGCACGGAGAGGAACAAAACATACCAGAGGACTGAGTGGGCTCAGGACTGGCTTGGATTTGCCAGCCTTTCTAGTTTACTTTTAATAAATAAGCACCTTCAGCAGATGCTGCAGGCTAGATGAATTCCCTGGAGATCCTGAATAAGGGAAGAGGTGTGACCTTGAGGGTCATTTCATCAGAGCTCCGTTGTCCATGGTGACAGGTAGAAGGTCAGGAGACAGTGTCCCCACTGGAGCAGGGAATTCAGCTCACCGGGGACAACTGAAGAAGAGAACAGGAACAAGCTTCTCAGTGGCTTTGAGGGGGAAAAGAAGAAATGTAACTTTGATCTGATAGATAAGAAATGGGCTGAGGTTTCTGGTGCTCTTTGTGAGGGGGGTTTGCAAGAGCAGAATTAAAATACCTTGCCATAAGCCAGGAGATGAGACACACGAAACCAAGAAACTAGATGTTCTCTGTGAAGGCAGGACCCTCATAAAGCATGAATCAAAGAGAAGCAGTATCTGGGCTTGCTTTCAGGTGCACAGGTTGAGAGGAAGGGAAGGAGTCATATTGGGGCTGCAATACCTCCAGCTGAAGTACATCAGAAACCTCATTTTTTTTCCTGGCTGATTTCCACTTACTGCCTGACTGCCCAGGTTTTTGCAAAGTAGTTACATGACTTAATAAAAAGCAGTTTTGCCATAGAGCCATTAGCAAACTGAGTCTCTAATATCTCCACCCCTGTTGAGCGACTGGTCATTCATTGGAAAAATCCATTTTCTCCTAGACATGACAGTACACGTGACAGAATCTGGCCCTTTTTAACGTAACACTGGTAAAAGCAGAGGCATTTCTAACTTTGGCTGCAACCCAGTCCTACAGTCATGCTCATAGGTTTGTGCATTTCATTAAAGGTGATGCATGAAATCACTTAGTGTACTTGACTCCTTTAAATACCTTGACAGAGAGTTAAGTGAATTATGAGTTGTTTTTCTGTATAAGCAAGAGCCATATCTGAATATACACACTCGTGGTATTAAATTCATATGTATGCAACTAAGTGTAATTGTTTTTATAAATTTAATTATGTGACTCTTGTACTAAATACTTCACATGAAAAACAGGCAAGAGAATAAACAAAATGGTATCAAATAGCCCACTGCCTGAAGGCTGTAAAAAACAATCTATACAGCAACTTTTAAAAATACAGGCAGTATTTTTCATAAAATTATGTGCCAGTTCAAGGGCCACTTTTCTTCTTCAGCGCACACAGTCAAGACTTCTGGAATTCATAACCACTCAAAGCCTTTAATGAAACTTGAGCACATTAGTCAGAAAAACCTAATCGCTCTGTCTTTGAAGATAAACTCCGCTTTTCTCACTCATTCCCACATACATGGAAATGCAGAGACACTAGAAGTGTCATCATCATGTAAGACACTTGCTATTGAATCTATTCTCAATACGAGGCTGACCTGAGGTATGTTTCAGAAATCTTTCTCTTTGTCTGCTCTAATCCATCAGAATCCTTTCAGGTAAAACTACCGCATTTATACATCAAAACTGTATTTTTTAAGTAAGGCTGTCACTTTTAAGGCATGCATCTTTTCGGGAAAATGTCAGGGATGTTATACTTGGGTGTCCTTCTGCCCAAGAGGCCAACAGAGCCTGAACAATGAAGCAAACAAGACAGCTAATCAATAGCAGTCACAGCACTATTTTTTATCCTCCAACATCTTCATTTTCGACTTGGTACACATCATTACAATAGGAAAACACGACAGTCAATCTCCATTAAGTTCAAGCACTGCATGAAAGAATTAATTTGGCTGCCTTAAAAATGATGATACAACTGCATGCCCTTAAACCTTTTAAATTTATACTAAATTTACAGAAAATACTTGGATAGGCAGATTGGCCAGATATGAAGGCAGGGGGATATTGACTTGTTTTTTTCCCATTGGCACCATGTATTTCTTACAGTGATGATTTCTCTAAGCATTGGAATATAACCTGTAAATTTTTTTAAGGCTTTGGTATAAAGCAATTTCACAACTACCTGTGTAACTAATCAGATTGACGGTTCATGATGCCAATTTCTCAGAAGTATGTCAGTGGCACTGAGTCTTGTTGCTAGCTCTAAAAAATATCCTTTGGATTTGGGATTTTCAAGGAGCCCAGGGATTTAGTTGTCCATAAGCCATTCATATATGAGTGAAGAGGTCCAAACTCCCTTTGGCTATTTTGACAAATCCATTTCAAGTAACTACTCATTTTCACATTTAATTTGAGTTCAAAGCAGTCATAGTTATGATTCTCCCCCTCCTCCACGCTGACTGCTTTCAGTATCTGGCACTGAACACTGACCTTATGTCATTTGCACCTGTATGCATATATGCATATGAATACACATGAAAACGCATACAGGCAAAACCACTGAAATGGGCTGGCATATGGCAGGAACCCTTGCTGGTGCTCCTACAATATGCTGGCACTTGCCACAGAGGGAATGGGGTAGAAATGAAAAGCATGCAGGGGCTTCTAAGTCTCGCTCCCCATACATCTGTTAACATCCTTTGATTTCCTGTCTTTAACGGAGAATTGCACACACAACAACTTGGTCTAGTACAACCTTTCAGCACCTGACACACTAAACTGCAGGAGGAACATTCTTCACAGAGCCAGCATCAAAATCATTTTGTGTCCAGGGCTATTTCGAAGTAAAACCAGGTAGTCTTAAAGTTACTAATTATGATGTGGTTCTGCTTGGTCAGACATCCTGATTTTAACTGAAAGTGGAGAAATCCATTCATTTATAAATAGCACCATGTTTCAAAATTTCAGCCAATTTTGAATCCATTGGTAAATAGATTTTTCTTTTGTTTTGGAGAATTAAGCAATCAATACTCAGTCTATAGGCATGAACTTTGTGAAACAGGACTTAAGAGAAAATGTAAGAAATGTTCCTGTCAGAAAATCTACTCTAGATCTGCAATGTATGCAGTACTTTCTGGTGGTACTTTATTTAAAAATTTCAAAATATACTTGATTCTCAGTAGATTTATAACTATGACATTAGAGATATAAGATAAGCAAATATGACAGAACTTATCAGTTCTTTGGAGGAACAGCACAGCAGGAAAAGCCTCTGGGAAAGAGTATTGCAACATTTGGAGAGTAAATCTCCATCATGTAACAGCAATTCTAAACATTTTTCGGTCTATTTTCTCTCATCTGTCCTCTGGCAAGTTTTTTCTCAATATTAGATTCAGCATAAAAATACTTGCAGGCTGGCCTCATGTACTCTCTTGTTTATAGCTCCAGGACATTACAATCACTGTCCCAATGTTTTTGAAACTTCTGGAAAGTTATCTGCTCCCAGATCTTTCTTCAGTAAGGCAGTTCTCTTCTAGCTTTACAGCCTGAAATAGGCTGGCATTTTTGGTTTCAATATTAGATATTCTGGACGACACAAAGAAATGAAGGTCATGGTTAACCTGTTGTCTACATGAAGTTTATGTAATGACTAAGTTTAAAACCACACAGGTATTTTAGTTTTCATCTGGATCAGAACTTTTACTTAAAACTTCTCTACTTTTCATACAAATTCTGAAAATGTATTTTAATTACACTGTCTTTTAAAGGAAAGGGATTTTCTGGTTTACGCAGATGGAATGAAGCTATGGAATTACCTTTCTGTGGAGAAAATTAATCTTTTGGCAGGTCTTAAAGAGGAAGAAATGTTCAGTGAGATAGTTTTCTCTGGATGATTTAATGATTATCAAGGGATGTAGGTAGAAAGGAATGAAAAAAACCATAGAGAATGTTGGGGGGGTTTTTTAATATTAGATGAGCTTGTTGAACACTTCAGTACCAGGAAACAGTAAAAAGCCCTTGGAGATAATTTTATTCACAGAAGACCTCTGCTTTACTGAGACTCACCACGGTACCTACCAGCCGATGGCTGGAGCTTGTGCTAGGTTTCCACATCTTTTGGTCTACATCCCAAACATGTACAAGACCACTGAGCCCTTCGATTTTTGTTCTCAATAGGAGTGTTGCAGAGAATTACACTTCCATCAAGGTACCATAAACAGATATCACTAGTTCTCACTGGTGGCAAATTGTGTTTCTGAGCGATGCCAGTGGAAACCAGGACAAACTTGTCTGAGGCAAGGATTGAACAAAGTGACAGTGACACCTGAAAGAGTGACAACCAAGTTAAAACACTGACTATCAGATATTTTTTTGGTGAATTTTGGTGAAGAATGTTCAAGATTTAAATCTAGATGTGGCTTTAAGAACATCAAGGTAGTTCAGAAATGAGCACATTTATCCCAGCAAGAAAAGGAACTGGCAAGAAATAGTAACTTTTCAAATTTCAAACTATGGCTTGTTTTTTGCCAGGTTCTAAAATTTTTTTTTAGGTCTCAAATATTCTGCTACTGGAAAGGTCATTCTTCTTCCAAGATAACTTCCCTAAGGGGCTTTGCTCTTTTATATAAACATGCAGATGCAGGCAGCTCCCTCCATATGCATTTCAAATTTACATTCAATTTTTTTTTGCCTAGGCAAATAACATGGGTGATATTCAGCATTTAGCCAGGACACAAAACAGTGGGAAAGCTGATTCATACCTTGGTTTTTCCACTTATCCCTTTCATTCCACTTATCCTCCTTATGCTCAGAAGGGACAGCAAAGTCACATGGAATCTTCCAAGCTATGTAGTGTCTGTTAATCCATCTTTAATAAATCTTGGGACAACTATGCCACAACTCAGAGTACATAAGCAGGTTATGGCAAGGCTGCTATAGACTCCTGATGGCCTCCTCCTGTCCCCTTGTGTCCACCTAGGATGAACCTGCACTTCTTGGTGACTGCTAAATTTAGGCTTTCCCGACCATGTCTGCCCCAAACATAAGATTGGTTTAGTTAAACCTGTCCTCCAAATTCTGATGCAGTGGGTCACTCTCAGTTTAGCACAACCGCGAAAATGAGTCGTTCTCTGCTATACTGTCCAAAAACAGTTTCAGTGAGAGTCCCTGAACTGGAAACTTCCCATTGCCCTCAGGAATTCCATCAAATCTTACCTTTTTCATCCAGTTTTTTTATTTTAAAAGCTTCCAGGGTAAGAGAGAGAAATTTTTTTTCATACGTGTGCATAATTCCTGTTAATGCTTACAGGAATTAAATCTGTTTATTGGATTATATGTGTAACCTGTTGTGTACTATTTTGTTTTCTTTCAGGTCACTCATCTCTTTCACCCTTGTATCAAAATAATTGGTAGCAATGCATGCCTCAGAAACATCTTTGCTGTCACACAAAGTGGATGTCAACAGTATCAGTGTAAAAAAAAATTACATGTTATGCTCTTTCAAATGCAGAGATGGCATGAAAAAGAATACACAGTGATGTGCTATGCATCATTTAAAACCGGATACACTCTTCTACCAAATTGTTGTCACTGACAGTGTTAGATGTGTGGGTTTTTTCCCCTTTTACTTTTTACAGGGTTTAAACTTAACGCTTTTTGGTTTTGCTTTGTGGGGTTTTTTTTTGAAACAAAGGTCACTTACTTAGCAACAGATAAATAAAAATTCAGGCATCCCCAGAAAAATCAATAAAGGTACTAAAAATCTAAGTTGATAATAAATTTTTGTTCCCCCTTCACACAGCTCAGGAATGTCAGTATTTACTGGAACCACTGTAATATCAGATATTTCAGAAGAGTATTGATTTTGCCACTGAAGTGTGACTAAAGGGATAAATAAACTGCTCTTGAGGTCAATCGATTCATTTATCTTTGCTGTTATTTTATAAGAAGTCAAAGCAGCATAAACTTTGATAAATAAATGTTATCATTAAGAAATACTATCCATATGAAGATTTTGAGAACAATGGGAACATATTTAGGCTGCTGGCATTGAGCTGAAAAATCAGGATTATATTTATGCTGCTTTGAGTATTAACGAGGACAAAATATGACTTTCCACCATTGATGCACAATGCCTCATCTGCGATTCTGAATGTGGCTTAGGATGAGCGTTACCATATATAAAGTAGAATATTCCACAAGATAGGAAATACATGATAGGAAAAGAAAAGGGAGAAGAGCCTTTATTTTTGTATTTGCAATGAATCCGAATCACAATTGTACTGATGCATTCTGCTTTCTAAAAAAAAATAAGACGTGGTAGCAGCCAATGTATTCAAGTTGATAAGTAATGAGAACGCTCTGAAGTGACTTTATGCAGCTTTAATTGCAAGCAGGATAATAGCTACTTCAAGAAGTCACAATGATATCATAAAAATTACAGTGCAAAAGTCATGCAGAGCCTGCTACATTATGATTGGGATGTGAATTTAAGGCGGTAAGAATATTAGGACAAATATGAGGTCTGTGTAAGACATAAAGAACTGCTGTATTTGTGAGTAACTATGAGTCTACTTTTGCAAAGCTGTATATGCAAAGAAAAAGAAGAAAATCCAGTGACACCGTGATAAAATGACAGACAAGGTGTGTGGCACTTTTTTATATGGTAATAGGTGGATGCTATCCATCTAAATTAAAGCTTTTAGAAACTAGACACCTCTGCTCATGGCTAGTCACTCTGCTCTGCTCACAGTCGATGGAAAGAATCGGGTACTTTCTGCAAGCGGTTCCTCTTCCAAGGTCTCTGCCAGAGAGACCAGATGAATCACCCTTTGGAGGCACCTGTTTTGGTCTTTTGACTATAAAAGGAGTCCTAACTAGTCTTGGACATGCAAATTTTAAACATTGCAAGTGAAGGGAAAAAAACCCAACCAAACAAAAAACCAACAAAAAACCAATCCACCAAAAAAAACCAGGAACATACTGATGGTTTTAAACTGTTAGCAGTTTAAATGGTTGCATGAAGTTGAATGAAGATGTCATTGACAACACTGGAGCAAATGTCTCCGTGTGTTTTTTTTCTTAAAATCCAGACTGACTCTTCAGTGGGCTTGTAAGAAACCCAGGGAAGAGCAGCTGAAGAGACTACCACCTTTTTGGCATTCAGAAAGCACAGGGTGGCTCAGAAAAGTCAAGGCCTTGATTTCACCTCAGGCAGCATATTAACTCTCTAAAACTCACAAGGCAGTGCCCTGCTCTCTCTTGAAGAGCAAGCATTCCGAGAAGGACTCCGTATCTAAGGCACTGCAGCTACAGGGGAGACGCTGGGAGGCAGGGAGACAGAGAAACAAGGAAAGGGAACTATCAAAACTTCACTATGAATGGCCACAGAAGTCTATAAGTGGCAGAGGTACTTTCTTATGGAAGAAAGAGGTTAGACATAGAGGCTTTCCAAGTCTGAAGGACTACAGAAGCACAGCTAGCTAAATAAAAGATAAAAGGATTGTGTTATGTGGTTAATGGAAGGAAACTGAAGGGCATGAAGGAAAGAGAGCTAACAAAAGCTGACAGAACTTAATAAACAAGCAGGTTTCCTTTTGTTTTAGCACGTAAACATCTACTGAAAGAAATACACTGACACAGTCTTGGGCCATGTTTTTTAATCTGTATGAAAAAAAAAATTGATTTGACATCTCAGTTGATATCTGAGAAGTACCACCATACCTCAGTCTTGCAAGATAGCCTCTATGGCCTTCCTGAGTCCTTCCAGCCCTGCTGCCTAAGGCCAAAGCAAGGCAGCCCTTACATATCCTACAGTCTTATGTAGGCATGCCATGGGCAGGTCAGGGCAATGAGAGATGACATCCAAGTTCCTTCTGATGACATCAGGGCTACACACCTCCACATAGCTCCTTAGATGAGCACCTAGACCCATGGGACACACACCATTCCTCTCAGAGACGTAAGAGAAAATCCTGGGAGCTGTTCACCAGGTAACTCTATGTTTTATTTCTGTCTTTGGTAAGTGAGGCTACAAATCCTAACTTACTGTGAAGGCTTTAACATTGACAGAGCCTTAATGAAAGCCAATGAAAGCAGATACTGCGTTTGGCTACCAAGTGGCAAACTGCACTGGTATACAGGTGATGCCCCCAACAATGACAATTGAATTCAGGCTGAAAATTGAGGAGGGGAAGATGATGCTTTACTTTTCAATAACAAGGATCCGCCAGCCTTAGGGTCCATCCCAGGCACTCATTAAGACCCTTCTTGGTGAAACATGCTTCAAGAAAACTGTTCACATGTCTGAATCTGGCCAGGTGCACATGACTTCAGCTTGTTGAATGAACCAGAGCTGGGCACAAAAGAAAACCAACTACAGCCAATCTTTATGTATTCGTCTTGTTTGGAGACTAACAAAGAGCAGCTTAATGCTGGTTAGGAACACCTACCAGTACTTTATTTCATTCACACTCATAAGAAAGCAGACAAATATTGTGCACAGCATATGTCCTGCCAGTAACAGCTGCCAAGTGGTGATTTATTTGCTCCAGAAAAACATTAATTTTCCAACAGTAACCAGAAAACAAACAGTAGAGCTGTAACATGTCCCATGTTCCAGCAACAATATTCACATATGATAAACATATATTTTTCAGATATCAGAGTATATATTCAGTATAAATATATTTTAGTATAAATTTCTTTCTTTCTTTCCCCATTTTTTTTACTTCCCACTGGTTTGTATATGACACAGAGCATGGTTCCTCTGGCCTGGTATGCTGTTTTGGCTCATGAACTGGACAACAATAAAATTCTTCCCCTTCTGTAATGCTGTTCTGTGAAGATCTTACATATGTTTGGGGAAGACGGCAAATCAACCACACCTCTGAAAGGAAAAATCAGTCCCACGGCTGCTACATGCAATATGACTTCACTGCTGTGCTTTGATATAAACCTGGCTTAACACCAACAGATTGTCAAATCCTTGTTGTTGCAAAGCTTTGAAGAAGCAGAATGTTTCTGAGCCAAAACATATAGGACAGGGAAGGCAACTGACTCAAAAGAGAATAGAAATTCTGCTAGCAGGGGGACAAAAGGGCCACTGCTGGGCAGAGCTCTGTAGATGTGCCCTGGTACAGTGGCTGAGGGATGGTGGGGTGAGGTAAGGGTGCAGGCAGGCTCCAGGGAGATTGCCCTCTCCCAGCGATGGGAGGTAAACCTCCCTCCTCAGCAAGGTTGATAGCAAGTCCCTGCTGACTCCCACAGAAGAAGGAGCATGGGCAGCGAAACTGCCTTGCCTGGCTTGTTTTGACATATGCTATACCCCATCAGTTATTTTTAAATTTGTTGTTTGACAAATCTGCTGAATTCATTCACAATTTCTGATTTGTGAGCTGAGTTTCTCTGTTACTTCTAGGACTGTATGCAAATGGCAACATAATGCTTTCTGTTTTGCTCTGTATTTAAAAATCTCTACAGGTTGTGACTCTTCTTACCTATATGTTTTACTTGCTGGCAACTGTTTTTGACAGCAAAAAAACAAGCTAAATAATTAACTCATCCACTTTCTTACACTTTAAGTGATGTATTATTTAAGAGTCCAGGCATTAAATTCTCAATCCCAAAAACATGCCCTTGGGACCAGTTGCTTTGAAGTCATCTGCAAAGTTGGGCAGGTATACAAATGCTTGAAGGATCAGATCCTAAAAAAAGGTTACCTTTATTCTAATGGTGAGCAATAATCGTAATGAATCTGTTTGGTATTCTATCATACATTACGATATAGCACCTGTTCAACTGCCATCAGAAAAGTAATTGTATTTCGGTGTTTGTATTCTTTTCATTTGATAAATGTGTTTGTTTTATACATTTGCTTTATGCAGTGAAAGAATATTAAAGCAGACCTGTTTAACATCATGTTTGGAAGCGTAAGGGAATTGTTCTTTGGGAGGCTTCACTCCTGCTGGTACTAAAGTATTATGAAGAGCTAAATGAACATATGGTTAAGCCAATTTAAATGCACTTCTAATGAACAAATGAACACACTTCACTGCGTCAGTTAAAAACCAAAAATCCCTGAATCTTCCCTTCTATTATCTGCCTGTGTTACCATCATCAACACCATCTATGTTATCGGCTTCAATTCCTATATTCCAAATAGCAGAAAATCAATCCGTTGGGAAGCCTGCTGAATAATATATATTGTTTTATCACGTAATAAAAAGTAGGTCATTAAGGATCTGGCCATGCTTACCAGCAGGACACCAAAAGGCAGAATTTTGCTCTTGTGTACACAGACTGCAAAACCCATGGCAAGTGTCTGAGCTATTTAGCAAGGATGAAATCTGTTCTTGGATCTACTCAACTGGCCACCCAAAGGTAGGGCTTATTTTGACTCTTTCTTTCTTTGATATGGCTGGTGCGGGTTTTCTTTTAGTTAGCAGCAATGTAAAGGCTCCTTAACTTTTGCGTAATACCTCCAGAAACTGAAGAGCTCTTCACTGCTCCTGGCTATCCAGATAAACTCTCCTCATCCAAAGAATCACACTATCAGCACAAATTCAAGATAAAACTTAACCATTACTGATTTGGTTTCCTGGAAAAAGCAGCACATTAGGGAAGCAGCAGATGTTACTCCACTGAACGACATCTTGTGTTAAAAAGTGAATATTCACAGCACTATTCCTTCCTGGTCCCAGGCTGATTCTAGGAATCTCCTAAAGGGTCTTTTAAAATGCAATTCAGTGCCATGACTTCAAGGATTTCAGTGCTTTTGCCCATGAATATTTGTGCAACAGATCCTGAAGAAACTCTGGCTGAACAAACCACAGTTAAACATTTCACGGAAGAACAAGACGAAAAGCGAAACAAACACCTCCCTCCTCAAAACCCAAACCAGTCCAAAAGAAGCCCAGCGTGTAAGAATCATTCTGAAATGCATGCTTCTTCTGGAGACAAGGTGTTTATAAGAAATATAGAAGGCAATTAATAATCAAAAGCCTGTGTTGTTCAGTGAAGTCCCTTACACCTGCAATCCTTGCTAAAGGGGGACCATCCTCCCCCTGCAGAATGTCACTCGCAGGTGGTAAAGACTCACTTAAACTGAAACATCCGCACTCACATCACCTTGATTCACATGAATCACCAGAGAGAAATGTGCACTGAGAACGTGTCACTCATCTGCTCTGTTTTTAATGTCTGCCTTAAGAACTGAGAATGATGAGACCCCTTTCTCTCCTGTGACAGCAAGGACAGTCTAGACAATTAGCTCAGATGTCAGCAGTGAAATCTGATAGTTGAATCCCATCTTTACAAACCACGGTGGAAAAGGGGGAATGAGTTGGTTCTTTGTGTGGAAAGATCTGAGCAGTATCTTCAAAAAGTTAAGAAAATCAATCCCCAGCAAAACATAGGACAAGCTGGCTTACCAACTTACTGGTCACTGTTAATCCAAACCCCAGGAAACCCATATGAACTTGCAAGGTACTCACATATTAAATAAATACTGTGAATAACTGTAGTTTAAAAAAATTGGCTGCAAGTACAAAAAATAGTATTAAAATACCAGTTTTAAGCGTATTACTTAAGAATTTGATGGAAAAGGAAGTTTACTGGTATCCTTAGTGATTTAGCTTTTCATGCAGAGGGAAGAGGCTATAAGTGAAAGTTTGCTTTGGCCAACAAATGCAAAGCATCTCCATGTAAAACAAGGCTCAAAAGATTTCCTGAATATCACAGTCTGTTTATCTGTCTTTTCTGGAGCACATGTGCCCAAACTCTTTGAAAGCTGCAAGCTGCCCCCCTCACCAGCCATGCACATTCCTGACCTGACACTGGGTCTTTATGTCCCACTTGTAAATCTGCTGCCTTCCAGAGGCATCTGTCTCCAGGTGCCAACATTCAAACTAACACCCCATATTGCTGTGGAGCTGAGGAATTCTGCCTCTCCTCTGTTTGTTCTGGTCTGTTTAGAAGATGGGCAGAGAAGACAGGAAATTAACTTTATTGATTAACCTAAGTAATCCAAATAATTTACACAAGTTGAGTAGATGTCACTGAAATTAATGCATTTTGCTCAGGCATTTAAGCTGTACAAATCACAACCAGTTCTCCTCTCCATGAGAAGGAAGACTGTCAGTTCATGAACTATTCATTAACCAGGTCAGCTGAACACCCTTTCCAAGTGTGTTCAAGTCAATTTGAGTTAACTGGATAATAACTATACTTTAACCATGTTTGCTGGCCTCAGATTTCTTTCAGTCTGGTATTCACAGAATAACAGACTCATTAAGGCTGAAAACGAGCCTTAAGATCATCAACTCAAACTGTTAACCTGGCACTGCCAAGTCCGTCACTAAACCATGTCCCCAAGCTCCACATCTACGTGTCTTTACCTTCAGGAATGGTGACTCAACCACTTTCCTGAGCAGTCTGTTCCAATGTTTAACAATCCTTCTGGTGAAGAAGTTTTTTCTAATATCAAACCTAAACCTTCCCTGGTGCAATTTGAGGCCATTTCCTCTCATTCTATCATTTGTTACCTTGGAGATGAGGCCAACCCCACCTAACATTTCAGGTGGTTGTAGAGAGTGATAAGGTCCATCCTGAGCCTCATTTTCTCCTGGCTGAACACCCCCAGCTCCCTCAGCTGCTCCTCGTAGAATTTGTGCTCCACACTCTTCACGAGCTCTGTTGCCCTTCTCTGGGCACGCTGGAGCACCTCAATGTCCTTCTTGCAGTGAGGGCCCCAAAGCCAAACACAGCATTTGAGGTGAAGCCTCACCAGTGTACAGGGGAACAATCCCTGCCCTCATCCTGCTGGCCACACTATTGCTGACACAGGCCAGGGTTGCCATCGGCCTTCTTGGCCACCTGGTCACACACTGGCTCATGTTCAGCTGCTGTGGACCAGCACCCCCAGGTCTTTTCCACCAGGCAGTTTCCCAGCCACTCTGTCCCCAGCCTGTAGCGCTGCCTGGGGTTGTTGTGACCCAAGTGCAGGATGTGGCACTTTGCCTTGCTGAACCTCAGAACCTCAGACTTTTGGCCTCAGCCCATCGATCCAACATGTCCAGATCCCTCTGCAGAGCCTTCTGCCCTTCAGCAAATCAACACTCTCACTCAACTTGGTATCATCTCCAAACTGACTGAGAGTGCCCTCAATCCCCTTCTCCAGATCACGGATAAAGATATTAAACAGGACTGGCCCCAATACTGAGCCATGGGGAACCACTAGTGACTGGCTGCCAACTGGCTGAAGCATCCAGTAGGTGCTCCTTTTCCTCTCTAAGATCTCTGGTCTCTTTCTTTGCCTTCTCCTCTTCTCTTTCATGCTCTCTGTTCACTTCTTTTTTTCCATATTTCAAACAGGCTTTCAGGTAGGTATAACCTCTACTTATTGTAAAAATTGCTGAATCAGAAGTTGTCGGGAAATTTTGATATAGCTTTTCCACATTCCAGGGAACAAGCAGAACTACTTTCTGACACCACAGCAGAGATGCCAAAACGACAGTATTTATGCCTCTAGAAGCCATGATTCCATAATTCAGGTAACATTATACTGTGATTTTATAATATAGTTTGTCTTCAGCAATGACAGTTATAGTTTTGAATAATAATAGACATTTTTTAAAGACTATACTAATCTCTTATCTTCCCATTTGTTATTTCCTTGTCCTGCCTGTTACTGTAATATAATAGTCATGCATTATGGACATAAAAGACTCTATTCCATCATGAGATGTGCACTTCAGATAGATTATCTGCACAAACTTTTGCCAAACAAATTAAATAGCACAAATATGTCCAGGCCCATAAAACTCCTATGCTCCCCTTTCAAAAGTATGACTTTTCTTCTGAACCATGTGGGACCAGTGGTCATGGGTGCTGTATTGCCCATTGGTGCATACCCCACCCAGACTAAGGAGGGCTGAGAGCCAGGAGGCAATGCTCTGGAGCTTCAGCATGGGTCATAATCAACACAGATGCCATGTGCCATCTTTTCTTCTTATATCACCTGTGCTGGAGTAAATAGGGTCTGGCACCCTGAGGTACATTTTATTTCCCAGGGGCCTTGAAATGGACACCTGTATGGGAGACAGGCTCAGACGCTCAACAATTTACGAACTGGGACATGTGGGTATTCCTGGAGTCCATCATATAATGTACAATGAGACCCAGAAGTGAATCAGTACTGGTGAGATGGACAGCAAAGCCTTTTCAAGAGGAGCGGGTCCTTGGCTGCCAGCTGCACAACCCATCCTGCCATCATCTCCAGGCACAGCCACATCTGTGGTGCAAGCACCTTCTCCCGGACTACCCTGCACTCTGTAACCTCTGCCCTGACTACATCTCCCTGAATATTCCCCCTCCTACCTGACTGAAATGCCTGAATAATCACATCGTGGGCTACATGGCATAATCCTAACTCTTTGCAGCTGTTTCCAGTCCTCCTTGTTTCTCCCCTGTATCACGGCTAATTAATTTTATATTACAAGCTAGCCACTTCTGAAGGATCTGTGGAGGTTCAGATTAAATGCAAAATTTCAGTCTCCTTCACGTGCCCTTGATAAAGATGATTTTATAGCCCTTATATCAGATGTTCTGAGCACTAGCCATGCCTTTATTTTACTCAGGTAAATAAATTTGCAACAGTTTAGGCTGGTTTTTTTTCCCCCCTTCTGTAAAGTAGCAAGTGCTTGGATTTTATTTTCTTTCTTACCTTTATTTGACTATATTAGGTACAAACAGACTCACTACTTTGAAGTACACAAACAGAAAAAATTAAGTCCAATTATATGATGATTTTTTGAGCATACATTAAGCCTACTAGCAGTAGGATGAAAAACCATAAAAATGCATAACTTAACAAAGTGTAATAGACCAAAACAAAGCACAATAACTGGACAAATTAGAATATACAAATTGAGCTGATACAACTAAATGATCCAAGAAGGCTCCCGTATTAAAAACAGAGAGAACTCAAACCATTAACAACCTACAAAGAGCAGTTTGTCACTTAGACCCAGTCCACTGTGCCACAGGCACCTCAGTCTCTACTACATGGGAGCCTGGGATCTTTAGAGGGAATTTTTTGCACCTTGAAGTTCCTTGCCTTTGCACACACTGCATCCTTTTCACCACTGGATGTGCCAAGGTGATCGAAATTAGGCTGCTGTGCTCTTCTTTTCCCCTCACCACAGTCACAAGTATTTCCATGTTCCTTGCCTTGGGGAAAAGGGATGTTCCCCAGTTGGGAAAATGCTGGCTTGGTCTGTAATGGGATTTAGTTATCACCCAGTGTGGGCACCAGGATTGCACTGAAGTGGCTCAGGCACCTTTTCATTCAGGCTCTGGAGACATGCACACATCGTGCCCCAAGGTAAAGCTCTGCAACAGGCTTCCCAGCCTGCTATTCCATGCCTCCTGGTCTCACCATGAGGAGCCTTTTAGTAACAAACTGTAGGGCTGGTACCACCAAACACATGACCTTCAGGAAAACGGTGCTTCCTTTTAGTCAGTGCCTCCATGGCAAGGATGCTTTTCTAAGGTTAAGGAACACAGTGCCAGCAGTCTGAAGAGCCACTATTACAGAGAAAAAAAATCCAGCAGGGGCAGGTGCAGAGCCACCTGCCCTTAGGGAAGGACTGGTAGCTGTCAGAAGCTGAGAGCATCTAGCAGACATACAACATGGACTGAAAACCTGTCAGACTACGGAAAGGCTGGAAAATGGGCTTTCTCTCTTACAGGTGAGTGCTCTCCCTGCTGACCTGTTGCTGAAGAAGGAGTGAAGGGGAAAGATAGAAACAGGCAGCACCTCAGATGGCTTTGCCTTAGAGGAGGTTGCCAGGGTTCCTAGTGGCTTGAGCAAGTGAATTTGGAGTAGCTAGGTGCACCTATCTGCAGCCCAGAGTTAAGAGGCACAAGCCTTGGGGAGGAGAGCAGCCTGAAAATACAGCCCTGTTTGCAGGATTTCCACATGGACAGCTTTGGTAGGACTTCTGGACACTGCTCCCAGACCCATAGGGCTCTCCATGCATTGTGCTATCTGGATGTAATATATTGCTACTACCTTGACAAAACATGCTATAAGATAACAGTTATTAGAAATGGAAAGTGCAACATCTAAAAAAATGCTGTGTTCTCCTTGTAGAGAAGTAAACTTTGATAAGTGGAAGTGATTAGTCTATAAAATTTAACTTACCATTTATTAACTTAACCCAAAAACATGGTGTTATTAAATTCTCAGGGTCGGAACCACTATGACCAATAAAAAAAGTATTTGCCAGCTGAAGTGCAAATCAGTAGTTCTACCTTTAGCTAAAATTTTATGTATTATGCCAAATACAGTTCATAAATGTCACTTCATAATTTGGATTAGCAAAAATTATTAGCAAAGAGTCACAACCCTGTCTTGCCACCAAAATACATTAATAGTTTCTTCAGAAGATTTTCAGATTATTTAACTTAATGACCCAGTTAAAAATATGATAAATAACTTTTTTGTTCTAACAATACAGAGTTTATGTTTTTCAGGCACTGTCTAATGAGGCAAAAGTTTCTGACAGACTGAAATTTTAAACTTTTAGAAATTAAGATGGATGTAGAATTATAGAACAATCAAGATCCATCAAGAAATCAAGTTTTTAGATATATAAGATAGCAGAATTAATCTAAAATGTGGTAGATTGAAAACACAAATTTGACAGATCTCTAAAAAATTAAAGGTTTTTTTTAATAAATGCTTTTTAAAATTTATTGTTTGAAACAGTACTTTCTGAAAAAAAGGGCTCATAGTGATACCTTGCTATGCATTCCAGTGTCCTATTTTAACTACTTTCCTTAATTATACCGAGGTTACAGACATTTTCAGTCTCTTACACATACATAGTATTCAGGGCAGCAGCATTTGCAAATTATGTATTGGAAAGAGAACTGAACTTCAAGTTCCAGGGAGCACAGTGAACACACCTTAACAATTTTAATTGGCCATGATATCACCAAGAGGTCAGCAGTAAAATCTGTATCCCAAAGTTTATGGCTGTCATTTTATAGATTTTGATTTAGGGTTAGCACCTGCACAGCAATTAATGATCAGACTGTGATATTTAAACTACTGGTCTCAAATGCAGGTGCTCTTCCCAAGCAGTCGGAGACTGTGACAAAACCAAGCAGAAGGTCACAACTTGCTCCTCCATGCAGTTGTTGTCCTCTCCCTACAGCTGGGGGCTGTAATCCTCACAGTGTTTGCACTGGATGTGTGCAAACACAGATCTCCCGTGTTCTCCATCCGCCTGCGGTGGTAAGGACCAGATGCACTGTGACCCAGGCCAGGTGTTAGAAAGGGGGAGAGAGAGGAGCTAACTAGGGAAACCTTCTAAAGGTTATGTTCATTATGACAAATGCTGTGCAAAGGGTCATAAATGCACTTTCACAGAAACCTGCAGATAGAAAGGATGTTAGCGAGAGCTTCTTAGGATGGTGCATTCCCCATCATTTAACACCCGTAATGGAACAGAGTCCTCGTATTTCTCATGACGCTGTTATTCTTCTTAATGGGGATTAACAGCCTTTCATGTTATTTCCTGTCTAGATTTCTCATGAACTAACATCCCCACATCAGATACTATATTAGCCAATAATAAGAATAAATGACAGACTGTGTAGTTTCTTGCCTGACAAGGGTGCTGCATTATCCCACCACACAAAGAGTACAAAGAAATTTCTGGGGTATATTTATTGTTTTGGCTATTACATAAAAATATTACAGAAATAAAAACCCTGAAGAACTAGCATGGTGTGGTATTGCTCCAGTCATAATGTGCTAGTACACAATCAATTCTTATAAAAGCTTTTCTCTTTCAGAGTAGTTTAGTTGTCCATAGGGAATAAATAATTTACTGCTTGTTCAATCTGGTACTTCTCCCCTATTATTTTAAAAAATTTATTCTACTTTGCATTTACCATATAAAGCACTCTTTGTTTACAATTTGACCATTTTAAATCCTTTGCCTCTTTTAGCACACAGAGGATACCCTCGGTCAAGTGAGCTCACCAACAGGACGCTGACAGCTTGAGAAGAGTGTACATTTTATTTTTCTTATTTCTGAAACCAGTATGGACTGCATTGATTTATTTTGATGTAAATTTTCACAATTTCCACATTTTCAAATGAAAACCTATACAGCTTATAGACACAGGCACATATATATATTCTTAATGTATAACAAGACAAGGTTGGATGGGGCTTTGAGCAACCTGGCCTGGTGGAAAGTGTCCCAGCCCACAGCAGGAGGGTTGGCACTAGACGGTCTTTAAAGACCCTTCCAACCCAACCCATTCCATGATTCTGTGATTCTGTGATTCTTAATATAACTGAACCCAAGTGGATGATGTCAAAGTGGTTCACAGCTGTCTGGAAACTACCCAACAGTTGACAGAGTTGTCAGAGTTGTCAGGAAATTCAGCAGAGAAAGGTTGGAGCACCTTGCTGACACTAGAGATGACCATGTCTAAGAGAGGACCACACAGTGGGAGCCAGCAGAGCATCAACCCTGTTGACACTCTACCCACTGACAGGTGCACAAAGAAGTTTCTCCTTGGCCTGGACAGAGCACCCCCAGAATGTCCCACAGACTAAGACTTCTTGGAGAGGAACAACCATAAATACTCAAGTACCTACATTTTTAGCAGATGAGATTGCATTCTAGGAATTTAGTTAATGCTTCCATCCAGCAGGTTTTTTTTACATTTTCACAGATGAAGAACTCTCAGTACATTTCTAAGAAAAAATGCAATGTTTCTACTGGAGACAGGCCTTAATTTATCATTAAGAAAGAAAAAACCCCCATCTTCCCAAATGTTTGCATCTTTAAACTATTTGAGGAATAATCCTGAGAAGATGAGAATGAAAATGAATGCATGAAATAGCACAGCACTTGCCTCTATTAGTGGTGTCTTCATCTAAGAGACGCACAATTTAATTTTTACTTTTCAATTGTCTTTTTCATACCAGTGTACTGGTCAGGGAGAAGTCAGTATTTACTAGCAGAATGAACAATATTTAGAGGATCAGATTTCCAATTCAACTTCTCAGTTTTACCTCTTCCCAAGCAGATATGTAGCACTGAACCTAAAAACTCCTGAGAAAAACTGCATGACCCATATAGCCTTCCCCAAATATCTCTTAATGACGATGTCAAAGTCACTCATTTACTGTCTTCAGTATCACACAGGGATTCTGAAATGCATTCAAATCTCAGAAGTCACAGTGTTTTAAAATATCATGGTTACTTGATTATAAGAGGGAACAGTGCTAGTGCATCACTTTGAAATGGGAAAAGATGCATCAAACTCTCTTCTAAATATCTACGTTCTCTACATTGGCCTTGCTGTTGGTGTGATTCCTTTCTAATTTCTGCTCCAGTGATCACTGGTGACTCTCAGGGTCATGGTAAATGATCTCTAGGTACATTTGCAGTATGTTCATTGATGTATTTTTCAGCTAAAAGTGTTATGAATACACAGTGACCTGTGAATGATTTTGAGGGCTGACACTCAACTGTTGACCCTTAAAACTTTGAAATAATGACATAAAATATTTAAAGACAGGAATGAAAGATAGCTCTCTCTAAAACAGAATTTAATGACTACTGGAAATTAAAAAATAACATGTGTAACCACCCTAAAACACAGTGATGTCACTCCAATTCCAGACTGAATATAGCAAAACCCTACTGTTAGTACTGGAGTGAATACAATACAAGATTTAGATAATGATTTCCCCATTACATTTCCTCCATTATTGTGAGGATTGCAAAATCCTCACAGTAGTGGTTGAAATTCCTGATCAGTTTTGTGGCCTGCCTAAAACGCCACAGGTCAAGGTCACAGTGTTGGATAGAACCTTTGAATTACTGCTTGGTTTAGATCTCGAGGTTGGTGAAGAGCAATAGGAATAGAGGTAATAAATTTCATCACCTGAAAAAGCACAATTTTTCTCTCTAAGAATAAAAACTGGACTTGCTTTCTGCAGCTTATTGGCAGGAACATCACGCTTGGACCATATTGCACAAGGGCTTACGGCTATTCATGCTGTTTCTGCATGAAAATTCAGCAATTTATCTGTGAAGTCCTAGGAGGCCTGAATCATACTCTTAAGACAAGAGATTCAAAATTTCAGGGTAGAAATATTTGACTGAACTTAAAATTTCAATGCTGGCCTTCACAGAACTGTTTTTAAACTTATTAAATTGTTTAAGGTGAAAAGAAAATCAGGTGTACATTTACATTGACAGCAATCTGTTTGGCGTTAGCCCCACTTTTAGCACACAGTATGTATGAGAACCAGGTTCAAATATACTCACCAACATGATTGATTGCAAGCAGGGATTTGAGCCTGGGTCATCACACTTTCTCTCTCTGGTTCACTGCATGTTTAAGTAGGGTGCAAAAATGGAGTATCTCCCACAGAACTAACTGAGTGAGCGTGGTCCTGCTGTGCACGTTGCGTGCTGACTAGATGCTCATCAGGAAGACCGGAGTGCTACATTTAGATCCCTCCTGGTCCCAATAACAACAAGGCTGAACTCCCACTCAGCAATGTGAAGATGGCACATAAGCAATTTCTTCCTGTTAAAGCTGTTCCACTTCTTTCACTGAATACTCAATACTCAACAAGAGAGGGAGCTAGTAAGTAAGTCCCTTGCTTTATGGGGAATTAATTCAGGACACAGAATGCCTGGGCTCTGCTCTCCATGCCAGGTACCAGTTTGCAAGAAAAAAGTAGAGCAGTGTCAAATGAAAGGGTGGAAAATTCTTCTCAGTCCTCTCTAAAGTATCCTTCAGGACTGCAGTCATACTGTCCTTCGAATGCTTGTAGGTAGAGGTACCTATGCCATCTCTTCCTCATCCCATTTTATCAGTCTAATTTGACAGTGCCTTTGCTTTCAGCACAAGTGTGTTCTACAGCAGCATTTTACCTTTGGGTTGGAGTAGGATGCTTTGTCCCATTAGAAACAATTCCCCTAGTTTTTCACTTTAATGAGAAAAACCACCCCCTGTATTTTCACTTTCAGCTAATTCTTAAACATTTTTATGTATTTTTCTTTGGTTAGAGAACCAAAGGAAAGCACATATAACTTACTCAAGGCCCTGTGCCCCCTTTTCTTCTTTCCTACTGCTGCTGACTGATGACAGTGGAAGTGAACCTTCTGAGTTTTAAGCAAAACAGATCAGTTAATGGTTATTTCCTGAACTGATTTCCTCCAATTCACTACAGCAACTGGCTAAAAGTAGCCTGGGAGCATTATAAATTGTATAGGAGGGGGAGGAGGGAAGGGATTGAGACACTCCAAAGAGGTCTGCTTATCACCAGCAGGAGTTAACACTGGTTCCTCTGACAATCAAAAAAAAAAATTTTAAGTTCTGATGTATATTTTAAAATGCTTGAGATCATACTCATAGGCACCCACATGCACAGGATTCTCTTGTACAAAGGACAAGCATGCCTTCCTGGAGGTTGATGCCATCTCAACATAAGCCTCCACGGTTCTGATATTTATGTGCTCAGTTCTGAGCAGATCCCAGCACTGTCAGTGATGCTTGACCTCCCCCAGAGAAAGTGTCTGGCAGTGAGACACTTACAATGCAGCTCCCTGAGTGCTGGACTTTGTTTTCTTCTGCTTTTTTCCCCTCTCAATTTAGAAATTTCAGAAAAATCATCTACCTAACTGTTGTCAAATCCCAAATTCAGCTCTGTGAACTGATGCTATGGGTATGGTAGAAGGAGAACACTTGTGTTTGCGACTGAACAGAATGTCAAAACATAGACTGAATAGACTGACACAGAGATACTAATATTAACTATATCCTCAAAAATATTAAATATGTTTTCTTAGGTGATGAAAATTTCTTGTTATCACACAATGCCCAGTGTAAAAGTAGGTGCTTATTCAGCAAAGTTGTCATGACAAGACATGCAATACCACAAAGCCTATGTTTAATGACAAGAAAATAATTGTGTGGCTTGGTGGTCACGGCACTCATCCAGTGAAGAATTCCAGTTTCTGATTTTCCTTCCAATAAACAATTAATCAATGGATTATAAGAAAGGATCAAAAGAAGAGATTGCAACACATTTTCTTGCTTTTCCTGAGGCATCCTACGTGTACACAAACATATATGGATTGGGAATGGATTGAGAGCAGCCCTGAAGAGAAAGACTTGGAGATATTGAAAGATGAAAAATTAGATATGAGCTGGCAACATGCACTTGCAGCCCAGAAAGCCAACTGTATATCCTGGGCTTCATCAAAAGAGCGTGGCCAACAGGTCCACTCTGCTCTGGTGAGACTCCAGCTGGAGTACTGCATCCAGCTCTGGGGTTCCCTGCATAGGGAGGAGATGGACCTGTTGGCCATGAAGATGATCAGAGAGCTGGAGCACCTCTCATATCAAGACAGGCTGAAAAAGTTGAGGCTGTTCAGCCATGAAAAGAGGCTCAGGAAGGCCTTATGCATCTTTCAATATATAAAGGAGACTTTATGAACAATGGAGAAAAACTTTTCATCAGGTCCTGTAGTGACAGAACAAAGAGTAATGGTTTTCAACTGAAAGATGGTAGGTTTTGATTGGATATAAGGAAGAAATTTTTTCCTGTGAGGGTGGCGAGACACTGGAATAGGTTGCCCAGACAGGCTGCAGGTACTCCACCACTGAAAGTTTTCAAGGCCAGGCTGGATGGGGCTTTAAACAACCCAGTCTAGTGGAAGGTGTCTCTGTCCATTACTAGGCAATGTTGGACTAGATGACCTTTAATGGTCCCTTCTAATCCAAACCATTCTATGATTCCATATATCTATTCATGCACATATGAGAGACAAATACTTACATACATATATATACACACATATATTTATGTATCCACTTATATGATTATTTGAAGTGAGATAGAACATGTTTTTTTAATTAGATGTGGATATAACAAAATTTGCTATGACAAAATTTGCTACTTGGTAGTGGAAATCAAATAGTTTTAATCAACTGCTCTTTCTGAAGTATCTAAGGAATATCCCAGCATTTCTCCCACAGATTTCTGTCATACTGGTGGTCACTGATGTAGCTTCCAAGGATCACATATAGTATGTGATGATCTCGGAGTCAGTGCTTGATTTCTTTTTGACAGCACCCATATGAAAAGATTTGCCTGAACTATCCCAGGAGACTGATAGCTCACTAGGGTTTCCCATGTAACACGACATGGATGCCACTTTATGACCATAATGCTGTAGAGAGGTCCTAATCATCTTTTTTGTCCTTGGATGCTGGCTGTACCTTTACTGGATGTCCCTTCTGATACCCTATGAGGAATTCTGTGCTTCCACTGCTGCCTTGCTGTTGCAGCTCTTTAATTCATCCTGTCATTTTCTCCACTATTACGGCTTTGAGAGTTTATTTGCTGCAGGCAACAGAGAGCTTGCACAACAGTGTGACATGAAATGCAGCGCTAGGCTGCTCCTACCTACTGTGGGTGTGCTGCTCCAGTCCAGCATGTGTTTATCTCTTCAGCTTCCTTTTCAATATTTTCTTGGCAATCCTGACAGCTGCCTCTGCTTTGCTGTTAAACTGGGGGAGATGCTGAGAAGGCACAACACGGCGGAAGCCTGATGATGCTGTACACTTCTGACATGCAAACTAAGGGCCACTATCCACAATAACTCTTTCTGCAGTCCTCCCAGTCGAACTCAGCCTTATGGCCATCAGTGATGGAAACTACTGCTTTTTTATATAAGGGATCCATTTCCCAGCCATCAACAAAAGCACTATTCATTCATTAAAGCAGGAGGGGAAAAACGAAGATGAGACAAGCTGTGGGGTTTTGTTTAACCTTGTTCCTCAGGGACACCAACCTCCTTACAGCCGCCAACCAGTAGACCAAGTGCTAAGTAGCTCAAAGCAAGATGGCTCCCTCAGGGAACCAATGGAGTATTTACACAACAAGGGTGCTGGCAGTGTGTCTGTATTAATACTGGTTAAAACAAAACTTGAGATGCTCACAAAGCACAGGTTGGCAATTTAGAGGAGCGAGCTGACAGTATTGAAAAATATAAAGAAAAAACAGAAGAGAGGCACTCTCAAAAACATTGTTTTTGCTGAAACACTGCTAAATATCACTAGATTGCAGGGCCCTTGGCAGAGTAAGAAAATGAACTGAAAAACTCCACTTGTTCAGAAATCAGCACACTATTTCTTGTGCAAGAAGACCTACATCCATAACCTAATGATTCAGCAGCCACTGCCACTGCTCAAGGAAGTGTAACTTTGCACTTGTCAAGTGACATTAGCCATAATCCTCATAAATGTCTTCACCAGCGACAACTCTGCTCCAGGTATGGGTGTGAAGGCCCTTCTCTGGCACCCTACCTGGCTCTCAAGAGTACTCTCCTTTTCAATACTGTGGTCAGCATTACCTTCAGGGGAAGAGGACTACATGCTAGAGATGGCAGGGAATACTCTTAGAGAAGGTGCATAAGTGAGTCATAATTTTGAACAGGTCTGCTGGGAATATAGCAAAAACTGTTGTGCAACCACCCTGTCCTCTGCAAGAGAGGAAGGTCTTTACACCAAGACACACCAATAGGTGCCATTAGCTTAGGCAAAGACATTTTCTCTGGGCTTCAGTTCAGTTACTGAGACTAGAAGAGCAGTCTGCTTCAAGTGGGTATTCTTATCTGTTGAGGTCCAAAAATGTTAAACTTACATTGAATGTAGAAAAGGCATACAGAGCCTTAAGAAGGTCTTGTTTCAAATAAATGAACAATGCTAGCAGAAATATGAAGTATAGCATTTTGAAGGATGATATTGCATTTCAATTCCCCTGTCAGTCAGGGATCCTTCATGATGCAAAGCTGTTTATAAATTTAAGGCAATACTAAAACATTCTTTTTCTTCTTTTATCAAAAATAAGGAAATATTTACATTTATTCTCTTTTGCATGACTACAAGTAAAAACAATATACATAAATACTGTGGGGGCTAAAGGGCTATAATTGTGCCACACACTTATCCTTTATTTTGCATAGTGATTTGTGGTTTTTTTCCTCCAATTGCTGCAAGTCATTTTATGGGTTTTATGTTACCTAGGCAATCTTACAGATTTTAAAATTTCTGTCTTCTGTTCTGCTTTAAAACTGATCTCATCATAATGGCAATTTTTTTTTGTTTCACATCTGGGTCATATGTGTCATATGGAATGTGTTGCATAATTAGCTTACTCACTCTCGTCTCTGTACTGCTGAGTACTCTGTACTCTGGTAAATACACCCTAAACAAAGTCACCATGCTGTGAAGACAACAAGATGACAGCACAAAACTACAATCAGTTTTGCTCCATTTAAGGTAGGAGGACACATCTCATAAGGTACAGGTAAAAGGTCACACCTAGTAAGATCCTTCATCTCTCATCCCTTCTATCACCCCAATCGGAAGAGATGAGGTTGGTTTGCTTGAAACTAAGGACCTTCCTTGAAATGTGATGTTTAGTTTCTGCTCTCTAACTCTGGGGTGTGTGAGAACTTCTCAGACTGAGGTCCCAGCACTTGTGTCTTAACTGGAGAAAACTGCCCAGCTGTGAAACACCCTTTGCTTAGATTTTTAAGCACCACCCAGTGCTTTGATTTCTAGTAGAAAAGTGGGTATGTAGGCAGAAAGGAGGCAGCAAAATGCTCCAGAAATCTCTCTGATAACTGGGGGATCAGGATTGTGAAGTCCTGAGCATTAAGGGACACAAGTGCCCTACAGTTAGGTCAGAGACCAAATGAGGACAGAGTGAAAAGAGGAGTTGACTTAAATGGTAAAAATGATAAAAAGCATGGGTGGACTTCCAGATGAACACAGATGGAAAAGAATGGCTTAGCTGAGAGAAGAATGGCTCACAAACTATTACTGCAGAAGTCAATTGGATGCTGCCACTTGTCTTTTCTTGCAATACCAACATAAGAGAACAGCTGATGACACTGAAGACCGATTTAACTTTTTTTAGGTGAAACATAATTAAACTGTGGCATTCACTGTCAAAGTAATGAGAAAAGCCTGGAGCATAGCAGGATTAAAAAGGAACAGGATCTTTATACAGGTAATGAGAACACATTCTGTTACTTTCATTGGCAAACACAGTTTTATTAATGAGAAGCATAAAGCCTCACATTTCAGTGTATAAAGCATCTACGAACCTCAAGACTGAGGAAGCAGTGCTCCCCATCAGTAGGTTATTTTGAACCTCAGTGCCTTGCCTTGAGCCCAGAAGCAGAATGCTGGACTGGAGGGCTAGCTGGTCTTGCCTGGAATGGCAATTCCTACATTTCAGTGTTTATATGTAAAAAATAACAGCTCAGTTATAACCAAAACAAATTTAAGTGAGATAAGTTGATAAAGCAAATCCAATCATAAAGAAGAGAGAAAGTATTATGTGTATGCAGTAAATTCTTGTACAGAAAGAAAATAAATAAACCCAGTTAAAGTAAATACAGGCCAGTAAAACTGAATAATGTCCAAAGTGCTCAGGTATAATTCTCACAAATGAAGGTGTCTTTCTGTTCCAGCAGCCTGTGCCGATGCACATGAAGTACAATATTTTTTCCGACAGCAACAAGCAATTGTCACAAGACCATGAGGCATTCTTATGTTTTTTCTAAAATCCTTAAAGCAGCAGGTCTGGACTGGGTAAAAACACTCTTAGCCACAGAAGAGTGCTTCCCCAGCCAGTGCAGATTGCTGCAGAGCCTTTGACGTCAATGGAGCCATACTGATTTATACCAGCTGAGAGTATTTCAGCTGAGTGAAAATCTTCACTATGATGGTGTGTCCTCTAACTAATTTTATTAATTCTTAGTATTACGTTTATTCTCAAGCCTGATACTGCTCTTTGAATGTGAGAAGGAATCATTGGTATTTAATTTTACAGCTCTCAAAACCCATTTGTTCACATTTTCTGAGATGTGAAATAGGTTTCACTCTGCTCCCCAATCAGTTCAAACAAATCTGGAAAAGAGCAGAACCATGTGCTGTTATCTGTATTTGCTGGTTTACCTTGCTTCTTCTTCTTCTTAATTTACAAATAAAAAATGGCTTTGTGTCCTCTCCCCACCCCCTGCTCTACAGGCAAATTTGGAAGTCACTCATCCAGGATATAAGCTCAGTCCTTTGGGGATTCTAGTTATATTTTATCATTATGAATATTTATTATTTGCTCTTTTAGAACTAATTAATAGATTTAAATTAACTTAAATTCGTGCATCATTTTTATTGTCTAGTTCTTCATCTTGAGACTGCAGACATCATAGCCACAGGAATCTTCAACAAGCTGCTGTTGTACATGTCTGAATAAAATGGCATAATCTAAACAATTAAATCTTGGAAAATAACCTAGAATAAGGTGGTGAAATCATATAACTCTGTCTTTAACTAATGGAAGGCAACCTTTTCAAGTTGAATTTATACTGTATTCCCTCATAGTTTCCTTCGGATCACTCTCTCATGTAACACTGGATGTATAAAATAAAATGGCTTTGTAAAAAGAATATTTAAAATACTGGTCTGTGTCTTCTGACAGCAATCTGCAACTCCAGTTTCTCAGCTCTCAAATTGCGTAAGTGTAGCCTTAGCTGTGAACAAATTACACTGCAGATTTGTACATCCTGAGATAAATAGAAAGCAAGCAGTACCAAAATTAAAAGAAAGGTATTACAGTAGTTTGAATGCACAGTGCAACACCATCAACAATTTAGTCCCATAAACCACATGTAAACAGAGAATCAGCAACAAGACCAAAACCAGGCAGGGAAAGATCTAAGCCAAGCCCAACAGCTTCCACACTCAGAACAAGAGCTCTGAGGTTTCCAAGGACCCTATGCCTGCATTCTGCCCAAACAGATCACAGTGAGAGAGCAACTCTTCCTGACTGCACTTGCTTGCCTTCAAAATTGATAAAGGTCAGATTGACTGATACTCTTCCTGGAGTTTGAAAAATGCACAGAACACTCTTTTTTAGCTTCTTCCTCATAGAAGAGATTGGGAAAAACAAATGCTTGAGCAATTACTGTCCCAAGAAGCACACTGTGGCCTTCAGTCAGCTGCCAGCCACTCCAAGGTGACTCACTTCACATCACTAGAGCTGTTTCTTTTCACAGTGACACAGATCAAGTTTTCCATGTTGCTGCAGTGCTAACTCACAAGAACTAGATACAGCCACTCATGATACACAAGGTGGCAAGCATGTCCCCTGTGAGGAAGCTCTGGAAATGAGGGGCTGCCTCATCCCGTACACTCCTGCTTGTTAGGATTTCAAAGCAATTATGCCATGTAAAAAATACAGAAACAGGGATAAAATGTTGAAACATACTTGTACCAGGTTCTGTGTGTTGGTCCTCTGAATGCTGCATAATATAGGTGTCAGCTAACTGGAAGGCTAAAACATTTGGTCCTTCAAGCCCCGGTCTGAGCCAGGAGTATTGATGGATGCTCTTGGCATCACTGAGCCAGTCAAGAGGCAGTATGGTATCCATTGGCACTGTGTGCTTCTTGTACACCATCAGAATGGAAGGAAAAGACACTCCTCTAGTGTCTCTGTGTCCACTGGACTTTGGAAAAAAGAGAGGCCAGGAGAGGATTTTATCTTCTCTCCTTGCATGGAGCTGCTCAGGACAGCCAATACTCTGGCAAAACCCCCAGAGCCCTGTGCTCCGTTAGCACAGGAGGGACAAGGATAGGAGGGAAGAGAAGGACATTCTTATGATCTCTATAGCTGCAAATACTCTTCTCTAATCTCAGTGAGAGATCTTTTTCCCTGTCTCAAGGGGCCTTGGATGAAGACTGCATAGGAAGGCAAGGGAAGGAGAGAGGGAAGAAAGTCAGAAAGACGGGTCCAGTACTGAGGGTCTTTGCTCACTGCAAAGGCAGGGAAGGAGATGTGAGAGCAGGGGGGAGAGGGACTTCTGTGGGGCTTCCTGAAGTCACCTCAGTGGAGCAGATGAGCATGAACATCTGTGCAAAACCAGGTCCCCGGCAGCCAATGCCTAACATTGCTGCCTGACCTGTTGACCATGTCTCTTTCATTTGGGCAATTAAGTGGAGAATAAAGCTGTTTTATAAAAGACACCAGGCATTTTCAGGCAGGAGCAATTAGCCAAACTGTGTAAAAAGTTGGTCTAGATTCAGTTACAGATGATCAAGGACAATGTGCTACTTCACAAGTTCAAAGGCTTTAATATTTACAGCTACTATGCAGCTACTATGCAGCTACAATGCAATACAAGTATAGCCTTAGGGCTTTTGTCTTTCTTTAAAGCATTAGCCATTAATAGGCTAAGTTTACCACTGGGATACAGAGTACTGGCCCAGCAATGCAGCTTGAATATATTTATTTTACAGTCTATGATTTTCAAGTATAGTATATCACTTCTACAAGGATTTAATGAGAGCCAAGAGGTGTACATTATAAGCAAAAAATTTCTATTTCTAATGGAGCTCAGTTCAAATCAGAGAGTGATTTATTAGCCTTATCAGCTTTTACTTGTATTTTTAAACAGAGATCAGGAATTTAGGTTTAGGGCTAAAATTCACAGGATAGCATCAAGAGCCTTGTTTTCAAAGTCACGATTTTTTAAATCTTAAATTTATAAATGTTCCATCCTTCTCAGGGTCAATCATTCTGAAGAACAGTGAGTATCTGCCAGCTGCTCTGGATGGCTTCATTAAAATGAAAGCATTTAACTTCTTAAAAAAAAAAATCATCTTGAGAGAGTACATATTTAGTGAAAAAGGAGAAAGAAACACATTTGTCTAAATAAGTGACTCTTCATGAGACGTTTATTACTGTAATTATTGTCAGTA
The DNA here is from genome assembly GCF_965178545.1 of Coloeus monedula. Taxonomy (NCBI): domain Eukaryota; kingdom Metazoa; phylum Chordata; class Aves; order Passeriformes; family Corvidae; genus Coloeus; species Coloeus monedula. The sequence continues at coordinate 88,872,391 of NC_138783.1, forward strand.
ATACCAGCAATAACAAGAACAGTGCTATTTGTCACCAGCCAGTGGAACAGGGTCTGCTCTTTGCAGCAGAAGACACACACAAGTGTCCACCTGTTTGTGAACCAGGAGTTGGATGTAAAGTACAACCGGTTCTAAGATCCATGAAGCTGCGTAAGTCCAACATGCTGGGTCCCAATGCAGTCAGCTGGCAACATCCAGAAAAGACTGTCTGCTCAGATTAAGAAAAATGGCCCCATATGATCTCCGGATCATTCTGAGATTAGCTCTTGTGCTGAGCTTGGCAAAAGCCAGGAAGGCAGGAGGAAAACCAGAATAAAGACAACAGAACCTAGAAAAAACTGTTTACTATTTGGAAAACTGGCAAAGCAGATGTTTCCTGCAGGTGGAATCATAGAAGGTTTGCCACAGATAAAAACATTTTACAATTTGAAGCACTATAAAACAAGTTCCCACTGGAATAAATTTTTTAATAAAACACTTAGAATAACATCAAAATTTGAAATTTAGAAATATAATGCCACAATGTGCTCTGAATATTAATTAAAGCTGTGTTCAAAACCCCACACATCCTCCTTTCTTACAATCTTTCTTGAGTAAGAAAGAAAAATGTAGAATACTAACAAATAGTATATGTTGGTTGTGATAAAAATATTAATGTACCATTTACTAGTGTCACTTATTTTATCCTTGCCCAAACCATTTACTTGTGGTTGTTATATAAGGCTACACTTTACTATGGAAAAAAACCCTAAAAAGTAAAAATGAGTGTGGCATTTTGAGCTAATGTCTCTTTCTACAACATCTCCTTGGGCCCATACCTGCATATTCATGTCTCTCTCCTGTCATATAGACCTGTTTGTTCTCACTGGAAAATCTAAGCACAGTAAGAACAGAGTGACTTGAGTTTACATGATCAGATGAATTTTTTCTTCATCTAATAGAAAAGACAGACATTAACTCATCCCTCCCTTTACATAGATTTATTATGTTCAATAATTGTCTGTTATTATTGCTGTACATTGTAATCTATTTCTAATGAATCCCTCTTGGTTATGGTGAATGAAGTCTTGCATAATAAATTCTAATCTGCTAGTCATTATCTTTGCTAATATTTTACAGTCTACATTTATTACTAAGATTAAGAAATAGTTTGCACAGTGCTTGGTATTTTCACTGTTTTTAAGTGCTATCTCTTTTAATTAATGATCTCTTTGAATTTGCCTTTGCATACTTAGGTTAGTACCAACCACACTGGAAACATCAGAGTTTTCAGTATTTTTTTTAAAGTCTTCTGCTGGGAAACACCAGATACAAAATTCCCACGTATTTTTTAGAATGGGCGTTTCTTCTTGCACCATTTCAGCTCATCTGATTGATGCTGCTTGGGTCCAAGCCTGCAAGCAGATGCCTGGGACTGGAGCTGACAGGAGCAAAAGTGGCTGCACACAATCACATCTGGGCATTCTCCAGCAATTTGTCTTAGTTCTGGAAGACAGGGATTTTTTTGGGGGAAGTAGTAAATCTGCCCAACTTGTAAAGTTGTTTCCCATCTACGAGTTAGAGACCTTGGAGTGCACCCTCCAGTCTCCTATTCATAATACCTTTTACAGCTACAAATGTCTTGGCATAGAGATAATAACTGGAGAGCTATTATCAGACCTTGTAATCTCATTACAAACCAGCCATCGCTGGCTTGATGTGAGTTAGCCACAGAAGAATCCACACTGCATGAAAACATGGAGGGATACAGTGCTCAGGCCCCATTTAATTAGATGCATGGTAAGAGTTTGTTTAATGTCACGCCCGCGAGCATTACTGCAGCGAAGTGAGGAGCGGGGCCATTTCAGTCGGCTGAATAATTCCAGAACAGTGTTATGTGACTGAAGAACTCCCTCGAGTACTTCACTGCACATCCTTATGAGGTGGTGAATACCTCTGAGCAGGCTGCTATCAGGGTTGTTTCTGGTAGAAAGGACAAGCAGTGCCTTTGCCAAACCTGTTTGTGCTTTCTGCAGTCTTTGTTCAGGCAAAGGGTTAAGAAAGCGATGCTCGCTTTTAGTCCCCCTACAAATGCTTATTGGCATTTGGCACTTAGATTTGACAATTAGAGCTGCCTGATAAGCCTCTCATGATAAGCAATGGAAAATGCTGATTTGCTCAAGCTTTTAATAGGAACACATTGGGTTCAATTAAGTAGCTCTGGATGGGTTCCTTAGGGCAGAGTGGTAAAAAACTGTAATTCTTTCGAGTAGATGAACAGTTAGGTACTAACTCAAGGCCCCACTCTGATTTATCTGGGAAGAATCAGAATTTTTATGTATTGAGAAAATATCTGGTCTGACCTGATAATGTGTATTAGCAAAAGCATTCTGCCTGGAGGGAGGCAAGGACCCCTCCAACACAGAAATCTTTAAGAAGTCTCAAGTAAACCTGTACCATCATCCTGCCACAGTACCTGTAGGACAGCAGGACCTCCACTCTGTCCACCTCTAGGAGCATTCAGTGAGTCATGTAGTCCATACATGCTTTCTCCTGGATGTCTTTCTGAGGTGTGATCTCTTTTTTAGAATCCTGCCTTTTTGTGGTATGCTTTTTATACTGCTGGAAATATTTTTTAATTTATTTTTTCCTAGTCTCTCAGAAGAGATCATTTTTCTCAGTTTCTATTGCTCTACCTAATACACTGGGTAAAGAAGTTTCTCTTTCAGCAGTTCTAAAACATTTTTTAACATGTGGTCAGCATACAACCATTCCTAATATTCCCAGTGTGTTCTTCGTAACTGATGCCCAGTGAGCATTATTAAACCAGTGTGAGAAGGATCATACTGAATAGCACACTGCACTGCAAGTACTCACAGCAAAGTGGAAGGAAGCAGGAATGGGCAGCAGGCACAGACAGCGTCAAAACACTGGCTGTCCTTCAACATGCAAAATATCTGTCCCCAAAATCTGACATGTCAACACTAGTTTATCGTAGTTATATCAATGAAAAGGAATTAATGAGTGAGACGACTTAGGCCCCTTCCCACACTTCATTGGTGACTCTGATCCCTGATTTATGTGCAAAATTCACTATGCTGAACTCAATCATCACTGAAGGGAACAGAAAACACCTGTCAGTGGAATGACAGCCTCAAGAAGTCATGAGCAGCTGCCTTTTACTGCACTGCGTTCTGGGCAAATATGCTAGAAAGGTTAGCTTAGAAAACTGCACACAGCAAAACTCTCATTGCAGCCATTTAAGCAGTAGATTCTGCAGCTGAAGGAATTTCCCTTTTTAGGAATGTAAGACACCCAGGTTATGAAGTTCCAGGACAGATTAAGGCCTTTGGATACTCCCATAGCATAAATAGTACTCAGAACAAAACTAGTCACAGCTGCTGCACTGATGGAAAAAGGTTAAACATGGAACCTAGAAAAAAATAAACAAGAAGGACAGCAGATAGTAGCCAACAGTATTTCTGTGGAGCCTTAAGGTCACAAGCTCCTAAACTTGCTGGGAGACAATGCTGGGTCACTGCAATTCAAATGGTGGCATATTCTTTCAAGAAGGAAAAGTTCCAGTAAATGATTATCAGTTTTGTGGTGCTATTGTCATTTCACAGGAAAATTGACAAACATACTAAGTGCACAAAGGTTCAATGAAAAGCCAAAATTAAAAAGTATGCATTTTTGAAAAACAAAGTAAACACAATTTGCTTATTCAGGAAGGAGAGGAGAGATGACAGAGTGATAAAACTGAGGAGAAAGCGAAAGAGGACAGAATCACCACCTCAAACAGAAAAAGTGAAACAAAATATAAAATGCTAGTGCTGTTTTACTTCTGAGATAGGCAATACACCTGGTGTAACATGAGAGTTGGGAAAAAGATTTCAGAGAAAGACAGATGTTTTCTACTCCCTGTAAAGTGGGGAAGAAAGACAGCAAAGGAAAGGGAGAAACATTACAGAAGGAAAAAAAAAAAAAAGAAAAAGGCATGAAGAAGATTCAGAAATAGTAGCAAAAGCCATTCCTAGGGGAAAGAGAAATAAAAGAGGAAGAAGGCTGAAAGCCAACAGAGAAGAAAAAGTGAAAATAAATGAAGAGGAAAAAAGGTCACTCATACACTTGCACAGTGAAAGCCATTGAAAATACAGTTCCAAAATCATGAGAAACATCTATCAGGAGACATCAGAAATATATCTGTGTAGGAGAAAATTGGGAGATTGTTTTGCAGTTGTGAGATGAGCATAAGGGATATCATTGATAGCCATGGGAAAGAGGACAGCACATGTGTTTCTGTAGTCTTCTGAGATGAGTCTCATATTTCCCCCTCTGTGAGAATAATGCACTCAGAGGTTGTATATATCAATGTAAGAAGAGTATGCAGATGTGTGCACACATGCACACACAAAGTATAGCATTTAGAAATGCTTGAATTGGTTCCAAGATAGTTGAACAAAATGAGACTAATAAAATATAATTAAACATTAATTACTGTAACTATCAAAAATAATTGACTTGTACAAAGCACAGCACTCCTATTAAAAAGGGACCTGAGGGTAGTAAAAAACATATACTATTCTGTATCATAATTGCTATGAAGCAATTAAATTTAAAGGCAACTGTTAAAATTCTTTTGTGACTATTTAAACATGTGAGCACTGGACAGATTTGGTCCAAACTGTCTACTACAAGACAGTCTTGTTATTAATAAGGAATAAACATTACCATTTAAAAATCAAACCAAAGGTGCACTGCTGCTTGAAGTAGATTTGAAGTAAAACTGGATGGATCTGTCACAAAAATGCTGCTGTGTCTCTCCCAACAAGTCCTACTTCTTCCATCAGCTTTTCTTTCTATTCATCTTTTGAGCTTGAGAGAGACAGAGCTGGCAGATGAAAGCAGGAGAGTTGAGATCTTCAGCTGGTATGAAGCCATGTCACTTCACTCGCTTCCTTATGCTTTGCTGATTTTTAACATTGAAGGGAAGAACCAGAACCAGGGGAGAGACACGGAGTGGTTACAGAACCAGGGTTACAGTAAGTGAATGAGAACCTGTATAAAGATGAGTATTTCATTGACTAGTGGGGACAAAGTGGAGCAGTAGACTGAAACAGCTTGTGCTGAGGGCCTTCTACCTGAATTTCTGTGTGTTTTATATAGATTAGCACTCAGTCTGCTCCTTAGAGTGCCCATTAGTGTGTTAGGTGTGCTTCTGGAATAAATTTTTGGGTACTTTCAGTTGAAAGGAACCTAGTTTGCACACTCTGCTCTGCAAAGTGAACCAAAATCTGGTAAGTGAAGATGACCAAGAGATTGACTTCAGATGCAACTCCTGATCCAAACTAAGGCACTAATGTAGCTGCATCAGAAAAACAGTTCTATGCTTTTTTATTTTAATTTTAAGGGGCAGGGATAGGTATTTCAGTCCCTTGTGGACAGCTTGTTCTCTTAGTTTGCCTTCAAGAAAATAAAAGTTGAGCGTTTACATGGAATGCAGTCTTCTTGTGTTAGGGGAAGTGCTAATGGCATAATCAGATGGGGCAACAATAACGATGAAGATTGCACGAGTCTGATTTGGAAAGAGAAGTGACAACAACACACTGCAGACAGTACTTCTGTGTGTTCTCACTCCAGGAGTTCTTATTCCTTCCTTCTGTGTTGCTTTCTCTCCACCTTTGCTTTGGCTGCAGCCAAAATCTACTTGTTATTTGGCTGTTCATCTCCCACCTCTCATTTAATCTCATATATTCTATTAACTTGGAAAAGTTTCGTTCTAGTATGTGTAGAATAAGAGTTGTAACAGAAACATCCAAAATGCAGAGCACAAAAACTCATTTTCATGAGCCTGTCCTTAATCAAGGAAATGAGAAGTGTTGAAAGTTTTAGAAGGAGGAAGAAGAATACATTTCACGTATTTCTTAGGCTCTACTCTTTCTCTACTCCTAGTTCATTGGCAACAGACTGGCAAGTTAGTGGCTTCAGTTGCTTTGAGAAAACCTTGGCAGTCTTACATAAAATGACAAAAACAGAGTCAAATTCTTAAGACAGATGTAACATATTGTTGAGAGTTGGTGGAGATGCCATGACGTGAAACATATTTGGCATATGGCACCTTCACTTGTTCTTCAAGAAAAATACTAAACATAGCAAGGTAAAGTCACTTGAAATTGCGAAGGAATGACACTGCCATCTGAGAAACTGTCATTACTATGAGACATTAACATTGCTATGTTCAATTTACTACAATCCACCAATCAAACTTCAACCTACCAACCAGTTCTCCTTGGAGTAAATTCTTTCTTTCATTCATTCATTTAAAGAAAATCTGCCACCCCAAGAGCCAACCAAAGGGGATAAATCGATCCTCATTTTGGTTGTCTCTTGGCCCCAGTGCTAAATAATATCAAATCATCAAATCAAATTATATATCATATATTGTAACATACCATTAGAAAAACAAGGAAGTAAAGAATAGTCTTTTTTATTCTCCCCAATTTTGCATGTCATGTTATGCTTTCTGGGCATGCAGCAGGTTGAGCGGCTCCTGTGCTATAAATACTCCTCTTACATAACCAATTAATCAGCTAAAAAGCCAAAGAAAGCAACTATTTTTAGTATAATATTGCTAGTCATGCTTCTGCAGTGTTATTTTTTGCTTTTAAATAAAAGGACTTCTTCGTTCTGCAGTTCTTTTCCATCAATGTGTGGGACTGTGCCAATTCAAGCAACATTTCTGTATAAAGAACCCTGATTAATGATCTAAAATTCCAAGCAAGCTTTATTGTCTCAGCATTGCTGCTCAAACTGCTTGCAAAGTTTCTGCTAAAACATTCAAGCTATTCATATATAATACCTAAAGTGTTCTTCAGGCTTTGGCTCTTTCAGCCTAAAAAGAATGAATGAATCAACGAATTCTGAAGAAAAAAATACAATGTTATGCAAGACCTGATGATTTTTCATTGAAAAATGGTATTAGAACAATTTTTTTGTTAGCTTTCTTTCCTACTGGATATGGACTTGGCTTTTTAAATGTCTTCTGCCAACCAACCAAACCCAAGAACAATTGCAAACTGGCCTATGGAGCCAATCCTCAATTACTTCAATCTGGACTGACACAGTTTAATTCAAACTGAGGCTTCAGTTCTTAATTTTAAAATATTTTTAACATCGCTATCCCCAAATCCTGTATTAAAAGTAAACCAAGGCTGTGAATTATGAAGCTGCAGTAACTGAATTGCTTTTGTTGATAGAGATAAGACAAAATGGTAAAGCAAAATGAGTCTGAAAATTCTGAAACTCAGAATGAAAAATTTAGATGACCGGAGTTCACATAGTTCACCTAGATTCAAAGCAGAACACTCCTCCTGAATGTATCACACTTTTACCTTAAAAGTTACCTGGTGGCAGCTGCAATTCCTGGGCCAGTCAGTGCTGGATCTGGTTGACCACTAGTGGGGTCTTGTGGGGAACTTCTGACTCTTGTTCCAGACCAGCCTGGGTACCACAGATCATACCTGTCTCATATCTGACCATCCCTTGAGGAGGCCTCACTGTCTTACACTTCAAATGACTTCAGGGATACCTACATGGGAGCACATTTTGCCCTTACTGGATGTGAACTGGTGGATGTTCATAGCATAGACCTGTGGATGAAGAGAAGAAGTAAGCTCTGGGTGACACAACAGGGCCACTCTGGTCCCCCAAGTATGGGGCTCTGACTCCAGGATCTTTTTATTTCACACAAAAAATATAAGGGTGTTTCATGCCTCTGAGGGATGGGCATTAACAGGAGAAATAAGAGCACTCTCTCTAACCTACAGAAGTGCACCAGGGTCAGAGCACAGAACCAAATAAAACCACCCCTACTTACGGGCGCCATCTCATTATTAATAATACTCACATGTAAAAAGACACCACAAGATAAAGTAACTTTTTTTCCCCCCAAATTGGTTTGTTTCTTCTCTGGGATACAGATAATTTTTGAGTAAAGGTCTGCTTTTACAGAATGCTGTGGTCAGGGAGGCATTGCAGTCTTTACACATTCAATAAATGATTCTCAGATTAAATGTGCACCTGTATCATTCCAAAACGTTTATCTACCACATGACTTTTTTTTTTATGAAACATTATCATACACAACCAATGAAGAGGATTTTTCTGGTTTTATTTACATGCAAGACTGGATTTAGATATGGGAGATTAAGTACAATGGGGGAAAAAAGAACAATAGATGATGATGGTGATGACGAGGGCAAAACAATTGTTTGAAGCTGCAGCACAGTATTTGAAAAGCAGGACCTCACCGAAGACAGCCTGCAGTTTTAAAAGGATCAAATGGCTCCTGTTAGGTTAAGGGTAACTTTCACACAAAGCAGGATGTGAGTGGCAATGGATTGTGCTGTCTGGCTGCCAAGATTTATTGAAGATAAAGGCAGCAAGCTAAATCATTTTCAGGGGAAATCCACCGCAGGATCTAGGAAATTCTTGCTGTGTCTGATGTGTGTTCTACATCAGAAGCACAAGAGATGAGCCAGTGTTTGAAGAATAGAGCAGTCCGTACAATACTGAGGAAGGCAAGCAGCGGGACACTATGATAGTCCTGTCAAAACCAGAATTTTCCTGATAATACAAATCCCATCTGGCAGGCCAGACGTGTACGCCCTCTCATCCTGCCATAACCAACTGAGGCCACAGCTCAAAGACTATCATGCCAGGCAATACTCAATTTTGTAATTAGTTCCGTGGAAAAACCCAACAATCAGAAATTCTCTGTCTTCTCGGCAGCAGTTGTTATTCTTTTCCCAGGGAAACTGGAGACAAATATCACTTTCAGCTATGTTAAATTCTTACAAGAAGAAGTGAGAAAACTCCACAGAGTGCAATGAAAATGTTTTAAAAATGCAAATAAGGACTGACATACAACAGAGAAAAAGGGAAAAGCTTTTTCCCAGGGAACATCAACTCCATTATTGAGTGTAATCCCAACACATTTACAATAAACCCATTTCCTCAAACAATTCCTCTTCTTTTGGGAAAGACCCCTTAGAAATAGCTATAGATCACAGTAGTGCTGTACTAGCAGCTGACTTCTGTATGTGATGAACCTAACTGTATTATTGAAGTAAGTTTAAAATGTATATACTTCCCACAAAAACAGGGCAATAATAAAATCCCTGTAATATGAGAAATATCTGTCTTATCTGTCTTTGCATATCTGCCTTAATCTTGCCAAATTTAAACCCGCTGAACCTAGGTCTTTCCCTTCAGAACACATACAAAGAACAAGGGAGGTTTTTAAATCCATGATTAACAAGAAAATTATTTATTCAAATCTAATTTATATGACATTACTGCTTATACTGAGGCAAGATGACTGTATGTTAAATTTTGCCAGCATGCTAGAAGTGATGTCGAGAAATAAGAAAAAATACCATCATCATGTTCATTTAATGGATAAAACATGAAGTGAGCAGCAGTGGAGATAAGCACCCTGGAGGCTGTTTGGTTTGTCAGGATGTACACATGCAGTAACCCCTGACAGTCCTTCTTGGTAAAGAGAGTGGGGTTTTATCCCCTAATGCAGAGCAAAGCTGTGGTGATTGCTGCTTACTAATGCATTAGACTTTTAACAGTGTAAACATGAAGGCAGTAATTCAGAGAACACTAAACTTGAAAGACATAGCAGACGTGTAAAGTTAATTTGATTTACAGCATAATCAGGAACAGAGTTCTGCTTTCCCTTCCAATCTACATCTTAGCCCAGAAAAATCAGATTTCTGCCTTCCCACAAATCCAAGCAGATTCCACTCTCTCGTCTTTTATGGATGTAAGAAGAGCCAAATTTGACCCAGACCTCCTTTGGGGGAATCACTAATTTTGCTTCCCACGTTGTCTACATTACACTGCCATCACCATTGTCTTCATTTGTTTACTTCAAGAGCATTTCCAATACACCAGGAACTTTCCAAACAAAAAGCAGATGCTGCCTGGATTTGAGATTCCTAAAGACTGAAGGCAGGAAGACAAACAAGAGGTGAGATAGCAGGCAATAAAATATCACAGAATGGTTAAAGCTGGAAGGGACCACTGGAGGTAATCTAGTACAACCTTCCTGTGGTATAAGCAAGCACTTGAAAAAAACAAAATAAAACAAGTAATTTCAGTCATGATACAGCCATAACCAGTCAGATGATGCCATTTCAACAACTCTGTGCTTCTCTCATTACTGTTGGCCAGTTCCAAGCTCAGTAGCTCAGGCCTCCTCCTCCTTTGCTAAAAGAGGTGGTCTCCACCAGCCTGAGTGTTTCCCGGAGGGTTCGGGAGGTCGCAGTCACTGCAGGTGATTTCTACACTTGCATTTGGCCTCCACAGATGTGCAGGATCAGGCAGAGTTGGATGTGGAGGCTGGATGGAGAGAGAAACGCTTGGTGTGGGTAACAGAGACAACTTGTAGCAAAAGAGGAGGGGGCTGCAGCTACCTGGCTTGAATCTGGCTAGCTGCTGTGAGGCCAGGGACACAGAGATGCAAGCTAAGGCCAAGACTGAAGCATTTTCAAGGAGAAAATATGAAAACCACTTATTCCTTTACTATGAGCTTAAACTCTTCCCATCAGTGTGGAGAGAAAGGCACAGGTGGGATATATGGTGGTAGTGTTCATCAAGCAAGCAGTGCCTCAAGCTTTCTGGCCAGGAGAGGCCTCATCCTGTTAGATATGGCTTGTGAAGAAGAGCTTGTGCCACTGAGCGTGGACAACATAAAGCCAATGTTGAGGGACACCTGAAGCTCCTGAATTACAAAACCCACTGCCTTTCTGATCTGTGGCAGAGCACATGCACCACAGGAAGAAATTGCCCAGAATTTCTGCTTTCTCCCTTTACTGACACCTTTGCCACAAGTAAATAGTATGACTGTGTGAATGTAAGCTTTTATGAGGCAGATAGCATGTACACATCCTCTCAAATACTGCTGAGATGGTTTACAGGGTTGGCTTTCAAAACTTCTATAGGCAATACCTTGTGATCATTCCCAGTTAAAAAGCTCACCCATCTCCTATTGCACCTGATGCAAGAGGTACACATAATGAGAAATAAAGAAAAGAAAAACATACGTCTGCATATGTGCTGTGTGATTACCCAGGTATCAACAGAAAACAGGGTTAAAGCTGGAGGATTTTACCACAGTTAGATGCGTACAACATGGCATAGACCTCTTCAAGAGAAAAACACCAGACGGCGAAGGCACAAAAATAGAAGACTGCAAAACAGAAAACACAAATAGCTTTGTCTAATTCAGAAGCATCATCATGGAGGGCAATGACACTGCTCCAAGGGGACTGTGAGGAGGACAGTGCTGGCACCACCTCCCCAGAGAAATGCAAAGGGTATTTGCAAGACCAAGGGGTCTCCTGAGATGCAAAAATCAAACTGTTCTGTATGCATGCTCTCCATATGAAACAGATCTGGACCTTGGAGAAAACTGCCAGGCAGGGACTTTCAGCCTCTGAAACAAGCTGTTTATGGGTAGTTGAGGAGATGGAATGAGAAATATGATAATCATGGAGAGGATCTGTGAGAAGGAGAGTCCCTGGCACAGTAATGAGAGGGAAGCATGAACTGCTGGGCATGCTTGCCAGATGAAGGACAAGCATTTGCAAAAAGGATCACATCCTTTGGCCAGAAAGGTTTAGTTTGCTATGCGGTGAGACAACATGACAGAACATTCAGGCAGTGCTTTTAAGACGCCATGAGCCAAAGTTGGAGCCAGAGCCTTGCTAAATGAACAGCAGGAGCCCACTGCTATGCTCACTAAGCTGTGATGGTGCTATCAACCTCCCTGCCCCTCTAGGTCACCTACAAAACACTCCTCTGGCCCACCAGCATGTAGCACCCACTCCAGTAAGCTGTTGAGAGAGCCAGGCCTCTACCTGGCTGTGGTGGGGCAACTCCTTTTGGGTTACCGCTCCTCCCCCCTTGCGTGCACTGCCTTGGAGTGCCACAGGACATACTCCCACCAGGGAGCCATGTGCAGACTGCTCTGGAGGTGCCTGCAGCTCAGGGGTCAGAATCAACCAACGGTGGGATGGCACAAAGGAGGAATGGGAATTCAAACCCAAAAGTGGGTATATCCTTTCACCTGTATCACATCAGCTACAGAGAGACTGTACCCAGTTCCTTGCATTATCCAGAGCAGGTGGTGGCTGGCAAGGCTGCAGCGATTGCTCTGGCAGGGAAGGGTGCTGCTAGGGGTGGGCAGTGGCAAAGTCAGTCTGCAGCAGGGGGGAGGCAAGGCCAGGGAAGTGCATCCCCACTGCCTCATTTCAGAAGGTGTTAGCAGGCAGCCCTGGCAAAGGCCTGAGCTGCACTCTCTCAGCACAGCTGCCAGCTGGGCACAGTCATCCGAGGCAGCAGTCAGTTCTTTGCACACACACACAAACACACACACAAAAAAAAAAAAAAAAAAAAAAAAAAAAAGTGATTTCAGAGCAATACGTGTTTCCCAGCCTGAAGAGAAATGAGATCTCCTGCACTGCTGTATATGTGGCATTTCATTCATCAGTTTTTCCAGAAGGCTTGTCATATAAACAAAATGAGTGTGTGTGTGTCATTCTACTGCTTCTGGATGCCCTGCAAGAGAAACACAGCAGAGCACACGCTATTTATCAAAGTCCTGATGGGGAGGAAGGTGTATTTGTGGCATCCTCTAAATATACTCCATTTCTGCTACTTTCTCGGCTCTCAGTGACAGCAAACATCATTTGACAGAGACCAGAACATGCTCACTGTTTTCCCATCTCCAAACTAGCCTTTTTCTTAAGAAAAAAAAAAAAACAAACCCATGGGTGAGATTTTCAAGAACACTCTTACTGAATTCAACCTCTCTCTGCTCCCATTTGAGTCAGTAGGAATTGAGGCCAGTGCTGAACCTTTTAAAATTCTTACCATGTATTTACATTACTCTTTTACAGGTTTATTTTAAATAATAAGCATGTATAACATACACTGTACATAGGCAAAAAACACTTTCGCTTTTCCTGGCACTGAACTTTACAGATCACGATCCCCCAAAACACTTGGCTTTGTAAGCCAAGCAAATGTCTGATACATGGGAATTGTCTGCATTTCATGAAGAAAGGAAGTGGAAGAAGGAACTGGACAGAAACCACACTGTACTGTAGAAAAGGTGATCAGGAAATGAAACAGATGGTTCTGAAGGGTATTGATGAATCTTTGGCTCATCTATAAAATGCAATGTTTTTGGAAAACACTTCTTGAAATAACATGCATTAGGACTTTCAGTGAAATTATCTATTTCAACCACAGGTATCTGACACAGCCGTAAGTATGTTTCAGATTACATTAGTTCACTTAAGAGGAAGCTGTTAGAAGTACATCCATATTTGATAATAACTATGGAGCCAGTTTTATACATACCAGCTGGAACAAGGCAACTTGAATGAATAATGTACATTTCGAGCTTCAGCTACAGCTGAGGGGTTATCTGAAAAGAGACCCTGTTTTCAGAGTGCTGCAGTCTGTCTTGCAGTTGTACACTATTTTTGAAAACAACTGGGAACCTTAGACACTCGTCTCCCAGGTGGGGGTCCCCAGGACCACTTGAAGCTGGACTGGTGTATTACTAGACCATGTAATTCCCTGTAAGCTCGGCTAATGGGGAACAATGCTGCTGGACAGATGAGCTGGGAGCAATCACTACTGGGCCTCCAGATGAGCCAGGGGCTTTTGGGAGCTGACTCCATCTCAGTTGGAGGAGCCAGGATATGCCAATACAATATGTACATTGATGGGGACCAAAATGAAAGCACAACAAATTTTTGAAACTTCAAACCTTACTGCAAACTGGAAATTCGTGGTTTCACCTAGTCCTGTCTTCAACCAGATACACTTTTGGTACTTTAACCAGGTAAAAAAAGTCTGATTTGAGATGGGGATTTTTGCTCTTGAGGAATGCCTTGAGATTTCCAGACTTTCTTCTGCCTGTGGACTTTAGATACCATTCCTTAGAAGGCCAAAATGATCTCATCAATTGCAATGAACAGAACATTTACTGCCACATGAGAAGCCAAAAAACCACCTGCAATTACTTTGTCCCAACGTATCAGTACATTATTCAGAAGTGATAATGACTGTCATATCTGGCCTTACTATCATTACCCAAATACACTCTTAAACATGCTGTGAAAAAATCACATCAACTACCTGTCTGCCCAGAAAATGACCAAAAGAAATATGTACAGTTTGCAACCCCCTCAAGTTTCTTGACATACCTTATATATTTTTGAATGCTCTCAAGTTCCTTTGACCTTCAGATGCCACATATTGATTGCTTGGTGAAGTTAAACCTGCTCCTCTCAGCATCCTACGCCCGTGCTCATCCCTGGCAGAACTTCTATCATCTCTTGTCATCAGCACATGAGCAACTCTCAAAAGTAAGCCCTCTCCAGTGTTTTGCAGCTTATCTCTACATTAGTATTAACTGAATGCTAACATAGATAAAGGAGGGATTTTTATAGATGCCCTAATAACAGAAGCCACTTATTCACTGAGTTCAAGCTTGTCTTAAAACAAGCTCTGAAAGGATCATTTCCCCCCTCTCTCTGCTGAAGTGCTGCTAATGCTGCTAATTCAGACTAGATGATTTACCCTAGCCTGAATCCAGCACAAGTCTCATGTACTTTTGCAGGGGGATTAAACAGGTTTAAAATGATGTTTAAAAAACCTTCTCACAACTCTGCTCAAGGAAGGGTGAATTTTATCAACTTTTTTTTTTAGTCCTTGTTTATGTGTATATTCACAGGTTTCAATCTTATCAAGGTTGCTGGATAGCCTTTGACAATTTTGTAGCATTCAATGTTTTTTGAGAACATTATATGAGGTAATATATATTGCAAAAACAGACACTCTCTCAAGCTTTTTCTCCAAAGGCAGTTTTGATGAGGCTAGACTTACATGTAATTAATTACAAATAAACATTTTGTTCCCTCCTTTGGAATTTTTCTTTTTTGCTTTTCTTTGAAACTAGATGTTTCTTTTGTTTTCTATTTATGAAACCTTTTACAGAAAATGATTTCTTCATATATGGGTCTTTGGTGGCACATAGAGTTTCAACAGGTATTATTTTAATTCGCCTGCTTGGTTCCATTCCCTTTTTAAATGGCTGTGGCAAGGACCTTGTGTTGTGATCTGCAGAAAGGGAGGAAATGTCTGCTGAGGATTCTTCCCTTCTGGAAGTAGTGTATTAATGAGACACTTTCTTAATAAGAGCTTCGCATCAAGTCCTGTAATCAGAACAGAAGAGACACCCAAACCAGCAGAAACATTCATTAATTCCAGAAGTCACTATTTCTGCATTATGTTTAAATATTATTCCAAAAGGAATAGAACCTTAGCAGTGATTTGGGATAAGAGGGTGTTTTTGTATTACAGAGAGAGAGATACCGTTAGTCAAACTTACTGTTTTATACCAACTGGGTTCCTATCCACAAGGCTAGTCTTTCTTTAGGAAAAAAATCCAAACCTGTTAGAGATAGGAACGCAGTGCCTTGGAGCAAAGAGCAGTTTACTACAGGACTTTAAAATTGTTACCAGATTATTCTTCAGTTTGCCCTAACCAATGCTGAGAAATTAATTGGTGCCTGATTTTATAAAATAATTCCAATTTAACATCTGTGAACTCATTATTAAGTCTTTCCAAGCAGAGAAATAAGTGTGTTAGTCAACACTTCTGACACAGTGTTGCAATATGATCACACCATCTCCACCCAAACTCTCTGAAATGAGAAGTCTGAAACATTAATTAAAACAAAACCCAGTCATATACCTCATCATACTACTGTAGCTAGAAGATAAAATGCTCCTGGGAGATCAAGAGGCTGATCTACAAACTATTAACACAAGTTCCCCTTCCTATGTTCACCAACGAACTGTATTAACACTCCTTATGGAATTAAAAGGAAATGAGTATTAGACAACTCAGAAATGCACAGCTGTTTTCTTGGACCTACATTATTTCCAAAGCAAGAAGAGCATGATAACAGAAATATATCATATTACTGTTATAATTAGCATTGGATTACGTTACTGTATACAAAGATAATATATTTTAATAGGTGCTAGCATGCCTATAATAGGTAAAGTAAAATTCCATTAATTTACATCAGTATGTGGTGAATGGGAGAAGAAAACTAAAACTTTTATCACATGATTTCATAAGGGTCATCTACTTTCATCTAATCAAAACTGTCTCTATAATACTTTCTCCCTTTTGTGAGCTTACAGCTTTTCAAAATATTTGCCATTTCAGCTAGTACAGTTCACATTTGGCCTTATCTGATAAGTCGTTTCTGTTAAATCCCTTAAGCCATCTTTAAGCCATGAACAAAAGTGAGTAAATACAGTTTACTACTGTTTTCTGAACAGGGAGAAAGCCCTTGAAACACTGGTAAACACAGTGAGCAGTTTTACTGGTGGCAGTAAGCGCTCCTAACTTGAGGAAACTACAGTGAAAGTGGTTTAGAGAGCACACGGAGGAACAGAATACAGTATTTCCCAAAGTGTATGGACTTCCACATACAAATATTGGATGTTTAATACACACAGTAAAAAAAACTTACTTAAGGGTAGGGATAGATGTCCACAAACCCACCTGTAAAATACATTTCTCAGCTCCACGCAAGAGGTGAGCAAGTCAATCAGCTGCAGAACAAAGACTTATTTTCTTCAAACCGAGTAGCGCCTGTCAGTCTCTCTTACACTTCTCTGCAGCCATCAAGGTTCATTTGAAAAATCTGATTTGTGCATGAGGCATTATAGATCAAATTTGCCAGTGGTACAGAGTCTCCTTTATTTATTCTTCAGCGAATAAAATAACTCCTGAAATGACCTAGAAGTTCCCCTTCTCCCACTCAAGCAAACTGAATTTCTTGGGAATAACGGGCCTGATTCTCATTATCACCAAACCATGCCTCTCCTCCTTCATCCTGACAGTGAATTGCTTTACAGTGAAGGTAATGGGTTTTAAATTGCAATTTCTACACTAATTTTAGGGCTTCTTTATAATGGAGATAAAAAGCAAGATAAAGGGGCCTTATCATAAATAAAAATAAGGCCATATATAGTTTATATTGATCCACCTACTTCTCACCTTTTGGTTTTATTCTGTGCATCATGCTTAGGAAAATGATTTCATGGATCATTATTTTTAAAGTCTGAGACAGGAATTTAAAAATTAGACTGTCAAAGTATGCGGGGTCTGGTGGGTTTTGGTTTCAAGGCTTCAACAGAGGAACATCAGGTCAATGCCTACAGATGAGTATTTAGTTTTCCAGTTTTGGAGCAAATGGGCCTGGCCTTCAAATGTTAGTATTGTGCTGCCAGTATGGATGTGGATCCACCACTCTGCACAGCTTTTTCTCCAGCCTCAGGGACCATGAAGTACAAACCCCAGGAGTGAAGCTGGCTCTCTCCAGCTTTCCCAAGCAGCGCTACAGGAGCTGGTACCGAACCAACACCAGAACACTGACACGTCACCGGTGCAGTCCCTGTGCCTGCGGCCCAGCCACCAGCGAGGACAGAAATGACCACCCGAGTCAGACTGTGGCCAGTCTGCGATGCAGTAGTTGGCTTTTTGGTTGTTTGTTTGTTTGAATCTTCCCTGCTAGTCTGTCCTTGTTCTTTATCCAAAACGCCGGTATTGTGGGTTTACTTCAGTGCTTTCTCAGCAAATCAGCAATAAATTAATCACTTTCCAACTTCTCTGTAAATTTTATTATTTTCATTGTCACTTATTTTAGGAAATAACTGATGCATTAAAGAAGAGAATGTGTCATCAAATATACACAATGCAAAATTCAAACACTGAGACTTCCGACTATGAGAACACGTAGATGGGAAATAGTCAATTAAGGGTTTAACAATGATACAGAGTCTAATTCTGCAGGATATCATAGATTTCTGATGGGAATACTTCACAAATGAAAACCTTTTCAATTTAAATTAAATTAAATTTCCAATTAAGTCACAGAGAACTGTACTCCAGCAGGAAAAGCTACTGAAAATCACATATTCTTGGCCATGAATTAAACATTTAGTATAGTTAAGTCAACAGTGACCCAAGACAGAAGGACAAAAAATACCTTCTGGGTTCCCCCACTTCTATTTAAAACCGTGTGTTTTATAATTAGATGTTTCTGACATCAGTTTGAGCAAGACTTTCTTCATTATACAGAGTTATATCTGTAAAGTTTATTTCAGAAAACAAATCTGGTAGTCAAGCTACTTGTGTCATAGAGTTTGATACACTCATAAATATTTAAGGTATTTTATGCAATATGCCCATCAAGTGACAGGCCAAAATAGCTCCTAAGACTTTACCATGAATTAAAAATGTGAAAATAATGGATTTTCTGGGTTGGTAGCTGAAGTGAAAATTTTAAGAAAAACTGTTCTCTTCTGAGCTGAATATTTTTGTTTTTTTCCTTTGAAAAGGAAAGAAGGAATACTAAATTAATTACGCTACATCCATCAAAACAATTTATTTGATTTTAATCCAAATGTTTTGATATTATGATAATTTTATCCCTTGAAAGAGTCAGAAACTAAGGAAAAATTTTAAATGAGGGAGTCCTTTCATATTAAAAATCTGAAACATTTGACTTAGAAATTTTGGAACTAACTAGTTCAACATTTCTATTTTTTTATATCTTCTCCAGCTAAAATAGTTAGTTGTTTCTACACCAACTCTTTGAAGAATCTACTATTCACAAACAGAAAATTAACCTAGCTCTATCAATAATATGCCAAACTCTTTTTTAAAAACAAACATTGAGGCCCATGAGGAATGTACCTTTCCCTTCAATGGAGTCAGGACTTCTCCTTTTGTCTTTATCTACACAATAAAGATATTTTGCTAGAAAGGACTGTGAGCAAACCTGGTACTCTGAATTTTTAAACTACACTGATATAGATTTTATGCATTATGCACTTGCCTATGAGCTATTATTTTTTTGAACTGTAGCTCCAGAACTCAGTTGTGTGAATTACCTGGGAAGAAAAAAGTTCATGTTATCCAAGGAAAAATGAATCCCTACAAACATCTTGCAGTGGCAATGATGCTTACAAGATAACTAACATCGTAAGAACAAGCACATCCCACATGGAGAAGGAAGCTGGAGCTGAGTCCTAGGGTATTTCTGTGTGGATCTCCACCAGGGAAGCAGGGCTGTCTACTTTATCCTCAAATGTGTTGTAATTGCAGGGATGTGGGGTGGTAGGGTGGAGAAGCAGAAGTGCATGAAACATCCCACTTTTTCATTCCTAGCCCCGGGGAACTGTTGCAAAGCTGCTACTCAGATCAGCAAGGACTAAGCATGGCTTCCTCTCCAAATTCCTGACAGAGCACATCTCTTAACCATTCAAGTTTTGAGGTGTTGAGGATAGGGCATCCTTTTCCCTTATCTTGGCTGACAGACCGTAAGTTACCTGACAGCAGGAGGTGACATCTATAATACATCTTTAAATCTTTTCTCTGCCTCAGTGGGAAGACCATATCTCCTCTATTTTCACATCAAGTCATCTAGAAGGAGAAAAGATTTTGCTGCCTCAAGTGCTTTGAAACGCCGTGCATGGAACCAAATGCAGTATCAGTCCTTTGTTTTTATAGGGAATATATTTAAAAATATTTGCAAACACAAACGTAATTTTTTTATGTAATAATGAAAAAGCATAAGAAGCTGGAACAGGCAGCATTCCTGAGAAGATGCCTTTCAAGAAAATGTTGTCACTTTGAAGTGTGATTACTTGAAGTATTATTATAGTGTGATTTCACAGGGTAATTAGTATCACACGCATCTCTTCTATTAAAGTACCCTCTGTAACATATGCTGAAGTCATAAGCCATAAATCACTGTATCCCATTTACAATTTACTGTGTCAGCAAATCTCAGTGACATAACGCTACAGAGCAACATCTCTGTATATTTATTACTGTAATCACGATACTAAAGTGTGAAGACACCTTGCTAAAACCTCTAACCTCTTGTAAATGGTGCTTTTTCGAGAAGAAAAAATCCACTAAGTGAATAATATGCAATTCACAGTTACAGGCTCAGTGACTACTGTTCAAAACTACAGTAATTATTTAGGTATGCAACATGCTTGGCACAGCAGCAATAGAAAACAGAAAGTGAGGGATTTATTTGACTAACTGTAGACATCTGCATGTAAGCTAACTGCTCTACATTCCCTTGCTGGTTGATGGAGAGGGTTGCATGCTTTTAAGGATTGATCTTATTCTAAATGGGTATTTGGGAAAGTCAAATTAATTGCACCTAAAAATAGCCTATTTATTTCAACTGAGTGCAGCTAGAGCCTTGAGTCACTAGTTCACATGACCTGTTCTGTATTAGAAATATTTAATGGTAGGTCCACCCAGAAGACAAGAAGCGATCAAAATAAATAGTCAGAGAAGACAAATTTTAAATGCAACTTCTGTGAAAAATCCAGACCTTCCTCATTTTTCCAGTAACTTCATTGTGACTCTTGCTGTCCTCACGACTATACTTCTCAAGAAAACAAGCATATGACATGGAAACATGCATGTGATACAGACAAGAAGTCAAAAAAATCCTTTTTATATTTGAGTACCAATAGCACCTGGGCTTCCTTACAGGAGATGTAGTACCCTCCTGAAGGAAGTAAAGCTTAAAGAAAAATACGGGGAACTGCAGAGGTTCAAGGCTGCATTCTAACACGTGGGCTAATGGGAACAATGTATGTAGCTCAAAAGGGTAAAATTGGCCATGCCCAGGCATCTTGGAAAGCTCAGAAAAATAAAGTAAACAAGGAGTTGGTAAATGGTAAGAGATGCTATTTACTGCAGTGATGAGGCCCTGCTGTCACTCACCATGAAGGTAGCTGTCCTGGCAGCAGACAGGCAGCAGTACCCAAGAGAAGCACTACACATGGGCAGTATGCTTTGCCCATCACTGGATAAAGTGCTGTGTCCTCCTGCCTACCTACTATGTGCTCATACCGTTCCAGTTCCTCACTGGAATCCTCTGTATAATCCTCTTTCTCCTTTTATGTTTCTTTTAAAGTAATCAACTACTTGTGGACTTGTCCCATCCTAGCCATGCCCATATTCTGACCATCAGTTCTTACTATGACCATGTCCATGATATACAAGCATATTATTCTACTGAGAAACATTCCATACTTACAGATTTACTACTTCAGATAGCTTGACTTCGAGATATCCTTTGTTTACAAGTAAGCTATCGTTTACCTGCATTCTCTCATTTCCCCATGATCTTACATTTCTTTTAGTTAAATTCAAGACTGAAAGGTCAAAAGCGAAAGAGGAAGAGTTGAATTGCAGAAAATAAAGTGAGAATCCTTATCTTAAGTGAAGAGTTACACAATCTGTTGAACCCTTTTCTGTTTGTGGAAGCAAAAGCAGATTGCTTCTCTCAATAAAGAACAGCAAATTTTGCATATTCTTTCAAGACCTATACAGGCTCTCACTATATTCTGAGGCCAAGTTTTCACTTGTTTCAGTGATGCAGGATAAAGCATCAAAAAGTTAACTGAAAAAGAAGCAGGGCTGAAATCTGTTTAAATTTACTGTTGCCTAGATCAAAAGGAAAACAAGGCATAAAATATTGGTGTGGAAACAATCCAGTGTGAAACAGATGATTAGTCTATGATTGTAGGGAGACGATAAATGTTTCATTCAGTAGGTTTTTAGCACAGAAGTTTTAGTATCAATAACTTATGTCTTCTCTTTATTCTGTTTTCATTTGCACTGCAATTTTTGGCCAATTTTTCATTACGCTATGAAGCATTCTTGGTCATTTTCTGTCTTGATTTGCAACAGCATTGCCTCGTTAACAAATTACTGTAAGAATCGTGTATTCAGAAAGGAGGATTTTATCATCCTTTTATAATCTTCCCACTCTTTCTTGTTATTATCAAAATATTGAGGAAATAGAGTATTAAACTGTCTGGCACTTACAAACTTCAGGCTCATATATGGAAATGAAATAATTGAGGAAGGAAAAACAAGCTTCCAAAGTGTTTATCAGTTCATTATATTAATGCCATCTGTCCCCCAGCTATGATGTCAGACTTCTTTTTTCCTTCTTCATTAAGGCATAGTTCGTTTACACGAACTGCTGCTTAAGATACTTGCTGGAACACTTAACAGCTCCCTCATTTGTTTGGTAGTTTTATAGGCCTCTTGTGCTGGAGCAGAGGTACAACAGCTTGCAATGCAGGAAAAGAAAAGATAAAACTACCCCGCTGTGCAGATTTAGTCAATTTTCACTGGCTCTCGCACAGAAAACAAATTGCAACCCCTCACAAAGAGTTCTCTCTCTGCACTGGCAGCCCTGACAAATGCAGACAAAAATGAGTAAATCAGGCAACTTCACATCAGGAGGAAAAAAATGGCTACTGCTCCAACAGCTGCTATCATAATTAAGAACAGATTTCATCACTAAACTCTTGCTGGTTGTATCTGCAGCAAAACAAATACACAGATGTGGCACATTTGCATACTGAAAAATGTGTGCCATGTAACTGAAACAAATTTGCTTTTTCAGCTCTTAAATATTCACTTTTTAATATGAAACAATGGGGGTGGTTTGCATAATAAGCCTCTGTCTTTGCTCATCAAACTCATTCAATCAGTATATGAAATATAATGCAACACTAATACCTAATAAGTCCACATTTCAGTCATGCAGTCCAATACCAAAATTTGTTATTATGTCCAATAAGATACAATTTTGAATTGCTTTCTGAACTGTCCTCAGGCACTTCTATTTGTAAATGACAAGCTTTAAAAGGAAGATAAAAAAGGGGAAAATATGAGAATTACTTCTTTAAATCATGACAAGTACAAAATTTATTGCCCCTTCATTTATTCACACATTTTAAAAGGTCATCTAGCATCATTTAGTAGAGAAGAAATGCAAACCTTTCAAAGTAAAAATGGTATAGCATCATGCCCTGTGAAAGCAGGGTGGGATTATTAATGCAACAGTGACTGAACCCCCACAACTGTAGCATGTCCATCAGCAGCTGCAGTATCTTGAGAGACTCTCTTACAACACAATGATGCTCTAGATAGTCTTCTCCTCACTCCAAAGTCACATCTTTCTTAGCTATGGCTATTTCATAGCTAAATAATCTTACTGGTTTTATGCAAACTGTCAAAACAGGTTTTTTTGTTTCCTATCTATAAATCTGTGATAATTAAAGGAAGAATGTGATTATCAAGGTCTATAGACTGTTTAAAGAGCAAATCTGCAGATCTGCTGATAATTTGAAGAACAGTTTCACCTTAGATGTATTTTAAGCCATTCAGTCATGCCATTACGCTTTCCCTAGTGAATACATTTGTTCAATTTAAATCCCTCTGTAGAATTAATTTATTTATTTTAAGTATTGTGCAGAACTAGATGATTAAGTTGGAGCACAGTTTTTTCAGACAGATGCATGTCTGATTAAAGAAGCCTGAATACAGCTCTTACTGTAGGTACTCAAACTGACATGTCCTCAGTCCTCCTCTTCTGGAACTCACTTCAGAAGCTGATTCACTGTGTATTACAGGAGCTGGGATTTAAAATCTGCACATTTTAGTGATACTCACCTTTATGTGGAGGGGTTGGGACTTGTAAAGTGTTCCTGCAGAAATTTGCATGCACATCTTTGCATGCTTACAAAAACAGGTTATTGCTTGAGAACCAGTTTCTAGACAGGGGACACCATTATAAGGCAAATAATTAAACCACAGCATCATGAGTGTTATTTCACAGAAGTATGCAACTATCTGCAAATGTAAGACTTTAACAGCAAACCAGTGAGTAAGGAATTCAAATGAAATCTCCTTTAAAAATGGGGGGTGGTTACATAGCCAGGAAAGCAAAGTGGTGTACATGTACGTGCTTTTTTTCCATGTACAGTTTGTCTGTGTTTTGCAGGAAGGGCCTCCAGATAATACGAGAAACTCCCTTTAACCTTCCAGCTGCCTCTACCAGTCTCACCCAGTGTGGCAGCACTGATGAGGTGATTTGTGCAGCCCCAATGACAGAGGATGAGCACTTTCTGTTGCTGTTCTTGTAAGTACACAGAGCTGGCCATGCTTTTCACAGGCAGTGGGAGATACCTATAAGAAGGTAACAGTATGAGAAACCGAGGTCTCCTGAACCTAACCAGCACTGCAACTCTGTCCTCTTGCACAGGACATGATTCTGCACCAGTATACACAATCCTTTTTTTTTTTTTTCTTGTTTTACTTGTCCCTTCAGCAAGGGAGATGAGAGGTACCACACTGTACAGGCAGTGTTATGTTTGAAGACATCTTTAATGTCAATATTAGACCTTAGACATTGATAAACTGTCACTTAAAGTAAGATGCACAAGCAGGTGATTCTGTATCTGCAACTTTGCATGCATAGAAAAAAGAGGCCAAACTAGGACTTCTGCAATCAAGGCTAAATCTGTTCCACAGAGAAAATTCTTAGGCCTATCAGAATAAACCCTGAGTTTGAACCATGAAATACTTTTGCAATGAAATTTGTTGGCCTGATGTCTTGAAAAACACGGTTTTCCAGATCTGTGCATAAACTCATTATTTGTTCTTTCATAACAGTATTTTCATCTTGAAGAATAGTTCTTAAAAGCATGCTCTTAAAAGGAAACAGAAAAAGAAGAATTTAGATAAGGTTAAGGGTGTTTCCCATCTTAATGGCAAACAACGTATAGTAATAAACACAAAATGCCTGTATTTTGGGGAGAAAACAATATCAGAAGGACCTGCTATATGAATCAACTATGTTTTCATGTATATCTTAGCTCTAGATGTGCAGTGCAAGTGACACAAGAGTAATAAAAAGAAGCCTATTTTTGTGCACATCTGGACTCTGTTTTGGTTTTCAAGTCCTCATTCCTGTTTGTCTGGCAGATGTCATGTGTACATTTTTAAGATGAATTTGCAGAGATTTCCAAGGGAACTCAGGGTCATGGTTTCTTTTTTTTTTTTTTTTTTTTCATCTAGTCTGTGGTTCACTTTATCATAAAGGTAATATCAGTCAACTCTTTAAGAATTTTGCAGTTCCTTTTCTTTATTGTTTTCCTTTTTTAGGCAGTTAAAAAAAGATAAGTAGCAAGCAATCAGGAAGTGTAGCAAAGGCTATATAATCAGTGAATTTGCTTTCCTTTATGTATTTAAAATTATTAATTTCTTAGGAACCAGTAAAGTAATCTCTGCAAAGTTATCTCCCCCTGGCACTTAAGTACAGTATTTTTCCTTGCATAAGAGAGAACAGGACTCAGGAAGAAAATGGTGGGTTGATTTTAATATCAGAAATCAGAAAACTGAGATTAGCTCCAGGACACTTGTACAAGTATTCCCTGATGCATGCTGCATCAACAGCATGCTGGGAATTGCTTTGTTTTTGAAGGACACAAGCTTTGGGGTTTGGGATATGTACAGTATAGATATATCATTTCAATGCTGTTTGCATGCAAGTCAGTGAAAGATTAGTTCAAATGTAGTTTTACTAAACTTACTTATAAATTAAAATCTTCATGTTCTTAAAAATATTAGTATGTCCACACTGTTCATCAGTGCCAAGTTTGCTTTGTCTGCATGCAAAGAATTAAATTCTTTAATTCTGGAGGTATGGGCTAGTCTAATCAGATGTTTTTGTCAAGCCTCATAATTTATATGCATTTTGAAATCTGAAACAAATATTTGATTGCAAGTTATTGGGTCGGAGGTAGCCTTCAGTCGCCAGGTATTGTTGTTATAATGGAAAAATGGTAGCATTAGTTTAATGTATTATAATAGCAGAGGGTAATGATCCTTAGCTCAGTACTACTGAAATACCTTGACAACAGCAGTTGAAGTCAATGGGAGCATTGCAAGTGCATATAAAAGTGCAGTCTGCAGACCATTAGGCATAATTTCATCACATCTTTATTGGAATAAAAATTGCACTTAAGCTTCAGCTGTTGTGTTGGCAATTTAGAAACACTCTACTTGTGTACAGGAATTTTACAAAGACCCTCTGTTAAACCACCAACTAAACTACTGCTAGGGTGCATGGACACTGGACCCTAGTGTCTTACCTGCATCTAGTAAGAGACCAGCACATAAAGAGGTAAATGTGCAGTGTTGGTGGCATGAGACCAATTTATACCTGTAGAGGCCTTGGTTCCTGTAACATACAAATGATACATGCCCATCTTTTGAGCTGATCTAGATACTACATCTTCAGTCTCAGCACTGACACACTGAGAGAGCAGAGACTTTTGCAGAGATCTGCTTCCCCTTGAACAATTCCACAGGTCTGCTTATTAAGGAAGAAATGAGACTTTGACACAAACAGCCCCCTTGCAAACTACATCTCTTAGGGTACAGTAAGTGCTAACTTATCTACCCATGCTTTCGCACAAGGTTTGAAAACAGATACAGCTCTGCTAAGAAAAATCACAAAGTCTCCAAGCTAGTCACATAATGGTTTACCACTGCCTCAACTGCATAGGGAACATGCCACCTGATTGCTAACAGCAGAGGTTGCAGACATCCCTGGGAATCCCCAGCTGGGCACTGAGATGCATCCTGTCTCGTCTTGGAGGACAGGCTGTGGCTGCCACCAGACAGCCCTGTGCTGCCTTCCTCTCCACAGAAACCAGTGTATGTTTCTGGGCTGATGCAGCCACTCAGCCAGCTCTTGGCCTCCAAAACCAACATGAGCACTGAAGCTTGTCATCCCTTTCCTGATGTTTCATTGGAAATACTTGTTTCACTGGAAATAAAACAAGTTGGAGAAAAACTTTATGTAATTTACCATTTTTCTGATGCCTAGGGGAAATAATGGCTGCTAATTTACTAGCTGACTTCTGTGTGAGGCAGAAAATAGAACACCATCCTGAAAGGTCTTAACAAAAAATGTGGCTTCAAAGAAAAAATTCTTAACAAAATGCTTTGCATTACCAAATGACAAGAAGGCAAAGGAAATTCCTCCAGAAAACGTCCTCATGCCAATGTCAAAAGTCATGACAAGCCAAAATAAAAGAAAATTATGTGAAAGTAAAAGAAAAAGGTTTAGCTTTGTGTGGTCTCTGAAGGAAGGAGAAGATAATTGTCAACATCTTTATCATCTGGACACCAGCTATTTCAACTATGCAAAAAGACAGGGCCCAGTGACCCCAGACTGAAATACAGCACAAGGCCATTATGTTTGTCCCCATTACTTGGTGGAACTATTTCCCATTTTTATCTTTCAGTAACAAAGGTGGGATGTTTTACACCTTCTGCCTTGAATCTCAGCCAAATGATGCCAGTGGCTTGGAGTCACCGGAGCCTGGGCAACAATGCCACCTGTACACTGCCAGCCTTGCTGACTTGCTGTAAGAAGTAAGCTACCTTCAGCAAGAAGTTACCTTTTGCAAGTCTGACATTAGCTCAGGAGCAATTACATGCTGTGTGCAATGGGTCAATTTTATCTAGGGAAAAAATGCCCAACAAACTCACAAGGCAACTCTTCCTCGTTAATCTTGTGACAGTCAAAATAAATCTGTCAGGAATGTGTTGTCCAAGCTCCGGAGCTTAGTGCTGCATAGTGCTACTGCAATTCTCTCATCCACATATGAGAAAAAAACCAACAACACACTATCAGAGGGCTTCCAGCTCCATGCACGGAAAGTTAAAAGTAGACTTGGTTACATAGGGAGGCATCAGTTTGTTTTCACATTCACAATATGTCATACCAGTGGGGAAAAAATTGTAATTAGCATGAGCTCCACATCATTTGATTTAGCGCAGCCTACTCAATGCAAATGTCTTCATTTATTTCCTCCCCACGTAAGGCCTCCGGCTCACACTGGTGGTTCCCCTCCTGTCTTATTCTGCACAGCTGCTCTATACCTTTCCACTGATCTCACACGTGAGCCCGAGCCATCCAGCTGAACTCCTTCAACGTCCTGAACTTTTCCAGGACAGAAATGTCCTTTCAGCTCCAGAGAGCGTCCTTCATTATCATTAAAGGAAATGCAGCAAGTCCTAACTATCTTCTGCCCCTCTGGAGCCCATCTGTCAGTCTGCCTTCTCCAGCAAGTGGAGTACCAGACAAATGCCTCCTGTAACAGCTGGGCTGTGCTTTCAGCTGCACCTTCTCCATCCCCTCCTCCTTACCTTACTCTTCCTCCCAAGTGTGGTCTTTGCTCACCCTATTAAGACTTCCTCCTCCCAAACACCATCTATGTTTTTCTATTTGGGTACTTCTCTCAGCCTTGTCGCTATCTCCTTTCTTCAGGTGAGATAGGTTAATTTACTTTCCAGGCTTCTGTTAACCTTTCCTCTGCCTTTCCAGGGCTGATAGGCTCTATCACAGGATACCTCTTGCTGTGTGCTTGTACAGCACCTTGCATAATGAATCCCAACCTCAGGCTTTTCAAAAACATTATCAAGAATTCAAGCTTCTTGTCAAACCCAACAGAAAACCACCCTGCTGTACATTTGCTGAAGAATAAGCAGGAAAGAAGAATATACAGAGCTGACCTCACAGCTCTTTGCACCATCCTGCAGTTTCCCTCTATTCTGCACATTTAACCCTCAGCTGTAATCATGCACCTCAAAAGCCTACCTGAATCAAGACATTCTAATTTTTAATCTGAGTATATCACGGTTTAATCAGAAAAATTTTGTGTGTGCCTATTACTTGTTATTTAATCTGTGAAATCCAGCCTATAAAACCTGTTGGTTGAAAGATAAGCACTTTATTTAATATCCAATTAAATGTGGTCACCAGAGAAATCACAGCTTATGCAACTTTATCAGAAAAAGATTAATCTATTTCAGGCTTAACCCAAAATGTCATAAAAGAACTCATGAATTTAGATAGGAATCCACTTATTAGCCAAAGACATTTTCCTATTGAGTAAGAACAGTCTAAATTGCTGCCTATATTTATACTTGGTTCAATCAAATTTCTGTACTCAGTAGCTGTCATTGATTTTCAGGACAATTATCAAACAAAAATGATGAACTAACTGCAGGAACATTATAGAGTCTTTTTCAACTCCACAGTAATCATTAGAAAACGCACAGCCTGCTCATTGATAGTGCTTTAATGGCTCACAGGGTGACATCATCAAATTAAAAAGATAGTCACACCCGGAAGGCAGATTTTTTTTTAGCATTACAATTTACTGGTTTAAAGTTAATTGTATTTTGCTTGGTGTTTCAAAACACACAAGGCTGCACTGAAGTTACTTTTTGCATATTGTGTGATCATGCCCAAACCCATTATTTTAGGATAAGGAAGCAAATAGTTGAACTTATTTCTTTAAATTAAGCAGACTTTCTTTCCTGTCTAGAAACTGATACTCCTCAGTTCATTAGCTGAATTTTCCACAGGGCCTACAAAGGCACATTCCATTTCTATACTGTTTGATTTGTCTAGCTGACTTATTTTAAAAGAAGTATTCTATATTAAGATTATTGAATAACTATGTGGTTTCATCTTTCCACATTAATTATAATTTTCAGTAAGATATGTATTTCACAGTACAGACAACTTGTTTACAAAGAAAAGGTGTAGAGATGTTATCAGTAGAAGTAGCAGAGCTGCAGTTAGCTGCTGGGGTGCAGCGATTTTGATTTTTGTCTTCTAGGTCAACCTGAGGTAAAGGGTTCA
The DNA here is from genome assembly GCF_965178545.1 of Coloeus monedula. NCBI lineage: Eukaryota > Metazoa > Chordata > Aves > Passeriformes > Corvidae > Coloeus > Coloeus monedula. Next base: position 88,902,102 of record NC_138783.1, read on the forward strand.
AGTGCAATGGCTAAAAATCAGTATTAAACAATGATGCTTAATGGCCTACTTAAAATGAGTTCAGTGATCCAGCCCCACTCCACTGAGTGCAAAAATACCTATCTGTAGTCAATGCATAAAATGTATCATTTAGAAAAGCTACAAGAGTGTAACTCACACCTGGTTACAGCAGATTTGCTGAACTGTATCTTCCCCTCTATGCTGTAAATTCTTTTGTGGTACTCTACAGATAAGGAGTTAATTTGCAAAGTTTGGCATGGATGTCAATTTTGTAAAAACTTTGAAAAAAATGGGAGGATGATTTACGTGGACAGCATCTTCCTGTCACTGAATGGCAAACAGAAGCTTCTCAGAACAGGTAATGGATGTCCATTGGTTACTTTAGCCCTTGCTCTGAATACACAAAAATTCAGTATAAAGAAAACAGCAGCTTTATTTTGAGAGCCAAGCTCATGGACAAGAAGATGGGAGTGGGAAATGCAATCCAGTCCATTTCAAGAGAAATTAATTAGGCCTGCATTTGGGTGTATTTTAGAACAGACAAGAACTTTGCTTGGGCACCACACCTAAGAATCCAAGAAGGTAGGTTTGCTTCCTGTGTTGGTACTGTGCCAATCCCACAGGCCCTCAGATGCTGCCAGCAGCTCCTGGAGAGGCAGACCCCTGTCCCAGCTCCTGTCTGGCCACTGCACTGGACTGCAGGCAGCCACCAGCCCTGCCTGCCCAAGCCCACTCAGCTGCAAAGGCTTTGCTCAGCAGAGCTCTGCCAAGAAGTGGCAGCAGAAGGATTTGCTTCTCTGTGGACCTTCAAAGATTTGTGGTAGGTACTTTTTAGCTGAACTTCCCCTGTGGCAGCTCTTCATCCCGTGCTCTTTATATAGCAGCAATTAGCATATCTGAGAAATCCCCATTTGGCATGTTTTATGGTCTCTTCTCTGTATTGAGATAGTTCTGTAAGTTATGAGCAGAGATATGCCATAATTCCTAATGTACAACTGTCAGGAAATCACTCATGTAGATTTATTCACTGAACAGTTGGTGAGGAAACTGATTCTGAACAGGGAGCTAGAAACTTTAATTACGAGAGAGAAAAAAATTACTTAAGCACCTCAGACTGGTCAAGAAGCGCCTTTGATGCTCTAAAGATATGACCTGAAATTAACAGATTAATGCAGCATAGTGCTTCTGAATTCAAATCCTGGCTCCTGCCCCAATTTTTATCCTGTATCACTATTGCTGACTTTCTTCAAAGTAATAATGATGTCAAAAAACAACCATAAGTATTACATCTGCACTTCTGGAACAAAACAAAGGAAGATTGAAGACAAAAGACAATATCCCTCAAGCAACAGCTTGTTGACCAAAGGAAGTTCATACAATGTAGAAGAGAAATATTCCTCCCTGTCAAACCCTGGTCTCGCTACCACTCAATGCAATGGCAGAACTCCTATTAATTTCTAGTGGAGGATGTGCAGTGAATAACTCAGATGGAAGTGGTAAACCATAAGTGACATAATCACTCAGGAACTGTCTCTGCCTCAAGTGACCTAAATGACAGGAAAAAATACAGTGAGAAGCATTAATTTGGAGTTTTGTAAGAAGCCCTTACTTATGCTTCTGTGTTAACTTCCATCTCCAGAGCAAAGTTATGGAACAGTTTCATGTGTCACTCTGTATGGGGTCACCTGTGGCACAGGCATCAGTACACAGAACTGGGGCTTCAGTCTTCACGCTTTTGCACTCAGCTTTGACACCAACTCATCCTGGCTCTGCTTACTCTGGGCCTGTGGCCAGCCATGACTCTGTCCAGCCTTGGTCTGGGAATGGAATAAGGTGCACGATCCAGGTGTGCCATCCCATCCTCTGCCATCTTCCCACATAATTTTCCATCTGATCCCTCAAATGGGACCACCAGCAAATGGGGCCAAGGGAAGCAGGCCTGTTCTGGCAGCAGCACCATCACAGAAGGTATCCCATCTGCCTTCACCTCAGCTAATCCCTTTTGTAACCAGATTTAAAATATTCTTTTCAGACACATCATTAATGCTTCTGAAGATCTTTGGCACTCCCGAATGCAATAGATTACGGTAGTAAAAAACACAGCATTTTTTTGTTTATTGATAAGAATGCAACTGGGTATTATCAGAAGCTATATTCTCTCTGAGCAGAGGTGGTGGGAAAAAAAAAGACCTGCTGTGTTTCAGAAGATGTCAGCTCTGTGTAGAGGTTGTTCACAGACATTTAGGCACCCTGTGTGAGCATGAGGTTTTGCCTCTTTCACCTCCCACAGAAGCTACGTGTATCCACAAGCCCAGATTTGTGCCCTTTGCAATACTGCTTATTGGGGGAAAAGCGGTAATGCGTTTTTCTCCTGGGACAGTGATATCACATCTGTGAAGGCGGTGATGCACCACCATCATCTAAATTTTTTTTCTCATGGGAGAGGACAAGCTTCTTTAGAAATAAGCACACCATGCAGTTTGATTCTTTTTCAGGGGTGTACTCTGGACACAGGTCCATTTCTACCCAAGAGCAGAAACTGCATGGGAAGGAAGGCTGTCCTGAGGCGTCCTGGTGGGAACAAACACACTACAGAAAAACAGTAACATTTTGGGCCCTGCTCAGCCATCTCTAACCAACTGAAAGATCTTGCATGCAGACTGTATCATAAATTATGATTGCTGCTTATGGTATTTTTCAAACTGTCTCACATTGCACTTGATCCTCCCATGAGGACAAAAATTTAGACCGTGACTAACTCCTTTTCAGTGAGTTTCCCAAAGCATAATTTCATTCCTTTCTCTTCAGGCTTCCACATAATTCTTTTCTCAGACTCTGTCACTGTTATGGAGCCCAGTTCATTCTTATGTCTTCTCCATCTATGTATTTTTAACTCTTCCTGCATGCTAAACATTAATGATTTGGGGTAAGGAAGACAATTCATTATCTGCTAATGGCATTTTCCCAACTTGCCTTCTCACATTGCACTTGGTCCTTCATCCCATGCCTTTTTTCTACACAGCATACTTCTGCTCTGGACTGCTACTTCCATGAAATCAGAAATTAACCAGCTAATATGTTTTATTATTTATCAGATGTCTCTGATAATATGCTTTCTTATCTCTGATGTCCCTGAGATTGTAATTAAAATCAGAAAAGGCCTCTTGGAAAATATTGCAGAACTGCCTAATCATGGTCATTTTATACACTTTTTATTAACACTTGTTTTGATTGTATTTGTGATCAATAATCTCACTGCTGTTTTCCCCTTTTCTACTTCAGGTCTCAAAGTTTCAGCAGCCACATAAAGTTGTACCTGCCTCTGTGTTTGACTGCAGTTGTACAACCACCTTTAAATAAATGCAAGATTTGATTAGCAATAGATTATGCTGCTGGTATTTGAATACTAATAATCTCTAGCATGTGTAAGAAAAAAAAATCACCTTCAGCATCTTATTTCAAAGCAGTTACAAAGCAGAGAGTCTTCCACCCCATCTCTCCTTAAACATCTGTTAGTGGTAACAGCTAACAAGAAATGCTCCTGGTTTTCTTCTCTTTCCAGCTACATAAGCTTCCCTTACAGCCATTTGCAGTAAACACAGAGGAGTATGAATAGCAATTTTTGGTTCTGAGAGAAAATGCTGGTTCTCAATATTCCTGACCTTGTGGCTCACTGGCTTGAATTATTTTTGTATATTTATCTTCTGAATAAAACGTGGTGAAGAGAGACTTCATGTCGTGCTTCCATTGCTCAGAGAAACATGCTGGTGGGGAGGGTATGAGGGAATTTGGAAAACAAAATGCTTGTCCTAAACCATGTAAGGAGCAACCTCAGCCTTTCTGGCATGCTGGTTTTGACCCATGAAGTAAAAAAGGTACCATATTTCAGAACATGCGACTGTTATATATAAAATACAATTAAGAGATTTGGAATGACATGAATATATAATGTACACATTTCTTTACAGATGCATTTTTCTCCAGACAGTCCGGTGCCTGCTTTAATTTGGAAGCTATCCATTTTCATACAAAGTTAACCAAGAGTGACAGGAAATCAGATGCTCACGTTACATATCTTTTCTGAACTTAAAAAAAAAAGCCTCCTGTTAATTACTTTTCTAGGAAGCTATTTTGTGATACCACAGGGATAGATCTTCCAAATTCAGAAGTGCTACAGAAATGACAACTTTACAACACACAGTGTGAATAAAGTATGTTACCTGCAGATGTTTAAATGTATATTTGTCTTCATTTATTGTTATGTGAATATGTGACTAATAATAAAGAATTTAACTGCTTCTGGCCTGGCTGGATGAATTTACATTTACTGGAGATCTGACCTCTTTAACCTTATACATCAGGCGGCACATACACATTATTTATTTAGCTGGAATTAACAGCGATCTGTGAAGCTCACTGTATTTTCCTTTAGTTCTCTTGCTCATCAGTCATACCTGACCCCTGTGAGTATGTTCAGCGGTAGCACTTTCATGTCATTCTGATTCATGAAAGACTGGGAAACTATAGAACAAAGAAGTTAAATAGTTTCCATAGATTTTTTTGTTTTAATTTAAAATATCCTAAACCACCTTTACATCCTACATGATCCCTTATAGATTGCTGTGAAGACTAAGAGTAGACAGAGATAGCCTGCCTTGCTGTAATTATTGGAAAGGAGAATGTGAGCTGGTATTAATATAAGTACTCTGCAGAAGCAACAGGGGCTTGGACTCCTCACCTGGCTGCACACTGACACAACGCTCCAGCATCGTGCAGTGGGAGGTCTGGGAAATAGAGTGTGTGTAAGTATTTCCCCAGTAATCTGAACTCCACAGCAAGCCCACCCTCACTCTCTCTCTGTACCCCGACCCTCTCTAAGCACTCTTTTGTTTATGAAGCCATGAAGCAGACGGAGAGAAGGTGCTCAGCCAAAACTTCACATGGAGGACAGTTTCTTGTGCTGGTGGGAGTGCCGTGCTCCAGCAACCACGTCCAGAAACGTCTGCTTTCTCCAACTGCTGAATACCTTACAGGCCAGGAAGAAATCCGTGCTAATGGGGCCAAAGGTGGAAAAGTGATAGCAATACCATGTATCTTTTCAGGCACATTTTACAAAGGACATCTATTAGACTACTTTGTTTCTGGTCAGGAGGACTTTTATTACATGCAGTTATCATCATAAGCACTACAATGGATTGAAAAAAATCAGACAAAATGTGCAATTAAAATCTGGGGTTTGTAATTCCAGAAATCTTATTTCCTTCATCAATAACTTTAGTGCTTACCACAGGGAACTAAAGAAGCAATTAAACAGGGCTGTGGACATTTTTATGCATGCACTCTTGTATCAGCTCCAGAGCTGATTCATAAACCAAGCCACTCACTCTGGGCGGTTAAAAACAAAAAGGCAAGACGAATTCAAGTTTCTCACAATTAATCATATTCTTACATTCTTACATCCACTGAGCTTTCCTTACTCCAAAAGTGGCTATTTTTCCAACTTTAGAAAAGATGGAAAGACCAGTTTTATCAAAGGGAGGATCCGACTTAGGAGAGACCCAAATTAACTGCACAAAGTATGTTTTCAATAATTAGAAAAAAACAACCTCAGAGAAAACTTGCAAAAAAACCAGGTGCAAACATTAAGGAATGTTCTTGAAAATCGTAAGTTTACATCTAATTTCATTGTATTTTTCTCTGATCGTAGTCATCCTACCAATGAAAAACAATGAGAAACAAGTGATTCACCATAGCAACAAACACACAGCACATACCATATGGTAATCAGTCCATACAGAAAACTTTGGAGACTATGATTCTATTAAATTTTTTTTCGAAAACCTATAGATAAGTTTAGCCAGTGGTTTCCCAGAAAAAAAATATATACATATAGACAATTCAAAAGAGAAAAGAAACTTGTTTAACTGAGGGGAGAAAGAGTAAAAGTAGGAAGCTCTAAAAGTAAAGTAAAGGTGTCTAAATAGCATTTCCCTTCTACAAGAGCTGTCATGGAAGAATATCCAGAGAGATTAGGCCCACTGTGTTCACTGAAGCTGCCCTCGCACACAGTTGTTGTGTGCCTTGGCGGCTGCAGAATGTGAGAAAGGCAAAGGCTTGCATCATGACTTGAAAACAATAGAAAAAAAAAAAATCCCTTCACATTGTGGTCTCCAATGTGTTTGTTAAGAGCATTTCCAATACTACTCTATTTAATACAGTCTTTCTTTGCAGTCCTACGCTGTTGAACTCTGCTACATAAATACAGGCAGTAATGCACAGCCCTCCCACAGAAACACTCGAAGGTCCTGAATAACCCATGACTAGCAGGGAGCTTTGCACCACACTGCTCTTGTTGTGAAGTTCTTCCTGTTTAACATGGGAAAACATTCTTTATTTGTGGGGAAGGTCAGTGCTACCATTGCAGGGATGAATTGATCTGTGTCCTCTTGTAAATGCAGCATGAACATCAGGGAAAGAAAACATCTACAACTGGCTCGTACTTACAAGTACTCAAGTGCTGTGATTGCTAACTGGCTTCTCAAGCAGTGCAATTCTTCAGTGAAGTCGATAAATGGTAGAGGAGTATCAACACACTTAATTCTGCGCTTATGTCTCCAGCGTCTTCGGGCGCATCCTGAAACGGTGGCGGAAGAAGTCTGGACCCTTTTGCTAATGCATTCAATCCCTCCCTCCCTTTTTATCTAAAAAGCATCTTTGACTCTGCTTTTATTTTCATTTCTGCCTTTCTGGGCCAGAATTGAACACCCTGGGAAGCAGAGAAAAAAAATCGGAATTCTACTCTTAGTCCTGCAACAGTTCAAAAGGCTCCACTGCAGCCAGGGGCATGTGGCGTTATGCCTCTGAGGAAAAGCACTTACTCAGATGCCCTCTAAATGCTTTTCTCTCCTCATGAGATACTGTTTCCCCTCTACTGTCCCACAGATCCAGATATGTGGTATTTCCAGAGGAAGCATGCACTCATAATGACTACCTTCCCTATTTAGTTTACACTGGACCTTCTGTTCTCAAATGAGACATAACAGCACATGAACTTGCATCTTCAATTTTAAACTGGAATGGAACTGCTTATTATACATGCATCTTCTTAAAAGAGGCTGATTTTGATCAAATTATCAACATTGAGGCCAAACTATGAACAGTTTTTTCAGGGAGAGGAAAGAGTTGTGGGGTGTTTTTGTTTTCTATTAATATGTGGGGATAGAGCTGATAGGCGAAAAAAAGATTGCAGATTTAAAGGACACTTGCTAGCGTGTGTGCCAGATGCTGATAGCTATATATAGCCACTCAAAGGAGAGTGACTGCAGAGAGTATCTTATCCAGGCAAATAGGAATTCGCCTGAGTAAGATCAGGGCAAAAATAAAAAAAAACAATAAAAAAAACCAACCCCAAACTCAACCTTTAATCTATGGTGCATTACTTCTGCTGCAGAAGAAGTTGTGTAAGTACTCCGTGCAGTGAATAAGAAAGAACATGTCCTCATGATGACCTCACCTACATTTCACATAAATGCATTTCCAAATTTAACAAAACCAAATCTTCCCTTTTACCATTAGACTGATAGTCATTCTTGAATACAACCTCTATTTCTTTGCTCCATAACCCTTAAGAGAAGTAAGCAAAGGACAATAGATAAGGCTTCTTCAATGTAATAAAAAAGCAGCATGCAGCCTATGAGATGAAATTCAAAAACAGAACTTGGATATAAAGGACATGATTTGCCATCCTAGGTTTTTCTTATTGTTTCACTCAAGAACATTTTAGAAAAGAGAGGCACTTGATTTCCCTGCCTCTTTTCCTCTATACCCTGGTATCAAATTTTTCTTCCCTTTTATCCAATATAGTGGGTTTTTACCTACAGTAATATAATTTCTAAGTAGTTCAAAATGTGAAATAGCAGTACTTGAGCTGACGAGCTATCATTTCTACAGAGCACTATGATAATTTTGGAACGACCAGGAGGTTGGGTATGGATTCTAATTAACACTGATGAACCTGGCTACTAAAGATTAAATTCCCAAATGAGTAAATGCTACCTTTCTACACACAGGTCTATCCAAATTATTCTCATCAAAACAATTAAAAAAATTTATAAGCTTCAGTCTGTGTCAAGGTATTGAAGGCTTTCCAAAACTGATTAAAAATATAAAATGAGGTATTGAACTGCATTAAAAATCAACCTTTTTCGTGTATTGAAAAGTAATGGTCTATAATTTGTATTCAAGAGATCTTATTTCCAGTGAATAATAATTGTACTGCAGCCAACTCTGTGACCTGTTTCTCTGAAAACCTCATGGAATGTACACAAGAGGGTTTTGTATCCTGCTGATGACACTGACACACATACTTTGTGTGACACTGCATCTTATTCTCCAGTCCTTTACTTCATTATGTGTTTATTTTTTCACTGATGGTTCTTTCAAACTGTTATACACAAATGGAAGTGCATAGGTATCACAGAACAGTTTGGATTGGAAGGGATATTAAACATAATCTAACTTCAACCCCACTAGCATGGGCAGGGACGCCTTCCACTAGACCACATTTCTCAAAGCCCCATCCAACCTGGCCTTGAACACTTCCAGAGACGGGGCATCCACAGCTTCTCTGGACATCCCTTTCTAGTGTTTCACTACCCTCAGAGTAAAGAATTTCTTCCTAATATCTAATCTAGACCTACCCTCCTTCAGCTTCAAGTCATTACATCTTGTCCTATCACTACACGCCCTTGTAAAAAGTCCCTCCCCAGATTTCTTGTCGGCTCCCTTTAGGTCCTGGAAGGTGCCATAAGGTCTCACTGGAGAGTCTTCTCTTCTCCAGGCTGAACAACCCCAACTCTCCCAGCGTGTCTGCACAGGAGAGGTGCTCCAGCCCTCTGATCAGCTTGGTGTCCCTCCTCTGGATTCACTGCAGCAGGTCCCCATCCTTCTTACGTTGGGGGCCCCAGAACTCGTATTAGATAAACTGTTAAGACTCTGGCAAGGGGGGATACCAGCTCCTGAGTAAGGGGAGGGATAACCTTAGCAACAATACACGCTGGATGCTAGCTGGCTGGACATGAGCTCTTCAGAGAAGGACCTGGGGGTTCTGGTGGACAACAAACTGACCAGGAGCCAGAGAGGCCTCACACTGCTGTCTACACGAACCCCTAGAGCACAGTGACGGCCCTATCTAGCCCATCTCAGCCACGCACCTTTTATTTTAGCAGACACAGAGCTTCATTTCACCACCAGCACTTCAGGTACCCTACCCAAGCCCTCTGCCCCTCTCCTTTCCTGGTTGCTCTTAAGCAGCTTTCTGCCACTCTCGTTTCTGTTTCCATGTAGCTTCCAGGCACTGCTGTAGCCTACTTGTCAGCCTGCTTTCCCTCACAATCATCCTGTACGTAATTTCTACTCTTCCCACTGTCACGGGGGATACTAGGGTCTTTCCTGGCCAACACCTTTAGCCTCACTCTGAACAACAGAGGCCTCATTTTGCCTGCAAACATTCACAGGACCATGGCACCTTTTGTGCTGCAAGTGACTTAAAACTTCCGGCCCTAAGAGAAGATGGCAAACATTTGATGCAAAGGAGAAAATTTATGAGTTTAAAAGCGGAAATTTTAAAAAAAGATGGGAATTCTTACACAAGTCTACCAGAAGACTTATGATACAGATAATAGGAACGGAAAAACATTTTGAAATTAAAAGAAGTACGACTGAAAATCAAAGGGCGGGTGTATTAGGTAACACTGAATAAAATACTTTCAGTCTTGGCCAATATTTCTCCCTGTAGCAGTATCAGTGGGTTACAAGTTTCCACTTGTGCCACTTGGGATGGAAAAAGTTAGAACAAAGAAAATATTAGGATAAATGAAAAAAAGCTGGTCCATTGTCTTTCATTAGCTCCAGTTTCAAATCCCAACACCGACAGTACCTACTATTTTTCTTCTTAGAAATTTGTCATCATTTTTCATACTAATCTTTTTAAACCACCAGACAATGGTTTTGGTCCATGTCCTTCAACTTCAGTTAAATGTTTATATTCTATATTTGTTATCAAATGCTTTTTCATTAATACTGCATCACATAAAATCTGTGAGAAATTGGTGAATATTTTAGTAGGTAACCTGCAGTCTCCTCTGTCCTACTATAGTCTACACTGCCATCAGTATCTAAATGAGTTAGTTTAAAGTGATCTCAGCTATGTCTCCTAGTCTAGAAACTGCAGTATAAACTTATGCAGCAGCATGGATTACATACGACAAATTTAATCTTTCTTTCGGGGGTTAGGCAAATTGGGAATGCAAATGGTAAATCCTGAATTTCAGAGAAACAAATGATTGCCTATCAGAACTCCTTTCCAAACTAGTCCTTAGAGTATTGCATACATGTAAAGGGGGGAAATTTGAAAGAGTCAGATAATTGCCACAGGCACCTTTAATTCTAACAACACTTCCCACTTGCAGATAGAAGCACAAGTCTGAAAGAGGTAATAATAGCTAAATGGATATTAGTATCTGCCATTACCTGATCTATCTGCAGAATTACAGCAGTTCGTGAATGCTAAATTTGCTTATAAAATCTGGCTTAAAAGCCTAAAACAACCTCTTTTCAGGAACAACATATCACCTGCATGTTGTTTGGAACTGATGGAACTTTCACTCAGAGAAAAATCACAGAAGTAGTTGCTTCCAGAGAGATTTCTTTCCCAAACCAAACCCAAGGGGGAATACAAGAGTCAACTCCATTTCTGAAAAGCAGGCATTAAGAGGCCAGAGAACTCTACCAAAAATTAGCTTTTTCCTCACCTTTAACAATGCCAGAAACAAAATTTTAAGACTTGAAACATCTCAAGACGCACCACAGCTGTGAAAAAAGAGTAAAGAACCATTGCCTCTTCTCTGAGAAAGACACAGTGATTCAGTCAAATAGAGTCTGATATAAATACTGTAAATTGTTAAAGTCATGGGACCTCTATCAATTTGCACAAGAGGATGATGTGACCATCTTCATATTGGCATACAGGCCTTTGAATACACCCTTGAAAAATAAATCACCCTTTATTCTGCCAAAACGAATCACTTCCTTCCCATCAAAAAAGATCAAAGAGTCAAAAACCAGAAAATCTCAAAGTGGTAAAGCAAAGTGTCCTCCTGGCATAAGAGGAGGAAATATACATGTGAAATAAATGAATATACACTAAGTCCAAGCAGACATATTTTATATCTATTGCTGATAAATAAATGTTGTCTAAAAGCTTTTTCAGACATGTTCTCATACTTGTAGCATGGCCAGGTGTATTGGGTCAACCCATTACACCAGGTTTCTACAGATGGAAATTCTTTAAGAAGGAAACCACAGTCTTCTCAGAAATTAGCTTGAAACACAAACATACTATGAACTAAAATGAAAGTATCATTGCTGTATTCTTCTCTATTCTACAGCTTTCATATGGTACAAGTAATTTATTTAGATTGTGAAACTACTTCGACATTGAGGTCGGCAGAACTACTTCTGGTTGCATGCACTTCATTTAATCTTTGCCAAAGAGAAAGAAATCAATGAAATATGAACAGTAAGAAGCAATACACCTGCCTAGGGAAAAAAAAAATCCAGACTTTATGGAGGAGCACACAGGAAAGAGTCAGTGAAATAATAAATACTACTAGAGAATGTGCCATTGTGGGAAGTGTTTGGGTCCTGAAGACAGTGAGCATTTTGCTGTTGAGATATCTTTAAATTACTGTGAGGCTGGTCTTTGCAATATACTACGTCAATGTTACCAAAAAAATCAACATGCAAACCAATATGTTAAAAACATGTAAAGAGGCAGGTGCAATAAGGCATCATCCATCCATCCAGCTATGGGAGTATGTCATAAGAAGTATAAAAACACTTACTTCTTCTTGCTTAGGAATGCTGAACTTGGTGATCTTTGACTTGGTCCTGGCCGAATCAGGCTTGCTGGAAGGCACTCCCCTATACGACTTGGTCGTCTCTGCTGGTAACTTCAGCTTTGGAGACTCATCAGGAGCCTGGTCTTGACCGTCCATTGGCCTTACATAAGCTGTTGGCTTCTGCTGACCCAGACTGGGCTTTGAAGCAAGAGAGGGTGGGAAGTTTTGGACGCAGTGCGCCCCACCATGCTTTGCTGGCCTCTCTTGGACTTGAGTTCCTCCTTCTGAGCTACAACTGAGCTTTGCTGGCTGCTGCACTCTATTGATGTTGTCTCCTAATGTGGCCCTCAGAGAGCTTTGCTGGGCAGTATTGGAGGAGGAGGAGGAAGAAGAGGTGGAGGAGGAAGAGGAGGAGGAAGAGAAGGAGGAGGAGGAGGAGGAGGAGGAAGAGGAGGAAGAAGAAGAGGAGGAGGAGGAGGTGGGACTTGATGCATAGCGTTTTAGTTTCTCCAAATTGGATTTTTGGTTTGCCAGTTTGAAGTCACCCTTGTGTGACTCCAGCGACCGGTGTCCGTGTTTGCTTGCTCTCTGCTGGCCTTCTGAAGCACCATTATGCCCGGCCTTCTGCCAGCCCATTGTGGTACTTTTGCTCTGCTGGGCAGCTAGAGATGCTGGTGTGGAAGAAGTAGTGCTGGAAATGGGAGGAGGAGGTGGTGGTCTCGAGTCTGCGGTAAGATGTTCATCAGGCTTGGGGAGAGGTGTCTGAGGAACCCCAGGTTTTGGAACCCCAACGAGATGGCTCTGGTTTGACCGGTCAGTTAACAAGTCTTTCATTTCATCATAGTTGCCCAAGGTATTCTGGATGCGATTGGAAAGCTCATCCCCCTTGTTAGTCTGCAAAACAAAAATCGAGTGTTCTGCAACAGTCAACATAAGAAAAACAAAACTCCCTTCATGCTTCTGCTGAAATCCTTACTGAAGTAAGACTGCCTTATGCAGCAGTGTTGAGGGATGAAATCGAAAATCCTTATTGTCTCTGAAGACACTTGTCAACATCTTAAATCTACCCTGAACTGGAAAAGCTATAAAGGGCCTTAGAGTATATAAAAAAAGAAATCTATCACTGATACCATGCTGTAGTTAAAGTATATTACCTGGAAACTGGAAAATTTATTACTGCAACTGCACAGAATGGTTTGGATTAAATCTGACCATGATAAAACTTTTCCTGTAGCCCAATGCAAGCTCTCCTTCCGTCATGAATGAAAGCACTGCATTCCAAATTTCTTCCCCTGCCTGCATAAGTTTTCATAACCATCCAGGAAGCCACACAACATCCCATGCAAGCACTGAATGGATTTGTCAGTGTAAGCCAGCCAAATGCTCTGAGGTGACTTGAAAACAGCTTGTGGGAAATGGGAAAAGTACAGATTATGTCCCTTCTTTGAAAATGCTCTGACAGGGTGCTCATTCCAGGGCACTCTCCTCTTGTAAAAAAAAAAAGGTGAAGAGAACCCTTGCCAAATTCTTCAAATTTCTCAGTGCTTGCTGTGCATAGCAGGGGGAATACAGCCACCCTTCCTCCCCTTTAAGATTAATTATTGTCTTAAAAATGACCCATTTACTTCCTGACTGAAAAGGCAGAAGCTTCACAAAGAAATAAAACAAGCAAATAAAAAATACTGGAAAAGAGTGAAAATTCTTGCTTTAAAAAGACACTGTAAGCAAAAGGTTGTATCATTAGCATTTTTACAGCAGAGATTTTTTGAACCCTGCCAAGATTCAGGTATGTGATGTCCTTTGCTTTACGTTTTCAGAGGAAGATAGTAAGGAGGCAGTGGAGTTCTCCTTTCTATCTTCCAGACATGAAGTCTGAATGGGAAAACTCTTGTTGGTTTCAGAAGGCCAAGCTTTCATCTCAAGACTCTCTGTTTTAGAGGAAAACAGAAAGAAGGAGAAAGAAGGAAGTATAGGAAGTGGAGAAGATCCTCTTAAATTTACACTAAAAAACCACAAAAGATGTAGCAACCACATCAGTTACTCTGGAAAACTGGGGTATGTAAGGGAAGGTATTTAAGGGAAACTCCCCAGTCTGGAATTGGTTTTTTTTAGGGTTTCCTAGTACAAAACCTGAACCCAGGCAAAAATGCACAGTAAATGAGTGCTGTGATTGCCACATGCAAACTTTTAGAGGACTACAGTGGAGGTATTCTTATATCTAACAGTAGAAGCAGTCCTGTTTTGCTTGAAGTTTTTCCCCGCAAATTTCAAGGGCACTACCTTGCAACATGTAAAATACATTACACCTAGTCTTCTGATATGTTTTTGTTACTCTGCTAACAGAGCTGAATATATATCAGTAATATGTACTGAAGGGGAGGAGGAAGGGAAGAACTCAGAAGTCTTGCATTCAAAACATTGCATTGGAATCTTGGAGTGAGATGGCTCAAGGCTCAACCACAACACCCTGATCTTTCCTCTAAACATGAGGCTGTTACTGTCACAAAGACAATAACCTGCTATAGAAAAAAATTTGAAGCATCGACTCACAGATTGCAACCTGCTTTAAAAAAGGGTGTTCCTTCACTTCACAGGAATCACATCAATGTCCTAAAGAAGAGGAAACTATTAATGAGGCTAATGATGCAGGAAGCACCACATATATCTGAAGATAAAGAAGGCTGGAGATACACTCACATGTCTCCTGAAGTCTATGAAATAACTTCTACACTTGGGCATCTCCTTGACCAGCAGAACTGTGTTCCAGAATGCATAGAAAATTTTCCTTTTACCCAATGCATCTCTTTATGCTTCCACTGGAAGCTCCACCTTGTGTAGATACCTTGTAGAGAAGTATTTTTTCAGCTTCCCTCTATGGAGGGAAATCTGCCCTTGGGCCTGTACTCATTATGATTCAGCCAGAGTGTGTATGAGGTTTCTTTCTCTGCCAGGAGCATGGCAACGATGACCACCAAATGGAATGGGGCCCCTGGCACCCACAAGTCTCCCACAACATAAACATCTTGTGAGAACAGCTCTCTACCTGTCTGCCTCTAACTCCATGAACACAAACAAATCTGTGTGTAGGTTTTGCCCCTAAAAGTCCAACTTCCCCAAAAGGTCTATTTTTCCTGATGGCTGCTGTGTGGATGGAAAGGAAATAAAAGCTTCATTGCAGATTATCTGTAGACTATCAGTAGCTCAGAGAAGTCATTAGCTTGTCTTCTACATGGATGTGATGTGAAGGTCACGCATAGACATCTCATATTGAGACATCCCAGATAAGAATAACAGCAGCAGACTGGTATCATGGCATATGCTGACAACTGGTCTGGTTTTTTTTATTCCTTCAGAAAACACTGGGGACAACTTCAGGTGAGATATTGTGTTGAGCTCATCTCATACAGGAGGGTTCACCTACATCCTCTTGAGAACATGATGGGATCTGAGGTAACTTGTTATGAGCTTTAGTTTGTCCTATTACTTTATCTGAAATATTGCTGGCCTTATTTAAGCATTCCCACAGGGAAAACGTGGTCAGAAAATGAATAAGTAGGAAAAGCATTTTGTGCAAATATGTCTAACTTACAGTGCTCTGATATTCTTCTGCAATGCAAGACAAATCCAAGCATTTGAAAATGGCAACATATAACACTTCTAAAAATAAACCTGATGGCTGCATGGAATGCCATCAGAATTTTTTTCTTCACTAAAAGTACCTACATAGTTAATGGAGCAAGGTATTCTGTCCAGAAAATATCCAGAACTAATTTCCTACTTTTTCACCCCCCTGTAAAAGAGATTTTATGTAAAAGATACTGGATTTCCTGTAATCCCTCATAGAGGGTTGCTATGGATACTTCGAACAGGATAAGGGTCAATCTGAAGAGTCAGAATTTTTGAGAAAATTCAATGTTACAGCAGTAGTGATACATGTCAAGGTGAGAGAGGACATAAGATTTAAGAGATATCCAGTCTGCCTTTGATTTTCAGATACGGTCTTCTGAATGGCATATCCTTTGGCTCTAGCTCCTGTTTCTCAAGCTGTGAAGAGGAATACTGAATTTAATCAGAGCTTGCAGTCAATGTCTGCTATAACTTCATTACCCTCTGGAAACACCTAAAAGGTGAACATGAGCTTTAAAGGGAGTACGAGTGGGTTCCAGTTTTGCTTTTGCAGAAAGGTTTCCTCTTTTACAGTTAGGCTCTCTCCACTGTAAGATGAAAATGCCCAAGCCACAGCTCTTTCCCCACCCCACTGAAGGTCCACAAATACTTGGATGAGTTCAGAGAGCCCAGTGGTCCACTGCCAGTGTATACATGGCATTGAGAGTATGCCACTGAAAAAGTTTTGATGACCAATACTATCAGAATGACTGATCACCCCAAGCAACTCTGTCACACCAACATAGCTGTGGGTTATACTACTGTCCTGGGCTTTGCCTTTTCCCATGTTTTCTTGATGATGTTAGCTGTAGGATGTATTTCTGGAGCACCTTCTTGACACGTTTGTTCAAAATAGGGACACAGTGTTTAAAGATAAGAAGAAGGAATGGAGCCATTGTTCTGATTGCCTCATAGGATTATCCACTCAGTATCCTCTCTGCTTCTAGAGATGGCAATGATTTTTCATCCATTCCTATTAAAGCTGATGAAATTATACTGTGGTTGCACAGAGGTGCCTTCTGACATCCTAACTCAGAAACTACTGGTGTGTCCCTGGCACATCACGTCTGTGTCATGACAGTCAGTACACTGGCACAGAAGTAAAAATCAAAGTGAACAAAATATGCCAACGATACCACTTTTGTAAGTGATTTGAGCTTCAGTATTACCAACTTGAGGCACCACAGACAAAATAGTACCAGGGGCCCAGCAAAAGGCCAGGTTCTTTTTGTGTGCAGTCTATTTGACTGGATCAAATGGAAAATCATTAAGTCTTCACTGCAGCACAGCCCTCAAGAAACACCAAGACAAAACTGACTTATGCTTTCCAGGCTTTCTTCCATGGATTAGCCCTTGACTAGTCTCACGATAGACATTTTCAAGTTGGTCATTGAGGAGTTCAAGACATTTGACATGGTTTCTGAATGCCTTTGTAATGAATCTGAAATCCGGGCAGCTGGAGGTCAGCTTCAAGGCAGGCAGAGCTGTGTTCCATCAAGGGACATGGTTTGAAAGTGGTAGATCTGTCTTTTTTATTAGGGACTAAATACAAGCAACAATCTGGAGGAAGAGCAAGCTAAAAGCTGACCCTGGAGCACAAGAATTAAAATGCAAGCATGGAAGTCAAAGCAGAAGCCAGGTGCCACGTCCCAAACAGATCTCCTGGAAAGAGGCACTAAAGCACCCTAAGCAACAAGGGCAAGTGATGCTGCATGAAAGGAAAGGCTTCACAATGTGGTAGCCGTAACAGTAACTTGGACACTTCTGGAAAGGCGTAGCAGAAAATAGATGATGATGTTTTGATGCATACAGGCAGTCATTGGTTAAACTGAAGGAGAGGAGCAGCCCCTCTGGGATACTGCTCTAGTCCTGTTCACAAGGGTTCCATTTTCAAGCTTCTGCAGAGTGTACAAGGCCCTGCTTGACCTTCTACCAGGGAGTGATGAAAGACAGTTGTGCCTCATCAAACTGCTGTTACCATGAGGAACACAGGGAGTTGGGACTCCTAAGGTACTTCTGCCTTTAGTGAGGGAAAAACATGTTTAGCAGACACCATTTCTTATTATTTTGGTAATGCTTATAAGTTATTTCACTACATTAACCTTGGCCAGGGCACAATGTTTAGTGTATTGCTTGATCTTCACACACTATTCTTACACAGTTGTTTTCTTCTAAGTATTGCAAAAAACAGGACACCTTCACCTTCACCTCCTAGTTTTAATTCCATCTCAAATATTGCTGGGATATTTCTAGTTTATTTCACTCTTGTGTGCTGCTGAACACTAGAAGAAGCTTTTTACACATATATATATATAAATATATATAAAATTTGACTCTCTGTGAATCATGCATGTTCTCTGTGAATTTTGGGAAGCTAGCACTTGTGGGAGGGTGCTGAAACCGGGACAGTGCCTTCTGCAGGCTACATTTTTGTAGTGTGGAATAAATAAATAAACAAAGATTCGCCCAGCTGGGAAGCATCTACCTTGTACGGTTCACTGAAGAGGGAATAGCTCGTGTTAAACGCGCCATTGTCCTGCTGGGCCTCCTGATTTCTCCTTTCCCATTCTTTCCTTCGCAGCACGTTTCTATCTGGCTCATAGACACTGGAGTTAGAGAAAAAAAAAAGATAAATAGTTTTTTTAGAGTTAAAAATTAGAGGGCAACATATAAACCAGCATGCATTTAAAAGTTAAGAACTCTGTTTTGCAGACAGATGGCAAAAATAAGCACAAACATGAATCAGACGAATGCCAGTTCAAGTAGGCTGGGGAGGTTGAGGTCTCTGGGAATGCTGGTGCTTTCTGCACACAGAGAATAGATAATTAAATTCCTACAGAAAAATAAAAGAGAAATCACATGGCAGGATCTAGTCTGTACCGAACTTCTCTGCTTGAAATGTGACAAAGGAAATATCTAAGCAACTTTGACAAAGACTAAAAGTTCTCTTAAGGCAGATAGTAATTACAGCAGTGAGTAAATAGAAATTATGAACACATTCCCACTTATGACATATCCTCTGAGTGTTGTATGAAAATGCTCCTTTTTTTCACATGGATGTGTTTCTGTAGCGATTCTTTCATTAACTAGCTCCCTAAAGAGCTGTTAAAACTATATGCTGTAGTGGTTTCCACAGTTAGGTTGCTTCTTCTGATCTCTGCTTATCAGCTAAGTTGTGAAACTACTACTGAAACAATTCCTCTTTCTGATGGATTTGACACTACCACAACCACAGAACATGAATAAATGAATAGTGACACAACAGTGTATGTATGGCTAGTAGAGTGTAGCCAGAGAGAGAATAATAAATCACTGCATTACACAACAGTATTAATTTTTAGAAATTAACAACTTTAGCTCTGATATAGACATTCCGAATAAAAATTAACTTTTTTATTTTCATAATTCTGGTTTAATACATGATAACATAAACCAGAGAATCCTTATTTTGAATTTCCACAGACCAACCTTTCAGGTTTGCACATTTCAGCTGATTATGTTTTACTCTCCTCACAAAGGAAGCCAATATGTCTAACAAAGTTAATGTGTTATTTCACGACAATGTAACAAGTATGCTGATTCCTATTTTGCTTAGCTCAGCTAATGTTTTTCTTCTGGCACTGTAAATCTGTAAAGTAGGAATATATATTAATGTCATGTAAGTGCACCATGTGTTAATAAGATAAACGTTGTCTTGCTAACCAGCTTCCCAGTTAGCAAAACATATGTTGCATTGGCTACCCACGTGATGCTACCTAGTATGCCTCAGGCAAGGCAGTCAAAAGGCCAACAGCTATCTGATTCTAATTCGAGACTTGAGAGAGCTGAAAATACACAGGATATGTTAGATGCTATTCGTATTTAAAAACAATGCCTCAACAGTCACTAAATGAACACAAAATCTTTTGTTTGCTTGTTGATGCTGGACTGCAGAGTACCCTTCTGATGGGCCTGAGGGCAGATGCCAGGGGCAAAGCATGGCTCTCAAACACAGGGGTTCATTGTGAAACACAGGGTTTCAGTGCAGCAGGTTGGAGACAGTGTCCAAACACCACCTTGCTTACAACCGCTTACAGGTGGTTGAGGGGTTTTGGGTTTTTATCCCATATTTTTCATGAGCATTGCATGATACTCACACCAACATCCTCTCCTTGAAAAGCAGCATAATGAAGAGGCAATCGTAGGGGTGGAGTTTTGGGCATGGAAAATGCCTTCCTCCAAAAAGAAGGGCATGGTGAAGGCCTCTCCATGGGTTCCTGGGAGTGAGATCACCTGCTGGACATGCTGCACATGCTGCTGAAACCAGAGGCAAAGCAGTTGTTGACCGCTGTGAGAGCAGAGGTCTTCAGTAACTACATCGTGCCATCGAGCCTACTCCCATCAGCTGAGTCAATTAACAACCTGTGTCTAAAGCAGACTTTCTGCCATGCTGAAGAGCTGTTGTTAGGTTGGGTTTTCTGGAGTTTTAAGGGATCAGGTTATAACTTCATCCTCAGCTACCTGGCCCCATCCAGAATCTCCTGACTCTTTGAGATGCTCTGCATTTGTACTCTAGCCTGCAGCCAAACAGAGATGGGCAGCTTCCCTGAGATTAATTATAATACTACTGGTCTCTACCCAATTTCTAGGAAGTAAACAAGTGCAACATTCTTCACTAGGCCTCATACAAACTTAAAAATTCACTGATGTGATACTCCTAAAGTGGAAGAACATTTTTATCCCTTTATTGGATGGAGATATATTTGATGAAGACATACAAGTCATCAGGTCTCTGAACCCCCTTCTCAAATGAGTTCACTGCTGGCAATGCAATACACAACCTGCAGTAATTCAGAATGATTATGCAAATGTCAGAACCGTGTGACAATGCCTAATAGGCCATCTATAAGCAGTAAGTTAGGAAGAGCTACAAGTCAAGAGTTGTGTTCCTTTGGTAATACCAGATGGCAAAATGTCTAGCATTTGTGAGGCTGCTCCTTATTTGCATGAACATTGCAGCAATCACATTTCCTTGAACGTATGTCACCAAATGTATTTATTTGTTTTGGTTCAAGGAGAATACTGCCAACTGCTATAATTGTCTTTATTGCAAACACTTCATTTAATGGAAAATGATTCTTTTTAATAGATTTCTCCTTTATTTTTTTTAAATTTGCAATTTAAAACAATCCCAGAGGTACACGTACCTTTTAATTGTTTATGGTATGTCTCCTTTCAAGAGCTAAGCCACGAAGAACAAGCTCATGAAAACCTCATGACTTTTTCCTCATCGCAGCATGTGTACATATGTGAGTCATATATGCATATATACGTGTAGTATGCATGCTCAGTTTTGTAAGACTTGGAATCAAAGACCATGCAAACACTCATCTCTCAAAAGTCAGTGTCATTTGTATTTGTTTCATACAGGTCAAATTCCAAAAGGTTGAATTTAAATAGTTTTTAAATGGTACACTGTTATTTTTAAAATGCTGCATCTGTTTCAAATTCATGCTTAAAGGACATGAACCAGAACATGAGCAACAAGTCAAACACTTGCAAAAGTTATATATGAATAAAGGTTGCATTATATAAATTAAATTACCTCAAATTTGGCACATTGCTTTTTTGATTTATCTCAGCCCTAAGATCTGCCAAGACACATACTGGATATACCAATGAATTGTGCCTAAGTGCCAGTGTCTCAGGCTCAAAGCACTTTCAGCACAACACCACCACCCCAGTCACAGCACCCCTACCTTCTCTGCTTCCTCCAGGATACTTGGAATAATTTCACTCCCAGATATTTGCCAGATCAGATTTCCAATGGATCACTTAACATCTCAAGAGTAGGTATATTTAATGAATTTTGACCTGTTGTGATACCTTTTGGCAGATTACCTGGGCGGCCCCCAGTCTTTGCCCATGCACAAGGTGAGTGTGGCTCCCTGTGAGACCAGCCTGCAGAGGATAGCCCAGGGTGCTGGTTCCTGATGGGAGGGCGGTAGTGGCACCAGCCTCCCCACAGAAGCACCTGCAGCTTTCTTCATGCTACTCCTGCCATTGGAAGGAAACACTTCCTTTAGTCCTTAATTAGAAATAGACAGAGATGGCTCAGGGGACAGCCTAGGAGCAGAGCAATAATTTTACCTGAAAAACCTGGGGCTGGATTTAATCTCCTACAAAGCCCAAAGAGTTATGTTGTCTCAAGCTAGGCTGAAAGAAATCATATAAAAAGCCTAGAGTTTTAAGCGTTGAAAAATCTCCTTTTCTTTCCTTTTTTTTTTTTTTTTTCCTAAAGCACACTATTCCTGACTCAATTTGCCTCCCTCAGGTATCACTTTTTGGAGCAACTCAAATAAAAAGGTCTCATCTCCATGATGAACGAGGTGGTGACAGTGCACCAACATATCCTCCTGTCCTTCGGTTCAGGAACACCCAAATTTGCATTCAGAGGAAGATGTCCTTTTCCACAAACGAAGCACTGCACCTTCACAGAGGAATTACATGCTTTCGCAGGCGGATGGTGTGCATTAACGATGCTGCTTGACCTTTTCAGAAACCACAAAATTGCAGCATCACGAAGGGGAGATTCTGGAAGGGTACTGTTATTCTGTTACAAGATCACCATCCTCCTAACAGCTGGCATCTTTGAGGCTGTTAAAGACATGGGTAGGTAAATTGAGGGTAAGATTGCTTTCTTGGCATCAGTTTATTTTCTGGAAAAGGAAAGGGGGTGTGACCCAGCCAGCCCTACCAGCATGACAGAGGAAGGCGTTACCATGTGTATACAGAGATGTGGTTGCAGTTTCTGAACTTGTTATCATTTGCAGCAACCTGCAATCTTACCTTTGCCATTCCAGACCCTCCAATATAATTTTCCAGTCCAAAGCTCATTATTCTCTGAATTGTGAGGGCCTTGCAACACCCACATACACACTCACCTTCCTTCTCCCTCCCCATGCACATAAATACTGCGATATAAATTTAGCAGGAGTAGCTTGTTTGTTTGCAGTTAATGTTTTACCCAGGAGGCTGATCTCCTTCACCTTGGCAGCTACCTGTGGCACTTAGCACAAAACATTCAGAACCTGAAGTCTAGACATATTAATTACAAAAGCAGAGCTGATGCTTCATGCTAACAGGCAACTATTTCTTAAAATGGCAAACCCACAGCTCCTGTGGGGTCCTGGCAGTCTTTTGCTAGGGAAGACCGAGTTCCCAGGGCTGAGCTTCATTCCCAGATTTTATCAACCCGCCCATTTGTTCTTAATCTGACCCTTCTTCTTCCATAATGAAATTAAAAAGCTCCATCAAAACATCATCAGACTACAACACCCACTCCTGGTGCCACAGGAGTGACACCATCCCCAAGCTGCCAGGTGCAGTCCAGTCCATATCAGTACAGTGCTGATCATGTTCCAAATAAAAAAAAAAACCACCTCAGAAACACAACCCATACTGTAAGTGACTAAAAGATATGGGCATTTCAAGAATAAACCTAGACCTGAGAACAAGTTTTCTGCAAGGACACATATATCTTTGAAATTAAATTTTAGCACACGGCCATTTTTGAATTATGAACAAAGTTAGAACTGCTTCAAAGCCATGGAAAACAGGCAATATTTCAAGAAAATAAATTTTAAAATGGTTTACTGATTATTCTCAACATTTCCCCACAAATTTTAATCTGGCACACAAATCAATATACTAAATTTCAGGCTGAAGTGAGGACATTTTCTTAAATATTTAATAGTCTAATTCTCCCCTGAATTACTACATTTATGCCGAAGTAGCTAAATAGAGTAAGTCAAAGGAAAATCTTATAAAACACCATAAAAAAGCAGTCCAACCCTGATGCAGGACAGTGATTATGAAACAATTCAGAATGAAAACAGGATTCTGAATTTTAATGTACCATCATTCTTGTATCTCTGCCATATTTTAAAACTCAAAAGGACAAGTCAGACTGAGACCCTGTAACGGCAACAGCCCCAAACATTTTTAGAAAATAGTCTTAACTCTAATGATTTAATTACAACAGTTGAGGTTATCTTGCTTGCTGAATTGCTGTGCTTAACATAGTAGTGCTATCATTTAATGCCTATTTTCTATTTCACTGTCAATGTCCATGGTTTTTGCTGGCCAATTTCTAGGTACCAGTTCCATTTCCAGATAAGTATAAATGGTATCTGTTTGGAAACTCATTGCTAATGGGGTATAGGGAACTCCCAAGATACAAAATCCTTACATTTTTGAGCATTAAATGTTTTCCCCAATGACATTTGAACTATCAATTAAATTATAACAAAGGGGCTGCCTTTGATGAACAAGTGGCATAATCAATAAAATACCTTCCTAGGTTGCAACTGGCTATTTTTAGACTTTTTATCTATCTTAAACAGCAGAAGTTAATTTGAGGATTTTTACAGTATTTTTTCCCATTTACAAACAGAAATGCCGTGGGGTAAAGCAATTACTCTGATTTACTGTTTTCACTTTGATTGAACATAAAGATGTAGCAGGGTCTCAAAAAAGCAGTAACTTAACAAACTGTGCTCCTATCCACAGACAGATAAAGTACCTATTTTGCTATTTCAAAGAGTTTACCTCCAGGCAGCAGCACAGAGCAAACATCAATCAATGACATGTGTCTAAGATGAGATTGATGTTTACTCTCACAGCTTTTCATCTTACATCCAATAAATTATTTTTCCTTCACCAAAGTGCCTGGTTAAATTTCATTTTTCACTTTGCAGTATCAGTTTTAAAACTTTAGCTTCCAGCAATTTTAAAGCTAGGATTCATTGATGCTTCAGCTTTTACAGCCTGTTTATGATTTGTATTAGCCATGAAACACTACCGACCAAACATGAATATGATCAGGGGGAGCTGAGCTGGGGCAGCCGCTCGCACGGTGGCAGGTGCAGGCTGGAAGGTGTGAGATTACTTTAATTATCTGCCTGGAAATTCCAAGTCCAAAACAGGGAGCTGTATTTTCAGGGGCAGATATATCACATCCACCAAACAAATGAATACATACATATCATATCTGCAAATTCAGCATCGGGGTGTTCGGGTCTGGCCTTCTGAGGGTTAACACTGGGCAACTGGAAGGAACCAAGGAAAGGCTAATTGTGGATGCAGTTATTACCTTACAGGCACTCATACCTGACATTCACAAAATGTAAGTGCTTTGCAGGCAACCTGACTGAATTTTAAATATCGAAATGCTGAGAAAACCTAGGACTGCAGTTAGGACTGGGATCCAGGTTGTTGAGTCAGAGCATCACAATTGAGGAACATTAAAAAAAAATCCAATTTAGTTCAACACCTGCTTTTATAACAGTACCTCTTCCAGCCTCGCTACAGATAAAACATGCACATTGTCTTCCCTCAGTGAAGTTTTGGTCAATGAGAGAAACCGAGACAAAATTCTAATTTATTTTTAGTTTCAGGAAAAATAACTTCATCATACGATGAACATACACCAGTCCAAACTTTACATTGCACATAGATAATCAAAAATTCACCGTTCTGTATTAATAGGCAATCCTATTTTCAATACCTTATTATTTTCTTTTTATAACCCTAAACCTGCTAGTGAAAGTGCCTAAGATGGATGAAGACCTTAAAACAACACTGAACCAATCTAGAAACAAAACTTCCAATTTTGCACTGCTCTAACAATATATTCTTTGAAAGTATATTCACAAGTGTAAAATTCACCACTGTTAATAATCTTATACCTGGAATTAGTGTTTCTTTTTCTTCACAATACAAAATTATATTTAAAACCTCCAGAAACTGAGTGAAGATCTTGGCTGCCAACAAAAAGATACTGTAGATGTGACAAGGTTTTCCTTTTGTATCCTTATCCATATTGAGATTAAAAAAAAATCAAGATGGAAGATTACAAACCTGGCAAACCACAATGATGCCTTTTTATTTAATTTTGTAAGTGTTACTTTTATGTTGTATTTTAAAAATACAACAGCCCATAGGACCACAGAATCACAGAAAGGTGTGGGTTGAAAGGAGCCTTAAAGATCATCTAGTTCCAACCCCCCTGCCATGGGCAGGGGCACCTTCCACTAGACCAGGTTGATCAAAACCCTATTCAAGTCCTTCTCCTCAGGGCTGCTCTCAACTGAGGGGGACAATTTTTTTCTGCCTAACCTAACAGTGCTGAATTCCCTGGGCTGCTGCTACACAAGGCCTTACCTAACTTGACGATACCTGTAGCTGATCAGTTTCTTCTCACATTGCTTCCCTGCCAAAGATGTCAGACACAACGCCCCTTTGCCTGTTTTCCTCCACAATGATTTCTGCTGTCCACTCTATCCTTAGGCATGGGAAACTGTTCCGGCTATGAACTGCCACGCCTGTGCCCTTTTTTTCCCTCTCCTTTGCATTTCTTCTTTAGGCTCCTTATAGTCAAAATTAGTGAAAAATTACAACTTTTTTTTTTTTTTTTATTGGATCATCTCTGTAGAGAATGTGCATACATAGGTAAATTTTTCATACAGTCTTGGTCAGACTGAATAGTGCAATAAACTGAATTTATTCCTATCATTGCCTGATTTCTAGAGATGTTCTAAACTTTTAAAATGTAATGAAAAAATTCTGGCCTTTAAAAATCTATTTGACATTTTGCAGTCAATGTTTAATACTTTATTTAAAATGTTTGTTGAATTTCCTTTTGATATGTTTGCTGAAAACTGGATTTCAGTCAATAAAGATTTTCAGTGTTAGTTTCAGTAATAAAAAAAATAAAACTCATATAAATTAACCTAATAAAAGTTCAATAGTTTCCTGAAACTTAATAAAATCTAAATAAATTAAAAAGTGCCCTCAAAATTGAGAAAAAAAATGTTGTGCCTCTAGGCAAAATCAGAAAAAAATCTCTCCTTGCTCCCATTTTTTTAAGCTATTTAAGTAGCCTATTCCTTCCAGGGGGCTCTGTACAGTGATCCATCCACCCACAGCTATTTGCAGGACTGCGAAGTACTCCAAGGTATACTTCACATGGCACACACAAATTGAAAGCTCTGCAACTGGTAGAAAAATTTCACCATGCAATTCACCCTGGCACAACCTGACTTAAAGCAGCAAAAGAAAGATTAGAATTACAGAATCAGAGAATCACAGAATCACTAAGGTTGGAAAAGTCCTCCAAGATCAAGTCCAACCTTTGACCAAATACCACCACGCCAACCAAATCACAGCGCTAAGTGCCACATCAAATGCTTTCTTGAACATTTGACTCCACCACCTCCCTGGAAACCCCTTTCCAATGCTTAACTGCCCTTTCAATGAAAAAATTCTTCCTGGTGTCCAACCTGAACCTCCCCTGACACAGCTTGAGGAAGGTTCCTCTTGTTCTGTTCCTAGTTGTCCAGAAGAGCCTGACCCCCACCTGGATAGAACCAGGTGGTTGTAGAGAGTGATAAAGTCTCCCGAGCCTCCTTTTGTCCAGGCTAAACAACCCCAGCTTACTCCTTCATAGGACTTGTGCTCCAGAGCCTTTTCAAGCTCCACTGCCCTTCTCTGGACATGCTGCAGCACCTCATTGTTTTTCTTGCACCGAGGGGCCCAAGATTGGACACAGCACTCAAGGTGTGGCCTCACCAGTGCTGAATACAGGGGGATAATCCCCACCCTGGTCCTGCTGGCCACACTACTGCTGATACAGGCCAGGATGCCACTAGCTTTCTTGGCCACCTGGTCACACACACTGGCTCATGTTCAGCTGCTGTTGACCAGCACCCCCATGTCTCTTTCCACTGGCAGCTTTCCAGGCACTCTGCCCCCAGCCTGTAGTGCTGTCTGGGGTTGTTGTGACCCAAGGGCAGGACCCAGCACTTTGCCTTGCTGAACATCACACAATTGGCCTCGACCCATTGATCCAGCCTGTCCAGATCCCTCTGCAGAGACTTCCTGCTCTCCCTTAACACTCCTTCCCAACTTGGTGTCATTTGCAACTGACTGAGGGCACACTCAATTTTCTCATCCAGATCACTGAGTAAGATATTAAACTGGGCTGGCCCCAAAACTGAGCCCTGGGGGACAGTACCTCAGCCTTTTCCTCATCCTTGGTTACAATGTCCCTCTCCCTCCACATCCAGTAAAGGATGGAGATTTTTCTCAGCAATCTTTTTTTTGTTAATGTACTTATAAAAACATGTTTTATTATCTTTCACAGTGGTGACCAGATTGAATTTTAGCAGAGCTTTCGCCTTTCTAATTTTCTCTCTACATGACCTAAAGACATCCTTGTACACTTCTTGAGTTGCCTGCCCCTTCTTCCAAAGGTCATACTCTCATTCTTTTCCTGAGCTCCAGGAGAAGCTCCCTATTCAGACAGGCCAGTCTTCTTCTCTGCCAGCTTGTCTTTCAGCACATTGGGATGGCCTGCTTCTATGCCTTTAAGATCTTCTTCTTAATGTATGCCCAGACTTCCTTTGTTTTTAAGGGCAGTTTCCCAAGCGACTCGCTGAACAGTGTCCTGAACAGGCTGAAGTCTGTCCTCAGAAAGTCCAAGGCAGAGGTTTTGTTGACCCCCTTTCTTACTTCACCAAGAACTGAAAACAGTATAATTTTGTGTTTGCTATGCCCAAGATGGCCTCTGATCAGCACATCTCCCACCAGCCCTTCTCTGTTCATGAACAGCACATCAGCA
Organism: Coloeus monedula; assembly: GCF_965178545.1. Lineage (NCBI taxonomy): Eukaryota > Metazoa > Chordata > Aves > Passeriformes > Corvidae > Coloeus > Coloeus monedula. Next base: position 88,930,329 of record NC_138783.1, read on the forward strand.
GTGAACAGAGGGGCACTGCCCCTGGTAGCCTTTCTTACCAGCTATGTCAGGAAGTTAACTTCTACACACTCCAGGAACCCTCTAGACTGCCTCCTCTCTGCTGTGTTGACTTTCCAGCAGACATCTTGTAGGTTAAAGTCTCCCACAAGAACATGGGCTAGAGATCATGACGTATCAGCCAGTCACTCATAGAAGCTTTCATCTGCCTCTTCATCCTGGCCGGGTGGTCTGTAACAGACTCCCACCAGAATGTCTGCCTTGTTAGCCTTCCCCCCTTTTCTCACCCACAGGCACTCAACCTAATCATCACTATTCTTGAGTTCCCTACAGGAAAAGCACTCCCTAATGTACAGAGCCACCCCACCGCCTCTCCTGCCTGTCCCTTCCAAAGTGCCTACAGCCATCCACTGCAGCACTCCAGCCATGTGAGTCATCCCACCACGTTTCCGTGACAGAGACTGTGTCCCAGTTTTCCTGATGCACGATGGCTTCCAGCTCCTCTGGTTTGCTCCCCGTACTGCTGCACTGGTGCAGGTGCACTTCAGCTGGGCTATCGATTTCACAGCAACTCTGGCATGCTGCCCCTAGGCTCATCTCTATCGAGCCTGGTTTTATCCCCCTCCCAACTTCAAACCTAGTTTAAATCATTAAGCCAGATCTAAGAGCACTTTACCAGTACAGAGGTAATAGCATGTATATTAGAAAACATTCTTGGCATACAAGCAAAAGGAGCAAAACTTCACAGACTTCCATGGATGACAAAGACGAGTAGTTTTAAGTTGTTAAACGATTTTGGTGCACAGAATCCCTATGAAACATGAGTGAAAGACACAGAGATTCAGCACCTAAATGGACAGATTCTGAAAACTCTTGTCTTTATTTATGTTCTGGTTTTAGATCAACATTCAAAATTATCTGATGTCCAAAGGGTACCAAAATACAGTCCTGAAATACAGGACACAGGATTGTAGCCTTACACAGTATCATATTTCCACGGAAAACCAAAGCACAGTATTTCATTATGAATGTGTCAGCTGTTAATAACCATCAAATCTATGACTCATGAAAACGTCTATACATGTTTTATTAACAAAGCAACATTTCCAATTTACTTTTACCACAATGGATAATGACTGAAGGTTCATCAGGGTTAATCAAGAAAATGATGTAAATTTTATACTGCATTATGTTTCACTTGGCTTAAAATGGATCTTGAGCGACAATCTTTTTTATGTGTTTAATCATGATTTACAGCATTATGGAAACCACACAACAGCCCCACTGTGAAAAAAAAAAGTTATTAACAAGTCAGTGCATAAGTCATCAGATTTTATATATTCACAGAAAATCACTTCTTGGGATCTTCAGCAGAGAGGCACTGAGTTTTCTTTCTGTAAAAATAGAATCGATATGTTTTGAGATGCCTTGTTTTAATTTATCTTTCCTTCAGATTTTATAGATAGATGGAGATCTTATTATAGCATTTCATTTATTGCAAAGAAACCATCAGTACATACAGGTAAAGCAGAACTAAATTTTAAACAGATCTGTGCTAGCATATCCACATGATAAAAATAAATTTGGATGATATTTTTGGATGATGTTAATAACTGTACATGCAGATAAAGCAATCAAAGAAGTTAAACCCTATGCTAATCATAGAGATTTAAAAAAAAATCAACCTCTGTAAATGCCTAAACAATAAATCCACTAAAATCTGTACTTTTGCTTATATGAACACACAAATGTAGCTCACTATAAGAAGAAACTGTGATTGTTTTTAGCAATCATTTGCTTGTATCAGAGTCTGTAAGCATAAAATCTAATTATGGGAATTATGAAATTTCATCTTCATTCTGCTCAGCTGAAAAAAATTCAACAGAAAATGGAATGAGATATCTATATTTATATATAAATATAAATATATATATATAAACTTATATCTAAATCTATCTCTCTAGCACCTATGTAGGCAGCTTGCTTTCACATAACTAAAAGGACCACTGTAATAAATCTGGGTTTAAGAACCTAAGTAAGTTGTGGCTTATATATAACTTTAAGACAACAACAGTGAAAAAAAATCCCTATATAGAGGATGTTTCACTCTCCTTCCACAAGACTCTAGTAGTAGCCAAACATATCGCACTGTGCCACAAAGCTAACCAGCTTCTCTAAAAAACATTGTACATGTTTAAACTAAGAAGAATGCAAATTCCTTCCCAGTTCTTTTTTGTGAAAATGGACAATGTAAACTGGACCTGAGGTTTATGCTTTACCAAATAATAGTATCACCACATATCCTTGGAACCTGCCTAAGAAAACTGCCTGGTACACAAACCATATGACTTTTTTAGTATCTTATTCATTATATCCTGGGTGTTCTGTTGCGGCTCTGTCATATTTTGACACATTAGCCCCAAGGGATATGCAATCAAAATTAGGAAGAGAAGTTAGTCAAAACCAGCATAACCATGAATAAAAGAATAATTTATGTCCATACCTGAATAAAGATGCATGTTAAAATGATGAAAAAGTTTAAACTTTTACGCCCTGTGACTGGTGTAATTCATGTAGGCTTCTTACACATGCTAGTCCCAATTCAGACTACAAAGATAACTGACTGTATCACATAAGTCATGCTCACCTTCAGAGCTGCACAGAGAAGCATCCATGTGCTTCCCACCTTAAGTAACATGCAATGGAAAGTGAGGTATTTTTATCTCTCATTATAGAAAAAAAAAAACCCAGCATATGAATCACAATTTTTGGTTTGTGCCTCCCTTAATACTCTGCTTCTGCTTAAGAAGAATGGTGGCAATATGGCCATGCCACAAATCCAACCCAAAACTTAGTATGTCAGAAATACAAAAGCCTAAACGTAATAGAAGTGCAAAAAAACCGCCTATATTTTGACTTGCAGAAACAGCATGACTGTTCAAGTGCCTCACTTTCAAGTAGGTTAAAATGCATTTAAGTATTTCAAAATCTGAAGGAAATGACATAAAAATGACAAAACATCACCCAGAAGCTTCAATGGTTGTGATAGATGCAGAAGCCACTCCAGAGATGCCCGTGCAGGGACGGTGCCAGAGGCAGATGCTGTCTGTTGGGGGGATCAGCCTGGCTCCAGGCCAAAGCAGGGAAGCCAGTGACCTGATGAAGTTGGATACATTGTTCCCTCACTGTCTAACAGCTGCTTTGCCCTGACTATTTTTTCTCAGCAAATTTTACCTTTAGCAAGAACTACAAAAGCTAGTAAGAGAAATGTTTTATTTTTACTGCATACTCTGTTTGAAGCCTGAGTTCATAAATGTATACTTGTGTCACAGTAAATTATAAGGATATTATTTACCTGTATAGTGTAAGATGCAAAATTATTCAGTGTTTCATTTTGAAAGCGTTAAGAGGTATCTAAATTCTATATGTAGTTGCAAAACCACAAGGAAGGATCTAAATTGTATGAATTATTCTAAAAACATGTATTTGGGAGATGTCTATAACATTTCTATTTGAATCTTCCATAGCAAAGATCCCTTTTTATTGTATTAGGAAGCTTAGAAATCTTTGGGTCATTTTTTCTACAAATCTTTTAAATGTTTCAAAACATTTTACTTCAATTTGACCTTCTATCACTACAGTGTTCAAGAATATCAAATTTGTGTGACCTATCAATAAGTCCACTGAAGCTGGTTTCATGGGAACAACTCAGGACTGAAATAATTCTCTGACAGGTGGTGTATTAAAAAAAGGGCCAGAATTTATTTCTTGTCTTGTTTCACTACGATAATAGAATATAACCAAAAGGAGTTAAAGAAAACCAAGAAACAAGGCTGAAGGAAATTGTCCTGATTTTCCACTTCAGAAAAGCCAACAAAATCCTGATGCCTAAGATAGGACATTTGCAATGTTAAAAAAAACCCCCCAAAAACATACAGGAGGAACCCATCCTCCCTCTTTGTATTGGCAGACTATCAACCCATGATGCCACACTTCTCTGGGGATGGGACAGGGCTGAAATAGAAAGGCCTCTGAAAACAAGGCAAGCTCTGCCCTGATCCCTAACCAGTTTCAGTCCACTCAAACTCATGTTCACCATGCTAAAAATCCAGCACTTAGAAGAAGGCTAAGCATGCAGTTTGGATTTAGCTGCACACATGCTCTCAGGCTCTCTAGTCTTAGAAGTGATGACATTCAAAACCCTCGCAGTAGATACCCAAATTCTTTTCAAGAAATAACATTTGAACCTCATGGAAGGTGTTTAACATTTTAAAGACACTGGTAGGGTGACTCTGGTCTCTCTAATAGAACAATTTTTTCCCCACTAAAAGCCAGCACGTCTGCACGTCGGAGAGGTGACATTCCTGGAGTGGGCTGTAACACAAGTGAACAGTGGCAGTACTCCTCAGTGTTACTTGCTTGCAGAAACCTGGAGCAGCACTGAACAGAAAGATGAGAGACCTGCTTGCTGTTCCTTCCTAACCCTGACAGATGGGCCCACAGCAAGGAGGGGTGAGGATGAGAGAGAGAGCACAAAACTAGACCAGCACCAGTGAACTTGATTTTTATTTGAAACCAAACAAACCAATTCACAATTGGTAACTGGAATATCCCAGTGCAAAAAGAAACAAGCTTTTATTAACAAGAGAATATTTTGTTGCTAACATGCCACCTGAAGAAAACTGCTACTACATTTACCCTTCCTTAATATTTCCTAAGCAGCAATGCTGACAGAGTTTCTCAGTGACAAAGGGAATGGCAGAGAATTACTTCCTTCTAGGTTATGGAAAGCCAAAAACTTACGATATTCCATTTGGGTGGTTTTCGAATACAAGTGAAAGAAAATAAGCTCAGTGAATTTGTTCAGGTTTATATTTGGGGTTGTTCTTTTGAAAAAACTGCGAGATAACTCTAATACCAATGGTTCTATTTTCCTGTGAACCAAGACAGTATCTTAGTAACTCAATAAAGATTTCTGAGTTTTTTACATGGTTCTAGAGAACATTTTGCTGTTCCTGATGTGTTCCACTAAATTAAAAATAATTTAATAGCTGGGAAGACCTAAGTATCAAGCTGAAGGTAATATCAGTTAAATCTAAGATAACAAACTTCATGTGCAATGTGCCCTAGGGTGACCCTGCTTGAGCAGGAAGGCCAGATGAGATGACCCACTGTGGTCCCTTCCAACCTCACCCATTCTGGGATTCTGTGATTCACCCTAAACTGACCCATAGTTGGGCACTGAGAAAATCACACACTGGCCTGAGGACCTCTGCTGTAGGAAAGATGTGATGTAGCTCAGAAAAGAGGTGACATAAAGGAGTGAGGTATAAAAAAGGACAAATTGAGCTTGTCTGGTTCAGAAAAGAGAAGACTGGGAGACACATGATAATGATCTACCCACCTATAAAAACTTGTTGCAGAGCAGACAATGATGAATTGTGTTCTCTGTCTGTTAAGTCACGCAACTTAATTTGCAGAAGAGGAGATTTAGATATGATTTCAGAAACGCTATCTAACTTTAAAAGGAAGGGCAGGAATAGGCTGGCTATCAACTCCACAGCCTCCTTGGCTTCTTTATCTCAGTTTTCCTCACGACCCTGTCCTCAGCAGCAGTTATTGTTAAGATTGTTCCTTCTTAGACAGCTTTAAAACACAAAATAAAAAAGAATAGGAAGTCTTTATCCACTGAACAACACAACACCCTATCTTCCTTCCAGATGAGCAAAACTGCCCCCTTACATTATTACAGGGATGCTCCTCCTTCATAAATACCTGCCTGTTATCACTTACCAAAGTAAGACTTCTTCTCCCCAACAATGAAGACACTTTTCTGGGAGGAACATACATCAAAAAGATTCTTTCTGGAGTAGAGACCTACCTATAGAAGTCCCTATATGGCTACTCCACAATCTTAAGGGACTCATAGGTGCTATAAAATTTAGATTCTCACCTGCCAGGCTGACCTAGGTGCACTTCTCCTGACTTAGAGCCAGGGGGGGAAATAAAGGTCCTGTGCAGCCCAGCATTTGTAATATTTTTTATTTGGAATAAAATTTTTATTTAATATATGGGCTAAAGTGCAGAGACATTTTTCTTTTTTCATTAACTGAATTCAGAAACTGATCTGTAAGATGTGAGAGCAGGAACATCTTTCCACTACCTCCAAATCAACCATGCTTAGCTGCTAGAGAGACACGCAAGGCATTCAAAAGGTGACATGCAAAAACCAAGAAGCTTTCTAAAATATCTTCATTACAAAGAACTTAAAATTATCTCTGACACTAAGAATTCCAGAAGGGGTTCTACTAAGGGCAGCTTATATTTGCTGTTAGAAATTCACTTTTCATCCCTAAAACTCTCTGGTGCACAAAAATCTGAATCCCATTTTACAACAACAGGAAAGGCAAGGGACAAGCAAGATGATTTTGTAACCAAACTCAAACTCCTGACATGTTAAATATGCCCAACAGTCCACATGTAAAGCCAAACACTAAGCACCAGCCATTCAGAACCAACTCAGGAAGATTCTCATCAGTGTGGGCTTTGGGAATATCCACGAAATGTGACAGAAAATCATGGCTGGCAAGAAGCTAACTGCCTCAAAAGCTGAGTCCCAGAGCTTAAGTTCACTGTAGACTGTCCACTACAAGGACTGCTTCTTCACTTTCCCTCAGGATTTGCAACTGTGAGGTAAATACAGTCTAACAAATTCACTTTGGGAATAAGAAGTCATGATATTTGAATTAGCCTACCACGTGTTGTAATTTATGACACACCAAGAAGACATTATAAAACAAAGTAAATTAAACAATGGTTTCCTATTGATAGGCAAGCTGAAAAAAATTGCCCCTAATCCCACCAGAAAACTATTTTTCTACTGTTACAAGTTTAGCAAAAAAAAAAATCAAGAAAGAAAAGAACAAGTTGTCTGTATGGTGCAGATATATTATATTCTATTTTGGGATCTGATTAGACATTTTCTATAATGTGAAAATATGGCATGTTTTGTCACAAATTAAAGTAAAGCCTTCTTTTGGATATTTTTGCTTACCTATTCATGGCATTCTATTACATCCATCATAAAAAGAAAATACTGTTGGTGATATTTTCTTGCAGAGACAGACATCAATGCTAAGCACTTAGCAGTATGCTATGTTTTCTTGAAGATGCACTTGGGGGAATCAAAGTATTTTATTGCACAATAGATATTATTCTGTTTGTACTTGCATTTCTCCAAACTTAAACCATTTGCAATGTTTTATTTCAGAGCATACATAACCATGAACACTGACTGGGGTGATATTGTTAAGTATTCAAACAATTCCTGCACATCACTTACAAAAAAAATACCTTTGGGTAAATATCTTTGCCTTCTCTTTTTCTTTGCCTTTCCTTTGACAGTGCCCTTATAGGACATATTCTTGGAAAAAATGAACCACATTTTCTCCATTTACTGCTTAACAAAAAAAAAAAAAGAAAAAATGTTATAAGCTATAAATAAAATCATCTAATATTTGTATTGCACTAATTTGTCAGGGGTTGAATAAATGTTAATTATACAGCTTTTTAAAAATCAGGCTTGTTAATGTCATTTTTAATTTAGAATGTTACACTGTAAATGTTTTCCATTGTGTTAATTTACACCTGTTATTACAGCCTTCATTATTAGGTTTGCACTGGAACAGCCACTTTGTGCCACTGAAATTTGCTTAAAACAGCAGAAACAATTACTAATTAGAAGGGCATGTTTACTTTAATTATACTTATTTCCTAGTCTACTTTTATACGTAGCACACTATGAAAGTGTATGATTCAATTAGCCAAACCCATTTATCTTAGGCAATTCCTCAAATGAGTATTGCTTAGAAAGACAGCAAATTCTTTCAGCACTACTTTGCCTCATAAATTTCATATGTGACACTAATAAATACATATGGTGACTGAGTATCACTTTCTATGTGACCTCACTGCTTTCTCAGATTTTTGCTAATGTGTCTCCAGTAATTGCAGATTACCAGAATGACATTCTGTTTAAACAACAAGCACGACTGTTTTAATCAAAGATCTTAAACCACTGACATGTTGAACCATCTTTAGCTTTTAAAAACTCGGAATCAATAGAAGATAAGCCCTCAGCTCATTCAGTTATCCGCACACTGTGAAACTACTACTGATACTCATCCACTGATATCTAGAGTTACTCTTATGTATTACCAAGTGCTTTATAAATTTGCAAATCGAGTGCAACTTAAACTTCTTGGGAACAAAAAGTTAATGTCTTTAGCCTTTACAAATATGACTCTTTGAGCTTTTCCAGTGAAAGTTGTATTATCTATGTACTCACACAGATTAAAAAGGAGGAGAGTCATAAAAATTCTTTACAAATTACTTCTCTGAAGCTCATTCCTAGCATTACATTTTAAACCTGAAGCAAGGATTAAAAAAGAGTTATGTTTCTAATTGATAGTTGCTGCTCCTATTCTATGCAAATGATATTGGCAGGTAGTACAACATACTGTTGCTTTCAAATAACGTTATTTCAGTACTTACAACAAAATTCAGTCCTCTGAAAAACAAAACTGCAGATAAAATTGTACAAACTGGGGGGGAAGCCTCAATGAGTTCCATGTGGCAAGGGGCTCTGCTTCATTCAGGCATCAAGGTTAACATTTTTACTGTCCCACTGTCACTCCATGGGCACAGAAGCCATACAGCAGTCAAAGGGTGCAGCTGATGAGCTGATGCTATCAAAGTGGCTATAGCTCCCCAAACAGGGGCAGTGGCTGCCTGTGGAATGATGTGCAACAGCAATGCTACCTATAATGATCAAATACATTAATCTAGATCATCATGTTTTGAACTGCTTGGGCTTCATTTTACACTTCCCTTACAAAGGACATTTGTTCCTAGTTAAATTTCTCTTTCACATACAATGCATTAAAAAAATGATGAAAATCGAAACTTCTAAATAAGAATTAAGCCATTATCTTGTGTGGCCAAAGATCACAGACCTCCCTTCTCCTAACCCACTGCAACACAGAAAAGAAAACAGTGTATAAATAGAAAGCCTGATTAATTCAGAAAAAGCTGCTATTAAAAAGTCAGCACTTTAAAAAAGCTAACAGAGACATATCTCAGCTGAGGCAATTATTTTGTAGGTTAAGAGGAGAGAGATACTGCCGCAATTGAAGATTCATCTTCACAGGGGTTCTCAGGAAAGTCAACGCAAATCAGCTGAGGGAATAAAGTCAGTTCCCAGTCAGATGAACATACATTATGGCAGCTTATCCTTCTGCCAAGAGGAAAAGGGATCAACTGCACTGATGTAAAATCACTTTGAGGATAGACCAAGCATGTTCATGCAAGGTTTTAACACACTTTAATGTGCACAAGCTTACTTCAAGTATTTAGTGCCTCCTCTGCTCTGGTGTCACCTTTATCCACCCCATGTGGTCACTGGTAGCAAAGGCTGACTTAATGGACCCCATCTCTGACCTTACACTAATAGCATCTTCTCTTTTATTTACATGGGGGGCACGGGGATGGGAGGTTATACAGAGTGCACTGGAAATTTCTAATAGCTAACTATCTTTAATAATGAAGTGTAAGATAACAAACCTAGTCTGAGTCACAACTAATTAAAATAAATGGGAATTGAAAATGAATGTAATTAGTAAAAATTTCTGATCGGTGTTTTTGTTACAAATTTAGTGATTAAAATGGAGAAATCCATGTTTTGTAACATAATCAAGCCAGTACACAAGCAACTTCTGGCCTCTCCTCAAGTGTCATGGTTTTGATTACCTCCACTTTCAGAAAATCTGGATTACTACAGATACCAGGGACTTTTCTGAAGAAGAAACTGATGAGATGGATGTAGTTACCTTCGCTGGGACACTGTCAAGAAAAGATAACCATGGTACGCTATTGCAACAGCAGGGAAGAGGCACGAGCAGTTAAAACTGAAATGAAGGTGGTAGTGTTATTTTGTTGAAGTCAGAAATACATGTACCTGTGTGGTATATATGTTTGTAAGGAATCTGAATTCTAAAGGGGTAGGATATATACATGCAAAGCAGGTACGTGCCTTTTGAAAAGAGGGCTGTAGTTGTTATATTAAGCAGACATCAGAAGAATATAAGTTTATAAGAGAAATATATTGATTCACTCTAATGTTTTCCCACTGACATATACCTTCTTGTAACCATGGGCTGGCTCTTTTCAGGCTTGTTCAGTATGCATCCTCCAACCCCCAAAAGGGGTTTTCTTATCTGCAACAATTGACTAAAAGCAAAGATGTATGTTTTTCTGACCAACTATTCACCTTAATCTAATTCTTTTTGCTCCACCACGGCCTATTTTGACACAAAAAAACCCCATAGAGAAGCCTGATATTTTCTTCAGTGCTTGCAATGCTGACCCACCTCAGAGCTTTTTGATTACTTTTAGCCCACATCCACCAGGTAATAAGCTCATTGAGTATGAAGGAGCACATCATCCTCAGCTCTGCCAGGCCAGGGGAGCACTCTGCCTTGCTGGTACAGCTGGGAACCAGCTGGGTATGGAACACAGCATTTACTCTCTTCTTGTCCTTCTCCTCTCGCCCCTCAAACAAAGATTGAGACATGACAGCCTTTTCCAAAAGAATAAGGGGATGATATGCATCCAGTGGAAACCCACCAGTGCAAACAGACAGATAACCCAGGACACAAGTCATATGTTCTTTATTACTCCTAGTAGAAAGTAACGCTATTTTAACCCAATGTCCCAGACACAGAGAGCAAAGGGAAAATGCATCCATCCTTAATTCAGGGCTGATGGATAAGCAACAACTCCATTAAGCCATGCCTGTGATCTGACACTATCTAAAAGGCAAGGCTGCTTCCCAGGGAGCCTGTCTGGTGCCCACTCCTGCGGCTGTTGTGCAAAAGGCTTCAATTAGTACTGACCTCAGCATGGAATATTTCTCCCTGGGCGAGAAAGGAAGTATCACAGACTCAGTGCCCTTCTCTCTGAGACTGGGGTGAAACTGTGCCATGGAGGATTCACCTTCCCCAGACCCACTTGGAGTATATCATGGAGCAGCACTGTAATACAAACTAAAACAAAGAAACCAATTTCTTGACTATTTGCAATGCAGGGAGCTGCACGGGAGTGTGTGTGCCCAGGCAGGCTCCCCTCTGCAGGCTTGCCAGCTACCCTGAGGCAATGCTGCTTCCTACACATGCTCACACACACACACCTACTCACACATAGGCAGCTGCATGTTATGTACAACACGGGGGAAAAAATACAGCAACTGGAAGATACAAGAGACTGAAAGATATACTCAGGTTACATACGGATCCTGAAAACCAAAGGAAATTGCAAGGAAAAAAAAAGGCAGGGAGGGAGCATCTGAAAAGTGGCTGTATTCAAATATTCCCTACACAAACTCTTTTTTTTACTAAAGCTGTTAAATTACCTTCTAAAGAGCTAACACTTCAAAAACATAGACCTGAGTGCTATTGTAGAGATAAAGAACCTACTGAAACACAGCATTCAGGCTACCCAGTCCAGTGGAGTTAAGATCACCTTCATTCCTGATTCATGCAGCCTGTCCCCCCCCACCCCCCCAAACAAAACCAGATTCTTGCACACAGTTGGAGGTCACTTTACAACAGATATAACAGATATATGTACCCATCTTAAAACCATTAATAAATCTCTTTTTACCAAGAGATTCTGGCTAGATGGAAAACTAGGCAAGCATGGTAGAATCAAATGATTAATAAAGCAAGAATTCATCCGAATCAAAGGTAAAGCAAGCAAAAATGACAAGCAGAAGGGAAAGCATCTTAAAAAAATTACAAGAGAGCTAGTTTTGGATTTAAAGGCAACACCAAGCCTGCCAACTTCTCAAAGAGACTGCCAAGAAGCCAGATGCCATAACTGGAAGGATATTATCCAGAGTTTTACATCTGAGTCTCATGAGTGCCTTTGAAAAAGGACAAAAAAGGGATGCTGGCAAGAGTTCAACTGTTTAATTTCTATCCCCACCCTAAATATTTATTTAAAAGTCAAATTGAAACCATTGCAAAAATTAAAGACAGGATGAGTAAATACAATGTTAAGTATTTACAATGACCCACAAGGGCAAACTAGCCCTACTAGAGTACTGGAAAAATCCCTGGGAACACAAATTAAAAAGGTCATCCCAAATTCGCTGTTTGAGCTGGGCTTCAGAGAGCACTTGGAGTCCCTGAGGAAAGGCTTGTGATGACTGAGTTTATAAAAGTGGTGCCTGCCCTGCAGCCAGGGTGGGAAGAGGAGGACTCTGCCCAGCTTCTCTCCCACCACGCAGAGTGGGCACAGGGCTGACCCCCATCACGCGATGAGTTGCACCTATCTGTGCACCAGTACAAGAAAGCTGAGCTGCACAGGGGCTGGCACAGGGTGCCCAGCAAGAACAATGCCTTTGTTTTGGCCATGCTGGAGGCGTGTTTGATCGTATCAGGGAGGAGATGCTGACCACCCCTGACACAGACCACCAGAACAGTTTAGATGGTCTGCAGCTTTCTCAGTTCTCATACCCAAAGAAGCCAATGCAATGAGGCAGGCAAGCAGCCTGCCAGTAATAAGGTGCAAAAAAAACCCCCAAAAGGAACTGAACAGTATCTAATCAGTGAACAGACCAAAGGCTGACTACATCTGCTCTGCAGCAATGTCCACCAAAGTGTAAGGCAGCGCTAATGAATTGGATCCAGCCCCTCTAATAAGAAAGAAAGTGATCCTATTTGGAATTTTAGGGCGAGTGAAAGAATATTTACACAGGGCTCTATAGAACCTGAAAGCTCAAACTCTGATTTTACTTCATGTAGCCCCCATTTTGTGAGCACATACACACATTTAAAATACTTGAATAATTCCATTTAAATCACTGCAACTCCTCCTGTGCATCAAGTTAAACATTTGCACAGGGTCCATTTAGGTCACAGCCTTGTGCTGTTTATGCATAAAAAAAAATTTGGTACCACATTGATTTGTATATCCTGCCATTGCTTGGCACTGAGCATTTGTATCCCTTGACGTTAACTGGCATCTGTCAAGTACTCTCCTATAAAAAAGTTATTCAGTTGCACACATTTGTAATATGCAACTACATATATTTCTCGGGTAAAGAAGAGGCAGTTATTTTGAATTCTGCCATAAAATACAGCATCAGTGTAAACTATGAACTGCAGAACACAAAAAAATGTAATGACTTTTTCAAATACCGGCCAAGCAAGCAGTATTTTATGAGACAAGAAACAAATGTTCAAGTCAAAACTGCAAATGGAAGTGACCATGCCTGCACCGGACTTGAAGGAGCACAAGATCCACCCCCAATACTCTGACAGGTTAACATCTCATCTTTTTAAACATGCTGTCTCTGTCTCTCCTTCTGGACTTTTTACAAGCTCATTAGGATTCAGTATGGCTTTTGAGGTTTATTTTTTTAAGAAAACACCAGGTAGTGTGCAAAACAATAAATGAATTACTGAATTTACCTAAATCCTCCTTTAAGCTAGTTCAAGTCTTGTTGATAGTGTGCACACACCACTTTGCATTTACCATGGGGCTCCTCAATTAGTTCATAGCCAAGTTAACCTTCTATCTCCCAGCAAATATAACTCATGCTCATTTTATACAACGCAGCATTCTGCTGGCTATTATCCATCATTTACAAGTGTTATTTGTCTATAAAAATGACACTAAAAAGTTGAAAAATGATTCTGCTCTGCCTGCTCCTGGATGTGTTTTAACGAATGATACCAATGCAAAAGGCTCTAAGTCATGTAAGAAGCAATTAGTCAAGGAAGCCATAAATATTTTTTAAAAAGGATATAAATGATTGCTTGCCAGATAGTAAAAGCTCTAAAGGTTGCTACATAATAAAAGACTGAGCCTACACATACGTATCTGAGTAACTTTACCCTTGTGTGCAATCCCATTAGGATGAAGAAGGTTACTCAAGCAAGTAACATTATCCAGGTGACTGTTTGTCCTAAAATAGTTAAAAAAGTGCTCCTCATTATTTATCGTTAATGAAGTTAATCAAATTCAGTGGTACTTACTCATGCATGCATTAAATAGAAACCTGAACATGACATGCATATTTATGGAACAGAGATTGAAAGATCATTATCTGTAGGGAAGAAAATCCAGCAAAGAAAAGGATGCGTAAAATGTGTCTGTTATCTTATTAGAACATAAACTGTTTTGCTTTAAACATAAATATTTATTTTAATTAATTCAATTAACCTAAATATTAGCTTCCACACATGACAGCTATAGCTAATGTGTTAATTTCATGATTTCTGGTGGCCACAGCCATAGCTACCATCAGCCAACTCGTCTAATTCCATGGAAGACAATGTAGGTCTACCAATTTATACCCCTGCGTGTCTGGCCTGTAACTCCCCACTAAGTGAACTGAAATATAATATACTGCATGTCACCAGAAACACAAAAGGAAAAAAAATATCCCAACTGTTTTATTTATTCTGCAGTTCACAAATAAGGTGAGCATTCCCCACTTTCATTGCAAAATTCTGAAATTGCAACTAAGGGGTTTTTTATTTTTAAATTTAGATACCTGTAAACAGGCTTAGAGGCCAGACAGATGGGCTTGGCAATTCCAGAGAGAGAAAGAAGGATGAAAAAACTTTAAAAGTGCAATTATTAAATATTCATGCCACTGGCATTTTGTATCTTCAGTGAAGTTCTTGCTCTATATATGGAATGAAACCTATGGTTAAGCAAATGAATCTACCAGCTATCAGTTTGGAAAGAGTTCATTATAATGTGAAGGGGAAAAAACTCTGGGTTACTAAATATACATTAAAATATATGGAGAAAATAGGGGAAGAAGACATATTTCTGTGTGTTCCTTGGCCTTTAAAAAATGACAGATCAATTTTCTTTTAAAAACAATCTTATTGTTCAAACACCTGAAGAAAAAACAGCACATTACCTTCGATCATATTTTCAACTTCTAAGGTGATTTTATTAACTCCTTTTTATTGCACAGTTTAAATATTCTAATTGGCACACAGCACACTTTCTGTCACTAGATATCCATTAGTCTTTAATGGGTTTGAAATGGTCTACAGTATTACAGGGCTGGCAGAGCTACTGCAGTCCCATTTACAATGATGCAAGGTAAGTGGGGCATAAAAACACAATGGTTAATGCCACTGCAAGCATAAAAAAAAAGAGCTTCCTCCAGTTCCTCCAGTGCGTATCATTATGATGGCTTTGCACAGGCAAGGGCCAGTCTCCACAAGTGCTGATGACCAAAACAAAGTCTACAGGAGCGTGTAGGTGGCAGGAGAGGAGAGTAGCAGGTCTGTAGAGCAACACATCTGCTGCCCAGTGTGTGTGCTGGGGCTTCCTTCCACTCCATGAGCGGCATGCCCACCACAGCCGCTGCCCATATGGAACGCTCACCCAACACACCGGGACTGCCCTCCCTGCGGCGAGCGCAGCCTCGGCACACACCCGCCCTGGAGGTGACCTGCCAGCCCAGCACCCTGGGCACAGCACATCAGCCAGGAATAAATGGAAAGTCAAGAACTCCCAGCAGGGAAGGAAGCTCAGTCACCTCCTTCCATACCCCCCAAGTCACAGATAGAGAGTGTTTATGTGACTGATACAAGAATGATGATATACTTATGCCCACTGCCGCAAACCTTGTTTAGAAAGGTGGTTCTTTTCCATGAAAACTACCCCTGCAATGCCATCAAGGCCATCTGGATCACTTATGGGGACCCAAATTCCGAGGAAAACAAGAAGTTTATCACTGTGAGAAACATGAAAGGAAGACAGATAGTCTGATACACCTATTCAAGGAAAAATGAGAACTGGGCAGCTCTGTTACTGTGAATGAGAAAACCCCTCCCACTGACTCACTGTAGCTGTGTAAACAAAAAGAAAAAGAAAATCTGAGTTCCATATGATAATTTTAAATTTAATTCATCTCCCTGTGAGAGGTTTAAAACATCCCATGTTTTATGATGCTTAGGAAATATCAATAAAAGCCTACAGAAATCTGGAGATCTGTCTGCTACTACATAAATAATTCCCTTGTCTCCACTCCCAGGTAAGTGCAAAGGCCACATGAAGATTCATTCCCTCCTTCCCTCT
Source organism: Coloeus monedula (assembly GCF_965178545.1). NCBI lineage: Eukaryota > Metazoa > Chordata > Aves > Passeriformes > Corvidae > Coloeus > Coloeus monedula. Next base: position 88,946,496 of record NC_138783.1, read on the forward strand.
CCCCCTACCCAGCTTTTCAGGACAATTCAATGTGAAGAAATAATCATGTTCTTCAGCAGCCTTCTTTACTCAGTCAAAATAACTGATTCCACGCATTTAATCACAGAATCCTTCTTTTATCCTTTAATTGTGAAGCAGTGCCTGTTCAAATTAAAGCAGCATTGGATGTAAATATTTTCAGGCACAAAGGAAGAAGCAAAGCCAGCTAAGCAATTTGTTAAGAAGGAAGGTGAAAATATCCTGAACCTAAGGAACATTCTGTATTTCTGAGTTACAAGTGATGAGACAGTTTTTATTTGGGTGGTTTTACACAATAAATTTTAAAGAGTAGTTGCTTAAGTACATCTAAAGGTTAAACCTTCAAGCAGCTAATCTGTATGTAAGAACAAGTAACTGTCAAATACTTAACCTTTTACAGATTAAAACTGTCTGCCTAACAGATGTGAAATCATCATTGTTGTAATTGTCATAAGTAGATATCTGAGCATTTTCTGGAGATAAGGTCTCTTTTTTTTGAGCAGTAATTTTATGCCTTGGGTCACTTGCGTGTTCATGGCTGTGATAAAACCACTGCTTTCCATAACAAGTTATATGCCAGGACTTTATAACTGCTGTACTGGTTTCCAGCACCAAAGTTATTGGTTGTAACAGGCAGTTTTAAATTACTATAAAATGAACTTGCAGGGTTACTGCAAATGTTTTATTGTTCAGTTGCTGGAAGTGGTTGTATGAGTGAACTTTCACAACAGTGTGGCCAGGGCATAGGAGAAGAAAATGCTCAATTTCTGATAAGCTGTAAATGTTAGTATACAATTTATGCTTTTTGACAACATTTTATAGAAACATACACAGTCACTAGAATATGTCTAGAATGCCATTACATTATGTTGATCAATTATAAGTATTATGGACATAAAAGAAAAATGTTTCTAGTATAAGTGAGCATGGAAATGGAATTTTTCCCATATGTTGCTTATATATACCAGGGAAAACTAGCTTGACACCCCCCTCAGCTACCCTATGCAGACCTATGACCTTACATGGGTCCGTGTTCAGGCCCATGTCCTGTAATTAGACCAGGCATTTTCATTTTCAGTCACAGCAAAAGGTAATCATTAGACTACCCAGCACCCAAGACAGCTTATAAGCCCAGCATGTTACACTCAGACATGCAGGGTTTGAGGGTACAGACTTCAGCTCGGCTCTCACTGTGCTGCTCAATATGCATTAGGAAAGGTGGCCTGGTCGGACTGAGGTCCAGGCTTCCCCCTCCTTTTCCCTTCTACTTTCTGTAGTTTTCTATCATTTTAGCTGTAAACACCAGAGATCAGGATTCTTCTGGTTCAAGATGCTGCACCAGGTCCAGCATGGGGACACTGACAGCTGCCTCCCACACCATCTTTCCTGAAAGACCTCAATTACTCCATAAGGAAATTTCCTGCAAGTAAGTCTTTGGGCTCTGTTCCAGTTATTTGATCTGCACTTTTTTCCTCCATCTAACAATTATATATGGTTTTGAAACAAGAAAGATTTTTTTTTTCCCAAACCTACCTTTGTTTCACAAATTGACATGTACTGCATGGTCAACAAGGCTTCCTTGGAAAGCAAAGCATCAAGACTGTGGTGTCTCCCTGCCATATACTCCCTCTTCCATTGTGTTATTTTGAACCTGCTAACTGATTTCAGCCAAATCTGACAGAAGTTTCCAAAAAGTCCTACTGAAATCAGCAGCAATTTATGCAGTGCTAATAACTTGGTCCTTATCCATGCCAGCTGATGGCAGCCAGTTGTCCATCAGCACACTGAGCCCTGCTGAGCCCAAGTACAGCCCTGAAATTGTCCCAGACCTGTTTCCTCCCTATGTCACCAGAGAGGAGCACGAGGGAAGGTGCCATCGCTGGCAAAGAGTTTATGCAGTGGGGCTCCTGCATTACAAGACACAAAACTATGGTGTAGTTTTGGTAATTCCACTGCTCAGGGAAGCTTTTTCTTTTCCTACCTAGATTAATAATGATAATAATAATAACAATAATAATAATAATAATAATAACTACTGACTTCTAGGAATTGTCAGTCAATATCCTTTTGGTATTCAAAGCCCAATCACTAAAAACAGAAAAAGGAGGTTTTGAAGAGCAACAAAAACACCAACAAAAGCACACAACCTCTTGCAAAGTACTCTGCAAATGACCCCTCACACCCCAACTCATCTGAAAGAGAGATGCAAAACTTGGTGCCTCACCACCACACATATGAGAGGTCATTTCCAGGGCAGAGTGAGGCAATATGCACTGCCCTGCACTCTGCATCGATACAGTTCCCCTACAAGTTTATTTGTGAGCTGAACTTGAGCAGAGAATGCCAGCTGTGGCATATTGTAAAGTGGATTTGTCATGTGGATTTATCTATACTTTGTCCATTAAGTCACCCTTGGGAACAAGCACTAGTTAGAACTCTCTGATAGATGCGAAGGGTTTTTATACAGATGAGAAAAAAAAAAAAGGAATGCAGTGATTTCAAGAGACTGGAGAAAAAAAAGAGAGGTATTATTAGCACATTGAAAGGCATCTGAAATATAAATTATTTGAAAGCACATCACTTTATATATTCTGTTAATTACATGGTTAATATTATGGAATCTGACAACTCCCCACAGACACCAGGACTATTGATGAGTTCCATTTTATGTTAGAAATTTCTCTCTTCTTTTCAGAATTACCTCTTTAACCTCTTTCAGTCCAATAAATTCACATTAAAATGTGACCAGGAGTGACAACCTTGGGAGAGGACTAACCTCTCCCTCTATCATGTCATTTTAGCCTCAGTCTCAAATTGGTACAGCACTCCCATAGCTATTAGCTCAGCTCTTCTCCTGCCTCCTGAGTAGATGAAGCAGTATGTCTAATTAATTTACAATCCTTAAGTACAAAGGCAGCTATCAGCAAAACTACATTAAAATCACACTACCAATAAGGTAATTGTAAAATCATAATTTTCTGGGATGTTTTCACTAAATACCATCTTAGCTTTGAGGCTGAATGTTTTCCAAAGTTTAGCCTTACAGCTACATGAAAGTCAAATACTTCATACATTACAGTATATCTCACTCCGTACAAAAAAAAAAAAGACAGATGCTCTTTAATACAATGAAATGCAATTTAAAGCCAAGTCAATAAAATAGTAACCTCTTATCCTCAAACAAGGGCTATGCTATACATCATGGGTTAGAAGTTAAAAATGAAGAGAATGGTTCTTGCCACTCGTAATTCAAAGGTTGTTGTCAAAAGCTTTCTGTTCATAGAAATGCTATTGGTTTTTTTCAGCTGGCAGAAGCTGTGCATTATTCTAAGCAGCTCAGACAGATAGCTTTTTTAGCTATTCAGTTCAGAGCCAAATTTTCCTGAACAGCATAAGGACTTGATTTTGCTAATGTATACATGTTGCACTGTAACCAGTTCCAGAAATAGTCTGCATCCCTGAATGCAGGCTGGGGTCTAGGGAGGATAGATGCTAACAGCCAGATTCCCTATTTTTCTTTGCACTTGGAGAGGCCAGACACAACCATCAAAAAGAGATTGCTGCAACTAAGAAGCCCTCTGAAAACACAAAGCTCTGCTGCTGCCCAGCTCCCTACCTGCTTCTCACTGATGAGAAAAGACCGAATACTGGGGCTGGGAGGCAAGGGCCCCACTACAACACAGCAGCAATGGGCAAGATCCTCCACTGAGCTCCCATCACCCTCATTTTTGCTGGAACCAAATAGCTGAGGGACACGAGAAGCAACCAACCTTCTGCAGGCAGCCATCCTCTCTTCCCTGTCTTAAGCCTGAAGGGAATAGAGATGAGGTGTGAAATCTGAAGTCCCCTTAACTCCCCCGATTTCTCTGGTTGTCAGACGAGTGACGCTTGCCAGCATCCTGAACGGTGTGGGGAGCCTTTTCTCTTTCTCATTCCCCTGAATAAACCCCTTTCTGCAACCATGCCATTTCTGCATGGTAGGGACAGCAGGAGAGGAGCTGAGTTCATTTGCTCTGAGAAGCTGTCAACATCTCCCTTAAGGAGAGCAGGTTGCCAGCCTCTCATAGCCAGTCATGTGGTGGCCTGGCCTCAAGCAATCCTCATTTCCCACTGTCACATTCCTCTACACCGTGTCATCCTTTCTCCTATGACCATACCTGACCAGCACAAGCTAGTCCTAGACTTGGTCCTCGTCCTCTGTGGTCAATGCAGCTCATGCAAAAGACAGAGACAGGAAGAAGAATGCTGGACAAGCCAGTGACTTCTGTAAGACAGCCCAGAAGTGTAGTAAAGGCACAGCTGAAGCCTTAGGTGTGAAATCTCGTACTGTTTGCTCGGTGTTGTTTGGTGTCAGTGGCCCTAAGGAGTGAGCAACTGCAGCAGGAACAGATAGAAATGTTCCTGCTGACAGGAACAGAACAGAATACTTACTTGTCCCATTTTCTCCTGGAAGGAAGTTATCTGCTACTGCTAATGCTGAAATCTGTGCATCATGCTTGTGTGTGCACCAGGTTGAGTATGAGAAAAGTTGCCAATTACAGGTAGAGGCTATCTTCAAGATTTGGATAGAAGCTGCTCATTTTGACTGCTCTACCCTATAGCAGTACTTCTCACTCTTAGAAGAAATTCCCAGAATTTGGTACAGGCATTACATTAGCTGTATTTTAAATCTCTACAAGCAAATTCAGTTAAATAACTGCTTGTATGTGTGCAGTTTTCCACATATCAATGCCAGCATTCTGCAGACTGTAGAGCAGGCTACTCAGTTTAAATCCTCATGTATTTTTCTTGCTCACATATAGACAAGGCCACAGTTACTGATATTCTTTCAGAAATCTGACCTGCTGTCAGATTTCTGAAAGTGGGAATTACTATACGTCTCACCAGAAAATGCTGGATAGAGGATAAATCCTGCATGAGAGCATGAGGACACACATGCCTTTACCCTTATGTACTGCACATGCCTTTTCCCCAGGCACATACCTGGCAGGCACAATCCAGACCTTCATTTGTCACTCAGACACCAGTAATGGGCTCTCCAGAAATACTCTAAATAGATTAGATTAGACGAGAATTATCTTTGTCTTTTTAGACCATCTTGGCATTAACAAAAAAACTGGATATATTTTCCAGGCAAACATGCTTTCTCTGAAAAAACTGAAAGACAGGACAAATGTTCCTGTCTCCTCTGAAATAACATTTACCACCTCTTGCTAGAGAGAAGCAGCTGGCTTCAGTTAATCTGGTGGGATAACAATAAACTTTATAAATGTAATGACATTAAAATCTAAACCTTCTTCTAAAAGATCTGGGTACAGGGATGAGCTGCACAGCTGGGTGCAGAGTTTGGCACCCAGCTCCTGAAATGGATCTCACTGTGCTGCACTGGGTGCCAAAGCTCCACATAGGGAAAATGGGGGGAGGCCAGCATCAAAGAGCCAGTTCTTGAAACCCAGAGGCTATGTTGGGAAGCAAACCTTATGCCAGCCAAAGCAAAATGTCAAAGAGAACTTTCGGGTTTTGCTCTGATTAGACTTCACAGTAGAAGCAGAACTCACAGCATGAGTGCCACCTATGTGCCCTCTTGGGCATTTAGGTCAGACAAGGGGGGCATACCTCTCTTTGAAAAGAAAACCAAAGGACACAGCTAAGCACACTGTTTTGCTAACATTCCAGTGGTTAAAGCAGCAGCATAAGAAAATGGGAAGCCCAGATCCAAGCATCTCTCTAGCATGAGTCTCACATCCAGAGATTCAGTCTCAAGGAACACGCACTACTTACTACGTCAAAGTCTACTCCTGGATGACCTTCAAAGCCCTTCACCACACTCCCTGGAGCCTGGTCTGGGAATGGAGATCATGGGGCCAGGAATAAAGTGATCGAAACATTCAGCTGGAAAAAGGGAGTCCTGACTTCCCTGGGTGGTTTTGTCCCAAAGATACATAATATGTGACATGCAAGCAGCACAGACAGCGTGTGGCCATAGCATATCTTGGACTTCTCCAGGCCCTAACGTACAGGGCTGAGTCTGATAATCCCCAAATTGCTTCTAGGCATGTGTGGTAGCAAAGCTGGAGCTGAGTCTAAATGTGCTTCTGCCAGAAAACTTCATCTTGGGTGCTCAGTTGGGTCGTGTGGGGTTTCTGGGTCATGGGGTTTGCTATGTTAATTCTGTCTAAACTGTGCACATAAACCACTATGTGGCACCTTCCTTAAAAGTGGTAAAACTCAAGTAAGGATCTGCTTTGGTGGTCATCATTAGCTAAATTACTCTCATGGCATAAACTTGCACTGCTTGGTTCAGTGAACAAAATCAAAATCCAGTCTCCAGATAAGTCAGAGGAATTTCTGGCTGATATGGCAATTGCTAGGCACATTAAATGACAGATAAAATCAAAGTGATTTTCAGTGGTTTTGATACATAGGCCACCAGTACGTTAGTCCTGCATTCAGCTTCCAACCCAGGTATGTCTCCATCCTGCTAACAAGCACCCTTTGTGGATTACTTGCTGTACTTTGACCTTCCAGAACTGCCTAGTTTTGATTTCCACTGAAGACCTAAGATTCTTCTGTGCTCCCTTAGCCTGTACTCCCCATAAGCGATGTCTCTTGCCTGAATTGACTGAATTTCTCAGTAATCACACACCTTAGATTACAGACTGCAGGTTTAGATGCATCACTGTATGAAGTACTGTACAATGAGCAATCTGCTGACATTCTATCATGCTTAGGAAACAGTCTCACAAATAAGCCTGGCTCACCTCTCTCCTTCTAAGCCTTTAAGGTGCCCATGCCCACAAAAAAAGGGTTCATCTGGCTCACATCCTCTGGGAAGCTTTGGGCACATGCACACAGCACAGCAGGGCAGAGAGCCTCAAGCTAACAGATGCAGTATCAGTGCAACTGGTGCCAAGCTCACACAGCATTACCTCAGGTAAATACAAGCCCACTGTTAATAATAATAATAGTGTGATTTGTTTTTATCATCACCCAGTATACTTTTGCAATGTCTTTCAATTCATCTGGTCCATATCAACTGTATGATAATTGAGTGTTAATTTTTACACCCTTTCTCTGAAGTATCTGTTCTGCTCTTCTTGCAATGAATTTTTTTATAACCAGAGATTTTCTTAAGAGAAAATAGCTCCCCAAGCTTCTGCTCCTACCTCTCCATCTACAATACTGCTGAATGTGTCATATTCCAGGCCCTACCTCATCCTCTGCTTAACTAGTCCACAGTTATTTTCAAAGATCCTCTTCTGTGTCTTGTCATTATTAAAAGAAGGTCCGTTTCTGTTCACTTGAGTAAAAATATAACTGATGCTATTTTTCTGGCATTAAAACTATGTATCACAGACTAGGAAAAGCATCAGGTGTACTCTTTTCCTATCAGTAAAAGACTGATATTATAGGTACCAAAAACTTGACCTGAACATGTCCCATATTTGGTTGAATTACTTTTGCTTGATTGCTGAGCAAACCTTTGCAAACCTAAATCTTTTCAATTACATCATATCCATGAATGTGTCACACCTCACTGTGTGATTGTGCCAGAGACTCATTAAAGATCTACTCAGAGCTTCCTTCCTAATTTATATTTCTTCTATGAGTTGCTTTGATTTGAGAAATCTCTTCTGCAAAAGGAAAGACGTCCATTGTTTGGAGTCTGAAGGGAAATGTAGGTGTTTAATTGGTGGATGTGGTTTTCATTATACTTTCTCTCTCCACCACAAACCCTCTTCATAAACTGTGACAAGTCTGTTGGCAGCCTGCTGTATCAGACTGGGGGTAGCTGACTTGATAAGCATGTCACCCAGATGAAGAAAAACAAATTCCCTCCAAGTTTGCTTAGAATTGCTAATTAGCTTAAAGGCAGTGTCCTGAATTGGCACAGAAAACAACCACGAGAAAGTCCAAAGGAGACGAAATACTGTAACTCAGTAGGGTCTAGTAGTATTTCAGACGCTTTCTGGTTTATTGAAATCAAGTTAGCATCTTTGCCCTGAATATACTCCTTATTTAAACACAAGTGCAGTGACATACAGTCCAGTAAAGTCCCCTTCTTCATTTCTACGCAGCCCATATCATGATGGTAAAGAAGGCTCATTTACTAGAGAACGTAAAGAAGAAGATGTTTTTATTTTTACAAAATCAGTCAACTACTCTTATAGCACTGAGGTCCTTTCCCTCATTTCCCAAATGAATGCAGAAGTGGGGATGAAGGATGCAACAATCTGGTCACTGTTACAATTCTCTGCTGCCATTTCTCAATGGGGCTCGTTACTTCTACCACTCAGATCAAAATAAAATCAAACCCTTGTGTACATGCTTGGCGTTTCCAATAACCAAGTGGTAAGGAAGCATTTCAATAAGTTGCATGTGGCTACCTTTTCTTACCTTACTAATGTAAAACCTAGTTGCTCTTATTTACTAAGGGCAAATCGTGCCTGTCCAATCTGATCTAGACTTCTATCTGTCCATCTATCTAGACTTCTGTAAAGCCTTTGGTACTGTCCCACATAACATCCTTACCTTCTTATCGGAGAGATGTGGATTTGATCAGTGGACTGTTCAGTGGATAAGGAATTGGCTGGATGGATGCAGACAGAGTTGTGGTCCATGTCTCTATGTCCAGATGGAGATGGGTGATGAGTGGTGTCCCCCAAGGCTCTGCCTTGGGACTGGTGCTCTTCAATATCTTCATCAAAGACACCGTCAGTGGGATAGAGTGCACCCTCAGCAAGTTTGCAGATGGCACAAAGCTGAGCGGTGCAGGTGACACAACAGAAGGACAGGATGCCGTGCAGAGGGACCTGGACAAGCTTGAGAAGTGGGCCCAGGAGAACCTCATGATGTTCAACAAATCCAAGTGCAAGGTGCTGTACCTGGGTCAGGGAAATCCCAGATTATGAGTGGACAGGGAAAAGAAGTCATTGAGAGCAGCCCTGCAGAGGACTTGGGGGTTCTGGTGGATGAAAAGCTGAACATGAGACAGGAGTGTGCACTCACAGCCCAGTAGATCAATGGCATCCTTGGCTGCATCAAAAGATAAGAGGCCAGCAGGTCAGGGGAGGTAATCCTCCACCTCTACTCTGCTGTCATGAGACCCCACTCAGAATACTGCATCCAGCTCTGGAGTCCTCAACACCATAAAGACATGAACCTCTTAGAGAAGGCCTAAAGGAGACCCACAAAGACTATCAGAGATCCTTTCCTAAGACAACAAGTTGAGAGAGCTGGGGCTGTTTACCATGGAGAAGAGAAGGCTCCAGGGAGACTTCACCAAGACCATCCAGTACCTAAAGGGGGCTTATAAAAAGCAGGAAGAGGGACCTTTCAAATGGGCAGATAGAGACAGGACAAGGGGCAATGGTTTTAAACTGAAAGACAGTGGGTTTAGATTAGATGCTAGGAAGAAATTCTTTAGCCAGAGGGTAGTGAAGCACTCGGACAGGTTGACCAGAGAAGCTGCGAACGCCCCATCCCTGCACGCATTGAAAGCCAGGTCGGACAAGGCCCTGAGCAACCTAGTCTTGTGAACGGCATCCCTGCCCTGGCAGGAGGATTGGAACTAGATGATCTTTAAAGTCACTTCCCACCCAAACCATTCTATGATTCTATAATTCTATGATTTTCCAGCATGTGAAGGTATTTGGTGCCAACTCAGGTGGCCTACAGGGCAGTAAGCAACCCTTGACCCATCTGTTGCTTGAAGTTCACTGCTTTTGAACATCCTCCAAGGTGGCAGAACAATACATAACCATAGTGTACGACTGCAGGCTCCAGTCTCTCCCTGCTTGAGATACTCCAGCCTCCATGGCCCTCAGGAAGGTCCTGACAGCTGTTAAACTAAAGCTCTCCTACAAAAGTAAATGAGATAAAAAAACTACTGACAAAAATACTGAGAGGGTACTCAGGATGCTGATGCTTTAAGAACATTCACTTGATAACACACAAAATCTTAATGTAAAGAAACTGGAGAACAGATCTGAACTTGTAAGAAATTGGGGCATTATTTTCAAAAAATACCTATGGTGACAGAAAGAGTACCTTTACAGGTCTAGGATTGCTTATATTTTCAGGGTTGTATCATAGCTTGAAAGAGTACAGGCACACTGAAAAATTATGCTCAAGCTTCAGTACCCCCCATACATCCCCCTCCCCCTGGATGTGCCCTGGAAACACTGATATAAAAAAGAGAATGTCAGCAGTTTTGCCAGAACTCCCAGGCAAGCCAGTCACAGTGGAAAGCTGACATCCAGAAGACCTGGAAAACAGCCAGTTTGTGCACAGCATGTCCATCCTGCATGCCGGCATTCAGGTGCATCGGATTTATTATGCATGTGCAGATCACCTGATTTATTGCCAGGGTTTATTACCAGGTGCAGCAAGGCCAGCAGCATGTTCAGAAAGTGTTGGATTTACTGCACGTACCCAGGACATCTGTGAGCACACACAATCACCTTTTCTCCTGAGACTTCCTAGGAGGAAATACAGGAACCATTCTCAAACTTCTGCATTCGCTTTGGTTCCGTACTCGCCTGCAGACAGACTGCTGGGATAAAGTCAGTGCAGCTACTTTAGCGTACTCTTAGCGCGTATTGTTAGAAAACTTGTTTATACTTCCCAATCCTCCAGAGACGACTGTGAGCGGATGAGGGCGAACCAGCAGCGTTTCAACAGAACTGGCCTGCTTCTCTACCACACAGCAGATACATTAGCACCTAATGAGTTATGATGACTTCAGCTTTAATAGATGACTTTTCTTCTGCCAACCAAATTACAATACAAGCAACTCTGAAATTTTATTTGTTGTTTTGGCATGTGAATGTGAGTTGAGCAAAGGAGAACACTTGAATTACATATTTGCTCAAAAAATCAAGAATTCCATTTTCTTGAGGCTTTCAGTAAGAGGCACATTTCCAAGTAATTCCTGAAAGTGGGAATTGGGTGTATCTGACTGGCATCCAAGTCGGTGTTCCAAGACTCACTCTGATCCAAAGCAGCAGTACTGTAGCAGTACTCCATAGCAGTACTATAATAGGTATATTTAATTAGTTCCTATTGGTGCCACGTGTAGTCTGATGAGGTGTTGGAGTGCATTACAGAATACCCAACAGTTACCAGCATTTCAGTAAAAGACCTTTAACACATTGGGATTATGGGAGCTCTAAACTATAATGGGTTACTGAGACCCATCTACTGACTTCTTTGGGCAAGGGCATTTTTCTGCTGCTATAAATGCCTTAGCTTGCACAACTGGATTTCACAGATGAGAGCCAGCTCCAGGTGAGATGCCACAGCAAACAGCATTTCCCAGGCAGGGTGCTTTGACTATGAGCCCCTTTTCTTCACTGGTTCCCACTTTCCTCACCATGAATGCCCTTTGTGGCTATCGCCATCATCATGAAAAGTCATTACCAAAAGCTATTACAATAAAGTACTCTAGTCTTCTCTTGACCCGTTAAGGCTCTCCAAGTTTCCAACTAATCCCTTCAGGATATTCCTGTGCTGTCACTCATGCTTGGGAGGAGTCCTCATAAACATGCCCAAAATCACTTCATTGTTCTTTCTGAGGTTCTTAAAAAGAAAGTTCTCTGTTTTCCTATCATGCTCACACTCATGGATTTGGCAGCACTGTCAGGCTGGTGGTCTGCTGCAACTGCTCTTTATTCGGATTATTAAAATACTCCAGTCTTTCCTTTCTGACCAGTTTTGCCTTTATCCATAATTTTCCTCTGTTTTTCACTTTGTTTACAAAGTTTTTGGTACTGCAACTGGCTGTTTGTCCCAAGTCTCAACAGCTCTTATTACAGCAAATCTGGGTCCCTATGCGGATGCAAAGTGCAATGGTAATGCACCTGAATAACAACAACTACAGGCAGAAGGGTAAAATAATACAGCACCCACCCTACTATGGAGTCAGTGCAGAGCAGGAGCCACTCCAGCCCCTCAGAGAAGTATGGTTATGACGGGAACATGAGGAGTTTCACTATTATTTCTACTAGGGTAAATAGTTAGGATGTTGACTCTTCTTGGAAACCTTCATTGTACTTTAGTTTCAAATCATCAGTGCTCCAAAATTAATTGCAACTTTCATTATTTGACTATTTTTCTTCCTCTTTTTAACCCTTATGATAATTTATTCCTTTTCTTTTTTTAGCTATACGTTATTTTGCTGTGTGTCATAGAACTCATTTTTCTAGTTACTTTGACAAACCTGACATCTTGCAGCTGCTACACATCTTGTGTCAATTACATCTCTAGATAAAAAGAATTCTTAAACCCTGAAGGCGGCAGATGGCTTCCTGGCGAGGGGTTAACAGGTTAACTCCAGCTTTGTAATAAAGCCTTTTGGGGTTCTCTTTTCTTGGGCTGTTCTCTTCAGTCTGCTTCTCTTATGCCCTTCTAATTTTTCTATTTCACTTATTCTAAATCACATTCCTCTCTGCTCACAAGAGAGGAACCCAAACACCAGTGTCTATCCATCCCTGCCTCCTTCCCACCCAAATGTGCCTGGGGGGCAAGACGAAGTAGCTTTCACTTGAACCTTATCTCCACATATCATGCAGGCTGCTTGTGACAGGGCACAGCTGAATGACCACAAATCAGTGGAGTGACAACTCGAACCACCACTAATCCCTAATAAATTCTGGACTGTCCCAAAGATTTGGGGATCTCCTGACAACTGGTGATGCTCTCAGCATCTGGCAAACCACTTGTGTCTAATTGGGTACCTTGAGATATTTACACTGTGCTTAATGGTTACTGAAGAGATTGATCACCCCATTCTTGATATCTATCCAAAAAGTGTATATAAAACCCTTTGATCTTGCTAAGGCAGCAAAACATGTCAAACCATCAGTTATGTAAAGGTGGTTGTTCTTAATTTGAATACTGCACAGAGAGGAAAGAACAGAAGTACCATATAATGAGATATATTAAGACTACAAAAGAATTAAGTGAAGCCGTTATGTTATGAATCATGATTTTATTGTTTAGCAGTCAGCTCTTGATGTAATTCAGATAATAATGAATGGGCTAATTCCTTCCACCTTATTCAGGCAAAACTTCCATTGACTTCAAAGAGAAAGTTGTCCAAGTGAGGACTAGAGATTGCTGTATCTATCCCATTATTTGCAAATGCTTTTCTGAATATAAAGTTTTCCTTTATAATGGGCTATTGCCAATAACACTAACATTTACATAATGTAAACCTCTTACATAAGAGTCTTTCATGTTCAAAAAAGATTTTTTATTCTTATAGCAAACTGCCACATTAAAAGTTCTTCCATTAACCCTAGGATTTATTAAAGTGTAAGAACATACTGACTTTCTCAGTGCACCATTTCAACTGTTTTTCCTTCTGCTCAAAATTTTTTATTTCATTTTACCATGAATTTTTTATCAGGAGACTGTGTTATTTATTGATTATTAGCAAAGAGATGATTTATCATTGCAAATATTTCCCTTTATCACAGAAGAGTGCCAAAAAGGGGAAAACGTGCTAAGCCTTGCTACGTGTTACATTTTAACAGATGCCAGGAGTATTTGAGGAAACTAATATATACTCATACATCACTGTTTCTCTTACTCTGTAGTTCTGTTTATAAGTTATTACCCTATAAAACTTTTCAAATTGGAACTTTTAAGTGATTCCTAAAGCAGCAATGGCTTAAAACTTGAAAAATATGCTTAAGCATAACACTTTCTGTTTTGATCAGGGCAGGACTCTACAGGTTTTTGACAAAACCAGATATTTTTTCTCTGATTATAAAGTATGCACTTCCATCTGGAACTTATTTTGATATTGTGAATCTTAATGCCTCAGAAAAGCACACAGAACAATAGATGGGCACTACTTGATTATTTTAAATTGAAATTAATTAATTATGAAGCAGCTGCAATCATCTAAATTACTTATTTCCCCTTTCAGTGAAAATGAATTTATACGCATTTGCAAAGCATACAAAAATAAAGAGAGAGACAAGAAAGTCTGTACAAAGGGAAGTCATGTAAAATTGTCTATGATCTGTATTTCAAGAAAGTAAATAATTAATAACTCCAAGGAAGCATATTAGGGATTGCTCATTCTATTATACAGACACATTGAGCACCAAAATGCTTTAAATCGCAACAACAAATACAGTACAGAACTCCACAGAATTTACTTTTCCAGGTAGTAATTTTTTCAGCAGAAAACAGCGAATTTTTCACATTACAACCAGACTGTGACTTGAAAGAAGCTTCTCAGTCATTTGGTAAAGACAGATGAGCAAGGAGTGTTAGAAAAGCTACCAAGGCATCAAAAGATCTACAGTCAAGGCCATTAAAGAATAGCTAATCTGCTCTAGTTCTAATTCTTTGCTAATGCGTTTCCTTAAATGTGCTTTACATCAGCTGTAATTAGTTCAAGATACTGCTACTTATATACTTCTAAGAACAACAAAAAAAAAAAGGTTGCATTTATACCACTTGCTATGTAATCATGTTCATGCAGCCATGCACCCAAGTTGGCAAGTTCTTGTGAAGTGTGAAGGTTTGAAGAGTGTCATAAAGAGATAGTTTGCTTGGATCTACAAAAGTCAGTTCAGCTCCAACAGCAAAAGCATTTATCTGTGCTTTCCTCTGTTTGGGTTATCTCAACACCATTTCACTTCAGACATTGCAGAATCATCTCTACTGAATGGCCAGGGATACACTAACAGGTATACATTACCACGTATACTGGTAATACACAGATTTTTGCTACCAGTGCTATGGGTTTTGAACAGATTTTCGTAGCCAGTGGCAGTTTCCAAAAAAGCCGACCAAATCAAACCAAAATCCTTGCCCCTTTTATGTTGAGTGTGACTGGATTTTGAATGGGATTCACTCCTTAGAAAAAGGAAAGAAGTTGTTTCAGGGGAGACTTCTGAGCACCTTCCAAGACCTAACGGGGACTAACAGGAAAGCTGGGGAGAGTCTTATTACAAGGGCATGTAGTGATAGGACAAGGAGGAATGGCTTCAAACTGAAAGTAGGTGGGTTTAGATTAGATATTAGGAAGAAATTCTTTATTGTGAGGGTACTGAGACACTGGAAAAGGTTGCCCAGAGAAGCTGTGGATGCCCTGTCCTGGCAGTGTTCAAGGCCAGGTTGGAGGGGGCTCTGAGCAACCTGGTCTAGTGGAAGGTGTCCCTGTCCAAGGCAGGGGGCTGGCACTAAGTAATCTTTAAGGTCCCTCCCAATGCAAGCCATTTTGTGATTCTGTGATACACTCTGAAAGGCAGAGCTCCACAAGCTGCAAACACGCTGGTGTACACAAACATGCAAGGCAATGTGGTGACAAAATTCAGAGCAGTTGGGATCATGGTGGTTTTCTTGCAGGGAGTCTGGGTAAATGGACTAGCACACAAACACCTTTTGTATTAAGAAATTCCTAACAGTCTTCAGGCCTAACCACAAATAAAGCACATTGTGACATTAATTTACTCTTTAAACTGGAGACATTTAGTTAATTCAAGGTCATCATCCTGGAGAAAATGTTACACTCTCTTTGCCAAACACAAATGAAGAAGTGCATGCTTAGCTTTTATTGTTACTTTGTCCTTTAAAAACAGTTGATGACATGACAAGTTCCCTCCCTATGACAGAAACAAAAAAATATAAAAATGTGTCTTCTATTGGATGCATATCAATGTAATTATCTTCTCCAGAGTCTCTGTCAACTCAGTCTGTTAATTTTTTTCTAGGCTAAGGTTCAGCTATCTACCACACTTGCTGTTCTAAAGCAAAAGATCACAAAAACATTAAAGTGGCATCATTCTCTCCTAAAATCGACAGACCTGAGAGATGAACCCTTCTGGCCAATCACAAGTGGTCAATGACAGAAGGAATCAATTTTCTCTTGGTACATCACTAGGGCGTAGACATCATTTAGCATCATCCGAAAAAATGTTAGCATCCCCCCAGAGGAGGTTTAGGACATCTGCCAACACCCATGCATGAGAACATGCAGCCATGCACCCAAAACCTTCACAGTGACCAAGACAAAGAAGGCAAGGATAGAAACAGGGAGATGTATAGTTGGAGAGAGACCACTGTCAGGGTGGCTTTTGAATCCAAACTCTGCAAACACATACTTCACCAATGTCTTTCCTCCTCATCCATCTGTCTGTCATATTTGCATTTTTCTTACCACCATAGGTCATCATAATACCTGGCATCTAGACTGCACCATTATGGTAATGCATGAGCTAGGAAAGCCATGAGTTTCTCCCTAACAGATTTCAAAAGTGGTATGTGCAGTAAGAAGTAATCACAGCTCAAAGCAATCAAAACATACTCAGTGTAAGAGGACACCACCTTCATCCTCTATTTGTACACTCCTGCCATGTAGTCAAACCAGGCTGAGCCACAAAGGACTCTTTCTTTGGTCCAAAACATGTGAAAAAACCACACAGAAAGACTGGGCTACATTAAGAAGTCGTGCAGCTTTGTCAGATACAACCCTCTTGTTTTTAGTTTTAAGTACTTACAGTTGTGGATCATCTTTATTGAGAAACAAAACATAGCAACAAAAAGCTTCTTAGCAAAGATTTCTGGTCCCTTCTGCATAATTTTAAGTGTTTCCTGCCTGCTGAGACCACCACTGCTGCATTGGAACTAATTTATTTTTTAGGAAATACATAAAGGGTCTCTGAGGATAAGTTTAAATGGCATTTCTACTGTCATATTTCCCAAGATACATCTGTATCCAGGTCCTTGGTACATGCATTCAGGTTTACATCTTCCTAAGAGGATAAAATGCAGTTGTCTTAAGTCACCAACACTATTTTTTGTTTGCTTAAGGTACTAGGAAAGTTGAGATATCAAGTTGTAAGAGAGGAACACAAGTTATGCACTTGTACCTTTGAAAAGATTCAGAAAACGTTTAGCACAGAATATTAATAATTGTCATTACGTTCATTTAACTGTCACTACAGTTCATTCACTCTTTCTCCTAAGTAAAAATTTGTAGTTACCCACAAATTATTTGGAAATTATGTAGATTATTACCTGAGTATTCAACTACAAGTATGCATTATTTGCTCTCCTGGGGTCCTAGGCAGAACCAGCAAGTACAACCAGTGTCTTAATACTGATCTTAAGAGACAGACGAGTAGCCCTGCTGGTAATGATGTGAACCCAGTGGATTTGGCCAGAGCAGGGACCAGTGGGCTCTCTGGGAGCAGTCAGACAGCGAATCCAGTCGCCAGCAGCAGCACCAAGATGGAAATTCCTACTCCCCAGTAGGGCAGGGCTTACAAAGAGCTAGTTCTGTTCAAAACCAAGAAAGGTTGGTCACAGCTTTCCCTTTTCCTACTTCAGTTTTTCACAATGAACTTGTGGTTTTCCCCTGGAATTAGCCTTACAGCTAACCAGCCCATATACAAAGAAAGTTTCCATGGGTTTCCTAAAAAATACCATCCTTTTGAAATCTCATTTTGTGATGGGGCCACTTCACAGTTACAACCTGATCAGTCTGTCAGATGAGACAACACTTCGGACAGAACTTCACCTCCCTGATTTCTAGCTGTATGTGACACCAGTCTTTCTTCATTTCTACAGATTTTACTTTATTACTCCTACTGTTACAAAAGTTATAACCAGACTGTAAGGTATCTCTCTTTTTATCCATGCTTTGTCATTTCCTAGTCATAAATATGACGCAAATGGATTAATTTGTTATATGACATTAGAAACCCCTGTAATTAAACAGTTGCTTTCTTTAATGACAGTGTCGTGGAGTCGAGTATGAAATTATTGCTAATATATGGATGACAAGATGTTCCCACAGCCAGTATTTTTTGGTATGCTTTTTTTAATGGCCCATATTTCTCATCCACTAGTTTTAAGAAACCTAGTACTTTCCTCAAAATATTCACAAAGAATGGTAAATGCTGCCTACATCTCATGCCCTCTTCTGAACCATTCAACTACAACCTAGTAAGAGTTTTGCCTCATCTTTTGATGAATACATTCCCAGAGGAGCACAAATCTACAGGTCTGAGCATCAGAATGAAAGCCCAAAGGGCTGTTCACCTCTTGCATCACACAGTTGGGCATGGGTACTCAAACACTCAGGGAGACAGATGAAAGCACATCCACTGTCCTACTGGTATAACAGAATTTTACTTATTAGACAAAAACAAATCAGAAGTTTAAAAAACTAACTATTCTTTAAAAAAACAAACAAACAAACAAACAACTACTAAGTACAGTGAATTAGAGATGATAGTCCAGATTCTCATCTGATGTAAACTGGCAAAGCCTCTGGACTCAGAGGAGACTCAAATGAGGAGGATGTGGTATATTACATCCAGCAAATGAGCACTCACACGGCACAACAGACGTGTTTTTAAAATATTATTATTCAGCTGATGTTTATAAAGTATTATGACCATGAAAAGCTTCCTCCTCTTATTATTTATAATGTTTTAGTGCATATAATTTGTTCAGTGCTGTAAGAAAAAAAAGCCCAAACAATAAAAGCAGTTCCTGACCCAAAGGGCTCCCAGCCTAAAAAACAAGCATCAGTAAGAGAGAACATGCTGTGAAAGCAGGAGAAGGGAACAGTCTATAGTTATTACTTGTCTGTTGTTTGCTCACAACTTATAATCATCACAGAAAGAGCAAATTTTTAGAGGGGAGCTCAGTGAGGGATAGGTGGTAACTGTGAGTTGACACTGGGAGGAAGGGAGAATAGGAAACACTACAGAGAGAGAAATAAAGAGATGAAGATGATTTCAAGCATTACTGGTTGAAAAGAAGCAAGAGCGAAAAAAGAAAGAAATAAGGGGCAAAGTCCAAGACACAGGCCAGAGTAGAGTTGTAAAGGAGACGTGAGATAAAAGAAGGCACTAACTTGATTTTTCTTTTTGTGAGAAGGAGGTATTATTGCTTAGCATTTTCAATGAAAAGGCCAAGCTGGTCCAGCCTGTTACCATACTGAGAAAATGGCTGGAGTGACCCCTCTCACCCCAAAGTAGCTTACTGTTATCTGAAAATAAACATCATGATCTTCTACTTTGACTGAAGAAGCATGTGTAGAATTAGCTTTTTAAAACTGTCTCCAGTAAACACCATGCAACATAAGAAAAAATATCTTGCCTTACACAAATATAAAATGTAGTGACTAAAAGCCAGGCAACCTGGAATCAAGAAGTTACAAAAGGTTCATTTATAAGACTGCTGGATGTCTGACCACTTTTTGTTAATAGCAACTTCCAAACAAAACTCTCATTGACTTCAAATGGAGCAGGAACAGACCCAAAGATAGCAAATGAACTAATAATTCAATACACGGTCTGTAAAACACACTGGGCCATCTTATACTGTGGCATTTGATATTGATCTCAGCTTGGAAGCTAAACAGCTATACATTTTTTACAGGACTATCCAACCCCTACAAAAATTATGTTAACTCAAAACGCACAGAAGTATCAGATAACTACCAAATAAACCAATTACATACTTGGCTTCTTTTACCTAAACAAACACTGTTTTGTTTGTGGCTAACAAACATCTTACATTCAAAATTATTTTCTTGTTTGGTACAACTCAGTAAGTGCTTTAATAAATCTGCTAATTGCTTTCAATGAATGGGGAACAACTCTGCCTACGCATGTATCTTACATCAGCACGTGAGGAGAGCCTTTACTAGCTGGTCTTCACTGGGGCTATTGCTGTGCCTAAACCTAAGAACAGAGTTAAGGACCTGACTGAATTTTGATCTTGATTTGTGAAATAAAGAAAATAACAACACAAATGGCTGTAATGCAGAACTAGTCCGGGCACACTGATTAGGTCCTTTGGTCTGTTCATTTGCTGCTTTCCATCATATATAGTATGTTTACTGATGTACAGCAGGTATATAAAACACCTCCAACTGAGATTTTCCATCTCTTTTTGTCCAGTGTAAACAAATGTAAACCTGTAACGCACCAGAGAATCCACAACCTTGAGTCTGGACAAGTAAAACTACACATGTAGCACACAAATAAATGCATGGAGAAAGAAAAACAGGAGACGGGCTGTGGTTTGAAGTCGTTAGTGCCCTGTGCCCAGGATAACTCTATTAGTCAGCAGTAACAGCACCTTGAGTTAAGCTGGGCTGATCACACTAAAATGTTCCAGAAAAAGCTTACCAAATGGGCACAAGTTTTGTTTATGCCACAGATCGGTATGTTTTCTTAAAATTCCTATTTTGAGTTTGTGCTCAGCTTTCACTATTTGAATTATAGTAGTTTTCTGGGAAGCAGAAGTGTTATTGGCATCTATACAACCTGGAAAAACTACTGTTTAGTAGAAAACAGCTTACAATATTCTACCATTGCAGTTTACTAGCTAAACACTGTCTTATAGTCACTACATGATGTATCATTACATTTTCTATATTACAGCAAAGCAAAAGACATGGCATATATTAATTGGAAAGAAAATTCATTAATAGTGTAATAGTAACAATCGATGAGAATTGATTAGCATGCCTCTGTTCATTTGGAAAACCCTTTTGATTTTCCAAGAACTTCTCAAACTAAAAAAAAAAAAAGCACTTTAGAACAGCACATTAATATTTAATTACTGCACTTCTAAGCAAAATGTTCACCAAATACTTCAAAAAGTGGATTTTCAGTCATAAATTAAGTGCGCAAATTGCCATTATGGCTACATTCAAAAGAATAAAGGACAACATTCATTCTTGCTGCAGAGAAAATTAAGTCTCTTTAAGTGTTGCTCTTTGACATGAAGTACTTCCTATCTATGTGGTGTATTTTATTTCCCTTTTTGGCAACAACTGCACAACTTTGAAGGCATTCTCATAAGTCTTCATAGCTGAACATTACCATACCAGCTTTGTTTTTGTCAGTTTAGTACAGAGTTCACGCCAGGTTTCTTGAGAACATCCATAACTTGCCCCTTGGTGAGCAGGCAGGACGGCAGGAGGGCAGCAAGCAACAGACACCCTGCCTGCAAATGGGAGACTGACCCAGGGCCCCAAGGCACTGCTGACCTTCACAACAGACTTTGGAAGCTTTCACTACGCCAAAGTAAGTTTTTATTTATTACTGCTTGCACGACTTTTCAAAACTGACTATTCTGAACCACTTGTCAAACAGCTGCTTCATTGTAAACTTTCAGCCCATGATCTGATACTCGAAGCTAAAGCTTCTCAGCAAAACTTAGTGCCCCAAAAGGACCTGGGCACAACAGCAAACACCTGCAACCCTCTTGCTCCCCTCACTAGGCACTGCTCTGGGCATTTGTGGGGTTCAACCCCTACACGGGGGAAAGTTTAGCAACGAATGCAGGCCTGCCACTATGCAATGGGTTTTAATGTGCTTTTTGGAGCCCTTCTGATGAACTCACCTAAACTGCAACAGCTGTAGAGGAAAACAAGTAACAAGAGCTATGAAACCACAAGATTGCACATAAGGCGAACGCAGATATTTTTAAGCAGGTAGTTCAGCTGGAAAACAGTTGATGTTTTTTTCAACCTGTACAAGAGTTTTACAGCAACCACAGTCACTTGAAAGTGGCTCCACAACAGCCAAAAGCGTGCTAAAAAGGTTATGAGAAGAAGCAATGGCCAGACACAGCCTAGATCCCTAATGTCCGAGAGTTACAATGTTAGTTTTTTCAATCATTATTACCTCAAATAGCCAGCTCGGAGAACAGAGCAATGGACAGCCCACTTTTGCTGAAAAAGAAAATTCGCCCAAAGTTTGTCTTCATTCAAGGAGAAAGGGAAAAGCATTTAAATGGGTAAAAGTATTATTTCTCCCACTCTTGTTTAATAGAAAAAACATGTAATTTAATTGTAAAACCGTGCATATGGACTGTAAACTTAAAATCAGGGCAGAGATAAATGTTATGGTTTGGATATAAACTGAATATTGGTATTTATAATTGAAACGAGGGCATAGCCTTAACTTGTGTCACAGGCAGAAACACTATAATTAAAAACTTTTATGGGGTAATAACTAATTTTGTATTATATGTGCTCTTTAAAGTTCCCACAGCAATGTAAAAGTTTTATTGGGCTCGATGTTATCAGTGTATGCATTTATAAGCACCCACATTATGCAGCGCAAGCTGTTCTCATCATCTTGAGGTCTTTTGTGAGAAGCGGCTCAACTAACGGGACTCGCTGGTCCAGCTTATTTTGCTACACCTGCCACCGAGGAGATAAGCCGGCGCTGTCGAACGCGCGCCCTACTGACAGAAGCCATAGATCACCTAACACGGTTTAAAACAAAACGCACACCGGTAACTGATGCCAGGCAAAAGTAACCTCAGCTCCCCGCACTCGCGACCCGGCGGGCGGAGCGCACCCGCGCTGGAGCGCACCCCGCCCGGCGCCCCGCTGGGGAAGGCGGGCACGGCGGGCCCGGGGCTGCGCGCCGGGCTCCGCGGCATCCCCCCCGCGGCCCGGGGGCGCTTCCCCGCACACCGGGGGGTTCTGGCGGGGAGCGGAGCGCATCCTCCCCACCCTGCGGACCCCAGTGGGACCGGCGGGGGCCCGCCGCCCCGGGCCGGCGGCGGGGAGCGGCGGCCGCCCGGGGGCAGCGTGACTCCCGCAGCAAACTCCGGGACTTGGCAGAGGCAGCAGCCTGGGGAGGGTGGTGCAGGGGGGAGGGCAGCGCTTCCCACCTCCAGCCGCTAATGACATTTCTAGAAATTGTTTCCCCTCCTCCCTGGCAGCCCCGCACCCGCCGCCGGGGCGGGCGGGGACGGGGGTGCGCAGGGGGAGCTCAAGGGCATGCAACGGGGGGGCGGGGGGGGGCGCAATAAAGACGGCCCAGGAGGGAGTTGCGGAGCGAAGGTGGGGGTAGGAGGTGAAAGGGGCGTACAGGAAGGATGGGGGATGAGCTACGGGAGTCCAACCCGAGGTACCAGAGGTGGGTGAACACAAGGGTACAAGACCATTGGGGGAGTGAGAGCGGGGGGGGGGGGGGGGGCGGAGGGATGAGTGCAGGTGACTCCTCCAGTCAAACACCACACTCACCTCCCGGATCCACCCTGGCAGTCAGGGGAGGGGGGCACCCGTCCCTCTGCCCCTGCCGAGCCAGCAATGCTGGGAGAGCAAGTGGCAGAGGAGACACCTCTTTGGGCTGCACCCTCTGCTAATGCACCCGCTGCCCCAGTTATTGCACCTTCGAGCCAATGCACCCCCCTTATTGCACGCCCACTATTACTGCACCCCAAATTTACTGCACCTCTCCAGGTAAGTGCACACCCACTCCAAATTATTGCACATCCCCCAGTTATCGCACATCCCCCGCAGCCCCTGTGTCCCCGCGCCTGGGGGAAGCAGAGGCACCACTCACCATAGAGAGTCCAGGTCCCACTCCTGAAGGAGAGCTAAGTCGAAGCTGTCCATGGTGAGCGATGTCAGCGCCGCCGCGCTGCAACCACACGGCGTCCGGGGCGCATCGTAACTGCACCGCGGGCAGGGCGAGGGCGCGGAGCACCCCCGGCGCCGCCGCCGGCCCCTCTCCGCACACGCGCGGGAGGGGACGGACCCCCACGGCCACCTTCCTCCCGCTTCCCCCTAGGAAAAAAGCGAGCACCCTGCCCCCAAAAGAAAGCACACGGTGTCACCGCTCGTGTGCGAGCGGCGCGGCGCGGCTGGGCTCGGCTGGGCTCGGCTCGGCCGCCGCCGCCCCCGCGCTCCGCTCCCGCCCCGCTCCCCCGCGCCTCCTCCCTCCCGCCCGCCGCCGGGAGCGCGGCCGAGGCGGCGCCCGCCCCGCGCACGCAGCGCCCGCGTCCGCGCAGCGCCCGCTCAGCGCGGGGGGGCGGCAGAGCCCCGCAGGCAGGGGGAGTTGGTGGAAACTTGCACCCCGGTGGCGGGGTTTGGCCCGCCGAAGTTGGGTTCGGGGTGGGTTTTTTCCGCTCTCTTCCTCTTCGTTTTCCTCCTCCTCCTCCTCCTCCTTGCCAGGTACCCTGGGGTGGCCCATAGCACCCCGGCTCACCAGCACCTCACGCGTGTTAAGCACCATGATGTTTGGCAGAGAAACACTGGGGAGAAATTGTGACATTTATTTTGGGACGGGGCCATGGCCCTGGTTCTCCGTGCTGGAGCCAGCAGCCCGGGGTGCTCCCAGGGGCTCTCTCCACTGCCCAGTGGTTGGTGTGCGTTAAGGCCTTTTTGCACCAATTCCTTCTTAGATAAACTGCACCTGTGCAAGTCTCCATGTCCATATAGGTCCACCTAGACCTTCACAGCCGATTAAAAGTCCCTGGATTGCACGAAGCCTTTAAAAAGGAATGATTTCTGGTTAAAAATAAAAGTACCAATCATCAGCATTTGCCACCCAAAGCGAGTACGATGCCTCGCACTGTCCATCTAGCCTGTGTGAGGCACCGGCTGTGATATCTGGCCAGCCAGGGGAGGCAGGCGCTTCTGATTTGTAGTTGCTGAATCACATTAAGAGAGGTTAACACACATTAAATACTTTCCAGAATACTGAGCTTTTCAGCTAAGAAGTGAGTAGCTGCCAGAGAAGTGCCATGTCATCGCAGACAGGGAGAAGAAATGTGCAAAATCCGTGATGAAAAGAGGGGGCTATTCATGCAACAGCGCCAACGCGAATATCTGCAGAGCAATCCCACACTGGGAGATCCCTGCTCTTGGAGACCAAGCCAACCCAGCTGGCAGCTGGCTAGGGCACCCTGACGTGCATGACACCCTGGCAGCCCAGAGCAGTGCTCAGGCTCAAGTATTTATGCAGGCTTCTCGTCTGGTTTTGTGACTGTGTGTTATTCCTTCCTGAGTTAGCTTGATTTAATTTAGGGTTGGTAACCCTGCACAGGCTGCAGCGCAGCTTTGGCTGCAGCGTAGGCACACTCCAAGGGAAAGGTTTGAAAACCCGTTGCAGTTTGTACGCCACTTTCGGCAAGTCATCTGAAAGTCCCAAGCCACTTCACAGCTGCTTCTGTTCCCTTGCACAGCCAAGGTGGTGCTGCCTCCTACTGCCAGAAGTCCCCCGACCCTCTGGATGTGGCACATCTTCAGTCTGGAGTGACACACGGGAGCTCGCTCCTGTAACATCTGTCTCCTCGGCTTCCCCAGGGGGATGGAGAAGGATGTGTCCCGGTTGGGAAGACTTGTGGCACCCCCTGCCTAACCAGAGGAAATGAAGATGAAAATGAAAAAAACTCAGGCCAGTTCAGATGCCAGGCTTGGTACAGTATTAATGGACACATAAACCCACCTGAAAACAAGTTTTTTGTCAGCTGGGGTAAAGCTTACCACAGCAGAAGGTTGAGACTGGAAAGCAGGTAACATTCTCAACAAATACATTACTTATGTGTGAAGGAGTGAAGGGCAGCATATTTATGCTGACCTTTTCAAGCCACAGCCTGTGCTGCCTCGCTCTTCTTATTTTAAGGGAGGTTGTGCAACCCCCATTGTAGCATGGCCCCAAGGCAGGCTTAGGCTGCTTTTATGGATTACATCACTAGAAGTGGGACCCCCTTTACATCAGCACTGGAATTGACCCCAGGTCATTGTATAAAGAGCAAGGTGGACTGCAATGCTCACAAGTGGTAGCTCAAGTGTGGAAACTTGGAAGCAAAATTCCATAGGCTAAATTCATCATCCAAACTGAGATCAATAGAAAATGTAAACAAACAGCATGAACAGCACTGAGTGAATTAAATTTCAAAGAGTAATACACAATGATAGGCAGTATGTTTTATGTTTTTAATATGTTTTAACACAAAAAGTTATTATTTTTCTTTTACATTTCTTGCATGTGTATCATTATCATGGTGTTCTTTTCTTTCCCATCATGGCCATGATTCTCCTCTCATGCAGAGCAGAGAACATCAAGACTAATTGCATTGAAATTAATGTCAATTCAAAATCCCAGCTGTTTGCTTATCTGCCATGGTGCTCGATGTTTCCCCTTTGTTCTTCTGACCCTGGTAGCATTTTTGAAACTCCTTGTATGTGAGACCTCACTTACAGGTTAACCTTCCACCCCTAATTTTGCTTCCTCTATGATGTGCCTGGCTGGGCTCCTCTGCTGACTCCTCAGTGTAACACTGTGGTTGGTCCCTGTGGCTGGAGCATCCTCTGTGCTTATTCATCCTGTGTGTCTTATTCATTCAAGTCCTTCCCTCCTGCCAGCCACTGAATAGTAACCTCACCTGCTGCTTTCTTACTTAGAAGTGTCCCATCTATCTCCAGTGGGTTCCATGATTGAAACCGTAACATACAGAATTTCAGGACAGTGACTGAAGAAAACCCTTCCCCATTGCCTGTTGCAACCAACCCACAGTTTTCCCCTGTCATCCCTTGCTGTGTGACTTGTCAACATATTTTCAACTCCTGTAGGTAATGAAACCTCCCTTTTTATGAAAGCATGGCATTATATAAATAAAAATATGCTGTGTGCTATCTAGTCCTGCTTGTTGTACATATACTTTTAATGATTCATATAGACCTTGCTTGCCCCTTCATTGTGCTCTTTCCTCTGTTAACAACTCTTTATTAAGAATAAGCAAGCAACTGTGCCCAGTCAAGCAGACTTTGTAAGAAGAGCCAAAGGCCCAGGAACAATATGTAATTCAAATCCCTCATATAAAGATTGCATGTAACAGGAAAGCTGAACATCATCTTAAAAGTTGACATTTCCCTCTTCTCAGACTCTCTGTCTTAAGCGTGGCATAGCAACTGCCTGAGGAAGAGTAAAGATAATTTTAATGTAACATAAAATAAGGGGGAGGTGAGAAATACTACATTCTTAGTCAACATCCTCTATGCAAAATACCACCATAGTATCTCTTTGGTATGACCTACCTTTAAGACATGAACCCAGCAAGAAATTAATTCTCAGCGAATTCATAAGACCGTAGCTGAATGCTTTCGAAGAAGAGAAGAATTCTGGAAGTGGCTGGTGTAGGAAATGCCTTAGCATTAGTACAGTGTGTCTCAGGAACGAGAATTTTTACGTCTTGCCACACTTGTGACACACCAATGCAGAGTGGTGGGACACAGGCAGAACCTGCTTTTTGCCTGTGAATTTCAGTGGTTGCTGGGGGTAGCCTCACAGCCGTGTATGTGCAGCATGGTCCAGGATTAGACAGTGCATGTCACATCTTGCGGCTTCAGGGACAAAGTGGGGGCTGTTACATCTCATCACATCTCTTCAGTAAATCCATGCCTGCTCTTGTCCCAACAGCCTAATCCATCAGCAATTCCTTCAGAGGGCACTGCTGCATTGCTTGGCAGGGAGGATTACCAAGCACAGTCACACATTTCTTGGTGTGTGATACACTTCTACCTCTCACTGCAGGGCAGTACTCCCAGGGCAGCTCTGGTAACTGCTCTGAGCCCTTGTATAGGCTGTGACAGGACATATGTGGTTCGTCGGTGAGTGTTTGCATAACACCTAGACATGACTCTCTTCCATGAGATGAAAAGCCAAGAAGCATTAGTTAGTCTTGCTTTAGCATCTCATCACCATTCTGAGTAGTACTTACTTCTGCTGGGCACCAGCTCCACAGGGGCAAGATCCTAAATTAGAGCTAGTTTTGCAGAATCAGTCCCTCAGTGCTTTAGGATGTGTTTTGTTTTTCCAGGGGTCTCTAAAGTAGTCTAATGAGTATACTTTATAATAGGCTTGCTATTTCAATTCAAATACAGTGTTCCACTGCAGATACTTATACGCTTAAGTGAAAAGAGTTTTCAATGTAGTGGTTTTTCATAACCTCATAGTTTACAGCAAAGGCAAACCCACTGGTCTAGCCACCTGTATATCATCGCCTGTCTAGTGTCACTATTCTTCCCATATTGAGCTCAGTAACTTGCAGTTTGAGCAGTTGCACAGTCCATAGTTTAGTACTCTTAACATAATAAAATGTACATTTGTAAACAATTTTTCTCTCTAAATAACTTTACTTTCTCCCTGTATCTATATGTCTTCAACCTGATTATGTTTCATTAAATCAGTGCTAAGTTCCAGCGCAATGTCTGGTTGCTTCAGCAGAGAGTGAAATGAGCCCTGAATTGTGCTTCCCTATTTATTTAAACTTGCAATCTGCTTTGAAATTCCTTAGGATGAAAGTTGTATTTATGTCTGATCGCTAACATATGCCTAACCTTGACTCTGACTCAGCAGGTGTAAGTGCTCCTTGATTCTATGCTCTTATACACCCCTTTATTGCATTATTGTATGTTGTATTCGTTAGGTGACTCTTCTCTAGTCACTACAAAAGATGCCAAAAATATTGTGAATGATTTCTCTCCTGATGCAGTCTATTTATACACTGTAGCTTCTGAGATTTGATAAGACCAGAGTGTAATATGGCATGGATACAGATTCTGTCAAAGTTAAGTTAACACAACATATTTCATCACTCTCCCACTTAACATGCATAATACACAAATGGTTGCAAGCTATCACTCTTTTAAAGAAGCAAAATATATGGATTTAATTTTTAATGATTTAACTTGGTAATTAATCCAAATTATTAGTTAACAATAGCTAAAACAGAGAACTATAATGGATTCTCTGGATAATGAAAATATTTATTATTTTAATAAGGTGCATGGCTGGAAGTCTAAGTCAAGTCTTAGTCTACTGGCCACATATTGCTCTTGATTCACACATAATACCCCTACAGAGGTAGGTGAATGGCTGTGTCCCCAAACAAAGAAATATAAATTGCTGTTTCCAAGTATTGATGACAACATCTATCATGTCAGCTGCAAAATTGATCCGTCTTAAATTATAAACCACGTTGAAGGAATTATGCCAATTAGAGAGACACAGATTTTTTTTTTCCTCTTGTTTTTCTCTTTCCTATAGTTTTTTTACCCACACAAAAGGTTTTGAGACCTATTTATATTATCAAAGTCTTTTTGTCACCTGAGCCCCAAGGAAAGATTTAAAAAGAAAATGTAATTGCTGAACAGAAGTGCTGTGAGGGCTGTTTCAGGCTCAGGGGAGGGGAAGGTCAAGTTTTTAACCTGGAAACAAAAGGACTGAACCCAATGCTATGAGTGGGCATTCCCTGGAGTCCAGATCGAACAAAGCCCTTTTGCTGGATGGTGGCTTTTTGGCGATGGGGAGGGCACGACCTGCTGGCAATGAGCACGGCAGGTACACGCCACCCTCCAAACCAGAGCCCGCCGAGGGGTCTGCAGGTTGGGGTCAGGCACAGCGGGCGTGGGGGCAGCAAAGAGGGTGTCCCCAGTGACAGCTCCCAATTACACATGCCAGCCAGTCACCCCCCAACAGATGTCAGGGGCCATCTCACAAAGTGGCCAAGGGATCAGTGGATGGACACTCAAGCTGGTCACGGCTGCTGGCAGCACACAATGCCCCTTGGACCCAAAAGAGAAAGGTTATTAACCTATCCCTCATCTTTCCTCCAAAGATTTCTGAATTTGTGAGTGGTGTCAGGTTCTGTTAAGCGATTACTACCTATTTCCTTTTGTCTTACATTCGTGCCTTGTAAACGGCTTTAATAAATGCCATAATTACAATTCTCAGTGGCTGCAGCAGTTTAAGGTTGCATCTTTTCAGAATATCTCTCGGAGCAGTGGCTCCCTGAAGAAAACCTCTGCGTGACCGAGGTTGCTGCCTGGCAGCCTTCGTTGAACAGAGACAAGCTGGAGACAAAGGCAGTGGTGCACAGCACAGTCCCTGCCTGCCTCCACACTGTGCCAGAGGCTGTGCTTGTTCCACTGCCTGCACTTCACAGGCAAGCCCTGAGCAGTGCCAGTGCTGAAAAATCTGAGAAGGATTACAGTGACACAAAAAATATATATACACCTCTGTGTGTGTATATATATATATATACAAACGGATTTATTTAGGATAATTGCATTTGCAAACCAAAACAAGGAGGAGGCAGGTGATCCTTGCTGAACAAAAACAGAGACCTGTGTGTTCTTTCTGGGGATCTCCAATGCTGCTGTGAGCTGGGGTTATGTACCAGCAGCCAGGACCTGCTGTGGAGCATGAGTTGGGAATGGAGTTACAGCCAACATTACATTCCCGTGCTGGCTAGTTGTGGTGCCCAGGTCATCTTCTCTGGCATCTGACACAGGTTGTCCCTTCTTGCTGTCCTAGACAGGTCACCCAAACTGGGCTTGGAGGTTGCTACCTACTCTTCTCCAAAGCTAAGCAAAGATGCTCAGCTTGGGAGGCAGGTCCTTTGCTTCCTGCTCCTTGCCTTTCACGGCAAAAGTTTATTAGAAAGGAAATAGCCCAGCATCATCACCTGGGAGGTGTGGATGTGGACTTCCCAAGGAGGTTACTCTTAGAAAGGTACATCTAATAGTGAGGAACAAGAGATGACAGTGGTAATGATCTGCTTGGGTGACAAGGTGACTATTCAGAAATAGCAGGCACTTAAAAGAAAACTCCGCAGTTCAAGGAGGGATCCTTTCATCACTGGTAACATCTCAGGAGGTGACAAAGGACTTGCCATGGGTGCAAGTCAACCTATCATTGCCATCTGGAAGTGTGTTCTCTGCCTTCTTCTAGCAGCCAGAGGTTCTGGTCACTCCTTGGGCTTGCAAGATTCCTGTTTGGATCCAGGGTGGCCCATCCAACCTTCCCTCACTAATTAGATACTTGATGAACTCTGTGATCAGCAAAGCCCCAGCAAATGACTCTCAGCTGAAGCCCTTATTTCTGGGCTACCAGGAGCACCATGCAGGGGAATGTTTTGTTTCAAGCAAAGGTGTTTAAAGCATTATTTCTGGATGTGTTTGTGGGTTTTTAACATACAAAAGGTTGTGTATCAAAGTTAAAGGTCGTGGACCTTAGAGAAATTAAAATGATTCTTTGAAAAGAGGTTAAATATATTTAAAATTTATGAGTGTGCACCCATGCAAATTGGAAAAGGAAATTAAACTATATCTGCAGAAAAGGAAAAATAAATCTAGTTACATATGATGTAATTTAGAAAATCAACTGTAGCTTTGAATGATGTCTGGACAAAGGGATAAGGTAATGCTGAGGAAGGCTTTATATTTGGGCTTAAAAAGCCACATGAGGCCACAGGGAAAAAGGGTTTGCAATATACGTGTATACCCATTATGAAGAGTTGCCATAGAATGAAAATTTTCTAGCTGACTTTCAGCTAAGAGAGAAAGATAAAAAAACAGAGAGAGCAAGTACAGTTTTTTCAACCTCATCAGTGTTTTCTGCACCACTAGATCTCTGCTCCACAAAACTGGTTTGAAAACCTACACACCGATATTTTTTCCTAAGTCTGGTTGGTATTTGTTGATCTCTATTTCCTATGCTGTGCAAAATAAACTTCTAGTCAAAATAACTGGGCTGAGAACAAAGACGGAAATGATGAGAGATGTAAAGCAGAAGGAAACAATTTGTGTGGGTATTTCAGGGAGATATACAGAAAACAACAAGAGTAATTCACAATATTTTCCTTTAAACTAAAGGCAGAAGCTGTCTGTGTTTCAAGCCTGGCATGGCACAGTGCGCTGCAATCTGTCTGCCACATTAAAAGAGCCGGTGATCTCAGCTCAATTTCTCGCGAGGAGGCACTCGCTGAGCAGTGCCGAACAATTGGGTCCCTGGGTAATAATTTTATTGGCAAGGCCAAGAAGGGAACGGCCGTGGAATTAATATTGCTGCACTGTGCTGTTCCAATTCTGAGGGCGAGAGAGGACTTTGCTTTATAATGCTGACACCGCAAATCCCTTAATGAGCACTAAATTCACTTAACAAAATTCTAACCCCCTCAGATTTCTGATGTAGCTTAGCATGTCAGCTGTATCTTGGAGTTTTCTGTGTTTCGCTGGTTTATGCCATCAGCCTGAGCATCCATAAAGCCTATATTCCTTTTTTATTCACTCTACCTGTTTATTCCTTAGTATATTTACCCTTTTATTAAGAGCTTCCACATGGTTAAGACTTGTTCAAGTATAAGCTCAACAGGAAGCATTTTCCTTTATACTGTAATAACTCTATATTGTTGCCTAGAGGGTGACAGAAAGTAACGTAAGATTCATAAAAATATAACTGTCTGAGCCAAGTAGATAGAATTATGGTAAGCATTAACCAAAGTGTATTTCTGTGTCCTATAGGGTGAAATCAGAACATCTTAATGTTTTCTTTCTTGGGTCACATAATTCTGCAAAAGTACACCAAGAGAAATGCCAGACTGCTTCTGCTTGATTGTTACATTCTGTACCAGCCTTTCAAACAGGTTTGCAAATAAAATTACTTTATTTCATTATGTGTCATTTTACATTTTGCTCATGCATCACCCCACTGAGACCATTTGGTTTAAGACACTTTTTTTCGTGAGCTATAAGCAACTGGAATTTTAAACTCATTTAAACTGTATTCAGGATGCTTCTAGTATCCCCTTTTCAAGTTTAACCATTAAATGAGTACAGCCTTAGAAAAAGAAAACTGCATGTGTTATCTTTATCAATTTTTTTATCCAAGTAATAGCAAAAAATTCCAAACCTCCAAAAGGCACACTGCTGGAGAAATGTTAACCCTATTGGTACCAGCATGATGGTTTCTGAACACAGCATTTTTGGTTCATTTTCTTTAAATTGGATGAGGGAAGTGTAAGCATGCTAGCTTTCCCTTCCAAGCCAAGGGGGGTGAAATAGCCCATACATCTCTCAGTCTCCCACAGTGAGGACGTGGCTGAGCCATGTCCTCCAGATCACTATGCTCCTTTCTTCTGAAAGAGGGGGTCAGCATTTTGGAACTGAAATCCAGTAAAGCCATATGTTCTGTGTCAGCAGCTAGACCAGTTCCATTAGCATCAGCAATAAGCTTTTTGATAATGTCTTACCGTGCTGCAGAAGAGCTACCCGTGTAGAGCAGCTGTCTCCTGCAAAGAGGAAGCAAAATTATAGTAGCAGCAGGATAAACACCACAGGCAAAGTCATGAAGGTGATATTTGTTAGCAGTTGCATGTTGAGAAAGAAACCTGGCACCTGAGTGACTGAAGGAATAAAGGATGAGATGGTCTATTATAGTATTATCATTATTTCATTTCAATATTTAGTCAAATTAGCAAGTCTTAAATAAGATGGAACCAGGTAGAGTTGTGTTGAGGAGACAGGTCGGAATTGAAAAGTCTAGGTCATTTTTCACATCTCTAGATTTGACAGTTCTGATGTTTTCCTAATTCTGGTTGCCTGGTAATAATTTAATACTTTTATTTCTATATTTACCTTATTTCTTAAAAAGCCAAGAGGTGGAGGTATGTTGACAGACTAGAAGAGGAAGCTATTATTAATTAAAATTATTTTAAGTCTAAGATTAAAATAGTGCTCTTGCATATAAATTTGCTTCAATGAGCTGGACCAGCTCTAATGTTAAATCACTGCAGAAATTAGGAAATGTATCAAAGACAGTAACTGGGGACTAGATGGTGCCACTGTTGGATGGTGGAGATTCTGTTTTCCCTATACCCTTCCTGTGTCCACATGCACCGTAGATGCCAGTAGGTAAGTGTGCATTTCTGATATAAATTACCTTCTTTCTCTTAAAAGAGATGAGTCCAAAGTCCATGAAAATCAGTGAAAATTTCTGAACTAGCTTGAGTACAAGTTGGACCAGGCCCAGAAAGAAACATAGCATGGAAGTCTGGGATGCAGTGGTTATCTCTGTTGTTTGCTGGTAGAACTGGAAGGGAAATCTTGTGAAGCATCATGCAGCCTGCTCTTCATTATGTCTAACTAAAACATGCATTCACTATCAGAGAGCCTCTGAACAAATCTAGTTTCATCTGAAAAATCAAGCAAGGAGTAAAAAAAGCTACAATGGAAGACAGCAAGATATTAATGAAGTTTTTCTAATTTATATTGTTACTCCACAATCACAGTGAGTGGTGGCAGTCTTGTATTCCCAAGTATTCAAATTAAATTTTAATACTGACCACTATCAACCCAGCTCATGAAAAGCCACTTCCATCTGCTTGGTGACCTGAGTAGGAAGAACCATGGCAATCTCTGCTACAACAAGCAGAGCCCCTTGCATGGAGTGCAACAGCCAAGGAGGGAGGTTCCCATTAGAGTTTATATAGATCCCTGCAGCAGCAGTGTGAAAGGCACATTCCTCTCCTGAGCCAGAGTGGGGGGCTATGCCTGGCCCATGCTGTGCTGAGACACTGATCAGCAGCGGGACCATTATGGCTAAATCCAGGGCCAGGATCTGCTGATTTTCAGCAAAGTCTACCATGACTTACGTCAGCTGCTCGTGATCCCCAGGTGACCACCCAGATCTTGGAGGAAGTGGTCTAGGACTTCTCCATCCTGTCCTTCTTATAATAAAACACTACACTGAAGTGAGGTGACTTTTCTTCTTTCCTCTCCTGTAAATGAGTGGAGTTTGTCCGTGGGAGGGGAAATTGGAGGGTGGGAGGGAACCCAAGCAGTACGATCCTGGATCTTAACTCCTGCACACCCAGTGGTAAAGATACAGAAATCTGGAGGCAACATGCTGTCTGCCAGACTTGGTAGAGTAGGGCTGCAGAGACCTGAGGCTCACAGGGCTTCTGCAGTGCCAGCTTCTCAAAGAGCAAATGGAGAGGATAAAACTATCCTTGCTCCTGGTGTGACATCCCTCATGACTATCTTCTTCAGCAGAAGTGATCTGCATTCCCACATGGACTGCAGGGCAAGCTATGAAATAAGCCAGAAAAAATCTGAATGAGATGGCAGAGCAGCAGAAAACACTGACAAATGTACCACACAGCAGAGCTGTCAGCAAGAGGTTTGCCTGCTGTTGCAGGACTGCCTTTTTCTCCAGCACCACACCCAGATGCCCAGGCAAGTTTAAAAACCAGGAAAAACATTAAATCCTGACGATGCTGATAAAATGAAGGAGTTAATACTGAGTATCACAGGGACTGACTCTTAGTTCATGCAGGAGCACACATGAAGTAGTTCAACTGAGTTACACCAGAATATTCCTGCTCTTCTTGTACGGACAAGAGCTGATGAAGACCTTACAGAAATGCATATAGATGTTACAGATATGTAGATCTGGTTTTATGTATAACCATTATATTGGTGTGATGACTAGAGGGGCAGCCTCTTCTGCCCTGGGTCTTTCTGTCTCAGCTACCAGTAGAGAAGGCACAGCTCTCCACGA
Source organism: Coloeus monedula (assembly GCF_965178545.1). NCBI lineage: Eukaryota > Metazoa > Chordata > Aves > Passeriformes > Corvidae > Coloeus > Coloeus monedula. The sequence continues at coordinate 88,981,652 of NC_138783.1, forward strand.
TGGAGAGATGTGAGATAGCAGTGTAATCTTCACATTTGTGACCACAAAGTCATGATGCAAGGCAAGAACCAAAGACTTTGCTGCTCCCCTCCTTCCTTTCTTCGAGGACAACGGGGCAAGAGACTTGATGGGATTTGTAAGAGCCTCGGCTATCATTTTGTAAGCAGAGAAGTGTATCCCCCAAACTGTTTATTTGTATGACTGCAGAGGAAGAAGAGGATTTGCCCCAAATGCCTTCTTATTTATGTTCTCTTCTAACTGTTTTATTATGCCTAATTTGTCATCCTTAGAGGATGCCTCTTATCATGTGCAAATTCTTTTTAAATTATTATACTGACACAGAAATAATAGATGCCTGATTTACATTGTAATCTTCAGTAAGAGGGATATTTGTATTTTTGAAAGTGTTATGATTTTAGTTGCTTCTCAGTGGGGTTTTTGGCTCATGTTATTATATTGCAGCATACAGAAATGAAAGGGAGTTCAGGCATTCATTAGAGATGCCTCACGATGAGATCCCAAAATCCTAGTCCCCAAATCCTAGTACCTGCCTAGGACACTGCAGTCATCAGTACAGCCAGTAAACCATTAAAAAGCTCTTAAGTAAATAATGACTGCAGTGATGATATAGTGGGGAAAGGAGTAAAATTTCAATTCACTAGAGTTAATAGTGATAGGCTCTATTTTCTAAACAAAGATTACTACCCGTTCTCTGGAGCACACATACACTTAATACTCAACTGCAACATTAAAGCTGAGATAAGGAGGTAGATAATACTCACAGCAGGGAGCTCTGTACAATGCAGCATTCACAGATGAGCTTCCACCATACTGTTTAAACCCTGGGCTTTGGCACTAGTGTTTAAGTCAAGAAAACAGATCAGGCCACCTCCACTGCCTAAGCGAACCTCAGCCCACTTCACACTGCAGAGCTCTGGCTCTGAGGAAGTTCTCACCTCTCCTGGAACAAACCCAGCTAATGGCTGCTCAGAAAAGCACCTTCTTTTTTTTATCTCACAGCAACATTTAAAATATGTCTTTCTCAGGTGAGGTTGCCTACATGAATTTGCAAAGGAAGGTTATCCGGGCCCTACCCAATTCCATGTGCTGCCAAGGTCAGTATTGGGAGGGAGGACCTGTATTCTTCTTTATGATGTTCAATGTCATTCTGTGTGCTGAGCTGTTTTTTCACCTTAGGGAAGGAGAAATTTATGTGGAGAAATTAAACTCATTTAGAAACACCTTCTTTTTTACCACAGGATCTACAATTTTCCTGGCAGAAAATGCATTGTCTTCCTACAAGTGAAAACAATCTAGAAGAGCAAGGGCCAGAACTGATAATTTAAGATCAAATTAAAGGGCAAATAGTAAAGTTTCATTAATACTCCTCCCACTAACCACTGACCCTGCTGTGCCTCTCCTTCTGCATGACAGAACAGTATGGGATGCCAAGGACAGGAATCCCATCTCTTTTTCTCCATCAGGAGATGCATTACATTAAAAAAACAGCAGCAGTTTCATTTTCACTACAAAAAAAATCTCTTTTTATCATTCATATAGTTACTTAATGTCCCTCCTTTATAGGCCAGCCTTCAGAATAATGGCACAAATTATTTTACTGGCTATCTGACTGTCATTCTCTTTAACACAGTCTGTGGTTTGCTAGTTGATGATAGCTTAAGCGGAATTTAATTGGTAACATATTGTCAGCTGAATTAGAGGCCATATGATACAGATTTAAACCTTGGTAATTTTTGCATAAAGAACAATCTGTCAACAAATCACAGCAAGAAAAACAGCCATAAATCAGTTTGTCAACTTTATTAGTAAATGCAGAAGTTTTGTTGTCTGGTTCAACTAGAGCCTCTCTTTCCTAGCAGACAGAAAATGTTTCTCTAAGTGCAGGTTACTTTGCAGGTGTGCAGATTTTATGCTTGCCATGCACAGGGATGTACATAAACATACACAGGGGTGTATGCAATTGCAGAGAACTGCAGATAATGACCTAGGCAGCTCTTCCAGCCCTGTCTTCCTGAGTAGATCAAACCGCAGCACCACACGTAGATGCGCTGTACAGTCACATCCGCATTTATTTAACTGTGTAAGCTGAGGCTGCATTCAGAGGAGGACATTGCACTTTCTTGGTGCCTCTGTGCTTGTGCTGACTGATTTTGCGTTATTATGCTTCTCCTGATAGATTAACTGTTTTTTCCTCCAAAAGTACATGATAAAACTTTGCTAGCTCGGAGATGGGATATTGACACTGTCTTTTTTTTCTGGAATCATGCAATTCTGAAGTTGTCTTTCCAAATATGATGATATTCCTCCCTGTAGAACATTCCCCTAGCATGGATTGTATCACAAGTAATGGAGCTGGCTCCATGGCACAATGAAGAGTTAGCTTTATCTTGCAAGCCAGATGAAGTGCAGAGAAGGATGAGTTTGTCCATAAGGCCTCGAGGAGAGAGAGTGTCCCCCACCACCATCCTCCAGACAGTGTTTCTGGAGGTTGCAGAAACACAGCAAGGGGCCAGATCTCCCAGGAGGCCCTTCTCAGGCGTGTCAGAAAGGGGCCCTGTAAATCACCAAGCAGATTCCCCTTATTTTTGGGTTAATACCCCCTATCAGGTATACATGTACACCCCATCCCTCTCTCCCCCTGTACATCTACTGACACCAGTCGTCCTCTGACACTAACCTACATCTGCTAAGCAGAAGCTGTCCTCTACCATACAAGTGCACGGGGCTCTCCCTCTTGGTTTGTGTCTAACAGGATTAATTTTTCTTAATCATCAAGAATTTGTAAAGTAAGAGAAGGCAAGGCACCAATGGAACAGATATCCAGTGGGCATCATTATGAAAAAGATGGGAAATCACAAAAAAGTGCCCCATTAATATTTTATTTGAAAGGTTGCCTTATGTATTGCAATTACCCTTGGGTGACAGAGACTGGCAGAGCATGTCTATCACTCACAATAAGGATTGCAGGATGGTCTGCAGCATCCTTCTTGAGCGTGATACAAGGTGCTGTAGTTGTTACAGCAGCAGAATGTTCCTGTGCAGTAACAAATATACTGTTCACAGACATGCACATAATTAAAACGACGCTCGCTGGCTTGCTAGCACCGTTTGCCAAAGAATAAGTTGCATGCAAGTGGATTTGCATACAAATGAGATACTGTCAGAACAATAATGGGACTTTGATAAGACCACATACTCATGTCATTAAGTCACTTCAGTAGCTAAGGAATATTTAGTTGGCATTAAATGAGGATAAAAGTTGATCCCTTCCCCTTCCCCCCAAATTAAAACAAAAGCCGACAAGGTACATCCAGTTAAAAATTCCAGGACATTTTTAAATTGAAAAGATTCTGCTGTTAGTGCCACCTTTTAAAAGTTTTGTGATGTACTGTGAAGTGAAAATTGTAATTTTAACACAGAAATTAAACCTTTTTATTGTTAAAAGCTATTGTCACTGAGACTCCATGTCACCTGCCTGCTTGGTAAACGCAGCTGTAGTATAGGGTGGGATTTTTTAAAATAAATAGAACTTTTAAACAAAGACATTAAAATTAATGCTTATATTTAGTTTTATGCTTAAGTTTAATAAAATCAGAAGAGATTAAACACCTACTCAAATCTTCCAATGAATCAAGAGTCTCTGAATCCTCCTATTTTTTGCTATACTCAGAGACCTCTCGTAAATGTCTGAACTTTGGACTTTATCCAGCCATGCTGAAATCAATGGGATTTTTTCCATTGACTTCAGTGAAAACAGGTCCTTTGGGAACAGTCTGAACTGAGATGTAATGCTCTACTTAGCTGCTAAAAAATCCTCAAAACCTTTTGGAAGACCATCTTATGGTAATCTCAAGGTCTGTACATCCTATGTGTTCTGTAAGTTAACAGCCTTACAGTTATGTATGTAAATATGTAAATAATCAGAGGACAAGTTAAACAGTGAAGTAAGAAGTTTACAAAGGAGAAGTCAAGACATTAAAATAGTGTTTTGATGATGGTGGGAGACCTGCTACCCTGTATTGCTGGAAATGGTCTTGCAAATTTTCTAACTTCTTTCCTAACTTGAAAAATGCTGCAGGAGTCAGTCAGAGGAGGATAAAAATTAATATTAATGATTTCATTTTGACAGGAATGAACTCATTACCATGCACATTTCCAACGTTTTTCAACAGTTAATTTTAGTTGCTGAAAAAGACCTCTCTTGCTAAGAGAGAATATGGTAATTTCACATTAAAAACTGTGTATTAAGAAGTCTTTCTTTTCCAAAGTTACAAGCTTGACAGGGTTTTATAAACCACACTGAGCACCTCACAAACTTTCAATCACACATTATGTGAGGACTAAAAAATCCAAAATTAAAATCAGTTGCCTGATTCATTTTCTGTAATGTGTAATTTTTTTTTTTTTAGGTACTGCTATTATGACAAAACAACTAAGACATATGGAAGAAATATATTGGCCCGTAAGATTCTCTAGATTTTTTTAAAGAAAGAAAATACAACGTTATGGTATAATAACTGTCACTCCCAGTGATAGAAGGTATACTCTTTTATTTACAGGTAGATGAATTAACAGCTATAAAAACTAAAAAGTAGCTGATATAAGATGAATTTATATTAAGATAAATGTGTTTATTTAAACTCTGGCACATTGATTCTTGGACAATCACTTTTATGGTTAACTAGAAAAACCTGTATTTGGATGTTAGTGGGCTTAAGGAGTCCTGAGAAGCTGTGGGTGATGCACGAGATGTAGTTCTCCCCTTTTTGCTCAAGAGAAACAAACTCACCTGATGATTCTGAAGGTTTTGAAACAGTGCCACTAACAAATTGGCTATTTTAATCTGTAAAATCTTCCAAAGGAGTTTTCAACACTTTTGGAAGGCACAGCATGAAACCTTCCCTTGTTTGCTCTACTTTCACCAGGGCAGTGATAAGGGGTGGAAGAACACACCAAGCAATGGGGTTCACTCCTCCATCCCAAGTTGCACCCCCTCCCCAGCCCTGGTGCCCATCCTCCTGCAGCTTTGCCTTCTCAAAATCTCTGCTGTGTAACTCTTCACTTGCAGACCCTGGGGCAAGCATTGCAGGAGCCCTCTTGGTGCTGCATGTGAGCTCTGTGCTGATAAACAAGGCAAATAACTCTCTCCCAGTGCTGTCAAAACAACAAAACACACGGCCCGCAAAACAAAGGATATTGCCTTTATTTCCTTCCATTCTAATCTTCTTCAGGGCTATTTGTAACAATAGTAGGCATAACGCTGCCAAATGCAAATGTGATTTCCAAGTCGGAGTTCCTTTCAGAAAATGGATTAGTTCAATTTTCCAGATGTCAGACAGGTGTGCAGTTAAGTATACACTGGAATTCACTTTTGGTGATTAACACTCGTAATGACTATTTGGCTATGACAATCAAAACCTACCATCTATTTTTCTAGTACATTTGCTTCACTTATAGCCACCAGCCAAATCCAAGATCAGCTAGAAGGAAATTAAGAACCGATTTATTATGCTTGCGCTATTGGTACAACATTCATCATCACTAGAAGAAAGTAACTGCAAAAAGCAAGGGTAAAGAGTTTTAACACCAGTACAGAAAGAAATGAAGATGTGTCATTCAATTACCTGTGGTATTGTTGGGAAAAAGTTGAAAGAAAATGCAATCAAAATTTCCCCATATTGTTTGCATCCCTTGACCCTTTGCTCTGCAGAAGTCACTTCCAGAGCAATCCTACCTCCAACTCAACAAAAATTCCTCACTCCCCCCCAAAAAACCCCAGCATCTGCCAGTGGCTTGGAATTTTACAGGTCAGTATCTTTGAAAGGTTGCTCTTGCAATGGAAAGCAAAAATAGTAAAAGAAGTTTCTGTAACAGCTTCTCTGACAAAGCAATTCTTGCTTGTGCTGGCTTCTCACTCTATATTTTGAATGGGCTTAAAGTGGGCAGAGGAATTACAGGTCAGGACTGTAGTTCTCTCTCATGAAGAGCTGATCACAGTGCTAAAAAGTCTGCTTCCATATCAAAGATACCATTCAACCCAAAGTGTTCACTTCTAAGCATCTCTGCATACCTTCGTAATTCTGGATTGACTTACCACAGGTTATAACTCTTCCAGAAACTGATTCATCTTTATGAGCTAAAAGCAAATCATGTGGAAAAGCAGCTCTATGTGGCCTTGATGTAGCAATAGACTTGGTTTCAAAGGTGCTGCTGATGTACTTGAAGCCATGCAAATGCTATGTCATATGTGTGAGAGTCTAGTGCTGTGGTTTATCTGTTGTAGTGCTGGTATTGATCCCTAAAGTATTGTTTATTCATTGCTGGTTAATCAGGTGCTGTTAATAAATCAGTAAGCTTCTTTGATCATGATTTGATTTTTCTGCAGCAGACATAATCTATCTTCAGCTGTTGTGGATAGGCAGCAAGGTTGTGACCACTCTGTGCAGCCAGAGAAAAGAAGTGTGCTATAGCCGCTGCTGAGTATTTTCAGTGTCATAAAGCAATTCTCCATCCTAACAGCAAAGTGAGGGTGAAAAACTTAGATTTTATAAGTATACACAAGGAGAAACCAGGAATTAATGGGGGTCAGTTTGGCTTGATAAGTATGGCAAGTATTTTTCCAGGCTTATTAAGATTACTGAGATCCTGCTGCGTCTGTCAGCCCCACACAGTTTTAAATCTGCTTCCAGTTCCAGGCAAGCATCTTCCTTGGACACTTTCTTGCATGCTTCTCTCTTTCACAAACACACCTACACAACATCTTGCTGGTTGTTAAGCTTCAACAGCCCTTTTTGAGCTTTTAGAGTGCTGTTCTATTTTGTGGATGCCAAAATACCTTAACTTGACCCAGTCCCTCAGCTGGTTCTTTTAACATCACCCTACTGACATTTTAACAAGGACCTTTGTATCAAGACCAAGTAAAGACTGCTGGATGTGGTTGTTCCACTCTGCAAATTTTGTGCCCAGGTACTGCAGTATTCTTTTTTAAAAAGTATACCTTTTTATTCAATGAACAGGTTTGAGACTTACACCTGACAAAATACCATATGTAGCTGAAAGAAAAAAAACAGTGGAGTTTCCTTTTCCTATTGAAAGTAGACCTTATAAAGTAATGTCTTCAGCTATTTTTCACTCATTTTTGTTAATTTTTAGGTTATTGTCAGATGAAACATGCACTAGTTCTTTTCTGAGTCAGGCTCTGTGAGGGTGAATTAGTGTAGGTGGAACCAATAATAACTCCAGGGAACACTATGAAAGCCATATCATATAAAGGTGCCTCAACACCTCTGGAGATACATTCTGTGTCAGATCTCCTTCATTATTGTTGCTTCTTTGAGTACCACAAGCAAAACTAGGCCTAGAGGAGCCTCTCCTGCCACAGCACCGGCTCATCTTAACCTCAGCTCAAAGTACTGCACAGCATTTGAGACCTGTGCTGGCCCAGATCTCAGTGGCTGGCCCAAACTGGCAGAACTCAGAGGTACCAGAACGACCTCAAATCTAACAAATTTGGGGCTCACAGAGAAAATGGATTCCCTCTGTCAAACACTTGAAAAGATGGGCAAAGGTCTCAGGGATCTTGAGAGAGACTGGAAGCTTGACCACTTTTCCCAGCCATGTTTGAGAGGTGCAGTAAAAGGCAGCGAAAGTCTCACTACGACCTTTCCTTGCATGGTACACCATGAGCCCTGTGCCTGCAGTGTCTCCACTAAGACTACCACATGAATTCAGCTGCTTTCCAAACAAAATGCTCTATTGGGTTGAGATTGCCTCTGGTAAAGTACAGGAAGCCCTAGCAAACCAAGCTGTGGCTCCATAATATCTTCTGAAAACATGATGGATATTGCATTGATTTATAGACTGTTTTTCAGTCTGTGAGCAGACATAGTACTACGAACAGTGATCTTAGGTATCTTTTCCAACCTAAATGATTCTATTATTCTATGTGTGAGGGGAAGGAGAAGAAGGTGGGTAGGAAAGATGGAAAGGGAAAGCAAAATTATGAAATAAATTTGTTTAGCATTTAAATATCATAGTGATGATAAATATAACCTCAACAGGAGAAGCCCATGGGGCTCTTGGAGTATTTTAGGGTGTGAACCCACTTAAATGGTTCATTGGAACGCATTCCCAAATTTGTTTACCTCTTTAGCAAAGAAAAGCAATACCAAATACTGAGAGGTTTTTATGAAGTCAAGAATTGAAAGAAGAGTTCATTGTACAAGTTGAGCTAGTTATAATCTTGAACCACAATGGTGAAGCCAGTGATAATTAGCCAGAGAAGGGAGTCATCAGGCCAAATTTACATCTCAAAGAGCTACAGTATAATTCCATGAAAAATAAAGAAAAATAACTTTATAAGCTTTGCAAGATTCTGAAATATTTGGGATTTAGTACTGTGGCTTTGTTGTTTTGGTTTGGATTTTCTAGGTTTTTTTGAAATTGCACTGACTTTCTCTCATTGAAATCAACTTTTCCACTGACTTTCCTGGAAGTTTAATCTTGGCAGTTACAATTCTTGTGAAAATGTTGGAAAACAATTAATCTATGAAGCAGCAAGGCACAGAAAGAGACTATGAAAATGTAACTGTTCTATGCTACTCTTTACTACTGTTTGGTAAATAATTTCCAAAGATAGGAAAAACAGGAAATGTTTTGGTGTTTCCAGTTGAAGTTTAAAAATTAATCTATTAACTAAGGAAGGTAATACATATTTTCATTTTTAAATGGTTCATACATATATAGATATAAAAATGAGGTGAATTGTTATATATATGACAGACTGAAATCTCTATCTCTCTCAGTATATACGTGTTTCCCCTTCTAAAGTAAGCAAACAATAGCAAGACTCTATTTGATGGTATGATTATTCAAATTCAGGCATGTTTTTCCAACGCTGCATATGTTTTGGAATAGTCTTATTTAGGTACAGATCTGATTTTCAAAACATTTATTATACTCTTTTGCATCAAATGTTTTTAGAAACAGTGCCCCTGCACTGAACTATGATCAAATGAAAATGCCAATACTGGTGTTACCATTCAAAGTTGTTTTGCATTGGAAAGTGCAACAGCTTTTTTCTCTGTTTTTCGATCAGGGAAGGTCTTTTTGTAAGATCTCACATTCATTCAAAAGCATCATTCAGACACACTAGCTGGCTGACCCAACACCCCATTTACTTTAAAAAAAAAGTGTTTTTATGCTTGTTTCTGTAGCTTAGATTTAAGTCTTTATCACTTTGCTCCCTTCATCCTACTGGTTTATTCAACCTGACAAACCTTCGGGTTTTTTTTCCCTTTGATTCAGTACAGTTGAGAAAACCCTCTTACGGTGTGTCAATTTTAATATTTGACTTCACCGATACACAAACGAGTATTATCAAGGTCTGCCTTTGGGGAAGGAGCAAATGCAGTTGTTGATGCTGTACCACACAGTGCTTGTAGCAGCCTCTGGGTAGCTCAGCTCAGGCTGATGAACTTACCTGCTCCCTCCGACTACTCGTTTCTTTCTCTCCTTCACCCTCCTCCTCGTCTTCTTTCTGACAAGACTTTATGCTGCTGCCTCAGTGAGCTGGGACTTGTTCTGGTCTCATAGAAAGGTTTATGGACCAATAAATGTCTGGAATACTTTCTGAAATCCTTTCCCACCAGCCTCCGAAGTGAACTAACAATGCACTGGATAGAAAATCTCAAAAACTAATTTTAAAAAAGGGAGGTTCAGAGTATTTCTTTTCACTACTTGTTGTGTCTAGTAATTGACCAGAGATGGAATTTTCCTTACTTTTATCTTCATTCATGAAAACTGAATTTTAGAAGTGCTTAACTTGCTGTTTCCCATGGGTAGAAGGGGGTGGAGTCATTTTGATGCCTCAGAACATAGGGGCTGGTCCAGCTTGAGCCAGGTTTCCAAAAAACAAAGGAGTTTAAACTTCCCAGTGAGCACTAAAAAATTTCCTCTAACATAAATAGGGACAACAAGACTTAGTACCCAGGGGGAGGATACATTAAGCAGAGCTTTTTTTTTTCCCCTTGAAACTGTGATGTGAAGAGCACTGTAGAAATGTGAGGTGCCACAGTCACAGCTCTTCTCAGAAGCAGCAGGGTCACCTGCCTTTCTGCTTTGAGGCAAAACACACAGCTATGATTTGTTTTCTCTTGTGGCTCCTGCAAAGACTGTTGTCATATTTTATATGCAGAGCAGATGTGAACATTTTATTATTAAACATTTTCTTTATAAATTGGCCATGTAACCAGATGAAAATTTTGTACCTAGTCATAACTGCGGCTGGTCCATATTACTGAGTATTGCCATAAAGATGAAAATTCAGGAAATCACTAAAGGTTTTATTTTTGAGGAATATTTTTGGTATTCTGGTAATGGCTTTTCTACTCCAATAAATGTGCAATTTGCCTTACTCACTTTCCTTATCTAGTAGTTTGTGTAAAACTTGTTAAAGTGTTTCTATAACAGAAACCTAGATGAGCTATATTTTTAGGACATTCTGTGTCGGAGAGTATTTTGGGTTTTTTACTAGTTTATTGTTTGCCCATTTATCTCATCATATCAAAATTACAAAATGAATCCACATTACCTCCAGCAAGAGATCCAATGATTTTTAAGAACGCTGATGTTTAGCAAAAACTGCTTCTGTTATAGCTAGAAAAATACAAAAATAAAGGCACATACAAGTCAAGTATGAGGTCTTGCAAGTGACTGCTATCTAGAATAATGCCGTCACCCTCTGCAGAGACTCACAATTCCTAGAAAACCTTTGAACTGATATTGTGGGGCAGATGGGTTATGAGGGACAGTGTAGTCAATGGGAAAGTGATCACACATAGTTGTGTGCCGTGCTTGAGCATCTATCTGCACTTACGTACTTGGGAGGTCTGGAATTGCATTTATATAAATACTTGTATAATATCCTTGCTTGTAAGCCTGTCTTTTTTAAGAGTTGAGTCGGAAACTACTGTAAGATAATGGTTTCCTTTTGTCATCAGAAATTCTATGACATGCATAAAATAATCATTCACAAAATTTTAGCTTGGCTGTAAAATTTTCTGTTGTTGAAACCTGGCTTATATAGAAGTAATTAATTTTGCTCAATTGGATTTTATAAAAATGCTCTTTTTGATTGCAGCAGTATGAGACGTTTGATGTAATATAACTGTGGATTTCTGAGGGGGGTTTTACTGTCTGAGATAGAGTTGCATATTCTCAAGCAAGCAAACTATTATACAACGTTATGTTTTGTGCTACTGTGTAATGAAATGCTATAATTGATATAGGTCTTTACCACACTATCATACAGTACAATATAAAATAAATTACCAGAAAAGAACAGCATTTTTCTAATCCTAGATGCTTATATAAAGCATTTTGAATTGTTGCATTTTAAGAAAGTGACAATTACTCTCTCCATATTCACTTGATTCATGAATAGTGCAATTTTCAAGCATTTGTATTTGGTTAACAGTGCTGAGAGAAAAAGCCCCATAACAAATAGTCAAGTGGCTATAAACCAGATCCTTCCATGCTGACAGACTAATTAATCTGATCAGTCTTGAATACCAGTGTTTGCCAGCTTCAGCAGTCACCTATAAATGCTCCTCAGTTGCCCCAGGGCTTCATGCTGCTCTCAGCAAAGCCAAAGGCAAAAGCTTTACTGATCCTGGCTTTTAGAAAATCAAGTAGCATTGACTCAGTACCTGTCGCTTTCCCACAGAAACCAATACGGGATGGTAAGCTGGGAATTTGCTCCTCACAAGCTGAATCACTGGGTTCCTAAACATGAGTTCATGTCATTTTGTCTGGCAGCAGCCTGCCCTCCCAAGAATGGTTTGGGAGCCAGAGGTGGAACCTGACCTCCTGTCAGCTTCCTTGGCATGCTCAAAATGGGCTTTGCAGAGCCTTGCAGCCTCCTGGGGCTATACCCAGCTCTGTCAAGAGTACCAACAGGTAACTTCAAACTGGACTATTCTATGTGTAGAAGTGATTGGGACTGAATTGTTATGCTCTAGTGTTCTGAGGTCATGTAGAGTGTTAACAGCACCAATTTTTAAGAAAATCTGCAAGAAAATCACATTCAATACAATTAAAATCCAACCAACCAAACAAGCTGCAGCCAAAAATGCTCATGAAACAACAAGTACTGTAAATACAGGGGATCTAGGGTTTTCAGGAATTTTTAATTTTCTCTAGTTCATGAACAGTCTTTCTCAAATTCATGCTGCAGGTCACCGCAACAGGCTGGTAATGTTTTCCCATTTGAATAAAGCATCATATATTAAGGCAAAAGAAGCTTGTATTAAATTCCTGTCATCCTGAGAACACAGAAAATTTCCAGCAATATGCTACTGGGAATAATACAAAACCCATAAAATTAAGCTATAATTTCCGCATTTATTTATTTATTTTCACAAAATTATCATTAAATATTTCTTATCAAATTATGAGCAGCAATTCCTGCTCTAGAAGTAACAACCTAGTGCATCAGATATTCTCTGGTGGATCTTTCTGCCCCAAACCTGCTTAGCTTTTAAGATTAGACAAGATCAAGACTACTTTGACAAGGAAGGCCATCTGTTTTCAAGGATCCAGCTTCTATCCCTTCAAACACAACTCAGTGTGGACTCCTGCAATTTATTAATCCCAGGATAAACCCCTAAGTCTGCAATATCATTATTTGACTTCTTTATACCATTAGCTTGAACATTTTATCAACCACTGTGCAGGTAACAGTCAAAAAGCTAAGGAGATTTGTCAACCTCCATAATTAATATCTCCTTTCTTTTAAGTTATCAGGACTCCAGTTTAGCACAGACTTAAGCACTTTCTCTGTGTGGGCAGTTTAGAGGATAAGATTAAAGGCTGGCACGTGTTTTTGACCCTTTCAATACCTGGGACTCATGCTGAAGATTTTGCCTGTGGCAGTTTGGTTTTGAAACTGGTCCATATATTCACTCACATATGCACACACACAGATGTGTGAGCATGGCCACACACAATGCTATTTTGTTATTTTTAAGTTTGTTATTTCTTCTTCAGAAAGGGGACAGATGAAGACTCTGCTCAAGCCAGGTGAAATTGGTTTGAGTTTGCTGGGTTTTTTTTGTTTTTTTTTTTTTAACCAAACAAGTCTGGAGTTATCTCAGCCCTCAGAATTTATGTGCTGGATTTAAAAGGGAAGAAGGCTTTTTCTCAGTCAGACAACTCCAAATTGGCTAAGTGGCTGGATGGATGTTAATAAAACTTCCCTTTCGTTGGCAAAATGATTGTGTCTGGTCCCAGCTGGAGAATGATAAATCGATGTGAAAGCTACTTTCCTCAGAAAGTTGTAAGTGACTGCAAATAGGGGTTTAGAATGTAAGTGCCATGTTAGTTGTGGGTTTCAGAGTGTTACTGTTATGATTGTGCAATCCACCTACTAAAAGCACATTTAACTAGATAAAATAGACAAACCTTTTTATATATGCACGAATAAATAGTTGACAAATCCACCACTATTAGTTCTTACAGTGTACTTTTCTGAGAGGCTCTAGAGTACTTGCAGAGGTCATCCATATTTCTCACATAATTCTGTGAGTTATCAGACCTTTTTGCCTGAGCAAAGCTGGTGTTTGTGCTCTGCCATGCTCTCTGCCTAGAAGATGACAGGAGAGAAGGGTGAGGTAGGGGTATCAGTTTTCAGGCTTTTCATTTCTGTGTCTTTCCAGATGTCTTTTTGAAGAAATGGAAATGCCTGGGAGAAGAGACCAAACCCCACCTGGCCACAACCTCCTTTCAGGTGGTTGTAGATAGAAATAAGGTCCCACCTGAGCTTCCTTTTCTCTATGCTAAACAATCCCAGCTCCCTCACCTGCTCCTCACAGAACTTGTGCTCCAGACCCTTCACCAGCTCCATTGTCTTTCTCTGGACACATTCCAGCACCTCATTATTTTTCTTGCATTGAGGGGCCCACAACTGGACACACCAGTGAGGCCTCACCAGTGCTGAGTACAGGGAGACAATCCCTGCCCTGGTCCCACTGGCCACACTATTGCTGATACAGGCCAGGATGCCATTGGCCTTCTAGGCCACCTGGTCACACCCTGGCTCATGTTCTGCAGCTGTTGACCAGCACCCCCAGGTCCTTTTCCACTGGGCACCATTCCAGCCACTCTGTCCCCAGCCTGTAGTGCTGCCTGGGGTTGTTGTGACCCAAGGTCAAGACCTATCACTTTGCCTTACTGCACCTCATACAATTGGCCCCAGCCCATCGATCCAGCCTGTCCCAATCCCTCTGCAGAGCCTTCCCACCCTTCAGCATATCCACAGTCCTGCCCAACTTACTGTGAACTTTCATCTGTGAACTTTCTGAGGGTGGAGCTGTTCCCACCATCCCAATCATCAGTAAAGATGTTAAACAATGACTGTCACCAATAATGAGCCTTGGGGAACCCCACTGGCGACCAGATGCCACCTGGGTTTAACACAATTCCCCACTGCGCTCTGGACCCGGCCATCCAGCCAGTTTTTACCATAGTGAAGAGAACACAAAGAGGCCATGGGCTGCCAGCTTCTCTGGGACAGCAGTATCAATGGCTCAGCTGAAGTCTGGGTAGTCTACATCCACAACCCTTTCCCTTATCCGCTAGGTGGGTCACCTGGTCATAAGAGACCAGGTTGGTTAAGCAGGATGTACTTTTCCTAAACACATGCCGTCTGGGCCTGATCCCAAATGGTGTATGTCCCCTAATAATCTAATGGTGTAGTCCCCTAGAGGTATACCCTGCAGCATTGCAAACTTTAAGAGTCAAAAATCTTATATTTTTATTTGACTCTATTAAGGACTCCATCTACTTGTTTTGGAACTTTCTGAATTATACATTCAACTGTCTCCTGAAATAGTAAGTGCTAGAATTCTCTCCCCTGTTCTTTTTCTCTCCCTCTCTCTTTCTTTGACTGTCACGTGGGTTTTTACAAGAGTCCATGACTCTGGGAGCTAATGTTTGGGATGAACTTAAAATACTGAAGAACCAACTGTAAAAAAGAATTTAAAACTATATTGGTAGTTAAGAATCCTTCCAAACCAATACCAAAATTATTTAATTTGTGGCTAGTCCGCATTGATTCATATCCATTTCAATACAGGACAACATGCAGCAATTGCCATAGGTTATGTTACAAATCTGTTAGCAGCAGGGAAGCAGCCTCCACACTTTTATACACCATTTCTTGACATCAATGTGTTAAAAGGTTTTCAGGTAAACTCAGTGAGGCTCAGCAGATGTACTTCTGTGAAGAAAGAGTACAAACCGTACTGTAAAATCTGAGCTATTCTAATTATTTTGCATACTCACATTTGTCTGTTTAGCTGGCTATCAATACATAAAGAAAAGAAAACTGAAAAACATTTTAACTAGAACCTGATTCACTTTGATACAAAGGGTTAATTGTAAGGCATCCAGAAACTGGCCATGATTGAAATTACATGAACATTGCTGTTGCCTGAGTGCCTGGACACTGGAAATGTCTGACCCAGAGATGTCTGAACCACCTCTGAACACTACCCAGATAATCACATACGATTATCCATTGATATAGTCACCTGACAGCATGGA
The DNA here is from genome assembly GCF_965178545.1 of Coloeus monedula. Classification (NCBI taxonomy): domain Eukaryota; kingdom Metazoa; phylum Chordata; class Aves; order Passeriformes; family Corvidae; genus Coloeus; species Coloeus monedula. Next base: position 88,997,276 of record NC_138783.1, read on the forward strand.
GAAACACAACCTTAGGGCATCTGTTGGTGGTCTGACAACTCTTGGAAGGGTGTGGTAATACCCAGACAGGACTAAAGAAGTTGTCCAGCTTCAAGAGAAAATAGCTATGGTGGAAAGATGCCTGAAGAAGACAACTGCACCATTACAGGCTAACTGGCTTGGTGAACCAAACATGCTTCTTGCAGAATGACAGTGCAGTAAGGCCATAACATGTGCAAGGAGGGATACCAGTGGTGTTCATTTAGAACCACAACTTCCATTTAAAACTGTCTGGAAAGTGGGGAGGGTAACTGGTCTTTGTAAGAGACATGTTTCAAAGATGATCTCCAGATCCTCAGCATGGAGGGTAGGTTTTGAGGACTACAGGAGAGCCTTATGGCTGTATGGTGATTAACCAGACTTTTCTAGGTCCTTTTCAGAAAATTCACTGGGTGATGTTACTGTGAGAAGATAGATTGCAATCAATGACTGCATGCAAACTTCCTCTCCAAAGTTGCTCCGATGAGTTCGATAAAATAGAAGTGGTCTTCAATGAGTGCAAACCCAAGGATATTTTTAGTGCTCAGAACACCTTAATAGGACCTTTATATTTACCAACTTAGTATCTTACAGATATACCCTAGAAGGTGTTGGTTGACATAGCTCCACTGGCGTGCCAAAGCAGTGTTGATTTACTCCACATAAGCATCTGACTTGGTAGTCCAAAGAGCAGATGCATAATCAAGCAATCTTGTTTCCAGGTAGGTGTTTTCTTCTACCACTTTAAAAAAGCACTAGGAAAGCTTATTTGTTTTATCGTTTGGTGATTATTCTGCCTGGTAATGGCAAACATCCTGTGTTAAGTCTGACAAGAATTACTTATGCTTTGCAAATATTGGTGCTTTCCTTCATGCTCCCCCCGATTAACGTAGTCTGACTTTGATATTGCTTAAAGTAGTCATAGTCTTTGTTCTTCAGAAATGATAAAGCATTTCTAATTCTGAGTTTTATAATACTACAATATGGAGAGACAGATTTTATCTTAATAACATCTATATTATGATAAAGAACCAGCTACATGACAGGAAAGTGAACATTTCGGTTCATCTACAATTCTCCATCACATCAAAAGATGCTACATGTGAGAATGATATGCAAAAACTTCCCATTATGCAGTTTGGAAACACATATATTTATTCCAAAAGAACCGGTATTGTTAAGAGTAACCTGAATGGTTGATCTAGATTGTGTTTCACAGCCTGAATTGATACTTTAATTACAGTGTAAAAAGATACTGATCTAATTTCTGTACATCTTCAAAGATATTTCTGTGAGCAAGATGCTGGATGTAAAGAGCTGATCCTGACACAAATAATAACACAAACACTATCCCTTCCAGCTGTGTTGGGACACCTAAACTGTTGTTAGCACTTAATGGAACCAGTGACAAAATAGGATAAAGTCAACGAGAAATCTACCCACAGAAATAGGTAATAATTTCTGTGAAGAAGTGGAGAATCATGCTGAACCATTCCTCACCCCAAAGAGAGAATTATTTATTATGTATCATTTATTCTGCATAGAACAACATAATAACCAAAGTCTGCCACACCTTCCTGTAATAGAAGATGTGAAAATACAGAGAACAGACCATATTCCTGTGAGCTTTTGCTTAATGTGCACATTGGTAACTGCATGCTCATATTTTATAAATCTCACTCTCTCACGTTCATTCATATAGGTGAAATATATACCCATACGTATTTATGATGGGCCCAATTCTGCCTACCTTGCTCATAATGAGAAGCATCTTACCCTGCAGTAGTCCTACTGAACTCAAACAGAGATAACGCTCCTTAATCTGAGTATGGGTGGCAGATTCCACCTATATATAGCACATCTATATTTATCTCCATTTAAAGTGGTTAATTTAGCTCTGTATTGCTGAATTAAATATAAATTATCTGCTAGCACAAAAACAGCTTGGGAGCAATTACAGCCCCCCACCTTCCCCCACCCCCCCAAATACACTAAATATCAATGTGTAATATGCAAATCCTAGGGGGTTTTTTTTACACTAACCAAGTCAAATTTTTAATACCAGACAAGAAGAAAATCATAGCTTAACATACTCCAGTAGATGTAATAAATAATGAACAGCACTAACAGCTTAACATCATAAGGAAACAGATGGAAAACTTCCCTCCAGAGATCATTGCATCTAGTATTAGAGAATGAGTTTCTGGACGTGCACAGGGTGAACAGTTCAAGTCTGAATTACAATGAGGTTGGTAACACTTTTTTATTATAAATGTAGGAATTTCATGTCTTCCTTTTAGAAAGTACTGCTATTATAGCATTCATCTGTTTCACTGAAGACATGAAAAGCAAAAGGCAAAATCTTAAGCTGCTAAAGCGTGCATAGCACAATCAAATCAAGATCTCTCTCTGGGAGTACCTTGGCTGGGTTTGCAGAATACAGCAGGACTGCAATGCCATCATCTGTCCAGGAAACGAAACAGAACCCAGCGTGGAAGCCAACTCTTCACTTGCAGTGTTTATCTACACCACTGAAAAACCTTATTGAGGCAATCGCTGTTGTACTTGTAGGTCAATGACTACTACATATTTAGAGAACTATAACAAAACACTGTCCAATCTGTTTCACTGATAACATTTCTACATAAAGTGGCTTGGCTATATGTTCAAAGTACCTTTCAAACTGAGAGAACGAGGAACTATGATTTCTCTGGAAAGTGAGGCACATCTGTTTAGTTTGAATAGACCACACTAGAGAAGTGAACCAATTATCATATTTTTCATGCATTTGTTCACTTTTCTTTTTTTTAAACTAAGTGGTGTCCAAGTAATGTATGCACACTAAATCACTGGAAGTAGCTCAGCTAAAGCAAGATGTCCTTAAATCCTTCAGCTACATGGTCCTCAGTGGGCATTTGAGCACGTGGCATAGCTTCTCTTAACTTTTTAATAAGAATTTGTACACTTCTGTGCAGCGTGGGTTACTACAGATTCCTGCCTCTCTCATCTGCCATCAGAAAGGTCTCCAAGAGTGGTGCAAAGCTCCACCTCTAGACAGAGCCTCTTTCAAGTGTCCATTATAGCAGCGTCTATTTGCTGTGTGTGCAACTACATCCCATATAGAGTTTTGTGCAAAATAATGAAACTTCTCAAGAAGAGATTTTTCTCCCTGCTTCCTTCCTCCATCCTCTTCACACACACATGCACACACACACTTTACACACCACAAAAGAAGCACAAAAACTAAATGCTTTATTCAAGGTCTCACAATCCATTTCAGCAGAGCATGCCCAAGCCAGCCCAGCTCCTGTCTGATCTCTCAGCTATTAGATAACATTGCTTCCAGGATCAGATGGATGCAGAGACCACTGATTTCTACTATGGCTGAAAATATATGAACATCATTGCAACTTGTATTGATTTTCAAGCCAAAACTTCTAAATGACTAAAACTCTGGGGCAGCTGTAGGGTCAGCCAGAACACCTTTGGTAATAGGGTGAGGAGCGGAAGCTGACAAACTTGCTAAGCTTATAAATGTCTAGCACTCATTACATTATACACAAGGCTAGCCAATAATTTCAGGTTGCTGTTCCAAGATCCAAATTACTTCCAAACACAGGACTATACAGACATAAATGGAAGAGGTCCAATATTGGAATATAAAAGTCACCAAAGGGTTATTTCAATAACAAGACTACTCCATAATTTTGTATTGCACAGTTTGATAGTCAATCAAATAACTCTATAGCACCCACAGTCCGTTGCAAATGGAGAGCTAGTGATGTACTTGCAGAGACTGGCTATAAAACAATGAAATAAGAAGTGGAAAAAAAACTTTCTGAAATAACAAGTGGAAAAATAACTTTCTGAAATAATAATAAAAAAGCCCCACAACCCAAACATCTTCTGGGATGCTAAGACAGCTAAAAATCTCACCCCCGTGTGTGCATCTGAGCAGCATCTGAAGAGATGCAAAGTTGCAGGGCTGTGGAACAAGTAAGCTTGCAGGCAGAGTTTAGCATTTCCCCCCCTGCCCCATCACAGGAGGCAGTGCTGGCAGCAATGAGCTGCCGGCATGGGCACAGGCAGGAGGCTGCCAAGGACAGCAAACCCACTGTGATCCCCCTCAGTGCTGGACAAGTGGACATGTTGTACATAGGAGGGAAAAGGAGTTGACACAGGAATTTTGCCACCAGATCTTTTGTTGGGCATCTGCCCCACAAAAGAAGTTGCCCAATTTCTCCATCCCCTCCTCATTCAGGCTTTTATTCTTGCTTTGCATCTTGCATTACCCCCTCTCCTGCTACAGAAGTTCCCTGGCCAAGTGTTGCTCCTCCTGGGGACAACAGTCTACCTCAGTGGCTGAGAAGCTTGAAGCCACATCTCCCAAGAGAGTGAGAGACTTACAGCACAAGTTTCACCTAAAACTAAATGCAGCCAGCGAGTTTTGTATTAAATCCTGTCATGAACTTCAGGATCGTGTCCAGAATCTTGCAGAATGAGATAATTGATTAGGTTCTGCTTAAGGTTCTGTTTTTCTTTTGATCTTCACCATCTTTTCTGTGCTCTTCACTGAAGGCCCTAGAGTGATTCCAGGTCACCACATCCACTGCATGCCGTGCTTTTTGGTGCATCAGCTAACTTGGGATTGCACAAAATTTCTCTACAGTTTTCTCTGGTATAACCAGCTTTGCCTGCCTGTGTAGGATTGCTGCTGAAAACTAGGATGATAGCCAAATAAGCTAATATGAGGGGGGAAAAAGTGGAATATGGTGAGAAGTAGCATACTAGTTTGATGCTGGCAGCCCAGATTTGTTTCTTCCTCACGCTTCCCCTGCATTTGCCTCCATTTGGCACTCTCTCTGTCCTCATTGCATTTTTGCAAGGCCTTCCTCACATCCTTGGTAGTTTTCAACAAGAATAAAAAAAACCCAAAAAACAGAAAAAAAAAAAAAAAAAAACAAAACAAAAAAAAACCCCAAAAACCAAACTCAGAGGTCTTTTCTTTACCCTTCCCCTTACAGCTACTTTAATTTTGTTTCTCCTGCAAATTCAGAGGCCAGATAAATTTTTTAAGTGCAGGGCTGGGGACTTAGCAAGAGATCCACAAGAAAGTGATGCTTGGGAACTTATCCAGAAACCTTGCTTGGCACAAGAAGAAAAATTTCTTCTGGTGCATTTGAGACTTTTCAAGGAAACCACATATTTTGCGTCTGAGGTTTGCTCTTGACCTTTCTCTTTTCCTTAAGCTATGACATATTAGCTGACAGTGGCTGTATTTGTCATTTATTAACTTAAACCCGTTTAAAAGTGAGGCACTTCCTATACAACATTGGGAAACCAGAAATGACCAGAGGGAATGCTAGGCTGAAGGCTGGAACAAAAGACAGCATCTGTTATGGGAGGGATCTTGATCCAAGCAGAGCCTTGTATCACCTGAGTTACTAAGACAGTGAGGTTTGAACCACTAACCAGGTGGATTTACACCCTCCAGCATATATTACATCAGTCAAACATGTGCATGCTGTTGGGCTGTGGCCACAGAGACCGAGAAAGCCAGGTCAAGGGCCAAAGGCAGAGGTCATGCTCATATGAGCAGTTTCTCCATGCACCAGCACCAGGACTGATTCCTTCATTATTTTGCAAAAAGATGTTGAGAGGCATGAAAGGTTGAAAAAAATCATAAGAGAAGCCAGGAATACTAGCACATATTTTTCTTTAATGAAGACCAAATTCAAAGAAATTAAGTGAGACACTAAGCTGCTAGCCTTCATCATGTGCTCAGGTTGGCTTCATAGACTCAAATCAATTGAAAGTATTTGGCAGCCATTAAGTCACAACTAGCCCATACTAATAGTAAAAATAACTGCCTACAGGGATCTCTATTTTCAAAGCTCTTTACTATTATTGTCGTTAATATTAAATATTTATGTTACCATAGGGCCCAGAGGGAATAGACAGAATTGACTCCCTAGAGCACTAGGCTCTCCGCAAGTGCACAAGGTGTAAGTCCATATATGTATTTACCAGTTGTGTTACTTCCCAGCTTGCCTTCCTGAGCCCCCTTGCTGCTTCTACCTGGCCAATGAGCACTGTAAGAAATGCCCAGCCAGAGAGGGTTAAGCACCACCACCCTCCATCCACACTGTCAGCCGCTGTCCATCTCCTTTCATCCTCTCCCATACCCCTTCGGCACCCCCCTGGTGTCGCTGCTTTCCAGTCACGCCTCTGCCATTAGAGTCTGCCACACTCTGCAAACCCCCACCCTCCTCCCCTTGCTGGGGGCTCTGCTACCATATGCCGCAAGTGATTTATTAGTCCGAATTTCCCGAGGGAGCACGGCGTACCCATCTGATGCCCCCGCGCTTGGGGCTCTGAGTCACAGGTAGTGGAGCAATGTGTGAAAACCCCGTCACGTATTCTGTCGGCAGAGCGCTCCCCGCAGTGCACGCCGCACAGGTTGCTCGCGTGCACCACTTACCCCACTCTGTCTGTGGAATAAATTATGCTGAAGAAATTTGCTGTCAATGGCCTCTCTCAGATAGTAGCAATGAGTAAGATAAAACCTGCCACTTTATGTCAAGTCACACTTGTCGAATACAGATTTAGTAATAGTAATACTTATCTTTTATGTAGCACTTTACATTTTCCAGTTGCTGCACAGAGATTAATTAATCACTTAGACATATATAAGCCAGGCCTGAAGCACATACTGGAGGATTGACAGATGCCTGCTCTGCTGTGAAAGCACAAAGGTGACTGTCTGACCTGCACAGGCACAGGTATGTTTAGTTGGATCACACTGTGATCTGCTTGGATTTAACTGGAACTAGGGGGACTCTGGGACTTTGCATTTTCCCCTTTCACCCGCTAAAAAATATAAATGTAAGTAAACACCAACCATTATGCCATACATCTTGCAAACCCTTTCTTGCCACTAGAGCAGTTACTGTCTCTGAGGCTGGGAAATGTGAGACAAAGATGGATGGGTTTGTATCTCACTTTTCATTAATTCTTGCTGCCAATGGTGCCCCATTGAGAGCTCTCTTTGCCACACCTTAGATGTCCTCCCCCCTGTGCTGTCCCAACCCTTGCTGGGCATCTTCTGAAATCCCTCTGTGTGGTGGAGAGGAAGGTGGTGTTTATGACAGGGATACGGAAGATGGCCCCCAGCACACAGGCTCACCATCGACTGAGAGCACTCCTCCAGCATGGCTGCCCAGCTGCTGTTACTGCTGCTTCAGACATACTTTCTGAGTTAAGCCAAGCTTGGATAATTGGGAGTTGGAACCAACTCAAACATGAGCCAGCAGACGAGGGATCATGTTGTTCTCTGAATTGCCCGTTGACAGTGAAGAAAAGCATTTGCACTGGAGCGCTGCTGCCATCCAGACAGGCACATTGGCCAGTGGAGCCACTCAGTTTTGAGAGAGCACCACTTTTTGTCTCAAACTGGTTTTGTGAGGCTCTTCTTTCCCCAGACTACCCCTGAAGCAGCACAAAGGCAGACTGGGGACTTGCAGTGAGGACGTGCCCAGCGCTACATCTTAGCTTGTCATAAACTAAAAAAAAAACCAAAACAACCAACCCCTACAAGAAACCACTGACATCTTTATACTTTGGGACTTTCTTTTTTGACATCCACATTTCTGATATCTTCAGAGAATGCAGGGGTGCATTAATATGCGCATATGGGATTACTCCTACCCTTATGCCTGTCATATACTTGCTATGTGGAGAAAAATCTTGCACTGAGCATGGGTAAGATACTCAGATGAGCTAAAATTGAAGCCTTCACAAAATGCAATGTGGGCCTTTGAAGAGTCAGCTGAATTAAGAGTCAGAAGTGTTTTGAAATCAATAAAAGTGGAGTTCTTTTTATTTGTCTTTTAGTTTCTGAATCCCTAAGTCATAATTTCAGGGTATTTATACTCAGCCAAAAGGACTAGCAGTCCAACTGGTATTTGAAGTGGAAGATGAAATCCCTCCACAATCAAAAGACTCCAGCAACTGAGATTTTTTTTAAAGCTCAATTAGCCAGAAGCTTGTAAAAAGACCAGGCAACACTGTAGTTTTCCATTTTTGACACTGTGCCTGTTTACATTTGTATTCATGTAAGTTTTCTTGCATTTAACCTAAGTGGCACTTCTGTCATCCACAGGTACCTTCCCATCTTGCATTTACTGTCACCAAAACCTCTCCTGTGATATAGACCATGGAGTTGCCCCAGGTTCTTAGTGGATCCTGGTGATACTGCAGGTGGAAATGTGATTTGCACTGAAACCAAGGTTGAAGCACCCTAAACTATGCTCCAAGCACCTTGAGGTACCTTGTCATCTCTGTCTCGTTGGGCAGACACTGCAGAGATGTATCTCCTCCTCTTTGCTGAGGCTCAGACTGACCTGCTGTGCAAGTCAGAGATGTGAGTCACTGAGTTGGCACATCACTCTTGTCTTGGTGTTTCTGAATTCTGCCTCATTTTTGGAGCAAGGAGATGATTGTATGCTGCTGCAACATTACAAATAAAACGTTAAGTGCCTAAAAGCCATCAAAGAAAAATGCTAGATTGTAAACATAATGCAAAGACAGCCTTGCTGTGCCTCAAGTCTCCTCTTGTGCTTGCTTAGCCCTGATGAGGTGTGATTTAGCACTGAGACCTGGAGCCTGTCTATGACGTGACTCGTGGGCACCTCCTGACACTTCCTAGGAAGGGAAACACTGGGGACTGCATCCAGGTTCAGGCCCTGTGATTCTTGGGAAGGCACCCGAGGCATTGCTTTGCTCTGTGAAGGTGAGCAGCTCCTGAAGCCCCAGGAGGTTATGCACCAATGCAAGTCCACTCTGCTTACCCTGTGTATAGTGACTCATGCTTAGCTCCTGATGTCTTGGAGGAAGCACAAAGAGCCTGATTCAGGACATGCTGTATTCACAGGAACTGGTATATAATATTTTCCAAACTACCAGATATTCAGTTTTTGTTTTTCACCATGTAACTGAACTGTTGTTGTATCTGGACTTTCAGAGCAAAAGCAATTATTTTTTCTGAACTTGCTTTACCAAAATTGTTGTTGTGGATGGAGAATTAAAGTGAGCATGCAGGCCTGTGATTTGACATTTTCCAGAGTCAGAGCTCCCAATCAAAACCTCTTAAGTTATACTCAGAAATGACCGTGTTGTGACCCTTGTTTCACGCACAAAAAATAACCAACGCCCCCTCGCCCCTGCCCCCCCCAAGAAACTCAAAAGCACAAAATAGAAGAGGGTCACTTTCAAGAATATCGCTGTGTTTCAACTATGCTTAGCAGAAACAAATGTTCCTTGTGTCTTTTTCCCCCCATGATGAATATCCCCCCAAGACTGACAGTCAGATTTTGTAAAGTCCTTATTATCACACTTCACTACATATCAGGATGAATGAAGAGAGCTGTGCAAACACTGCAGATATCTTTTCTTTATTACAGCTGCAGCCACTCCCCAGAGACATTATTAATGTCCACAGCTCTTGTAGAGAGGCAGTGTACGGTGGCATCTGATTGCTATTCAGATCAGCATCCTCCTCTGTCTGTCTGTGAACCAGCACATTAGTAGGTACATAAAGGGCTCTCGCTGTGGGCTGGACAAGTTCCTAGGACCTCCATCATGAAAAGATAATGGCAGCATGATTGCACAAATTTTGTGGAAATTGTGCTAAGCCAAAGCAAAATAAAACCCAAGGTACAGGATGCATTTTTCTCAGGCAATTTATTATTTATCACTGCTTAGCAAACCCTTTGTTCTTGTGTATGGCAGTTACTCTCTGTTTACAGCTCACTTGGGTATATAATTAAAAAAAAATATATATAATGTTTTCCAAGAATGTAGGGGTAAGTCTTGTTCCCTGGGCCAGGTCCAGGCTTGACAAGGGGCAGTTATTTGAGAAATGAAGGTTCAAAAAACCCAGCCCACGGACTGTACATCTGCTGCTGCCTTGAGCTTTCTGCAGGGAGAAACCCAATGCGTGGAGTCAACAGCCAGAAGTATTTCATGGATCAGAAGAGGCTCCTGTCCTGCCAAAACCAGGGCTGCCTACCAGTGGTTTTGAATTACACATTGGCAGGAGCAATTAAGCAGCCAGTAAGGGCAGCACCCAAAAACAGGACCTGGGTGAGAGCAGTGGGTCTGCCTTGCCTGCAGCCACAGAGCCCTGTGCATTGGAGAACAAGCACCCAACACTCCAGCCTCATGCCAGCTGCTTGAATCCATGATAAATGGATCTGTAATAAATCAGGCCCCGCAAAATCCTACTCACAAGCCTATACTGTTCTGGCATGAAGCAGGCAGTATGCCCACTAAGTGTCCATTCCAACTGGAAAGTACTAAAGACCTATCCTCTTATGATACACCTGTATCCTTGGCACAGTCACATGTCAGAGAAGAAAGCACAAAGATATTTAGCAGTGAAGATTTGAGTTCATGCAAGAGAATCAGGAAGAGACAGGTGCTTAAGGAAAGAGAAGAACATAAATGCCCTGCTGTCTTGTTCCCAACCAAATCACAGGCAGTGGCGGGTCCCTCACAAGAACAATCCTCCAAAATAACCTACTTCATGTAGATGTTGTAAGATAAAAGTAGTGCATGGCTATGTAAATGCATCTCACGGACACCAGGAGATGCTCTTGGAAACGCAAAAAGGAAGCAAAATTGTCTAGCTAGTGACAGCCCACAGGGAACCCAGAAAATTGATTTTTTTTTTAGGGAAATATGTCTATATACGTGAGACATGCAGAACTGTGATGTGTGTGAGTGTGCAGCTGCGGTCCTCAGAGGATGTGGGAGAAGTCCATATCCATACCCCTGCAAGAATGCATTCAGAATTAAACCAAGCACTGCAGCTGGAGCAGACAGGAGGAAGTATTTCATCCCTTCTATTGACTGAGGCCACGCGCTCATCATTGAACAGTTTTTACAACAGGCCTTCAGTGTGCACATAGATCAAGAATGAGAAAAACCATAGTTACTTTCTCTTATTTGGAGCCCCCATGGCAAGTGCTAACCATGATTATCAGCCTGGACCTGCTTTGTCTCATTGATGTACTTAGAAGGAAGCCAGTCTCTGGAACTTGTTGGCAGAACAGTATCTTTGCCCAGCTTTGTGCATCCTGACACCGAGGTCTCACATAGTGTAAAAAGCTCCCTGGCTTAGCACAAGTACTGCCTTTCCCCTTGCTGCCTGCTTCCATGGCCTGGAAAGCTCTGCCAGCCACAGTGGAGGTTACCTGACACGCTGCCAAGGCACCTGCTTAGAGAACTTGTCACTGCCTGAGGCTGCCACCTCCTGAGCCCTGCACAGACATGACTTGCCCTTTCACTTGCTTTCCTTCCAAAGGAGGATAGGGAGGCACGTTGCTGTGCAGATTTCCTTCTAGCTGTTCTAGACACTTTGCAGCAAGAGGCACCATCTCCTTCCATTAAAATGAACCTGAAGGTCTCAATGAGCTCTGGCAATGACCTGATTCTCTGTAATGTTGTGGGCTGTCAAGGCAGAGATGTAGAGCATCTGCTGCAGAGAAGGGACTCTTGACTCACAGAACATCCAAGATAGATATCTACTTTTCAGTGAAAGCAGATTTTTTTCCATGAACTGAAGTTCTGCCCTACTTTACGCCTCACTGAAACTGCCTCTTCTGCCCCACGGTGTATGGAAATATGCTCCTGTGGGAATCTTATGAAGACATTCAGGCAATCTGAAAAAATGGTTTGTCTGCTTCATGACAAAGATATGCTGCCTCTAGATGTTAACAAGAAGTGGACAGCAATATCAAACAGAATATTTTCAATTGCATATCCATATCACGAAATCACATCACATGAGGAAGAACTTCTTCACTGTGTGGGTGACCGAGCACTGCCACAGATTGCCCAGAGAGCTTGTGGAGTTTCCCCTCACTGAAGATATTCAAGAACCATTTGGGGCAATCCTGTGCCGTGTGCTCTGGGATGACCCTGTTTGAGCAGGGAGGTTGGATCAGGTGACCCACTGCAGTCCCTTCCAACCTTTCCCATTCTGTGATTCTGGTTTTCCATGATTCTGTTTAAGGGCCTTGTAAATCTTCTTCCCTCCTGGCAGGAAGCATAGATGTACAAATGTGACCTCATGCCTGAGGATGACATGTTTTGGAAGATTTCCTCTTGCTGTAATGACCTATCCAGGCTTCCAAAGAGCAACAAGCAACACACAGACCAAGGTGTTATTTGCTCTTAATATAGACCAAGGTGTTATTTGCTCTTAATATAAAATGACAAAAAAACCTGCTAAGGCCTCTTGGGAAATGATTTTGCTCAGAGAGCAATGTATTTTCATGGAAAAGTTTTATTTGTTAGGCACTTCAGTACAATTACTTGACCATGTACAGTGTGTCTGAGTTGCATTGAAAATTGATACTTTCCATAATGGTGTCTCATTATCAGTGATTCATTGGAGAGGTGCTGCTGTGATAATTAGTGTTTTATGGGTGAATGGGCCACACAGTCTTTAAGTAGACCACTTCCCTAAAAATGATTTATTTAAGTGGCTGGTCTCTGATAGTCATGTAAATAAATACATGGTAATGGAACATAGTGCTTCTGTTGACAGGTTTCTCTGTCTTACTGTAAAGCTGCTGAGGAACTAAATCTACATATACAAATCCATAATGGTTAGGGGCTTTTATGTGTTTTTGCAGGAGCAGTTTTGACTGAATGCACAAAAAGATGCAAATTTCTCATCTCCTTCAATTTTTACCTCCTAGGCTGGCTTCAAAGCTTACTTTGTAACTCAGATATTTGGAGAGGCTGATGTTGGATGAATGAGTACTACGATGTGTCTGTTGACAGCCTACTGCTGTTTTGGAGGCTGGCTTCCCCCTCCCATTCCATTAACACACTCTGTCTGGGAAGATGCTGTGCTAGACACTTTGAGCAATGCCCTACCAAGCCAATTCTGTGTGGTCATTAAAAGCAGGGATTTTAACACTGGCTGTAGTGGGCAGTGGGGCACAGGATGTGACACATCCTGTCCCAGCTGGTTCTGCTCCAGTGGCTAAGGTGACCAGCCCCAATTACTTGTCACTACAGCTTTGCTGGAAGTTACTACCCCCCGAATTTACCAGCTGAGCTACCCATGTGAAAAGGAACCAGAAATGGTAGGTCTGTGCTAAGTCAGCTTTTGGGACTGACAGAGGTTAGGGTGTGTGCACCGGAGTAGAAAGCTGGCAGGTCTAAGGGTGGCCAAAGCTGGGAATCTTCTTTGTGAAGAACTCTTGCAGGCAGGAAAAAATATAAGCAAAAATTAAAATTAAATTAAAACTCAGCTGAACCTGCAGCTTGGCAGTTTTTACTCCTCTGGCCTGAGTGCCCCACCTTGGGGGACCCTCTTGGATCCCTGCAAAACCTGCCTGAGGGCTCATGGGACAGGGCGCAGTGAGTGAAGCTGGCACAGCTCTTCCACTCTGTCATTCTCTGATCACCGTGAGACAGCCAAAATAAGGGCTCATAAGCAGTCCTTATTCAATCAGCTCCAGAAAAAAAATGCAAATAAGCTCAACAACAACAACAAAACCCCCAGATTTTTTCGAGTGCAATTATGGTGCCTATAAGCACAACTTCAGCTTCAGACTCACAGTTTATACTGCTTCTGGAAATTCCTGAGACATGAATAATCTCTTTGAGCAAAATCCTAGCCTCACATAAGTAATTAGCAAAACTCCTTGCCATGTCAATGAGCAGAATTTTGTGCACCATGAGCAGTTTTTGCTTAAATCCAGAATTCAAGCATGAATATATAAAATTAAGATAGATTATTATAGCTGTAATAAAAATATATACATCTGCATTCATATACTTAGAAAAAGGAAATAAAGGAAAGATATTTGCTAATGGAATACATAACATAGCAGTTTACATCTGCTAGTATAGTTGCAGGGACTTAGACCAGATGTTGAAAGTCTGTCATCTTTTATTTTGAAAGATATTCTTTCAGTGTATATTATCTGGTGTGTCAATTAAAATATGTTCAAGAGTAAATTTCTTCCTCAGCATTATAAACTTACTGTGACAGGGTGGCTGAGTCATGCTTGTCTGAATCACTTCAGATCTCCTACGTTCCTTGAGCCAGCCTTAATTCCCCGTGGACATGAAGAGAGCCATTTCCTTGGTCGTGCCAGCTGAGAGGGCATGATACGGCTTTCAAAAGCTGGCAGGCTGAGCGGGATGTCCTTCCCCTTAGATTGTCACAAACTTGTGTTCTCCCCAGAAAGAAAAAGCTGTTTCTTCTTGAGGTAAGAATGGTACTGGGTTCTTTTCATTGATTTTCATTCCCATTTAATTTCATTTTCTTTTAAAGCCTAAGATGTCTGGTGAATGTGCCATGCCCTTTGACTAGATGGAGGACAGGAAGCAAAGCAAGATACTACCTATTTAAAGGAAGGTTAGATGTTAGTGCCCTGCACTTCAGCTCACCACAAGATACCAACATATCTTTGAGAATTTCAAACCATGGGACTCCATACAGCCCACAACCTGCTGGTTTCTCCAGAAGACTTAATACTTTAAATAGCACTTGTAAAATACCGCCTTGTTGTAACTGTGCTGTTTGAGTAACATACAGATAAATCTCACAGAAATTTGAAGAGAGGTGCTTACCCAAACACAGGTTATTGTCACACTGACCTCAAGGTAGAAGCATGCATACACAGGCACATGCCAGGCTGGCAGCACATCAAGGTCACTTGCATATATTTCCTAGGTTCCAAGAACAACTTTATGCCTTTCAGTAGCATTTTCAATTCTTTTTCCCATCATTTAGCAGAGGGAGCAAGTGGAGTTTAAGAGCTGGAAGACGGGTAACCACCTGTCTCAGCAAAATTATGGATGTCTAAGCCCATGCATGGGTGCTGGCAGCAGCTGGGTCATTCCAGCAGAGCTGGCTGCCCTCCTTGAAGGGTCATCTACCACCACCCTCAGCCACTTCGTGCCTTGCTGCATGGGGGCTGCTCCACAGAGATGCCTGTCTCAGCTCTCCTTCAGCCACTGGTAATGAGGCCTGACAATGTCTCCTGATAGCCCTGCTTCAGCAAGGGAGGCTTGTATTGTGTCTAACCTCACCATCTTTGCTGTAACATTGGTTCAGTTGTTGTCTCCTCCAGGAGAGGCATGAAGGGAAGATCAGCTGTCTCTCCTCAACCTAAACTGAACCCATGTCTTTCAGACCTGGAAAACAGATCCTGCTTTCTTGGCTCTGCCTTTTCCAGTGGTCTTTTCCAAGTTGTTTCCTTTTGGGTCACACCTTTCTTCAAGTGCAGTACTCAGCCTTTCAGCTGAGACCACAACAGGGCTGAACAGAGCTAAACCATTACTTTACATGTTCTTATGTACATGTAAGAATATGAGATTTATCTTTTTTATTATAGCGTGACACAGTAGACCCACCTTCAACAACCAATCCACTAGAGTTTTTAATTTTTCTTATGGATTTGTTTATTTACAGAGCTGGTCCCTCTCTGGCATATGCTGTTAGCACTTTGGATATTTTCCTGTAAAATTGCGTATTTTTTTTCTTTTTCTTTTTTTAGAAGGATATACCTTAAATACATCAAGCCTTTTGAAGCCTACCCCCAGCAGCACTGAGGTGCTCACTCCTTGCTGCTGTCTGTAAATGCTCCAGTCTCATTCTCAAGTCCATCATCGGCACCCGTTGGCTGCACTGCCCAAGACTCTGAGCAATCACAGGGCCACAGCAGCCTCCCACTGAGCCCTTCTTGATCAAAACTTCCATTTTGATAATGAGTTAATCACTGTTACTCTCTGAGTAATGTTTTCCAGCCTGTTTTGTGCTCACCACGCCGTAGATCTGTCTAGACCACACACTTGCTGCACTTGCCTGTGAGCGCTCTGCGGGAGACGTCGTGACCAGACATGCATTTGCTTCTGTCAGCGAGATCTGTCACCCTGTCACATAAGGAAATAAGGCTGGCTTGACACGTCTACATTGGCAGCTACTCCTTCCCTGCTCCCTTCCAGGTGTCAGATTATTTGTTTCAGTATTTTTTGCAGGAACCAGTGTTGCACTGATGGGGGTACACTTCCCCAGAGGGCCTTGCCCTCAATGACAGGCACCCTCCTCTCCTGTTACAGTCCTTCAGAAGAGGTGGCAAGAGCTCAACATTTGTGAATTCTTACAGAAAACCCCCAATGGGTCTGGAGTTTTAGCACAGTCCCCCCTCACCCCCAACCTCAGTTCTTTGCAGCATCTCAAGATTTAGATCATGAGGTCTAGACGAACTTGAAAGCACCATATTTATTTAGAAAGTACGCGTTAACCTGGTGCTTTGAACTTGGTTGGAGGGCTTGTTTGTTTTCAGTGTTATATTAGTTACATAAATCTCTTTTTTATGTTTCTGCATGAAAACTTTGCTGTCAACCAAGACTGTATACAAAGACTGAATCATTTCCTTTGAGGCATACTATGTTAAAACATGGGATGAGTGTCTGAGATCTCCATTTTGTGGTGAAAAGCTAAAATAAAGAAATCTTCCAAGAGCAGCTGGCAGAAAATATTTGTAATGAGAGCTGCCAACTACTAGAGGAAAGTGGCTTATTTATACAGGGGCACCACTGAGACAGACTGAAGAGACAGACTGTGTTGGATTTAGAAAATGAAAATCACCCAAGTGGACAAGGCTGTCAAAACTATATAATATAAAAAATGAATCTTGTAATGCAGCAGCACCTGCATCTGGCAATCTCATTCATGCCTTCTGCAGGAGATAAACCTTCTTGCTCTATCAAATAAACCCCATAATTACATTGCTTAAGTAGGATATTAAGTGGCATCATATTAAGCCATTACATGACCCTTGTCATCATCAGCCCTGCCAGGCAGTGAGGAGAGCTGTTGCTCCCTGCTGATTTCTCTGGGTATCTATTTAAACATACTGTGGTAATTAGAAACATCTAAATAAAGCCCTGCCCAAGGATTACAAGGGCTGAATGAAGAAACCTTTCTTTCTGGTGGCTACAATGCCCTTACCTGCTGTTGTTGTGTGTGCGCACACATCTTTGCCAACGTCCCTCGTTTGATATGATCCAAAGCTCTATGAGGTAAGAAAGGAAAGAGGTTCAAAGACGGCATCCTTTTCCTCCTCTGATTGATAGAGCCTCTGCCACTGGCAAAGAGGATTTTTCCACTGGGCTTGAAAGCCAAATGTACTAATTCCTCCTGCTTTACGCCTTTATGCCTTTCTCTGAAGAGAAACCTGCAGGTTTCAGATGCCAGCTTCATTCTAGGCATCCTTCCTAATTACCTGAACTGCCATTGTTATATGCAGCACATGTATTGATCACTATCATGAATGTTGCCTTTCTAATATCCAGTGAGTGTGAATCAAACTGTGTCACAGATGTGGATTTCAATCACAAAGTATATCTGAGTGCACCCCACAGATTACCCTTCCTTATAGTAACTATAGCTGAATCAGAAAATTAAAGTCACTGAAGTTCCTGCTCTTTAGTTATCATCTAAGGAAATATGATTAGCTCAGGAACATTACAGGGCATCTAGCCCTGGAAAAAAATTCAGCTTCGGGTGGGAGAAACCCCTTGCTGACCATGAAAGGTGTTTGGGAACACACTTCCAGACTGGATTGCCTCCCAGATTTAGGAAACAGACGGCCTAGAAAGGTCTACATTCATTTTTCAAAGCACCAATTTTAGCATTTGCCTTTCACTTAATTGTGTTTCAAGAGAGCATTTTTTTTCACTTCCCACAGGAAAACCACCACAAGAGGATTTCCAGCTCTGTTCTGTGCTGCCATCCCTGCTTCTTTCTCACTCACAGGATTTACCTCTCCAATGCCTGTGTTCAGATGCTGCTGTGCTTTCCATCAACTGTAAAAATTGTTTGCGAGCAAGCTCACAAACAAGCTGTACTTCATGCCACTGTTAAGTAATTATAGTGGTAGACACAGTTTGTAATAATGCTTTATGGAAAGGAAGAAGTCAGATATACCAATGATCTTTGTCAAAAGGGAGGTTTAAAGATTTTATGGTATTTGAGGAGAAATTGAAGTTGTCCACCTCAATCACAAAGGCAGCCTTATATTTTCTGGCCAAGGGCCAAAGCATCATAGGTTAAGACATGACAATAATGCAAATGATTTTGCCTGAATTATTTTACACAGTCATGTGAAAAGGACTTGTCTGAGACTTATTTTGGTCTATTTAATGCATTGCCTGCTAACAACCTATTTCCTTTTTCCCCTCTTTCATGACTGTGTTGTATCCCAGGTTGAGAGGATCCAGTTCTAGTCATGAGATAGTCTAAACCATATATTGCCAGGTCTTGCATTTGGGTCACAACAACCCCAGGCAGCACTACAGGCTGGGGGCAAGAGTGGCTGGAAAGATGCCCCATGGAAAAGGACCTGCGGGTGCAGGTCAACAGCTGCTGAACATGAGCCAGCATATGCCCAGGTGGCCAAGAAAGCCAATGGCATCCTGGCCTGTATTAGCAATAGTGTGGCCAGCAGGACCAGGGCAGGGATCGTCCCCCTGTACTCAGCACTGGTGAGGCCTCACCTTGAGTGCTGTGTTCAGTTCTGGGCCCTTCAATTCAGGAGGAACACTGAGGGGCTGGAGCACATCCAGAGAAGGTCAATGGAGCTGGTGAAAGGTCTGGAGCACAAGCCCTGTGAGGAGTGGCTGAGGGAGTTGGGGATCTTTTGCCTGGAGAAAATGAGGCTCAGGGGAGACCTTATCACTCTCTACAACCACCTGAAAGGAAGCTGTGTTGAGGTGGGGGTTGACCTCTTCTCCCATGTAAAAAGTGACAGGACAAGAGGAAACAACCTCAGGTTGTGCCAGTCAAGCAATATTGGATATTTGGAAAAAATTCTTCACCAAAAGGTTTGCCAGGCATTGGAATGGGCTGCCTAGGGAAGTGGTGGAATCACCATCTCTGGAAGCACTCAGAAAACATATGGATATGGTAGTCAGGGACATGGCTTAGTAGTGAACATGGTGGTACAAGGGTAATGGTTTGACTTGATGAACTTAAAGGTCTTTTCCAATCTTACGAATTCTATGATTCTATGACATGATAAACTGCAACATTTGTCCAATATTTCCCACTGCATACAGAACACATCTTTTGTGATCAAGAAGGGCCACATGCCACTAAGACTTCTCAGTGCCTGGCCATGTAATATACCCACATAATTGTGCAGATAGGTGCACAACTGCACACTCCCAGCCACCTGACAATACCAGGTTATCTGATGATCCTCTGGCCTTTTTAGACCAGAATAGCTGCTCCAAAACAAACACGCTGCAATAGCTGCTCTAGAATGGCTCATCAGGTGGCTTTGCTTTCCTGAAAAAAGATCATTTCTCATGAATAATCACTGCCCTCTGGAAATATGGTAGCTTTTCTTCAACTAACATAACCTAATGAGAACTACTCCCAAGCAACTATTTAGAGATGATGTATTCTGTAACAGTTATTATAGAAAATTTGCTCAGGTAGAGAAGGTCAGGACAGGTGTTGACTAGAAGGGCTCTTGGACCAACTTGGCCAGAGGTTAAGGACAAATAAGGAACAGAATGGAAGGTTTTACTTAAGCAGGCTCAAAATTGATGCTGAAAAAAAAAGTAAAGTCTATTTTTGTCTCTTGTCATCTGTGCCTCAATCACAGTATAGAATTACTCTGGTCCAGTGACTGCCTGCCCAGAGAAAGGCCCATATTCATTCCACCTCCAGGGTTTCCATTAACACAGCAGTTACACTGTCATTTGGGCAGAAGGCCCAAGTCAAAGCACTGCTTCATTTGATCTGCATCTGTCCTAAAGTAATATCCCTCTGCCCTTTCCATCCTGTTTCCCTCTGAGGAAGCAGACTGCTGTTTTTTTGAGGAATGACTGCCTCCATTGGACAGTAGAATACTTGGGAGCAATCACGCTAAGTAGGCAGCACTACTGCTATGAATTACTGTCTATAGCACATTATGGTGACCTCTCTACTTTCTTTTTCTATTTCATATGAGGATCTAGAAAGGAAAGACACCTTTGTCTGTGTTGTAATCATTCAAATATGATGCTTTTCAGAGATTCTTTCATGGTAACAGAAAGCAATTTTGTTGAAAAAGAAGAATGCTCAAATAACATGGATTCTACTCTCCCCTTGTGTTTGGCAAGCTGGAATTTACAGGCAGCCCCTGTATTTCTATGGGATTGAAAATTTGGTATTGTGGAGGTCCCAGTTCAAAATTGTCCCTTTTTTTACCACCAAATTTTACTGTCAGGGTATCAGGTTGCTATTTCATATAACCCAAAGAAACTTATGGATCTGATATTGTAAGATTAAAAGATGGATGCTTTTACTTCTGCTGGCTATTTCACCCATTTTCCCCAGTCTGCATGTCTTTTAAGATAAGAATAGGCCCCAGCTGTAGGAGATTGCCATCCTCTACCAACCTAAGAAAGACAAAATTTTGAGGCTTATTTATTTATATTTGTTCTGTAGTACCCTGGGAAACCATAAACCAAACCGTGGGCACATTCCTGCAAATCCTTTCAATTGAAATACCTTGATTTGCAAAGGTCATTCATTGACAAGGAAAATGTTGAATAGTTTTGGTTTCTTTAGAATCTAGGATTCTTAGGACTAACTTAGGAATGAAAAACTGTTATCTCAGTGGTTTTGTTTTGTAAGGTAGATGAGAGAGATATTATTGGGGGAATATTTATTCTGAACGATCTCTTTTCCTCTAAGGGAGAAAGGATGCTCGGCTCCCGAGTGTCGTTTTGGTTTAGCTATTGCTAATGGTAACAGTGACCTCTTGTGGATATTTCTAAAATCTTTTCTAATTCAAGCTTTTTTAACGTGGCGATAGTTTTGAATTTGTTTCTTGGGATTTCTAATACATTTGTAACTTAATAAAAGAAGAAACAATTTCTCCCTTGACCAAGTTTATTACTAGACCCCTGATTTCAGTGTACCGGATCTTTAAATTAGAAAGGAAAATAGTACATATATTGAACAGGAAGAGAGTTGTTTTAAAAAATAAGTGCATGGGCTTCAGGTTTACTAATTAAGTGTGCTACTGTGTCCAGAAGTAACGAAAAGAT
The DNA here is from genome assembly GCF_965178545.1 of Coloeus monedula. Lineage (NCBI taxonomy): Eukaryota > Metazoa > Chordata > Aves > Passeriformes > Corvidae > Coloeus > Coloeus monedula. The sequence continues at coordinate 89,018,432 of NC_138783.1, forward strand.
GTTTGTATTTCCAGTTAAAGACGGTACATCTGTTTGAGCAAAACCAGTCAGTAGTAACTGCAACTGGGCTAACAAATTTGTCTTTTGACTTCAGACACAAAAAGTGGCTTCGGACTAGTGTCACAGGATGACCCTACCTCTCTTTTTGATTTCCAGCTGCATTTTGTGCCACTTTATACTTGGGCTTAGCCCTCATTTTTTGGCTTCTTGAAGTCACAGACAGACGCCTGGTCTCAGCATTCATCAGTGTTTGAACCCAGTAGCCTGAGCTTTATGTCAAAACAGCTGAGTCTCACCTACACTCTGCTAAAGGGGCTGGTAGGTTTGTGCAGAAAGACCTGATGAATAAACACAGGACATGAATATCTCTTTCACTGAAACACAGAATGGTTTGGGTTGGGAGGGACCTTAAAGATCATCTAGTCCCAAACCCCCTGCTGTGGGCAGGGACACCTTCCACTAGACCAGGTTGCTCAGAGCCCCATCCAACCTGGCCTTGAACACTTCAGGGATGGGGATCCACAGTCCCTCTGGGCAACCTGTTCCAGAGTCTCACCATCCTCACAGGAAAGGATTTCTTTCTGACATCTAATCTAAATGCACTCTCTGTCAGTTTGAAGCCATTCCCCCTTGTCCTGTCACTACACACCCTTGTAAAAAGTCCCTCTTCAGCTCTCCTGTAGGCTCCTTCAGGTACTGGAAAGATGCAATTTGTTCACCCCAAAGCCTTTTTTTTTCCAGGCTGAACAAACCCAACTCTCTCAGCCTTTTCTCATAGCAGAGGTGATCCATGCCTCAAGCTGAAAAGGAATTATGTGGCTGGAGATGGGGAAAGAATACCTAGTGTTTTTTTCCCAAGGACTAGTCTGGGGAGAAGTCTTTCCTGTTCAATAACTCCTGAGGTTCAAATAACCATGGAAGTGTTTTACAAAGCTGAAAGACATTGGCACACAGGAAGAAAAGGTTAATGTGCCTGAACACCCACAGGACTGAACTGACTGGAAATTAAACTCAATAGTGCAAAATACATTTTGGAAGTAACAACAAAATTCTGGAAGATAGGAACAGAAACCTGAAAATGCTGAAAAGAGAGAAAGAAGGAGTGAGCTTGTGATGATCCATCAATGGCACTGGAAACCATTAAGGGGAAGATTCAGTCTTGAGAGGGGTATGTCCCATCCAAGTGGGGAAACACTGGAATATAATACAGTGTGCATTTCTAGGCATGTATATTAAAGACACAGGAACTTGAAAAATTATCTAACGCAGAGGTGGGCTACTTTGACCATCAGAGAAGAGGAGGAAGCTATCCTGCTCCTGCCAGCAAAAGGAGAAGAAAGTTATGATTACTCTGCACAGTTGCAGTTGGGCTGGTGGACGTGGAAGGGGAAATCTGCAGAGCATACACCAACAACTGAGCCTAGAAGCTTTTGCAGTCTTTGCTTTCACCAGTTGGTGTCTGCAGTAGGGGAAGGATCAAAGTCCCACCACCATGTGAGGAGCCTGAAGGGACCACAAACAGAATGATGTGTAGCAAAAGGAAGAATAAACACCCCTTCCATATCCATCATGGGATAGATGCAAGCAACAATTTACATTTATGTAAGAAAACAATCTGTTCCATGAAGAGCAAATAAAAAGGAGCACACATGTGGCTGAAACGAGCAGTCATTAGAAATGTGAACCAAGGTTTGTTAATGGACTTTGGAAACATGCTGTCAGTTGCAGGCATTAGCACAGAATGATGGCTGAGTGATGGCAACTTTACACAATAATCTCATATTCAGAGGACTTACAGCAGAGGATAGGAGACACAGCAAGTTTTACAAAGTGACACTGTAGTTGCTTTCTTTATCCAGGAAACATTTATTAACACAAATAACATCATCCATCCCTCCCTCCCTCCCAATAAAACCCCCAAAATATGTCATAATTTTAAAAGGGAAGGGAAAAAAACCTAGAAGATTAGCTTCCTGACATTGACTGACCCCTGTATCTTCTTTTCAGGATCCTGTGAGATTTAATTGACTGGTAACAAATCTTTCATTTTCTTTACTTATACAGTTAATTCATAGTGAAAACACCACCTATCTAGAAATATATAGACATATATATTCAGTAAAGCAGATCTCTGATAAACAGCCTAACCACAACATGCTCATATTATTTTTTGTACACATTGTACTGAGCACTGTGAAACTGGGACACACAGTACTTAAAGCATTACACCAGGAAACCATATTCCATTACCATTTCACATGGGGGAGGAAGGGAAAAAACACTGTTCATTTTGCTTGTTTTTCTTTTTCTGTAATTACTTCTTAAGATTCATCACTTTATATGATTTCCAAATTTCCATAGGTCTCAAAACCTCTTTCTTGAGTTTCAGAAACAGCAGACTGGCAGCAGCACAGCCAGGGGTCAGCATTTCACCTAGGCAGTGGCACTATCCCCACAGCTTTTGACTGAGCTCTCTTGTCGTTAATCCAGGTCTCTGGCCTTCGATGTTTAACTACCTTTCTTTGAAGTGATGCATGGTCATTTACAGTTATGTAATTGTCCTCCTGGCCAGTGTCTGAGACATGAGGTTCTGCTTGAAGCTGAGGCACAGATCCCTGTGATTCCTGGGCTAAACTGCTCCACCAGCATGGGGCCAGCACCAGGGCACTGCACCCCAGGCAGCACACATTTGTCAGTGAAGCACCACTGTGTCCCACAGCGCAGCAAAAGGATAAGGGGAAACCCATGGTAGTCTGGGTAACGGGGCAGGAGGGGTACAATGGCAGGATCACCAGGTTCCTGCCTGGAAGCCTACAAAAATAAAAGCAATCCTGAGTTAGTCACAAGTCCAGAGGCCAAATACTGCTCTGGTCACACTTGGGCAGAGCAACAGCCAGACCCCTGCAGTGTACTGTAGGATTAGTCATGCTCTGAGGGAACAAGACAACACAGCAGATTAATACTAAAACAAGTCATTCCCAGGGCTCTCAGAATCATCTGTCTTATTTTCTCAATATTTGTTTCTTCTGCTTGATCAATAATCTCTAAAAATGCAGATTTTTCCTTAGCAGGAACAGGAACTGGAATTAGTGCCTCTGTCCTCTGCTTGGCCACCATTTTCACTACAGTTACAAGAACTGAGGCTTCTCTCTCACTGATAAATCTTGTTGGCAGCTTAAAATTTTGTGGAGGGAAGGACTTTTGCTCCAGACCTTACAGATTCCCACTGTTGTTGTCCCAGCTGGCAGCAGCACTTGGAGCCCTCTAGAAAGACGGGAAGGATTACTTCATGTTTTATGTGCTCTGGGTATATTTTAACCACAATAATAAGTAGTGGTTGCAACATAACACTCTCTCTGTCAGTGGTTGTCATGGTTCAGTCCCAGCAGCCTGCTGGGGCAGGATAGTGTATTTACCTCCCAGTAGCTCTCCCAAGGGAGAGGTGGCTGGTTTCAGTCATCTTGCACTGGTGTGGCTGACAACAGAGGCACAGCCTTGCACCCAGGCAGGGTTTTCTATCTGAAAATTTAGCAAGAGAAATGAAGCATTAAAAGGAGTCTCAGTGCCTCTTTCCAGGAGCAATCAGGAGCCAAGTTTCTCTGAGCTGGATGTGTGGATGCAGGCAGGTTCACAGGGCTCTTTCTAAGCTTCATCTGGGAACCTGCAGGGAACTCCTGGCTCCCAGGAGTAAAGATACTAATTTTCCCAGAGTACAAATACTAAACTAAAACTCCCAGAGGGGTGCAGAACATACAAGCAATAACTGCCTGCACAAATGTGCCTAGGAAAAATACTTGCATCTGTACAGTCCTTGAAGGCATAAAGTTTCTGTCATGAACAGAGTTGGTGGAGCATGGCATGGCATGGCATGGCATGGCAGGGATTACTGTATGACCCTTCCCCATAGTGCCTGGAAGTGGCTCCAGGTTAGGATCAGGGTGCAACCCTTGGGCAGGCTCAGTGCAGCACAGGCACTGCCTTTTTGCCTGAGCAAGAGCCCAGAAGTAAGTGGAGGTGAGAGAAGATAGGGTGACAAGTCACCTGGTGTTCCTGTCAGATGTTATGCAATGAGGGAAGCTGGGCAACCAGTGGTAACCAAAATAAAGGTTTTGTGTGCTTGCTGCATCTCACGGCTCAACCCCAGACAGCAGCTAAGCACCACACAGCCACTCACTGCCCTCTCCCTGATGGGATGGGGGTTGGCAGGGTAGACGTGGGAAAACTTGTGGGTTCAGATAAAGACAGCTTAAGAGGTAAAGCAAAAGCCACACACATCAGCAAAATGAAGCAAGGAATTCATTCACCCCTTCCCACAGACAAGCAAGGATTCAGTCAGCTCTAGGAAAGCAGGGCCCCGTCACACATAATGGTGGCTTGGGAAGACAAATGCCATTACTCTCAACTTCCCCCCTTTCTCCTTCTTCCCCCAGCTTTATATCCTGAGTCCATAGGGAGTAGGATATCCCTTTGGTCAGTTGGGGTCACCTGTCCTGGCTGTGTTCCCTTCCAGCCCCTTGTGCACCGCCAGCCTGTTCATTGGTGGGGTGGGATGAGGAGCAGAAAAGGCCTTGACTCTGTGTGAGCACATCTCAGCAACAGCTAAAACATCCCTGCGTTACCAACACTGTTTCCAGCACAAATTCCAAGCTCAGCCACAAATGAGCTACTGCAAAGAAAACCAACTCTATCCCAGACAAAACCAGCATACCGTAACAACAGCTACACACAACTCCATGACCTCCTGCATTGTCCAGGAGGGGCTGGAGTGAGTGATGGAGTGCAGTGAGTCAGGCTGCAATGTCAATGAGGTTGCTGAGAAAAACACCCAAGTTCTGGCTTCTTTTCAGGCTCCCTCTGCTCCCCTCTGTACCCTCGAGCTCCTTTGTATCCCAGTACAGGAAAGAGAAAGATAGACAGAAAAGGTGTAGGCAAAGCGGAACAGGAAAACTTGGCAAAAAACTGCTAGACACAGAAGATTTCAGAAGGAAAGCATTTTGATGGACCATAAAATAATAGAATCTTTTAGGTTGGAGATTACTCTTAAGGTCAACAAGTCTAACTCTTACCCCAGCATTGTGAAGTTCACCACTAAACCATGTCCCCAAGTACCACATCTGCTTTGAAATACCCCCAGGGATGGCAACTCTACCGCTTCCCTGGGCAGCCTTTGACAGCCCTATTGGTGAAGAAATTTTTCCTAATATAAAGCTTCCTTGATGCAAACTGAGGCTGTTTTATCTTGTCCTATTGATTATTACTTGTGAGAAGATACCAACCCCAACCTCACCACAAGTTCCTTTCAGGTAGTTGTAGAGAGAGAGTAGAGGGAGAGTAGAGAGCTGTAGAGGCTCCTCCGAGGAGCCTTTCTCCAGGCTAAACACCAGCTCCCTCAGCCACCCTTCATAGGAGTATTCTTTCGATAATTCTGAGTCATTGAGGCTCGTACCAGCGAAGGCTGATCTTGAGAAATTACAGAAGGGATCTAAGTGAGAGACTAAGCCTGGACTCTCTGGTTGGATAAAGCTCTGGAAGTGGAGCAGAAGTGGAAAAAAAACAGAGAGATCACTGGCTTGGAGGAACAATCCCTTTCCTTGTTCAGCTTCTGGTGTCTCTTGTTGGTGTCCCGTATTTCCACTATTAGAAGAAATTACGAGATATTAAGTCCACCTGCCCACGGCTTCTTCCAAAAATCTGCCTTCACTAGCCCATCCTCCCCCACCTGAGCCCCCAAAAGACCAAGTCCCTATTGTTTACCTTCAACCTTCCCATGCAAGACCTAGGGAGTGCAAAGGGAGGCTAGTAAGATCCTAGTCCAGAGTGAAAAGCACACACTCTCTAGTCAGCCTGTGGATATCCTTGCCAAACAAGTCTGTGGGTTCAAAACATCACCACAAAAAATAAAGGTGTGAGATGTACTGAGGGCTCTGAAACACACAGACATCACATCTGGCTTAGGAAGTCTCTTCAGTGCTAGAGGCTGAGAGATGAAGTATTACTATTGCCTTGGACTCCAGATAATGTTACACCCTCCTCCTCCCAGCTCTTCAAATTTGTACAATTCAGGAACCATTCCCAACAGGTAGTTTGTGTGAAGCTGCATATTTTGGGTGGGAAGCAGGATTTTACACTGGGGACACACACATCTGTTCTGTGCCAAGCAGTGCCTGTGCCAGAGAACAATCTCACACGCAGTTTATGAACAGAGGCAGAGCCAAAAATGACCCTGCTTTCCCTGTATTCCTTCTTCCAACCAGAATGAGTGGAGGCAAAGCGACAGTGCCATTGGCTAATCCTGCCGAGCCCCGCGCTGCCCCTCCTCGCTGGTGTGTTTTGACTTGCAGTGCCTGTGTTCCTTGGTTCCTGCCCAGGCCGTGCATGTCGGACGTGAGCCGTGCGCTCCTGCTCCAGGACCAGCTCCAAACCAATACGTGCTTGCAAGCAAACCCACTCCCCACTCGGGGACAGATGACTCAAGCAAGAGCTCAGAAATATTTAATTCCTCTGTGCCAAGAGATTTTCCAGCACCAGGCGCAGAAGGAACAGAGTGCTGAGCAAAAGGCAAACTGCAATCTGCAGCTATCTGTCTAAAGGGGAACAGATATCGCTGCTAAAAAAAGGATGTAAACCCAGGCTGTCTTACAACTGGAAGAACATCAACTCTTACCGATGCTATAGTACACATTCTCCGAGAGGAATTACCTCTTACTGTTCTCAAAGATAAAATGAAGAAGCCCCTGCACTGTAGAATTAGCACATACTGAATATATTTGAAAAGGTCCGGCCAAAGCTGGCACTTAGGCAGAGTCAATTGCTGCAAAGTAAACAAGAAAATTACTTTCTTGAAAGCACCATCTGGTAAGGAGGCACCTCTGTGAAATGAGAAGCCTGTGATTCAGATAAAGAGTTCTGAACACAACCTTGTAGCTGTCTACACAGCAAACAAAACATTAGAGTGTGTGAAGAGTGGGAGGCATATATTCCTTTTACAGTTCCTTTATTTAGGAAAGCATGATCGATTTGGGCCTCTCTAAGCAACAGAAAACATACCAGAAGTAACAGAAGTTCTGAGTATAGACAAAACAATACAAAAATGAGGAAAAATGGAAGATCTTTATGCACAATTAATTTGAGGAATGTGTTGATACACTGTGGTACTGAGGTCACAATAATGCAGGATTACAGAAGGAATCAATTGTTTTTTATGAATGCCTTGATCAGAGCCTCCATCAAATTCTATATATAATTTTGGAAAAGGAAAAGAAAAAGTTTTCCAGGATATATAGAAGACTTAAGTTGAGGGATTTGGGAGAAACATCTTGCCAGATTCTTCTCATTTTTCCCATTCAAGCACTTCTTGTAGTTTTCAAGTGTCTGGTAGCATTCAATATTGAGAAAGGACAATAGACTACTTGGAAAATGATCCAATTCTTATGGAGGATTTACAAATGACCTTAATACTGAGTTTCATAGGTAAACCTGGTGTGGGGGCAGAGAGTTGATTCATAACAACAGTGAGCAAGGGAGAATAAAAACTTACTCTGAACTAACTTCCTATCTCCTGAACACTTTTGCCACAATTATACATAAGCTTTGGGAGTGCTGCATCTTAAGCAAACCAGTGTGGATACTTCAGTATTAGCCTTTCCTCTGGAATTACTGTGGTCCCACCACAGAGCTCGGTGCCTGAGGTTCGGGTGTTCCCTCATGTGCCTTCCTGCCCTCCACTTCCAGTAGAGACCAAGGAAAGAAAGAACCAGAAGAAAGGGGAAATTACATATGCAGTGATTTCTGGTTCTGGGTAAGTAACTTCTGTTTTCTTTGAATACCCCTATTTGAATCTTGGTCTCCACTGGCAAATGAGCTTTGGGTCTACAACATAAGGCTTCACTGATTTACTTAAAAAGAAGCTGATCTGAGAGTGCTCCACATGAAGAAGCACCTCTTGACATGCCTGTAGAGAACAGTGTCCTTTCCACAGTGTTTCTCTAAGTATGGGCAGGGCTCCAGGCAGCTGCATGAGGGTATCAGAAATGAAGTCACCCTTTAGCAAAGCCCCTGATGCAGCTTAGGCTCTGGTGACATGTACTTAAGTGGCAGAAACCAAATTTATCTTGACAGTTTTGTTACACCTCTTGATACAAGGCCTGTTCTCTGTAACACACATCATCACTCGTGGTCTAAATGGAACTGAAGAAAGACATATTGGTGGCAGGTTAAGATCTCCATGCAGCCTCATGGTGATAGATCTTCCCTGAACACAGAGGGAATGGGGAAATCACACTGGGGCTGGCCCCTTGCTAGATGGACTTCAGGCAACTGATGATCTTCCTCCTTCTGCCCAAGCCAAATCATTTCATATAAAAGCAAATAAAGCTGGCATGGAGCACTTAGGCATTTTCTGATACCATGACTACTTAGCCACAGCAAGTCTGTGTTCTCTTAGCCAACAAGTGCAACCAGCCAGCACTGTGAGGTGCCTCAGCCACCAGCAGAAAACGAGGTACTTGCTCCAGGGCAGGGCTGAGCTTGAAGTTGGATATCTCTCCAGTTATGATGATGGACACTGTATTACATATTCATTCCTCTCTCTTTCTGCTTTAAGTTTTCTTCTTTCTCTGCTAGATCTACTCTGATTTAACAAGTCCTGCTGCCTGAACCTGCTCTCTTACGATAGCTTTGCCCAAAGAACTGGCAACTGAGGCCAACAGTCAGCAAAACCTTCCTGGGATTTTGGTTTATTTACCTTTTATCTCTTTTCTCCCTTGAAAAGAAAGCCAGTGGGTCAGCAAGGGAAGAACAAGATGTTGTGATGAGAAGGGGTAGGGAATCCCAAGGGCAAGATCCAGGATGATGAGCAGTAGGTCTCCTGAGGGCTTCATGAGCTGAACTGAGAGGAGGAGGAATAGGTTGTTGGGCTGAAGGGGCTACAGAGAGGTGCCTCCCTTCGGCTTTTGCTATGGTTAAAGACAAATTATGCTCTTGGTCACTTGCTGTATACCATTCTCAATATGCCATCCTCAGGTTTGCATGGACACAGGACTGCAACTTTGGAAGCTAAGCTCTCTCTCCAGAGTATACTAGGTAGGAAAAAGGGGACCAGAGTTGTTTCTCTAACTTTGTCTGCGGTGAGGTTAACTAGCCTGACCCCAAGAGCAACTTCTGTATTCAAAATTCAGGTCCTCCCCGGAGCAGGGCTCCAATACGGCTGTCACACAAAAAGAGCAGCAGATGTTTACGAGAAAAAACGTAAGCAACATTTACAAGTGAAGACATTTCTTCCATGGATGCATGAAGTCCCAAATTTAGCAGACAAGGCAGAATCCCACATATTGCAGAACAGAGCTATGAAAGTTGTCAGCAAGTGATATTCATCTCGATTTAGAAACAACTTGTTCCTACCCTGAAACATAAATGCAGTGGAAAACATGCTTGTCTTTTAGCTGCAAGTGTAGTATGCACAGTCGTTAGAGGAACTAGGCAAAGTGCTGGCATGGATTCACTTTCTTTTTATTCTTCTTTGCACCTGACTGATAGTATCAGATTTTCTCTTGATCTTTCTTATTCTACAATTCAATAGCTAACAGCTTCAAGCAAGTGCTGTCGAACAGAGTTAAGCAGCATTATTTTTAGTTCCTGGTTTGATTAGAGTGATGGAAGTAAGACACCAGACCATTAAGGTTTCCACACTCTAACAGTGGCATTACTCAGGGAAGCAGGCAGTCTGAGATGCTGCCTTTCCAGGGCTTGGTATCTATCTACTAGCAAAGGACATGCAGAATAAGGAAAAAAGCTACTTACTAACTTCATGCTCTATTGTTCTCAAGTCTCGAGGTGCATGAGGATCTGGATAACAGAAAGGAAACCTTGATAACCTCCTTTCTTTGGTGAAAAGAATGATGTTTCAAGAATGTTGTTGTCCAGGGTATTGAAGCAGCTCAAGCAGCATTTACAGATACTCCCCCACACACTTGCAATCTCAAAGAGCAGTCCTGTAACTGATGTTTGTGTGCTCAGACATTCAGTGAATACAGATACAAAGGTCAGCCAATCCAACACCAAAAGGAGAAAAAAACTGCTAGTATTTACTACTTGTAAATGCCTTCACAGCAGTTTTGCTCCACAGATTAGCTGGCAGGAAGACATAACTGAGGAATGTGATATGCACTCCACAATCTGGCTTGGTTTCACACAACTCATGTTGCCTTCACACAACTCTATTTTAGAAGAGAATATCCTGAGTTGGAAGGAACCCACAAGGATCACCAAAGTTTTACTGCTGACCAGTGTCCCAGCCCCCATACACTCATGTTAGCCATGTCCAGCTGCCTTGCTCTGGAACATTGCCTCCCACACACCATCCTGAAGGTATTTTATTTCACTGGGCTTAGACAATAAAGCATTTGTTGTTCTTCACTGTAACCTTGTATTTTTCAGAGCTTAGTCTATTGGGCCAGTCAGGTCACGCTTAGGGCTACAAAATAATCCAGTAAGCTAAAAAAGGAAGAGCCCACATCATCATCATACCCCATTTTTGTCACAACCCACTCCTGAGTAAGCTAAAGGTTTATCTCCCCCATCCCACCCTGCTGAGGGCCCCTCAACTCCCCCTTATTTTGAGGCCCTCCAGCCCTCCTTCAAACCCACCCCTCACATTCACACCCAGTGCCACAATCTGCCCTGGGTGCCCAGCAAACCCCACTGTGCCACAACCTCTGCAGCCTTCCCCCTTCCTCGCACCGGGGCTAAAACAATTGCCATGCAATTATGAACCCCAACATCTAACCACTGCTTCTGGGATGCCATTTGCTTCTTAAAGCCTCCTGAGGCCAATTCTCAGCCCTTGGGCTCCTGTCAGGAAAATCAGACTATCACCCCCCTTCTGACAGCAGCACATCTGTGGCTTGTTTCTGTTCAGATGTCACAGCTCTAGCTCTTAGTCCTCACAGAGTGATAAAGCTTTCCCCATGAACTCACACTCTTATAAATTCAACCTGGTTTATTCCAAATATCACATAAATTAAACACATTTCCCATGAATATTGCAAATACACATGAAATGAACACTGCAATTTTTAAAAAAAGTTTTGGCTTTTTTTATGCAACAAGAAGTGCCAAATGTGGTTAGAACATGAACTTCTCCTGTATTTACTAGATACAAAAAGGTGCAGATTAATAATTTATATTTATACATATGTACACACTCCATTTCATTTCTAGCTTTAAAACAGTAAAAAATGGTTTCAAGTTTATCTACATTAAACATACTCATTTACATCTGGTCAGAAGCCCCAGATAAGAGTTGATACAATCATTTCACAACTGCAAAATTAAGGCGCTACCAAAATACCAGTTCCACTAGTGTAAAATGTAACAGGAATAGAGTGTACAGCTTTCTATTTATCAATTTAAAAGTGGACTGGAGAACAAGGAAAAAGGAGCAGTAAGAAACATGACAAGTTCTACAGGTTAGAAGTACAAAGAGATCTCGATGACTATCAAATGAACATATTAAAATACAGTAGATAAAAGGCCTCAGTGGCAAACAATTAGTATGCTTCTGAAAGACAAAAAAGGTTAAAATATATATATCATTTTGTAGCTTGAAATTTTACAGGTGAACAACAGGTGTAGAGGTAGAGGGATTTTTTTTTTCTTTTTGGCCTCTTTACGATGTATAAAGAAGGGCCACATTCACCACAGTGAAAAGACGCATCATATATCCCAGCATCCTTGCTTGGACAGCAAGCAAGAAAAGTGTAATGAGCTAGAAAGGCAACAAATCCTGTCTATCCCTTCCAGGAGCTCAGCTCCAATGCTTCCAACATGTACCTTGGCAACAAGTTACACCTAAGCGCAGACTGGCTGTAATGTGGACATTTCCTCTAGAGAGCAATGAGACAGCTTTTCCTGTGAGGTACTACTGGATGCTGCAGATACTTTATGGCAGAGGTGATTTGGTAAAAATGAAAACTGGTACTTTCCCTTAGAAAGCAAGTACCACAGGGCAGTGGTGATTTTATTTATTTATTAAAGCTTTGCTATTTGATCAGCATTCAACGTTTTGGAAGAAATGTCAGCTTTGGGCTGCTAATATGACTATTTGCATCCATACACAGACAATTCCTTTGTTGTTATCATTTATCCAAAACATCAGTCACTGAAATATTCACAAACTGCTTTAAACCTTGACTAAAAAAAAATCCCTCTACAGTTCAGCTTTCTTTTCAATAACAATCACTCCATTAACTATGAGGGCCTTCATGAACACAGTAATGTCACTTCCCATGTAGAATGTCTTTACACACTACAAAATAGCAGTAAACAACCTCTCATTTCATAGGGTTTTCTGTCAGAAGTACCTCAAAAGTAGATACCTTGAAAAAATCACTTTTGCAGAGAAGAATATTAACATTAACATTTACTGAGGCAAAGCCAAGAAGACACTAACTAGCACCTTGATATTTTTTTTCTTAAATGCACTATCTGTAAAATTAAGCACATATAAGATCAGGGACCAGCAATATACAAATACCATCAGCATCCTCTTCCAGCTAAACTAGTAATACTCAAAACTAGGCCAGACACACAAACAAGCAAGATGAGTGAGTCTTGAAGAAATACACAGCATGGAAAGGAATGGGAAGAACAGGAAGCTGAACAGAAAGGATTGCAAGATCAAATACAGTCCATTTTCTGATCTGAGAATTAGTTTGTGAAATCACCCTTCAGTAGCTCAGCTGACAGTGGGCTGAAGACCTACTGACTTTGACATTTCCTCCCCATGAATACAACAATTCCTTTATACTTCAGCAAATTTCTCTTTATCATCTTCAAATCCTGGAGGAAATGCATTCAACTTGAATTTTGAGTATTTTGGTGGTGGTAGCAGAACTTGCAGAAGGCTACTGTAGAGGTTATGACATCATTGGTTGTACATTATGCACGTCACACTTCAGAGAATATACTTACAAACTACTTAAATAGAAAAGGCGTGTTCAAGGTAGAGGCAGTTACAGTACATTCAGGGTATGTTACAGAAACCATTTGTGGTAGCCATTTGCTGAAAGGAAAAAAAACTGCATTTTTGTTTCCCAGACCACAGAGGTTATAACTACAATACCCAAAGAGAGCAGGTAATATATCCCAATCACCTCATTTTCATGCAGTCTTCTTCCAGAATTCATGTACAAAGTGGAAAAAAAAAGTTTAAATACCTCTTCATTGACAAATAAGGAGAAAAGAACTAAAAAAGAAACCAGGCACTTTGACCGTTTAGGTAAGCAGCCACTTCTTCTTACCAGACTTCTGCACATGAACAAGTCTTTACATTGGTCTTGCTATGCTTGCAGCACATGGAGATTCAAGTCAACTTTTTTTCCCTGTTGGTAGTATCAGTTCTAGTTATAGGAAACTATGCCAATTGAATTGGTAACACTGAGTTATTTCATTGGCAGCTGAGCAAATGTTGATCATTTGACTGACAAGTGATCAATTTAATAGCTATCAAAGTTAGATATTAACAAAACAATACATAAAAAAATAATCAAAGAGACAAATGAAGGTTAACACCTGACTGAAGCTTGCATTGAGACTTGCCTTTATAGGTTCGGTTTGTGACTCCTTTCACGGTGTTACTGCGGACTCATTTCCATCACATACAGTAACTGGTACTAAACTACAATACTTTTGGGTTTGAAACACGTTCAGTAGAGACCACCCCAACATAATGGGAGGTTGGCATGACACTGCAGGAAGGAGGGAGATGAAAACCTCCCCACCTTTCATCCTCACTGGTTCCACTCGCAGAGCAGGTGTTCAGAACAAACTGCAGCATGCCTCCCTCATACTTGGGGTGAAATCATTATTTCACAGCAGTGTTTAGCATACTTTAGGGAGCGGCTTGGTTTGAATTTAGCAGTAAGACCGGCTAGGATTACTTTGGGTTTTCTCTTCAAAGAAACCAAAGTACATCTTTCCAAACATTTTGTATATACTCATTCTGCTACAACACATAAATCACAAAGGAGGGATTACCTAAGGCTACCAAATCGTGTGCTTATTCAGTAGCTATTATTCTTTCAGATAAACATCCTCAGATGCCTTGACTACAAATGGCTTAACCTGTTTTTTCCTCAGATTGTTATTTGCTGAAGAGAAAGAGGGAGGGAGATGTGGGTGTATGACAGACTGCCTTCCAATTCACTAACAGAGAGTACTGTTGCTTATAGTCCTCGTGCATACTTCTGCTAGGCAGCGTAACTCCTCTTCTGTTCACTACCTTCAAGTCTAGGAAACACCTCTTCAATCCACTGTCCAGTTTCCTCTTCTTACTGAGTGAAAATCCAGATCACATGCAGGCCAATGGCACTACTCTAGTACTTAACTCTCTTGGCTAGAAACATCAACTCTATCAAAGTACTTTGAAGCAATTATCCACATCCAGCAGCTACATTCTAAATGTAGCACAGCTCTGTAGAGGCTCAGTTTTCACCAGGACAACAGGAGAGTTTGCAAGGTTTGGTGAATACCCAGGTAACAAACCGATGCAATCAATGGATGCAGGACGCAGTCAGAAAGGGCTGTTCCTTCTTGAAGGAATCTTTAAAAAATACAAAAAACAACCCCTCCCCCTTTGCCCTCCCCCAGAACAACCTGTCATGAGATGCTTTTTGGTGCCCACTCACAACACAAGTCCATGTTATCTGGGTCTTTTGCGAGTCACAAATATCAATACGCGTCTGATGGCGATCAGACGATCCTTCAGGGAGGTCATAGCCAATATAGCCAGCTGAGCTCTATTTTCCAGAGGCAACACTGCCAAGAGCCACCAGTACCAGGCAGGACCACTGGGGTTGCTCTGCAAAAGGATAGAAAAACATGGTTATGTATTCACCAGCACAGCCCCATGAAGAACATCACCTTCCTTCTCACCTTCTATTTGCTAAGAAAGTCACCACAAAACAAGCAACAACTGAACACTTAATTGCAGGTGTTCTCTTTATCTGTATACACTATTAAGACTTATCTCTTCAGCTACCGAATTACATAGGTATATTGTTTACCCTGCTTCATGCTGACAGACCAAAACTGGGTAAATAAGAGTCTAGAATGTACAAAACCACAGCAAAAATCTATCAGAAAACAGTCTAGTGTTAAAATTCTGTGTAGAATAAGGCTGCATAAATAAGCCGGTTTTATTACCTGTGGCTCTGATTCTTTTCCTGGCATAGATCCAAAATGATTGAGAATTTGCACTTTCATATTGTCTTTAAGAGAAGTAAACCAGGCAACAGCTTGATCATAAACTGAATCATGAAGGCGGACAAGTTCTTCATATTCTGGTCCTTCAACCTTATTGTTAAAAGAAAGGAGATGGAACAAAACAGGTTTGATACCACGGAGTCCATATGCTTCCCCAGAAGCAAACGAAGCAAAATAATGCAGTGACTACAGCTGTTCAAATGTCCTTATCTAAACCAACTGTGCCTAAGTCTCAGATTTCCAACCTGTGATGCTGGAGTCTTTTTACCCTCGGCTAGGTGTTCTGAAGTGACATTTCTTGGAGCAGTAACTGCCTCACTAGTACCCATTCCTAAATGCTGGCATAACAGAAGAATATGCTCTCTAATCCTGGGACATATTTATCATCTCAAACCCACAACCTCAAGTCCCTGTCACAGAATGACCTCTGGACAGTGGTACATCATCTGGCAAAACAAAACAAACACTACTGCCACCGAGCACAGAGATGGGGGGGCTACAGCACTTAAGAGACCAGCACTGTTTTACAGAAGTGTTAAGGCCATGGTAGGACAGCCAAGGAGAAGGAGGAGGGTAGACACCCAAGCAGGCAGGAAGCAGGGAAAGTAATGCTTTCCCAATACCAGAAACAGTCTCAGAAGAAACACCCTCATTGAAGCAGAGTGTTTTAGTTGCACAGGCCTACTATTAGCTATTGGGGGGGGGGGGGGAAACATAAGCAAAAACCACTACAAACTGGTGATTTGTGGGGGTTTTTGGGGGGTTTTGATTCTGGATTTTGTTTGGGGATGTTTGTTTTTTTTCCCCTTTAACATGTGCACATTACATAGGTGATTTCACCTATGCTACTCACTCATATACACATCTGATCTAGCTGCTCTGGATGCCCTTCACAATCGAGGAGAAGCAGTTCTAGAGAACAGTTAATCTCATCTTAAGTTAAGCATCTAAGAGCATATAAAACAGGTATCTTTGGACTGAGATTTTTCACCATCAGACAGATCATGAATGTAGGGCACTGAACAGACACCAGCCTCCAATGTGAGACAAGGTAAATCTCACTCTAATTATGAAGAGGTGGGTCTCTAGCACAATCTATAAACAATGCCTGTATACCTGAGTTGCACCACTCTTCACTGGAGAATTAGAGTAGAGCCCTCACTCTGAGCAGACTGCCTATTCCAGCCTTTCACAGGCAGAGGCACCCCCACAAGCTCAACCTTTTGTGCCCTGGGAAACAACTGCATCATCCTGCACAGGTTAGCAAAGCACTGCCAAGGCTTCACAGACTTTCACTTCAACTGCGAGAATGTGCTAGAGCTGCATGACCAAACTGACTTCATCACCTGGCAGGAGATTACTGCTAAGCTCAATGTTAATAGCTACCAATAGCTACCAAGACACGGTCTGAAGATGATCCAGAGAGCATGGCCAAAAATTCAGCCTTCAGCCAACATCCATCACAAACACCTCACTTGATGCAGGTTTGCTAAGAGGACTTGTTTTTAAAAGCTACTCCCCTCTCTGCATTTCTCTGCTCTCTGCCAGCTCTAATGGATCCTTGTACAGGGCATGGTTAACTACATGTCACTAAGAACTCATTTTAAGAGCAGACTCCCACATTTGAGGTCCTGTTCTGTAAATGAGAGCTTGGAGGACATATGAAGTATGCCAACTGTCAGTTCAGTGCAAGAGAACAGTCAGTTCTCTACCAATAGGAGCATGTGCTTTTAGAAGGCTTTAAATTCTGTACCAGTTTTAAAATGTTACTCTGACCTCACCTACACACCATGACCTCAGCATCCTGAAAGCTACTTTGAGATCCATGAAAGGAGTGTAACACTTTAAGCAGAGATAATTATAAGGGAAGAAAGGAAGAAAGGGAAAGAAGATACAAAGTTTGTTCCATGGTTTTTAAAACAGAGCTTTAGTGTATTTGTAATGATATTGGCTTAAAAATAATGCACAGCTAGCTTGAAATGCAACAAGGAAAGGCTATTTAAGTGAATCCAGCAATACATGGGTATGAATAACTTTGCACCATAGATCACCTTTTTATCTTCAAGATACTCGATGTTTGCTGTGTTATATCCATCTCGCTGGCCATGGCTTAAGACCCTAAAACGACGGACACCAACTGTATCAACAACTGAGCGTCCATCAGGAAAAAACTTTACGTCCCTGATCTCTAATATACAGCCATGATCTGCAAATCTGAAATGACAGAAGGGCATAAAAGTGGAAGTCATCAACAAGCGTTTATAGACATCAGGACAAATACTGGGCCTAATTCACCATTTCTTACTTGAAAGAGGATTCTGCGTTGGTGACAATACATTTCTGCTTATTCACATAAGCCACACAACCCCCACCCTTTCTGCCTTCCCTCAGAGGACCTGGGCAGCAGCATTTTCAGGGCAGGTTTGTGGAGTGGGAGGGTTGGAAAGGGACAGGAAACTAAATGAAACATGTTTCATGCTGGGAGTTGCCACCTGCTGGTGGCGAATTCATCTGGTTTGCAAAGAAAACTAGATGGGTAAAGATACTGTAAGGAAGTACAGAAACTGAGGAACAAATGCATGGCTGTGAGGGCTATCCCCCTACTCCAAGGTGTAAGCAGAAGACTGCAGGCTTTAGAAGAAAAAGGCTTTCTATATAGCAAGTCTTTTCTTGCATTTGTTTCCTTTAAAAAAAAAAAAAGTCAAACCAAACCCAAAATACTCTCTTCACAAAAGCACGTTTGTATCCATTGTATTTGCACAGGTTTTAATCACACCCTGGAAACAGGCATGAAATAAAACTTTTACTTTATCAAGCTTCCTTAACTCTACCTTTGTGATGCAGTGATTTCACTAGAGAGGATGATTGCACAATGACTCTTCACCACAATACATTTGCAGGTCTACACCTCAGCCTACTGCTAAGCAGGAGAAAGCACTGTATCTAGTCTCATCTCAAGATACCAAAACCCTGCAGGGTTTGATAAATTCTTTATCAGGGAAATGCTTGTCTTACTAGGGCTTGGCCATTTCTCACAATGGAGTGATGAAGAAATGACTCCTGTCTCTGCTCTTACCATGGGTTTGGGAGGGGCGGGGGGAAGCTCACCACTGTGAACAACTGTTCTCTCCCAGCCAGTGCACAGGAAAAAATCAGGCAGAGCAGGAGGAGCAGAGCTGCACACAGCTAAGCCCTGGTGCTCTACCAATAGGACTGACTCAAAAAAGCAAGTTTGTTAGTTTATTATAGCAATATTACACTACACACTATTTAAACAGCTACATAACAATTGTTTTTAATTAATGATTTTAGTGACATTCATACTGAACTTAGAAATTAATACAGAAGTGATGTTTTTTTCTTTTTTGTTGTTCTTAGAGGAGTTTTTTTGGGTAGACAGTGACCTCAATCAGAGACAAGAAAGCACCTGGAGACAGGCATAAAATGTGCTGACAACATTAAGAGCATATATTATTTTACCAATTTTAAGTTAAAATGGAGAAATAAAACAGAGGAAGGTAATGAACTAAACATGCTTTGTCACTGTGTTTTTCAAGGGAGGTATGTATTAATGTCTCGGTAGATGAGGCAAAACAAGTTTCCCCACTTCTTGTATTCCCAAGTTGATTTTGCAATTTTGAATAAACAGAAGAACTTCTCTACTTGTGTAAGAAGCTGGACCAGCCTGCCAGGTGTCTGCAGATGAAGGCTTCCTGTGTTTAAGTTATCATGCTCATAAAGTTGAATTATTTTAGTAACTCAAAACACACAGGACATAGAAATCTAACCATACTGTTGCATTTTTAAATACCCTTCATGATGTTATCTAACAAACCAATTACTGTGTTTTGGGGATTGTAACACCTTGGCCCTCTGTATTACTATACCTGACTCCAAGTAAGTTTGGCTCTTCCACAAGCCTGCAGGGATATAAGGAGAGTTATCACTGAAGTAAGTCCTAGGGTAATTCTGTCCTCACTCTCACAAGTATTCACTTCCAGAAAATGGTAATAGGCCTGAAAGGGACTGTGGAGCATCAGCTACTGCTGGAGTCTGAACTCCACAGAGTGCAGTACTGACAGCATGCCAAATGGCATTGCTGCACAGCCACAGCTGACAGGAAGCTGCAGCATCTCCTGTATTCTTACTGCTACCTTACTGTCCAGTCTGGGAGAAAAATAAAATATCCCCCCCCAAAAAAACATGAAGTGGACAAGGAAAGGCTGCCAAGCCTCAGTAATGACTTCCCCCCTCTCAGCTCCAGTGATGATCACATACAAAAATGCTGCTCCTGAGGATGTCTGTCTAATGTGTTCTTAAAAATTCCCATGTTCGTCACCCATTCTACAGCCTGCATCAGGCCCATCTAACTTCTGAAGTCAGCAACTATTGCATCTCATAAGGCAGACCTCTCAAGACCACCTCATGTTTCTCCCATGAGCATGGTGTCAAAACTCCATTATCTGTGAAATACTTAAACTTGAAGGCTTTCATAGAATCACAGAGTAGCTTTGTGTTGTAAGGGGCCTTTAATCTAGTCAGTCTCTGCATAGGGAGCTGGAAACACATCAGTGTCAGAATTCACAAAAATGAATGAAAGGTATGATGATATAGGAAGACAATGTAAACCCACTCACTGCAGATAGTTTAGACATTGCAACACAGCAGTAAAGACAAACATTCAAATCCAACATTCAGCAGCAAAACAGACTTCTCAGCCAAGGGTATACTTTGTCTCATTAAAATGATACCACTCTTTCAGAAAAGCTATGGAAGGTCTGGATGTTTTGCCTTGGTTTTGTTTTCTTAAACTGAGTAGACAGAGGAGGAACCTCACCCAGACAGTCAGCTTTCACTGGAACAAACAGGCCAGCAAGCTTTCCAAACACGCAGCCAATTAAATGCTATTTTTGGAGCCTGTAGTAACAGGATGAGTTGCATTCTTGCTATCATCCATCAGGGAGTAATAAAATTATATCTTTGTGTAAAAAGGAATGTTTAAACTTCAAAACTAAGAAGTAAGCAACTTTGGTATTGGTTCACACAGGACTGGAAGGAACCACAGTGGTTTGGGGAGACAAGTACACTGTGCTGCAGTATTCCATTAGCTCACAGCAGCTTCTGCAACAACAGGACATTCTCAGCTCATCTCCTTACCCTTTTAATTCATCAGCTAAGCACATGCCAAACTGCTTGGTACCAGTTTCCATGCATCTTCTTATCATTAGGCGATAACGAGGTTCAAAGACATGGAGTGGACAAGGGATGGTAGGAAAGGCCATGGTACATACGAAGATGGGAACATCTTTATTCAAACTGTAAGAAAATCGTTAAAAAAAAATCACTTTTTTTTTCCTGAGTGCTGCTATAGTCAGCATATATCCTTAATAGAAGGCAAATGGTTTCCTTAGACTCAATCTTTGTAAATGCATATCTCTTCAATGTTTGCCATTTTCACAAGACAGTGTTTCAGGACTCTTTTCATTTAATACATTAAGTAAACAATCCCTCTAACCTATTTCCACAGAGGAAAACTGTCAAGAAACAGCCAGTTTCCCAAAGACATGCATATTGACACATCTTAGATACACATGGCAAGATATTGGTGACAGCTTTTCACAGTAACAAAGTACTTAAGGACCAGCCATGTTCAAAGCAAGATGGCAGAGAATCCCAAAACTCAATAAAAACCCCTTTGATTTTGAAGTAGCCCACTAACCCACTTAATTTTTTTCAGGATTAACTGCATGTTTTGTTTTACCTTTTAGGTTACAGTTATAGCACAACATTCACAAGTCACTGACAAAACTGGATCCTTGAACTTCTCCTGACCTGAAGTATAACTCATTTGTAATTTGAATTCTACTCCCAGAAAACCCCCACTGTAACTCCTAAAGCTATTATGTTGTTTCAGAGGAAAAAGCAATTATCTTTATTTTAATAATATTGTTGTGCCTCTCCACCATCCAAGCACATTGTTACTTGTTTATCTGCAACATACACGTCAAAAATACAAACCATCTGGCAGGTTCATTTACAAGTTCATTCCTTTGGTGCATTTCCATTAGGAAATGACTCTTCTTCAGTAATTTAGACTGAAAAATACATTTTTGTAACAGCTGTCAGTAGTATAAAGAGAGCCTACTTTGACAATTCCTTCATTTCTTCCTCATAAACTTTCTTCCTTTCAGATAATTCCTCTGGCAAGTAACGGACTATCAGCTCTTCTGTAAGGACGGTCTTCTTGTAAGTTCTGCTTGCCAGAAACTACAAGGAAGAGTCAACTCTTAAGTCTGATAACAAGAAGACAGGTAACATCTCTTCCTCCCAACCCGTTCTTCCCTGAGGCCAAAGTGCTCCTTAGTTAGGACTGTACCGATACCTCACCCTTTTCAGCCTCCAGGCACCAAAACTTCCACTTCAGCATATGTGGTTCACCCCACTGTCTTTTAACTCTAACCCCATACCCTTTCTGGGCAGAAGTTGTACTACCAGGAAGAAAAGGCAGTCCATCCCCACTTTTGGAAAGATACATTTATCTTTTTCATCTACAGCTGTCAGCTTACTGGCAAGAAGCACAAGTACGGGATACCTTATGTCTGCTGTTGACAAGTGTTGACCAAAGAGCAACCATTCCTCAATCACCAGAGTTTCCACATAAACTGGAAATATGGTATGAACACACCTATGGCTGGGGGTCACTAGGCATGAGCCTGATGGGATACTGGAAGCCTCCATTTCTTCAAGAACCAGCAAAACCACTTGTCTACCAATGAATGCCAAATATATCCTTGAGTAAATGAGGTCTGCGCACAGCTTGATGCTGTTGGTATTGTCTTGTTCTGGTTTCACAGAATCATAGAATGGTTTTGGTTAGAAGGCACCTTTTAATGTCATCTAGTCCAACCCCTTCAGTGAGCAGGGACATCTTCAAATGGATCAGGTCGCTCAGAGCCCCCCATCCAACCTGACCTTTAACGTTTCCAGGGATGGAGCATCTACCAACTCCCTGTGCAACCTCTTCCAGTGTTTCATCACCATTATGGCAAAAAAAACCTCTCACTTACATCTAATCTCTTCTGATTAAATCAACTCTTTCACTTTAAAAGCATTACCCCTCTACTAAAATGTCTGTCCCTATCTTTTTTATAAAACCCCTTGAAGAACTTTAAGACTGAGATCAGGTCTCCCCAGAGCATTCTCCTCACCAGGCTGAACAACACAACTCTCTCAGCCTTTCTTCATAGGAGAGGTGTTTCAGCCCCAAACCATCTTCATAGCCCTTCTCTGGACTTGCTCCCCTTTCCTGAAGGCCCTGTAGCTGGATGCAGGACTCCAGCTGGCATCTCACCAGAGAGGGGCAGAATCACCTCCCTCACCCTGCTGGCCTCACTGCTTTGGATGCAGCTCACAAGTAGAGCACAGAAAGTCTCCATATAGATGCCTTCAGAAGAACACAATTTTGGGCAGTTTTCTTCACTGGGGCAAGGACATACTTACTTCTGACAGCTTTTCCTTGCAGAGCGGGCAAAGTGGATTATGGTCAAGGCAACGCTCAAGGCATTTGAGGCAAAAGGTGTGTCCACAGGGTGTGGTAACAGGTTCGTAGAACAACCTTAACATGAAAACATGGAACAGAAAAGCTAAGCTGCCAACAAAAACAATTCCCAATGTGTGGAGAGGAGTGACTAGTCCTAGCTCTTTCTTTCTTTCCTGCTTTTGTATAAAGCACAGGTGACAGTGTTATCTAAGGATACAAAAAAGGTTTTCATTTTTAGAAGTGGTAAACAATGGAAAACGGCATACATAATGGAGAAAACCACATCTGTAAAGATTCACCACATGTAAGGTTCAGCAAAAAGGAACAGAGTAATGATTTAGACATTCTCTGGCAGGCTTCTCTTCTTACACCATGAAAACTTTTTTCAGAAGCTAGAGAGGCTTTGTTATGTTAATGCCAGGTCAACACAGTCATACCTCATGCAGAGGGAACACTCAAAGTCTGACGCATCCACCAGAGTTGTTGGTATTTCACTTGACGTGTCAGTGGTGTTTTCAGGTAAAACATCTCCATCTAAGTAGTCAAGAAGATTATTACAGTAAATATGTAAGCATTGCTGCACTTTCTGATGTTCTTTACACTGTTGATTTTTTCACAAAAAACCTGATTTATGTATTTTCTTTTCTGAAGTTTTGTTTCAAACAAACTATTTCCCATCTAAGTTTTAGATTTTTTGGCAGGAGATCTTTTGGAGAGCAGAGGATGATGTCTGTGGCCAGAGAATACACTTTAGAGCCGAATACCCATTATTTGCTTCTCCAAAAATGATTGTGTTGTGGGTTTTTCTAGACTAGTTTTTAAAAGATTCTGCTATTGCTTTCCCACCACCACCCCCACATCAGCCAGACCAGATGTTTTCAAGTACATTAAGTCCAGAATTTAATTTGTTTACACACAGTCAAAATATTTCATCACTGTTTATTATAGATTTCTCAGCAGGGGTAATTTTACTTACAAATATAAAAAAGCCTACATTTTTCTAGACTAGGCTGTTGTAGAAATCCCAAATTTCAGACAGCTTAAAGTTAAAGGACTACTGGAGTTGCATTAGCTAACACTGCTTTTACTAGCTCAGCAATCTGCAAACAGAGGCTAAACACTTCACTTAAAATTCTGCCCAGATTGATTTTTGGGGGTGGTTTTTACCTCTAGATTAAACTCAGTTTAAGGGTATGCACTTCAAAATTCACAGCAGCATTATTTAGGCTCAAAAGCTATCAGCTCCAGCTTCTGTTGACATTTACACAAGCAAATTCTGCAATTTCTTTTACAATTTGCATCTTTGTGATGAGTTGCAACAGAGTCGTGAGTGCTGCCTCCACATGTTTTTTATTAACCAAATTCTTGACCATTAAAAAGCTCAGCTTTTTATGTTAAGTTAAAACACTAGGATGCTTTGTTAAAGAGTAACTTATGCTCAGCATCTGGCTTCTCTGAAGCAGAGACAGGATAGGTGGTGTGTAGCCTACAAAGAAAAACAACGCTATCTTTAACCTACATCTCACATGTTGGCATTTAGTAATTACAAGAACCTGGTTGTGTTAATTCCGCAAATAGTAACATGGCACTGGGACCTAGCACAGACCAGAAATTAGTGCTTATGGGTAAAACACGATCTCTGGCCTTCCCTGTGAAGATACAGGTGGGTCAGATTTCACAATCTATTTACTGAGTCTGCAGTTCACAGGCAAGTACAGGGTTTTTTCCTCCACAGCAACGTGATCAGAAACTGGCCATCTATTGATCTTTTGCAGAGCAGACAGCTGTACTTGCAGACCTGTAACATTTTGAGGCAGAAGTCAAACTCGTCAAGATGTGGGTTTTTTTTTTTTAATTTAAGGGGAAAAATTCACACCAGTACAGCAGCATTTTCAAAGTCTATGTTAACCAATAATTACACGACTCAGTGAAGTATTGCCTTCAGCATTTTTAGCCCTGAGTAGTAAAGCCACGCTGGAGGTCTTTGTTAGAAGCTTGAGAAGCATACAAATTGTAAGCACAGCTATCAAGTAACAGAAAACTGGGGGGCAGGGGCTTGTTACCCTTTAAAAGGCTTCTTTGTCTGCTTGGAAAATTTCATGTTAAGTTGCATGTGACCATTTCTAATGCCAGTTAAACATTAGTTGCCAGGCTTACTTCATCTTTCAATCATATAAAAAGACAATGAAGTTCAACTATAGCTGAGATCCAGAAAATGGAAACTGCGGCACTAGCAACTCGAAGACTAAACTGAGAGTGGATTACACACACGTTACAGTGGAAATGGCCCGTTGGAGAAAGAAAAACACAGTTTTCATTCAATGAACTTAAACTGCTCTGGAATAAGGTAAATAGGTTGTTAGAGCAGAAACAGACACACCAGAGTACAAAATATTATGCCAATTCCTGTAGGGAATGTTTTATTGACACCTATAAAAAGGGAGGAGTAAAAAAGTTTACAGTTTTTCAGTATGTGCAAGAGAAATCACTTTTCTAAGCCACAACACAAACCTTTTTTAAGAATCTTATTGGGGACATCCAAGCTCTGCAAATCCCTCATATCACTGGACAGCTTTCTTTTTAAGCCAACCCCAGGTAAACTGGAGAGAATAGCTCCCAAAGACTTCTTGTTGTCTTCAAAGTAGAGATCCAGAACATGATGCGTAACAGAAGAATCAGTGCTTCTGAATACATCAGATTCTTGGGACGGGGTTTTTGTTAACCTGAACATAGTATCCTAAAAAAATAAGAACAGTTACATACAGCATGAGACAATTTTGTTTTGCTTTTACCTATTAGTTTTATCAGCAATAGATCAATGTTCCCACAATGAGCCTAGCAATGAAGAAAGGTCTGTATCAAAGGTCACTTCCCAGTTGCATGAAGCTCTCCCTACAGCGCCTATCTCTAGAAATTATGTTCCTGTCATACCAGATCTTCAGTGGAAAAACCCACAACTACAACTGACCCCCATGTGAAGGCATCACATTGTTTTCTGAACAAAAAGGTTCACTCTCTTATTCTTCTGAGGAAGTACAACCCAATAAGAGATCCAACAGCAATGGAAAGAACAGGCTTACCATGAAAGTAAGTGCCTACATGGGTGCAGACAATGTCACACAGATCAGAAAGATCCATGTGCTACTTTTGGTATTTTTATGTTGAACACTTTTTGCTTTACCTTTGAGGACCCAGCAACAGAGTTATCTTCCACGGCTGACTGTGTGTTTATGCTACTCAGAAACGCAGGTTTCAATCTTGTATGGGATGTTCGACTAGAGAAAGGTGCTGTTAGACTATCATGCACATTTTCAAAGGCTGGGAAAAACATCTCACACATTATCTAGTTAATTAGGAGAGAAAAAAAAAAGAAAAAGTAATAATTACAACATAGATATTTATGTTCGTGTGAACACAGATGCACAAACTTCACAGTTTCTAGATGCAAAGAAGCTTGCAACATCCAGGACATCCTGCATTCCCCAGTGCCCATGGGAAACCTGAATGGCAGTCCCCACCACAGTCACATTCCAAGGTGCTCTTCTGGTGCCCTCCTCCCTTACCAAAGGCTTCTGCTCCCCAAGAGCATCCAGGGCAGCAGTCTGTTGCATTGTTCTCCTGACCCTACCCATCTCCATTTTGACACTCAGACCCTGCCTCCAGAAGTCTTTAGACCATGGTCTTCCATCAAAACCAGTTAACAGAGATGTGTTTAAACACTCCTTGTGCTCTTCACCCATCTCCTCCATCCTCAAGCAGATTTAACCCCTAGCTTAAAGCTGTGTAGAGTCTGCTGCCCCTCTCACCAGTCCCCATCAAGCATCTTGCCAAATCCTCATTTCATTTTTATAAAAATCTGCCCGTATGGATGGTCACAGAGAACCTGATGACGGGCTGTTAGCACTTGATGTGTCTAACTTCCCATAAGGGACAAAATTCTACGAAGACTGCAGGATTTTTCCAGGACAGGGCAGCACACAGTTTCCTCTTCTCAATCCTCTGCCACTTCCCACATGAAAGTCATTTTCTGATGGGTACTAAAATTAGCAACCTCAAGCCTACACAGCAGAATTCACAAATATATAATCCCTCTGGTTGAGGCATCAACTAAACCCAAGAGGTGCCCCACATAGCATAATGCTAAAAAGGGTTATTGGAGCATCTACTGAATCAGAACTATCCTTTGGGTGTTTACTATCACCTGAAATACCATGAATTTTACTTGGCTGTGGGATTAAAACCAGCACAATGGCCAAGTAGCCAGTAAATACATTTTATACCTTTTGGGCTTCTTTCTTCATTGAGCTCCATTCGGGATTTAAGGCAACACAATAAAGAAACTCCTTCAATGCTTCCTCAGTCCTTTCCAATCCAGAAAGAGCTTTTGCTTTCACATAATGGCCCTGTTCACACAAAGGAAATATACAAATCTAGAGATCATTTCTGAAGTGGCAGCAAGACACCAGAAAACAAACCTGGAAGTTCACAGCATTCTGCAGGTGAAGAACAAGATGCTTTTTGGGTAACAACCTCTTTGATACATGTGACTGAAAGAAATTCAGTCCCTTCTGGTGCAAAAAAGATTACCCAGGAACCCTCTGCTGCATTATCCCTTGCCAAAGGCATTGCTCATTTCCTGAGAGAAGAGCTGGGAATGAAGAGGGGTATTTGTCTCCCCAGGGACAAAGTCTACTACACATCCCACTGTGCTTGGACACATCAGAGAACAGTTTCACATACCAGGACAAACTTAAAAAGTAATGCAGCTGCACAGAAAAGGCAGTGGGACAAGGCAGCCTGGAAGTGGCAGCTCAGAGAGTTCAGGATAGTCACTTCTCCTGGGTGTCTTACTAGGATAGTAAAATTATCTACAGAGATAATTTTTCACCTGTTTTATTTGGCCCAAAAACATAATGAATTTAGGGCAACTTACCAATGCTTAACCTGAAGCATTTTAACCCACCCTACCTCTCCCATGTTCTGGACTCACACATCCACAGCCAACAGGTACGGATAGCCAGCTTGGGAATAAATCCTATTTTACTTGTTACTAGTAGCAAGAGAGGAACGCCTCGCCTCTGAACTTTCCTGCAGATATCAAACTACAGTTCTAATCTGACTATGGAAATTAGCTCCTTCACAATGAAAAGAAACTTAAGAGTGCATTTAAACATTTCCCTCTTGCTTATTAGACAGAAGTGTGCTCTACAAGCACCACCTCTGACCCAAGAGAACACCTCTAGCCTGTACTGAAAGTACAGCTTCATTCATCTAAGAGACTGGCTAGATAAGCAGATCCACTTTTCGTCCTTCATAATAATGATGAAAGATCTGGTATCACATAATCTTCCTGAGCAGGTAACTCCCTCATTCTTTCAGTACTGCTGTCCAAGCTGAGACCTGTTAAGATCTTTACCATTCCTCTGGAATTGGAAGAAGGAGGCTCATGCCAAAAGCAAGTAGCAGGCACTGCATAGGCCAGGTTAATTAACAAAATTACCATTTGGTGACCTGTACAAGAAATTTCAGTACACATCGATTCTCTCCAGGCGAGATACATTTTTCTTTTCCTCAATGAGGTAAGAAGAGAGATAGCGTGAGGCCTGACCCTGACCTTCTTACCTGGATGCTTGCACAGCCTCCATAAAACCTTTTACACACCTGCCATCAGTGTCAGCATTACTTCACTGCACTGGGAAGCCTACAAGCTTGTTTGGACTCGTCCTTCAGAGCTGTAAGAGCAATGTCCTTATCCAACCTGCAAGAGAGGACTGAGCTGGGCTGTCCACAGACAAAGTACCTAAAGATCCAACACCAGGACTTAGGCCCAGGGACTAGAGAACCCTATACTTCAGAGACTACTGCTGCCACCTTCCCTTTCCTATTTTCACATACCCCTGCCAAGCATCAAACCTGAAACTTGAAAGGGAGATCCAAGCAGGACCATGTGCAGCAGGCAGGAGGGCACCGCTGTCTACCCTCCATATAAAAACACAACTGGAAAACACTCCCTGCCTTACAGAGTCTAAGGACCTGGTTTTCATAGCAACTGAAAAGAAACCAACTTATCTACAGCTCCAATAACTACAGCATATCAAGGAGTTTCACCAGTAACTCAGCAAGCTATTACATCTGTTATCAAT
This sequence comes from Coloeus monedula, assembly GCF_965178545.1. Classification (NCBI taxonomy): domain Eukaryota; kingdom Metazoa; phylum Chordata; class Aves; order Passeriformes; family Corvidae; genus Coloeus; species Coloeus monedula. Next base: position 89,047,376 of record NC_138783.1, read on the forward strand.
AAGCCAAAAGATACCAGTTAGGCGAACACTTGCATCCTAGGAGCTACTCCCAGAATTAAGTTTAATTTTATGTTGGGTTTGTTTTTTTTAACTACACAGCAAATGTTTGAGCTAATCTCTGCCACTGGATGAGATGCTGCAATACACAAAACAAAGCAGATGCCCAGAACTCCTGGAGAACATGGATTCTGGGTCAGCACAGCTTATGTTGATGTCCTCACAAACATGAAAGCACAAGTGAAGTACGTCTGAGATACTGCTGGTTACGCCATGATGACAAATTTCATTTTCAATTAATATTCTTCAGAGATGTGATTAATGAAACCTTTATCCACCTACGACTGACACACATCACATTTCCATGGATTCAGGCAAACAGAAGACATTTCAAGAAAACATCTGAACGTGCGTAATTCATTTTTCTCCCTCTGCACAGAAACCCAGCCAGCGTCACCCGAGGTGGGATTCCTGACTTCATGAGAAATTATCCAAGATAGAGAAGCAAACTGGATGCAGGGGAAGATTATTAACTGCCTTCCAACATGAAAGGTTTTAATGGGTGACAAGACAGATAGCCTTCAGAGACAATTCCCTAACTTGTCAGAGACTCGGTGTTGCAGACAGCACCTCTCTGCTTGCCCTGCATCATCCCTAACTGGGAATGGAGCACTAGATGCACAGCCTTGCTTGCTGAGGCAGAAGGTCAAGGCATTTATGCAACACCTCCTTAGTCTCCTTAGTCTCTGCCTAAAATCCTTCCACAATTCCCCATGCTATGCTCTCCCCAGAAAGCACGCAGAGGCTTTATCTGCTCAAACCTGTGTTGCAGTTTTGCTACTGATAGGAGAAGGACTGACTGCAGGTGTAATCCTAAGTGGGGTGAACTGCTGGACACCCAGTCCAGCTTCAGGCAACCAGTGGTAATGATGGGCACCATGTGTTTCTTCCATTTCTCTCTCCTAACATCATTCCTGATACTTGCTTCAAACTGCCCACTGCTCCTTGTAGCACCTCCTTTGGTTATGAAAAAAATTGCAACCCCTCTATGAAACACCATGACACAGGTAGACATCACAGATAGGATATTTTAGGATTAAAGAGAGAAAGAAAATAATCCTGAAATAGAGTCTGGGTTGCTCCTCAAAAAAACACACTGGCCAGCAGGCTGTCAAAGCCACCCACTTCCATGGGACACATCGTCCCAGAGAGACCTGCAGGGCCATCCTGGGCTGCCAGAGCCTTATGAACTGATTCTGCTGCCAAGCTGCAGCACAAACTGTAACAGATAAAAGGCACCAGTATGAACAAAACCACATCACCAGCAGCCCACCATCAAAATCCCACCAGCTGGAGAAGATTCTGAGGACCTTCCAGACTTGTTCTTTGAAGAACTTAGACATTTTTGGCCCTGCTAATGCCCCGATGTTCTTCCAACAACAGCCCCAGCAGCACCGTCCCCAGCACAGAGAGAAGCCCTGAGAAGAAGCAGTTTTCATCTTGGTCTTTACAAGAAGCAAGCACCGTACCGCAGGCCAGTGGGGCTTGTTTCGGCAGAGGATGTCCGCGTCGTGAAGAGCTTGCTGGTAGTTTTTCATCAACGTACAGAGTTCTGCCCGCTGTGCTATTAATGAACACTTGCAAGGAGCTGGAAAACAAAAACAGTTGCAAGGAACTTCATTAAAAGAAGTACCAGGACATGTTAAATACAGTAACCTCATATGCAGCCACCATAACCAAAAAAATCACTACTTCACACCCATTACATTTATACTCTCCTGTAATGGAAAAAGAGGCAATTCCTTCATTCTTTCCTGCTTAAAATATATTCTTCTCACCCTGAAGCAATCTCTATGTTTTATCTAGCAGGACATATTTCATATTCACAAAGAGGATGCCACTGCTCTTTTCTTCATCTTGCTTACAGGACACTTTAGAAAGCAAAAAGAAAAAAGCTGCAAGTGTTTCTACCCTCAGCGTGGAGGAAGAAATCACCAATGCAGGACTTCAGCTAAAGTGTTCCTGGAAGCCATTAAATAACAAAAATGCATGCAGCCTTTACACTTCATATCCGCTTGCCTTCCCCAAGGCAAGCAAACCTCTCATGATCATACACCTTGCCTCCACAAATTCATGAATCATTCAGTTCACACGAATTATGAACTTCCCAGACATTATTATTCTGTCCTTTGCTAATAAGGTCTCTGGAACACATTTTAATTTCACAGAACCACAGAAAAACTGGCTGATCCATGTTCAGCCTGTCCACCAGGACCCCCAGCTCTCTTCTGCAGATCTGCTGTCTAGTCCAGCCCATCCTGTTGCACGGGGTTGTTGTGTCCCAGCTGCACCTGCCTTTGCAGAAGTAGGCAAGGCTGGTCAGCCCATGCCCCAGGTTGTTGGTTTGAATGGCAGCCCTGCTCCCCAGCACATGAATCACTTCTTCCTCTCCCAATCTTGTGCCACAGACAAACTTGCTGACAGCATACTCTTCCCTGTGATGGAAGCTGTTAATAAGGTGCTGAACTGTGTCAACCCCATTACCAACACCTGGGCAACACCACTGGCAGCCATCCACCCAGCAGGTCTCAAGCCATTAGGCACCACCTCATGCCCCTAATGGTCCAGTCAATTCTCCACCTCCCTCCCACAACTTCCCCAGCTCAGCAAGGACACTGCAGCAGGCTGCGGCAGCATCCTTGCAAAACACACACTAAGTCCCAAATAATGCTCTGCTTTTGTTCACTAGAACAGTTATGTTATTTTAGGTGATGAGATTTATGAGAGATTTACTCTTGGTCACTGTTGACCTTCATGTACTGGGAGAGGCCTCTGGAAGGCTGGAAGGTGGCTGCTTGCAGCTAAGTGCAGTAATCCTTTCCCAAATGTGAGCTGGTTAAAACTGTCAGAACTGGTAACAAACTTTACACAAGCTCTAGTGTGCTGAGACACAGTACCACATTTCTCCAAATTTTAACTTCACATCCAAACCAGCTCTCTCAAGGATTTTCCACCAAGTGTCACCTTATGCATGTTCACACACAGGGCTCCTGTCTCCATACGTCTCCTGCTCTCTTCAGCCTGATTTGGCTTCACTGTTTGGATCTCGCTTCAGCACCAGCATCCTAAACATGCCCTCGGTAAGAACACATTGCCCATACACAGCCCAGGTACAAACACATCTGCATGGACACAGAGTGAGTACAACTGCTGCAGGTGCCACCACTTATTAAATTCAAGCACCTACCACGAGGGATGGCCCAACACCACATCCCCCTCACACCTCCCCCCGCTTGGGCTGATGCTCCTGCTTGTGCGGCAAACCAGGTTCATGTGCTTGCACTGGGAACCAGAGCAAAGAATCAATTGACTGAAAGTTAATTCAATAGCTGTGGTTGTTGTTGAGGCGGACATAAAAGCCACACTAGTCGTAATCCATAGTCAGAAAAGGTAGAAAGATTTTTTATTTTCTCTACTGCTATTCTTATACCTGTTCACAATGGCTGTGGCCTAATTTAAGATTGGCTGCTTAGCAAACAATGACAAGGCTGTCTAACAATGACCATTCAGGCAGTAAACAATCAGCTATACAAGTAAAAGTATAGTTGCTACATATTATCCACACGTTCTTCCTTGTACACTCTCAATGTCCCACAAGGAGAACATCCTCCCCTTGTGTCCAGAACATCTTCTCTTATTGGTATCTTCTTAGCCTTCTCTGTGAGTTTTACTAAAGTTGCAGAATTTCAAGTAAATTCTGACTCCGTGAGAATGTCAGTCCAGCTATCAATCTCATCAAATAGCAACAAATAAATAGAAAGGTTTAAGAGGATCGGTTTCCCCTTGGCTAGTTCACTGTACAGCCACGCAAACTTGAGTGCCAGGACACTGGATGAGAAGGAAAGAAGCAGCAAGGAGTGTTGCCTTTTTTGGCTGTAGTGTGGACTGACGACAGATATACTAACTGCAGAGCAACAGATCAGGGCTGATGCTTCCCCACTGGTCTCAGACAGTGACAGCTAGAGACTACACTTAAAGAGCTCTACAAAAGCTCACATGTTAATAAGGTGCTGGGGTTCTGTGCTGTTTTTTGCTTGTGTGGTTTTGTCATGGTTTGTTGAGGGTTTTTTTTAACTACTACACGTGCAGACTGCTGCATGGAGTGATCCACGTTTCTACCTATAGTTTTTTAAAAGACGGCAAGTTATATAAAATTGAAAGCAATTAATCTAAGATCTCCAAGCAAGTTTTTTTTTCTTTTAGCAGATGCTCAAATATGAAACTATTTAGTTTAGCTGCATTTGAACAGTAAGTAATGCATACTTTGTATTTCCATCTTTGTCTGCTCTAGGGTATCCAGGTTCAGGGTATGCAGAGGGAGGTAGAAACAGCAAGAAGTTAGGCACCTCAACAGGAAAGCAGGGGGTGGGGTGGGGTGGGGTGGGGTGGGGTGGGGTGGGGTGGTATTTCTGGCACCATAGGGAAAGGAAGCAGTATGAGATTAGGGGGCAAAGCAAGTCAGCTTGCTGCTTCTGTTCACTACTGCACATTTTAACCACACTGATGCTTTCCAGCACTCTTCAGAACGGTTCGTACATCCAACAAACCCAGAGAGAGAACAGCTTCATCAGCTCCTTTTCAGGAACTTGTCTTCAGTGCAAACGTTTTAAGCAAAAAAAAGCCATTGCAGAGCACAACACTGTGGCAAAGGCTGCAGATCCTCCTGAAGCACAGTCCAAAGGGTCTCACAATATGAAAAGAAAATAAACCAACATGGAGGCAAGCCAGAAAAAGCTACGTGTACTCAGGGCTCATACCTCTCCTTCACTGAGACTCAGTCAGAAAGCATAAGGTGTGGCCGGCCCATCTTAATGAGTAACTGGCAAGGAATGTTTAGTTAACTGAGAGAAAGGATAAAAAACCCCAACAAACCAAACAGCTTTGCTAAAGAGAACAGCATTTATGAGGCCGTACTTTAACAGGTCTTCTACAGGGAGATGAAGTATCTAGACTAGATGCCATAGCTAGAGTGGTGCCCAGCCACCTCCATTCAGGCTCACCTCACTCACAGAGCAAGCAGTGCAGCCTGAAATCTTACTGGCTCTACACCCAACCCATGCATCCTTATTCCCAGCCTCCTGCTATCAGGAGGTGCTAGCAGGACTGTCCCAGGAGGGTCCACGTCTCATCAGGGCAAAGCTAGATGGACTGAAACCTCATTCTTTGTCAGTGGAACTGAGGCATCAGCTGGCTAACTCCAACTCAGGGTCCACGTGGAAGTGGGATGAAAAAGTGAATATCCAGCTGCAGCCTAAATAACTACAGTGTTTCTTATAAGCACCATGATACCGAGTTGTTCCATGCCACAGCAAATGATGTGATGAAAATAATTAGTCACAGAAGGTGGCAAGAGAGGCCTTGAGGGTGTACAGAGTTTGTGAATGCCAGTTCACAAGGATGCCAGTGTTCAAGATGCCAGTATACAAGGCAGATGCCAGTATACAAGGATGCCAGTGTTCAAGGCCAGGCTGGACAATGCCTCGAGTCCCCCAACCCAGTGGTCTAGCGGAAAGTGTCCTGGCCCATGGCAGGTGGGTTGGGACTCGATGACCTTTAAGGTCCCTTTCAACTCTGTAACACTGTGACTCTACAGTATTTGCAATTATAAAAAAAAAAAAAAAAACAACCAAAAAAACAAACCCGAAGAAACAATCACAAAAGAAAAAGCTGCACAATAGTAGTCAAAAGTTTGTTTTAAAATAAGGCACTCATTCTCTCTTCTGGAGATAAAAAGCAGGGGAAAAGAAGATTTCTTTTATGAAATGACTTATTATTTCAGGCCAAATTAAAAAAGAAAAGTGTAGAAAATTTTACTGTTTCCACAACACCAGCAGATGGCATTTTGTGAATCCAACTCCTCCTGGGAATCCACAGCGGCACAGCAAAATTTATGTCCTTGTCAGCATCAGGGATGCAGTACTGAGGCTCCCAGGATCTGCAGCTCCAGGCAGCTGGGACACAGAGACTTCCTCCAAGACACAAGTCCTGGAAGTCTTCCCAAGCATCTCCCTTCCCCTCAGCCATAATCTCACTGTACCAGACAAACCCTGGCCCATACAGGGCCCAGAACAGACGTATGTTTGGGTCTTTGCCTCCTAGACCCTCCTTTGGACCACCAAATATTGCCTATTCTGAGTGTGGTTGTCAACTTGGATTTCTCCAAAATCATTAATTTTCCTCTCACACCACCTTTGTGCTCATCTGCGTGTTTGTTACTCTGTGCTTTTACTTATGCAGAAGCTAACACCCAAAATTACTTTTCCAGATATGCCCAAGTATTCAAGCTTTTAAAAAAACTATTCTGTTGAGTTTGGAAGGTTGGTAGGACAACAGGGCTCCACAAAATTTCCTTGTGCCAGGAAGGCAGTTAGAGCAATTATGAGAATTTGCCCAACTGAGCGCAGATGATGATAGAAGTTTTACTGTAATAAACTACTCTGCCATTTCTTCCAGGAACTCAGAACAGAAAGAACAAGCTTAAAGTTGCTAGAACACTCTAATTCTCCTTAGCTAACAATTCTTCGTAGAAAATCGCATCTTATTCACACATATCTCAATACTAAGCACATTTCCTTGAAGGCATGAGCAGAACTGAAACAAGTGTCATCACAAACACCTTTCAGTCTTGCTTTTAAGAGTCAGCCTGCACAGTATTTCAGCAGAAACTTCTCTCACATTTTAAAGAAACTTCTGCCCTGGAAAGAGAAAGAAATTTGGCTTGTTTTGCTACATTATGCATTTAGTTCTGAACAATTCAGTATTGAAAGCCTTTTAATAAGCTTGAAAAATAATATGAAACATGTATCTTCATTTCAGTGAGAAATTAGCAAGTTTTAGTAAATAACTGAATAGCAAATTAGCTTTTCTCCTCCAAACTTCATGTAAGCATGACAAGTCCACACACAGAAAATGGAGGCACAGGATGTTTGGTAGGGGAAAAGGGGGTGGCAAAGAGAAAGGGGCAGTTTAGACAAAATAATTAGCAGAAGTAATAAAGACATTCAGGACATTAAAATAAAACTTCATTTCACAGCAAAGATAGAAACCAGGGTTAGCTTCCCAAACCTGATTATGGAGGGCAATGAACATGACCACATACCTGCAATCAGCAAACCCATGTTTTCTAAATCATCAGTCTACCTTAACTGGATTAACAGCTGGACTTTAAAAAGTATACATATTTTCTGAATATTATGGCTTTTCCTCCTTGCATTTACATCACCGGCATCTTCCTGAAGTGATCAAAGACCCCAGAGGAAACATGCAAGAGCTTTTAGCGCACAGAGAATGCAATAAAAGATGGCTCTTCCTCCAGAAATCTACTTGTGCAACCAAGCACCCTTCCACTGCACTTACGAGGCAGGCACTTGTGAACAGTACTCTGCAGGCAACTGTAACACCCATTTCCCCTGGGGGACCAAGGGATCAACACTGGCAGACAGTAGTGTATGGCCTTAGGAACTCTTGAAACAGGCTGTGGTGAGGATGAGGAGCTCAGGGCACCACCATCCTCCACTTGGAGCCTGTGCCACCAATTTTTAGGAAGATGCAATTTTAAGATTGAACTCATTTCTCTCTGGCCTCTGTATTTTGCTGTCCAAACGCCCAGGCTTAAGAACACAGACCTTGCAGTGTGCTGAACAAAATGCTTTAGATTCTAAGCAGTTTTATTTCAGGCTCAGTAAGTCCTCAGCTAGGAAGCTCCGTATGTTATTTAAAGCTGGACTGTCATCACTGCTAAGCACAGCTAATCACTATACCCACCATTACTCAGGAGAAACACTGTGAGGGAAGTTGTATGCTACCCAGAAGAGCTGCTACAGATGATGCAGCTAACTTTGCACCCTCGCTTTTGTGCTGTACCTTTGGCCTCATGAGGCAGAAGCATGCCAGACCAATTACATTAATGTACAGTTTAGTCTGCATGCCCACAACTCCAAAGCCAATGATAACCTTCTTCCCAAACCCATAAGTCATGAATTGCAGCAGCAAAGTCCCAAATTCAAGAATGTCCCAGCACAGAGTTAAGTGTAATATATTAGACCATTGCTCCCTCCTATGCAAATCCCAATCTTTCAACACTCTGCTAGATGTCTGCTACTCTTTCCAGGTAATATAGCATGAAACAACACTCCCTCCCAGTATTTTCAGCTCCCATTCTACCCTTTGGACATTTGGGCTGCTTCACGTGATGTACCCCAAGTCCATCTATGGCCTCTTGGCACTAGTATAATAAAAGCAGTAAGTACACAAATATGACTCATTTTTCAATGCTTACTAATTCACCCAGGACTTAGTTCAAGGCTAGGAAAGGTTTCCTACCAAGCCTCAGTCAGAATGGAATTACCCTCTCACACAGCAGATACAGAGACTGCCCCAAATCAAGATATCTACAGACCGAAGTATGATATAACTAACAAGATTCAAAATCAAAACCAAGAATCTCAAGGGGTCAACCCCCTGCCAGATGTCCAAAGCACCCAAGGAGAAGTTCTGACCTGCCCAAAGAAACAGGGACCTATGCTAGGTGCACAAGAACCTGTGACTGCAAGGAGACTCCAAAGACACCACTGTAATTCGCAGACAGGCAGGGCCAGCCAAGTAGGTCTCCCACGATCACAGTTTAACAAGAAAAATTTACAGCCAGATATTCTATCATAAAACTACTTCACCAGTGACAACCTAGTTGCCTTCTTTGACATGATTAGTACATAAGCCACATTTCTACAAGTTACCCTTCAGGTCTTTTTAAGCTCTTTTTCCAGTTAAAGCTTGTTTCAGAATTTCTGACTTTTGCAAAAAGGACCCTCTTGCTTCTCAGTTACTACCTCACCCATTCTGTCCTCAAATAGAGTGATCACTTACTATATTTGCAAAAAGAAAAGAGTACTGCAATATCCTACTAATTTTAAGATAAGGAAGCACGAGTCAGTTCTATAAATGTCTTCTCTCAAAAGCAAAAGACATTCTGTTATACTTTATCAAAGAAAAAAAGAAGAGCATGCTGTTTGAAGAGACTTCAAAAATTCTTCAAACTTTGATAAGTACATACAGTTCATTCTTGAGGATTGCTGAAGTAGTTCAATTATTTATAGGAAATTACATCTGGGTTACATACATGAAGGGGAAGGGGAAAATACAATTCTGTTCCATTGAAGATGGGGTAAGTTACATGAGCAATATTAATTACTTTAAAAAAAAAACACCACAAAAAACCAAAAACCCACAGCAAGACTGTCTACTGTACAGCATGATGCCTTCTTCCCTTCACCAGTGACGAATAAGCCTCCTGATCACCTTGGCTCTGGTCTTGCAGCTTGGCAAGAAGCAGACCCTCCTTCAGCAGACCCTCTGCAAGAAGGAAAAAAACTTCCAGAGATCCAGCTACAGGACCTGAGCCCTCAACCACAAGCTCTGTACAAACCAAGAGTAACATGAGCTTCCACTCCAAACAACTTGACATGTTTCCAGTGGTGACATATATGAAGTATCTACTACTGTTTTTCAAGCACAAGTTCACAGTAAAACAGGAGGGAGCGAGGTGGGGTGAGGTAGGCACTGAGGGGCAGAACTCTGCAAAATATTTCAAGTTTAAAAATAATGCTAGGATGACTGCAACAGTCTCCAGGTAACCTTGACTCCTACTTTTACATATTCTTCTGTCTGTGTAGAACAGCACAAAGAGGTTTTGGAGACACACTTTAAGAGGATTCCAAGATATGATTTTAAAGATGGATGGGAAAGTTCCTTTTTTAGCACAACTCCTCTAAGCAGCAAGCAACTACTATTTTTTGTAGCAGGTAATTTCAGAAACACTACCTGTCATTCTTCTTTTAAAGTCACCTTCCTTTAGGAGTTATAAAATTAAATATTCTTCTGATAAATTATTAAAATGACTGAACCAGTTGCTGTTGCAGGAGTCATGACAGCTGTCTACCATGGCTTTTCTGTTGTTTTTGCTAAATGGCTGGTACAACATGAAAGACTTACTTCTTCACTACCTCAAACAGGAAAGTGTACTCAAGACCCTGTGAGGAAGGAAAATTTGGCCAACATCCTTTTTACCATATCAGGAAAAGACAAACGATCTTATCTTTTAATAGCAGCCTCCTAGAAATGGCGTACAAAAGAAGAGCCCATTAAAGTGTTCTAATACATGTAATTCACATACAAGTCCATGTAGACACTCTCTAGCAGTATTCTTCGAATGAGACTTTGGTGCAAGCGCACCATTAACGAAGGCACAACTTTACAAAGCAGCAGAATTAATAAAACGCATACGATGGCATCAGCCACCTCCATAAAAATTTAAGCACAGCTCTCTAAAGAGAGTTCAGTAGCTTCCCTTTACAGACTGGGGCTCTTCTTTGCTTCTTCTGATCCTGACCCAGGACTAAGAGAGGAATCCATCACCAGTCAGGGCTGCAGTAGGAAAGCACCTAAGGCTGTTCCACCAAGTCCACCAAGAAATTCTGATCATCCTTTCTCCCTTATCTGAAACAACTCAGACATAGGCATGGAAGGAAAATGCCCAAGCAAGTTGTCGAAGTGGCTGCTCCTGGTCAACCTTGACAAGACCCTTTTTCCCATGAGAAAGTGCATACCAAAGATCATCTGCAGCCATAAATACCTATGTGAGAATGTTTCAATTAAGTGGCCCAGAACACTGGGCCGTGGAGGCTCTGTGGGATGTGTGAGAGTGTCCGAGATAAAGTAGCAAGAAACATGGGTTCTGCCATTTCTTTGTATGATTGGTTAGTCTCTTACTGGCTGCATAGCTTTGATTCTACAATCTGTAAACAAGAATCCTATAAATACTCCTGTGTGCTCAATAGAGATTCTGTTGACTTAGAACAGGGTCCATGTTTTTTCCAATCGCTTACGCAAATTATTTCTGGGGCATGGCAGAATACTTGCCCATACTTATCTCATAGCTGTAAGCACTCAGTCTAACTCCAAGAATGCTTGGCTTGAAGTTTTACCTATGCCATGCTCTTCAGGAAGGAGTGCAACCCCACAACCTGTCATTTACCTGGCAGGAAAATCTACAGCAATTGTTCTTGAATCAACTTGCATTGAAGGTCTGTAGCTTCCCTTGTGTCTCTTTTCTACTGCCTCCTGGCCTGCCCCACCCCCTTAATTCAATTCTTACAACGAGAGAATGTGGAAAGCATCAGATAAATCTCCATTAATTGCTTGACCACAAAAGTAATTAGTGTTGAGCAGCCACAATAAGCTTTCTTTTGGATCAGACCAATTTATGGTGCTCATGCACTGGGATGAGGGGGGAGGGTTCTCCAACATCTGTCCAAGAGAAGCAGATTTTCCTCTTTCCACCAAAGCTCAGGAAAGCTCCTGCATTTTGTTTCTAGCAACACCACATCCACCACCCCGTGGGCCAGAGGTCAGTGAGCAGCTCTTCACCCCGGGAGATGGAGCATCCCCAGTGCCTACACAGCAGCATCTCCCCTGCTTGCCTGGCAGCACTGCTACTTCTGATGATGCTTTGGGCTTGGTACAAACTCACTTCCTCTCCTTGGCCTTTCCTACACCATCCTTTATCCACTTGAAACTAAGATCCACACAGATGTATGTGCAAAGGAGCCTTTTCTTCCAAAGTCCTCTATCTTTCACTGTGTTTTCAAAACTCTGTGATAGAGTTGAGCTTTATCTCCAACGTGTTCATTCTGAAATGGAGGGGTGGTACTAAAATCCTGGGCAATGTGAGCAGCTGCATGCATCAGCTATCCCCCCCTGCCCCAGGACAATCATATTTCTGCTCAGAAACAGCCCATCACACTAGAAGTAAACAAAACCTCTTTGAGTGTTTGCTGAGCTCTTACAGCTCTCCAGAATCAATGATCTTCTCAGGCCTGATAAACTTTGCAGCAGCGGGTAATTACACACTGAAGCCAACGTCTCACACAGAAAACAGGGTGTCCTGGAATGCCAGTGTCCAAATAGGATGTGTGCCACCCTGCTGGGATCCCACTGTACAGCACACAGCAAGCAAACAAGAAACTGCTCCATCACACCACAGGAGCCAGGGCAGGGTCACCCCTCCACACCCAAAGAAGTTCATTCAAGATTAGGGTCAGGTGGGCACAACAGGGTCACAGCCCTTCCCAGCAGAGCCACAGCCCTGCGGGCAGGCTTGAGAGACCACCCAAGACCTGCAACTGCTGATACAGCCCAGGAACCAGAACTGCTACAAACCAGCAGCAACAGGAGCCACAGAACTACACCCCTGGGCTTTGTATCCCTGAGCAGATGTCTTCAGACTTATTTACAGGAAAGGCACAGGATGCTAACAGGCTGTCTCGATACAAAGAAGGGCACAGAGAAATTCTGGCTTAAGGCATGACCCAAGACCACCCCAAACTTCTCACACTCTGCACGCATGTTGGCTTATGAATGTACCCTCAGTCAGAGGATAGCTTCATCTCTTTTAGAGACGTACTTGAGGAAAGCTCTGTTCACAATCTTCCCAATGAAGTAACAGACACCTGTTGCCTCTGTAACTGAGAACTGCTTTGGAGAAATAAAAAAACCCAAAACCAGAACACACTCCCAAAAGCACATCCTTAAAATACAATAATTTCTCACTGAAATTGAGCTTACATTAACTTCAGGCACACAGCTTAAGGAGCTTGTATGCCTGGATATAAGGAAAAGACTGTACTCCTCCCAAGCACAGTCCCTCCAGAGAGTATCTCCATCAGAGAGAGCAGCAGGTGAAAGAAAAAAGGGTGCAGAAAGCACATACCACACAAAAAGACCCAAACAAACAAAAGAAAACAACCCCACAAACAAAGCAATCCTGCACACATATATCATATATTTCAGTTTAATTAACTTAGGAGTTCATACAATCAAAAGACTAGTTAAAAGAGAAGGGATGTCAGAGAGGAAGCCCACCTCTGATTTCCACACAAATGAAATTCAGAAAGCTGGGGTAACAGCCATGAGAGCAACATTTGGACAATACTTGATATTACGATGGCTGAACACCATAAAGCTTGGCACAAAAAGTGATCCATCTGGAAACAAATGCTTTCTTTCAAGCGGCTTGACATGTGCTTGCTTTGAAGCTGTGGTAATTAGATACCTTACAATAATGTAGGATCTATTCCAATGTCTATAGCAGCAAAAAAAAAAAAGGCAGTGACTTTGTATAAAACAGAAGAGATCACATCTCAAGAAGACTGGAAGGATCAAATAGCAAAGCTGATTTTCTTAAGAACAAAAACCCCTACTCAACCACACCTGAATCCATAGCAGACTGTGAGAGTGAACATGGGAGCAGCAGTGCTGTTGTAGATGTCATTGTTAAGGACAAAAGATGAACATACACGCTAAGAGTATTCATTTGTAAGACTAACTAGTTCAACTAGAAAAAGTTGACAACTTCAAGGCCTGCAGACCTCTTCCTAGGCCTGAAATACGTACCAGACATTTCAGATTGCACCAGGAATGTAATTCAAGAATTGAAGCACCTTGAGAACTAAAGTGTGAATCAGAAGAGAGAATGCCACAATCAGAATGAGCAAAGTGATAGGAAAACTTGCTTTAATATTGCATCATACAAGGCTAGTTGTTACAAATGGAGTAGGAAAGTATTCCACAAAAAACACCAGTAAAAAAATCCCACTGAAGTGCACGTACTGCCAAGAAACCTGAAATTTTACCTAACTTTATACCACAATTGTATAATCAATGTGTCCATGTGCCTTCAGTCGCTAAAAAGAAATTTTAACGATACCCAGGCCCTTTACACTCAATAGCAATACACAAGCATTTGCAGGTTGTAAAAAAAGAGTTATTTTCTCACACATTAGAAGTGTGTTCAGCCTGGAGTAGAGGAAACGGAGGGGACATCTCACCACAGTCTACAGCTTCCTCACAAGGGGAAGCAGAGGGCCAGGTACTGATCTCTTTTCTCAGGACCAGGGATAGGGCCTGAGGAAACAGCATGAAGCTGAGTCTGGGGGGGGGTTAGGTTGGATTTTAGTTAAAGATTTTTCACCCAGAGGGTGGCTGGGCACTGGAACAGGCTCCCCAGGGAAATGGTCATAGCCACGAGCTTGACAGAGCTCAGGAAACATTTGGACAATTCTCTCAGGCACATGGTGCGACTCTTACGGCTGCCCTGTGCATTTAAGTCACCCATATGCTAACATTTAAGTACTGAACAGTTAGAAAAGAGCCATGGGGTTTTCTTTTTTTTTTTTCTTTATTTACCAAGATACTTGGCTGGAAAACAAGAAGGCAACTCCAGCACGCTGAAAAGCAGTACCTGATAAACATGTGGCGAGAATTTAAGAACATGAGACTCCTACACAGCGGTTCAATTTGTGAGAAACAGCACCGGCATGCAGAAAACATCAAAAAAGATGATGGGCTGGGGGCATGGGCTGCCCTTCATCAGCTGGAATTCAGATTCACTAGAGGATCCTTCCCCACATGTCTAGGGAAGTTACAACACATAAGCCTATAGCTTTTGGTTTTCAAAAGCTAGCAAGACACCTGTTATTATTTCCAATTACAATTTTATTGAAAAGAAAAAATTTAGTACCACTGACAGAGTGAAGACTTTCTGAACACATTCCCAGGCTGCTTGGGAAATCACTAAAGACAGAAATAAGGACACTGCAAAAGAGTTATCTTGAGACCCTGATGCACAGCAGCCATAGCTGGAGACTGTACTCCAAGGACAGGAAGGGGAAGGAGACGTGCTGTGTGAGAACACCAGCAGCACACTGCAGTCTTCCCTCTCCTTTCACCCCCATGCAGACACAGCAAGAAGCAGAGACAACAGTGAGAAACAGTTCTCTAAAAAACTCTTCAAACATAATTTCATCGATGAGATGCTATTTTCCCCAGCAGTAGGACCCTGAACCCAAAATATTAGGAGGCTTCACTACTGAAAACTCACCGTATCTACCAGTGACCTATATTAAGCCTCTCCCCTCCCTCTGCTTCACCTTCCTTCTTGGGCTCCATCCTGCCCTACTTAAATAGGGATTACTTCAGCTAAACCATGTAATAGTTTTATAGGGACACTCAGCTAGGACTGAAAATTTGACACATCTAGCTGGAAAAGTAGAAGAAATGGTTTCTGCAGCCAGCATCAGCTGTGAGGAGATAGTATGCTATGCTATCCCATCCCAAACTCTTCTATCTCCAGTGCCTACCATGAAACTGGCAAAAAATGAAAGTGAGTCAAGGACTGGCATACCAGTGAAACTGTTTCTCTCCACAGCAAAAGAAATTTAAAAAAGAAAAAAAAAATCAGAGCCATTTATGCCTGCGTGTAACAACCAGGATTAAGGAAAGCAATTTTACTCAATGCAGGGAAGGAGCTCATTCAGAGAGGAGCGGCACAGTTTTCCCTACACTTGTCTTTCAAAGACATTTACCCGCAGGATTTCGTCAGTGTTAAAACGACGGAGGCTTTCCCTCCGCTTCCTCCTGGACTAAACCGGACATCCACCACGCTGAGACCGGAGGAGCGGCAGATCCCGGGGGATTTGCCGAGATCCCGGCTCTCCCCAGCTCCACGCCTCTCCGACATTCACGGTGGTGTACCACCCCCACCGCTCGCAGGGCAAACAAGCCGGGCGCACGCACGCACACATCCACTACTACAAGGCTACAACCGAGCGAGCAGGATCCACCTACTACTCGGAGCAGAGCCTGAAAACAAGCTGGTTTTGATAAACTAAGGCTGCCATCGGTTTGGCAGAGGAGGAAGGCAGGCATTTTTATTTAAAGCCAAGCTCTTCAGAGAACACCCTGCACACAGAAATACTGCGTACCAACAAAGAGGCTACACTGAAAACACGGGCGGACCATCTCTCCAAGGCTAAACGCAAACTAATCTGAAGTATTTTGCACACTGTAAGATAAAGGAAATTTTCTGAGGTTTTACACCTACTGATATCTCATTAGGTGTTTTCAAAGCTTTTATCTTGCTGAAGGTGCAGCTGCACGTAGCTGAATGATTCACATACTCATTTCTTCCACGAAGCCGCGGCGGGGCTCAACACGACCACTACGGCGTATCCTACACTAAATGATGGCTTCCCCATAAATAGGAAAGCGGGTTTGCTAGAAATACTGCATAATGAGTCATCGGCAGCGAGCAGCTAAACACCAGGCACCTTCAGAGCAAGGACAGAAATACCAGTGGAACAAAAATAGCCATTCACTGGAGCGGGGGGCGGGCGAGAGGAGACCCGCTGGCAGGATTCCCGCTCGTAACCTCCCCCAGGTGCCCTCTACCACCATTCACCGCAAACCCCTTCCCCGCCCGGCTGCGGGGGCCAGCCCGGTGCTGGCGAGCAGCGCTGACCGCGCCGCGCTCCCTCCTCCTCCTCTTTCTCCCCGCCGGCGCCACTCACCCATCTCTAGGGCCTGGTTGTACTTCTCCAGGGCGGCCGGCAGCTCCTGGCGCTCCCGCAGCGCGTCGCCCTCGGCGCGGAGCCGCCGCGCCCGGCTCTCGGCGCCGAACCACTTGTGCAGCAGGTTGCCCAGCACCACGTTGACCCGCGGGCGGCCGGCGGCCGGCGGGGCGGCGGCGGCAGGGGTCGGCTCGGCGGGGCGGCGCGGGCGGTGGCAGCGGCCGCAGTCGCCAGGCTCGGCGCAGCGGCGGCAGTGGGTGTGCCCGCAGTGCAGGGTCACCGGCTCGCACAGCAGCCGCCGGCACAGCGGGCAGGCGAAGAGCTCGGGCGGGCGGCAGCACGCCGGATCGCCCAGCCCCTCACCCTCCGCCCCGCCGCCGCCGGCCGCGCCGCTCCCCCAGGGCGGGAGGCGCAGCTCCTTGTCGCGGATGCTGAGGGCGACGCTCTCCGCCAGCTCCCGCAGCTCCTCGGGCCGCAGCCGCGCCAGCCGTGCCGCCGCACCGTAGGCGTCCAGCGCCTCGGCCATGCGGCCGGCCCTGGCCAGCGCGTCGGCGCGGCGGAGGCACAGGCCCCGGTCGGGCTGCGGCAGCCCCGCCAGCTCCGAGCCGTAGATCTCGGCCGCCAGCTCGAAGTTGCCGCCGCGGAAGGCCTCCTCCGCCACCTGCAGCATCTCGGTGCAGGGCCCCCCCGCCGCCGCCGCCGGCCTGGCCCCGGCCGGCAGCGCGCAGGGCCCCGGGCCCAGCTCCATGCCCGCGCGGCGCCGCCGGCCCCGGGCCGCCCTACTCCATGCTGGGCCCGCGGCGCTGCCGACTCCGGCTTCTTCCTGGGAGGGGACGGCGACGGAAGGGAGGGAGGGAGGGATGGAGAGGGGGCGTGTCACATCTCTGCAGCAGGGGGGCGGCTCCCGGGAGGGGGAAGGGGGAACGGCGGTGGGAATGGGGGGCGGACCGGCTCCCGGCTTATGTAAGGGGCGAGCGGTTGGGTAAAACCACCCGAGGCCGGCACGCGACCCCGCCTCCCCGGGAGCAGCGGTGGCGCGGCGGGAGCTCCTCTTGCCTGCCTCCGCCCCGCGCCCGCCCGGCCGCCGCTGCCAGGTGCCGGTGCCGCACGTGCCCCCCCCGCACGTGCCCCCGCGCCGCCGCTCCCGCACGTGCGCCCGGTCCGGCGGCGGCTCCCAGCGGGAACGGGAGCGGGGCTGGGGGGGCTTCCGCCGTGCGGCTCCTGCTGAGCTCAGCCTCTTCCTTCCCGTTTCCGGGTGCCCGGCCTTAACTGCTTCCTCGCCGGGACTGCCGGACCCTCCTGTCCCATCGCCTCCCGTCCCGCCGTGCGCCGGGACCCCCCTCGGCGCTGCCCGGCCACCGGGCACGGCGTCTCCGCCAGCAGCACCACACGGGGTGGGTCAGGGAGTGTTATCGGTTGTTTCTTTTTATTTCTCCGGTCCCCGAGAAAGCAGGTACTTGCTGTCTCTTAAATGAATAAGTACATTCATACACAAATAAAAAATAAAAAAATTTCCCAAACCCCACAACTGTTAGAAAAAAAATTCTTTTCTGTAAGTGGCAGCCTCGCCAGCACAGCTTGGGATCCACGAGTCGTGCTGAGCGCTGGCTTGTGGATCGGCTGCAACAATAAAGATAATGCAGCTGGAAGTTAGTTAATCATGCGTGAGTCAGAGAGGAATCCAACTTGCTCCACAGGAATAACAGGAGCGGAAAAAAAAAATTAGGCAACGTTTATTTTAGACACAGCTGTAAACAAACCGCTCTGAGAAGCGGAAAGCCTGTCAATCCAATGGGGAGATACCCATGTCCAGCTGCTTTTTGGGCTGCAGCTGGACAGCAGAGGGGATTTTTGGCTTTGCCTCTCTCCTGCTAGGCCTCTGGCTCCCAACTAATAGCCTCAGCCCACATCAGGAAAATCTCATTCATTAACTATTGTACCAAATAATCTTTATACTGTGAAAGTGTATTGATTTTCTAAATAGTATGGTATTAACTTTCTTTAAATGTATATGGTTTATGTCATGTACTGCATAGTCAGGCTTAAGTAAGCATCAGTATTCATGGTGGAGTAAGCATGACCAAAGGACACCAGCTAAGAGCAAGGAGCAGGACCTTTGTTTCTCAGATCCTCAAAGCCATTCATGACAGATAAAGGATACCTCTTGACTACCAAGATAGCGCCAGCCATCCGAGCCCCTCCAACACCTCTGTGAAACCCTCCTCTTACCTGGCATCATAGATTAGAAACTGTAGCAAGACTGACTCGAGGATGTCTAGATCAATAAAGAAGCAGGTGGATGATGGCTATAGAAGTATTGTTGGTTTTCAGAACTGTAAGATGTTTGCAGTAAGTTCCTCCATGACTTACCCATTTTGCACTGTTTGTGCTTCTAACAGTTGATTCTTTGAGCAATATTCACTCCTCCAACAATTGTACCATCCTCCTTGGCTCAAGGTTTCTATCCAGAAGGTGACCTTGGCATCCTGTTAGTATTTCATCATTCCCTTTCTTGACATGTTCACTTGGAATTAAGCTGGAATGGAATCCCGTTGCCATTTTATCTAAGTCACTTAGGGACATTATTCATAGCATAGGGGACAGAAACATTGTGACTAGTTCTATTTTGTGGTATCAAGGGCAAGCCATAGAATCTTGGACAGATGATGGAAATGCAGACTCACTGCTTGAGCCACCCCACAACATTATTCTCTTGTTCCTATGACCCCAACAAGGAGCAGCAGCATTTTTGCTGACCGCCCCCATCCCACTCATCTGGCAATTAGGCTCCTTGGCTGGGAACTCTCCAGCTGCCCTCCTTGCTTTCCTGTGGAAGGAGACTGCAGGCAAGTCCTTCCCGTCACACCACTTTTCCCTATGTGTCTTTGGATTGCTGTGTAATGGCTCTTCAGCTCCATCCGTCCCTTCCGATGGGTGATTTGGGAGGCACTGGCTCAGGGGCTGGTATTGAACATGGCCTGTCAGCCCCTCCATTTGCTGCCGTGCATGTGTCGTGCCAGGCTGGTGTGCTGGGGTGGCTCCAGTCCTTTCCTCATCAATGTTTAGCAGGCACTTCTAGAAGAACCTGCCATGAAGTGAGGTTACTACTTTATTTAGCAACGTGATCAATAGCCTCTTGGCACGCAGCCTCTACTGTTTTCCAAGACATCTATTTCCAAGTGAACAAAATTACCTCACTCTTGTTCAAACTGGCACAGTGTGCCATCTTTTCCCTGCTTCCCAAGAGCAGAATTGCTTGCCACCTGTGTCTGAGCACACCTGCATCACTCTTCTCCCCGATGCCTATTCTGGGACCTGTGTTCTTTCATAAGTCTTCTTGCTCCAGAACATGGTTCATTTGTACATCTGGCTGCACTTGTATTTGCTGTTTCCTTATCTGAGCAACAAAGCTGCTTTAATATAGCTGCCTTTTGCAAAATTGATAAGAGTTCACTGAGCTGCAGATCTTGGAGGGACGATGAGAATGTGGACTTATCATTTGAGCTACCTTCAAGTATTAATTTTCAGGAAAGAGTGGTAGACTAAGAAACAACAAGAACCGGGGGAAAGAAAGAAAAGTAAAGTTATTAAAAATGTATACATAAGAAGCTCATGCTTCTTACTGATATTATCAGTAGTATGCCTACCACAGCAAATGTGACATGGCAGACTCCTGCCAAGAAAGTCCAGTGGAACAGGTGCCCCATGACATGGTCATGTGGTTTATGGCTTCTTGCTGGACAAACTACAAGCAACTGATTGCAACAGCCACAAAACAGAATGGATTTTCTGTAAGGGATCTGAAGGCTGACAGAAACACAAAGTTGTTTTATAATTTTTCTTTGAAGAAAAGCTGTAGCTACTGCACAGGATTGAAATGTTGCCTACCACAGGAGATAAAGAACCACCTCTTGTACTCACTAACCATGGCAAAACTGCTTCTGGCTTCATCATTTTAAAAAATGCCCCATCACCCAAAATTGGCTACTCCACGGAAGGCTGTTAGAGGCTCTCCCCGTTAGCAGTATTATTTTCCTGTTAATACTATGCTTCCCCTTAGGAGTGGCCTCATCACACACTCTCAAGCAACGTGTAGAAGTCCATCCACTTCCCAAGGGGAGAATTACAGGTGCTTACTCCAATGAGTCATGGTTACACACTTCAAAGTCGTTGTGAGGTTTCCTTTAAGTTTGTAGCCTGATTTTCAACTTCTTCCTGAGGCCCAGCTTCCACAGGGTTTTTCCCAGGGTAGAATTTACTTGGAGCTTGAAGGGGAAAGGAGAAGTTAAAGTAACTTTGAAGTGACAGCACTTACGTATTTGGAGGGCATTTTTAATTCCTCTAACACTTTTCTGTTCCAAGGTAGTTTGAAGTATTAAACTCCAGTTTGTTTTGATGATTTTTTTGTTGGAGGAAATCTGTCTTTTATTGTTTCAGAATAAGTTAATTAGGATATAATCAGTGCACAGGCACCCATAAAGGTACCATGCTAAAATATTCCAGAAGTTGTAAAGTCAAAGACACAAAAATTAGGGTACAGTATAATTAAGTCTGTGTATGCTAATTTAATATCTCCTTCATGCATTAACCTGATATGATTTTAATTAAAGACATAGTATTTTCTCTACAGGATGCATACCTGTCTTGGTTTAGTCACAGGAAGGAAGATACCAAATTAATGGGCATCCAAACTGTAATGTTCTCCCTGGTCACTGTGCAGTCCCCTTGCACCTTTTAATTTGTATTAGTCATACTTTGCTGCGGTAGCAAAATTATAAATTTCCTTGTGTGTTTTTCTGTAAAATTCAGGGTACAGCACTGGAATATTCACAAATATGGACACATTTATATTTTCAACAAGAGCATGAGTCAAAAGCAATAATAGTTCACCCTTTGAGAGCTGGGAAATTGAGGTAAGTCCAGAGTGGCCACTAACTTGGGGCACTGGATTTAGCGGATGAAATTTCAGAATATGGTTTTTCATATATGTGGATTATTTCAGAAGTACATCTTCCTTTAGTTGGGCTGCAACTGGACAGACGTGCTGAGACTTCAGTCTGTGTTTGGGCCTCAGCTAGAGCACTCTGCAAACAACAGCTATACAATTAGCACCACCACCCCCACCCCCCAAGGCATGATGTAAACGCCTTACACTTTGGCACAGCTGAGTGTCGAATGCAGTCCTTCCAGCCAGCACTCAGCTGCTTTTCTCCTTCCCTAATCACTGACTCATTTATTACAAGTTTTCCAGCTTTCAAAAGAAAAGGTCACTGTATAATTATTACTACTGAAGTTTTTGCCGGCTTAATGAATTTGCCCCAACTGAAACAGCAATAGTATAAATTTTGTTTTGCAAGAAAGCCTTTTTTTCAGAAGTATTTTTATAAGAAAGTAGCAGGGTAGTGCCGGTGATGAAAAAGGTGCTAGCTAAAATCTACTGATGTTAAACATAACAAAGATCTTTTGTTCCCCCAGAAGATGTGTAATACATTAATCCAGCTGCTGTGAATTGCAGGAGCTAGGACTGTTTCTGAAGATTCTCATGTTTCTTTGCAACATCCCAAAGAAGGAGATGGATCTCATCTTTTCAGAGTCACACAAGTGTTGTGTACAAAAGATGTTATTCATAACTACATCCTGCATGGGCTGATGGGAAGATTAAACAGCTTAATTATTGTCCAACAAATCATTAACACATCTTATGATGCAAAAGTAGCCAATTAAAGTGTACTACCGGATTCCCTTCCAATAGCTTCTGAGATAAGCACTGCTAAGAAAATCCCCTTCCCTAGCTATGATAACAATCAGTCTTTATAGAATGAAAGTGCATTAACTTTTTCAATTTATGTATTAGTTCATGTTATACACTGTAATCTAAGGAGGTGGAATTGTTCATGCTTAAGTAAAACAAACTAAAGACAGCCCAGTCCCAGTTACTTTGCTTCCTCCCAGCATAGAATCAGGCAATTTTTTGGTCTTGTTCAGTAAGCACCAGCTTGGATTTTCAGAATAATACACAAATATTTTCCATTGTGCTGTTCACATACCTGAAGAAATATCAAGACCTGTGTTTCTCTCTGTTGCTGGCACCACCAGGGCTTTTGTCAGGCACAGGGCTGAAGCAGGATGTCCTCATGATGACTATCTCCATCCAAATTTGGATACCCGGGGTCAGTTTGGTCACCAAGGCAGGGAGGAATCTGCAAAAAAAATCCATGGTGAAATTGGGTGAAGTTACACTTCTTTGCAATCCTTGTTTGAGCTGTGGCTTAGCAAAGCACACCTTGCATTCCTCAGGGCTGCTGCAGATGCTGAAGTGCAGCAGCACCAGGCCCAGGCTGAAAGCCAACAGCCAGGTCCATGTACCGTGCATGGTGGAAAGCACAGTTGCCCCGCCTCATGTCGCACCAGGGCGTCCTGAAGTTCAGTGGGATGATACACACTCTGGCAAGGGACTCTTCTGGCATCTGGCACTGAGCTAATTTTAAAAAGCATGATAGCATGTTGCAGTTCATGGCATCGCAAATCCCTTCTGGTGCCAGCTATCCACAAGGGGGGTCATCCAGCCAGATGGTAGGCACTGCAGGTGGCATCTCCATGGGAACAAGAGACATCTATTAGCATCTGGGGGCCTCTTCCATTTCTGCAGCCCTGCACAAACATTTTTCAAGGAGATGGTCTGCCTTGGAAATGTGGCTGGGGAGAAGCTTTTCTCAAGGGAGAAAAATGTGGCTGGGGAGAAGCTTTTCTTAAGCTTCTCTCCCAGTCCTGCTAGGACACTGTTATGTTCTCAGATGTTTTCTCTCATCCATGTCACACTTGACTTTTGAGTACATACAATCTTACATCTCTCTTTTCACATGGCATTTTTTCTTCTTGTTCTTTGTCTACTACTGCTAGTGAGAAAAGTATCCATTGAAATGAAGCACTTAAAATCCATTTCATAAGCAATTCCCCTATACTTTTACAGTGTTGGTGTGACACCACATGCCAGCAAGTCTTCTCTGAGACTGTGCTCTGGAATGAGTTTTCTAGGATCCTGGAGGACATCCTGGTGGTGTGTTTGAGCATCCTACCTGTGGTCACAGCTTCCCATGCTCTGTGTCCTGAGGCCCAGGTACTACCCTTATTAACAGCAGTGTGGGGCTTTCATTTAGGGAGTGCTGCCTGGGATTCACTGAAGGGAGAGCTGGATCTCAAGCATGAGTTTCTTTCCCAACCTTGAAATTCTTGATGGGTGGCAATCTACTATGAAAAAGGCAAATAACGTCAGTTAGGTGCATGCATGAGATACTGTTTTGCCTGAAAGAAATTTTCTTGCCCTGTTTTGATTGCTTCTTTACTGTGAGTCAGCCTATGACATGCTTTCATGAAAACTCCCAGACATTACGCTAGCAAAATTAAATGTGGGTCAGATGAGAAGAAACATTGCAAAGAGATGACAGTGTTAAGGCAGAGGAGGTATCACGTTCTTACAGGTGGGGAGCAGTACCATGCCTTGTTTCCCCATGAAACTGCTAATTGCTGTCTTCATGTCCCCACTCAAAGAATGCTCTGGAAGTCCCTGCTGCAGCTATCAGTGATTCCTGGTGAAGTGTTCAGCAAGGATCCCTCACAGAGGACCCATCACCTTGAGCCACATTACTCTCATCAGCTCAAGCACTAGAAACCTCCCAATGACATCCCTGGTACTGGGAGTCTGGCAGTCTACAAAATGCATAGGCAGGTTGAATGATAAAATTTGGAGAGAGCAAAACAATAATATGTCTGTTCTTTGCTAGCCAAGGGCAGACAGGACAAGGCAAGTTCCTATTACTGCCAGGTTTGGGTCCTACGGTATATTACCGTGTCCCGCAGCCATAGGGAGGAGGAGGAGGAGAAGATCCAGCAGGCAGGAATTGTGCAGCAAGATTGATCTATTTAATTATTTTACAAACTCTCTTATAGACTTTTTTCTTCATAGTCTAACTGGACAAAGGACCAGCCACCCCGTGGGGGTGATTGGCCAAAATCCTAAAACATCCATTATCAAAATATTTTCTACTCTACCATAAACAAGACTTTCCAAGGTTGCAGGTGGCTTGGTTGTTTACATTCCCTGCTACCTCTTCTGTGAGAGAGAAAAATCTCTCACGGACTTAGAAAATAACAAGAAAATCCTCGCTAACAGCATTCTGTACCTACAAGTTCCCACCTCCTAAGCAGTGAGTGTTTGTCTTTTTCTGTGTTTGTTTGTTTTCTTGGGGGGAGAGGCAAGGATTGGAAGAAGAGTATAGTGGTTTCTCGAATTTTGATTAAAAGCTGGTTTTGGGTCACCATAGCAGAGCAGACTGTTTCAGAAGCCAAAAGGCTAGGCAAGCAGGGCTGAACAAAGCTATGGAGGAGTCTGAGGGGGTTTCCTGCTCAGGAAGAAGTGAGGCAGTAAGATAAACCTGAGGGAGAAATGAGAGAGTAACAAACAGGAAGGGAAGGAGATTTGAACAATTGACTAATAAATGAGCATCACCAGAAAAGAGGCCAGAGAGGGAGAGCAGGCTACTCAGTCATACAGGAACAGTGTGGCCAAGACCAGGAAAATAATACAGGAGTGTGAAGAGACATGAGATCTTGTTTGGAAAACGCACGGCAGGCAGGAACAAAAATACTGAGACAAAACCAGAACATTAGGGTCTAACCATAGGAAACCAAGATTACAGATCCGGTTAAAAAAAAGTACAAGGATGATGATTGTGACCAAGTGGGCTAGCCAAGGGCTAGGTACCCACCAAGGAGCATGCATCCTGATTGTGGGGAGTCAGCTGTGGGCAGAACAAAGATAATAGCTGAAGCTGTGTTTGGGGCTGACATCGCTCAGAGAAACATCAGAGAGGAAAGCTCTTAGGGACAGCACCCTTCTGCCTTAAGATCTGAAAGAAAGGGAATCAGGAGGCAATGGTCACAAGGCTTCCACACAGGACAGGAAATAACTGCAAAACACATTGCGTAGGACACAGAAAAAGACTGGAATGACCTAGAGTAGCACATTGATGATGGCATTTGGAGGTGAGGGGCGGCACGCAGTAAGGGCAGCGCTATGTTGTGTGACAGCTGCTAGAAGTGATGTTTTCCACATAGGCTGGTAAGAAGCTGAGGGGAAGCATGAGGAAAGGGTAAGAGAAGGCAGGAGGTGAGAGGCTTCAGTCTCTAGGGAAGGAGAGGCTGAAGAAGGCAAGAAGTTTTAAACTTCTACAGCAGCAGTGCCATGGAAGGATGAAACACCCATGAAACCCATGAAACATGATGAAACACAACAGGCTTTCAAAAAACTGGGATGTCTTCTCAAATGTCTTTCAGCCTTGAAGAAATGAGCAAGATTCAAAGCGGAGAGCATTTTGAGCAAAAAGGACTGGATTCAGCCACAGGACCAGAAAGATGGAAAAAGTAGAGGAGGAAAAGATAAAAGGCTTGCTTTGTTTGATTTTTTTTAACCAATGTCTACAGGATTCATCATTAATTGCTGAAGAAAACAACATCATTTAAGGGAGCTGGCAGCTGAAAATAAGGCTGTGTGCATGTAGGTTGGTTTAGTTGTAACAAAGAGATCCTTTATGCTGCTTTATTCACCATCCAGATTCACTGGGTGTTATCCAGCTAAGAACTGATTAGTTTTAAGACTGATCCAGATCAAAGGAAGCCAATAGTAAAATTTCAAAGGATTAGATCAGCCCCTTTCATGAAATATCTGAACACAATCCTGTCTATCAAAAGAACCACACGAGCACCATGTAGGTATTGGCTCCATCACAAACAAATGGATATTTTGTGAATGGCTGTCTGGGAGCTAAAGAAGAACACTGGAAAGTGAGTGCCTGTGTAATAATCACCATCTCCCCAGTTAAAACTAATTATTTGGAAAGAAATAAGACAAGAAGGGAAAAATAGTTCTGTGATTAATTGCAATTGCAGTGTGTTTGCTAGCACACAAGCAAATCTTGTACATGGAAAGAGTACAAAAATAGATGTAAGGAGTTTGTAGCCATTTTCATTCAAAATACTTTTTAATAAATGCAGCTATGATTAGAATGAGTAAGGAGACATTAAGAATGTCTTCCATCAAGATATTTAGAATGAGCTCTCTGAAAGCTGTTAAGGTTTCCAGTGAAATGTACTCTGAATAGCAAGCAGAATCATGAAGAGCCAGATACGGCTTTCAAATGTGTGTGAAGCTTACACATAAAGCGCATTCTTCTATCCATACAACATAAATAAAAAACTTGTAGTTTCTCAGTCACAGAAATATATGGTACTTACTTTTAAGAGCTATAGAGAGGTTTATTTTAAATGGTCATCCTTATAAAGTACTATTATGGGATGGCCACAGCTGACCGCTAAAGCTGACCATTAATTTACTGATTATTACCTGAATAGATCTTCTTCCATCTTATTCTCAAGCAACCTGTGCCCAGTACATAGTCTGCACAGTCTACCTTAATTCTCCCTGCATACATACACACATCTGTTTTCTGGTTTTATTAAACCAGTAATCAGCAGACTACACACCACTCTGATCTCTTCTAGCAGTATCTTCTCTCCAGACTGTTTGGCTTAGGTCCTCTGCAAACCTTATTTAGATGGTCTCTTTCAGCGTCTTTAGTTTCCTAAGTGGGGCAGCCTGCCCAATCCCTCAATAAAGTCAGCAGATTTCACATTCCACAGAAGCAGTGCCAGCTAACCAGGTAAAGTAATACAGGCAGGTGTCACTGATGAAAGACTATAGTCAAGGCTTATTAGTTCCAAGGTGTGCCATATCTCACTAGGCAGTCAGCTGGCTCACTTAAGCCTGAAATTCAAATTGGTCACTAAGGAAAAGACAGTGTCTGGAAACCTAATCCTCTAATCTCTGGTTTGTCAGGTCAAAGAGAACAAACAACAGCGCTGTTAAGTGTGAATAGATGACAGTGATTTGCAGAAAGATACAGACTGCTGCTATGCAGCTACAAAATTAAATGTCTTCTGGATACCATGCCAGGGGTTTAGATTTACACCATGAGGAAATAAGCGAGCTCCAAATGCCTCTCTTGTTAATTCCTGGCTCTGTCAGCTTGATTTGATTCTTAAAGCAAATTTCTCTCGATCTCATGTATCATGGGACTGGCATACAAGTTAAAGAAGTTGAAAAGCTAACAGTTCTTCTGCAGTGCATGCCAGGAACAGAGCCTTATTCCATGAGGGTTTTGGGAGTGGTGACATACATGAGAATACTATGAGAATACTATGAGAATACCACTGCTACAAGTCAGTCCCAGTTCTTCCCACCTCTAATGATTGTTCTGGTAAAGTGCAGGATCCTCCACTGACATCTGTGCCAGAACAGACATCACATCAAATCTCCTGGCTATAGCGAACTGAAGCATCCCAAATCTGAACATATGAAGCTTGAAGAAAGTTTAGAGTAGAAATGAATAATAAATATTTAACTGTGATGATAATGGAAGGTAATTGTTGGAATCCTGGGTTCAGAGAATTTCAGTCTTTCAGTGCTGACAGGCAATGATCTTCAAAAGCACACTGCATTCGACCTGAGAGCTTGGGAAAGGCTTTCCTTTTTATGTGATAGCACTGAGATTGCTGCTGTGTAATTTAAGTTATATCACTGGGTGGAATATGTAGAGATGTAGAAAAATTAGGTTTATGGGATTTAGTAACAAGATGGAGGATTTTGGGTGTGGATTAGTTCGTCTTCCTCCTTCTTCTTCACAGATCTCGGTGTTTTGATATTGGTTCAAAAAGCCCACAGTGTGGATCATGAATAATTAGTTATTGGATTATAAGTAAAAATAGATTAGTTGGCATTCCATAATTGGATAGTGTGGACTTTAAATGGCCTTGGAAGTTAGAACTCGGGGCCATCTTCACCTTGTTAACTTAGAGGCATATCCCATGCAGCTGTGCTGTAGATAAGAAATAATAAACATCAATTAGAAGAACAACTCTGTGTCTTCTGCCTTTTAATGCAAACTCTGAGTAAAAGAACTCGCGAATCAGAGGCAAAACGAAAAATAGAGAAATTAACAGTAATTACCTGTGAAGGTAATTAAAACTAAGACTTTTTACCAGGAGCTGTGCTGACTTCTACATTAATGAACCTTTGTAAATTCAGGTCAGATTCCTTCCTCTTCCCGTTTCCTAAACACACACCTGTAGTCAAAACAGTAAATTGAGGAGTACAGTTTAATGGCTGTGTAAATGTAATACAGAAAGTCAGAAAAGATGACTACAAATTCTCTCTGCAACCTATGAATCAGTCTAGGCCAGAGATCCCTAACACAACTTTTTCCAAGCTTCTCTGCACTCATTCTGGTTCAAAAGTCTCTCGTGGAGTTGTTTGTCCATGTTTGGATGAAGTTTCACTCAGGGCTTGCACAGCAGCATTAATATTGCCCTGTCTTCACCAGAAATCTCCATGTACATGCTTAAATAACAAATAGTAGGCACAGGAGTGGTGACAATGCTTGACTTGGTGCCAGAAGATCTGCGTAGAAGCATTCTCAGCAGGGCAGCTTAAGGGTATTCTGATTGAATTTAGAACTCAAGCATAATTTTTCTTAATTAACAAAAAATACTCTCTTTGTTTCTAAAGTCTGACCCTGGCCTCCTCCCAAGCCATAAAACAACTAAAAACCCCCATGACAGACCAAATAAGCAATAATGATGTAAGCTAATCATTACCCACTTACAAGGATTTTCTCCATGCACATTTCATTACTTTCACACAAATACCTTATGGCTTCTGCAGCTGTAGAAGGATTGCTAGCAGTGGTTTCCCTTCCCACCATACACTGAACATCCCAGTTGCTATGTGGGTGTCAGGCTTCAATCAAGGCAGTGAGTAGCAGCCATCAAACACTTACTGTGTATCTTTGAAAGGCACAGTACATGCACAGAGCCATTCAGGTGTGCCAGAGGGACTGTCCTCTGGTAAAACTGGGTCCCATAGCAGTAGTGCTACAGGTTAAAAGCCTCCCAGTGAGTCAACAGCATGAGCTGTCAAGCCAGAGGAACTCCCCAACAAGTGAAATTGCTGTTTGTGTTCTGCCCAGCACGTCACACCCAGTCTATGTTACTTGGAAAACAGCGTGTGAGCAGGAGATCACATTGCCTGGGTACGAAGGTGCTGGTGCAAAACAAGGTAAGGAGGTCAAGAATATAGCCAAGCTAACTTTGTTTGTGTCTCAGAGAGGGGATTTGGAATGCAAGGAATTCAACAAGGGGTCTTGCTTGCATGCCAAGGGGTTGAAGAAAGTAATGTAAATCAGATGGAAAAAAAAGTCTAGCAGCAGATAGGATCACTAAATGGGGTCCTATGTCCGCACTTGAGGCGTTTCTATTCAGCAGAACACATTAGGTGCTCACATTCATCTGAGGAGCCCAGATCTCATGCCCATGAACAAGACATTGGAACCACAGCATCAAAGGAATGGTCAGTAAGAGCTTTATTTCACAGAAATGCTGCTGACCCCTACTCATAATTTCTACCAAGGCATGCTCTGAACAGTCTATGATTTCATAGCCAGCATTAATACTGGCAGCCCTGGTCTCTGGGGAAATGGGCTTGATAGTCCTGGCTCCCTGTCACCTCACATCTGCGTGTTGTGCCTGGTTCTCCTCCATGGCTGAGCAGCTTTTCTCTACTTAGTTTTGTCCTTCAGGACATGTTTATATGACACTGCCCAGAGCAAGACTGAGAAACTCCCCATCTTTTCTTTTTCTAGCCAGTAATTACTTTCTCAAAATGCCTGTGAGATGGAGCAACCTGGGTTTATAAGCAGAGAGCTGCTGTACAGAAGCCTAAAGAAAAAATACAAATCCATTTTGGAGTGTCAGCTGAGGTACTTAAACCCAAATGTCCTATTCAGGCTCCAGACTTTCTGACTTCAGTTGCAGCTGTGAACAAACAGGGCTTGATCAAGTCATAGCTGAAGGTTTGCAGCTAAAGAATGAGGAACCTGTAACCAGTGACAGGACTTGTGAGACTCATGGTTTGGTGACATAACTGGCATTATGCAAAACTTCTGTGGCAACTGCTTGCAGGTTGTAAGATTATATTTTTTTTCTTTCTGCAGTTCTCCCCTCTCACAGTACCCACCTTCTATTTTCTGCAAGAGGTAAGAAAGCAGAACCACAGTCATTTTACTCATCTTCAAGATCTGCTCAAGCCAGGAGCCCCATTTCTCCAGTACAACAAATGAGACATTAATCCTGTGGAAAAAATAGCATATGGCAATGTCATGAGAATAACTTCTACACTAACAAGTGTGGGCAAGAAGGGTATGGGGGAAGTCCCTAGTATTGGTATTTCCCAGCCTTTTGTACCAACTGTTGCAAACTTAGCAATTCCTGAATAAATTTCTAGACATCAGCCAAAAAAAAAAAAAAAAGGAAAAAGCAAAGTAAGTCCCATCAGCCTCAGCATACTTCACAAGTTCTTATACTGCAAGTCTTCTTGCACAGCCAGCCCCTTGCTTCTACTCCACCTCCCACCTTGTTGGATTTCACTACTATTATCCTTTCCTCCCAAAAGCTTCCCTAAGTGTTCGGTCTCCTTATTCGAGCCTATATGCTGAATTCCCCTGAATTATCCTTGCCCCTCCAATCCCCAGTGGGCCTAGCAGTATGTTAGACTGAGGCATCAGTATGCTCACTGCAGTGAGGAGCAGTGATTGATGGAAGAGCCCTCTTCAACATGTGCAGGACAGGACATACCCTTTATAAAGAATTTAGCCACCAAGCTCTAGGACTTGACCCAGGTTGTGTGGCCTGTATCCTTCAAAAGTTTGTCATTTTCCCAGTGGTTCTATCCCATGGACAGCAAAGGGAACATTTCAAACACCAAAGTGACTTTACCTTCTCACTGAGTTTTAAATCCTTCATCCCTTGCTAGAGACCAGTGTAGCAGAACAAGATTTCTTTTTCCATCAAGGGCACAACACAACCTAAGTAACTTTACTTAAGGGTATTCTCAGAAATCACATAACCATTTTAGCTCTTAGATACAGTCAGCAAAATTAGAAGTAATATAAAGAAAGCATTTCAGAAACCTAATTGCACCTAGCAGTATCAGCACTACAGCCTGTAAAGTTAATACCTCAGCCAAATACCCTAAACTGCTTGTAAGCTCCTCCAAGTTGAAGATGGGGTGATCTGCCCTTGCAGAACTCACCTCAAGTAACAGATGTTAAACAAAGCAAAACTCAGGTAACTGCATGGAAGTCCAGGTTCCCTGACACTCTGCCCTCTCAGGTGGAGCAGAGACTCCACTAGATCTTTCTGTACCTTTAGCTCAAGTGAAATGCCTAGCAGCCTTAGTGTGTTTCAGAATAATATTTTACAAGGAAAGGCCTCAAATATATGTTAAAGTTTCAGATGGCAAATCCAACCACTGCTCACAGTCTGGAGCATTAGGTTGCTCCAGATTGCAAACACACCCCATATGATTTGTGTGCCAGGGAAAAATTAAAATAATGCATCAAAACAAGTTCTTGACAGTATTCCGTGTACCCTGTGTTAGCTCTAAGCACTGGCAGCCTACATGCTAAGTTCACTCTGCATGATTGAACCCAGAGGTTACAATTCTCTTTTAAAGGTATCTGCTGATAATAAAACCATAAATATTTTAGTTCTGCTCTGTCTCCTACAGGAACTTTTCACCTTTTCTAAACACGTTACAAATACCTTCAGTACTTTGCCTCATAGCAAAAATTTTGTTTGTAGGGCTCAGTCATCAATAAAGCTTATTTGGTATGATGTTCCCTCAGCAATAACTTCACGTCTGACAACGGCAGCTCCCCGCTGCAAAAAAGTGCTCTTTATTCTCCTCTTCAGGGACACGAAAGAGGAGGTGGACTGAAGATTCATGATTCATTTTCCAGAGGAGATACCTGTTTGAATGGGATCAGCAGAGCCTGCAGCAGTGATGCCTTGCAGAGCTCCTTCTGAGCAATGACATCTCTGTGCACTGTGCTATGCTGACAGTCAAGTCACTCAGGCCATTTAGAGATGGGATTTCTGGATTTGGAGTCTGGTTGCACCATGCTGTCTAACCTCTCCCTTGGATTAAGAGGGAAAGAGGCCAGGGATCCCAAAGACTTTAAATGAAGAATTTACTCCATGAGACTCTTTACCTCCCCTCTAGTTTTCTACCAAGTCACTTCTGTTCGTATCAAACATCAACTCAAACATGGACAGGGGAAACACCATAAGCTTTCCACAGGAACCATAAACTTTCCACTAAAGAAAATGTCAGGGAATTGTCACTGTGCTCTTGGCTTCTTTCAAAATTTGACATTTCTTTCACCATCTCCAAACGTGATTAAGAAGTGCTAAAGAAGAAAAGAAGATAACATCTCCCCAGATATATAACCCATGTCACAGCATACAAGACTGAGCTGAATGTATGTGGCTGTGCAAGATTGGCCCTACTTGCCTCTGTGGATCCTTCTCCTCCCAGTCAGATCACCCAGCATTCAGGCACCAGCTCTGCTGTGCTGTCCCCGCAGCCACAGCTCACTGGACTGAGAGAAGACATGAGACCTGAGGATAGCTGGGAGCTGGGATTGTCAGGGGAGACCATCTTGCTCTCTACAAGTACCTGAAAGGAGGTTGGTCTCTTCTCCCATGTAACAAGTGACAGAACAAGAGAAAATGGCCTCAAGGTGTGACAGGAAAAAAAATTCTTCACTGAAAGGGTTGTCAAGCTCTGGAACAGGCTGCCCAGGGAAGTGGTAGGGTTACCATCCCTGGAAGTATTTAAAATCCGCATAGCTGTGGCACTCACAGACATGGTTTAGTGATGACCTGGCAGTGTTACTTTAATGGTTGGACTCCATGACCTTAGAGGTCTTCTCCAGCCTAAACAAGTCTACAAAGTCAAGGCCTCTGCTGCTTGAACAGGCAGTGGCATAGCAGCCTGTTATTATTTTGCTCTCTTTGTATATACCAAAATGACAACACACAGCCTCAGGGTAAGAAACCTCCTCCTATTTTCCAGCCTCAGCTGGCTCCTGGCCAACTCAAACTGGTTTGTCTTTGTGACTGCATTGTCTTCTGGCTTGCCTCCTTCTCTGGATGTGAGATTCTCTCACTACTTCATTTGTCCCAGTACAGGTTTAGACACCTATTATACCCCCCTCTCCTTTCTCAGGCTGAACAAGTTCTGGTCGTTCTGCTCAAACACCAGCAGCTCTGCAACTCTGCCAGGTCCCCAGAGTCACAGCTGATGAGAACTGGAAATGGGGTCAAGGCAAGGCCTCTCCACAGCCTTGGTCACCGTACTAATTTTTATTGGCCACTACTGGAAATACTTACCTGGATGCATGCAGAATCAGGTGGTAGCTTTCTCACAGCCATGTTACACTGCTGGCTTGTAGTTCTTCATCAAAGCCTTCACACTGTCCTTCCGGTGTACCCACAGTCAAATTACACATTTTCCAATGCAAAGTGCTTAAACGGTTTCAACTAGAAGCTGCAGAAAAGAGTTCCCAAAATAATAGAGGTATGAAATTTCTGCCAACACTACTTTAGAACAGGAGAGGAGTACACAAGACAAATCTACCATGCTGTATTTTAAGACCCAAATCCACAAGTAAGAGGATTACAATAAAAAAGCATCGCTATCTAATGAAGTTATTTTTCTCTGACTGGCATGCAATCATATGACAGATCCTTACACGGAGATAGAAGTAATGAACCTAAGTTGTTTTCCATCAGAATGGCATTTCCAATGATCTATTAAGTCAACTCTAAACCCACAAAAACCAATTATAATTTACTGCAGTACCTTGCTGTCACACAGAGATGGATCTAAACAGTGTTCTAAGATTAAAACCTGATAAAAACACTGTTATCACTGGTCATCTTCCAGAAAAGTAAATCAT
This sequence comes from Coloeus monedula, assembly GCF_965178545.1. NCBI lineage: Eukaryota > Metazoa > Chordata > Aves > Passeriformes > Corvidae > Coloeus > Coloeus monedula. The sequence continues at coordinate 89,081,748 of NC_138783.1, forward strand.
GTTTATACTCTCCAGTAGACAAGAGAATTAAGGAACACACTGTTATTGCTCAGAAAGGAAGGAAATAACACCTTTGCTCCATCTTTGCTATGCAGTACTGTAACACTTGATGGAACAAAGGTCTCACCTATAAGAATCTTTCCTGATTCTATCAGAGAAGAGCAAGTGTGTGCAAGCATGCAGCTGAGACACTGAGAAACCCAGCTAAACTACACAGCATGCTTCCCATAAGGCCAAGAACCTATGTCCTAAAAGCTGTCAAACATGAGTATACAAGAAGGAGCAAAAGGTTTGGAACTGTGAAAGGGGGTGTGGAAGCCCCTTCCTCATGCTGCTTCTTTCTTTCCTGCTGTAACACTGTTCCTAATCCCTTCCCTCTTACACATTTCTAAATCTGTAGCTTTAACCACAAATACGTACCCTAGCAGGTTTTACAGCAAAGAACTAGACTGAAAAGATAATAAAAGGAAGCAGATGCTGTAGATGGAAGCAGCATACAAATAAAGGTCTGCTTTGGAATCCTGTTCTCTCCAGAGTATTTGCTGACTCCTCTTGCTCATTGCCTTTTCACAAGTGCCACAGCATTGCAGAGAACAGTCAGAAATGAAAGAAACTGAGCAAGAACAGAGTTGACTCTTACTCTACAAAATACGTACAGAAGAATGAAAGCAAACTAAGTGGATCCAAAGTGAAGCTTTGTGGTATGGTATGGCAGATTTCAGATTTTACTTGCTGTAAAACCTTACTCAAAACATAAGAACAAAGAAGCCAAATAAAGAACAGTGATCATTTTTCTGTAAGTGAATTTCTGCCCAACACATGGAACATCTAAGAAGTAATCCATGCAATCTTAATGTTTCAGTCACCACAAGTTCATTCATGATTGATAGGAACTCCCCTGTATTTTTCTTGAGTTTCTCAAAATTACAGAGAACATTTTGTATTTCCTACAGCCTCTTCCACCCTTCTGACAAGAGAAGAATGATGTGTCCTAATACGGTGTATTATCTAAAGACCTCTCAGGACACAGGAAAGAAAACTGAATAAAGCAGAAAGGCTGCAAAGAGGAAAAAAAGATGTTCAAAAGAAAATGTTCCTATTTCTTAAATCACAGCAGGTGCATAACACTTGGTTGTTTAGAGAGCTAATTATCCCACAAGAGCTTTTTCTACTTGTATGCTTCCAGTATAGCTATACATTTTTCCTAGATGAGATCCACTTACTTAGGCACAATTGGGAGCTTTGGCTAGCTTATCAGTATTACATCACTTTGCAGAGCACCTACAGGATACTCTATGATTGCGGTTTACCCTCCCATTTGCAGATTTGCTTTGGTCCTGCAAACTGCTCAGAAATTATTTGTACACATCCAGGGCAGTTGGCATGTTTCTGTTAAGAGTGGGTACTGCATTTCCAGGGGTGCAGCCTTCAGAATTATTTTTTCATTACTTCCTTCCCACCTTTTTTTTTTCCTTTCCTCCTTTCTGTGATTTCAAACAGACACCCACAGTAGATGCTTCACACCTTTCAGCCTGCCATGTGCATGCTGTCCCATCACCATCTGCTCCTCTGGCATGCACATACATGCTATGGGGAGCACGCTTGCTCCCCTGACACCCCCTAGAAAGCTTCAGCAACTCTCCTTCAACATCTCCAGGGGCCTTAAGAATACCACCTATGGCTCTTTTCAGCATTGCTCTCACAGACTTTGTCTTGCTTGGGCTTACCAGTCTGGAATATCTAACAGGACAGCTCCTTTTCGTGACTCAAAGCAAACACACATCTTTTTTTCCCATTCACTCCTGCCTGGATTAAAAGGGGAAATGATGATTTTACAGCAGGAAGACCCAAACAGCACCATTTTCGTGCTTACACCAGCCAGTTGTCATCAGCTGCATGGCTGCAGGCTTAATACTGCTCTCTTCATAAGGGAAATGTCTCCTGCTGCATAGCAAAACAGGCTGCAGGCCTTTCAAAGCTGCTCTGGTGGCGAGATGAGTCACCTCAGGCTACTGCCACACACAGGAAACCAAGCTGACAGCTCAGCTGCACACAATTGCATTAAAAGCACAAAAATAGAGATTTATACAAGGAAGCACCAAAGCTGGCTGCACACATCAGTGTGAGCCGAAGAGCCTCCAGGAGGGAGGCACTCTGCTCACCAGCCCAAGCACCTGCAAGGTTTTGCTGCTAATAGGATCATTTCCTTCTAAAACCTTCCCCATGGCAGCAGCCCAGGAACACGCACAGCTAAGTTAGGCTGAAAGGGAATTTTCCACCACCCACAAGCCTCTTTCTACCTTGCATAAATCTTCTCAAGCATAGGCCACACCAGCCTCTGCAGATGACATGTAACAAGTAATTGGACACGATAAATCTCCAGGAACCAACTCCTATATCAAGTTTCCTTTACACCCTCACATTTCAAATAAGCACATGTTGACTTTACACCTCCTTCCAGGTCCCTTCATGTTGCTATAACGATAGGATGGGGGCTTAGCATAAATCACTACACGGCCATTAAGCAGAAAGATCATTCTCTCTCTCTCTCTGTCAATTAAGCAATATCAGATACAGGCAGATACACTGACAAGAAGACATCCTTTTTCATGTGAGAAAATAAGCTTAAGCAATCCCTATATAATCACTCTTTTTCCCAGCAAGCTTTCTGGAGCACAGATAAGATCAAAGGCTGCTTTCCCAGCCAACAAAGTTATTAACACCTCAAGGAAAAAGTGATGTTACACAAAAGCCAGAGCTATCTGATGGCTTCCTTAATCTGAGGATGGAGACACGTGGAGCAGCAGGGAGCCTTACCCCAGTACAAACAGGGCAGCCATCTGCGTATGAATCAGAAAACAACATGCTTTTTGGGGAAGAATACATATTTTCAAGACATTTTCTTTGACAGAACAGTGCCCAAAATAAAAAAAATGCACATGTATTTTTAACTACAGAAAAACATCTCCATGGCACGCAATCAGAAAGCACAGCAGACAATGCACTGCCTGCTGAAGTTAAGAGGAAAGGAGATAGGTTTTACCATGAAGTTGTTTCACAAGCAAGTGAATTCTGAATCCATTTTCACAAGACAAACCCTCTTACTCCCAAGATCTCAAAAAATCCAGTCAGCTCAATTTTATTACGAACATGAAGATAACAGACCCATGGAATACATTTTAATTTAATTTTTGTCTTTGTTAGCTGGGAAAAGAGGCCAAACTGTAGGGAGTACTAGGGAAGGGAGTCCATTAGAAACTAGGAGCTCCATACAAGCAGATACAGTAAAACTGTTCCCTGTCTGTACTTTTGCTAAAGCCAACATACAGCATGGACTCTGATGTACAAGGAATGTTTTTCCTCCTATTTTCAAGAAAATTACTTCAACTCACTACCCCTTGACTTTCCTTTGTAAAATGTGGCTAAAATGGGCCAAAGGATTCAAAAGCTGCTGAGGAGAGACAACAAAAAGAGACAGAGATGTACAAAGTAAGGACATGAATTTGTTTCCTGAAGCTGTAACAATAATAAGAAAGGAGAAAGAATAATCTGGGCCAGCAGTTCCAAAAATATGACATAAGTATCATCTGCAGTTTGAAAGCGGTATGCAAATGACATCTGAACAGCCAAATTATGTTTGTGCATGCCACTGAGACTACATTTGTAAAAGCCTTGTGCAGAGTACAATCAAGCTAAAACAAACCACAAGCATTTAATTCATCATAACTAGCATGGCAAGAGCCTCCTCCCTAACACAGCACACTCTGACCCTCCTACCTGCACTACACCAATTTAAGGAGAGCCCTACCACACCTTGCCAGTGACCATCACGGTATCTAAGGCTCTTCAAGAGACATGCCAAAATTGCATCATTGTTACTTCAGCCATGTAAGGAAAGAAAACCTCCACTCTTCTAGAAAGAAAATATAGCTCAGAAACATGGAACTGAAAGGAGAAACATTGCATTTGAATTGAAGAAATGGTAGCGTGCATTCCAGTTCCAGCCTGAAAAGCCTGGGAACATGGACATGGGAGAGGATTATGCATCTCTGCCTAGGTCAGTCCATAGCTCTATTCACAGATGCCCAAGAGAAATCAATGCAGAGAAAGCTATCAGAAAAAATTATTATTACTTAATATTTATGCAGCACTTTCCACCTGGCAATTTTTAGGCAAGCAATACATTAAGTAATTTACCAAGAAAAACATACATTGGCCTTCTGTGTGATCCATAGCTCATGCTTTCAGAGGAAAACAATTCTACTTTATTAAACTTTAAGGCCTGAATTTACTACACGTGATTCACTGTTACATTTTAAATTGGTAGCGAGGTAATCAATCAGGTTATTAGCTCCAAAATGCATTTAACAGTGCATTTTGATAAGCTCCCATATTAAGAAAACCACAGAAAAAGCTGGAGCTGTTAACATCTTTTTATCATTGGTTAAGAACAAGTTAGGGCACTGTAATTGTTGCTAAAAAAATCAAAGCAAACCAACCTGAAAAATATCCCACCTTCCAACTTTGCCACCCTGGATTATTCTCTTGCCAATGATGCCCAGTTAGTGATTCTCCCTTATTTCAATTCATCTGTTGAGATCTTTCTGAAATCATTTCCAGCTACAACAGGGATTCCTTTTTGTGGGTAGCAGCACATGTCAGCTTGGCACAGCTTTCCTTTTACACAAATGCAAGATGCTTCCTTGTGTTAATACAGAAAGCTATCAAAAACATACAGTGGCTGGATGTAAAAGCAGATTCCATAGCACTGGCTGTCATTAGTATTTCTAGCCAGCAACATTATCGGAAAATAAATCTTTTGGTGCTATGGTTTAAAAAATACTGTTCACATGCTCACTGCAACAGAGCAATTCCTGTATTTCAGATATTTGGTCCATCTCTCTTCTATGGCCTGTGGGATGAAGTGGCAGCACACTGATTTTTATTGCTGGTGAACTCAGACAAGAGACTGCTCTTTATAAGACACAATACAAGCACAAGCAACTATGATGGCTGCATCCACTCAATTCAGATCTCTTTTTTTTTTTTAATGCATAAAATGGGTATGTGAATTTAGGTGACATTCAAACTTTTGGCAAATAGCTAATCCACCACATCAGTAACATAAATATTGGTCATTTTTGACTTGGGATACCATGGCATGAATCACTGAAAAAATCAGGGACTCATCTTGTCTCCTTCTCTCCTTTAGCAGTAGGGAGATGAATTTCCAGAGGGGGATAAACTTTCTGTTCTCTGAGGTACTCAACTGAGCAAGGCTGGATACAAGAAAAAGGTGGATCGTTAACCCAAGTAAGCAGCTCTTTAATATGACATCTTGCTTTTGTAACTTCTTTATTAATCTTAACTGTTAGAAGACAAGTTAAATTGCGTGAGAGCATCTTGTGATTATTATATGTGCTCCCACAAATACAACTGATACTTTAAATTAATTTTCCTTAAAGTTTCCTTAGCAGTTTTGTATTTCTTCTATGCTCCGCTTGCAGCTGGTATTCCCACATAACTTACATAGCCAGGAGTCAAATAATCTCTTGAAAATCAAAAGTAGAATTATGAGGCTCAATACATCAGTAGTAAATACAGTAAACACTTGACAAAAATACAGAGACAACTGGGGTGTGGAACCAGTTCATTTTCTTACATCTCTAAAAGCTTCTGTCTAATTAGGTTCATTTTTTGACAGACAAGAATGGGATTAGATCAGCATTATTGTTATTATAGCAGTCACATGACAGAACCTAGATGGTTATATTTGTCAAGCATTTGATCAATTTCTAGTCCTGTACTGGCCTCTCATTAACAAAGCTCATGGGAGACTACATGACTTTCTCATGTGCAGGAATCATCATGTTTACCCACATGTCAGGGTTAACCCACAGTGGAATCGCCATCTTTATAAATACTTCACAACATTTCAAAAATGGCCTTCTGTCTGGGAGGAGAGGAAGATCATAGCCCATTTGTTCTCCCTCTTTTTTCTTGGAGGGAAAAGGGGAGAAGTCAAATTCTGTATTTCAGATAACAGAGACATAATTCCTAACAAATTGCAATGTCATGTACTGAAAACGTGGTCAGGAAACAACAACTATAAGCCCCTACTTGTTCATATGACAAATATTTCACTGAAAGGTGGAGCAACATCAAAAAGCTAGAAAACAAATGGTCATTCTCAGCTCTGTCAGTGTTGCAGCTGGTATTCACGCAGGTTTAGATTAATCCATGAGACACTTTTTCATATCTCATCCCAGGTGTCAGTTAAGCAAGAAATCAGGCTCACGATAACCAAAGAGTTTAAAATCACCTTCAAATCGTGCATAGAGGCGTCTTATGTCTCTCTTGCTAATTCCTGAAAAATACCGCTCTACTTTTGTTCTGTTGTACACTGTTATGCCTGGTGGGATGGTGGGGTATGACACCAAGTGGTCTATGCCAGCTGCTTTCAAGATATATGGAGCATCATCCTCCAGGGTCTCGTGGTGTCCGATCACACTGTATGTGATTTCACAGGGAGCACAAAGTTCCACATATGTTACCCAGTGAATGATGTGGTCACCAAACTGAACATCCAGCCATCGGTGATTCGGGTCACCCAGGTAGCGCACAAAATCCTCAAACTGCAGCCCTTTGGTCTCTGTGCGATTCTTTCGGTATTTACGAATGATGCCAGGAGCAATTTCATGCCGGTACCAAGGTTCAAACCGAGGATTGTGCACAAACTTGTCTTTAAATGCAGAAATAAGTCTTTCAAATGGATCTCTAACAATAAAAAACTTGAAGTATAAATTCAGTCTAAACAGAGGAAGAAAAAAAATTAAAGAATTAAGGGAAGTGTTTAGCACATACTTAAAAAATGTACATAAACTCTGAACACAGCCACAGCAATGTGAATCTCAGAGCACTTGCATAGTCTATCAGTATTATAATCAATAGGACCAGAAATACCATTTCTGTCTTCTTACTAGCAGTTTTTGCATACAGGACAAAGAGGAAATAGTTTACCCCAGTTTTCACATTTTTTTCAAACTGGAGGAGTTTAGTTTATCTCAATCCATACAAACAGGAGACAAAAGATGCAGAGAACTCCAAGTCAAAGACATATGTGATGGAGCTCAAAAAGCAAAATACATAAGGGCATGGGGAAAAGTGCATTGCTGAAGCTAAATGCATACAGAAGTCTGCATTTTTCACTGGCAGGCAGTTAGATAAATTGCTGCTTAAGTTAAAAAAAAAAAAGTATTTTATTTGATGTTTTGTCATGTTTTCAATAACGGCTGAGAACACTACTGAGACCACATGTTTCAACAGTGAAACATGTGACCACAGTTTTCAAATGAATTTCACGTATTACTGTGATACTGTAATATGTAATATTCTGTAGTCAGATTATCTGTAGGAGGAGTAAATTGAAAACAAAGTTTATTTCAATAAATAACTAAGAAAAGAGATTGAGAGCCCAATCCTCACTGAAATAAGGATGGACTGGATGTGGATGGACTCTTTTCAGCCTCTAGACCACTTGAATCATACTTCAGATTCTCCTGACTTACTCCTAGACAGGCAGGGCTAGATAGAGGTCAGCAAACTAAATCAACAGATCCACACCATCCTGCTTTCCATACCTAAAACTCTGGTAATTTCATGTTACACACCTGCAGCATAGCTTCCACGCTGAGCAGAGAATGCAGCAGCCCAAGCAATAGTGGCATTCAATTTCATATATCCTAACTAGGGCGCACTCCTAGGTGAACAGTGTTCAGGGCTGCACTCAGGGAGGGAGAACAGATCCCCTTTCTCAAGAAAACAGTGACAATACTTTGCTTTGCACAGTATCAATCCAATCAACTGACCCCAATTCTACAGGCAGAGCTGTGATAAATGTCCTTGTGCCACTGCATGCAACAAAAAACCTTGGGCTGAGCTCTACTGACATCTGACACATGTATAAGGGGTTGAGTCTTCAGAATGGCATAATGCACACAAACCCTATGCAGGCACACGTTTACACGTGTTCACTGTCACCTTATGTCCTGTTCTGTCCATGTTGCCACCCCTTACAGGGATTATATATGGCACAGGCTCTAGGAGAGATGAGAGCAGGCACAGTTAAAGATCTAGCCAAAGTAATGTAGAAGTTCTATTGCAGAGTATTTTTTGGCTCTGAAAATAACTAGAAGTACTTGAACAGGAAGACAAAAGTGTTCAGCTGAATGGAAAATATTGTGGGGCTAAGAAGCACTGACAATTTAAATCGAACCAGTTCAATCCTAGTAATTAAGTCTGCTGCAACGACAATCTTACCCGTAGGCAGTAAGGTTTACCATACAAGACATCAGGAATGGGCTGTCCAATTAAACCTTCAGTTCTGAAGGTCAACTATCTAACAACTAGGTATGCACTGAATTACAGAAACCTTATATTCAAGGAGTTGGTTGGCTCAGCTAACTATACCACAAATTACACTGGTGTTCTCCTTCAAAGCCAGCAGGAAGGCAGACACAGCAACATCTGTGAGGGTAACAGAATAGTGCCATAATACAAGTGGTGAAGCAGAAACTCTGCTGTCCTCAGTTTCAGATGCAGACTTCAGCTGTACCCTTTACCGCTCGTAACACCACTGACCTCAACCCCGTCCCTCATTAGACGGGCCACTTACCGTTTTTTAATTTCAGAGTCACTGAAAGAGGACAAGCGTGGAAGGCCATTCTTCTCATGATCATGTACAATGTTTTCTGGGATCTCTTCTATGGAAGAAAATGCTCCTAGACAAATCAAAATGACAGAGCAAGTGATTCATTCAAGGGAAAAAGCAGTGAGTATAAGCAAGCATGTGTGCCTTTGGCTGACAGTTTTATGTCTTTCTCTTTTCTTTATTTTTACCATTTAAAGTTACTATGTTTAAAACTGTTAAATTATGAGAGATTCTGACTGCAAAGCGGAAACCTGCTAAAATTCTTTAGGGTATATGACATCAAGGTCCAAGACCAAATGGCCCCGAAATTCTCAGAAAAGCATATTATGCAAATTTCATCAACAATTATGTCTAAGCCTGTAACTCCTCACATGTCAGTGTCCCCATTCCCTTTCCCTCTGCCTGCCCATGCAAATGGAGGAAGACTTTAAGGATTAACTCAGATGAAGGAACCAGCTTTTTGGCTGAGCTTCAACCACCAACAAAAATAAATGCTATGAGCTGCTTTTGGAACTGCTTCAATGCAAAAGTACTTTGCTGTCAGGATCCATAAAGTTTTTTTAACAAGTATGCTGTGCTGAAACAAAAATTCCAATCAGAGAATACTCCACAGATTAAAAGGCACTAAAATTAACAACAAAAAGTCTCCAGATACTAATTTCTGCAAGCACATAAGCTGACAAGAAAAATAATGTCACTTAACTCTGCTGCATTCATTTTAATATCCTGATCCAGGAAAGTTTTATGACCTTGAGAAACATCTCATGTGGCCCCTTGGGCTTTAGGCATAAGCCTTCACACAACAGCATCATTTCAGAGTATCAACCTGCAACAAGCACAGGGTGCTACAAAACAAGCCTGTTAGGTGAAAGTCTCTACAGCCTTCTCGTTTCCAGAACTGAAGCGAATAATACACACCACTCAGCTGCTCAGTTTTCCAATTTTTTTTTCCTGGAGGGGGCAGGGCATGACAGGTGGGGACTGGAGTCGTATTTTAACAATTTCATGTTTTCAACTGTATTTTTTGGTACTACAGGTAACTCACATGTGGACAACGTATGTCAGATTAGACAGCCTCAGGAACCGATACCTTGCATTTATTCAGAGAACATATTCAGTACAAGCAGTAGCAGAGTTACCCCCCCCCACAAAGTGCCCCCACAGTGCATTTCCCCATCCTGAATCTCCAAATACCACTTAGGTATTTGAACATAAATTATTCCCCCTCAAGTATGAGCCCTGCCTTCTGAAACTACCCAAAGAGGAGAAAGTTAGATCAACCACAGCAGTAGCCTTCATCAGCAGACACCAGTGCACTTAAGTGGCAGCTTAAGGCAAAAGGGACCAGTGTTTATGGGGAAACAATTTTTTATCATTATCTAACATGATAGAACTAGGAAACTCAAGGTGAAAAGTTCCCTGCTTTTAAGATGTGAGTTATCCTCCACTTGGTGCAGCCAATACATCCCTGCCCATCCTGAGGCGTTCTTTGCATGTTATCTTTTAAATGCTGATAAGAGAGGTACTTCTAATGTCCTCATATAGCTCCATATTTAGTACTTAGAGTGTGGCTTTCATAGGTACTAAGACACATGCACACACATAGGTATGGGTGTATCTCTGCTAGATTTTTAGCTCACATCCATAGATCAAGGATGAAACAAACGTTAAAGTTTTTAATGTTAGTACTGCTTGCTAGAAAAATTTTGCTGAGGGACACAGTTCATTTGCTTATTTTTATTTTTCAAACATACTCATCCCTTTATTCCTTCTTTCACCATTTTTTATAACATAACTTTGGTGAGCAAACTATTGCATTAAGCACCTCAGAATCTTCATAACTCTTAAGATGGTTCACTGATAGAACATACACAAGATTTCAGCAATATAGACCAACAGCACCTGCCAAGTTTTAACTGGCTTTCTTCATAGCTAAGATCTCTAGTTAAAAGTCACTGGCCTTTAGTCAGAAATTTCATATTATTGCTACTTAGGAATTACGAATATACCTTGTCATATACTTTCAAATTCTGTAAATTAGTGCACCCCTTCAAAGATCAGAAACCTACCTACCACATGCATATGGGGACTCTGTCATGACTCAAGAAACTTTTGAGCCAAGAAATATCAATACTTATTTTTACAGAAAGAATAGATCTCATTTTAAGGGGATATTTTGAAAGGACTAGAAACAACTGTGATAAATGCAAAGCTGAAATTAAGTATCAGTGTACAGAAATGCAGAAAGAATCCATTTTAGTTGCCCCACTTAGAGCAATTCTGTTTCCTCCTGCTCCTCAAAGAAACCCACACACCCATGGAAGAGTAGATACCATTTAAAACAATCAAGACTTTTTTCCACTGAGTGTTGCCCACTTTCGGCGTCTGACAAAACAGGATCTTGTGCTTGTCACACACAAATATTCGGTCCAAGACGAACTTGGAAACTGCAGTATGAGAGAGATCTCTCAATGCAGTGTCTCTGCAGACATTCCTGAGAAGCTCGAGTCTTTCCATATGAACCAGGGGTTGGCGGATCAGACTTCCTGAAAAAGCTTTTCCAGTCGGCTTTATGAAATGCAGAGGAGAAAGAAAAAACAGAAGTGAAAGACTTCAGTTTTCAGATCAAATTCTCAGGTATAAAAATCCCCAAACTACGCACCCTAATGACTCCCAGATTCATGATTAAAACATTGCTATGTATTAATTAAAGGAGTAGCCCACAGTTTGCTTTCTGTGCTGCTGCTATACATTGTTTCAACTCTTAAGACATTACATGGTAGTATACCGTAGTAAGAGCTTTTCCATACAATAATTTAAGTCTGCTGCACAGCAGCAGTGTCCTATCTGTGTGGATAAAACATGCTTTGATCAAATACTGGAACTCCCAGAGTTTCAACAACCTGTAAGAAAGCTTCTGAGAGGTTAGGACAGGAATTTCAACATAAATTATGCTTTAAACTCTGAGAAAATGGGGCTGACTCATGGTGTGATTCTTGGGGACATCCTGTGCAGAGTTAAGAGCTGGACTCGATGATCCTTGTGGGTCCCTTCCAACTCAGAATATTTTGTGACCCATCTGGCAGGGAAAGAATTTAGGATAAAAATTCTGTGTTGTTGTTTGCTAGCACCTGTAGGCATTCACTGTTTCCATTTATCCAAGTTGAAATAAAATCAGGTGAATAAAAATGTGAACAATGAGCATCAGTGTGACAAATAAAAGAAGTAGCAGGATACCTCTCCCCAAAAATAGATGAGCTGTTTCACACGTCTCATTTTCTGAGACTTAGATGGGAACCACAACCACCTCTTGCCTCACAACTAGTGGAGTGAGAAGAAAAAGGAGCTTCTCTGATTAAGAGGTGATGGGAAAGCTTAAATTTCTACTGACAAATTTTCACCTTTCCACTAACTGAATGGCAATCCCCAATATCAATACAGACTAAGGGATGAACTGATTGAGACCAACCCTACCAAGGACTTGGGGATACTGATGAGTGAAAAATTGGTATGTGCTGGCAGTGTGTACCTGCAGCCCAGAAAGCCAACTGCACCATGGGCTGCATAAAAAAGCACTGTGGCCTGCAGGTCAAAGGAGGTGATTCTCCCCCTGTACTCTGCTCTACTGCCACCTGGAGTGCTGCATGCAGCCCTGGGGCCTCAGCACAGGAAAGACCTGGATCTGTTAAGGGAAGGTTCAGAGGAGGCCATGAAGATGGTCCGACATGGAGCACCTCTCCTGTGAAGACAGGCTGAGACAGCTGTGGCTGTTCAGCCTGGAGAAGAAAAGGCTCCAGGAAAACCTCACTGCCACCTTTCAATGCTCACAAGAGGTTTTTAAGAAAGACAGAGAAACTTTTTATGAAGGCCTGTAGTGACAAGACAGGGGTAATGGTTTTCACCTGAAAAAAGATAGGTTTAGACATTAGGAAGGAATTTTTTCCTATGAGGGTGGTCAGGCACTAGAACAGGTTACCCAGAGAAGCTGTAGATGGTGCAGCCAAGAAATATTCAAGGCCAGGCTGGATGGGGCTCTGAGCAACCTGTTCTAATGAAGGATGTCCCTGTCCACAGCAGACGAGCTGGAACTAGATGATCTTCAAAGGTCTCTTCAAACTCAAACCATTCTGTGATTCTATGATTTTAGGTACAGCATCCAAGTTACAGATGAAAAAGGAATTATTTTTGTCCCAAGCTTCCACAAGGAAAAAAATATTCTCCTTTTTCTGTTTGTTACTCTTCTTCAATATCCCCTGCTCAGAATGCGATCTGAACAGTCTGTCAGATTATTTTATCTGTCCAAACAATTCTTTCTGCATGCGACCAAAATTAATGTTGTTATTCTACATTTCATGCTGTCAGGAAGCCAAGAGGGAATTGGTTTAGATCCAGAAACCTTATTATCCTCTTCCATTCTAGTAAAGAAAGCATTTACAACTCACTACACATATCTGCCAATCTTCCACTGAATGAAGTGTTTTTCCCAAGTATTTTGAGGGTAACTTAAATTTCATGTTTTTGAAAAATGAAAGCAAAAAGAGTTGTGTTTATACAACTAACCTACGTTCCATGCTGCATCATAAAAATACTTTAAATATAAGATGACTTACATACTAATGCAAAAAAAAAGAAAAAAAATTGGGATTTAGCCCACTCTGCAAATGGTCTCAAATTTACACTTGTATAAAGGATTTTCAGAGTTTCCATGTCAATCTGCTGAAAGCACGGAACTATGCATCCAAAAGATCAACTGGTATTGATTACTATTGTGTTTATATTCTACTTTGGAAAAATGCTGAAATGTGACACACAAAGAGCACAAAAGATGAAAAAGAAATTGACACTGATAAAAAGAAACAGAGAGATTGGGCAGAGATCTAAGAGAATAGAGAAGACACAGGCCTGCCCTCAACAACCACAACCTGATCTCTATGGCAAGACAGAACTTGAGTAATCCAAAACTGGGCCATTATATTAAAAAGGCTAACAAAAATGACTGTTCTGACTTGATAAAGGAATACTGGAACAATTTTCTCCTAGAAATGGAAACACATTAAGTTCAATCATTCAGATGAAACAAGACAGCAGGTTACCGTGACAAACCAGCTCTGTGAAGTTAAAATGAATTCTGTTGGCTCTATCTAAATAAAACAGTCTGAATAAGTAATTCCTGTCTATCAATTCACCTTAACATCAGGAAGCCCTTCCTTAAGCTCTTATTTTTTTCTACTCTTTAACACACATAACCCTCATCTCAACAGTATGCACCTGGAATTCTTCAGGCCAATGTTTTTCCTCTGGCACATGTACCTCCTCCACTTTTGTCACAGCTGTCAGTATCAATGGCTCTTGCTTGGCACCATAGCCTAAAGAAGGAAGAGAGATAACAGCATTACAGAAGATGAGGAGAAGGCAACTATTTCTGCTTTACAACTAAAACACATGAACTTTACGTTCTGTATTAAGCTTACAAAACATTAGAATTTGTTTCTACATGGAAAGGCACTAGACAAGACAGGCACAAACTATGAATATTTTAAAGGATGTACTCTGTGGGAATTTTGGATGCAACTTCATTTGAGTTTTATCAAAGAAATATGCCCATCATCTTTTACTTGGTTTTTTTGGTTGTTTGTTTTGTTTTTTTCTAAAAACTGTGCAGATAGACATCGAAATCTTGAATCCAAATATCGCAATTGATAGACAATTTGGTCTAACAATATGGACTCGTGCATAGGAGATTTATATTTTCAATAAAAAACAATCTATCAGGTTTCCCTCTCCCCTTGTACTAGTAGAAATGTTTCTTCTTCTGTAAACTATTAAACTTACAAGAAGAAGTGTTGTTACAGACACCCTTTTATTTCTGTGGTACTCTAAGTAAGCACCTATAACCAACAATAAAGAAAGATCCCCCCCTCCTTTGTTACTGGACCGATGGCCTTCCTTAGAGATTCTCACAACAACAACAAACTCTGCTCATACTCTTGTTCCTTTTATTGGTTTTAGGGCAGCTAATAGTTTGAGACTAATTTAAAGCATGTAAGGGAAGAACCCTTTTCATCTTTTGCATTTAGTATGGTACAGAAGAACCAAAAAATAACACAAGGTTATAGCTTTAGTCTACACATTGCAGAAAGATGAAAAATAATTTAAAGCAGCTTTCGCTAACTACAAAGCAAAAAGAACACGATTTCTCTCTGAAAATTTATTTCCATCTATATTGGATTACTTTTCCCTTCATAGATTCTTCTATGAATAATGTTTCTTCATCTGCACCTACAGGGGCTTACCGCTTTATGGTTGAGAAAATGTGTGTACTGCCTATGTCCTTTTCTTCAGGGAGTACTCTGTCTGCACTGGATTTTAATAAAGGGCACGCATGGAAAAGCAAGTTAAAACTGAAAGCAATGTAAGCATTCAAGCACTGTAATTATTGCTGTGCACAGACTTACTTCATGGTATTCTTCTGGAAAATACAAGTAATCCAATTCAGCTAAACTGTTTTTCACTATCATTGTGTAAAAGCATGCCTGTAGATGCTACAGAAACTTGCTCCTTAAGAAGCTCCTACTGTTCATGCACCCAGGACATTAGTAAAAGGCTTAAACAAAAGAACATTGATTCATTGAGCATCTGCTGGTTTTATTCTATCTGCTAAGAAGACACATACAAATAAGAAGAATTTCTGACAAGTCATATTTTATTAAGTCTAGAAGAGCTTCTCCAGGATTTACCATCCTGTTTGGACTTTCTCCAAAATTCTGTTGGTATATTCAAAGTATTTCCCTTCATTAGTTCTAGTACAAACACTCCAACACATATATACACTTAACCACAGTCATGCCTTTGCAGGACAAGCTTAAGAACTTAAATATCATCTAGTTAGAGAGCTATTTAAAAGGAGTGGAAGATTCAGCATAGAAAAAAATAAAAAAGAGAAAAAACTTGGCAAGCCAAGATAAAAAAAAGCAAGTAAATGCAGAGGGTATGCTGTAGTAATTATTTTTTTTAACTACATTTTAATTTTCCTGACAAATTCTGATGAAAAGAACCACTCAAAGAACACCTGAGCTGGGAAACAAGTTGGCATAGAGTGAAATACTGGAAGATATAACTACCTAACGTAAGACTAGCTGATTTGCAGATGTACCAGGACAGAACAGCCGGGTCCAAGGAAAGCTAAGTTAGTCTACAGTTCTCCTCTGCAAGATTTGCTGAATAAATCTCCACATAGATGCGTACTATTTATAAAGGTACACCTAATGTACTTACCCTTATCAAGTTATTGAAAAATATGGCACCTAGTATCATTGCTTCAAAAGTTACTTTTTTTTTTGCGTATCTTAGGAAGTTTCAGAAACACAGACCTCTTAAGACTGTAAGTCATATCATCACCTTCACCCAAAACTCTGAGTAGGATGGCTTTGTAAGAGCAGCTCCCCAGCAGACAGAAAACTAAAATGCTAGGTGGTGTCATCAAATGACTTAAATTCTTCATCATCTTAATAACATCTCAGCTACTTAAGCTAAGCAAAAGCCTGTAAGCTGTTTACAAGTCAAACAGCAGGTGATAAAACTGAATGCAAGAAGCAGGGCAGAGGTGGCTAGGCAAAGTGCACTGCAAATGAAATAAAACTTTCCACAAGTTTTACATAATACCTCTGCCACAAGACAAGCAGTCACAAGGAGACAGAAACTAGTATCATGTGAAATGAACTCTTCAATATCTTCTGAGTCTCTTTTAACTTTAAACAGGTAATAGTACTCTGTTTTTTTAGGAGTCGTTTTTGCACGACTCCTACCCCTAGTAAATCAAGATACTGACACTAAATGTATTTGAAAAAGCAGACCTACCAAAACAGTACTGCCAAACATGATCCCTCCTGTTCTTAACCATCAAAACCCCCACCATGACATTAGACTTGCAGACTCCTAGCAAGGAAAGAAGGAGCTGAATATCAGCACTGTCACTTCTAGAAATTTAGTTGTTCTGTTCTCAGTCCTACTGAAGAAGTAGTAACATGCCAAGAACTACTTTTCATAGAAAAGAGTATTTGTGTGAAGCACTATTCAATTTTCAAGTTTCACATCAAACATTAAAAGCTGAACTTACCATCTGGGTCTTTAAAAGTCAGTGTGATAAACTTGCTAGCAACCATGAACATGAATATCACCCAAAAGCATGCAGCTAGCAGCAGCCACTGGTGGTGCATGTTGTCAGATGTGAGCCATATAAAGTTGGCACTTCCTGTTTGAAAGAGAAAAGATTGAAACACTAGTTATTTTTGCTACAGTTTAGAAAAATACTTTCTATAACCTAAAAGAAAAACCTTTAATACGTATGTGTGTCATAAAACACAGCAGTAGATTTCACTTTTTACTTTTTGCCCATTCAGTCATATTTTTAACCAGTGTTAAGGCTGAGGCAATGTAACCACTGACTGCTATCAAAAGGAGGCTTCACTTCTTCACCCCTGTGTACACATTCCCAGCCTCCTGATTGTGCTGAGAATAGCACTGGCTGGCTGACTGCTCAGGGAGACAGATCAGCAAAACCCACGATTTTTTTAAAGAAGAGTTTATTTTTTGATTCAGCTTAGCAAGACAGCCCAATGCAGAAAAGGAAGGGAGCATGAAGAACGCTGTGCTCTCAGTGGTAGATGTAACATTAATACTGTTCTTGGTTATCCCAAGTCAGCTTATGACACATAACATGGACTCTTCCCCTGCCTGGCCTACAGAAGCTACCAAGCTGCAATGCTAAGCTTAACCTGGCCAAATATTTTTCGTTTTCCTTGCAGCAGTGCCTACTACCTGTAGCTGTATCCCTGCCTCAAAGACACAACTTCCTCAGGAGTGCAGGAAGGGTTACCCAAACAGTTGAGACTGCAGCTTTAATGTGCAAAGAAACCACCCACAGGAACAGACTGAATACATGCAGTTTTATCCTGATTTTTGAAACTGCAATCCTAATAAATTATTTTCCATGACTGTAAGTTAAATATAAGGAAACCAATGATAAAAAGGATTGAAGCTCCCAGACACTAAGAGAAATGGAAAATGTTAAGCTGTATCTTTTGCTGAATTGCCAGCTTCTGATGGGCAATACACACAGGGGTGGAATCAGGCATCTGAGAAGCTCCACCACAGATAAAAAACAACCCACAACCAAAACCTAGAAAAACACAGCTCTATTGTCTCTACTGTTGCTGGAGAGGTAAGACACCTGAGGGGCTGAACTCAAAAGAAAAAGAGTGAATGCTTCCTTCTGAGGACGTATGCAACACAACATCAGAACACTTAACTGAAGAGGACCTAATACAAAAATCTCATACAATTACATCCTCACAGCAATCCTGTAACTACCAATAGGATCAAACTCAGTCTTAAAGTAGCCACACGCAACTTCAGCGAGAGTCACAACTGCATGGTTTGTGATCACAATTTCTACACAGCCATTTGAGTGAATTGCCAAGGAATGTAAGAAATGCCCTCATTCCCAGTTATGATGCTAAAAAATGTTAGTTAATACTTCCAAGGAAGCGTTTATTAAGTTTTTCAGTCATATACCAGTATTCCATCTTCTTCATTCCCACAAAGCATCAATAACAAAAGTAAGATACTACTGCTACAGGTGCCAATTGCTTTTCCAACTAGCTTTTGCCTTCCAGCAATGTACATATTTCCAGGAAGAGTTCTCTCCACAGCTGACAGCAGTGAACCATCTTCAGGATATGCTTAAAGTCTGTGCAGGCAGTCAAGCAGTTCAAAACACATTTGGGACCCAAATGATGTATGCAAAATGGGTAAGAGGAGGTAAAGAACTGAGTATCTCCAGTTAAAGGGAAAAAAAAATTTAGCTAGGGTGCCAGTGTTCAGGCCTACTTTTATTTTCTCGGTGCAGCATTTTTCAGCGTGGCTTCTGAAAGTTCCCTTCTTTCCCCCTCTTCTTTCATGAGTTCATTTTTAAGTACTTCTAAAAACACCACACCTAGGTATCAACTGTCTTTTGGACACTTAGGGGTGCTGTGACCTCCATTAAGACCATGTTTGTCATCTCCTGTTTTTTGCTGCAATTCCCTGGCTCACAACTGAGCATGCCATGTCCAAAACATGTTTATTCTTCATGATCTGGAAGACTGTTGACCAGGAAAGGCAAATATGCTATTAATTCCATCAGACTTTTCAGTCTGGCCTCTTTTCAGCTAAGTAGTTCAAAAGTTATTCCCAACCTACCACTGCACTAGTGCAAAGCCTACCCTAAGATTCATGCTGAAAACCACCAGGTCTCAAAGGTCCTCATTTTTCAGTCTGCCATGAAATGCACCATCTTCCACTTAGGCACTGAGATTTGTCACCTTTACTTTCAGACATCACATTCATTTCCAACTCTCACAGATGACAGAATTCAGACTGAATATCAAGACACAAAAATGTAGCAACAACATTTTTTACTTTTTAGGTAGCTCTGCTAAAACCATGAGAACCGTTCCACATTCTAAACACAATGCAGCGGGCTGACAGAAGCTTGCAGAGAACACTCTGCAGGAGGAAAATCTCTAACCATCAGCTACGGGCTTTTCAGAGGTATAATGAAAGGTCTGGGCCAAACCTCTCTGCCCAACTCAGTATATTTGTTCTACATAAAGCAGGGTAGAAACAGCCTCCAACATTCATAGCATCCCTGCTAGTCTGCCCACTTTTATAATGGTGACGGATGCACACCATTCAGTAAGAAGTATTGATCTATATCCCCTTACGTAATTTATGTATTGGATTTCTAAGAAATTGTGTTAAGTCACATGGGAAATGCAGTTTCCATGTGCTCTGACCTGAAATGCAGTTAGTGTAGACAGGACCCTGCTGCCAGGTCCTGTGCTGTAAGGACAGGAGAGCATTTCAGCCAAAGTCACCTACAAGCAGTACAGTTCTCACCTCAAGGACAGGGCTTAGAGAGTAGGAAGGGGTCAGAACTGCAGCCACATCCATAGGAACCACCACTTCTACCCTTGAAGACGTGGAAGCTGAGAGGAAAACATTAAGCAGTTTTGTCTACTCTTTTTTTTTTTTAATGTGCACAGGAAATCTGCAACCATACCCATGAATGTAAGAGCCTTGTCAGAGGATCTGTCATAATGTAAGTATGATGTTACTACACTGTTACTCACTTCTAGCATCCTAAAGTACATCTATATCAGCAGCACATCACTGATCTCAAGAAGCAGAACTCTTCAAAGTTACAGACAGAAGTACCTCAACCAACATGCTCACTTAAATGCAATGATCAGTACTTTGTAAAAAAATAATGTGTTTATGTTGTTTCTCTGTCTCTACCTTAATATTTTTATTGTTTTCACATAGGGCAATTGCATTTCCTATTTTATCTCCAACCTTACTGCATTTCTGTTGCCTCTCTTGCACTTATTTTCTAGTAAATACAAGTACTAGCTTCTGTTTTTCCTCTTTAATTTCCTTCAGTTTCCAAAACAGTCTTCTATTTCTGGTTGTCTAAAACACAATTTTTCTTTACAAGTAGAAAAAAATGAGAAATATGTTGACGGTTTAGTCCATTTTCTCACAAGGAAATACACAGAGTTTTCTGGTTACTCTTTCTCCCTCTTATTGCAATTCTACACTTTTTAGGAGTGATATCAAAACTCCTGTCCCTACCCATTCCTCTGTCCTTCCCCCTCAGGGCTACCACAAAGACAAACTGTCACATAACCCTCAGATTAGCCAGATGAAGAGTTTTGCATGAGAAAAAATGGGATCATCAACACACACACAAACATAAACCAAAGATCAAGACACAAGAGTTGCAGGCTTGACCCATTGCCCACAAGTAACCTGCTACCTCCAATAAACACTCATTCTTTGCACAAGACGGCTGTCTTCAAGTGACTGATGGGACAAAGTGCGAAAGATTTAAGCAGCATTAAAACTCAGGGCAGTCTCTGCTCCGCAACTTATGCTGCTTGCATAGGGGCTCCTTGGCAGGACAGTCCTTGCACACATTGTGAATGGCAGTGACACGCCAGGAGGCTCAAACTCCCAACTGCGTGCCCAATCAGCACATGATTAATGACGTAACTAGAAATGGAACTGGTAAGGAAAGCAACAACTAACTGGGACACCTAAGCCATTTTCATCAATGCTTCCTTTGTGTTATCTTACAGGTAAGAAAATCTGGCCAATTTGTTAAATTTAAAAAAATTCCTGACTAATATCTATCACAGACGGTCCTTTGGCAAGTTGCGTGGTGCTACTAAATAACATTGTTGTAACATACATCGTAACAGGCTGGTTCTTTCCTAAGGCTTTGCTCCTCCCGAGGGCACTGACAGGCCTGTGCGTCTGCTCTTCCAGCTCCGGCTGGGGCGCGGAGCGCTGCCTGCGCACGCAGCTCACCTGTCAGCGGGATGTGAGCCGAGGCCCGGGGCAGCAGCGCCTGCACCAGCTTCGTGACCCACCTCAGCCCGGGGCAGGCCCGGCGTGTGCCGGTGTCGCGGCCCCGGGCTGCGCCGGGACCCTGCCTCCCCTCCGTACGCCGTGCCCTGACAGACACCAGCTCCCACTCCAGCAAGCGCCCCATGCTCTTCACAGCTGGGAAGGGCAGCGGCTCCTCTGTCCCCTGCATCCAGGCTTCCTGGGTGCTCCATTCATTCCATAAGAGCAGAGCGGTCCCCGCCAAGAAGAGGGGACAGGGCCGTGCTCTGACCGGCAGGGGACGAGCCGAGGTAATGGCAAGCCCCAGCCCGGCTCCGGACGCAAGGACCTGGGCTGAACAGACATAAACTTTTCCCGTCCTGGAGGAGGACGACGAAGCTGGGCGGGCTTCCCCTCACCCCCAGGAGGGACGGACGACACATGCCCGCAGCGCCCGCTGGCTTCCCCGCCCAACCCGGGATGCCGGAGGAGCCTGTGCCCGGGGCTGGCGGCCGCCAGGCCTCTCCCCGTGGCCCTCCCCAGCCCCTCCCCGGCTTACCGGCCCTCCAGCGCCGCTGCCCGCGGCCCCGGCCCGCGGCGGCGGGGTCCCGCCTCACTCGGCAGCACGGCCGGCCCGCTCGGGCGGCCCCGGCTGTCGGCGCATCCCCCCCGCCCGGCTGCGGGCGGCGGCGGCGCCTCCCCGGCCCCGCTCAGCCCCTGCCGCCGCCGCCCGGCCCTGCCGCCGCCGCCTCCATTTCCTCCCAGGGCCGCGGGCAGGCCCCAGCCCCGCCGCCGGGAAGAGGAGGAAGGTGAAGGCCGCCGCGGGGACGACTCGGTTCGGCTGCGAGAAGACGCAGCGCCGCACCCGGCCGCCCGAAGGCGGGAGGGAAGGAGGGAGGGCTGGGCAGCTCTGCCCTCCTCTCCCCGCCTCTTCCCTCCTTCCCCTCGAGTGTGGCTTTCCGGCTGGACTCACGTATATACACGTGTATACGTGTGTTTGGGTTGTTGCGTTTGTTTTTTTTTTTTAACGGCTAAAACATCTTTCGTAGGTCACTAATGCTCCTGTTTTAAAAAAACATATAGATGTGGAAATCACAGAACCATTAATATTGGAACAGACCTCTAGGATCTTCGAGTCCAACCGTTTCCCCAGCACTGCCAAGGCCACCACTAAACCGTGTCCCCGAGGGTCACATCCATATGGGTGCTGTGGGAAGGTGATTGCACCGCTGCCCTGGGCAGTCTGTACCCATGTTTGACAACCCTTTCCACAAAGAAATTTTCCCAAAAACCTGACCTAGATCTCCTCTGGTGCAATTTGAGCCTGTTTCCTCTGGACCCATCACTTGTACTTAGGAGATGAAATCGATCCTTGCTCGGCTACAGCTTCCTGTTAGGGAGTTGTAGAGAACAAGAGTCCCTTTCCATGTGACTCTTCCTCCCTGATGTTTCTCCAAACACTTCTTACTATTTCTTCAATTGTCTGAGGCCCACCATCAGGCAGGAAAGTTGCCCTTGGCCAGGCAGGAATGAAAAAAAATGTAAAAGCAGCTGGCAGAACCAGGCATTGCCCAACGCCTCACCCTGACACGGTAGACACAGGGCGGGTGTAGGCTCCAGGAGAAGAGGAACGCTGCCCTAAAACACTGTGAGAAACAGCTGTAGTGTGAAGGCGGGTGTTGTCTGAATGCTGCTGTCCACAGCCTTTAGCTAAGCCCAGGCTCCTTTTCCCCCAAAGGCACTGCATAGTGCACACAGTCACTGCACACAGCTGTACACTCAGTGCTCAGCTCACTGGACAAGAAACATGCTCACAGTGGACAAGCAAAATGCTCACCTTGAGGACTCTGTTACACACAAACCCCATGAAAACCCGGTGATGGTGATCTTCTTAACATCTATTTAAACAGGTCCTCTTGAGGACATACTGCAGTCTTACAGTGCACTCCTCCCTGTTAGAGGAGGATTTAGCCCCTCTGATCCATGCCTTTTCAGACTTAACTACCGTGGTGCACTTTGCTGAAGCCTGACCAAGGAAGTCCAAGGATTCCATCACTGGTACAGATACCATGGCCAACCCATGGAGCAGAACAGGGTAATGCAAATGCGTTAGCAATTATATGCTCAGTGCTATGCTGATGGCTGCTGGTCTCCAGTGAAGCAGCGGAAGCACAGATCTCACCGGGAACCAGTGGCCAAAAGCCAGTAATCAGAAAACCAATTCTCTGACTGACTCTATGTTTGTTTGTATCAGCACCTTGGGACACCACATTCTTGTGCATCCCTTCCTCTCTACCTGTGAAGTAGAAATGATGATTGTGACAGTTACCTTGTTGGCAAAGCACGTTGGAAATCTGTGGCTGTCACCAGTCTGAGTCTTGCACAGGCTAGAAAGCTACTCCTTTCATCAGGTTTCAGTGATGACTACAGTTTCAGCTACACACAGATTTATTAATAAGCAGTCTCCAGCTGTGGAACCAATTCCTGCCAGATTATCAGGCTCAACTTAGGAACTTTAACCTTTCAAGTATGTTGTTACTGACATGTATAATAATTAATCCAGTACAAAAGAGACCAATTTTCCAAATCAAGCACAGTTAATAAGCTTTGTTGTCAGTAATCGGGCCTGAAAGTGTCTGATGAAGTTGAAGAATGTGTTGCATAGGCAACTGTACTGTTGGATTATACAGTTGCTACTTCAGGCCAACAGGATTCTTGCCACTAATAATGCTAAATTGTAGTGGAGTTTAGCATTTCAAATAGGCAGCAAAATTGATGTGTGAGTCTAGGTTCTTTTTAATGCTAGAGAATTTTTACATTGCCAAAGAGATGTAAAGGATAAGTGAGCTGGTGAAAAGTCACCCTGCTCTCTCTGGGATATTCTAGAGTGTCTTTCCCAGATATGTGATGCTAAAGCCAATGGAAGTGATGTACCCATTTTTTCTGTAAAGACATGGGCCTAAACGTAAAAATTGATCTTTATAACATGTTTAATGTTTATGCCACTAAAAAAAGGAGTGTATGTCCTAATAACTCTTGTATATCTTTATTCCAGGTTTGACATTTCTCCTGGAACAGTCTTACAAAAGATCCACATTTGCAGCTTGGCCACTCAGGGAAGACCAGGTGTAGCTCATTCAAGCATTTTAAGAAGTTATCTGTCAGTGGCAGGCTGTCATGACTGCCCTTGGTATAAGTTAATTCTAAATAGCATTTAAGCATACCAAAATGTTTAAATGAGCCTCTGTCTTGGACAAGGTAAGCAATCATCCGTAGTGCAGTTTGCATTTGAGCACATCCAGCCTAATCACACTGAAAGAACCTTTATTTTCCTTGACCTTCCAAGCTCATCCTATTCAGCAGAAGCCTGGGCTTGCCCATATTGTTAAACTTATGCTATGTTTATTTTTTGCTCTTTGCAGTTATTTCAGGTTTAAATCCAACGCCAATTACTAGGATTAGTCTTGGTAGCCCTTTTGAGTCATGCTTTGTTTCCATAAGAGCTGACCTTAAGACAAGTCACCTGCTCAGCACCAAGTACTTGCGAAGATTTAAATCTTATTTGAATCAGTAGGAAGACGTGCTTTTCCTAGTGCACTGCCATTATTAGTGAAATCATCTATCTGTTTCATGACTGCATTTCTGAAGCATGACTGATCACCAAAGGAGATCTCTTGGGTACAAGTAACTTGATTTGCAGATCAGACATGGCACCTTTGGTATGTAACACATTTATTAGAGTGTGATCTTCGTCACCAGATTCTGTCTCTTTCTGGAACTTAAGGGAGCTTATTTAAATGTGGTTTGTGTTGATACAAGATACAACGTATAATATGCTTTGTGGCCTCTACATTATTAAGAGACACTGTAGAAATAAAAAAAAAAAGGCAGGCCAATGAATGCAGGGAGATACAGCCTCACACAGATGCAGGATTTACTAATATGGCATAAATATCATACATAAAGTAGCATGTGTTTCCTGGATTTTTCAAAATATAAAATAACTTTAACAAAGAATAAAGTGCATGTCAAAACCAGCTCTTTCATAGGATTGAGGTGTGTGGAGGGACTGGGGGGACTTAGGGCTGATATCTGTAGCAAAAACATACTGCCTATAGTAGGGGTATAATCAAATCCATAAGCAGCAAATGAGATGTGTTCATTTGAAGATTAAGTTAACTTTTTATTTTGGGTTAGAGGCAAGTTTTACCTTGATGATGAGTGCCTTGGAATTCTTAAATCTTTGCATATCATTACACAATTTGATTGCCCTTTGAGAGGGAGACAAAAAGTTTAGATTGAGGTAAGTAGGTCATTAGCTGAACATCTAATTTATCTTATATTCTTCAGACATTTAGTCTGAGCTGGTAGTTTGAAAAGGGAAAACAGCTTTGTGAAGTTTATTAATAGCAAAGAATGAAACGTGCTGCTAGACACTGGACTAGAGTAGCTAAGAACTACATTTAATTATCAAACCAATTTCAATTAAAATTGAACCTAATGATTCAAAATTAATTATATAGGTCATAAAATGAGTGCAGCCAATCAGCAAACTATCATGTCAATGTAGCAAGGTAAGTCAATTCTTTAAATAAAAATGAGAAATAACAATTTAATTTTAAGTCCCAGTTATGGGTGTTTCCCAAAGTAGAGAAATTAAGACAATTGACTGAACCACTTAGTGTTCAAAACAAGTTAGTGTATTGCAAAGCGATCTGCTACCCTCTTTTAACACTCCTCTCTCCCCACAGCTCAAATCAGACAGCTGGATTCACCAACTTTCATTTCGCTCTATGGCTGGCAGAGTCAAACTGCCAAGCAGCTGAGTCTTAAATTCACCTGTTACATTCTCCAAGGGACAAGTTATTTCCAGGCTACTCCCAGGTGACAAAGTTGCTGTGACCCTGCAGGTATGGTGCTCACAGTTGCATCTGTGACTTAGGCTCCAGTGAGGACAAACTGCAGGTGCCCATGCACCTGCCAGTGCTGTGCCTTGCCTCGAGAGGAGCTGCAAGATTGGCATTGTACAAATAGAGAGCACCAGAGCTGCTCTAGGCTCAGTAAGAAGTAAGGCAGATTTCAGGTGGAGGTTTTTTTTGTCACTGTATTTCAAAAAGGATTATTGAGTGGAGGCAGCTGTGCTGCTCTGAACCAATACTTCTCTTTACCAGTGTTTGAGATTACACTCTAAAATATTGGAAAAAACACCTAAGGACAGCATGCTAAGCAGAAGACACAATTCCTGACATATCTGATACCAGTAGTACTGCTGTAGCAAGGGTTGGGAGAGCTGTTGTCTTCTGCTTGATTATCTCCACATTAGAAAACTGACCAGTTTTGGGATAAGCAGAAACACCTGAAGGAGGCTGAGGGGTGACTTGGGTCATGGGGGGATGAGATAAAAAAAGAAAAGAGGGGGCAGGCACAGAACCTGGGTCCCATTTGCTAATGAATGTATGTAGGATTAGAATATTTTACGTTAAGTGGAACAGCCTTCACAGGGACACTGAGTGCTTCAAATAATTTATAACTTGCTGTTTAGGGCTGGCTCTTGGGAGGTGGCAGATGTGGTATCTGTCAGGAGGAATTTGAACATTTGTTTCCCATATCCTTATAGTTGAATAATTAATTAGGAATCACACCACTCTTGTGAAGGCAAGAAAAAAATGTTTGTGCCAGAAATTCAAGGAAATGTAAGTCTAAAAGAGTTATCCTAAAATGACAGGCATTGTGCTACAATCCAGACTTGGGAGGGCAAGTGGGTGAGAGGTGGGACTTCACCTCTGTTGGCACATCCTCCTGACCAAGGCACTGCAAATGCAGACTGTGCTCTGGCCACAGGGAGTGACTCCCCAGGGAGGGCCCATGTCCTCCTGCACAGTGCGGCCCCTGTGCCATACCTCAGAGTGTGGTCCTCTGGGGGCATGGTCCTCATCCAAGAATAATTTTGGAGTTATTTATATGTGACTGTTTCCAATGGAAATTAAGAACCCATCATTTTACAAAATCTGATGCCTACTCCATAGTTTCCTTGACTCTTTAAAACAAACAAAAAACAACAACAAAAAAAATCCCCTCACCCCCCAAAAGAAGAGAAACACAAATTCTTTGTGTTTTTAGGGGATTTTTTTGCTGCCTTCCTGAATATGAGCTGTTAACTATGTTACCATGTGTCCTTAACTTACCATGCATGTTCACATGCTACAATATAAAAAAAACAAAAAAAAGGGACAAGGAATTTCCCCAGTCACCACGTAGACAGAAATAGGGATGGGAGGAAGAATTAAGAGGAAGTAGTTGGATTGTTTTGGAGAACAGGCCTTTGGAGTTGTAACACTGAGGTGAGATGAATTCTTCAGTCACTGAAACTTACGTTGAAGTTTCTTGCCCTTGAAAAACAGAGACATCAAGATCTAGCTTTACCTTGATTCTCTGTGGCAAATTTTATTTCCCTCAACTCAATGTTTCTGAAGATATTAGAGCACAGCCAGTCTTGGGCTGCAACAATAAAATCTTGTTCTCACTAAGGTGAGAACACATAGGAGATTGTCTATTTGAAAATGCCCATTTCTAAAATAGGTGTAATTTAACCAGTTATGGCAACCACCACCAAAAAGATCCCTGAAAATATGAGGGGTAGGGTAAATATGGTAAGTTTTAGTGACACTGCTTTCAGCCTCACTACAAGGAAAAGGCTTGAGAATATAAGATGATTTCAACATTTAATGTAAAGCTTTGAGATCTCCCGAAGTATAACTGATGGTCACCAACTAGCCTCTCAATTTATTCAGTTCACCCAAAGAGCAGTTGATGTTTTGGAATTGTGACCACCAGCCATGCATCAAGCCTTATGTCAGGACCAGCCATGATAGATCAACCATGAAAAGCATTAGGTTTTATCTCCAGAATTTATTCA
The DNA here is from genome assembly GCF_965178545.1 of Coloeus monedula. Classification (NCBI taxonomy): domain Eukaryota; kingdom Metazoa; phylum Chordata; class Aves; order Passeriformes; family Corvidae; genus Coloeus; species Coloeus monedula. Next base: position 89,109,803 of record NC_138783.1, read on the forward strand.
CCTAAAAAGAGGGAGAATGATTTTACATCTTCTTTCTATGTATTCAACTTAAATGAAAGAAGGTTAACAAGATGAAATTCATATTCACAGATGATCTCTGAAAAGTATTATAAGATACTCAGTTACAAAGCATACAGTTAAATGAATGTCACCTGTTGCTATTGCAATTGGTATTTGATAAAAGGCAATATTGAAGGTGCCAGCTTTATACTTCAAGAAAAGAAAAGAGTCATTGTTTAATGCTTTATATCCATCACTGTAGTGTTTATGAAAGTATCATTATGTGTTTTTTCAAGTGATGTTGCTCTAAATTGCAAAATCTACATCTGAGCTCAAAGTAATGAAATGAAATAAAAAAAGAGTAAGCCAAGCCAAGATGTTGTTTTCAAGTATGAACCAAGTGTTATGATTAAAAGTACATTTTTTTAGTGGTTCAAGATACCATCTTGTAGCACAGATCCTACAGACTCTTTCTCAGTTCTTTAAAAAATATTGTGGGTAGCCTATATCAGCTGTATTAAGCATTCCTCTCTTACCATGTAACAGCATAAATTCTTACTAAATACAATCTTTTTTGACCATTTGGAGCCAAACCTTTCCCTTTCTTAGGCTGTCAGCTCTTGCTGTCAGGCACTAGATCCTCTGTCCACCTTCAGGCTCTGCTCACAATAATCTTTGAGAATTACAACTATTTCTTTTTTAGTATAAGGAACACCCCAGCCCTGCATTTGGAAGCATCACACCACTTAGGCTGGCATATTTCCACAGTAACACTGTCTTTCTTTTAAGTTGTATCCCCAGAAAAGAAGGAGGCTGCCATCCATCCATCCATCCATCCATCCATCCATCCATCCATCCATCCATCCATCCATCCATCCACTTACCAATTCCCTCTAGAGATTTTGTCCTTTTATATTTTACATCATTTAACTAGTGGGCTTTCCTGGTTTGAAAAAAAACCCTACCAGAGCAGTTAGCATGTACTTTGCTGCGACATCCTTATTCCCTAATTTACACATCTTCGTTGAGCACTCACTTCATTAAGGAAACTGTGTCACTAAGCAGTGACTCATTGATCCAGCCACTGCAAAGAGGGCAGATTATTTTCTCCTTCAGGAATGATAAACAACAGCAACACACTGAGCCTCGTTCTCTTGGATAACTCATGGTGCCACATTGTGTCTTGCACTGTTGTTGTCTAAATGCGCTCCTGTTGCAGAAGTTCACAGAATTCACAGAATGTCTGGGTTGGAAGAGACCTACAAGATGATTGAGTCCAACCCATGCCCTAGCACCTCAACTAGATCATGGCATCGAGTGCCATATCCAGTCTTATTTTAAACACATCCAGGGATGGGTCATATCAGCTTCTGCTGTTCTCTTGATATTGCTGGAGTTAGAACAGGAAAATTAATTTTGGCTATGTCTTCTCCAAATAGAAGGCAGGGAGCTCTGCTTGATTCCTCCTTTTTTTTTTTTTTTAATTGTCACACTGTAGTCATTATTGATGCCATGATGATTTTTTGCCTTTTCTTTTATACCCCTTTTATATACCTTTTTATAGCTTTTTGTATTCTTAGTGTTTTTTAGCCTACATTCTTAGACTTATTTTGTTAAGCTAAGAGACCAAACATCTTAGAAACCTCGTAGTTAAAGATCAAAAAGCCCCAGACACCAAGGTCCTCTCCAGAACACATTTTTTAAACTAAGGTAGAACCATCCAGGGGAAGGTTCCTCGAGGAGAAGGGCTCACTTGAGCCTCTCACTGGGGAATCTTTGATAGATATGCTAATTAGTAAAACCTATAATGTTATACCCTATCTATTGGGTGTGGGCACTGCAGTGTGCACTTCAACACATTCCACCTGGATGTGGTGCACCTAAGGATCCTTAAAATAAATACTGAAGAAAAACCCCTTTTTCCCCCTTCTAACCATGTTTGACTCTTAATTTTAAGACCAAGAAAAGGCATCATTATGAGGTTATCCTTAAGCCATTGCACACAGATTTCATCTTATCCGACTCCTTCACATAGGAAAAATCTCTTTTCTTCACTAGCATTTTACAACTGGATAAGTGAAGCATGTTATTGATTCCATGGCAAAAATAACACTGCTTTAAAACAATGCTTGATAATGGTAGTTTGATATAGAAGTTACCTCAAGACTGCCTTTCAGAGTTGCAGGCAGACCAAGAACTGCAGCAGCATCACTGTTTTATGCCAAAAACCCTGCAAATTGCTAGAACCTGCCAGGCTATGCTCTGAAGTGAATGTGTATTTTTTTTAATGTAAAACCAACAGAAATTGGATATACAAATATGTTTCTCATGTAGAACAGAGGACATTTAAAAATATTTTTCAAATGATAGCTTGGGTTTTGGAAATATATCCAATACACTCTCTAGAAATTGTTTCTGTAACTTTATTATGCCTCATGAAGCTTTATCAAGGTCTTTATTGGCTTCTTTAATGTTGTACTCATTTATCTTACTGTATTTCATCGTAGATGAATTGATTTTGACTTTACATCATTTTTCACTATCCCACTAAACACGATCTTCTTCAGACACTCTGTTGCCAGCTGGGAATATGATAACTCTGTCAACAGAAAGAAAAAGAAAATTGAAATTGTATGCAGTTAATTCTCCTGTCTCAGGACTATTCATCCAGCTAAATAAACATTACACGATCTTCAGTTTCATGTGACTTCATGACAGGCACATACCTCTGGCCATCATAAATCTCTGAGGTTTGCATTGATAAACTAGACAGGCTTTGCCAGTTAGTGCACTGTATCTTTTTATATTAACAAATCATGGGATGCGGTCCCAATGTGTCATCTCTGCTAAACCTCTCCTCAGTGACATGTACTTAGAAGAAAAGTACCTGATATAACCATTGATGTGGCTGCCTGTTTTGGCTTTTCCTTCTTCTTTAACAATTAAGTCTTTCCAGGTAAAACCCTAAGCTCTCTGCTCACTTTTAAGTGGGGTGCCTTACAGCAAATTATACTGCAGAGAAAAGTCTGTCTTCTCCACTTATATGCTAGAGAGGCTCCAGCCTCCACATTTTTCTGTAGTAGGGCTGAGAGAGGCAGGGACTGCATTTGACAAAACATGAGGGATAGAGTAGTCCTCTGCTGAGTCACAAAGTAGTTTTCCCTGTGGATAAGCTCTCTGCTCTGTTCTTTGTCATTATTTCCTTCAAATTCGCTCTCAAAATTTTCCCCTTCTTTTTTGCTTTGGAGTAATTCCTTCTTTATCTTGGAGCCTTCAGAGCCAGCAGATAGTGCAGCAGTTGCCATTTATGACAGACAAGATGCATTCTCAAGATGTGTTGTTATGAAGGGGAAAAGCAAGCTGGCCTTACTGCATTTTGTGCACAATGTTGCTAGCATTGAGGGACATTCAGGTGCATAATTATCCCAGGGAAAAACTGCTCATAGCTTAAACCAACTCAAGACTGAAGTAGTTTATTGAATTATTAACAGCACGTAATTGATCAGCAACTGGTGAAAAATATATTCAAGAGCTATATCAGGAGATAAACCTCAACATTAGACACTCACAAACTGTTACTGAACTAGAAATTTTTAAACACCCTTGTATAACTAATCTCCAAATGCTCAAATTCTGCACAGGGAGGGACAAGTGCCTACCCTTCTCTCCAGGGTAAGGGGCTCCACTCCTGCCCACTTCTCCTTTGGGGGATGTGTGTGCTCTGGCTGTGTGTGATCCCCCACTGCTCCTAACACTCCCTGAACCCTCATGCCACCAAGTGAGACCTGTTGGGCCACAGGTGCAGGGTCTGCACTACATCCACTGGGTCATCCCTGCTGGGTGCCAGCTGTGTCCCCCAGTCCACATGGGTGCAGCAGTGCCAGTGCTGAGCAAGGCCCCTGTCACTGTCAAACCCTGCTCTGTTACCATCACCAGGGCACTACCCTCTGTTGGAAATTTTGGTGCCTCTTTTGCACATCTTTTGAAGCTCAGTCTATTTCAACAGACTCCAATATCCTGGTTACTGTTAAACCCTGCTGATGGTCTTCTTCATCTATAAGCAGCACCTGTTTGGGCAAGCATCTTCTCAGACAGTTTCTGGTGTTCCACTCGTGCTTGTTAACAATCAACTTCCCGTCTTACTAAGCTATTTTGTCAAGGGTGGTCCACAAAAGCATTCCCCTCCCCCAATATTTTGATGTAAAGAAATACTAAGGAGAGAAAGTAAATACAGATGGAGGATAGGAACTCCCAAAATGTCTGTATTCCTGCCATCACACTATCATTCTCCCTCATTTGTCTTGTCTAGCTGGTGCATCATATTATGGGAGGTCTTTTTCTATGCATTTATGTTTAATGGTGTGTCTAGATCTTGGACTGGAACTTTGGCCCCCATTGGGCCTGGAAAGGGCTGAGCAACACAGTTCCCAGAGCAGAGATCAAGTGAGCAGAAGGGCTCATTCATGGAGTCCTTCCCCAGGCAGGGAGAGCTTTCTTAATTTACGGTTTGGCCTACATGGAGCAACTAAAATCAAGAAGATAATGTGTAAATTGGGTGTTAATGGATACAAATTAATTCTGTATCTATAATAAATGCCACCATGCTTCTGCAAACAGACCTTTGGGAAAGGATAACAAAAAAATCTCATTCAAATTTATTGGAGAAGGAGATTAAAAGCTTTTAAAAGACATTCAACTGTAAAATGGTTCCTTCAAAGGAAAACCTGCCTTTTGTTTGCCTGTGATTCTTCTGGACAGCTGCTTGCAGGCAGACCAGGCAGATCTTTTGCCATAGAGAAAAGATGTATGTGTTCTGGACACAAAGGGCTCTAGGACTCAGGTGGGGAGAGAAACAGCTTCTGAGGATGAGACGCAATTCTCAGTAGAGGCTATGGACGACACATCACTACTGACAGACAGGTTTGGACCCTAATCCAAGCAGTAGGATTAGTATTAGTGGTTCTTAGTTTATTGTTGGTTTACAGTCTGGTCTGACTGCTAGACCCAGAAGTGCATTACCATGAAACTTGCAATTCCAATATTTTGAGGCCAATAAAATCCTCTAACAACTGAAAAGTTTTGCTTTCTGATATAGTAGAGCTTTTGTGGAGTGATATAATCTAATGAGATTTAAAAAATACTCAGGCCAGTGAGTGTCAAGGCATAACCGTTTTGGCCAAAGGACAGCATAAAAATTAGCTTAAGTTTTACATCTTAAGTCAGAAGGCATACAACAGTTCACACAAATGACATTTAATGTGTAAAAGAAGCAATCACTTCATTTTCAATACCAGCAATACTCTGTAAAGATATAGCTGACTTGAAAGAGAATGAGAAAAATTAATTGCTTTCATATTAAGTAAGTCAAGTTACTTAAGAAAAACACAGGTATTTTCAGCAATAAGTGTAAGTGACAGTGTTTGAGTACTTACTCATTTTGAATGGCCCTCAACTCAGATGTCTGATAGGATTAACTGTTGATAAGTATGGCTAAGGGAGCAGAGCTTTGGGTTAAACTCTTTGCTCCTCATTCAATAAGTGACATGTAAGTTGGAGTGTCCAGAGGCTTGAGCTCCAGTTATTTAAGCACTCAGCTTCCCAGATGGGTTGGTTTTTGTGTATCATGTTAAAGTCAGGCAGATGATGGGTCATATCACTAGCACAGGGTTGATGGGTCATATGATACTGAAATAGAGTAACGTAGTCTGGTGATTTCTTCTCTCTGGCTGGTGGGTTTAGAGTGAGTGATCTTTGAGGAAACATAGTGTAGCGGGTTGAGTTCGAAACCGGGCGGAAACACCAATTAAATGTAGTGGTTTTAGTTCAAAATATTCATTACTTACTTGTTTTCCTTCTGTGAGATAAGAATTAGGAGAAAAGCAAAGCAGGCACAAACCTTAAACAGTTGCAGTACAATGAAAGAGTTTTATTACTAATAGAATTAAAAGTAAAGAGACAATAACAAAACAAAATTAAAGCAAATCCCCCCCCCCCCCCCCCCCCTCCAGCCAGCACTTCTCTCCTTTTACCTAGCTCACACAAGGGATAACAGAACATGGGATGTTAGTCAGTGTTCCAGTTCTTGAAAAGTCTCTCTCTTATGCTTAAGGGAAAAAAGGGTTTTTCCTTCAGTTGCACGTGGTTCCCAAACTGCCACCAACAGCAGATCCGCCCGGAAACAAACAATCTGCTGTGTGTAGAACATCTCTCCCATGAAAAATCTCACAGTTCCTTCACACTGCAAAACATGGGCCATCACATGGGGTTATTCATCTTTTTAAGGATAAGTTCTTTTGGCCTGCACACAAAGGCTCTTCTTCGCCACAAGTCTCTAACAGCCTCTTACTACTATATAGCCTGGCATTGGCATTCTTCACAATCTTCACAGGCACACGAAGATACTCCATCCCCCCATGTTCTTCAAATGGATTAAAGAGACAAACAGTTTGTGGTATTACAATTTCTTACCACGGCATGCAAGAAGGTTTCTTTTAAGCTGCCCGCCAGAATCGTGGCACCGCCCTCTTTTCTCCCAGTCGCCATTTCCAGCTCCGTCCCATGTGACTCACTTCTCTTTCTCTCTGACTGACACCGCCATGCTGAAGAGTGTTCTTGTTCAGCCTTTACGGTGGGGAAAGCCTCGCTCCCTTTGTGCTGCTGGCTGCGTGGTGTCCTCTTCAGTTCAGCACGAAGTGTGCTGGCTGCAGACAGGAGGCTCTGCCGGCTCCCGTTGACTCCGCCGGCTCCGCATGGAGAGGAGAGGGACCCGCCGGTCCCCAGAAGCTGCGCTGGATGGGTTTAGCTGTGAGCAGTCCATGGCTGGTTTGAGCTGCCTGTGGCTCTGAGGCAGTTCCCCCCAGCCACCCAGGGTCCGTGCCACAGCGTGGGGAAAGGGGGAAAGGGGCAGTGGCCCCGGCCCGGCCCGGCGGGGCCGGGAGGCTCCGGAGCCCCCACCTCCCAGCAGGCGAGCTCCGACCAAAGGGGAAGTCCCGCCTTTCTGTGCGGTTTAAATATGTAAATTGTGAGAAGCGTAATTGGTCTTAAAGACTGTCCATCAACTCAGGGTCAACCCAATACATTCCACCCCTCGCTTCTTAAAATTTACATATCCAAAAATTACTTAAAATAGCAAAACCAGAGATAAAGGAAAACAAATTACATAAACCTCCACCCCTAGAATATTTACCACTTCTACAAAGTAAATTTCTTCTATTATTCTTCTTAATTTTATAACTTTATACTTGCTCTGCTTATTATTTTCTCCTAATTAATCTTCATCTCACAGTGCCCATTAATTGCCCGCATTCTCCACCATTTAATGTAGCGGGTTGAGTTCGAAACCGGGCGGAAACACCAATTAAATGTAGTGGTTTTAGTTCAAAATATTCATTACTTACTTGTTTTCCTTCTGTGAGATAAGAATTAGGAGAAAAGCAAAGCAGGCACAAACCTTAAACAGTTGCAGTACAATGAAAGAGTTTTATTACTAATAGAATTAAAAGTAAAGAGACAATAACAAAACAAAATTAAAGCAAATCCCCCCCCCCCCCCCCCCCCTCCAGCCAGCACTTCTCTCCTTTTACCTAGCTCACACAAGGGATAACAGAACATGGGATGTTAGTCAGTGTTCCAGTTCTTGAAAAGTCTCTCTCTTATGCTTAAGGGAAAAAAGGGTTTTTCCTTCAGTTGCACGTGGTTCCCAAACTGCCACCAACAGCAGATCCGCCCGGAAACAAACAATCTGCTGTGTGTAGAACATCTCTCCCATGAAAAATCTCACAGTTCCTTCACACTGCAAAACATGGGCCATCACATGGGGTTATTCATCTTTTTAAGGATAAGTTCTTTTGGCCTGCACACAAAGGCTCTTCTTCGCCACAAGTCTCTAACAGCCTCTTACTACTATATAGCCTGGCATTGGCATTCTTCACAATCTTCACAGGCACACGAAGATACTCCATCCCCCCATGTTCTTCAAATGGATTAAAGAGACAAACAGTTTGTGGTATTACAATTTCTTACCACGGCATGCAAGAAGGTTTCTTTTAAGCTGCCCGCCAGAATCGTGGCACCGCCCTCTTTTCTCCCAGTCGCCATTTCCAGCTCCGTCCCATGTGACTCACTTCTCTTTCTCTCTGACTGACACCGCCATGCTGAAGAGTGTTCTTGTTCAGCCTTTACGGTGGGGAAAGCCTCGCTCCCTTTGTGCTGCTGGCTGCGTGGTGTCCTCTTCAGTTCAGCACGAAGTGTGCTGGCTGCAGACAGGAGGCTCTGCCGGCTCCCGTTGACTCCGCCGGCTCCGCATGGAGAGGAGAGGGACCCGCCGGTCCCCAGAAGCTGCGCTGGATGGGTTTAGCTGTGAGCAGTCCATGGCTGGTTTGAGCTGCCTGTGGCTCTGAGGCAGTTCCCCCCAGCCACCCAGGGTCCGTGCCACAGCGTGGGGAAAGGGGGAAAGGGGCAGTGGCCCCGGCCCGGCCCGGCGGGGCCGGGAGGCTCCGGAGCCCCCACCTCCCAGCAGGCGAGCTCCGACCAAAGGGGAAGTCCCGCCTTTCTGTGCGGTTTAAATATGTAAATTGTGAGAAGCGTAATTGGTCTTAAAGACTGTCCATCAACTCAGGGTCAACCCAATACACATAGTCAGGTAGTAAAAATGGTCCGGGACTGGCTCTCCCTGTAGTCAGTTCTTGGTGAGACAAACATTTATTTTCAGCTACTCTCTTCTCATATAGTAATGGATATGTAGGATTTGGATATTTGCCAGAAATCTGAGATGAATGGCACACATGTTAAATCCTTTACTCTAGTAATCAGTGTAAGGTGTTCACAGACTGTGGTGATCCCTCTATAAACACAAAATTATGATTTACATATAGCTATACTCAAAGAAAATTAAAGATACCAATGAAGTCATTTAGATTTAGGAGGCATGGATGAATCAGTGTCAGCATTATAATTCAGCTATTAAAATCAAATTTGTTCAGCTGGTGCTGTGAAGTATGTGTCAGCCACTCCAGCATTTGACTCAGAGGCCACCTGGAAATTTATGGCAGGGCTAAGATGCCAGGAATTAATCATTCTGGACAAATCCTTGATGAAAGCTCAGTTGCAGATATTGATTGAGTTATCCCACCAGTTGCCTGAGCAGAAGAGCATACTGTTTCCCTGTCCAGCTGGGGCAACACCAAATAAAATTAAGCCAAGTCAGAGCTCCAGGTTAAAGATCTTTTCAAATGTCTCAAAATCTAGAAATTATAGTGATCCTTTATCCCACTGTAGCCAAATACTGCCCATTGCTACAGCACTCTTTCCATACAGCACAACATGATAGGTACAAATTGCTCCATTTCAGAGGAATTTACACTTCTCTGGCTGAATGTAGCAGACATAAAATCACATTTCTCCAAAAATTAGCCAAGAAACTATCCAAAAGAATGCAAATATTCAGATTCCTGGTCTAGTTTCCTAACCTCACCACTAGCATCTGTCCTCCATTTTGATGCTCTTGGTTAGTTCTTGTCTTTGAACTTCTGCCCTGTGGGACATGCTTTTAACTGATCCCCTTGAAACATTTACTTGCTGGCCTACTCAACTTTAAGACCATGGCTTTATAGCTGTAAAGTATAGCAACCCAACCACAAGCAGAAGCATAAGACTGACTATTCTGTACTTACTTGACATTCTGACAACCAAATCAGCACCTACAGCAGATATCAGTTTTACTAAAGTGTGGTATGTGCTGATAAAGCAAAGTTGGGGCACACAGCTCTGAGTGCCGAGCGGAGCCTTGCCATGTGAAAACAAAAATGAGACAAGCTCCCACTGTTTGGACCACTTGTTTGTGCTGGAAAGGTAAACAAATGTTAACTAAAACCACATCAAACACAGCCTTGTATTCAATGTAAGTAGGCACTGTTATATGTAATAGGAGCAGTGGGAGATGTCTGCAGGCTCTGTGACAGGTTTGCCTCATAAATCCTCTCCATTTTCTGCAGCTTTCCTCATCTTTCCAAACAGGTCGTGGCTGAGGTATTGAAAGCCCTCAGAGCAGGATAAGGCTTTGTAGGAAGTGCTGCTGAGCTGCAGAGGGGGAGAGGCATGAGCAAGCAGAAGCAGCCGGTTGGGACGCACTCGGGAACTGCTCGATGGTGACATTTTGCAGACTCTGTCCTTACTGTCTGCAATAACTACTGATTTCATTGCAGAAATCACTTAGGAAACCAGCCCTTCATCTTTTTTGCCCATTGACACCAAATTTTCTTCTTATTCATTTATCAATCACAGCATGTTTTAGTCTAAAATTATGGGTGATATTGCTGTTGCTAAATATATGCCAAGCCTCCTTACTCACAATAAAAAAAATCCTCTTGTTTCTCATCGACCCCCTACTAAAGCTTCATTTTAAACTCACTTGTGAATCACTGTGGGCACTGAAAGTCACCCTAATTTTCTCTCTTTGTGCAGAGAGCCCAGGACCTTAAAGCAGTAATTTTATTTATCCAGTAAAAGTGTGGCTCATTAATGTGGCTTGGTGTTGATATATCCATTGGCAGAGCTGCACCTTAGCTAACAGCTTTGAAATGAAACATCCAGCAGCAAAGAAAGTTCTGATTTAAGGAAGCTGAATGTGTTCATTATAAAACACCCTCATATATTTGAAATTTTAGTTCTCAACACTTTCCCCATTCTTCTCTCATACCGCACAGCTGTGATAAAATACTATTTTCAACTAGGAGATAAGTTGTGATTTTTTTAGTGGAGTTTGAATGAGTGAATTTTTATCTCATCTCTAAGTATTAAGCCTCACTTGATGCAAATGAATAGCTCCATAGGCTTCACTGTAGGCAAAATTTGCTGAAAGAAGACACAGAGTACACTTAGGGCACTCCGTGGTAAAGGGTGAAATAAAGCAGCAGATGGTTTATTGTGCATGAGAAGGAGGAAGGAAAGGTTCAGGTAGCATCCAGTATTTTATGAAAGGTAGAAGTAGATTTTACCCACCCAGCATGATCACATGCCACTTTTCCTATGCTGTTACAAAAAAAATCCCACTCCTAAACTCAGATGTGTTGAAAGAGGCTATTATATTTCAGGCTGTGTGAGAAAGAAGTGGGAATTTAGGCAGGTAATGCGTCACCTGAGGAAGAAGGCAGAAGACTGTGCTTTTCTACTCAGGGAAAGCCAGAGAACCACATCCCATTACAGTGAACTATCACTAGCAATCTGGTAATAATTTATAAGTATTCTTTTGTGAAAAGATAGCAAGTTATTAGGATTTAAAAGGATTGGTATCTCATATGTTAACAATAAAAAAATAATAACAAATAGTGAATCTGTAATGGCTCTCCAAAATCCCGTGAGTCTGCAGCATGGGAGCGATTTGGATGCAAGATCTGTGATAAGCACGGCAAGAGAAAAACTGTTGGTGAAAAATAATTTTAAGTTTGGTTAAAGTGTTGAAAGACAGAAAGAAGATAGTTAATATGAAAATGTGTAATCCTTCAGAGTATCTTTACCTTCTCTCATTTTACTGTCTGCCTGTGATGAGCCCAGCTCACACTTAGTGGGGCTCTGCTTTCACATTTCTGTGACTACACTGGCTTAAATAAATTACACCAAACACAAACCTGCTTCTTGCCGCTATCAAAAATTAAACACCATCCTCCTTTTATGAGCGAATTTAACAAACACAGACAGTCCTTTCACTCCAGGATTTCATGGGCTTGGGTAGAAAGCAGGACCACTGCAAATAGGAGCTATGGGCTTCCTGGAACCCTGCATCTTCTTGTTAATGAAAGCCTGGGAGGATTTGCTGTGAGAAACTATCATCACAAAACTTGCTGCAATCTGCTTTAGCTCCCACTAATTATACAGTCAGAGGGACTAATCTCTTTGAATTCTATCCTGTCTTGAAACTCCCATTTCCACTTAAGACAGTGTGAATCTGACAGCTGAGTGTCTACTCCAGCAATGTCTGACCTCTCCTGACATCTCCCTACTCAGATTATTGCCCCCAAAAGGCTGTGATGAGGCGAAGACAGCTGTCTCTCCCAGGGGAAGGAACAAAGGGTGAACTAACAGTATTGGGGTCACTCGGCTGCTCCAGGGCCTCTTTACATGCTCAGGACACACAGCTGTGTAGCTGACAAAGTCGATGAAGTCTGGCTCCCTTTTTCTTGGTGAGAAAGCAGGTGTGTCTCCTCCCTGACTGTTCTGAGATGCTCCCACTAGGAACAGTCCTACCGTCATCCTTTTAGTGTGCAGCACAGCCATTGAGGGACATTATGAGATGAGGTGGGATGCTGTGAAAATAATAGCTTCTGCAGCTCTTTATGTCTCATATCCCACACTGGAGCCGTTGCCTCCCAAGCATGTCTAGTACATAGAATCATAGAATAGTTAGGGTTGGAAGGGATCTTAGAGATCATGTAGTTCCAACCCCGCTATGTTAGAAGTTGGACAACTGAATATGTATTTGCTTCAGCAGGCCCAAAGTCTATAAAAAAAAAGAGTTTGGGAGGGCTCTGCCTTTCTCAGTCTGTGATCTGATTAGAAAGCATTGCCCTTACAACTTGCACAGAGAAAACCAGGAAGAGTTTTCCATAGTCAAACACAATGATTAAATCAGGAAGAAAGGAGATTCACTTTCTGTTGAGAGCAGATCTGTATCTTTTCTACAGCCATACCCACTGTGAAATGAACAAAGGGGTGGATGGCCTTCCTTATTTCACGTGAAGGTAAATGTAGTAAAATGGGCCAGGACTTGTTCAATATGAAAGTTCACATCCTTTCTAATTATAAGGCAAACGTTATTTCCCAAACTGCCATGAGGAGAAATAATTTCCAAACACTCAGCAAGCCCTACTACAAAACAGAATTTTCTGTTGCTCCGTCATGTGACCATGCACAGCATCTTCTTTTCATCTCTCACTCTTTCCTCTCAGTCACCTCTTGTAGAAAAGCAGCTTTGACGGAGAGTTCTCGGGGTTGGAGAACGGGGTCCCTACGGCTGGGGTGGGGGTTTCTCGTCACGGCGTGCCGAGCCGCGGGGCGGTGGGGGCGGCAGTGCTTGTCCGGCAGCGGGAGCGACACCGGGAGCGACAGTGGGAGCGCTGCTTGGGACCGCCCCGGCGCCCATTGGCTCGGCGGCTCCATATGGGGCTCGGCGCGGCCCCATAAAGGAGCCCGTCCGCTCGCCCATCCGTCCATCCCCGGCCCGCCATGCCCTCGGCGCCGCCTGCCCTGCCCTGGCTCCTGGCCGCCTGCTGCCTCTGCGCCCTCCCGCGGGGCTCAGGTACGTCCCGGCACCGGCGCCAGGGGAACGCGAGAGAACCCGCGGAAAGGGTCGGCTCCTCTAGAGAGAGGAGCGCCGTCGGGGCTGGGCTCCGCGGCATCCCAACGCACCCGTGTCCCGTCCCGCAGGGTTCCCGCAGCCTTTCTCGCGCTACCGGGACGGTGTGGAGCTGCCCCAAAACCAGGTACGTCTGTCATTGTCGTCTGACAGCGATGCACGGTGGAGAGGTAGGGTAGAGACGAGGAAGGTGGAAAACGACACTCGTCTTTGGCAGGGAAAAGAGGTAGGAAATCGGCAACGGAGTGGCAACGCCTTATTAAAAACCCTGGGGGAGATGGTAAAGAGAGGAGGGAGGCTGGCGCCCTGTGCCCTCCGCAGCGGCAGGTGGGACAGGTGTGGGCAGGGGCGTGGTGTGCAGCCGGGTGCAGAATAGGACACCTGGGTCAGCAAAAGCTGGACAGGCTAATAACGAGCCAGTCCCGACTTCCCGAGTGAAAACACAGGTCCGAAGGTATGATAGACTCACTGTTAATGTCTATTCTTTACTTTTTAAAGCAACTGGCACTGTGTTTCAGTCAATGGATGGAAATGTCCGATCAGCCTCAGGTAATTTGACTCTGGTAGTGTGTTTGATCTGCTGAGACTCTCTCCTCCAGGCATACTAATTGTCCTGTATTACCCGGAGCATCGTTGCCTGCAGGTGGCACAGCCTCTGCCAGAGAGCCAGAAGCTCTGGAGAGCAGAGCTGGTTTGTTGGTGTATGTGCTCTCCTCCCAGTGAAGCTAATGCGGACCTAAAGGAAAGCACGGGTTTGTTTTTCCTTTCTTGCCATGCCAGTAGTAGCTAACACTGAAGCAAGAAGTGACGGACAGTTCTGCAGGAGTTAAAGGTCCTATGTGGTCCTGGCTCGGTGCTTGGTGGGTGGATGGGTTTTTTCTGGGGTGCTCAGAGGAGAGGGGAGCAAGGGGAAGTTTTCACAGATCACTTCTGCTGGCCCAGAGCTTACAAATACTTTAGAAGAAAAAATTAGTATGTGAAAGATCAGCTACACTGCATTTAATATCGAGCCCAAGGGTTATTTTCAAAGTGGGGAGAAAAATATTTGCAGGATCAGGAAGTATTTGGAAATTTTTAACATTTTGTGCTGATTTTTTTCTGTCTGAAATCTTACAGTTTTGTGAACCAAGACTTGTAGAAAACTGTTCCCAGAGCCTGTTTTTGAGGTGTCTTACACCTCACTTCCTTTGAAGCTGTAGTTCTTATCTAATGTGATTGCATGCATAAGCAAATTCCTGTCCTGTGGCAATGACTATGGGACAGTAATTTCAGTATTCATGGTCAAAGATTATAGCATTGATCGACTGAAATGCTTGTAAGTGAAAATGAGCACAGATTAAACATGCCACAAACCAAAGCTATCCCTAGAACAATTAGCATAGAAAAATGTATTTTAAATGTGAGGTTGATTTAGATCTCTTTATAGCACCAGACTGTATTGACAACTGTTGTATTCTGCGTATTCTCCTCAAACAAGAGACTAATTTTTCAGCTCATAATAGCATCAGTAAGTTTTCCCCTGCTACAAGTGTTTTTAGTGGTGTGCTCAATCTAAATTGATTCAGGATCAGAATCAAGCCTGTTTTCTATCAAACCGTGTACACCACATTCTCCCAGTAAATATATTAAAGTATTGCTTGTTTTTTCAGATCTCCAGCACTGTTTTGGATCTCTGTTATTCCATATTCAACAGCATGCATAAAAATGAGGTAAGGAGCCATTGTTTCTTTTGTTTCAAAGCACCCCCTTCTTAAACTTAAAAAGCAACCACTCCACGATCAACTTTTTGACATTTCTCTCCAAACAATAATGTATAATCTAATAGTGTGATGGTTTAAGAGATGTAGGAGAGTATATACAATATTTTCTTCTTGTTAGTAGTTTGCATGTAATTCTTAGTTACTTTAAATTATTTATATGAAATTGCTGTTTTTCACCAATTTAGAGCTCAAGAACCAAAACATGCACCTACAGTCAGAGTATTTTAACCTGACCCTCAGTTTTGAATAACACTGGGTTAAATATGCTAAAAAGATACATAACACTGGATCAATAGCATAACTTGTATCATGCTGAACATGGAGGTGTATGAATTGCTTTACTGATTTTAATACTCTATTTGAAATGGTCTTGGGGTTTCTTTGTGTTTCTGACTCAGATTAAAGAGATTAAGTTGAGGAGTTATTGAGTATAGTTCTTTTTTGTTAGTGCAGTCATATAAAGACCCACCTCAGTGTCAGTTCTGCTTTATATCACTATTTTATTATCATCACTTCATTAACAACCTTTTCCAGAAAATTCACTCACCCCTGGGTGTAAGCTAAAAAGCCAGTTTACTTGTGGAGGCTGAGTCCTCTGTTGTTTCAAAACAAGAGTAGATCCTGCAAGACAATAATAGAAAGTATTTTGAAATGCACTTCAATATCTCTTCTTGCCAGTGTCTTTAGCTTATTATAATTCCAAGCATGCTTTCCTGAAGCAGTCATAAAACTCTACAATACTGAAGCTGATAGTATAAAAAAATTCTAGCATTTCAGTCTTGAAAGTCTAATAAATGTTTTTGAGTTCACTATTGACTCTTATGCCTCCATGACTTAGCTAATGAGGGAACATCCAGAATCATCTGGTAACTTTGAACAGAGTCCTATTCCTGGTTACTGTTTTAGTAATTAACTTTGCAAAAAATGGTGTCCTCAAGATTAGAAGCTGAATCTCATACAATAGCCTTTCAAAAAATATGAGCTACATGTCTGCAATATGATTTCTAGGTGTGGTCTGAGTAAAGCAGCAGATAAAGTAAATATGTGAAATATGGAAAAAGAACTATGTGAAGTTTTACCCAGCTGATCAAATTTCATATTACATGAAGTTATACTTTCTTAGCCCACAAGGAATCTTGAGAATACACTACAAACATGAGTCTGTACGTAGTGAGTCCAAGGAAAAAGTTATGAAATCCTACTAATGGCAGCTGAACTTAAATTTCTACATTATCCTATATTTCTGTGAATAAAAAAATAATTATTTAGTCAGAGTTAGATATTCTATAGAGAAGGTAGGTGGGGTTTCAAGAGAATGAATGAGGCCTCAGCACTGTGAAAGGTGAAGTCCATGGCAATTTGGGCTTGAATGGGACTTGAACCCCACCTGGGGAATTTAAAATATTTTGTGAGAGCTAAGACTAACATCATTGTCTAATCTTTGGGTAAACCTTGTAGATGGTGCTTTCAAAGAAAGCAAAAAGAGCTATCTAAACCCATCTACATCACAATCACTTCACTGTGTGTTTGAAATTTCCATCCTAGAGTTGTTTAGAAGCTCAGTTTTTACCATATTTCTTCCACGTAGTAATCTCTCACCTGTTATAAATTAGTTAGGATAGTTGAAACTTCAGGCTAAGTCATGAGTCAGTCTCTATCTTTGCTTGGTATGTAATAATCATATCAGAACAAGGGTAGCATTCATATTGTCTCTGCAGTAGTCTCCTCCTTTGTATACTTTAAAGCACCTTGATTGAGCAAGCATTTTTTCTTCCCTAGTATTTCATAGCATGTAAGTTCATGTCAGTTGCTCTATAAATTGTTGTCTTGCAGCTTGAACCAAATAAATCCTCTTCTCATACCCTGAACCATGATTACCTATTTCTTGCTTGTGTATTTTGTCTTTTAAAATTTCTTCCCTGCAGTTTCCCATCCACATGCTTTCCTGCATTCTCACACCATCTTCACATCCTCGCCCATTACGTGTTTGTTTTTCAAGCCCACTCCAGGTAACTAAACCCACTCACTGATACAACTTGGCCGGGGCACACAGCCATCCCACTCCTGGGTGCCTGGGAGCACAGCCTGGCAGCTGTGTCATGGGCAGGAGGGCTCCCAAACCATGGCTGCAGGTTCAGGGCTGCGTTACATGTTGAACTTAGTCTGCTCACATAAAGTCATGGGGAACATTTCTATTCCCTGAAGTAAGGCTGAGTAGAAAAATGAGCAATTTTCTGAAGAATAAAGAGTGCAGGGGAAGGCTTAAACCCAGCAATCTTTCCTGGGTTAAAACCAAGAGCAGTCTGAAAGGTGAAGAGCAGCCACATTTTAACAAGGTAAGAGCTATCAGTACAATTCTAGCCTGAGGAGTGGAGCTCCAGTCTAAGCTCTGCTTCAACCCCAGAGCATGGCTGCACTTTGCTGTACAGCAAGGGAAGCCTGTTGAATGATGGTAATGAACAGAGTAACATTCCAGGCAAGACTCCACATTAATCTTTACAAAGATCAGTTTGCTGCTGTTCTTACATCAGTCTGTGATAAGTGTAAGGTTATCTCTCTTCTCACATGGAGTGTACCAACCACATCAGTAATAGAGGGTCACTGTAACAAACCAAAACATGCCGGCATCTTGATTAACTTACAGTGTCCACTTGCAGGAATCACAGATTGCTTCTGCAAAGTTTACAAAGAAGGTATGTAAATGTGAAGACAAGCAGTGGCAGTAGCAGTGGCTAGGGAAGTATGTCCCTTTCCTTGTTTCTTTTGCTGCTTTTTTAAAGTCACCTTGTTTTTTTTCAGTGGTTGGGAAGTGATCTATGCTGACCCTGCTTATACCCAATGCGTAAAGCTTTCTTTTATATCTCTTCTAAATCCTGTGAATCTTTAATTATGGTAATTTATTATATTTACACTCGACACAATGTTCTTTAGGCATTAATTTTTAATCAGCATCCCAGATGAATGGGCATTGGGGACTATCAACATCCTGTTTGCATGCTGCTGAAAAAGGCCCCAAATTACCGATATTCTGATAGAAAGGTAAAATTTGGCAACGGATCTATGGAGCTGAGTTTAAAGTATTTTGTCATTGTTTGTGTTTGATTTTACAGGACAGTCATGGAACTCTGGGGCGGCCTTTCTTCCTTTTCAGGGTATCTCAGTCTCTTCATTTTAAAGATTCTCAATAGCGGACATTGTTATATGTTCACAGATGAGCAGCTGTTTCACAAATTCTTGCTGCAGTTGTTTTGAAGAGAAGCCAAATATCCCTTGCTTGAAAGCTTAGGGAGCCATTTGCTTGAAAAGCTCTGGTTTGACTAAAATATGACAAGATAATGAGATCTGGGGTACTAATGGATTAAACACTTTTTTTTGTTTGAAGATACGCCTCTGCAAATGTTTTATCTTGAGCCAAATCATCCATGTGGCTTGTATCTCTGAGACTGTCAAGGTGCACTGATGCTAAATAAATTAGATCAAACATGTGCCTGAGCTGAGTGTCCACCTGGTTTGAGAGGTCTGGCAGGAAGCGAAGTCACTGCGTAACGGTGAAAAGCCAAAGCAAAATGATCATCATTTCTGTCACGGTTTTCACCCATGGGCTTGCTGAGCTATGACATGGTCTAATACCCAATGTGCTGGTTTAGACACACCCTGATTAACACCAAAGTAATTTTTAGGAATATCTTGAACACATTTTAAAAAATTTAAAATATTGTAAAGTAGGTCATGTCAGGTAACCAGAGTTCCAATTCGGCAGTAATTTATGTTTAATTCAAATTATTTCAAGTGTGTCCATCCAGGTTCTTTCAGTGCTGGTATTTATATGCTCTTTCTTAGGTATGTGCCTATACTACCCCAATGAATTGAGACCCAAACCCTGAATGAGAATAATTAAAGCCAGAATGTTTAGGTTTTTGGGCAGAGGCTGAATGAAAATTTCTCATATTCAAAGGCATAACCCACCCTGCATGGGTCCCCTGTCATTTGACATGTTGCTGTAAAGAAAATCTTACTACAGTCTTATACAGTCCTCTGTCTGCACGATGGGAATGTATTTTTGGTGTGCTTATAGGTCTGTAATCCATTACTTTTTTACAATCATCTAATTATTATATTTTTCAGCCTCGAAATGGAAGAACTATTGAAGGCAGTGGTAAGTAGGCAGCCAAAAGCATCAAGAATTTCTTCTTCCTTTTCACTAATGATGATCCTCATGATGAAAGAAGGTCCTGAGAAGCATTACAAACCTAGTACCAATCTATGAAACACACATTTCATATGGCCACTGAGAGTTGTCTTGACAGAAACATGGGGTTTTTTCATGCTCACAGACTTAGGAGTACACACCCTTGGCAAAGGGATGGTTTTCTTCATCATGCTTCCATACTCTAAAAGAAGGTCAGCAGGGTTACAACATGGTAGAAAGAGAATTGTGTGAGGAGGGAGGATTCATGTTTGAGCAAAAATAACAGATTTGGGTGCTTATCTAAACTTTCAAGCATCTTAATCTTCTGGTATTAGAATCTGAAGCTATTTAACTTCTAACTTTGAGAAGAACCAGTTGCATAGAACTCTGAGTACTAAGTCATATTCACATCAACATCTCAACATAAAAGATGATACTGTGTTAATTCATTTCAGAATACCGTGGAATATGAAGTTCATGGATTCATTTACCAACTCGATGACTTGGTTTACATAAAGGAAAGAGACTTCCCATTGCACTGGTTGTCTATTATGTGACTCAGTTGTCTGGAATTTGCTGTTCCATGTAATAAATTTGCAATCAGTAATTCTTTTTGTTGTCCTTTTTTTATTGAAGCCCATACCAGGCTTCCTTGGGCTATAGTGGAGCATTGCCTGGTGCCAGCTGTAATCAAAGGAAATCAATGATCTCAATATCAACAATTTTCAAATCCAACAGTGAATTTTATAACATCTTCTTTAATATGGTCATAAATGATAAGCTTGTCCTTTTGACTAGGTAATATATTTCCCCATTATTTCAGAATAGGCATCCGGAACAGCACAATATTAAAATCATCACAGACATTTTTATGATTTATTTTGAGTAACTAAGTGCTTGAGTGTGATAATTGATGAAGCCAAAGCACTTTGAAAGAAGAGGAACAAGTACTGCTGCTACACACAGACATGATTTGATCAGATCATGTATTTTTTTCAGCTTTGCCTTACTGGCTATCATAAAGCACAAATGAGGCACTTTGGAGAAATATTCTGAACATCTGCCCTTTTCTCCTGAAATCATGCTTTTAAAAATGTAGTGCAGCTGCTTGTGCTTGCACTGTATGGAGTGTTTTGGTACGTGGAGACATTTATGGGCACAAAACTTCAAGTACTAAGCAGTTACTTCCTTAGGAAGAGAAGAACATAGTAAAATTGAGGGTCTAGGGATACAAATGAGGCTGCAATTCCTGAATGTACCATTGGTTTCCTCAAGCCCTCTGTTACCCCTCCTTCTCTTTGGCTACTGGGGCATAGTACCATTTCAGTTACACTGACACAGCCACATGTGATTTGGAGACACCTTTAAAAACAAGCCCTGAGATACCTGCAATTTTGTTGTTTTGTGGGGTTTTATCTGGGCAAGTTCCCAATTTGGGCTGTGTTAACGGAAGTTTGGTTGGCAGATAGAGAGAAGTGAGGAGTTGTTCGGCAATTTTTGACTGCATCTAGAGTAGAGTGTTCAGTTTGGACCCTCTCAATACAGGAAGGCCATGGAAAAACTGGAGGGAGGGCCTCCAAGGTGGTGAGAACTGCATCACCTACCCCTGAAGAGATGCAAGGGCAACTGGGCTGGTTCAGCCTGAAGGAGAGATGCCTTCAGGGGAATCTAATATACCCTCCAGTGCATACGAGGGTCATCAAGGAGACAGCTGGGCTCCTTACAGTGTGGGGTGGGAGGACAAGTAGCAACAGGCATAAGTTGAAGCAAGAGCTGTTGAAATTTCCAGGCAGTGCAACCAGTTGTCCAGAGAGGACAGTCCTTGGAGATTTTCAAGACCAGAGTAGACAACAGCTGGTCTGAATTCCCACTAGGGACCAGACTAGAGACCTCCTGAAGTCCCTGCGAGCCTCAGTTATTCTGTGGCATGAGTACAATATCACGCTATTTATTTCAGCCTCCAACAGGGTCAAGACCTGGCTGAATTACAGCTCCTGGGCAGAGGGTGCTGGTGGGGTGGTGGGGGGGGGGGGGTTCCCAGGCAGGCTCCTCAGAGAATTGAGGCCTATTTGTGCCCTCATAGCACCCTGTTGCTGTTGTCAAATCCTGTAGGAAATTATTCACCCTTTGAATGGGATGCTGGCTCCTCTGGCTTCTCAGGTATCTGGAACCAGTTAGGATGTCCCTCTGGAAGGAACAACTAAGCCAAATAAAAGTGGTGGGGATGCACTCTGGAAATGCAAATAAATAAGAGGTAATGACACAAAAGCACTGCAATGGCACTACTGGCTTGTTTCATGTCAGAGGCCAAATCTGAAAAGTATCAAGTTTTGCTCAGTTCTGCGTAAGTATTTGTACAGGTATTGGCTGGGATAGAGTTAATTGTCTTCACAGCAGCTTTTATGGTGCTGTGTTTTGGATCTGTGACCAAATCAGTGTTGATAACACAGGGATATTTTAGCTATTGCTGAGCAGGACTTGCACAAGACCTGTTTCCCACCCCACCGGTGGGGCGGCTGGGGGTGCACAAAGAGTTGGGAGGTGGCAGAGCCGGGACAGCTGACCCAACTGCCAAAGGGATATCCCACACTATAAGCTGTCATTCTCTGCAATAAAAATTTGGGAGGAGAAAAGGACACCCTCCCCCCCCCCCAAACACCTTTGGAGTGATGGTGTTTGCCTTCCCAAGTCACAGCTAGGCATGATGGAGCCTGGCTTTCCTGGAGATGGCTGAACACCTTCCTGCTGATGTAAAGCAGTGAATGAATTCCTTGTTCTGCTTTGCTTTTACCTATTAAACTGCCTTCATCTCAGCCCACAGCTTTGCTCACTTTTACCCTTTCAATTCTCTCCCCAACCTTTGGGGAAAGTAAACAAGCTGGCTGGGGTTAAACCACAGCATTACTGCACCACAGGCAACTCATGCTGTGCTCTCACAGTCAACAATGGCTTTCTTCACCCTCAACAGGTTTCAAGAATAACATCTATTTGGGCCTTGAAACTTAAATAAGATTGATAAATAGGTGGTAATTTGCAGGTGAGAACCTATCAGGCTCCTCAGCCATCTGTAGTAACTGGCTCCTCCATAAAAAGCACAGAAGAGCTCTTCTTCATTACTCAGTGGAAATCTTTGCTCCCTGGAGCAATGCAAATGTCACCTGTGAAACAAGAGAAATTAATAATATAGAAATGCAAAGGTCATCTCTGGCTTGAAACTTTCTGAATATCTCACTTCAAAACCCACGGCAGAAATTCAGGAGCGCAGACACAGGTGACAACAACAATTAGAAGCACAGAAATATTTCTGCAAGAAAAAGAGGTGAAAGCTCAGTTCTCACTGTCAGACAAAGAGACATATCAAGAGTTTCATGACAAGGTATACAAAGTAATGAGTGTTTTAGAAGAGTAAATTGGGGCCTATCCATCCTCTTGTAATAAAAAGTATCAAGAAGGCAGAGTCAATTACACTGAGAGGCAACATATTTCAGCTGCAAAGGGGAATTTTTTTGTAGCACTTAATCAACTCCTGAAACCAGTTGCCACAGCTTAGAGCATGTGGTTACGAACAGCTCAGAGGACTCTTGGAAAGGCAGGAATGGTCAGGAGCACACACCATCGTGCCTCCTAACTTGACTTGAAAAATCACTTCAGGCTGGCCTAGGACCTTAAAAGCCTGGCCTGCTGGAGCTGGGCTCAGGAAGGCACTGCTCAGCAGAGCGCACAGCAAGGGACCTGGAAATGCACTCACCTGTGGGGGAGCGAGTGCTGCCTGGCCTCATGACATGCTGCTCACCAAAGAGACAGAGCACGAAGCACAAGAGGAAAACCTTCTTGGTGTTTTACTTCCCTCTCTCTGGTCCCTTCGTGATCTTGTGCCTTGGACAGCCTCACTGCCTTCTCAGCTCCCACAGGGAAGTGCTCGCTTACTGAATCTTCAGGTAACTGCAAGCTGGGAGGGATGGCAACGCTGCAGGACAGAGTCAGCATTCAGAATGATCTTGGCAAAGATGCATATGGAAAAAAATATGTACAGCTCACTGGGGATGAAAGGAAGTGATTACACATAGTGAAGAATAATCAATTACAGCTTTGCAGCAAAGGGGATGGGTAACTGTAGAATACCATAGTGTTGAGGAGAACACAAAAATACAACATGGAATGAATAAGAAACTGTAGAGACTGTCACAGGGGAGGTGTTGCATTACTGAATATAGGTAAGGCTTCATGTACAGAGCAATACAGGAGAAGAAAGGGGAACCACCAGCAAAGAGGAAAGGCAGAGGTCAAGGAAAGTTGGAACTCTGAAGTGGGATTGATTTTCAAGAAGGAAAGTGTGAGGAGGGGAATGATAAAATGCTTCATTTTAAGCTCACCATTCCTGTAGGCATTCATCAATGCCTGTGTTTACTTATTTGCTGGGATCTTAGAGTCAAGCAGTGATTCCAGGATATCTACTGGTTTCTTATGTGGAGATCACTCTTAAGACAGATTTACCTGGTCCAGACAGCTCACACATTGCAATTGCCATCCCTCTACCTTATTAAACAGGGTTGAAACATATCTTTGACTGGGCTGGAGTGCATAAACTGTCTTAATCTATATATCTATCACTCTCATAGATTTCTCCACTGAACAACTAGAAGGAGCTACTAAGTCTCCTTCAGTCACTTCTGGATCTACTTTTTCCAGTGTACAAAACCAAAAATATGACTGATCTTATAGCAGGTTATGATTCACCACCTAAAATTTTGACATTTCTCTTGTGCAAAGAGCCTTGCACGCCAAACACCATCTCTCTATTAGCCTTCAACCTGCTAAGAGATCAATACAGGTAGACTGAATGACAACATAAGGCAAACTTGAAAGAAAAGTATTTTGCATATCTTTACTACAAAGCTTCTGCACCCAGGGGTTACCACACAGCAGTCCAGATAGTACTTGCTGGATTACTGCACTGAAAGATGCGTACACATAAGTACAGGCTTCTGGAGTACAGTTATCTAAATATTAACCAGAAAAATACCTAAATATGGACTAGAACTTCCAAAAGAAAATGCAAAAATGTGCAATGCACATGAACCGACCTCAGAGCACCCACAGGCAATCATGTGTGATCCATCAGAAAAGAAGCAAAATTCAGGAGCCTCATTCAGCACAGCACCAGGGTCATATTTCCTCTCATGACCCTGGCAAGAACTGATGTGCCACAGCCCCCTACATACACTGCTGCACAGCTTGGCCTCTCCAGGGACGTCACCAGAGACTCTGCTACGAGAAAAAACCACCAAAAATAGCTTTTGCTATGACTCAGTAGTCTTATACTACATCTTTTCCTTCATTTTCACAGCTCTGTGTAGTCTGCATAGTTCCACAGACTATGTATAGTCTCAGATTACAACCCAAATTCACTACACTGTGACTTTCACGAGAGCAGCAGTTGACTTCCAGGACAACAGTGTTTAGGAATTGCAATATTTAGACTGGTCAGCAGAGGGCAATGCCAGGATCAAATTTGGGGTGTTCAAAGCAAACGCACTCCGGGCCCTACCCCTCTCCACCGTGCGCTGAGCTTGACCAGTTCAGGTAGTGAATGAGTTCAGACCTTGTACTCACCAAGACAAGAATCTCTGAGGCCATAACTTGGGATGTTTCCTCTCCTTACAGAGAAAGTGAAGGTGACAGAAGATATCAAGCCTATAAACGCACAAATCTCAATGCAGAGTGAACTACAAGCACTCTGCACAACTAAGACATCCATCAACAGCACCCAGTCCTCTAGACAGATAAAAGAAGAAGAGTTTTTCCAGGCATCATTTCACCTCCATGCTTCCATCTGCCCACTGCTTCACTGAATTGTGGAGCACCACGTACACGCATTTTCTAATGGGTGTTATTGAACACATCTGTTTTCCTTGACAGACACTGGTGCCATGACATAACTGAGTTAGGAAAGTAACATCACATCAAGATAAATGTGTTTTGCAGCATAGGTAACAAGAGAGTTGCCAGAGGAGCTGTGTTTTGAATGGTTGTTTTCTTTTTTTGCTTCGATTTGCAACTAAGTCACATACTGGCCTCAGCTACAGGTGATTGAGCCAAGTTGAAACCTATAGCATGAGACATGAGAGAACTAGTCATGTGCAAAAGTACCATGCACTTAATGTCTCGTTTTGTCACAGTAAATGAGCACTTTGGTGATCAACAGAACAGGCAAACTTATTTCTATTAGATTTGTAGTTTGAAGAGGATCTCCTATACTGTATTACATGAAAGAAAGTTTTTAATCACAATTTCATTAGAATCACCTGGGGTATGATTTCCATACTACAGTTTCCATGCTTCCAAGCACTTCATTGAAGAAGGGCTTTCCTGTGGGTATGATGCTAAACATCTACACTCCTAAGATGACACCTTTATCTTTCCCCTTTGTGAAAAAAGGGTATAGTTACTTAGCCTCAAAAGTTTTGCTGTGATACTCTGTGCATTTCTGTTCAAAATCATTCAGAGGGCTTATTAATCAACCTGGATACAACTCCAACTTTCCAAGGAAGCCAAATATTGATGATCTGGATATTTGTCTGAACTTATTCCCAATGCCTATGGTTAGAACAAATAATGATATTAATGACCATGATAGACTAGTAATATTTGTTGAGAGTTTACCTTATGATCAAATAAGAGAATTTATCCTTGAAAAAAACTTGTTTTCTGATTACATGAATGCAACATTATTTATCAGTTTAATTAGTGCTACTCTAGTAAATGTTTAAGTGCTTCTCAGCATGTTTTGCAAAACTGGGTGCCAAAACTGAGTTCTGCATTTTTCCCCTCTCAGACTCGCAACACCTCTAAGCAAAAAAACCCAAATAAACCCCCAAAAAACCACAAAACAAAACCCCCCAACTTTTCTTATTGTTCTATCCCCAGGTTTCTGAGGATCTATAATTTCACTGCTGATGTGTTGTAAGGCAGCAGTGAAGTGCCATAACTGTGTTTATTTCCTCTTCAGCAGGAGAACATTTGATCTGTTGGTGGCCCCTGCCAGGGCTGGCTTGAAACTTAATGAGCTGCATTCACTTCTAACAAGTGTTGTGGAAGAAAGAATATGTCTAGAAAATATCAGTAGTGCCGTTGTGTAAGTAACAGGACAGCAGGTATAAATACAGAGCAAAAATGGCCAGACAGTATCCTGACATTCCTCTTGCCTGACAAGCTTTATAGTGTAAACAAAAGAGTATCACTCAGTTCTTCCTGCCACACAGGGAATTTTTCTTCACTTTATTCTATTGTGAAATGCTACCTCACACAAATTTTACATTCACTTCCTGCTGACATGCTGCTCTTTCCTTCAGGGTCTATATCTATCTCTCATTCTATTTTTACAGCATTTTCATCTCCATTCTCACATTTCACAGTTTCTCACCACTTCAGAAATATTTCTCTCAACAACAACTTCTACTTGACCCTTTCCTCCTCTTGTTGCCCCAGCACAGAGTGTCCTGGTACAGAGGAAGAAGGCAATGAACAGGCTCTGACGAGGAACATGCTATAAAGCAAATACCAGAGCAAGTTTCCTTTAAGAAGAACTGTTACTTGTTAATTACAGTCAAAGTAAGTTAAATGTCCCTGAATATGGAAGAGCCATTTTACTTTTCTGAAAAGATGCAAAAATGACTATTTAAAAAAAATTATGGATCCATAGAGGAAAGCCAATGGACTAGGGAGGGGAGAAGGGGGGTAAGACCCCTTCTCACGTTCTTGATAACTTTGTACAATAGACAAACACTGAAATTGTCATCTATGTTAAGAGAGAAGACATGGCTACACCAGTTTCTGTATGCTTTGCCGTGATAGAGACTTAGAGTAATGACGGAGCAGTCTAAAGAGAAGCAGATGCTCAGTAGAGTTTTATGAGCAATACAGTTTTAAAATGCACAGGGTTACTAACTTTTAAAGCAGAGTTAAACAACCTCTGAGGCACTGAGCTAATTGCACCATGAATCTGTGCTAGATGGAAGAAAAGTTCACAGGAATAGCAGTGTGTATCTTTTCCCTCCTCTCCCTGATTCACAACACTTACCTGTAACGTGTTTTCAAAAGTAAGCATGTACTGGACTTTTTAAACAAAGTTATTCAGGTGCTATTCTAGGCTATTTTTTTTTTAATATTTTCTCTGTTCTTCCATCCATGAGAAAAGGAGACCAGTGTTGCATTCTAGAAACTTTGTTACATGCTTTAAAAATGCCTTAAAATTAGCAGGCAAAATACTTGACAAAGAAGCAAACACATACAAATTAGTGGTACTAAGTCCCATCATCCATAAGTGCACAGACCAGACCAGAAAAAGCAAGTTTCAGTGGCTACCACCATATTCCTGAGATGAAGCAACAGTTCTACTAGTTTTCTTTGGAAGGAGCTGAGAGAGGATCTTTGGTACAACCCCGCCTTGAGGAATGGTCACACAGGCAAAGAATTTGTTCAGCTCTTCATCACTTCTCACAGCTAGCTGAATGTGCCTTGGCAGGATCCTTGTTTTCTTGTTTTCATGTGCAGCATTCCCTGCCAGCTCCAGGACCTCTGCTACCATGTACTCCATTACTGCAGCCAGGTAGATGGCAGCACCAGAAGCAATCCTATCAGCATACTTCCTTCTTTGGAGGAATCTATAGACACGACCCACAGGGAACTGCAGACCTGCCCTGGCTGATTTGCTTCTCCTTGATGCACTTCCAGGCTTGCCAGACACTGCTTGTTTCTTTCCACGTCCAGACATTCTGACAGGTAAGGAGACACAGAGGGCTGGAGGTCTTCAAAATACTTGGGTGCTTGGGCTACAGCTAATGGATAGCAAGAGGAGGCAAGAGCAAGGTCAGTTACCCTTTCTGCTCTTCCACATCAAGGACAGAGCTCATGCTTTTCTTGAGGAAAGAGCTCACCACACACCACAGTCCATCAAGAGCAGAGCTAAAATTTTAGCTGTTATTGCCCTTTTACAGCCTGCCTTTTAGGAGAAGGATCTCATTGCAAAGCCTGTCAAGGGTTACTGAAGTTAGATATGAAAGGCTCAGAAGAAGAGAGGCTTTACCCTACTACTTGGAATGTATTTGGGATTGAGGCACAGTGGATCTTCTCCAGTAAGATTTTTTTAAACACCACGGCTGTTACCTCAGAGCTAACTTGAGGCCAAGCCTGTCTCTTCTTCCAAGAGGAATCTGTATTATAACAACTTCTACTATCAAATTACAACTTTCCTCCATTTTAAATCTAAAAATGGAAAAATTCTTGCATCCCACAGCTTATTATACCCAAAATACTCCAGGACATTTTCATACAGAGTTTTAAATTAATTCCCCAAGTGTTATTCTCTGGCTGCTATGAGAGTACTACTGGAAGTCTTCTGCACCAGGAAAAGGATGAATTGATTTGGACAGCACAATGCAGACTGAAGAATAGAAATTACCATCTGCTTCCTCATGACAAAGGAAATTCAGCCCAACTAGAATACTCTTACAACTAGAGTAGCAAAAATACTCATTTAAATAACATTTCTAGTCTATGAGTAAATAGGACAGTTAGCTTCCAGCACAGCTGTTTGCAATATACAAGAACACCCATCCCTACATTAATATATAGGGTTTTTACAGACGTTTAAGTATTCAAGAAAAATCAGAATAAGCTTTGGGAAGAAGGAGGAAAAAAAAGTAGAAATTTAAAAACCCCAGCCCCTAATAAAATTCAAGCAAACCAAACCATAACTCCTTATCCCTATTACCAGACAATACTTTTTCTAAATTACTCACAATACAGGCATACTGTGCAATAGAGGCAGCTAACTTACAAAATAACATGAAGCCCACAACTACTCTAAACCTTCCACGATATATTATAAATGAAAATGCATCACATTACCTTCAAAAATTCTTATTTTGTTCTAATCTGTGCCTTACTGCAACCTAGCCTCAACCACAGGCAAGCCACCTAACACCTCTACCCCTGGGCTGAGAACCTTTTTATTAGCAACATTTTCTCTTCATCAGTGGGTCACCTGGATAATTAATTAGTCATTTGTACACATGCTTCATCTTCCTTCACCTAATCCCTGATTTGGGGCAAAATGAAGAAATATGTTACAGCTGCTGAGAAGCAAATTCTCTGGGGTGAGGGGGAAGAAGGCAGGCTGTCTCCGAGGGCTGAGCCATAGCTACATTTCAGTCTCACTAGGACACTGCCAGTTCTCACCCACTCTGGCTGGAGTATTTCTGTCTGTACACTATGTGTAAAAACAGTCCTCTCCTTCCTGATGAAGCTGGATAAAAAAAGTACATAGGGAAAGTGGGCTTTATAAATATATTTTTAGTTGGGTGGGAGGGGGAAACTGTGTTTTGCTTTACATGTGTCCTGGGCAGAGTAATGCTTGGTTCACATTGTGTCTGAGCCCTACCAAGTGATGTGATGGGGCTGCTCCTAAGATTTAGGCTTCTGCCCCCTCTTCTGGTAACTCTGTCGCAGATGGGGCTCAGGATTTACTGTGGTTCTGGGTGCTTGGCTAGTTCCTCTCAGTTCACCTGGGCAAAAATCTCACCTCAGGCAAAGGAATATTTTTGAGTGCCTTTTAAAAAAATGAGTGCCTGCTCATACTCTTTCTGTGTTTGTTTTCTGGCATTCAAAGTAGGTTCCAACCAGCAACATACAAGAGCCATGGGTGTGAACAGTATTTCAGCCACAGAAGATGACTATTTAAACCAGAGGGTACTCTCAGAAGCCCAGGCTCTGGCAAAACATTCAGACAACAGAACTGTCATGAGCAGCTCAGCCTTTGGTTTTGCCTGCCAGATACCAACTGTGGGTCAGAGCCTCAGAGCACCTGTATTTGTGGCACTCACCCACTTTTCCCATAAGGATGAGCATTTAGTCCAAGCTGAGTGAGGTTGAGTTTCCCACCACCTCAGGGCATTGGACAACTGGTATGGGGTACCCTCTGCATCTCCAAATGCTCACCATAAGGACTGATGTCCTCTCAAAGGACAGCTGTCCATTTCTTCTAATTCAAAGGCAGAAAAGGAGGCTGTGCCTTCCCTTTAGTAACCCAGACTTAGCATAGGGAAAGTGGCCAGCTCACTTCAGAATAGCTGGCTGTTAATGGACTGCCCAGGATCTTACAACATGTGGAAGTAGGGCTCCTGAATTTTCATTTCAGCCCTTGCCAGAGCTGAGACAGTCCTTCCTCCACACACCCAAACACAGTCTTAAGGCCTGCTGGCATCTTTAGGGTCCTTTTCTGGGGACTGAGATCTGGGCTCCCCCTTTCTGGGCGAGCATCCTGTCCATTGGGCTAGAGCATAAAAAGAGGGGGAGTGAGGCAGGAGCAGGTCTCTTCCCTCTTCTCTGCTATGTGTCTTTGAGAAGCAAGTTGAAAAGATCTACTCAGTTCTTTGAAAGGGCAGGCCTAGGTGCCCATTTGTATGGAATGGGGTGTTGATCCCAAGCAGATTTGGGTCACCACACTCGACACACTTCTCAGTGTTTTCTGAGTGACACTTCAACTTGGACTCAAAACCGAAATAAAAGTAACTACCTAGAAACAAATTTTTGGTACTGTTAGTTGGCTAACAACTAACAATATTACAAGTACAGCTAATTATGCCTAATAAGAGTAGATAATACAACCTTGATTGCTTACTTTATTTTTATTTTAACAGGTCAGGGAAAGAAAAATAAGCAAATAAACCAGCAGGGAAATAAAGCAGGGTATGAAATGCAAACGGATAAAAAAGGCTCAGTGAAGCGGAAAGAGAAAAGTTACAGGGAATCACGGAATAAGACTGGAATGGAGCACGGTGGGTCATCTCTCCACCCTCCCTGCACAAGCATGGTTATTCTAGGCCCAGTTGGATGGGACTTTGAGCAACCTAGTTTACTGGAAGGTGTCCCTGCCCACGGCAGGGGGATTTACGATCTTTAGGGTGCCTTTCAACCCAAACAATTCCGCGACGCTTTCTAAGCGCCCATGCCGGCGCGGGGCCCCCCGCCGCGGGAACTCAGCCTTATTAGGCGGTGCGGGAAGCGGCGCCCGCCCCGCGCCCGCCCCGCCCGGGAGCGCCGCCTCCTCCGGCCGCGCCGCGCACGCCGGGACCGGCCCTGCCCGGCCTTGCCCAGCGCCGTCGCCGCTGCCCGGGCACGGCCCCGGCTCGGCCCCGCCGGCACGATGCAGGTGAGCAGCCGCGGTGCCCCCGTGTCCTCGCACCCGGCCGTGTGCGGGCGGTGCTGCGGGGCAAGCCCGGCCGGGCCGAGGGCTGGGGCCCCGCCGACAGCCACGGGCCGCCCTCCCCGGCCGAGTGCCGGGGCAGCCGGGGCGGGGGCGGCCCGGGTTCGTGCCGCTCTCTCGGGGCGGACGTGGCTGTTACGCGGCAGTGTTGTTCGGAGCTCCGTGGCTGGGTTTGTGGCGATTGTTGCTTTTTTTGCAAGTACGGTACTTACTTCGCTACGGTAGTGAGCGGGTGGGCGTTTCAGGCAGTGCATCAGCGTGTTAGTAAACGATAGTAAATGCGGGGTCGAGGGAAAGGTGACCACGGTCAGAGACAGAAAACAAATAATATCTGGTGTTCTGTGTGCTGAGCTACATTGTTCTCTTTATTTATTTCTTCTTTTTCTTCTCCCCCTCTGTCCCCTACCCCTCCCTTCCTGTCCCGGTAGCCCATAAGTGCTGGGGTTTAGTCTGAGAAGAGATACGGTGATATGGATGCGAACAGACCTAGTGTAAGGTGTACTGATACAAGCTGTAGCAAAGCAGTAGGCGCGTTCAGTTTACAAAGTGGACCTAGGCCAAGATAGCAAGGAAGCACAATCAGCCTGTGGGTGCTTATCACTGAGATTTCTTGTATTTTAAAAATTAAAATTGCCTGCTAAATAGGAAAGTCTTACATTGAGCTTTTCAACAATACACGGGGGCCTGTTGGCCTTGTTTTGCAGGATTATTGCAACTATTTTACAGTGAAGTCTCAGGAATAGTTTAGCTGTAGATTTACATCTGAATCCTTAGCAATGGGCTTGGCTGACAGAGACTGCTTGCTTTTCTGTAAACACTCACGTGGTCACTCTGCTTGAATCTAAGACGGCGACTTCCCGTGTACTGAGAGTTAGGCCTGTAAGGTTGGTGCCTGTGTATGTCTTGTCACTAGTGTTTCCTGATGCAGTGACCATTGATTTGGTGGCCTGTCCTGCTGAGGGTCTATAAGGGAGCCCTTTGGCCACCATGCTTCCCTGTCACCCAGGTGATACCCTCTCCTTTCATTGCACTTTGTTAGAGATGCAGCAGTGGTTACAATGCTTCAAACCGTGGTACCCAACCAAGGCCTCATGTATGTGCTCTGAGTGGGAGGAAATAAAACAAAGTCAGTCTTCATGGTGCTACAAGTCTGGGGCTGGAAAGAAGCCCCAGCATCAGGAGGATTCGCGCTGTGACTTTCTGGTACCATCCATCCAGTTACCAGTTTAGCAACTGTGTTGAGTTCTGGAAATGGTAAAGTTCACTTTGAAGAAATATCATCCATATGTTGTTCTGTTCCAGGATCCAAATAAAGATACAGAGTGGAATGACATTCTGCGCAAGAAAGGTATCCTTCCTCCAAAGGAAAACTTGGAGGAACAGGAACGTGCGAAGGAAGAGGAGCAGTTTGCCATCCTTCAGAAATCTCTTGGTGAGTGACCAGCCAACTCAGGCAGCCACACAACAAGCCTTGGAATGGCTTCTGGGGGAAGCTTTTTCAAAGAAATGGCCAGCAGCAATGTTTATATGCTTGTAAAGCAATGTATCATTTTCCAGGTCTGTAGGGATACCAGAGCTTCATCTGTGCAGGGTGATCAGCTGATAATGGTATCAAACAAATACATTCCTGAACACATGGATTCTTCCAGCACAGGAAAGCTTTGTTCTTCATGTCAGCTCTGTATTTTTATGGAAGTAAATGTTTGAAAACATTTTTGAAATGTTTGTAAACATGTTTGAAAACAGAAACAAGAACAATGCAAAGGCAGTCTAGCAGGTGAAGTGCATGTCTGTGCTGCAGCTGCTAAACTTGAAAGCTTGTGCAGGTAGTTGGATGCTAGTCTAGGCAGCCTTCAGCTCAGAGGCTTTTCCATCATATTCTTTCCACCTATATATCTAAAGCACATAACACTTTCTAAAAATCCAGTAGGAATAATAATGACAGGTTGAGAAAGCAGGGGCTGCTCAGCCTGCAGAAGAGAAGGCTTGGGGGAGAACTGTAGCACCTTCCAGTGCCAAAGGGACTGACAAGAGAGCTGGGGAGGGACTTTTTTGAATCATAGAACAGAATCATAGAATATCCTGAGCTGGAAGGGACCCACAAGGATCACTGAAGTCCCAATTCCTAAGGGCAATTGCAGCTTTATGATACCATGTAGTGATAGATAGGACAAGGGAGAATAGCCTTAAGATGAAGGAGAGTAGGCTTAGATTAGATATTAAGAAGAAATTCTTTGCTGTGAGGGTTGTGAAGCACTGGAACAGGTTGCCCAGAGAAGCTGTGGATGTCCCATTGCTGGAAGTGTTCAAGGCCAGGCTGGATGGGGCTTTGAGTAACTTGGTCTAGTGAAAGGTGTCCCTGCCCTTGGCAGGAGGGGTGGGAAGTAGATGGTCTTCAAGGTCCCTTTCAACTCAAGCCATTCTATTATAGTAGGATAATACTCAAAAAAATCCACTCCATGTTTCCTATTAATCTGTCCTTAGAGTAAATAAATTCTGTTGGATTGATGAAAGCTGATGAGTTTTAATCCTGGAATGAGGTTTTTGCTGATTTGATGTTTCTTCCATTTTAGTGAAAACTTATGAGGACATGACTCTGGAAGAGCTAGAAGAGAATGAAGATGAATTTAATGAGGAAGATGAGAAAGCTATTGAAATGTACAGGTCAGAGCAGCTTGCAGAACTTGGCTTTAATGATAATTGGAGGGTCTTTCTTTTATGTGCTTTTAGATATTGTTGAAGAGAAAGAATGTTTTTAGGATGATGGAAAAAGGGGGTTGTGTTTCTGGTCTCTTGTGGAGCTTCTAAGTGTCTTTAAAAGGATAACAGTGTTTGAATTCACTATCCTTTATCTACAACCTGGCTTTGCAGAGATAATGTGCACCTGCTGAGTGCATGGCTGGGGATCCTGAGAGCTTTGAAAATCACCTCCAATATTTCCTAACTTTTGAGTGAATGAGATTAAGGTGCTGCAGATTTGCATAATTAGTGTTGGTTTCCGTTTATCTCTTAACCTCTCTCATGGTTTTTGCCATTTAGTTTTGTAGTGTATTGCCTGCAGAAGAAATGTCTAGTGAGGCCAGAAATGAGGAGAAAAAGGCATTTCTAAAAACATAGTTGTACTTGCATGTTGGTGGTTTTAACTTACAATGCAAATACAAGAGCATCTACTGTGTCATTTTGCTTTCACTGCTCTGGGGTTAGAAGAAGTTTGTAGTGTGTCTCTGAAGTCTAGGTTTCGACCAGCTCCTTCAAGTGTTGTTCTGTCAAGAAAATGCTTCTAATCACAAGATGTCTTTTCCATTCCTGGCTATTCAGGCAGCAAAGGTTAGCAGAAATGAAGGCAGCTCAAATGAAGAATAAATTTGGGGAAATCTTGGAGATTTCGGGAAAAGATTATGTTCAAGAGGTTACAAAAGCTGGAAAAGGTATATGGGTAGTCTTGCACCTCTACAAACAAGGGTAAGAATTTGTTTTTAACCATTAAACCTTGCACTGTCAATAGCTGAAAATGTTCCAAGGTAAATTTGTAGTTATTGTGGAACTAAGGACTGATTCTGGAGTTCTAAGAAATAAAAACAAATTAGTAATTTCAATACTGTTGATTCAAGACTGCTGGACTTCATTTTAGAATGATGTAACCGTGAATTGGCTTTTTTATACATTGATATGACACAGCATGATGTGTACCATACAGCTGCCATAGAGGTAGCTGCTGCCACTGAAATATCCAAGCTGTGGAAACTATTCTGCATTAAATGCAAGGGTCAGTGAATAAGAAGGATCAATGTATATTTAGCTTGGTTTCTAGTGGCATACAAATGGAGTGAGCAAGCTTTCCAGTCCTGTCACCATGATAGAAAACCTTGTCAAAAAGGTCTGTTAAGTTGCTAGAATTTTTTGGAAGGGTTATAAATACTTGCTGTTGTTCTTTGTCTCTAATTTCCTCACAGGTGTTGATCATCATTTGCATGCTTTCTTCCAGGAGCAGCTTTTCTTTTTATTTTGCCCTTGCTCATGAAATTTCTAAGTATCTTAAATTCATAAGTTTCCCTGTATATAATGGGGATAGAGGGGAAGGCTGCATTAGTAATATATTAAAACAAAACCCTACCACACACCACAATCTCAGTGGTGCTGATCTCCTTTGAGTCCTGGAATACTGGACAACAAAAGTATCCAGAAGTTGCTTCTGGTACTTTTATTTTTCCAGAAACTCATCAATCTGGTATTTCTGACCTTTCTTCTGGAGATGTTTACTTTTGAATTGTCTTGTGTTTTTTCCTTATGTGTGTGTGTTGCTGTTCTTCACAGAATTCCACTCTGCGCCTTAATAAATCAACATATGAGTGGGCTTGCGAAGAAGTTCAGAGATGTGAAATTCATCAAAGCCATCTCTACCACCTGCATTCCCAACTACCCCGATAAGAACCTGCCTACGATATTTGTGTACCTGGAGGGAGACATCAAAGCTCAGTTCATTGGGCCTTTGGTGTTTGGTGGCATGAACCTGACACGGGATGGTGAGTGGCTGCATCTCTGGTCTTCCGAAGGCAAAGCAAAACTGTTTTGCTGGGAATGAGAGAAATGAAGCTTAGGAGGAGAACGGAGGTACTGAAAATCATACTAGATTTTTTTTTCACCCCTATGGCTCAACCACATGGCTATCTTGTACAAGCAGTGATAGGCCAACATATAGAGATTTGTCTTGTGTGTGCAACTGTTTATGCCCTGTGTTGGGTGAAACAAATTTTGCTGGATATATTAAAGGGTAAACAGTACCCATGCATGTTCTTTGGGTGTCTTGGACATGAATGATTGCCCTTGCCTGCAGTGATAATCTGTGCACTTGCCTATTGGACTGTAGGGCTCTTTGTTTCATTTTTAAGACGATGGCATATGTTTGTCTGTTGTTCCTGACTGAGTCAGCTTAATTCAGTCATCGCAGGAAGCTGCGCACTGAAATTTCTGCACTTTCTTTTGTCTTCCTTCCTTCTCCCCTAGGCCAGGTGCCTTCCACTGGAAATTAAAGAAAGTGTGAGGTTGGATTCATTATTCTGTAACATCTGAAGGAAATTAGATTTGATTATAGGATTGTCAGCAGGAGTAGGAGAAGGGTTTCAACTGTATGTGTTGTATTGCCTTTCTTCCACTTCTGGGAAGCAATCCAGTCCAATTTGGGCCTACTGCTGGTGGTGGTCTCTCTTTACTGTCTTAAGGAACTAATATTTAGTGTGTGATGTAGCGGCAAAGGGGTGAATTCTATTTACAAGGTACATCCCTGAAAAATACCTATAATTCAGATGTGTACACGAAATTTCCACAATTTTTTGCCCTTTATTAAATTTATTTCCTGCCTCTTCTGATTGTGGTGAGCTCAGTGTATGATGGGAACAGCTGTAATGTACGAGCAGTATTCCTTCACTGGCAATAGATGTGCAAACATGTCTTCTGCCCTTACGTGCTTAGAAGGAGGTACCATTCATTTTCACTGGGAGAGTTGCCTCTAAAGCTGTTGCTCTGTATCCATCACCTCTTCTGCACTCCTGGTTGCAGGGTGGCACTGGGGATGTCACTGGTGGGCTGCAGAGCAGTACCCTGACCTCTGTGCCCTGGGCTGAGACATGTGCCAGCACTAGAGACTGGGAAAGAAGGGCTTGGTTGGAACAGGTGTGGTAAACAGGGCAGGAGCTTGGCTCTGGTTGCGGAAGAAGAGGAGGAGGACCCTAGTGTGGTGGTGGTGGTAGGGTGATAAGGGAAGTCAGCTGGGGAGTGAAGGGTGGGCTTTCTCCAGTTTGCTCCTGTATGTTCATGACTCTTGTTTTGCACTGCACAGAATTGGAGTGGAAGATTTCAGAGTCGGGTGCCATCAAGACAGACCTCGAAGAGAACCCCAGGAAGCAAATCCAGGACCAGCTCATGTCCTCAATCAGGGCGTGTGTCCCAGCCAGGGGGGACAGTGACTCAGAGGATGACTAATTCCTGCGACTGCATCCAGACTGATGCAGTGCACTTGCAGCCAGTGTTCCCACCTCAAGCACTGGAGACACTCCTCAAGGCCTTGCTGAGCCCCGGAAGGGTCACCTTTCAAGATGTTCATTCTAGAAACCTCTAGAAACTAAAAACATTTCTGTTTTTTAAAAATTGCAGCTTCACTTAAGATGCTGAAAGACATTTTGTATAGTGAAGCCTGAGTAAATCTTACTCAAGAGTTTTAAAATACAGACATGAGTAGAAACAGGTCTCTTGTTATTATTTTCATAGTAAATTGCTGACTTCTTAAAAAAATTTGAAATATGAAGTGGTATGAAGCGCACTGTTTTTAACAAGCTTAAGGTGTACAAATCAAATCTAAATAGCTGCTCTTAAATAATTGCTTATGGCACTTAGGTGGGCCATCTCTTAGCCCACTGTGCTCAGACCTCTGACAGCCTGGACTTCATAGAGAGCTGGGGGAGGGTACCTGCGGTATGGGTGCTTCTGAAGGTGGTACGTGGTGCTCTGCAGAGATGTGCTGGCAGCAGAGGGTCAATAAGAGGCTGTAAGCTGGGACCCTGTGCATCTTGAGAGAGGCCTTGCGGATGGCCAGCCTCTCCTGGGACCTGCTGAGTCCAGAACTCCACTTTGAGTTAGCAGCACTATTTTGCCTTTCACAAGGGCTGAACTTCCTGTACCATCTTGCCTGCTAATTGCAGAATAAAACTCAAGCTGGTGGTGCTCAAGTGTGAAACTGCTGATTTCTTCCACAACATCAGAAGTCAGGTGGTCTTGCAGTAGTGCCATTGCCAAATGGGAGGGAGGATGATGTTTGTGGAACTGAAATCTTGCTATATGAAAGATTTCTATCTTCTAGCTACAGTAATAGTAACTGAAGCCTTAGAAGAGTATAAACTTAAATACCACCTTGATTATGGATCTGCTGACACTGGGAGCTGCTTGATTATTTTGGGTTGGATTTAATGTCCACCTACACTTTCAGTTGGTCTACACTCAGGCTAACAATCTCCAAGAGCTTTTGCTAACGAGGCTGCCCCAATGACATTTTGTTAAATTGCTGGTGGATTCTGTGGGTGGATGGTACAGAATGCAATGCTCAATAAGAAGTGATTTTTTTAAAACTTTTTTTTATTAGTTCG
Organism: Coloeus monedula; assembly: GCF_965178545.1. Taxonomy (NCBI): domain Eukaryota; kingdom Metazoa; phylum Chordata; class Aves; order Passeriformes; family Corvidae; genus Coloeus; species Coloeus monedula. The sequence continues at coordinate 89,148,501 of NC_138783.1, forward strand.
TAGTGACTTTTCAAGCATGATTCCTGCACTCTGAGACAAATCAGTGTGTAGACCAAACAACAAATAACTGTTCCTTCAGGTGAGCTTGTAAGAAGATCCTGATGGAGAGCTTCCTCTTTGAGATGTGAATGGTGATTTGAGTCTCATTTGTCTTTTCTTGTCTCTTATGTGTTTTTTGGCAGAATAGCTAAAACATTAATCTTGTGCAAGTGAGCCAAATGCAGCACAATAGAAGCTGATAAATCCTGAGTATTATTATATAGCAGCACTCCTCTCATGACTATCCCATTTGGGACTACCCCAAATGCTATCAGACTTGATGCTTTACTGTGCTCACCTATAGCTTCGTACAGTCTAGGAAGAGGACAACTCTTCCTCTGTGTAGAAGCCTACACTGCATATTTTGCTTATCTTTTGCTTATTCACATTGAATTGGTCTTTGGAGTGACCTCAGATCACGTGGACTGCATTCCTTTTGGAGGAAACTAGAGGAGCTAGAGGTGAATAAAAAGGGGAGGTGGGACTTCAGACTGTTTCCTTCACAGTCTCTTCTTCCAGCTGGGTCTTAAAACTATAGCTGTGTTCCCCTTTTGTGTGTGGTCCAATGGGTTTTGTGAGCTCTTGGACCACCGAGAGGACAGCTCCTGAAGAGGAGCAGGGCTGCCTGTGGGTTGTCCCAGGCCACTCAGCTGCGGTGAGCCAGATACCCTGTGCCTGGGAATGGTACCTGTGGCACCCCCAATTGTAGTTACCTCTTTCCTCTACAAGAAGCAGACCTGGTCTGCCTGGGAGGTTTATCCAGGAGATTAGCTAGGAGAGGGGGAGAGTGCCTGCTCCCTGCCGTCGGGGCTGCAGCCGGGGGCTGCCTCACCATTTCAGAGGCAGCTGTATTTTGGTAGAGCAATTCAGGAGAAATGGAGACAGTTTGACCTCCATCTTTTATCCTCAGCTGCTTAATCTGCTGGCATGTTGGAGGATGCCACTGGAGGATGCCATGCTGAAAGGGGCAGATGTGAGAATCACCACGAACTAGAAGAGGCTGAGTATCCTGCCCAGCTGATGACACCCACATGGAGCATCATTTCAGATGGTGGCTACACTCCTCGCTCCTTGGCTAGGTGTTAAAATAGCTTTTTGTAACGTTATTTTTCCTGCCAATCATATTGCCGTGCTCAAGGCCTTTTGTAGAAATTAGGTCTCTGCAGGAAACAGATAATGAGATCTGTTTAACCTTTTGGCAGAGCAGAAGCTGTATAAACACAGTTAAGGGAATGAGCTTTAGCTTAAAAGGAAGCTGGCTGCTAAATAGCAAATCAAAAGAGTCAATTATTATACATTGCAGAAAGGGGCAATATAATGGGAAAAAATAACTGGAGAGCATGAACTCTCATTTGCCAAGGCTTGGGGCACTGTTGCTAAATGCACTATCAATATTTTTGCAGCCTGTCAACAGTTACTGTCAGATCAATGCTCACTTTTCATCTGTGTGAGAAGGGTCTTTCTGTCAGCTATCATGGGAGAAATCAGAGGCAGCGATCCTATAAACAGTGCTGAGGCTTGGATGAGTTGCTGTCCTGCATACTGCTGTGAGAGCATCCCTGACTCATCCCACACTGCAGCTGTGCCAGCAGGTGGTGGGAGAAGGAAAAGTAACCCCAGGCCATAGACGGGGGCAGATGATTTGCCAATTAGTGGACAGTCACTCTGGAGTTTTTTGTGTGAAATGTAAGTGCACCACTAGTAATAAAAAGAGTTTTCTTCATGGTGCAAGTCTGAAGTCTGCTGCTTAGCCAGGCCATGTGAGCAGTTGCATCAGGTTCACGGCAGGCTGCCCTGATCTGGATAAGTTACCATTCTGATTTTTTTCTCCCCAAATCTTCTTGTATTCACAATATGGACTCACCAAACCTGGAGGGCAGTGTTTTACAACAATTTCACATGTAGAGGGAGAGCCAGGTGTTGTGCAAGCAGGGCAAAGCCATGATTAAGCTGCCAGTTCTCCAGGTACTGAATCCAGCCACAGTCAGGGACCTGTACATAGGTAGAAGCATCCTCAGGACTGTGGCTGCAGGAGGTGAAATGAAGGAGAGTCCTTTGAATGGTTGTGCTGTCCTGTACCTGTTTTGGCCAGGTCCTACTTTCCCAGGGCTCAGCTCAGCCTCTCCTGCCTCCTCCTTGTGGCTGTCCTGCTTTCCCAAATATGCTCAGGTGGATATTTGGTTGGCCTTGTTGCCAGGAGTAATTTAAGTTAGGCGGGATGACTCACTATGAGAAAGCTGGGTGTGTGCCTCCAGCTCTGTTGGATCAGCACACAGGATGGGCACACCGTGCTAAGCCATAGCTTAGCCTGACACCTGAATACTAGTATTTGTCTTTGCAGAGTTCATGAAGAAAGTCATTCTGATCTACAGCAATTCTCATGAAAGTTAAGGTGCACTTTTTATTCCTGTTTTAAAAACTCAAGTTCAGAATAATTTGTCATTATCCTCTGGAAATCTGGGGAAGTTAATCTACTTCACAGGCAATGAGAAATGAAACTTCTAACAGAAACTTCAGTAACTTAGTTTGGAGTAGCTCTTTTTTTGCGAAGGGGTTAAAACCCCTTGCTGTTATATGAACATTTTGCTGCATATTTATTGGGATTGGATCATGTCTAAAGAAACTTTACTCTCACTGAGATCAAAGGGGAATGCTTCCCCATCATTGCTAAAACTAATATATTCCCTGTTTGGAATTATTTGGAAGGCAGTTGAACTCATTTCTCATCTCAGCCCATTATAAATCACTCCTCATTTCAATCTCATTTAGTTAATTCAGTCATCAAAGGGTTGTAGGAGGCATGAAGTATTTTATTGATGTATTTAGCTCTTCACAGAATTAAAAAGAAGTATTGAACTTCTTAGGTCTATTTGCAGATGCCTCTTGTGATGGAGGAAAAAGCTTCCTTCCCTCCTGTAGAAGCCAGAACCATTAAAATATGAAAACCAAACAGCAAGAGACTCTCTCCAGGCTTCTGTGGGAGACTGATGAACAATATGACTTGTTTTCATATACCATGTTTAAAATTTCATCTCTTGACAGCATGCCAAAGTTTTGAGGACTTCATCATACTAATTTGAATTTACAAAGCTGACTGAAGCAACTGAGGTCTGATAAAAAAAGTCAGGAAAAATATCAAGTAATTCTGAAGTTGTTTTCTATTTAACACTTCAAATGTTATATAAGGAAGGAATTATAAGATCTAAGGCAGAACAGTCCATATAGAAGTTGTTAATGGACAATGAGATGTATGTAATTATGCATATTTGTAAGCCTCTACTTCAATATGTCTCCTATAAAAAGGCCTATTGCAGTATTTCATCAAACACAAAGATGCTTCTTGTAAAGGCAAAGGTTACAGCACTTGCTAGTGAGAGCAAATCTTGGGTTTTCAGCCAGCCATTGCCTACCCCTACAGAAACTGACTCATGCTATAACGTGTCATCCTGATCCCCCTCCCCTCAATATCCATGGGAATACTTTCTTTTACAAGGAAGGTAGCAAAGCCAGCTAATTAACTCCTTCTTCCATGACTGCAGCTTATCCTTCTGTGAATTAGTACAGACCATTTGGGGGTGTTGGGAAACTTCATTAATTATCTGTCCATACAGAGATGATTTCTGTTAAGCTGAAAGTAGGGATGTCCTGGATCCTCCAAGCTGACTGTCACTTCCTGTGGTTTAGTTGTTGCCCTCAGGTGATTAGGAGAGCAATTGTGAGGGCTGCCTCCATGGCAGAGAAGCCCAGAAACAGACAATTGCAGAGATCTGCCACAACATTATGGCATAAACTATAGTCTTTAACAAGAAAGTGCTGGTGGTAAAAGGGTGCAAAGTTTGGTGTGATATAGCAAAACCATGAGAATATTCAAAATGTGGAGTTGGGTCTCCTGTCTGGTAAACATCCCCAAACTTCTCCAGCTGAGGTGCATTCGCTCTGATTATGTCTATCCAGAAAATTTAATAGAGCTGAGGAATGGGATGTGAACCAGATCTTGTGGGGTGAACCAAGTCCAGATCAAAGGGCTCATCCTGGAAGTGCTCAGTGAAAATTTTTCTTGTTTTCCTTCTCCCCCTGAGAAAAAAGTGAAGGGGAGAGTCCTTGAGTCAGTGGAAGAGATGAAGGGCAAGACGCAGAGGCAGGATAAAAGGAGCTCAGATGGGAAGCTTCAAAGAGAAGTCTGACCATTGCTAGAGAAGAAGGGTAGAGGTGAAGAAGATAATAAAGAAAAATTTTAGAGCTTGCATTATGACGAATATTTGGTGTTGGGGTAGACTGAGAGAAGCACTGTTCTCAAAAGATAGACTTTGTGTATGTAGCTGAAGACTGTGCACAGAGGAGAGCAGAGTGGATGGCAGCATTAAATCACAGCGGAGAATTTTGGTGCAGACCCATGAAAACTTCATCCCTTACTTCAGCGTATAGGAATAAAAAAGGTAAAGATGCATGCTCTGTTCCACAGAGAAATGCTGGGGGGTGAGCAAGTGAGCACCACTAAGAGCAGAAATCAGGCAGGTTTTCAATAAGTAAAATGGATTGGTAAAAAAATAATCACATGCAATTCAAGCCAGGAGAAGATATTGCAGTATTATTTGCCTACTAATAAGCTGTCTTTAGCATGAGCTCAGGAGAAGCTATGAATCTTTCAGGTGAGAGGCACTGTTTATATACAGTTTTACAAGACACAGGAGGCACTAGCGACATCGTGTCATCTGGCATATGTTACAGATCCAGCCCAGTGGGTAATACAGGCTTTCTCGCTACATTATGATGCCAAATGGGATTTTCAGTTTAAAAACACTACTATACTGTCATTTTCAAAGTTAGCTGCTGCCCTATGTCTTTGTGTTTTATTATAAAAGAGATATCAGTGTCATTTTAAAAACAGTTGAGCAACACTCTCACCACTGGCTTATTGGTAGCAGTCCCACATTGAATGCAGCTAGAAAAGGGAGAAGGAGAGAGAAAACATCGCTTTGTCCTTTTACTGATGAGTAGCTGACACTTCAGGCTTTAAAACCTCAGGCATCTCCTGGTGAGAAAATTGTGACCAAGGATTTTGGTGGCACCTCTGCAAAACACACAAATCCCTGTCCTCTTCCTCTCCTGGTGGTAGGATAACCAGTGAGAACATGGACATCCTCCCAGCTAAAATACCAGCAGGCTTCCATCACTCTGGGCTTCAGTTAGGGGGAAATCTTTATCATCAAAGCTGTAACTGTCACTCAAATCTGTGTGGAACATGTGGGATTTCCCTACAGAGTTATCCAAGCAACTGGACCCTGGGTTGTGCGTCATGCATCTTGTTCTGAAATGCAGATAATGCCCTGGAGATCCACAGAGGTCCCCTCAAAAGGCCCAAGCAGTTTTCCCCAGTGCAAAGGACCCCTTGGAATGGGGCACCTCCATGCAGTGACAGAGGAGTTGCATTGTCCCCGTCGCTGTTGGTGCATTTCACTCCACTACCCTGTCAAAAGGGGAGCATATGCAAACCAGAGTGAGGGAGGATGGGGCCCTGGCTGAGAGCAAGCAGCTGGAGGGTGGGGTGCTCAGGTCCACCAGGATCCAGGGAGTGCTTGGAATCACTGGCTCACCCTCCAGCTTTGCTAGCAGGGAGACAAAAACTTACCTGGAGCAGACCTTCCCACATGAAGGAGATGATTAAAAGAGTGTGGATGGCAGCATAGTGTGGAAATCCTGAGAATGATGGGGTGCCCGATCTGTCACATACCTCTGCAGAAGGACTCCCAGGCTGCTGTGATATACATTGCTCTATGTTTTAGGGAGGACATGCTCATGGATGAGGTATGGAAATGGGATCAGCTTCTCCTGGTGTAGCTGTGGCAGCTCTTCCTTACATAAACAACACAACTTCTTTGGGTCTCATATTCCTCACTAGGAGAATTCATGTTCATGTTTACTGACCATATATTGGTATTTGAAGGGTTTTTTGTAATTTATGCCTGCAGTGAGTTACGAAGCACTGTTGCTAAACTATAGTAATTGTTGGATTGTCTATTTGTCCATCTATGCCAGATTTTCCTGCGCAGGAGTTCTCTACTGCTGCTGTACTTACTGTGAGTCTGCATGGCTTCCAGCACATGCAGATAGTCTGAGTAAGTGCTGCTGTTCCACTTGCTAATGAAAAAAAACTTTTGTAGAACTTGGTCAGTCATGGTTTTCCACTATTCATTGATTTCATTGTGATACAGCTGGCTTTCTCCATTAAATATACTTAATGAAGCTCCTGGCCAGACAAAAAGAAAAAATGTGCTAGCCCAGAAAGCGATTCAGATCTTCTTAGTGTTGCTTGAGGACTGGAACAGCTGCTGCTATTTAGGGAGACCGCTCCATTCAAGGGCTTGAACTCTGCTGGAGGCATCCTGGAGTTTTCATGAGAGGCAAGGGTGAACAAGTTCTGCAGTATCATCTTTCACAAAGATGCTGGGCACTAAGTAAATGCAGTTGTGCACAAGATGGCAATGTTCTCCACGAAAAGGACCTTTCATTCCTTCCTTGCTACAATCTGCCTGTGTACTTTGAGACAGAATCTGGCTTCAGTAAAGTATCAATGGCAGCACTTGAGGTGTTCAGTTCTGCTCTGTGAATACATAGAGATATGCACACCATTTGTATGTTCAAATGTGTCTCACTGCAGGCACATGTAAACCTGTCCCACAGGTTTCTAACAGATCTAGTGAATGCACCAGACAGCAGCTTGTTTTTTCCTGCGTTCTGACCTGACTATCAGTGCACTTAAACCTAGTGTCTAGATGATTAACTTTGTAAGACTGCTCTTTGGGAAGAATAAATCTGCACCATGTTGGTCACAATAGCTGACTGTAAACACTTCTAATTCACCCATCACCACAGATCCAGATGTCTTGTCCACAAAAACATCACATCTACATCAGTCTCCAGAAAGAACCCGGATCCAAATCCAGATGACAGAGCTGTGAGCTTAACCCGTCTCTAGCAGGCCCATCCCTATGTATGAGACGTGTGAAAGTCTTCACAGGACTGCAAGTTCCCTGTCGCTGTTCCTGTCTGAGGTAAGATAATTTCCATGCCTTTCTCCAATATCATCTGCACTCCTCTGGAGAAAATCCTGCATAAATAGATTACTTTCACTGAGCGAGCTCCATACATTAGGACTCACATGATTTACAGAGTAGAGAGCACCATGGACCAGGAGTGGACACCTCTAGACAGAGAAAAAACCATCTTGAGTTAAGAATCTGAGGGCTAGTATCTATCAGTGATGTTCAGAAAGACCCAGAAACTTAAAAACAAAACAAAACAAAAAGTTGTATTGAGTACTGGTTTGATTAGAAAGAATATTCACAAGTAGCAATCCAAATTGATCAGGCAAATAGGTGAGAGTCCCTTCATAGATCTTTGATTTTCTGATCAGACTCAGAAGAGCCCCTGGCTTGGCATTGCAGGTACCAGTCTAGGTGGGTGGCTGCCACCCCGGTGGAGAGACATCTTGGCAGGAGGCATGAGAATCTCTTCGCAGTTCCTGTGGACATCCGCCCCTTCAGGAGGCACTGCTGTGCAGCAGCAGCACTGACTCAGTCTCCCCGTAGCTGAGCCACCTGCGAGGATGTCGCCACACGGCAGCCACCACTGCATATCCCACTGCAGCTCTGCTCCCTGGGGAAGCTGTACAGAGGCACTGGAGAGGACATTTCAGGAGAGGAGAAGAATCTTCCATTTCCTCCAGCAAAAACTAATTTCTAGACTTGGTGAGGGGACATCAAGGTGCAGTCCCGTGTGCTGCTCAGTAACTGAGGGTTAAGCGCCCTCCACCTGCATGAACAGCGGTGCATAATCACTTGAGGAGCTTTTCAGCGTCTATCACTCATGGGTAGACCAGGAGGGATTTGAGCCCTATTGTGATACTTCTTATAAGGCTTTTGTCCCAACTCTCTGCTACAAGTGGTGATTCAGCTTCTCTTCATGGGGTCACTTTCCTCTGTTCTTTCTGAAGACACATTTTTTCATAACAGCATTGCTTTGAAACTTTGTTTACAGAGGAAGTCAAACCCCATTTTTTATTGCTAAAGACCATCAAGTATGATCACGGGGGGAGAAACAGAACCCGGACAGTTTACAAATCAGAGCTGGGTTCTGGTTGAGCGCACTAAGAAATGGCCAAAGAGAACCCAACCAGAACTGTTGGAGCACACAGCATGCCATTAATAATGACAGTGACAGGGTAGACCTCATACCTTGCAGTCACAGGAGGATATGTGGTCTCCCAAGTCTTAGGGTCTAATGCTGTGCTTCGCAGAGCTGTAGTGTTATTCTGTGAGATTTCAGGATTCTGTGTCTTGGTTGTTTGTTGATTGCTTGGAATGTGGGTAGCCTCTCAGAATAAAAGAAATATTTTACCAAGGAGTAACTGAAGTTCCTTGAGATGGATTGGCCACTTCTCCTTCAGAGCCCTGCCCAGCTGAGATTCTGCAGTTTAGGTTTCTAAGCTTGGTTTTCTAATCTGCAGTAGGCACAATCCACAATTTATGCTGTTCAGCAGAAGGGCTCTCCAAGGGCATATGCATGGTATGGGTGTGCACAGTGGGTCAGGAAATTCTAGGTTTGGATGTGTGCAGTGCCCATACAAGCCTATGGCCTGTGCCCATGGGCAGAGCACCCCTTATACCTCTATTCCTGTATGTGATTGACATTCAGTTATTAGAACCTCCATAGAGCTTTTCAAACCTTAAATAACCCAGCCTCATAATCACTCTGGGAGGTAATTAAGCTGCCTGGTTATCAACAGTAGAACTGAAATGTGGAGTTGGGATCTAAATTTTGGATGAGATATCCTTTTTTTTTGCAGGTCAGGTCAGAAAACATTAATGCAAGTGGTGTGGAACAGGATTTCTGCTTCTATTATGTCTCAACATCAATACTTGAGTTAGATGTTTAGGAAGCTCCAATATCCCAGCCCCGTTCTCAGAACATCTTCCCATAAGGCAGAATCCCAATGTATCTTGTTAGAAAAATGAACAGAACAGGATGTTTTATAAAATCTAAACTGTACCAAGATCATGGTAATTTACAGAACACCACAGGCATGTTTCTGTGTCTCAATGCACTGTTAGTGTCTCTCTTTGTATCAGGTTTTAGCATAATCTGTGATGGACTGAACTCTTTTTTTTGCCATGGCAACCTCACTATGGTGATTTCAGGGTTAGGGAGCTTTATATTTATCTTGACCAGCATGAAGAAGTCTGACCCTCATTAACTGAGGAAGGGGTGGATGGATAGCATGTGGAACACACTGCACACGAGACGGCGCTTCCCTTCCCAGGGCAACTGGGTCATTTGTATTATCTACACGAGCTGTGATTTTCCTTTTGGAAATACTGAGTTGCTAACTGTTCTCTCTGTCCCAAGGGAAGAAAATCCAGACAGATGGCTTCAGAGAAACCTTGCATCTTTAAGGGAAGATATCCTCCTGGAACAATAATTAATGCTGGTGGGACTTTTTTTTTTTTTTTTGAGAAGCTTGGAAAGAATTCAGTATCACCAGAGGGCATTAACACAGAGCCTTGCAGAGGACAGAAAAAGATAAAGAGGGGAAAAAATAGCTAGCACAAAGCAGTGATCCTATTAAAATGACATTGAAGAATTCTATTAGTGCTCTTTGCCCCCTCGCCTGCTGCCTTCGAAGATTCAAGGCGAAACACAAGTGCTTGTCAGTCAGACAAAGCCTACTAATAGTCTCTGCTAAAAGGTGACATTCACAAACTGCAGAGGGACACATGGGGCTCCAGGCTCTGGGCTGACCACATCAGGAGGCTGCTGGCAGAAACCCATATCTGGCTGTGGGTGCCAGCAGCCAAGGCTGGAGGGGAGGGGATGGTGGGGCAGACATGGGTTTGGGCTGCTCACCACCCCGAGGCTCAGCAGCTCTGCCTGTGTCAGTGGGGCTGAGCAGCACCACTGATACTGTGCCAGTATTGTCTCCACAGGAAAGGAGACTGGTGGTATGCTTTGTATGAGGGCCCTGGAGCACTGGGCGAGTGGGTTGAACTTTGTCCTCACTTTACCGTAGCTGAAACACCTTCCTGTACTGCTATCCTCTGGTAAAACCTCATCCCTATTGAAATAACACTGTTTTGAGCTTTGGATGTGTTGACTCTTACTGTTAGAAGCACACAACTATAAGGGAAGAAAAGATGGATCCTAAGCTAGTATTTTCAAACAGAAGTAACAACTACCTTGGATGTGCTGCCTAGTTTGATGCTGTGTGCTGTATCCCAGGGTTCTCCAAAACAGTGATGACTTTGGGAACCATGAAAACTGAGACTAAGGGCCGTTCTCTACCAAGGATCACTGGGAAAATGCAAGACCTCATTCCCCACTAGCAGCTAAACCTCCTTATTTTAACTTCCTGAACTTGTTCTGCTGGTACATTTCAGCAAATGTTTGTGCAAGAGTATCTAGTGCACCATGCACAGGGTTAAGAATGTTTTCTTTTCCTAGACACATTCAAAGTAAGTTTTGATTTCTATTAATTTTTCTCTCTCCCAGCTTTTTTAGTAAGAAAGTCTGCTTGGATCAGGATCAAAGGGATAGATAATCGCTCTTTGTGGAAAAGTAGATTCTCTGGAAATTACTAAATGTAGCACAGAAAACTCATACACCATTTTGTCTGTTTTACTCAGCAGAGATAATGTCTCAGCTGGAGTACTTTGTGTAGCACTGGGCACTGCATCCCAGAGAGATACAGCCTAGCTGGAGTGAATCCAGAAGGGAGCTGCAGGAAGGATCAGAGGGCTGGAAATCATGACCTACCAGAAAGAATTACTCCAATTGGGTTGCTTTTCTTAAAGGAAAGAAGATTAAGGATGGGGGAAGGGAGAATGATAATATTCCTCAAATATGCAAAAGACTGCTGCTGAGAGAAGAGGAAAAATTTCTTCTCCCCTGTGAAAAGCAAAAGAAATAATGGGTTCATATTGCAGCAAGAATAACTTAAGTTAGGCATTATGTAAAAGCTTTCTAACAGGATGGAAAATGAAGCACTGGACAGGATCATCTGGGGAGACATGCCACATGCCATAGATCCCACTGGGAGTCTTTAAAACCAAATTAAGCAACTGTTCCTCTTGGACAAAGGAAAGGAACAGATGACTTCGGGAGTTAAAGGCATTATTATTAATATGACATTTTATATGAAAGTAATTCACTTGGAAATTCAGCCACTGGTAAAGTGGCAAGTTCAAGAAGAAAATAATAAAGTTTTTATTCACACTTCTCTATGTCTTATAAACTTTAAAAATCATCCTTTCAAGATTTACTAGGCATATCATATTAAAACATTAAAAGATAACAGAAAAACAACAGAACCTAAAGGGGAAAGTTTGTACATTTCAGTACTGGACTGCACTCGGCATCTCCAAGCCACTGACGTACCCGGGGGCACTTGGCACAGTGTCTCTCTCCAGAAAGCTCACCTCTTTCCAGATCATCCAAGTGAGGAAGGCAGATTTCCTGCCTTCTTCAGGGAGCCTGGCACTGCCAAAGGTGTTTGGAGAGTATCATTGGGGCAATCCAGAAAGGAGAGCTACACCTGCTCTAAATGGTGGCTAAGCACTGCGCTGGAATGTCAGAGGATGGAAATGGAAAGAGACGATAAGAAGATTGCCAAGTTGGCCCCTGCAGCTGAAAACACCCTGGCAAAAGTCCTCTCCTGCTTCTCTGCTGCAACCTCTCAATCACTCTTGGTACAGCCTTTGTAATGCTCTGCCAAATAGGATTACACTCCAGCAGAGGGAGAATTTACACATTCCATAGGACTTGATGACAGAGCAATTGATAAGGGCACGACACTGTATTAACTGGAAAAAAAATCCACATCTATTAGGGGTTGGCTGGGTGAGAAAAGGAGAGTTACATCCCCCTGTTTGGTTGGTTCAAGCCCAAGCAACCCTTGTCTTTGTGCAGGCAGAGTCTTCTCGCAAGCCTTGTGCTTGTTAGAATTTAATTGCTTGCTGGTTGTGCTGCTGGCGAACTGGTGCAAATAGAGATGATCCCTCATTAATGCATAAGCTTACATGAGGCCAGCTCCAAGGAATAATTGCAGTCGTGTCTAAACACTGTCTGGTCCAAGTTTCCTTGAACCAGAACGACGTTTTATTAACGTATCTGAACAGAAAGAAAAATCAGCAACAAATCTTTCTGGTAACTGTTTCTTTATCCTCCAGATACTTTTAAAAGTAGGTCTTGTGAGATTGTCTTAGAGGGTATTTGTGTCCTGGAACTGCATAGAAATGCATTTGGAAACACATCACCAGGCAGGAGGTCAAGGGGCCAACGGCCACTATTAATTGCCTTGCAGCCAGGCAGGAGCAGAAACGCTGCCCTTCGGCCTCGCTTGGATGAGGAGAGTGTAGCACAGCTGTAAACAGCTGTAAAGAGCCGTCAGCAAAGGAGAAAGCTACACCTACCTTTTGCTTTTTTAGTCTTACGTGGAGAAAAAATATAAAAAGCAAATGAAAAACTCCCCTTGCAGGAAGATGTGCGTGGATTTCTTCTCCTCCTCTTCTGAAGCTGAACACATCAGTCTTCTTTCGCATGCGATGCGAGCTGCATGCTGAGACACCTTGTGATTATAAACTCTCCTCAGCAAAATTACTGAGGGTCAAAGAATCTAAGGACTCGTGGGATGATGTGATTGGCAGGACAATTAGGTCTGGACTGTGTTCTTTCATTTCTGCTGGAAACTTGGTGTAATTACAGCTTCTGCCTCTGGCCCGTGTGCTGCCGGAGGTTGGATGAGGTGATCAGAATACTCCCTCTGGCCGTAAAATCTATTAACCTTGCTTTGCACCACACATGGCTCAGGAATACAGAAATTCAATACCTGTCCACCATCTGAAAGCTCTCTTGTCAACGAGGGAGAAATAGAAGTACTGAGGTGAGCAGGGTTTCTTTCCAGTTTTTTCCATTGAAATTGCCGGAAAGAAGCTCCCAGGTGAGGGAAGCAGGGCTTTGTTTTGGAGGCTCTTATGACAGGACTTGGGAGGAGTGGGCCCCTCAGCTGGGGTGCACTGCAGAGCTGCTTGGCAAGTGATGGACAACTGAGGGAGACAAGGGCCATAGGGATCCCCATGCTCACTGAAGGTGCTGTTTCCTTATTTAAAGGGGATGGAAAAGGGAAATCTGTTTTTTTGGTAGCAAGGGGGCTTGCTACCCTTTCTTATAAAAGGAAAGCTCTCAAGTACAGGAAAATAGGCTGCCCCAGAAACAGGCCAGAAAATCACCATACTCCAGAGACTGTAATCTTTATTTTTGCACATATAGGGCAGAAGGATTTTTTTGAGTGAGGATCCTACTTATTTACCAGCTTTCTTTGGGAGTATTTTTTGGAGAAAGGGGCTAGTGAGGCTTTCTAGTTAATTTGGTAATCTGCCTTAATGAGTGGGAGATTCATCTGCCTTAAGTTTGGTATCTAAAGGTAAAAGCTTTCAAGCCTGAGCCAGCCAGACTTTTACTCCCTTTGTAGGAAAAACAGAAGAAGAGATGGCGAAGACAGATCAGACTACTGAGCCTCTGGAGATGCCCATTTCCCTGCATCAGCTACACAGGGAGCCATGGGTGACCACTTCAGGCTGCAACACCTAACTTGCAGGATTCCAAGGTTAGGTAAGATACACAGTAGCCATCGGAGTAAAACTGCCATGCTTTTCACAGACGATATTAATGTCATTAGAGAAAAAAGTGCCACCGAGCAATCAATCCTTAGCTTAACTAGCTCCAAGCTATGAAGTCAGACAGTTCCAGCTGGAGGCCAAATCCAGCCTGTGGGCTGACTCCATCTGTCTTATTTGTGCCTCTGCCGTGACTGTGTGGTGGGATGGGAGGTGATGGGGAGCAGCTGTTTGCACCCTGGGGGAAGTCCAGCAGTTCCTCATGTTTCTACCGTACTTAAATGCAGCCAAACCCTCAGTTCAGGGAGGTGCTGTGTCCACATGGCTCACAAGGGGAGTCTCCAAATGGGCATCTGGGCTCCAGGAAGACAAAACAAAGCTTGGACCACCCTGTGAATTAAGTCATTCTTCTTGGCCAGAAAGAGACTTAGGAAAGTAAACATCTTGAAGCTTGTATTGCACAGCCTTTCTTTCAAAAGTCCAAATTAAGTGCTTGGATGTGCAGCCTGTGCTGAGAGGTAGCATTTGTGTTGTTGGGGTTCTTGCAATTTCCTTTGGAGGGATTTTCACAAAGAAAACAAGAGTTTGTGTTTTCTGACATTTGCTTTAACTAAAAGGCATTATGAGGACTTTTACAGAATGCCAATTAGACTCACAGGTTAGTGAGTGAGAGCTATGCACTTTGTGTTGGCTGAGGTCACTGCACAGCAGGAAAAAGAATCAGAGCTATTCACAAACAGCCTATCCCAGAGCTGCAAATCTGATTTCTCCACTTTAGCTAGATGAGGGTTGTTAGCAGAAGTAGCATCTCTCCTTACATCCACTGATTCAGTTAGAAAAGAGTAGACTATTAGTTGGGCCGTGATCAAGGTCTGAAACAGAACCTGGCAACCAGGAGAAGGGCTTCTGCTCCCAGGGGCTCATCTGGGCTCTTTTTTTTTTTTTTTTTTTTTTCCTTTTTATCTTCACAGCTACAGCAGCCAGTCTAGGAAGAAATATTACCTCACTATAAATGATGACTTCCATCTATCTCTGACTATCACAGCTATACCAATATTGCTCTTAATTCCTATCACTATTCAACAATTGTAAGGCTTAGAACCCTCTAAAAATACTTTTTGTGCCTTTGTGTTTGTCAACAGCTTTATGTGCTTATGTTTGACAGGTGATGCCTGTTAATGCCAGGGCCACTGGTGCCATGAGACAGGTCGTGCTCTTGGGTCACCAGAGAAAGCCTGTTTACCCTGTGCTGGGCTCAGGGAGAGCTGGGTGCTCCAACAGGTCCAAGTATGGCTCATAGGTGAAATTTTATCAAAGTAAAGCAATCCTGTACCTCAGAGGCTCCTTTCCCTAATATTCCTCTGCCTTGAGAAAGCTATAGAGCAAAACAAACCCTTTCCTCCATAGGTACCACACAAGAAGCACACCTGCCTGGCAGTGGATGGACACTCACATCACAAAGCAAGAGGACAAGAGGGATTCCCTGAGGCAAATCCAGAACTTGCTGAGAGACAGACACCACCACTCTGAGCTATAGGAGGACAGACCATCTCCTATGACTGTTTTCTGAGTGGGCCACTGAAAACAAGAATGAGGAAGAGCACATTGTAATGTTATAGCACATCTTTTCAGTGGTGTGGAGCACAAAAAAACTACTTTTCATATGGCAGTAATATGCAGTGTTTAACAAAAATATATAAAGTAAAGAAGGTCAAGGTAAATTGGAGTGATTTACTCTCAATTTTTACTCATGTTACCTCTAATTCAGCAGCCAGGTTTTCTTGCACTCTCTCTCTCTGGTATGAAACAAAGTGTATATCTCTAATAGTGATAGAACTGTACAGAACAGAATTTAGCCACCTACACAGCTTTAATCAAACATCTTTCACTACTTGAAAGGGGAATTTATCCAAGTAACAGCTTTTAAATTGACCATGCTTGTGTTTCTGGGATAAGCCCTCCATCATTTCTTGGTATTTTTCCCCATCTGTCACATTAACCTTCCTCTGATTTCTCTCTTACATGTCAGTTCACCAGGGTCAGAGGCAGCCACAACATGGCCAGGAGGGCCCTGTGGTAGTGCAGCTCTTTCTTCATTACCTGATTTGGCACACATTTGTGTGGCAGCTGAGACTGATGCCCCTGAAACTCCCCCAGTTAGTTTGTCCCTTGAACAGAAGAACAGCGAAAAATGTCACTCTTTTTGATGGATATAGTTCTCTCATAGATGATCTAAGTCCCAATCCTGTAATTCCTCGCTAGTGTGTATCATCACTCTCTTTAACATTTCTATTGCTCTGCACCATAACCATGTAGGCAATGTCTGTGCTGCAAACAAAAAAGGATTAGGTACCAATGCCTGGTCCTAAAGCCAAGTGGCATATTGGGTACAGCTCCTGTATGAAGACATAGCTCCCATGCTGAAAGCCTCCTTACTTGAGCTTACAGAAGCTGAAGTAGAGAGTAGCTGCTGTCTTTTCTAAATTTTAGTCTGTGTAGTCTTTAGCTCAAGCAAATTGTTAGAAAAAGTAGTTGCTCTACTGAGGTTGATATGAAGCATAGTGTATAGGTTTAGCATATAGAATGAAACTTCCCATCGAACTCATTATTGAAAGAACAGATTTTAATGCTAGGAAGGGTTCATCAATTAAAGGTAGTGTTGTCTCAAAACAGTATTTGGAAAGTACATACAGGCACATGCATGTGCATGCACACACCACCTTGTTCATGACCTGCTCCTCTTTCTTAAGTTCTCTGGTCACTATATGTAAAGTGGAATCCTTATTTCTTTAAATAACTCATTTCTTCCTCTTTCAATGAACTTACTCATGCTCTTTGAACTTCAAGGTAGAAAGATCAAAAGCAGTCACTGTGTCTCTTAGGAGTTCTTGACCTACTTTGTACTGATCAGTTCTCATCTCCTACAGAAATGTGGAAACTGTGTCAGAAGGATTTACACAATAAGCTGTTGAGAATGTTTCTTCTTTTAACTTTATGCATTTCAAGGAAGGGAACCTGAATGCAATATGTACAATCTTTAGATACAATTGTAGGAAAAATGTCCATGCCAACAGATAAAGTAAAAGATCCTCTGTGGGCTCAAGAGGTGACTTGAATGAGTTGTCTAGTGTAATTCAAAAAAGAGTCTCTGAATTCTTTCATGTTGGCAGTAAAATCAGAACTATCGCAGAGTGATTTTGTTGACAGAAAAAGGGGAAATTTGAAAACTGGGGGAAGGAGGTAAAGTAAAATGTTTTCCCACTTGAAGATAAAATTCTACTAATCAGTTACTGATCAGTGGCATGAGATAAAAGCTCATAATAAAAAGTAATGATCCATTATGAACAGAGGACTTCATATTTTAAAAATGTTGCTAAATAATCAAAGATCTGTTTAGGTACTGGTTTGGCCACCCACCCCTCAACCTGTCAAATGCCCATTAATTAAATTGGCAGTCCAGGACACTGCTATGCAGAGATCAGGACAAAACAGGTTTCATTGTGAGATAGCCTTTGAATTCTCCCCAAAACAAAGAAGGAAAACTAGTTACCTTCACAGCCTTTTTATGTCCCGTCTCCTCATCCTCTGCCTGGGACTTCGTTAGAAATAGGGATTTCTTCCCCTGGCAGGCTCTGCGGACCATATTTAGGAATGCAACACAATAGGAAATGACAGTCTTACAAAACTCTGGAATGGTGAATATACAACCTGCTGAAGAAGTGGCATCCTGCAAGAATCAGAAAGAGTTTTGGTTAATGTCCTCAGGGGCTTTGCTTAGTGTCATTAGGGGTCAGCCTCATGATTGCCACTGTGCTCTCAGACACAAGTTGGTCACATCTGTCAGTGCTGGGCATCCCTGTAAAGCCCACACGGTTCTGTGCTAGAACATACAACAAACAACACATAGTCCATTTGTTGCTTGGAAATGCCCTTGTTTCTGGCAGCAAACACTTCTCTACATGGATAGCAGTATAAGTGTTCTGATACGTCCATTAAAACACCACCAGCTTTTTTGAATACAAAGGATTTAGCTTTCAACATGTCCATTAAAAGGTTTGGTATCTTTTTGTGCCAATACCTCTGTGACCACGTGTGTGTTGTATTCATATATGAACGTGCACGTGTGCTTTTTCACAAACCTTTACTGTGGAAATGGAACACCCGTATCTCTGTGATCAGCACTTTGTGGGGACAAAAGCAAGGCAGGCCTGCATCATTATTGTAATGCCTCCAGTTCAAGGGCAGAGCTTTTCTCAAACTGTATGGGAGAAAGTCTGCCTCTAAGAGAAAACTGATTTAAAGGATGTTGGATCCTTCAGTGACAATTGACTTAAAGCTACGGTGGCATCAGCATTGTCAGACAAATGAGTGGCACCAAATGCTCTCCTCAGCCCTTCTGTTCCCAGAGCTGCTACTGAGGCTTGGTTTGGATCTTGCTCCTTTCTGCAATGTTTTTCTCCAATGTGGACATGAAATGAAGGGATGGGAGGGTCTATGCCATGCTTACTGAGTTGTTTGCCATGAGCTCCTTCAGACTGGTGGAGTTGCACCCCTTGCTAGGAATGGAGGTGTGTGACCCAGGTTGATCTTCCTCCCAGCCGGCATGATGCCCTCTCCTGCCCTTCAGACAGTCTGCTCTTCCGTCTCCTGGAAAGACCACGAGCTGCTTCTCTGGAAGAAAAAAGGATGTGATAGGCAATTTCCATTTAAACCTGGTTTGTGGGTATGATTCTTGTCACCATGATGTTCTAAATACAAACAGACGTATTCCCATGCATGCAGATGAATACATCACACCTCTGTGTTGTTCTGAGCACAGCTATTAAAATAAGGGAAGTCTGATAGATACTCACCACCATATATTAAAGCTACAGCCTGCTAGAGCCATCTCCTCTCCATTTTGTGCATGTACCAGCAGTAACCAGGTAACAGTAAACTGATTAACATTCCAGGGAGATTATCCGCAGTGATGTGCTCCATTAAATGGGCGGACGGTGGCTTACATTTCATAATCCATGGTGACATACTGGAAATGAAAGTGACAAAAATTATAGATAGCTCTTTGGCTGAAGATGTGAAAGAAAAGGCATGGAGAAGAGAGGCCCAGGGGCTTGCTTTTGCAAAATGCCAAGCCAGGCTGTGACATACCGGCTCATGGATCAGGTGTAAAGGGTTGTACTAGGAGTTACATCAGGCTGGTGACCAGTCAAATGGGTTCCATCTTAGGCCCAGTTCTCTTCGACATCTTCATAAATTACTTGGATGCAGAATTCAAAGGGTTACTAAGCAAGTATGCCCATGATACTAAGTTGGGAGGAGCCATCCACTCCCTCCAGGGCAGAGACAATATGCAGAGAGACCCCGACAAATTAGAGGGCTGGGCAATCACCAACCACATGAAATTTAACAATGACAGGTGCAGGATCCTGCAACCCTGGATTTACAGCCACACTGGGAGACATGAGGATGGAGAGCAGCCCCATGGAAAGGTCATTGGGGGTCCTGGTCAATGGCCAGTTGAACATGAGTCAGCAGTGCCCTGGCAGCCAGGAGGGCCAAGCGTGTCCTGGGGGGCATCAGGCACAGCATCGCCAGCTGGGCAAGGGAGGGGATTGTCCTGCTCTGCTCTGCACTGGGGCGGCCTCACCTCGAGTGCTGGGGGCAGTTTTGGGCACCAGAACACAAGAAGGATATAAGGCTATTAGAGAGTGTCCAAAGGAGGGCTATGGAAATGGTGAAGGGCCTTGAGGGGGAAGCCACATGAGGAGTGACTGAGGTCAGTTTGTTTGCTCAGCCTGGAGAAGAGGAGACTGAGGGGAGACCTCATTAACATCCTCAGTGGTGGAAGGGGGAAGAGGAAGTATAGACACTGATCTCTTCTCTGTGGTGACCGGTGACAGGACTCAAAGGAATGGCCCTGAAGTTGTGTCCAAGGAGATTCAGGCTGACTATTAGAAAAAGGTTTTTCACCCAGAGTGTGGTCAGGCACTGGAACAGGCTCCCCAGGGAAGTGGTCACAGCGCCAAGCCTGACAGAGTTAAAAAACATTTGGACAATGCTCTCAGGCACACAGTGTGACTCTTGGGGATGGTGCTGTGCAGTACCAGGAGTTGGACATTGATGATCCTTGTGGGTCCCTTCCAACTCAGGATGTTCTGTGATTCTGTGAGTGCTCCCATTTCCACTCAAGGGCTGTGAAAGGAGGGCACCGAGCCGCTCAGAGGAGGGCAGGATGGAGCTCCCATTTAGAAAGGAAATGTTTATTTCTTTACAAATATCATCTTCTGTGACTCAAAGAACATTAAATCAAGTGCAAACTTTGAATTTGCTATTTTTCTGGTTTTTATGAAGGCACAGCTACGAATGTGTGTATGTAGGTGTTTATTTGAGGATTTAACTCAACGCAGGCTTAGTTTGAAAAATAAGCCATTACTGACCCCAAAGATCACAAAGGCAAGCAACGAAGACTGAAATTGATGGAACAAACAGAAATTGTGAAAAGAATCTCAGATGCCTGAAATTTGTATTAGACTGCATTTTTTTAAGCCATAGGACACTCGAATACAGATAATACTCAAACTGGGTCAGCTCACAAGCAGTCAACAATTCCATATCTCTACTTGATGACTGCTTCTTGGGTCACAGATGCTAACGCTCCACAGTTAAATAAATAAATAGGGCCATCATTTGTGTCTCCATGTTTCTAAAGTCATTAGTGGGCACTCTGGGACCTTAGGGGTTTCTGGAAGAGCCATGGTTGAATCCAGGGACACCTGTAAAATAGTTTTATTCAAAATTAGCATCCTAAAAAGAGACTTAAATCAGCCACATGTCAAGACAGCCTTTAAAATCAGAAACATAAAAATAAATCCCTACAGACTTGCCTTAAAAGATAGCTCTGAACTCAACAGCTCTGAAGTCGAATAAGTGCAATATAAACATCTTTTGAGCAAAACATACTGGTGAAAAGAATGTTTATTGTGTTACAAAAATCAATGCAATCTGCAGGGACCGAATCAAATAGCTGTACAGTCTACCCTGTGATTCATTTTGCTTTCATGAGTAAGGGATGCTAGGATGAAATGGAATATGCATGTAGCTGGAATGGTTGGAATATACACGATGAGAAAATATAATCACTTTTTTCCAGCTTGGAATCTGACATATGCTTTACATTGCTTTCATTAATGTATCAAGATGTTCTTGTCACATGATGAAAACCACTAATTCATGAAAATGCAGATTAGATGCCACAACCCCTAAACTAGCAGAGAACCTTTCACTTAGGTATAATTATGAAATACTACCATCACCCAGTCTACTGCTGGCATGCAGGATTTGCTATCATCATTCACACATATATTTTTGTGTGAGTTAGACTTGCAGCTCATATTTTCAAAGCATTTGTGTCAGTCTCTGAGCTCCTTTGCTTTAAAGTAAATATATAACTGCATGAAAAAGATTGGCAGTGTCACCAGCAGCATGTCTTTATTCTAAAGTGGAGATGAGTCAAGCAAAAATTAAATTATAATCAAGTAATGCCCATTCTACACGCAACTATCAGCCCCTTACTTGCCAGGACTGAGGTAGATATCTACTTTTTTCAGTGTTTTGAATGTTAATTTTTTGAGTTTGTCATACGGGAAATGAGTTAACTGAGTATTGTAAGGCCAGTCTTTGCCCCACGAGGGATATGTCTGTAGGAGAAAGCAAGCAAGTTCTGAGAGGGCTCTGAGCATCCTTGGAGCTGCATGAGTTCAGTGCTTAGTTCAATGCACCCTGAGACACAGCAAGCTGAAGGGTTCATACTTGGTGCCAGGCTGACTATGGCCACTTTTGTTTTGATTCACAACACTGCACATCTTTCTGCTCTACGGCACAGGCAAAGCAAGGCTGCTCCTGCCTACAAAGTGTTGTGGGCATATTCTAGTCACTGTTTCCCAGCTCTTAAAGTACACATGCATGGAGGAGATGGGAGGGTTGTGGTCATGGCACTGGACTGAATCTGCATTTTTCTGTGCAGCCTTGGTATTTCACAGTATTTCCTTTTACTCCTGTCTTAATTCCCCTTCTGACTAGCTGGAATAAAGATGCTGGCTTTTATACTGTACAAGGTTGGCTTTCTGTCTGGTCATGACAGGTTTGCATAGTAGGGTGTTGAGGGACCATACAAGTACCAAGCCAGAGGGAGAGGGAGCAAATGGAAAGGTTGAAATGTTAAACGATGTATTGCAATAACAGAGGTGTTTGGTTGGGGTTTTTTTGGTTTGTTGGGTATTTTTTTTAGCCTGGAGAATTTATAAAAGGACAGCAAAGCAATGGCAATCTGCTTGTCACATCACAGCCCATCGCAGCCCTCCCTCTCTCCTGCGCTGTCACTGTGCACCCACTGAATGAATAGGCAAACCCAACTTCATTTCAGCTTCGGACAAGGACTGTCAGTCACTTCTGACAACAAGCATTTGGTGCCCGTTTTTAGCAAGATTTTAACAGATCAATCTTTATCTGGTGGTTCAAAGAAGCAGTTCCATCTGCGTGCAGCTTCGTACTTGCAAATGTTGTGCTTGATCTCTAAACGTATCATTGTTCTGAGTCACCGGCTGCTTCTGTTTTAATGTAGGTGATCTGATTCACCAAAGTAAGTTAATAATATAAATGGGGAAAATTAAGTTCCTATTTCTATGAAAGCATAAATGTTATCTGAGATGGTGACATTTACGATTCACTGAAAAATATGATTTGTTTTATATGCAGTTGTTGAGCTGCCAAGGACGGGTTTTTTTTTATTTCTAGCAATTTAAGATTCTCTGTAAAGTAGATGATTTAAGACAGGCAGAAGATGCCTTTTCCTCACTGATCCATTATGCCTGCCTTTTCACTTACTCTTGCTCTACAGCAGGCAAAGAAGCAGCACTGGTTAGAAATCACTGGATAAATGTACACAGTCCATTTTTCTTTGTAATATGAGGGAGGGAGAAGAAAACCTTATAAAACACAGAGCCATTAAAAAAAAAAAAAAAGGAGCAGACAATTCTATCATGATGGATAACACTTACACAATTAAATAAAAATACACTTGCGATACCAAAGAGCAGAGCACATTTCATTTTTATCTGCAGTGTCACTCTCCTAATGGTTTCTGTCACAAAACCTAACCAAAACAAATCTTTGAAGCAGACAAAGTCTCAGATTTCAGGGATGCAGAGTTCTGCCAGGTGGATCAGAAAAGTAGGTCAGTGGGTCATTAATGCAAACCTGACAGGAAATAAACCCTGACCTGCTGAAAAGGACAAGGTTTAGCACAGTCGTGCATTCAATACACTCCATGCATATAATTTTCTCTAAACAGGCATTGTAGGTCAAGCACTGCAAGCCAAAATGCAAATCTGAGGACATCTCAGAGACTGATATACCTTCATCCTCTCACATTGTGTGGAGTTCACAAATCACATTACATAGATGTGGAGTTTTCACACTCAAAGAGCAACATATATTACAATTTCTGTGTGCCTGAGTCTACTGCAAATAATTTTCAGAAACTCTTATAGTCTTATTTCTATTACTGACCAAGTCACTTACCGCTTAAAATGTTTTTCATTTTTCTACGTCCTTCTAAAAGCCTGGAATATTTTTGACATTTCATTTTCCAAGAAGGCATGATAGATGCAAGGTTGGGAATTTCCACTTGCAGCCTTGCACTGTTAGCTGCTTTGTGGCTTCCCCCTTATACATGGTGAGGAACATGTGGTGGGGAGTGAAAACGAGTCCTGGTCCCTTGGGCATGTAGCAAGGATGCCAACCTGAGCTCCTCAGTGCCCTGCAGGTAAACCTTCTGTATCCCTGCATCCCTGTCTGCTTCTTGTTAGTCCCTTTTGCCTCCCCTAGCCACCCCAAAGGAGACCTGCCAATGGCAGCTTTTGCCTTCAGGCTTTCTGGATCTGTTTGTTTTTACTTAGTTTATCTCTCTTTGTATAGACCCAAGGCAATTTTTCACAAAAGAATCTGGGGGTTTTACTCATTTTTCTCTTCTGGTCAAGGAATCAAGTACTTGGGTATTTTTGGTTTGTTGCTTGTTTGGGATTTTTTTCACATTGTTAACTTAATCAGAATTTCCTGCTTTGTACTATTTTACTTTGGCACCAAGTTTTTCCATCTCTCTTACCCTTCTTCTGGCATCAGAGTTTTGTGTTTCCCCCCACCTTGAAAAGCCCATTTCAGGAAATTCAGAGTCAGTGGTTAAGAAATCTGATGCAGCTTGGAAATCCTTCATGATACATTAGTTCCCAGAAACATGTGACAAGCAAAAGTCCTTTGGTAGTTGGAGGCATTAAAAAATACATATAAACAAGCACAGAAATTTGGAGTTAAGATTTCTTATCTTCCATACAACAATTTTCTTGCACTTGTTCAACTCTCCTTTTGGCTGGCATTATATCTTTTCTGGGCAACTTGAAAACCTAAATGTGAGTATGGCATAATAAAAAAATCCCACACCAAGACAGACACATCGGGTTTAGCTTAAACTCTTCTGAAATGACAAGTAAGATAATCAACCAAATGGTGCATGCAGCAACAGCAGGTCACCGTATACATTAAAGCAGTGCAGCACATCTCTACTCAGTGTCAAGGTGGTTCTGGGTGCCTACTGAGATCCCAGACCTGAAAGTCTTGTCCTGGCCAGGACAGCTTGTGATCCTTTGAAGGATTAACTAATTCACCTGGCACAGAGAGCAGGTCTACAGCAGGAGGAGGAAGGGAGGCCAAGCCTCCTGGTTCCATGCCTAGTCCTCAACGCTGGATTTCACAGCAGGTAATTGCTTTTGTATGTCTTGAAAGAGGTGTATAATAAATGAGTGGATACCTACATGTCATAGACACGGGTTTGAATCCAATTGTTTCTAATTATGATTTCAGTCATTAACAGAAAATGGCTAACGCTTTTTAGCTGCTTGTTTTAACTTTATACTTCAAGAATATTTCCCCACACAAAAGCCTGTAATCAATAATTGATGAGCTTTGGTTTGGTTTTTTTTTTTGCAACACTAGAAGGTGAGCAAATCCACATCAAATTATTTGTGCAGTTATGGTTTACAAACATTTATTCAGATCCTTAATTTGTGAGTTACTTAATTTTGAAATGACAAACAAAGCATCTCTTATTTATTAGATGACGATTCCTTCTTACTTACAATTTAAATGAAAATGGAATTAATTAAAATATGTGAGATCAAAGCTTTATTATTGTTTGAATAATCTCAGCAAAGCCAACTTAGATGCACTGTATGTGTGCCACAAAGTGAACATGCTATAGCATTTTAAGCAACTAAATACCCTCTTTAATAAATACAGGAGGCAACATTTCTGTTTGCCTAATTAAATTGATTATTTATGGCCACCTGCCTTTTGATTATCTCAGAAGTAGTAATTTTTATCCTTTCACATTAGTTTTTACTCACTAGGAGTGTGTCTGTTTTTTTAAGTGTGTACTTGGCTTTCAATTTAAATTACCTAGTCCTTGACCAGAGCTACTTGAAAAAAAATTAAAGCAGAAAATGTTCCATTTTTACTTACAGCAGAAGTTACCTCTGATTAAAAAAATATTTGTGACTGTAGCAAACCCTATTTCCAAGTGAATTCAGTATTCCTACTGAATAACTTTCCCTAGTTGACAGGCGTCTTTTTTTAAAACCATGGCTGCAATCATATAGTTTGTTACTTTTATTGTAATTTATATTATTCTAATATATTATAAGAAATTTAGATTTTCCCTTATGTTGTCATATTTTACATTTTAGTTTTAAGCAATTGTTGGTTTAAAGAGAAAAATAGGATTTAATTTCAACTGTAATATACAGATTTTTAATGAAAATATCAATAGATTCAAATCAGTAGAGCAAGTTGATTACACCAAAAAAACCATATTTAGCAACATTTCTGTTGCCATATATGTCAAATTATTCTATGCAGTAATAACTTGAAAGTATAATTTTATTTATTATCTCTCTAGCAGTTGAAAGTACTTCAGATATACTCTGTTGATGAAGGGACATACTATGAGTGCGGTCTAATTCCTACTTAAATCCAGAGTTTAAGTTCTAATAGAAATTGGATAAAACAAAGAATTTGCTGGATTTTTTGTTAAATTGAGAGCCAGAGAGAGACACACAACAATTTAAAGAGATTAAGGATCATTCTTGAAAGCCTGACTTTGTATTCATTTGACATCTTCAAGTAACAGAAAAAAAATAAAAGTTGGAGGAGCAGTCAAGCAAAAATTAAGTCTTTGTTTTAACTAATGGGTCACAGTGCAAAGCAATAATGATGGCAGAATGATGTGCACTTAGGTGCTGCAATTGAAGTTGTCATCTTGGCTTTAGAGGTCATCCCAGACTGCAGGTGCCAACTCACTCTTTCAGTGCCATGCACAGGTAGGCAGAGCTATGAGGGATTTTTCCAGTGCCCAAGCTCCAGGCTGCCATCCTGCCCCCCCGTACCCCCCCAGATCACCTCCTCTTTGGGGTGGTGAGAGCCTTTGGGGGCTCTTGAGGACAGATTCTCATGGGTTGAAAAGGCCCCTTCTTGGTGGAGCTGACAATGATTTACACCAGCTGGGTACCTGCCCTCAGCACAGACCCTACTGGTATGTGTAAGTCAGTGAGGGTTAAACAGCGGGGAATTATCTTTGACATGAATTTCTAAAACAATGCATTTAACATATGAAAGCCTGGGAATCCAAAATGAAAGTTTTTACATACTTGGCATTCAATTGTAAGTTGGCAGCGACAGCTTTCATCCTACAGAAAACATTTTTTATCTCATGAAAGTTGAAAATAGCTTTGTGCAATACCGGTGCCTCTCGCTAAGATGGGGCTTTTCATCCGTGACCTACTTTGCTTTCTGCACAATATACCTAATGAGTAATAATGACTTCGGAAAGGGCAGTGCTAGAGAAGAAGTCGAAGTAACGCCTTAAGATGCTGTCTGTGCAAACATCAAACAGAATATTTTTCATCAGGCTGAATAAAAGAATCTGGTTAAAATACACGTAAGTTTAAGACGTAAGCAACACTCGGCTGCTGGTTGCAGGCCCTCGGCACAAGGCAGCGGTGGCCGTGCTGTGACAGCCCCAGGGGCACACGGGCTTCCATCGCTCCCTGCCAGCACCGGGACACCCGCTGGCACGGCACTGCGGGAAGCTGCCCTGCAGGGCACCCCTGAGACTCTGCAGCCTTTCGGGGGGGAGGCACCTGCAGGGAGCGAGGGCCGGGGCTGAGCAGCTGGGAGAAGCATTAGGGAGCCACAGAAGATGGGGATACCAAGTTCCACCCTCACCTGCTGAGCTGCTCTATCTTTTGCAGGCCATTCACTCATCAGCATGGCGCAGTCCCCACCTGAATTTGTCCACCTGCTCTTCTGCAGCCCTCCTTTACCCCTCACCACCCTCCAGCTGAGAGCCAGAGCTGTATGACAGCCACATCCCTCCTTCCTCTGCAGTGGGGCCGATGCACAGCTCCCGCTTCTCCAGCCCTCCTTGGCTCTCTGGGTTTCCATCCCTTTGCAATCACCCAGTCCACAAGCCACCCCTCCACTTGAAGAGAATAAAAATAAAGCTCTGCCTCTTCTCACCCCCCCCCCTGCTCCATTTGTATTCCAGCTTCCTAGATTATGTTTATTTTCATTGCAGAAATCTTGGTTCGATAAAGAAGGTAAAATACAACTTTTATTATTATTGCTATTAAAATTCTATTTGCTTTTTAGACTGAAGTACTTTGATTTTGCAGGAGTAGAAAAGATAAGCTTTTTTCTTTTGGGGTGACTGAAACTGTTAGATTGTAAAGGTCATTTATTTTGTTCTTCTCAGGTAAACTGAGAATATTCTTGACAGCAAGAACATTCCTTGTGAAACTGTATAGAAGGAAAAGGATTTTATATATAAAAAATGTATGCAAGTCTCCATTTCAAAAATCCATGCAAGCCACAACACTGTATCATTTTTCTTTCTTTCTGTCAGCAGATGCCTTTGAATTTTCTCACCAGGCCGACTTTGAATTGTATTTTGCTTCTTTGCCCATGGAACATAATCAGAAACCTGGGGAGATTGCATGAAAAGCACGAAATGCCTCCCTGAACAATGAAGAGTAAATAAAGCAGGCCAAATGCCAGGCAGCAGAGAGGAGAGATGAGCTGCAGAAGGAAGATGAGTTGTGAGTTTGCTGCTGCAGGCGAGGAGAGGACACAGAGGGGAGCTGGGGCCTCCTCAGCCTCTGACCCTGCCTCAAGAAAGAGTTACCCACTTCAGGCACAGCTCAAGATGAAGGCTGATCTGAGGGATTCAACTTAGAGGTGATCAGCAGGTCCAGACTTGACAATAAATTCAATTTCATACCAATTAGCATAAACTAGTCCTGAGGAACAGCACTGAAAGCCACGAAAGCCATGAGAAGCAGAGGACAGCTGACTTCCCTCAAAGTATGTCTAGTAGGATAAAGGAGTATTAAGATGCTGATATTCTCAATGTTCACAGCTGCAAGGCCCCTTTATAATACTGACATGATCTGAAGGGGCGTTTGTTTAAGTGAAAACCATATCCAGTGCCTTAAGTAGGTCAAGTTCAAAGCCTAGTCAATATTTGAAAAATTTGTGCAAGTTAAAGAGGCAATGAGAAAAATTAGCATGTGAACCCACCAGAGCTTTACTTTCCAACTGCACTTTGCATGGGGAAAATGAGGACAGTACACAATGAATTGGTATTTGTGTCCCAAATACCCAACTCCTTCTCCAATTTTCCATAGGAAAAAAAAAAGAAATAATTCAGACACTCTTTTTCTGAGGTCTTACTTGATCATCCTTTTTTCTAAATTGGGAAATGGAAACTTTGATTTCTCATCGTAACTTTGCCAGAAAAATCAAGAGCTAAAAGTGAGTTTTATGTAACTTAATTCCCAAACATTTACCATACATCCTAATTACAATATATTGCTGTAACTTGGAAAAGCTGGATACCAGATATATGTACCACAAAATATAGACTATGGATGACAGGAGAAGCCTTTCAAAACAATGACTAAAACTGTTTCTTCATTTACAAAAAGCTTAAATGAAAGAATGATCTAAGGGATGTGGGGGATGCCAGGGCAGGGAAGGAAGGGAAAAGATGAAGGACAGCTCATGCCAGCTCGGGCCAGTGACATTTAGGCACAGTTTCTCTTGTGTTCCTCTTTAGCGAGTGCACTTCCAGAGAGCAGCTCAGAGCAGAGGTTGTGAGTCATTTTTTGGCAGAGCCTCTGGATGAGCTACACTGGTATATCAATTCAGATCAGGAGCGCACTTCAGGAGGGATTATCCCAATTGTCCCCATTTAAAACACTGGTTTTCATGGCAGAGCAACACTTAGCTTCCAGATGAAACCAAACAGGGAGAGGCACTCCAGGAGGGCACTCGTAGTGGTACAGCCACAAGAGCATCCATGCTTGGCATGCAGGACTGACCAGGCCTAATTTGAGATAAAATTGTTACATTTGGAGAAGTGAGCCTCAGTACTGACTGTTTTACCCTGTAGGCCCTTATTTGTGGGTCCACAAAACTTATTACCGTAGGTGCAACTCCTGTCTTTGGGCATGCAGAGAGTCTAAAGGAGCACCTGTCTCAAGCAGCAGAGTTCAACACCCAAAGGTGGCTGGTGTAAACATCCCTCAGTGTGACTTGCAGCTGCAGCTGATCTAACAGCCAGCACCATCCCTGCCATGCTCGCCAGGACGCTCCCAGAAGGACACACTGCTGCAGGGACAAGCCTGAGCATGCAAGCGGAAACTGCGTGTGAACTCTGGTATGTTCGAAAGGGGCTTGAGGAGCCACAAACACTTTCCCACCTTGGTCACCATTTAAACTTTCCACTTTGCTAAAAATTAATTTAAGGAGTCAATGCAAAAATCTGTGGGCTAGTCTCCCTGTTATAGCAAACATGTTTCCATGATTCATCGGGGTACAGAACTCTGGCTGAGAGAGGGTAAGAAAGGCCCTTAGTCATGTAGGGTTTCTGAGCAGGTTCATAATTTCGAGACCAATTAATAGAGAGGAAGATGGATGGAAAGGAAGCAAGATACCATGTGGAAAGACAGCATAGTTATTTAATGGGTGCTGTTTTAAAAAGCTACACAAATTTGGATTCTGTGAGGCTAAATGACAAAACTTCCACTGCTGTTAGAGGGCCCAGAATATGATCTTTGTGAGTCTGGGATTGTTAGCCCAGAGATTTTCATCAGTATTTGATCCAAGTAAACCAGTAGACTGAAAACTAAAACCAGACCGAAGCAGAATTCTGCATTTGTGCAAGAAGAGATTCAATAAAATGAACATAAAATTCAAACAATATTACAATATTTATTTATTTCAGATTTATTTTATTCTTATGGGAACTTAATAGGGCTTAGCTATGCATTTCTGTGTTCAGTTGTAATTCTAGCTGCAACACCGATTTCATACCTGAGTTTAGCCAAGGAAATGAACCAACCACAAGTTGTAACAGCAGTTTTAAGTTAATGGTCTTGCTTATGTTTCTAAAAATACTTTGGATATGAGACATGTTAAATAGTATCTTGCTAAGGTAAAGAGAAGAGAGAGAGAAATGCAGAGACATACATAATTTTTCTTATATTTTATATTAACTTTAAAAATACAATGATTTTGTCAGCGCAACAGCATGAACAATGGGTTATAGTAAAAGGGGCATGGGTGACAGTCTTTATGTAAGTTTGAAACATACTTCCTTCTTTCCAAAGAAAAACATGGTGTCAGTACAGTTAAATAATTGTACAGTTCTGAAAAGTTCACTGTACTTTTCCATACACAAATACACACAAGTGCTGCAAGAGAAAAAAGTGCATACTAACAATTTGTCTTAGCTGCCTCATACTGATTCCTAGGCAACACTGATGAGCTTCAGTTTTACACTTCACTAAGGATAAACAATATGGCAAAAACATTAAAAGCTATGCAAACATGGTTTCCTTCTGAAAACAATTTTTTTCCTTATCTAATACCCTCACAAGAGTACATTTGTCATTACATTTCTGCCACCTGGAGAATTCCAGTGAAGTGAGAAGAAATAATGAGCAACATTACAGCGACCTGAGAAAAGAATACATGAGAAATGCAAAGTATTCTCCACTACTCCCATTGCATAAATATGCACCTTCCAGGGAGAAGAGAGAAAAAGTAGCAAGGATATTACTTTGCCCACACTGATCCCAACCCAACAGCCAAGATGTAAAGACTTGTTTATATTTACAGCTGCCTGTTGCTCATCAGCCACTCTGGGATGGTGATCACGTCTCTTCACTGCTTGTTAAATGGAAAAGAGTGACTGAAAATAACAACAATCCCTGGCCCTCTTTCTTTGGAGGTGGTGGTGGCTTGTGAGCAATTCTTACCTTTGGAGGACCTATAAACCAGCCCCAAACACCTGAGAACCATGCGGTCCAAGGATGGAATAACCTGTTACACTATTTTTCCTAGCAGGCAATACTTCATTTATTTTTGCACACACTGAATAATAATAGTAATAATAACGACAATAATAATTTCTTTAAAAAAAAAAAAAAGCAACTCTGCAGATCACCTGGTCTTTCCCATGTCATAGTATCCTATCTGCCTACAGAGATACACTCCCAGTGCCCCAGGCTGAAATGCTTCGGTGCTTGATCGATTTAGGCTCCAATACTTTGGGTAAAGGCTGAATTAGACACAAATTTGAAGCTGTTGAAGCTGTTTATGTTGTTCATACAGTATAGGCAGTGTGTACCTTTCACTGCAAAATTCCTTGATTCTTAGTGTCATTACTAAATAGGAATATTTAGTCTAGGTTTACCAAAAGAGCCCTTGGGTATTGAGAAACTTTCACATTTGTCTGAGTTTATATCCTCAGGGTGAAAACATAAAATTATTTAGGTTGGAAAAGACCTCTAAGATTATCAAATCAAACCAAAATATATTTTCTCAGGGAGTTTTGACTAAAGAATGACCAAAGAAGCTAGTCAGATCATGACTTTGCTTGAGTTTTGAGCAGTTCAGAGAAGGGCTGATAGACATGGAGCCCAAAAAGCACACTAAGCAGTTATCAGTTGGACTCAGATTGGCAAAGTCAGGTCAAATGCAAGTGCTGCAGTAAGATTTTGGTTTCAAAATTAAGATGTGGGAAAAGAGGACATTAAAATGGAGTTGAATAGTTGCATAAAACCCCAAATCAGGATGTTATTTTCACTTAGCAGATGGTTTGTTTTTCCACAATACTTCTTGCAGCCAGTTTGACAGTGTACCAGTGCAGAACTAACGCTGTCAGAGCCAACTACGTGTACTGCAGCATACAACAAAGTAAGGCACTACTGTGAGAAAGTTTGCCTCAAGGCTGTATTTCTAATAGACACTAAGACCATAAGATGGAAATAAAAATCTATGAAATAAGCATTGAGGAGATGCATTCACGCAATGAAAAAAGTAAACTGAGGGCAGCATTTTTGGTGCAAGCAAGGCAGAACCACAAATATACTGCACTGCATCAAGTTTCTGGTGATCACTAGCTTTAGCAAGTAGTCTGAGTTAGCTCTGAAAATGTGAGTTTGTTTATCTAAATCCACCCATCTCTTCTCTCCCCATTGCAGGGCAGAACTAAGAGCTTCTTGATTTGCTCTTCCCTCCCTTCCCTTCTCACCCTCCCCCTCATGTCCACAGGAGACCAGGCTTCATTGCTTTGACTGTTTGCAGAATGGCTAGTTTATGGTGCTGACATTATGCTTTTTGGGTTATAGGACAAAGTCCCTGTCCCAAGGAGCTGCCTCCCAAGGAGTTGTGGGAACACAATACAAGTAATCACGGGAGAGATAAGGAAAGCAGTGTGACTCTGTGCAAAAGGGAAAGGAGAAAAGGACAGCTCCCCAGGGCCCAGCAGATAAGTCTGTATAGTGGTAGGACAGATGTTTATTTCTTCCCTCTCCTCTTCTTTTTCTCACATGCACACAAACATGCTCATTTAATGATTGCAGGCAAACACAAGCATAGGCTTTCTTGTAGCACCAAACAGAAAGAAGAGGCTGATTATGAGGGTGATATTGCTATACCTTCAGCTATAGCAAAGGGAATACTGAGAGCTGCTGGAAAAATAAATTGCTTTTTTACATCAAAGTTCTGTTATATTGAAAATGTCCCACTATGCGAATTCCTCTGTGAAAAGAAAGCAAGAATGGCTGAGGCTGGTTTTAGCTCTGGTAAACTCTAAAGAACTGAGGCCTTCCAGAATTCAAGTGCTGAGATGGATTGCAGAGTGAGAAGGATTACATTAAAAAAAAAAAAAAAAAAGCAAAGAAACCCACTTTCAATCTAACACATTTCAATTACTGAAATTATTTAGTATTGGACCTTAATTTCTTTAAGCTTCTTACTTTGACAAGAAGTTACTGCACACCAAAAGATTTAGAGCATATAGGATTCCTCCTGCAATGACTTCGTGTTCACTGGTAATACAGGGAGGGAGCTTTCCATGCCACCTCATCACTGGGAAATCCACTGGAAAAGAATCATTTTTCAGACCTAACTCTCCACAGCAGAAGTGAGATCAGCCTCTATGTATGTATTTTGAGTGTGTAGTTAATGAGCAGAATTAATTGCATTAGTCTTCTAAAGGCCTCATCTTTCCCAACCTTGAATTCACACTTTAATGATATTTTATGATGTGAAGTCTTCTGATCTTGAATAACACCATACTTTAGAAAAAAAATTCCTCCTATTATCATTCTCACTGTCAGAGAATAACTAGATGCTCAAGACAGTTCTGCCAGGGAGAAAAAAATGGGGAAGTGATGATAAAAATAAATTATCAGTGTGGGTGCCCCACTTTGCCTCCTTGATTATGTCCCTGTAATGAAAGAGATGTTGGGATTCTGTTGGGAGCTCAAAGGATCCTGTGCTTGTGCAAACGCTTCCTTAGGAAGCAGAGCTGAGTATCAAGGGTCAAGATAAACTGTATGGATTCAAGAGATGAGAGAGATAAGACTCATCCATGGCTGGGCCACCAGCAGTGAGGATTCTCCCTGTGGCAGTGGAGAGGGGCTGAACAGCAGGCTGACATCCAACTGGCGGGATCCCCACTTCAAGTGAGCCTCTCCTCTGCCTTTTGCCTCATCCTGCTTACAACACCGTGCTCTGCGGAAACAACTGGCATGGCAGATCCATCCTGATTGCTCCCAGATTTCTGCCTAAGAAGAGGATGTTTGCTATTATCATACAGTAATTCAGCCTTTTGAAATTCCAGTTCTTTGAGGCTAAAGTGCTTTCAGCTCAAACCCTCACTCTGAGCCTCTTTTGGAAGCTCCCTATCTAAGGAGCCCTGTCAGGCTGGATGATTGTTAGACCAGATTTCAGTGCAGTATTCTGAAAATCCAGCATGTGCTTTGCTAAATCAGGGTACCTTTGCACAGCTCTTACATTCAAGGCCAGCTGAGCCCCAGAGCTCCAGGTGAA
The DNA here is from genome assembly GCF_965178545.1 of Coloeus monedula. Lineage (NCBI taxonomy): Eukaryota > Metazoa > Chordata > Aves > Passeriformes > Corvidae > Coloeus > Coloeus monedula. The sequence continues at coordinate 89,182,718 of NC_138783.1, forward strand.
GACCCAGGAGAAAACCAAATTTGTGACAAGTCCAGGTTGAATGAGGCTTTGAGCAACCTGGTCTAGTGGAAGGTGTCCCTGCCCACAGGAGGGAGGCTGGAACTTAGTGGTCTTTAAAGTACCTTCCAACCCAAACCATTCTGTGATTCTATGGTTCTATGACAAAGCAGAGTTCCTTGCATTCCCTGGTGACCTTGCAGGACTACTCAACACCTTCTTTGTTCCAATGAAAAGGTGTGCAGTCTTTTCAGCCAGCTGGTGATTCATAAAAGGGTTCTGTGTGGCAGCCCCTCTGTCTCACACCAGGAGATGTGCAGGGCAGTCATTCTGCTCACAGCCAGGCAAAGGACAGGAGAACATGGCTGCAGAGAGCAGACTGCTGCTGCTGCCCCAGTGTGACACTGAATCATCTGCAAGCCACCTAGGAAGGAGGTGCATGCAGATGTGTGTCCCAGAAGCTCCTGTTCTCATGGCTGCCTAGTGGTCTGCACCACTTAGTAGGTCTCATCAGACATCTTTAGGCTGAAGATGGGAAGATCCCCATATCCTTTTGTTTATTAGTTCCTAATTTGCTCAGTAAAAGGATGTTTCAGGCTTGGGCTACAGTCAAGACAAAACACAATTTGCTGGACATTGTGATTTAAGGTCAAGAATACCCAGAGCATAGTAGAACAGGTGATGACCAGGGATGCAGTGAAAGAGGAATGCTGGCAGGAAGCAAGGAGGAGAGTCCAACTGCAGCTTGGGCAAAAGCAAAAAGAAAAAGTATGGCAGGCTCCTGTCGTCCAGGCCTGCAGAGCTCCCGACAGTGCCAGCAAGGAGAAGAGCATGTCTCACAGCTGTGAAAAGCCATGCCCCTTCCATTTGGAAATATCAGTGCATCTCCTTGCTGTAGCACAGAGATTGGTTTCAGAGAGACATCCCAGTGTCTCATAGTATAAAATATTTTGTTGAGATATTTTTGCATTTTATAGATTACTGGAGCAGTTAATATCTTCACCTGAGCTCAAAACCATCTGGAAACAGGGGAAAAAACAAGCAAAGTTACAGCTGCATTTTATCCTGTATCTGCAAAAAAAGTGTTCAGAGGAAATTGAAGATGTGAGAAAGGTTCATCTCACTACTGACAGCGGAAGCCTCTGAGGCATTTCAGGTGCTTTATAGCTTTCAATTTACTCAAGCAAGAAAAGTTAACAATAAAACCGTAGCATGGAAATGTTAAAAGTGCCAAACTCCACATAAAAACGAGCAGGAGAGAAATCAACACAGCAAGGCATATGGGGAACTCACATAAGCTTGCTGTTCCTGCTGCAATACTTGTTCTAACCAGATGATGAGACACAAACATGCATTGAAAACTGGAAAGCTGAAATTTATTTGTCATTTAATCACCTAAATCACTAATCTTCATAGAGATGTCTAGTGAACCTACAGCACACTCTCAAAACCAATTCAAGATACCAAAGGCATCAATGGCAGCATTGGCTGCTCTGAGGTATCAATGAAAGCCAAGCTGGACTCCTCAGGGACAGGCTGTGACTGCACTCCTGGTGCAGGCTGGAGCACAGCTTTGCAGTGGTGAAGGTGGTGATCTGGTGAGTATGCAGCTTACAAGCCACTGGGGTGCCAAGAAAGGGGAGATTTCTGGTCTCCACAAACATATACTTCTCTCTTTTGGCTTGATAGGGCCCTTGCGTAGTTCAGGAGTGCTTCACTATGCATGTGAAATAAAGTGGTGAATGAGGTGCCTCTGACAAGTGGATAGAACTCTTCCCCAAAAGCAATACATTCAATTTAGTAGGGAGAAACAGGACACAAAACAATTCCTGCCTGTATTTATGAGAAACATTATCTGAAAATGGGTACAGGTTATTACTGGTTACCATGCAAAACCAAGTCCAGAATGTAGAGAATATTTTTTTCCAACACAAGGACAGGATTTGGAAATTAAATACGATCTTGGAAGAAACAGGGTAGCTGCAAATACACTCTCTAGAGCAGTGTTCTCCACACTTTCGGATGTGCTTCATACAAACTTGTACATTGCCTTTACTGCCCACCTAGAAACAACCCTGGAGAACCTTGAAGGAACACCATGCCCCAGTCCAGGGTGCTGGTTGACAGTGGCACATGAGCCAGTGTGTGCCCCGGTGGCCAAGAAGGCCAATGGCATTCTGGCCTGTATCAGCAATAGTGTGGCCAGCAGGACCAAGGCTGGGATTGTCCCCCTGTGTAGTGGTGCAATGCTTTATTGTAGCTCTGTATGTTCTTTGTACCTCAATGGTTCGTCCCTATTTCCCCTATTCCCAGTTGGTCTACCCCCAAATCCAAGCTGCTCCCTTGGTGCTCCTAATATGGTTATTCCCCTCCCTTTGTTCTGCCACCTTCCCCCCCACCCGCCAATCATCCCTCCCGGAGTTCCAGACAGTTCTGTGCCCATCACCCAAGTCTTCCCTAATTACCCCTATGTGGTCACCGTCAATCCCCCGAGACCCTGCCTCCTTTAATACCTCCCCTTTGGAAATCCCCTAGAACCTTGACGCCCCATTGGGGCATGTGATCCCTCTCCCCCCACCCACCAAGACCATTGGACCCGGTGTAGGTCCTCCCCCTCCTGCGCCCCCCCAAATCCTCCTATTGGTCCCTAGTCGGGCCACGCCCCCTCCCCCTTTATAAGATGTTGCAACCGCTCGCTTCCTGGTTGTTTGTGGTGGATGGTGTCCAAGGGGGGCTGGGATTGTATCCCGTGGCAAGCTTCTTTGCTACTTTCTATCTTTCCCCTCATGGAGGGCTGCTGACAAGCACAGTGCCTGGAGCCTTCGCTCCCCTGGGTAGGGCAGAGGCTTCAGAGGAGCAGCTTCAAAGCCCCGTGTCTCCGGCTGCTCCCCGCTCCTGCCGCACACCACTGGAGCTAGCCTGGGCAGTGGACAGCAGCGGTCACTGCAACACCCTGTACTCAGCACTAGTGAGGCTTCTTATGTCCAGTTTTGGGCCCCTCACTTCAAGACAGACATTGAGATGCTGGAGCATGTCTGGAGAAGGATGGCAGTGCTGGTGAAGGGTCTAGAAAACATGTCTTATGAGGAGCAGCTGAGGGAACTGGGCTTGTTTAGTCTGGAGGAGAGGAGCCTCAGTGGGAACCTCACTGCTCTCTAAAACTATCTGAAAGGTTGTAGTGAGGTGGCGGTCAGTCTCTTCTGCCATTTTCAGGTGGAAGGACAAGAAGAAATAGCCTTAAGTTGAGGCAAAGGAGGTTCAGACTATAAATCAGAAAAAAAAATTCACTGGAAGTGTGTTTGGCATCAGAAGAAATTGCTCAGAGAAGTGGTGAATCACCACTTTCTAGAAGTGTTCAAGAGGTGTGTGGATGTGGCACTTGGGGGTATGGTTTACAGGTGATTCTGATGGTGCTGGGTTGACAGTTGAACAAGATGATCTCTTGCAACCTTGATGATTCCATGGCTTGTGACCCCACTGGAGCAGCCTGTTCCTGAAGGACCACACAGTGTGGAAAGGAGACACACTGGAGCAGTTTGTGAAGAACTGCAGCCTGTGGGAAGGACTGAGGTTGGAAAAATTCGTGGGGGACTGTCTCCTGTGGGAGGGATCTCATGTTGGACAAGGGGAAAAGCGTGAGGAGCTGTCCCCCTGAGGAAAAAGGAGCATCAGAGACAATGTGTGATGTACTAACTGTAACCTCTTCTCTCCATTCCACTGATGGGAAGGAGGCAGAGAATTCTGTATTAAGTCAAGTCCAGGAAGAAGAGAGGGGCAGCAGGGGAAGATGTTTTTAAGATTTGGTTTTATTTCTCATCATCCTATTCTTATTTAATTGGTAATGAATTAAATTAATTTTTCCCCAAGTTGAGTCTGGTTTCCCTTTGAAAGTAATTAGTGAGTGATCCCTCCCTGTCCTTATTGATCACAAGCCTTTTATTGTATTTTTCCTCCCATGTCCAGCTGAGGAGACAAAGATATAGAATGGCCTTGGTGGGTACCTGGCATCCACTACAGCTCTTTTATTTGGCATGGGAGCAGGTTGGTTGAGCAAAATCTGGACAGGAACCAAAGGTCAGGTCCCTCAACTCCCCAGGACTGGTGTTGCCAGCACTGGTGTTCCAGGTATGCTGCACAAGTCAGAAGCCTGTTTGTGCTTTCAGACACTTAAAATCTTTGCAACAGTATTAATTTCTTTGGGTTTCCCAATAAGATAGAGCACCAAGGACAAGTCAAACAGCAAAGCATGAACTATTTTATATCTCCCCACTTTCTATTACTAAAAGAGCATGAGAAACACTTGAGGGCAGTTTGCAGAGTGCATCTACCATCCAATATGACAAGTAGGTTAATTGGAATGAAGGAAAATGTGACCCTTGACTACAACTGCCCCTTCAGGGTATTAAGTTTAGTGTTGTTATTGTGTTCTGCAGCATTGTGAGGCAAAACACAGTGACGGGTTCTTCTCAAGCACAGGAGCTGTTCTTAACAAATGGAGCTGCACTGAGTGACTTGGATTAGATTTGACTAAATCTTGCCTCAAGAAATCTTTCCCTAGAAAATCCTGTAGCACTCACAAATATTTTAGGAGTGACAATGCTGGGTGTCCAGCTCAGCGGAAAAGCATACGGGCTATAAGGGTGCACTATGATAGGCATCTTGCAAGCAGGAGAATGTGAGGATCACCTGCCATTTCTGTTGCTGACTGTGCGTGCAAAGGAATCAGCTCAGTGACTTTGTGTGAATGTTGAGATGGGGAAATAGTTGTCTTTGGGTTTGGTTTTGTTTGGGTTTTTTTCCAAAGAGGAAGAAGGCAGCAAGAAAATATGTGCAAATTTGTGTTAAAGAATGGTGATTTTTAATCTCATTCTCTTGGATGTTCTGCTCTGTTGAATGCCAGATAGATTCTTATGGAAATTTGGACAGGAAGAGTTGAGATTACACACATACAAATTTGAACTCGCTACAGCTCGGTGTTAAAAGCTATTGATAACATGGATAGAGCTTATTCTCCTAAACTGGCCCACCAGTTTCTATGGGACTCTCCCATGGAATCAGGTTTTGAAGAAGGAATTGAGTTGTACTCACAGCACTGGGATTTCCTGGGTGCCTATCCTGGAAGCATGTGAAGATGCCAGCAAACACGGGGCAGATTTGGCTCCCTGGCTGATGTCCTATCCTTTCCTCTCCTCTTCCCCCAAGCAGCACCAGCCAGAGGAGGGCTGAGCTGACAGAGGAGGATGTGGAGTGGTGGGATCCTGCTGCCCTTGCCCCAAGAGCTGAGCAACATCAACTTGGTCTTGTCACTGAGGCCTGTTCTTGGCTGTCCCTTGAAGACCACTGCAAACCACATCCCAGCTTTGGAAGGAGCATGTGCCTGGAAATGTCCTCCTGAGGCAAAGGGTCTGGGCAAAAGCACAGCTGTGGACAGAAGGGCCACATGCAAGGTCATAACACTCCCAAGAAAAGATCAAAATGTGGGAAATGGTAAGAAAGGCAGTGTTAGCAAGAGGAATACAGAAAAATGTGGTCTGAGGAGATTCTGAAGTCAGCTGGGATGTATATACCATCTAGATCTGGAACTGCTGGCAGGATTTTTTTCTAGGTAAAGGCTATTTTTAGCTGGGGGATGTGAAAGGTAGTAGGGTATGAAATAAAGAAATAAGGTCTCAAGAGTAAGGCATAGGCAAAGCTGAAAAATATGTTGCAAATAGAAATCAATCTAACTTACACCTTCTTTTTCCATATTGTACCTGCTATAGTAATCCTCAGCTAAAACTGGAAAAACAGATTGCTCATCCCTGCATAGGAGATACCAGGAAAAAAGGCAGAAAGAAATTCTCTCTGACATAAGCATACTCATAAAGACCTGAGATCTGAACTTCAAAAGAGGCACATTGTCCTTGCTCTCTCTCCTTGTCCCAAAACAGGATTAACCCAAACCACAAGTTTTTATACATCCATACCCATATTAGCTGTATAATTTCACTTTATATTGCATTTCTTCCATTGGTCCAGTTTTACATGTGTCACTGACCTCACTGGGAGCAGAACTGGTACATTGCCTTGTACTATCTGAACAATAAGCAATAAAAACATAAATGTTCCTTAGAGCCAAATCTGTTCTCTGGCAGCAGAGAAAAGTTTCAAAACTCTCCAAAAGATGAATTATTAAATGAGATGAAAGTGTCTTTCAAACTGTGGTAGAGGTTGACCTGTGACTTAGTGAACAGTGATTTGAATATTTTGAATTTTCTGAACATTTTTTACACTTCTTTGCATTTCTTTGGGATTCATAAGCCACTCCACTGAAGGGTGAAATTGCAGGGGAATATTAGCAAAAGCACCAAGGGCTCCTAGGCACTTACTTTCTCTTGGAATCTTCTCAGAGATACCTGTCTTACATCAATGTAGGTCTTAGGAAAACAGGTAGTCAGTTTTGACACCTCCACAGAGGATGGTGAGTTTAAAAGCACAGTCTGATCAGCTGTTCCTATTGCTGGTGTGGGTTACCTGTTCTGCCCTGCTGTAACTGGTTGTTACTCCTTTCCTGGCTGCTGGCCACCTCTGGGGCCCACCAACTCAGCTCTGCTGGTGTGGCTTTTCCAGGTCACTCTCTGCACGAATGATCTGTTGAATGATCCCCTTCACCTCTATGAAGAACAAACTGAAAAGAAAACCCAAGCCCTGTATGGTAGGATCAGGCTTTTACATTTTAATGGCATTAAACCAGAAGAACTAACTTGGCAGCAATGTCGGAAGGTGACTGGAATAAAATACTGAATTTGGATGGCAAGTACTCCACTCAGCTTGTCTGCCTGGGATCCTACATATTGTGGATCCTACTTGTGAACTAGGTCTTGAACCAGTTTCTGTATGTGCCTCAGAATCAGTTTGCAAATACATCTCTGGGAGCTTTCCTACCTCACTGTTCCAAGAAGCAGGGGTTTTTTGGATTGATATTTGCAGCATACAGAGTGACTGGAAAAAAAAGATCAAAATAAGCTGACTTTTTGCTAGTACATGAAGAAAGTAGAAAGAAAAAAGTTATTGTTCTTAGATAGACCTGAAAGTCATAGCATTATACAGATAAAGAAATACTTGGAAACACATTAGGACTATGATATTCCAGCTGAGACATGGAAATAACTTGTCTTGTTGGTGCTCATTTTCAGACAACAGAAATGAAATCATGTCTCCAGCATGGAAAGGTCAGCCAACAAGATTTTGTTAAACTCATCAAACTGTGCTCCCCACTGAGTAGCTGTCACTGGCGTGGACTAAAGTAACAGAGGGGCTGAAGGTGTTTTCACCCAAACAGCACAACGTGGCCAGAATAGAAGCTGAGAAAAAATGCATTGATCTTTTTATTTCTTGTGTACTGAGAAGTAGGATTCCCTAGATGCAACTTAGCACATATCTTTCTTTCCTCCCCCATCTTTTATCTGGCAAAATAACACATAATGGCTTTAGAAAGAAACCACTGTTCCAGCCAGCATCACCTGGCAGTAACAAGATGCAAGAAAGTTCTCCAAGTTTTGCGTTCAATATTTTTACTGAGCAATAAAATATAAGTCAATTTGACTGTTCTCCTGAAACCAAGAAGAAAAGAATATTCTGTAGAAAATTGTGTAAGGAGATCCTTATGCATTTCGAAACTGGTTCAAAGCTACAACCATAATTTTCGCAGCATCCACAGATTAGATGACATTTACAACAGTTTTTAATTAAATTTACTTAATTTAGATATTTATCAGCCAGAATCCATTGGCACACTTTCTTCCATCCTTCTTAAAGGTTAAATGAGCAATATGTGTAATGAGGTCTTTAAGGGAATACAAATTGTGTCAGCCTCAAATTATCCCCAAAGCCAGTACTGTGCTGGAGGACTTGTCGAGCACTGGCAGAGGGGAAGGTGCCTCCTGCTCACTCTGCTGACACCAGAGTGCAGTGTACGACCTTCACACTGGCTGCTCCTGCCCAGGTTGGAGCCTGTGGTGTGATCACAGCACAGAATTATCTGGCTACAGGATCTGTTCACAGTTCCAGCCTCTCCCAAATACCACTCTTAGAGCTGCTTTCAGGGGTCTTAAAGATACTGTGAGGTAGTGGCTGAGGAAAGTTTTCTTAAAGACTCCTCAGGACAAGACCTTCTGAAGTGTGGCAAAGTGCGGGGAATGAAAGAGCAGTGCAAGCCCAGCTGGCTGCGGACACCCTTTGCATCTCTGGAACAGCTGAAATGCTTTGCTGAGGATTGAGGGGGAAGGAGAGCAAGGAAGGTAATGTCTCTCTTCATGCCCAAGATGAGCACCCACAACCTTCTTCCTCTACATTAGAGCTGCGCTCTGTGCCTGCATCGACCCTGCCATTCAGTATGGCACTACTGCACCTTTCAAAAAGTGTTTGGTGAAGCATGTCTTGGAAAGAACATGATCACAAGCCAGCACGAAGCAGAATGAAATGCACTATGAAAAGGGCAATTACAGTGAAACTACATATGAGAGTTGCAGATGGACGCAATATGTAGTTGAATGACTAACAAGGAAACACAGTAGATGGCCTCCTAACAGCACATGGACCATATGGTATAGCAAAACTTGGGGAATCGTTCTCATCAACGTGGCAGTTTTATGAACGCCAAGGTAAAAAAACACATAAGCTTTTTTGAAAATCTCAGTGAGTATCTCATCTCAAACTGACAGATTTCTTCAAAGCTAGCCTTATGGGTTCAGATAATTCAGTGCTGAATATGCTGACAATAAGACAGAACAGAAGACTCCAGTTAAAGTCCGCACAAGATGGTAGAACTCTCTTAAATTCAGCATCACTGAATTCACTAAATCTGGCATCAGCACTGCTTAGAGGTAGGTCAAGCTATCTCCACATTAGTTTTTAATTCTTCAAACAATTTGGTGGTAATAAATTGCATCTAACAACACAGAATACTTAATTACCCAATATGCTAGAAATAATCAGCCCTGATTCTTGCTGTCCAACTGTGTATTGCAATTGTGCAGGAATGGTCTTCACCACAGGTAACTCATGTACCAGTTGTTGTAAACAAATACCCAGATAATCTGGACTGTCAGATACCAGGGAAAATGGGCCTGAACTTGGGGGAATTAGGGGCAAAGAATGACTGGGGAAAAGGGGCGCAGTGGTGAACATCCTTTTGCGTTATCCCATCAATGTCATCGTTGTTATTACTGCTACTACTACTACTACTTACTACTACTAGTATTAAATATCAACTGGTGGTTGGTCATCTGGTGCTTTATCTGGGTCCTCCAGCACAAAACATCTTCAGGAATGTTTGGTTTCCCATCTGATTCAGATGCCTCCACTTGGGCTTACAAAATAATTACGTTTGGTCCTGACCATATGTCTGCCAGAGTCTTTGTGTGTTACTGTCTGACAGTGGAGGTCTCGGGTTGTATTGGTAGCTTCTTGTCAAAAACTGACTAAAAGATAAAAACTGTATCCTTGTGATGGGGTAAGCAACAGTACCAAGCATTTAGTCTTTGCTTGGTTTGTCACTTGTCTTTGGCAGTGTCAAAACCACTGCTCTGAAGTCTGAGGTCCGGAGCTCATTGTGTTTGTCTTATTTGATCCTGATTATCTTAAACAATCTGACAAGACACTGGGAAATGGAAACATGACATTTATTATTCTGCAGAATGAAGGATTTTATGTTCTAGTGTATTTTTGGCAAAATAGAGCAAGGATTTAGCAGACATCTCTTAAGCAATATGCTAACTTATTTCTTTCTGTCCAAACCGTAAGCTATATGACAGCTGCCTTTCTAATGAGAAAAATGCAGTAATCATTACTTACATGTAGTGGTTGGCAACAGTTGTTTGAATTTCTGGTGAGCATAACTCTCTGATCTGTTTTTCTTGTGGTAGTTTACATACAGTTTCTAAAGTTTGCATTGTTAGTCATACCTATATTTAGAACTTCCATTAGCGATGACTCAAGAGAAGCAGAAAAAAAGTAAAGAGTAAAGATATGCCTGTAAAGCTCAGTAGTGATGAGTAAAAAATGATGTCCTGAATTTCATTCTGTGGCAATGCACGTCTTGAATTCAAATTGGAATTAATTTAAGCAGTCAAAAATGTTTTTAAAATAATTGACAGCGCAGAGAAACTAATTTCTAAGCTGATTTTTACACATCGAATTTTGCTTTAATTGCTGTAAATGCTTTCTTTCCCTGATTAAAAAGGTGCTAAGGGTAGCTTAAGGCAAATGTATTCAGTTATTTACTTTAAGTAAAGAGCTCTGATTGCATTTGCCAGGTAGAAGGGGTGGATGGGGAATATTGGTTTAACTTTTCATCAAAGAAGGGACAGTTATTCAAAGAATCATAGAAAAGAATCATGGTGGCGTAGGAAGACCAGGAAGCTTCATGCTGACTGGGACCTTTGCCATTGCAGTCCCAAACAGCACAGCAACGTTCAGTTTGAATGATCTGATGAAAATGGATTTGTATGGTGGCAGCAAAGAAACTGCAGGCAGCATGGCATGGCCAGGTTTGGTTGGCCTGAGCCCCAGTTCACTGGGTGAAATCGAGTGCCCCTTATAGAAAACTGTCTGTGCTCATTTTTGCCTTCCCTTGCCTGGGTAGAACAGCACCCTGGTCCTCCTGTGTGATGTCTCCTTGCAGTAATGTTGGCTGTCCTGTCAACAGCTTTGACCCTGCACAAATAAGCAATACATGGGTGGCTTAAGAAGTTGCAAAGATCTCTCTTACAGATTCACAGTCTTCATGCAGCCGTCTGCATCTTTCAGCTTCTGGGGTATTTCATATTAATAAAGTGTACAGAGCAGGCTTTTGTGCGGGAACAAGAGAATAAAAAATACTGTGAAAAGACCAGAACAAGTGAGGAGAATACAGAGTAATACTGTGAAAAATACTATGTTTTCATCATTTGTATCATAGATAAATGTAGTTAGTATGTGGGTTATGTAAGACATTGGCCTAATTCTGCCCTCATCTTTCTTCCAGTGCTGCCCTTTGACTTACCTTTTAAAGGTGAAAATGCGAAGTTTTGGCTAATTTCCTAAAGAGGACTTCTACATTATTTTGAGGGTGAGATGCTGCCCAGAATTCATTGAATCAGTTGGATACTGCAGGGTCACTCCTAGACATATTTCACAAGAAAAGATTAATTTATAGTTGGTGTAAATTAGTGCAGCTTGAGTAGAGTCAATTGAATTACTCTTGCTCAGTTCAGGCCTTGTAGTCAGATTGCCTCTGGAATATGAAGTATATCTTGTCTACTATCAGCTAAGAAGCTAATTTAATTTTTCTAAGTGATAAAAGAGGGGGCAAGCCTTCCTTCCATAAGGTAAGAGAAATGAATATGTATTTTAGAGGAACACTGAGGAACATTTAAATGAAAAAAACCAATCCTGGAGAAAATGTCATGTCACTGATATAAGGGCAAAAAGGCATCTGCTCAGAGAGCTGACACCCCAGGAGCAGATAAGGAGGTAGTGGCCAGCAATATTTGGCACTTGGCTTCAGTCACAGAGAAGAGATGCAACAGGAACCATTGACTCCTCTCTCAGCAGAGAACTTCTGAGAGTGGGAAGAAGGAGTTCAGCAGATCCCTGACATGCTTCCGATGTGCTGATGCACAGCGGTGCCAGACCCAGCTGCCTTGTTTTGACCCAGGAAAGTGTTTTTAGAAGGATGTGCTACCAGCTTCATTGGCAATTTGTTCACTCACATAGTTCAGTTTTCAAACACTCTTCTCACAGCTGAGGATGCTGAGTAGACTTGCAAAAACTCACAGTTTGTGTGAGATGTTTGAAAATTAACCTCTGCTAATTTACTGAGATATCTCTGTAGCACATGTATCAAAGCACCTGGAGATAGGAGTAGTCATTGTCCATCTACCCGTCAGGAAATTGAGTGTTAAAGTGGAACCAAAAGGCTACATACAGGTATACCCACAAATCCAGACACATATCAATGATGCATAGCTGGAAAGTCGCAGCTTTGGATGTATTTTGCTATTCCAGTAGAAAAATTAATATTCTAGGGTACATGACTATACTTTCCAGAATATTTTCCTGATCATCTCAGATTTCCTGAAGGTTAGGCTTTAATGTAATATCAGAGCTATTCACCAAGTGCTCTTTGGGAGGGCTGTGTGGCAGTAACATAGATGGAAAATATTTTCCCTCATATTAAGTATAACATTGCTGTCTGGAGATTATTAATTACTTCTGATTTTTTAATGTTTATTTCTCTGAGACAAATGAATGGAAAATGAAATAGCTCCTTGTTATAATTTAGTATGTAACTTCAGAAAAAAAAGCAGCATTTGCCTGTATTTTGAAAAGGCTTAAAGACTAGCCCAGTATGGTGCATTTGCCAGAAAATGGAACACAAAATAAAAACGCAAAGAGAAGAAGATGCTAGAAATTATTTCCTAACAACTAACTCATCTGCAGGAAGCACAGTGTGGGCCAAAGTGGTTCTCTGTTTTCTTCATGAAGAAAAATCTTGCTATTGTTAATTAGATCCAAATGCCTGAGTTTTGATATGTTACATTGCTATTTAACAAAGGAAGGAATTTTGTGAAATCTCCTCCCAAATAAATAATTCTGAACAGAAATGTAATGCCAATATCAAAGTTGCTTCTGCTTATGGTCAGAAGTATTCATTTCTTGTGAAAACGCTGTAGGGTGTTGCCAGTGTTGATGAATTTCAGATTTTGATTCCAAGATCCAAGCACTGACTAATGAAATAGATATCAGCTGTCTGTGTAAATATGCAGACTACCACCATCATTTATTTGTTTCTTCAAGGTGGAAGTATTTTCCCAGTAAGTTTCAAAAATCTCTTTAAAATACACTTCTACAGAGGAAAAAAGAAAATACTTTTATGCTGACATTCTGGGGTTTCTGCCATCACAATGACAAGTAGCTCAAATGTGCTCTGTGTACTGGCAGAAGAACAAGGTTTCTGACTGCCAGCCTGGACAGGGAGGATGGTGGTGGTAGTGGGAGGTTGCCTGGGCCACCCCTGGGGTCAGTGGCACTTGTGACAGATGTGAAATGTACTTTTGTCCTAGCATAAAGAAACAAGAAATATTTCTCCATTCATTTTTAAGCAACTTCTCTGATTTCTGCCCCGTGTTTCTGTTTCATGCTGTTTCCATGCAACATAGGATTCAACAACTTAGCAAGATGTTGCTATTAAAAAGCCAGCCCCTTTTTCTGCAGAACCACTGGGTCAAAGTCTTTTGCTCAGCTCTCAGTGACTAGCTACGTTTTTTTTCCCAGATATTAAGAAAGAGACCCTTCTTTTGAAGGGCCTCCTTCTCATCTAGTGATTTTCTAAAAAAATTCCTCATGTTTACATCTGTTTCCAATTCATATAATCTGATTTAACCACATATTGTGCCAAAATGTCACCTTTCCCTGCTGGAATAAAGAGGGTGAAAACCCAATCCCTGCTTAGGTTGAGAGTATCCTTCTCAATAAGATGAAGAAGACCCCCATCATAGCAAATCATGCAAAACACCAGCATTGCTAGACTTGCAGAATCCATTTTGTCTCCAATTGACAAGATCCCCTCAGAGTACACACCAATGTGACAGGATACCAAAAATGGACTTAAAACTCAGAAGAGTAAAGGGTCCCTCAGGAAAAAAAAGGCACAAATTAATAGTCTCCCAGGAGACAGAAAAACATATCACACCTCAAGAGAAATTAAATATTTAAAGAGGCTGCATCAACCTGCAGGGGCTCCCGAGTGCCTGCTCCTCCTGAAGATGCCCCTAGGACTAGAGATTCTTTTCTCTTCTCTTTGAAAAAGGAGAAATTAAACCCTGACTTGGCTACAAAGTTGAAGCCTGGGATGCCTTGGAGTGCCTCCTGCATTCCCCACAGCCCTGTGGTACAGCCCCTTTGCAGCACTGTGCTGGGTGCCGGCTGTCAGGCAGGGCAGTGGGGTGGGCTGGACACCCACAAGGGGTGGCAGTGGCCAGGGCCACCATGCAGAGGTGCACAGCAGGCGTGCTGGCTCATGGGGCCCTGTGTGCCAGACACCTCAGCGGGCAGGTGCTCTCCAGTGGTGCCTCCTCTCCTGCCATCGCGAGTGTCATTTAATGGGGCAGTGCGGGTGGAAAGTGTGAGGGTTTGGCACTGTGGCCATGAACACGTGCACAAATTTCATCCTCCGCTTCCTAGCTCTAGGTTCCTGTTGCAGTGCTAGGTTTAGTTTAGCAAGCTGCAGCTTTCCCTGAGAGCTCAGTGGAGCTGCTTAGGGCAGTGCGACCATTTCACCCTCCCGTAGTCCATTTTGAACGGCTCTGCAGTTTTGCTCCGGTAGCTATCAGCTCTACAAACAGGGACAACAAAGGAGGGGGGGAGGGTTTCTCACTGGGCTTCCAAAGATCTTTAATATTACACCTTGTCCCAGCGACCCTCAGATGCAGAGACCTCACGATCTGGGTGCAGAGGGTTTTCTCAGGGGCTCAGGGGCGGTACATGTGGTGTTGGGGTACAGGAACCCAAGGGAGTCACCAAGGCTAGGGGCTAGGAGCATTGGAAAGCAGGGGGAACAGTATGGGATAATAAAAGTACTGGATAAACAGATCACCACAGGTTCCAAGCATAAGAAGGAGGTGTATACCTTAGAGCAAGTCCAGAGGAGGGCCACAAAGATGATCAGAGGGCTGGAGCACCTCTCCTATAAAGAAAAGTCTGAGAGAGTTGGAGCAGTTTAGCCTGGAGAAAAGAAGGGTGCAGGGAGACCTTATACACCTTGCAGCACCTAAATGGGCCTGCAAGAGAGAGAAGGACTTTGTACAAGGACATGTAGTGATAGGACAAGGGAGAATGGCTTTAAACTGAAAGAGGGTAGGTTTAGACTGGATAGTAGGAAGACTATCTTTTTTTGCTGTGAGGATGGTGAGACACTGAAGAGGTTGCCCAGAGAAGCTGTGGATACCCCATCCCTGGAAGTGCTCAAGGCCAGTTCAGATGGGACTTTGAGCAACCTGGTCTAGTGGAAGGTGTCCCTGCCCATGGCAGGTGGGTTGTCACTAAATAACGTTTAAGTTTCCTTCCAACACACACGGTTCTGTGATTCTATGATTCTAACACATTCCCTCAACTGAGAAGTTGTGGGGTGGGAGGCCCAGAAACAGCATAGCAGGGCACCATTACAGTAGCTCTGCAGCTGCTTTCCATTAACCACATCAGATATAAGCTGGCAAGCAGGGGGATGGGAAATTGGGCCTTATATATTAGCCAGCTCCGGCATGCAGCTACCCTGTGTTGCAATTAGCATTTCTCTTTAAAATCCTTCCAGGCTCTGCTGGGGCAGAAGGCAAGCCACTGTGCTGCAGCACACAGCTGCTGGGGTGGTTTTGGCATGTATCATGTCCCAGACATGAGGTTTGTGGGAAACTCCCTTAAAAATCCTGTGTTTTTTAACTCAACAGAGCTAACATTTCAAACCACTAAAGAAAGGCTCTGCTGCCACAGCTCACATGCTGGCATGACCATGCTCTGTGCAGTTAGGACAACATTCTTCACTTGTGCTCTGAGACAGGGTGCCTGTCTGAGTGCATAATCTTTACTCGGTGCCTGGCACAGCTGAATCAAACTGCAATCATGTCTTCCCACTGCGTCTCCACAGGTTGATAGCCACAGACCCTGATTTCTAACGCAATGAGGCATTGCTAATAAGGATGACTTTCTTCTCTTTAGCTTAATAAAAATATTCTCCATCCACAAATGGGACTGAAAGAAGCCAAATTCTAGGGAGGAGGAGAGAATTCCCACATTGAATTTTAGTATCTTCAATGGAAAAAAACAAAACCAAACCTAGCAACATAAATGTTATATAAAATCCAGGTAATTAAAAACCGCAATTAAAATATTTTGAAGGGTGCTCATTTCTTATGGAGTTGAACCCTCTGCACTAAACCAAGAGGATAGTATCTCCCGTTTTTCCAAATTACTATCCTTTTGGCATGTGTTACCACAAATCCAGGACTGGGCTAATTAAAATTGTTTTGTTGCTAACGACAGTGCATCTTCTTTCACTAAATAGTTCAAACTGCAGCCTTCCTCTTGATCTGCTGTGAGATTTTTTTAATCTCTAAATTAGAAGAAAAGCATATGCCCTTTTAATGCCTATAAGAATTTGAGCTCGTTAATGTAAAAAAAAAAAAGTAGAAGCAGGATTTCTATTATAGCTGTTCTTTAATTATGGAACAGCATGTGTGAGAAGACTCTTTACTCACAAGCATGTCCTCAATTCTATTACACATTTTAACAGCGAATGCATGTAAAAGAAAAACAGCAATAAACTGTGGAAATTGTCCAGAGCCCTGCTCTCCTAGGGAAAAGATGCCAATGGTATTTTTGTACTGCTACTCCTCAGCAGCCTCTTTGCACTTTCCTCCAGGTTACATGCACGGCGTGATTCACTGCCTGATGGTTTCATTGAAACAGAAAAATATAGACACAGTAATGATTACATTCAATCATAAGCTACAATCAATACAGCAGAGTTGAAATGTTCTGCACCCTAGCAAGCCACTACAGGGTCCCCCCGCCCCACCCCATGCTGTTCCCTGGAGAAATGACTTTTCATTTCTAAAAGATAACAGTTGTTCGAAGTGTTCTAGCAGATGTAGTTGAGTCTCTCAGAAAGAAATATGTAGGTCAGAGCAGGAGGCATTCATTGTTTTCTTTGATGTACCTTCACGTCAGCCCTTCTTTGGATGGAAAAGCCACTCACGATTCTTATGGACTGCCTGGTGGGAGCTTCACTGGAGACAGCAACCCCCTAGGTTCACCCGGGGGCACCGTGTGGGCAGGGCTACAGCACTCAGACCAGAGACTTTGTGGCCTTTTATTTATGGACATCAGGGTATAAATCTCAAATTACTCCTTGAATGAAGACAATTTATCTCAAAGAAATCTTTGTTTGTGTACATCACACCACTACCAATGCAGAGTTTGGCAAACTCAGACGCTCTGATGAGAAACAGCTCTCAGGAGACCCAGGCGAGGCTGAAAGTAGGATAGGGTTGGGGAAAGATGAGGGGAACACAGCCAGAGTAGGATACAGGGAGCCTCTCCAGGAAAAGTAATAAACATGACTTTTGGTCTTTAGAGACACCGTGTGTCCCTGTGCTAATCACAGTTCTCTAAGCAAAATACCCTGTTTTCAATAACAGTAAAAATTCTGGTTTGCTGTTATGCATTATTTGCTCTTTTGCAGTACCTTCAAAGGAGAGATGCCCAAAGGAATCACTTCTGCCCTATAGCTCTGATCCTCTAACAAAAACCAGCACTGCAGTATTTCCCATCACAGGTCAGGGAACATCCCAGCACACACTCCAGGAAACTCAAACTCCCATTTCCTTAATAACCACCTTGTACTAGGAGCTAGCAAAAAAAAAAAAGTCTTTTCCTCTTAGCAGTGGTAACTGCCTAAAGATGAAAAATAACTCCCAGAAGGCCAGTAAAAAATTGTATCATGCTAACAAACCCTAAATAAAGGTTGCAATTCCAACATGTCCTCTGTTACCCTTGGGATGAACAGTAAGTGACAGCTGAATAAATCAAACTCCTGGAGTTTCATCATAAGTATCAGATTAAAAGTGATATCATCTCACTTTAGCTATTCATACTTTTTTCTTCGTCAGATCTTGGAGATGTTGGATTCTATGCCATTCACATTAGAGTTGGAAAAGGACTAGTGGGAGGAGTAGTGCAACTTTCTGAAAAACAGCCTCTCTCTTTTTTTTTTTTTTTTTTTTTTTTTGGGTCATATATCAATGTTCCTAGTTTCATTTTACTGCCTGTCTCCCTTTCTTCCTTTCCCCCCGCCCTGTTTCCTCCTCCCACTCGTTAGTCTGTTCAGCACCTTCAGTGAGTCACTCAGAGAAGGCTGACAAGTGAAGTGAAGTTCGACTTCGTGTAAAGTTCCTGCAGAGCCCTTCTGCTGTGTGGTTTGCTGGGCACTGCTCTGGTGCCTTCTCCCTCCTCTGAACCTGGGCTGGGATGAACCTTGACTTCTGAGGATGTGCATTTGGGACCAGAGTCCTCTGCTGCACCTGAAATATGTGTTGTAGGCATTTCTGTCAGTCACACAGCTCACACAGGAGACTGCAGGTGAAAATCTGGAATTTATACCCCTTGCTAAAAGGCTGCAAGCCCAAACCTTAAATTATGTCATGCTAATTTAAGCCCAAGGGAAGGAAGGAGTACCAGTATTGGCTAACTCTGTCTCCTGTCTCTCCCCACCACTGAATATGTCATCCTTAACATTTCTAAAATGGATTTTGCCTTATCACATGAAGTGTCAGCAGAGGCCACAATATTTAGGTCACAATAACTTACTGTACAACAATTCCTGAAGCGAGGACTGAGAGCTGTATTCTTTGACCCCATTTCAGCTATAAGCATGTGTCTGACCTTAAGCACACAGCAGTTTTATTAGATAAAAAGCATATTCCTCAATCAGAATTTAGTGTGTGATGCAGATCAGTGCTTTAACTGTCAGGTTGAGATTTTGTGATGTCTCAGCAATAGTCGCCTGGCCCCAGGAGAGGTACTGTTACCAGGCTGGTAGTGAGGCACTCAACTCTGGCAGTGGGAAGGATAACTGGGGCATTAACGCTCTCCAGAAACCTTCTTTGTTAAAGACGGAGTTGCTGAGACACTAATGATGATCTAGAGACCCCTCCTCTATAGCTCAGGGGCCTGATTCTGGACTAATAACTGGCCACCTTCACCTTGCAGAACCTGGAATATGCAGTCCCCTCTTACCTGAAAGGCACTGACAGGCCCTGGTCTGCCATGTGCCTCTGAGCAGGACCGTGATGTTTGTACTCATGTGAAACCTGGGACTTTATGCCTTTTCCAGCCTGAGGGGCTGGTGGGGTGAGCTGAACAGGTAACCAGGGGCTGGGCTTTGCAGGCACAGCTGCTCTTCATCATGGCACATCTTCTAGGAGCTGGGGAGGTGCAACTGGTTATGGCTTTCAGCTGGGAGGTTCTTGCTGTTTGCACCCATCGCGCTTTCTTCATGCAACAGTTACCAGGAAAAATCAGAAACATTCTTGAGAGTGAGTCTGGGACCTTCTTCCTGTCCCTTTCTAATATAGGAGCCCTTACACGAGTCACCCATCACAGCACCTTCCTACTGTGTTTGCTCTGTTTTCTCTTTAGCATTGTGGTAAGCCCATGTACTGGAGTTGGCGGATTCAAACCTTTTTCCTGGAGACTTGTTACCTGGGACTTTTTCTGGATGTTTATGCAGGTGTGTCTCTCACTGCTACAGCTCTCCAAGCTGAACTTTGTGCATGTGCTGTGGGCTTGGGTACCAGCTGGATGCCTTTGGGTAGCAGGGGGTGTCCTATGAGAGCAACAGAGCAACGTCACAGCACCAGAGAGGTCCTGGGCCAGCCAGGAATGTCTGATGGGATTTGGGGGCTTTGTGAACAGATGCCTGAATGGTGCCTTAGTCTCAACACAGACAGTAAGGAAGTGATTTGGATCTTGCTCTTAGCACTCAACTCTTAAATAAATCTAACTCTATTCCTTCTGTTGCAGAAATGGCAGTAAATCCTCCTTGCACTTTTAGCACTTTTATAAGTGCTATAGATGCAGCTATTAACAAGGCTTAGAAAACTCTTAAATATCCTCCATTTTCTGAAACCTGAGAAAAGCCTGGTTTATTACAAGGAGAAGTCTGGGATTGATTACTGCTTGCTCTTTTATGTACATTTAAGTATTAGGTCAGTTCTGAAAGACGCATAAATTACTGAAACCAAACTGTTGAGTTAATATGATTGATATTTTCAAACTCTTGTGGTTCTGTTTTAAGTTCCCATGGTATTAATGCCAGCAGAATAACTTACTGCAACTGAAATGCACCACATTCGGAGCTAAATTATGCTAAAATAGGTCAAGCAGCAGTGAAGGCAGTTATTTTGACTGAACTAGGGTTAACAAGATGCATGTAACAAATGCCTCAGGAGAACAATCACATGCGCTCACTGCACATGATACCACAGCGGGATACCCATAGCTTCAGGTTCCAGCTAAATGGCATCATGGTGTGCTCTTTCGGGCAAGAAAATAGTTTTACAATTGTTTGAATATGATCCCTTCAGTTTACGTGATGTAACCTGACAGTTTAAAGGGTCCCATAAGTACGTTTTCGCTGAAGCCGACACAACATCTACATACTCAACTAGGCTGTTTTTAACATAAAGCAGAGGGAGAGCAAAGAAGTAATTAATGAAAGAGCTGATACCTTCGGAGACTCCTGGTATGATAGCATGCCCAGCTGCCTTTCCACTTGTTTCTGAAGAAAGAAGGAAGTCAGGAGGCACAAATTAGCCTGAGGTATTAAAATTGGACTAAAGCTGAAGTAGAGCATCTGAACATCCTTGGAATTTTAAGTAAAAGTAAAGAAATATGTTTCCAGAGTTAGCCTTCTTTGTAACATCAACAAAATAAAAACAAAACTTAAAACTTTTCCCTCAATTTCTTTATTTTTCAGCAGCTCCATACATCACTTATGGAACAATATGTAATCCACTCCACTTTATCTCCACTGCCTTGCCTTGCCTTGCTTTCCTTTCATTTCCCCCCCCTCTTTTCCCCCTCTTTTTCCTTTCTTTTCAAAAAGCCTCTATTATGAATTACAGCACTTGACTTTTGAACACTTCCATCACAGCTGTATGCTAGGGAACGAATACCTTGCAGGGAAAAAAGGAAGCAGAGGAAAACATACAGACATATTGATTGAGCCAGCTCTCAGCAAGCACCTGGGCCCAAATACCTACACACAGACACTTTGTGCATAAACCAATTCCACATCTAATATTCAAGACCCATGTCATTTTTCAGAAATACAGAATATACAGCATAGTAAATTTAGGAATACTTATGAATATGTGTTGCATTTTGCTTATTCAAGAGCACAGGATATTTTCTGTAAATCTGCTTGATCATATTGAGTGCTAAAAATGTTATGAAATTCCCAGTCATTACAGCTGTGTACATTTTTATGAGGGATTTTAAATTTATTATTTAGCTGAACAGAGAGAAAAAGGATAGAGAGAACAAACATGTACTCTAAAAAAGTCACTTAATAAACCAATTCTGTACAGAAATAAACTTCCTACTGTAACATACCCACTATTTGAGTCTATTTTCTTCATTGAAAGTTTCTGTAGTATTTTCACTTCTGGATGGGGCTGCATTTAAGACAATGGAGTGCAAAAGAGGCATTGATGAACAGTCATATTACCTCCAACTTCAGGTGGTATAAAGAACTTGTAAAATACAGCACAGCACTTCGCCAAACAGAAATGCTGATTTAACAAAACCAATAATGTTCTCTAGGGTTGTATTATTTTATCAGATCTGTTTAGAGATGACAACTCAGGAAGCTCAATTTCAGTACTATTATTTTTACTTTTATTTCAAAATAAAACATATTGAAATGCTTTGATTACTTGTAATATACCAGATTATGTGTAAAAATTACTCCTTGTCAGTGTTTTAATCTTGTCCTAACTGAAGGCTACATCCAAGTGGAATAGATGGTAAAATTTGTAAGAAAAAGTCCTGTATTGTTGTCCTGCACAAAAAAAAAAAAATAGGTAATTCCCATTTTATCTTCAGGTATGATGCGTGTTGACTTTTCAGCATTTCAGACACAAGGGGAACTTCAGGTTTTGGACAGTGGAAATTCAGGGGGGTTTACTGTCTGTCACAGCTTTGATTACTTTTATTGCTGCAATTGGTTTGGAATGAAGGTTTTAATATTGTCTTCTCATTTCAGTAATTGGGTCTAGCAGAAAGACCTTTTTCTTTCTGTTTAGAAGCTATTTTAGTCTGCCTTTGTCAGACCGAACTGGATTCACCTACCTTGAGACACATTTCCCTTTACCATAAATGAAATGTGCAAATTATCTATGATAATTAGATTTGACCCAGTTACTGGATTTGGGAACATCCTTCTATCTTGCCTGGAGCTGAGCATCCCTACAGAAAGCAAATCTCACGGTTAAGACAGGGTATAATCAG
Organism: Coloeus monedula; assembly: GCF_965178545.1. Taxonomy (NCBI): domain Eukaryota; kingdom Metazoa; phylum Chordata; class Aves; order Passeriformes; family Corvidae; genus Coloeus; species Coloeus monedula. The sequence continues at coordinate 89,204,801 of NC_138783.1, forward strand.
GGTTAAAAACCTTTCATCAGAGACACAGAAAGAGATGTAAGTGAACTAGCACTATTCCATTGCCTGACATCGTCTGTTATTTTCTTCCGCACTGTGAATTATTCATTGCTAATGATTTAGAGTTCTCTGGCTTATCTACATGATGACAGCTCCTCTCCCCTCCTGCCATTTACACACCCTAACACAACAAGAACACTTATGACAAATAGTGATGTCACATCCTTGAACTTAGTTAAAAAGTATCAGCTATGAATCAAATGCCGCAACTAATCCTTCCTCCTCCATCTTACAACTTCAGTAAGTCGTGGGGTATCAATGGCTGAGCATTACCACCTTTGCTTGGAGATAAGCCCTACACACACAGCAGTGTAACAACACCCGATGGGAAACACATGCCCGAGAAAACCCCCATAGCAAGATTACATTGTGCTAAGAAATTCCATTTGTTGGCTGGCTGGCTCCAGAAATGTTATTTATCCCTTTTGAGCTCCCAAGTTAAAATGCAGGGGCTTATCTACTCGGAGCATAATCTTGTACCAAACCAGCAAGACATTTAGATTCTGTTGAACTCTCCGTGAGTTGCCATCGTGTTCTTAGCACAGACTTTGGGATTAGCTGACATCTGCTCCCTGAACTTGTTTTTTTTGGCGGGTTTCTGGTCAATAGAGGAAAGAAGTGAAACATTTCTATGCAACACTGGATAAGGAATAAAATGCATTTTCTTTCAGTGATGTATTCTCTTAGAGTTGCTGCAAAATAAAAGGATTCTGTCCAAAGGTTGCAACAGTAATGGCTATTAGTATAAATTCCTGGTTAGGGACAGCCTTGTGATAAAATATAAATAGCAATAAAAATCATGAATATTTACTTCCTGAATGGGAGCTCCATCCTGCCCTCCTCTGAGCGGCTCGGTGCCCTCCTTTCACAGCCCTCAAGTGGAAATGGGAGCACTCACAGAATCACAGAACATCCTGAGTTGGAATGGACCCACAAGGATCATCAATGTCCAACTCCTGGTACTGCACAGCACCATCCCCAAGAGTCACACTGTGTGCCTGAGAGCATTGTCCAAACGCTTCTTGAACTCTGTCAGGCTTGGCGCTGTGACCACTTCCCTGAGGAGCCTGTTCCAGTGCCTGACCACACTCTGGGTGAAAAACCTTTTCCTAATATCCAATCCAGACCTCCCCTGACACAGCTTCATGCTGTTCCCTCATGTTCTGCCACTGATCACCAGAGAGATCAGTGCTTGGCCCTGGTGAGGTCTCCCCTCAGTCTCATCTCCAGGCTGCGCAAGCCACTCCTCATACAGCTTCCCCTCAAGGCCCTTCACCATCTTTGCAGTTCTTCTTTGGATACTCTCTAACAGCTTAATGTCTTCTTTATATTGTGGCACCCAAAGCTGCCCCCAGCACTCGAGGTGAGGCTGCCCCAGTGCAGAGCAGAGCAGGACAATCCCCTCCCTTGCCCGGCTGGCGATGCTGTGCCTGATGCCCCCCAGGACACGCTTGGCCCTCCTGGCTGCCAGGGCACTGCTGACTCATGTTCAGCTTGTCATCTACCAGGACCTCCAATGACCTTTCCATGGGGCTGCTCTCCATCCTCATGTCTCCCAGTGTGGCTGTAAACCAGGGTTGCAGGATCCTGCACCTGTCATTGTTAAATTTCATGTGGTTGGTGATTGCCCAGCCCTCTAATTTGTCGGGGTCTCTCTGCAGGGCCTCTCTACCTTCGAGGGAGTCAGCTGCTCCACCCAATTTAGTATCAGGGGCACGCTTACTTAGTATCCCTTCCAGTCCTGCATCCAAGTCATTTATGAAGATGTTGAAGAGCACAGGGTTTAAAATGGACCCCAGTTAAACCCCACTAGTGACAGGTCACCAGTCTGATGTCACTCCATTCCCTGTAACTCTTTGCAACCGACCCATGAGCCAGCTGACCCAACTCCTGCTCAATCTACAGCTCCCAGGGGTAAAAATGTGGTTTTGTCAATAGACTTTAGATCAAAAGTTCGTCTACTGATGTACCCAGCCTGGCAATCCCTCTCTGGTGTGGACTGGACCTGACCCTAGAAGAGAATAAAGCAAGTAAGCGTTTACCCATTTATGCAATTTTACAGTCAAAAGAAATAACTCATCTGAATTGAAAAAGCAGTGGTTAGCCTGAAGAAGGGGGGAAAAAAAGGAGCTCCTCCAGACTGGCGAGGATGGGATAGATGCTGGGAAACTGAGACCATCCCATTTGTTCAGCCACCTTTTACACCAGCTGCTTTGAATTTGTATCTCTCAAAACCACCTTTTCAGGCTAAAACTCCATTCTGAGGCTGTTGAATTAAATAAGCCTCTGAAAACTTTTCCATTTATGATTTATGAGGGCAGTTAAACTCTTGTAAAAACTAAAGACTGAATGAGAGAAACTGTAAAGAGGCAGGACCAATGAACTGAGTTTGTGATTAAGTGGCAGAAACCTCCTGAAGCCTAATTCCACTTCTGAATTAACATGCCACTTGACCTGGGGCAATCTTTTTACCTTATTAAACTTCCTTTCATCTGCTGATAAAATTTGTAAGACTAAATATGCCAGGAAGTAAGGACACACTCATGTCTGTGTTTAAAATATTTTGAAAATCAAGACCAGATTTTATGCATATCATATAAATACTTCAGTTCTTCAGACAGTGTTTGAAGAATCATAGATTTGATGTGACTAAACCAGTCAAGGTACCATGTTACCACAAATGAGGCTGAGATGGCAGCATGGAACTCCTTTTTGGTTACCTGACATCTTTACAATTAAATGAAAATACCACAAGCTGATTCATTTACCATCTGGAAGGATTAATGCAGGAACAACCATGTCTTTATGTATTAAATCAGATTTGAGTTTGTAGGGTCTGAAAACTCTGTGGTCACTGCTTCCATTCCTGGTTTTAGGAAGCTGGAAAAATCTACATTAATTAACCAGACTTTTGCCTTTAAAACTTCCTTTGAGGATAGATTCTTGGAAATTAAGTAAATGGAGCAAGAATGCTAGAGATGTATGTTTTTTCCACGAGCCATTAGACTGTAAGCCACAAATGAGTCCGACTCTCCAGCTAGCCAAGGCTTGTCTTGGTGACTCCTGTCTTTCCCTAATCTCCCAGAGCGGTGACAAGCCATGCCACCCAGGTGCTGATTAATAGTGTTAGAGTCGGCACCAGCTCACTTCTAGCCAGCAGTCTGAAATGCTTGGGCTGTTCCCTGGAACTGCTGGCTGCTGCAAAACATAACCCAGGCCCCAGGATTAAGCAATAGCCCGAGCCCCTCTCCCACTGCATGCCTTCATGTTATAAATGCAATTGCTTGGACTTTTCAGCTTCTGGATCTTCCCTTGACTGAAGTAATCAAAGCACCTCAACACTCTTTATACCCATGTTGTTTTGTATTTATTTCCCCAACCATTCTGAACACCTTGAAGAAGGTATTTCGCTGGGATAGGGAGGGTGTGTGACTGCCAGGCAAGAATAGTCAGCAGAAATACTAGTTCTCACCTTACAAAGGATCATATCTTAACTCTGTCCCTCCTGTGAGGCGAGGCTCCTGCCACGACCCTCCCTGCATTCCTCATCCTCTCCCTGACAAGGGGCATTTAGCAGTGTACTCCTTCATCTTTGAGATCTTTTTGGTGAAGTGTCACTCCACTGACTGTCCAGGAATGATAAAAAATGGGATGTGCTTAAAACTAAGAGAAGAAAAATATTTTTAAAAAGATCATTTGCCTTTTCATTCAACATGGCTTTTTAAAAAAACTTCATAGAAAACATCCAGCAGTCAATAGCATAAAAGCAGTTGGCCTGCCTTGATTTTTTTTATTTAAATTTTATTTAAATTTTATTTAAAACCCATGGCCAACAAAACCCTCTTTGATTTTAAACTACTACTAGCAGAGGAAAAACGATCAGTTATATAATCTTTATTCTACTATTTAATAGATACTAAATATAGTGCTGTTACTCAGAACAATACAACACATCACAATATGAGAAACAGCGCCAAAGAGGAGAATGCAGCCATTCTAGATAGATGCATTTTTAGTATTATGTTCCTCAGGAAGAGCATCAAATA